>NC_143052.1:256857500-259357500 GCF_052426305.1 Pelodiscus sinensis | reverse complement strand
TGGGCCCCCGGGTGCACTGCTCATGCGTCATGACATCCGGGACACACGGTGCATGTGTTGTGCCTCCGGCACGTGATGCATGCGCTGTGCCGCCTGGGGCCCCGTGCATGTGCAGCCCTGGTAACAGGGGAGGGATCATGTGAGGATTACCTGTTGTGATTACTTCTTCTAGGTCATCTGGTATTTGGCCACTGTCAGCTGACAGGATACTGGGCTAGATGACCTTTGGTCTGACCCACTATTGGCCTTTGTATGACAGCACTCTGCTGCTCTATCTATACAGTATATTCAGTCTGTTTCCGTTGTTTGTGTAGGCAAACAGGAAAAAACAGAGAAAAACAATTTTTGAAAATAGAAAGTGTGATTTGTAAATCCACAGCAATTGTTGGGTTCCTTGAAACTTTCTTTCTTTCTTTGCTTGCTTTCAGGTTGACGGTGTTCTGTAAAGTGTCCTCTGCTGCATCCCAATTCATACTCAAATCTTTTAATTTTGAAGCCCTGCAAGGAGCTCCAAATCAAGCTGCTTCCATCGCTCCCAGTCCGGGTGGAATGTGGAGAGCGAGGCATTCAAAGACTACTCCGAGGGCGAGAAGGAGTTGCACAGCACTGCAGCGATGAGACTCGCCTTTTCGGAGCGGGGAGTTTGGAGGGTGTTGCACCCTAATGCTGATGAGGTCAGTCGGGGGGCGGTGGTTTGCTGGGAAGGCGGGGCAGCAGGCTGCAGTACTCGGGTTTCTTCTCTCTCCTGCAGCACAGGGTAGGGTGCCTGCTCTAGCACCGAACGCGGTGCGAACGCTCCGCCTGCCTGACACAGCCAAGCGGGAACAGCGGGGGGCCCCAGCAGCATCCCCGCTCACAGGGAGGCGGCGCCGCCAAGTGACAGCAACTCTGGGAAATTCTTCCCACGCTACCTGCTCCAGCTGTTGAGGCAGCTGGGGGGGGGGGCCCTGCAGGTTCCCGAGTGGCAGCTGCTGCTGCTGCTGGCGGACTCCACTTCTCCCTGGGGCACGGGCTGGGCGGCTGCGGGGCAGGGGGCTCTTGGGGCAGACTTTGCACAGTTGGCTGGAGGGCTGCTGCGCTAGCCGGAGATGGGAAGGCAGAGCCTGCGCTGGGCCATTCTCCTGTTGGCCACTCTGGTGTGTCTGCTGAGAGGCGAGAAGCTGCGAAGCTGCGAGGACGCTCGGAAACTTTTCCAGCTGCGGCAGCTCGGCCCGGTCAAGGGGCTGCCGGAGACCCCGCGGTCAGGTAAGAGCGGGCTCCTGTACGCGAGGCAACGTTGCAGGGCGGGTTGCCCCCGCTTTCCCGGCCCAGCTGGACGCAGCATTCGGGCACCGCAGGGGGCGGCGTAGGCTCTGCCTCTGGTGGTGCGCGGCAGGCGCAGGCAGGGCGCCGCTGGTGTGAGCAGAGCCCAGACTGCCCCCAGCAGCTTCCTGTGGACGAGCTCCCTCGTTAGCGCTGCTGGCCTCGCCCCCACAGGAAGGTAACCCGCCCCGCCGCTCGCCTGAGCTCTGCTGTGTGGCCAGGAGGGTTTTGGCTGCGGTGGGGCTGGGCACGGGGCAAGGCAGTGCTGACAGGAGCAATGGGAGTGCTCCTGGGCGGCCGGCTGGTTCCTCTCGGCCTTCCCTCCAGCAAGTGGCACCTCCTCCTGGGGAAATGCAGAGCGTGGGGCTCCCATGCTGGCCCAGTTCAATAGCTACAGGCTGCTCTTGCTGTGGTTAGTGGGGCCAGCCTCAAGAGAAGGCGTGGGCTGGCTAGGGTAACTGCAGGCAGGATCGATAGAGGAGTGGGTGTATTTACGAGCTGACCCATGACTGCATCAGGGAAGCAGGAAACCATAAATATAGAACTTCTGCGTCTGGTACCACATTAGGGGTGACCATGTTTTCCCAAAATGAAAAGGGACCCTGTGTGGGACTCGACCCTGTATGACACCTTTTTTCTTCCCAGACTCTCGGGGCGGGGGGCTGATCTTAGGGGCCCTACTCCTGTGTCCTTTGCCTGAACACACCAGAACATTCCTCTATTCTTTCCTAGGAGGAAAATCACCTGATTTTTTATTTTTTGGCAAAACTGGGCACTTGGCTCATTTGCTTTTGCCAGCTGATAATCAGGGATGTCTGAGGCTAGACTTAAAAAGGGAACATAACGGGACATGTGTTCACCCTACACCAAATCCAAATGAATGGGCTTTTTTCATGGGAATAATACTACAGGGTACCAGAAACTTGGAAAAAAAGGAAGCAAGATAACTCCTTACTCCCATCCTTATCACTTTTTCCCTGCAGCGTCCCATAGTGGGGATGGATGTTGAAATCCTATCTTAATAATTGATTACATGGGGGATTTTGCCCAAATTCAGACTTCACTAGCCAGTCACTGATGTAGCTGCACCATGAGCTATGACTTGTATTAGTGCAACTCAAGCAATTGCAGGCAGAGATAGTTTCATCAGTCCAAATAGCAGTTAGAGGCTACCAGGCAATGGCTGTATTTGGGGCAAATCCCCATTAACAGAGGTACCTGCAGTGTTAAATTAATACTCTTGGCATTTTACATTAGAAACAAAAATTCACAAGATTCCTGTGCTGAATTGAAATGACCCATCCTTGCAAATAATGTGATTTGAGTATCTTTATGCAAGTGAATAGGACCATTGATTTCAGTGGTGCTAGTCCCTCAGGTAAAATTACTTACGTGTGCAGGGTCAGGAACTTGAGCGTCTGAAAATGTTTGATTCACAACTTTGAATGTTTAGATGGCAGATTGACCATCAGCAGTACAGTCTTACAGAAAAGATTTTCTGTAAATGGGGAAGATACAATTCAGAAATCATTTAAAAAGATGATAGTTTCCTCTTGGTCTACCCCAGAAAGTTTTGCTAGCATAACTTTGTCAGTTAAAAGGGAGTGGGGGAAAAATACATTCTTAACTGACATAGCAATGCTGGCAAAAGCCCTACTGTAATTACGCTGGCAAAAAAATGTCCTTTTGCTGGTGCAACGTATTCTGTTTTGGAAAGTGGTTTAAGATATTTTGTCAAAATGACTCTTTTCCCCAATATTAACTGAATTTTTGTCAGAAGTATTTGCCAGTATAGTTCTTAAAGTTTATCTATAGTGGTTAATCCTTTTAAATGCAGGCAAGGCCTAAAGGAACTTGTTTTGTTCCCCTTTGCTGAGGAAATGAAATTTGTGGTAGGGATGAAAAGGACTAGTCTACTGACTATCTGATAAGCAAATGCTTATCAGATAGTTGACAGAATAGTTGACTAGTTGCTTCCCTCCTCCCCTCTGTCTCTATCAAATAGTGGCAGCAAGTGGGGGTGAAGAAAAAGGGGTTACTTCAAAGTGGCAGCGCTGCACCGAGCCCGGGGTCAGCAGGGAAGTCCCCAGCTGACCTCGGGCTTCCAAGCTTTTGCCTTTGAAGTGTAACAACAGCCCTAGGACTGTTGTTACACTTCAAAGGCGGAGGTGCCCTATCGACTAATTGAATAGTCAGTGTAAAAATGCATTGACTATTCAATTAATCAATTACCAGATACTTAACATCCTTAATTTGTGGTATGGGGCACCATAGACATGCCTAAAATCTCATTGCAATATTTACTATTTTAATACTCAGATAAACCTAGATTGTAAACTACATTAATGGTAATATTAAGAATGGATTAAGCCTGAAATATTTATGAAATTATAATACTTTCATTTAAATTTTAGCTTCCTATGAAATGTGGAAACATGCATCACATTCTTTAAATTTCATTAGACAGTTACAATCTCAAACTAAGGTAATTGTATTGTCAAAATGTAATGATAAAAAAGATGGACAGATCGTTTGGAAGTGCTTATTAGAGATAGGCTTGAACCAAACTCTCAAAGCTAAACTAGTTTCCCTCAGGGGAAATTTGGATCTAGAGCCAAACCTTGTATTTTCTGCACATCTTTAGTATAGTACTGCTTATTTAATTAAATGTGAGCAATGTCAGGATATTTTTATGAGATAGTCTCAATTGTAGCCATATTCTCCAGAGTCCCTAAACTAAAAAAAAAAAAAAAACCTTCTTTCCTACCTTGATTCATTTGTAGTACAGTGAAACCTTTGTTATCCGGCACTCTTTTAGCCAGAAAATTTTGTTAATCGGCATTGTGCCCAGCCACGATACTGACATATCTTCAGGTGCACAGGCCTGACTTGGTTTACCATGATTGGCTTAACAATTTTTTAATTAAGAAGTACTAATCATCTTTAATTCAAAATAGAAATGTGAGACCAACTGCCTCACACTACAAAACTACCAGTATTAAAAACTTGAGTTTTACTATTATGGTCCATTGGTTTTTCCTAGGTTGATGGAACCCTCAGATAACTGGAATTTTTAGATAACCGGAACGCCCTAATCCCCAAGCGTGCCGGATAACACAGGTTTTAGTGTATATATTCAAGTTCTCAATGAAACATAATAGTGCCATTTTTTGCTTAATGACTGCAGTTAAGATGTTTGTAGAGGTTCCTTTCCCACTACCTTCACACTTTTCCCTCTGCTTATAGAAATACTTTGCCAACACAGCACTTAATAACTTTCTTCATCCACCCTCTTTGTATCTTTCCGTCAGTAGGGGCTGCTACTGAAATGTATTTGCTTTGAATTAGGAAAGTAGGAAAAAGTTCCCTTCAGAACTTACGATACTGTCCCAAGAAATGCTAGGCTGGCAGGGGCTGGAAGATAGCTTTATAGTCAGAAAAGTTTCCCTCTCAAGATGAGTTTTATTGCTGCAGAGCAGTGAGAGGCAACCTAGGCTAGTGAGTGGGCCTCATGAATGGCCCTCCTTCATCTCAGTGGGTCGCAAAACTGTTGTAACCAAGTCGGCCTCCCAGCATGATAGGATAATTTTGCCAACTACACTTGTGTATCTAGAATTTGCAGGGTGTGCCAATGGAACTGTAGCAACACTTCGTTTGGATGCAGAGGAAGCGAACGGCTCTCCCAATGTTGTGTGCAATCAGCACACACCTCACTCTTCAAGTGCCCTTTCTTTAAATGCATGCCACTTTTGTAGTACTGGCAAGGGAAAAACTATGCAGATGAAAACCAGCAGTATCTGGCAACCATACATATGGGCAGCGGTAAACAAAATGTTTTGTGGGCCACACACAGAATCCCAGTGGGCCTCAAGTTGCCTACCACTGTTATAGAGACCGTCAGTCAGATATGTGTATCCAATAAACTGAATGAAAATTTAAACTAATTGCCTTCCTGGTGAGTATCTATGAAGTTTTTAACAGTACATAGGCAAATAACTGTGGATAAAGGAATATGTAATTAGAGATGTCATATAAAGGAAAACTTGAAACAGTGAGAAAAACATTAAATGATAACTGGGGGCAGATAGGACAAAATGTAAAGAGAAAAGAGACAACTTTCACACTTTACACTGTCTTAAGGTTTTAAGGTTCATTTTCTGGATAAGCATTTAGGAATAAGCCTTTTGGTAAAGCTTTTCTGACAATATACAGGAATATTTTCTCTATGCTGCTTACTAGCAATTATTTTAATGTTATTGAAAACAGAAGCATGTATTACTTGATATTGCAATATTTCAGTAATAGCAGTATGAAATGTTATGGTTGGGATTAAAAATGTAATGATTTTGGATTAAAAATGTAATGTTGATTTTCAGATCAGAGGAGAATATATTTAGAGAGTGAGGAGTTTAAAGGCAAATAATCTTTCAAACTTAATGCACTTTTCAAACGCTTAGTGTATTTGGGTAATTCAGATGAATTAATTGTAAAACTTCTCAGGTGCCAGACATTGAGCCTAATTCTGCATACATTTAAGCATATGTGCAATATTACTCATGTGAGAAACTCCCTTTTGGGTCTAGTCTAATGACTGACAGTGGCATTTTAAAATAACAAAAATAAGCATCTGACAACTGCATGTAGGAGATTATGAGCTCGCGTGTGCACACATGCACGCACACGCACACACACACATGTACATATTTGTAAGGTCAGGTCTACACTAGACCTGGAAGGCTGGGTTAAGGTACGCACATCTAGTTACATAAAATACATAGCTGGAGTTGGCTTACCTTAAGCCAAGCTTGGTGATGTCTTCCCAGAGGGAGGCTGATGGAAGCAAATGTTTCCATCTCCTTCTCTTACTCCTCATGACTGCAAGGAGTTCTGGTGCCAACCTGAGCTGCCCTTGGTATTTGATTTATCAGGTCACAACTAGAGATGCTAAATCAAATGCCAGAAGTTCAGTCTCCAGTGCAGTAAGTGAAGACATAGTGTTAGTGAGTCTGCTTCATCCCTGATGCAAACGTGTTATAGTCAATGTAGTTGCACCAGGGAAAAATTAGGGTAATTTTGTTCATCCTCAGGTCTGAATGTCAGTCTCTTTTCCCTCTCCTTTTACGTAATGTTAAAAACCAAACAACCTTTCCATGTAGGAGAACTATGCTGATGCAGATTTCACAAAGTTTATTCAGTCTCCTTAACAATGATTTGTTCAATGACTCATAAGCCTGTGCTCGATATTCATGTATCATCTCTTATAATAAAACACTTAAATACATGGCAATTTTTATCTTTAGCTTTAAGAATACTTCACATTTGCAGCTTGTGCCTGAACTCTTTGGCAACTTGCCTAATTTTCTTAATGGTAAAACTACTGTAATTGCATTACCTCATTTTTTTTATTGTTCTGTGGTCTTAAAAGAACTTTCTTATGGTAGATGAGGTCTTTGTAAGATGATATTCACTGAACTTAGAGTTAAAAGTAAAAGTACAATTCTAGTTTCATATCATCTGTCCTTCACCCCACCCATAGCATTTTCCCCAGCACTTCTTTATGTATTTTAAAAAGCAATTTTTATTACATATTTCAGTAACTAGTAATTGTAAACAAGATTCTGCTCTAGTTCCCTGGTGCTTGGTGTGAAGTTGCAGTTGTGCAAGTATGTACCGTAATTCAGTTGCCTCCCTCTGTATGTAAAGAATTTTTTTCTGGCAGGGCAGGGAGACAGAAAACAAAATGGGGGACACCTGAGTGCAGCAGAATTGCAAATTCTATGGCATATTGGGAAACTGCCATATTCCATGCTTCCATGGAATCACAAAGTCCAGGGAGTCCTGTTTGAAATGAATGGGCAGTTTATGTTTCTTAGAAGCATTGCTTCAAGCTCTCTGCAGAGTCAAGCAGGAATCATTACATTCATTATGCTTAGTTCACCTTCTGAAGGTTATCTGTGCAATCATAAGCTAAACACATAATTAAAGAAAGAAAGAGTTGCAGAGATTGAGCAGTGCAACTGTTCTCTGCCAAGTGGTGAATTCCATGGCAAACTCCTATGCTATAGAGCTGTGTAATATATAGGGTTCTGATAATAGGCCAATGGGTAAATGAGGCAGGTAGTGTAAGAATATATACATGCAGTGATGCTGTTCAATCAGAAGTCTTTTTGCGATACATGAAAAGCTCCAGAAAAGATGGAAGCTAGCTTGTTTTGTGCCTGTTGTGTAAGGAAGGCTGTCACTCCATATATAATGGCACAGAATCTGAAGTAAATCTTTAAACAGATGAGTTTGTTTCTGAATTTTAAAAAAATGATCCAGCATGCTTTAGCTGTGATCGACCATCAGAATGGCTGAATTGGAAGTAATGTTTGGCACGTGTTGGGGGTTGCCACCAAGCTCAGAAAGGAGGAAGTTCGGTTTGTTAATGATAGGGCTTCTTCTCCTAGCTTCTGCTGAGAAGAAGTCTGTCCTTTTCTGGAAATGAATAGTGTTCAGTGGGATTGGACCTCAGCCAGGCTAGGATGTTCTGAACCAATTCTGTGATCTCTGGATTTAGCCTAGCAAAACAATTTGCATGTGTAAGGTGAGCAGAATTTGGCCTCAAATATACTTATTTCTCTTTCACTAACAGCTAAAGGTCTGATTTCACAAGCTTTCACTTATATGAATGGATCAAGTTATTTGGAAAGAGGATTTGCGAGACTAAGGCCATGCATGAGAGTATGAATTCAACTCAAGACCTTTAGCAAATAAGTACACCTAAACCAAAAGAATAATTAAAATTTCATTCTCAATGAAGCTGTGGCTCACTTAAGGCAACTTATTAATTAGTTCATTGTAATATGAGGGTTCTGGGAAACACACTTGAGTGTCTCAATTCAGGGCAAATTGCTTAGAGACAGGGCTACTTGCAATACTGGGGGTCCTTCACTATAAGGCACACCACACCAGTCACAAAGAGTACTTTTGTTCCACCACTCTGAGGGTACATCTAGACTACATGCTTTTGAAAGAAGCTTTGTCGAAAGAAGCTTTTGAAAAAGCTTCCTTTGAAAGAGATCGTTGAGACAGCCACAACTTTTTTTTTTGCTCTTTTTGAATGCTTTTTTTTGAAAAAGGGCTTTTTTTCGAAAAAGCACCTAGGCAATCTGAATGCTCTCTTTCGAAAAAGCCCTTTTGTGGTCAAGAACACCTTTTTTCGAAAGAGCTCTTTCAAAAAAAGGCATTCTTCTTTGTAAAATGAGGTTTATCGCTGTCGAAAAAACCACCACGTTCTTTCAATTTAATTTTGAAAAAACGCGGCAGCAGTCTAGACACAGGTGAAGTTTTTTCGAAAAAAGGCCACTTTAAAAAAAAAAAAACCTGTAGTCTAGACATAGCCTGACTAACAAGAAGCCATAGAAGCAATTCCCTTAGACACTCTAGTTCTCCTATGACATCACCAATAACACCCCTTGTACAGAAGAGAGGGTATACATCTCACTTGGTCCGCTTTGTACAAGATTTGTTGTAAACACAAAACAGTGGTTGCAACAATGGTCTGTAAGATTATAGTTTAATCTGATAATATCACACTCATTTTTTAAAGTGAGCACATGTAGATGTAGAGAGCTCTTCATTATGAAACTTATTGCAAGACATTTCTGAAAACTTCACACACGAGAACAGGATATTCCTTTTATTCGTGTTGGGACTTATCAAAAAATATCATGCTGAATGGGTATACTGAGAAACCTTCAGAGTTCTGTATAAAAGAGATAGTGATTGTTACATGAGCTAAAAAGCTTTTTCCTACTATTCTGTGATCAACATAATCTGACTGATATACACTTCTGAGGGAGAGAGGAGGCTCAACATGGATAAAAGTTTGCAGACGTTTTCTTGATATAGGTGAAATGGAAACAGAATGACATTTTTGCTCTTTTTCACTGTCATGCACAAACTTCTGCAACAAAACTATTTGTCCTACAGCACTAGTTAACAACACATGTACTAATCCATGTAGTGGATTAAACTTTTTAAGATGGAGGAACATCAAACAATATTTTTTTTATGAGGAACACCAAGGACTTTTTGTTGAGCAAAAAAAAAAAAAAGGTCTGGGAAAAGTTATTGAGAAGAAAGAAAAGAAAATAGGGTCGGGGGGAAAGTTATTGAGCAAAAGAAAAATAGAGTCAGGGGGAAGTTATTGGGGAGGGGGAAGTCACCTGTTCCTTTAAGGGTTGCCATTTTGAACTCCGTGGCATACCTCCGACTGCTTTGCGGCACACCGGTGTACCATGGAACACAGTTTAAGAAATACCGATGCAGTGGATTTCAAGCTATCACACCATTCCTAGTCAATTAGGTTTTTTGCAGATAGGTTTCAATTACTCTGCTCCAGTCACTGAAAGCAGCTGTGTTGAAGATCTGGAAAAGAAATAGGTCAATAAAATGTACTTTTATTTGTATATGATTAGCAGTCTTAAAAGTAAAAACAGTGTTCCTATAGGAGCTTGGAGTGATATCCGTGTTAAAAAGATGCTACAGTAGGCTTCCGATAATCTGGTACCTTTTGGACCTAGGTGGTGCCGGATTATCAGATTTGCCAGAGAATCGGGAGGTCCGCTACAGCTGCACGGCTTAACAGCTGGCCAGGACACTTTCTCCCCTCCCCTTTCCTCTTCGCGTCTCCTCCCTGCTGTAACCTGATCCTCCTCCCCCTCCCCTCCCCTTTCCCCTTCGCTGAAGCAAAACGCTCTTCTCCATACTGTAACCCCAAACCCCACCCCTTCCTCTCCCCCAACCTTATGCTCCGACTGGTTATAGCCAGCATGTGTGCTGAGCGGCAGGCTTTTTAATCAGCTGGTCAGGAGTGCTTGGCATTTTGATGCCAAAGTATCAGGAGTACCGAACAGTTGGATGCTGGACTATCGGAGTTTTACTGTACTTATTTTTTAAACGCTTTCTATAAAATAAAGTAGTGAGAGGAGTGAAAATATCAGAGTCTGCTTCAAATCACAGCACTAAACAAACATTTATTTTATTTTAGAGCATTTCTGTGAGTTCTAATGATATTTTTGTAGCTGTAACAGAAAGTCTATAAGGATGGTCTGTGTAAAATTCCATTATTCTCTTCCTCTACCTCTCCCTGAGAAACATGGGTGAGGGTTTCAAAAGGTGGAGGTTTGACATTTATTTTAAATTATGCAGAATTTGGATAACATGAATAGTTATACATTATTTCATTATGTTCATGTGTTTGTACTAATGGTATATCATGGCCTTGAACATGAAGGTGATAAAATGTCAATGTCACCTTATACATAGCAATGTCCATCTGTTGTATGACAGAGGAATAGCACTACATACCAACATTTTCAAGGGATTTTCATCTTGTTCTCTGTTGGGAATAACAGATTTATAAGTTAAATGCGTTCCCATTACTCACTGAATTAGATCTCTGATAGTGACAAACTTAAACAGGTACAGGCAGTCCCCGACTTACGCGGATCCGACTTATGTCGGATCCGCACTTACGAACGGGGCTTTTCTCGCCCCAGAGCTCACGGGTGGTGGGTCGCCACCTGTGTCCTCCGGGGCGAGAAAAGCTTCTCCCGGTCTCCCTGGTCTGCCGGGGGGGTCCATCAAAGCCGCTGGACCCCCCCAGCAGACCAGGGACACCCGAGCAAAGTCGCCGCCTGTGCGGCTTTGCTCGGGGGCAAAGGAGCAAAGCCACACGGGTGGCGGGGTCCCTCCGCCTGTGCGGCTTTGCTCGGGTCTCCCTGGTGTGCTGGGGGGACTCCCCCCAGCACTCGAGGGAGACAGGAGCAAAGCCGCACGGGCAGCGGGGTCCCTCCGCCTGTGCGGCTTTGCTCGGGTCTTCCTGGTCTGCTGGGGGGGAGGGGACGCAGCTAGTGCGCTCCCCCCCCCCCCAGCAGACCAGGCTTTTGTTGTGGGATGCCTCGGGTACAGCAGCTGGGGTGCTGCCGGGTTGGTCCTGTGGGAACCTACTGGGCAGCGCCCCAGCTGTTCTGTCCCAGGCTCCAGATTCAGCAGCTGTTGAAACTGATCAGGCTGATTCCAGGAAGCTGGGGGCAGAGCAACTCTGCTTCCGGCTTCCTGTAGTCAGTCCCTGGTCAGTTTCAGTGGCAGCAGCTGAATCTGGAGCCAGTTCCGACTTACATACAATTCAACTTAAGAACAAACCTATAGTCCCTATCTTGTACGTAACCCGGGGACTGCCTGTAGTTTAAAACAACATGAAAATGTTTCTGAGACACCTATACATAAGAACAACCTTACCGGATCAGTCCAAAGGTCCATTTAGCCCAGTATCCTATCTTCCAACAGTAGCCAGTGCCAGGTAGCCCTGAGGGAACAATCATTATAGGCAGTCATCAAGTGATCTCCCCCTGTTGCCCATTTCCAAGTTCTGACAAATAGAGGCTAGGAAAACTGTCCCACTCCATCCTGGCTAATAGCCTTGGAATAGACCAGACCTATCATCCATTAAATTATCTAATTCTTTTTTTAATCCTTTTATAATTTTGGCCTTAATAACATCTTCTGAGAACGTGTTCTACACGTTGATTGTTCATTATGTAAGAAAATGCTTCCTTGTATTGGTTTTTAACTTGCTGCCTGTTAATTTAATTTGCAGACCCCTAAGTTTTATGTTATGAGAAGTAAATAACACTTTCTTGTTTACTTCCTCCACACTAGTCATGATTTTACAGACCTCAATCATATCCCCATCTGAATCCTCTCTTTTCCAAGATGAAGTGTCTCAGATTTAATAATCTCTCCTCATATAGCAGTTGTACTACACCCCTCATCATTTTGTTGCCCTTTTCTAAACTTTTTCCAATTTCAATATATAGTTTTTGAAATGGAGCAGCTTCCCCTGCTCCCTGCCCTTCCTGCAAGGAGGTTTACAGGATCTGTCTAAAAAGGCTTTCTTTCTCGACAGATCCCCCTCTAGACTGCCACTTTTTGCCGATAAAGTGCTGAGTCGGCAAAACATGGCAGCCATTTTTATGCAAAGTAGGCACGGGATATTTAAATCCCTGCCTCATTTGTAATGTCGACTTGCCTAATCTTCATCCCTCTGCTGACAAGGGGATGCAGTCTAGACATACCCAAAGGTCCATCTGCTGAAGAGAGAAGGGGTATCCGTGTGCCTTTCTCCCAATGGCAGATTCTTAGGACACAGTTTCCTAAGATCCATATATCTGTCTTAGGTCCCATCTGGCATTATCTATCATGCAAAGGAAGTAAGTCCCAAATAGGTCTCTTTATCACCAAAGAGAGTATCCCTTGTCTTTGGTTTTGTTTCAGGGACAAACAAGATCCAGTATCATTGGCAGACTCCCCTTGACATGGAATCAGGAATTCCCTCTGCATGTTCCCTTTGATTATGTTGGTTTAGGAGATTTGTGTACGCAGTGGTCCCCAAACTTTAGAGGCTCCCGGGCACCTGGGGGCAGGGCCACTCACGCGCCGGGCGCCCGGGGGTGGGGCCACTCATGCGCTGGGCGCCCGGGGGCGGGGCCACACGTCCTGGGGCATGCCGGGGCGGGGATGCCCTTGCACCCGGCGCCGGCATGTGCCCCAGGGCCGTGGCCGCCCGAGCGCCTTGTGTCATGGGCCTGGGGCCGGCGCCGCCGCCCGAGCCGCGTGCCCTCATGTGCCCCGGGGCTGGAGCCTCCCGAGCGCTGTGCACCAGGCGCCGGTGTGTGTGTTGCGCCTGGGGCCGGCGCCTCCAGTGCACCGCGCGCTGGGGGCGGGGCCGGTCCAGGTTGTCGGTAGGCGCGCACAAATGCCCTGGAGCCTAACGGTAGGTGGGCCAGCAGCCTGGCCGGGGCAGCGGGACTGGAGCCTCACAAAAGTGCTGGGGACGGACTGGAGAACCCTGGCAGCCCACAAGAGCATGGGGATGGAGGAAGAAGAATAATCCTGGCAGTCTGCTGCAGCGCAGATCCAGGGAAATCTGGCTGCCCATGGCAGCATGGGGTCAGGAAACCACAGCAGTTCAGAGCCAGTGGCTGGAGAACCCCAGAAGCATGCAGCAGCACAGAGCTGGGGAAACCCGGCCACATGTAACAGTGAGGGGCCAGGGAACTGCAGCAGCTGGGGGCTGGAGGACCCCAGACACCAATTACAGCCTGGGGCCGAGGGGCTGGTGGTAGCAGGGTGGACAGCCTGGCTGCAGGGAGGAGAGGAATAGTGGAGGCCAAAGGCAGAGGACCATCTGGCTTGGGGACAGTGTCAGGGGATACCTCCCCTTGTCTAGAAACTTCTCTTGTTCAGGACTGGTCAGGTCCCAATGTTGTTGGACCAGGAAGGTCAACCTATATAGTAATTCCCAACATAAAAAAAAAGTGACTTAGCAGAAACAGGGCTTTTTATTGTATTTGTATAGTTAAGATATTATTTATAAAATCCCTACAAACTAGATACTTCCTAAAATTTATCTTCAGAAGAAGTCTGTAAGAAAGGATATGTCTACGCTTGCACCCTAGTTCGAACTAGGGATGCAAATGTAGGCATTCGAAATTGCTAATGAAGCGGGGATTTAAATATCCTGCGCTTCATTAGCACGATCTCATGCTAATTTGAATCACAGCTGATTTGAACCAGGAAGTGCATGCAGGGATGCGTTAGTTCAAACCAACGCCCTTGGTTCAAACTAACGTTACTCCTCATTTTTTGTTTGAACCAAGGGGGTTGGTTCGAACTAATGGGTCCTGGCATGCACTTCCTGGTTCGAATCAGCTGTGATTCTAACTAGCGCGCTGGTGAGATCATGCTAATGAAGCATGGGATATTTAAATCCCCGCTTCATTAGCAATTTCGAATGCCTGCATTTGCATCCCTAGTTCGAAGTAGGGTGCAAGTATAGACATACCCAAAGTGATTAGAGGTATTGTATTCACTTTGTCTTTTTCATTGGGAAGTAGAGGACAATATTGATAATGTGAAATAAGGTTAGGGAACGGAAATGAATCAAAATATTTTTTTAGAGGACTAAAAGCCACCACAAGAATTACTAGTTATCCTTCATGGAGAGAATGAATACCAGTGGAAATGTACATTTTTATTTTCATAACTGTCTTGTAAAATAAATTAGATTTAAATGCATAATAGAATGCTCCAAGGAATGCCACAGAAAGAGCTTCTAGTCTTCTGAGTGTCCCAAATTGGAAAGCTTCTGCTATGATAGAAAATTAATATAAGAATTGTTTTAGGGATATATTCTTTTCCCTACCCCATTCCCATTATATTACTGTGGAGTTCAAGAAATGTACTGACTTACTAAAATGAAATAAGATGCCTATTTAGCGTTTGTAAGTCTGCGGTTGCTAAAATGCATTTTATCCCTGAGGCTGTGGAAACAAATTACATATGAAGGAATATAAGGATATAAGTAAAAATGTGGTTGAACAGGATCAAATAATTAAGAGAAAGTAAACAATTTACAAGCTGTAATAGACTGACTGCTGAACTGATTGAAGAACCTAGTGTGATGAACTGTTTTTTTTAAAATTGTAAATAAATATTTAAGTTAACTTTTTCTTGTATTGTCTCAATTCTGCTGTATCTACTTTTCATGTCTTACTCAAGAAAAATAACTTGTAGTGTCATCAACTATATCTTTAATTAAAAAGTAGTTATTAAAATTGTAGCTACTCCAGTTCAGCCATGCAAAGTGAGTGAGCAAGCTTTACTTCATGCTGCTAGTAAAATAAGTTGATTTCTTTAAACGGCGATGTGCAATGTCAGTGAAACATGGTCATATTTCATTCCCTACACTAGTAATAGAGTTGAGTTAAAAGTAACTACCTTGCTTTGAATTATTAAAATAGATATGTGGTAAAATGAAGGTCAAGGAAAACAAATATCAGGAGGAAAGTCTGGTGCTTTAAATATTCTGAAATGAATTCTGGGTGGGAGCCCTGAGCCTTAGGGACCGGATCCAGGTAGGCCTTAGTTTCCCCACCCCTGAATTAGAAGTTAGCTCCAAAGCTGTGCAGCACCGGCTTGTTCTTATTGCCACTGAAGTCACTGGCAAAACTATCATTCACTTCAGTGCTGGGCTCTGTATCTGGCACAATCAGGATTAGAATTTAGGTGTTCCTTTGCGGAGTGATGTGCTCTGACAAATAGGTGACACTGTTCCTTTACAACCAAAGACCAAGATATCCATTGTAGTACCAAGGGTCCCTAAAGTGGTGCTATACGGGATATCGCTTATCAGAGACGATGTCTTTCTAAACTTTATGTTCTAATTCACCACAAGTTATTGGGTTCGATATAGGTATTACTACTTTTATGGCCTGTGTTATAAAATAAGTCAGATTAGATGATCATAATGGTCCCTTCTGACCTTAAACTCTAAGAATAATGTGATAGAACAATAATTTATACACTTGAATAAAGGCTCAGAGTATGTGTTAAAAGGAAAAGACTTAGCTGAATGGTTGTCAGGAGCATATGTATGAGGGCAGTTATGCTCTAAAACAGGGATTCTCAAATTGTGTTCTGGGACGCCGAAGTGGCTCCAAAGCCCATTTTAAGGGGTCACTAGCCGTGTTCCCTTTAATTTTTCTCCTATGTGCGGAATGAATTTTATGTTCATTAATATGAAGGTGGGAGTGAGGTGGGTTTGAAGTGTGGGAGGGGGCTCAGGGGTGAGCCAAAAGTTTGGAGTGCAGGGGTGTGAGGATGAATGGGGGTGCAGGTTCTGGGATAGAGCCAGGAATGAGGAGCTTAAAGCTGGGGCAGAGAGTTGGTGTGTGGGAGTGAGAGCTTTGGCTGAGGGTGCAGGCTTATGGGTGTGTTGTGGTGGGGGATGAGAGGTTTGGGGTCCAAGACAGTGCTTCAGTGCTATAGCAGGGAAAGAGGATTCTCTTTTCCATGAGCTCTTTCTCCCCACAGCAGCACCTTATCTGCAGGGGAGAGGCACCTCTCCCCATCGTAGCAATTCTTGGGCTGGGATTGCAAGATAGGCACCCCTAGTTTGGCCCTGGCAGATCTGGGCTGGGGCTGTTTCGGGCCAGGGAAGGGGCAATATGACCGGTCTGGGCCAGGAGAGGAGTCTGTAGCTGCAACTGGGTTCTGGCTAATATAAGGTATCAAAGTCATGGCAGGTCTGGGCCATAGAAGACTTGGGGACAGGAAAGGGACCCTGGATATGGAAAGTCTGAGCTGAGGCAGAATTGGGGGTGGGGGTGGGATACCCCAGCTGTGGCTGGATTCAGGCCAGGGTAGGGGCACCTTAGCACATCAGGTCTTGGACGGGGCAGGGTTTGGGCCATCCTTCCCATGGCTGTGGCAAGTTGGTGCCAGGATAGGTTGGGGCTAGTGAAACGGTATGTCTTCCCCAGCTGCAGGAAATCCCTGGACAGATTCCTTGAACCTCTGCACTATGACTGCACAGTTTACAGGAAGCCAGGGCTGGTGTTAGACATGCTGGGGCTCAAAGCCAAAATTCTTGAAGCTGCAGCCTGAGGGCTTCAAACTAGGGGCTCTGGCTGGATTATAAGAAATGTAAGGGACTGAGAGACCTCTGGGAGGGCTTGCATGGTCGGGAGTGACTAAGATGAACTGGACCATATTTTTGGTAAAGATGCCTCCTGGAATGAGGTTTAACAGGTAGTTCGAACTAAGGCTTTATTTTGAACTACTGGGTCCCTGCCTCGTGTAGACGCGGGCAGTTAGTTTGGACTTGTAAATTAAAAAATGGCAACCAGCCGGGAAGATGCAAATCAAGCACAGGATATTTAAATCCTGGGTTTGATTTGCAACTTCGAATGCCTACATTAGCCTCCCTAGTTCGAACTAGGGGGCTAGTGTAGACATACCCATGGAGTCTACAACCTTCAATGATGGCATCTTTACCAAAAATATGGTCCAGTTCATCTTAGTCACTTAGGGTATGTCTATACTACCCCACTAGTTCAAACTAGCGGGGGTAATGTAGTCATCCGCACTTGCAAATGAAGCCCGGGATTTGAATTTCCCGGGCTTCATTTGCATGAAGCCGGCCGGCGCCATTTTTAAATGCCGGCTAGTTCGAACCCCGTGCCGCGCGGCTACACGCGGCACGGAGTAGCTAGTTCGGATTAGGCTTCTAATCCGAACTAGCTGTACGCCTCATGGAACGAGGTGTACAGCTAGTTTGGCTTAGGAAGCCTAATCCGAACTAGCTACTCTGTGCCACGTGTAGCCGCGCAGCACGGGGTTCGAACTAGCCGGCATTTAAAAATGGCGCCGGCCGGCTTCATGCAAATGAATCCCGGGAAATTCAAATCCTGGGCTTCATTTGCAAGTGCGGATGACTACATTACCCCCGCTAGTTCGAACTAGCTGGGTAGTGTAGACATACCCCTAGAGAAGGAAAGAGGAAAAAGCACAGGTGCCCTGGTGACCACTCTATCCATAGTAATCACAGCTTATAGTAGAGATAGCGTCCATTTAGTGTGGATGCTATCTTTTGAAAAAGCAGATAGCTTTTTTGATGTACTTTGGCAGTGTGAATGCTCTCTTTCGGAAGAAGTTTTTTTGGAAGATCTTTTCCAGAAAAGCTTCTTCTGAAAGAAGCCTGCGGTCTAGACATAGCCTCAGTCTCTTTCCTTTGCTCTTATAGGTTGTGCAAAGCACAAAAAACAATTATCGCACCAGACAGATATTGCTCATCAGCTTCCTGCTTCAACATCAGGCATCTCTATTTACCCTTCAGTCTTCCAAATTCACATTCCATTGCCATTCTGCAGCTGCTCCTCAGAGCCTAATTGAAAAGGCCCTTTCCTCTATTAAGGTGTCTAGTAAAAGACAGTATAAATAAGGGAAGAAGAGCATAAGATGGGTCTCCTAGAACGGTAGGAGAAATTGCAACACTTTCAGCCTACGTCTAGACTGCGAGACTCTAGAGAATCTAGACTATAACCAGTACTTTCCAAAAAGCAAGCAGGCAGTCTGGATGCTTTCTTTTGAAAAAGCAGTTTGCATTACATAGTGCCTTTTTTCGAAAGAGCACTTTCGAAAAAAGGCGTCATTCCTTGTAAAACAAGGTTTTTCACTATCGAAAAAACTGCCACGTTCTTTCGATTTACTTTCAAAAGAACGTGGCAGCAGTCTAGACGCAGGGGAATTTTTTTCAAAAAAAGGCCACTTTTTTTCGAAAAAAATCCTGTAGTCTAGACACACCCTCAGAGTCCATAATGCAGAGCAAAAATTCCATTTCTCATAGCACAAAACAGACCAGAGTTTCCAAAGTTCATGGTCTTTTCCAGATCATCCCATGTTATTGGTGAACCCTCCATGGTGTTTAAATGCATGTCCATGGAGAAACAATCCTTTCTGCTAATGGCTCTGCAGTCTAATATGGGGAGTGAAGAATGGATGCCATCAGTGGCCCCAGTGCAATGCAAATCCATCAATAAACTCTTATTCATTGTGATTTATGAGGCTTCCATTTAGCAATGGAAACCTCCACAACCGTGTCCCCAACAGCTGATCTACCAGCACCAAACTGGTTCTTCTTCGAGTGGTTGCTCATGTTCATTCAAAGTAGATTACTAATGCCCTGTGGCAGACACTGGCGACCTTGACCCCTACCTTAAAAGGGGTCGAGAGCGTCCTGTGTCAGGAGGTGTCCGTGCTCCTTGCAAAGAGAGCAATAGAGGAGGTTCCCCCACACCTGTGGGGACGGGGATTCTATTCCCGATATTGTGTTGTCCTCAAACCAAAAGGAGGAGTCCGTCCCATCTTGGACCTCAGAGATCTGAACAAGGTGGTCATAAAACACAAATTCAGAATGGTAACTTTAGCCTCGGTCATTCCAGTGCTACAGTTAGGAGACTGGTACGCAACTCTTGATCTCAAGGACGCGTACTTCCACGTGGCGATCAGAACCAGCCACAGGAGGTTTCTCAGGTTTACTGTTGGCCAGCACCATTTTCAGTTTACGGTGCTCCCTTTTGGCCTGTCAATGGCACCCAGAGTGTTCACCAACTGCATGGCAGTCATTGCGGCGTTTCTCCGCAAGCAAGGAGTGCATGTCTTCCCGTACCTCGACAATTAGCTAATCCGAGGTCGCTCCTACGAGCAGGTGAAGGCTCATGTGTCACTCATAAAGGCCCTCTTCCTCAACTCGGGCTCATGCTGAACGAGGAAAAGTCATCCCTGACCCCCTCTCAGCATCTCGAATTCGTGGGTCCCCTCCTCGATGCAAGGGTAGCAAAAGCTTTCCTCCTTTTGGTTTGGGGACAACACAATATCGGGAATAGAATCCCCATCCCCACAGGTGTGGGGGAACCTCCTCTGTTGCTCCCTTTGTGAGGAGCACGGACACCTCCTGACACAGGACGCTCTTGACCCCTTTTAAGGTAGGGGTCAAGGTCGCCGGTGTCTGCCACAGGGCATTAGTAATCTACTTCGAATGGACATGAGCAACACATCTCGAAGAACAACAGTTACAGGTAAGTAACTGTTCTTTTCATCACTGAGCAGTAGCAATCAGGGATGGTAAGTTTCCAGATAGCAAGGGTCTCGCAGTCCTCCTTGAGGGGTACTTTCCTGGTGTATTGCAGCACTACAGCTTCAGAGTGAGCTCTGCACAGATTTCTTTGCACAAAACGGCCATTGGTATACTGAAGTTCTGCTGCTAGTCTTGGCCACCCCATATGTCCATTGCTATCCTGTTCCCCTGTCCCTAGTCGATGATAGCTGATGGAGCCCACAAAGAACAATCCATTGAGTGAAGCTGCTTTAGGCAAAGATATAGAAGTATTTGCTCAATGTCAGCTGAATCCTCTTCAGGTGTATGTATTGCTCTGCCTCCCAAGCCACTGGATGACTAGAGATATAAGTACAGCAGCCTGTTTACATTAATGACTATTATATTTGCAGTGTTCAGCAGTGTGTCCTTTGTCTGAGTGGTTTGATGTGATGCTGATTGATACCAAAAGTGAAACAAAAGGTGAAGGGACTTATTTAGTTTGACTCTTAAGTCCTAGAATTTCTGTCTTCTATAGCTTTTTGACAATGTACAGTGCTTCCATAGGAAAAATCCCAGAATCCTTGGAGAGTAGTAGAAGAACATTGCACCATGGGCTATCTGTGCAGAATGCTCAGCATTTATTTCAAAGCAATGCAGTGCTGTGTGTACATTATCCCAAAAGGGTTAAAAAGGCACTATGAACACATTGGTCATGCAACAGTTCCAGATGGCTTAATTCAGATAAGCCTAACCTGAAACAATTTTCAAAGGTGGACAAGCCTGCAGTGTAGGCAATACCTTAAGTAAAATAAATTTAATCTTAAGTAATTTAGGTGTTTAACTCTGTTTCTTGTGTTTAACTCTATTTGGTTATGTCTACACTAGTCCCCTAGTTTGAACTAGGGAGGCTAATGAGGACTACCGAAATTGCTAATGAAGCATGGGATTTAAATATCCCATGCTTGATTAGCATATTCCCGGCCGGTCGCCATTTTGGAAACTGACCAGCCCGAAGTAACTGCCCGCATCTATATGCGGCAGAGAAGCGGGATTCCGAGATAAACCCCTTAGTTGAATTAACTGTTAAACCTCATTCCACGAGGAGTAACAGTTAATTCGAACTAAGGGGTTTATCTCGGAATCCCGCTTCTCTGCCGTGTGTAGACGCGGGCAGTTATTTCAGGCTAGTCAGTTTCCAAAATGGCGACCGGTTGGGTATATGCTAATCAAGCGCGGGATATTTAAATCCTGCGCTTCATTAGCAATTTCGGTCTCCCTCATTAGCCTCCCTAGTTTGAACTAGGGGGCTATTGTAGACATACCCTTTCATACAACATGTTGTACCTCTGTTGCTTTTTGCAAAGTTTTGAAGAGCTTACGGACTTAATTTAAAAATATTTCTTCAGATAAAAAGGAAAAAAGGTCAGTTTATATTGAAACAATATTACACTTACCAAAAATATAAAATCAATGAATATTAAAATAACTTACTTTCAAAATCTTCCACTGACATGAAATGAGATAAATTTATTTTTGCTTTTTGTTTCTTCTGGCCTTCTTTAGACACCTGTAGAATGATTTTATTTTTATATTTAATGTTTAATTTCAAAATATGGCTTGTGTATTTATTATTAAAACAAGGTGAAATAAGACTGGGATTTTTGAAAAGTGAAATTTTCTTTGCCTTGCTGATAACTCTTTTGTCGTCTGCTAGAAGGTATCTCTTTTTGAAAGTGTGAAATTTAGACTTCATCTAATAGAGAACAATTTGTGTTTTTCATTAAAAACTTAGGCTACGTCTACATTGCAGTGCTATTTCAGGATACCAGAGATATACTGAAATAGCTATTCTGCGTCTTTTGAGCATGCCCATTATTTTGAAATATAACGGGTTCGCTGTTCCTTTGTCCCTTTAAACCTCATTCCACAAGAAGTAAGGGATGTTTCGAAATAGCGATTTATTTAGTAATAAGTGCTGTGTAGACACTTTATTTTGAGCTAAGAGTGCAGTGTAGACATGCACCCTTAGTGTCAAGATGAGCTCCTGAAAGGAAGCAAAAGGCTGTTGCCAGCAAAAAAATAAAAACCAAAGCGATCTGGTGATTCTCCGTGTGTGTTATGTGAAATTGAATGTGGGTGAGCACAATGAGAATGGATGCTGGGAGTAGTCAGAAAAATAGCTTGGGAATTCATTGTGGGGGTGGATCCCAAGGGCTAATAGTGACATGCAGGGGCCAGTTGGATACTAATCAGCTGAGTGACTTTTATTAGTAGCCAGATGCAGGTTTTTCTCCTGTGGCATGAATGAAAAATAATGTGATTTTAAATGTGAGACCTTTGTTTTGCTTGAATGGTTTTAAACTGCCACTTTAGGCAATCACATGGCCAACAGTATAAAATATCTATAAAGTGAAGGTCAAATGAAATCTAGAGTTTCTATATTAAAACTCGCAATTCATTTTAAACAAGGACTATCAATTAAAGAAAATGTCTAATAAAACAAGACTTTCTCCCTCTTCAGCATGCCCCCTCCCTCCCTTCTCCACTGTGATTTTCCTTTCCCTGCACTGCTGGTACAAAGTGGTCCTAAGCTGGCGTAACTGGTCATGAGGATCACCCCTTTTTAAAGTCAGTGCATCCTGGCATCTCTGAGTACTAAAACATCCCCTGGAGCCATTGGCAACTGGATTACTTTTAGAGCAAAATTTAAATTATGACTTAGATCAGGCACCCAGTCCAATTTGTACAGCCAGTCCAAATTTGGGGCTGAGAATGCTTAAAGTCACATTTGCATATGCTCTGCCAAACTACCTCATGTGCTACTTGGCCACATTGAGAATTGGTGCCACTATACTTAAAACTAATACTATTTTCTGTATTAGAGCTCATGTATCCAAAAGCTAATGGACTGATGGTTAAGTATTTCCATGGGTTGACTTTCTAGTGTTCTTTTCATCTCCCAAACAATGTTCCCTCTAATCTTTTCCATCCCATTTGCTGATTTCTGCTATCCCTGCACAAATTAAATGTTATATTGTGCATTGAGGTATGTACCAATGTAGACCACCAATAGAAACATAAAATGTAGCTAGGGGCTTTCTGATAATCGGTTGGGCAGCATTTGAATCTCTCCTGAGCAGCTACATAAGCACACAGCTTATAGGGAATACTGCTCCCAACCTACTTAGATTTGTATAGTATCTTTGAGACCTGCGCTTATTGTCTGTTCCTCTGTATCCCATGTTAGGGTGGTAAGAGATACAATATCTGTGTTGGGAAACTAAAGAGGTTCAAAATGCAAACAGAATATAGTAAACTTTCTGGGTATGTCTACCCTACAAAGTTAGTTCGAACTAACGGATGTTACTTCGAACTAACTTTCATAGGTGCTACACTAGCGCTCCGTTAGTTCGAATTTAATTCGAACTAACGGAGCGCTTAGTTAGAACTAGGTAATCCTCATTCCACGAGGATTAAGCCTAGTTCGAACTTACTAGTTCGAATTAAGGGCTGTGTAGACCTTTAATTTGAACTAGTGGGAGGCTAGCCCTTCCCAGCTTGCCCTGGTGGCCACTCTGGCCAACACCAGGCAAACTCTACTGCCCCCCTCCCGGCCCCGGAGCCCTTAAAGGGCCACGGGCTGGCTACGCAGTTTGTGCCAGTTGCAAGGCTGCCAGCACCCGTGCCAGCACACCCAGCAGCTGACACCCATGAGCCAGCCACCCGATGACACCCAGCCCTCCCCCTCTTCCTGGGACCAGCCTGGCGGCTCCCAGGACCCTGCCCGGGGCCACAAGAGGCAGGAGCCCGTATGGTCTAGTGCGGAGATCGTGGACCTCATCGAGGTTTGGGGGGAAGCCTCCAATGTCCACGATCTCTGCACTAGCCACAGGAACGCGGCAGTCTATGGCCGCATGTCTGCCAGCCTGGCCGCCAGGGGCCACCAGCGCAGCCGGGAGCAGGTGCGCTGGAAAATAAAGGACCTGTGGCAGTCCTACTACCGGGCCTGCCTGCCAGGGGTCGACCCGGAGGCGTGCCCCCACTTCCAGGCTCTGGACCGCCTCCTGGGGGCTCATGCCGTCCCTGCCTCCCGGGACGTGATAGACCCTAGGGCAGAGGGACCGCTCCAAGAGACGGAGGAGGAGGAGGAGGAGGGCTCCGAGAGCCAGGAGCCTGCCGTCAGCCTGCCCAGGACCCAGGACCCCCGAGGCACCCCACAGAGCTGCTCGCCTGTGTCGTCCGAGGCCGGGGAGGCATCCACCTGTGAGTACCATCATGCTCCCCTTATGTGTACTGGGGGCTTGGGCGAGAGGGTGCCCCGGGACCGTGCGCCTGTGCCTTGCCCACCACGGAGCAGCAGCTGGGGATCCTGCAGGGGCCCTGGCCTTGCAGAGGGGAGCTGGGTTTCACACACCTGGGCCCCTGGGGTTATTGACCACTGTTCTTGTTTCACCACAGCCGCAGCACCTGGGACTGCAGGGCGCACCACCCTGCCTGCAGCAGCCGCCCGCGCCCGGGCAAGCAGGAGAGCCAGGAACCAGGAGGAGTACCAGAGGCGGCACCTCCGGTTCCTGGAGCAACAGCTCCGTCTCCAGGACCACTGGGTCCAGGAGGACCTGAGGCTGCGCCGGAGGAGCATGGAGGCACTGGAGGAGCAGGGCCATGCCCTGCGAGGCCACCTCCAGAGCCTGCTCGACCGCTTCCCAATTCCTCCTGCTCCCCCTGCTCCCTCTCCTGCTCCTCCTCCTCCTCCTCCTCCTCCTCCCCCTGCTCCCCCTCCTGCTCCCGCTCCTGCTTCCTCCACACCCCCCGTCCCTCCTGCCCCACCCTCCACAACCATTCCCCACCAACGCCCCCGGACCCGCAGTGTTGCGAGAGAGGAGAGGCAGCCGGACCCCCACACCTGAGCTTTCCTTTCCCTCCCTCCCTCCCCCCACCCCAGCTATGTTAAATAAAAAGACGTTTTTGTTTGAAAAACAGGTGTCTTTATTTGACAGTAGGTAGGGAGGGGAAAGGAGAAGGGGGGTAGGGTGGAAGAAGGCCCCAGTGGAGCATGCAGGGAGAGGTCAGTCCTCCTCCACCAGGAAGCTCTCCCACAGGGTTTCCCGGATCCGAACGGCCCCCCGCTGGGCTTCCCGGATGGCGGCGGTGCGGTGCTGACCGTAGTGGCCAACCATGCAGTCAGCCTCAGCCATCCAGGCTGGCAGGAAAGCCTCCCCGTTTCTCTCACATAAATTGTGGAGCACACAACATGCTGCCACCACGGGAGGGATGTTGTGCTCGGCCAGGTCCAGACGGGTGAGGAGGCATCGAAAGTGGGCTTTCAGTCGCCCGAAGGCCCCCTCCACCATGATGCGGGCCCTGGTCAGCCTGGCATTGAAGGCCTGGCAGGAGGGATTGAGGTGCCCCGTGTAGGGCTTCATCAGCCATGGCTGCAGTGGGTAGGCGGCATCCCCCACCAGGCAGACGGGCATGTCCACGTCCCCGACCCTGATGTGGCGGTCGGGGAAGAAGGTCCTGTCCTGCAGCTGCTGGCACACGGAGGAGTTGCGGTACACCCGGGCGTCGTGTGCTTTGCCGGACCAGCCCACATTAATGTCCGTGAACTGTCCCCAGTGGTCACACACGGCCTGCAGGAGGATGGAGAAGTACCCCTTGCAGTTGACGTACCGGGACGCCTGGTGCTCCGGGGCACGGATGGGGATGTGCGTCCCGTCGATGGCCCCCACGCAGTTGGGGAAGCCGAGGGCGCTGAATCCCCGGATGACGGCATCCGGGTCGGCGAGGCGGACCACCCTGCGGAGCAGCACCCGGTTGATGGCCTTGACCACCTGCGGAGAGAGAGACACAGCAAAGCGCCAATCAGTGGGGCGCCCGGGTGGCTGGGAGCATTCGTGCCCTGGCAGTGCCCCGCGCCCCACTCCCGGAAGCAACCCCCCTGGCGGCGTGTAGTACGGCCGGGACAGACCGACCCCTCTGGTGCGGGCGCTTTCGCCTCCTCCGGCCCCCCCTTTGTCCCTGGGGTGGCCCATCCCCTCCTTGCAGCCCCCCTCCCCCAGCACAGTGGCCGACGAGTGCCATACCTGCATGAGCACCGCTCTGACGGTGGATCTCCCCACGCCGAACTGGTTCCCGACGGATCGGTAGCTGTCCGGCGTGGAGAGCTTCCAGAGGGCGATGGCCACCTGCTTCTGGAGGGGGATGGCGGGCCTCATGCGAGTGTCCCTTCTGCGCAGAGCAGGGGCGAGCCACTCGCAGAGCTCCAGGAAGGTGTCCCTCCTCATCCTGAAGTTCTGGGTCCACTGTCGGTCTTCCCAGCGCTCCAGGACGATGCGGTCCCACCAGTCGCTGCTGGTGTCCAGATGCAGCGGGGCACGCCGGTGCCGGGGCGCCGCCGCGGCTCCTCCACGGCCCCAGGGCGGCCAGGTGGAGAGGCAGGGGGCTGACGTGCCCCAGGTGGTGCCAGGCAGCCTCGAGCCATTGCTGGCAGGCTTGCAGCAGCAAGTCCAGAACGTGCACCAGAAGGTGCAGGGCGAGCTCTGGCTCCATGTTGCCACCTGCGGCGGCCCCCCCGAAGGGAAGCACCGACACAGATGGGCACAGAGACCAACGCTTTGCTGTCCCTCGGCGAGGTTGGCAAGCAAGCAGGAAAAGCTGAGAACCAGCTGTCCAGGGGGATCCCTTTAAGCACGAGCCTCAGATAGCCTCAGACAGCAGCCACACAAAGCAACTACTGACCTGATGCCCTGCCAGAACCAGTTTCAGCCGCCCTTAAATGCGCCTCTGCGTCCAATCAGTGTGGACGCGCTAGTTCGAATTAGCAAAACGCTAATTTGAACTAGTTTTTAGTTCTAGATGCATTAGTTCGAATTAGCTTAGTTCGAATTAACTAATTTGAACTAAGTTAGTTCGAATTAGCGCTGTAGTGTAGACGTACCCTCTGAGAGCAACACAAACTGGAGTTAGAGTAACTATATCATCTCCTAGAAATTTTGGAAGATAATCTGCTGATTAATATTTATGCCAAATTTGGAGTAAACTAAACATTACAAAATGGCATATTTCAAGTTCTTTATAATTCTTTATAGGTGACCTGTTTCTCTTGGTGAAATGGATTACCCAGTTTCCTATTGTCATGATTCAATCCCTGTCCACTAGAGGGTCTGTGTACTTCTCCTAGTTCTTCTTAGGTATCTGTCTTTCCCCATTTATTGTAGAGAGAGCTGAGGTGCTTAAAATCAGCTTTGTGAGTCACAGTGATGTTCCTGTGGGGTTTTTTTTTAGGTGTCTAAAATGCATTAAGATGCTAAGTGTAGCAAAGCTGAAGTTCCTTCTTGGATCCCACCTTTTGTTTTTAAACAACTGGGAAAAGGAGTTGGGAGAGGGGAAGAAAGAGGTTGGAAGAGGGGAGGGCAACTAAAATGATCAGGGGTTTGGAAACTAATGGGAACTAATGAAGCTGGGATTCTATCCATATCATTGGTTCCAGGACGTGGCGCTTTGAAAAACATACTGCATATTGTGGAAATTGCAATCAAGTGAGTTGACAACACAGCTTACTGAATTTTACCTTTTAGTTGCTTTATTAGGCATTATAATGACAGATCCAGATATGGTGGCTGAGGGAAGAAATACATATGTAATGTACGTTTGTATTTTGTTGTTTTCCAAACATATAATCAATAGATTTCTTCAATTTTAAACTAAAAATTATTTTTCTTTATAAAAAGGCAAACTAACAAAGAGGAACAAATAACAAGAAAATATATTTTAAATAAATGTTGAATTGAATCTTGTTTTAATCACTTGAACACAATTTCCACACTTTTAGAAATCCCCACATCAGCATCAGTATACAGGCAGTCCCCGGGTTACGTACAAGATAGGGACTATAGGTTTGTTCTTAAGTTGAATTTGTATGTAAGTCAGAACTGGCTCCAGATTCAGCCACTGCTGAAACTGATCAGCGGCTGACTACAGGAAGCCCTAGGCAGAGTTGCTCTGCCCCCGGCTTCCTGGAATCAGCCGCTGATCAGTTTCAACAGCGGCTGAATCTGGACTCCTGGGACAGAACAGCTGGGGCACTGCCGGGTAGGTCCCCTCAGGACCAACCCGGCAGCACCCCAGCTGTTCTATCCCAGGCGTCCCGCAACAAAAGCCTGGTCTGCTGGGGGAGGGGTGCACTAGCTGGGCAAAGGAGCAAAGGAGCAAAGCCGCACGGGTAGCGGGGTCCCCCCCAGCACACTAGGGAGACCCGGAGCAGCTTTTCTCGGCCCAGAGGACGCGGTGGCGGGACCGCTGCGCTCTGGGCGGTCCCGCCGCCCGCGAGCTCCGGGGCGAGAAAAGCCCCGTTCGTAAGTGCAGATCCGACGTAAGTCGGGGACTGCCTGTAAAAGACTCATTAATTTGTATGAAGACTTTGTTATTGTTTGATAAGATAATACAAACAAATGTCCCATAGCAAAGAAAAATGGTAATTAGAAGTGCAGTGGTGCAAACATTGTAAACATATTTTACCTCTTGTGTTTGTTCAGTATTTGGCAGCTGGCATGCTGCAAACTGGGCCTTGACTCATTTCCCATGGTGTTATTCACTGTTCGATGATATTATTGAGAATTGAAAGAAAATGAGTGTTCAGGTCATGTAGATAAAACTGCTTATTGTGATTAGTAAATATTGCTGCAGGTCTGTTATTGCTCCTGTCATTTGTTTGTTGGTAGGTGGTATATTAGGTATGTTTGCTGTTTACTATTTTAACAGTGTGATATTTTCTAAGGAATATTCTAAATTTTCAGTCAGTTTAAATATTAGCCACATTAAATGGTATTTAAGACAACAGTATGTCTTAAATACAATGATAAGATGGAGGGTTTAAAAGTCACAAAATTAAAAAGATTAGATTTCCATCATCAATGTTAAGTTGGAAATGCTCTCTGCAAAGCATACTCTATGTAGAATTATGCTTAATGTATGTGTTTTAGATCTGTGCACTTATAATGGAGCTCATCCTTGGTGTGAGGATTGAAATTTTTAAGTTTCCTGACTTTAATGTTTTATGAATTTACTCCCAATCTTAACATTGCATTAGCATAGTTGTTAACATTGCATTTCTTGTTTTAAGAGTCCTCCTTCCCTTATCCATCCTACTGAGCCATTCCATTGATTAGCCTGATTTCAACTTACTGGAGCCCTCACCACTGTTGTGGTAGATAGAATCCCCCATTCTTGAACAGGAGACAGTTATTAAGAAATCAGTAACAACTACAGATGTAGGCAATTAGACCTCCACTGTATTTGAATTCCAACTTTGTCTTCCTTGTTTAGAGTCCTAGGCAAAGTGGCCGGTATCATGTACATATAGACATACTTATGGCATCATTACAAACACTACCAAAATTCCCACCAGCAAAATTAAGCTTTGTTTTGGTTCTGTTGCTGACACCAGAGTTTCAGAGGATGGCATGTTTTAAAGTTTTCAGGTGGCAAGAGACCTAGAGTGGACCTACTCAGCAAAGTTATCAAACTTTGAATTTTGGGTAGGGTTGTCAACATGTAGTCAACTACACCATTAACCAATAAGTCTGGGCTAGGGTTGCCAGATGGCTTCAACAAAAATACCAGACACACTTGACATTACATCACAATCTATATTACATCTTATTTAGAAAATACCAGACATTTATATTTTCTCATTTATATTTTCTCAATTTGTTTCCCGAACAGAAAACTCAAATACTGGACTGTCCAGTTTCAAAACCAGACACCTGGCAACCTTAGCCTGGGCTAGTTGCTTAATCCTGTCAACTACTCAACTCTCCCACCCATACTGCCTCTGTATCAGAAGCAGCAAGGTGGGGGGGAGGTGGGAGACGGTGCCTGTGAGAAGCCTGCTTTTAAGCCAGCTCCCCATGAGCACTGAGTCCCATAGAGCCGCCTTCTCCGCTACCTCTGCGTGGCTGCCTCTGATAGAGAGCAGCATTGTGGAGGGTGGGGGGGCAGGTAGGATCTGCTACATGTGGTAAGCCTGCTTTCAAGCTGGCTCCACATGCTTATAGGCTCCCGCAGAGCTACTGTCCCCTTCCTCTTTAAAAAAGTAATAAGGGATCTTTCAGAAAAGGCTTTATTTTCCGAAAGATCCCCGTCTAGACTGGCGCTTTTTTCCGGCAAAGCCCCGAGCTGGAAAAAAGTGGCAGCCATGTTTATGCAAATGAAGCGGGGGGATTTAAATCCCCGCTTCATTTGCAATTGCGATGTGTCTAATTTGCATCCCTTTTACGGAAAAGGGATGCAGTCTAGACACAGCCAGGAATATTTCAAAGTTGTAAGTTCTGTGTGCATTTAGGATGCTTAAATCCTCTGGAATAGTGAGATGCATTCTGCTTCTGTCTTCAGAAGAGATTTAGTGTAGAATACATTTTATTGGGATGGCTCAGTAAATGTTTTTCTTTACATTAGGGATGCAAACTGTTGTTTAAAAAGTTAACCAGTTAAACACTATGTGGGCTGGGGGCTGCTCCAGCCAACTGCTCTGTGATCCATCCAAAATTTTCCTCTCACAATTTGCATAAACACAATAAAAAGCAAGGATAATTCTCCACAATACATATTTGTCATCATGAGAATCAACAAATCATTACCATCTTGCATTGTATAAGCAAGTGGCAAGCTGTGACTTTTGCTAAACAGTTGTTTTATTACCTCATCTTTCCAATCTACCTCTGTCCCATTTGTCTTTTTCATCCAGCTGTTGCATTTTGTCCCTTGTGTAGTTTGAGATCTCTGGGCACATGTTTTTTTAAAAATTTGTTCTGCATATTTCCTAGCACTGTTGGGTCCTGATCTTTAATTGGTGTTCCTGTGTGCAGCTATAATAATGATTCCTCAAACAACGTAGCTTAACACTGGAATCTCCTTACTACAGCCAACTTAGCAATTCTGCTAAAGGATGGGTGGAAGGGCCTAAGAAGAAGGCATTGGAGGGGTCACAAGAAAGGTGACCTAAGCTTTAGGAGTAGCTTTAAGATAACGAGCCTTGTGGATAAGGGAGAAGCGGTGGATGTCATATACCTAGACTTTAGTAAGGCATTTGATACGGTCTCGCATGATATTCTTATTGATAAACTAGGCAAATATAACTTAGATAGGGCCACGATAAGGTGGGTGCATAATTGGCTGGATAACCGTAGTCAGAGAGTTGTTGTTAACGGTTCTAAATCCTGCTGGAAAGGGATAACAAGTGGAGTTCCTCAAGGGTCTGTTTTGGGACCCGTACTGTTCAATATCTTCATCAATGATGTAGATATTGGGATAGAGAGTACGCTTATTAAGTTTGCAGATGATACCAAACTGGGTGGGGTTGCAACTTCTTTGGAGGATAGGGACATAATTCAAAATGACCTTAGCAAGTTAGAGAAATGGTCAGAGGTAAACAGGATGAGGTTTAATAAAGAGAAATGCAAAGTGCTCCACTTAGGAAGGAACAATCAGTTCCATACATACAAGATGGGAAGCGACTGTCTAGGAAGGAGCATGGCGGAAAGGGATGTAGGGGTCATAGTGGACCACAAGTTGAATATGAGTCAACAGTGTGATGCTGTTGCAAAAAAAGCAAATATGATTCTAGGTTGTATCAACAGGTATGTTGTAAGCAAAACTCGTGAAGTCATTCTGCCGCTCTACTCTGCACTAGTTAGGCCTCAGCTGGAGTACTGTGCCCAGTTCTGGGCACCACATTTCAAGAAAGATGTGGAGAAATTGGAAAGGGTACAGAGAAGAGCGACAAGAATGATTAAAGGTTTAGAGAACATGACTTATGAAGCCAGGCTTCATGAACTGGGCTTGTTTAGTTTGGAAAAAAGAAGATTAAGGGGGGACATGATAGCGGTTTTCAAATATCTAAAAGGGTGTCACAAGGAGGAAGGAGAAAATTTGTTCCTCTTGGTTTCTGAGGACAGGACAAGGAGTAATGGGCTTAAAGTGCAGCAGGGGAGGTTTAGATTGGACATTAGGAAAAAATTCCTAACTGTCAGGGTGGTCAAATATTGGAATAAATTGCCAAGGGAGGTGGTGGAATCTCCCTCTCTGGAGATATTTAAGAACAGGTTAGATAGACATCTGTCAGGGATGGTGTAGACGGAGCTTGATCCTGCCTTGAGAGCGGGGGGCTGGACTCGATGACCTCTCGAGGTCCCTTCCAGTCCTATTATTCTATGATTCTATGATTGGACAGATTATGAAAGGTTTCACAGGGTTCAGGGATAATTCTGCAGAGACAGCTGATTCTTCCCTTCCTTGCAAAAGGATTGAGAAAGCATGTTACATTGGGCCTTGAAATGACCAATGACTTAAAGGCTATATAGTTGTGTCCGGTTTGGATAAAAAAGGGGGGAAAGTTGCAAGTTGTTTCATGTTTGGAGTGACGGAAGTTTTGTATGTAGGGCATGAGGAAACCATGTATAAGTTCTAAAGTCACAGGGCAACTAGGAAGGTGGATTTTCTTGTTAGGAAATAACTGGTAATGAGATCCAAGTGTACCTGATTAGTCTCTGAAGCCGTTTTTTTTCTAGTTATAATAGCTTCCTTCCCCTCTTTACCCTTGTATCTCGGAGTACCCCATGAATCAAAGGATAGCACTGTTCATGCATGGCTGGAGCTCTAGACATTGATACCAGTTTATTTTATGTATGCACTGGTCAGCATCAGTGGTAGTTGGCACTTTCTTGAGGAGACTGTACCAGTTAAGACCCTTATATTGTTTACTCTATCTAATGTGACATTAATTTGGAGAAATGGGAACCAGCTAAGCTGCATTTGGCTGTTTTCATTAATGTTCTGGCATAGAGTTTATATATATATACACACACACACACACACTAAACATTGTTTAAAGCCCCTGTGTAAAAATCTTCTGTTTTACTATGCAAATCCAGAATGACTTCATGGACTTCAGCAGAAATATTCTTGATTTCATACATTGCCAACCTTTCCAGAACACTTGGATATAATCCTCAATTGCTGAAATTGTTGTTAAATAGCATTTTATGAAAATGCTATTTTAAACACTAAATTTGAGACCTCTCATGAAATTTTCATTGCATAAATTGTATTTTTCGCTTCCTCCAATATATTATTTACGGTATCTTGGTATTATTTAACAGAGAGGATTAGAAATAGGATTTAAAAAGTAGCTGAAGTATATATATATTAAAATAAAATAAAGCTCTTGTGGGTGAATGAGAATGGGTAACAGCATGGTTAGAAGTCAAGAGTTAATGACATCAGGTTTTGTCCATTTTATCCTGGGCAATTTCCCCATTTACAATCTTGCAGTCCTCATCCTATTGTTCTCTTCCATCTGTCATGAAGAGGCTTCAGCATGTAAACTTAGCAACAGAATTAGATTTTCAACCAGAGAGAAGATTTAAGAGGATTTCTTACATAAATTCCTAAGATATCTCTTTATACAAATCAGTAAAAGTTCTGTATTTGAGAACAGAACATAATTCTTAGACATTCTTAATTCTTATGGTTTAAAGTTACAACTTTTTTTGAGAAATGTTGATTTATTCATTTTTAGAAATGAACATTTGGACACACTGCAATTTTATTATTGAAATACTAATTGCTTCTTTCTTAGATTTTCCATTTTCCATTTCTGTGTATTTCATTGGAAAGGGGAAAACATACAAGGTACAGGCAGTCCCCGGGTTACATACAAGATAGGGACTGTAGGTTTGTTCTTAAGTTGAATCTGTATGTAAGTCGGAACTGACGTCAGCCGCTGCTGAAACTGATCAACCACGGCTGAATCTGGATGCCAGTTCTGACTTACATACAGATTCAACTTAAGAAACCCAGGCGTCCCCAAGTCAGCTGCTGCTGAAACTGATCAGCGGCTGATTCCAGGAAGCCTGGGGCAGAGCAACTCTGCCTCGGGCTTCCTGTAGTCAGCCGCTGGTCAGTTGCAGCAGGCTGACTTGGGGACACCTGGGGCAGAGCAGCTGGGGTGCTGCTGGGTTGCTCCAGTAGCGCGGCTCCTCGGCGCTACTGGAGCAACCCAGTAGCACCCCAGCTGCTCTGCCCCAGGCGTTCTGATTCAGCTGCTGCTGAAAGTGACTAGCAGTGGCTGAATCAGGACGCCTGGGGCAGAGCAGCTGGGGTGCTGCCGGGTTGGTCCGGAGCGGCGCTGTGGGACCAACCCGGCAGCCCCCAGCTGCTCTACCCCAGGGGTAGGCAAGAAAAGCCTGGTCTGCTGGGGGGGGCACTAGCTGCACCCCCCTTCCCCAGCAAACCAGGGAGACGGGGGTGGCGGGACTGCCCAAGTCCTCCACAGCTTTGCTCCGTCTCCCTGGTCTGCTGACCTGGGAGACGGGGAGCAAAGCCGCGGAGCACGCCCGCAGAAGGACAGCCTGGGCACGCTTGAGCTGTCCCGCTGCGGGCGTGCTCCGAGGCTTTACTCCTTATCTCCCTGGTCTGCTGGTCGGGAGACGGGGAGCAAAGCCGCGGAGCACGCCCGCAGGAGGACAGCTCAAGCGCGCCCAGGCTGTCCCGCTGCGGGCGTGCTCCAAGGTTTTGCTCCCCATCTCCCTGAAGATGCGGGCGTGCTCCAAGTCTTTGCTCGCCATCTCCCTGCAGACCAGGGAGACGGGGAGCAGCTTTTCTCACCCTGGAGGACGGGGGCGGCGGACCGCGGTGCATCTGGGCCTCCCGCCGCTCCCGTCCTCCGGGGCGAGAAAAGCCCCGTTCGTAACTGCGGATCCGACATAAGTCGTATCCGCGTAACTCGGGGACTGCCTGTATTCAAATAAATACAAATTTCACATGCATCTGCTTTTTCTGCAACAGGATCAGACATCTCTGAGAGCTTTGGGTAATGCTTTCACCTATGTCAAGAGTGGCCAGACTAAGGGTTCGTCTACACTGTACACGTATTTCAGAATAAGCTATTCTAGAAGAAATACTCTGAAATAACTTATTTTGAAATAGCACATCTACACTACAGGGAAGGGTTGCCAGGTGTCCAGTTTTGAACTGGACTGTCCACTATTTGAGCTTTCTGTTTGGGAAACAAATTGAGAAAATATAAATGAAAAAATATAAATGCCCGGTATTTTCTAAATAAGACGTAATGTAGATTGTGATGTAATGTCAAGTGTGTTTGGTATTTTTGTTGAAACCATCTGGTAACCCTGTGTACAAGGAAGCCTCAAAATTAGTCCGAGGCAGGCTCCCCTAATGTGGACATGCCAGCTTGATATAGAGCTCCAGAAAGCACTAGGGAGTAATTACTTTGAATGGCCCTGGGGAGGAGCTATTTTGAAATAGCAGCAGTGGAGCATCCACACTACGGCTACGTCTACACTGGAATGATTTTCCGAAAATGCTTTTAACGGAAAACTTTTCAGTTAAAAGCATTTTTGGAAAAGCACGTCTAGATTGGCAGGATGCTTTTCCGCAAAAGCACTTTTTGCGGAAAAGCGTCCGTGGCCAATCTAGATGCGGTTTTCTGCAAAAAAGCCCCGATCGCCATTTTCACAATCAGGACTTTTTTGCGGAAAACGGTACTGTGCTGTCTACACTGGCCCTTTTGCGCAAAAGTCTTTCGGAAAAAGACTTTTGCCCGAACGGGAGCAGCATAGTATTTCTGGAAAAGCACTGATGATCTTACATGAGATTGTCAGTGCTTTTCTGGAAATTCAAGCAGCCAGTGTAGACAGCTGGCAAGTTTTTCCACAAAAGCAGATGATTTTGCGGAAAAACTTGCCAGTCTAGACACAGCCTATTGCTATTTCAAAATATCTGTTTCGGAATAGGCATTATTCCTCGTGGAATGAGGTTTACAGAAGTCGGAATAAGCCGTCCGTTATTTCAAATTTATTTCAAAATAACGGAATTGCTGTGTAGATGCGTACATTGTTCTTTTGAAATAATGTCCGTTATTTTGAAGTAACTGTGCTGTGTAGATGCAGCCGTACTGACCTTCTCACCCACATATGTCAATTTTCAGAAATTCAATAGCTGGTGTACCCCAGGGGAGGCACCTGAGAGGGCTTGGGGCTTTCAGCCCTCTTCTTGATGAAGTCATGAGGCCTAGCAAGCATGCCCCATGGGACTGAAGGTCCAAGACCCTTCTCTCCTGCTGGGTAGAGGCCTCAACTCCACAACACTGCTACAAGGCAGAGGTCCCACGCTCCCCACCACCGAGGCTGATAGGTGGAGAATAAGAAGGGATTGGGAGGGGGAAGGGGAACCATGAGCTGCACTTTAGCTGTAAAAGAGCCGCATGTTGAGCCATAGTCTGGCTACCCCGATTTATGTTCCCCCTTGTTTTCAGGGAAGCTGAACACCATCTATGGCACAGTGCACTGTACAAATAATGGTACATTTGGAAAATGAAAGTGTGTTTCTTTCTCTAGGGGCTGATCTTCAGGTTTGTACATCTAAAAACCTAACATGCTGTACCAAAAAGATGGAAGAAAGATACCAGATGGTAGTAAAGGAGGATATACAACAAGTGCTTCAGACATCAAGCTCCACTTTAAAGTTTTTAATATCTCATAATGCAGCTGCTTTCCAAGGTAAGTCTTCCTGTTGTACATTTCAAAGTTTGTTCAAAAACACATTTTCTCCACTTTATCATATGATTAAACTAATCTGTGATAGGTTATCTATTTTAATTCCTCTTAATGCTTATTGTACTTTATCAAAAAGAATATTAATTGTGCAGAGAACTGTAAACTTGGATGTGTGGTTGGTAACTAATGGCCTTTGAGAAAAATAATGAAGTGGACTTAGGTGTTTTTTGGACTTAACACCTTTGAGTATCTAAAAAATGTCACGATTAAAAATGTTTCACTTTGATATAGATGCACAATGCAAAGTCATTCTTCAGATCACTTAGCTCTTGGCAGGGTTTGTGGAGTAGCCTTTCAGTAGGTTCTATAATTACAGCCCTTCCACAATGGTGAGGGGTTCTTTTGCATAGGCTGATGCAGAGGGCAGCTGAGAGCATAGGAAATAAGAAGAACATGGGATACCTGAGTATATGTAATAAACTGGAAAAAAATGAATGGAGAGAGCGGGCAAGCTTAGGTCAAAAGTTCTGTCGTGCTGAAGACAACTTGCCAATTATCTATCAAGTTACTTTTGTGGTCCTGATCATCAAAGTGCCTTGTAAGGATTCATAAATTTATCTTTCAACATTACACTGAGATAGGGAAGTATTGTTATAAGTGTGTTAACTCCCTAACCATGGAAAGCTGCCCTACTGTTGGCTGTCTCAAACAGCAAATGAAGTGAACTGATGACATTATTATTCTGTTCAAATGTAATTCTACATAAGCTGAGACTTGGTACAAGATTATGCCCATCTGCCTATATCGTATTCATGCCCTGAACTATAAACCCCAACACCTAATTCCCAGTGCCACAGTTATGGGACTAGTTTAATCTTTCTCCTTTTTCTTGTCTCTGAGTACATCCTTCAGGTGTTAGGCCTCCTGTCTTTCCTTACCTGTTTTGGAGTGGTAGTTGCCATGCCTTTGTTCGTTCAATGACTATGCTCTCTAAAGAAATCGGCAGTCATTTTGTGCTCCTTTTACTGATGACTGTCACTGGAGAGGGGAGATGCATTGGGTGCTTTTTGATAGGAAATTTATTTAGGTTTTTCTTATTTTTATCTTAATCAGAAATAAGTTATTCAAACTAAAAATATCTGTTTCTCTTTGTGTATAGGAAGAAAGCTCTTAAAATTGAATTATTTGACTTGTAAGAAACTTGTAATATTGAGGCTTCAAAACACACAATTAATTATATATTGAATTGCCTTTTTATAGAAAACTAGGGGACTGTGCCCCCTGCTCGCTATACATGCCAACCCCCCTCTTGGCCGGTGCCAAGACCCCCCCCCCCGGCTCTCTGGCCACCAGGGAGGGTCAGAGGCCATTCCGGCCCCAGCTCTTCCCCCCCCCCCCCCCTGCTGCTGGGAAGGCCCTGGGGCAGGCTTGGCTTTCCCCAACCCCGGCTACTGGGGAGGGTCTAAGGCCACTCTGGCCCCAGGTCTCCCTGCTCCCCCACAACAGGCTGAGACAGGCCTTGTTCTTGGGGGACCCCCCTGTGGCCCCAGCTCTTGGCCCCTCCCAGATGACTCCAGCTATTGGGCCCCCTTTTAGCTGCTAGAAAGGGGGTCCGGGATGAGGTCACACCCAGCTTTCCCCCCGACCACTGGGTAGGGCCTAGGACAGTCCTGGCTCTTCCCTTCCTGTCCTTAGCTGCCAGGAGGTGCTGTACTGAAGCTGTGCTGGGCCAAAGCCATGCTGAAGCCATGGTGGGCCCAGCTCTCTGCCTGGCTATCAGCGGGATGGGGGTGAGGCCTGGCCAGCCCTGTCTCTCCCCCCCTGCCCCTGACTTCCAGGCAGGGCACAGGTCATGCCAACCCCGACTCTCCCCTCTTTCCCCTCATCCTTGGCAGCCCTGGCTCTCTCCCCTGGGCCACTGTGAGGGGAAGGGTAGCCAGGTGTCTGGTTTTGAACTGGACAGTGTGGTATTTGAGCTTTCTGTCCGGGAAACAAATTGAGAAAATACCAGACATATAAATGTCCGGTATTTTCTAATTAAGTAAGTTTTATTATCGTGAGCAGGGCTCAACAAATCAGGCAGTCTGCTCGCCTGTGGTGAGTAGATTTTAGCCCAGCAGGGCCGCGCAGTGCGGTTTGCGCATGCTCAGTGTGTGCTTCCATGTGGCTGGCGAGCAGGGCTCTCCGCCGCTTGGCGAGCCCTGATTGTGAGTATCAGTACGCAGTTGCGTACTGCCTGGCTGGTAGACATCCTCACACTGTGTGAGCGGATATTGTCTACCAGCCATGTTGTACGAAACTACACAGTAGAGAGGAGGGGGCGGGGCCGGGACGGAATGGAATCACCCGTGCACCCTGCTAGGACCGTGTGCGGGATGGGCAGCACCCTGGGATCTGTGTGCGCCTGGGCCAGCCCCGCTCCCCGCCAGCCGGTTCCCCCCCGCTCTTCATCCCTGGCCAGCCCTGCTCCCCCGACCCTCTCCCAGCCAGCCCCACTGCCTCTGACTTCCTCCCAGCCAGCTCTGCTTCCCACTGACTGGTTCCCCTCTCCCCCTCTGATCTCCTCTGGCCAGCCCCACTCCCCTCAACCCCCTCCCATCCAGCCCTGCTTCCCGCCGACCTCCTCCTGTCCAGCCCCCTCGCCCCCCAATCCTGGTCTGAGATCACGTGTGTTCGATATTTTTTTGAAACCCTGAGCCGGGGGGGGGGGGGGGGGGGGCGAGGGAGGGGGAGAAGAGGAGGGACCAAGCCGAGGCCTCACCAGGCCAGGTCAGACCCAGATGTTGGGGGGTGGGGCCAAAGCCAGGCCAGCCCTGGCTCTTCCCCCTTGCCCCCCACACCTCCCGCAGCAGCTCCAGCTCTTTCCCTCAGGCCAGCCCTGGCCCTAACCCCTTCCTCCCGAGTCTCAACAGCCTCGGCTCTCTCCCCCTTGACGCCAGGGGGTTTGGCTGAGAAATGGCAGACCTAGTTTTTTCTCCCCAGCTGCCGGTGGGTTGGGCTGGGCTGGGCTGGGCTGAGGCCTCGCTACAGCAGGCTCAGCTCTCTACCCCTGGCCACCAGCGGGTTGTGTCTGGCCTGGCCAGAGGCCTTGTGGCTCCTACCCCTCCAAGCATGGGGGAGGAGGGAGGCCACGTGGCTCGTGGCTCCTATGGCTCCCCGGAGCGTGGGGGGAAGGGCCAAGAGGCTGAGGGTGGAGGGAGGGGCTGCAGGTGGAGGGAGAGGCTGCAGGACACAGAGTGACGCATGTCGTCACTCTATCATCCCATAGGAAAAGGATTTTTCTATATACAGTATAGATAGAAAGTATAGATTTCTAGATCAGAAGTGGCCATTGTGGTCATCTGGGCTGACCTTTTGTAAAATACACACCATAAAATGTCCCTAAAATAGTTCCTAGAATAAATCATTTAGAAAACCAAACATTGTGATAGAAAATAATGATTTACTGTGACTTTTTATAAATTGTTCCATTGGTTAATTACTCTAACATTATAAATGTATGCCTTATGGCTGGTCTGAGATTTTCTAGCTTCAACTTCCAGCCTTTAGAATAAGTTATACCTTTCTATAATTGGAAAGCCTATTATTAATCTTTGTTCCCCATGTAGATATTTATAGACTGTAATCAAGTCAACCCTTAACCTCCTTTTTGTTAAGATAGATTGAGCTTCTTGAGTCCGTCACTAGAAAGCAGGTTTTCTAATTCTTTATTCATTCTTGTGGCTCTTCTCTGCACTATTTCTAGTTTAAAATATGTTTCTTGAATTGTGGGCACCAGAATAGGATGTTCTAGCAGCAGTTGTACCAGTGCCAAACACAGAGGTAAAATAACCTTATTACACCTTCTCACAATCCCTATTTATGCACCCAGGATCACATTAGCTCTTTTGGCTACAGCATCACACTGGCAGCTCATTTTCAGCTGATTATCCACCCTAACCTTCAAATATTTTTTCAGCATCTCTGCTTCTCAGGATGCAGTTTCCCATCCTGTATGTGTGCCCCTACATGCTTTGTTTCTAGATTTGTAAATTTACATTTAGCTTTATTAAAATGCATATTGTTTGCGTGTGCCTAGTTTACCAAGCAATCCAGAATACTATGAATCAGTGACATCTCTGCTTCATTTATTTATCACTTTGCCAATTTTTGCGTAATCTGCCAATTTTATTAGTGATCATTTTATGTAATTTTCCCAAGGTCATTGATAAAAATGACAAACAGCATAGGGCTAAGAACAGATCCCTCACAGACCCCATTGCATAATGTATTAAATTACTTTAGAAATGTATATCATCATATAATAAAAGACTAGCATTATGCGTATTCACAAGAGGGTAATGCATATTCACAAGAGGGAAGGGAGCCTATAAAAAAATCAGACTGTGGTGACAGTGATTCAATTTTTTTCAATTTTGAAGGTTTCATAGAGAATGATTTAAAGATTAGAAAACTCTTTTCATCAAGAGCTGCCATTTCTACTTCTGGTTTCAAGTGTTTTATAAATAACAGAAGGAGTCAGAGCTCTCTGCACTCACCTACTGCCAGGAGCCTGTGAGTGGGTGTGGGGCAGTTCTGTACCTTTTCCCCAAAGCCCCTGCCCTGGGTGATACAGCTGGGGGCAGTGGAATGGGTTGGGGCAGGAGATCTTCAGGTAGGGCTGGGACCAAAGCTCCCTGGCTGTTGCCGAGGTTGGAGCTCTCTGGCCATGGCTGGAGCTCCATGGCCGCTGCTGGCCTTGAGCTCCCCACCGCTGGGGCCAGGGAGCTCCACGGGGGCCAGAACTCCTCTCCGTGCTGCCCATCCTCTTCCCTCCACCACACTAGGCTCTGGGCTGAGTCGCTGGTCCTCCCCCCAACGCCACTCCTACCCCACTGCCAGTCCTCCCTGTTCCTGTGCTCTGTAGTCCGGGAACATCTTCTGCCTGTGAGTGTGTGTGGGGGACAACCCTAATTGCTGGCATCAGGCCCCCACTAATCCCCTCGGGTCCATGGGGCCCCCCAAAGTGTAGGCCTGGAATGGTTTAGACAAACTGTCCATAGCTGCTGGTTGTTGGCCCTTGCCCCTCATCCCTACAGTGTTTGAGGGGCATATGACCCTTCATGCCCCACCCCCAAACACTGCCCCTCCTAGGAATTACACATTATTCTCCTGATATTTGGGGATAGTAAAGCCAGGAGGAGGTCATTATTTATCATCACAACATTTATGTGAGATTCTAAATTGTTCTTTCCTGTACATATCATTAGTTTTGTTTGCTTGTCTGACAAATTTAGTCCAGAGTCCCCAAGAACTTTTAAAAGGGAAGAACAATATATGTGTAATATACCTGAGGTCAAGCCAGATCATTAACATGTATTGTTTGAAATGTGCCTTTCTTGTAAGTTGAACTCTTCATTGCCTTGCTCACACCATGCACTTTTTCTGCCATAATTATACATTTTATCGTACAGGTCTTTCTCTTGAATGTTTGTTTTATTCCAGTGATGCTTTATGTTCTTATTTGAACAACAGCACAAACTAAATAATAACAAAGGGAAAGCTGTTCTATTCCTGTGTGATAAGCAGAGAAAGCATATTTTTATAGCAGAATTTGTATAGTGTCAATGTCTGCAATAGATATGGCTCTGATATATATAGTGCTATAAATTCTGCTGTCTAGTAATTTTATGAACATTTTATGTGACCTGGTTATTATATCAGGGTGAGTGAAAGGTTTATTATATGCCTATGAAGTTTGGATTCAGTAGGTCAGTATGAGAAAGTGACACAATGGCTTTTCAGATTATGCCTCAGCCAGCACTTGACAAAGGCGTCCTTCTAAGTTCTAGGCAGAAGTAATGCTGCTCTTGGTGAGAAAAACTGTACTCAAATCCAATAGCAAAACTCCAAAAGTTATGATATTAGAAAAAGTTTTCTATATTCTGATTATTCAAGAAAAAGTCAGGAAATCTAAAACTGGCTGTCATCTGAAACATAATATCTAATGTTTCTAGTCTCACCAATAGAAGTTGATCCAATGAGTGGTATTACTTTCATTCCACCTTGTCTCTTCCTTCTCTTATACAATCTTAGACCTTTGTCTTTGTCAGAGCTCAAGTTGGCAAATACCCAGACTGTAAACACAGGGCTGGGCTGGATTGGTGGATGTTAAATTTGTCCTCAGTGTTGATTGAATAAGCTGTGAGACACCCTTCCCCTAGATGACAAGTGTCAGCTTTGCCAGTTTTTGGAAATCAATATTCTACATGTTACAGAACTCTAAAAATGTTACCTGTACAAACATCCTGTAATAACCATGATAACCAACTAGTTTTTAGCTTTTGGTAGAGAGCTGTGATATATCTGCAAGGATAAGATTGGGCACACTCATGTAATACCACTGACTGAGATTTCTAGCTATCAAAATAATCATGCAAATTTAAGTGACTTTGAGTGTCTTAGATTATCAATTAACACATAACAGGAAAAGCAGGAAATTGCCAAGTTGACTGCACATCTATCTTGGGCAATTTGCATACAGAATTTAATACTTGTTTAAAATCCTCAATAAATATTCACTTCATCTTATATCGTCTGATATTGATAATCTGGCTAAACAACTAACCACAACCCAGATTAATATTGAGCAGAATCAAAAGCACTACAGAGATTTAAATGAAAGAACATCAATAACAACTATCAAGGTAAAGTAGACGAGTAGAAGAGAGACATTAGATTACAAAGCTTATCATGTGTACTCTTGATTTAATCTTGCATTCATCTAATATAGATTTATAATGAAATTTGAAGGCTAGCTTAACGGCTAGGGAATTAGCCTGGGACTTGCATTTTGTTCTGTTTTGCGGTACCTGCCTTGTCGTGGACTTTCTGTGTGACCTTAGGCATGTTGCATAGTCAATCTGAGCCTCAGTTCTTCATCTGTCAATGGCTATAACAATAGTTCTCTATGGAATGTCTACATAGCAAAGTTATTTCGAAATAACAGCCCTTATTTCCAAATAACTTTCCTAGCATCTACACAGCCAAACCGCTATTTCAAAAAACATTCAAAATAGCGGCACGCTTATTTTGAATTTGTTAAACCTCATTCTACGATGAATAATGCCAAATTAGAAATAGCTATTTCGAAATAAGTGCTGTGTAGACACTTATTTCGAAAAAAGGGGTCTCCAGCCTTCCCAGGGTGCCCTGGTGGCCACTCCAGCCTTAATCAAGAACACTCCACTCCCTCCCCTTCATCCCCTTAAAGGGGTAGACTCTGGCCACAGTGCCTGTGCCAGCTCCAAGCCTGCCTGCCCAGAGCCAGCAGTCACTGCTCCTGACCCAGTGGTCCCAAAACATGAGCCAGAGGGCCACTGGCAGCCATCCTTACACTGCTCCCCAGGAGCCTGCCAGGGCCCAGAGAAGGCGGATGCCTTGCTGGTCCAGGGTGGAGATCATGGACCTTATTCAGGTTGGGGGAGGAGGGGATGCCCCCAATGTCCATGATCTCCACACTAGACAGAGGAACACTGATGTCTATGGCAGGATAGCTGCCAGCCTGGCCACCAAAGGCCACATGCGAACCCAAGAGCAGGTCTGCATGAAAATCAAGTTGGTCCGGTGAGACCCCCAACCCTGAGCCCTGAGCTTCCCCTCCCCCTTTTTCCCCTTGCTTCCCCTTTCCAGCTCCCTCCTCCCAGGTTTCCCCCTCCCCTCTTCCACCCTCTCTTCTCTCCTCTTCTGCCTCCTTTCCCCAGTCTCATCAGAGTTTCATTCCTGCCCTCCAGTTTTGTTAAATAAAGAGAGTTTGTGTTCATGAAAATACGAGTATTTTATTTGACATCAAAAAAGGGGGTTTAGGAAGGGGTAAGTGGAAGGACGTGAAGGAGGAATGAGGCACAAGCCCCCATTGGGGCAGACCAGGGAGGCTCTTAGTGCTCCTCAGGGTGGAAGCTCTCCCACAGGGCCTTGTGGATACTGACAGTCCCCTGATGGACCTCCTGGATGGCAGCCTGCAGAAAGTGCAGCCAGGCTCACAGCAACACATCCAAGAGAAGAAATAGAGTGCCCAGGGGCATCTCTGGTTCCATGTTATAGAGAGCGGTGGTGTCCCGAGTGAGGGCAACCAGAACACGGAGAGACAAAATGCTTCGCTGTCTCTCATCGAGGTAGACAAGCAAGCAGGGAAACCTGAGAACTGGCTGTCCAGGGAGGTCCCTTTAAGCACAGACCTCAGATAGCCTCAGGCAGCAGCTCCAAACAGTAAGTCCTGACCTGCTACCTTGCCAGAACTGGTTCCGGCCAGTCTTAAATGCAATTCAGAGTCTACTCAGTGTGGACGCGCTATTTCGAAATAGCAAAATGCTATTTCGAAATGCATTTTGTGTCTAGATGTGTTATTTCGAAATAAGCTTTTTCACAATAACTATTTTGAGATAAGATATTTCAAAACAACACTGTACCCTACCTCATAGATGAACAGGATATTATGAAGATAAATGCTATGAAGGTTTTTTGTGCTTAGATACTATGGTAATAGGAGCCATAGGAATATTTTAGGTAGTCTGGGACAATTCATCTTCTACTCATTTACACTCTGCTTCTCAGATACACACTGGTCAGAAATATGACCTTTAGTAAATAAAACAAGAAATATCTTGCCACCTTTGAGAGTACCTTATAGGCCCAAAGCTCTTAATTCATCTGTAGTCATTTCCTTTGGATAGGTGGAAAATATATTTAATTTTATCATGCACAATAAGGAGCCTGGATTTGTTAATCTTTTTGACACACTGTTTTCATCCAGCATTTGGAGCCAGTTCCAAAGCATACTGAAATAAGCGAAGTAAATAGAAGACTTTCCAATAGAGTTCTGGTCAAGTCTGTGGAGAGGAGAGGGGCTGATTGGGGAGAGGTGCTATTATTTTATTATTATGGCTGTGGCCATGATGTGGTGGTACCTGAGCAACAATTTCTACCATCTCCAATTGTTTAGGAGACTCTGTTCCATCCTGGGAAACAAGTAGCTGGCCTCAGTTATTCTTCTTCACCAATGCAATACACCTGTGCATGAAACATTCTTCACTTTGGGTCTCAGAAACTCTAACTGGTACGGAGCACTGCATATCTGTGTAGTTACACAGGCTACCACAAACATATCAAACCTATCTTTTGCTCTCTATCCTCGCTTCTCAGATAATATGTTGAAGGCCTCTGTCCTTATCTTCAAATTGCTCAGTGGCCTGGGTCTAGGATATAGAAAAGATCAACTAAAGCTCTAGAGTAAAAACTGTAGTTGATAACTTCACTTATACTTCACAACAGAAAATGTTCTACAGTAAGGAGGAAAAAGTACTTTCTCTGAAACTAGCCCATGTCTATTGAATCAACTTTCAAAGGAACTAAGAACCATTCCAAACCTCACCATTTTCCTTTTTTTTGGGCATTCCTTTCTCTTATACAGACACACAGAAATGTGTGTACACGTGTGTAACATTTTTGTAATGCCCAAAATAAAACATTCCACCATACTCATTGTTCTCCCCAGAGAGAATAGGACAGGATAGACATATGACTAATTTTAGTCACATTGCTTAATACATTACTGGAAGTCTCTGAGGGTTTGTCAGACTACATGCCTCTGTCGTCAGAAGCATGTAGATTAGGCTACCCGGCATAGGAAAATGAAGCCGCGATTGAAATAATTGCGGCTTCATTTAAATTAAAATGGCTGCCATGCTCTGCCGACCAGCTGATGCTCAGCTGTTTGTTGGCAGATCGGGGCAGTCTAGATGCGCTGCGGTCGACAAGGAAGCCTTTGTCGACCGGCGCAGGTATGCCTCGTGAAACCAGGTTTACCTGGGCCTGTCAACAAAGGCTTCCTTGTCGACCGTGGCGCGTCTAGACTGCCAACAAACAGGTGATCATCAGCTGGTTGTCAGAGCGCGACAGCCATTTTAATTTAAATGAAGCCGCGATTATTTAAATCGCGGTTTCATTTCCCTATGCCGGGTAGCCTAATCTACATGCCTCTGACGACAAAGGAATGTAGTCTAGACATACCCTAAGGTATTATGTTGATGAGTGCAATGTAGGAATCTACGTAGAATCATGAAATACTAGAATTGGAGGTGACCTGCCGCCTAGTCCCCTGCCCTCATGGCAGGACTAAGCACCGTTTAGATCATCGCTGATAGATGTCTGTCTAACCTGCTCTTAAATATCTGCAGCCTCCCTAGGCAATTGATTCCAGTGTTTAACTAGAACACTGTGTTCCAGTGTTTTAATAGAAGAGAATAGACTTGACCAAATTTTATTTATAACTATTTTATTTTACTTTGTAACTTCTTAAAATTTCCCTTTGAATATAGTTTTGCTGGATCCACTCTTTTGCTATATGAAATAAGACGTTTGAGCTGCTGTCTAGCACTGATAACAGATGCTTTGTTGCAAATGATGGAAGTTTTTCTTACACAATGAATTATGTACCTCTTGAGTAACACACCATTAAGACTTACTTCTATGGAATTTGTATAAATCTACTTAGTGTTAAATATAAACTAGTAATAGTTATTCTCTCACTGAGGAATTTCATTTGAAACCTACCCTTTAAACCACAGCTTATTTAAAGAACAATTTAAAATATACAAAATCTCTTCTTAGTGTGTTAAAAGCCTTTACCATAAAATAAGTGAGTCAATCCTCAAGGAATACCAGTACTGAAGTATAAGTATGTGAGGCAAATAACTTTAAAGAGCACCATTATATGGTTTAAATGTAACAGGAAAAAGGGAACAAGTTCCAGTTTTTTCAGTAGATTTATCTGCTTGGCTAGGCTAAATGTGGCTTCACATGAATCTGACTAGTATTTATTATATGTGATGTTTTAACTACAGCCAGAGTTCAGCTTCATTTAATGAGAAATCTTTTACACTGAGGATACCTTTGAAAAAACAGGAAAGTTCTATATCCTAAGCAGCGGCTTCTCTTGCTGTAGACATTTAGCTTTTTCTTCATTGATGTCTGGATAATTGACAGGTCATTCTCTGCTGTGGGAATTATTCCATATGGAGAGAAGGAACAATGGTTTTTATACTGAATCTGCCTGTGACAGATACTTTGATCCCAGTATACTGCTGTCTGATCACAGAGACATAGCAGAAATTGACAGGAAAGCTCTGAAAGGGTGCATCTATACTGCATCCTTAGCTTGAAATCAGCTCCACAATTTGAGCTACACAAATTGCATAGTTTATTTTGAGTGTATTTCAAAATAGCTTATTTTGTAATTTGATGCTGTCTACACCATGCCAGATTTTGAAATGAACTGCTATTCCAAAATGTCCCTTAATCCTCATGGAACGAGGTTTACAGGGACTTCGGAATAGCATGCCTGTTATTTCGAAAGATATTTCAAAGTAACGGGCGTGGAATAACTATTTGGGGATATCGGAAGTATCCCAAAATAGTGCAGCAGTGTAGATGTACCCAAATAGTCCTTTCAGTATTCTCGGAGGGGGGTTGTGATGGATAACTGCACCTTTTCCTCCAAAGTAATTATCTTTGGCATCCTAGTGCTACAAGTCTCCCCCATTTGAACATTTTCATTAACCTATTGGGAGAAATTGTGGGAACCTGTGGTCCCAAATGTCTGTGGATGATACCTGGCTCTACATGTTCCTTTCTTTAGATATCCCATCAAACCTGGATGAAAGGTTCATGTTGAATCCAGATATAACAGAAATGATGCTGTTGAAAAAGCAGGGAAGGAAAGGGTATGTCTACACTGCCACCCTAGTTCAAACTAGGGTGGCTAATGTAGGCATTCGAACTTACAAATGAAGCCCGAGATTTAAATATCCCGGGCTTTATTTTAATGTTCCCAGGCGCCGCCATTTTTAAATGCCCCGTAGTTCGAACTACCTGCCTGTGGCTACACGCGGCACGAACTAGGTAGTTCAAATTAAAGCTCCTAATTTGAACTACCGTTACTCCTCATTACAGGAGGAGTAATGGTAGTTCGAATTAGGAGCTTTAATTTGAACTACCTAGTCCGTGCCGCGTGTAGCGGCGGGCAGGTAGTTCGAACTACGGGGCATTTAAAAATGGTGGCACGCGGGAACATGCAAATAAAGCCTGGGATATTTAATTCCGGGCTTCATTTGCAAGTTCGAATGCCTACATTAGCGACCCTAGTTTGAACTGGGTCTTACCCACAAAAGCTCTGAGATTTGCTGCTCGCTTTAAGATTTTATTGACATATGAGTAATCCTTACAATATTGACTTCCTGGAGGTCAGTCACTTTGCAACAAGCTATAAATAACCACTCTGTTTCTTTTATTTTGCATTTTGTTGGACACCTTTCTTACTATTTGTACTAAGGATGTTCAGTATAGAATAGCAGCCTGGCTCCTACTATATTTAATCTGCAGAGCCGCAGAGGGAATGGGTCCGGAACCCAGCACTAGCTGGGACTGCTTCAGTCTTGGTTTGTACTGGGTCCAGACCGTTGCATTTCTGCCTCCCCTGCTCATACCCTCTCCTCCCCACCCTCACACCATGGAGATGAGGCAGCAAGGGGGAGGGGGAAGGAATGTGAGCAGTTGACTATTCAACTACTCTTTTATATCCCTAATTTGTAGCATTGCTGGCTCTCATATGATTTCCATCATCACATGTGGCACACTGAATTCTGATTGAATCAGTGCCTAGAAGTTGTCTGCCTCTATTAAAACACTTGCATGGCCATATTCTGCAGAGAACTAACTTTCTTGGAAGTCATTTTGCAAAGTTTCCTCTGAGAACATATCTTACTGCTCATTCCCACCTATTGACATATTTTTTTCCAAATGAAATGAGAAGTTAGCCTTTACTCTTCACTGTTACTCTTCCTGTCAAGTGTTTGGACACAAGACATTTATATTTGCAAGCAGCATGACAAAGTAAGACATCTTTTTTTGTTGTTGGGAGGGGGAAGGATTAATGTCCTGTCTTTGTTACTTTACAAAGCTATTGCAGGTCCTTCAGGGAAATTTAATCTTCTCTTTGTTACACCATTGTTAGATAAGTTTCCTTTCTGACAGCTTAAATGCTCAAGTCTATAATGAGCTTATGTTTGTCTGTAAAACACTCTAGTAGGCTTTTCCTTCTGGATTTTCTAGTATGCTATATTTATTTGTCAGATGAAACATGGATTAAAATCAAATCTGTTTGTAGGCTCATTGATGTTAGTGATATGTACTTATTTTTAAATGTCTTTTAAATGTTTGCATTATATCCAATACCCCAAATGCTTATAGTTCTAGGAATCCCTTTCCTTTGGGATCATATGTCAGTGGTATGATTGACTGTATTTTGATTATTTGGGGGAAATTCTTTTATGATGTTCAAAGTCATAGTCCATTGATCTTTTAGAAAGGTTAATAAATACTTATTAATAACTCTCACAGATTTTCTCTAGAATTTGCAAATTATTATGGGCTGTCAAGTGATTAAAAAAATTAATCGCGATGAATCATGTGTGCTGCCCCTTTGAAACGCTGCAGCGGCATTTCAAAGGGGCAGCGCTGCGGAAGCCCAGGATCATCTGGAGTCCTCAGCTGACCCCAGGCTCAGTGAAGCTGCCCCTTTGCAACACAGCGGTGGAATTTCAAAGGGGCAGCACCACAGGAGTCTGGGATCAGCTGGAGTCCCCAGCTGACTTCGGCCATGCAGCACTGCCCCGTGGAAAGGCCACCCTGGCATCTTCAAGTCACAGCACTGCGGGAGCCCGGGCTCAGCTGGAATCCCCAGCTGACCCCCGGCTCCATGCAATGCTGCCCCTTTGAAGCATTGCCGTGGCACTTCAAAGGGGCAGTGCATTAGAAGCCTGGCATCATCTGGGGACTCCAGCTGATCCCTGGCTCTGCATTGCAAAGCGCTGGGCACTCCAGCTGATCCCTGGCTCCGCTTGTCTGGAGTAGCACTTCAAAGGGGCAGCACAGCATTAATGCCCGCGATTAATGCGTTAATCCTATCCTGTGTTAATCGCTGGCGTTAACGCAGGTCAGTTGACAGCCCTAATTATGATGCATGCAAGAAATGAATGAACTGTGTGGTTTTGCTATTCAAGAAGGCTCCTCTCATTCATGAATAAATGGAAACTCCAAACAATAGCTAACGATGAATATATCAAAACAGAAGGGGAAAAATCTAGTTGTATATAAATAATGGATTAGAACACAGATAGTGTTGGCAGATAATCAAAGAGAGAGATTGCTTAATTTCATATATGTGAATCTTGACTCTTTTCCCTATACCTTGTTATGGGACAGGAATTTCAATGTCAGTAGATATGTAGCTATGTTTAAAAAAAAGGGAGTTATGTTCCTTTGAACCACACAGAACTAAATGCAATGTATGTCTAGTACCAGTTTTCAGTGTTAACTGGTCAGGAATTTTATTGCCATGCTGATCAAAGAGGTTATTTCCTAGACTTTTATATTGTTTGAGAAAATTCTTTGCCTGAGAAGCCAATCCATTTTGAACTTAAATGTGGTGATATATATATGGATGTGTACATTGAATGAAAGGAATGATTGAGGCTTGGAACCAAGAACTGGGTATGTCATTGGGAAGGGTGATTGATTTGACTAGACTTAGGAAGATTTGGCTAGACACGGGAAGTTTGATTTGCCATGGAGGAAGGGAACTTTTATTTAGGTTGAAAATTATGATTATTAGATTCTCTTTTGTAATAGAAAAAATACGCCTAATTATGTGGTAGGTTTGTGAAAAGCCATCTGAATGAGAAGTGGCAGGGTTACACATTAAAACTGTGTCTACTTCAAAATATAGGATTTCTGTAGCCAAATAGCTCCAAGTATAGGCTTTCTGGAGACGATGTTTATATAAAACTAGGGCTGTCAATTGACCTGCGTTAATGCCTGAGATTAATGCAAGACAGGATTAATGCATTAATTTTTTTAATGCGTTAATTGTAGGCATTAATGCTGCGCTGCCCCTTTGAAGTGCCGCTCTGGCGCTTCAAAGGGGCAGCACAAGCAGAGCCGGGGATCAGCTGGAGTGACACTTCAAAGGGGCTTTGCCCCACGGAGCCAGGGATCAGCTGATCCCCGGCTCCACTTGCGCTGCCCCTTTGAAGTGCAGTTTTGGTGCTTTAAAGGGGAGCGCATTAGGAGCCTGGGACCAGCTAGGGACACAAGCTGATCCCAGGCTCCTAATGTGCTGCCCTTTGGAAACGCTGCCGTGGCGCTTCCAAAGGGCAGCGCTGCCTAGAGCTCGGGGTCAGCTGGGGACTCCAGCTGATCCTGGGCTCCAGGCAGTGCTGCCCCGTTGAAACGCTGCTGCGGTGTTTCAAAGGGGAGGCACATGCGATTAATCACGCAATTAATCATGATTACATTTTTTTAATCTCTTGACAGTCCTATATAAAACCTTTACTCCCAAATTACATTAGTTAATATGCAACTATCATTAGGATGGAACGAAGGCAGCATCACATTGGTATACAGTGCTTTAAATAATACCAGGGAGGAAATGTTAGCTAAGGTGACTGTGTAATTTTTCACAAGAAGTGCCATGGGATCTTTACTGCTGAAGCAGAACAAACAGGACCTTAATTTTTGTATTAAGGACTCCTCAAATCCATATCACTGGATTTAATATTCTGCTCTTTTGACAGTTAACAGCTATTCAAGAACTTGTATCACTGTTTCTGCTCATAATCTGCAGCACAATTGCCTTCTGTTGGAATTCATTCCAATATTATCAAACTGTTAAAACATATTCCTGTTTTGGAAAAGCTGACTGCTAATGTCTACATTGATGAGAATAATATGCTTCACTGGGGAAATATATTTTGGATTACATAAAATAATATGTGAAAGATAATCCTCCATGACTTTGTACCAGACCAATTACCATGATCTCTTGATAGAAAGAAAAGCTGAGTTTCTGAAACTTAAGTGAGGAACTAAGTACTTGTATTTTAATAATGACCCAAGACTTGTGAATGTAATACACTATATATTTATTGATTTGACATTTCCATTTTATCCTGTGACTTTATTAAAGGCACAACTATACTAGAAAGTTTACAGCAGCACAAGTGACAGGAGAGAGGTCTCTTGTCAGCGTAACTATTCCAGCCTAAGGGAGCCATAGAAGCTATGTTGCCTGGAAAGTGCTTTCTGCACTGGTCCGTCGGTGCTGTGACTGCACACGCGCGTGTGAGAGAGATTTAGTCACCTCTTGAACAACATAAATTATTCTGACATAAGCTGTAGTGTAGACATAGTCTAAGTGTGCAAGTTAAATCTGGCAACTCATTAATAAGAGCAGTTTATATGGCCAACCTTGCATCACATGGTATAAGCTGTTATCTCTGCAATACAGAATACTTTCAAGAAACAAACACTTCACATCAAAGTGTAGTGTGCACTTCTTCAATATTTTACATAGACACACTTATAAATCTACTGGTGAATGCTTCCCTTGTCTGGCTATTTTGTTTCTTCATGGTACCCTTAGAACTCCCTTCTTTGTAAATGAATGAAATGTCTTTGAATTAGGTGGTTACCAAATGATTTATGCAATTGTATCAAGAAAAGATCTAGGAACACAATGCTGACAGGGAAGGCTTTTGTTCTTGGGTTTTGTTCTTTCCCTTTCTAATAGTTAGGGGCCCCATACTGGTTTAAGCTTGACCATCCAATAAGCCAGACAGGGCTTGTGCCAAGGGGACCCCAGTTCTCTAAGGCAGTGACTCAGATGATGCCCAGTGGAATGCTCACTGACATTTAGTTGAAATCTACATAATGTGTTTACAATTTGCTTGTAGTTTACGCATATTTATTTTCTTCATGTATTCCCCTAATTTTTTGCCTTTCACAAATAAAAAAGCCTATGGGGACCCACAGACAGTTAGCACACTCTTGAATGAACTTGTAAAAAAAGTGATAAAAGACAAAAACACCCTGTTGTGACAGGGCTCAGTCACAGGAGGCCACATCTGGAGTATTGTGTCCAATTCTGCCCCCCTCTACTCCTATTACAGAAAGGATGTGAATGCATTGGAGGAAGTCCAACAGAGGGCAACACAATTGATTAGTGGGCTGGAGCACATGACTTACGAGGACAGGCTGAGAGGCTTGGGCTTATTTAGTCTACAGAGGAGAAGAGTGAGGAGGGATTTGATAGCAGCCTTCAACTACCTGAAGGGAAGTTCCAGAGAGGATGGAGAGAGGCTGTTCTCAGTATTGACAGATGGCAAATTGAGGAGCAATGGTCTCAAGTTACAGTGGGATAGTGTAGGCTGGATATTAGGAAAAACTATTTTACTAGGAGGGTGGTGAAGCACTGGAATGGGTTACCTAGGGAGGTGGTAGAATCTCCATCTCTAGAAGTTTTTAAGTCCCAGTTTGACAAAGCCCTGGCTCTACAGGGTTCCTAACCATCCTGTTCGGTTGGGCCAGATCCTTTTCACTAAACCCCACAGCCCCAGCCTGGAATACTTTTCTATATCCCAAATCCCTCATCTCCAGACCCACTCCTGAGCCTACACCCCCAGCTGGAGCCCTCGCCTCCTCCCATGCCCCATCTCCCAATTTGGTGAGCAGTCATGGCCTGCTCTACAATTCTAATACCAAGATATGTCTCAGGCCAAAAAGTTGTCCATCTTTGATCTAGACCATCCCTGACAGGTATTTGTCTAACCCAGTGGTTCCCAACATTTTTTATGCCAAGGACCGACAAACCTATTCACCTATGTTTGGTGGACCAGTCACATTTTATTTTCATATTTTCATATTCATTATGCAAATAATAAATATGCAAATAAAATGTTATGATCCCCCCAACCTCAACCCAGCCCCTTGCTCCTGAGTGCCTAACACCCTGTGATCCTTTAACATTTGACCCCTACAGCCCATGCCAGAACCCTCTTGTCCCGTGACCCCACCATGGCTCCACCCTACTCCACTCCCCCACTCATCAGAGTGAGGCTGTCTCCTTTAGGGCGCATGGTCATTACTACTGTGTGGGCAGGGACAGTGGTCCTCTTTTGTACCCCCTCTCTCCACAAGTGCGTCTCGTGCCCCGTGGGCGGCAGGGGGGAAACGCGAGCCCCAGCTGGCTGCCATTATGGGGGGGGGGAAGTGAGGGAGGTGCCTCCTGCTCTGCTTCCTCCTGTTGCCACCAGCAAAAGTGGCCGCGGGTGCATCTCCCTCCTTCTTCATGCCCCAAGTGCGGAGGAGGGAGGAAGTTGCCTCCTGCTCTGCCTCCTGTTGCCGCCGCCTCAGCCACCATAGCTGCCGGAGGTGAGCTGCCAGGAACAGCCAGCTTGAGCTCTGACAGCTGCATCAGCCCGCAGCCAGGCTGCGGTCCAGTGGTTGCGAACCACTGGTCTAACTTGCTCTTAGAAAACTCCAATGATGAAGATTCCGCATCAGTGCTTAACTAACCTGACAGGAAGCTTTTTTTCTAATGTTCATCCTAAACTACCCTGGCTGCTTCTTGTCCTAACCTGAGGTTAAAAAGAATTTTTTTTCTCTCTCCTCCTTGTAGCAACATTTTATGAACTTGAAAACTGTTATGTCTCCCTTCAGTCTTCTTTTTTTTTCAGACTAAAGCCCCTTTGTAAAATCTTCCCATATAGATCATGTTTTCTATACTTTGAATCATTTTAGTTGCTGTTCTTTGAACTGTCTTCAATTTGTCCACATCTTTCCTGAAATGTGATGCCCGGAACTGGCCACAGCATTCTTTAGGTACATCTAGACTACGAGCCTCTTTTGAAAGAGATTGTCTAGACGATCAAAAGTGCTCCGCTTTTTTGAAGAGAGCACCCAGGCAATCTGAGTGCTCTCTTTCGAAAAAGCCCTGTTTGCGTTCAAGAACATCTTTTTTCAAAAGAGCTCTTTTGAAAAAAGGTGTTCTTCCTGGTATTTTAAAAACCCTGCTGTGTTCTTTCGATTTAATTTCTAAAGAATGCGATGGTAATTTAGATGCATGTAAAGTTTTTTTTGAAAAAATGCCACTTTTTTCGAAAAAAACTCAGTAGTTTAGACACAGCCTTTATGTCAAATCAGTAGAGCAAAAGAAATACTTCTTGTGCCATGCTTGCAACACTCTTGCTAATACATCCCAGAATGATGTTTGCTTTGTTTGCAACACTGTTACATGATTGACTCATATTTAACTTGTGATCCACTATGATCCCCAGGTTCTTTTCCACAGTTCTCTTCCTTAGCAGCCATTTCCTATTTTGTATGTGTACAACTGATTGTTCCTTCCTAAGTGGAGTGGCATTTATCCTTATTGAATTTCATCCTCTTGACTTCAGATCATTTCTTCAGTTTGTCCAGATTATTTTGAATTTTAATCCTGTCCTCCAGCTCGGCATGATCTGTAAACTTTGTAACTACTCTCTACGCTATTATCTAAATTATTTATGAGGATGTTGAACAGAACCAGAACTGTAACTGATCCCTACAGGACCTCGCTTTTATGCCCTTCGAAATGGACTGTGAACCACTGATAACTACTCTCTGGGAATGGTTTTCCAACCAGTTAAGCACCCACCTTATCCTAATTCCATTCAGGCTGTATTTCCCTTGTTTGTTTCTGAGACAGTCATGCAAGACAGTATCAAAAGTCTTACTAAAGTCAAGTTATACCACATCTGTTTCTTTCTCTCTATCCACTAGACTTATTACTCTGTCAAATACATCTAGTAGGGTACGTCTACATTTTCTCCCTAGTTCGGACTAGGGATGCAAATGTAGTGTACCGAAATAGTTAATGAGGCAGTGATTTAAATATCCTGTGCTTCATGAGCAAGATCTCGCTCGGGGCGCTAGTTCGAAGCACAGCTGATTTGAACCAGGAAGTGAGCGCTGGGACGCGTTAGTTCAAACCAAAGCCCTTGGTTTGGACTAATGTTACTCCTCAAAAAATGAAGACTAACATTAGTTCGAAGCAAGGGCTTTGGTTTGAACTAACATGTCCCGGCGTGCACTTCCTGGTTCTAATCAGCTGTGATTCGAACTAGCGCGCCGGGCAAGATCTTGCTAATGAAGGTATTTAAATCCCCGCTTCATTAGCTATTTCGGTACCCTACATTTGCATCCCTAGTCCGAACTAGGGAGCAAATGTAGACTTACCCTTACGTAGTTTTGACTGATTTGTTCTATTCAAATCCATGCTGACTGTTATTTATCACCCTATTCTCTTCTAGGTGTTTCCAAATTGATTGCTTAATTATTTGCTCCATTATCTTTCCATAAATGAAGGTAAGATGACTGATGTTTAATTCCCTGGGTTGTCCTTATTCCCCTTTTTATAGATTGGCACTACATTTGCTCTTTTCCAGTCCTCTGGAATCTCTTTCTTCTTCTGTGACTTTTCAATGATAATTGCTAATAGCTCAGATATCTCTTTTTTCAGCTACTTGAGTATTCTAGGATGTAGTTCCTCAGGCTCTTGGGATCTGCAGATATACAATTTTCAACTTGTTCATGTTTAATATAGGGCCCAATCCAATTACCATTTTAGTCAGTGGATCTCTTTTAGTGGAAATTGAATCAGACTTCTGTATGAGGGTCCCATAATAGTTTCACATTTTGGGCACTGCAGCATTGTTTTGAGATAACTAATGTTATTTTGAAATAACAAGGTGAGTGTCTACACAGCAAAACTGCTATTTCCAAATAATTTTGAAATAGAGTAGACTTCCGATAATCTGGCACCTTTGGGACCTAGGTGGTGCCGGATTATCAGATATGCCACAGTATCCGGGTGTATCGGGAGGTACTCTGGCGGGGGGCTGTGACGGGTCTGTTGGGACCCGCACTATGCGCGGTGAGGGGTGAACCCTTCGCCATTTTGCAGAAAGGCAGGGGAAGCCCTGCGCTGCTGCTGAGAGTTTCTGGGAGGGGAGCAGGCTCCCCACTCCCCAGACTGCAGTAGTTATCACCGAGCAGGGGGGTGAGGAGCGGCACTGCGGGACCAACCCGACAGCACCCCAGCTGCTCTACTCTGCTCTGCAGCTTCCCCGAGTCCGACGCTTATCAGTTTCAGCAGCGGCAGTGGCGGACTTGGGGAAGTGGTGCGGAGCAGAGCAGCTGGGGTGCGCTGGGTTGGTCCCGCAGTGCCGCCCCTCACTCCCCTGCTCGGTGCCTGGCAGCAGTCTAGCTGCTCTGCTCTGTGCCGCTTCCCCAAGTCTGCCGCTGCTGCTGCTGAAACAGATGAGCGGCAGACTTGGGAAAGCTGTGGAGCAGAGCAGTGGGGGTGCTGCTAGGTTGGTCTCGCAGGACTGCCCTTCACCTCCCTGCTCAGTGATAATTACTGCAGTCTGGGGTGTGGGGAGCACGCTCCCCTCCCAGAAACTCTAGGCGGCGGCGCGGGACTTCCCCTGCCTTCCTGCAAAACGGCGGAGGGTTTGCCCCTCGCCGCGCCATTCCCTGCCCACCCTCCATCCCCTGGCCGGTCGCAGTACGGGTCCCCGCAGACCCGTCACAGCGGTATAATCCCCTTCTCTTCTTCTCCCCTTCCCTTTCCCAGTCATACGAGTGCCCATGAGGCTCACGGCAGCTCCAATTGTCCGGCTGGCCAGAGAACTTCCAGATTCCAGTTGGTGCCGGACTTTTGGGAATAATCCCCTTCTCTCCTTCCCTTCCCAAACTCTTCCCATTGACTGCTCTGCACCAGGAGGTGCGGCAGCAGTTCTAAGAGCTGGTAAGTGCTTTCTAGCTGGGTGCTATGGCATCCACAAGGGCAGCCAGAGCAGTCAATGGGAAGAGTTTGCTGTCCCTCAAGGAGGTAGGCAAAGGTGAAGAGCCTGAGACATGCCTGTACAAGGAGGTCCCTTTAAACAAGAGCCTTAGCTAGCCTCAGCCAGCAGCTACAGGAAATGTCCTGATGCCTGCCCAAAGTGTTTCTGGGGGGGCCTTCAATGCAATTCAGTTTGCAATCAGTGTGGACACTCTATTTCAAAATACCTCAGTGCTATTTCGATGGGCATTTATAATGTGAATGCACTATTTCAAAATAAATTTTTATTCTTAAATAGCTTATTTTGAAATAAGCATGTAGTGTAGACTGACCCTTTAAGCTCTGTTGAGATTTGTATTTTAATGCATTAATTAATGTTTGTTGATATAAATGTATAATAATATGTAGAGATGCAGCTGCCCTACTCTGACTAGAAGGGGTTGAAAAAGGATTGGAGATAGCTTGCATAGAGTCCTGGCCAATCAAAGAGAGACATGTAGGAAACCAGTCAGAGGGCAACTTGCTGAGACAGCCCTGGTTATGAAGAGCTGTTAGCTGAGTAGAGCAGAGCAGAACAGAGAGCAGTTGTGTCCTGACTCTTGAATTTTGAGATTAGAAAATTGGCTGATATATGGATTTTAGCAAAATTCATGGTACAAGCATACCTAGATACATCACACTGATCATTGAATGTTTTCATTGTTTTAATATCATTGTTATTATATTGATGGCACCAGGATCTCCTCTTAAAATGTTTTTGTCTCTCCCAGCTGTGATGAACGCCTTGACAATGTAAACAAAGTGGGACAATTCTGATCTTATTGAACTTAGGGTACCTCTGACTTGAATGGAACCTGGATTTTACTCTGTGTATTCAGTGCAGTGGTGTTTCTCCGGGTCCTCAAAGATACTGAAACTAAAAGCTTCAAAAGGTGTGAATTGCCTTATTCATCATAATATAGTTGATAGCTTTGAAATCTTAAGATAGTAATTTTAAATATCAACACTGTCGATTATTCCATGGCTGATTCTTTTAGTGGATGTGTCTATTTTATTAATAGTTTTGTGTTTTATTTTGAATTTCCTGTCTTCCATTAGATATACGGCATCACTGTAAAAATCTCAATCCAAATCCTTTCCCCCTAAATTATTACAGAAGAGATTTTCCTTATAGAAAAGAGCTAGATAGTTGCCACAGATATGCAGTGTTCTCCCTGTAAAAATTATCTTACCATTCTCTTTGAGAAAAGATATTGTATTCTATAGAAAGGATATTTTTTTATCAGCAGAGCTTTATTAAGGGATCACATGCTAGATGTTGAACTTACAGAAATTGGAATATAGCAATTGCTTGGTGATCTGTGCAGTATCTGCTAATGCTCATAAAACTCTTGCCTTGGAAAAGCTGAAATATTCTAATTGTTCCATCCCCGCACCCTGCTTGACAAAGTCAAGGCTGGGATGATTTAGTTAGGGTTGGTCTGCTTTGGACAGGGGGCTGGACTCGATGAGCTCTGGAGGTCTCTTTTAGCCCTGGGATTCTATGATTCTAAGAAATTTAACTTTTTTCTTTAACTATGATCAGCCAAGCACCATATGCCAGAGGATCTGCTGCTAAGCAGGCAGGATCTAATTTATTAGTATCTACTGGGAAAACACATAGCCCAGGGGCTTCCAAGAACATCTTTATGAAAATGATTTAAGATGGAAAAAGCATTTTAGTAGCAGTTTGCAAAAAGCAGAAAAACTGACTTTATGTTTTTATTGGTTAACTAGCCAATTAGCACATGATAAGATGGGATTGTCAGGTCTCTCCCCCATGTCGGTCTTCTCTCCTGAGCCTCCGGTCTGTCTCTCTGTCTCTCTCTCTCCTCCTCCTATTCCCTCCCCTTCTCTCTCAGCTCTCCTCCACCTCCTGTCTCTCTGTCTATCTCTCTCTTTCTCTTCTCCTCCTCCTCCTGTCTCTCATTCGGGGGAGCACGGAGCTCAAATGGCCGTTTGGGCTCCATGCTCCCCGGGCTGCATGGGGAGCACGGAGCCCAAATGGTTGCTTGCGCCACTTGCTCCCGCGCAGCAGTCTGGCTGAGCGGCACAGAAGTCAGCCGAGCACTACTGCGGGAGGCGAAGGGGGGCGGGGCGGTGACGTTCACGGCTACGGGGCAGGGCCTGCAGCTGCTATCATGCCACACATCACCACCCGCCCCCCTTCGCCTCCCACCGTGGTGCTTGGCTGACTTCTGCGCCACTCAGTTGGGCCACCAAGGGGGAGCCCAAACGGCCACTTGCTACCCTGCGGCAGCCTGGCTGAGAGGCGCAGAAGTCAGCCGAGCGCCACGGCGGGAGACGAAGGACGTTGCAGAGGCAAAAGCGCCACCCAGAGGCAACACCAAGCATTACATCATTACCGAATCACAGACATTGGGCTACTATATATATTAGGTATTCCATTTAAACACCCTTGGTTATGATAAAATGGGAAGTGTCTGGAGCCAACCAGGCTGCTATAAAATAGGGAAAAAAGTGGAGAAGCCATGGGCTGTGTCTACACTGCACCCCTTTTCTGGAATAGCAAAATCCGCGGGGGATTTAAATATTCCCCACGGCATTTGCATTTAAATGGCTGCCACTTTTTTCCGGCTTGGGGATAAGCCGGAGAAAAGTGCCAGTCTAGACGTGATTTTCCGGAAAATAAGCCCTTTTCCGGAGGATCTCTTATTCCTACTTTCAAGGGCTTATTTTCCGGAGAATCGCGTCTAGACTGGCGCTTTTCTCTGTCTTATCCCCAAGCTGGAAAAAAGCGGCAGCCATGTTAATGCAAATGCCGCGTGGGATATTTAAATCCCCCGCGGATTTGCCTATTCCAAAGTGCTACATTAGCATCCCTTTTCCGGAAGGGATGCCAGTGTAGACACAGCCATGATGTATACTCCTGATTGAAAGGATTATTATTTTTCTTTAAGTAGCATACTTGGAAGTAGGGATGTTAAGGACTAGTTGACTCGTCGACTATCTGATAAGCAAATGTTTATTGGATAGTTGACAGAATAATCAACTAGTCGCTTCTGCCCCCCGCTCCCGCTGCCTCTATCAAATAGAGGCAGCAAGGGAAGGGGAGATGACGGGGGTACTTCAAAATGGCAGTGCCGCACAAAGCCCGGGATCAGCTGCTCCATGTGGTGCTGCCGCTTTGAATGCCATGAGGAGCCTCACGTCATTTCAAAGAGGTAGTGCCACCTGGAGCTGGGATCACCTGGGGACTCCCCAGCTGACCCGGGGCTCCGTGCAGCGCTGCTGCTTTGAAATGCCGGGTGGAGCTCCAGTTGACCGCAGGCTTCGTCCTCAGCTGACCCCAGGCTTCGGCGCTTTCGCCTTTGAAGTGTAGCAGCAGCCTTAGGGCTGTTGTTACATTTCAAAGGCAGAGGCCCCCTATCAACTAATTGAATAGTCAGTGCAAAAATGCATCAACTATTCGATTAGTCAGTTACCCGATACTTAACATCCTTACTTGGAAGAAGTGCATTGAAAAACAGTTCTATCAATTTAATTAAATATCAGGAATGTTTTCTGTATACTGTGCAGGACATTTCAATTTCAATATAGTTACACATCTTGAGAAACTGGAGATAATCACTTAAATTTATTTTCACTCTTTTTAATATAAATTTGTTAAAGGACACTGTGCAGAAATTTGGGACCGAATTTACTTAATCATGGTTATAATGTGATGAAGAATTAGATTAGGATTTTAAACATAATCTGCATGTATTAGACACATATCATAACTCACACAGTTTTTCAGTGATCTCTCCCTGCTTTTCAGTGATGATTTGATAGCAAAATTCTGTAGTGACGTTGAAGTGATTTCCAGTATTTAGACATTACTAAGATTTCATTTATTTTACAAAACATAGTATAGAATATTTATTAGAACACTCTTCCTTTTTAAATAAAGCTAAACAATACAAGTTAAACAATTCAAAATATTACAATTTGTGATGCATTATCTTTGATTTTTACTTGTTTATTTGTTAATCTGAAAAATTTAGGTATTCGCAATAGATTTACTAGGTTATTACTCTGTATTACTCTTGGTTATTAGTGAGCTTCTGTTGTATAATGTCACTTGTCAAAGCATGACTTCATTATTTATGTTGGAGGGCAGTGGATACCGTGCAGTGGCTAAATTAGGATACAAATGGATTGCTAAACTTGTGGTTTGATATGTTTTAGTATGCCACTTGTCATCCATCAAGGCCTGGTCTACATTAAGGGGAAATTCGACTTAAGATACACAACTTCAGCTATGTTAATTAAATCATGTTTTGGCGACATCCACACCATGGGAGATCGGTGGGAGCACACTCTCCTGTTGACTTCCCTTACTCCAGGCATGTCCAAAGTCCGGCCCGCGGGCCAATTGCGGCCCGTGTTCTGGTTTAATACGGCCCCCCAGGTAATTTGGCAATATCTATCTTTTATGGCCCCCAACGAAGCCATATGTATTGAGATGAATACATTGTAAAATCTCAGTTAATGTCAGTTGGTCTAAATCAGTTATAAATATATTTGGACACAACATGTATACTTGGTGTTATGTTCCTGTTCATATTTTTTGAACTTAAAAGTTGACAGACAACCTTTATTACCAATAATATGTAATGTACTTTACAATGTTCCTGACATATATTTCAGCTTCCTGGATTTTTTTTTCATCTGGCCTTCAGATATGAAAGGCAGAGTGATTTAACACCTGTTTAGATTTGTCATCCATGTGACGAAATGAAAAGTATGCCGTTTGCAATAAACTTTGCATAAAATAGTTAATTTGCATTTAATTTTAATGGTTCAAAGAATGTCAGGTAAAATGGTCGGCCCTCACGCATGTTCACTTCATCAAATCTGGCCCTCTTTGAAAAAAGTTTGGACACCCCTGCCTTACTCCTTTGAGGAGCAGGACTACAGGAGCCTTCAGGAGTTCCCTCTCAGTTTGAATTAGACCCGCTAATTTGAACCCCAGAAAATCAACTGGGGTGGCTTTAATCTTCTCTGTATTGTAGAGAAGTCTGAAATTAATTGGTACTTCTATGTCCCATGTGCATACTCTTTTAAAATAACTAATTTTGGAGTGTTGGGCAGATTTATTTTATTTTGTGTTTGTCTGTTGTGCTTAATACTGGGTAATAATCTATTTATATACCACAGCATCTCAATTATTTTCAGCATAATTGAGTCATGGTACTGATCCTTAAGACTGCTATACAGCAGAGCCTAGAAAAGTCATGCATTATATGCCAAGTGAGTATTGTTTGGTCATCCATAATTCTTTCTTTTGATTGTTTGCTCACTAAACCTTTTCCTTTTCTCACTGAAGCTAAGCTTAGAATTCTAAGGCGTGGACTTGTTATTTGTAGTTGAGGCATAGAGAATTACGGTACATGCCTATTCTTCATTTAAGTCGCAGTTAAACACTATATTAAGGACAAAGTGGGAAGTAAGTGGTGCACAGTCCATGTTCCAGCCCTCTGTATAGCCTGAGTATGATTAGCTGTGCTGGAAATCACCATAACATCAGTTAGTCAGAATCTCGTTCCTCCAACCAGTGTGTATCTTGTTCACGATCTGTCTCTAATAAAATACTACCACACTTGATATATAATTAAAATTCTTGGAAAGCCTAACCTGCAAAATTTTCCCTTTGTATTTTTCCTTACAACCATATTTTCAAATAGACAAGAGACTTAAGAAGCAATACTTCAATTTTGCACCCAAGTGGGCTTTTTTTTGTTCCTTTAGGATGTCTAAAATTCAAATCTTTTGAGTGGAATTTCTGATAAGTTGCATATGATCAAAAGTTGCACTGGTGTGGCTGTTAGATCAGTTCTTGTGATCATCTAACTTGATGTCTTTTTTTATAAGATTACAAATTAGATAAAAATAATAGCATTGCTGTCTTTGACTTGCATGCTTTTATTTTCATTTGATAATAATACTTGCGATTGTTAATCACATGCTAGGCCTTCAGGATTCCACCAAACCCATAGACAATGCCAGTATCTGTCTGAGCTTTGGCTTTGCTGTGTGACTTTGGATAAAATTGTGTGTGTGAATCTGCACAGAGAAAATGGTCATTACTAAAATGCAGAATTTGCCAATATTACTTTATAGGGGTGTGCGTTTTGAAGTAGTTCCATTGTCATCCAAACAATACAACTGTTAGGTATCTGTAAATGAAAATCTAAATGACCTATGTCCTGGTCAAAAGCTCACTGAGCACTTTAGGAGTCTCTGTTGACATACTAGGCTTTGGATCAGCTGTCTTGCAAACTACTACCTATGTATATATCTACACTCAAATTCTAGTGTAGATATATGTAAGCACCCTATTATGGTGATCCAGTAAAAGGGTCCAGCATAAGGGTCTTGCACAAAAGAGGAGTTTTACACAAAAAGGAAAAGTCCACACTGCTTCTTTTTGCATAAAAAGAAACGGCAGAAAATATGCTAATGACGTCGCAACTCATGCTAATCAGTCTCTCATTAGCATATTTTCTGCCGAAAAAACTCATAGTGTAGACGTAGCCTCAGAGATGGTGCGCAGTGAACATGCTACATAGGTTCATAGGTTTGTGGGATCTTTAAAAAAAACCCATGAAAAATTATAATGTTTTGAGATGGAGAACATTGCATGCTGGGAACTTGATCTGAAGCTTTTAGTGGCATTGCCCTTTTGACTGATGATCTATCTATCCTTCCATACATTTTACACAGTTATTCCTACGTCTTTCCTTTCTAAGTTGCATTTCAGAATGGAAATTACTAGCAGCTTGATCTACCTTCCTCTGAAGTCACCTTTCCATTTAATAGTTGGCATGAGATCAGGCCTTCTAAGTCTATCTGTCTCTCTAAGATGGAGTTTTTTGCTGGAATCAGGAGACTGAAATTGTAGTAACAGAATAGACGCAGACTCAAAATGTTTAATTTTCCTCCGTAATAATTTCCCTCCTTTTTCATGTACAGGTTGTGATCTTGGTTAGAAACTCCTTCTTTTATAAGATAATAGTTTTAATAGTTTGGGTAGATTTATAACTTTCATATGTAAGTTCTTTTTTTACTGGATATTGGTAACTGTATAATTTGATTTCTCAATTTTGTCTCCATGCTTTGCACATTCTCTCTTTTACACCAAAGTCAGTAATGATAATTCTTACACATATTTGAGATTCTGAAAAGCTATCAGGTGTGCACTGTCCTGCTGCAGTATAGCTGTTTACAGACATGTGGTCTTTTTATAATGCAGAACAAAGCAAAATGCTCAGATCTTCATGTTTACTTTCTCATGAAATCCTTTGAGACATTTTGGGAAAGGAAGTGACATTTGCTGAATATTCTATTTCTGTGGAAATGTAAATTCTTGAACTCCTGATCCTGTAATTAATAAAATAACATTATGGAAGGAGAAAAAATAATGAAAAAACATTTTGAATATTATCTAGCCATAAACTGATAAAGATTTCCAGAAAAATGTAGTATGATTCCACATTTTATAGGATCTTTGTCCACTCTTACTCCAGTATGGTTAGTTGGCTATGTGAAAAATGATTAATATTCATAGCCACACTTTTAGAAAGTGTCAGCTTTTTGTTTCCAGAGACAATAGTGCTGTGAAAAACTATTTCTCTTAGCACATTCCACACTTTCCTTGTCTCCCTTTCCTCCCACCTCTAACTTTTCAGTTACTGAAAATGAACCTAAAAGTAAACTATCAGTCCCAGCTACAGGGGGATTAGACAGAACATTCTTTGTATTAAGAAGCATGTTCTGTTTCTTTTATGGATGATCATACTGAACTGCAGCCATTTTGGTGTAACCATCACTAATTCAGAGTGGAACTTTATGGAACTTTTATACTAATACATTAATAGTACGAGTATTTTTATTTCTTGAATGTGCAATCCATAACTGTACCTTAAGTTAAATGGATTTGTTTGGGAAAGGAAATCTGTGATTTTATTAGCATATTTCATATAACAGTTTCCTTTCCTGATAAGATTTTTAGTTATGAAAGGTTGGGGTAGAATGTTTGTTATGCTTAGTAACACTTTTATATACTCAATTTCATTTTCCATAATAGTATTCCTGGGGGGATTTAGAGGCACTGCACAATTCAGAATTTACACAGAAATTAAATGATGTGCACAGAATTTATTCCCCCCCCCCACAGAAATAGGTTGCAGAACTGCAGGCTGTTACTGAGGTAGGGGAGCTGGATTTGGCAGACCCCAGCTCATAATAGAAGACACTGCTGTGATGAGGGGGAGGGATTTGCAGGGTTCCCAGCATCTGCTGTTCCTGGGGTGGCTTGAAGCCTGGAGGCAGTGTGCAGGAAACTTCATATGAGCCTGGGACTGAACATTTGGCTATTTCTTCCTCTGGATCTCTTGGCTGTGGTGATTGAGGATATGGGTATCTACCCCCACCCCGCACGTAGCTTTGGGGGAGAAACAGAATGGGAGGACTCAGAGAAATAGGAACTGGGTTGATCTAGGGGTTTCTTTAACTCTTTACTCTGGGGAAATGTTTTCTGTCTGTATTGGTACAGGCATAGTTTCTGATAGGCATTTTGAAATAAGTTACCAAAACAATTGAAAATGGCATGATTATATGTCATTTTGACAAAAAAATGCAGATTTTTTTCCAGAATTTTAAATTGTGTGAATTCTTAATATTTTTAATACAGAATTCCTACATGAACATTAATATATTTGTTAATCTAAAATTTTGAGATCATCAGATAAAATATAGTTTCTCTAAATTTCACTCAAATAGTTCTCCCGTTTTGGGGGTAAGTTTCATGCCCATCACCTTTTTCTTTTTAATTAATTTTCACAAAAGGGAAATTTTTGTATCAATATTATGATGTTTCCAGTACAAAGTCAACATTCCTTGACAAGGGGCTCATTTCTGCTACTGTTCACAGTTTGGAGCAGGTTTTTTTCAGTGACAATGGACCATTTAAATTTTTTACAGATGTGAAAAGACCCATTCATAGCAGTTTCAAGTCTTGTTGTGAATTTTGGACATGTCTCTGTTATGAACATGTAGAACATTTGATTTTTAAGTCAGAAATCTGTGGCTCATGCACACAAACATAAAAAAAGTCTAATACTTTTTTGGGAGGTACATGACAGTTCAGGATTCTGTGTATCCTAGTTGGATTTTATAAACTGTACCTTTATGTCTTATGACTATGGGTATGGCTACACTACAACGTTAATTCGAACTAACTTAGTTCGAATTAGTTAATTCGAACTAAGCCAATTCGAACTAACGGTTTCAGACTAAAAAACTAGTTCGAATTAGCGTTTTGCTAATTTGAACTAGCATGTCCACATTAAGTGGACCCTTAAGGATGGCCGGAAGAAGTGCCGGCAGGGCATCACAGAAGAACTTAGAGCATGGAGATGCTTTCTCAGGCTAGCCGAGGACTGTGCTTAAAGGGTCCCGACCCCCACCCCGGACAGACAGTTCTCAGGGGTGACCCGCTTGCAAAGCAGTCATGGCTTGGATTGCCCGGACTACCCACACTGGGCACATCACACCACTCGGTCATCAGCCCGGCTGCACTTGCCACAGGCTGACATTTGGGGAGAGGGGGTAATTGGGGGGCTGCAGGAGAGCTTCCACCCCAGAAGCCCGCAGAGCCAGCCCAGTCCTCCCCATCGGGGGCTCGTGCCCCATTCCTCCCTCACCTCCTTCCACTTATCCTTCCCTAGCCCCTCTTCTTGATGTACAAAATAAAGATAACGTGTCTTCCAAAATGGAATCTGTCTTTATTGAACAAAACTGGGGGAGACTGGGAAAAGGAGGTGGAAGAGGGGAAGAGAGAGGCTGGGAGAGGGGAGGGCAACTAAAATGATCAGGGGTTGGGAACAGGTCCCATATGAAGAGAGGCTAAAGAGACTGGGACTTTTCAGCTTAGAAAAGAGGAGACAGAGGGGGGACAGGATAGAGGTTTCTAAAAGCATGAGTGGGGTGGAGAGGGTGCATACAGAAAAGTTCTTCATTAGTTCCCATAAAGAAGGACTAGAGGACACCAAAGGAAAAGGAATGGGTAGCAGGCTTCAAACTAGTAACAGAAAGTTGTTCTTCACAAAGCAAATAGTCAACCTGTGGAACTCCTTGCTGCAGGAGGCTGTGAAGGCTACAACTAGAACAGAGTTTAAAGGGAAGTGAGATCAAGTCATGGAGGCTGGGTCCATGGAGTGGTATTAGCCAGGAGGTAGGAGTGGTGTCTCTGCCCAAGATTTGTGGAAGGCTGGAGAGGGATGGCACGAGACAAATGGCTTGGTCACTGTCTTCGGTCCATCCCCTCCAGGGTCCCTAGGGTTGGCCGCTGTCGGCAGACAGGCTACTGGGCTAGATGAACCTTTGGTCTGACCCAGGACGGTCATTGTAAGATCAGGGCCCAGGGTCGGGGGTCTCTCTGGACCCCCTTGATTCTCTTGCACACCTGCTCCTGGGTGGCCAGGCTGGCAGCTCTCCTGCCCTAGACGGCCACTTTCCTGTGCCTAGTGCAGAGATCGTGGACGAGGTCCACGATGTCTGCACTAGCCCAGGCGGGTGCCCGCCTCTTGCGGTCCTGGGCAAGCTCCCGGGAGCCGCCAGCCTGGTCCCGGGAAGGCTGGGGGGCATCGGGTGGGTGGCTCGATCTGTGCCAGGTGCAGGGTCTGCTGGTTGGGTGCTAGCAGGCTTACACCTGGCACGGGCACCGTAGCCAGCCCGTGCCCCTTTAAGGGGTCCGGGGCCTGGAGGGGGGCAGAAGAGTTTCCCTGGTGTTGGCCAGAGTGGCCACCAGGGAAATCTGGGGAGGGCTAGCTTCCCACTAGTTCGAATTAAGGGGCTACACACCCCTTAATTCGAATTAGCTAGTTCGAACTAGGCTTAATTTTCGTAAAATGAGGTTTTCCTAGTTCGAACTAAGCGCTCCGTTAGTTCGAATTAAATTCGAACTAACGGAGTGCTAGTGTAGCGCCTATGAAAGTTAGTTCGAACTAACGTCCGTTAGTTCGAACTAACTTTGTAGTGTAGACATACCCTATCTTTTACTGTGTATTGCTCATACTGAGGTCTCTACAAAATTCTCAGCCATGCAGAACACATCACGGACCATGAAATCTGGTGTCCTCCAGTGAAATCTGGCCTTTTGTGGGTTTTTACCTATACTACAGGGCTACTCAACATGCGGTTCTGAGCTGTATCCATACATAGGCTGATTATTAAAGACTATCAGCACCTGAATAGGTCTTATTTGGGGAGAACAAAATAGTAACTGCCTCCTAGGAGGAACCCGTTTTCTTCAAATCTCTGAAGGATGCTGGTGTTCTAGATAGTGAAAAATTTCCCACAGAAGAACAAAGGATCCAAGGGGGTGGTGGTAGGATGTACAAACCTGAGAGATTCACAGAGCAGGGAAGAAGGGAAGAAGATGCTTTGAACTAGAGAGAGGAGAAAAGGGGCATGCTTTTGTAAGGGAGAGATGATTATGTTTAACTGATGGTCCCCCTGAAAAAGAAGAAAGCCAATGTACAGAAAGGGGAGAGACTCCATGGTTTGGAGGAGGAGCTGCATACTGGAGTAGGGATCCTGGTTTCCTTAGAGGCTTCTAACATAAGTCCAAAGATGCTCAAGAATGGTGGGGAAACTCAGGTAGAGAAGTGCCTGAAGGTGTAATGTTATTTTCTCTAGATTTGTTCATTTCTTGTACTGAGGAAAGAGTAATTGTACTTAGAAAGCATTTCAAAGAGTGCATGCCTGTTTGCTTTGCTGTCATTTTTCCTTGGATGGGTAAATTGTAAACCCAGAGTGTCCACAAAGTTGGAGCTCAGGAAAAGTGTGCTGAAGCTACTGTGGTACTTTGGGGAGTCAGCACTGGTCCTCATGACTTACAAACTGGGTTCTGACATCCCATTTCCAGGAAGCAGTGCCTGTGCCCAGAAAATGTGCCAGAGAGGGACAGGGGAAAAACAGCACCACAGTCTCCTGAGGTCGAGGATCAAGCGTATTTGGACCCAAACGTAGCAATTCGATGAGTATCCAGCAAAGTCAGTTTCAGCTGGAGCTGCATGCAAAAGAGGGAAACAGCCTTTGTTCAAGCATGGATGAGTGAGACCTGGTGTTTCTGAATGTATTTTTGTATTAGTTGGCCTGTTCTGCTTTTGTAGTTAGCCATCTAAGAGCTGACACATACATTCACATAAAGATCATGGGAAAGATTTTTGTTTGTTTGTTTGTTTGTTTGTTTTGTGTTTGTGTTTGTGTTGTATTAGGAAGTAGCTATGTTTGCCTCTGGCTCATAAAGCACCTTTCTACTTCATGTGATGCAAGTGACTTTCTGTATTGGTTGTGCCCTGGAACCTGTATGAAGACCTTTATCTTAAGGGACTATAGTTTCAGGCATTGTAACACCCTTTTCATGCCATTTATTTTTCACTATTTCCCTTTTGGAAAAACATTATAATAAATACAGATTTAGTAAACTGCATCTTTAAAAATGCTAAAAATGGGAAATAAACCCATATGTGTGTGAATGTGTATATAACCATTTTGTGTCACTGTTTTTCTCATATACACACACACCCATTGATATTTTTTCAAGACAGCCACTAGCTCTGTCAGTTTCCACTGGAACAAAACATCCATAGACTATGCTTAGTGCTTAACCAGATTTGTCAAGTTTCTCCACACTATACTGGGTTAAAAAAACCCATTTTTTTTAGTAAAAAGTGGCTGAAGACAACACACAATGGAATGTAGGACTTAATTATATTTTCAACCAATCTGGGTTGAAAGTGGAAATGTTCCCACTCCTGTACTTATTCATGTGTTTTTTCCCCCTCTACTTCTCTACGGCTGTATTTGTTGTTTGCAGGCAGCAGCTGTGCTGGATTGGTTAAAATCTTTGTTAAGACACTTTTGATTCTGGCTCCATAGACAGCTATTTGACGTTGGTGTAATGTACTCTTCTCCTGGTTTGGCACACAAGTCTCATTTCTGAGTTCTATTATCCTACAGTGAAGCATTAACTGACAGGAGTTATTACTTTCAAATGGTTTTAAGAGGGGTTGATGACAGTTAGAAATGACAAAATGAAATAAAGACTCAGCAGAATCTGAAATCTGAATCTGAAATCTTGATAACACGAGGGATAAAACTTTATACGCTCATTTGAACAACTAGGTAATTGTGCATTTTTTATTAGTAGCCAAATTATTGTAATGCTTACCCATTGGCAATAAAATTAAATGTAGATAACATGCCTTCAGGTTCCTTAACTTCTTGATGTGCTTTTATGTGACTTTGGCACTCTTTCCCTCCTTCTATTAATTTTAATGATATTTCTTCACTGTCAAATTCCTTTATCCTTTTATCTTTATTTTTGAGTAGTAGCAAACAATATGTTAGACACTTGATGGACAGGTGTTATCTCACAAAAGCTAGACAGCGCCTTTATTGCTATGTCAGGAACTCATCAGTGACATTTTAGGGGATGTTAATCAATATTCTGCTTTTCCTCAATTCAGAGGCAGTTTCATTTCATATACAATATTTGGTGTGATACACAAGAGCTTTTTGATTGGTTTTATTTAGTCCTTCAGTGATTGCAGCTATCAGAAAATGTATTTTAAAATAATATCACTCACTACCTTTTGAACTGTAGACGATAAGAGGTTAGAATGTTAAGGCTTAGGATAGTCAGTCAAGCCCTCTTTTATAGTTTCAGATATGTAAATTGATTAGGTCTAGAAATTGTGTTCAGTTTACTTTAAAAATCAGTTCTAATGGTATGAGTCAGCTTTACCAATCCAGAAAGTTCTATAAATGGCACATGCATCTTGCAGATACAGGCAGTCCCCGGGTTACATGGATCCGACTTACATCGGATCCCTACTTACAAACGGGGTGAGGCAACCCCGCACTAGCTGCTTCCCCCCAGCAGACCAAGGAGACACGAAGCTAGCGCCCCCCACAGCAGACCAGGGAGACGCGGAGCGGCTTTTCTCAGCAGACACCTCAGCTTGAGAATAGAGGACTGAGGGAAGTGAGGTGTGGGAGAATAAAACTGAGCTCTGGAGAAATGTTTGGGTAGAGTTTCCCCTACAATATGTACCAGTTCCGACTTACATACAAATTCAACTTAAGAACAAACCTACAGTCCCTATCTTGTACGTAACCCAGGGACTGCCTGTATCCTGTAAATTTAAAGTGAGAGCATTGTTTGGACTGGGTATCTTGCCCATTCCCCTCTCCTTGCAAAAGTTACAGGTTTATTAAATCATCTGAAGTGTCATCATTACTGCTACTGCAAAGCACTCAAAAATAATGAAATTAATGTATACTGCCTTCTTTTTGTCTTCTGCTTCAGAGCCCTTAAGGATGCGTCTACACAGCACCTGAAACTCAAAATGAGACATGCAATTTTTACTATGCAGATTGCATAGCTTATTTCAAGTCTATTTCAAAACAGTTTATTTCATCATTTGGCACTGTCTACACAGCGCCAAATTTCGAAATACAGCGTTATATTGAGCCATCCCTTACTCCTTGTGCAATGAATTTTACAGGGAAATAAATTGTAAATGTATTAAATAGTGCATCTGCTATATTTCAAAATGGCAGATGCGTTGAAAAGATGCAGGGTAGCTAATTCGGAATACCTCTGGTACTCCGAAATAACTTTGCTGTGTAGACATACCCTAAAGGTACATTTAGTTAATGTTTTCAAGCTTTTGTCAGCAACCAATTTGACTGGAAATGTATTTAATTTTTAATGCAAGCTGAGAGTCTCTTGCTGTCATTTGATTCCATGAGCTGGGACTTTAAGTGGAACACAAAATATTGCAAAAATAATAAGATCTTGAGAATTGGCATTATTATGGCTGAGTGCAGCTTGACTAACTCCAGCAATGACAGCAAAAAGTTCCTTGACATTGTGTCATATTACTGTTCTTATACCATTTTTAAGATTGGACTGTAGCTATAGCTTATTACTTTCTAGAGAGAAAAAATGTATAGTTCTTGAAAGATTTTTTTTTAATTTTGTACTTATGTGACATTTACTATGGACCCACTGACTAAGCTGACTCTCACCTCATAAATGTTTAATAGGAACTTTTATCCCAATACTGATCCATATTTACGGAGTCTCTGAAAGGTGACATGCTCCAATAGCCTCCTTATAAAAAATGACAGTTAACTTTCAAAACGAGACTCTGGTACGGAAAAGAAAAAGGGTGCAATAGTTTTAGTTTGTGGCTACTGAATTTATACAAAACCCACTGAAGAATCTGGATTTTCAACACACCTAATACTTCCCAGCTTCTTTTCTTATCAGTGTTCCAGCAGTTAACAAACAATCTGTTCAAAATACTGGAGACAGATAGATGTATAAATGGGATATGGTACCATATGGCTCGTTTCCAAGAGAGGGGCACAAACACATCATTGTTGGCCCAGTGTCTGTGGGCATGTCTACGCTACACAGAAGATCAACACTGCTGTAGTTGCTCTTCCAGGGTTTGATTTACTGAGCATAGAATAGATTTGCTAGATCGAACTCAAAGGGCAGCCCAGTAGGCGCCAGTATTCTTACTCCTTGTGAGGAGTAAGGGAAGTAAGACCTCCCACAATGTAGATGGGGATTTAAGATACATCAACTCCAGTTATATACTTTACGTAGCTGCAGTTGTGTATCTTACTTGGACCTTCTCATAGGGTGTGTCTAGACTACATGCCTCCTTCGACGGAGGCATGTAGATTAGCCAGATCGGAAGAGGGAAATGAAGCCGCGATTAAAATAATCGCGGCTTCATTTAAATTTAAATGGCTGCCCCGATCTGCCGATCAGCTGTTTGTCGGCAGATCGGGGGAGTCTGGACGCGATGCCCCGACAAAGAAGCCTTTCTTCATCGACACAGGTAAGCCTCGTGAAACCAGGTTTACCTGTGTCGATGAAGAAAGGCTTCTTTGTCGGGGCATCGCGTCCAGACTCCCCCGATCTGCCGACAAACAGCTGATCGGCAGATCGGGGCAGCCATTTAAATTTAAATGAAGCCGCGATTATTTTAATCGCGGCTTCATTTCCCTCTTCCGATCTGGCTAATCTACATGCCTCCGTCGAAGGAGGCATGTAGTCTAGACACACCCATATAGTGTAGATCAGGTGTTTCTGTAAATCGTGGTTAAATTCTGCCCATTGATATGTGTAGGTGTACCAAAATCAAACTTAGGTAGAAGGAGCCACAGATGTATATAGGCCAAATTCTATCTTTGCATATCTTATTCAAATAGCTATGTAATAATATCCAGGAAAGGTATTTCATTAAGATTTTCATCTAATGTGGCAGTTAGTTATCTTGGCCAGAGGAGGAATAGTAAATTGGATTTGTCAGTTGAAGGGGTAAAGGGACATAGGCTTGGTTTGCTGCCAGTAGTTGACAGTGCTTGTTCAGTTTTTTTTTGCTTCCTCGCCTTCCTTTTGAAGATGATTCTATATTGCAATAAAGAATAACAATCTGATGAGAAGCTCTGTTGTCTTGTTGCTAGTTTGGATCTCTCAGTGGATCTCTTCTGCTTTGTGTCTGTTTTGGGACCACCCAACAAAAAGAACCATGCAGGCAGATCCTCCTATTCAGTTTTAGTAAGAGTTCACACAGGTGAAAGGGACTGCGTTTTTTTTGCGGGATCAGGGATTTAAACTCTTTAGAGCTGTTGATTAATTTAATGTTTGTATCTTGTATGTACTTGAGCATGTTGTCAAAGCTGAACAAATGCAAAACAAATTAAGTGTCTCTATTTTAAGAGTTTCAGAGGGGTAGCCGTGTTAGTCTGTAACTGGAAAAACTTAAAAAACAACAAATAGTCTTGCAGCACCTTAGAGATTCACCAAAAATGTAGATGGTATCATGAGCTTTCGTGGGCAGAACCCACTTCTTCATGTGAATGGAATTTAAGGGGTCTAGTTTTTAAATAAATAGCACAGAGAGAAGTTGGGAGGGGGGGTGAAGAGGAGGAAAAAAAGGGGGAGGGAGAAATTGTCAATTAGAATGCCCATGCTAACTGAAGCTGATAAGAATACTTAGTACCCACTTTAAATACCCCTTGTTTGGTTTTGTATATCATTAAGATATGGAATGTAGCGGACCATCCAGCCAATGTCTTTGTTTAGACTTCTGTTGTAGGAATAAACTTGTAAATGAAATTAAGTTCTGTAGTTTCCCCATGGAGTTGGCCTTTGAAATTGGTTTGAAATACTATGGTGACTTTTAGATCTATTAATGCGTGCCCAAACAAAGGGTACTTAAAGTGGGTACTAAGTATTATCAGCTTCATTTAGCTTCATTTAATATGAGCATTTCTTTCCCCCTTTTTTTCCTTCTTTTTCCTCCTTCAACCTCATCCCCTCTCTGCTTGGGTCTCACCTGAAGTAACATGAGTAGCTCCAATCCCTCCACTTGTCCCAGCACCCAGATTCAATGTGACTCCATTTCTCCCCCCATCCCAGCCACCAGCCTCAGGCCATGGCCCTACTTCCAAACCCAGACTCTTCCCCCTCCCACCGCTGGAGTCCCAGCCTTGGACCCCTGATCCCTGGCTGTATCCCCACTTCCTTCCATGAGCTCTGTCCCTGTTCCTGGCCCTGACTCCAGGAGGATGGGGCAAGGGCGAGAGGATCCAGACATGGGTTGGGGAGACACAACCCTCAGAAGTTTAGGGACTTAATGCATACAGTTCTTTTGGAGATGTGAAGTGTGATAACAGTAGACAATCCTAAGGTTTCTTACCCAATCCTTTTCCTTTTCAGCATAGGCTAATTCCGGGATATTCTAAAGAATCTGGGTATGTCTACACTACAAAGTTAATTCAAACTAACGGACGTTAGTTCGAATTAACTTTGATAGGTGCTACACTAGCGCTCCGCTAGTTCGAACTTAATTTGAACTAGCGGAGCGCTTAGCTCGAACTAGGTAAACCTCATTGTACGAGGACTAAGCCTAGTTCGAACTTACTAGTTCGAATTAAGGGGTGTGTAGCCCCTTAATTCGAACTAGTGGGAAGCTAGCCCTCCCCAGCTTTCGCTGGTGGCCACTCTGGCCAACACCAGGGAAACTCTATTGCCTCCCTCCCGGCCCCGGCCCCCTTAAAGGGGCACGGGCTGGCTACGGTGCCCGTGCCAGGTGCAAGCCTGCCAGCACCCAGCTAGCAGACCCTGCACCTGGCACGGCTCGAGCCAGCCACCCGATGCCCCCCCAGCCCTCCCCCTCTTCCCGGGACCAGGCTGGCGGCTCCCGAGAGCTTGCCCAGGACCGCAAGAGGCGGGCACCCGCCTGGTCTAGTGCGGACATCGTGGACCTTGTCCACGACCTCCGCACTAGGCACAGGAAAGTGGCCATCTAGGGCAGGAGAACTGCCAGCCTGGCCACCCAGGAGCAGGTGTGCATGAAAATCAAGGTGGTCCACTGAGACCCCCGACCCTGAGCCCTGAGCTTACAATGGCCGTACTGGGTCAGACCAAAGGTCCATCTAGCCCAGTAGCCTGTCTGCCGACAGCGGCCAACCCTAGGGACCCCAGAGGGGATGGACCAAAGACAGTGACCAAGCCATTTGTCTCGTGCCATCCCTTTCCAGCCTTCCACAAACTTCGGGCAGGGACACCACTCCTACCTCCTGGCTAATACTACTCCATGGACCCAACCTCCATGACTTGATCTCACTTCTCTTTAAACTCTGTTCTAGTTGTAGCCTTCACAGCCTCCTGCAGCAAGGAGTTCCACAGGTTGACTATGGAAGAAGAACTTTCTGTTGTTAGTTTGAAGCCTGCTATCCATTCCTTTCTTTGGTGTCCTCTAGTCCTTCTATTATGGGAACTAACGAAGAACTTTTCTGTATGCATCCTCTCCACCCCACTCGTGCTTTTATAGACCTCTATCATATCCCCCCTCCATCTCCTCTGTTCTAAGCTGAAAAGTCCCAGTCTCTTTAGCCTGTTTTCATATGGGACCTGTTCCAAACCCCTCATCATTGTAGTTGCCCTCCCCTCTCCCACCCTCTCTCTTCCCCTCTCCCACCTCCTTTTCCCAGTCTCCCCCAGTTTTGTTCAATAAAGAGAGATTCTATTTTTGAACACAATTGTCCTTTATTTTGTACAACAGGAAGGGGGTCTAGGGAGGGGTAAGTGGGAAGGAGGTGAGGGAGGAATGGGGTATGAGCCCCTGATGGGGAGGACTGGGCTGGCTCTGCTGGCTCCTCGGGGGTTGAAACTCTCCTGAAGCCCCTTGATTGATCCCCTCCTCCGGATGGCAGCCTGCGGCAAGTGCAGCTGGTCTGATGGCCGAGTGGTGTGATGTGCCCAGTGTGGGTACTCCGGGCAATCCAAGTCTGGACTGCTTTGCAAGCGGGGCACCCCTGAGAACTGTCTGTCCGGAGTGGGGATCGGGTCCCTTTAAGCACAGCCCTCGGCTAGCCTGAGACAGCAGCTCCACGCTCTAAGTCCTCATCTGATGCCCTGCCGGCACTGCTTCCGGCCATCCTTAACCCCGGTTTAGGGTCTACTTAATGTGGACATGCTAGTTCGAATTAGCAAAACGCTAATTCGAACTAGTTTTTTAGTCTGGATGCGTTAGTTCGAATTAGCTTAGTTCAAATTAACTAATTCGAACTAAGTTAGTTCGAATTAGCGCTGTAGTGTAGACATACCCTCTGGTATTTAGGATAAACTGATAACATCAATATTTAAAGTTAGAAAGAAAAACTTGGACTTCATATACAACTTTTTTTTAAATTGAAAGCTAAAGCTGACCGTCCTCACTTAAATTATGATGTTATTCATATACAATATGGGGTTTCAAAGTGTTGAATGTGCTAATATAACACATATACTGCAATGCCCAGGTAAAACATTACACATTAAGGATAAACTTTGAGACTTCCTTTTTGTATATTTTTGCTTTTGTGTTTGTCACATTATTCTGGATGACTTTTTGGATGTTTGTTTGCATGGCTATTTATCTGAATTGGTATAAATAGATTCTCATTTACATATATTTTGCTTTATCTCTTTTATGTTAAGAAGATGAATATATAATTCTTTATTCCATCCACTCCCACCGTATGTCTAATTGACTGTGAACATATTTCCTGTATTTTTCATCTTTATTTTATAAGTGGCTTTTGTTTATTCAGTTCATTATTTTTATATTTTAAACAGTCATCCTGTTCTAAAATAATGCCCAGTTTACTCTAATAGGAAATGAAAATGTGGTAAAGAAAATTTAAGACTTTATGTATTTTTGTAATGTTGGCAAAAGAGAGAGTTCTAGTGTTTGATGACTACCAACTATCCTTTTTATTACTGGACAGATGGAAAAATCTCTGTAGTCAAATCCTGCAAAATATTTTATATCCTTTGTAAACAATTTAGTGTAATAGAAAATTACCTTTAGTTCTACAACATGGTGTCACAAAACAAAGATCAGAATTAGTTATTTCGTGTACCTAAAAGTATATTCAGCTTTCCCTCACAAAGAAATGAAGACCATATTCTTTCTGTGAAACTGGTATAAAACTGAATACCATTAGAACATGTGGAGTTACTTCAGATTTTCTTTAGTGTAAATGAGAGCAGAATCTGGCCAGGTAATTTTAACCCATGTTTAATTACCTTTTAGAGTTCTATAGAAATATAATTCAGACCAAATATTAAGTAGCATTTACTTGCAAATGCTTCTGTTCTTTAAAAATGTGCATAGCTACTTGTCAATTTCTAAATCCATGTTGTACTCACATTTTTCCTCTGCTATACAGTGGGAATTACCAGCAACAGTGCATCCTAGACTGAATATTGATGAGGGCTGGCTTCTAGACTGATTAATGTATAAGCCATGTATACAAGGCTTGGTTTTCAAAGAACATTCAGAATTTGTACTTTTGTTTAATCACAGCTAGGCCAGTTTCAGATCTACTTTCCTGGCCTTTGAGCCTAGATCCACTTCTCCCTATTCCCTGCCCTATAATATTAGTGTAGCCTAAAGATGCTTCCTCCCAATATCATTGTCTGTGCTGTAAAACCATAGCAGATTCCTCAGTTATAACATCATTTAACAGTATTTATAGTGTAAATCAGAGATGGGTAACTAACCTAGGCTAGTAAATGGGCTGTATGAGTGGCCCTCTATCTTGGTGGTCTGCAAGATTGTTGTAACTAAGACAGTCTCCCGGGACAGGATAATTTTGCTAACAGTGGTTGTGTACCTAGAATTTGCAGGATGTGTCCATTGAACCATAGCAGCACTTTGATTGGATAAAGAGGGTGCTCCCACAGCTCCCACAGTCAATGTTACATGCAATTAGGATGCGCCTCACTTTGTGTGCCTTTGCTTTATGTGTGTGTCATTTTAAAAATAAAATGAACAGAAACCAGCAGAATCCGGCAACCCTGCGTGAGTAATGGTAAACAAAATATCTCACAGGCCAAATATAGAACCCCGATGGGCTGCATTTGGTCCTTGGGCCACAGGTTTCCCATCACTGATGTGGATGGTGGCTTCACTCTGTTTCTAAACCATCTGTTTTTAAAAGGTCTCCTATGGAAGAAGAATTTGTGTGGTTAATTGTATTTATATGGTGTGTACATGCATGCACGCACGCACACACATCATAACATCTAGGAGCCCCAATTATGGATCAGCACCCCATTGTACTAGGTGTTATACAAACACGGAACAAAAAGATGGTCCCTGCCTCAAAAAGCTGACAAAGAAGTTACTAAAATTAAAGCAATTCTGATACTTGTATTTATGTAAACATTTTATCCTGAGTATTTCCATGACACTTTACCTACAGATTCTTAAACACATTCCAAACTTTACTTCTTAGGCAGCTGTAATGAGAGAGATCCAGTGTTCAGTCCCTGCTTGCTCCTTTATCAATGGATATTTACAAACCTTCTAAGATATTTATATAATTACTAAGCTCTTCTTTCTTACAGATAATTATATTCCTTTCCCAGTTTCCTACTCCATTATAATCTGCACCTGCAACTGAATGAAATGATGATGTGGTGCTCATCATCATTTGTAATACAATACATCTAATATATAAAGTAGAATGTTTGTATGTGTGTGCGCTAATAACTTGGACACTATAAGAGCTACTGCAACCAAACTTTGCATGGGATAACCTTTCATCTAGGAGAAGGTTTTAAGGTACTGTGGGAGGGAAGAGATGAGAGACCGACACCTCTCCCCGGGGCTGCATGGAGCTTGCCAGTGCAGGGAGAAGTGGCTTCCTGGGGGAAGTGGCAGGGCCAGTCACTCGCTAAAGCTGGCGGAGGGACAAGGAAGTGGAGGGCGGATTCAGGTGCTGGCGGCAGGCGTGTGGCTCCCTTCCCCCTCCCTCCCTTCAGGCTCCTCACCTCAGTTATATCAACTGTCAACTTACATTTCACCAATGTATACTGACAAAGCGCGAGGACAGTCACTTAAACTAGTTGGAAATGATTTGGAGACATCTTACTTTTCACATGGACAACTCTATGTTGCGTGTTCAAGAGTTGGAAGTGGAAAAAATGTGTACAAATTTGTTAAGAATAATGACACAAAAAATATAGTTTACAATAAAGTTTTTGATGATAAAATGTAAAATGTGGGTGTTTTATACTTTTTTATATATACTTTTTTAATATATATTTTAATCCCTCAGTGCAACTTTTCTACCATTCAAAAAACGATAATGGACATTCTAACTTTTGTTCTTCCACTTCCCCGAGCAACGCTGGGTAACTCCCGCTAGTAAAGGAATACGTAAAGGTGACTGTGTAGGATTGGGACTAATTGGGATGTAAGCGACTAGTTGAGTATTCGAATACTTGATATGCATATGGTTATCAGGTAGTAGAGTAGTGGATGGACTAGTCTCTCCCGCCCGCCTTGCTGCCTCTATCGGAGAAAGGGAGCAGGACACTGTGCTGGAGGGAGCCGACTTAAAAGCTGGTTCTCCCCAGCACTGTCTCCATGGTTGGGGGGGAGGCAAGGGAGGTAGAGGCGCACTAGGGAAACAGTGCAAGTGGGGACTGAAACAGTTCCCACTTGCACTGGTCTGACTGCTGTGCCTCTCCCTTTGAAATGTAGCAAGAATCCTGCAGGGAGAGGAATGCTGGGTGTGTGGGGACTCAAGTGGGATTCTGCCTCTCCTTTAGAAATGGAGCCTCTCTCTGTGGGGCTCTTGCTACATTTCAAAGGGGGAGGCGGAATCCTCGACAAGCAGGGACTGCTTGAGTCCCCGCTCATCCTGGATTCCCTACTCTGCCTCTCCTTTTGAAATGTAGCAAGAGTCCTTTGGGGATCTTGCTACATTTCAAAGGGAGAAGCACAGCAGTCATTTCAAAGGGAGAGGCACAGCAGTCAGACCAAAGGGAGAGGCACAGCAGTCAGACCAGCACGAGTGGGGACTGTTTCAGTCCCCACTTGTGCTGTTTCCCTGCTGCACCTCTACCTCCCCCGTCCCTCCCCGCTGTGGACACTTTATACTGCAGACTCTGCAATGCATGTAACCGTGTAACCACTATAAATATTTTAGCGGCTACATAATTACATTTTTAAACACATTTTGATATCCTTAGTCTAGAACATGCTAGAATTTTAATTTACTGTATCTGAAGTATAGATTATAGTATTCTTCAGATACAGGGTAAATGGTTTCCTTTTAGGTTTGCTAAAAAAAGTGTAGCAAACTATATTTAATTACCACAGGTATTATTATTTGTATTATGATACCATCTAGGGCCCCCAACTGAGATTGGAAGTGAAATCCTGGCCATATTGAAATCAGTGACAAAATTCCTAGTGACTTCAACAGGGCCAGGATTTCACACTTGGCACTGTGCAAATTCATTCTGAGATATAGTCCTTGCCAAGTCTTTATAGTCTATATAAAGAAGGCAAAAAGTGTGAAGGAAAACAGAAAGAGGTGAAGTAACTTTCCTAAGGTCAGGCAGGCAGTCCATGGCAGAACAAAGAACAGAACTCAGCTTTTCTGACTTCCATTCTGGTGCCATCAGACCACATTACTTCTGATATTACTTTTTATTTTCATTATTCTCAAATACACACAGGTAGGTATTATTTATTAACCATCGTAAAGTAGGTTGCAAAAAATATGAAAGGATTTCTTATTTCAACTATTCAGACATCTATTTCTTTTGAAATACTTTTAAATATATGAAAGAGTGATTGTTGCAATAGAAATGTCTCTTGATGTTTTGTGTGCCTTTACAATAGGATTTTCTCTGATCCTTTCTGTTGAATCTTGGCTTACACCTGTCATCCTTAATGTAGACCGGAGAAGGCATACTGGTAATATTGTGGAATCCCAAGGGTTTGTTTGCATCTTTTGAATGGTGTCAGGCTATTTTTTGGTTCTTTTGTTCTTGAGATTTTGTGCTGATCATGGATTTTCTTGAGTAAGCATTTGTCTAACACACAGGAGAGAGGAAAAAAATCATTGAGACAAGTAACCATGAGAATTGCTAGTAGAGTTGGTTAGGAATTCTCTGATGAAATGGATTGTTTGTCAGAAAATACCATCTCAGCAAAAACAAACTTTTTGGCAAGAAAGGTACGTTTTTGATTAAATTTTTGTTTAGAAAGAGTTCTGAAGATGGGGATTTCTGGTGTCTGTGAGAGACCTATCTTAGAATTGCCTGAAAGTCAGAGTGCAAACCATGGGAAAAGGAGATCAAATCCATTTTCTATCTGATTTGGAGTAGGGATTTCAACTATGGATGTTAAAATGCATTTAATCATGTAAATGTGTAACCATTGAAAATTTCAGTGGTTACTTGGTTACACACAGAGGAGCAGGCATGCACCAAGAACTGGCTTTTGAGCTGGCTCCCCACTAATACCGGGAGCCTGGGTGTAACTGTGAAGGTTAACCGATGAGCCCAAGCTCTTTGGTTAACCATGAACATGGTTACACTTTGATATCTCTGATTCAACCCATATCTTCCACATCCCAGATGAGTGTTCTAATCACTAAATCAGTTGTGTGTAACCTACGACCACGTGTCTCATCAGGATAAGTTGCTGCCTGACAGGTTGTTTGCTTTGTGTCCACAGATACAGCTAGGGTTGCCAGAAGGTTTCAACAAAAATACCGGACACACTTTACATTACATCACAATCTACATTACATCTTATTTAGAAAATACCGGACATTTATATTTTCTCAATTATATTTTCTCAAATTGTTTCCCGAAGAGAAAGCTCAAATACTGGACTGTCCAGTTCAAAACCGGACACCTGGCAACCCTAGATGTAGCCACTCACATCTCCTATTGGCCGTGATTCTCCCAGAATTCTGAGGCTCGTACAGATCTGAAGAGTCTAGATATTTTTGGTGTGCGAGAGTGCATAGGCAGAAAAGAGTTGTCAATGTAGTTTCTAAAGAATTGGATAATGGGAGCAGATTCAAATGTTATGTTAGAGCGTATGTCTCTTCTGAGTATTGGGTTAAAAGGATTTGAGAAACAGAAGTGGGAAATTATTAGCTTAGGTTATCTTTATTTTGAATGTATAAACAAACACTAGTGGAGGGAAAAGATTGCATAGGGTCTTTTTTAGCAGAGAAGTGGATTAATATGGGAACAAGTTGTTTGTAATTTGATTAACATGGGAGCTGACATATTTTGTTAGCATATGATTTATGTTATATATTAGCCAGTTTTGTATTTGTTCCTGTATTTAATATTGCATTAGAATGACTGAATATGTGATCCAAGGATTACAATTATGAAATTACATAAATCTTGGCTTCAGATTCATGCATTTACTCAACAATATAAAGTGTTCCAGTAAGATAAATGGTACTACAGCACTAGAAATTGTTATTGGTACAGATCTGCTGATGTTCACGAATTTTTTATTTCTGCTTTGTCCTTGTTCTGATCAGTTTTTATTATGGTACTATAGGCAGGTCTGGTAGCATTGTCTGTATCAAGGACCATTTACCCTGCTGGTTATCCTGTCCCAAGATGAGTTTGTTTAGTTTCAGTCAAAATGATTTCTGAGAATGATGTGTTTTGTATGTAAGTTGCATGTCTTGACATCTTTACTTTCTAAAATGTTAGTGGCTCCATGCTTTGGAGCAGAGGCTTGAAATTTTGGGAAGGACGCAGGGACACCAGTGGGGGAAGGGAAAGAAGGGAGCAAAAGGAACCAATACCCCAAGGCCTGGTGAATAAAAGTGCTTGAGGTTCCTGGTAGCCACTGCAGCTACAGCTTCAAATGTGAATGAGTCGACTCCAAATGTGAATGAGCCGTGTTGGCTCGTGTTGGCTGTAGAGCCACACACGCTGGGCTCTTACTACATTTAAAATGCAGAGGTGCAACAATCAATGCTAGCTGAGAGCAAAATTGTGAGAGTATTCTTTTTCTTTACTGAGTATAAAATAGCATAGCCTGTTCCTTACTCCGTAATACCATAGAATGTAACCAAAAAGGATGTTTTCTTTCTATAATGTTAAAGGTTTAAAAAGATATATAATGATAAATAATTACACCTGGAAACATACTTTGTTGGTTGGGTAGCAAAGATTTCTAAGATTAATATATAAATTAATTTAATATTAAAAAAGAAGCCTGTAGCTTCTTGATTTTTATGTTAATTTTCAGCATTCCCTAAAATGTGGAAATGCAGTTTGATAAATATTTTTCTTTTAAAATCTCTTTTGGATTTGTAGCAAATGAGTCAAAGCTATGGTTAATTTTTCTTCTGTATTTGATAAAGTACATTTTCAGTGCCAAGTGAAGGATTTTAGACATACAGTTATCACTATCTCTAATGGGAATTAGCTTTCTAATTGCTTGGATCACTGTAATGGAAATCTAACCCAAGGAGATAATTAAGGAAACCTGGCTGGGGGAGGCAGGGGAGAAGAAAGGGTATGTTACTCTTTTTGCTACATTTTCTGACTTCAGAGATTTGTCTTGACTACAATGGGAATATTACCTTTGACAAGATGTATGTGGGACGGCAGATGTCTCTTCATTCCTATGGGTGATTTTAGTTAAGTAATTAGAAGATATTAAGGTACCGTGTTATAATTATTTAGGTTATATAGTTTTTTTATATCCTTTTAGACTTTGGACTCTGAACTGTCATTCTACATCACTTATTTTTCTCTCGTAAGGGTGGGCAATAAGCAGCCTGTAGGCTAGATGCGATTCACCAAGGTTAGCTTCTGGTAGGCCACCAAATGCTTTATTTACCTATACATCCACAGGTACAGCTGCTCACAGTTCCTGTTGGCTGCAATTTGCCATTCCCTACCAATAGGTGCTGTGGGAAACTGCACGGACCAGGCTAATGCCCACTTACTGCCTACCTATGAATAGAGTGTATTCTATCGAAGTACTATATGCTGAATAACGACTTTTCTCCCCCCTCAATAAAATGTTACCTCATTTAGTGTATTTCACTGAGAGTCCACATAAAGAAAAGAATAATCAAAACTCTAACCTCCAATCTTAGTTTCTCTTTGGACATTTATGTACTAACACTGAAAGCCAGAGGATGGTCTCCGTCAGGCATGTCAAACTCGAAGCCTACTGAGGGCCACACAAATGAAAACTGATAGCTTTAAATAGAAACAGCTGAGAGGGCTCACAGCTCCCACGCCTCTAGCACATTGCTAGGGAGACAGAGATGCCAGCCCGTTCAGCTGTTTCTATTTAAAGGGGTTGTGCCTTCCCTGCAGCTGCTAGGCGAGGCGCAGGGAAGTTGCGAGTTCTTTAAATAGAAGCAGTTTGAAGGGCTCATACCAGTCTCCTGCTCCGAGGCAGTGAGTTAGGGGGCAGGGCCTAAAACTGCCCTCAGGCCAGATCAAAACCCTGGGTGTGCTGCATCTGGCCCGCTGAGAGTCTTTTGTCCACCCCGGGTCTAACATCATGAAGCTGCAATCCATGTAACTTTGTTTTCCTCCCAAATCTTCCATAGTTTATTTTTAACAGTCAGTAGGTAGTAATCTTATAAACTGCTGCATATCCCTGAAATGTTGAGGGGTCTCTTCAAAGTGCCTCTTGTTGATTTTTATTTGATTAGCTTTTATTTGAGTTAGTCTGTACGGGATAAACTTAAAAAACAACAAATAGTTTAGTAGTGCTTTATAGACTAACAAAACATGGATCTAGGGGAGTTTCTTTGTGAAGTTGATGGATTTTCACTCCATACTTTATTTAATTAGTATGGTTGTGTTTTTTGGCTAATTTTTAATTGCTTGTGAAATTTAGCTGTTCAGACCAATGTGACTTCAAAAGGTTTGAGAGTAATAAACAAAAATACAGTCAGTTAAGGCTTGTAGGGAAAAGATAAGGGTAGGAAGACAATGAGTAGAATAAATAAATTCTAGCTAAAGTGGCTAGGGTCAATAAAAAGACTTTTACAAGGGGTGGGGAACCTTTTTTGGATTGGGGGCCGCACACATGTGAGAGGTCGACTGAGAAGGGGAAGGACATTCCCCACATTCTCCTCACACACCAGAGCCCATAGGAGCCCAGGCTAGTAGATTTTGTGTGCTCCAGGTGATGGGGGCTGAAGCACCAGCGCAGGCTCCCCAATGCTGGTGGGAGGAGGGAAAGGCCTGAGCCTGGGAAGATGGATCCAGCCAAGCCGGGAACTGCATCCAGCCGTTAAGTTTTCCACCCCTGGTGTAGTTGCACTTCCTTGGGTACCCCTCGCACAGCGGTTGTCAACGTGCTGCTCAGTCAGCACACAGCTACAGTTCATGTGACATCCTGAGGCCACACATATAGTACGAACATAAGAACAGCAATACTGGCTCAGACCACTGGTCTATCCAGCCTAGTGTCCTGTCTGCTGACAGTGGCCAATGCCAGATGCCCCAGAGGGAGGGATCTCAACAGGTAATCCTCATGTGATCCCTCCACTGCCACCCACCTCCAGAAAAACAGAGGCTAGAGACACCATTTTTACCCATCCTGGTTAATAGCCATTTATAGACTTAACCTCCATGAATCTATCTAGCTCTTTTTTGAACACTGTTAAAGTTCCAGCCTTCACCATATCCTCTGGCAAGGAGTTCCACAGGTTGACTATGCACTGAGTGAAGAAAAACTTTCTTTTGTTTGTTTTAAACCTGCTTGCCTATTAATTTCATTTGGTGCCCCTAGTTCTTTTATTGTGGGAATAAGTAAATAACTTTAACTTATTCACTTTTTCCATATCAGTCATGATTTTATAGACCTCTATCATATCCCCCCTTAGTCTTCTCTTTTCTAAGCTGAAAAGTACAATTATTTTTAATCTCTTTTTATATGTGGAACCCTTCTGCCGGGTAGGCCTGGCAGTAACCAGGGCTGGGTTCAATATCTTGGGGTCAATTTCACAAAGAACCGGCTTGAGCCCCCACCCAGTGATCTGGGAAATTCACGCACCCCTGGGAGAGGCAATGCTTCCCCACTCGCAAGCACTGAGTCTGAGTGTAGGAAAAGAATATTTAATGAAACAGAGAGAGAATTCATATGGCATTAGCTTGGGGAAAACACCACAGAGTTCATAACCCAAACATGAGCCAAGCCCCCACCCCAGCCAAGAATCACCCGAAGTCCACAGAGTCCGACTCCCCAAAAGTCTCTGTCCTCAAAAGTCTCTGTGTCACCCAAAGTCCCAAAGTTCACCCGCAGGGTTTCATCTCTCAACCTGGGTAGAAATGGGGGTGGGGGGATAGATAGAGGGCACCTTATATGAAACTCCGCCATGCTTCACCAGCTGTCTCGTCCCACACCTCTGGACGCTCCACTGGGCACCTCTCGCCGCTCCTCGTCTGCTGCCGCCACTGGTCACCGCTTCTCGCCTGCCGCCGCTCCATGCCACAGCGGCTGGTCGCCGCTCCTTGCCTGCCACCGCTCCACACCACGCCGCTGATGGCTGCTCCTCGCCTGCCGCCGCTCCACGCCACGCCGCTGGTCGCCCCCACTTCACTGGCTGCAGTAGGTCTGGCTCTCAGCCAAACCAGTGATTTTAGCTCCCAGTGACTTCAACTCTTTAGCCACCAGCTGGGCTGCCAAATGAATCCAGCTTTCACTGGACTAGCAAACAAAAAGACTCCTCAGGGAGTCTGCTTTAGGTCTGTCCTTAAAACAAAGGGGGGAAAAGGGCAGGTTGGGCCAGTCTTACAGCTCACACCTGGCAGGTGTGAAGCAGGCTGACTCAAGTCCTTTAACTCTTTCCCCCAGCTCTGTCTCCTCAACTCTGGAAGGGGGGAGGCTTGTTCTTCCGAGACCTCTTACCATGATGGTGGTGTCTCTCCTGCAAGCACTGGTGGCATGTTTTACAGTTCCCACATTTAGGGGTAGCATAATTAGTTACCCCCACAACAGTCCCAAATTATATACAATTCTCCACATTCCATTCCAGCACTGACCCTCCATCAGCCCTGGCTGAATGGCATTTTCATAGCCACACCTTGGATTCTCTCCTGAGCAGTAGTTACATGTCAACAGTTAACAGTTAATTACCTTGCAGAGCTAAACAATTGTAGTGGGCACACCCACCCCTCCTTTTAGCTGGCTGATAGCAAGCAGCAGTTCAGCCCCTGCTTACATCTGGGACCCGTTCCAAACCCCTAATCATTTTTGTTGCCCTTTTCTGAACCTTTTCCAATGCCAATATATCTTTTTTGAGATGAGGCGACCACATCTGTGAGCAGTATGTAAGGTGTGGGTGTACCATGGTTTTGTATAGAGGCAATAAGATATTTTCAGACTTATTCTCTATCCTTTTTTAATGATTCCTAACATTCTATTTGCTTTTTTGACTGCCGTTGCACACTGGGTGGATGTTTTTAGAGAACTAACCACAATAACTCCAAGATCTTTCTTTTGAGTAGTTGTAACAAAATTAGTCCCCATCATGTCGGGATTTTTTTTTCCAGTGTGCATTACTTTAAATTTATCAACATTAAATTTGATTTGCCATTTTGTTGCCCAATCACTTAGTTTGGTGAGATCTTTTTTGAAGCTTTCCACAGTCTGCTTTGGTCTTAACTATCTTGAGCAGTTTTAGTATGTATATTGTGTGGATGCTGCCCACATAACAGAGAGAACTGCATATGCAACCCATAATGGTCAGTAGGTTGAAAACCACTGGTCTAGAGCAAGGACTGAATTATGGCTCCTAGGGTCACCGGTTGGTCCCTGCTTCCTTTTTACTCCGTGGCCATATCTATACTTATCTGAAGATCGACGCTCCAGAGGTCAATCTTCTGGTATTCGATTTAGTTGGTCTAATATAGACCCTTAATTTGAATGCTGAGGGCAGCTCCTGCCAGCATCCTTTTGCGAGGCCCCTTTTTGCTCCTGCTGGCTTCCCGCAGTGTGGATGCCGCCAAAACTCAGCTTAAGGTAAGCCAAATCCAGCTACGCATTTTACATAGCTGTAGTTACATACCTTAAGCCAACCTTTCTGTTGTCGTGTAGACCAGGCCCGTGTGAGCAATAAGCTGCACCAACTCTCTGTCCAGGCATTACTCATTTCCTTCTCATCTGTTTCAACTACACTAGGTAACTACACTGGTGTCGTAGCGCCAATGTTCCTCCCACTCCTTGCCTACCGTGTGGGGAAGGGAAGAAGCCGCTCAGTAATGATACATAAGAACATAAGAATGGCCGTACTGAGTCAGACCAAAGTCCATCTAGCCCAGTATCCTGTCTGCTGACAGTGGCCGGCACCAGGTGCCCCAGCATACATTTTCCGTGGTGCTGCCTTCAGTGCTCATAGTCGGGTCAGAGTAACCAAGGAAGCTACTTATGCCTCTTTACTCCCCTGTGTAGGTGTGTAGCTAGTATCTTGGTCCTTACAAACTATTTAAATCAAGTTATATTTAGCATACAAGAGTAATGTAGATAAGAGAACTTGAACCATAAATGATATAAGTAGGAAATAATTCTGCTATTTGGCTTCCTAGAAAAAAAAATTGATGTCAAGATTAATTTTATTCAACATCTTTAATCATATTTTGGATGAGAATATTCTACCAAGCACTGAAACACTGCAGAGGAACCCAGGCTAGGTCAACACTACAAAGAAAAGTCAGAAAAAGACGCAATTTGTGTAAGTTTAATAACAATCTTATTAAACTTGGCAAGGGAATTTTGTCTTCTCTTCAACGTAATCGTCCCTACAGGGATGTCATGAAGTTCTGTACTTCAGAAATTTTTATTTTTTTCTATAATATTTTTGAATTTTTGGAGACCCTTATATTACAATACCTATCTTCCAGTGACTGCTGGTAAAAGAACTGTCTTCAAAGTCTCCATTAATATTGTGGAATGTTTTAGCAGAGGTAAATACGCAGTAAATCATTCTTATAAATTCAACTGCTTGGTTGAATTTTCCAGGGTGATTTATGGCTGAGAGAGGTTTACAGGAGTGCATTGCTAGTTTTCTGAGTAAGCATGCCAAACATGCAGTACAAAGTGGAAAGAGCTAGCTAAAGTCACACTGCATTCACTTTACAGTTGAGCCCAGGACATCGCTAATATATTTTTGCAGCAGCAATAGCAAAAAGACCAATGTTTCTTATCCAAACATCTGTGGATGTTCCCTCTTTAGCAGATTCCAGACACTTCCTTTCCTGCCGGCTGTGGGAGGCTGTCTGATAGCAAACTGCAATATGTGTGCTGATAAAATAACCATTTCACCGACTCATATTACCTCAAAGTACAGTGTGATACATATGCTTCTTAGGTTACTATAAATAGAACAGACTGACTGAAATGCCTGAAGGCAGTTGGTCTTTGTTAACTTCCTTGATTATCACCAATTTTCTGTGTGTGAAATTACTTACTGGCTTTATTGGGGTGCTGGGATCCCAAGCTTATATAAAAAACCTCTACAGCAACTTATCATAAACCAATAGGGAAACAAACATCAGAAATTAAAACAAATAAATAATAAAAAACCGCTTTAAATTCTCTTTAAAAGAGCTACTGCAATTAGATATTCTGGAAGCATGTTGATAATTTGTGAGTTTTGGAAAGGATGCATTCTTTGACATTCATATTAAGAATTGTATTTCAATAAAGATCAACAGACAGAAACATATAAAATCCAGTTTCTTGTAAAAATGTATTTTTCTAGTGCTCCAAGCTAGGACACAAAATGCCACAGCTTGGATCACTAGAAAAATGTCTTATCAAACTGCAACCTGGCCATAGCAAAGATGGTACTATGAACATACATATTCTGGAAATAATATATGAAAACATTTGTTGGGATTATTATATTAATATACCATATGGCAGCCTTTCTCAGACTTCAGTAATCCAAGGACCCCCATCTTGATTTAAAATATTTTGGGACCTCCTTGCCTCACCCCAGCTTTCCCCAAGCCCCCCATCCCTTGCTTGCTCCATCTCCCCTCCTTCTCACCCTCCCTGCCTTTCACCAGGCGGGGGCAGGGGATTAGGACGCAGGAGAAGAGTGAGGGCTCCACATGGGGTGCATGCAGGCTCTGGGGTAGGTCTAGGGATGAGGGGTTTGGGGTGCAAATGAAGGCTCTGGCTGGGGGCCGAAAGTTGGTGTGTGTGTGTGTGTGTGTGTGTGTGTGTGTGTGTGTGTGTGTGTGTGAGAGAGAGAGAGAGAGGGAGGGAGGGAGGGAGGGAGGGGGGAGTTCTGAGGGCGTGGGCTCTACGTTGGTCCAGAGATGAGGGGTTTGGGTGCAAGAAGGGGCTCTGGCCTGGGGCAGACGGTTGAAGTATGGAAGAGAATGCAGGGGGAAGCTCCAGGAGGGAGGTGGGGAAAGGGACTGGGATAGGGAAAGAGGTTGTTGGTTAGGGTTGCAGCCTCTGGAGTCGAGCCTTGGATGAGAAGTTTGGGGTGCAGGTGGGAGTGCAGGATCCCAGCTGCACTTACTGTGGCAAGATGCTGCCACCAGGTCCCTGCGGCCCCTAGGCAAAGTGAGACACCACATGCGCCTTCATGCCCAAAGGCTCTGCCTCTGCAACTACTATTGGTTGTGGTTCCTGGCCAAGGGGAGCTGCAGGGGCAGCACATGGTAGGGATGTAAGCAACTAGTTGACTAGTCCTTCGATTAGTCGCTACTCCCTCCCCTTCCCCCCCCCCCGCTTTTCTCCCTCTATCTTAAAAGCTGGTTCCTCCCACCACTGTCTCCATAAGGGGCAAGGGGTAGGGGAGTAGCAGGGACTCGGTGTGAGCCAGGACAGCTGATTCCCGGCTCCCACTAGGTCCACCCCATTGTGCTTCATCCTTTTAAATGTATTAGAGCCTACTGTATTAATGTATTGTGGTGTTTTAGATGCTGCTTGTAATTATTAGAACTGGGAGCATTGGCTGTTGGGAGTCTGGAAGCACATGAAACAGGAAGGAGTGGGGAGTAGATTGGCAGGGGCTGAGTGAGAACTACTGAGGGATCAGCAGCTTTGTAAAAAGTCTCCACTTTTGGTAAATAAAGTCCTGTTGAAGTTTGTTAGTACCTTTCTTGCATGATACAACATTTTGGCGACAAGGATGGATCTTCTGTCTCTGAACCCACCTGCACCCTTTCTGCAAAGCCCAGGTGAGCCTCCAATTGCTCTTACTGCCTGGATTCATATGTTTGAGACTTATCTGCTTGCAATCAGTGCTACAGAGATTTCTGAAGTAAGAAAGCATGCTCTACTAATCCACCGCCTTGGAGCAGAAAGGGCGGCGTATATTTTCCACTTTCCCCCTTGCAGATGATAAATATGAGACTGCTCTCACTACATTAAAGAACTTTTTTGTGCCAAAAGTGAATGTAATAGCTAATCGCTACAGATTTTGCCAGCATGAGCAGAAATCAGGGGAGACTATAATGCAGTATATTGCTTCTCTGAGGAGTCTGATTGTAACTTGTGACTTTGGGAATATGGCAGATGAAATGATTAGAGACCAGCTCATTGAAAAAACAACCATGCTTCGTGTAAGAGCACGCTTGCTTCTAGAGCCACAACTTACACTGGAAAAAGCAATAACAGTTGCTACCCAAATTGAGTCAGCTATAGCAGAAGCCAAAATAATGATACAAGAGGCCCAATCCAGGCTGTGACTCCTTTGCAGAAAAGACCACTATAACTGCTGACAAACAATTACACGGAGAAAGCAAATGAAAAACCACAGAATCAGCAAATTCAAAGCACAGCAAAAGCATGCTTTTGCTGTGGATGCCCACAACACCTCGCAAGCTACACAAGATGTCCTGCAAAAGTAGCTCAGTGCAAGCACTGCAAAAAGATTCGGCATTTTGCTAAGATATGCCGCAGTAGCCAGTCCACTCAACAGGTGCATGCAGTTACAATAACAGATGTTACTGTGCTGAGTGTGGACAAAATCACTACTGTACATATTCCAGAACAGATAAGGTGCACTGTAAATGTTTCTGTCACATCTTCAGGCAAATAACATCCTATTCAGCTAATGTTGGACACTGGCTCAGCCGTATCTATACCACCTGATTCCATCTACTTGCATTACTTTAAAGATGTGCCTCTTACTGAACCCAAACTTCACTTGGTGTGCTATTTGAAAAACCAAATTCCAGTATGTGGCTGTCTACCAGCAACGGTGACTTTTGGTGATTGCTGTGTAACTGCAGAGTTCTACATTGTCCACAAAGGCACTCCTATCGTTGGCAGAGATTTATTGGCTGCTTTAAACCTCAGGGTAGTTAATGGACGAATTGACCTTCCTCAGCAAAGCACTCTTGCAGTACACACACCAATTTCAGCTGGGACCCAAGACCAGATTGAGGAGAAACTTGGCTGTGCTTATGGGTTTGTGCACAAAGTTAAAATGTGACATAATGTGATGCTTGTACGACAGAAGTTATGGCACTTACCATTTTCAGTCAGGGAAGCTGTCCTCAGTCAGAGGAACTTAAAAAACGTGTACAAAATGACATTATTGAAGAGATTGACCCATCTGAATGGATTTCACCTATAATGGTGACACAGAAGAAGGAGGAGGCATTTGCCTTTGTATGGACTTAAGGGAGCCAAATAAAACTATTGTGATTGACAGCTACCCACTGCCTCACATAGAAGAAGTATTTGCAGAACTCTGTGGAGCAAAGATGTTTTCTACTCCTGATTTGCAGAGTGCATATCACCAGGTTATGCTTCATGAAGACAGCAGAGATCTCAGAACATTTATTACACATGAGGGACTATTTCATTTTAAACATGTTCCATACAATCTTGCATCTGCCCCAAGTGTCTTCCAAAAAAGCGATGTCATTGATTCTGAAGAATCAACATGGAGTTCAGTGCTATCTGGAAGATATTACTGTGTTTGGAAAGACTTCTGAGGAGCATGAGAATGACTTGCAGTCTGTACTAAACTGTATCAGCACAGCTGGCCTCAAGTTCAACTTGTCTAAATGCAAATTTAGACAAACAGAACTCTCCTTTCTGGGGCATACAATTTCACCCGCTGGACTAAAATCTGATCCAGATCATATCCTAGCAATTTCAAAGGCTCCTCCTCCAACAGATTTGCAAACTTTACCTCCCTTCTTGGGTCTTACCTCCTGATAAGCAAAATGTATTCCCAATTATGCTTTTGTCATTGAACCATTACGAGAATTACTACGGAGAAATTCAACCTTGGTGTGGACAACAGATGCATGAGTTTGTTTGGAAACTGTGAAAGAGTTGATTGTACATAGTCCAGTACTTGCACTATTCAGTCCTGCATTGCCCACAGTTGGGACTATTAATACTTCTGATTATGGACTTGGGGCTATCCTCACACAACTTCATGAGGACAACACAGAGAGGATTGTTGCATTTGCTTCAAGGACACTGAGTGATGCTGAAAGAAAATATTCTACAGTTGAAAAAGAAGCACTTGCATGTGTTTGGAGTACTGAAAAATGGAGAACTTACCTGTGGGTGCCGCAAACTCAAGTTGTGCACAGACCACAGCCCTTTGACAACATTGTTAACTACAAAAGGACTAGGAAGAGCAGGAAATCATATGGCTAGATGATCTGCAAGACTACAGTCTTTCAATTATGAACTGAAATATAAGCCTGGAAACCAAAATGTGATAGCTGATTGCCTTTCTCGCCTGTCTTTGTCTTCACCAGATGGTTCACTGGAGGATAAGGATGAAGTAGTTGCACTTATTACAAGCACTCTTACTGCAGTTACAAGACAGCAATTTCAAGCTGCTTGTTTGGCATGTCCAATTCAACAAAAGCTATGGGAATTTCTGACAAAGAGATGGCCGAGGAACCCTAAAAACCTTGATCCAGTTTTGCTGCTTTATTTTAGAATTTGGGATGAACTTTCTTTGATTGATGGCTCTGTGCTACGAGGTACACACCGAGTACTTGTGCCAGAATAATTACAGTCAAAACTCATACACCTGGCACATGATACTCATCAAGGAATTGTCAGAACCAAAGAACGACTACGGGATCTGTATTGGTGGCCAGGGATGAACTCTCAAACTAAAGCAATCATAAAATCCTGTGCCACTTGCCAAATGCATGATAAGACAGCAATGACATGTACACCACCATTACAGCCTGTTCCTCTTCCTGTTTCTGCATGGAAAAAAGTTGCGATTGACATCGTAGGACCCTTTCATACTGCACCAATTGACTGTTGTTATGCCATCACTTTAATAGACTATTTCAGTAAATGGCCTGAAGTAGCGTTTACTTGACAAATCTCTTTTGCTACAATAATTAAGTTCCTCTCTACAGCTTTTAGCAAGGACGGTAACCCCAAAGAACCGGTTTCGGATAATGCTAGTCAATTTACTTCCCTGGAATTTGAAACTTTCCTAGCAGAGAGGAACATTTTATATAGAAGATCATCCCTGTATTACCCTCAAGCCAATGGGGAAATTGAAAGGTTTAACAGAAGCTTGAAAGAGAGTTTGCAAATGGCTAAATTGGAAGGTTGATCGTGGATAACCTTCACTACTGATTTCTTGCAAGCATACAGGGCTACCCGACATGCCACAATGCAAAGATCACCCAAAGAGTTACTGTATGGAAAACAGATGAATACTAAACTGAACATTGCTGGATTGTTAAAGTCCAGATCTGATGCACCAAAAGAGGATGATGTGAGAAAAGCAGTTGAACAGAAGCAAGCAAAGTATAAGGCTTTCACAGACAAACGGCGGAGTGCTAAGGAACCTAAATTTTAGTGTGGTTACTTCGTTAGAGCAAGAAAACCTGGAATTCTGCACAAAGAGGACCATAAATTCACATCTCCTCTTAAAATCATCGAGAAGAGGGGACCTTGCACTTGTCGACTTTCTGATGGGCGTGTATGGAATGCTTCTTATCTTACACTTGCCTATGCACCAAGAGGAGATGAGGCCAACACCCAGCCCGTGTTGAATGACTTCACTGTAGTACCAACACAACAAGACATTGGACTAGAAACGGGATTAGAGAGACGGTCTGTCATACACAGACGACCACCTGTCTGGACTAGAGACTATGTTATGTAGTATTTACAGTGTAATATTTCTCCCAACAATATAGTGACTTGTTCCGTATTTGTTGTAGTGGTTAGAACAGCAATGTTTATTTTATAATTGAGAGCACTTCTTAAGAGAGGATGGAATGTGGTATTTTAGATGCTGCCTGTAATTATTAGAACTGGGAGCATTGGCTGTTGGGAGTCTGGAAGCACTGGAAACAGGAAGGAGTGGGGAGAAGATTAGCTGGGGCTGAGTGAGAGCTATTGAGGGATGCAGCAGCTTTGTAAAAAGGCTCGCTTTTGGTAAATAAAGTCCTGTTGAAGTTTGTTAGTACCTTGCTTGCATGATACAACATGTATTAAGAGCCTTAATACATTTAAAAGGTGGAGCCACATTTAAAAGGTGGGGCCGGGAGCTAACCCTGGTGCAGATCCCTTGCTTATCGACTAATTGACTAGTCAATGGAAATTCCATTGACTAATCTATTAGTTGATTAAACTAAATTTAATATACCTAGCTACCCGTATGGCCACCGGGTCTCTGCAACTCCTGGACACCTCTGGGAGCTGCATGGAACCAGGGCAGGTAAGCCTGCCTTAGGCCTAGGCCATGGGCCTCAGGGACAGTGGGGGGGAGGAGAGAGGAGTCCCAGGTGAGTCCCGCTGATGGACATCCAAGGGTCTGCAGACTCCAGATTGAGAAACACTGCCATAAGGAGTAAATTACAATAACTCAAATCGGGTAGATCTCCTTTGCAGAGACATTGCACTCCCCTAATGGTTCCTCAGTCTCATTAGGATTCACTTGATGTCTCTCTGAGTCCCTGATGAGTTGATCATTCCTCAGAATTTTAGGCACAGAATCAGGGTTGAGGTATAGAACAGGGGTTGGTTGTGCTCTGAGATGCTGTTCTTGAAACCAGGCCATCCAATGCTCTGCCAGGAAATCCAGATAGTAGTTGAATGAAGTGTTGAATTATTCTAACTTCCATTGGTTTAACTGCCACTGAGCAAGAGCAGTAGGACTGAGCTACTCCTCTCACTTGTACTGTGGAGTCAAGGGGAGTGTGGTCAGTGCAGGTTGCAACTGACCTGTAGATATATCTCTGATACACAACAGTTCTGTGGAAATATGTCCCTTTCCTCTTTATTTCCAGAATTAAAAGGTCTCTCCCTCTGAACTCCACAGCTTCCATCATATCTTTTCTATTTGAAGTTGTGCCCACGAAAACTCATGATGCTATCTATTTTTTTGTTAGTTTCTAAGGTGCTACAGTACCACTTGTTTTTTAAGATTATATAAAACATCTGCTATACTCTAGTAAATAACTATGGTGACCAGGTAGGGCAAATGAAAATAAGGCAATTCTTACTTTGAAGGTTTGTTTTGGTTGTTAAAAATTAAACATATTGTCTTCATTAAAGGGAGAGTACAGAGGCTGGCATCCACTGCTTTGATTCTGGGAAGCACTTAGGCACATGTCAAAGTTTCCTTGATTTCAGTGGGACTTATGCATAAATGAAAGATAAACATAAACTAGAGTGCTTTACTGATTTGAAACTTGATTGTGAACTGCTTGGGGGATTGGCTGTATTTTACTGCAGATTTGACAGCACTCACTACAATGTGGTTCCAGTGTTATGTGGCGCTTTTGAGTAGAGCAGTAATATATTTTAATAACTAATAATTAATAGCAATAAATTTCTGATCACTTCAATGCTGAAAAAAGCCTGATTGACTTATGGTAAAGCTGAGCTGAAGTTAGTCTAACTGTAACGTTGAAAAAAGAAAGTAATTACAGTGACATAATGATGTAGTATTAGTCATACATGTTTGTCAGACTATGTCCTAAATATCATACTGTTGCAATCTATAGTTACTAAATTTCATATGCTTTTAACATCCCTTTATGCTTTTTATTTTAACACCTTTTTAACATTTTTGTCCAATAACATGCCCAAACAAAATTACCATATTCATTTTTGCTTTAAAGCAGTAGAAGTCCATTGAGCTATTCAAGAGATTAGTGTGACCCAATAATGTTTTGCCAAAATAATCTAGACTAATTAATTAATATTCTGAATTAAAGGTCTTCACAGCTTCAGTTTGAAAGTGAAGCTCTCTTTTACATTTCACCATATCATTACAAATAGTGTTGCAAGAACAAGAATATTTGGAACATCAAGTTTAAAACCATATCCCATTCCTTTTTTGCTGCTACTGAATCTTGATAGAGGACATTGCTGTTTTTTAAAAAAAAAATTAGGGCTGTCAAGTGATTAAAAAATTTAATCGCAATTAATTGCAGGCACTGCCCCTTTGGAATGCTGTGGCAGTCTTTCAAAGGGGCAACACCATGGGAGCCCAGGATCAGCTGGAGCCCCCAGCTGACACCGGCTCGGTGCAGTGCTGCCCAGATGTTTCCTAGGGGCAGCATCGTGGGATCCTGGGGTCAGCTGGAGTCCTCAGCTGACCCCAGGCTCCGTGCAGTGCTGCCCCTTTGAAGTGCCGCACAGAACCCGGGGTCAGCTGGGGACTCCAGCTGATCCCAGACTCCTAATGAGCTGCCCCTTTGAAGTGCCAGAGCGGTGCTTCAAAGGGGCAGCACAGAATTAATTCCTGTGATTAATGCGTTAAAAAAATTAACATGTTAATCCTTCATTGCGTTAATCGCAGGTGTTAGTGCACATCAACTGACAGCTCTAAAAAAAATTCATTTTATGGGTGTTAGTTTTCTCCTTTGTAACATTGTATTCAGGAACTGTGCCCTGTAAAGTTGTTGGTATGTGAATGCATAATGTATTCATTTACTTATTTTATAGGACCCAAATTTGTTTTAGGTTCTTTACAGAAGGTACGGAAAGACAAGGGACCCACTTCATAACTGATACATGTGCAGATTTATGTACTCTTTATCCTTGTCTAAGGGCATGTCTACACTAGGAAATGATTTCAATATCACTTATTTTTAAATAATAACTCCTGAAATAACTATTTTGAAATACTTCAGAGGGATAGCCGAATTAGTCTGTACAGGATAAGCTTAAAAAATAATAAATAGTCTGGTAGCACTTTTAAAGACAAACAAAACAAGATGGCATCGTGAGCTTTCGTGGGAACAGCCCACTTCTTCAGATGACCGGATATTGTATGTCCAGAACCAAAATAAATAGGAGAGAAGGAGGAGGAGGGGTAGGGAAAAGAAAAAAAATGGGAAGTGGGGTGGGGGGGGGGGACAAAGAATGCAGTGAGTATATAAATATCAAAGAGAAAACTGAGCTGGTGTTTAACAGGCAAAACTGATAATCTGTAAACACCTAAAAACTGGATAGTTAAAAGAAGCAGATAAGGACCATTAGTACTAACACCAGAATCTACACAGACAAAGAACCAGTTGTACCTTCATTGTTTGTTCAGTTGATAATGTCCCAGCCATCTGGTATCTTGATTCCAATCAGCTGATCAGCACAGCGCGGTGGCCATTTTGATTTAAATGAAGCCGCGATTATTTAAATCGCGGCTTCATTTCCCTTTTTTATGTAAACTAATCTACATGGTTCCATCGCTGGAGCCATGCAGTTTATACATACCCCAAGAGTTTACATTCTAAATATTAAGTATGCATGAGAATTAATGGTGAAGAACAGAGAATGGATGGGTGCAGCAGGACAAAGATTAGTGCAGATATGTAGCTATAGGCTGAGCCACCTAAATCCTTAAAAATGAAGATGAGGATTTTCATCTTTATGCAGCAAAAAATAACCAGACAGGGTGGGCACTTGAGAAGGAAGGTGATGGAGTAGCAAAGGAGAAAATGTGGACATTATCAAGATAAATGAATTTCTTTTAATTCCAAAGTAAGTCACTTTTTGGCATAAATTTTAGAGTTTCTGTATTGTGTGGCTGATCTTGCTAATGATCTTCTCACAGTACTTCACCGAAAGCAGTGGCACCTGCAGTGAGTGCAGTCTTAAAAACATTCTCCCTCTTTCCCACTTTTATAGTAGGCCTAGAGCTAATTGGTATTTTGACTGAATCAACGGAAGAATGATAATGCCAATGAATCAAAGGAAATTATTCTCATTAGAATGTGAAGTTTGAAAAGCATTGCTTTCCAGAACAAATATTATTCAAAAAACTGTTCTCATTAAAACAAATTGCCCTCTCTGGCATAATAAAAATCATCTAAAGAGAAACATCTGGCAGAATCATATAACTTAGTGTAGCATAAAATTTGAAACGGATGAAGTTGCTTTATTGTCACAAAGTGGTTTCTGTATTTCTCAATATTTTATCCATATTTAAACTTATCAGTGTCTCACAGTATGTCATTTACTCATTCTACTAATGTTTCTGTTATGGTCACTTCTATTCCACACATAATAAAGTGTGAAGAAATCTTGCAAGGTAGAATACATCAAAATAAAAGTAAGTTCAGGCTAAGCACATATAGCTTTAGCATTTGTTTACATAAGCACCCTTCATCCCAAGTGCTTTACAAAAGCCTCTATGTACAGAGGCAGTACAATGCAGTCACTTCAGTGGCAGGAGAAAGGTTCACTATAAAACAGTAAAAAGACTGGAGACGTGGAGCAAGCCTTTAATCTACAGAAAGGTGGTATGTAATATTTAGGGCAAGTCTATACTATGGGGCAATGTTGACCTCAGGTACGTAACCCCAGCTACACGAATAGTATATCTTGAGTCAACGTATCTTATGTTGAGTTGATGTGGCATCTCTGCGGAGGGGTGGGGCGCGGGGGGGGGGGGGGGTGACATTGGAAGTAACTCCTATCAACTTCACTTACTCTTCTTGTTTTAGTAAGGTATGAGAGTTGATGGGCAAATGATTGGTGGTCCATTTAGTGGATTCTTTCTAGACCTGTTAAATTGAGCCCTAGGGGATCAATCACTGCAACACTAATTTCTGGGTAAGTGTAGACCTCAGTGTTCAAGGAGCTTAAACCATGTGTTCAAAAATAGCCACTGGTTTTAGATGTACAGGCAGTCCCCGGGTTACGTACAAGATAGGGACTGTAGGTTTGTTCTTAAGTTGAATCTGTATGTAAGTCGGAACTGGCATCAGCCGCTGCTGAAACTGATCAGTTTCAACAGCCGCTGAATCTGGACACCAGTTCCACTTACATACAGATTCAAGGTAAGAACACCAGGCGTCCCCAAGTCAGCTGCTGCTGAAACTGATCAGCAGCTGATTCCAGGAAGCCCAGGGCAGAGCAACTCTGCCTCGGGCTTCCTGTAGTCAGCCGCTGGTCAGTTTCAGCAGCGGCCGACTTTGGGACGCCTGGGGCAGAGCAGCTGGGGTGCTGCCGGGTTGGTCCAGTAGCGCCAAGGAGCGGTGCTCCGGGACCAACCGGCAGTGCCCCACCTGCTCTACCACAGGCCTCCGGCTTTGCTCCATGTCTCCCTGGTCTGCTGGGGGGGCACTAGCTGCGTCCCCCCCCCAGCAGACCAGGGAGATGTGGAGCAAAGCTGCGGAGGACCCGGGCCGAACCGTGGCGCTTCCAGATCAGCGCCGCGGTCCAGCCTGGGTCCTCCGCGGCTTTGCTCAGCGTCTCCCTGGTCTGCAGACCAGGGAGACGCTGAACAAAGCGGCGGAGCACCGGCTGGACCCGCGCCGCTTCCAGATCAGCTGGAAGCGGCGCGGGTCTGGCCCCGGGTGCTCCACCACTCTGTTCAGCGTCTCCCTGGTCTGGAGACCAGGGAGACGCTGAGCAAAGCCGCAGAGGACCCGGGCCGGACCGCGGCGCTGATCTGGAAGCGCCACGGTTCGGCCCGGGTCCTCCGCAGCTTTGCTCCACATCTCCCTGGTCTGCTGGGGGGGGACGCAGCTAGTGCCCCCCCAGCAGACCAGGGAGACATGGAGCAAAGCCGGAGGCCTGTGGTAGAGCAGGTGGGGCACTGCCGGTTGGTCCCGGAGCACCGCTCCTTGGCGCTACTGGACCAACCCGGCAGCACCCCAGCTGCTCTGCCCCAGGCGTCCCAAAGTCGGCCGCTGCTGAAACTGACCAGCGGCTGACTACAGGAAGCCCGAGGCAGAGTTGCATAGAAGAAGTGGGAGCCATGATCCATCTCCTGAAGGAGGTGGATGCAAGAACGAACAAAGGCACCCTGGGCCTGAAGGTCCGCGAGGGCCCAGAGTTCCTCCTGCTTCTCCTGGTATGCACTGCAGAGGGATGGATATCTGGGGCCGGAGGCTAGCAGCCTCTCTAGCTATAACACCTCCCATTCCAACTGCTCTATCGCCGCATCACTCCACCAGCTGGCCCTCCAAGTGTAGTCATGGCAGAAGAGCCGTGTGCGCACCTTCCCCACATCCCGCCGCTACACTGAGGGAAAGGCACGTCGCCACCTGTGCCAGGCCAGCCAGAACTCCTGGAAGGATGCTACAAAGCCCATGTTCTCCAGCAGGTTGTTGTTGAAATGCCAGTAGGCCGGCCCCGGCCTTTCCAAGGAAAGCGAGGCCGTCACAGCCACCAAAGGGTGATCTGAGAATGGGGCTGGCCTAATGCTGGAGGAGTGGGCCAGGAAGAGATGATGATGAGAACGATAAATGCGGTCCAACCGGGAGTGGAATGATCGTCGACCCATCACTTGGACATAGGTAAACACCAGGTCCCTGCCCAATTGGAGGTCTCGCCAGATGTCCACCAGGAAGTGATGGTCTATTATCTCCCTGAGGACATCTATGGTGGCCGGCACTGCTTGGTCCCCATATGGTCCTGCTCCTCGAGGGTGCAGTTGAAGTTCCCGCCCAGGACCAGGCACTCACGAGGATCCAGAGAGCCGAGGAAGGCAGATGCCCGCTGATAGAAATGGAGCCTCTCTGGGCCTGACATCAGGGCGTAGATGTTAATGAGATTTAATGTCAGCCCCTCCATCTGAACCTGGAGATGCAGCAGGCGACCCTGCATGACCTCGGCGATTCCCAGCACCTCAGGCTGCAGATTTGGGGAGAACAGGGTGGCCACCCTGGCTTGACAGGCCAACAGATGGCTGAAATAAACAGTGTCCCCCTATTCCAGACACCAGCTAGCCTCGGCGGTTGGAACTATGTGGGTCTCCTGCAGGAATATGGCAGAGTATTCCCTCCTCCCGAAGGAAGGAGAGTACCTGACACATGCGGAGATGCATCCCCATTGGGCCCCGAAGTGAACCGTGACTGTACCTGAACGTAAGCAGGTCATCACAGAAGCTGCAGACCCGCTGATAGGCCGTAGCCTCCCGCTGCCCGGTCCCTTTACCCTCCCCGAAGGTGGCCCTCACCGTTTGCAGGATGAGATGGAAAACTCCTCAGTGCTGAAGGGCGAGAGCTACTTTGTTCTTGGAGCCATGAATGTTCTCCAAGAAGTTGTGCATCTCGCCCTTCAGCGTATCTGGCATCGGGGCCTTGGGCCTCTGAACGCTTTGGGGCCAGACCCCTCCACATGCCCCATGACCGGTCGACATGGTGACGCAGGGACTCTGGAGTCCCTGCTAGGAAGATGGTAGGGGCAGTGGCGGAGGGAGAACAGCCTGCTCGGGGATGCCCACACCTATAGGGCCCTTGGCCAGAACCCGGAGCAAGTGGGTGGGACTGGGTTCCCCCCAACCCTCCCATTGGGCTGGAAGGGCCAGTGGGGTGGGGAAAAAGAAGGATACTGGACAAGCCAGTGATGAAAAAAAGGCTCTGATAGCAGGGTACCCTCGCCTTCGTGACAGTACTAGGGGCAACATGAGCCTCTGAAGCACACAAAAACCCCTCCAGGAAGTGCAGAACCCACGGAGTTTAGCCCAGACTTTGCCACAACAGTAAACCTAATTTTTGAGGGATAAGTGTTCTTTCAAAAAACCATCTAGACTGCTTTTTTTTTAAACTCTTCCAAAAAAGAGATCGGAAGAAGATATGCAATTTTGTGCCTGAGGCTACGTCTAGACTACACTGATGTATCAGAAAAAGGTACGCAAATTGCACTCCGATCCCTTTTTTGGAAGAGGTTTTTCTGAAATTTGGCCTGTCTACACAAGGCCAAATTTTGGAAAAGCCTCCTCTTTCGGAAGACCCTTTTTCTTCGTGGAAGGAGGAAGACAGGGTTTCCGAAAAAGTGCATCTACTCTTCTGCAAGAAAAGTGGTATCCCGGAAAAATCCCGTGGTGTACACATAGCCTGAGTTGTGTACCTATGCTTTTGGGAAGTCTGGTACACCACACCTGAGGCTTTGACATCAAGCCTCCCATTTTGGCACCATACAGATATGATATGTATTGAGTGCCATTTCTGATGTATTAGCTTTTGTGTGTGTGTGTGTGTGTGTGTGTGTGTGTGTGTGTGCAGCGATGTGTTTGTGACTGAGTGAAATAGATTAGTCTTGTGTTTGTATTTTAATTTGGACAAATCTTATTTACTTAAAAAACATTTTGGTTGGTTGGGACAGAGAGAAGGAAGGAAGAAAGCTTTTCCAGAAATGAAGACGGTTGCATAAAGGACATGGAGGGCAGTGGGAGATGATTCACAGTTGTAATATTGTAAGCTCAGAGGAAAAACACAGTTGTGGGCAGCAGGACCATTTCCTCATTAAACTATTATTCATAACAAAGAAGAAAAAATAGTTTAAACAGAAAGCATATGGGGCGGGGACACCCCATCTTAGAATTCATTCCAATTCACTGACCCACTGGGTGAGAACAGCAAACTTCCCAAAGACATTCTTCCCCCTGGTTTCAAAAGCTATTGCTTCTAAGCACTGTCACCTGAACTTTGTGAATGCTTGGCCAACAGTTATCAGGTTAAGTTGAAGATACATTCAATATGATGGGGACTAATTTAGCTATAGCTACTCAAGAAAGAGATCTTGGAGTCATTGTAGTTAGTTCTCTGAAAACATCCACTCAGTGTGCAGCGACAGCCAAAAAACTAAACAAAATGTTAGGAATCATTTAAAAAAGGGATAGAGAATAAGACAGAGAAACTCTTATTGCTGCTGTATAAAACCAATACTGCGTACAGATGTGGTCACCTCATTTAAAAAATATATACTCGCATTAGAAAAGGTTCAGAAAAGGACAACAAATTAGGGTTTTGGAACAGGTCAAATAGGAAGAGAGCATAAAAAGTCTGAGACTGTTCAGCTTGGAAAAGAGGAGATTAAGGGGGGATATAAAATTAGGAGTGGTATGGAAAAAGTGAATAAGGAAAAGTTGTTTACTTGTTCCCAGAAGATAAGAACTAGGGGTCACCAAATGAAATTAATAGGTAGCATGTTTAAAACAAACAAAAGGAAGTTTTTCTTCACACAGCACACGGTCAATCTGTGGAATTCTGTGCCAGAGGATGTTTTAAAGGCCAGGACGTTAATAGGGTTCAAGAAAGAACTAGATAAATAATGGAGGTTAGGTCCATCAATGGCTATTAGCCAGGGTGGCTAGGAATGGTGTCCCTCGCCTCTGTCAGAGGCTGGGAATGAGTGACTGGAGAGGAATTGCTTGAATATTCCTTGTTCCATTCTCTCCCTCTGGGGCATTTGGCATTGGCCACTGTCGACAGACAGGATACTGGACCTTTGGGCTGACCCATAAGAACGGTATGGCTGTTCTTATGTATGATCTCTGTCTGTTGGGGGACAGGGTTCAGGCCTGCCCTCAACTCCAGTCTGGACCTAGCCCCAGAGCTCTAAAGGTAGAAGTTGTGTTCCGTTAACTAAGCTGTGTCACTGCTATGATTCCATGAGTCACTTCCCTGCAGCCCTAGAATGTTTTTTATCTATACCTGAGGGCCTTGTCCTGGTTGAGTTCCAGACACCATGTGGACACTGGTATCTACCGGTACTTCTCTGTTTGGGAGCCTGTAGTTCCCTCAGCCAAGCAGACACACCATCCATTCTCCTCCAGTTCCAGCAAGGACTGAACTCTGCTCTGTACTGTAGGTTCTTTGGGTCTGCTGGGTTTGGATTGGCTGCTTCCTGTAGCTCCTCTCTGATTGGTTGTGTCCCATGCCTTTGCTGTAGGGCAGCTTGGAAGACTCCCTCCACTGCCCTTTTCTGGGGTGGGCTGTGTCAGGAAGGGCAGTAGGATTTAGTCCCCTCCTTTACTTTCTATGAAAACAAAAATAAAACCGTGTTGTAGCTTGGGTATTGAAATACTTTTTGTGCTACAAAAGTAGTTTTTGCATAGTGATATTCTAGGAAATTGTAAAAATATATATGGGTATGCCTACACTGAACAGCTATTTCGGGATACCAGAGATCTACACAAGCCACCCATTATTTTGAAATATTTTTCAAAATAACAGGCACATTATTTCGTCATCCCGGCAAACCTTGTTGCACGAAAGATAAGGGATGGCTCAAAACTTAATATGATCATTCCTTTTCAAGTATGTTAAAAAACTCACTTCATTTCAGAATAAATTATCATGGACTAATAAGATTCCTGTAATTTAGAAACTTCATATCATAAGCCATTTCTTCAGTATAATCCTATATACTGAGATTTTAAGTTACTTTTCATCAGATAAGCCCCTTTCCTTTGCTCCAACTAGGTTAAAAAGAAATGAATTTTTATTTTCTCATGGTTGCTATCTATCAGGCCATTTTAGCTTCTTCAGACAGTCTTGGCAAGAAAACAAATAAGTATGATGTTGAGCAAGCAGCTGTGGTATATGAATTTGACAGAAAAAATCTATCACTACATCCGTTACAAAGAAGATTTACTTCCAATGAGATACTAGTTCAAGGTCATGCTGGCAGTTTGAGTGCCAAATTAATAGTATATTTTCTAAACACGAAAAGAAGATTTAATGCTTTTTTGCATCATAATCTCTAAATGTTTTGGAATATGTCCTTTCCTAAAAGGAGTAAATTCTGCCTGTTTCCAGCAGTCCTCCCCTTACAAGTGCATATATATTGTAAAAGAAGATTTAGAATTTGGTCCTAAGGTCACTGCAGTTAGTGGAAGGACGTCTATTAACATCAGTCGAGACTGGATAAAGCTCTAAACATCATCTTTAATATAGATGGCAATTGGCCCACATACAGATAGCTATGCATATTCTTCCTATACAAGCATAAATAACTTGTACAGTAATTTACATGTGTTTAGGGTCTCCTAAGTCACATTTGTACAAAAAATGGAGATGTCCTTAGAACAAGAGTTTTCATTTGTGCTCAGGAGTACCTGAGCAGTAGTTTCTCCAGTCCTTGGGAGGTAATCAGGAATGGGATGGGTTTTCTGGAAGGTGTTTTTACATAAGCCTCTGACAGAATTTGTCATTATGTGTATGCATGATGCATCAACTAATGAGATTTTTATGTAAGCCGAAAGTTGGGGAATAGATAACTTTTTATGCTTCTATGTAGTTCTGTTAATTTAAAAAAAAACTAATTTTGTCAAATTATTACAGATTACATTTTAAGTATTTAGAATACAAAGTGTGAGATGCATATATGTTTAAAAATAACTAGTGTTTTAGCAAATTGCTGTATTATATTTCATAATGCTATATTAATAGTATATCTGGACATGAGAAGCATGAGAGCATTGAGATTAAATGAAATGAAGAATGGAGAACTCACATTTTAATGGAATTTTCAGTGTGGTGATGTGATGAATGGGGGAGGTACAACCCTTTTTTGGACATCCCAGGTATTCAGTTAACTAATTTGCCTGTAAAGATTAAACTCAAATACAGTGGGCCCTTGAGAGTCTCTAAGAAGTGTTGTCAGGGAGCCAAGAGAGTCAATGAAAAGAGTGTGAGTTTTTTAATTGAAGCAGGAACCCCTGTTGCAGCCAGAGCAAGAACTAGAGATATAAGTAAAGCCAGGAACAAGGCATGGAATTTCTAGCTATATCCATGCCTAGGGAAGGACTAAACCTTGGAACAACAGATATATAAGTAGAAGAGGGACTGTTTAGTCAGACATGATCAGGTTATTTTCTTTATTTTGGGGTTTATCGAACTCCTCTGTGCTGAGTCCCAGGGAAAAAAATTCTCAGTTTTTATTCTGCCTTTTTTCAGTTGCTCTGTCAACACCTAGCAGTGAAATATGTTTTATCATGTTTGTCTTTTTTTGTTAAAAAAAATAACCTTTTTAAGATCATGATGTGACTCCTGTATTGTAGAATGCAGGAGATTCTGTGTGCATGTGCCTGAGACTAAAGGTCAGCTATTAAACTACGGCTTGTTTTCAAGCTGTCTCCAGAAGCTGGGTTAAAGGGCTTGAGGTTTCCCCACAGGGAGATATTCCCAAGTGTGTCTTCCTGGGTTCTCAGAGGGGTTTTTGCATTTGGTTGCTGACAGTGTACCACCCAAGGGAATCTGTGACCTTGGGAAGTTTTTAAACATAAGCCTTTAGTGGCAGGATATTGTAAAGTCTCTTTCAGTCACCATCTTCATTTTAAGTATTTAGAATACAAAGTATGAGACACATACATGTTTAAAAATAATGAACTGGTGTTTCAAAAAATTGCTGGATTATATCTCACAATGGCTATATTAATGGTATATTGGCACGCAAAGCATGAGTGAATTGAGATACAATGAAATGGAGAACTCACATTTTTAAAGGAATTTTCAATGTGCGGGGAAAAACCAGAAGTGAGCTTTTTACATGTTATCTCAAAACAGTTCTCTGATTTGTCCTGCGTAGAAGAATTCTAGAAATCAAATTTTGTAAATCCAAGATGTTTCTTTTCAAATATTTTGCATATGTTGCATGGATTCCAGAATTAAAAACATTGGTTCTTTTGATTTGTATTTTTTAAAAGTTCAAAATATGTAATAAATGGAAAAATTCCAGTACATTATCTTAAATATTGCAATGGGCCTTCATAAGCAGTCTGTAATTGCACTGGACTATTCTGATCAACCTTCCCACCACAAATTTGTATGAATTGTGGAAATCTGGCATGACAAAGCATGTACCAAACATCAGTTAAGCACTTGCATACACTGCTACTTACACTTTAAATTCTATATCTGTTTATCAACATCTCTCTCTCTCTCTCTCTCTCTCTCTCTCTCTCTCTCTCTCTCTCTCTCTCTCTCTCTCTCTCTTTCTCTCTCTCTCTGGGTTCATTTGTTCAAGAACTCCTCCTAAACAGTTAGGCTACGTCTAGATGGCAGAGCTATTTCAGGATACCAGAAGTATCCTGAAATAGCAATTCTGCATCTTTAAACATGGCCATTATTTTGAAATACCTATATTTCAAAATAATAGGTATGCTATTCCAACATCCCTATAACCCTCATTCTAGGAGGGTTAAGCGATTTGTTGGAATAGTGCTTTATTTTGAAATAGCCTTGAAATAAGCAACACAATTCACATAGTGCAAATTGCATAGCTTATTTCTAGGTAAGGGTGCTGCTAAGAGCTAGAGCCACCAAATTTGGTGTGCAGCTTCCTTTTATCCTAACTTAAAACAAAGCCACAGTTTGGTTATGCTAGGAAAAGGGGAAGTGCTGGGAATGGGACTATTTTCCATAATATAGAAAGGGAGGGAGCAGAGAGGAGAGATGCAATACTCACAGTGTACACAGGGGGCAGCGAGTACAGGGAAGAGTTATACTGCAGAGTGACCACTGGGTATAGCCACACCACCAAGCGAATGGCCAGCAGGGCTGGGACTCACCATCTTGTCTACCACTAGATTGGGTAAGGAGTTCCCCTTCCCCAAACTCTTTCCCTTCAACTGGCCCTTGGCTGCCTTGTTAGAGTGGGGAGAGGGAGGAAGTCCTGCCAGCCAGGGGCTGGGGAAATGGGAAAGGACCTGCTGGCCAGGGCTCCAGCAGGGAGAGGAAAGACCCCTGCCACTCAGTGGGCCTGGAGGGAAAGAGTAAAGGCACCTGTTAGCTGGGAGAACTGGGGGAGAGAGGAGGCTCCTGCGAGGAGAGAGGTTAGAGGGAGGGAAAAGGCTCCTGCTGGATGCCCCCTGCCCATCCTGAACCCCTCCTCACTCCCAAACCCTATTCCGGCACCTCCCATTCTACCAGCCTCCTGGCTTGAAGGATCTGGGAAATGCTGGGTAGATCTTCTGATTTCTTATTATTAGGCATGTCAGTTTCTCGTAAGCTTGATCTGGCTAATCAGTGCACCAAGAATATTTAAGTTAAGGCCATGTCTTATAAGCAGTACATTCTTCGGGGAAGAATATATCATTTACACAGGAGACTGCATTTTGATACTGAAATGAAGGCAACTTTACTTTTTGGTCAGTTAACTTAGAGATCCAAGATGTTATTTGGCAAGTCACCTGCACTATATATCAATGTAGTGAACCACACCAGGCTTTCAAATTTGGTGCCTGGAAAAGGAGGAACAGATAATTTGTGGTCATCTTTGAAATGTATGGTTTCAATGACTTGTCTAGCATCATGTAGGAACTCTGTGGCAGAGGCAGGGATAGAGTCTTGTTCTCTAAAGCAGTATTCAACTGTCTTTAACCATGAGACTCTCCTTTCTTTCTGTAATCCCCTGCTCTATTCATTATACCCCTTCCAACTTCTGCAACAAATGAGACTGAGGTATTCCAAACAAGTCTCTTTCATTTCTTACCCTTCATTAATTTCCAGAGAGAATCCATACTATGCATTTTCAGGGCAGGAGTTATGTAGAACAAGTAGTAGGTAACCTTGTAAAAAAGACTGTATCATAAAGCATGTAAAGTGTTGCCAGATAAGGTTGTAGTGACAATTTTAATTCTGGCATTTCCTAATTTTCACGTGTTCAATTTTGCAAATTAAAAAAAAAGTTTTAAATTAATTTTTGTGTGTGTAATTACTATTTTAAGATATCTAACTGCACTCACTATTTAGGAGGCCATTTGGAGGTGCCTTTGAAAATTTGGCCCTTAATATCAAAAGATACAAAAGCATCAGGAGGATGCTTGTTAATTTGTTTTCAGCTTCATAAATTTCTATTGCATAGTACCCTGGTGTGCCCAGGAAGTTCAATAATATTTACACATTCTTTGAATTCTTATACCTGGAAAAATAATTTATTAAACCAGATTCAGTTTCGTATTTGTTTTGAAAGTGGCAAGATACAGGATCAGTGAAAAAAACATCAAACAATTAAACTACAAGAACTTCGTGTAAGATTAAAATTTTTGTTTCTTTCACCAGCAGAAGCTGGTTCAGTAAAAGATATCACATCACCCACTTCGCCTCTTTAATATCCTGGGACCAACAGAACTACAACAACACTGCAAACAATTAAACTAAAAAAAATTACATATTTTGAATAACGCAGTGAACTAAACAAGCTGTTGTCACGACAAATAGAAATAGAGAATAACGAGAACTGGGAATATCTACTACTTGTTTACCCCAGAACTAATCGGGGAGCAATGTATGAGAATTATAATTACATATAGATTCTTGGAAACATCTGCCATTGCTTTGTGTCCTGTACCATTGCTTACAATCAGGTATTGTTTTTCCATCAACATTTTCCCACAATCAATAATTTGAATGTGTATGTACCACATTTCTTATCAGTTCTTGAGGTATTGCTGAGCTGCCATTGCTATGTATGTAACACTAGAATATAAAACACCCGCTGTTGCTATTCTCCAGTCCCAGGAGGAATCAAAGTCTGCAGCAAGATTATCTATCTCTGCTCTGTTGACAGCTCTAACAAATGAAGTGGCTTCATCTGCAATTGTTTAAACATCTTTCCTCTTGTGGTGCAACTAATATTTAATATTTTTTTAGATGGAAGCAGTACAGTAAAGTAACAAAAATGAGTCTGCTTTTATGTTATTTACAGTTTTCCATTTTTTTCTTTAATAAACAATTTAAACAAGAAGAAGGAACCACTCATGAATAAATAATTAGATTTTGCTTGTAATTCTGAGTAATTTTACATGTGAGGTATGTAATGCTTTTATTTTGCTGCGAGCTAAAAAATGTAATCCTCACTAATATGTTTGAAGCACTTTTACAGTAATTACTTTGGTTGTGAATCTTAAAAATATCTATTTTTACTTCTTTATAGAGCCATACCATTATTTAGAGAGGCAGAAAAGGATACTGCAGAATACTTAGACTACTAAATTATTCTGAAGATTACAAGTACAATAATCAAAAATTCCTAAGTGACTTAGGAGCCAAAGTACTATTTTAAAAATGACTATGGCATTTAGGGCTAGATTCACAACAGGATTTAGGGACCTAAGTATCAGAATCAGGTCCTACTGGGATTCACAAAATCCCCACTTAGCTGTCATCAGACCATGTAGATGCATCAGATTGCTTGGTGCCTAAATTTCTGTAGTAAAAGCTTCTTGGATGTTTATATTTCTGTGTCTGTGCAGAACAGAGCTGCCTTGCTCTGTAGGTCTGGACGTGTAAGCCTAGACAAATGCATAAACTAGGGAAAGATAGTCCTTCTCTTGCCTAACCCTCCTGCAGTGCCCAATGAGTCAGCTCAGAATGTGCCTGCTGAGCCAATAGCTCATATAGCTCAGTGGGCGAGCTCATATAAAGTAACACAAAGGAAGATGACCTCTTTCATAACTTTCAGCCCAGTGGTTAGTGTGCTCACCTAAAATGTAGGAATCCCCCCATTTAAATCCTCCGTCCACCAGAAAGAAGGTATCTGAACAGGGAGCTACTACTGCTCAAGAGTGCCCAGAACACTAATTTTAAAAAGGGGGCCACTTCACAAATTTTTGAAGTGGTCCCAGGCTGCTCTGGAAGGGGTGGGGCAAGGCTAGGCTCCCCCGCCCACAGTACCTGATTTACCTGGGACCGAAGGAGTGCATGAAGTCTTTGCTCCCACCTGCCTCTGGAGAGAACCACCAGCTGTTCTGAACAGTTGGTGGTTCCCTCTAGGCGCCTGCAGCTCTGGGCACGGGGGAATGTGTAAAGTCTCTTGCTCCCTGCTCCCGCCCTGATTCGCCTGGAGATGGGGGAATGGTTGGACATCAGTGGGCTGGATCAACACGCTTGGCGGGCTGAATCCAGCCCACAGAGGCCCAGACCATTGAGCTATTGGATAGTTTGAAGAAGGGCTCCCTCAGTTGCTCCTGTTGAAATTCTTTCTCTTTGGATAATCGGTAAAGGAGTCATTGTGCCAGAGAGAGAGCACGAGTGCAAGAGAACATGAAAATGATTCTGTAGCCAGGTTGTTAGAGCACTCACATGGGAGACCCTGGAAGCCAGTCCCGTGCTCCAAAGATTGTTTAGGAATTATAAATCCACAATGGAACAGCTTTAACAGCAGAGATTGAAAGAGTCCCACATCAGATTATTTGATAGCTCAGGAGCTAAAGCATTTACTTCAGAGGTGTTCAAATCCCTTTCACTCCAGGTTAAGGGAAGACTTGAACCTGAGGTCTCCCACATCCCAGGTGAGTTCCATAACCAATGGGCTAAAAATTATGAAGGAGGCGCTGTTGTCCCTTCCTCTGGCTTCTTGCAAAACCAGTGTATACACCTAACTCCAGGAGAGGGTATGCAGTTGAGAATCCCAAGTGGAGGGAGGCACTGAACTTCAGAGCAGGGCAGGACTTAGGACACATGCTGCATGTTGGCTTTTGCGAATCCCATTCTCTACCTCATTAATTGTATAGGAAACCGAGGCATCTAATATAGGTTTTATTAATCCCAGTGATTTTCAAGGACCTACTTTTCCTTTGTGACTGTAACCTTTAGAAGTCTAAATCTCATTGAAATTCAAATATTAAAGTCTGAGTTATATTCCAAGGCATCAAAAAACCCATTCTAAAATCCACAGTGCCTTGTGTGGAGGAACAGATGACAGTATATCAGCATAGCTGGGCTATTTAGGGATACCAAAAATATTCCGAAATAGCAATTCTGCATCTTTAAACATGCCCATTATTTCTAAATATATTTTGAAATAATAGGTGCTCTATTTTGACATCCCTGTAACCTTCATTCCACAAGGGTTCAGGGACTTGTTGGTATAGCGCTTTATTTTGAAATTTGGCGCTGTGCAGATGACGCCAAATTTTGAAATAAGCTATTTCAAAATTACCTTGAAATAAGTAGGTACGGGTGTCATGTAGACACACCCTTACTGTTTACAGATCCCTACAATATCTAGGCTAAACGTAGTAGGTTATTAAATGGCACTTGGAATTCTGTATTAAATTGCAAGTTAAACTTCTCATGTGAATTAGACCAAGAGTAAGGGTCCCTTATAGATTTGGACTCTTAATTATTATGACAAACACATTATTTAATGGAACATTGTCATCATTTCTATCTGGTAAAGCAGGGATCTTTTAAAACATAGTTTTGCTTGAAGCAAATTTTAATCATCTGTGAAAAATAGGGCTTTTATAATGGAAATGCAAACATACCCTGAACAAATCCAGAAAACAGCACTCTAATACAATAGTATTTTATTAAATCTTTACTTCCTACATCTGTAAATAAGCTATAGTCTATCCCTGGTGTCATAGGCTCTAGAAAAGATAATAGTCTGCAATAAGCAAGTAAAGGGGAGGGCACATGCAAAGGTTTCAAGGACCAAGCATAAGCAAAAAGAGTATCATGAATGAAACAACACTAAAATATAATTAGTTTAGAGGATTGAACAGGATCAGGAATCAGGCTTGAGTACTGGTCAGTACTGGATCTTATGCTGACTGGATCCATGGTCTTGCCCAAATCATTTCATTTCTCTTTGGTCTGGTTTCCCTGATGGTATGCATATAAATAACTTCTCATTTTTTGCTACCAATTATTCCCAATTCAGCCCACAGAAGGTAACACTTTGTAAAAGAAGTAGTTTGTAACTAATTTCTTTTGTAATGGTATATACTGAAGTTGAGAGGCATCTGTTCTTGCTTGGCCACAGCGTGCCATCAACTTTTAGTCAGAACTCTTCATTGATTTGAATGGACATTTCTAATTAAAAAATTAAGGTATTGTGACAGGGCGCTTGCCCTGCACTGGCCCTTTAAGGCCAGGACTCAGGCCCTGAGCCAGGGCTGGGAATAGAAGGATCAGCTGAAGCTGTTGGGCTAATGAGAGCCCAGCTTTCAGCTACACAGAAAAGCCTGGTTGGCTTGGAAAAGCCCAGCTGAAGCCATTAGGGCGAGTGAGAGCCCAGTAACAGCTGGAAGAGGGCCAGCCAAGACTCCCCCTGGCTAGGGGCTGGAGACAAAGCCCTGGTTTGCGGGCGGAGCATGAGGCTGACTAGGTAAGCAGAGCAGTTGAGACAACATGCCAATGATGAGCAACCCATATGGACTGTAACTTGCCCTGAGACGGGCTAGATGAGGACAGTCAGGGGGCACTGAGACTCGGTAGGCGGCTTGCACCCTGACAGATATCATATCAATTTTTCTTCCTACATCACTTTCACATTTCTATATAACAACAAGGGTAATAGATTTAAGTAAGTGCTGTTTGAGTTAAATTATATTGCTCACAAAAAGAGATGTTAAAAGAACAGGTTGCAAAGCTAGGAAATGCTTGAATTAAGGTTGCCCAACCCCTTCCACTCCCATTTTTCTTCAATGGAGAGTAATTTTAAAAGGATAATCATGATTCCCATCTGTGGTAATTTTTTATATTAGAGCCCAGGTTCACTAATCCTTTCTTCTTCACTTTATTTTTTTCTCAGTCTTAAAATGCCTTCATTGGGATTTTAAATCTGTGACCTAGCCCTATATGCCTAACTTAAACCAAGCCATAGATAACACAAAACATAAAAAAAAGACAATTAAAAAAGTCCAGATTTTATGGATTTGTAGCAGCAAGTTATTAATGATATATGTGATATAGATATGGTTTAAACCATAGATTGTGAGGGCCAGCTGCTACTACTATTATAATAGCACTTTGTTCCGCAAGTGAGTTCTTTTGAACCCATTGGCTACTTCCAAAGAAAAGATACCCTCATTCACATTGTGTTATCAGAATCCGGCCCCCAAACATCACTATGAAAAGTAACAAGACAGTTTATTTTGTACATTTATCATCAAAAATTGTCACTGTTTCAGCCTTCCTAAGGCCATCTCCGTGTAGAAACATTCTTCATAGTCTCAGTGATATATGACATAACGATAGCAGTAAAACTGAATTTCCTGTATTTTGTTTTTTATAACGGATTTAGAAGATCAGATTTTTTTTCACTAGATGGGAACTATTTTTCTCCTGTAATTGCAAAGAATGTAATGGTCTTAATTATTACCTACCTCCTGAGACTTTTTCCCTTGTCAGTTTAGAAACAGTGTATTTATTTACCAGTCTATATCTTGAAAGTACATATTTCAAATTCATTTCTTTCTATATTTAGCATTTTGTAGTACAAGTACTGTAAGATGTGGCATAAAGCAGTATCATCCATTATCTAATCGCATAATGCACTTATGTCAGTAACAATTAGACTTAGGGTGGAGCTCCGCAGAGAAGCAGATATTTAAACTCACTCTTGTATTTCTGTCTAGTAATCATATCTGAATACAGGGCTAAATCTGACAGGTTCTTATATAGAGCCAATCATATACTCCCACTACCATACATATACGTTTTGCCTGAACCTCCCCATTTTCTTTTCAAGAAAACAAACAAAAAAAAACCTTATATATAGAGCAGGGATTCTCAAACTTTGTGATACCACGACCCCCTTCTAACTTGCTCGTGACTTCCTGGGGGGTCGGGACTCACAGTTTGAGAAACGCAGATATATAGGATTAGAGTTATATAGTTATGTATAATAAACATAGGATTTTCTTGTTTTGTCAATTTTTTTTGAGAGATTTGTCTGAGAGTCTGTCTGTTCAAGAACTCCTAAATGGCAAGAGTTAGGATCACCGTATGCAACTTCCTCTTATCATAACTTAAAGCAAGGTCAGGGTACCAGGGTAATGGGATTTGCCCGAAATGTGATTGTTCCTATAAAATGCAAAAGGAGGGTTCTGCTATCAGGCACAGTTATACTGCAGAATGCCACAGGAGGGCCGGCATGCCAATAAGAGAGTGGTTAGCTAGAATTTGGGCTCGGGATGTTGCTGGCCACCATCCATGAGTAAGGGTTCCATTCTGCTGAGCCACTGGCCAGGCAGTATGGCTTCTCTTGACCTAGCCAACTTCAGAGAGCTGCCAGTTGGGCAGCACAGCCCCCCCCCCCCCCTGCTCGAGAAAGAGACAGAGGAAAAAAAAGAAAAGCTAGTATATATAGGGTTAGGGTTATATATAATATATGTAGGGGTTTCTAGTAAGTATGTTAAGCAGTGGGTAATTGACTAATTGTGTACTTGACAGAGTTTGTATCGAGTACACGATTAGTCAGTAAGCTGCAGCTCTGTAGTTTAAATATAGTAGGAGCTAGGCATACAAGCAGCCTGCCTCCTGATACCTTCAAACTGCAGAGCCACAGCAAGGGGTAGGCCTGGGACTGGCGTGAGCCCAGAATTGCCAGTCTTGGCATGTGCTGGGTCCCAGACTGCTTAGGATTTGCCTTTTAAATATAAAAGTGACAAGGAGTCCTGTAGCACCTTATAGACTAGCAGATGTATTGGAGCATAAGCTTTCGTGGGCAAAGACCGACTTGGTCAGATGCATGTAATTGAAATTTCCAGAGGAAGGTAAAAATATGAAGGCAAGAATCAGGCTAGAGATAACGAGGTAAATTCAATCAGGGAGGATGAGGTCTACTTCTAGCAGCTGATCTGGAGGTGTGAACACCAAGAGAGGAGAAACTGTTTTGTACTTGGCTAGCCATTCACAGTCGTCGAGTAGTGACTAGACTGCCTGATAGCTGACTACTCAAGTAGTTGCTTACATCCTTATTTTCTTGTGTGTTTATCTTCTGCACCAGTCTACCATAGAATTTAGAAGCCACTGACCAAAAATTAAGTCTTAATTATAGTAGATTCTCACATCACCTTGCTTTGTGTGGCAGATCTTAACAGGTATTAATAGTGATAGCCCCACTGAATCATTTCTACAGTTCTGTTGTTTTCGTATGTAATTTATATGCAAATTGAGGGAGTTTGTTGAAATACCTTGGCACTTGCTCTTTAGGTGAATTAGCATGGTAACCTCATTATGCTCAGCTAATCTATTCAGTAATATGTCACATATTTACAGTTATACATCACAGAAATGACTTTGCGTAAATGTTACAATTCTATCTCATATGACCTTGTGACAGCCCCACACTGAACCTACAGGGCCCAGCCAGGGTTACCTGGCTGCAGAGGCCCCTCCCCCACAGCCCTACCGAGCATGCCTGGGCTGCAGCAGGGCTATAAAAGCCTGGGGAGAGACTCAGTTTGGGAAGACAGCCGGAGGAGAAGGACCGGGGCAGGGAGCTCCCACTCAGCTGTTGCCGGGGACGCCAGGAGAGGCTGAAAGGGATGCGGAGGCGAGTTGGGGCAACCCCGGGACTACCGACCAAGGGGATGCCGGCACGGAGCTCGCAGCCAGCTGGGAAGGTACAGGGGAAGGCACCCCCGGGGACTGGGTAGGAAGTGGCCCAGGGCAGGAGCAGGAGCCACCTCTCCCGCCCAGAGAACCTCGGTGCGTTTCGGCCGGACTGCCCCACCGAGGGAGTGACCCGTTACCCGGTCGCTCACAGGTCCCTGGGCTGGGACCCGGTGGAGTAGGGTGGGCCCAGGTGCCCCTACCCGGGGGTGTGCCCCGCTATAACCCCTGAACTGCATTGTGACTGCATTGTAGACTCAGGCCAGAGGGCCTAGGCCTTGCTTACAGTATAAACTGTATTGTAGCGGTGTTGGGGACTCAGGCGGGAGGGGCCTGCCACAGACCTACTAACATTTTTATGAATGTATGATATTCATAGTTATTGATATATATAAAGCAGATCACATTATTTATGGAGCCAATGTCAACAACAAATCAAAAATCCTAGACATGAGTTGTTCTGCCCTAATTCTAGAATGGATTGGTTTAAACCGAAGTGATTTAAATACTAACTTTAATCATTATTTTAATCAGCAAGCAGGAAACTTTGATTTAAATAATTATTTTAAATTGTGTTTTGCATTTGTACTTTTTAGTTACTTTCCTGAGGAGTAGTTGATTCTCTTTGGTTGGTAATCATTAAAATATTGATTTGCAACTAAACATAGCCATTACACTACATTTGTTTCTTCTTTTGATTGGAGAGGTGACTACCAGTGTCAAACTTATTTAACACTTCAAGAAACTTGGTTCAAGGTGCTTAACTAATGACTTTCAGTAGTTCCCTGGTTGGGCCTTCTTTAAAATTTGGCAAGACATGTGAACTGTTGTAATTTTTTTAATCTAATGTAACCGATATTTACAGATTACAATAAATTGAAGATTTAACATTGTCAATTTAAAATTCAATTTTAAATGAATTTATTTAAAAAACCTTGTATTTAATTTAAATAAAAGAAATCAGATTAAAATAATTTTATCCCAGCTCCCCATTTTGCTCATTCCCTCAAACTTCTTTGCAAAAGATGCCCTTGTTCACACATCTATGTTCCTATTGTGAAAGTGGTACAAATAGTCCCTCTTTGTGTAGGATCGGAAGAGAGAGTTTGTGAGTTAAAATGAAATGTAAACCTGTGTTTCCGCTACAGAATCCACAAGGGATTTATATTTTATTGTTATATAATAAGATCACTGGATATCCATTTATATCAGAGGCTCCATGTCTAGTCATTATTCAGCAAGAAGATTTGAGAATACAGATTTCACAAGTGATTACTTAACTATGTACTCATGACAAACTATTTCTTATTTAATATCCTTGAGTTTGTGTGAATTCACATGACACTTTTTTATATCTAGTAATTTCAAAACAGCTCCCAATGTCCAGAAAGTTGAAATGACAATTTTATTTTAATAATGCTGTAATACAAACATTACGACAGGTAAGAACTTAACAAGACTATTTTATTAATTTATCGGTGTTAGCAAAAATACTATTGCCTTTACTAACTTTTCTTGAATTTACCCCTAACATTTTTCTCCCTCTATTATTATTATTTTCTATAATAAGCTATATTAACTTTCTGATAGAGGGAAAAATTGTAGGAGATGTTCTGTCATCACACAGTAATGTAGATTTTTGTGCAAATTTTTTGTGCAAATAATACTGAGCTAATTCAGCTTTTCTCAAGTTGCTCCATTTTGGTAAGTAAACTGTGTGTTCAATTAGGTTTGATATCTTGGCAAATAAAACATCAAAGTGGGAGAATTATCTAGAGTAATTCCAGATAAGGACGGATCAGATAGGTGTCATATGGAGCAATCTGTTAGTACCTCACAACAGATTTTACTCCACAGAAATGTTGAGGCATATGCTGAATCATCCATGTTGAACTGGATTAATTTAAAGTGTATGTTAGTGGAAGTTATTTTTAGTGACTCTCACCAATTTTCTGCTGTCACTTATCTTTTAGATGCCTGTCTCATGTAACCTTCACAGGCAATGCTTGAGTGAGTTAATTAGTTATGATCATTTATGTGTCTTAGAACTATATACTTCCAACTCATATATGTTGCTATGTTAAATGATTTGGGACTCATCCACTAGATTTGCTCTTCAGGCTACTTCCTGGCTGGGAGTATTTATGCATTTTAGGCTTTTCCCAAGAGTACTTTCCCTGTAACATGTATTTTAAAAATGTAAATGCATTATTTTGGACAGCTCTGACATTTTTTTACATGCTTCTGTTTTCCTAAGTTGCAAAATTGAGGTGAGAGTTGTGTGGTCAAAATTCCCTTTGACCAGTAGGAGTTATGTGTGTGCCAGACATATATAATTGGACCATATTTTAGATAACCGCTTGACACCCAACATTATTGGGACTGTCAGTAAGCAAAAGCAAAACACAGTAGAGTACTCAACAGCAAACGTCTTTAGTAAAACACAAGTTTAAGTCTGTCCTATATGATCAGATTGAGTAAACATTCACATTCTTTTTAAGTACTAGAATTTAGTTTAGTTTTTACATCTTTAAGATGTGATATTTGGCTTAGGTCTAATGGGTTATGTCTGTTTGTTTTTTGTGGGGGTTTTTTTTTTTTTGATAAACTGTAAAGTCTTTTGTCAAAGGTTCAGAGTGATCTTCTGGGAGAGCCAGTCTTTGTGACTGTAACTTGCATTAGTTATATATTGATGATTGCCTGAGTGATTATTCATTTGTGTACAACATTAGATGTTGGTCTAATGCCAAATTGCAGTACAGTGTAATTGACTGGCTCATTAGTAATAATGAAACTGGGATCTGTCAGGTCACCTTTTTGAAACATTAATTTTTTAAGTGTCAAATCATAGATATCTTTGAGTGGATTAAAATCTATTAGGCAAAAGAATGGGTAAACTTAGAAAAAGGTACAAGAATTGTGAAAAATGTAGCCATTGTTTTAATGTGCTGTTCTACTAAGCATAAAGATAAGAAATTGGCTCCAAATATCTGTCCTCAACTCCTACCCCAAGATATACAGTTAGAAAACTCTTTCCTGTACTTACTGAGAGTGATGATATTTAAAGGCTTTCAGTGTCCATTTTAGGCTCAATACAGCTTCCAAAACAATCAGTGATTTTTTTTTCATGAAAAACTGGTTAATCAGTTACCCATTCAGGGTACCCAGTTAGAATCCTAGAACTGAAATGGACCTCAATAGCTCATCAAGTCTAGTGCCCAGCATTCACATCAGGACTAACCACCATCTAGATCAGTGTTTCTGAACCTTTCTTTTATAAAGTACACCTTTAAAAAAATTAAGTACCCCCAGTACCTACAGTTTTCAGACACGCAATTTTTTTTCTACCATAGCAACCCATTTGTTTAAACAACTTAATTGTAGCTGGGCAGGCGATGAAATTTTGGGGTGTAAAAAGTACAAAAATAATAAAGTGCTGTAAAACTTAAAACAAATTCAGTTTTCTCCAAATTTCAGTTGTGTTTACATTACCTCTCAGAATTATCTCAAGTATCCCTAAGGGTACTCTCGTACCACTGGTTGAGAACCACTGATCTAGATCATCTCTAACAGATAGTGATAGAAAAGTAGCCGTGTTATCTCTAACAGATGTTGTCTAACCCGCTCTTAAATTTCTACAATGATGGAGATTCTACAACCTCTCCAGGCAATTTATTCCAGTGCTTAATTACCCTCACAGTTAGGAAGTTTTTTCCTAATGTCCAGTCTTAATCACCATTGCTTCTTGTCCTATCATCAGAGGTTAAGGAGAATAATTTTTATCCCTCTGCTTTGTAATGCCCTTGTAGGTACTTGAAAGCTATTATCAGGTCGTCTCTCTTCCAAACTAAACAATCCCAGTTCTTTCAGTCTTCTGTCTTAGGTCATGTTTTCTAGACCTTTAATAGTTTTTGCTGCTCTTCTCTAGATTGTTTCCAATTTCTCCACAACTTTCTTAAAGTGGTGCCCAGAACTGGACACAGTACTACAGCTGAGGCCTATTCAGTGTAGATTACAGCAGAAGAATTACTTCTTGTGTTTTGCTCACAATGCTCCTGTTAATGCGTCCCAGAGTCATATTTGCTTTTTTGCCAGTGTCACACTGTTGAGTCATATTTAGCTTGTGGTCCACTCTGACTGCTAGATTCTTTTCTAAATTACTTCTTTCTAGAAGGCACTACCCATTTTATATGAGTGAAAATCATTCTCCTTTGAGAGGCATCCCTGGGGGTGCTCCACATTAGGTGCTGAGCATCCCAGCGCCTCATGTGGAGTACCCCCAGGGGCACTCATCCGAAGAATGTCAGTTACAGGACGGTGAGTAACCTCCTCTTCCTCCTTAGTGGAGTACTTTTCCTTTGTCCTTCTTGAACTTCATCCTATTTACCTCAAACCATTTCTCCAGTTTGTCCAGATCATTTTGAATTATGACCCTATCCTCCAAAGCACTTGCAACGCCTCCCAACTTGGTATCATCTGCAAACTTTGAAAGCATACGCTCTATGGCAATATCTAAATCGTTGATGAAGATATTGGAAGAGAACTGGTCCCAAAACTGATTACTCTGGAATCCCACTTGTTATGCCCTTCCAGCATGACTGTGGACCATCAATAACTACTCTCTGAGAATGGTGCATAACTGGCTCTGTAACCAATCTTAAAGTACAGGTTGAACTTCCAAAATCCAGGATTCTGTTCCGGTAGGGCCGTGGATGTTGCTGGATCAGAGCCCCAGCACCCAGGAGTGCTAACAAGCTGAGAGCCCCATCCCCAGGGAGCCCCAGTTGTACAGCAGAGGAACCAGCAAGCCCCATCCTGGGAAGCCCTAGATGGGCAGGGCAGTAGGAGGGCAGCCAGCAGTAGAAATGGGGGGCAGCCCACAAGTCCTGTTCCAGGGATCCCCGGTGGAGCATGGCAGAAGCGGCGAAGCTGGCAAGCCCCCTCCCCAGGTATTCCTAGTCAGGCTGGGGTAAAGTGGGGCCACAGTGGCTGGGGAGCTCTGTCCCCGGGAAGCTGCAGTGGGCTAGACCCCAAGTCCAAGCCCTGCACGCTGGAGCCCAGTGGCAGTGGGGCTGAAGTGAAGCCAGCCTCAGGGAAGGGGAGCATCGTGGGAGGCTGGTGGCAGGGGACCTCCCCCGATAAGGCAAATTCCTTTATTCAGGATGGATCAGGTCCCAAGGATGCCAGACAAGGGAGGTCCAACCTGTAGCCCCATCTATGTTGTATTTCCCTAGTTTATTGATAAGACGGCCATGCAAGATTGTATGAAATATTTTACTAAATTCTAGATATACTCTGCGTACTGCTTCCTTCATAACTACAAGGCTTGTTATCCTATCAAAGAAAGCTATGTGTTTGATTTGCCATGATTTGTTCTTTACAAGTCTATGCTTTCTGTTTCTTATCACCTTATTATCTCTCATCTTTCATGGCTTTTCAAAAATGATAGGTAATGAGTCATACCTCTTCTATCAGTTCCTTGAGTATTCTAGGATGCATTCATCAGGCCTTGAAGACATTTAACTTTTCTAAGTAGTTTTTAACTTGTTTTCCTATTTTAACTTCCAAACCTACCTCCTTTTCTCTGGCATTCACTATTGTAGGCATGTAGTCACCACCAACTTTCTTGTGAAAACTGACACAAAGGAGTCATTAAGCACCTCTGCCATTTCCAAGTCTTCTGTTATTGTTTCCCCTTTTTATTTAACTGGATCAGGTCTACAGGCCTTTATTAAGTCTGTTAGAGGACTGGCCCATGTGGGAAAATGGGGAATAAACCCCCTGTAGTGCTCCACAACTCCTAGGAATGCTCACACCTGTTTCTTCAGGCTTGGTTGGGGAGGCCAGTGTTGGGTGGCCTCCAACTTACTTTGTTGGGGGTCTTACCAGGCCTTTCCCTACTACATAACCAAGGTATTTGGATTCCGTGAACTCCACAGCACACTTGGCAGGGTTCACTGTCAGGCTAGCTCATCAGAAGGTATCAAGAACTGCCTCTGCCTTCTCCAGGTGCGTTTCCTAGTCTGGCGTGTGGATGACTACATCATCCAATTAGGTGGTAGCATAACTGTCATGGGGACTGCCATGGCTGATTGTCCCCTTTGGCATGATGAATGCAGAAGTGGGAACCCGTAAAAGTACCCGAAAATCTTATCTTTCCAGGCTTTGGTATAAAACTTTCCCCCCAAATCCTAAAAAACCTAGATTTTGGGGATATAAATCCACTACCACCATCAGGTACTTTTGAACCCACAAACGGGGGTGGACACTTGAAACCAATCACAGGGCACCCCAAGCTCTTTTCCCCAAAGAGGCATGCAGATCCCACAGACAGATTTTTCAGGACACCGAACTGAACCAATACCAGGTTAATAAAAAAGAACTAACTTTTATTATCACCACAATACACCTGTTACAAGCATAGTTGAATTGGGTAGGTGGTAAGAGCCACCAGTTAATAAACTCATGGGGAATTTTCCCATGGGAACACAACTTAGTTTCTAAAGAGAGGAAAACCCATTTCTAAAATGCACAGACATCAGATTCCCATTCCTAAACCATAAAACAATAAACCTAATGGATTTATCTAGACTTTGTCCTACTTACAAATGGTGAAGAGTCTTTTCTCGGAGAGGCACATGTAGTCTGTCCCCTGCAGTATCTGGAGAGAAACTGCTCAGACAAAGGAGGGGAAAAAACCAAAAATTCCTTTGTCTGTTTGAAATCCCTGTCTGCATTCCTATTGGCTGACTGCTACCTGGCCATCCCTCATGGTCATGACAGGGATGTAGCATCCTGTGCATGAGGCACTGAAAGGTAGCCCGAGCCCCAAGTAGATCAAAAGGGATATGGTGTTGGTAGGGATAGGGTCCAGAGTGACCTACACAAATTGGAGGTTTGGGTCAAAAGAAATCTGATGAGGTTTAACAAGGACAAGTACAGAGTCCTGCACTTGGAACAGAAGAATCCCAAACACTGTTACAGGCTGGGGACCGACCGACTAAGCAGCAGTTTGGCAGAAAAGAATCTGAGGATTACAGTGGATGAGAAGCTGGATATGAGTTAGTGTGCCCTTGTAGCTAAGAAGGGTAATGGCATATTAGGGTGCATTAGGATGAACATTTCCAGCAGATTTAAAGAAGTGATTATCCCCCTTTATTTGACACTGGTGAAAACACATCTGGGGCTCCTATTACAGAAATAATGTGGACGCACTGGAGAAAGTCCAGCGAAGGGCAACCAAAATGATTAGGGGGCTGGAGCACATGACCTACAAGGAGAATCTGAGGGATTTAGTCTTCTTTAGTGTGCATAAGAGAAGTGAGAAGGGTTTGATAGCAGCCTTCATCTTCCTAAAGGGAGGTTCCAAAGAGGATGGAGAGAGGCTGTTCTCAGCAGTGATGGATGGCAGAATAAGGAGCAATGGTCTCAAGTTGCAGTGGGGGAGGTCTAGGTTGGATAGTAAGAAATTGTTTCGCTAGGCGGGTGGTGAAGCACTGGAATGGGTTACCTAGGGAGGTGGTAGGATCTGCATCCCTAGTGGTTTTTAAGTCCAGGCTTGACAGTCCTGGCTGGGATGATTTAGTTATGGTTGATTCTGCTTTGGGCAGGGGACTGGACTTGATGACCTCCTGAGGTTCTTCCAGCCCTATGATTCTATGTATAGGAATGTGATAAATAAAAAGACAAGAGTGCCTATTCTAAACACCCGGGGAGAAATAAAACTTTAAGGGATACGTCTACATTGCAGGCTTCTTGTGCAAGAACTCTTGCAGAAAAGTTCTTGTGCAAGAGTGGGTCCATACTGGCGGGATGCTGTTACACAAATACATCCCCCCCCCCCCCGAACCACTTCGGACAGGGCAAAAGGGCACCAGGAGCTTCCGGGGGCACCGCACATAAAGGAACCAATACCGGCACCAGCACTGGATGCAGCCCGCGTTACCCACCAGATGCCTGTACTGACCCCTGGCACAGCGGCTCCTGCTCCGCCTGGGGACCCTGCCACAGCCACGCCCCCCTCTCCACCCCGGCACTGTGGCAAGACTGAAGCCATGTTGCGGTATGCTGCAGCACACTCGGCGTCTGCACCACTATGGTCTGCATCGGACTATTCTTCCAATTCTGAAGCGGAATCAGCATGGTCATCAAGGGCCTCTGCTGGCCCTAAGGATACTGCTGAGGGAAAAACTTCAGATGACGCATGCACGCTGTGCGCACACACCTATATTAGAATGGACATGAGCAACACATCTCGAAAAATCAGTTACGAGGTAAAATCAGTTACAAGGTAAGTAACAGTTGTTTCTCCATGTTGCTCCAGGCCCTCATGGACCACCATGGCTGCTTCACAGACATCTATGTGGGGTGATCTGGCAGGGCACATGATGCCCGCATCCTGAAAAACTCCAGTCTGGATTGCAGGATGGAGGCAGGCACTTTCTTCCCCCAGGGGAATTGACTGTTGGGGATATCCGCATGCCATTCTACATCGTGGGGGATGCAGCCTATCCCGTCATGCCCTGTCTGATGCGGCCGTACACCGGACACATGGACCCCAGGTGTGAATGTTTCAACCACCATGTGAACCAGGCCTATAACCAGGTGGAGTGTGCCTTCAGACGGCTAAAGGCCAGATTCCGTTGTTTGCTCACTCGTCTCGAAATGGGTGAGCAGAACATCGCAGACATTGTGGCAGCATGTTGTGTGTTGCACAACATAGTGGAGCGGAAGGGGGAGTCCTTCCCCTGGGGTGGATGGCAGGTGAGGGCCGGGCGTTTGAGCAGCCACCATCCGTCAGATACACCACAATGGAGTGCACATCTGGGAGGCCCTGAAGGACATGTTCTTCCATGTCCCAAAATAGGGTCGCTTCTGTCTCCCATCTACATCAGCATGGCCGATGTGCAACGTCAGGGTGGAGATCGTGTCGCACATCCTGTTGCACCTGTGGAGGAATTGCCCCCACGTGTGCTGCTGCCACTCCAGGTTGGCCTGCAGCTTGGTGGTGATCACCGCCTCCATCCTCTCCACGGCCTGGACATGCCACTGGAAGAGCTGGTCACACTGCCGGACTGGTGCCTGGGTGGTTGGTACCGCTGCTGCAGGCCTGGAAGGTCCCTTGCTCCTGGGAGGTCCTGCTGCAGAGAACATAGAAAACAATGCGGCAGTCAGTCAGCCCTGTCCACACTGTCCCTGAGCCCCACGTGACACCACACAACTGTGGCTTCGGCCCAATCGGTCCCCTGTGTGTATGTTCGCTTAAAGGACTAGTTCAAAATCCCTGGAGTGAAGTGATCTTCCATGGATTGTAACCCTTGGGAGACATCACTGTGAATGAAGACCCTTTTGTCTGTGTCCTGGCCAGTTGGCATGCGGTGTGTGTGTCTGGGTAGCACTGTGCACACTCCCTCCCCAAGTTAGAGCACATGGCTTTTACTCTTGTCACTCTGTCTGAGCACACACCATTAATGCTGTAGTCATGTTTGTGTGTACATCCCCACATTGCATGGGAACAAGTGTGGCAGATGAGGTCTGGGTTCTCGGACTACTGTCAGTTGACTTCCTTGGAGACGGAGCCAGAGCTACTGGGGCGTGTACCATCCCTGCAGCAAGATTCAAGTGGCCAGAGGCCATGGGCTGGCTGCTTCCCTGCTCACCCTCCCCCCAGCCCTCAGACAAGTCGCCTAGGGAAGTGTGTGGCAGCAATAAGGGGCTTTCCTTGGGTGTAGCCTAGGGGCCGAGAGCAGATGAGGGGCTCTGTGAGAGCCATGCTCACAGGGCTGGCTCGCTGCGCTTTTCCCAGGAGCAGGTGCTGTGTTGCACTGTGTCTACCACCGAGGGCCCTTGGACTGCTGTCTCGCCGAGGATGGCGTGCAGCCGGTCGTAGTGGGGGCAGGTGTCGGCTCCTGCCCCCTTGCCCTCAGTGGCCTGGACATAGCCCAGGCGCAGCTCCTTGACCTTGGCCTGGACCTGTTCAAGTGTCCGGGCCGGATGTCCCTGATCTGAGAGTGCCATGTGGCTGAAAATGTCCACGTTGCAGCAACAGGCACAGTGGTTGTGGAGGGCTTCCTCTTCTGCCCACAGGTCCAGAAGGGACCTCAGCCCCGCACCAGCAAGGGGCGTGCCAGTTGGTGTCCCTCCCTTGCTGCTGGGAGCCCTGGAATGGCTCCTGGGATGGGGGTACAAGCTCACAGGGTGGCTGAGGGACAGACATGTCTGCAGAGCTGCAATGCAGAGCTGTGTGGTGGAGCTGTCTTCTGTTGCTGCCTCGCAGCATCTGCAGGCTGTGTCTCTCTTTAAAGGGGGGGGCGGCAATCAGGAATTAGTGAGCTGTAAATGTGGGTATGGAGCTTGTGCAAGAAGGCTTCTTCCTCATATGGAGTGTCAGAGTGCTTGCGCACGAAGCCCTGTTTTCCAGCACTGTACTGTACATTTACTTGCGTAAGAATTTGCATGCAGTGTAGATGCTCGTCAAGTTTTTGCGCAATTCTTGCACAAGAAGCCTGCAGTGTAGATGTAGCCAAGATGTTTTGTTAAGTGGCATAAAGATGATGTGGATTTTGTGGGTCTGGGTGTTTGGGGAGAATGAAATTACACGTTAGAAGTCCCACTGCAGTAAAAACCTTGATTGCCTGTCAATGTCAGATATAGCTGCAAAATAAAGCACTGGGTAGTGTGTCAGTACAGAAATCCATCATTAAAAGGCTTGGATAGCAGGACCCAGAATTTGGAAAGCCAACTGTAAAGGGCTTTTGAAAGCAAGCCTGTCAGTTTCAAGTTAATCTGTCAGTTTCTAGGCAGCCAGTGTAAATCTTTCAGCTCAAGACAGTGAGCAATTGTGCTACTGTATTCTGAACAAGTTGCAAATGACTGAGGCACCACAAAGTGTTTGTGAAAAGAGAATTCACCAGCGGAAGTTTGTGCATATGATGGCATGTTTTGCTGTTTTAAATTTATCACAAGCTACATTCTCTGACCAAAAACATCCCCAGAACTATTGTGACGTAGTGGTGGTGCTGTCTACTGTTGTAATCCTATGTTTGCTCTGGTGTTGCATTCACCGTTTGACTTAAGGGGTTATGTATGATCCTACTGTCCTATGCTGCTCTGTAGTGATGCTGGGAGTGGGTGTGTACATGCCTCAGTTTACCTAGGCCCTGCAGAACTAACTGCATGAGGAGGGAGAGCCTGGGTGTGACTCACTGGGGAAGTATGTGCAGTCTCTCACCTCCTGAGGTCCAGGGGACAGCACATCACACCTGGAAGGAGGACAGTGGAGGAGGCGGGGCTGCCTGGGGCTAGTGAGCAGTGGCTGTGGGGGTGAGGCAGTCTTGGTTGAGCTAGGAGGAGTGAGGATGTTTTAGACCAAGTAAGGGGGAGAAGCCCCTTCCCCCTGAGAGGAATAAGGCTGTCTGCCCTGACTTCTGTGTTAACATCGATCCTAAGCTATGCTATGTTTCTGGGAACCAAACTTTCTATTCTGCTGTCTGGCTGAGAGTCACATGTGGCTGCGGATGGGGGTGCGGGGCCCAGGGTTCCCCGATGCACAATCACATCTATCATTGCCCAGTGGTATCTTGTGTCCTTCCAAATGTCAAAATCAGCAAACTTGAAAATTCTGGAAGTCAGGAAAGAAAGGTAAGGTACACGGCAACGTGTGATGGATAGGAAGAATGGTGGCCTTTTCTGAATATCTCAGCATTCGGTAACTAAAGGGTTAAACTCAGGTAGCTGTAGTAAGTTGAGGATCAGTAACATGGAGTCAGCAGGCCTAAGGCCTGCAACATGGAAACAGCAACAGGCCTGCAATCTAGTGAGCAAGGCTTTGATTCAGTAAGGCTTTGGTTCAGTAACACAGGAGCCAAGAAAGAAGCCCTATTGATAATTGTGTGATTGTGTAAGTTAGGTCGAGCATGGAAGGACACAGGGAGGCACTGGGTACAGACTGTAAGCCAAAGAGGAGTAATGGAACATCTTAATGTCTTGGTACAAAAACTCCCTAAAAACTAATGCACATACCGACCTATGTTCAGGACCAGGTCAGAATTGACAGTATGTAGGATAGTAAGTAAGCCCCCCTTTCGTAAGGTAAGGGGTGGTAACTAGGCAACAGAGGGTGGTAACCCATAAGTAAAGAAATGATGTAAGTTCCTTGTATCTGTCTATAAAAGGACACTGCAAAAGGTGCTCTCCGGCCGACCTTCGCGGGGGGGGAGGGGGGGCACTAGGCGCCTGAACAGCAGGTGTCATTGCCTGAACTTACAGAATGCACAGTAGCTTAACTTTGACTAACTGCTGTTAATATCTGTTATATGGCAATAGGCCTGCCCGGTGCCTTGTCAACGCGGGCCATAGTGCCCAGTGGTGTAACATTGTACTGATCTCTGTTACCAACTGGTAGAGCTTTGCATTTGACAATGAACCTGCTTGATTGATTTCAAACCTTGCCTGCATCTGTCGTTTCCGGGCCCTCTCAGAGAGATCCTGTGTTGACCCAAGTGCACGTGGTCTAACACTCTAGATAAAGGGAGTACTGATTGTTACGCACGCAGCCGAAAATTTATCCTCACCGATGGAGTAGAGGTCCTGTCAGGAGCGCGCCAGGACGTCCCTGACCAGATGATGTGGACACTGACAGTCCAGACCACCGAAGGTACCGAGGTACGAAAACCCCGAGGTACGACACTGGTGACCCCGACCGCTGATCTGGTAAGAAGGCTAACAGTTCGGTTTATCTGTTTGCAATCTAAAATGGCAGAAAATCACGAGTTAGGTAACCCCATCTACACTCCCTTAAAATGCCGGTAGGTTTTGATGAAATATGGACCTGTTGGATTGCTAAAAAAGGAGGGCCATATAAGTTTAAAAAAGAGTATGAAGAAACATGGACCAGTATATGTACAGCCATGGCAGAAACTGAAGCACTGAAAAATAGTAATAGTAGTAAAAGGCCTAGGATTTTGCAACTTATGTCTATGGCAGTGAGATGGCTTAAACAGCATGCTGCACTGCTAGCCTCTCAGGTTCTAGAACTAACCAGGGACGTAGAGGAAGGAGCACAGGCAACAGAACATTGGAAGGCCCAGGCTCTGCTGGCAGGGCAACAGGCAGTCCAAACACATGATCTGCTTGAGCAGGTAAAGCAGGAAAATAAGAAATTGGAAAAAGCTATAGAAAACTTGCAAAAAAGAGAAGTGCCGTCCCTGGCTGCAAAACAACTTTTAGAAACTCTGGTGCCTGAAGCTATGGGACAGAAATGGAAACAGGTAGCATTGGCTAAATTGAAAGATGGATCATGGGACAGTTGGAATGGATGTTGTACTGGGGACATGTGGAATGACCCAGGATCATCTTCCGCTGGTCCATGGGCAAGGGCTACTGCACCAAAACCACCACCTTATGAGGAGAACCAGGTTTTGGAAAAACCTCTTCCAAAACCTAGAACAGTCCCTGTAAAAGTGGGGAGCACAGTAGAAGATCAGGAGGATGAATCTGACGAAATATCCCCTGTAAATAAAACATTGAGGGAAATGGAGGAGGCCACTCAAAAGATGGAGGAAGCTCTGAAACATCCATGATCAGAAATTGAAAAAGAAAGAAGGGGAAATATAGTACCTAAATACACAGAGAATAAATCAGGTACATCTCGAGCCAGTGCATTAACAGCCAGGCTCAACCCTTTAAAAATCAATGAGCTGACTGCCTTAGCAGGCGCTGTTGGTTCCCCTCCGTCTGAGAACTTTAATGAATTTCTGGCGTGGTTGCATAAATGTTCACAGATACTAAATGCAGTGGGAATTGAAGTTGAACGGGACCCATTGCTAGTGCAGACATTATTGGGACCACTGAATTCGCACACTGTCGGTTTTGATGATGATATTGCGCAAATGATTAAGCGGGTAGCTCAAAAGCATTTTAAATTGTCTGGACCTATAGCTACCCTGAAAGGCTCTGCCAGACTGCCAGGAGAGGCTCCAGCCCGACTGGCTGACCGAATCCAAACCTTCCTTATGGTAACTAATGGGAAAGATGTAGAAGCATTGAAAACAGTCGTGCTGGATACATTACCACCAGGTGTAGTGGAATGGATGAATGCATGGTGTGAGGATGGAGGTAAACATAGACCATGGAGTGAGTGGATTGAAAAGGTGGAAACAGCAGTGAAGCATAATGAGGGTACCCCAGTGCATGAACTGCAAACTCAGTTAGGACGGTGGAAAACTGAGGGACCAGGATACTCTCCCCATGGCCATGGCCGGGGTTGGAGAGGTAGAGGAATGCAGAAAGGTAGACAGAGCAAATGGGTGCCGGCTGGAGATCTGAAGCAGGAAAATGAAGAGCTGAAAGGAGAGATTGAAAAGTTACAAGCCCGACTTCAGGCATGCATGCTGAGCAAAAACTCTGTGAAGGGGGAGGAGAAGCCCATGACTAAAGTTGCTGAAGCGTCTCTGTTAACCCCTAGTTTGAATGATCCTGTGGTGAGAAATCAGACTGCATAGGACAGCTCTCCCTGTAACTCAGAATGCATTTTTCAGCAGCCCATGAGTATTGATGTTTGGGGGCACCCCCACTTATGCATCCGAGTCGGGGATGAGCTTATCGATTTTTCTATTAGATACGGGGGCTGGAATACCTATTGTAAAGAATGTTTTTGAAACATACACAGTAATTGACTCTGTACATATATAGGAAATATCAGGAGATACACAGACTTATGATGTAAAAAAGCTGCCACTCCAATTCCGAGCACATACTATTCAGGAAAAGTTTGCGGTATCAGGGAGAGGGAGAGAAAATCTAATTGGAGCAGAAACCATAAAGCGGTTGGGGATAATCCTGGATTTTCCAAACATGTGTATCAGGCAAGTCCGCACTGCAACTGAGGGAATGGACTGTAGGGTAACTCTCATGGGACTTGCTACTCAAACAGTCAAAGCCATAAAACTGAAGCAACCCCCTCCTATGCCAGAAGGCTGGGAATGGTGGACTGGGCAACAGACTCTCTAGATACCAGTAAGGTACAAGCCTCTAACTTAGAGGGTGATGTGCCTCCGTACATTAAGCAATATCCTACTCCCCAAGAAGCTAAGGAGTCTGAGAAGCCACTGAAGAATTAGAAAAAAGAAATCTGATCCAAAAGTGTTTGGCGCCTAGTGCTCCCCCCCCCCCCCCCGAACCTAGGTCGGTATGTGCATTAGTTTTTAGAGAGTTTTTGTACCAAGACATTTCTTATTAAGATGTTCCATTACTCCCCTTTGGCTTACAGTCTGTACCCAGTGCCTCCCTGGGTCCTTCCATGTTCGACCTAACTTACACAATTATCAATAGGGCTTCTTTCTTGGCTCCTGTGTTACTGAACCAAAGTCTTGCTTACTAGATTGCGGGCCTGTTGCTGTTTCCATGTTGCAGGCCTTAGGCCTGCTGACTCTGTTACTGACCCTCAACTTACTACAGTAGCTAGGGGCTGTTGGCAGGGAGCCAGGAGAACCAACTGGAGACGGTATTCAGATTTGAATCGGAAGATATACCTGCCTGCTGATTTTCTTTTTGTGAATTTTAAGCCAGAATTTGAGGGTACAAGATTAATTGAACTAGGCAGAACTATCATGCCTACAAAGAATTCTGGGCATGGAAATGGACTGGACCTTGAAGCATGGATCGTGAGTAGATAGAGAAATGTGTATTTAGATGCAATCAGGTTAGTTTCTTTGTTTTGCTGTTTGGTTAAACTTCTCTGTGATAAGTCCATGTGCCTTCCCCCCATATATTACTTTAAGTTGTATCCCAGGTAGGGAATTTTCTCTGTTTTAATTGTTCTTTTCTCAGTTGATTTAAAATACCTGACAACCAAGTATGCTTTATCAAGTATATCTTTTTGTTTTGTTAATCTTTTTTAAAATGATTTGCTTCTTGTTTTCTAGAAGGTAATAGGAGATCTATGTGTGCATGCCTGAGACTGAGAGGTCAGATATCCGAGATTACAGGGTTTTTTGCCTTCTAATACAAGAGAGCTTGAATAAGAAGATCTTGGGGTACCCCTCTGGAAGAAGTTCCAAGTGTTTCTTCCTGGATTGAAGAAAGGTGGTGTGTGGGGTTTTTTTTTTGTTTGTTTTTTTTTACTTGGTGGTGGCAGCCTATATACCAGAGCCAGGAAATCTGTGATCTTGGGCAGCTTTTAAGCCAAATTCTATAGAGGCAAGATATTTTTAAGGTCTCTTGTGGACCCCCATCTTATGAACTCACAGTGGGGAACAGCTTTGACACCATGCAACCTTAACTCTGTGTTAACTAGTAGAAATCAGTGATGCAGAACCAGGGTATTTAGTATAATTTCCTTATTTACACAACATATCCCAGTTCTGTTTTATGCACATGCTGTTTCCTTAAATCTTAAGGCATCACTGTCTAGTCATGAAGAAGCAACTCTTAGCATAACTGCTCAAACACTGTATTCTCTCAATCAGTCTCAGCTTAGGGCCTTTTCACCTGGGAAAATCCTACTCCAAGACACCTCATTTAGGTTCAAGTGCTTTGCAAGGTGTTATGGGCATTAACCCTGCTTTTATGAATCATCAGAACCTTAGACTGGGCTTGACTTCCCAAACAGAGGAAAATACTTAAACCTACACAATTTTCTTACCTACTCTAAGAATTAGGTACTGCATGGATATTTGAACTCATTGTATACATCATGAAACTTATACACCAGTAACGCACAACATTAGCACTTGTTGCTATAGCAATCATCATTTTTGGAAGCCTTGAGAGAGATACTGTACTGCAAAGTTTGAGTGCCCTCAGTTACCATTGACCCTAGCTATTACTGTATTTATCAGCACAGTTTAAAGGTTTGTGCTGCACCTCCTTTTATTCAAAAAGAAGCAAAATCTGTTCACTCTGTAAAAATTGCATATTAATGAATACAACAGAAGAGCTGTTCCAAGTGTTCATTGCTATCCTTTACACCCCATTAAAAGGTAGAGGCTTTATTTCATTATTAGAAGTGGAATGAGTGATACAAGTTGTGAAATGTCTGTTGAATTAATGAAGTAAATAATTTGATGTATTGAGACAGCTACTATTAGTGTCTGATTAATTCCGCAAGTTAGTAACCATTCATTTGCCCTTTGCATTTGTTTATAAAATACATAATATCAGAAAAGTTGGTGTTCATTATTGTATATTCTAGAAGGAGCCAGAATATGCTAGGTACTGTCCACACACTAAGAAAGAGGATTGATATGTCATTTAGAATGTATTGTCTTAAACTCTATCCGTTAATTGTTGCAATACAAAGGTCTGTCATATGAGTGAAGCACAAATTAAAATAATATAATCCTTGTTAGAGTCTTAAGTTTTTGCTGAAATGTCCAGTCCTTTTCACTCTAAAATATTGACCTCTTTTTTATTACAGAAACCTTTGAAATGCTTATCAAACAGGCTGAGAATTACACAAGCATGCTTTTCTGCAGCACATACAAAAACATGGCTCTCGAGGCTGCTACCGCTGTTCAAGAGTTTTTTACGGAGCTGGGACTCTTTGTATTTGGCATAGACATTAGTACAGAAGAACTGGTGAACAGATTTTTTGATACCCTGTTTCCAATAGTCTATAATCATCTGATTAATCCTGGTCTGAAGGACACTTCACTGGAGTATTCAGAATGCATTCGAATGTCAAGAAGAGTTGTCAGTCCTTTTGGCAATGTTCCAAAAATAGTCATGGGACAAATGGGGAGATCAGTGTTATCCAGCCGTACTTTCTTGCAAGCCCTCAATTTAGGGATTGAAGTGATCAATACAACAGATCATTTGCCGTTCTCTAAAGACTGCAGTAGAGCCTTACTGCGAATGCAATATTGCCCTCACTGCCAAGGAGTGGCTTTAAGTAAGCCATGTATAGGATATTGCCTGAATGTAATTAGAGGCTGCTTGGCTAACATGGCAGAAATTGACTTTCACTGGCGTGGATATATTCAGTCTTTGGAAGAGTTGTCCAGTGCAATGCATGGGACATATGACATTGAGCATGCACTTCTGAACTTTCACTCACTTGTTAATGATGCTCTAACACAGGCTAGAATCTATGGTCCAAAAGTAATTCAACAGGTAAGCACCTATATATTTTCTGTCTTCTATGCCTATTGGAAACACACACTTGGAAACTAACTTAGAAAATTGATGGTAGATATTTGAACTATCCTATACCAATTACAGTATTTGGACCAAGAAGAGCTTTGTGCAGCAAAATAGTTGTATAAAATTGCAAGGTTTCCTTTAATTATTCACATGACGTGCTATTTTCCTAAATATTCTATTCACAGCTAAAGCAGTGTGCCATTTTTAGCATTTGCAGATTGTTTTTCAGGGTGAAAAAGCTTTTTTTTCAGTTGTGGAATGAATCTGTAAACAGTTACAGTGACAATGAAAAATGTTTCATGCTCACAAAACCACAACCTGAGTTTTTTAATCTATTTTGTGAAAATTTCTGTACTCACAGTAATAGAAATAAAATACAGTTTTCTAGCTTTTTACCACTTTGTCCCATTAGCTATTATACTTTTCAGTGCACTCGCTGAATGGTCTTTACTGAGATTTCTATAACTGTTGAATAAACAAAAAAATCTGGGGTTTTGTTGAGTAAGAGTGAGTACTTGGAAGGATAAGTAATTTGTGGTGTTTTAAAATACTAAAAAGCAAAATCTATATTACATGGCACAAGCTGGGCTGGTGAAGATGTTTATTAATCTATCACATAAACTGTAACAGGTTTGGAAATCTCATGGACATCATACCATAATTGAATCCCCTTATTTTCATGAACTAGAAATACAACATCTCATGTCTAATTTATATATAACTATAAAGATGGAAGGTAATAAACAAGCCTTTCCTTCAGGTGCCAATAGTTTGTCTTCAATACCTTTGGCCATAAGTAGATTTATTCAAATATTTCTGTTAGCAGTGAATGTGTATTTCATTTGCAATGAGTAGCACATCATTTTTTGAGGTCACTTCAGGGGAAGAGTAACTTGCACGAGAAGCTAACTTAGCTATGAATACATGAACAGTGAATTATTTTTTAGTCCAAGAGCATTAGTTAAAGCTAATGCAGCTTCTGCAAAAGGCATGAGGCATATCTATGCCAACAAGTGTTAATTCTTACTCTGTTAGATGTATTCCATCATAGTATTTTTGTAAGTACATGTTCAGCTATAACTTTCATGGGTGCTGTCACACTCTGCTCAACAGTCATGGTGTTGTGGGTAACATAAGAACCTAGAATAGAAAGTTGTTTGTTTTGAGAGGTTGTATAGATCACTTTGTGGTTGTATGTGACTGTGGTATGGTATCATGTTACCTGCTGCTGAACTGGCTTCCACCCACAAGAGACTTATCTAACAGACTAAACAAGAGACTTCTGCGGTCTTTATCCTGCTAATGTCCACAGATAAACCACACTGGCTACTTTGGCCTGCTTGCATCTTGGAGGCAATAGCAGATGTGTTAGTCATTGGTAGCCAGGGAATGGCCTACCCCCTGAAGATTTGTCAAATTTTGTTTGCCTTTCCACTAATTGGTGGTTCAGCCAGACCTTGCAGCAGAAGAACTTTTATGAAAAAAAAATCCCAATATTTTATCCCAAATTTCTAACTAACATTTGCTCCAACGTATCTTTCCAGTTTCCAGCTGTGTCCCAGGGCTGCATTTGTCTTTGGAGAAACTTCCTTGCAATTCTGCTTTTACACTGGAGGGTAACTGGTGCCCTGTAGCTAGGCCTAGAAAGACAAAGGAAGGGACAATGTCTTCTGCTTCCTTCCCTGTGTCAAATGTTTCATGGGGGAGCTTGGTCAACTCTGTGGGCAGTTTGCAGTTTTCCCTCTCTCTGCACAGTCTATTCTGGGGAAGGTCACATCATCCTCGTTTCCTGGGCAGGAAAGGAGACACACAGGATTGGAAAGACCTGTTGTACAGGAAGGGTGCATGTACCACCTCTCTGTAGTTATACTAGACTTCAGCATGACAGATCAATGCAGAAAAGAGCAGGTCCAAGGCATGCTAATTGCTGTGGGTGTGCATGCACTTACATCTGTACAAAAGTAATTCTTCTTCCTAAGTTGCCCAAATTAGTTACAGTACTAAACAACCAAAAAATTAACTAACTCTTCCCCCAAAACAAACAAACCTCAAACAAAATCCCTCTTCCTAAATTGAATTTATTAGGCAAAGTTTCATTTAAATACTCTCAGAAGGTCTGCAGCTGTCTTAGATAAACACTATGACTGTACATCCCATTTCATGCTCCCTTGAAAAATGGAACAGAGGAACGGGTCTTTTCTGACATACCTAAAGATTGGAAAATACTGGTCTGTTGTCACTGACTGCAGGTTGCTGCACCATACCTAATGGGCTATTATTCCTAGATGCCAGTGTAGGTATTTTAATATTACAAAGGGAAACTTTATGGGAAGTTGAGGCTGTTCAGAGACCTTGGAAAAATTGTGTTACAAAACTGATTCCTACCAGCACTACAGAAGGAACATAGGTAATGTGGCCAGTTGAATTAGTCCCTGAAGTATAACTGGAGGAAATGCTACTTTGAAAGTGGTAACTAGAACACATATAGGCTACGTCTACACTGGCCCCTTCTCCGGAAGAGGCATGCTAATTTCGAACTTTGGAATAGGGAAATCGCGGGGGATTTAAATATCCCCCGGGGGATTTAAATAAACATGGCCGCCGCTTTTTTTCCGGCTTGGGGAAAAGCCAGAAAATAGTGTCTAGACTGGCGCGATCCTCCGGAATAAAGCCCTTTCCCGGAGGATCTTATTCATACTTGCTTTATTCCGGAGGATCGCACCAGTCTAGACGCTCTTTTCCGGCTTTTCCCCAAGCCGGAAAAAAAGCGGCGGCCATGTTTATTTAAATCCCGCGGGGGATATTTAAATCCCCCGCGGATTTCCCTATTCCAAAGTTCGAAATTAGCATGCCTCTTCCGGAGAAGGGGCCAGTGTAGACGTAGCCATAGAATTCAGAGATGAGGTCAGTAGCTGCCCACTGATACTTTGTCTTCATTATTACCATCTGGCTATCTTTTAAATTAGACCCCTTTATTTTGGAAACAAATGTCCTCTTATAGCTTTGGTCAAAATGAGTCACTGGATATTGTTGAAAAGGGGTTCTCTATTGAGCTGTGGGTACAACTTTGTCACATACCTAGTCTCCAGTAGCCAGTTGAAATGACAGGACATAAATGAAGTCATCCAACACCTACTTCAGATCTTAGCCATGCAATCTATCTAGTCCCACGCCTATTTCTAGCCTCAGAGAAATGGGAACAGACAGAGCAGCACTCTCTATTTGAATAGTTTCCTGAAAGAAGTTTATCTTAACACTCTCATTTTATTATCTCACAGACAATTCCTAATTTTTTTGTGTGGATGATAAATTCTCCTTCTCTCCCCTCCAGTCATTATCATTACCAGACATATTCTAATTTACCTAAATTAATTTGGTAGCTGTCTGCCTTTTTTCCTGCTCCCCATGGCCATATAAAAGATGAGAGATAGCTATACTGATGCCATTTTGGCTCAAGAGTCTCTGGTTCTAACCTACTTCTGGACCTTTTGGTGTGTTTGTATGTCAGCGTAAATCTGTAATTGCAAAAAGTCAGTTAGTTGTCCAGCACCAGACTGGTTAAAATGGACTCTTGGATGAAGTCATTACCATTCTCATGGAACTTATGCAAATGCACTATGAACTGTGCACCAGGCAGCAAGAATAATGGCCATATTAAACAAGTTAAACACAGCCTTAAGTTCTTCCTTGAGACTTTTAGGGTAAGTTTAGACTACAGAATAGTAATAGAAATGTAGCCGTGTCAGTCTAGTGTAGCTGAAACAAAATACAGGCAGTCCCCGGGTTACATACAAGATAGGGACTATATGTTTAAGTTGAATTTGTATGTAAGTTGGAACTGGCTCCAGATTCAGCCGCTGCTGCTGAAACTGACCAGGGGCTGACTACAGGAAGCTGGAGGCAGAATTGCTCTGCCCCCAGCTTCCTGGAATCAGCCACTGATCAGTTTCAACAGCGGCTGAATCTCGAGCCTGGGACAGAACAGCTGGGCTGCCAGGTAGGTCCCTGCAGGACCAACCCGGCAGCACCCCAGCTGCTCTACCCCAGGGTCCACAACAAAAGCCTGACCTGCTGGGGGGGGAGGGGGCGCACTAGCTGCGCCCCCCCCCCAGCAGACCAGGGACACTGGGAGCAAAGCCTCAGAGCAAAGCCTCAGAGGCGCGGGACCCTTCCGCCTCCCCGGCTTTGCTCCAGGTGTCCCTGGTCTGCTGGAGACGGTCCCTAGCAGACCAGGGGCACCTGGAGCAGCTTTTCTCGCTCCAGAGGTCGAGGTGGCGGGACTGCTGTGCTCTGGGCGGTCCTGCTGCCTGCGAGCTCCGGGACGAGAGAGCCCCGTTCGTAAGTGTGGCTCCGACATAAGTCGGATCCGCGTAACTCGGACTGCCTGTACAGGGCTATGTAGCACTTTAAAGACTAACAAGATGGTTTATTAGATGATGAGCTTTCGTGGGCCAGACCCACTTCCTCAGATCAAATAGTGGAAGAAAATAGTCACTACCATATATACCAAAGGATACAATTAAAAAAAAATTTAAAAAACTGAATGAATTTTTTCATGTAGTTTAGATGTACCCTTGTTGACAAAACCCTGTAGTCTAGACACACCCTTCATGTGTATATATATATATATATACAAAAAAAGTTCAAGCAAAATCAAAGTTTCTACAGGGTTATAATATCAGAGGGTTAAAAATAAAATAAGGGTTTAAATAAATTCGAGCATGAAATATTTTCTTAGAGCAACAACTCTTATTCAAGCATGACAAGCTCATAGAGCACAACCTTGAAACTTCATTCTGTACCTTATGACATTACCCAGATTGAACCACTGCAGGTGTCATTATTTTTCCTATTCATTAAAACAGACTTCCTTATAGCTACCGTCTCCAGTTAGATGAATTTTTCATTTTGGTGGCATTTACTGATTAAGTCAGACAAGTAGCACTCACAACTGTCATAGCATTCATTCTCAAAATAAATTAAAGTTGTATTCTTATTCTATTAAACATCAAACTCCCATCCCTAGGAGCACTAAGATTGTAGGGCAGAAAAGAAATGCATTGATTTCTGCTAGGTAGCCACATGGCCACCAGTGTACAAATTCACCAGGTTCTACATATTGACCATCCAGGCTAAAGCCTTTTTTTTTGGGGGGGGGAGGGGGGGAAGACGCAGAAGTGCCCAGAAGAAGGTTTGTTTCATTATGGGGAATGAATGTTGAGCACTAGGACTTGCTTTTTCCTCAAGGTATTATTTAACATAGGCTGTAATTTAGGAAAGTACAATTGAATGAAGCTGTGGAATTGTCTCTGTGGGAGAACTTCAACAGGTGGGACATTTCCCTGCTGTCAGTGACTGGTAGTATGGTTTTATCCCTAAGCTGCACACAGCCAGAGTACTCCTTGTAATAGACTTTTGATTCTTATTACTTGCATAAAGGACATGATTAGGTAAGCATAGATGAATTTCTTATTCATGTTTCAGGTTCTTACATGAGTTTCCTAATATGGAGTATTGGCCTGGTTCCATTATAGAAAACACAATTACCATTTTAATCATATTTTTTGCTGACTATTTAATTCCCCAGTAGTGTCTAACAACCCTATAAATCTGAAATTACTATCTTTTGCAGCATTGTCCACTCTCAGTTTTGTCACATCTCAATGTGGTTAGTATTCTTGTTACAGCTCTAGCCCTCGGACACAAAGGAGTATACAAGAATATCAATTTTCATGTAAAATAGGTAAGTTTCCGAGGCATTAATGATACATTCCTATCACATGTGTAACATTAATGCCTCGAAAATAATACCTATAAAATGCAATTAGTTTTTATATTTTTAAATTTTATAATTTTTTTGGTGCTAACATTCAGTCTTTTATTGTCTGGTATTGGCGGTACTGTTGCTATGTACCAGTTGGCCAGTTCCAAACCCTAAAAATCAGTAGGAGTCTTTCCAGTCACTTCACTGGGCTTTGGAGCAGGCCTGTTCTGTAATGTATATCAGTGACACAATAACCTATCACAAATAGACTCTCAAGGTTATAGTTATGGGGCTTTTTTTGATCTTCAACACAACAGACTCTGACTCTTGGAGATACAATGCTCTAATCAGTGCAGGTTTTTAAAATGTGATTTAAGTCTCTGGGTTAAATGGTGCAGGCAATTTTTTAATAGAAATAGTTTATTCAGATAGAGAAACATTTATTGCCTAAGTAAAATAATGCATTGGTTTTTAGAAAGGAGTCATGAATACTTTGGAAATTGTCTCATTAATATTAATTTATCAGAGTGACTCATGAACTGTTTATCAAACTTTGATAAGCAGTTCATGCATCAATGATTCTAACAAATTCAGGATAAACAATTGTGAGTCAGCAAATAATGAGTGTCTCATGCACTCAAATCAACCTCTGCAGTGTTAGAACAGAGTCTCTTCAGAAGAAACTGAACTTTTAAGAAGTATGGTGAAAAATAAATGTTGAAAGGTGAAATTTTGAAATGCTTATGTAAAATGTTACACACTAATCACAATAGAGATTCTACTTTGTGCTCTGAGTTAAATCAATTTAAACTCTGTGGGTTAAATGGTCCAGACAATTTTTTAATATAAATAGTTAATTCAGTTAATATGTGTATGTCTGCTCACAAATGTATGTGTATATATAAACATAATTTCTCTAATATTCATAAGTGTTTTATAAACATATAGGAATGTATACTCACATACAAACAGATTATATATGGTAAATGTTTTGATGCCTGCACCTGAAGTTTTTCTATCATAAGACCTCATTTTCAGTTGCTTGCAACTTTGCCAAACTGCAATCAGATGGGTTGAAATCTTCCATGTTGGGTGTCTACCTCTGACACAATGGTTTTTGAAACATCATCTAAAACAGTTCAGCCATTTCCAAGAATAAGCGTAGAGGATAATGTTTTTTTTTTTCCCCATGTTAAAAAACCCACCTTTCAAACCATTTTGTTGAGAAACTCTAGTGCCTTCATGCTTTTGTAGCAATGGCTTGAAATTCATGAGAAGGATTGCTTTGGTAACTTTTCCCCTGTGAAAAGTTACCCTATCTTAGCCTTATAAACTTCTGAAAGCTTAGTTTGTACTAGGGTTGTTAAAATGTGGCTAATTGACTAGTTGAGTAGTCGATGGAATTTCCATAAACTACTTGACTAGTCGATAGGCACTTCCGCATTCCTCCTTTGAAATGTACAAGAGCCCCTGTGTACATTTCAAAGGAGGAATGCAGAACTCCATGTACAGCCTGGGGAAGTCCTACTGACTTCAGATTACTCGCAGATACCTGCATTGAAATGTACAAGAGTCCCCAGCGGGGGCCCTTGGGCATTTTAAAGCCATGGCTGAAATGCCACAGGGAGCCCTGGATCGGCTGGGGATTCCCCAGCTGACCCCGGGCTCCATGGTGCTTCTGCATGGTGCTTCTGCATTTTAAAGAGGCAGCGCCACACAGCTGAGTCGCGGATCAGCTGTGCAGTGGCTGTCCCTTTAGAATGCCGCCTTGGGATTTCAAAGCAGCAGTGCTGCACAGCTGATCCCTGGCTCAACAGTGCAGCGCTACTGCTTTCACAGAATCATAGCGCTGGAAAAGACCTCAGAAGGTCATCAAGTCCAGCCCCCTGCTCTAGGCAGGACCAATCCCAGTTAAATCAACCCAGCCAGGGCTTTGTCAAGCCGAGACTTAAACACCTCTACGGATGGAGACTCCACTACTTCCCTAGGTAACCCATTCCAGTGCTTCACCACTCTCCTAGTGAAATAGTTTTTCCTAATATCCAACCTGGACCTCTCCCACTGCAACTTGAGACCATTGCTCCTTGTTCTGCCATCTGTCACTACTGAACAGCCTTTCTCCATCCTCTTTGGAAGCTTCCTTCAGGAAGTTGAAGGCTGCTATCAAATCCCCCCTCACTCTTCGCTTCTGCAGACTAAACAGACCCAACTCCCTCAGCCTCTCCTCATAGGTCATATGCTCCAGCCCCCTAATCATTTTGGTTGCCCTCCGCTGGACCCTCTTCAATGCGTCCACATCCTTTTTGTAGTGGGGGGGCCCAGAACTGGACACACTACTCCAGATGTGGCCTCACTAGAGCTGAATAAAGGGGAATAATGACATCTCTGGATCTGCTGGCAATACTCCTCTTAATGCAATCTAATATGCCATTAGCCTTCTTGGCTACAAGGGCACACTGTTGACTCATGTCCAGCTTCTCATCCACTGTAACCCCCAAGTCCTTTTCTGCAGAACTACTACTTAGCTGGTTGGTCCCCAGCCCGTAACAATGCTTGGGATTCTTCTGTCCCAAGTGCAGGACTCTGCACTTGTCCTTGTTGAACCTCATCAGATTTCTTGTGGCCCAATCCTCCAATTTGTCTAAGTCACTCTGGACCCTATCTCTGCCCTCAACCGTATCTACCTCTCCCCCTAGCTTAGTGTCATCTGCAAACTTGCTGAGGGTGCAATGCATCCCCTCATCCAGGTCATTAATAAAGATATTGAACAAATCCGGTTCTAGAACTGAACCTTGGGGCACTCTGCTAGAAACCGACCGCCATCCTGACATCAAGCTGTTGATGACTACCTGCTGGGCCCGGTCTTCTAGCCATCTATCTTCTAGCTTTCTATCCATCTTACCATCCATTTATCCAATTCATACTTTGAAGTACCCCTTCCCCCCTTTGCTGCCTCTGTTTCACAGAGGCAGCGTGTGTGTGTGGGGGGGACGTAATCAACTAGTCAACAGACTAGCCGATAAGCAAATGCTTATCAGATAGTCAACTAGTCTTTAACATCCTAGTTTGTACATGCTCAGTGGCTTGCTAGGATTTGGCAGCTACATATCTGAAGATTCCATCTGCACTGAGCATTCTTTAGCCACCACAGACCCTCTGTATGACCAGACTGCACATGCAGAATCCTAACTGAACATGCCCCAGTCCAGAGGCACAGGAGCTGACTAGGATTCTCTTTGCTACTATTAACTGCATGAGTCTGCTATGCCTCTGCATAGCTCTTTTAATTCCCTCTGCTGGAATCCACGTAGCATGGAGGGATAGGGTTAAAAAACCTGAATCAAATGCAAAGGGTTATGAAATGATTCCGTGTACCAGGAGAGCTGCTGTGAACAGGAGCTGACAGCACTAAGTAGTAAAGGCTGGGTAGAAGCAAAGAGGGTCAGAAGATGCAAGAAGAAGCGGGCAGGACTAGAGAAGAGTAGGACAGGTGTCAGGTGGAAAATGGCAAGAAGTTGTGGAATGTGGAGGAGAGATGTATGATAGGGTAACATATAAGCTAGAGGTGAGGGATGTGCAGGGCAAAGCATGAAGCAAGGGATGATTCAGAGACAGGGGGTTAGTAGCAAGGGAATAAACAAGGGCAGGATGTGGGGGAAAAAGCAGAAGGGCAGAAAGAAGCCATAACCATTAGAATATATTTTCTTTCAGAATCTAGAATTGAAATATTATTCCTGAATCTCAACATTCCTGTGCTGTCTAGCAAATACAGTAATTCCTCATTTAACACAGTAGATACGTTTCAGAAAATGATCGTGCTAAGTGAAAATGTGTTATGTGGGGTCAATTTTCCCATTGAAAATAACAGAAAAGGTAGAGGTTGTGTTAGTGCTTGTGGCTCCAGCCTGCACTAGTTAGCAGCTGGGACGGGGACATAAGGTTGTGGGGGGGAAAGGGGACTGGGTTATAGCAGGGAGGGGAGGTGTCTGTCTCTGGGGAAGGAAAGGAGAGGACTGGGAGGAGGCTTGCAGCTGGGTTTCCCCAGCTGGCCGGTCAATGGCAGCTGTGTGAGGCTTCACCCACCTCTTTGCAAAGTGGCGGAGGTTCGCTGCTCGCTGCGCTGTTCCCTGGTGACCCTCCTCGCCAGATGCAAGGCGGCAGGGGAAGCCCCGTGCAGCTGCTGGCAACCCGCCAGCTGGGGAAACCCAGCCGCCGGCTGCAGCTGGGGGGGTGGAGGAGAGGGAGTGAGACATCTGGCCAGAGGAGGTTGCCAGGGAATAGTGTGGCGAGCGGCAAACCTCTTCCACTTTTGCAGGGAGGCAGGGGAAGCCCTATGCAGCTGCCGGCGACCGGCTAGCTGGGAAAACCCAGCTGCCGGTTGCAAGAGGGGGGCGGAGGAGAGGGAGTGAGGCATCCGGTCAGAGGAGATCACTGGGGAATGGTGCAGCAAGTGGCAAACCTCTGCCGCTTTTGCAGGGAGCCAGGGGAAGCCCTGTGCAGCTGCCGGTGACCAGCCGGCTGGTCGGGGAAATCGTGTTATTGTAGGGACGGTCATGTTGTTCGAAAAATGTTCCCTTAAAAAGAAATTGTGCTATTGTGAAAATGTGTTAAGCAGGCATGTGTTAAGCAAGGAATTACTGTAATGCCATATAGAATGTTATATGCTCAAAACATAATTTCCATGAGCTTTGCTGCAGTTGAGTGCTCAGTTCTTCTGCAAATCAGACTTGAGTGTCTCAAGTTGGGTAACCAGAAAATAAGGAACACGCTGTCACCATCTGTGAAAAATTTCAGTTTGTGATTTGCCCAGAATCTCGCAGGGACTCTAGGGCAGAGGTAGGCACAGAATACAATTAAGATGACATGACGGCAGCACTATATTAAAGTGCATGAGGAAATTAATAATTCTGTTTTCAGACAAGGACTTGGATGCTGTACAATAAATAAATATATGGGGCCACAAATTGAATGATTATGGTAAAAATATTAGGCAGCTGCTCATTCAGTGCACATCTATACAGCAGGGCTAAAGCCAAGATAAGGTTAAGTCGAAATAGCCTATTTTGGCTTTTTGTGATGTCTATGAATCAGGAAGTCCAAGATAGAGCACTCTTGCTCTGACTTCCCTCACTCCTCATGCAATGAGGGTTACAGGAGTTGAAGTAAGAAGTCAGCCAGCTTGACATTATTTTGACATTGTCAGAATAACTACTTGTAGTGTAGATGTGGACTTTGTTATTTCAGAATAACATCAGCTGTGTAGACATAGCCTTGATAAACACTATCCATTCGGTACAGGTTCTATGAAAAAATAGTATGTGATTATGTGATCAAAGATTGTATTGTAATGTGTATACACAGCAGGGCTGAATTAAGGTTGTATGAGCAACCTTAATTCTGGCATTTCCTACATTTGAAGTGCCTTATTTTGCAACCTTAATAATGCTCTTATGTTGCTACTTTGTGTGAAATAAGAATTTAGTAATGAGGTGGAATTTTCAAAAACAGTTAGCGTTGGTCTAACTCTCTTGCAACTCCTTTTGTCTTCAGTTGTAGCAGAGTTACTCCAACACTGAATGCTTTGAAAATCCTATCTGTTTTCTGAGAGTCTTAAGCATCTTATCAGTGGCAAGAATTCTAACCAATAAATATTTGCTTAGACATGCAAGAAGATTTAAGATCTTTAGGAAGATTTAAGTTCTCTAAAATAGTCTCAATCTGTGGATTTACAATTTATATGAAGATTTGTGTTTACTGTTATTGTCATTAAATATTAGCAAGAAGGATGAGTTAATGAGACTATATAAGAATTCTATTTCTTTATTGAGTATCATTACCAAACATGACTAGCTATAAAACATAGTTTGGATTGCTATAACACGTTTTCATATAGAATTTAATATTTCACTGATAAGCCAAAATAGTATAGCATGTTCACATGCAGGTTAGGTTATACATATACATTGATTTGCATTCTTGATTCTCTGTCACTTGTCTGTTTTATGTAGCTACTGTGTGTTTTTTTTTCAAGTCCTTTGTAGCCCAAGGGTACGTCTACACTTGCTTCCTAGTTCGAACTAGGGATGCAAGTGTAGCCGACCGAAATCGCTAAAGAAGCGGGGATTTAAATATCCCGTGCTTCGTTAGCATAATCTCTCCCACATGCTATTCCACTCTCCAGCTGATTTGAACCAGAAAGTGTGCTCCGGGACACGGTAGTTGGAATCAAACCCCTTGGTTCAAATTAACGTTACTCCTCAAAAAATGAAGTGAGGCTAGATTATACTAATGAAGCACGGGATATTTAAATCCCCACTTCATTAGCAGTTTTGATCGGCTACATTTACATCCCTAGTTCGAATTAGGGAGCAAGTGTAGAAGTACCCTCAATGTGTACAACCTTATGGGCCATATGTCCCAGAAGGCCAACTATAGTAGAAATGCTTTGAGCCAGCCAACTCAGGAGATCGTATACCAATATGTTCAGAGCTGGCAAGATGCTCAGAGAGAAGTAAAATTTTATTGAGTCCAAATGTTTTTTATGCCAGCAAGAAGGGATGGAATTGCAGCCTGTGTGCCTGGGAAGGAGCAGATTTCAATGTCAATAAAAGGTTAACATTAGCATTAGGGTTTGTAGAGCCATATGTATCTCTGATTCTATATATGGTTTTTAGAAGATTGAGTGGGTTGTAGTTAGTAATGCGAAACACATACACTGGCTGGTTGAGGCAAGATTATCAAAACTTACTATTGATTTTAGATGCTCCACCTGAGACACTTTAAAGGGATCTTATTTGTCAAATTGTTGCATGTCCTTTCTCTAGAAATCAGGCTTCTTTAAAGAATCTGAAACTGAGCACCCAGAAATGGAATAATCTCAGCTTTAATCATCATTTCTGCTTCCCATCAAAAGGCCATCATACCTTGGCAGTCAGAAAGCAGATATAACATTACACACAAATAATCATTTATATAGCAGGAGATGCTAAGTGGCAGATTCAGTGATATGTCCGTAATGGCCTGTTCAATAACCGAAGAAACCAAATAGTTCACCATAAAATATTTTTTTCTAGGGGCAAATTCAAAATTGTACTTCCACACGTATGTCTAGAATGTCCACTCTTAGGGCATGTCTACTTACTTGAAGATAGATGCTCCAGAGTTTGATCTTCTGGAATTTGATTAAGTGGATCCAGTATAGACTCCTAAATCGAATGCTGAGGGCAGCCCCTGCCAGTATCCGGTACTTCTCCTTTTGTGAGGAGTAAGGGAAGACAATGGGAGTGTTGGTTACCACTGCAAAGGCTCGGCTTAAGGTAAGCTGACTCCAGCTACACGTTTTACAGAAGAAATGGATCATTGCTGAGATTCAGTGTGGGACAAACAATTTCACTGATATGGCATCCAGAGGGATGTTTTTGTACCAGCTCTTGTGACATGCTTCTCCACACAAACCAAACTAGAGTCCTGACAGATTCTAATGGTGCACTGGAGAAGTGTCACCTTATTTTTGGAACCAAGCTGGGTATTTTACCTAGTAAGAGTCAAACACACCCTTTATCTTTTCCTTAGTAAATAGTTCCTTTTCTCCTTATCTGTATGGTTCTTCTTGCAGTGCCACAAATATGGCAGCATTGATTATATCAGAGTGAAGGGAGGTAGTCAAAATATTAGATAGTTTAAATGGGCATTGTAGCCACTGAACAAAACCTACTACTACAGGTTGAACATCTCTACTCTGGCACCTTTGGGGCTTGACTGGTTATGAACCAGGTAATTTGTCAAACCACTGGAGGTCAATATTGTCTAGCAGCATTATCAATACTTCCACTGCTTAGATGACATTTAGAGGTAATTAGAGCTAAACAACAGCACAGAACAATGAGAGCCAGAACTGGTGGCTGTAAACAAATTTTATGTAACCATAGGACACTTGGCCACACCCATAATAAGTGGACATTCGACTAACTAACATCATTCCAGACCACAGATGTTTCCTGAGAGATCTGGACTAGAGAAGTTCAACTTGTAGCCAGCAAAGTAAAAAAAATGGCTCTCTCAACAGTCACAAAATCCTTTGTTTTATTTTAATTGTTCTCTACTCTTTCTGGGGGTGGTAACTCAAACTAGTCTTTGTGGGAGCAGGGGGACTTTTGACAGAAAAACATAACCTTTCTATTTTGTAACGCTGGAGAAACAAACTATAGGAGCAGAGGGATAGGTGTTAAGATGAATGGCTAAATTTGGTGTGCTCCCTACCACATTCAAAAGCACTTGAAAATACCTGGAAATATGCCTTTTTATTATGCAAATCTGTTGCTTTTCAATGTATATGGTAGGGCAGTGGTCACCAACCAGTAGATCTACTGGTAGATCGGGATCTACTGGTAGATCTTGGAGCCTCTGGGAGGTGATCTTGACTGGTTTGGCCAAGAGGCTATCAAGTGCAGCACTTCAGCTGCCCCTCCCCTCACTGCTATGTACCTCCTACCCTTTGCCTTGGAGATGTTTTCCTCTCCCACCCTGTATTCTGTCTCTGCAGAATTGGGGGTGTGGGCTCAACAGCGTTTAGGATGGAGGGAGTTTGCTGGCTGCTTTTGAGAGTGGTGCAGGGCCAGGGCAGGGGTGAGCCTACCTTAGCCCTACTGCACCACCACAAAGGATCCACCTGTGGTAAGCAGTGTCCAGATGGAGCCTGCATCCTTTAATCCCTGTCCCAGTCATGTACCCCCTCCTGCACCCCAAACCCCTGCCCTAGTCCTGAGCATCCCTAGACCCAAACTCCCGTAAAGAGCCTTACCCTGAACCTCCTCCTGCATCCCAACCCTTGCCCCAGCCTCAGCTCAAAGCCCTTCTTACACTCCTAATTCCTTAGCCCAAGACCAAAGCCTGTGCTCTAGCCCTCTGCCCTTTCCTGATGGAAGGAAGGATGGAGTGAGCAGGGGTGGGGCTTTGGAGAAAGGGCACGAAGGAGGTGTGGGGCAAAGGTATTTGGGTTTGAGGTAGATCCTGGATTGCACTTAAATTCAAAAAGAGATCTCATACTTTAAATGGTTGGAGACCACTGTGGTAGGGTTTGTGAGCACTAAACAAATTAATGATGGTAGACATACACTAAAAGTTTCAGTCAAAACTGTAATAACTTTTTGGGATTCACGGTCTGTCAACTGTTATAAATTTCAAAGCCGTGCCTACTCACCTCTCCTTTTGTCTTCAATTCTTTCAAAAAAATAATTAGGAATATAGCAATGGAAACTTGTGAGAGGATTGTACAGATTCCACTGATGTGTTTAAAGTTAGGCGTGTACTTAAGTACATTACTGAAAGGAGACTAAATCAATAGGGGCAAGGGAAAAGAATCACAGCTCACACAGTTAAGATGTCATTCTTAGCAGAATCTTCAGATCAATGAATTTAAAGTAACGTACGTGATAGAGGAAGCTTTATTATGGAGAATAATTATGGGAATGAAATAAGCTAGACTTTTAAATATGAACAAGTATAAGCTTTAAGATATTATCAGACTCTTAAGTTTCAAAACTATAAATGATTAGTCATATACAGGTTGAACCTCCCAGACCCGGAACTCTCTGCTCTGGCAACATCCATGGTTCCGCAGGGACAGGGATATTATTGGACCAAAGAGCCCCTGAGTGGGAGCATATGAGAAACACTGGCTCTGGCTTGGAACCCCCAGCATTAATGGGGCCAGGCAACAGCCAGGGAGCTCCAACCTGGGCTGGGTAACCCCTGGAGTTAGCAGAGCCACGTAGCTGGGGAATCTTGGTCCCAGCCAGAGAACCACTGTGGGTATGTCTACACTACCCCGCTAGTTCGAACTAGTGGGGTAATGTATGCATACCGAACTTGCTAATGAAGCCCGGGATTTAAATTTCCCGGGCTTCATTAGCATAAAGCCGGCGCCGCCATTTTTAAAAGCCGGCTAGTGCGAACCCCGTGCCGCGCGGCTACACGCGGCATGGGCTAGATAGTTCGAACTACGTTCCACGAGGAGTACAGATAGTTCAGACTGGCTACGTAGTTCGAACTATCTAGCCCGTGCCACGTGTAGCCGCGTGGCACGGGGTTCGCACTAGCTGGCTTTTAAAAATGGCGGCGCCGGCTTTATGCTGATGAAGCCCGGGAAATTCAAATCCCGGGCTTCATTAGCAAGTTCGGTATGCATACATTACCCTGCTAGTTCGAACTGTCTGTCTTCAGCTGGGTTACCAGTGGCCAGGCGGCCCTGACCAGGAACCCCAGGAAATCCCTGGTTGCAGCGGGGCTGGTGGAGGCAAGCAATTGGAATCCCCTGTGGCAGTGGGGTGGCTCTAGCAGCAGGGTGGGTGGCAGCCCTGGCTGGGGAACCCCCAGTGGCAGCAGAGCTTGTGGCAGCTGAGTGGCCCCACCTAGAAACCCCAGGAACACCCTGCAGCAGCGGAACTGGCAGCGGCCAAGCGGTTCCTACTGGGAATTCTGGGAGACCCTGGGGCAGTGGGAGGGCAGCAGGGTGGGGAGCTGTGGTGGGCCAATGTTAATGGGGCCAGCGTCAGGACAGTTAGCCCCAGGGAGAGGAGCCTGAGAGTGGGTCAGCCAACAGGGTAGCATGATCTCACCTGGTCTGGCAAACTTCCTGGCCCAGGACAGCGCAGATCCTGAGGGTACTGGACCAGGGAGGTCCAACCTCTACAATAATTGAGGATCTTTCCCCTGTATATTCAAAAGAAATTGGGGCTATTAAATTATGTCAAATGATTCATTCTTTTTATATATGCTGATTTTATTCTTCTTACCAGGACTCCAGTTTCTGATCTGTGCTACACACATTACTTTACCAAAAAAGAACCTTGAATACACAATTTCCAAATGATATGTCTTTCTTTCATTGTTAGTTAAGCTTCTTTATAAAGTTAAAGTAGCTTGGAAAAATGTACACATCATTTTTGTTGTATTAAGGCACAAGCATATGGTCCATGTGACTAGTACTAAGAACGTGAAACAAAATGACAGAGAGGCAGGCAAACAAAATTAACGCTGATGTGACCTTATCAGTTTTCTGCATTACGGATCAATGTAGCACTGTTCAGTCCTTTAAATGCGACTCCCAATGCAAGATTCCTATTTGTATCTGATTATTACAGTTCCTTTTGGGCAAAATATCATTAAAGTTGAGGTCAAACATGTGAATCTCTTTTGCCTACGTGCTGTTTAATGAAACAAAACTATGCACAAAACAGGATAACAAGACCTTGATATGGAAGACTGTTGGTCTGGTGTACAGTGTTGGAACCATCAATCCAGGTTCTCTAAAGAGTGATGCTCTTTCTTAAATCTGCCCAAACCTCCACTACAAATTGAGCCTGTTGATGGAGGCACAGCAATCTACTGTGTGTAAAAAGACTGATTGGAGCCACTATGTGTTTTTAATAGTGGTCCAATAAATCACAGGAGTTTCTGGTAAGATTAAACCCTATATATATACACACACAGAGAGAGCACGCGCGCGCATAGGGGGCTTAAAAGAGATCAGTGAAGAAATCCTGTAATGAAGTTCACAGGCAAGCTCTGCAAGGGAGACGAGAGTTTTAAATGATGTTTCATGTTTTACATGAAAGCAGAACGAGTCATTAAGGAGCCAGATCAGAAGTTTTATTTTTTAACATCACAAGCATAAAAGTACTGTAAGTGTATATGCTCTTTTTAGCTAGCATCAGAGAATTCTGAAGTATGGTTTGAAATCTGTGGCATTTTCCACAGGAAAAAAGGAAAACTTATGATTGAAGCTTTCAAAGTGAGAATGCAAAAAATACGCGTCAACAAAAAACGTTTATAACTGATCTAAGGAATAACAGTCATTCTTTTCACTAGAACTTTATGAGAATTGTTGATTAATGATAAATAGCGGTAGGTTACACTATCATCTGAAAAAGGCAAACTTTTAATGGAAAACTATTGATTCTGAAGCACATCCTAAACATTTGCCAGGAAGCAGAAAAAAAAAAACCCCTCATCAATCAGCATGAGCAAGTATCTGTTACTAGATATGTCATGGATGCAGGTGGCAAGAATGTTACAGAAAATCAGCATCTGATGAAGAAAGTGAATCAGAAGCCACAAAGCTGGAAACAAACTATACAGACATAATGGATGTAAAGTTCAGCAGGTGAGGGAAAGATTCACATAGAAAAGTACACACCTTATGGACACAAGTGTGTGTGTGTGTGTGTGTGTATTTACCTGGTGTTGCTTGGGTACTTAATTTTTTAAAAAAAATAAAATGAAAATATACATGCTTCATTTAAATCATTGCTCTGGGGTGAGGCTGGGGATGAAGGGTTCAACATGCAGGCTGCTCTGGGAAGAGAGGACTACCCAAGCCCTCTCTTACTGCAACAACTTGAGGCCAGGTAAGAAGCAGCTTTTCATGGTTGCTACAGCTCCAGCAGGCACACCCCGCCCTTCACCTTGACTCCTACTCCCCTCTATACACATCCCAACTCAGCCCTGAGTCCCCCTGTCATTATCAGAAGGAGTGCTGACCAGCACCCGGTGACTAAGGGGTTATCTCAAGTAGGGTATGTCTACACTTGCACCCTAGTTCGAACTAGGTGTGCAAATGCAGGCATTTGAAATAGTCAATGAAGCGGGGATTTAAATATCCCGCGCTTCATTAGCATGATCTCACTGGCACGCTAGTTCGAATCACAGCTGATTCGAACCGGTACATGCGTGCTGGGACACGTTAGTTCGAACCAAAGCCCTTGGTTCAAACTAAAGTTACTCCTCAAAAAAAATGTTTTGGTTCGAATTAACGTGTCCCGGCGCACACTTCCTGGTTCGAATGTAGTAGGGAGCACACCAAATATAGCCATTCATCTTAACTCCTATCCCTCTGCTCCTATAGTTTCTGTTTCTCCAGTGTTACAAAATAGAAAGGTTATGATTTTCTGTCAAAAGTCCCCCCACTCCTCCAAAGACTAGTTTAAGTTACCACCTCCAGAAGTGCACGCCGGGATGCATTAGTTCGAACCAAAGCCCTTGGTTCGAACTAACGTTACTCAAAAACTGAGGAGAACTCAGCAAGGGAAAGCAAGGCCAAAGATCATACTAAATGCATCTTAATTTATTTATTAATGAAGCTGCTAAAATGTAAGTAGGACTATTATACTATTATTGACTTTAAAAAGTATCAGAAGCATGCAGACCTGTAAATAGAAGTGAATAATTAAAAAATCTCAGCATGCCACTTCTGAAAGGTTGCCGACCCCTGTCATAGAGACTGTCTGGTTTGGCCAATATACATGGTAGAGGGGTGTTCCTGGCACTTGATGGCATATATAACATTAGTTCTGTATCTTCTACTCCAATTCTGATTAAGTGGGTTGTACCCAAAGAAGTTTATGCTCTAATAAATGTGTTAGTCTCTAAGGTGCCACAGGACTCCCCATTGTTTCTACAGACACAGACTCACACGTGTACCTCTCTGAGATTTTACTACACAAAGTAATTTTCTCTCTTTTTGTATTCACATCTACTCTTCAGCTGCTGGGAATGGGCTCTATCCAGTGCTTTTTTTGTGACAGTACTGCCAAGTACTCAGTACCGGCACCTCCAGACGTAGTACTGGCACCTCCAGTCAGAGCTCAACAACTTTTCCCCTGGAGTACCGGTACCTTTTTTTTTTTTTTTTTTAAACAAAAGAAGCATTGGCTATATCCATCCTGATTTAATTGACCTTGTAAGCACCGGTCCTCTGTATAGTAATGTAACATACTCATTTTTGCTTATATACAGGGCTTGCCGAACCGTGGCGAGCCCCGCTCGCCAGCCACACTGTCCAGCAATCTGCGCATGCGCAGATCGCCGGAACCCAGCTCTTCCGGGTTACAATCTACTTGCCACGGGCGAGCAGATTGTATAATTTGTCAAGCCCTGCTTTTGTATATACCTGCCAAACTGAAGTTTCCATTTCATTCATCTGATAAAGTGGGTTCCAACCCGTGAAAGCTTATGCCCAAATAAATGTGTTAGTTTTTAAGGTGTCATGAAATTTTTGGTGGTGTTTGCTTAACAGATTAACTCAATTACCCCTCTGCAACTTGTTTTAAGAATGAACCCATGGCCCTTTCCTTAGAATACCTAAACTGGGGTATGTTTCAATCAATCACTGCTGCAGTAAAAAAGATGGTAGAGAATTTTAAGGGTAGGGGTGTTACAGATGTTGCCAATATATTGCCAATGTTAATATAAGTACCTGCAGTGCGACTTCATCTAAACTTGAGGTAAAAAAAGTCTCTAGCTTTGAAAAAAAATCATAGCTTCTTCCAAGTGTGAGGCTATTTATATGCTACCCTGATTTCCATCTCCACCCCTTTGAGAGGTTTTTACGTGTTTATTAACAGGAAAAGGTGAACTCTGGGTTATTTAAGCAGTGGTTTACAATGTGTTCTGGAAAGTGAAATAGTGCATTATAACTGTTGTTGTAAGTGAACATGAATTTACTGACACATATGCTTTACTTACAAAATTGCTTTCCCCACAGTTTTGGAACATTAATTTACAGGTTGCTAAGAAGTGTGTACACTCAGTGCTTTTTTTGTAATAGTACTGCTTGGTATGCAGTACCGGCACCTCCAGATGCAGTACCAGCACCTCCATTCAGAGCTCAACAACCTTTTCCCTTGGAGTACTGGCACTTTTTTTTTTTTTAAACAAAAAAAGCACTGTGTACATCCATTATGCAGATGTACTGAAAAGGGTCATTTTGCTTCATCAAATGATTCAGTACGTAAGATTACATGTTTTAAGTGTGAGATACCAGTGATAAAGGTCTTATAGATGCTGCTTTAGGTTACACTTATAAAACCTGATTGAATTTCATTAGGTCTGCACAGGTATATGTGATTGGCCTTGTATTTGAAATTCACTAAACAATTATAGTGGCGATGGAGAAGAAAAGAGAAAGAGCTCACTCCCTTATAGCTGTATTGAATGTGCAGAACAAACAGGAATAAGATGCAATAAAATGTATGTTAGCCACTGAAGTGAGATGATATGACTGACTCAATATACACGAAGAGCTGACTTCTGGAATAGGAAAGGTGTTTTTATATAATTACTTTTCAGAGTAGAACCTCATTGATATTATACTGAAAATAAATGAAACCCTTGGCATATATTGAAGCAGCCTCTGAGTAGGAGAGTTGGCTCATTTTTCAAGAAGCACTTTTGTTGAACAGCCTTTGAACAATTTGAACTGGCAGTGCTATATTCTGGCAGCAGGGAAATTTGGCTTAGTACATTAGGATTTTGCCTAACTTTTAAGCTATAAGAAAAAAGCCTTCTCCTCCCCCATTTGGGAATAGCACATTCAGAACATTAAACTATTTTTCTACTCTGAAAGTAGATGAGGTTTCAGCATACCAATAAGAATCCCTAACCAGACAAAACTATGGAAACTGTAACAAAACAAATCTGAAGAGTCAACATTGAAGATTTTGTAATTAAAGAGCTGAAGACACAAATGGAACTTATGTAATTCATATTTAATGTACTATTTTAAGGAAATCAGAGGTGATTAAAAGAGAAACAAAATGTGAGACCACATTGTTGCTATCTCTTCTCATACCAGACTTACAAGGTTGAATGTGCATTTAGTGCACAGAAGTTTTCAATTCTCAGTTACAGTAGTCCAGTATAAAATTGCAGTTCTCAGTAACACAGTATAATCGAGTTTCATTAGCCTTATGGAAGTGAAGTTTAGGAATTTGCCCATACCTGAAATCCTGTAAAATACATCCTACTGGCATTCTAAAACCTACATTTAAGATTTTCATATAAGGAAATACTGGAGAAAAGGAAACTATTATTCAAGCATGTACAATATAGAAATTGCTAAGAAAAAAATCAAGATAATGGTGTATCATGTGCCATATAAAAATAACTCTCCCATTGTGTGAGACAAAGTAGGTGAAGAAATACCTTTTATTGCACCACCTTTTGTTGGTAAGGTTGTGTTTGCACTTGCATGTTTTGATGAAAGTGTTGTCAACGGGCAAAAGTTGCCAAAATTGGAAACTTGTCAAACCGTTTTTTCTGGTACCTCTGTTGACAACTTATAGCCACATCTGTAGCTCCCTCATAAAAAGAAAGAGCAAAGCATTATGCGTATGCAGCCCACTGTGCCTTACCTCCCTTTCAACCACTAAACACTTGTAGTAACGTGCAATGTAGTGCTAGGCATTTTGGGAATATGAAAAACATCCTGTCAACTACCTCTTTTCTTCCTAGACATCCATGGGTTTCCAGCTTTCATGGCTGCTGCATGCTCAGCCCCAAATCCAGCCTGCCTGAATGGCAACTTCTTGGAAGGGCACCATCTCCATCCTAAATTGCCGCTACCTGCTCAGTCATCAACTTTGCCCACCTGCACAGCATACGCTGTGTCCCTTCCATTGTTTCAACACACGACGTTTCTTCACCGATGAGTTGCTGAACAAACTCTCATTTGAGAACTATTCCTCACTGCTGGGTGCATGGGTTGCCACTGGATTGATCCTCACATCCTGGCCTTCTTCAGTCTCTTCATCAACTTGTGTCTGTTATGTATCTGGGACAAGTACTTCTGGTTCTTTTCTCTTTTGAGAACTATCCACAATGTCCTGGCATTTGGTCATGGGGTTCCTACCCAGAATTACATCCGGTTCTTTATAAAATTGGCATGTTTTGGATGCAGCACCAGATCGGCCGTTTGCCTCTTTGACTTGTGATTAGCTTGCCAGAATTCCTTTATCTTGGCTCTGCTTTGTAGGGTGTCTTGCTCATACCCCTTGGTACACAAGGCTTGAGAAATGTGACCGGACATGTCCCAGTTCTTATGGGTCACTTGCAGCTCCAATTGCACTGAATCTTTACCCCACATACCGATGCTGGAGGAGGTAGTACACCACACGCTGATTAGATCCAAAAGCTCTGCATTCCTCCAAGCAGGAGAGCATTTTGATTGTTTCCTTGAGAAGACGCCATGAGGACCACCACACAACATAGGAAATGGATTTAAACTTCCCAGAGTTTGCAGGTGAGAGGGGAGCATCTCTTTACCTGTAAACATTGCATGGTTGAAGGGCAGCCAAGTTCAAGGTGATGTCCAGAATGGCTAAGCAGGGCATTGTGGGATATATGCTCAAGTCCAATAAATTCAGCAAAGACCTACCTGGTACATATTGCATGATTGTCAGCAGTATACAGATGAAAGTCCCTCTTGGAAGTTTGCCATGTGTTTTGTGGACAAGGTGAATCCTGGTTTGGTGGTTGTGTAGGAAGTTGTTCCAGGATGTTTATTGACAGTTTAATTTTTTTTTAAAAGATATTGCTCAAAAGTTACGTAATGTCTGTTCTTCTACTAAGCGTGAAAACAGGGCTTTTATAAAAGTCTGGATTCTTTTGACAAATTGTTTGATTAGTGATATTTTAATTTTGCAGGGTGATCTTTTAAAATGTACTCTTAATGACAGATTGGATAGGAATCATTCAGAACTCCACCCACTGCCTGATCAGTAATGTGCAACTCTTTTACAGACATCTGAGCAGACTGATGTCTGGTGATACTTTCACCCTGATGTGCAGCAGATATCGTATTGAGTGCCAGTGCAATTTCTTTCTCGTTGGCTTGCTTGGTCCACTTTTATATTTTTACTCATTATTCATCTCTTTTGCTTTCTAGTTTTCTTGTCCCTAATGGGATTTCAGATCAAGGTTTAGTCTTATTTCTGTTCTATCTGTGTAAGATGCATTCATACTGGCATTTTAACACTTATCGTCTATCAGATGTTCATTTTTTGCCTCAAAATATGTTTGCCCCTCCTTGAGGCAATAATGCGAGGTGGGTAAAGTTAATATTAGAATTTTTCTCAGAGCATTACATGCTACAATACATGATAATTCTAGGTCTTTGCTGGAGATTAGAGTTGAGGATTAAAGAACTTGAAAAAGCATTTCAGGGACATGATGCTGATTTGCACATGAGCTTGAAATGTAAAAAATATCTTTTGTAGGACTTCTTGGCTAGCAAAGTTAGCCACTGATGAAAGCTCAATTTCAGGTCCTTTCTTAATTTGTATTGTGTTGTAATTGAAAACAAGGTATTTGAAAATTTAAAAAAATATTAAAATATTTAAATGGTATTGTATTATGGTTTAATACTATGATTAATTGTAATTAATTTTTAAATAATTGACAGCCCTAGTTAATGATTTAATTGCCTCTATGTTGTGGCATGAGTGTATTGGTTTGGATACCCTTTCACTCTTAGAAAAAGTTCCGAAGATTCATTTGGACATTTTTCTGGCATGAGTGAGGCAGAGTATTTTGTATTTGCCTGTTGTAGAAGGAGGTCAACATCTCATCAATTTTTCCCCCCTGAGCAGAATTGCTACTTTTTGGTTGCAGTCTCTGCAGCAGCGGTTTGTGGACAAACCTGCTCCTTGGAAGCAATTAGCCTTTGATTTTTCTTATGTAAAAAGTAACAGTTTGGGGGTTTGATTTTGTGTTGAACCTTGGGTTCCTGAATTTTGAAGTGTTATCTGGTTTGTATAAAAGATGTTTTAAGGTTTGTTTTTTTAAAACTATGGCCACAGTTGGAGTGCCCAGTGCTGCCAACTGAACTTCTTGTTTATAACCCTGCCATGAGAATACCTAGCTCCATTTCTATGAATCTTATAGCTTCTTTTACTGCGGTTGATGTAATGACACTGATGCATTTAATTGATTTGACTAATTTTATGTTGGTCTCAGCAAATACCTTAGCTTAGTTTTCATTCTGTTCACTGGGGTTTCTCAGTTTTTATCTGAGGGACAGTACTGTCAAGCAAGACAGTTGCCTCCTTGAGAGAGCCATTTCTGTCTTGCCTGTTGCTCCTGCTGAGGATTGGGATGTTGACAAGCCTGGCAGCTTGCTTGCCTTCAGGGGGTCATTTTCACTTGTACCAACTCAGTCCATAAGTTGCTGTACATACTTGTGGTAAAAATTTGTCATTTTCGATTAGTGGTTGATTATCCTGATGTAGTAGGGAAGCCAGCATCTGATGATAGACTCCTGTCAGCCAGCCTAGCAAACTGCATACAAGCATCCAGTTGAGAACAGAACGAGTCATCTCCAGTGGAAAATTCTTCATGAAGCTATTTCTACATATGTGTTTGTACACCATTTGATTATGGAGGTTTCTTTATGTCCTTTTCAAGACACAATGGAGACTGTATATTTTTTAAAATGGACAATGTCTGACCAAAACATTTTCAAGGCATAATGCAGATATGTTTGTAAATCTATATTTAACAGTAAAATACAGTAGGCATTCGCCCAGTGATGCAGTGTAAACATCACCCCCTGCATCACTGGGCGAATGAACTCTCACGATGGAGTCACCGGCCAGGGCGGAAGGGTCTCGTTAGGACCCAACGGCCAAGTGTTTGGGACCAAGGCGTGCCACTTCGTTATTGTGGATTGCGGCTATGGCCTACCAGCTATGGTTTGAAATAGCAGGGAAGGTGGATCTCTTCAGCCCTGGAAGGCCGTCTGCCTAGGAGAGGGAAACTCTGATGTAAAACTTACGGCCCGAGGACCTTGCTGTCACCATCCCAGCTTGCTAGGCCATGGCAGCTGAACCCCGGGTTTAAAGGGTGGAGCCAGTTCTGCGCACACTGCACTCCACTTGAAAGCTCCTTTGCACAGGCAAGAAGGAAATACTCACGTCTACTCCCCCCGGTCTCACTAAGTCCTGTAGCGATGAGAAAGGGGCGAACTCGGCAGGTGTAAGATGACACTGGCAGCCGCAGTCTCAATCCTGCATGTAGGCGGCTCAGGCGCTAGTGGTCGTCTGATGATGACCTGGAGACGACGACATCACTCGGCAGCACCCTGAGCAACCAAGCAGCCTTTTTTGTGGTCAGCACTGCTTGCTCCACTCGGAGAGGGGCCTAGAAAAGGTGGCCTAAACAAAGCTCGTCTCCTCCCCCAGTTGGCTTACCGCAGTCAACGGGCATCTCCATATGCAGTTGAACCATATCAAAGACTCAACGGCGCATCCCACTCGCCTTAAAAGGTGGGAAAGGACTTAAACTCGCATGCTGGACCATCAGAACCATGTTAGACTCAGACGACGGCACTGGACTTGAGCGACGATCCGCTTTAATTGCACACGAACTCACTAAGCTGGATGTTGACATTGCCTCACTCAGTGAAATCTGCTTTTCAGAGGAAGGCAGTCTAAGAGAGCATGGCGCAGGTTACACCCTCTACTGGTCAGGCAAACCAGCGACAGAGAGACGCTTTTCAGGTGTCGGCTTCATGGTCAGGGACTCCATCACTATCAAGCTTGCAAGCCTGCCAACTGGCCACTCTGACCGCATCATCTCAATGCGTCTACCACTTCGTGACCAGCAACACACCACACTGTTTAGTGTGTATGCCCCAACTCTCCAGGCAAACCCTGCTGACAAAGACAAGTTTTATTCCGACCTACGCAGCCTTCTGCAGGATGTTCCAGCTGATGACAAGATTGTCATCCTGGGCGACTTCAACGCCAGAGTGGGCAGAGACTCGGAAACCTGGAAAGGCATACTTGGAAGGCATGGTGTGGGCAGCTGCAACAATAATGGACGCTTGTTACTTGAACTCTGCGTGGAACAGCAGCTTTCCATTACCAACACTATCTTCCAGCAGAAAGACAGTCTGAAGACAACCTGGATGCACCCTCGGTCAAAACACTGGCATCTCATAGACTACATCCTAGTGCGCCAGCGTGATCTAAAAGATGTCTTTCACACCAGGGTAATACCCAGCACCGAGTGTCACACAGACCACCGCCTTGTCTGCTGCAAACTCAGCTTCCACTTTGAGCCCAAACCAAGGAAAGGTGGCGCCCCGAGTAAGAAGCTCAAAGTCTGCAGCCTTCAGTCTGCCGTGGTCAAGGCAGTTTTCCAGGAGAGCCTACGATCCAGGCTAGAGGAACCGAGCTGTGGGATCGTATAAAAACCGTTGTTCTGATCAAAACCGTTCTGATCAAAACCGTTGTTCTTCGGATTTTCCACGAAGAAGAACAGGGATTGGTTCGATGAGAACAACTTAGAAGTCCAAGAGCTGCTGTTAAAGAAGAGGTCAGCACACCAGGCCCACGTGGCCCAACCATCCTACCCACACAAAAAAGCAGCCTTCCGCCTGGAATGCAGCACTTTCCAGCACAAGCTTCGAGAGATTCAGAACGAGTGGTGGACCAACCTTGCAGTAAGAACTCAGCTTTGTGCTGATACTGGCGACTACAGGGGATTCTACGAAGCTCTAAAAGCAGTATATGGCTCCTCATACCAAATCCTGAGCCCCTTGCGGAGTGCAGACGGGAAAGAACTGCTTACTGAAAAGGACTCTATCCTGAACCGCTGGTCTGAGCACTTCTACACCCTCTTCAATGCTAGCCGCTCAGTCCAAGAACCAGAGATTGACCGCAACGCACAACAACCAGTGAAAACTGAACTGGATGTGGCACCAACATTACAAGAGACTGAGGAAGCCATTGAACAGCTGAAGAGTGGTAAAGCTGCAGGAGTTGATGGCATCCCTCCTGAGGTATGGAAGAATGGAGGCCCAGCACTGTACACCAAACTCCATGAATTCTTCGTCTGCTGCTGGGAGCAGGGTAAACTCCCTCATGACCTCAAAGTCACGCAGTCATCATCACCCTGTACAAGAACAAAGGGGAGAAGTCAGATTGTTGCAATTATCGTGGCATAACACTTCTGTCCATCACCAGCAAAATCCTCGCAAGAGTATTGCTGAATAGACTGGTACCCGCGATAGCAGAAGATCACCTCCCAGAGACACAGTGTGGCTTCAGAGCCAACCGGGGAACCACAGACATGGTGTTTGTCCTGAGGCAGATTCAGGAGAAGTGCCGGGAGCAAAACAAAGCGTTGTACGTCACCTTTGTGGACCTGACAAAAGCGTTTGACACCGTGAGCAGGCAGGGACTTTGGAAAATCCTGGAAAAACTAGGCTGCCCACCGAAGTTCCTCACCATGATCATCCAGCTTCATGAAGACCAGCTTGGACAAGTCAGACATAGCAGCGACCTCTCGCAGCCTTTCCCTATTGCAAATGGCGTGAAACAGGGATGTGTTCTTGCTCCCACACTGTTCACCATTTTGTTCAACATGATGCTCCAGCAGGTCACAGAGGACCTCGACGATGCTGATGGCGTATACATCCATTTTCGTCTCGACGGGAGCGTGTTCAACCTGAGGCGTTTGCAGGCCCACACAAAGACCATGGAGTAACTGATCAGGGAGCTGCTGTTTGCTGACGATGCAGCCCTCCTTGCTCACACAGAGGCAGTTATGCAGCAAATTACATTTTGTTTCGCAAAATCTGCTCAGATCTTCGGTCTTGAAGTCAGCCTGAAGAAGACTGAAGTTCTTCATCAGCCCGCCGCACCGCACGAGGAGCACCATCCACCAAGCATCTTCATCGAACAAACAGAACTGAAAGTTGTCCACCAGTTCAGCTACTTGGGGTGCGTGATCTCGTCTGACGCCAAGATCGACAAAGAAGTCGATAACAGGCTGGCCAAGGCAAACAGTGCATTCGGCAGACTATACAAATGTGTCTGGAACAATAGCAACCTCAAAAGAGACACGAAGGTCAGTGTCTACAAAGCTGTTGTGCTGACCACTCTCTTGTATGGCGCTGAGTCCTGGGTCACGTACCGTCGTCACCTGAGTCTCCTCGAGCGTTTCCATCAGCGCTGCCTCCGCACAATCCTCAATATTCATTGGAGTGACTTCGTCGCCAACACTGAAGTCCTCGAGTTAGCGGAGGTCACCAGCATCGAGGCCATGGTCCTCAAGATACAGCTTTGCTGGGCAGGGCACATTGCCAGGATGGAGACCCACCGCCTACCCAAGATTGTGCTGTATGGGGAACTATCCCCTGGCTACCGCGACATAGGGGCACCACGAAAGCGGTACAAAGACTCCCTGAAGAAGTCCCTCACTGCTTGTTGTATCGATCACCGTCAGTGGGCAACACAAGCAGCTGATCGCAACTCCTGGCGGCATACAGTCCACCAGGCCACCTCCTTCTTTGAAGATACCCGCAGGGCCTGTATGGAGGACAAAAGGAGAAGGAAGAAGAACCGTGACCCCTCAGCACCTATCCCAGATCAGACCTATATTTGCAACCGTTGTGGCAGGACCTGCCTGTCCCGCATAGGCCTCATCAGCCACCAGCGTGCCTGCAGAAGACGTGGATTTCCTTCCTAGATCTTCGTTTGCGAAGCCAAGCCATGATGATGATGACAGTAGGCAAAAAAATCAAAGGACAGTAAGGCAAAAATACCCTTACTTATTATTTGTAAAAACAAATAACTGTAACCTGAGACAAGTAAGAAACATTAAAAAAACCCATTGTAAACTAGGTATTGGGGTTGCCAATATTCTTTCTTTTTTCTTTGTAGTGGTTTTATGCCTTCATTTGGAGATCAGATTTTCTACTATTATCAGTAGTTTGGATCAATTTATTCAGCAGCTGTCTATTGAAAAGGCATTTTGTACTATGCATGACGGGCAATTATTTTTGAATTCATAATTTTTTGTTTGTTTTCTGTTTCTGTATTGATTTAATTTTTTTTAAAAAGTTAGTTTCTCATTCACACACTGATATACCTACATAGTATCTGTTTCTCCCTTACATTGTCTCTCTCTGTCACTTTCACCAGAAGCCCTTGAGTTGGGCATATAAACAGAAGTTTAATATAAAATACTTAGCTGTAAACACACAAACTGTAAAAGCATGATCAGTGATTGCAAATATTATTTAAATCCTAGTGCTCCCTCTTGTGGCTTAACTAAGAAGAGAAATGTTAAAAGCCAAACCCTAAGATACATTGTACTCGGGAGCTCAGTTGGAGATTATTGCAGGTGAAAAGGGGCACTAAATCTTGGTATCAGATTCTCATCTTTGGTATCAGTCTCATTCTATCCAGGTTAACAGGCCTTCCCTTTGAGCCACTAGCCTCCTGACCCTTTCACTTTTTTCTGCTACGGTTAACTTTTTGATTACGTCATCCAGGCAAGTGTCTGAACTCCATGCCCTGACATTGGGATGCCCGTATACAGTCTTCAAGTTACAGTTTAGACCTCACCTGGCTTTCCTGCCCAAGGTGGTGTAAGCTTTTCACATGGGTCAGGATATCTTCTTTCCAGTCTTCTACCCTAAGCCCTATAAGACCAATTAAGAAAGATGCCTTCAAGCGCTGTACATCAGATGGGCACTTATTTTTTCCTTGAGAGAGCAAAGCCCTTTCATAAATCCCCACAGCTCTTCATGGCCTACGCTGATCATATGAAGGGACTTCCAGTCTCTTCTTAGAGGATTTCCAAGTGGATCATCTCTAGCTGCTTCCATTGGTGAGGGTACATCTTACCAGGGCTCAAGTCTCATCGATGGCATTTCTGGCCCATGTCTCTATTCAGGATATCTACTGAGTGGCAACGTGGTCTTCAGTGCACATGTTCACGTCCCATTACACCATTATACAACAAGCCAGGGATGATGAGGTGTTCAGCAGAGCTGTGTTGCTGCCTGCATATCCTTAAATGCCTATCCTCCTCTACAGATACTGGTTGCAGTCACCTATGTTGAATGGACATGAGCAAGCACTCAAAGAAGAAAAGACAGTTACCTGTTTCTGGAACTGGTGTTTGAGATGTGTTGATCATGTCCATTCAACCTCCCACCCTCCTCCCCTCTGTCAGAGTTTCCTAGAAGAAGGAACTAAGGAGGGAGAGGCTTGGCAGCACCCTATATGATGGCACAGCATGTGTGCACCACTCCAAAGCATGCTGGAGCTGGTCCCCTATGGATACTGCTGGGGGAGTCCATTTCAAACACCTTTGTTGAATGAACATGAAGAACACATCTTTAAGAATACCAGTTATGGAAAGAGATTACTGTCTTTTACTAAAAAAATCTATTCATTGCAGTTGAAGGCTTTTTCTGATTCTTGCCTTTTAGACTGAGCTAAGTAAGTACAATTTATAAAAGTCTTAAGTTATCCAGTAGTGTGTACAAAAAGAAGCGTATCTGATCCTGGTATGGTAATATTTAATTTAATAGTCTTAGATTTCTAAATCTTTAACAAATGGTATGGTCCTTTTAGTGAGGAATTCAGTCCTTAAACCTTGAATCATCAGGAGATTCACCCTTCTCATGAGTGAGAGGAATAGCAGGTCTCAGCTCACTATCTTATATTGCAGGAGAGGAAAATCTGCCCACAACCTTCCACCTAAAATAGGGACCCGTTCCCTTTTTAAATATTTTATTACTTGCCATGGTACTGTTTTGTGAGGAGTGGGGAAGTTTGGATGTGTCCCAACTTTGGAAGTTGGATCGTGAAAAGTGGGGCTTCTTGTCCCTCTTCCTTTCCTTTCCCATTTTTTTATGAACTTGCTTAAATCATTCCCATACTAGTAGGCTGCACCCTATGTTCACCAGCTCCTTCCCCGGCTGCTTTCACTTTCACAGCCTGAAAGCGTGTGAGCATGTTGACGTTGGCTTGAGAGCATGATGACATCATTCTGTCACCCAGCAGGAAAATCTTTTATGTATATATAGAGAGATTATGTTAGTCTTTCAATAATACATTGGTGCATGCAAGTTATATGACCAGGACTCAAATGATATCTGATTGAGAGTTTGTCTCTTACTATGGCATATTTTCTATTTAATAAATATATATTGCCATAATTTGTATCTCAGTAACTAATAGGAATATGAGATATAATGATGTCATAACAGTGTCATATTAAAATGATAACAGTGCCAAATATTATTAAAGGAAGATGTGGGTTCATATTATTACTGTTTTATTGCATTTGTATCACTATAGCACCTAGGAGCCCTAGGCAATGACCTCATTGTGCTAGGCAATAAACAAATACATAACAAGCAACAAACAACAACAAGAAAACCAAAGGATGATCTTTACCTCAATACGTTTACAATTTAACTATAAGACAAGAGACAACAGGTGGATAAAGAGAGATGTTTGAGGACAATGAAGCAATATTGAGCATGATAGCAAGTTGTCTCAGCATATGTATTTGTATCTTTGTCAAAGAGCAATTTAACTTCCTTGGTGTTAAATAGATTTTATTATCTATATGGATGTAATTAAACTTACACTTTGCAAAACATCAATGCAAGTCTTCATCCTAGTTCATTGTGGGTGCATCTACATGGCACTGTTATTTCGAGATAACGAGTGTTGAAATAACAATGCGAGTATCTACACAGCTATTCCATTATTTCAAAATAATGGATGGCTTACTCTGAAATCTGTAAACCTCATTCTACAAGGAATAATGCCTATTACAAAATAGCTATTTTGAAATAAGGCACATGTGAATGCTCCACTTCTGCTTTCGAAATAGCCCTCACCAGGGCCATTCTAAATTATTCCCTCCCAGTGCCTCCTGGGGCTCTAAATCGAGAGAACACGTCTACATTAGGTTTCCCTGCAGTCTAGACTTGTTATTTCGAAATAAGCTATTTTGGAATAACTATTCCAGAATAGCTTATTTCAAAATAGGCATGCAGTGTAGGTGTACCCTGTATGATATAGTAACTGCACTGAACATATTGATCCAATACTCATAAAGAAATTATAGTTTTTAAATATTCCAAATTTAATTGAAATGGAAAAAGATTAAGTTGCTATCTCCAGCATTTATCAGGTATCTGAATTAACAATCTGATACCGAGGGTGTGTCTAGAGTATAGGGTCTTTTCGAGAAAAGTAGCCTGCGTCTAGCCTGCAGCCACATTCTTTCGAAAGTAAATTGAAAGAACGCGGCAGTTTTTTTGATCATGATAAACCTCATTTTATGAGGAATAACGCCTTTTTTGGAAAGTACTCTTTCAAAAAAAGGCACTGTTGAATGCAAACTATACATTTTCAAAAGAGCGTCTAGACTCTCTTTAGAAAAAGTGGCTCGCTTTTTTGAAAAATCTGCTTGTAGTCTAGATGCTGTCTTTCGAAAGAGGCATTTTAGAAAGATTCTTTCGAAAGAAGCTTGTAGCCTAGACATAGCCTTAGTATTAGATAGGATACTGAGTCTTCTAAATGTGTAGATCTTTCTGGAAAAATGCAATTAATTACATATTGATGAATGCTTCTGTCGTGATCATGAGGGTTAGCCAGCAGCCTGGGGACTAAGGGGTTACCTATGTTCCTTACCTAGCCAGGTGGAGTGGCCAGTAGGAATGTAGGTAGGAATTTCAAACTGGGACAAAGGAATTTTTGGTTTTTCCCTCCTTTGTTCTGGCAGCTCTCTCCAGCTATTGAGTGGGACAGACACTATGTCTCACTCCAAGAAAAGACTCTTTCTTCACTTTCTGTAAGAAGGTAAAGTTTAGATAAATCCTTTTCATTGTTTTATGGTTTGGGTATGGGATCTGCTGTCTGTGCATTTTTAAAAAAATGTTTTGGCTTCCCTTTGTAACTAAGTTCTAGGCCCATGGAGTTTCTCCATGATTATATTATTTTGTTACTTTTCCAACTAATCGTTTTGCTTGCAACAGGAATAGTGTGGTGATAATAAAAGTTTTCTCTTTTCCTTTTATTAACCTGGAATTGATTAATGGTGGTGCCCTGCTTTTTACTTTAGGGGTGAGATTTTCCCAAATGGTCTCTCCCCTGGTTTCTTTATTAATTTGGGTGATGGCAGCAGAGATTGTATCCCTAAAATCTAGGGTTTTAAGATTTTTGGGGGAAGTTTTATACTAAAGCCTGGTAGATAAGGTTTTGGGGTACACTTGCTGGCTCCCACTTCTGCATTTATCTTGCCATAGTGGGGAAAGAGCCATGACAGCTTCCTACTTGAGAACACCCAGGTATCTCATTCCTTCTTTGTGTGTCACCATTTGTATTTATAATGGAAGCAGTTAACACTCTTGTTTGCTGAATTTGGGTACATAAAATATGGATAGTTGATCTGAACACCCCCATACTCATTGGAACTCTAGCTAACCTTCCTAATATGGCCATGAGGTCTGGCCTTCATTCTTCATACAATCAGGGTTTTAATCAAAGTTAACATAAGAGGTAAGGTATTGTACTATTCTAAACTGGTGGCATTGTTTATTTATTTTCCCCCCACATGGCTTCTTTGTCTTTAGGTAAACAAGATATGTGGTCATCCTCTGAGAAAGCCGACGCTGTCCCCAGTTTGGTCTCCAGATCAGAACAAAGATAGTCAAGGGATGAAGATGTCTACAAGAGACAGTGAAGAAACACTGACCAACAGAAGAAAGTAAGACATTAGTTTTACAGCCAGAAAGAAAGAAGAAAGTAAGCCATTAATTTTACAACAGAATAGACTATATTCAATACAATGAAATGCATCAGCATAGAATAAGGGACTGAAAAGAATGCAGTTTTACATTTCAATGGTACTTTATGCTCTATTAGATTTGTAAAATGTAGTCATTTTACAAAAACTAGATTTTTGTTTCCTGAAATAATGGATAAATGAGCAGGGACATTTCCCGTGGCTTGAAATATTTAGAAGAATTGACAATGCTGCTAAAACATCATCTGTATCCTTGTGTGTACAAGCGTGCACATATGCGCGAGAGAGCATGTATAATATACTTAATGGGCCTAACAATGTGGATTACCAAATGTGTCAAAAAAGTGTTTGTCCCTTTTATCAGTAGACAATTTGTATGATGAGGCGAGAGCTGAATTGATCACAAATAAGAGAATGAAATGGTTTGTTCTCACATATTTTCTAGCATGATAAATGTAATGACTGAGCATTTAGAGCTAAATCCAGAAGTCCTTAGGCTAAAATTCTATTTATGATGATGGGGCTTTTTGCCTATGCAAGGCTAAGTTAAAACAAAGTAGAAACTTCAGAATTTGACCCTTAATCATGACTAGTTATTATTATTTCCCTTCCTTATTAATGGAGTAAAAGAACTAATCATGACTAGTTATTATTATTCCCCTTCCTTATGAATGGAGTAAAAGAACTACTAGGTGAAGACATTACGGATGTGGGGAATGCTATAGCACTGCCAGATTTTTTCACCCCACACTTGGGTCCCAGATGCCAGCCCATGTCTGTCTCAGGGGTCTTGGCTTTGATGTCTCCTTGGATCCCAGCTGCCAGGGGCTCTACTGGCATCTGTGGTCCCAGCAGCTCTGCTGCAGGCCCCGGGGCACTGAGAATTGGACCAGGCTCTGCAGCCACCCTTGTCTGTGTCTCCAGCCTGGAGCAGTGAGGGATATGGACAGGGTAAGGAGAGGAGGAGGTGCAGCTCAGCACTTCCACACTAAAAATTGTTCTTGTGGCATTGTCCTACCTTAGCACCTAGTGGCCACAGTCAAGATATCATAGGAAGAGCCCCATTGTGTGTGGTATTATACAAAGACATGCACAAAAACTCCAACAGTTTCTGCCCTAAAGAGCTCACCATCTGTACACATAGGTAGGTAGGTAGATACATGGACAGACTCTACTGTTGGCTGGGTTGTTTTGTTTGTTGAAAAGAAGGAAAGTCTAAGGAGTCTAGGGAATAAGGCTTTAAGTAACAGGATCTCAAACTTAAGGGCCACAGGCCATCTATGTCCAGATCATTTTCACAATCTGGCCCAGGATTCCCTGTGTCCCAGGAGTCATGTCCATATCCATCCCTACTCCTTTCTGCCACTTCCCTGCCCTCTTCCCTCCATTGTACTTCTTCCCCAATTCCTGCTTCTGCCCCACACCAGCTGCTGTTTCTCCCCTCCTCGGTAATCCTTGGGGCTGCGACCCTTGCGGGAGGAGGTGGAAGAGGTGGGGCAGTGATAGGAAGGGGCAGGGCTTAGGGGATGTGAGTGAACTTCTCTCCCAGGCAGCTGGGTCTCCCAGGCTGGATGGCAAAAATGGTCTTGCCACACATAGGCCGCCACACCCATGTTAAGAGGACATCCGGCTAACTAAAATCATGCTGGGCCACTGATCTTGCCAGGCCAGAGAATGCTGGACTAGAAAGGTGCAACCTGTATGTCTTGCTAGCATGTGCTCTGTTCTTAAAGGGAGAGTGCATGTGCCTAGCACTGGCATGCGTATGTATGTATGTAGATATAGATATATAAATGCCTGCTGAAACCATAGGTGAATATTTTACTTTGCCATCTTTTTCCTTTTCACCTCTGTTTACCCTGAGGAAGGGAGCTGGAGCCAGTAGCAAGGATTATTTCCATTTTTGATTCATGGAGAGGAGAAGGCACTTACAGGCTTAGCTATTAGGCCAAGCTGGTATCACTCTCAAAGTGTTTTGGGTAGTGACAAGAGAATTGCTAGCACTGTATTCTGTGTGAGAGAAAGAGAGGCGGAGAAACTAGCTGCTTCAGCTAGCATAGGATCCTCTCTGGCACCATCTGCTGCTTTTTGCAGGACATTGATTAGGATGCTGCTTGCAATCTGTTCTCTCTTACTTTGTGGCTGTGTCTACATTGGCATCCCTTTCCGGAAAAGGGATGCTAATGAGACACTTCAGAATTGCAAATTCGCGGGGGATTTAAATATTCCTTTCAAGTAGGAATAAGGGATCCTCCGGAAAAGGGCTTATTTTCCGGAGAATCGCGTCTAGACTGGTGCTTCTCTCCGTCAAAAACCCTGAGCCAGAAAAAAGCAGCAGCCATGTAAATGCAAATGCCGCGGGGGATATTTAAATCCCCCGTGGATTTGCAATTCCGAAGTGTCTCATTAGCATCCCAATGTAGACACAGCCTGTGTGTCTGGCAAGGTGTAAAATCCCTGGTTGTTTCCCCTAACAGTGACCCAAGGAGATACTACACTGTATTCCTTGGAATCTCATTGAAGCAAGTGCCAGTTAATTGAGTAAGACTTACTGGTAGGGTTGCTAGGTGTCCGGTTTTGAACCGGACAATCTGTTATTTGAGCTTTCTGTCCGGGAAACAAATTGAGAAAATACTGGACATATAAATGTCCGGTATTTTCTAATTAAGTGAGTTTTATTATTATCATGAGTATCAGTATGTAGTTGTGTACTGCCTGGCTGGTAGACACGCTCACACTGCGTGAGCATGTTTACCAGCCAGGCAGTATGCAACTGCACAGTAGAGAAGAGGCGGGTGGGGTGGAGCCGGGGCAGGATGGAATCCCCGGGGCTAGACTTGCCCGTGCACCCTGCCAGGACCGTGCAGCACCCCGGGATCTGAGTGTGCCCTGGCCAGCCTCACTCCCTGCCATCTGTTTCTCCCCCGCTTTTCCCCCCACCCTGGTCAGCCCCATTCCCCCCCAACCCCTCCCAGCCAGCCTTGCTTCCCATTGGTTAGTTCCTTTCCCCGATCTCCCCCAATGAGCTCCACTCCGCACCTGCTGGTTCCCCCCTGGCCAGCCCTGCTCCCTCCAATCCCCTCCCAGCCAGCCCTGCTTCCCACCGGCCGGTTCCTCACCCCACCAGCCCTGCTCCCCGCCAGCAAGTTCCTTCCCCCGATCTCCGCCAGACAGCCCTGCTCCTCGCCAGCTGGTCCCCCCGGCCAGCCCCGCTTCCCCCCAGTCCCTTCCCGGCCAGCCCCGCTTCCCCCCAGTCCCTTCCCGGCCAGCCCCGCTTCCCCCCAGTCCCTTCCCGGCCAGCCCTGCTTCCCGCTGGCCTTTCCCCCCCATCTCCCTTGGCCAGCCGTCTCCCCCCCCACCACCACCCATCTGAGATCTAGTGTGTTCGGTATTTTTTTGAAATCATATGATAATCCTACTTACTGGTTCTCACAACAATTAATGCGCTATTGTATTGATAGAACTGCAATTAAATTTTGGTGCCTTTGTCAACTCAAGCTAATTGTGTGGAAGACCTATGCATCCTTTAAAGTGCTGAGATAGCACAATGGTAGGCACAGTTTAAGAACCTGAACTGACTAGAACAGAACAGTGCTAACTTTTTTTTTATAAGAGCCACCACTGTTGCTTAATATAAGTCCATTGTTTATCATCTGTTTTTATAAGCATTAATAACATATCAGGCTTTTCTCTCTGTGTGTGAACAATCAAGTAATTTCTACCTCTAATTCTCAAACTTTTCAGTGTGCATCCGAGATTGATTTGCAGACTACCTTACCTCCCATCCACTACCATGTGGACTGCCTCTTATCCTAGTCATGAGAATACAGTATTCCCATGGTAAATACAGCAGCTGCTTATGTGGAAATGTAAAATAACTAAATTATGTTTTTAAAACTGCTCCGCTGTCGATTCTGTCTCTGAAGGGAACAACCATTTTCTGTCTTCCTGTGTACTACTGGCTACTTGTAGAGAAGTTGAGACAGTTCCTTTTCATTGTTTCCAGATATTTTTTTCAGACTTTGGCTGGGGTTAGTGGTTTCTCCCATTATGGTTAGTATTGGATCAATGCCCTAGATATCATTAGTAACAGGTATTTAAAAATCTTTATTAGTGTTGTAGTTTCCTAATATACAACTCACAAATGACTGTTGAGATGGAATCTTCTATATATATTATATCTGTTATCTCTGCTGAAATAATTCTTATTGTCAGCACTAGTTAATAATTTAGACAGCTGGTATCCAAACCAATATTTTCTAATAATCAGAGACAACAGAAATAAAGCAAATATTTCTGTGCTTTTGATACTGAATAATCCTGCAGTTAATAAAGCTTACTTTTGTAACTATAAAACTAATATTAATAGATCTTCTAAACAATGTATATTTTTACCACTAAACATGAATAGCATCTAAATGTTAGAGCGGTAAGGGAATAACGCGGTCAAAACCGAACATTTCCACAGCTTTTTCAAATAAACAGATAAGCAAGGTCTGTAGCTTCTGATAACTATGATTACACATTTGTGTTCAGCTGCTACCATGGCATCTTATCTAGAAAGAAATTATTCAAAATTTGACATTTAAACTCTCTGCTCTTCTGTCTGCTTTGGTCAGACATCTAGAGAGGTTGAAATCAGTTGTTATTTCTCCATTAAGTGCAGTTTTGCCTCAGGACTTATTTACTAATACACTGAGTAGTTGTCCTTTCTGAACAATTTGTCAAAAAATCACTAAAACCTGTGTTCTGTATTGTGTATGGATTGATTGTGGTTCATTTGCAATTATGGCAATTATGTGGGTGAAGCCAGACAATCACTGTGCTCTTGGATGAACTCACACAGAAAAATGACAAGGAGAAAACCAGTTGCTCGGGGGTGAACACTTTTTTCATGGAGTTAAAAATGTCTGATCTCCAGGGGAGCTGACAGACCCTCTGGGCAAGGTGGGGAGGGAGTGACTCCACACTCCCAGAAGAGGTATGGCTGTGGGCAGAAGGGGCAGAGCTAGGACAGCTAGCCCTCAGCAATGCCCAGACCATGTCTCCTAGGATTCTGGAGTATGCGGGAAATGGCTGCAGCAGTAATTTAAAGGGCCTGAAGCTCTGGACACTGTTGCAGTAGTAGTGGCTGGTTGCTCCAGGCCCTTCTGAATCGCCCCCTTTGCCCCACCTTGTTAGCAGGCTTGCTGACCTCTTAGTCAGTGTACCCTCTAAACTGCAGGGCAGCACAGCTTCACAGGTGATTAATCAACCCCCCCCCCCCCAGACAGAGGCTCATGGCCCCATGATGCAGTTTTTTCTGTCAAATCATTCCATAGGCTTCCAAGGATGTTTCTTGCTGTTTTTCAGCTGTCTAGTAAACTTTGTGCTCCTCCTCTCTGCCTGAAAGCATGCCGGCCTCTCTTGTGATGAGCCTTATGCCCACAGTGCAGCTGATCCTACAGTATTTTATTAGCTTCATTTTTGAACAAGAATTCTTGGTGCCTGCCCTGCTGTGTGCCATGGAAAGAAACAATTCAAGATTGATGTTGGGATCCACAGAGCAGCATATGCAGGATGCAGACAGCAATCTTAATATTGTAAACTTTATACATAATATTACCATTCGACAGACATTCATCTTTATTATCCCAAGCATTCATATTCGTTAACCCTATTTCTATACTGTATATTATACTATGGCTGGCATGCTTACTCTCTGTAGTCTTCTTTCCACTGTTATGTTTTAAGCTTATCCTTCTCTGTTCTGTCCCAGCATTCTGTTGCTATTGCTGTCACTATATGATCCACTCTGCTGCTTCTTCTGAATTCTTTGCTCATTTAGGTTTCTTCTGATCTCTTCTGGGTCGTCTTCTGCTCCTGCTCCTATCTTTACTAACATTTGCCTGCCCGCGATCTGCCTTATGTACAGATTTTGGCCTGTTCTGATTGGCTTATATTTCAATGCTAGCATGAGCATAGCTATTCTCAAGTCACTTTCAGACCCCTTCTAATTGGTCCATATTTACAGATCAATCGTAACTCCTAAATCTGTGCAACCCTCACATGTTATTGGATTGAGTATGCCTGACTGACCCCTGCCTGCAGTGTTGGAGTGATCTTTATCTAATCTCAGTCCATATTCCTAATTGGCGGTAACACTTCATTGCTTGGAACGCTTAAAGTTACTAGACTTTTAAACTACAAAATATTGCCTTATTCAATATATTCTTATTTATTAATGTTATTGTCTACTGCTGCTTTCCTATTCCTTACCTATTTTATTTTATTTCAGTTTCCCCCTCCTTCTAGTTAATGATGGTAAAGCAATGTTTTTCAGTGCTGTATTTGGATATAATTGTGATGCAGTTATGAGATAATGAGCAGTGGCTGCAGAACAGTCGGAAGCACAAAGCCATATCCTTTGAACTGCATGTGGAGCTCACCCTTGCAGTGCAAGGACACCAAAATGAGAGCTGCCTTCATAGGGGAAAAGTGTGTGGCGAGAGCTGTGTGGAAGCTGGGAACTCCAAGCTGCTACTGGTCAGTCACAAATCAGTTTGGAATTGGAAAATCTACCTTGGGATTGATGTGATGAAAGTGTGCAGAGTCATGCATTGACTCCTGCTATAAAGGGCTGTGATTCTGGGCATCATGCACGAAATAGTGAATGGCTTTGCTACCATGGGGTTTCCTAAAATTGCCCTTGGGCAATAGATGGCACAGATATCCCAATTTTGACCCCAGATGATCTTGCAACAAGAGTACACCAACAGGAAGAGCTACTACTTTGTGGTATTGCAGCACTTCTTGAAATATATCCTCCTCATTTGCCTCCTTATCTGATGGAGGCACTCCAATGGTCTATAGGAGCTGGTCCTCAAAGGCAAATCTGCAAAAGCAAAAGAAACAATCTGAAGAGTCAGTATTGTGAGTGCACTTAGTCTTGAATCCTAAAAGCTACATACCCCTTTCTAACTTTCCTTGCCACAAGCATGCCACACAGGAGCACTAAATACGGTGTGTTCAGACTTGGGGAAGGAAGTAGTAAGATGGGAGATGGGGTCTGGGTGGTTTCAGAAAGGTATCACGACAAGCACTTATTCTAAATACCGGCACTAATTTCCACAAGTAATGGTGGTCAAAGCTGATATCTCACTACTGAGTATAATCAAAGATGCAAGTGTATATCTCCTGCATGCACATGAGCAATCTGCTCATAGGTGTAAATGTCCTTCCTCTGGATGTGAGCTCTGACTGCCCAGACTCCTCTCCCCACGTATCCCCCTGGATCCAGCAGCTTTGGTGTATTCTAGAAGAGAGCTCATTTGGAGCTGTCATAGTTAGCAACAAATGAGAAGATGCTAAGTAAACTCCCTTTGCCAAATTTAAAATTTCAAGAATTCCTGAGCCTTTAAAGGGGGAAGGGTGCATGTCTATGTATCTGGCTGCAGGACAGCAGAGTTTAAACTGCTCACTTGAGTAGTTATGAACACCTGGAGGTCACTTAAAGCAACATAAGCAAGTGTGGTATATACCCTGACACTGTGTTGCTCTATCTTTTCCACAAAAAGCTCTGTGCTATCTGTCATGGTGGTCTCATTATCTCATCATAGCAGGGGAGTTAATTTGGGAGGAGCATTACCATGTGCACACTGTCACTGTTCTGTTGACAAAACCCTGTAGTGTAGATACAGTCTAAACTTCATTACTTTGCGGAATTCTAAAAATCATGGTTTTAATAAAGATATTGGGTTTATGGCTCATTACAGTTTATTATTTATGGCTGTAACCCATTGACACCCCTTTTCTGTTCTATCACTGCATTGGGGCTAACATGCGATGGTGCATTGAATAGTCTGAGAATGTGTTAACTACTTGTCTTAAATAATCTGTTCCCCACTTTGTGACACTCTGAGTACCTTTCCCCAGACCCATGGAAGAGCAGAACTTGTTCAATAAAAGAAATTACCTCTTCCATCTTGTGTCTCTAGATAAAATCATCGTTTTTTAAATGACTGACTGTATACAAACATTTAATTTTCTTTGCTTTCATTTAAAAATGGATAGCACTTATTCCTCATACTCTTTTTTGAATGTCATGTTGTCCAAGTACAGATAAATGCATAATGCATTTGTAGCATAATTTTGTCTATCTCCAACCATTGGGCAGAAGTTAACGGCGTTATGCCTGTTGGTTTGCAGGACAGTGAATATTGCATTGATGACTTTCTTCATATCTGTAGGACATAGATAATCTCACATAGTGTGAAATGTTGAATCATAACAGATACATATTTATATTTTCACAGCAGGTATGAGTCTTGCATGGAGAGATTTTCATTACATTAGAAAGTAGTTTATAAAAATGAATATAATAGTCCACTTACTTATTAGTATCCAATAATTTAATAGGTATTTATTTGTTTGATTTAACTACTCAATGTGTCCCAGTTCTAGGCAATTTGACAATTATTTAAAATAAATATGTGTATGTAAACAAATACTCCAATAGCATAACATGCCAAAAATTTTGAAATAAATTATCCAAACAGTATTTAAACAGCCAAAAATATCATCTCCACCATAAACCTGTTTTACCCAAAATTTCATCTCCCCATTATTCCTTAATTAATAGATAGTCATTGTATCATAGCTTGAAGCCAGGAAAAAAGCTATTGAATATTAAATACTTCTTAAAATCAGGACATCTATGAAGGTGACTAAGTATTTAGACTTGTGTTTTTTGGAATACTGGCTTATTGATACACATGTGTTGCTTCCCAGAGCAGCAGTAAGGAAAGGATTGGAAATGAAGTGAGGTGAAAATCAAGAAAGTAATTTTACAGACCATCAGTTTGTGATTTGTAGATCCCTGCAGATCTATGGATATCTGTTTTGTATCCGTGGATGTGGATTTGTGGCTCATTTTGTATATGTGGATACAAATTTTGTATCTAGAATCCTGCAAATTTGTGGATATCCATTTTATATTTTTGGGTATCAGCAGATGTGCATGTGGGTATCCTTGGATCACTTTTGCAGATGTGACTGCAGATATAAATTTTTTTATTCAGGCAGAGCTCTAGTGATTTGGTTTGATTTTCACAAAGGGTAATGTTAACTTTGTAAGCTATTAAGTAGTGTTTCCTTCAGGGCACTTAATGTATCTAGAAAAGATATTGATGAATTGACTAATAAATGCAAGTCAACAGAGTGACAAAAATGGCACATTCTTTGATTTCTTGTAACAATGTGTAATAGTTTGATTGCTCAGTATTGCCATGTTAATTATTTTTCCTGTGATTTTGTTTGTTTGGTTTTGGTAGAGAATTTGTGAACAGTCTGCGACTATTCAAGACATTCTATGGAGGCCTGGCTGATCATCTGTGCATCAATGAGTTAGCAGCTGCTGATGGGCTAGCCTGTTGGAATGGTGAAGATGTAAAAAGGTACTTCTTCATTCTGTTATCTATAAGAGTACTTTTATATTTTTATACTTATATTTTCTCCAAGCTTCTTTCCTGGTAGAGTAACATTGAATATTGTTATTTTGGTTAAGAACCATTGCTTTAGGAAAATATTCCCCCTATCAAACTTGAAATTCTAAAATCTGTCCATATCTTTCTTTCGAGAAAATATGAAGCTCACTGGTCCTCCAGTGTTTTGAGTTGTCCATTTCTCAGGCCCAGTCTGGTACTTGTTGACTATTGAGAAAAGGTAGGTTTATCATTTGCAATAGTAAGTCAGCAGCAGGATAGGATTTTTGTTTGAGGATGTGAAAGTTCAAAACTGGTATGTTTAAAAATCCCTTTAGTATTAAGAGCAGACAACACATTTCAACCATTCATTTAAAACTTTCTTTGACTGTGAGGACTAACTTAATTCTTGGTGAATATAGCTTCTCATGAGAATATTAAAAGTTAAGATACTAAGATAAACTGTTTTAAAGGCGAAACAAATTATTAAGCACTGGCTTGGGAGCAGTCATTCGCTAGCAGTATTACAGACTGATCTTAGCAAACTACCAAGCTCCTGGAAGTAAATCTTTGGAACCAATATATTTCACAGTGCACAAAACAAAAGCATTTTGGATGACAAGAAGGTTTTCAGGAAACTATAGTTAATTCCTCTATTCTTTCAAGTCCCAAGACAAGCATAATTTTCAACAAGAATTCTTGAGGAAGACAGGGGTTGAAGCATTAGCTAATTAATTATAACCAGTGTTTGTAAGTATTGTCTGCTTTTAGTACAAAACTGAGCTAGTGCAAAATAGAGTAAAATTAGCTTTTTATCTGTATATCATAAGTCTATACATGTTGTCTTGTTCAGGTCACAAAGAACTGTCTTACCATTCCTCTTCAACAGGAGTTAGGTTTGCCGTTACTAAGCTGTGTGTCAGCCCCCTTGATGCAGGATCCTGTCTTGCCAGCAGGGCCACAACAATGGTGGGTCAAGCGGGGCACATCATAATCAGGAATGCAAAGGCACAATAATTAGAAATGATAAGCTGTGAAAGTAAAGAGCGCAACATGTGCTAACCTAAGAGGGGGGGCAGAATTAATATGTTGATCCCGGTGCAAAAATACCTAATTCTGGCGTCACCAAACTCCTCAGATCTCTGCCAGTCCCAAGCTAGCATAGCAGCTAACAGTCAATGAGCCCCAATTCCCACTTTCTCCAGAAATGTTTCTGTAGTGTCCCGGCCTCTCCCTGCATGCGCTCAGACATTATTAAGTTCTCTGTCTCCAAAAGAGTTGAAGCATTCACCAGCGTGTTAGCTCAGCTGTGGACATCACCCTTCAGTTTAATACACAACCCTGAGATGAATTTGAAATAAAACAAGCATCAAAATAATAAATATTTAAGGCATACTAAGTAAGAACAGAAGGCACATATGATTACCAGGAAAATAAAACATGTTTTGGAGTAACTAAAATGTAAGGAGGCCTTTGTCTAAGCAGGTTTCTCACATATATTCAGTTCCAACTATTTTATGTTTTTAGAGCCAAAGCATGCATTATGAACTGAAAGGTGTTGCTCCCAACATTTGTCCCCAAGGTGATGGATGCCAAAACAAGTTTCTTTGCCTGGGTATATTTCCAAAGTATGCTGTCTGTTTCAAGAGCCAATAAGTCTTCTTAGGGGTGTGCAAGCTCCATCCCCTGGAATGAGTGTTAAATGCCTTCCTCATATTTGTTTAGCTTGGTTGCTTCATTTAACTTACATATAAATGTACTTTTTATTATCCTCTGAGCTATTACCTGGCTCAGCTTACATTGGAGACACAGGAAAGCTTACATTGGAGATACAGGTGAAATAACATTCCTTTGTCTAGGACAGGTGGGGTTGCCTGCTTGCAAAATACCATTTAGGGACATATTTCCAGCACACATCTATAATCCTTTGTGGAGAACCTGTGTGTAGATCGTGCAATAGTTATCCATTTGCATATTATATCAGACATGAAATCTTTTAGACATAGATTATGACAGCAGTGTGTTGGTGCAGTGTGTGTGTGTCAGGCGTGATGTGAGTTATGCTGTTCCCTCTGCCAGCTTTCATTGAGGAGATTTCCCTCTTCTCTGGTCACACTATAAGAGGATGTCAGAGAAGCAGTACTTTTATCTTTAAATATGTTGCAGAGAAACATTAGGTTTAACAGGGGGAAGTCTAGAAGGTGAGATATGTCATAGCTTTCTTAATGGGCAAAGAGGGTTGATAGTGGAGCCCCGGCCCTCTCATTCCAGTGGGCTCCGCCTCAGGGTCCTGTAAGGACTACCAAATATCCATTATCCAAGGGTGCCTTAAGGCTGTGTTCCTAGCCACTTTCTGCTACTCATTCTCTTGTCAAAAACTTGCAATCTGTTGCAAAGTAGTGAGAGAAAGGTCCCAAGGGAACTTCAGCCCCACTGGGTTCAGTAGACCCTTCCTCTCCAAGAGAAGGTTTCTGCATTGGCCTTCCTCTCTCTCTCTCTCTCTCTCTGCCTTGTCTGGACTGTTTGGCGCCTTCTTAAGCTCTGCCTCTGGCTGGAGCATGCTCTGCAGGTGTAGCTGGAGGATCTCACTTATGCACAGAGTGGCTCCTTAACACTTTAAGTCCTAATGCAAGGTTTATGCATATAGTCACAGACCCCATTCTAGAAAACACACACACACATACTTACATTTACTTTGTGACTAGTCTCCCTGGTCACAGTGGGATTACTGTGCTTGAAGCCTAAGAGCTTGTTGAAGTCAATTCAAGTCTTTCTCCCAAACCTTTATGAAAATCATCACCTATGGATTATATATTTTTTTTCTTTTGCTTTAGTCTCAGGTCCCATCCCAACCCTGCCTCCTGTGATGTTTGTTGTCTTCCTTCAAATAAAGTAAAAGCCATTCAATCAAAGTTATGATGATGCAGATATGAAATGAGAATTTGTATGCTACTTCAAACTTTAGAAGTGGCTGAATTTCTGATGTCATTACTTCATATTGCTTATTGTTTTATTCTTAGTGTTACAACCTCTTTGCCAAGTGTCAAGTATGATAATACACAATCACTCATTTTAAAATTAAATATGAATGGATCCTTTAGTTTTTACATAGGATAAAACTCCCAATGAACTGTATGCCCCTGTATTATTTTAAACTAATGATACTTGACCAAAATATATCATTAGTACAGTGATGACTCAGTGTTCTGTTGACATTTCAAATACATATTGGTAAGAAGCAGCTATAGATCTGGTTTTAGTTATGCTTTAGCTTTCTTGTTGTTCCTAATATCCCCATATCTATCTGATCTTATACTCTTCTACTTTGGCAATTGTACGCTGTAAATTGTTGGGTTTTCTTAGTAATTATTTTTGCAATATAGAAAAACATTTTGAGTTTACATGGCTCACACCTAAAGTTATAGATTTCACCAAGAATTTTGAAACTCCACCTCTCAAACTAACTGATTAGTTGAAAAGAAGGGGCTGTTTGATTCACATTAGCTTTTTCACTTTACGAGTTGAACTTCCTTGGTCAGGCAACATCTGTGGTCCTGCATAATTTTAGTTAGCCAGATGTCCTCTTATCATGTGGGTGGCCAAGTTTCCTGCAGTCCCATAGTTTGTTTACAGTCACCAGTCACCAGTTCTGGCTTTTATTATTCTGTGCTGTTGTTTAGCTGTAATTTACCCCTAAATGTCTCTTAAGCACCCAGTAATCAGTGGAAGTTTTGGTAATGCTGCTTGACAATACTGACCTCCTGGAGTTCAGCAAATTCTCTGGCACCATTCAGGATCAGAGGATGCTGGATTAGAGAGGCTCAACCTGTAGTTTAGTTTATTTTCTTGTTTGTTTTGTTTTTCAAGTTTGGGTGTAAATTTTAGACTCAATTTCCTGTAAAAAACTGACAGTGCCTAAGAGCATAACTTTCAAAGGATGAAAAGATGCTGACTTTAATGGCGACGGGGCATAGAAGTTGGTTCAGAATGTCAGAAGATGTTGACTGTCCTGTGAACTCATTGAAGCATGTCTTGGTGATATGGTTAAAACTAAGCTTTTTCATGATTTTATTGCAAATGCCATTTACTTTAGGTCAATGACTAGAACAAAGGATGACATTCCAAAGGGTCTATGTACATTAAATGTTATGCCCTTCTTTGTTTGTAGAAGAGGTTTCCAAGTATTTAAATCCCGGGCTTCATTTGCAACTTCGAATGCCTACATTAACCTCCCTAGTTCGAACTAGGGAGCTAGTGTAGACATATCCTAAGATATTTATTAATAGCTTGGGTGCCACAGTGGCACATTCAAACAAGCCACATGAACTCAGTGCTGGTGCAAAACACAAAATTAATTCTGCTCATGGGAGGAAACTTTTAGAAGGAACACTTCCCCCAGCCTCTTCCACCCCTTCATCCCCCCGGAGTTAATGTGACACACATTGGGTTAATGTAATTGCAGGATAGTAGCATGAGGGGGGTTTGATTGGGGCCAAACTCATCCCTATTGGTAGGAGGATGGTGGGAAAAGTTCTTAGAGGGGGTCACATGACACCTTTTACTTCTGATCATGTGTCCATCTTGACCCCAAGAGTGTTATCTCCAGAGGCATAGCTAATGGGGGGTCAGGGCGTGGTTAACAAGGGCCAGGGGGTGTAGTCCCTTTTTGCCCTTGGAAAAATGTTGTATGAAAATGTCACTCCTGCTGCCTATAAAAGGCAAATAAGCTCAAACCCCTCCTCCCCCCATAAGAACAGCCATACCAAAGAAAGGTTCATCTAGCCTAGTATCCCATCTTCCAACAGTGTCAAATTCCAGATGCCCCAGAGGGAGTGAACAGGTAATCATCAAGTGACCCTCTTCTGTCATCCATTTCTAGTCTCTGACAACAGAGTCCAGGAACAGCATTTCGACCCATCCTGGCTAATAGCTATTGATGGATCTAACTCCCGTGAGTTTATTTAGTTCTTTTTTGAGTCCTGTCCTCTGGCAAGGAGTTCCACAGGTTGACTCTGTGCTACGTGAAGAAAAACTTGCTCTTGCTTTAAACCTGCTACCTATTAATGTCATTTGGTGATCCCATGTCTTATGTTATAGGAAGAAGTGAATAACTTTTCCTTACTCACTTTTTCCACACCAGTCTTTTTATTCTCTTTCCATACAAAACACTTGAAATTATAGGCAATTCATTTTGTGTCCATAAATTATATTTTCCATAAGCTTCCTTTCTAATTTAACATATCTGCAAGAAATACTGTTATAATGATAAATGCTGGTTAAAAAAACCCTCAATTCTCATTGTTAAGATTTATGTAAATCTTGTAATATTCTTTATCTTCCCAGACTGGAAATGTACATAATTAGTCAACAAAACCTGAATTGTGCTTTTACACTAGGGGTGTGTCTAGACTACATCCCTCTGTCAGCAGAGGAATGTAAATGAAACACTTTGAAAGTGCAAATGAAGCAGGGATTTAAATATCCCGCACTTTGTTTGCAGAATCACATAATGGTGGCACTTTCGAAAAAGTGCTATTTCGAAATGAAAACCGCAGTCTGGACGCGGTTCTTTTGAAAACAGGGCACTTTTCGAAAGATCCTGTAAACCTCATTTTTCGAAAAAGCGTCTAGGCTGCGGTTTCAATTTTGAAATAGCACTTTTTCAAAAGAGTGCCATTACGTGATTATGCAAATGAAGCACAGGATATTTAAATCTTCATTTTCACTTTCTAAGTGCTTCATTTACATCCCTCTGCCGACAGAGGAATGCAGTCTAGACACACCCTAAAATATGTTATTCATTTTCCTTTTTTGATGAATATTAACACATAAGTCACTTTTCAGTGTGTTGACGTTAGTGAAAATTGTTCTTGAATGTTCTCATAGAGCAAGGAAGAGTTGCTTTGGCGTTTTTTTTTTTGTTTGTTTTTTAATTTGATTGAACATTATAACAAATTGCTTGCTTCTAAATCCAAGAATCTGAAGCATGGTGAATAAATGTATTGAAAATGAAGGATGTCCCCTATTAAATCATAACAAAGGGCGGGTAATAGGAATTCCCCAGAGTGGTAAGGACTAGAAAAATAAGAGGAAGAAAGATGACCAATAAAATGCTGGGATATTTAGTCTTTTCCTTCTTCTCTGGAATATAGTCAGATGTGATGCCTAGTTTTAGTCTGTCAAAAATGTTTAAAAATTAATCACAAAGTTAACATAATTAATCAGTTTTAGTCACACTGTTACACTGTACTAGAGTATCGGTTTAAATCTGTTATACATATTTTGCAAGTTTCTCTACATTTTTGAATATATTGATTTCAGTTACAACGCAGAACACAACGGGCAGAGCGTTGACTTGTATTTTATTATTTTTTATTACAAATATTTACTCTGTAAAAGATCAGCTTGTGGATTGCATATTTTTTAAGCATGTGAATGTTTAGCATATCTAGCATGTAAAAACTCTGCAATACTGGTTACAAACAGTGCCACGCAAATGTCTGTTCTCCCTTTCAGATGATATTGTAAATAAGAATCAAGTAGTATTATCTTTGATAAACGTGAACAAACGTGTTTGTCTTAGCAATTGGCCAACCAAGAATTTGTACTGAATGGACTTGCAGGCTATAAAGTTTTATACTACAGTATTTGTGTGAGGTGAATTAAAAACTACTACTACTTTTATATTTTTGCAATGCAAATATTTAATACAAAATTTAAAAAAACCCTATAAAGTGAGCATTGTATACTTTGTATTTTGTGTGGTAATTGAAATCAATGTATTTGAAAATGTTGAAAAACATCCACAAATATTGTTAATAAATTTGAATCAGTATTCTATTTTTATGTAATAGTGCAATTACAATTTAAATGAATGATGATGAATTTTTAATGAACTTAATATGTTTTGAATCAATGGCTTGAGTTAACTGTGATTGACAGCCTTACTTGTTTTGTAAACCAAGTATTGTTTAACTCCTTTTTTAAGTTAGAGCCTTTATTTGTGGATTGTTTTCTTCTTGTTCTCTACATAGCTGCAGAAACTGAAATGTAGCTCAGAATTTAGAGTATGTGTCCTGATGAAACCAGGAGCTGTTGCTGTGGTGATTGGAGCTGCTTAGCCATATTATGGTATAAAGTGTTCCAAGTCTGAAAATATTTCACCTCCTTTACATTAAAGGCAAGCAAATCTCATGTTTTTTTCAACTCTGTAGCATACTTGAAAACCAAACCCAACATAAAACAAATGATCATGCAGCTTGGGGGCTTATAGTATGTAGACGATTTGTGTGTCCTTGTCTGACTGAAATTCTCATAAAAGAAGTAGCATCTAATTGAATTCTGTTTTGATATATAGGGTACTCTTCATGTAATGAATTTTATATAATACTACAATGAGACCTTTTTGCATAGCTAATTTCTGAAACATTAAACATTTCTGAAAGACAAGCATTTATCACATCCAAATACTGCTATAATGGGACTAAATGAATTATTTAAGCAGTATTTGGGGCTATGGCAGTCCTTCTCTGGGGGCCTTTGTCACTGGAGTATTCACAACAGTCTCATATAAATGTTCGCAGCTTACCAGTCCCAACAGGTAGCTTTTGAACAGAAATGATTGCACAACAGTTTAATACTGGTAGGGCTTATATATGTTTTTGTAGGTGTGTTGGTTCCCTTACAGTACAGACTCTGAAACTACAGAGCTTATTGCAGCCTACCTATGTTGGATAGCCTTGTAGGGCAGATGCAGAGAATGCTAACAGAAGAACTTTATCTGTCCGTATATGAGAACACCATCTCTGTGACTAGCATTAGCTATGTCAGTGGCAGCACTCTTTCATCAACATAGCTGCATTTACACCAAGGATTATATCAGAATATCTGTATCACTCAGGCATGTGGATTTTTTTCATATCGCTGACCAATCTAGCTACGCCAACATAACTTTCAAACACAGACAAAGTTTCTATAATGACAACTGATGCAGAGGAATCTTGTTAGCTTCCTTTCAACACCCTTATATATGTTATCACAAAAGCTGATTGGTTATTTCCTGATGTGTTTTAATGAAAAAATGCTGAATCCGCAAAACCAAAATGCTTAGCAGAAATGGTTCACTTTTGAGAAGTTTTTGCCATGTTCTGGTGGACAGGAAAAATAAATAACAGAGCAGAGGACATTTTTGAAAGGCATCTAACTGATTTAGGAGTCTATTTTATTTTCAAGTGTTTGATGGCTAGATCTGAGGGGACTTAATTACTGAAGTCCAATAGTAAGATACCAGTGAAATCTTAAAAAAAGCCAGTTCAGATCTGCTTAGCACAGAAGGGTTTAAGTTCCTTAGGTGCTGACATTTCCGTTGATGAACCTACACAATACTGCCTAAGTCCTGATGCTGCTGACCTGCTTGCAATCCAGGCTTGCACTTAAATCCCAGGAGGATTCTCAAACTAGCATTCTCCTGCCTGACTCCTCACTTGGGCCTGAGTTTTCAGGTGTTGTTAGAGGGCTGCCGGATGTCTGGTATTGGCCTGGACAGTCCGGTACTTGTGGTCTCTGTCTGGTAAAAAAAACTCCAGAAAATACCAGACATGGAAAATGTCTGGTATTTTCTGATTTCTTCAACATTCTTCCCCTGCTGCATCTGGTGGGGGAGCGTGGGATTTAAAGACACACGGTTTTTGTTTTTGTTTTTGTTTTTTTGCTCAACCAACTTTTTTCCCCCCCACCATGTTTGGTATTTTTAGTGAAAGTATCTGGCAACCCTACTCATGGATTGTATCTCAAACAGCTGGGGATAACCAGACTGAGAAGTTGGGATGTGCATATGACCCTAGGGTGTGTCTAGACTACAGGGTTTTGTCGACAAAAGTGGACTTTTGTCGACAAAACTAAACCTGTGTCTACACTACCGCTGAGTTCTGTCGACATAATGTCGACAGAACTCAGCAGTTTTGTCAACGCTGGTAAACCTCATTTTACGAGGCATAATGCCTTCTGTCGACAGAGTTCTGTCGACAGAAGGTGTTATTGCATCTAGGGTTGTGTCTAGACTACAGGGTTTTGTCGCCAAAGCAGCTTGCTTTGTCGACAGAACTGAATGTAGTCTAGACGCTCTTTGTCGACAGAAGCTTTGTCAACAGTATCTGTCGACAAAACTTCTGTCGACAAAAGCCTGTAGTCTAGACATACCCCTAATTATAAATTAACCAGTAATCAGCACATATCTGGATCATTGAAGACCATGTTTTGAATTCCCAATTGTCCTAATATGGAGCAAGGACTTGAATGCAGGTCTCCGGTCACCCACATGGGTGTGCCAACCCTCAGGGTGTAGGGTTTTCTGGAGTAGAATCAATATCTCTTGTTGCAGCCATTCCATTTTGTATTAAAACATTAAATATTCTCTGGGCCAGAGAGAGCCTGATTCTATTGCCTGTAGATATGAGAGTCCAAAGTTAAAGTTCCTGATGCAAAACGGGAATTTGAAAACAGTTCTTCAACATCCAGGTGAGCACTCCTACTAGTGGGTTAAGGCCAGAAGGAACTATTATGGTCATTTAGTCTGACCTCCCATGTTGCATGAAGCATAGATCTCAAAATAATTCAAAGAGCCTATAATTTAGAAAAGCATTCAATCTTGATTTTAAAATTGCCTATGATGAAGAATGCACCACAATCCTTCGCAAACTGTTCCAGTGATTAATTACTCTCTCTATTAAAAATGTATGTCTATTGCCAGTCTGGATTTGTCTAGCTTCCACAGTCTAACAGTAATTGGACTGTTTTATATTGTCTTTAGGACCTGTATCTTCTCTTTCCAACAAGCAGATGGTGCTGGGATTCTTTGGGTTCTGCAGGAGTAGTTGCCATAATGGTGAGAGAGGGTGGGAGCTCATAGGGCTCTAGATGGCAGCTCATAAAAATGGTGTGAGACTTGACACACATTACTGTTATGTGTGGCATTCAAGTTAAAGGATATACTGCTGCTGTTCTGCATCTGGAGGTCTTACATAATACATTGAGCATTGTCTGAAGAATTTACTCCTGTAAGAACATAGAGAAAAAAAGAGGAGTTATTCATTGAGAAGCCTTTGGCCATTATCTTTGAAAAATCATGGAGATCGGGAGAGATCCCAGATAATTGGAAAAAGGCAAATGTAGTGCCCATCTTCAAAAAAGGGAAGAAGGACGATCCAGGGCACTACAGGCCAGTCAGTCTTACCTCGGTTCCTTGAAAAATCATGGAAGGAACCTTAAGGAATCTATTTTGAGGCACTTGGAAGAGAGGAAAGTGATCAGGAATAGTCAGCATGGAATCACAAAGGGCAAGTTGTGCCTGACCAATCTGATTAGCTTCTATGATGAGGTAACTGGCTCTGTGGACATGGGAAAATCAGTGGATGTGATATACCTTGACTTTAGCAAGGCTTTTGATACGGTCTCCCACAATATTCTTGCCAGCAAGTTAAGGGAATGTGGATTGGATAAATTGACGGTAAGATGGATAGAAAGCTGGCTAGAAGGCCAGGCCCAGCGGGTAGTGATCAATGGCTCGATGTCAGGATGGAGGTCGGTTTCTAGCGGAGTGCCCCAAGGTTCGGTTCTAGGACCGGTTTTGTTCAATATCTTTATTAATGACCTGGATGAGGGGATGGATTGCACCCTCAGCAAGTTTGCAGATGAACTAAGCTAGGGGTGTGGTTTAAAGTAAAAGGTTCAGAATGTGGCTAGCCCCAGGGAGGCGCAGAAACAGGCAAACTATTACTAAATATCTTTTAAACTTTTATTAAAGGGCTTCTACGTATAAATTATTTTATCAATTTTTTACATACGTAGGCACCAAATAATTATTAGAATGACCAATAAGCAAAATGCAATACAGTAAAGAAAATTCTTTGAGGTTTCTGTAAATCCCAATAGTTGTTAACAAGGGACCAGGGATTATTAACAGTTACATTTACATCAGTCTTACTTATAAGACTAATCATTTATCTAAAACTCTTAACACTACTACTTAACAGTACCTCTAAACAATTGCAAATAACAATACTTACGTTTAACAGACACACAAACTACAACAATAACAACAACATATTTGGTATTCGTTATGTTTGGTATACATTACGCTCTACAGGAACTCGTTTGGTTCGGTGAGCGAGAGGTGGCCCTCGGGTGATCAGTCCTTGGACCTGGCTCATATTCTGGCTCATATTCTGCCTTCCAATGATGGCAATACGCGCGAGAGGCCTGGCCAGCAAAGAGCCTGCTTTCACAAGGGGGAGGGGTAGATACAGTTGAGGGCAGAGATAGGGTCCAGAGTGACTTAGACAAATTGGAGGATTGGGCCACAAGAAATATGATGAGGTTCAACAAGGACAAGTGCACAGTGCTGCACGTGGGACGGAAGAATCCCAAGCATTGTTACAGACTGGGGACCAGCTAAGTAGTAGTTCTGCAGAAAAGGACTTGGGGGTTACAGTGGATGAGAAGCTGGATAGGAGTCAACAGTGTGCCTTTGTAGCCAAGAAGGCTAATGGCATATTAGGTTGCTTTAAGAAGAGCATTGCCAGCAGATCCAGAAATGTCATTATTCCCCTTTATTCGGCTCTGGTGAGGCCACATCTGGAGTATTGTGTCCAGTTCAGGGCCACCTCACTACAAAACGGATGTGGACACATTGGAGAGGGTCCAGTGGAGGGCAACCAAAATGATTAGGGGGGCTGGGGCATATGACCTATGAGGAAAGGCTGACGGAGTTGGGTCTGTTTAGATTGCAGAAGTGAAGAGTGAGGGGGGGGTTTGAAAGCAGCCTTCAACTTGGATCAGGAGGCCATCTGTTTATGAATGTGGCATGGCACCTGTTCTAGACAGGGTTACTCTCCCCTTGATAAAACAGATATGCAACTTGGGAGTCCTCCTGGGCCCTTTTTTAACATTTGAAAATCAGATTTCTACAGTGGCCAGGGGTGCCTTTGAGCAACTTCATTTGATCCACCAGCTGCGACCCTTACTGAACAAACATGACTTGGCCACAGTAATCCATGCTCTTGTTATATCCTGACTGGGTTACTATAATGCACTTTATGTGGGACTGCCTCTAAAGAGCCTTTGGAAACTTCAACTGGTTCAGAACGTGGCTGCTCGAGTTTTAACTAACACTAGTTATATGGAGTACATTATGCCAGTGCTTCGGCAGCTACACTGGTTTCCGGTATGTTTCCGGGCACAATTTAAGATTTTAATTCTGACCTGTAAAGCCTTAAATGAGTTGGGTCCAGGGTATCTGAAGGACCGTCTTCTCCCATATGAACCTGCCCGGGGATTGAGGTCAGCTGGGGAGGCTTTGCTTCGTGTTCCCCCACTTGTGGAGATAAGATTAACATCTACACGGAACACAGCATTCTCAGCTTTTGCTCCTAGGCTGTGGAATTCTCTTCCTTGGGATATTCACATGGTGCCAAGGCTAGCATTGTTACTTCTGCTTTTATTAATGTTTGAGTCCATATGTGTGTGTTCCTCCATTCTATGGCTACGTCTACACTGGCCCCTTTTCCGGAAGGGGCATGTAAATTTCACTAGTCGTCGTAGGGAAATCCGCGGGGGATTTAAATATCCCCCGCGGCATTTAAATAAAAATGTCCGCCGCTTTTTTCCGGCTTTTAAAAAAGCCGGAAAAGAGCGTCTAGACTGGCCCCGATCCTCCGGAAAAAGTGCCCTTTTCCGGAGGCTCTTATTCCTACTTTGAAGTAAGAATAAGAGCCTCCGGAAAAGGGCACTTTTTCCGGAGGATCGGGGCCAGTCTAGATGCTCTTTTCCGGCTTTTTTAAAAGCCGGAAAAAAGCGGCGGACATTTTTATTTAAATGCCGCGGGGGATATTTAAATCCCCCGCGGATTTCCCTACGACGACTAGTGAAATTTACATGCCCCTTCCGGAAAAGGGGCCAGTGTAGACGTAGCCAATATGTTTTTAGCTGGTTATGTACCTCTGAAATCTCATATTTTAAATTTACATATTTTAAATTTTTATATATATTTGTATTTTTTTGTTTGTTCTTGTAAGCCGCCATGAATATTTTAAATAGAAAGGTGGGGTAAAAATATTTAAATACAAATACAAACTTCCTGAAAGAAGGTTCCAAAGAGGATGGAAAAAGGCTGTTCTCAGTAGTGACAGATGGCAGAACAAGGAGCAGTGGTTTCAGGTTGTGGTGGGAGAGCTCCAGGTTGGATATTAGGAAAAACTATTTCACTGGAGGTATGTCTACACTACAGAGTTAATTCGAAATAACAGACATTATTTCGAATTAACTGTAATAGCTGTCTACACACCGCTATTTCAAATTAAATTAGAAATAGCGGAGCCCTTATTTCGAATTAGGTAAACCTCATTCTACGAGGAATAACGCTTAATTCGAAATAGCTAAATCGAAATAAGTGCAGTGTAGACACTTATTTCGAATTAGAGGGCCTCCAGCCCTTCCCAGGGAGCCCTGGTGACTACTCTGGGCACAACCAGGAGAACTCCTCTGCTCCCCCTCCAACTCCGGAGCCCTTAAAGGGGCAGACTCTGGCCACAGGGCCTGTGCCAGTTGACAGCCTGCCAGCACACAGCCAGCAGACCATGCATCTGGCACAGGATGAACCAGCCACCTGCTGCCACCCAGCCCTCCACCTCTCCCCAGGACCAGGCTGGAGGCTCCCAGGAGCCTGCCAGGGGCTGCAAAAGGCAGGAGCCTTCCTGGTCTAGTGCGGAGATCGTGGGCCCCATTGAGATTTGGGGGGAGGCCTCCAATCTCCATGATCTCTGCAGTAGGCACAGGAATGCGGCTGTCTACAGCCGCATGGCTGCCAGCCTGGCCACTAGAGGCCACATGCGTACCCAGGAGCAGGTGCACAGCAAAATAAAAGAACTGTGGCAGGCCTACGCCAGGGCCTCCAAACCAGGAGCTGACCCGGAGGCCTGCCCGTACTTTGAGGCCCTGGACCGCATCCTGGGGGGTCAGATGGTTCGTGCCCCCCTAGTCGTCATCGACCCTGGGGCAGAGGGCCCTGCCCCTGACACAGAGGAAGAGGAGGAGGAGGACGATGGCAGCCAGGAGCTTGCAGGGAGCCTATCAGCACCCAGGAACCCCAAGCCATCCCAGGGAGCCTATCAGCACCCTCATCTGAGGCTGGGGAGGCCTCCACATGTGAGTGACATCACGGTCCCCTTATGCGGGGCAGGGGAGGGAGGTGGGGTGCTCAGGAACCTTACCCTGGGGAGAGACACTGCACATTGCCCTTCCTCCAGACTCCCCCTCTACACAGAGGCAGGGCACATATCCCCTTCCCCCCCTCACCACACTATATGCAGCACAGGGACTGGGGTGCAGTCTTGGGCCAACTCACACTCCTGGGGATAGCTGGACGTGATGGTGCGGAGGCCTGCTGTCCTTGCCTTGCAAAGGAGTGCTGGGTATCACCCACTGTGTCCCCAAGGAGAACTGACCACTTCTCTTGTTTCACGACAGCCGCAGCACCTGCGAGTGCAAGGTGCACCACCCCACCTGGACCCTCCACCTAAACCTGAGCCAGCAGGTGCACCCGCAGCCAAAAGGAGTTCCAGAGGCAGCAGCTTCGCCTGCAGGGACGGCAGGTCCAGATCCAGGAGCAGTTGGGTGCAAGAGGACCTGCAGCTGCGACGGGAGAGCTTGCGGGAGCCGGGTTGTGCCCTCTGCGAGCACCTGCAGGCCCTGGCGGACTGATTGCTGCCTCCTGCTGCTCCAGCCCCTGTAGCCACCCCAAGTATCGCTCCTCCTCCCACCCTTGCTCCCCCTCTTGCTTCTTCCGCACCCCCCGTCCCTTCTGCCCCATCCCCCACACCCACTCCCCCAGATGCCCCCGCACCCACAGTGCAGTGAGATGGGAGAGCCAGCAAGACCCCCAACCCTGAGCTTCCCCTCCCCCTTCCTCCCATTGCCTCCCCTTTCCAGCTCCCTCCTCCCAGGTTTCCCCTCTCCCACCCTCACTCCCACCCTCACCCTGCCCCGGTTATGTGAAATAAAGACATTTTTTGTGGCAACACAGGTGTTTTTATTGTAGATCAGGAAGGGGGGTTTGGGAGGGGAAGGAGGTGAGGGAGGAATGTAAGGCCCCAGGCCCCAGTGGGGCACACCAGGGGGACTTCAGTCCTCGTCTGCCTGGATCTCTCCTGCAGGGCTTCCCAGATGTGACCAGCCCCCTAAAGGGCCTCCCAGCTGGCAGCCATGCGGGGCTGCGTGTACTGGCCAGCCATGCAGTCAGCCTCTGCCATCCAGGCTGGCAGGAAATCCTCCCCCTTCCTCTCGCACAAATTGTGGAGCACACAGCACGCTGCCACCACATGCGGAATATTGTGCCTCCAGCAATTGCTACCAGGCTTGCAGCAACACATTCAGCATGAGCACCAGAGTGCCCAGGGGTGGCTCTGGCTCCATGGTCCTGATTGCAGCAGTGTCCCAAAGGAGAGCGACCAAAGCAGGCGGAGAGGAAAACACTTTGCTGTCCCTTGGCGAGGTAGGCAGGCAAGCAGGAAAGCTGAGAACCGGCTGTCCAGAGGGGTGCCTTTAAGCCCGAGCCTCAGATAGCCTCAGACATCAGCCACACAAAGCAACTACTGCCCTGATGCCCTGCTGGAACCAGTTTCAGTTGCCCTTAAATGTGATCGAGCATCCAATCAGTGTGGATGTGCTATTTCGAAATAGCAAAACGCTATTTCAAATTATTTTGGGGGTCTAGATGCGTTATTTCGAATTAGCTTATTTTGAATGAACTAATTTGAAATAAGTTAATTCGAAATAATGCTGTAGTGTAGACATACCCTAGGAGAGTGGTGAAGCGCTGGAATGGGTTAGCTAGGGAAGTAGTGGAGTCTCCATCTCTAGAGGTGTTTAAGTCTCGGCTTGACAAAGCCCTGGCCGGGTTGATTTAGTTGGGATTGGTCCTGCCTAGAGCAGGGGGCTGGACTTGATGACCTTCTGAGGTCTCTTCCAGCTCTATGGTTCTATGATTTGTTCTAGTAGCCAAACTAATATTTTAGTATGTGTGATCATTAAGTTATAAGTTGTTTTTAAAGTACTCATATTCTGGGGCCCAGAGCTCACTTTCTTCTAAGGAGGGTACAACATTTGAAATGAAGAGTCCTTAGCTTTAGCACAAATGTTTCCAAAACTTTTGGACTTCTTCACTTCCATCTGAAATGGCATTTTTCTTTATATTTAATGATGGTTAAAGCTTAAGTGCTCTTTTCCCAGTATTTTATACACCGGTAGTATATTCTCTGTATCCTTCTCTCTTCTACTACCGTCTTCTTTATATTTTCACTTTCCTATCCTTTCATATTTTTCTTCATTCTAGCATATCACTCAACCTCCTGTACAGATTCTCCATGTTGACTTCCTTTTCTTTTGCTTCCCTTTCTCTGTCCCTTAACACTTGCCTCTGTGCATTCCATGTTTCTTTGTTTTCACTCTAAGGAGCTATGTTAATCTTGAAATAGTACTGGCAAAGTGGACTTCACCATTTTATTGTGCCTGCATTTTCCTCTAGTGGCCCTTGAAACAACTTTAGAAAACCGTTTGGGTCTGTTGACAAGTATACTAGAAAAGATCCTTTATTGTATTAGAAGATTTTGATGAGGGAGTATGTAGTCTGCATTTTAAACAAATTGGAGACTTAAATACTCTTTTCATGACAGTTCTCATTATCCTCTTATATATGAATTCAACTAACCATTCACTCACACAAAACATTGGGCTTTTATCACAATGCATCTAGGGGAAAATTTATCATAATCAGCATTAGTTTTGACATTGTATGATCCTATTGAGATATATCAAGGAGGAGCAGTTAGACAACACAATTAAATTGTTTTCAGAGCAGACTATGCTAATGTTTGTTTGAACTAATTCTGATTAAACCATAATCATTCCCCTTTTTAGACCTGTTCTAAATTATTTTTTCCACATATTTACCATGTTGCCTGTAACAGCACAAACATAAACAAAACTTTAGATACTCATTAAATGTGGAGGGTTTTAAGCATTTCCCCTGAGAAGCTGTTTCCTAGTGTTACTGCGTCTTTGGTTGCCACCTAGTGGCTACAAGTACAAATTCCAGTTTATACAGATTCAGAAGCTGAAGCAAAGCAAAATATGTGGATGGCCTTTTATAAATCCAGTTCCTGCTTTTATTAGTTTGAGCACCTTAAATCAAATTTAAAAAACTGGCTAGCAATACTATAGAAATTTATAATAAAGTGCTTTTTTGTGCCTGCACCTTCACTGTGTAGCTTTATTTTCAACCAACATGTTATAAAGATTTGTGTGATCCGATTTACCCTATGTTACTCCATCTATATCAGTATTAAACTGGAGTAACCTGGCAGTGAATTAGGCTTCATATTTATGTTTTATTGTTTTGGGAAATTCACAAAAATATTATTTTCTGTATAAGTTGAAAATGTGATTAATGCAAACACTTGAGTTGGTAAATTCTGCTCTCATTAAGTACATTTAAAACAGGACTGTTCACTACTTAGGGCAACATTCTCATTTCCAGTTTGCACTGCTGGAGTCTTTTTACGGTTCTGTATTTGTCCCAACCATGAACTCATAGAAATGGCCGTAAGAGTTCTATTCAGAGGACAAAATAAAATAATAATAATAATAAATAATAAATAGCCAGCCACTTTTCTCTGGGATCTAGTCTTGCCACAGTTTGTCATCCCTTTTTTTTTTTTTTTTTTTTTTGGCTGGACTCTGTAGCACAGCAAAATGTATTTGTATGGGACTAATGATGATTTTCATACCAAGCAATGAGCATGGTCCCAATTTTTCACTGACTCTTGGTATCAACAAGAGTGCTAGCGGAAAGAGGAGTTCAGGAAGTCACTGAGGTTTAAAAAGAGGTGGTACCTCCCTTAACCAGACTCCCTGGTCCAGCAACATCTGTGGTCTGGCATCCTGGACCACAGAGCCCAAGAACAGAGAGGTCTGGCGGCAGAGTAGAAGCACCATAGGAGGCACCAGTGACTCAGCGGGGAGCCCCAGTGTGTGTGGGTGAGGGGGGAGCAGCACAGCGGGGTGTTCTGGCCCCAACAGCAGCTGTGGAGCTTCAGCCCCAGTGGCGGCCAGGGAGGTCGGGTCCCGGCTACAAGAGCCAGGCAGCTGTGGAGCTATGGTTCTGGTGACAGGCCTGTTTTCTCTTCTTCATATAGGCTATGTCTAGACTATATCCCTGTTTCGAAAGAGGGATGTAAATTACACATATCAAAATTGCAAATGATGCTGGGATTTGAATTTCCCATGCTTTGTTTGCATAATCGCATCATGGTGTTTTTTAAAAAAACGCTATTTCGAAAGTGAAACCGAGGTCTAGATGCGGTTCTTTTGAAAAAAAAATAAAAAGCCTTTTTCGAAATATCCTGTAAACATTTTTTGAGGCGTACAGGATATTTTGAAAAAGGCTTTTCTTTTTGAAAGAACTGCGTCTAGACTGCGGTTTCACTTTCGAAATAGCATTTTTTGAAAAAATGCCATGACGCAATTATGCAAATGAAGTGTGGGAAATTCAAATCCCGGCGTCATTTGCAATTTTGATATGTTTAATTTACATCCCTCTTTCGAAAGAGGGATGTAGTTTAGACGTACCCATAGAGTCACCAGTCACATAGATCTGTGTTTTCCTATTGTTGGTATGAATCTACCTGATGCACTTCCTTGCAATTCCCTATACATCTTTCTTATTCTTCCGCGGAGTCTGGTCTCTGGCTAACTCCATTTTCTCATCTATAGGGACTGGCTTCTCTTCTTTACTTCCTCACTACCACATCTTATCCTGTTGTCTCCTCCTCATTCCTTACCTCTTACACAACTCTATTTCATCTCCACCGACTGGTCTCTTCTCTTTTGTCCTTGTATTCATGTTCATTTGTGGGTCATCCTCCTCCACTCATGTTCTGATTTTCAGGTGCTTTTATTCAGAAGATGTCTGCAAAAGTTCAGCTGTCTATAAGATACTTTCAAAGCCCCTTCTGAATTCCATCATTATCTACAGCCTGATACTTGGATCTTCTCTGCCATGAGCTCTGTTAGACAAGATGTCATGGGAAGGCTTCTTTCAGAGACCCACTTCAGGATTATATACACCCCCACCATCTTCTACATGTGACCATCTTCTTTGTCTCCTTTCCTCTTTTGTCATTTCTGGGGCTGCAAGACAATGTGCAAGACAATGTATTGGAATTTCTCAGCCTTAATTGCTCTGTCAGTTGCAATTAGAGGCACTGATATAACTGAAATGCTACAAATTGCTTGCGGCTTTTGCTTCCTGCTTATTTGCAAACTGTTTCTTACAAAAAGAAACCAGGAGGAATGGGTGTTATTGTGGCGCTTGTGAGAGCTTGGTTATGCACACAAATTATAAATCTTTAAATGTACTACTGTAGTTTAAAGCAGTACAGTGCCCCACTGGTGGGATGGGACAGTGTAGACTTGAAAGAGTACCGTATTTTCCGGCGTATAAGATGACTTTTGATGCTAAAAAACATCCCCCAAAAATCGGGGGTCGTCTTATACGCCAGGTATACAGGCGGCGGGGCAGCCGGAGCCCCTCCGCGGCTTTGCAAAGCCTCGGGGGGGCTCTGGCGGCGGGGCAGCCCAGGCGCGCCGGGGCTGTCCCGCTGCCGGGGCGTCCTCAGAGGCTTTGCTCCCGGTGTCCCTGGTCTGCTGGAGACGGTCCCCAGCAGACCAGAGGCACCGGGAGCAAAGCCTAAGCGGCGGTGGGGTGCCGCGCTTCTGAGGCTTTGCTCTGGCAAAGCCTCAGAGGCGTGGGACCCCGCCGCTGCTGCGGCTTTGCTCCCGGTCCCTCTGGTTTGCTGGGGACCGTCTCCAGCAGACCAGGGACACCGGGAGCAAAGTCGGGGAGGCGGAGGGGCGCTGGGGTATAAGACGAAAACCTATCTTTTAACTAAAAAATTAGGGGGTCGTCTTATACGCCCAGTAACCTTATACGCTGGAAAATATGGTATGTTTGTGCTTGAAACGTGTTGTGAGTTTTGTGTATCTGTGAATAGTGAATCATAACAATTATTATGCAGGAAGTACCAGATACATATAATCGTTATCCTGCAATCAAAGTACTTTTGCCATATAGCTTTGCAGCCACACACAACTGCAATAATTCAAACTTACTACTCCACAATTTGGTCAGCTATTCTATGATACCTTGTTTACAAACCAGCAGGTGAGCAATCTGGGATTTTCTGACTTGCACATTGTAGTACACCTATCAGAACACAATGGAATCCCAGTGAAACATTTTTAAAATCACAGAATCTAAATTACCTGTTATCACTTAAGAAAACGATATTGGAATCATTATAGATAGTTCTCTGAATACATCCAGTCAATGTGCAGTGGCAATCAAAAAAAGCTAACAGAGTATCGGAAGTCATTAGGAAAGGGATAGATAGGAAGACAGAAAATATCACGTTGCTGCATGTCAATCCATGATACGCCTACACTATGAATACTGATTATAGATGTGATTTTCCAATCTCAAAAAAGCTATATTGGGAATGAGAAAAGGTATTGAAAAGGGCAACAAAATGATTAAAAGATAGGGAACAACTTCCATTTGAGAAGAAACTAATAAGATTGGGACTTTTCAGTTTGGAAAGGAGAAGACTAAGGGGGGGGGGTATGATAAGGGTCTATAACATTATGATTACTGTGGAAAAAATAAATAAGGAAGTGTTATTTACTTCTCATAACACAAATACTATAGATCACCAAATGAAATTAATAAGCAGTTGATTTATCAGATCATGTGCAGTATTCAAGGAGCACTCACAGTTCAAGCTCCCTTAGCTTGTTCTACTAATGTGCCTCATCTAGGAGCAATGACACTAGCACTAGTATTCATTCTCCAAGCCCATTTAACCACTAATTTCCTGCTGAGACGGTAAATAATTAGGACAACATGGTGGTTTTTATATTGTGAGTATATCTATTAAGAGCTAGATTTACAAAACTGAACGAACAACAGTAAGTAGTCCTGTGGCACCATAGAAACAAATCAAAATACAGTAGACTTCCTATAATCCGGCACCTTTGAGACCTAGGTGGTGCCGGAGTATCAGGAGGTACTGCATACTCCCAACCCAGTCCCTCTCTCCCCCCAGTCTTATGCTCAGGTGCCGGAGCCACAGGTACAGCCGCGCATCTCCCTCCAGGCACTGGGGCACATGTGCTGAGCGGCCAGCTTTTCAACGAGCTGGCCAGGATGCTGTGCATAACCCAATCCCCCTCTCTTTCCTCTTCCCCAGAGTCAAACACTTCCCCTCCGTGCTGTAACCCAATCCCACTCCCCTTCCCTTCCCCAGAGCCGAACACCTCCCCTTCCTGCTGTAACCCAATCTCCCTCCCTTTCCCCTTCACGGGAGCCAAACACCTCTCCTCTCTGATGTAACCCGATCCCACTCCCCCCCCGCAACCTTATGCTCCGGTCCCGGTACAGCCGCACATCTCCCTCCAGGCTCTGGGGCACGTGCGCTGAGCGTCCGGCTTTTCAATGAACGCCGTGTGTAGCTCAATCCCCTTTTCCTCCTTTCCCCTTCCCAGAGCCAAACACCTCCCCTCCCTGCTGTAACCCTTGTGAGAGTGGCTGACCTGAGCAGTTCTGGGTTCCATCCCGGTTCCGTCAGGAGCGCTTGCCATTTTGATGCCAGACTGCCGGGAGTGCTGGACAATTGGGTGCTGGACTATTGGAGTTTTACTGTACATAGAATCATGACCTTTCATGGGCAAAACCCACTTCATCAGATGAATACGAACAACAGGTACACAAATGGTTTTGGACGCTATTGTCTCTTGACTGCATTCAGTTCTTTAAGAGAGGGGAAAAAGTTTTGTAATCTTAATCCTAATCCTTTGTTCCTCGCTGTCTTTCCTGATGGTCATAAAACCACAAATCTGTTTTTTATTGAAATCATATGCTATTTGAACTGCAAGCATACTGTTTATGTACTGCTTATCCTTCAAATCATATTTGCTCTAGGGTGCTGTCTTCTGATTGTCTCATTTTATTTCTGATTAAGTTTTAAATTACTCAGTTACTTTGATCTTAAACTACCAGGGCTACACCATTACTTTTATTTTTTAGTTGAGGCTCCCTATTGAAATCAGTGGGGAGCTGTGTTTAAAAATCACTGGTAAGACACTTAGGGTATGTCTACACTAGACCCCTAGTTCGAACTAGGGAGGCTAATGTAGGCATTCAAAGTTGCAAATGAAGCCCGGGATTTAAATATCCCGGGCTTTATTTGCATCTTCCCGTCCGGGTGCCATTTTTAAATCCCCTTAGTCCGAACTAATTGCCTGCGGCTACTCGCAGCAGTCAAACGTTAACTCGAACTTAGTAGCCACGGGCAGTTAGTTCGGACTAAGAGGATTTAAAAATGGCGCCTAGATGGGAAAATGCAAATAAAGCCCGGGATATTTAAATCCCAGGCTTCAATTGCAACTTTGAATTCCCACATTAGCCTCCCTAGTTTGAACTAGGGGGCTAGTGTAGACATACCCTGCAATTCATGCAGTTTCTGCTCAGTATTCTGACACTGAAGTTATGAGTTTTTTAAAAATATGTCTGTGTTATTTGTGAAGCTATTGCTTTCAGAACGTACCAGAAATCACCAAGACTAGCATGTTCATGTTAATGGGGGAAGGGTTATTGTGTGAAGGATAGAGTAAGAAATAGTTACTAGTTGTATCACAGGTATCACTGACCAGTCTGAAAAACAAATGGTTTTGTAAGTTTTTTTTATTACTGTTTCTTGTGGCATTCCAGGAAAAAAAAAGAGTGCCTATAATTGTGGTACTTAGGATTAATTCCTGCTTCCAGGAGGCAGGGTATCTTTCTAGTGTTCAAAGGAAGCACATCAGCTGCTACATCCTATCACAGGGCACAGATTTCGTCCTTTGTTGCTCCATTCTCATTCAGCTGGTGCTAAAGGTAAGGTGAGTCTCAGCCACCTCCCTTTGAAGTGTGCATTTTGGCGAAGAAGGATGGAACAGTTCCCTACAGGGCCCTTAGGCAGTCCATGCATGGAGTTGGAAAAAATATCTTGTATTGTCTGCCCACACTAAGTACCCACTTAGAGTTCAGGTATAATCAATTTGCACAGTGTGGGCAAATCAGGAAGAATAAAATTAATTGTAAATATTCACACTTTGAAATTTGAAATGATATTAAACTATTTCTTAATACATCAGAATTATAAAGAGAAAAAACCTGGATTTTTGTTGCTGTTGTTGTACCACATTTTGAAGAGTTGAAGACTTCTGTTTATATATGGATTAATATTTTTAGTAGTTTGTTGAAACTCTTTAATTATAAGGCTCATTGATTTTTCAAGTAGAAGAGCCATTGCTATCATTTTAATCATAGAATATATCATAAATATCACATATGCTTCAAAGACAGAAATGGTGTCAGAAGAACATCTCACCGCTGTTTTATAAGGCATAAAGCAGATGGTAGATATTAAATGGTGAGTATGGCAAGCTGTGGCATAAGGCAGTAACTTCCTGAAGGTTTTGGCTGCACCTGCTCCCACTGAAATCTATGAAACATTTTTCTATTCACTTCTGTGCCTGTTCAATGACACCCATATTGAGTAAACTACTCATTTGATTTCTGGCATTAGCATTTGCTGAAAAAAATGATGAGACATATTTTTTGACAGGTGAAAGCAGCAGAAAAATTATGCAATTGAAATGTCATTCTTCTTTAGAGGAAAACATTAAAGGTACTAATTTGCATCAAGCTGCACATAACCACTTGAAGTGCTTCTAAATAATCACTATTTGTGTTTATGCAAGTTGAAATTTATATATGAAAACTTTTACCTTACAACTTGCATAAGTGACAAACACTGGAATATCATGTCCAAATCAATATCAAATTAAAATTAATTTTGTGTCCAAACCCCTCATGTGTCTTTGAAAATCTTTACTTCTGATTGTCATTCAATTTTTCTCAGCTTTCAAATGACTCTTTTTACTGAATGTGCTGCAGCTGCTTAATTTTTGCCATTATTTTTATTTAGTAAGCCTCTCCACTAACTTAATCTGCCTCTGATTTCAACAAGCAAGCAAGTTTAAACATTGGTTTAAAAAAAGCATGCAAAGTAAAAAAACCCAACTCAAACCCAAGGCCATTACTTTAGTGCCCCAGACATTCTACTTAATAGTTTAAAGGATTGAATTTTGGGAAAAAAATCAAAATGTGTTCTTATATATCCTGCTGTGACTTCCCATAGATGCACTATGTGATCTGGCTCAAATAATAAAGGAAATATTCTATGAAGAAATTAAAAATAATATAATAAAGGCCAAGCAGGCACTTGAAAATATTTTATATTCTACATTTATAAGCTTCTGTACATTATCCATATAGAATTTAGAAATAAATCAAAATTGTCAAATATATAAACATTTAGGAAGGAGCCCCACTAGAGGGTTCTTCAAAACTTAGAAGTTATTGGACCAACACTGAAAAAATATGGGCTAATTCCTATAAATATCTGTCATGGACATTTACTAAGCTTTTTCCCTTCAGTAATTCCCAGGACTATGTAGAAATACGGTGTCTCAGTGATTAAGATACTTGACCACAGTTCTGAAAGTTGTGGAGTTGTGTTTTAAAAGTTTCACACGGAAACACTACCTCCAGTTTACTCAGCTGCAAAACAGGTGCCTGATCCTTCAGGTTAGGGTAGTCAAAGGCAGTTATACATGATGCTGGGCACTTTAACTGTGTCACCTTGATAAGCCACTGGCCTGGGGGGACTTGGGCTCTGATTTCACTAGGTTAATTATATGTTGCATTTAAAAGCAGATTGTGGTTTTGTTGGGTCCTGAGCTCTTTCACATGCAGTCTTCCTCCTTCCGTTCAACCCCCGTGCTCCTGCCAGGGAAATAGGGTTGGGATATTGGGGCTTTGTCTGCTCTGCCTGCAGGCCCGGTGCTCTTACTAAGGACTGAGGCTAGGGCACAGGGATGCCCAGTTGTCTGGGACCTCTGGTCATGGGCCCAATTGGCCCAGTGGCTTGTGTGTTATTGGTTTAATTACAAATATCCTGTCACTGAGTTTAAATGTTTTGCTTTATTTAAGGTTATGCATACATTTGATTGGGAGCTCCCCTACCTGTATCATCGGTCCATTGGGAAGTTCTTGTGAGCTGTTCTGGAGATATTATGAAGCACTGGATGTGCCCCCTAAGAACATTATCATTTTAAGTAAATTAATTAAGAGAATCATTAAACATACATTATCAAACATCAGTGATTTTGTTTTAAAACTGGCTGGCCATAGAGCTGAGCCTTTCTCTCTTCTATTCTGTTTGCCCATGCCGTATCTCCCATAGTAGCAGTGGACATCTAACTCTCTAGACTTAGATGCAGTGATAAAGGGCAGCTTTATAATTCCCCTTATTCACAAGCACAGTGAAGTAAGTTATACCCTAGTTTCTAAAGCTACAATATGCTCAGAGAAACTATCAATTCATGGGGAACTTGCTGAAACTTGGAAAAAAAATTATATCCCCTGCTTTCTGCCCATTTAGCACATTGGCTGAACACTCAAAAATTCTTTATCTACTATATATTTGAGAGAGTCTGTCAGTTTTTGTGTTTGTCTCTTTGTTCAAGAACTCCTCCTAAACGGTAAGAGCTAGGATCCTTAAATTTGGTATACAGTTTCCCTCTTATCGTAACTTAAAGCCAGGTCAGGGACTAGTTGTGCCAGGACAATGGGATATGCCAATTGCTTCTCATAATACCAAACAGAGAAGAGACAGAATCACCAGCCAGATGAAAGGGGCTGGCTAGAGGTGTGCCCACTTGTTTGGGACTGCCCCACCCCTAAGCCCCCATCCTCCAAACACCCTTTATGGGGGGGGGACCTGAAGCTCCCCCCTCTTCCCCAATTTGTATGGGAACATTGCTGCCCGTTACCCTTCATCAGGGAGTAAGGGGAAAGTGCATAGTTTGCTGGATTTCTGACTCTGGCTGAGGAGCAGAGGGGACAGACGAGCTGTGCACTTTGATCTCACTCCCTGTCAGTGACAGGAAAGGGAAGATCAAACAGCCCTGGTATGAAACTGAGTTAAGGACCTAAACAGGGTTGGTTAAATGTGATAGTAATGAATACAAAATCTCTTTCTAAAATACTTTAGATAACTAATGCTATCACTTTTATTTCCCTATAATCAGTTATACATTCCAGGAAAACAGGTTCCTATGTTCTCAAAATTCTCATATCTATAATTCAATCCATATGTTAACTTGTTAAAAAAATATTAGCTAGGCCACGTAGACCAGTCCTGTGTATTACTATGAAATATTAGTGGGTATTGGCCATGTTCAGACTTCTAGGCTACGTCTACACTGGCCCCTTCTCCGGAAGAGGCATGCTAATTTAGAACTTTGGAATAGGGAAATCCGCCGGGGATTTAAATATCCCCTTGCAAGTAGGAATAAGCGATCCTCCGGAAAAAGGCCTTTTCCGGAGGATCGCGCCAGTCTAGACGCTTTTTTCCGGCTTTTCCCCAAGCCGGAAAAAAAGCGGCGGCCATGTTTATTTAAATCCCGCGGGGGATATTTAAATCCCCCGCGGATTTCCCTATTCCAAAGTTCTAAATTAGCATGCCTCTTCCGGAGAAGGGGCCAGTGTAGACGTAGCCCTAGTGTTTAACAAACAGCATTTGCGGCAGTCATGCCATCCTTAAAATGAGCACTTGATGTGATTTATTAGATTTGTTATTTTTTAATTTAATGAGAGGTCTTGTCCTTGTTTCTCGTAAAAAAGAGTAAATTAGCTGGCTTTCCCTGCAATTCATTTGTCTCACCCTATCTCTTAATCTGCCACACACATTTTACATATATTGTACAAAAGCCAAGCATTTTACTTTGTTAACTAATTGAAACATATGCATGCAAACTGAGTTGCTTTTGGTCTTAAGAACAAACCCTCTCTAAAAATCCATGATTCATTGATCATGTTCTTTCAGTATGTTCAAATTATAGCTTCACAATCGTTTTAATATATGATTCACTGAATGGCTCCCATTATTTGATGTGGATACATAATACCGGAGACTTTAAGTGAGAGAGACCTTTTTCTCTTGCATTCTAGGGATTGACACTAAACATACCTCCTTTTTATGACCATATTTAACAGATGGATACTGACTATTTTAGTGGGCAAAGAAAGTTAAGAGTTCAAGGAAATGAAAAACAAGAAGCACGGGAATTATATTTATGCTTCCCCCAAACAAGCAGATACCATACAAGCATCCTTTCACAGGTCTGCCTCAAATGAGTAGCAACCGCATAATTCTTGGTTTTTCTAGACCAGAAATTGATCAAGTAAAAAAAGTGATTGGCTTTCATCCTGTGCAAAAAAAATCTAGGATACCTCTTCCCCCCAAATTATTTTTCACTTGTATCCAAAAAAGAAAACTGAACTCAAGCACCAAAGGAGAATGTCTACTGCATAAATACACAAACCTTGCTGCCATTTCTTTCTTTCTTTCTTTCTTTCTTTCTTTCTTTCTTTCTTTCTTTCTTTCTTTCTTTCTTTCTTTCTTTCTTTCTTTCTTTCTTTCTTTCTTTCTTTCTTTCTTTCTTTCTTTCTTTCTTTCTTTCTTTCTTTCTTTCTTTCTTTCTTTCTTTTTCTTTTTAATTGTTTTGCTCATTACATATATGACTCCTATTTCAGTGCAGATAGGTGATTGGCTTGCATCATTCTTGTCCTAATGATTGTTCTTAGGTACTAGATTTATACTGTAGCGTTAATTACATGGTAGAGCCTTGTATAGGCATCATTTTTTGTTATTTAAATCAAAGTAAATAAATGCAGAATTGTTGTCAACATGTGGGAACTAAAGACAACCAAAGAACCAAATCTCTCATCACACAGTTGAAGCATTTATTTTCCCATAAAATGGACCTCATTGATCAGCCACAAATCTTTGGTTTAAAGGGGAGATTCCAAAATAGTCCATAGAACCTGTCACCAATTACTCCCACCCCCCAATCATGCACCCTTTATGTGTACTGTCTATCATAAAAAATAATTTAAATATCAATTTTATTGGTTTATATTCATTTGCTTAGTTACATAATTCATACCCTTGGTTCGCTATGTTGCTTACACGGCTGAACATATACATATAAATTAACATATTTGTAAACAGAATATTTTGCATATTATACTTTTCTAAGAGCAATTGGTTCCTTTTTTGCAAAGCACCGGACATTTTTTCATACAATTTTCATTTGAAATTCTAATTTTGATGTTAATAGCAAGACCTCTGGGGAAGGGGAGGTTTTGGTAACCTGGGGCCCTGGGTTATCATTCCTCTGTCTCCCCCAGAGAACTCTACCACTGCAGAGAAGCTATGTAAAGCCAGTTAAATTCGCTCTGTGCCACTTTCACAAGACAACTGGGATGCAGGGACCATTCTGGGCTGAGGCGGGGATATATTGAGGTTGGGCAGAGGAAAGAGATGCTCTGGCAGAAAGGGGCATGTCTCTAGTAAATATGTGAATCTGTGCCCCTGCAGTAGCCTGTAGAGACACTGAAATTTGGGGTACCAGTAGCTTGCATAAGAGAGGCACAAACCAGCAGTGCAGGAGCCAGTATAGGATGAATTTGGTCCTTGGTATTTTCAAGAGGTAACTTAATGTAGCTCAACAGTACATAGTAGTGGCATCTTCAGTAGTTTGTCCACCTGTTGATGCTGAGGTTCTTAACTGCCATTTAAGATTCCACGACCTGACATATCTCAATCAAAAATAACAGGCTGGAGAATGTTCTTCAAACTTCACTGTATGATTATGTGAAATCTCTTTTCTCAGGAGAACACACCATCCCTCTCCTGCTGCAATATGATCAATTCTGGAGAGAATGGAAGCAGAGGGGAATCTTGTAGAAATGGATGGGCATAGCTGCACTGTGCATTTGGGGACATCAATTGGAAAGTATATTCATGCATTTTAACAAGGAATAGTAATGGGATCATTGTTTTAATTGCTGTCTTTTTATGTACCCTATAAGTATATCTAGCACAATTCAGTCTAGTGTCCAAGTGCTGTACAACGTTAAGCAGTCCAGAAACCCAGTACAAGAGAGTGTTTTCCTCTCTCCTTTCATCTTGAGCAGAGGACCATGACTGCCTCTGGTCTGTTTTGTTTCACTTTTTAAAAAATTCCAGGAGCAAGCTGTACTGAAATATTTGCTCCTGAAGGCAGATAGACCACCTTAGAGTCTCCAGAAAATGCTATGAGTTCATATAGGGTGCAATGATGTGGTGCTCCAGATATGTCAGCAGGCTTTTAAGTCCTCACTTTTTTCTAGGAAGAGAACAAATTTGGTAGGAGGGATTTTTTAGGAGGCTCAGCATTCACTGGGGTAGCCTTTGATGTGCAGATCATTTGTATAAATACATGAAATTAAATATCAACTGTAAATGGCATGAGATTCCTTGATCACCATCTTTAACATGGGAAGGCCTGAAGAATGAGAAACTTCCATTTTTCTTCCACCAACTTCACTGCCTCTAATTTAATTACAAGTAAACCCTTTTGAGGAAACTGTTTAATAAAATAAAATCCCATAAAGAGCTATTTTTCAATACATTCTATTTTTATAAAGATTAAATTCAGAGACTCCTTTATAAACAGTGCATATGTTGTTACTAAACCATATCCTTTCTTGTCACAGTTGATGAAATCACGCTATTAAAGCAACAGAAACTTGGCATCATTCTTTTATACCTTTTCTTATTGCTGTTTTACAAAGGTTATATAGATGGTAGTTTCAAATTTTGGCAGGGCTTGCTGGCGCAATTATTTCACTTCTTAATTAAAGATATGCTTTAAAGCTCTGCTTTGTCTGGATTTTAACAAAATTCACAGTCATTTAGGAATGCTAGAGAAAATACAACTACTATTTTGTGTTTTTAATACACTACTGAAGAATACTAAAATACATAAAGTAGTATATAATATGTAAGCCTGTATTCTTTTTTCACTTGCTGTTTTTCAAGATCCTATTTTTTTCTTATTGGCACGCTTCCTCTTGAGGAAATATTGAACCAGTGCATGGTGTGAGGTATTATTATGCTCATATCTTTTGGATAAAATATATTAGACCTCAATCCTGCAATATGCTGAGCACGGCTGTCTAATTCTGCAGCATGCTTAAGCAGATGTTTTTGTTTTAAGCATATGATTCCATTCACTAGCAAGACTAATTATCTACTTAACTTTAAACTAGCTGTGGAGAACATTGACCCACAGAAAAAAATCAATCACGCATCACACACAGCAATGCAGGGGTAGGGGTGCGGCATGAAAGCTCGCAGCTTCTACCCTACAGTGGGACAAAACAGCATTCACAGGTTCATACCTGTGGAGGGTCAGGGCTTCCTCTTGCTTCTGGGCTGGAGCAGGGTGTTGGGATGAGGGAAGGAGGTGAGGGCTTTGCTGGAGGTTTGGACTCTCGTTTGGAAGTGGGGATGAGGGGTTTGGAGTGCAGGAACATGATCTGGGCTAGGTCAAGGGGGCTGGGTATGGGCTCTGAGAAGGAATTTGAGTGTGGGAGTGGTTTTGAGGCTTTAGCTGGATGATACTTATTTCATGCTTGGTCGTGTGGCAGGGCCAGGGCAAGTTCCCTGCCTGCCCTGGCTCCATGCTGGTCCTGGAATTGTCTGACATATTTGGTCCCTAAGCAGAGGGGCTAGGTCAGTGTTTCTTAAATTGTGTTCCACAGCACACTGGTGTGCCATGAGGCAGTCAGAGATGTGCCATGGAGAACAACAGAATTCAAAATAAATGGCCGCCCTTAAAGGAGAAGGCAACCTTTTTTTTTTCTTTTTCAATAACTTTCCCCCTGACCCTTACCCCCCCGACCTCCCCCCCCCAACAAAAAGTATCCTTAAAAAAATTATTGTTTGGTGTTCCTTGGTCTTAAAAAGTTTAAGAAACACTGGGCTAGGTAGTTCTGCATGGCATGTACTGCCTGCCCCAGCAGGCACTGTCCCTGTAGCACTCATTGCATGGTTTTCCAACCCCTTTTTTAAACTCATGGCTTACATATTTTTCTAGGTCAAATAGGAATGCTCATCATCTTTCAGAGTCAAGATCTAAGGGAAGTGTCAGTCTGTTTTGAGTAGGAAAACTTTTGGGGCACATTTCATAATGGAAGGGTGGCCAGTCCTGATCCTCCAGCCAAATGCCAGGGAGGCTACTTACATTCTGACTGCTAATTAGCTCCTTCAGTTTTAGTTGATTGGCTCACACAGATTACCTTTTGGGAAAGGAATTACATGGAATATGTGATTTAATTGAATTGAATGTGATGGAGGTTATTACCTATGTTAACAGAAATTAATGTTACTGACTGTAGGATATTATGTAAAAAAAAAGGGAGTTTGATATTTACCTTTAAAAAAGAATAGCTCTAGTCAATTTAATGAGATCTTTTGCCGAAGTCTTTAAGTAATGTTTCTTGTGATGAAAATATATCTCTCAATGTAAAATGCTATTAATGTGATGGTAAATATTTTGAAAATGAAGGAAGGAAGGAAGGTTTGGTAAAATCACATGACATCAGTTAGGAGAAGGCTGGATGGTTTGACTTACAAGGAATGATTATATGAGGAAAAAAGCTAAATGTGGAAGGTTAAGCTAAGTTACAAGGAAAGGGATGTGGACAAACAGTGCTACATCATTAGTGTTTGAAGGGTGGAAGAGGAAATTACAATAGTACAGGAATATAGTGAAGAATAATAGGATGAAATTTTAAAAAAGAAAAACTAAGATGAATATTAGGACCTCTTGCAGTTGAAATGGGTTGTGTTGAGAAATGGTCTTTTATGTATAGAGGTTAAATTGTCCTTATTTGGATCATTTTAAAATTTGATTGAACAACAGCAACAAAAGTATGCAACCGAATAATCCAGATAATCTTTATCTTCCAGAAAAAAATTCTTTTTGAATTACTTCCTTACCCTTAGAGCAGAATAAGTTTATTTTAAATATATTAACTTATACCACTATTCATCTCTTCAGAGTGTTTTGCAAAATTATTGTAATTAGGCATTTTTAGCTCAAAGATTGTCAAATTAAATTTTACATTTAAAAGTGTTTCATAGCCTAAAGAAAAGTGGTTGAGAAGTACAGAAATTGTTTCCTCCGATGTTTTGTACTTAAGGCACAGCTATATTTTTCTAGATTTTTTTGAATAACTTTCTGTGGGTACGTTTTTTTTCTCCAGGGTATCCTTTTTTTTTTTTTTTTTTTTTTTTAAACAGATCTACAGTCAGTTTTGTTTTAAACTTTCCTTTATGAAACTTTTCAAAGTATCTTGGTAGCTGTCGTAGCTTCTGTGACAAATATGAGAGTATCCTGAAATATCCTCAACAAACCTTACTGAATTAAATGAATCCTTATTGAATTACATTTATCATCTTTGAAGTTCATTGTATTAAAAATGAAATTGTTTACGAATATTGTCGAATTGTATGGAACTTCTTTAATAGGAAGACAAGGTTAATTCATTCTCTGGGAAATATTAGGAATTTCAAAACACTACTTGTAAAATGGATTCTCTAATGAATTGTTGGCGGTGAGAAAGACACAAATGACCTACTTCAAATACATCTTTTTGAAGCTACACCCTGTGGAAAGAAACTGATTGACCTGGAGTTTACAGAAGCACGTAAACAGTAAAGAAAGACCTCCAAACTGTATAAAGGAGGGGCTAAACTTTTCATGTGTGTGTTAGTTCTCAACTAAAGCTGTTACACACTTGTGACCACAAAAGAGACCCCTTTAGGAAGTTTGAAGGTCTCACCTACCTACCTAGACACTATCTACACCAAAGGAACAAAAGACAGGACTATGCAGCACTTTAAAGACTAACAAGATGGTTTATTAGGTTATGAGCTTTCATGGGCTAGACTCACATATATGGTCATGCCAATTTTCTTCTGCAATTTGATCTGAGGAAGTGGGTCTGGCCCATGAAAGCTCATCACCTAATAAACCATCTTGTTAGTCTTTAAAGTGCTGCATAGTCCTGTCTTTTGTTTCAGCAAGACCATAGTAACACGGCTACATCTCTATTACTACACCAAAGGAAGGGATTCTGCCATCCGCATAGATATACCACCTTCTCCAGAGGTAATGGCTAGGTGATGGAAGAAAACCTATGTAGACCTGATGCTAGCTACTCAAAGACTTAGGTTGTTTCACAGGAGTGTAGGGCCAGGGATTTAGATTTTTGTCTGTGCAGAGTCTCACTGACTCCACCTTCATGGGGATCAAGGCAGAACGGGGGGCATATATTTTATTTGTTCTTTAAATCGCTTGGCACACTTTAAGCTCTAGATGATGATGATGATTAATGATGATTATTAACCTGAATATCAAGTCAACAATGGGGATGTAAGCAACTAGTTGAGTAGTGTACTATCCAATAAGCTTAGGCTAATGTAACCTGCATCAGATAAGTCTAACCTGTATCAGAGGCAGCAAGGGGGGAGGGAGCAGGAGCTGGTGTTGTTGGGTTCCCCCCAGCCAGTTCCCCATAGCACTTAAAAGCTGGTTTCCCACAGCACCGTCTCCACAGTGTGGGGGGAGGCAAGGGAGGCTTGTGCCGGAAACTCCCAGCTCTTACTACATTTAAAATGCAGAGGCGTAGCGGTCCCAGCCCCACCTCACACCAGGTCCAAGGCATATCCCCCACTGCGGCTTTGCAGTTTAAATGTAATAGGAGCCAGGCTGGACCCGGCATGAGCTGGGACAGAGCCCCTCCCCTTATCAACTAATTAACTAATCAATTAGCCAAATACTCGCTCCTTTTAACATCCTTAGTCAATAAAAAGAAAAATAGTACAAATTTCATTTAATTTATCCTTCTTTTGGTTAAACAATTGAAAAAAATATAAACTAGATGTATTAGTAATCCTACTTGTTAAACAAATAATTGGTAAACTCAAACATGGTGTAAGCCGGTGCTATAAAAACATCTGCCACAGTTTTGTAAATCTACTTACTGCTCGTCTGTGCTAATGTTTGAGTCTATTCCAATCCCAGTCCTTATCTCAAGGGGAAAAATCATTATAACATTGTTATATTTTGTGGCAGTTGTTGGGTGAACAGATACATAACACTGTTATGTAGAAAGAGGATATTTAACTGTCAGAGTAGCCTGGAATTATATACAAAATGGAATAAAATAAGACAAAATTTCTAATGATGAAATCTTACAAAGTGTTCAGGAGTTGGATAAGATCCTTTAAAATCCTTTTATGTAAGCACTAGTGATTCTCACTTGGTTCCATATATTAGAACCCAGGCAGTGCAGTGGTATAAAGGTAGCAAGGACCTGCAAGTGTTATCCAAAAGTTCAGCTAATTTTTGTTTTGTGCCAGGCTTACTAGATTTTGTAAACTTGCAGACATTTTATAATTTGCCAATATTGCTGATGCTCTTTCAGAAATGGGTTGTATCCTTTAAAAAAGTTGTGATCCCTCAGTGCTGTTCACTCTATTCTAAAAGCCAGGCAGTACTATAGTATATAGATTGCCAGGTTTTACACCTTTGCATATAATTATAGTGTTGTGTAGAAGACAATGTCCCCTTTGTTGTTTCTTCATATTACTGTGGTTACATAAAGACTACGAGACAAAATAAATTCTCTCTCTACTTTCAGCTTTGTGTGTGTGTTTTATTTTGGGGAGGGGGAATAATTAGAATTGGCTTTTTTTCAAGTAGCTGAATCATTTATGGTTTGAGAGGCTTCTCTCAAGAAGTGTACACTGGCCATCTTGGGATGGAGCAGATTGCTTTTAATACAATGTTATATTATTGGTGGGACTTCATAGAATCATAGAATAATAGGACTGGAAGGGACCTCAAGAGGTCATCGAGTCCAGCCCCCCGCCCTCAAGGCAGGACCAAGCTCCACCTACACCATCCCTGACAGATGTCTATCTAACCTGTTCTTAAATATCTCCAGAGAGGGAGATTCCACCACCTCCCTTGGCAACTCCCTTGGGACTTCTGTGGTCCAGAACTTTCTGGACCCTGAGCAGTCCATAATGACAGAGTTTGCCAGATCAGGGGAGACTGTTGGCCCTGCTCCTCTCCACAGGCCTGCTTCCCCGAGCCTTGCCAGGGCTGCACTTCCTGCCCAGGGCTGGGATTATGCTCCCCAGTGTGCTGACCCCAGCTGGGACTGCATTCTTGCCTCTGGCCCGGGCTGCATTCTTGGGCTCCAGTCCAGGTTGCATTCCTGGCTGCCAGCCTGCTGCCACTGGCCCAGGAGGGGCTACTGTCTCTGCTATTCTGGGTCTAGCTGCAGCTGTGCTGCCATCCCCCACTGGATAGGGCTGTGCTCCTGGCTACCTGTCCCGCTGCCCCTGGCCAGGTGGACCTGTGCTCCCCACTGTGCTGGCCCTGCTGCCACCAAGGTTGTGCCCCTGGACTGGGCTCTGCTCCCTGCTTCAATTGACATTGTGCTCCCACCACACTGGCCCCAGACTGCATTCCCCACCAGCAGCCAAGCCCCTGAACCTGGTCAGACAAATCACAGATGTTGCCGGACCAGAGAGTCCCAGATTTTAGAGGTTCAGCCTGTACCACCATCTTCTTTCTGCAGAGGAAGAAAGAAACGGAAAAGTTATTCTTAGAAAGCATGTTCCTATTGTACTTATAATAGATGGGAAGAGAGAATATGTAGTCTCTTAGGCTGTGTCTAGACTGGCCAGTTTTTCCGAAAAATCAGCCGCTTTTCCAGAAAAACTTGCCAGCTGTCTACACTGGCCGCTTGAATTTCCGCAAAAGCACTGACTTCCTACTGTAAGAAATCAGTGCTTCTTGCGGAAATACTATGCTGCTCCCGTTCAGGCAAAAGTCCTTTTGCACAAAACTTTTGCGCAAAAGGGCCAGTGTAGACAGCTCAGATTTGTTTTCCGCAAAAAAGCCCCGATTGCAAAAATGGCGATCGGGGCTTTTTTGCGGAAAAGCGCATCTACATTGGCATGGACGCTTTTCCGCAAAAAGTGCTTTTGCGGAAAAGCGTCCTTGCCAATCTAGACGGTCTTTTCCGAAAATGCTTTTAACGGAAAACTTTTCCATTAAAAGCATTTCCGGAAAATCATTCCAGTCTAGACACAGCCTTAGGGTATGTCTACGCTGTCATTCTAGTTTGAACTAGGGTGGCTAATGTAGGCATTCGAAGTTGCAAATGAAGCCCGGGATTTAAGTATCCCGGGCTTCATTTGCATGTTCCTGGGCGCTGCCATTTTTAAATGCCCCATAGTTCGAACTACCTGCCCGTGGCTACACGCGGCACGGACTAGGTAGTTCGAATTAAGGCTCCTAATTCGAACTACCGTTATTCCTCCTGCAAAGGCAGGTAATCATACATGCTACATTGAATGCAATAAACAGGATAGCCCGCACTCTGCTTTTGGGCTTCTGCCTTCATTCTCTCCTACAGCTACTTAGGTTATTGATAGGGTTTTTATTTAAATCAGGAAGTTTTGGTTTTAGTTTAGTTTAAAAGTTTTAAAGAATAGCAAGTATACCTCGTCCCTTCCAACTCCCCTTCTAAACTCCCTCTTGAAACTCCCTGTTAGCTGCCCTTGGTCGCTTAGTTACGGGCTTTATAAAGCCCTGGCCTTCCTGATAGCCCTGCCCCCTGACTAAGGCTCAACCAATGAACAGAGGGTTCTAGATTTCAAATCCTTGTTTAGAAGCTCGCAGCTTCCAACCGCCGGAGATAGTGGGCATCTGCAATGACATCTGCCAACTCCTTCAGCATTCTTGGATGCATTGTCTGGCTCCATGGATTTGTGTATGTCTAGCTTTTCTAAATAGTTCTTTACCTGTTCTTTCTCACCCCCACGCTCCATCTCTAACCTAATGCCTGGGTCCTAGAGCTGCTGCCACCACAGCTGACTAAAATATCTAAGTATATTTTTATTATATATAGACTGTACTCCAGTTCCCACTGACATCAACAGCAAATCTCACATTATCTCCACCGGAGAAGCACTTGAACCATAGTAGTAAAAGAATGGCCTCTAATAATTATATTGCACTTTCAAATATTTTCAGAAATTGAAAGATGTTAATATGTTTTCAAACCTGTGTGTTGTTTTAATTCTTGTCTTAAAAATTAAAAAGCTATTGTAATATCAGTAAAATACTCCAGGGCATGGTTTAGTGGATTATTAACAGGTTTTGGATGGCTGGCAACACTTGGTCTGTGGCCTTGTGTCTCTAAACATACTCAAGACATGTATTAACAGATCACCAAAACATACCTTGGGGTGTTCTAAAGAATGTACAATAGAGTTTCGGGAACAAAATCAAATGCAGTATCACTCCTCAGCCCAGATGCTGCTCAGAAAGCTGTTGTGTACTTCTCTCCCTCTCCAACTTGAAAACTCAATACTGATTTTCCTTTTGGAAAAAATGATATAGGAGAGATTGCAGAGAATCCAATATATATCACTGTGCACATAAATGACAAGTAGCTTTAAGTCTAAGTGAGCTATGTGCACAGTGATATGATCTCTGAAAGATATCGTTTGCTGACCAAAGTAGGTTTACTTTAGCATACCCTCAAATGTGGCTGGTGCAATGAAATTATTCCCTAACAGATTTTATTTTCCTTGTCAGTTTCCTTCTTTTGTGTAGGAAAGTACAGAATTATTTATTTTCTGTGCTATAAACAAAAAGCACAGAGGATAAGAGGTGTGGAAAACACTTGATGCAAAGTGAATCTAGCCATTGTCTTACTTTAAATTTCAGGAGTTTTAGGGGGTGGCCGAGTTGGTCTGTTCAGGATAAACTTAAAAAAACAACAAATGGCCTGGTAGCACTTCATGGACTAACAAAATATGTAGATAGTGTCATGAGCTTTCGTGGGCACATCCTACTTCTTCAAAACTCTGGTCATCTGAAGAATAAATTTTGAAATAGACTGCTATTCCAGCAAGTCTATTAATCCTTGTAGAATGAAGTTTACTGGGATGTTAGAATGGCAAGCTCGTTATTTTGATTGCATTTTGAAATAATGGGTGTATTGTTAAGACATGGAAAATGCTATTTCGGGATACCTGACATATCCCGAAATAGCGCCACTGTCTAAACGTACTGTTCCAGTTTTGCATCTGATGTAGTGCTAAGGGGATAGAAAGTGCTTTTTGATTCTACAGGCTAGCTGCTTGCTTGCCACAGGTGTAAATGACTACATAGGGTGAAAGGCCGTGAAGTAAATGAAAGCTTTACGTGGTCAGCATCTCAGAAAATCTGCCTTCTAAAGACAGGAGATGAAATCTTGGACCCATTTAACTCAGTGGAAGATCTGGATAACTTAAAATCAACAGGGCTACATCTACACTGGCATGATTTTCCGTAAATGCTTTTAACGGAAAAGTTTTCTGTTAAAAGCATTTTCGGAAAAGCGTGTCTAGATTGGCAGGACGCTTTTCCACAAAAGCACTTTTTGCAGAAAAGCGTCCGTGGCCAATGTAGATGCGCTTTTCCGCAAAAAAGCCCCGATCGACGTTTTCGCGATCAGGGCTTTTTTGCAGAAAACAAATCTCTGCTGTCTACACTGGCCCTTTTGCGCAAAAGTTTTTCAGAAAAAGACTTTTGCCTGAATGGGAGCAGCATAGTATTTCCGCAAAAGCACTGACAATCTTACATGAGATTGTCAATGTTTTTGCGGAAATTCAAGTGGCCAGTGTAGACAGCTGGCAAGCTTTTCCGGAAAAGCGGCCGATTTTCCGGAAAAACTGGCCAGTCTAGACACAGCCTTGGTGTAGAATCCATCAGTGTATCTGGAAGCAGAGAAGGGAATGACGTTAATCTAATGAAGTGATATGATTATGAGTAGAAAGGATCTCGCAGAGCCACAAAAGAAAGTCTAAAATGGGAGTTAAGATCATTGTGGAAAATAGGAAATGAAGGAGATAGGCCAAGAAAAAACATCTTACCATTGGTAAGGGAAGAGGGGATGTATGGATGAGGTTTAATGAGTTGAGCATGTGAGGGGAGAGTGGCAATAGGAAGTAAAATCAGAAAAATAAAAAATAATATATGAAACAGAAAAAATGTGATTGGTTAGTGACAATTTTCTTTTATAGGATTTACAACATCTACTCCAAAACTGATGATGGAGAATAAATGGGCTTGCTTGCTCTGACATATCCCTCCTCCAGCCTTACTTTTCTCACTTAACATGTACACATTACTTGGGTTTCCTAATTCCATATTTAAAAAAAACCCCACACATTTCAAGCAAGACTTATCCTGGGACAAGTCATACCTGGGAGGTCGACAAATGCCTTTGATGTCGACCGTGGAGCATCCAGACTACCGCGCTGAGCCGACAAACAGCTGATCGGCTCAGCGCGGCAGCCATTTAAACGTAAATGAATCAGCGATTATTTAAATCGCCGCTTCATTTTCCTATGCCGGGTAGTCTAATCTACATGCCTCTGTTGTCATGTAGTCTAGACGTACCCTCTGTTCCTTCTGGAACGTCCTTGGTAATTTGTTCCAGCTGAGAATAGAACTCATATTTTTGCTGTGTGCTGTAGTCAGGGTTCCAGAGTTTGTATTCATATCCAGACTTATGAACCTCTTATTGATAAATACCAGAGGAGTACATGCACAGAGGACAGACTTTTTAACAGGAGATTCAAAATTGTATATCCTTGGTTCATTGTCAGGAGAAGTGGTAGTTTATTTAATTTAATTATTTTCTCACTGAGGGGAGCAGTATCCTGGAGGAACTGTCCAGACAATCATGTCTTCCAAATATTGTATTAATCTCTGTCTTTCTGCTATAGAAGATCTTTATAATAGTAATAAATATTTGCATTTGTAATACAGTGAACTCCCAAGGAATTTACACCTTATTGAATAAGATTATTTAATTTCAGCCAAATTTAATTCCATAAGGTTTGTTCTCAGTAATACAGGATATTGTCACTCCATCATAGATGTATTTATTTTAATAATTACTCGTTTTACAGATTGCTTTTCATAATATATTAGGCTTTTATTTTGCATTGGGGACAGGTAGTCTCATGCACCTGCTCAGAGTCTCATTGATTTCCTATGCACCCATCTATGGAAGTTCCAGGTTCACCCATGTGATTTTCAATCCACGACGGGGATAGTATTGGAAATCGTATCAGGAACTGCAAGGCGATGTACTGAAAATTTAAAGTGTTCTTTCTAAATCAAATCCTCACAGTAGCCACACAGTGGAGCTATAACTAAATGAGTCAGAAGTTTTTAGAGCTATCTGGCACAGTTCACTGAAAAAAAAATAGCACTGTATTTGATTCAGGAAATTAGCGAGTGGCTGCATCAGACTTTGTTTCTATGTTTTGGTTTGGAGTGTTCCATTTTTTATAGAAATATGGTAATATCAGAAGTTTTATTTATGTTTACAAATGTAAGAATTTTCACACTAGAAGAGTATGATCCATATCAACTCCTGTATCCTGACTCATTAGTAAGAATGGATATACTTCAGGAGAAAGTGTATTATTTGGAAAAGGGCAATATTTTAGCTCTTCCTCTTTGTGCTTACTTTATTCTCTGAAGCGTGAGGATTGAAAACACTTGTCATATTTTTATCCTAGTTGATGGAACTGCAGTTGCTGTTCTTATTGATATAAATCGTTATTTTCATAAAGGTAAATTAAGTTAATTGCCTTCATAATATCCTGGGACAGATTTCTAGAACTATTGGCTTTTGTGACAGTTTTACTGTATTTGAATGTGAATGTATTACTAATTTTAGTACTATATACTGCAGGACTCCAAGTGTCTGTACCTGCTTTCAATAAAACAGTCACTTCAGTCCAAGAGTCACTGACTTAATGGGCAGATTTTGTGAAGTGATAGTAGCTTGGAGAAAATGAGATCTTTTAAGAAATGCCAGGTGTATGGGTATATGTGTGTTTCTTTGTTGTTGTTTTTTAAATGTTCTGGTTTTGATCTGAAGAAAAGACTTTGACTGATCAGACAGGTTTTTTGAAGTCCCTGTCACAAGAACCAGCTTCTCCAAAAGATACAGCAGTGTCAAATAATCTGCCATTTGAATGGGCCAGCTCGGCTTGAAGTGGCAAGTTTGACATAGAGCTCCCAAACCATGTAGGACATTTCAGTTTACTTTTAGGGAGGAAAACAAGGAAGCTACTGTGGCCTACTATAGATATGAGGGAGAGTAATATGTCTGTCATTTTCCATTTGACTGGGCCAGATTCTGCTTTAACAGTCTGAGTTAAAGTAGACTCAAACACTGGGTGGAGCTTTCACTGCCTCAGCCAAGTAGGGTTGGAAAAGCTGTAATGCTGGGGTGGGGAGCCTCCAGCCTGCAGGCCGCACCTGGTGTGTCAGGGTTAGCCTCTTGCAGGCCGCCAAACACTTTGTTTACTTGAGTGACTGCAGTCATGGAGCCCCTCAGCTCCCGTGGCTGTGGTTCCCTGTCCCTGGCCAATGGGAGCTTCCCGCAGCTCCTATTGGCTGGGGACAGTGAACCATAGCCACTACAAGATGCAAATGGGCATGTCAGTGGATACTCAGGTAAACAAACATCTGGCGGCCAGCCAGAAGCTAACCACGACAAATTGTGTGTGGTTGGCATGCCAGAGGTTCCCCACTCCTGGACTAGAACTAGTAAGTTAAAAACAGCAGTTTAGAAGTTGCAGCACGGGCAGCAACCTGGGCTTCAGGGGCCATCTGACTGACCCCTTTGATCTAAGTTCTGGTAACAAGTCTGAGTCTTTGGCTATGTCTACCGTGTCCAGGGAATGCATCTGTTCTTCCGCTTTTTTCTGTGGAAAAGCAGACGCGCTCTTTCTGAAGCCCTGTCTTCCTACTCCCACAGAGGAGGATTTTCTGAAATTTAGCTCCATGTAGACAGGCCAAATTTCAGAAAAGCGTGTTCCAAAAAAACTATTGGAAAAAGGTATGCAAATTGCAGAGCACAGTTTGCGTACCTTTTTCCGATAGATCAGTGTAATGTAGACATAGCTTCTGTCAGAGAACAATGCATGGATTCAAGGTCTGATAATGGAATACAGAGAGACCAGAGACATAGAATTGAAACGTCCCTAAGCATCTGATTCCCTCCTTAATCTAATCAATATTGTAAATATTGTATATAATATACATGCATAACTTCAGTTGAAAGGATTTTAGGATGTTGTGATTTGTCATTCGACTTTATTGATAAAATTAAATATGTACTCCATTTGCATGTTAAGTAACTAAAAATATTTTTAGGTAACATTCTCTGTGCAAAATATTGTACTGTGTATACCACAGAAAGTTATTTTCCCATGAAAAATCAAGTCTACATCTCTTTGCTTAATAGAGTAACATATAGAATGACAACATAGAAATCTCTCCATAGATCTATGGGCGGTGATGGCATTACAAGGTGGTAATGCAGAGCAATGCAGGGTAGCTAAATACATAACTTGTTAGTTTGAATCTTTCCACAACTGTCAACTGTGAATTTAGCCTTTTTCCCTTGTTGAGTCCGAACTATGGTACAGCTAAATATCTGAGGCTTGAAAGGCATTTACACTGTATGACACAGAATGTCATCTATATTTGTATGTTTACTCTTCTGGCCTGACAGACTTAAATGTTTAATGTGAAAGGCATTTCGTCTGCCCTTAGAGGAAAATCACTTTGCTGTGTATACCACTTCTTTCAACAGCAATCACCTCTTGAGTACTGGGAAAAACATTTTATTTTAAATTACATATACAGTGTTTGTAAACTTGTCTTTTATATACCTCTGGAGGTATGGGGAGGGAAGAATTTTGTTTTCCAATTTACTTAGATGCTGCTGTTATGATTCCATTGACAGCCCTGTCACTTATTGCAAGGCTAAGAAGAGATTTTGTACCTTTGAAATTTTCATTAGCTTTTGTTTAGCTGCCAGACTTTCTGCTGTTATAGTCTGATGATGCAGCAGTGTGTTCTTCTGCCAGCAGAGAGACTCAAGATTAGATAAAGAAAATCTGTAGGCCCCAACAATGGTGACATATGAAACATTCTCTCTCTTTACATGCGCCTCTTAGAGTATGGTGAGGATGCAGAAAGCTAAGGAAAGGCACTGTATTTGACTGTAGAGGAAACTTTTTTTCACTGACCTCAGACAAAAGTAGAACAAGAAATGGGGCATTATATTTGATAGTGGGAACTAAGAGGGTAGATAGCTTTGAATTAGTTTTTATATTTGTGTGGTTTCAGATGAAATTGTTAATTTTCTGTATAACAGATCTTAGACAATAACAAATGTCCAACAGCATTAATTAAAGCTGAACCAATGGATTTATTGAGATGGCTGCATATTCGGAGAAAAAGTCAAATGAACAAAAACACACACAACATCATTTACAAGAGAAGTAGACTAAAACAAAAAATGCATATATATTCTTTTACCCAGTCTGGAGGGTACTAGAATGACTTCAGAATAGTATTGATTATAATGCTCTGCATTGTTAGTTGGAAGAATATCATTATATTGAGATTAGTAACTTGAGTGTAGTTGGATTTAAGGATGGTAAATATTATTAATTTGGATAGTTAGGGTTGCTGGCTCACAGTTGAACTAATCAGAAGATAATAAGATTCTTGTCCCAGAATCAGGCGGCACAGAGTATACCAAAGACCTTCAGGGGTATGACAGAATGCTGACATTAAGACAAAATAATTTTAAAACATTATTAATATATATGGAAGAGAAATCAAATAGCAATTAAGTAAAATAAATCAGGGTTACAAATACAGTATTATTAATCTAAGGTACACGTGGTATTATTTTTATAAGTGGTGGTTAATAGTAAGGATGTAATAGTGTAGTCGATGAACTGATAAGCAAAAGCTCATAGGTTAATGCTATAGACTATACAGATTTCCTCCCCCCCCCCCCCGCCAACCAGTAATTTTTTTAGCAGGCTGGCCAGTAGCCTGGATCAGTTCTGGTTTGCGCCAGGTCGGGAGCTCAGACCCACCCCTGCAGACAGAGGCTGCTGCCATTCCGTACTGCTGCCTCTTTATCAGAGGCAGCAGCATAGGGTGACAAGGAGCCAATCTGCAAGAGGAGCTGGTTTTTAAACTGGCTCCCCTTGTGGACTAGCTTCTGCCTGGTACCCCACACTGCTACTGCTGCTGCTGCACCCCCCTCTCCCCCCCCCCCCGGGATGATAGACTGGTCGACTAACCGATAAGTATTCATGAGGTTACTCGATTATTCAATTAAAAGTTTATCAAAGCTAACTTAGGGTATGTCTACACTAGCCCCCTAGTTTCAAACTAGAGAGGTTAATGTAGTCATTTAAAGTTTCAAATCAAATTTAAATATCCTGCGCTTGATTTGCATCTTCCCAGCCGGTTGCCATTTTTTGAAATTTACAAGTCCGGACTAACTGCCCGCGTCTACTCGCGTCAGGAACCCAGTAGTTCGAAATAAAGCCATAGTTTGAACTACCTGTTAAATCTCATTCCAGGAGGAATAACAGGTAGTTCAAACTAGGGCTTTATTTCGAACTACCGGGTGGCTGCCATGTGTAGACATGGGCAGTTAGTCCAGACTTGTAAATTTCAAAAAATGGCAACCGGCTGGGAAGATGCAAATCAAGCGCGGGATATTTAAATCCCGGGCTTGATTTGCAACTTCAAATGCCTACATTAGGCTCCCTAGTTAGAACTAGGGGGCTAGTGTAGACATACCCATAGTTTAGTTAACTGACTGACCTAAATCTAGATTACTAAGGGTGCATACACACAGCAGGGCTTAACTTAAAATAATCAGTGCAAATTGAGCTATGTCAATTGCATAGCTTATTTCAAAATTGGAAGTGTCTACATAGTACCCTAAACTTGAAATAAGATACTCAATTTGCTCTACCCAATTTGTGTATCTTATTTTGATTAAATTTTGAAATAGCATATTTCAAAACTTGGCAACTCTACACAGTGCCAAATTTCAAAATAATACACTATTTCAAGACATCCTTTAACCCTTGTGGAACGAGGGTTACAGGGATGACAAAACAGTGCGTCTGCTATTTCGAGACCTATCTCAAAAGACGTGGGGATACTTCAGTATCCCGAAATAGCCCTGCTGTGTAGATGTACCCTTACTCCTCATACAATAAGGGTTACAGGAGTCAGAGTAAGAAGTCCTCCAGCTTGACGGTATTTCAACATTATTTCGAAATAACACTAGTTATTTCAAAATCTCAACTCCTAACTCCTGTCTTTATTTTCCCTAGTTTCTAATCTAAACTAAAACTAAAACACATCCTCACCCTTCCTTTATCTTTCTTCTATCTATTTCTTCTCAATCTCTTCTCTATCTTGTTCCTCTCTCTGTCTTCTAACAAAAGCTCTGGGCACCCTTTTTTTATAAGCATAGGAACCTGGGACCTCCTTCTAGGCCCACATTTCATATCTAGGAGTCCATCTCACACAGAACCAGCTCGAGCCCCCATGATTTCAGCTCTTAGTGATTTCAACTCTTTAGCCACCACGTAGATTGGGAAAGGATTCCAGCTTCCACTGGACTAGCAAAAAGACTCCTCATGGGCTATGTCTACACTGGTGGCTCCTTGCTCAAGAACTTCTTGTGCAAAGGTTCTTGTACAAGGAGTCCTGCACAAGAACATGTCCACACTGCCATGTGTGAGATGTGCTTTTGCGCAAGAGCGCTCATGGAAGTGTGGATGCGTGGCAGGGATTCTTGCACAATAAAACTTTATAGCTAAAATAGCTTTCTTGCACAAGAGAAAGTCCACACTTGTGCTTCTTGTGCAAGAGCTACGCTCTTTTCTTACAAGTGGAAACTGTCTTGGCAAGAGCTCTTGTGCAAGAGAGCTTACACTTGTAAGAAAAGAGCATAACTCTTGTGCAAGAAGCCCTCTCTTACCACGCCATATTGTACATCATCTTGCTCAGGAGCGGCTGGGCAGTGTGGATGCACTGCGGATTATTGCGCAAAAACAGCCGTTCTTGCGCAAGAAGCCACAAGTGTAGACATAGCCATGGAGTCTCCCCTTAAAACAAAGGGGCAGGTTGGGCCAGTCTTACAGCTCACACCTGACAGGTGTGAAGCAGGCTGACTCAAGCCTTTACCCCTTTTCCCTCGCTCAGTCCGCTCAATTCTGGAAGGGGGGAGGCTTGTTCCTTAGAGACCTCTTACAATGATGGTGTCTCTCCTGCAAGCGCTGCTGTCATGTTTTACAGTTCCTGCATTTAGGGGTAGCATGATTTGTGACCCCCACAACAGCCCCAAATTATTTACAATAGACCACATTCCATTCCAACACTGATCCTCCATAAGCCCTGGCTGAATTGGATTTACATAGCCACACCTCATATTCCCTTCCCCTCCTGGCATGAGCTGTATTTACATATAAATAGTTAACAGTTAATTATCTTGCAGAGCTAACGAATTGTAGTGGGCACACCCACGCCCAGGGTAGCTCTCTCCTTTTAGCTGGCTGATAGCAAGCAGCAGTTCAGCCCCTGCTCACATAAATAAAAACTGATACCTAAAACACTTCCCAGAAGCTTAGAAATGTGTCAAAGACTCTTGTTGAATCTGACTTATTGCTTCCTTTCTGAAAGGTCTTTTTTTCCTGTTTAGCTTGCTGCCCTTTGATTTCCTTTTGTTCTTATGTAGTTTTTGTTTAATGGATTTGAAATTGTCTCTTTTTATCGATGACGATGTGTTGTGTGGATCAAATGAGCAGAAGAAATGCCCCTAAGATAGAGTGGAATGTTGGAGATCAGGGAATAGTGCTAAACTAATAGGGCATGTCTACATTAGGGAGTTATTTTGAAATAAATGATTTCAAAATTATAACTCCTGAAATAATTTTACAAGCAGGAGTTATTATTTCAAAATAACAAGCTTAGTAGTATGGACACTCTACTTGTTATTTTGAAATACGGAGAGTTAGTTTGAAATAACTCCCTAGTCTAGACCAGGGCATATATAATGTATTTGAGGCAGTAGAAGACATCTAATGAATCACATTCCAAGACATTTTAGCTTATGGACCACTTTTCTGTTTGCTCTTAGGGTACGTCTACACTGCATTCTTATTTTGAAATATGGTATTTCAAAATAGTTATTCCAAAATAGCTTATTTTGAAATAGCACATCTACACTGCAGAGAAGCTTCAAAATTAGTCCGAGGCAGACTTCCCTAATGTAGACGTGCTACCTTGATTTAGAGCCCCAGGAGGCACTGGGAAGGAATAACTTAAAACGGCCTTGGTAAGGGGCTATTTTGAAATAGCAGCAATGGAGTATTTATACATGCCTTATTTTGAAATAGCTATTTCGGAATAGGCGTTATTTCTCATGGCATGAGGTTAACAGATTTCGGAATAAGCCGTCTGTTATTTCGAAATAATGGAATAGCTGTGTAGATGCTTACATTGTTATTTCAAAATAATGCTAGTTATCTCTAAATAATGGTGCAGGCTCGACACACCAATAGGGTTTTTTTTTTAATATGTATTATTTGAACTGTGTGGTTTGCTCAAAATCATGCAGTATTGTTTCTGCTTCTGTATTTGATGACTAAACAAAAAACTTTTAGATGTTCCTTGGCTTTTGTGCAAACGTGAATATTCATTCAGGGACTAGTTTATCTCTCTGAGTAAGATTCCTGTAACAAGTAACAAAACCTTGCTTGTGGGAACGCTCCGACAGCTAATAAAAGAGGGATACAAAGAAAATTTTGTTTGCTCTCTTACGTCATCTTCCCATTCATCCCCAATCCAGTTGTTTGTTTTTTACTTGCTTGCTGTCTACTATCAGACACCTAAATGCTATGTTTCTTGGGGACTGGATCCATCTGTGTTATTTGTTTGAACCTTGCCCAGTACAGTGAGGCCCTAATCCATGCCTTGGGTCCCTGGGTGTTAACATAAAATAATAAATAAATACTATTGAATCAAATTCTTTGTTTTTTTCCCATACAAGAGTTAATGGGGATTAATTTCTTTATTGTGATAATAATCACTTACCTGTGCTGCCAGGAAGAAAGGATTCAGGGAGTAGGGCAGACTTTACCTGCAGATGTTCTCACATATGCAGGAACTGGGATTAGGAACTGAATTCTCTGCTCATGATTGGCATCCATACAGTTTTGAATGCTGCATATCCTACCCCCCTTAGCTGCCTGCTCTTCTTTTATCTCAATTCCCATCACATCCCAAGAAAGGAGATGTTGCAGTTGTCTTTTTTCTGTATTAGAACAAATTATTTAAAAATAATGTCTTCTAGGTGCACAGGATGATGGCATGCTACAGTGCCTTGTTTGTGAGCCAGCAGCTTCAGTGATGTCAGCACAGTATAAGAAGTCTTGTTATGTTAACTGCTGGAGCTAGAAAAGCACAAAACACCTTTATTTGTCATTGCCCCTCAAGGACTGGCAGTTTTTGAAAATATCACTTTGATATTACTGTCAGTTTAAAGCGAAGCTCATTATTTAGAATGAGGAGCACTTGTACCTGCCTAGGGTTGAATATTTTTATGGGATCTGAGAGTCTTATGTCCACAAATTAATTTGTGCTCACAGCTTCCCAGTGAGAGGACAGGAGATGTTATCTCTGTTTTACAATTGCAGAAGTGATACAGCAAGATGAAGTGTTTTGCCTGAAGTCAAACAGGGAGCCTGAAGCAGAAATGTGAATTAAATGCAGGTCTCCTGACTTCCAGACCAGTGCCGTAACTACCAAATCATTTTTAATTACATCTTGTTATAAACTAGTTTAAAGCAAATTGGTGTCTGAAAATTTTGACAATATCCTTTTAAAATAATTCATAGAAAGAAATATTGATGGGACAGCATCTAGGTTTTGTCTGGCAAAGTTTTCTGCATTAATTGAGCTGGAATATTCTAATGTGCATTACTTTATGATAAAGTACCTCAATGTTACCTTTTTAGGACTGTCATTCACATATCCAAATCTGTTGTGCAAATACTTAGAATAATATTGCAGTGTTTAATCCACCTTCACTTCAGTGAATCTTAAACACATATTAAAAAGCCAAATTTCCAAATATATTTAGGAACCTCAAAATGAAGATAGGCACTATTCCCATTCAGTCTCTTGAAAGTAGTAGAAGTTAGGTACTTCATCTACACAGATGTTTTTGAAAATCCCACTGGGGACTTTCTTCATCTTTTGGTGCCTAAATATATTTGAAAAATCTGGCCCTGAATTAATTATTGACTATGGGAATGATTATTCACAGGGCTCAACAAATGCACCTGCCCACTCGCCTGTGGTGAGTAGATTTTATCAGCTAGCGAGTGCAGGGGCGTACTGGCCCAGTGGGCGGTTGTGATGGGCTGGCTAAAGCCCGCACTACGGGCGGCACAGCCCCATCCGATCCGCCAGCCGGGCGGAGGAGCAGAGCGCCACCGGGAAGGGGGAAGTGCAGTGATTCTCAGTGCCAGGCTGCCTGTGGGCAGCTCCGACACAAGGAGCGGGGCACGAGCCAAAGGGCGGGACGCCGGCAGATGCCAGGATGCTGGTGTGACATGGCCTCGCTGATTTTAAAGGGCCGCCGCAGCTCGGCTCTGGCTGCATGGCCCCAGGAGCTGGCTGCGGCACAGCTGGGCCCTGCCCTGCCGGCTCCAGTACTGCCATGGCCCCAACCCCCTCGCCGGTGAGAGACTGCTCCCGGCCGACCACCCGGCTCACTGCACCCGCCCCGCGCCCCTTTGTCTCTGCGCCACCCATTCCCCATGCCTCCTCTGCTCCCCTGTACCCTGGATCCCCTGCTCTCCCTCTTCCCTGTGACTCTGTCTCTGTGCCGCCCTTGCACTGCGTACCCTGCTCCCACAGCTCTGTGCTGCCCGTTCCCTGCACTGCCCCTAGACCCCGATCCCTCTGCCGTTCCCCGCGTCCCATTCCCCGTGCCTCCACCGCACCCCGCACCCTGCGTCCCTCTGGCTCTGTGCCTCCCATTCGCCGTGCCACCCCTGTACCCTCCGCCCCACTGTTCCCTGCACCCCTCTGGCTCTGTGCTGTCCCTGCACCCTGTTTCCCCTGGGGGTCGAGAGTGATGGGGTGCTTGTCCATAGGGAGAGGCTGGATAGGGCAGGGAAAAGGCTGCTGTGATCCAGCAGTGAATGAAAGCGGGAGTTCACTTGAAGTGCCTTTGCCTTTATGGAAAAAAATAAATGAAAATACTATTTGCTATTTATAGAGCTAAAATGCTGGGACAAAAATGAAAAAAAAACCCATTGCAAAATGCAAATGTGTAAAAGACAACAAAAAAGGGGGTGGGGGTGGGAGTGGGGAGGTGGCCAAAAATGTTTTCCTTGGGGCATCAAAAAACCTAGAGCTGGCCCTGGGGGAGGGGAAGGGGCTGGGCTGGGCTGGGCTGGACTGGACTGTGGGGAGGGGAGGGGAAAAAATATGGGGAAGGGGCTTGTGCTGAGGGGAGGGGAGGGGAGGAGGTCAAGAGAAGAAGAAGAAGAAGAAGAAGAAGAAGAAAGGGGAAGGCACCAAGGGACAGGTGCAGGAGAGACAAATATCGGGGCCAAGTGAAGACAATGAGGTAAAGGGCAGGAGGGGAGGTGTCAGTGGGAGGGGAACAGGGTGATGCCGGGTGAGGAGAGAGTAAGGGCATTGGGGGCTAGAGGGGGAGGGGGAAGAGGAAGGTGCTGGGAGAAGGCTAGAAAGAAGGGGTGGGCATGAGGAAGTCATGTGTGAGGGCACAGCGGTATGAGGGGAACGGGGGCAGAGGATGGTGAGGGGGTGGGCATCAGGGAAAAAGAGAGAAAAGAGGGAGGGAAGGGGGAGGCACCAGGAGGGTGCAGGTGCCAGGGGATTCTGGGGGTGAAGCAGAAGGGCAGACACCTGCAGGGGAGGGACCAGCACCAGAGGAGAGAGGCAGGGCAGGTGAGTAGAGGGAGGTGTTAGAAGAGGGGATGAGAAGGGGTAGCTCACATGATCAGAGTGGGGCTACTGTAGGAGTGGGCACAGGGGGGAGAGAAGGGCTGGGGGAGGGGGGCGGGTCTCAGGAAGGCTGAGGGCAGCGAGAAGGGCAGGAGTCAGGACAGCAGGGGAGGGTGAGGGGTTGGGGGGGCAGCAGGCACCAGGGGAGATGATGGAGCAAGAGGAGGAGACATGGCAGCAGAGGGAAAGAGGTTTATAAGATATTTATTAATAACTTGGGTGATATTTATTAATAACTTATTAGTAATTACTGTTTTTATTCTTATTAGGAATTTATGCTATTAAAAAAACAATTTTGGGGAGGGAGGATGGCGAGTCCCTTTTTTGTCTGGCGAGTAGGGTTTTCCAGAATTTGTTGAGTCCTGATTATTCACATATACAAAATTAAGTAAATGCTTAAATTGGGTTCACTGACTTTGGTAGAGGGATACTGGAAATTAGTTTTTCCTAATATCCCACCTAGACCTTCTCCACTTTAACTTGAGACCATTGTTCCTTGTTCTGCCATCTGTCATTACTGAGAACAGCCCCTCTCCATCCTTTTTGGAAACCCTCTTAAAATAGATAAAGGCTGCCATCAAATCCCCCCTCTCTTTTCTCTTCTGTATATTGAATAAGCGCCAATCCCTTAGTCTCTCCTTATATCAAAGATAGTCAAGAAAGGGTTTCATAAAGCAAATCCAAATGTTTACAAGATTGTTTCACATTCACAACTTTCAAACGTTGGTAGTGTTTGGAATGTGTTTTTTTTCCTTCCTCCAATTATTCAATCTATATAACATCTGGCATGAAGACCTTGCAGACCCTTATTCTCTCATGGCTAGAATGGCTGGTGCCAAAGCTATGCTTAAACAGCAGTAATTTCTGAGCTGTAGTCTATACTACAGAGTTATTTTGAAATATCGCCACTTATTTTGAAACAACAAGTAGAGCATCCACACTACCAAACCCGTTATTTCAAAATAAGGAGCTCATTATTTTGAAATAACAACTCCCGATTTCCTATTTCAAAATAGTTATTTTGAGAGTTATTTCACATTTAGTTATTTCAAAATAATTTCCTACTTTAGGCACGCCCTGCTAGTTATTTTAAATGGAATGCTGGTGGGAAAATGATCTTTCATAATAATATACTTGTGAGGTATCCAGCTTTGAGAACTTGGGTCTTCCATTCAGTGGTATATATATAAATGTGGATGGACTGTTCAGGTTATGCTCATTTCATAGCAGCCATATCAGTCTATGGATATGTCTGGTTATGGGATATGTGCAATTGATAGAGTTTATTTGAAATAATAACCTGTCATTAAAATCTACTTTTGTAGCTGTCAAGACTGTTCCCCACTCTGGCATGATAAATGCAGAAGTAGAGGCCCACAATAGCACCCCAAAACCTTGTCTCTACAGGCTTTGGTACAAAAGCTTCCCCCTAAAATCCTAATACCTGGACTTTGGAGAATATCCGCTGCCACCATCATGTGCTTTTGAATCCACAAAGAGGAGTGGACACTTGAAACCAACCCCAGGAAAAGAGAAAACAAGCTGCAGTCTGTGGTAACTGACTCCTAGTCAGACAGACTTCCCAGGACACAAAAATGAGCCAATACTGGTTAATAAGTAAAAGAAAACACACTTTTATTATCAAAACAAAACTACTGTTGCAAGCATAGTTGAGGTGGCTAGATGGTAAGAGCCACCAATTAATATACTCAGAGAAAATTCCCTGGGTTAAAAGCTTCATCACAAGAGAGGAAAAAAAACACTTTTAAAGAAAGAAAAAACATTTTTAACAGCACAGACCTCAATTCCAGATTCCCAAACCAGAATACAGTAAAACCTGATGGGCTAACTAAACTTTTCCCTACTTACATATAGTGAAAAGAGTTTTCTTGGAAAGAGTCTAAAGTTTATGAAAAAGCAAACTGAAAAGCATTCTATGTTTAGACGAGACATAAGAAATTGCAAAGGAAAGGGATTCAGAACAGAGTATTGAATTGTCCATTTGTACCATTTAGCCTCCCATCTCCCTGTTACCTGGAAGAAACTGCTCTGACTCAGGCAAAGGAGGGAAAAGATAAAAATTCCTTTGTCCCAGTTTGAAATCTCTACCTGAATTACTTTTGGCTGACTAGATAGCTGGCTAGTGATGGGAGACATAATTAACCACTTAGCCACCAGGCTCCTGGTCAGCCCTCCTGGTTATGACAGTAGTCGTCTGAGGTTTTCTGATATTTAGGTGCATTAATTTGCTTTCTAAGTAATTTGTATGAGTGATGCAATCAATTTAAATGGTAAATGATGATATTTGGATAGCAGTTTCTCCAGATTATTTTTCATATTTAACTTGTGTCTCCTAGAGCTGATCTTGACTTCTATTTAAAATATCATTGGCAAACTTGGTCCTTTTTTGTGTCTCAAATTTGTCACATCTGGCTGTCCAGTTACAGGCAAAATTTGATTAGTAAAAGATTGGAACTGCGTCTGGAAGAGGTAAATTACTTAAACCTTCTCCTATATAATCTCATAAGTAGCAAGAAGGTTGTTGCATTTGTGTCCAGTTCCATAACCAAAGAGTGATTTTCTGTTTTGACTTCAGTCAATTTCTGCATGTTTTTTAATTTTACAGTCTTTATGGTACAAATGGACAATTCAATACTCTGTTCTGAATCTCTTTCCTTTGCAATTTCTTATGTCTCTTGTCTAAACATAGAATGCTTTTCAGTTTGCTTTTTCATAAACTTTAGACTTCTCCTGTCTAGCTTGTTTATTCTCTTTGTCTGGTTAATGAGACCAATCAGCGACATTTGTGACATACTGAATTTTTATATGAGCATACATCATCTCAGTGATTTTGTTTACCTCTGTGAAAACATCCTAGTTGCATTGAATTTATTTTGTGGGCTCGAACACTGGACAATTTCTGACTTATTTGCTTGTTTCTCTGCAGTCTGATGGTTGACAGCTATGTTCACATTTTCTTTCAGTGTAATGTCAGTTCAGGCTAATAGCCTTCATATTTCATACAAATATTAGCTATGTGCACAACTATCCTGAACGAGTTTCCCTCAAAATTTTCCAAACCTTAACACTGGAGTATGCACTTATCAGCTTACCCAATGTGCATCTTTCGACAGCACTAGGCCATTTCTACCTGCATGTCAGGTAGGCCTGGTCCACACTAAGACTTTACTTCAAATTTAGTTGCATATGGTCGATTTTTTTTGACTACTCCTTTTCAAAGAAGTAGAAATCTGTCAGCCCACTGACTTGAACTTACATAAAATTCCCAAAATAATTGGGCAAATATTTTCATACAGTTTGCAGCCTGACATTCAAGCTACAGGCATAACAGCTCAGATGGCCCAGTTTCTTTTTTTAGTCTATACGTAATTATCGCCAGCTAACTTTATTTCCCTTTCTATTTCTTTCATCATTGTCAATTATATGTTCACACCAAAAAATATGATAATTTGGAATTGTGGAGGTTCTAACATTTTTCAAATACACTTGTCCATTGTCTATTTCTCTTTGAAACGTGCATTTTAACCCATATGCACTGCACTAGAGATAATATATTTCCTCTGATAAGCTCATAAATACATGCACATCAGTATTGTGTGATGGAGACAGAAGAGCAGACCGCCATGCCAGGCCTCTTGGCAAGATGAAGGGGGGTGGGAGGGCGGTTCTGTGCTCCTGGAAAGGGTGGGGTCTCAGGTAGAAGGGGCTAAGCCAAAACAGCAAGCAGCCTCCCACAGCCACTCAGTGCCACCTGGAGTGCAGTGCACAACCCCCCATCCATTAGAGATGCCTGGAGCACATGGCACGTTACTCCAGCAGTGACTTAAAGAGCCTGGGGTTCTGGGTGCCACCACTGCTACAGTAGTAGTAGTGGCAGCTGGGAGCCCAGGGCCCATTCAAATCCCTGGGCCCCAGGGCAGTTGCCCCCTTTCTCCCTTTCATTGGCAGGCCTGGATGGAGATTGTTACAGTTTTATTTGGAATGGCATTTCCAGAAGTAAAATCTAGCACTTTTTGCACTATGGCATCTCTATTTTATGGCATATCTATTGGACAAAAATAGTCAGTGTCTTCAGCTGCGAGTGGACTTGCTAGAGAGTGTGTTGGAAAGAGGCTTGAGAGCCTGGCAAAGAATCTAGTGCAAGGGAAACCCAGTCTGGAAGGACTGGTGGGCTCAGTGGGACCCCAGCACCTCCCCAGAAGGAGCTGGATGAGGCCCTCACTGGCTAAGATGTTACTATGATAGTCAGAAACATGGAAATAAAAACATTAAGATTCAATAAGGAAGATTCTTCATGTGAAAGCTGCATTTTGGAGTACATTTACTTATGTCTGTAGATGGCATCAATGTACTGTATGCAAGACACAGATAATAAATTATGCAGGTAATTTCCCAACTTACATTACTGACATAATCAACTCTAAGAATTGAGAAAGTGCCCTACCATCCCTAGCACTCGCTTTCTGGAATAGAATAACGGATCAGCATGCACAACGATAAACATTTTGCATTTTCTTCTAGAAAAGCAAGGACTTATTCTGTGTTATACATCTAAGCATTTTTCAGAAACATTCTCTAGCAGACACCCAGAGGGAGAAGTTTAAAGCTTACTGATACTTCGTGTTGGTTTAAAATAATAAACTTTGATTCACAAAAACTGAATGATGATCTGTGGCTTTAAATCAGAAGCTGCAAGAGTGGTGTGTGTGCAGGGGAAAAGAAGAAAAAGAAGGTTGTTTTTCCCCATAAAATTTAATATATTTTGTATTGAGTAAGATATAAACTGATACTACTTTTCTGGAAAATTAAATATTAGAGGTTGAGTTTACGTGGGAACCAATCTCCTTTATTCAGGATGCAGTCTTTTTTAATAGTGGGTATAAAATTGCAATGCCAAACTTCACATCAAGGGGGCGCTAGTGATCACTGAGGCTGGATCTACACTAGACCCGGAAGGTTGGCTTAAGGTACTCAATTCTAGCTACATAAAAAACACAGCTGGAGTTGACGTACCTTAAGCTGATCTCCACAGCGGAAGGTTGATAGGAGCAAATGCTCCTGGTGGCTTTCCTTATTCTTTGTAAGGAGTAGGAGTGCTAGCACCAAACAAGGGGCACCATTTGATTTTGATGGTCCTTACTAGACCCACTAGATTGAATGCCAGATTGATGTCTGGCATAGTAAACATAGGCGTGGCCTGAGCTTCTACACTTTAGACCTAAAATACAACCAAAGTCAGCAAGCTTTGAAAACTGAAACTTCTTGATTAGCCTCTTCAGGGCATTCATCATACAAATCTGTAAAGTTGTAACTCTTTAAAATAATAAGTAAGTGTGCATTTCACCTTAAAGATTTCTTGAAATTTGGTAGCCACCAAATGAAATAAATACTAAGTCCAGTTTTCCTAAGGTTAAGGAACACATTTTTGAAACTCAAAAATCAACATGCTCTAAGAGGAGCAGTAACAAACAGTTCTATCATTAACTAAATAATTCATGCTCCAAGGAAGGATTATTAGCACTGTGGTTTGAATATGGGAATTGGGGTTCTGTAAGTATGTATTAGAGGATAATTGGTATATGCTGGCAGAGGTTGCCCCCCTTCATGATGCCACCTCAGGAGTGTCCTCTATGAGATTGAAGTATTGGGATACCACTGATTCTCTTTTACCCTGTTTTGCTTAGTCAGGTACCTAAGCCCCAGTTAGCACAAACACACAGGCAGGGCCATAGCAAACTGCAGAATGGCACAGACATTGAAATCAGTTCTAAGACACAGTTTAAGGGACTTGCCCTAGCACTCAGCTGCTTACCTTGCCTGAGTGTTGAACCAAAGGTATATTATGAAATTCCCTCCTCCCTCAGTGTGCAGGAGAGATCTGCACAATGTTCCCCACACATACCTGATGTGAATTGTAAAAACCGGGTTGTTATAAATAAGAAATATGTTTATTAACTACAAAAGGAGAATAGTAACTTATAATAAGGGACAGCAAACAGAACAAAGCAGATTACTAAGCAAATAAAACAAAGCACTCATACTAAGCTCAAGCTCTTAATGACACTGGTCACAAGTAGACATTTCTCACACTAAAGGTTGATTTTGGGCAGGTTGCAGAAATACTTGAAGGCTAGCTACTCTGCTTGAAGCTTAAATATTCATACACCAGATCCTGTTTCCAGTCTGGGGGTTCATTACTCCTTCCCCTTTTCCTTTGTCCCCATTCCTTAGGTGTTTCCAGCTGTCATTCTGCGTAGGGATTTAGTGAAGAGCGAAACCCAGTCAACTTACTTTCCATCATTAAATAAGGTTTACATAAGGTGGGAATCTTTTGTTTCCCGATCTAGACCTCTCCCTCTATTTAGTGAAAAATTACTAAAAGTCCAAGGAATTTAGTACCAGGTGACAGGACCCAGTTCTCTGCAGAGCTATGGTAGCCATCGGCTAATGGGCTAACAGCCCTGTCTGGCTTTTTCAGTGTTGTAACTGAAGGGCTAGTTCTGACATCCAAGGCAGCCCATTTGAAATGCAGCAACATGGTCAATATTCCTAACATCAGATACAGAAAAATACAGACATGCAAATTGGATATTCACATTTAGTTAATCATGCACTTTCCATGAGCCATTTTGCATATCTTAGTTATGTCATATCCATATCATAAGCATATTTTCATAAAGAATATGGAGTATAATCTCACACATACAATAGAAAGTATACAGTATCCAAGATATAGGCAAACAATGGATTTATATAATGGCAATAAGATATTTTGTGTCTTATTCTCGATCCCTTTTAAAATTATTCTTAACATTCTGTTTGTTTTTTTTGACTGCCATTGCACATTGAGTGGATATTTTCCACAATGGCACCAAGATCTCTCTCTTGAGCAGTTATAGCGAAATTAGTCCTCATCATTTTGTATGTATAGTTGGGATTATTTTTTCCAATGTGCATTACTTTACATTTATCAATATTAAATTTCATTTGCCATTTTATTGCCCAATCCCTTAGTTTGGTGAGATCTTTTTGAAGCTCTTCACAATCTGCTTTGGTTTAACTATATTGTGCAGTTTAGTATCACCTACAAATTTTGCCACCCCACTGTTTACCCAATTCTGTCACTTTATTTGACAGAGTTAATGCTCTTTTCAATTTTCCTAACTATAATTTAACTTCCCCTTTTTACAGGATTCCTTTTTATCTCTCACTGCCTCTTTTACTTGGTTGTAAAGCCACTTTTTTGGTTACTCTTACTGTGGTTTTTTAATTTGGGTTATACATGTAAGTTGAGCCTCATAGTGCCTTTGAAAAGTTCCCATGCAGTTTTCAGGATTTTTACTTTTGGCACTGTACCTTTTAATTTTTACTTTACTAACCTCCTCATTTTGGGTAGCCCCCCTTTCTGAAATTAAATGCCAGAGTGTTGGGCTGCGGTGGCATTTTTTCCACCACAGGGATGTTAAATTTAATTATAATATGGTCACTGTTTCCAAGTGGTCCAGTTATATTTTACCTCTTGGGTCAGATCCTGCTCTCTACTTAGTACTAAATCAAGAATTGCCTCTCCCCTTGTGGGTTCCAGAATCAGTTGCTCCAAGAATAAGTGATTTAAGGCTTCAAATGACTTTCTCTCTGCAGCTCATCCTGCGGTGACGTGTACCCAGTCAATATGGGGATAATTTAAATCCCCCATTATTAATGAGTTTTTTATTTTATATCTTCTCTAATCTCCCTTAGCATTTCACAGTCACTACCACCATTCTTCCATATACTTTTAAACACTGCTTTTTCCAAAGATCTTTTTACAGAGATTCTTCCCTATACCTATCCAAACCACACATGATTGTCATTCATCTGGCTAGTCAGAATTGTAGTCTTTCTAAAAATGTGACAAAATACTGAATTCTACTGTCTTCTCTCCTGTGATTTTCAACTTCTCCAAATTTCTATCATTTTGATTAAATAAAGAAGCAGTCTCCTTAGGAAACATGAACTTTGGTTTGGAATCTTCAGTATAAAATGCTAGGTGTCTGTGATATTGGTTTACTGAGTGGCATAGCAGTGGCACTGAGTGGCAATAAAACATCATTGGATACTTTTTTAGGAAAGTCAAATTTTCAAATAATTTCTTCAGATACTAAACACATGACTTATTTTTTCCTGAACTGAGTATGGTCACCTCTTCCTATAGAAGAGTTACTCCCCATCCAACCATAACTATTACACAATCCTGCCCAGTGTAGAATATTTTCATTTGTCCTTCAATGCAGCTTTTTACTAAAAAAAAATCTTGAAACATCTGAATCATTAGGACAACTTTAATCTAATCCTTTTTCCCCCTTACCTGACAGTTAAGATAAATGACTATAATCTAGCCAGGGCATAGCAGAAAGAAAATTAATTCCTAATAGTCAGCATTTGCTGATTGAACTGATGTGTTGTAGACTCTACTTATTTTTTTTTTTCATTGTAGCTTGCAACTGATGCTTTGGGAGTATTTGAAAACAAGTACCACACGGCCTGCTCTTGCAAACAGTAAATACTTTACCTGCTCATTGTGGTATACATAAATGCCTTATGGCTTATACAGAACACCAGCTGTGCTATATAAATTTATAACAAGTAATTTGGAGACAGAAATTGTAGTCATATTAAAATAAACAAACAGCGTCTATGTAATCCTTGTGTAGACACCTACATAGCATTAAACACAAGTGTTCTGTACACACATTTTAGACATTAGAGGCAATAAGCAATTGAATGAGAACATCAATTTGTTTTAATTTGTTCATAGCCTTTATCTAACTTTCAGCTGGCAGAATGCTTCGTATCCTTGGAGCTCTCAGTGTTGCTGGCTGGTCTAATTAATATACTGAGGAGTTCAGTTCTTTCACATGTTACCTTTACAGAAAGATGGAGTTTTCACCCATACCTGCAATTTGGTGAAGTTCACAGGGAACTTCCCAGTGCATTATTTACCTCACATTTTACACAGAACATTCTTTGGTTAGGGTTCTCCTATTGTAACATTGCACGTCACACTTCTTTTCAATACTTTAAGATAGTCAGGGGTTCTTCTGAGAGGAAAAAAGCTAAGGTAATAGATTTTCTATTCCATATGGTAGACTAATGGTGAACACTTGTTGCCGAGTTGGATCATCTTCCATGGGAGTTGTGGACCCTCAGGTGGCTGATAAGGCTGATCCTTGATCCACACCGATGTTTCCAGGTACAGCAGGAGGCTGTTGACCATGACTAGAAGTCAGTCTCCCCTTCCTCCTGCACCTCTTCTCCTCCTCAGCTTGTTGGTGGACAAGTTCAAAATGCAGGGAGCCATTGCCTAGGACTTCACTCCATTTTGAGTGATCCTTGGTAAGTGTCTCACAAGTGTTAATGTCAGTGATGCACTTCTTTAAGTTATCCTTGAGCAAGTCCTTATAACTCTTCCATTGTCCTCTTACAATATGGCATCCTTCATTCAGCTGAGAAAACAGGACCTATTTTGGGAGGCGATGGTCTGGCATGTGAACAACATGAACAGTCCAGCAAAGTTGCTGATGGATGATCATTGTCTTGCTACTGGTCGTCTTTGCCTCTTCCAGAACACTAATGTTAGTGCACCAGTCTTCCCATTTGATCTTCAGAATCTTGCAGAGGCAGTATGGTTGATGAGATCTCTCAAGGGCTTTCAAGTGATGTCTCTAGGTTGTTCAGGTTTCAGACCCATGGAATAGTGTTGGGAGAATGACAGCTTGATAGACAAGAAGTTTAGTGACTGTTTGAATGCTGTGATCTTCAAAACCCTGTTCCATAAACGAGCAAAAGCTGCACTGGCACCCAGCAGAACTAACCAGGTTAGTTGATTGGAGATAACCTGACTTAACTCATGGGTGAGATTCTTAATGGTGTAAGCAGGCATAGATCTCTGAAGTCAATGTTGATGTACATTAGTTGAGAATCTGGACATACAGATGGAAGCATCCATAAATATTAGCTCAGAGTTGATGGTGTCATGTAGAAATCAATAAAAATAATCGCACTAGTTGGATATATTTCTTTAGAAATTCCATCTTGCTTCCTGATATTTATTCAAATTGCTGCTTCAAAGATTATTTTTCTTAATTGTCCCTTTGATCATGTCAGCCCCCTCTTCATGACACTTTATTGATTCCCCCTTCTCCATCACATCTAATATAAGCTACTTGTCTTGATTTTCCAGGTTCTTCATGATCTATCCTGACTCAACTTATTTCTGGTTCATTGCTAAAGAAGTCCAGTCAGTGCATGATGCCAGCCTTCTATTGTCCACTTGTTAAAATTTCAAAAGAGCACCTTTATGCTGTGACATTACTCTCCATATTCTTTATGAATACAGGCAATCCCCGGGTTACGTACAAGATAGGGACTGTAGGTTTGTTCTTAAGTTGAATCTGTATGTAAGTCGGAACTGGCGTCCAGATTCAGCCACTGCTGAAACTGACCGCCAGTTCTGACTTACATACAGATTCAACTTAAGAACCCCAAGCGTCCCCAAGTCAGCTGCTGCTGAAACTGATCAGCGGCTGATTCCAGGAAGCCTGGGGCAGAGCAACTCTGCCTCGGGCTTCCTGTAGTCAGCGCTGGTCAGTTTCAGCAGCGGCTGACTTGGGGACGCCTGGGGCAGAGCAGCTGGGGTGCTGCTGGGTTCCTCCAGTAGCACCGCTCCTCGGCGCTACTGGACCTACCCAGCAGCACCCCAGTTGCTCTGCCCCAGGCGTCCTGATTCAGCCACTGCTGAAACTGACCAGCAGCGGCTGAATCAGGACCTGGGGCAGAGCAGCTGGGGTGGTGCCGGGTTGGTCCAGTAGTGCCCAGAGCGGCGCTGCAGGACCAATCGGCAGCGCCCCAGCTGCTCTGCCCCAGGGTCCAAAACAAAAGCCTGGTCTGCTGGGGGGGGGGCACACTAGCTGCGCCCCCCTCCAGCAGACCAGGGACACGGGGGCAGAGCCGCAGCGGCAGCGGGGTGCCGCGCCTCTGAGGCTTTGCTCTGGCAAAGTCTCAGAGGCGCGGGACCCCGCCACTGCTGCGGCTTCAGTCCCGGTGCCTGTGGTCTGCTGGGGACGTAAGTCGGATCTGCGTAAGTCGGGGACTGCCTGTATATGTGTATCATATTAATATGGCATAACTAAGTTATACTTTATGCAAGATAACTCATGCAAGGTATCATTTGAAAAGTTATGATTTACTGAATATGATTATCCTATTTGTATGCATGTATTATTTGTGTATCTGAAGTTAGGAATATTGATTATGTGTCTATATTTCAACTATGCTTCTTGGAGTGATGCCCACTGCTAACACTTCAGGTATAACAGTGGAAAAGCTAGACAGGGCTAATGGCTCATCAGAGAGGACAATGCACTGTGAAAAATTTTGGCTTTTCTGTGGACCCTCCATGCTCATAGATGATGTGATGCTACACACTGAGGTGACCTAGTCACCTCATACTGTCCTCCCTCTTGGACTGCTGATCCCACTGGTAAGTGTGGGAATCAAAGAAAGGTTTTTCACCTTATGGAAGGTGGGTAGGAAACAATTAAGAATTTCAATTTGTTTCTCCTCAAATATCTCACCCAAAGAGATACTTGAAAACACTTACAAGCAAAAGAACTAAAACTTAGTGGGGAGGGCAAACTGCCCAACCCAGGCTAAAAAGATACCTGGCTTGTGAAGGACTCTACCTAAAACAGTATCTAGTGAGGTGAGGAATTATTGTTTATAACCAATTTCTTTAGTAAATTAAGCTTCATTTGCATGTTTTGCTTTATTTCTTAGGAATTTGCTTTGTTTAGTTTGCTATCTCTTTAAGTCCTTAAAATCCACCTTTTGTAGTTAATAAATTTTTTCTTATATATAACTAGCAGAAATACCCTGCGTCGCCCAGGGAAAATATAGTAAAAGGTGTGATGAATGAACTATGTCTATTATATTAACATGGCATATTTTGTTGGAAATACTTTTCGCTGATATATTACTTTAAGAAATTAACATAGCTTAGTGATGTGCTTACAAAATGACAAATCCAATTGGGTATCTTTTTTCAATCCCCCCATATCAGGATGGTCCATCTTCCCTTAAAGATTCTATGCAAACCAATGCAGGCAGCCTCCTTGCCAGAAGCCCTGAGAAATGGAGGGGATGTCTCCTGGGCTCTAGAGCAGCAGCAAATCACTGCTCCCCAAGTGCCTTCAGTGCACGCTCCATGGGGAAACCTGACTGGACTTCCTAGCGGCAGCTGGACCGGCTGCATTGATCAGACAAAGTGCACCTTCAGACCAGGTGCAATGAGAGATATCTAGATGATCAGAACATGCAGCACCTGAATGTACCTGTCCTAATGAGAATAGGTTGTTCTGAGTGTACTGTGTCCTTCTCAGGTTCCACAGTGCTCAAAACCTTGTCCTCCAACCCATCTCCTCTTTGTACTGTGAGCTGAATCCTGCAAAGTGCATAATGCTCGTGGCACTTGCAGATAATGCACACAGCCCTGCCAGGAGAACGCACACAACCCAAAGGAGGGCGAGTGGTGGGATGGCTCATTTCGGTGTGGGGGGAGGGAAGCAACTCTATTTCCAGAAGGGGTTCAGTCAGCTGTGTAAAGATGTTTAGAGGTTGTAATAGCTGGAAGCTTCTCCCAGCCACAGTTAGCAAGGATAGACCCCAGCCAGTACCTGCTGGTGCCCCAGTATAGGGGAGGTTGCTCATTCTCTGCCCCACTGCAGGTTTTCCCCCATGGGCTTTCCCTTGATGCTTCTGCAGGTGCCCACATACTTTATCGTCTAGGATTTTGTAGTTGCAGTTGATGTGACACACTTAACAGAAGAGTCCAGCAAATGCCTATGATCAGGCGCTACTAAAAGCTAATTAGTGGCCTAATTGGGGCTCTGGGGGAACCAATTTCAAGATATAACCAATGCAGTTATTTGAGTTATGAAATCAGTAGTGTCCGTACAAAATTTGGTGTTTCTAGCTCTTTCCATTTTGAAGCTCTTTCGGGACAAACAAACAGACAAACAAAAACTTTTGAAAATATTCATAAGAAGATATAACTCAATTTGTGTAATTTTTAAGTGGGGCAAGAAGTTGTATATATTTTCCTCCACATTCAAGGAGGGGGTGAATTTCTTCTAAGTTTTGGTTTGCACTCTAAGGGAGGTGGGCCCTTAAGCTGAGGCGTCCCAGAACTGATCTAAGTGTTTGTATCATTCCTCAGTTGGGTGTAACCCTACTGCATATGTGCTGGAAGAGGCTTAATATTCTGGCTCAGAAAGACAGGCTTAAGGGTGCTCAGGTTAGCAAAAAATGCAGGCTCAGTAGTAACTTAGCACATCAGTTGGCATCCCAAGAGGTCTAAGCCATCACATGTGCTTTTCCCCATGCTTCTCTGTGCACTTGGGATAAGTTCCCTGTAATCTTTCACAAAACCACATAATTTTCCTTCAGGTCCCTTCTGCAAACTCACCTTTACTGTGTTGTCTACACAAAACTTGTCATTTGTTAGAGATAAGGTCTTATCTTTTGACAAAACTTCTCAATGACATCTACTTACTGAATTTCCTGCTGCTTCTTTCCACTGGAGTTTTGTCTGCTAAAGTGCAATTTTTATTTTATTTTATTTTATTTTATTTTATTTTATTTTATTTTATTTCCTGCCTCCTCCAGTATAACTGAATGAACATTAGACATGTGATTGTCAATCTCTTCCTGCCATGTTTGATTGAGGTTTGCTTCTACCCCTTGTTGGCTTGATGGGTCTATTTATGTGACATGTAAATATATTCTCATTGTCTTTCAAAGTACTTTGTAAGTGGCTCGCCGGATGGGTAAACAACATTCTTTCCCTAGTTTGGGTTTATTCTTGTTTTGCTGACAAATACATCTTAAGAATTATAAGTTCAATGTACTGTATGTCCATAACTTTGCATTAATTTTTTTATCTACATTTTGTGATCATATTATTAACTAGAGAGATTTTCATTGACATCTTCCATGACACTTATCAGATACATTTCATGACAGTAAAAAACTGGAGTACACTTGAGCTGATTAAGCCAGCGGCAGTTCATTACCTGCTATTGAGTGCCCTTGGCTCTCTGTCCCTGTTCTTAGTATCAGAGCTGCTCAAGACAAAATGAATACTGTGATACCCCTCACTAGAACCGGAGGGTTGAAAACCCTGTGGGTGGAGAAAGTCCTACCCCTTCAAGCAGACTAGGCATTCTGCAAGTGCTGGGGCAGTATAAAATGCCAGGGAGCAGCTCAGTCTGGGGCTACGTCTAGACTGCATCCCTCTGCTGACAGAGGGATGTAAATCAAGCACTTTGGAAATACAAATTAGCCTGGGATTTAAATATCCCGGGCTTCATTTGCGTGCTCACGTTTTGACACTGTGCCGATCAGGCTCAGTGTTGAAAGTGAAAGTTAAGTGAAGCCGCAGTTCTGCCACGCTTCTGTCGACAGCGGGGGCTTTTCCGGTAGATCCTATTCTCCTCAGGATCCTCTGGTCTCCAGGGCTGGCCCCAGACTGCATGGCTATAGCAGCGGGGCTTCCAGTTCCGGGCAGCTCAGGACAGCATGGTGCATCAAGGTGGTCAAGCCTTTCTCATCAATGACAAATACTTTTAGATAGTTAATACGCATTGCTTTAAATTGTCAGCTTAATCTTTCAGAGAAAGTGTTTTTCTTCTCTCACTTTTAGTTGTTGAGCTGAATTGTTCAATAAAATATGGTGAAGTAATGATAATACGAAGAATGTTTCCAAGCATAATAATCTGGTTTAGATAATATTGTGGTTGGTATAATCTAGTATCAAATAGCTTTTTTCTGTGATTGTTGCTAAGGAACAGGATCTAGAATGACAAAAGCTGTGCTAATGGTAAGTGCGGATGAAATATAATCTTGTTACATTTGGAGACAAAAAGAAGCTTTGTAGGTTTTCCGGTCAGGAAGACGTTCATCCATTGAACGTCTTCCTGATATGAACCACTTTTTAATTTATCTGAACAAATCAAAGTGCAGAAGTACCAATGGAGACAGACTCCTGTACGTCATAACAATTAAAAGACTAGATGGAAACTTCTTTAAGGGTGAAGCATAATAGGGAGTTTATACATCATTTTGGAAATCAATTATTTTATCTGATAGTATTATTTCAGCTAGATGTAAATGATGAATTAGAATGTAACTGCGGTATAAAAGTTAAAGCCTGCAGTGAAGTCTGCAGTATAAAAAAACAGATGTCCCCAGGAGTGAAAAGAAGCTTCCCTGCAGCACGTGTAACCGTGTAATCATTAGGATTTTTAGTTGTTACATTTTTAAACAACTTTTTATATTCCTAAAAGGGACCAGTATGGTAAATGAGAGTCGGGGTCTGTGTAAAGACTAAGAGAATTCATGTCAGTAATTGCTGTCTGGATACTTTTATAACATTAAAATACTAATGAGGAGTAGGCCAAGCTTTTCAGAAATTCTTAGCAGAGTTATACATGAAGTAGAACATTCTTCAATGGTAATGATTTAAAATGTGTGTTCTACGTAAGTATTGGTTCGCATCTCTTCTAAATGTAGTGTGAAATGGAGGATGTAGTATCTGAAATGAAATGCACCAAGACATAGCACACTAACACTATAGATAAATTCATGGAGGTTAGGTTCCATCATTAGCCAGGAAGTGTAGTAATTGTGTATCTAGCATGTGTTTGGAAATGGATGACAGAAGAGCAATCATTTGAAGATTACCTGTTCTGTTCACTCCCGCTAGGACACCTGGCATTGGCCATTGTTGAAAGGCAGGATACTGGGTTAGATGGACCTTTGTTCTGAGCCTGTATGGCCATTCTTATGTTCTTATGTTATTTGAGATGTTTACAGTTTTTCTCACACTGCATAAATTATTTCAGGCACTTAAACAACACGGCTTGTGGAAACTTAGTAACAATTATTATGTAGAGGCAGTAGCCACCCTATAACTAAGACTTCAAACATCTCTAATTTAAAAATCCTTCTTTAAACTCCCTATAAATGTTTGGTTTGAAAAGCTGGCTTTGGCTTTAAAATAGCCATTTACTGTGAATAAAAAAAGAAAGAAGATTCTATAAAGTTTTAAGAACAGTAATCAGTTGTATTTATATATTTATGAAGCATTCCAGAAATATTTGTGATAAGAGATGCTGTATAAAGATTATTTTCATTGAGTTTATTCCTATCTTTGGTTCTGTTTTTGTGGTTGTGAGAATAAAGTCTCTTCCTTGCCTAACAACACCTTCCCTTCCCAATTCCAGTTTTAATTTCACAAAAGAGAGATTTTAGTACTCAGAGTCAATACATTTTGGCTTGGATAATTGTACACTTATAAGCTATATCTTGAATATGTGAATACAGAACGAAGTACATTTTTTTGAACTAATGATTTATTTGGCAAAAAATGAAGTTTTGCCAAATTTTAAAATAGTTTTAAAAACTATTAATTAATTTGACTTGAATTTGCCAAATATTTTCCGTCTTTCAGCACCGAGCAGAAAATGGAGAGGTCACAGGAGAAGGTGGATGGAATGTTAGCTATTGCAAATTCTCTCACACTGAATGCTGTGGATATATTCACAAGGAAAAGAGAAATACAGTAATAATGTTTTGAATTTATCAGGCACTAGTTGTAGAATAGCAAAATATTTCTTATTTGTAAGGCATTGTGAAAGCTATATTTGTGCAGGTGATAATACATACGGAGTAATCCATATATGAATTCTGAAAGAGCCTATGGGGAAGAGCTTCTTCACAGAGACTGATGAATTAGGATATTTAGCTGACAGGGGCATCACACATTTCTTATCAGAAAAATGGATTTCCTCTTCAGGGCTAGGAAATATTTTTTTTAAAAAAATCCCAAAGTAGGCTGTAGCATTCAATGAATTGTGTCATAAATTGAATGGGAAGCAAATCTAACCATGCCTTGCAAAATGTGAAGTGGGAATAAGGCTCTGTGACATCAAGCATGTCAGATAAAGAAAAATGCCTTATTTTAGCAAAGAAGACTCTTGAACTTTATGTAGAAAATTGAATGGTTATGTTTTGCCTTTGTCACAGGAGTGTTATGAAATCTACTTCATTAATTTTTGTGAAGTGCTTTGAGATCCTCATGTAGAAGGTCTTATAAAACCGCAAAGTGTATATTGAAGCAAATGACTGTCATACTATAGGGAAGGGAAAATACACCTATTTTCAAAGTAAGTTGATTTCAACAGGAATGAGGAGGGTTTGTCAGCTAATTTTTTTTTTAAATTGTGCCACTGAAAGTTTATTGCTGTAAAAAGCTCATCAACTTATTATTAAATGTAATCAATAACTCATGCAAGCAAATACTATACTCATAATACAGTGAACACCTGACACTTGTTACTTTACATTAATACTCTAATTTATTTTCCTTTGTACAACACAATAGCACTTGCTAGAAAAACATCCTTTCCTTGTCAAAAGAGATATCCAGACTTAGTGGTAATGGATGAAAGATGAGTGTCTAAATTCCTGAGAGGAACCATGGAAGCTGATTGGAATTTTGTCATTCACTTTCATGGGAACAGAACTGGATTGAAAGGGCTGATCCCATGAAGTGTTGAGCATCTTCTGCTCTCATTGACTTTAGCTGGGGGGTGCTCAACACCTTATTTAAATCAAGCACTGAAAGCTAAGTTTTCCTCCAATTGAGAAGCTGTTTTGCCATTGACTTAGCTAAGCAAGAATAAGTTACCCTTAGTCTGAATTACAGTTTATCCCATTTACTTCAGTGGGTCTATCCATGGAGTAAGTTGTTATTCTCTGTGAATAGAGCTATCATAATCTGGTTCACTGGGAGCAGAATTGGGCTGTATGGCTACAATTAATTCTATTTTTGTATTTAAATAGAAATATAGGTTGTATTTTAAATGCATATTTTCTACCAGTATAAATCTTTTTTAACAGGCTATACAGAGCTTTACTGTCCTTGTGTGTTTACCTGCCAGTGATGTTTTAAGCATTGCAGGCTACTGAGTTTTTAGACTGATATTTACGTTTTGGAGCTATACCAGGTCAAAAACAATATATATAACTATAGATGCTTGCCATCCATCTCTATCTGTGTATCTAGGGTTATTTAGTGTACACTTTCCCTGCCCAAGAACAAAATTTTAATTAGAAAATTTAAAAAAAATTAATAGCCACATTCTATTTAAAAAGTTCCATTATAAAGAGTTATTACAATATTTTAACATATCATAATTGTATAAATATAAGTGATGTATTATAAGCACATCAGCAGAGGTGTTGTTATTGATGATTATTAGTTGAGCTAGTAAAAAAAATCCATTTGAAAGATATTCCATCAGATTATATCATTTTATTGAAATAATAATTTCTTTAGGAATTTGTCAATTCTGATTTTTTTTTCTTTGGAAAAATTATCAAATCAAAGTTCTTTAATAAATTTAAAACATTTAGTTTTTCCCTTATTGGAACTAAATCTTTCAGTTTTTCATTTCAAAATGGCATTTCTGATATATACATTTATTTAATATTATAAATTATAGTATAGAATAAACAAATTGAAATTTGAATTGATATTATAGAAATGTAATCTTTTAATCTGAGATTATTTTTTAAAATCGTTGTGTAGAGAAATTTTGAAATTCTTTGCTATTATTGCAATTCAGAATGACAATAAATTTAAAAATCACAGTATTTCTTGCAGTACAGAAATTGTAATTCCCAAACAGCGCTAGTTACCAGCAAACTATTTACTTACATTCCACACAATTAAAATCATTGATTCATCATTTATTCTATGTAGCAATAATTTAATATCCCTTTTTAAAGTATTTATAAATTGAACATTAATATAAAATATGATCAGTTATAATTATCATAAGACATTTATAAAGCAAGTTGAATAACCATGAAGATAGTTAAGGGCTTCATTTGAAAGATTGGAAAAAAAATATTTTTCTTTCCTGTATTGAACTTGAAAATGTTACCATTTTAAACTGTTGTGCAGAAAGGCTGATATATTCTAGTGCTAAGTTACTGTGAAGGCCCTATATATGCCACTGCAAGCTATCCCAAATTCTGCCACAAGATCCCTGAGTTTCTTCAGTATCAAAGAATTGAAGTATGTTAGTACTTTAATGCTATTTCAAAAATTGAGATTTTAAAAATATTAAATAAATATGAAATTGGGTAATCTAATCCGTTAGGGTTTATTTTCATAGTAAGAATTCAGCTTATTTTGTGTTTCCCATAATTTTCAATTTTCACTGTGTGGTACCATCTTGTGAAAATGCTTATTGTATTGCAGACCTCATCAGTAGAAACTAAAAGTTTTGGCAGGCGAAGGGGGGCATACTTGAGTTTTTGAAATCATAACATCAGTTTACATTTGCTTGATGTCTGAAAAGTTTTCTTCATAACAGTAAGGGCTTGGAACATTGTTTTCCTTAAACTAAATTACATTATAAATGAAGCCCTCATTATCAGTTGGGTAGATCAGAAACAATCTACCACCCAATATGGATGGAATAGTACTACATATGTGGAATATAAACCTAGACAAATTGATTGTGTAGGATACTATTGTAATGCCTGGAGTGGTGTTAGAGGATGTATAGACAACATAGAATTTAAACTATAAGAAGTTTGGGACAAGGATTTTTTTATGTAATACAGTGAGAGATCGTGCCAAGTCTCAGGTAGGGATTGAGGTGAGGAAGGACAGTGGTCATAGTAATACTCTATGATGTACAAATCATGGTGGTTCAGTTAAAGAGTATTTTATGTGTATAAAAAAAGGTAGATAAAGACATCATTAAATGTTCTTGACTCACACGTGAATAACTCTTTTCAAGCAGAATACAATAGGTTCACAAAGCAAGGGTGGTGGTGAAATGTGAGGCTGTGAAATCTGGGAATATAATGGGGGGGAGGGGAAACGGAGATCGGCGATATTGTTTAATAATAACAGGGATGCAAAGGAATCATGACCATAGTAGGTGGAAAATGGGTCATCTACAGAGGAAGCTGCTGTACTCCTCTATGACCCTAATTCTCATGTGCTCAAAATTCAGAAGGAGTTTCAAAGATGTCTCTTGTGATATCTCATTTAATGAATAAGTCAGAAAAGGACTCAAGGTGCCTTTAAAATTCCATACTTATTGTGGTCAATGTACCATCAAAGGTTTCTGATGAAAGATGGAAAGGTTCAATTATTCTCTAAAGATGTAAAGAGTTCTCTGCAGGAGTTTGAAATCAGTAGAAATGTGGAAAATTAGAAGTCTCTTAAAGAGAGGAGGATTATAGACTAAAAATCCCCGATAAGGAACAGTTCACAATGTGAAGTGACCCAGCAGGTTATAAAAATCCACTTTTCTACTGTGCTTTCTACCTACCTAATTAGGTATTAAATTACAATATGACAGGGCAGAAGAAAAAGACTATTGTGACTGATTTATTTTTGGATACATATATAGAGACATAAAATCACTTAGGAGGAAGCTATATACCTCTCAACATGCTTTTGATGAGACGTCACCTAGAACATTTTACTCGGTTTGAGAACCTGGACACCAGAAAGATTTACACATACTGGAGGAAATTCAATTCAGTTATGACTAATGGAACACATGACAACAGATTCCAGGTTGTACCTCTCTCCTCTGGCACCCTTGGGACCAGAACAAGGGGACTTGCCAAATGAGGAGAGTTCCCTCCCAACATGGCTCCTGCTGCTTCAGGTTAGGGCTCCAGCCAAGCCCTGCTGCTGCCTGCCTAGCCATGGCTCCCCAGGCTGGATCTCCAGGGCTACTGGGGCTGCCATGGCTCTGTGGCTGTCATGGCTTCTGGGTCTGCTGGGGCTTTGTGGCCACTGCCATTTCTGGGGCTGCCAGGGCTCCGTGGCTGTTGTAACTGCCGGGACTAAGGCTCCGCAGCTGCTGGGACTCAGCAGCTGCTGCCGACCCCCCGCTACTGAGTGGCAGTAGAGGCCAGAACTCCCTGCTGTGCCTCCTCCCTCAAGAGGGGGCTCCTGTGTGAATCATGCCCCTCCTCCCTTGCTTCTTCCCTGCAGCCCAATCTCCTTATACCTAGACTCTGTCGTCCAGGAACATCTGTGATCCTGTCGGACAATGGATGTTGCTGGACCACAGAGTCCCGGTTAAGGGAGGTACAACCTGTATATGTATCTGAAGAAGACATTTTCACAGGTGTATAAGGAATGTAAAGAAACTGAGGTTTTTAAAAGGAAAAAAATCCTTTTGTTGAGATATACTTTCCTAATATCTTAGCAAATTGTGGGAGCTTTATTCCTTCAGATATTTTATAATTATACTGGACAAAGAACATGAAACTCTATTGCAAGGAACAATGTTACACTGGCACAGGGAGACAGGTTGTGTGACTTGGCAAGTTTTGTTGCTCTCTATCTTCTGTTTTTTACAGGTAGGGATTTTGTTTTGTTTTTTAAAGTTTGAAATCTAGGGTTAATCATCAGGAACACTTTCTATTGTGTGATTATCAAGAGAGAATGCATAATATAGTAATCCTGACTATAAAATATTCACCTTCTAGATTTTGCCTGACATGTGATTGTGTAATAAATGATGAAGCAAAAATCAGTATCTCCATGCCCTCTAAACACAAGTTCGTTGCAAAGAGTCTGTAGATAGTTTAATTTACACATGTGATTTATTTTGATCAGCTAAATGAAAGGTATGTGTTAAAAATGCTCTTAGAGTCTAGATGTGCAGCATGATCAATTTGCTAATGGAACATTTAAGTTAAAAATATCTTTTAGTTTTGGCAATATATCAGTTAATTGTTTCAGAACTTAAATCTGCCAGCTAGATTCATAATCTTAATCTTTTGAGTATTCATAATAAAAAAACAGATGACTTCTGTATATGCACAATTCTCTGCTGCCTTTAATAATGTCTATAGTTTTCACATGGAAAGCTATGAATGGGACACATCCAGCCCACTTAATTAGCTTCATTAATACAGGTCCTACGATTAACAGCTTTTGCTTTGCTATTTATCTTGGATTCTGTTATTTCCACTCCAACTCATCTGATGAAGTGGGTTTTACTCACGAAAATTCATGATCCTATATATTTTTGTTAGTCTCTACAGGTGGCACGGGACCACTCATTGTTTTTAAAGGCACAGACTTGCTAGACTAGAAACTTTTATAAAAGGAAGAATATTGATGATTGAGTCTATTGGGAACCTATGTTATTAGGAGGAAAGATTGGTGCTTTAGAATGACTTCACTTTGCCAAAATGAGTCATTGGGACTGGACAAACATTACTTTGTTTTTAGCTAAGCAGCTAAAGTGAGCCTTCTAAGTTGCACTGACAGTCTCTGATATTGTGTCTTCCAGAAAGATAGAGCTCTCGTGAACATGCCTTAAATCTACTGCCCCTTTTCATAAAGGTCCAGCGCTCTGTACTGCTTTGTGTCATTTTTTGAGGAATAAGGGTTATTTCAAAACAAGGGGTTTCTTTCAAAATAACCGCATCTACACAGTGTTTGTTGTTCTGAAATAGCGCTATTTTGAAATAGCAGCGGTCTGCGATTATGCAAATGAAGCACAGGAAATTCAAATCCGCTCTTCATTTGCAATTTTGCTCAGTTGCATTTGCATCCCTCTTTCGAAAGAGGGTGGGAGTGTAGACATTCCCTAAGTATCTGAAGGTTGGGTAGTTAAAACGAAGCAAATAAGAATCAAAGTCAATTGATAGTATCCTTCCTGACATAGGAGTCTACATAAAGAGCTGTTTGCACCTTCATCGGCTGCTAAATAGGTAGTGCCTCAAACAACCTTCATCATGATTGAGTCCATTAGCATGTGAATTGAATTTGCAGATGAACTCTAATTCTAATGTTTCTCTGTGTATCTGGCTAGTAGAACTGGTTTGTGACAAGACAGCTACTTGAAGATCTTTTAAACAGTGATTAGGAAGATTAAAGTGTTTCCCAATAGGCTACTGTATGTTTCCTTTACGTATATCTGATTTGTGTCCATTGATTCTTTCCCGCAGGGACTGTCCAGTTTGTCCAATATATATAGCAGTGCAACCAAAAACGATGCCAACTCTACCCACATAATCTATACTAGCGAATTCATTACTGGAGCCAACAACATAAGCTATCAAATCAAAAGGTTATTTGACTGCACATCCAGTAATTTGATCTATGCCATCAAATGCAAGCAATACCCCACTGCTATATATACAGGCAGTCCCTGGGTTACATGGATCCGACTTACATCAGATCCCTACTTACAAACGGGGTGAGGCAACCCCGCACTAGCTGCTTCCCCCCAGCAGACAAGGGAGACGCGAAGCTAGTGCCTCTCCCCCCCCCAGCAGACCAGGGAGACGCGGAGCGGCTTTTCTCAGCAGACACCTCAGCTTGAGAATAAAGGACTGAGAGAAGTGAGGTGTGGGAGAATAAAACTGAGCTCTGGAGAAATGTTTGGCTAGAGTTTCCCCTACAATATGTACCAGTTCCGACTTACATACAAATTCAACTTAAGAACAAACCTACAGTCCCTATCTTGTACGTAACCCGGGGACTGCCTGTATATTGGACAAACGGGACAGTCTCTGCGGGAAAGAATCAATGGACACAAATCAATGGACAGTTGGGGACCACACAAGTGAGAAGCAAAAAAATTCCAAAAACCTCGAACTCTCACTGATGTGGCCCCCAACTGAGACACCTCGCTCTTCTGGCACTCCAGCCCTCACAGAGTAAGGGGAAGGGATGTGGAAGACTGAGGTTCATGACTCCTAATAGGCCAGATTTACTTTTCCTTTGACACTTCACATGGTCCACTTTGTACAGACTTTGGGGAAACCCCCCCCCCCCACCGTGGGCACAGCAGTGTTCTGTCTGCTTATTATAAAACCGAATAACATGACAGGGGCAGTAATGCAGAAAAGGTGAGAAGTTGAGAATGCAGCCAAATAGCTAGTTGGGGAAGGAGGCAAAGAAGTGGGGAGTAAAGGAAAGTGCAGCTTCTGCAAAGTAAAATTCTATCCCCCCTCACATCTTCCCTCTGCTCCAGTCTCGCTCCCCTCAGTCCCATGATCCCCCCCAGCCTGATCCTCTGCATCACCCCATGCCCCTCCGTGCAACTCCTCTCCCTCCCATCCTGCCCCCACAGCCTGATCCCATACATCATCCCATGCCTCTCAATGCACCCCCGTCCCCTCCCATCCTTCCCCTGCATCCTCCTTCAATCCCCTCCTGCTTCCTATGCCCCCATCACACTCACCAGCAGGGCAACAGCCTTGGGGCAAGGAGAGGCAGGGGAGGAGGGACAGAGTCTCTTTCCTGCCCAGACCAGCCCTTTGCATGCATGCTGTGGCTACAGGGATGGGTCAGGCAGAGTCCGAGGCTGCCTAGGGCTGGCTCCAGCCTGGCTGGGTACAGAGGGATGCTGGGGAAGGGGAACAAAATGCTGTCCTTTCACAGGGCATCTCCCCTGTGTACGTTACAATCATACAAGATTCCATGATGGACACAACTACAGAAATCATGCTTTTTGATGATTCCTGGATCATCAAAGTTGAGCGAGGCATAAAGCAGGGGGACTTTTGTTCACTGAAGTTGTTTGCCAGTGTCCTGGAAGACATCTTGTGGAAGATCTAAGTGAAAGATGGATTTTTGATTGATGGTGAGGTTCTTCAGATGCTCCTTTTCACGGAAGACATCATCCTAATTGTGTCAAAACCCAAAACATTGCAAACCCTCCTCAGTTATATTGGTAAGAACATGAAGGAGATTGGCCTGACCATCCACACTGGAAGAACAAAGTGGATGAAAATGCATATTGCTCAGAGTATGTCATGCAGCAGGATGGACAGCCCATTGAGGTGCTGGATCAACTTGTAAACCTTGGACAAGCACTGCAGATGGACAGTGAGTTGGGCCCAAAGTTGAGCAGGTGGAGGCGGTCGGGCTGGATTGCCTTTGGGAATCTGCGCAGTGCTTTTGTTGATCCCAAACTTTCCACCACAGCGAAAGCTGTCTCTTTAGCAGCAGTATCCTTCCGGTAATGTTGTATGGCTGCAAAACGTGGAACATGGCGCTTACAAAGTATTAAAGCTGCAGTCTACCCAAGGAGTAATGGAAAAATGCATGATGGGTGTATGTAGGCTAAAGCATGTCACTATTGACAATTTGCACGCAAGAAGTGGTGTCAGCGATATCATCCAAGTTATGTACAACCAGAAAAGGAGTTGGGCTGGTCATGTAGCGAGACTGAGACACAACAGATGGACAGCACATATACCCCATTGGTATCTACAAGATGTAAAAAGAACAAGAGGAAGGCCCCCAGAATGTTGGGTGAATGCTTTATGGAGGATTCATGGAAGGACATAGATGAGAACCACACAAAACAGGACAGTGTGGAAAACTTGCAATCTGCATCAGTGGCGAGACTAGTCGGATTGATGAAATCACGGATCTTCCAAGTATTTCATGTAAGTGGCTAAACCACCTTTTTTTGAGCAGCGTTAACTGGAGTGATGGAAGAATTCTTCTGTCAGCCTAGCCCAGGGCTCAGCAAGATGTAGCCTAGCCATGGTGACCATATAGCCCCAAAAATCTGGGACAGTACTGGATTTCAGTCCTGTAGGGGGTGTCCCCAAAACCTCTTAAAAAGTCCCGGAAACAGCAGCGCATAGTGCTGCACACTGCTGTTTCTGCTGCTGTTTCCGCTCCCCTTGTCTCTTCTGCTTCTCTCTTCTGGGGGAAATTCAGGTATGCAGGCACCGCCTACAGCTTTTCCTGCTGCTCTGGAACCTAGCCAATAAGAGTAGCAGGAGGCAGTGCCTGCCTCTTAGCCCTCTCTTCCTCCGCCCGCAGGTAGTTCTTTTTGGGAACTACGCCAGGTGAAGCAGCAGCTGCAGCGGGTAAGTGGCTCCCTTCCACCTGCACTACAAACCCCGCTGCTCTTTAAACCAAACAAGAGCCACGTGGCTCTCCCTAGGTTTAAAGGGCAGAGAACTTGCATGAGTCAAGGCAGGGTGGCAGCCCCACCAGGAATCATTGGTTGAGTCCAGCCAAACTACACCTGTGCTGCCTTTTAAACCTAGTGAGAACTGAAGGGTCTTACTAGGTTTAAAAGATAGAACGCAGAATAGCTCTAAATCAGCTGGGAATCAGCCAATGATTCCCGGTGCAGCTGTACCTCTGCCTTTTAAACTTAACAAGAGCCACGTGCCTCCCCTTAGATTTAAAGGGCAGAGAAGTCACATGGGTTGGGGCCAGCTGATCTCAAAATCATCTGGCCCCAGTTTGTGCATATTGCTAGCTCTGCCCTTTAAATCTAAGGAGAGCTGTCAAGTATCAGAGGGGTAGCCGTGTTAGTCTGAATCTGCAAAAGCGACGAGGAGTCCTGTGGCACCTTATAGACTAACTGAAATGTAGGAGTATAAGCTTTCATGGGCAAAGACCCACTTCGTCAGATGCATGTAGTGGAAATTTCCAGAGGCAGGAATAAATATGCAGGCCAGGATCAGGCTGGAGATGACGAGGTGGATCCAATCAAGGAGGATGAGGCCCACTTCTAGCAGCTGATCTGGAGGTGTGAATTCCAAGAGAGCAGAAGCTGCTTTTGTAGTTAGCGAGCCATTCACAGTCTTTGTTTGATCCAGAGTTGATTGTGTCAAACTTAAAGATGAACTGTAGCTCAGCAGTTTAAGGAGAGCTGTGTGGCTCTTGCTAAGTTTAAAAGGCAGAGTCGCAGCCACAAGGCGAATCATTCACTGATTCCCAGCTGACTTACAGGTGTTCTGCGCTCTGCCTTTTAAACCTAGTCTGCACCGGAAATCATCCCAGCTGTTCTGCGCTCTGTCTTTTAAATAGAGTTACCAGGTGGCTTCAAAAAAAATACCGGATGCACTTGATCTCAGATGCGGGGGGGCTGGCCAGGAAGAAGTGTGTGGGGGATCTGGCTGGCGGGAAGCAGGGCTGGGGAGGGGGGTGGGAGGGCGGGGGCAGCGGGGCTGACCGGAGGAGATTGGGGGGCGACCGCCCAGCGGGAAGCAGGGCTGGTTGGCTGGCCGGGGGAGATCGGGTGGGGGGGGGGGGCAGACTAGCAGACTGGAAGCGGGGCTGGCTGGGAGGAGGGAGGGAAGGAGCGGGGATGGCCGGGGAAGGGCAGGGGGAGAGAATCAGCCAGCGGGGGGCGGGACTGACCCAGGTACACACAGATCCCGGGGCACTGCCTGTCACGCGCACAGTCCTGGAGAAGCACGAGCGAGTCTGGCCCCAGGGATTCCATCCCTCCCCGCCCCCCCCCATGTAGTTGTGTTGCTTGGCTGGTAGATACGCTCACGCAGCATGAGCATGTCTGCCAGCCAGGCAGTTGGCAACTATATACTGATACTCCTAGTAATAATAAAACATACCTAATTAGAAAATACCAGACATTTTATGTGTCTGGTATTTTCTTAATGTTTTCCCGGACAGAACCCTCAAATACCAGACTGTCCGGTTCAAAACTGGACACCTGGCAACCCTACTTTTAAACATAGTCAGAGCCGAAGGATCTTACTAGCTTTAAAAGGCAGAGCGCAGAACAGCTATAGATCAGCTGAGAATCAGTGAGCAGGGCGGACATTTCGTGAGCATTTGGAGCTCGCACACAGTCCCAACACTCCTATACCCCTCCCCATCTCCTGAAAGCAGCAGTAGAAAGAAATCCCTGGCAGCCCCACAGACCTGGCATTTCAAGAAGCAGGCTGGCTGTTTGGGAAGAAGGCTGGCTGTTTGAGGGAGGAGGAAACAGCACAGCTGCAGGATCCCCAGGTACTGGCCCAGCTGTCCCTGTTCCTTCCCCCAGGACAGCCCACTTCCCCCAGCCAAGTCCCCCACAGCACCCTGCCATCTGCCCCAGCACCCTCCTGCCCCCTTCCCCAGCACCATGTCCCCTACCCCCACAGTTGGGGCCACATTAGTGAGGCTGGAGGGGCAGTGTTGGAGGGATTTTTTTTTTTGCATCTCACTTGTGTGGCCCCAACTGACTTTTCTGTGAGTCAGTCATCCATGACTCAAAACAGGTTCCCCACCCCACTCATAAACAAAGACAATGCGGAAATCTTTTGTGTTTGACATAATATTTTATTTAAAAATGAAGCCTGGTCAACAAGCCCCCAATAGGATCCAAGCCCCCATCTGGCTGCAGCATCATAATCATAACACTCCTGCATTCCCCCCAGATCCGAAACCTGAGCCTATCATACACTGGAACCCCCTGTCCTGAGCCTCTCACATCCCCAAACTCCTGCACCCTGACATCCTCAGTCTTCTGCCACAACACTCATGCACCTTCCACACACTGGAAATCTGTGTCCTGAGCCCATCATACTCCCAAACTCCCTGCCCTGAGCCTCTCACATATCCAACCCAAACTCCTGCACCCTCATATCCACAAGCCTATGGCTTGCTCAGCACCCCAACCCTCCTCCTGACCCTAATACTCACCAGCCTGGAGCCTCCTCCCAGAGCCAGCATCCTCTTCTCCACCTCCTTCTGCATCCAAATTTCCTCCCAGAGCTTGCAGTTCTCACCCCTTCCCACACCCAAATCACTCATTCTCACTCCAGAGCCCGCAAGTCCTGTCTGTACAGGATAAACTTAAAAAACAACAAATAGCACTATAAAGACTAAAAAAAAGTGTAGATGCTATCATGAGCTTTTGTGGGCACAGCCTACTTCTTCAGAAGACCAGCTAAATGTTTTGTTAGTCTTCAAAGTGCTACCAGACTGTTTGTTGTTTTTTAAGTTTATCCTGTTCAGACTAATTGGGGGTATGTCTACACTACCCTGCTAGTTCGAATTTCCCGGGCTTCATTTGCATGAAGCCGGCCGGCGCCATTTTTAAATGCCGGCTAGTTCGAACCCCGTGCCGCGTGTAGCGTGGAACGAGGAGTACAGCTAGTTTGGATTAGGAAGCCTAATCCGAACTAGCTACTCCGTGCTGCGTGTAGCCGCGCGGCACGGGGTTCGAACTAGCCGGCATTTAAAAATGGCGCCGGCCGGCTTCATGCAAATTCAAATCCCGGGCTTCATTTGCAATTGCGGATGACTACATTACCCCCGCTAGTTCGACATACCCTCTGCTACCCCCTGAAGTTTCAAAAAATGACAATGTAAATGTAAATAATGTAACATCTATTTTTTCTTGTATTTTTTATTATATTTGTATTGTATTTTTAAATATTTTTATTCATATTAGTTTTATTTTTTTCAATGAAGGTGATTCATTACATGTATAACTAAATTATTTATTTTTTACACTTTAAGACTTCTCATATAAACAAATTCACAGGTCAGAAAAAATCTTTTGTCAGATCATGTGTCCCCATGATCAAATCCACTCTTGGAAGTCCTATGGTGCCCAAACACATTGGTAGAGGATGGTGGGAGGAATTCTTAGAGGGGTCACATTACACCCTTTACTTCTGATCATGTTCCCACCTTGACCCTGGAAGTACTACCCCAGGGGTGGGACTTCCGGTGGCAAGTAAGTGTGGCTAATGGAGCCAGGGGCGTGGCTAATGGAGCCAGGGGCGTGGCTAATGTGTCCCTATTTTTGGTTCAGAAAATATGGTCACCATAAGCCTAGCACATTAATTCAGCCTTTGGCTGCTTCTGGCCACCTTCTATTTATATTCTGCTGTTGGCGACACTGACATTGGCTCAGGCACCTGGATCCTATGTAAATGGCTCCCAGCTCCAGTCGTGGTGCTGCCCCAACAGGGGCCAGAGCCACAGGCCCTTTAAATAGTCACAGCAATGCTGGGTGGTTCCCAGGCAGTGTGGTTGCAGTAGAGCTGTGAGCCCTTTGCTGTGCCTCTGGCTCTGGACAAATGTGGGGGGGCTAGTCCCCAGCTCTCTTCAGCCTGCCCATGATCACATACCAAAATTCATTTAGTGGCCACCTAGAGAAAATTACTGCCCACCTCTGGTCTAGCTGCAGCTACACTGGAGGTAAGATCAGCTGTTTAGCTATCATGCACTGGGGTGTGAGTTTTTCACAACCCTGCTTACCAGAGCCATGTCAGCCTATAACTTTGAAGTGTAAAGCAAGCCTAAGTAGGTCTTGGAATACAAGGGCTGTTATAGTTATATAGTCCTTTTGCATGTATCCTGCTTTAGTTATTTGTAGTATTTGTACAGCTATGGCCAGGTTAGCCCCCAAGAAATATAAAACCATTCAGTGATGTACACTAAATACGAGCTGGGAAGTTATTATGGAAATTAGCAAACAAACATTATGTAAACTGGGGTTCTGCAGAGCTGCTATTGATTGTCAAAAATATTTGTCAAACAATGTGTCTGCAATATTCAGACTCTCACCTTTATTCTGGGAACTGGCAAGGTAACAGAAGGAGAAACAGCTGCAGGGGGAGGAACAACAGCAGGAGGGTTCATTAAAGAGACAGTTTGGGGGTTATTTACTCTCTGTGCAGTGGCTGCAACCTATTAGCAATTGTGAAGAGGACTTGAAAAGAGAAAGAGCAGAGCAATGGGAAACATAAAACCAGTGCTCTTTGTGGGCATGTTTAGAAATGGAAATATCCTTTTTAATTAGCTTCTTGGGTGCCCTTTCTTAGTCATGCATTTTCTTAATTGATCTTAGATGTTCTTAGTTTGAATCACTAAGGGTAAGTATATACACAATGGAAATTTACATATAATTTGGAGCCATGGTTGTGGGAACCAAGGAAGCCTTAACTTTTAATGGCAGATATTTGCAAATGAGGTTTTCCTTGTTTCTCATGTAGCCTGTTAACATGGGCAACTGAGATTTGCTTCTTCCAAGGCAGTTTCTTGCAGTAATATGTACAGTTAACTTAACCTGTAAACAAAGAAAACACAAAACCAAAGACTACTTGTAGACTGAAAGTTTGGGACTTCTTGGGGCTACCTACCCTGCCTTTCTTTTTAATAATTCTTAAATATTGCAGTGCTTCTGTCAGGTGGACACTGTTGTATGTGTACCATGTTATTAGAATGCTTAAACTACCTTATGAGCAGCAATGTGAATGTTCTACTGTTTACAATTTTTTTCTTTACTAGAATACATATTCTTTTTACTATCAAACTCCCATTTTTCTCAGTTGTTTTTAAAACAGAATGGTCATAGTATACCCAATATAGATAGGGAATGAACCATGTGTTCTTATTTTATTCTTTTTATTCATTGTTATTCCTGTATTAAGTGCTTAATTTTTGTGTGGTGTTGTTAAAACCTATTATAATCAACAAGAAGAGACTACTGACTTAAAGGCTACATCTAGACTACATCCCTTTTTCGCAAAAGGGATGTAAATTAGACACATCGCAATTGCTAATGAAGCGGGGATTTAAATCTCCCCCACTTCATTAGCATAAAAATGGCTGCCCTTTTTTTCAGCACGGAGTTTTGTCAGAAAAAAGCGCCAGTCTAGATGCTAATCTTGTGGAAAATAAATCCCCGCTTCATTAGCGGCGCGTCCACACTACCAAGCCCATTATTTCAAAATCTATATTCTTTCCTTGGGGAATAAGCTTATTTCGAAATAGTTATTTAGGGCATTATTATTTCAAATGTAGTTATTTCGAAATAAGTTCCTAGTGTAGACATGGCCTTAGAAATTTGTAAGGAAGAAGCAAGGCAGCCATCTTGCACAATTTTGAATTGAAGAGAATGGAAGATAAAATAGGTCTTATAAAGCTTTATAACATGTATAGAAACACACACCAGGAAGATGGGGCTGAAAGTGACTAAACATGTAAATGCTCCTGTTCTATCAGCAGAAATAGAAAGAGGATCTCTACAAAACCTTTCAGTCACAAAATTCCACTCATCATGGAGGGGGGGCAGTCGAGACCAATGGGGGGGGGCAGCTCTGCGCTTCCAGAAGGGGCAAGATCTTGGGCAGAAGGAGTGGGGCTAAGTTGGCAATTTAAAGGGCTCCGATCAGAGATTCAGCTGCTTCTGAAGCAGCAACAGTGGCAGCTTGGAACACCAGGGCCTTTTGAATCGCTAGGCATTGGAGTAGCAGCCCCCTAATCCTCTCCCCAACCTCCGCCAGTGGGCTGTATAGACTAACAGATTTATTGAAGCATAAGCTTTCGTGGGCAAAGACCCACTTTGTCAGATGCACATAGTGGAAATTCCAGAGGCAGGTATAAATATGCAGGCACAAGAAAAGAAGGGAATACCAATCAAGAGGAAGGCCAGAGATAATAAGGTCAATTCAGTCAGAGAGGTTGTGGCCCACATCTAGCAGCTGATGTGAAGGTGTGAACACCAAGAGAGGAGAAACTGCTTTTGTAGTTGGCATTTCTGGCACATATATTACATTGGTAGATAATCTTCACCAAGCATTCTTAAAACTACAATACCCACTCTAGGAAGTGGGGAAACAGTTTAACAAAGCCAGACATGAAGCCTGTTGTACTTTACTAATCATTTTGTCTTTTTTTAGGAATGAAAACTTTGTATATGACTACCATTGCTAAAAATTACAAGGAAAGGTTGAAACCTATAATACATATTAATGGAAGTGTGTGTGTGTGTGTGTGTGTGTGTGTGTGTGTGTGTGTGTGTGAGTGTGTGTGTGTGTACAGAAAGCACCTATTGATACAGTGGTCCATTTTTGCCTGATAATTGAACTGAGATGTATCTCTGACCTAAACATTTTTTCTCCATGGTCTGGAATTAATTACTGGTATAGCAGCATGGGTAAATTGGCTGTGATGACAAACACTACTATGTAGATACTGAATGAACAGAGGAAGTTAGATACTTCTTTGAAGAATATTGCAGAACATTTAAACAGCAGTTGACAAAACAGACTTTTCCATGAAATGCCATTTTTTTCTTCATCTTTGTGATGTCTGTGCTCTTCAGCCTACAATCTTTTGTGGATTTTTTTATAGTAAAATCATATTATGTTATATAAGTTTTATAATTCTCTGAAATTACATTTCAGTCAGTTGGTGGTCAACTTAAGAGATGTTGGAGTCAAACTTATAAAGACATTCAAGAAGCCTATTCTACAGAGAGCTGTTTCTAGGTCATAATGTTTTATTGTGTACAATCAGAAGATGTGGTGTGGTTGGCAAACCCTACATTGGTTTCTTGAAATTACTGTGCTACCAGTATGTTCCAATCATTGAGAATCTCTGAGCCATGAACTTTTATTGATTTGTGTTCTCTAGGGTAACATAAATGGCATTACTTAAGTCTTCAAATTTCATTATCTCGATTTTATTTTCTGAAGACATGGATGAAAGGCTTATTCATGCAGTTTCTTTCCTGTTGTCCAACTTCTCCAAAGCCTGAGACAAAAGTAGATGTTACTCAAAGAAAAGGAATGCTTTGATAATCACATTCTTAATTGTAGAACCAAAGATCATGACACGTATGCAGCAGTATCTCACTTTCTGAAGAATTGTAGTATCACATTTAAAAATTTTTTTTTCGAAATTTGAACTTTTCTTTTTTAAAACTACATTTTTTATTTTATTAAGTGCCTTTGACAGAGTGAATAAAAAAAAGTGTTTGTAGTAGTCAGGTGTCACCTGTGGGGTGTCCTGACAGACCACCTGCTCCTTCAATGATGACAACTATCAGCTGTGTGTGCTCCTCTGTATGTCATGCTGGTGTGCATAAATAGCCTCCACAGCAGACTCTGAGAGAGCCCCCAAAGACCACAATATCAGATAAGGATTGAAGGTGCCCAACGAGGTTTCTTGTCAAAGTACAATCATAGTTGTCAGTAGAAGTAGACTCACTGAACCACTACACATATGTACCTCCTGACACTGGACATGACTCGGTGACATGGGAGTCCATCATTGCCCCCTAGATCAGACAGAAAAAGATAACTCTTTGGGGTCCACTTTTATACACAGGTACAAACAAGTTACATATCAATCCTGACTAATTAGTCTCCACCCTTAACATTAGAATCATAGAGCTGGAAGAGACCTCAGGAGGTCATCAAGTTCAGCCCCCTGACCAAGGCAGGACCAATCCCAAATAAATCAACCCAGCCAGGGCTTTGCCAAGCCGAGAATTAAACACCTCTAGGCATGGAGATTCCACCACCTCCCTAGGTAACCCATTCCAGTGCTTCACCACCCTCTTAGTGAAATCGTTTTTCCTAATATCCAACCTAGACCTCCCCCACTGTAACTTGAGACCATTGCTCCATGTTCTGCCATCTGTCACTACTGTGAACAGCCTTTCTCCATCCGCTTTGGAACCTCCCTTCGGGAAGTTGAAGGATGCTGTCAAATCTCCCCTCACTCGTCTCTTCTGCAGACTAAACAAACACAAATCCCTCAGTCTCTCCTCATAGGTCATGCGCTCCAGCCCCCTAATCATTTTGGTCGCCCTCTGCTGGACCCTCTCCAATGTGTCCACATCTTTTCTATATTGGGGGACCCAGAACTGGACACAATATTCTAGATGTGGCCTCACCAGAGCCGAATAAAAGGTAATAATCACTTCTCTAAATCTGCTGTCAATGCTCCTCCGAATGCACCCTAATATGCCATTAGTCTTCTTGGCTACAAGAGCACACTGTTGACTCATATCCAGCTTCTCATCCACTGTAATCCCCAGATCCTTTTCTGCTGAACTGTTACTTAGCCATTCAGTCCCCAGCCTGTAACAAAGCTCGGGATTCTTCTGTCCCAAGTGCAGGAATCTGCACTTGTCCTTGTTGAACCTCGTCAGATTTCTTTTGTCCCAATCCTCTAATCTGTCCAGGTCACACTGGACCCTATCCCTGCCCTCCTTTCCCCCTAGGTTAGTGTCATCTGCAAACTTGCTGAGGGTTGAAACAATCCAGATCATTAATAAAAATTTTGAACAAAACCAGTCCAAGAACCAATCCTTGGGACACTCTGCTAGAAACCGACCGCCAACCTGACATCAAGCCGTTGATCACTACCCGTTGGGCCTGACAGTCTAGACAGCTTTCTATCCATTTTACAGTCCATTTATTCAATCCATACTCCCTTAACTTGCTGGCAAGAATATTGTGGGAGACCGTATCAAAAGTTTTGCTAAAGTCAAGGTATATCACATCCACTGACTTTCCCTTATCCACAGAGCCAGTTACCTCATCATAGAAGCTAATCAGATTGGTCAGGCATGACTTGTCCTTCGTATATCCATGTTGACTATTCCTGATCACTTTCCCCTCTTCCATGTGCTTCAGAATGGATTCCTTGAGGATCCCCTCCATGATTTTTCTGGGGACTGAGGTAAGTCTGTACTGGTCTATAGTTCCCTGGATTGTCCTTCTTCCCCTTTTTAAAGATTGGCATTACATTTGCCTTTTTTCAGTTATCTGGGATCTCTCCCGATCTCCACGAGTTTTCAAAGATAATGGCCAAAGGCTCTGCAATGACATTTGCCAACTCCCTCAGTACCCTCGGACGCATTAAATCCAGGTCCATGGATTTGTGTATGTTTAGCTTTTCTAAATAGTTCCTAACTTGTTCTTTCCCCATCAGGGGCTGTATACCTCCTTCCCATACTGTTTTGCCTGAGTCATTTGTCTGGGAGCTGACCTTGTCCGTGAAGACAGAGGCAAAGAAAGCATTGAATACTTCAGCTTTTACCACATCATCTGTCAGTAGGTTACCTCCCTCATCCAGTAAGGGCCACACACCTTCTCTGATTACCCTCTTATTGCTAACATACCTGTAGAAGAAACCTTTCTTGTTACCCTTCAGATATCTTGCCAGCTGTAATTCCAATTGTGCTTTCGCCTTCCTGATAACTCCCCTGCATCTCGAGCAATATATTTGTACTCCTTCCTAGTCATATGTCCAAGTTTCCACTTCTTGTAAGCTTCCTTTTTGTGTTTAAGCTCACCATGGACATTCCTGGTAAGCCAATCTGGCTGCCTACCGTATTTGCTTTTCTTGCTGCGCATCGGGATGGTTTCTTCCTGTGCCTTTAATAAGGCTTGTTTAAAATACTGCCAGTTCTCCTGAATTCCTTTCCCCTTCATGTAAGCATCCCAGGGAATCCTGCCCATCAGTTCTCGGAGAGAGTCAAAGTCTTCTCTTCTGAAGTCCATGGTTTGTATTTTGCTACTCTCCTTTCTTCCTTTGGTCAGGATCGTGAAATCTACCATCTCGTGATCACTGCTTCCCAGGTTGTCACCCACCTCTACTTCCCCTACTAGTCCCTTCCTGTTTGTGAGCAGAAGGTCAAGCTGCGCATGGCCCCCCGGTCAGATCCTTCAGCACTTGTACCAAGAAGTTATCCCCAACATTCTCCCAAAACTTCCTGGATTGTCTGTGTACTGCTGTATTGGTCTCCCAACATTACCTAGATCTACTCATTATTTCATACATTGGGGTTCAACCGATATCTATCATGCTCTCAGTTTCATCCCTGTCCTGAACCTGGGTCAGTATGTTCCTTTTATGTGTTGGTACCAAGATGTTTCTTCACAAAGAGTTCTGTTACAACCCTTCAGCCTGTGCCTAGAAGCCTTATTTTAAGGGATCTTTCAGAAAAGGCTTTATTTTCCAAAAGATCTGTGTCTAAACTGGCGCTTTTTTCCGGCAAAGCTCCGTGCCGGAAAAAAGCAGCAGCCATTTTTATGCTAATGAAGCGGGGGAGATTTAAATCCCCGCTTTATTAGCAATTGCAATACGTCTAATTTGCATCCCTTTTACAAAAAGGGGATTCAATCTAGACATAGCCCGTAGGTATGAGTGTTTCTGTAATATCAACCCTGTTCTTGCCAAATTGTGTGAGCAGGGCCTGCCTCTTGCTCACAGCTTAACTCTGCTTTATATTATATTTTCATACCCAACCTGTGATATGTGGGCTTATGTTTCAGGCCCTCATCTTATTACACTGTTTACAATGAGTTTTTAAAAATGAATTTTTAAAAGGGATTTTCAGTTTTACAGTAATCCACCCCTTTCCATCTGGCTTTATGTACAGTGATCCAAGGCTGTAAAGGGATATCTGTCATAACACTCCATGTCCCACAGTTTCGACACAGACAGTGCACTAAGGTTACCATGTGAGAGCCTGTTAGCAGGACATTTGATGTATACTTTAAATGCTGAAGTGGTTGGTTGATGTTTCTTATTTAAACTTTATTCTTTACAATCTGGCTTTTGTCAAAATCAAAGCAATGTAAATTTTTCTAAATACTAATCTGGATCTTGTTGAACAGCAAGGGAACTAATTAAATTGTTCAAATTAGCATATCTATGGAGATAAAGAAAGGGAGGTCTAGTTAAGGGGTTTTTTGTTTTACGTATTTGTACACTATCAATCCCACAGAAGCTGAAAACCTCACATCATTAGTATCTTTCTCCTTGAAACTGTGAGACATGGAAGTTCTTTTTATTCCTGTTTACAGATGAGAATACTGAGAGGCAGAATAAATGATTTGCCCAGGTTCACAGGGCAAGTTTTGTGGAAAAGCAGGGGATTGAACTCACATCTTCCATAGATTCATAGAAGTGCCCTAATCAGTGGACTGGCTTTTCCCTTGGATATGGATATAATTTCCATTTCTGCAGCAGACTTTCTGTATGGCTGTAGAGAAATTACTCAGTCTCTCTATGCCCATCTGCAATTTTCTTTTATCCATTGTTTATCTTGTCCTTCCCACAGAATTTACTGTCTCTTACTATGTTTATGTGCACCATCTAGCACAATGGTGCCCTGGTTTCATTTAGCCTTTATGCACTACTATAAAACAAATGATTAATAGCCATAATAAACTTATAAGAACCACTCTATTGGAACATATATCACACACTATACAGAGTCAGTTACATTGCCTTGCAGATTGAGTAACATGCTTGAACAGAACTTTAAAAAAAATGTAGATTTTGGGGTTAGGCACGATGCTGCCACCAAAGAGTGGTTAGGGAAAAAAAGGGATACTTGCATCTGAGTAAGAGAAATTAAAATATTTCTTTGACTGGTGATATTGGTTTTAAAAAGTGAAAACATGAATCACTAAAAATAATCTACATCTCGGAGGTGACAAGGTTTAGACATATACACATAGGCTACGTCTAGACTGGCATGATTTTCCGCAAATGCTTTTAACGGAAAAGTTTTCCGTTAAAAGCATTTGCGGAAAAGAGCGTCTAGATTGGCACGGACACTTTTCCACAAAAGCACTTTTTGCGGAAAAGCGTCCATGCCAATCTAGACGCTCTTTTGCGTAAAAAAGCCCCGATTGCCATTTTTGCGATCGGGGCTTTTTTGCGGAAAACAAATCTGAGCTGTCTACACTGGCCCTTTTGTGCAAAAGCTTTTGCACAAAAGGACTTTTGCCCGAATGGGAGCAGCATAGTATTTCCGCAAGAAGCACTGATTTCTTACATGAGATCGTCAGTGTTCTTGCAGAAATTCAAGCGGCCAGTGTAGACAGCTGGCAAGTTTTTCCACAAAAGCAGCTGCTTTTGCGGAAAAACTTGCCAGTCTAGACACAGCCATACAGTAGGCCAGCATACTATATCCATGAAAGGTTATACCTTTTCAGTTCAGTATGATTACTTATTGTACTGGATGATCTTTTACAGATTTTAGTGTTCATTAGAACCTCAGTGAAAAGTATTTAAGAAGTAAAAACCACAACTCTTTATACAAAAGTATTTGTGTACTCTGTTCCCTTCCAGGTAAACATTTTATGTAGCTCAGATGGTTTATTAGCTTTTTCATCTAACAATTAGAACAAATTCAGAATTATTCTACAGTTACTAGAGATGCTTGAATGCACAGAGCCAGGTTCTTCTTGACCTTATCTCCAATTTTTCTGCCAGGTCTCATTTAACTGAAACTATATATCATATATTACTGCAGTGGTGTTTCTGGAGGTAAAAGCAGTCGATTGGGCTGAAGTGCAAGAAGTTAGTTGATAACAGATGATGTGAGAACTTCAGGAAACTAAGGCATTTCCTTCATTGATTATTGTAGACACTTCTGGCTACTGTGATGACATATTATTTTCATTGCCAGAGCAATGTATTACATGGTTTCACATCCTTTCCTTACTAGCTTGAGGTTATCAGGAATGATTGTCTCCGTGGCCAAGAGGCGAGAGCTGGAAGTGCTACTCTTTTACTATTAATGAAACTCTCACATTTGCTAGCAGAAATGACTAATACAAAAAGCAAGTACATAGGAAACACATGCTGCCCAGACATGCTGCCCACGGGTTGATCGGAGATCTGGACATCCCTGCTTGTGGTGTTGTTGATGTATTGTAACTGGGATATCCATGAAAGTTTGGAAACTTCTCAAAGTTATGTCTCAAATAAGAGCGAGACTCTGTATATTCCAGCCTTCTCTCAGTGCATTTTTTCTCTTAACCTATTTAGAATAAGTACACTGTTCATTGAAAGCTAGTTATGTGGGACATTACATGCCCAAAACGATGCTACTTTACATCAACTATTTGAGGGACAAATGCTGCTTTTGTTGTAGAGCCACATTATACTTTCCCCTTTAATTTCAATACAGTAGTATCACAAATCCAGTTACTTCCCCCATTTCATAATAGGTGTTATGTTGACTTTAAGGGCAGGTTTACACAGAAGGGCTAAATTCGAAATAAATACACAACTTGAGCTATATCAATTGTGTAGCTTAAGCTGACATAGCTTATTTTGATTTTGGGCATGTCTGCACAGCCCTTATTTCGAAATAGAGCACTCTTCCCCCAACTTCCTTTACTCCTCATACAATGAGGTTTACAGAAGTCAAAGGAAGAAGTATGTTATTTTGAATTTATTTCAAAATACTGGACTTGCTATGTAGATCTGCACCTTGCAACTTTTCCCCCTTCACCAGCCCACCTTCCTCCCAGATCCTGCACCCCATCCCTGTCCTATTTGCTGGCAGCCTTGTCTCGCACACTGTACCCCTCATTTTTGTCCCTATCCCAGAGCCTAAGGAGGTCCATAAAATCCAGTAACTCCAGAACCCCAGAAAAGTAAATCTGGTCTATGGGAAGCCTTAAACATCAGTCCCCCTCCCTTCCCTTTCCCTTACCCCATGAGGCTGGGGCACCAGAGAAGTGAGTTGTCTCAGTTGGTTTTTATGGAGTTAAATTGTGAAAGGAAAGATCAAATAACTAATCAAAGATTGCTTTTCTTTGTCATAGAATATTAAATAAATGTATTGGCAAAAAGGTTTTCAGTGTTTTTGTTGCAAACATCAGCAATGCATACACCAGGGGTTCCCAAAATTTTTGACACAGGGACCAGTAAATCCATTCTCGAGCTTTCGGAGGACCGATGCAATTCATTTGCATATTGCGTATTCATTAAGCAAATGACAAATATGCAAATATGTTGGTTTTGGTCTTCCCAAAGTACCCAGGGCCAGCTTAGCAAAGCTTTTGATAAGGCCAAACATTCTTACCAGCGAGTTAAAGGAATATGGATTGGAAAAATGGACTGTAATCCAACAAAACCCTGCACCACCACATTGTGTATTGAAAAGGGGCTCATTTATTTTCAGAAAGCTGATACCATCTTTGGAATTTTTTATCCATATTCTCATTCCGGATGGTGAATGCACCAGGTTCTCTCCATTCTGACACACTGTGGTGCATTTAAACCTCACTGTCAGCAGTGGGGATATTTAAAAGGCACTGCTTTTACATTTTTATTCAGTATCTCTGTACGCCCTGAACTGTCCCGCTCCCCGCTGGCTGATTCTCTCTAGCCTCCCTCTCTCCCCACCACCCCTCCCCCCCCTCACCCTGGGCCAGCCCCGCTGTCCCCGCCAGCTGATTCTCTCCTGGAAAACCCTGCTGCCCCCACCAGCACTGCTTCCACCGGCTGGTTCCCCAGCCAGCCCCGTGATCTCCCCAAGACAGCCTCACTGCCCCCGTCAGCCAGTTCCCTCCTCCCCCGTGATCTCCCCTGGCCAGCCCCACTGCTCCCGCCCCCTGGCCAGCCCTGCTTCTGCCAGCTGGTTCCTCCCCCCTAGCCAGCCCAGTACGGCTGTTCTTATGTTCTTATGTACAGCTCTAGAGCTGAAAAACCTGTTTTTATGTTCTATGAAAGTTGGTTCACTATGGTGTAATAACTGGAAGAAACCAGTGGAAATGCAGATAGGAAGGGAGTCTGTAAGGTCATAGGGTGGGGGAAAGCAAGCAGAAGTGCAGGGTCAGGATGACTGGAAAATACGTTGTCAATATGAGAGATGACATTTCTTTTAGTAAACATTGCCTTGTGTTAAGTGACTTCCAGCCCAGCTCCTCAGCACCCAAACTCTGCCACATTCCTCTTCTTGGAGAAAGATAGCTCCCATCTGATCCCATCACCTCAGTAGTTATAATGTATCTGTAACTGATCTCGTGACAAATTGCTCTTTTCACTTTCCAAATCCGCCTTACTTTTCTTTTGACACTTGACAAAAGCATAGTTAGATAGTTCTCTGAAAACATCCACTCATCAAAAAAGAGCTAGATAGATACTTGGAGGTTAGGTCCATCAATGGCTGTTAGCCATGATGGGAAGGAATGGTTTCCTTAGCATCTGTTTCTCTGAGGTGGGTGATAGGGGAGGTATCATGTGAGATTTACCTGTTGTGTTCCCTCCCTCTGGGGCATCTGGTATTGGCCACCGTCGACAGACAGGATACTGGGTTGGATGGATCATTGTTCTGACTCAGTATGGCTGTTCTAATATTCTTATGACAACACTGTAAAAGAATATTAGCTTTTAGTACTGTTCATTGTAAGTAGTCCGTGACTGGAAAGGAACTAGAAGGAGACACTAGCCATGAACATTACATTCCATATTTAAAAGAGATGCTATGCCAAACCTGAAGTATAAATAACAACCATAAAGCTGATGTCATCTTTAGAAAGCAACCAACAAAGAGAAGCTAATATTTAATTAGCATATCATAGCTGTGATGTGCTGCCCTGATTTAATTCAGGTCAAGCCTCTCAGAACAACTTTTACCTTGTTGAAGCTTATTTAACAATGGTGCCAGGAAGCCTATCCAGGAAAAGTTGTTAAGACCTTGATTTATGACTTTTATTTTGTCAAGGATTGATTGTCTCCTTCAGATTAAAAGGAAATTCTGACAGTTTTCCCAAGACATGCAGATGAAAGGAGTCCTCAGACAATTAGGGCCAAATTCTTATTTGAGCTACCATGGTGTAAATCTGAAGTAACTCCACTGAAACCATAACATTAATCATAGCCATATTTGATGTTTCAGTATTCTGTGTTGATTCTCTGCCTGAGTAGTTGATAAAGAGTTGTCAAATGATGCAGATACTTGGTATATTGTATGTTTTCAACTGAATCAGCTTTAACTTGATACTTTTAAATGAGTACTGTTCTTCAATAATGTATTATGAATTTAATAGCTCCACCTACATATTTTCAGTGAAAATGTTTGAAATTTATGGATCCAATTTTTTAATCTGTTAATAAGAGATGAGGGCTTCTTGTCTGCAGTTACATAACATTATAGCAGCTTGTGATACACAGAAGAAGAATGGTCTACTAGCTGGGACCCCTACTTTGGCACAGATTCGTTGTATAACCTTGGGGAAATCACTTGAAGTTCTCTGTGTGTGTCTCCTCCAACTATAAAATATGAATGATAGAATTTTATAGAACAGTTGTGATGATAAATATGCTGAGGATTGTGAGGTACTCAGATACTGTAGTGATTGGGACTGTATAAGTACGTTAGTTAGGGACTGATGGACTGAACCAGTTATTGCTAGAGTGGGGAAAAATGTGTATCAGTTTTTATTCACTTCATATTTGTATCTCTTTTTTTTTTTTGCTTTAGTGAACTTGAGCTGTGAAAAAATGGCATAATTTATTTAAAATAAAACAGTCATTTAATGAACGGGCTTTTTCTCCATCCTCCAACTTCTGATGTTTAACTCAGATTTGAATAGTAGATCTGCAACTGCATTTGGTACTTAGGCATAAAAGAGAAGCCAACTATTAATGACTTTAAAGACATCCATATCCATTTTTATTGGTTTTGTTAAACAGCTTTGCTCCACTTTACCTTACTGTTGCTATGTTCTTTAAAACGAAACCACTCCATTAAAGCAACGAAAGGCCAACACGTAAGTAATACAATTTTTTGTATCAATATAGGTCTATTATGTGCAAAACTTAGGTATTGTTATATATGTCTTGCCACCTAGTGGAATTTTTAACCTTGAGAAAGGCACCTAGGTTCGCCGTATGGTGACAGGGGAGAATTAGATACCTAAGGGTATGTCTACACTACAGCGTTAATTCGAGTTATCTTAATTTTAAATAGTTAATTCGAATTAAGCTAATTTGAATTAATGCATCTACACACAAAATGCAATTTGAATTAGCATTTTGCTATTTCGAAATAGCGCATCAACACTGAGTGGACTCTGGTCAGGACTTAATGTGTGGGGCTGCTGCCTGAAGCTATTTGAGGTCTGTGCTTAAAGGGATCCTACCCCCACCCCAGACAGACAGTTCTCATGTTTCCCTGATTGCTTGTCTACTTCGATGAGGAACAGCAAAGCATTTGTGTCTCTGCGTGCTCTGTTTGCCCTCACTCAGGACACCACAGCACTCTGCCACATGGAGCCAGAGCTGCCCCTGGGCACTCTGGTGCGTCTTGTGGATGCGTTGCCATCAGCCTGGCTGCATTTGCTGCAGGCTGCCATCCGGGAGGTCCTCTGGGAGGCTGTCAGTATCCAGGGGGCCCTGCGGGAGAGCTTCCTCCCCAAGGATCACTAATAGTCTCCCTGGTCTGCCCCACTGGGGGCTTGTGCCTCATTCCTCCCTCACGTCCTTCCACTTACCCCTCCCTAGCCCCCCCCCCCCTTCCTGATGTCAAATAAAATATACTTTTTTTCAAAAATAGAAACTCTGTTTATTTAACAAAGCGGCAGGGGATGGGGGAGATGAACCTCTGGGGAGACTGGGGAAAGGAGGCAGGAGGGAGACAGGAGGAGAGAGGGTGGGAGAGAGGAGGGGGAAAACTGGGAGGAGGAAGCTGGAAGGGGGAAGCAAGGGGAGGAAGGGGGAGGGGAAGCTCAGGGCTCAGAGGTGGGGGGTCTCGTTGGTCCACATGTCTCCCAGCATGGCGGGTGTGGGGGCTTCGGTGTCCCCAGGGGGATGGGGAGGAGGGTGTGGAGATTAAGGTGGGGGGTGTGGAGATTGAGGAGGAGGTTGAAGAGGGAGAAATGGGAGGGGGAGAAGTGGTAGGAGGAACGGTAGCTGGGGGGGCAGCAGGCGCTGGAGTGGCACAAGGCAGCACGCTCTGAGGGTCTGCAGATGGGTACAGATGGCACGACCCTGGGCAAGCAGCTCCCTCTGGAACTTCCGTTCTTCCTGTGCCCGCTGCTCCATGATGCCGGTCAGAGCTTGCAGGGCCCCCACGTGCTGCACTCGGTACCCCTGCCGTGTTGTAGTCGTTCTGTTGAGCCCTCGGGTGCGGGAGCATGTCCCAGGTGGAGTGGTGCGCCCTGCACGTGCAGCTGGAGTGGCTGTGGAGAAAGAAGAGAAGTGGTCAGTTCTCCCTGGGGACACAGTAGGTGAAGCCCAGCCCCCCTCTGTGAGGTGAGGATGACCATGCCCACACTGTCAGAGCTGCTGTGATTCCACAGAGGCCATGGTCGGAATGTCCAGCTATCCCCAGTTGTGGGAGCTGCCCCAAGACCGCACCCATGCCCCTGTGCTGTGTACAGTGCGGCTGAGGTGAGGGGGAGCTATCCCATGCCTCTGAGTAGAGGGGGCTTGTGAAGGGAGGGTGTCCTGCTGTGTCCCGCCCCGGGGTTGGGAGCATGTCAGGTCTCTTCACACACGAGTGTGGCTATCAGGCCACGGCCCCTGCGTGGCAGGCAGCTGGAGCCAGCTGTCCAGAGGTGGCAAGGCACGTGCTCGCACATGCACAGGTTGCTGCATGATCCGTGATAAGCAAAGCCAATGCGCACGGTCCCTGGTCTCCCTCCCCACCCCATCCCCCCGGGAAGGGGACAGTGATGAGCATGGGCTTTCTCTTTCCTTTTCACTACTGATACCTATCTCACATTTGTACCACCTGTATACATCTAGTTGTCCTTTGTACAGGTGTTGTGCTGATTCTCCATCCAGCTATCAGTGGCCTGCACCCAGCCCTGCTGCTGTTTAGTCTGATATGACAGGCCTGCTTAGAGCTTGCTTGCAGGATTGGTCCCCCTTGACAAGGAAAGGTGTTCCCTTACTTCATTTGAGAATCCCAATTTGGAACTTCAGCTTGAAATAGAGAGCTCTAAGCAACTCATTAGCTGTGGGGTGGGCATCAGTTTTTAGGGAACATGGCAAATGTTGACCGATGAAAATTTAGGCCCTTACAGGGCTAAAGTGGCAACTGGCAGGCAGTTTTGAAAATGTCAGTGGTGTTTGCGGTTCTAGACCTAGACCATAAAGATCTGCCAGCATGGAGCTCATCAGATGGAAAATTCCATGGCACAAAGACAAAAAGGTTAAGAGTGACGTAAAATAAGTGGCATTAATATCCTTCCCTGTTAGTTCCCCAAGCGTTATTAAGTGCCAGTTTGCTACTCAGCAATGTTCTTGAAAAACAAAGTATCCAAATAAAAGATCTAAACTTGTGTTATAGGAGTGTGCCATAACTACCTTGCCCTTAATGTTCTGTCTGTGAATTATTCATTCTATTCCTTCTGAATTGGTTGGAAAGACATAATGGAGAGAAACAGCTTGTAATATTCATTCAAAATTAATTATGAAATAGTGAAAAGGTCAAAGTAGAGCACATTATTAAAGTTTTGCTGTGAGGTTTCCACTGTAGTACTGTAACTATTACATTAAAATGAAAGTGCTACTCCCAGATCTTATAAAAGTTTTGACTGCAGATCCACAGTATTCCCAAATGAAAATTCAAGACTGTGGACAGTGCATCTACTCAAAATACATGGCCATAAAGAGTTTCTTATGCACTCAACTCTCATTCTGTAAGGAAACTACAGAAGAAATAATGTATACCATTATAAAAACAAGCTTTATTTTCAAAACAGCACTATATCTTTAGTATACTGTTTTGAATATTGTTGTATTAACAAGTGGTCTTTTGCTGCTCTTGGGATTAATCATGCCGCTTAGACAAAAATCAGTCCAAGGCAGGACACCCCAGATTCTAGAAGTTGGCTTTAGGATTATAGTCCATTCTCTGATAGCTCTCCATGGTTGTGTCAGCATGCCAAAGTATTCCCATGGCACGCAGGGAATGTATTCTGTACAGGAGAGCAGGGAGTAGTTCTGTTCAAGTTCTCAGAAACATTGGACCACTTTTTATTGGCGAGAAAAACAAGCTTTGGAGTAGACACATTGTTTGATTGTAAATACAGACACGAGGGGTTCCTCATTTAGGAAACTGTGGTAGGAGACCCATAGCTCAAGGAGCTTGACACAAAATCTTCATTGTTTTGTGAAACAGGACCCTACAATGATATCCTGGATGTACCATCCCATCTGTTAAGTGCTCCAAAGGGAGTTTCTCTAGAGGTCTCACATTGGCCCAGCCCATCAGTTAAAGCTTAAAGGCTGACTAAAATGATCAGTCAGCCTTTAAGCTTCTGGACTTGCAGTCTTCCCTTTATCTCCCTTTTTTAAGAAGCATTCTTCCATGGACTACTGCCTCTCTAATATTCCAGGTCTTTCTGCCTCCCCATCTCTCCCTCTCTTCTCCTCTCTTTATAGCTGGGATTATGTTACCTCTTGGTCCCAGTTGTTGGGTGCACGCTTTCATCAATGGGAGGTCTGGCAACTATGCTGGGAATGGTTGTCATCACTGCTTGGAGAAGATGCTCCTCTCTGCCTATGTTCAGTACGAGGTTTACAAATCCTATTACTCCATCTCAAGATGTTGCTGGTGATATAGAGGTGGGTAGTGTGAATAGAGAAGAGGCAGAAAAGGGAGGTTCAATGAAGAACCAGACAATCCAGAGAGGCATGATCACCAGGGGAATAACAAGAATTCCTTCCACAAAGAGGAATGATATACAGGTAGTAGAAGTAAAAGTTGCAAATGCCAAAGATTCAGTCAGACCTAAGGAACCAAATCCATTCAGAGTGCAAAATGTAAGGGCCAATCAGAAGGACACCGGGCAAAATACAAAGTCTGTATTTGTATTTTACACATTGATAGTGTTCCTCTTATGTAATGGGAAGGAATGAGAACATTTTACAAAGGAGTATTCAGGGACACACCGAAATAGGGAAGTTTCTAGAATGGGAAAAGATAGGAGTTATCCCAGTTTACTAGAAACTTATTCCTGAGGCAGATTCAGAAATATCCTGTTCATGAATATTGGTAGTCAGTAGAGTGAGTGCCCATGTTTTTGTTTATTTGTTTTGATGGGGTATATATAGATGGAAGATTGGCCATCAGTACCAAAATGATTTGGTAAATACCATTAGAGTGAATAAAGACCAGACAGCAGGATCCAAACCGGACAGTGTCTGTCACAAAGGATAAATGGACACAAATTAGACATCATGAATGGTTACACACATAAACCTATAAGGGAACATTTTAACGTCCCTGGACATTCAATAATGGATTTAGCTATTCTTCTACAAAGGAATTTTATCTCCTAATTACAGAGGGAGACTGCTGAACTGGAATTCATTTACAAGTTCAACACTATCAGTTTGGGCTTGACTAAAGATATTAACTGATTAACTCACTATAAAGTCAATTTCCCCTACTTTTGATATTCACATTTGCACATCAATAGTTATGAATGGGATACATCCAGCATGACTCAGTTAGCTTCATTAATGCTAGTCCTACAGTTGACAGGTAACTATTTTTGCTGTTATATATACCCTAGATTCTGTAATTTCTAATGCAACTCATCTGATGAAGTAAGTTTTACCCATCAAAGTTCATTTAATATATTTGTTAATCTCAAAGGTGATACAAGACTGCTCATTGTTTTCAGAAGGCAGGATGTTAAACTAGAAATATATGTTCCACAAGTTGAAATGCAGAATACACAAGTGAGCTTGGAAGGATGTGAGCATGTACGTTTGTATCTTAACAGAGCATAGTCACTTGGGAAAATGGAGATAAGGATTGATCTGAGTGTTTCCATTAGTACCTTTCTGAGAATATGCTGGCTGAATAGCATCAAAATGAATAATGGTGAGAACACAAGAGAGTGCTCTGAATAGAATTCTATGCCAAGCTTCTCCAGAGGAACAAATGTCCCTCTTGTAAAGTAAGGTCCTGGAGACATAACATCTTTTAAGAGTTGGAGACACATCTGCTGGGTGGGAACAAGTCTTCCTCTCTTCACATTTGCATTGTAAGAATTTTTATTAATGTTTTAAATTTCTCTGAACAGCTGCAACTCACTGAAATCACAAAGTTCTAACTAACAGAAGTATCACAGATAATGTAGTCAGGTGTCCAGTATGCTATTTTTTCCCTGAAAAAATACTAATAGGACAGTTTAGGGGCAGCACAATAAATGACAAATGAACCTTGTTACTGAGACCAAATTTAGATACTCTCCCAAAATACCTATCCTAGGACTCATCTAGACTATATGGAAGATTCAAAAGAAGATATGCAAATTCCACAGGAATTTGCATATCTTCTGATCTCACTTTCGAAAGTGGAGCATAAACCTAATTTTTTGAAGGAAAGTTGCTTTTCAAAAAAGGGGGGGTTGCTGGAAAAAAGTGTCTTGATTGCTTTTGAAAGAGAGATCGGAAGAAGATATGCAAATTCCACAGGAATTCTTTCAAATCTTCCGCATAGTCTAGATGAGCCCCTAGATTCTCACTGTGGGAATTCAGTCCTGAAAATGATCAGACATCAAGAGATTAAGGATTCTTGGGGTTCTGAACAGGAATCTGGTTTGGGTTTGATCCCCTTCCCAGGGAAATTATTCCTATCCCTTCTATAGTAATCACACTGAATAATGAGATCCTAGGGATCATATTCCCTCTGAGAATCTGGATAGAAGTCCACAGGGAGCACAGAAGTGTTTCCTATATTGTCTTCATGCAACCCCTCACATGCTGCCTGCTCCCAGGATCCCAGAAGGCTGAGCAGCCTATTTTCTACAGATATGTTCATGGAATCAACACATTGCTGCAAAATCATTCGATTCCATCAAATCAGCATTTTTTTAATGGAAGTGTTCTGTCTCGACACTTTTATGCAAGTGGAGAGCAACCTGAATAAGTTGGTGTCACATAAGAATGTAGCACCAGCTACACAGTTTGTCTCCATTCCTCATCTCTGAGATGTCTGGGCTCTGGAGAAGCTGGTCAGGCTGCACTCAGCTGAATTCTTACCTCCCACCCCCATTCAAAATATGTCCGGCATAGCAGTGCAATTTCATTCTACACCAGTTTTATTTTGTATAAATTTCTTCTACCTGTTGTCAAATACTACTCCTCTCCACCTCGGGGGTACAGAGGCCAGCAGCAATTGGGAAGTCTCTATGGTCATGGCTCCATTGCATTCAGGCCACCTGGCAGTCTACCTGCATCCCCTGGGATTCCCAATATATAGCTGCACAGTAGCTCCTCTTTTGGGCTAACCCAGTACCCTGGGGAAGCAGGCTGACTTTAAATAGAGCATTCCAGCTCCTTGGGACCCATGGTTCCATGTAATCTATCTGGCAGGTTGCAACAAGCTGGGGCTCCCTGGATACTAGAGTCTTTGGGCTTCTCTGTTACAGAAGTATCTGGCTCTCCACACTGCATGGCTCTTTAGGATATTAATCTCCCCAATCTATCTGTTTAGCAGGCAGATTGCCCAGATTTCTGAGTTTACCAAGCTGATTCTTCAGAAATAGAATTTTTCAAAAATGTACATTCCATGCAAAATTCTGCATTTCTGAAATGTTTGTTCCACAACAGAACATTTTCAAAAATATGAAACTTTTTGTAGGACAGAAATTCCATTTCCCACACAACTCTAAATTAATTATTCATAGCTATTCCTGCACAACATAAAACACATAATTAAGCATAATTAACAAGAAATACTGAATGATTGCATATTATTTCATTATCTTATTAATGATAAATGCTTATTAACAGGAATCCTATGCTCCTGAATATGTGAACATTCATAAATGAGCCTTAAAATGATACTGAGTAAAGATTGAATCTTTAAACACAATGCATGATTTTTATATTGTTCAGATTACTAGATTACACAGATATCTGACTTATTCACATCAATAAAACTAAAAGCAGAGAGCTCTTTGAGACTATCATCACTTAGATTCTTAAAACACTAGATGATAAGATGTTCATTTATAAAACATTAGGGCTGCATCTAGACTGGCAGATTTGCGGAAATACTTTTAATGGAAAAGTTTTTCCGTTAAAAGTATTTCCGCAAAAGAGCGTCTAGATTGGCACAGATGCTTTTGCGCAAAAAGTGCTTTTGCGCAAAAGCATCCGTGCCCAGTATAGACGCGCTTTTGCGCAAGAAAGCTCCAATGGCCATTTTAGCCATTGGGCTTTCTTGCGCAAAAAATTAAGGTGCCTGTCTACACTGGCCCTCTTGCGCAAGTATTCTTGCGCAAGTATTCTTGCGCAAGAGGGCTTATCCCTGAGTGGGAGCGTCAAAGTATTTACTCAAGAAGCACTAAATTCTTACATTAGAACGTCAGTGCTCTTGCACAAATTCAAGTGGCTAGTGTAGACAGCTTTTGAGCAAAATCTAGGGTGGCAGTTCGAACTAGGGTGGTAGTGTAGACATACCCTCAGGGAGGTCTGTGGCTTTCCTGCTCCTGCGCCTGGTCCTGCTCCTCCAGCACCCCATGACCCCACCCCACCAAACCTCCCTTCCACAGCACCATCCCTTTTCCCTGCTTGTACCTCCCTCTCCCCCAGCCCCCCCGTTCCCCAGTCCCTCTCTCCCCCTGGACCTCCTCTCCCCCAGGCCTCCCAGACCCAAGTGCACCTACCCTCTGTTGTCTGGCCAATGGACAGTCGCCCCACCCTATCCCGAGGCCATGATGGACCCCGAACACGAGGCACCAGCAGGAGACTGTGAGCAGGCAAGCACCGTGCAACCTGATCCCCTTCCCCCCTCCAGGTTTCAAGCACCCCCATCACCCCAGTTAAATACCAAACATTGTGTTTAAGAAAATGTTTGTTGTACATAGTTTGTCATTAAAGTATACTTTCTCCAGCAAAAATAAACAAAAGCTTTTTTTATGTTTGCAACAGTTATACCTTCTTTCAGTTATTGACATTTATAACAATAAAAGAGAAGTTATTCTTTTTAGACAAACCCTGGTGTTTATGATTTCTACAAACAGGGTCAGGATAAGGGTTGAGGAGGGAAGCTTGTATTGGGCCAGGGCCAAGCTCCCAAACAGGAGCCCCTCAGGAGAGTCAGTGGCCTCTAATAGAGAATCGTGCCCGTAGAGCCTCCCGGATGCGAACAGCAGACTGGTGAGCCTGGCGGATGGCAGCTGACCAGGGCTGGGCAAAGTGCCTCTACTGACCATCAGCACCTGTACCCCACCCTGGTAGGAAGGCCTCCCCTTTCCACTCCACCAGGTTATGGAGAATGCAACACGTGACCACCACTCAGGGGTGTTGCATTCCCCCATATCTAGCCGTGTGAACAAGCACCAGAATCTCCCTTTTAAACATCCAAACGCACATTCCACCTGGTTGCGAGCCCGGTTAAGATGAGCATTAAACTGCTCCTTGCTCGCATCCAGGTGGCCGGTGTAGGGCGTCATCAGCCACGGCATCGGGGTAGGCGGTATCAGCCACTATGCACACCGGCATGTGCACGTTCTCAACCGCAAAGTCACGATGCAGGAAAAATGTTCTTGCCTGAAGCCTCCGGTAGAGGTACGAGTTTTTGAAGATGTGGGCATCAGGTGCCCGCTCTGACCACCCAACACAAATGTCAGTAAACTGACTTATTTCAATGGCCTGGAGGACCATTGAAAAGTAGCCCTTTCTGTTAATGAATTGGTCTGCTCGATGGGGCAGAGCACGGATTGGAATATGTGTTCCATCGAGTGCTCCTCCACAATTCGGGAAGCCAAGGGCAGCAAAGCCGGCCATGACGCTGTCCAGGTTTGCTAGATGGACGAACCTCTTGAGCAGCTCAGAATTGATGGCCCTCACCACCTGCAGAAAGAGACAAACAACAAAATTTTAGAAGGGTACCTGTGACGGGGCGGCCCCGCCCACGGCGGAGAGCCCCGCCCCAGCCGCCCTGTACAGCGGGAGGCGGAGCGCCCCCCGCCGCTGCCCGCGGTGTTCGGCGGCGGCGAGGAACGCGTTGGCCTCCGACGCGCCGGAGGACGTCATCCGGGCGCGCCGGAGCCTAGGCCCCGTTGCCCCGGCAACGGACAGACGCCCCGGCGTGGAGGGCGGGGACGACGCAGGACGCCGGGGCCGCGCCCCCGGCGCCAACTTTAAAATGGGACCGCGGCCCCAAGGAGAGGAGGGGCAGCAGACCGCGGGCGGAGGACAGCGCCGCGAAGAGCGGCGCAGAGCAGCGCAGCGCAGCTCCGCACCCCACCGCACAGCCCCACACCGGCCAGGGGAGCAACGCCGAGGCAGCGGACCACCCCCAGGCTCGCGGGTACCCCTGACCGCGGCGAATTGGTGAGCTCGGGAGCACGAGGGGAAGGAAGCAGCCCAGGGCAGAGTCAGGGATGACTGGTGGGCTGGCGAGTTAAGGGGTCGTACCCCGTCAGCCGGGTTCGCGTCACTTGGACCAGAACCCTTAGGGCCCTGGGCTGGGGCCCGTGAGAGTGGGCGGGCCCGGGCCCCCCTTCCCCTCCTGCGTTGTTGCGGGGGGGAAACCGAAGACGAAAGCGCGGAAAAGTCTAGCCGAGGGAGCTCGAGACTCAAGGACCATAGCGAGCCCTCTGGGCAAACGCCGCGGGGCGGCGTGGGGGCGTCACAGGTGGTGGAGAATGTGGGCATAGTGGGGATCCTACCCCGGATGTAAGGGGCGAAAAAAAAAAAAAAAAAAAAAACCCACTCACGAACCCAGCCCCCCCCAGGAAAGGAAAGGGGGTGTGAGAAGGCTTAGGGAGCACTAACAGGGGGGTGTTTTGTGGTGTTTTTCGGAAAAAGGGGAGTGAGAACTGCACCGGGACACGCCATGGATCCGGCGCAATTCATGGAGTGGGTTAAGGAGACCCAAAGGCAAAACCAACAGCAGCAGGCAGCCTTAATCCAGCAGCTCACCACCCAGCAACAAGAGCAGCAAAAACAACTGATCCGGGAGGTAGCCGAGCAAATGAAGGCGCAACAGGAAGAGTGGATGAGACGATATCCACCGGCAATGGTGACCCCCGTGAGTCCAGCATGCCCCGAGGAGGAGGGGCCAGCAGGAGAGGGGGAGGTGGTACGCCTGCCCATACGGCTAACTAAGATGGGGCCGGCTGACGATCCTGAGGCATACCTCGCCACCTTTGAGAGGGTGGCGACGGTAGCCCGGTGGCCAGAATCCCACTGGGGGTATGTCTACACTACCCCGCTAGTTCGAACTAGCGGGGTAATGTATGCATACCGCACTTGCTAATGAAGCCCGGGATTTGAATTTCCCGGGCTTCATTAGCATAAGCGGGGAGCCGCCATTTTTAAATCCCCGCTGCTTCGAACCCCGTGTAGCGCGGCTACACGGGGCTCGAACTAGGTAGTTCGGACTAGGGTCCTATTCCGAACTACCGGTACTCCTCGTGAAACGAGGTGTACCGGTAGTTCGGAATAGGCACCCTAGTCCGAACTACCTAGTTCGAGCCCCGTGTAGCCGCGCTACACGGGGTTCGAAGCAGCGGGGATTTAAAAATGGCGGCTCCCCGCTTATGCTAATGAAGCCCGGGAAATTCAAATCCCGGGCTTCATTAGCAAGTGCGGTATGCATACATTACCCTCCTAGTTCGAACTAGGAGGGTAGTGTAGACATACCCTGGGCTACACTACTGGCCCCATACCTAACGGGCCCGGCTCAGTTAGCATATAGGGGTTTAAGTGACCGCGAGGCCCTGCATTACTATCGATTGAAGGAGGCCATACTCGACCAAATGGGGATCACGCCTGAGACGCACCGCCAGAAGTTCCGGGGTGAACCCTACAGCGCCGAGGTTCGCCCCCGGGCCATGGCCCAGAAGCTAAGGGAGGCTGCCTGGCGCTGGCTGGAGCCTGAGCAACACACGGGGCCCCAGGTGGCGGAACAAGTCGTCCTGGAACAATTCGTCAACATCCTCCCCGCCGGCGGACAGCGATGGGTCCGCAGACACCATCCCTCCACCCTCCAGGAAGCCGTGGAGTTGATGACAGACTATGAGGCCGCCGAACGGGCCGACGGGCGCGACCGCGGGCGGAAAGCCACCCCCTCACCGCGTCTCGACATCGGGCGGGGAGTCCAAAGGAGAAGGAGCCCAGAGAGGGACGGGCAGCGGAGATGGACCGCCGCAGCGAGGCCAGCGCGGGGCGAGGAGGGGCCACGGGAGGCACCGCAACCCCGGCCCGAACCCCCCCGGCGTCAGAGGCCGGGCACCCCACCTCCGGCCCGCGGGACCTGCTTCCGCTGTGGCCAAGAGGGGCACTTCATCCGGGACTGCCCCTATATGGACTGCTCCTACGCCCAGGCCCTGGCGGGGGCCGAACCCGAGGCCAGCGACGGGCAAGGTAAGATATTAAGGACCGTAGGGATAGGGGATAAGACGGTGGTAGCCCTTGTGGACTCTGGCTGCAGCCAGACGATTGTGAGAGCCGATCTACTCCCGGAGGGAGGACCACGGGGCCCGCCGGTCTGGGTGCAGTGCGTACACGGCGATTCCCACCAATACGCCACTGCGTGGACCCAGATATCGGATGGGGACCGCCAAGAGTGGTGCTACGTGGTGGTCGCCCCTAAGCTAGTGTACCCAGCGCTCCTAGGACGGGATTGGCGGGGCTTCCGCCGGGCCCTGAACTCATGGCGGGAACGAGGGCCTCCCCAGAGAGAGGAGGGTATGATTGGGGACCCCCGCCCCGGCCCACAAGAGGGCGAGGCAGAAGGACCGCGAATACTGGAGCTAGTGGATGGTGACTTTATACAGGAGCAGCGGGAAGATCCGTCACTCCGACATGCATGGAGTGCCGCCCGGGATCCGCAGGACGAGGACGCTCCCCAGGCCGACAGGCCGACCAGCCCCTACTTTGAGGTACGGCACGATCGGTTGTACCGGGTGGACAGGGGGCAGGGGGGCGATTCAGGGGTCGAGCAGTTGCTGGTGCCAAAAAGGTACCGACGACGCCTCATGGAGCTAGCCCACGCTAACCCCTGGGCCGGGCACCTGGGGGCAGAAAAGACTGTGCAGCGTATCATTCGGCGGTTCTACTGGCCGGGCATCTTCCGCGAAGTACAGGACTTTTGTGGCTCCTGCCCCGAGTGCCAAAAGGTTAGGCCGAAGGGGGTACCCAAAGCCCCCCTGGTGCCGTTGCCCGTGGTGGGAGTGCCCTTCGCGAGGGTCGCCATGGATATAGTCGGCCCGTTGGACAAATCCAAAACCGGGCACCAGTATATTTTGGTGCTATTAGACTATGCAACACGATATCCGGAGGCCGTCCCGCTCAGAAACGTGCACGCCAGCACCCTTGCTGCGGAACTCGTGAAGATTTTTGCCCGAGTGGGGCTGCCGGAGCAGATTCTGACTGACCAAGGGACTAACTTCACCTCGAGACTGATGAACGAGTTGTGTAAGCTGTTGCGGATCGAGCGGCTGAAAACGGCCATCTACCACCCCCAAACAGACGGGTTAGTAGAACGTTTTAATAGAACGCTAAAGGAGATGCTGAGGAAGTTTGTAGGGCAAGAACCCCGGGATTGGGTCGCGTTGTTGCCAGCACTCCTGTTCGCGATACGGGAGGTGCCCCAATCCTCTACAGGGTTTTCCCCGTTTGAACTATTGTTCGGCAGACACCCGTGGGGGATACTAGACATTATTCGTGAGAATTGGGAGGAACAGGGGACCCGAGTGCAGGGGTCGGTACAGTATGTCCTGAACCTCCGGGAAAAGCTGCACAGGCTAGGGGAGTTCGCGAAAGAGAACCTAGAGCAAGCCCAAGCCAAGCAAGCCCGGTACTATAACCAGGGAGCTCAGTTGCGGGTGTTCGACCCGGGTCAACGGGTCCTGGTGCTGTTGCCGACCCCCGGCTCGAAGTTGTTGGCCAAGTGGCAAGGGCCCTTCGAGGTCCTGAGGCGTGTAGGGGACGTCGATTATGAGGTTAAGGTGTCAGGGAGGAAGAATGACACACGCATTTACCATATTAATCTCTTGAAAGCCTGGAAGCAGCGTGAGGCCTTCTGGATCAACCCAGTGCCCCCCGACCCGGAGTTAGGACCCGGGAACCTCGACGGGGCGACCCCGCCCCAGACCTTCCCCACAGGAACCGACCTAACCGAGGCCCAGAGGAATGACCTGGAGGAGCTGCTACGGACCTTCGGGGATGTCCTGACGGCCGAGCCGGGGCAAACCACCCTCATCCACCACCACATAGAGACGGAACCCCGGAAGACGGTGTGTGAACGAGTGCGGCCCGTGCCCCGGCGGATGTGGGAGACGGTGCGAGGGGAGGTGCAGAAGATGCTCCAGTGGGGAGTCGTGGAGGAATCCTTCAGCGAATGGCGCAGCCCTATAGTGCTCGTCCCGAAGCCCGACGGATCACTACGATTCTGCATTGACTTCCGTAAAGTCAATGCGCAGTCGCGCTTCGATGCCTACCCCATGCCACGGGTAGATGAACTGCTAGACCGGCTCGGAGGCGCCCGGTACCTGTCCACTTTGGATCTGACCCGAGGATACTGGCAGATTCCCCTGACGCCGACCTCCCGAGAGAAGACGGCCTTCTCGACCCCGTTTGGGCTATACCATTTCACCCGGATGCCCTTCGGGCTACATGGCGCCGCCGCGACGTTTCAGCGCCTTATGGACCGGGTGCTGAGAGAACAGGGAAGATGGGCGGCCGCCTACATCGACGACATCGTCGTGTACAGCCAGACATGGGGAGAACACCTCCAACACGTAGGGGCCGTGCTACAGGCTCTGCGGGAAGCCGGGCTGACGGCGAACCCACGAAAGTGCCGCTTCGGGGAAAAGGAGGTAGTCTATCTAGGGTATGTAGTGGGACGGGGTCAAATACGTCCCGTGGTAGAAAAGGTTGAAGCCTTGAAGAGCTACCCCCCACCCAAAACAAAGAAACAGGTGCGCCAGTTTCTCGGGTTAGCCGGATACTATCGGCGTTTTATCCCAAACTTCGCGGCAATAGCAGCGCCGCTAACGGACTTAACTCGGGCCGCGATGCCCCAGAAGGTGGGCTGGTCGACCGAGTGCGAGGTAGCCTTTCAGCGGTTAAAGGAAAGTTTAAGTCGCGACCCCGTATTGGCCCAACCTGACTTTAACCTCCCCTTTACGGTCCTAACAGACGCCTCCGAGACGGGGATTGGGGCGGTCCTCTCGCAGGGTGAAGGAGAGGAAGAACACCCGGTGGTGTACATCAGTCGCAAACTCTTCCCACGGGAGCGTCGCTACTCGACCATTGAGAAGGAGGCCCTTGCGGTAAAGTGGGCCTTAGACATGTTAAGATACTATCTTTTAGGGGGACGGTTCAAGGTGGTCACGGACCACGCCCCACTCCGTTGGATACAAACTATGAAGGACGCGAACCCGCGCCTGATGCGGTGGTACCTGGCCCTCCAGCCCTATGCCTTTGACGTGGCCCACCGACCTGGCGCGCAGCATCAAAATGCGGACTTCTTTTTGAGAAGGTACGAGGCAGACTCGGAAGAAGAGGGAGGGCAGTTAAAGGGGGAGGTGTGTGACGGGGCGGCCCCGCCCACGGCGGAGAGCCCCGCCCCAGCCGCCCTGTACAGCGGGAGGCGGAGCGCCCCCCGCCGCTGCCCGCGGTGTTCGGCGGCGGCGAGGAACGCGTTGGCCTCCGACGCGCCGGAGGATGTCATCCGGGCGCGCCGGAGCCTAGGCCCCGTTGCCCCGGCAACGGACAGACGCCCCGGCGTGGAGGGCGGGGACGACGCAGGACGCCGGGGCCGCGCCCCCGGCGCCAACTTTAAAATGGGACCGCGGCCCCAAGGAGAGGAGGGGCAGCAGACCGTGGGCGGAGGACAGCGCCGCGAAGAGCGGCGCAGAGCAGCGCAGCGCAGCTCCGCACCCCACCGCACAGCCCCACACCGGCCAGGGGAGCAACGCCGAGGCAGCGGACCACCCCCAGGCTCGCGGGTACCCCTGACCGCGGCGAATTGGTGAGCTCGGGAGCACGAGGGGAAGGAAGCAGCCCAGGGCAGAGTCAGGGATGACTGGTGGGCTGGCGAGTTAAGGGGTCGTACCCCGTCAGCCGGGTTCGCGTCACTTGGACCAGAACCCTTAGGGCCCTGGGCTGGGGCCCGTGAGAGTGGGCGGGCCCGGGCCCCCCTTCCCCTCCTGCGTTGTTGCGGGGGGGAAACCGAAGACGAAAGCGCGGAAAAGTCTGGCCGAGGGAGCTCGAGACTCAAGGACCATAGCGAGCCCTCTGGGCAAACGCCGCGGGGCGGCGTGGGGGCGTCACAGTACCTTATCTCTTAGGAGGAGATCCCACCACCTACCTTTCCCCTCAAACACTCCGGGAATCCCCTCCTCAGAACTCCCTTCCCCCCGCAGCTCAGGGTGAGTGGAGGAGCTTCCTCCCACTCCCACTTCCACTCCCACTCCACCTTGTCCTTTCCTGACAGTCTCCCTTCCCCCCCCCAAACTGTGACTGTCCTCGACAATGACTTACCTCCATCAGGATGGATCCAACAGTAGACCTGCCTACTCCAAATTGGTGTCCCCTGTAGCGGTAGCTGTCGGGGGTGGCCAGCTTCCAGAGGGCAATAGCGACCCTCTTTTCCAGGGGGATGGCGGGATGCAGGTGGGTGTCCTGCCGTTGCAGAGCTGGGGCAAGCCTGGTACACAGCTCCTGGAAAGCGGCCTTCCGCATCTGGAAATTGTGGAGCCACTCCTGGTCATCCCAGAGCTCCATAACAATCTGGTCCCACCAGTCAGAGCGGGTGTCAAGCCCCCAAAAATGCCTGTCCATGAAGAAGTTTGGAGGCAAAGGCAGTGGGGCTACATGACAGGCGAACCCTTCATACCTCTGGTCTGGGTCCAGATGGGAAAGTAGCCTCATGACTATGTCATGCAGATGCAGCAAAACTTGCATTATGATGGTGTGAGGCCATCACCTGCCCAGGGGCAGCTCTGGCTTTATGCCAAAAAAAGGGGTCTAAATCAGAAAAACCTCCAAACAAAAAACCTGCAGGGGTGTCCCAGGAAGCTGGGCTCTCCAAACAAGCACTGCAATGCCTTGCTTACCTCCTAGAGGGACAGCAAAGACAGCTGCAGGAGCAGAGCAACGGGTGTTCAGGGGCGTCCCTTTAACCACGCGTCTCTACAAAGGGCAGGCAGCAGCACCCAGAAGGAAATGCTACCCCCATGCCCTGGCAGAAGTAGCCAGGGTGGCTTTTTCTTTTGAAAGAGCGTCCAGCAGTCAGGATGCTCTTTTTCGAAAAAGCGAATCAATTTTCCCATCTGCATATTGTAGTCTAGACGCTCTTTTTCGAAAGACGCTTTTTCGAAAGTTTCTTTCAAAAAAGCATCTTTTGAAAGAGCCACAGTCTAAACGTACCCTTAGGTGGTATTGCTGTTCTTAATACCCCAGTTAGGCTGCATCTTTACCTCCTCAGGTAGGTCTGTGCAAAATCCCCAAACCACTGTTTCCATTCCACAGCTATTGAGCTGCTTAGAGTCCTCAATGAAGCCAAAATCCTTGTAGTGAGAAATGCAAATTAGACAATCTCCCATATATCTGATCAGCACAGCTGAGATGAAGCATGCGTCTGTGACTATTTGTAGTGGCTAGAGTGCTCTTCTGAGATGTAGTAGACCCAGGTTCATAGTCCCTATTCTGTGTGTTTGGAGCAGGAACTTGAATCTGGGCTTCCCACATTAGTTCCGTAACCACCTGGCTATTGGGTATTCTTAGATGGGTCTTCCTCAATCCCTTAGGTTGAATTTGTACCACTTTGTATAAATAAATATTAATTGGGCCTCAGAAAGATTGATTCTGTAGTAAGTTCTTGCAGCAGATGAGGGGCTTGAAACCATGTCTCCCACATTCCCTAGGAGTGCCCTAACCATTTTGCTATTGGTTATAATGGGGTGGGGAAGAGTCTCTGTCTCTCAATTTTCATGATCAAGGTCTGGATTTTGGTTGCTAGGGCATGGGCTACATAAATGGCTTTGACTGCCTTAGGAGTCTAACTCCAGAAGAGGCTTCAAAAATGAGTCCCTGGGGGTATGTCTACACTACCCTCCTAGTTCGAACTAGGAGGGTAATGTAGTCATACCGCACTTGCAAATGAAGCCTGGGATTTGAATTTCCCGGGCTTCATTTGCATAAGCGGGGAGCCGCCATTTTTAAATCCCCGCCGGTTCGAACCCCGTGCAGCGCGGCTACATGGGGCTCGAACTAGGTAGTTCGGACTAGGTGTACCGGTAGTTCGGAATAGGAAGCCTAGTCCGAACTACCTAGTTCGAGCCCCGTGTAGCCGCGCGGCACGGGGTTTGAACCAGCGGGATTTTAAAAATGGCGGCTCCCCGCTTATGCAAATGAAGCCCGGGAAATTCAAATCCTGGGCTTCATTTGCAAGTGCAGTATGCCTACATTACCCCGCTAGTTCGAACTAGCGGGGTAGTGTAGACATACCCTAGGAGAGGGAATGAGATCCCTCTAGCCTATCAGATAGGAAGCTTTGAAGGGCAAGGCTTAGGCATTCCTCTGCATTTCACTCACTGCATAGTCACTCAGTCCATATTGGGTTTAGCTCCTACTCTTCTGAGTTCCCTTTCTGCTACATTGTTAGGACAGAATCTGGAGATACAGGCATTCAATTTTTTGTCAGAACACAAACTATATTTTATATTTTCAGACATGTAATACTTTCTGCAGAGTGTTTTCCCTGCAGCAAGAACAGTTCTGGTGATCTCTGATCCCCTTTTCTTCTTTTTCTTCTGGCATCTTGTCGCATTGAGACACATTACCTTTGAACCTCTTGTTACTTAACTGACATTAATTTTTATAAGCAGAGCAATATTTTGGAGTTAAAAGTCAAATATCTGGGAACAGCATCTTCTAGAATGAATTCTCTTTTTAGAATGCATACTACATGGTCACGCAATACTTCACTCAACATTTCTGAACTTCACTAGATAATAGATTTCTCTTGTTTTTGATCCCGAAGGATGAAGTGTTAATATTTATTTTCATTAAGTTTTTTTTTGTCTTGCTACAGTCCATTATAATCTGTATAAAGAGTTTGTATCAGAGGGTTTGTCCTTCACTTTGTCAGCATCTGCCAAATATTTTAGCAAATGAAATACTTTCAATCAGACTAGAAACAAAGGAAAACTAACCTTTTCATCATTGTTTTCTACCATGCATTAAACTCAGTGTTCCAAAAAAAGATTATAAGTCCCTGTTTGACTTTACACTCTCAGGCATTCACAATGGAAAATAATATAATATTTGCTTAATTATTCTTTTTTCCTCTTTTTGAATCTCTTTCCCATCATCACTGCAATCTGGTCTGTCAAGGAAGCTAATGACAATTGACTGTGTTTGATAACCAGACTGAACAAAACCTCCTTATTAGGAGTTTGTGGTTTGATCCTCTATTTCCTGTCATACAGGTGACCATTTCATCCCACACTAGAGCAAACAAATGCATTGAAGTCGACCATTCTCTTACAGCCAAAACAAAACATAATTCCAGGTACTAAACAGAATTTAGAATAAAGAGAGGAAAATGGCTGATAGTTGAGGAAGTGAACTCTTGGGTGGGGAAAAAAATCTAACTGCCCCAATCCACAACTAAAATCAGTGTGTATCTCACGCTCAGTGTTAACCATTAAAGAGTCCTTGAATCATAATTTTGTTACTGTGAGTGAACACACAAAATTCAAAGAATAACTTCTCTTTTAATAAGTATAGACAATTAAATTGCCATTCTGTCCTGTGAAGAAAAAAACTAATTTAGATGAGTGTAAGAGCAGTATATTCCACAAAATTACAGTATTGTGCAAAAATATTGAGTGAAATATGCATGGGCTGGTTTGCTACCTGTATACATGCCCTCTATGTTGCCGTCTTATCGTATTCTGTGTTTCTGGCATTGACAGTTACTCTCAAGTAAGTAGAGATTAGATCTTGGGAGTCTCAGCAACATAAGTTATGTTTGCTGACTCTGACTGCAACCCTTCATTTATCCCATGAGGGGTATTATAATTCTACATTTTAGTTATGCCACTTTGCAGATACACATAATTTATTCCGCAAATTAAATCTTGTTATCCATTGCCAAAAACTGTAACTTCCACTCATTCAACCATTTTTACAGCAATCTCAATACAAACAGCTTTAAGAGGACTATTAGTGAGTTATCTGCTATAATGCAATAGAATATTTTAACCGGAAAGATGGAAACTTTAATTAGAAATTTTGAAACGCCTTAAATATATTAACTTTACTTGTTATATCAAATTCGATATAAGTAAAACATGTTTCTTAACAGTATGTTTGTGTTTTGTGCATGGTTAATAAAGTTTGAGGACAGATATGTACTTTTTAAAAGACTATTTTGAGGGCCTGTCAGTAGTAAAGTTCATTAATATGCATGGAATCTGAATCTGTAGTTTTATGTGACAACAATCTTTCATTCCTTGTTTCCAAACTCTGACAGGCTACTGCAATTAGGACTCCTCAGCTCTATCCCTCTAATTTTGAACATCACGCCACTCAAACCCAGTCTGCTTAATATATTCTCATTCTTGTTACCCAGAGAAAGTCTGTTTCCTCTGATTCCCCACAAAGAATGATGTAAACTGACTTGTACTAAATATCATGCATATTCCAGATGAGGAAGGGTCAAAAGTTATGGCAGCCATATTTGTCATTGACATAAGGCTTGAGAGATGAGAACCAAAAACAAACAGAGGTATTGATCATATTGATCACTTATGAAGTCCGAGACAACATAATTTCCCATAAAGACAAATAATATTATCACATAGATATTTTAAAAATATTTGACATTACACTGATATGCAGTTTTCTCAGAATACAGGAGCACTGTAGAATAACTCATTCATAACTCTTTGCTTGTTCCTTGTATTTGCTGTTTTCTGCACTCTAAGAAGTAGTCATGTTTTCACATTCCGTTCTGCAAATCAGACACATGCACACAGCAACCAAGGTGCTGAGAGTTACAGTCCTGAAAAATGAAGCAGTTATGTGTCAGTAACTCTGCAATATCCATTTTCTTAGAACGCCTTCAACATATTCCTTATTATAAAACACTTGTGCAGTCGTGTCATTTGGGCCTGAGTCTCCCTCTCACAAAGATATAAAATAGTTACATAATGTAAAACTGTATAAGTGAGATAAGAGCAAGGCCCCATCCCCTCATAGGAATAAAGGTAATTTTTTAGGACTTCATACTGTTGAAAACATGTACAATCGATACAATACAGCTTGTCTTATGGCAATTCTACCCCCTCCAAATTAATGTTAAACATTTTAGGCTAAAAGAATTAGACATTGGTCAAATGTCAATTAAAAACTGAAGCAACTTAACTCAGATACATTTAGGATGAACAGCATTAGGTAAGAAAAGGGTAGCCAAGTTAATCTGTAACTTGAAAAACTTAAAAAACAATGAATGGTTTAGCAGCACCTTAAATACTAACAAAACATGTAGATGGTATCATGAGCTTTCATGGGTGCAACCCACTTCTTCTGATGGTGGACTGTGCTCACAAAAGCTCATGATATCATCCACATGTTTTGTTAGTCTTTAAGGTGCTGCTTGATCATTCGTTGTTTTTTAAGCATTAGCTAAGTTAGGATGATGAATTGAACCTAATGCTTCAAGGATGAATAGGTCACTGATATATTGATGTATTAGTAGTCAAGCATTCTACTGTTATCTCTTAGTGTACCCTGACACTAGAAAAGGGCATTTAAAAGCGCTCTCGGTATTCTCTACCACAGGGAATTTCAATGTTAAGAATAAACATATCAAGCTGCCTACTTCAGAGCATTTGCTGAAATTTCATTTTGCACTTGGCACTGTACAGCAACACTCCTTTGTTTGACCTTTATTTGCGGTGAATGGCCTTCTTTTGTTTTGTGAGTAATGATATTCAAGTTTATTTTCTGCTTCATATGCCTTCACCATAAGCTACCTGTCATTTTGTGATATTATTTCATAAATTATCTCAGAAAAATACAAACTGCTCAAATAATAGCATGGATTGTGAGCATGCCCCTCTGATATGCAATATGTGATAGGGTTGATCCCAAATGGCTGTATGAGACTAAATATTGACCATGTCTGCCTTATTGTCAGGATCCAGTTCTGAAATTATTGCGTAATCTTCATGTATCCAGGGGCTTATTTGAGTTGCCTGTATTCTGGGGCATCACGTTGAGGAAAATACAAGATGTGAGACTTATGTCTCCCAGGCTTGGTGTCCTTAAAATGCCATGGTTGCTGGACCTTTGTTTTTTGCCCTTTTTGCTTATTTCAAGAAAAATATTTTTTGTATCTGAGACAGGAAGCAAACAGCTTTGTTTATGACTAATTAGGCTTGACAATTTTATATCTTCAAGTTCTTTGTATTGTTTTCCTAGGATAATTGTTTTTCCCCTCAGCAATCCTCAGTAAATGTTTTAGATTTATTTATGGTAGTTAATATATTTCATTTTCCCCACACCATTAACTAAAAGTGCTGTGGAATTATTAAAGTGATAAGATTTTTAGAGATGATTGTAAGAAGAGTGAAATATTGTTGTATCCAGTTATTCAGTTTTAGTAAATTTGTAGTTGTCTGATATTTTGTTACTTCCTAATATATGAGAGCATATTTTCTCAGTCTTTAACAGGTGGTTTACCCAAAGCACCTAATTTAAGTGAGCTAGTTGTCTCAAATCTCAACCTTTGTGTTTTTTTCCTCTACAGTGGAGCCCACATTTACTAAAACACATTTTTAATTTGTGTTGTAAATTGATATTGTTTCTCTTTTCTTCTTCTTTCCTTTAAAACATAGGAGCACAAAGATTGTGAGGATGAAAAGAAGAGAACTGTATGGCCAACAAATTTTCCCTCTTTTTCTGAGATGATCCTATTAGATGTTTGACATATTGTGTTCTCATTAGTGCAGAGTCTAGCTATTGACGGAACATTGTTGTCATTCTGGGCCAATTGTCTTGCTCTTTGTGGAGTTCATTTTTCAGAGAAGCTTGTTTGCTCTAGCTTAACCTTGTGCTTTGCTGTGCCTGAACAGCTGACTCTGTGGCCAGGCTTCAGGAATGGACTTTGGAGAAACATACACAGACACAGCAATGGAACTGTTGTCACAGTCACAATTAGTTGCCAAGATGACTAGTTTGTATTATACCTTTTTAGTAAAAGGAATTTTTCAAGTTCATCTTTCTTCTCTGGAATGTCAGCCTGATAAAACTAAATATAATTTCCCAAACTTGCCCGTATAGTGTATTGTTGGACATAAGAATAAATAGCATTCTCCGTGAGAGAGTTGATAAGAGACAATATTTTAACAATTGTGGGAGTTAATTCAAAAAAAAAGTTATTATAGTTTATTCAGGAAAAAAAAACATTGTAGAAGAGAAGACCTAAAGCAAATATAAGTGTTTCTTTTGAGACTTTTAATATAAATAGAGTTTGAAACTAGGTTATCCTAATGAGCTTTGCAGATTAAGTCAAATTGGTTTCATTTGAAAATTGTCACAACTGAGCTTTTGCTTTAGCATTACATGTGATTAGAATATATTCACTAAGCCAGAAACAATCTTCAAAGCATGAATTTTCAGCACCTTTGGAATGTGCTATTTCTACCAATGAACTCAACTACTACTGCTTCAATAAAAGTTACATTATCTTTGGTTTTCAAAATAATTTCCTTAGGAGCACAGTTGTACAAATTAAGGTGATGGATAATTTTAGGATTACAGTAAAACTCCAATAGTCCGGCATCCAATAGTCCGGCACTCCTGATAGTCCTGCATCAAAATGGCAAGAGCCTAGTGAGTGAGCTTTGGCAAAAAAATGAGTCACAAGATAGCAGCAGCAGCAGCAGCTGAACTGAGCTAAAAGGGTAAAAAAGGCTTAAAAAACCTAAAACATTACAGTATACTGTATACAGTATGTACAATAAAAAGGCTTAAGAACACTTTATATACAGTATATAATGTATACAGTATATATATAACCAGCTTTTAGTACCTCCTGATAGTCCGGCATATCTGATAATCCGGCACCACCTAGGTCCCATAGGTTCCGGATTATCGGAAGTCTACTGTAATTAGTTGAGCTTTGATTTCTATGGTTATTTCTCTTTGTATGGTGTAAGAATGGCAACAGCACTAGTATGGTGTTTACTGTGCAATAGAATGCACCTAAAGGATTGGATACACTTGGAAATTGGCCTTCCTCAACTTCAAAGGAGATAAGATCATAGAAGAGACCTTAAAGGCTCAAGAAAAAATGACTCCAAGCCCCAAACAGAGTCATTGGCTAGCCAGAGGGGTTCTCCAGTGTAATCAGACACCTTGGTACAGGCAGCTCTGAAACATGATTCTTAGAAGCATCAGAATGGAACCCAGTTGTACGCGTCAGATATCTGGATGAGCCTCTACACTTCTACAGTTATCATCAGGGGCACAGAAGCTGAATCAAAAAAGGAATGGAGACAATCAATACCATTGTCTACTACCCTGGAAGAGCTTGAACGTATCCAAAGTCACATTGTTGGTTATAATACAAGACGCTGGGTGAAAATATAATAGTGGGATCTAGGTACAGAGATCCAACATGGGTCCAAATTCCTCCAGCCCATCCTATCAAAAGCCTTTTCTGTATCTAAGGCTTATAATGGCTTGTGGTTCAGGATTGTTATATTTGGCTATGTCTACACTGCGGAGATATAGCTATTCTGTATCTTAAGAGCAAGCCTATTATATCGAAATATTCTGACCTACCTGTAAACCTCATTGCATGAAGGTTAAGGGATGTTCCAGAATATTATTTTGAAATTACCTCAGAATAAGCTATGCAATTTGCTTAGCGCAAATTGTGTAGCTTAATTCAAGGTAAGGGTGCTCTGTAAATGCACCCTTTCACTGCTATAATATCATTAAGTTGTTAATGATTATCAAAGCCATGGTAGCTCTTAACAAACCTGATTTGATTTGGCTGTGCGATAGAGCCCAAAATCTTTGTTAGTATCATTGCCAGAATTTCTGACAATAGATTGACATCACTGTTAATAAGTGAAATTGGCCTTTGATTGGAAAATATTGTGGCATCACTTCCTAGTTTAGAAATAACTGATATTATGTTTCCCTCGGCACAGGGGGAAGGACGATCTCCAGAAGTGACTCGTTAAACATTTCAAGCATCCTGTCAGATAGGAGTTCAAGGAAGTGTCCCTAGAACTCAGTGGGAGCTTCCCACCCTTTCATATTCCTAATTGCTTAAATTCACTTCTACTCTGTTAGGTTGTGTCTACATTGGCACCCTTTTCCGTAAAAGGGATGCTAATGAGACACTTCGGAATTGCAAATGCCGTGGGGGATTTAAATATCCCCCACGGCATTTGCATGAACATGGCTGCCGCTTTTTTCTGGCTCGGGGTTTTGCCAGAGAAAAGCGCCAGTCTAGACGGGATCTTGCGGAAAATAAACCCTTTTCCGGAAGATCCCTTATTCCTACTTTCAAGGGTCCATAACTCTGCTGAAGGTGGTCAGCGGCTCATAGTGCCAGCATACCATTATGCACTCGTCTGCTCCTTCCCCCTTGTGTGACATCAGTGGGAGACAGTCTGCTCGCACCTTTTTGTGCCCTGGGTGCCCGTGCGGATGCCACAGCAGTGCGAGCATAGAGCCCAGTGTGCAGAAAAACATTGTCATGCTCGTGTGTGTCGTGGTTTACTTCATGGCACTGTGCTTCAAGAGCATATACATATTTCTCCACCAGGAAGAGGATGAGGATGAAGCTCGGTGCTGTTCAGGCATTGTGGGGCACTCATGCTAATGCCCTTGCCAGTCAGTCCTCTGGACACAATGCAACACTGGTTCTGGCACTGTGAGATGAGCTCAGACTTGTGAGACTGAATTGTGATGCAGACATGGGACAATCAGCAGTAGCTGCAGAACTTCCACATGCAGAAAACCATGTTCCTGGAACTGTGCAAATGGCTTTCCCTTTTCCTGAGATGGCAGAATATCTGAATGAGACCCATTCTAGCATGTAGTAATACCTCTGTGGAAGCTTGTCATGCCTGACAGCTACTGTTCAGTTGGGAATCAGTTTTGGCTGGGGGCGGGGGGAGAATCTACAGTCAGGGCTGTTGTCATCGAAGTTGCCAAAGCCATCAATAATATCCTTTGGGACTTTGGGAAATGTGGATAACATAGTGCATGGCTTTGCTGCAATGGGCTTTCCTAACTACGATGGTGCCGTAGACAGAACACAGATCCCATCTTGCCTCTGACCACCTTGCCACAGAGTACATCAACCACAAAGGATTCTTCTCTGTGGTGCAGCAGGTGCTCATGGATCTCAAGGGCTGTTTCACCAACATCAATGTGGAATAGTTGGGAAAGATGCATGACGTTTTCATCTTTCGGAACTCCTTCCTCTTCTGAAAGATGTACGACAGAACTTTTCCCCCTAACTGGACAATCAGTGTCAGAAAGGTGGACTTGTCAATAGTGATTACTGGAAACCCAGCCTACCCCTTGCTCATGAAGACCATCACAGGCAGCCTGGACCCCAGCAAAGACGAATTCCAAAATAGCTTGAGTAGGTGCAGAATGGTGTTGGAATGTGTGCTTCAACATTGAAAGGGGAAATTCAGGAGTCTCCCAACTTGCCTGCACTTCAGTGAACGCAACATCCCCTTTGTGGTGGCAGTGTGTTGTGGTGGGGATCTGAGGCAGAGCGCCTAGCCAGAGAGTTTGATCAGCTGACACTAGCGTGATCAGGAGAGCAGAGCAAGGAGCAGTGCAAATTAGAGAGGTCCTGAAGGCAAGGCCTCTCTTGAGATTCTGCCACATGGCTTTCCACAAGTTGCCCCTGAATTCCCTGTGTTTCTCTTCAATCCCCCACCCTATGCCTGCAGTTCAAATAATAAAAACATTATTGTTCAATTAAAATGTTTTTTTTTTAATTTAAGGAAAACAACAGGAAAGTGAAAGAATTGGGAACAGGAAGGGTGGAGGGGAGCTCAGGAATGGACTGCAATGGTCTTCAACCTTCCAGGGGCCTGGAGGCACTGGCTCCCCTTGAGTTCTTTCCCCTTCTCCCCGTGTTCTGGGGCCCATACGTAAACTTTATGTGTGTGTGTATATGTTTATCTGCCTTAATCTTGGGAATAATTATCTTGTTTCCTTTTCTTATTTAATCTTTAGATAGCTTATTGTAGGATTACCTACAAGCAATGTCTTTGGTATAAGATCCTACTGTGCCATTAACCTGGTGTAATGACTGGTCTTTTGGCCCTTTAAACATTGTAGTTCTTTGTTTTTCATTAAATGGATGAACCCTGTAAATAAAAATCAGGACCCGATTAACTATACCTAGTACAATATAAAATGAGCTGTGACTGAAATGTATCCAGTCAGTTTCAAAATTCTTAGCCCTAAAATAAAATCCATGTTTGCATGTATAGCATTATCTTTGAAGTGTAGTAAGCATGAAACAAAACTTCTCACTTTTGGGGAATGAACTATGGTGATGTTCTGGATAAAAAATTCATGGCTCTGATTAATCTTTTTTTTTGTTTAAATGGTTCTTATTTTCCCCTTCAGTTCCATCCATTTCACAGTGGTGTAACTCCAGAAAGTTAGTGTAAGAGAGTGAAAATCAAACCTAGGAATTCACAACATATATGATGTATCAGTATTTTGCCATCTTCACAATGCAATGCAGAATATAATTTGAAATGGCGAGGAAATACAGGGTACAGTGACACCAGATCTGAAATGTCTGCTTCTGAAAAGAATTCACAAACATTTTACAACCTTTCAAACTGGATAAACCATGAAATAAGTGATTGCTAATAAGATCTGACCTTATATTCTAACCTGGATATAGGTGCAAATACTTACCAACTATTTTCATATCTACAGTAGAGATTTTTCAGAACTTTATATGAATATTTATATATTGAACTCTGAGAATTGGAAACTTGTAAATCATCATTTTAAAACACGTTTATAGAATACAAATGTATCAGTGCTTGGATTTCATCAAGCATTGATGAAAATGAATAGTACTTGGGGATCAAGTCTGCCTATTAAACTGATGTGATACATTACTATGCTTACACAAAAGAAATGAGCACAGATGGCAGGTCTACTACTTCTCTAACAAGAAATTTGTCATTCCACGTCACCCCGGGATTCAAATCCGAGCAATATTTTTTCAAGTCAAGCTACCTTTGAGAGGCTCCTTGGAGGATTTTTTTCTCCCCTTTTCATTAATTGTACATTAGGAGTGAAAACAACAGAAAGTGATTAGTGCCTTATTAAAACTTTATAATGGGAGAAGTCTCTCAACCAATAATCTATGGTTCACATTTTTTCCAACTTGAGGGGAATATATTTTGCATCTAAATGAAAGTCTACTGGGATGAAGTTTTATGTACCATGGTAAGATTCCCAATAGCTCATTTAGTTTTGACAGATCATTTATTCCACATTAAAATATCTGTGGGTTTTAAATTTATAGACATTAGTTAATTAAATTGAATAATGCTTGAAAAAAAATCAAAGAAGGATATATAAGGAAGTCTAATTTTAGCAAAGAAAAATGCCTTTTTTATGAAGCACTATGGTAAATATTATAGTGCAATGTTAAATTTTATAAACTTTTCTCTAAGGCTAGTATCAATCAAACAGTGCTTTATCTAATCGTCTCAATAGGCACCCAAAGAAAGAAAGAAAACAAAAGATTTCAATGCTCATTGTAAATTATCAGTGTTCTTCCTCACAAAAGTCCTAGAAAGAAAAAATAGTCTGTGTGTAAAATGTTCAAAATCACAACTTTAAATAAGACACAAGAAAACGTAAATGTTCTAGGGCTTCTACTGGGGGAAAGATTTTGTTCTGTAAATCTTATTTTACCGCAGCATGCTGTATATATGAATATTTTTGAGATCTCTGCTTCTACGTGTATCATTTAGCAATGTAGCGAAACATGAAAAGGATCTTTCAACACTTGCACTGTGACCTGGTGGACAAAGAGAATTACGTGTAATGTTGTCAAATTGGTAAAAATACTTTCTTTGATAGCCTGCCAAAACTGGATAACACCCTTTTCATTCACTCCAAATGAGGTTTTTTTTTTTCCTTTTTGTTTTTTTATTCCATTTGGATAAATTCTAAGTTATATCAACACTGGGATGTTATTATCCAAAATTTAGTAGAGTGATTCAAATCCTGGTATGATAATCTGATTTACATTTGCTTACCAGTGCAAAGGTTTAAAATTACACTGCTTCAAATAACCTGCAGCCTCAAAGGTATGTAGTGTTTGCCTTGACTAGTGAAGAAATAAGGGCAGTGGCTCTTTTAAGGATCTCCCCCCAACCTTCAGGGCTGTGAGTGAGAGGGAAGCATCACCTGGCAGGCTGGCCAATGAGGCTAATGTGAGCTATTGGCTCATATGGGAGGTTGTTTGTCCCCCTTTTGCTTCTGGATTAACAGAGGAGCCTGCAGGGACTTCCTTGTGTGGGGTTCACAGGTGCCTCAAAGTAACAGGAAGACTTCCAGCAAGGACTGGCTTGAACTAATCCTAGAGTCACAACAGAGGCAGGCACACACGTGGAGGTTGGCAGCTCAGTGGTGGGACGCACAGCAGACAGCAAGTGCAGATCTTTTGCCTAGTGGAGGTTTCTTCTTGGCTGGCATGTGAGTGGGTCCTGGCAGTTGATTTGCTGGCTGACTTCTACCCTGGAGTGAGAGCATGTGCAGGGCAGAGAACAGCAGCCCAGCAGCAGCAAGAGACAAAGAAGGAAAGCACAGTCATGGCTTGTTTGCCCCCACCACTGCGAAGTAGCAGAGTTTAATTTGGATTTTGGAGGGGCAGTGATGCTGGAAGAATTTTTGTGAAGAGGGTGTCGTGAGCCATTGAACCAAACTATAAATCATGTATATGATGGAGAGCACTTTGAGCCAGGAGTTGCGGCAACACCTCCAGCATCTCAAGTTCCAGCACCTATGTGGAGAGCTCTCTGCAGGCTAATAAGGAATTAATCAATTGAGGATTTAAGTAATCCTTTGGGCTGTGTCTTGCCAGCTATCTACATTGACCACTTGAATTTCCGCAAGAACACTGACAATCTCATGTAAGAAATCAGTGCTTCTTGCGGAAATACTATGCTGCTCCCGTTCAGGCAAAAGTCCTTTTGCGCAAAGCTTTTGTGCAAAAGAGCCAGTGTAGACAGCTCAGATTTGTTTTGCGCAAAAAAGCCCCGATCGCGAAAATGGCGATTGGGGCTTTCTTTCGCAAAAGCGTGTCTAGATTGGCATGGACACTTTTCCGCAAAAAGTGCTTTTGCAGAAAAGCGTCCATGCCAATCTAGACGCGCTTTTCCGCAAATGCTTTTAATGGAAAACTTATCATGCCAGTCTAGACGTAGCCTTGGAGTTTAAGCATTGTGGTGGGGGGACGGGGAGTGGCAAAGATTCAACATCAACTGTGATTGGCCAGGGGGAAGAGAGAGGAGTAGAGAAACAATTAGGGGCTGAGAACGTGAGTCATAGTACTATAAGAGTGTGAAGAAGTTGGGATTGCCTCTGTTAAGGCAATACAGACTTGCAAAATGTGGAGGCTTCTGGTGGCAGGTCATTCTTCCTTTAAAGGAAGTAAGTTGCCTTGCAAAAGAAACTTCAGTTCATGATGATGTCAAAGACAAAAAGTATGTATTGTCGCAGTCCCCTTGTGAACTGGGATCCTGTTCTTTCAGGCTTGAAGTGATTACTGCAGCAATAGATGCCTATCAGTGGTGGCCTCCCAAAACATACAGGGGTATTAGGATCCCTGTCAGGAAGGATAGTTGTGTGGCATGTCTGTGTGCTAAATTCTTCCTGTCCATCCTTTCCTTCAGAATGAAGTGTTTGGGTCATCAGAGTTGTTAGTTCATGTATGGGCATCATATAATGCATTTGGCCACCCGAAGGGTGGACACTTTCATAAGAACATAAGAATGGCCGTACTGGGTCAGACCAAAGGTCCCTCTAGCCCAGTATCCTGTCTGCCGACAGTGGCCAGCACCAGGTGCCCCAGAGAGGGTGGACCGAAGACAATGATCAAGCAATTTGTCTCCTGCCATCTCTCTCCAGCCTCTGACAAACAGAGGCCAAGAACACCATTTTATCCCCTGGCTAATAGCCTTTTATGGACTTAACCTCCATGAAATTATCTAGCTTCTCTTTAAACTCTGTTATAGTCCTAGCCTTCACAGCTTCCTCTGGCAAGGAGTTCCCCAGGTTGACTACACGCTGTGTGGAGAAGAACTTTCTTTTTTTAGTTTTAAACCTGCTACCCACTAATTTCATTTGATGTCCTCTAGTTCTTCTATTAAGGGAACTAATAAATAACTTTTCTTTATCAGCAGCTCTGAGTTGGTATATAGAGAAAGGTGCAAAGAGGAGAGGAAGGGGACATGAGAGTCAATGTTTGAATATGTTAATGTTGGCTCACAGATAGTGCTAGTTTTCCTAGAGGTTCACAGCTAATGTGGCAAGAGAGACATGCTCTAAGACCAGCAAATGCCCCTTTTATGTGAACTTTAATGACCAGAGAGAAGACAGCAGACTTGGTTGTTGTACACTTGGGGGAAATTGTAAAAGGACTGACTTAATCATTAGGACACAGACATTTAGAGCTTTTTTCTCCCAGGAGTGACTATAAACTAGTCTGAAATGCTGCTGTAGAGGATATGTTGGGCTCCCACATTGGCAAGGCCAGAAGAGTTGTGAATTGGGAGATGGCTAAATTTGTATACGAGCGGGGAAGATCAGTGATTACTCACCAAAATATCTTATGCTATTTGGTGTCCATCTTCTTTAGAGATGATGGGATACACATCTCCAACTAAAGACTGGATATATTTTTGGCGGATTTTAGGGAAGAATGTAACTATTTTGGAACACAGCTGTCAGTGATTGTAGGGGAAGACCACCCATGCTCTTGTCCCCACAGTTTGCTTGGCCATTTCCAACTCCTTCATGTGGGCCCAGCTAAGAATAGAACCAATGGAACTCCTTATACCCTAAGAGGCATCAGCACTGTGAACAGGATCTCTCTCCAAGCAAATAGATGAGAACTGTGGGTCATTGTTGGATCTTGCTTTCTTACCTTGCTCCAGTCCCTGCTCATCAACCCTACTACTGATCTGCCTATGACTTTTGGCATGGCTCCTGACATTAACCCCCATTCTGACTCTAAATCACACTCATGCTCTGATACCCACACTGTTTCTTTTCATCTTCTCTTTGTTTACTTTCTCTGTTCTTTCTTTGCCCCAATTCCCACTTTCCATAGGTTTCACTCCCAGCCTGTCTTCTATTTCACTTGCCAAAGTGACCATCAGCAAAGTAGTTACTGTTGACACTAAATGATCCTCATGAGGCTTAGAGTTAACTCTAACCCAATTATATAAAGAACAACAATAACAACAACAAAGGGAAACCACAGTCTTCAAAGCTATTGATTCTGGCTCTTTGCAAATTCAGGCAAAGATCACCTTTTCATGCTAACTCAATATGTAGGAAATTCTCTTCAGAAACCCCCCCCCCCCCCAGAAATTGTTCAAAATGAAAATTCAGATTGTGCAGAATTTGAATATGCCATGATGACTTACCATGAGCACATCTAGCAGGGGGAATTTTGGTATGTAACACCTCTGTGATGGAATCTTTTACTTTTACCACAAGATTCTTTTACTTTTTAATTGATTAACAGCTGGCAGAAAATGTCAAGATAGAGATACAAAGTAAGAGCCAATTTTCATTCACATAACAAAATAAAAAAAGACTACCTTACAGACAGGTATAATCTACACGAAGGAGTATTGTCCTTTCACAATTCTTATTTTTCATTAAAATTGGTCAGAAATAACTAAAAAGGACTCATCATAGCACAACTTTGTAAAATATATCAATTTTACCCTGCTCTGTAACTTTTCGGTAACAAAACCTACCTGGACAAAATACACATGCAGTCATTAAAATGGAATGGCAGTGCCAATTAAGTTTGTGTTTACACGTAAATCCAATCTCTGAAGAAGTTATAAAAGTTTACTAAGTCATATTTCTTTTGTTATATTAGCTACACCCACCGGGTGGTTGGCAATGGAATCAAAGCTCAGTCTGCAAATCCGGAAGTAAAAGTGAAAGGCACAGATCCTGTAATAAGTCAAATTATTGATAAACTGAAACACATTATCCAGGTAAGATTTCTTTGTGTATATATGTTAAAACCATCACTTTGTGAATTAAGGTAATATTGGTGCTGAATAAATGTGGATTGCTGTACATTAGAATTAAATTGTTAACTCAAGTCAGAGTTCAGTGTAGGTCTGGCATGAAATATTTAATCCCCAATTATTAATAATGATTTATTTAAAAGCTTTGCATATGTTAGATGAGAGCTAGAAGTGAGAGTCTGTCAGCAGAGCCATCGGTATCTGTAAGCTGAGATTGGAACTCAACATTACAATAAGTGCTTGTAATCTAAGCATGTGTCTGATCCTCAATTGGTGAATTTTAAACATGTTAATCATGGCGTAATATCATTAATAAGACATGACAGTACACATAAAAAAGCACACAAACCACCATCCTGCTAATTTCACCTCTTTCCAGACTTGAAAGTCTGGTTGTAAGATTTTCTATTTTACTTTACTGCAGAGAAGGTTGGAAATGTGCATAATACTTGCTACAGTATTTGGTGTATATATGATCTCATAACACATGTTCAGGTAACCTTTTGAGATTTAAGCTTTTATATGGTGTTTATTTCCATTGTGTGTCAGTGTGGTGCCTTAATGTGCCCAAAGATATTACAGTTACAGAGGTGTGCTAAGATTGCCTGAAAGGTAGGGAATGTTGCCATTTACTTTAGGACCTGGATTTCATCCATATTATTATTTGAGGGTTGTAGCTGCAATGGTATGAAGATTCAAGCTCAAATACAATTACTCCTTTCGTTCCATTAACAAAAAATAACCTTTTTTCTTTACAATTGAAGTATGCTGTTATCTCTAGTCTTTCCTATTTTTTTCTTAAAATTGAATGAAAGTAAGTACAATTTTGGCCTCCAAAGAAATGCCAAGAATTAATTAAGGGCTACGGATTGCTCTCTGATGGAAAAAGGTTGCAGACAGTTATGTTTAAGCCTCAAGGTCTTTCATCTGTCAGAAATGCCCTATTTTGATATTAAATGTGTCCTGTGTACTTTAATGTGTTAAGTTCTACCCTGAGGATTAGTCTGAAGACTTAATGTGGTTGGCAGGAGAAATTCTATTATAATTCATTGTTTCCAGTGCTTTCTCTTCCTATACAGTACTTGCAAGAGCAGAGTGAATCTTGTGTAGAAGGATTTAATAATACATAATGCACAAATTCTGCCTTTCTGTGGGACATCTGTTTTTTTTCTTGCAGATGTGGGTATGGAAATAGGGCTGGTGAATAGAGAAAACAGCAAATACTCTGGGGAATCAGAGGTACAATATGTAGCTATTTTTCTCTAGATGAAAAAGGCCGAAGAACCTGAAGGAAAAGCTTTCATCTCAATCGTGTACTATGAATTAGGGAATTAAATATAAAAGACCACCTTTTTTATCCTTTGTGATATAAAAAGGATGACTCGTCTTTTGAATTCATTTTGGATCACCCTGAGAGATTAAACAAGGAGACTTAATAGATTGGGAGGTACCTTCCAGTATAGAAAAGTCAGACCTCTACATGATGTAGGCCAGCACTATTTTCAAGTTATCCTACCATAGTGGAAAAACCTAGAGGACTAGTTTAGCATCTGAAAACAAAAAGATACTTGATTTGACATTTAGAACTGGATGCATTTTGAAATGTGTTTACAAAAAGACATGAGTGTGTATATTTGGTACACCTCATCTAAACACACAGCTACTATCATAATAATAACTGAGGACCCAAACTGACAGTTTGCCATTTGTGTGGAAATATTTCATGTATATCTATGTAGTAACAATTGTACATCAAATCAGATGCAGTTTTGCCTGTTCATTTGTGTGTTATGCAGTTCTGAAAATCATGCCACTAGCTTTATGTCTATGGGAAGAAATGGAAAAGTGAGAATTTAGGATTGTATGGGCTCTCACTCCATCCTTAAAATCCACAAAGGGCATAATGTTATTACGGGCAATAGGGTGACACTGCATGTTCTCTGCTTTCTCTGTTTGATACTCTGTGGTTCTGGCATTATTGAAGACACTGGGATTTTTGCTATTGAATTCACTGGGGCCAAGTTTTAACCCAAAATTCTTTAGATAGTTCAGTCCCGCTGCTGCAGGGTGTTCCCCAGGGTTCCCAGCTGGGGCCACCCAGCTGCCACCAGCCCTGCTTCAGCCAGGGATTCCCCAGCAGAGACTACCTGGCCACCCTGGCCCTGCTGCCACTGGGGGATTCCTGGGGTTCCTGGCTGGGGCCACCCAGCCACAGACATCCCAGCTGCAGCTGGGGGTTCCCCGTGAGACCCCCCCTCCCCAGCCATGTGTCCCTGCTAATGCTGGGAATTCCCCAGCCTGGGTGGGAACTTCTGGGTCACCGCCTGGCCTCACTGATGCTGGGGCTTATGGGCCAGAGCAGAGGCTCCCCAGACGCTTCCTGGCCCAGCCGGGGCTCCCCAGCCCCTGTGTTGCTCCGGAGGCTTTTTGGTCCAGCAACATCCCTGACCCGGCCAGACCACGGACATTGCTGGACCAGAGAGTCATGGATTTCTGAGGTTCACCTGTACCTACAAAGGCATGTACTCAATCAGTGACTGTCAGAAGTAACTGTGATGGTTGCGGTCACAGACGACCCCTCCGGGGTGCCTCCAGGGCTTCTGACACGGCCACTGCCACTCAACTTCCTGCTCTCTGGGCCTCCTCACCACCCAGTCCTGCTGGGCTAACTCCGCTGGTCTCCCCCAGCCAAGGCCCCAGCCCTACCCCCACTGAGAAGCAGTACAGACACTGAACCACTTCAGGTCCAAGGAGAGTGCAGTTTAGGGCCCACCCTCCTGAGAGAGCACTCCCCAGATGGGATCAAACCCCAAAGAATTAAGCAAGCCCCCTTTAGCAATGAAAGGGCGAATGTGCACACTGGTTGCTCCCCCCCACCCCGGTAACAATCGCTTACACTGGGTTTGATAGAAATAAAAGTGGTTTTATTAAGTTGAAGCAGTAGGATTTAAGTAGTAATAAGAGAAAGTAGGCAGAGCAAAGTAGGTTACAAATAATCAAAAGAAACAAACCGCTTGGCTAATTCTCCACTGAAACCTCAGTACAAACTTAAACTCTCCCTAAAACCTCTTTTCCAGCTGCCACTCTAATCCAGCGCTCTCTTCCCCACCCTGGAGTCTCAGGCTCCTTCCTTCAGGTGCAGCCCAGCCAAAAGACCCAGGCCTCTCCTTTCCTATTCCTTTTGTTGAGGAGTTGAGGCCACTCCCTACCAACCACTGCTCAGACTTAAGGACAAAAGGTTGTTTTACAGTGGTTCATCTAGAAGTTGTGGGTAACATCCTTCAGGTCTCCAATTCACACATTGGAAACACAAATTATTCCTAACTCCACGTGTCTAATTTTATCCACACAAATGATACATACAACATAGTAAGATAAACAGAACCAGCAGACCATTACATGAAGATTGATGGGTTACATGAAATAATTCTCTCAAACCACCTTTGAGTTATGTATCTTCATATCCATGAGTCCAGTTCACAAAGCATGGGGTGGGGGGCTCCGTCAAAGTAACTATTTCCAACAACCAGTGGTGAGACACTGTAATGGGAGAGCTCTGAGTTACCTCAGAGAATTCATTCCCCTGTGTCAGAAGGTGGATCTTTCCCACATGCTCTGGGCCTGACTGATGGCTTTTAATGGGATTGGGAAGGAATTCTCCCTGGGGTAAGATTATCGGATACCTGGGGTTTTTTGTTTGGTTGGTTTTTTGCCTTCCTCTGCAGCATGAGGCAAAGATCACTTGCAGTTTTAAACTTGTATAAATGGTGGAGTCTCTGTAACTTGAAGTCTTTAAATCATTATTTGAAGTCTTCAGTGAATCAGATACATGTTAGGGGTCTAGTACAGGTTGGGTGGCCCATGATGTCCATTCATCTGAAGAAATGGGTTGTGCTGACGAAAGCTCATGATATATGCTTTGTTAGTCTTTAAAGTGCTGCTAGACTATTTGTTGTTTTTTAAGATGTTCAGGATGTCAGACTAGATGATCATGATAGTCCATTCTGCCCTTATGAGCCTATGAGGTAGAGTCTCAACTGAGGATTCCCACTGAAATGTTTTAAAAATGTAAGTTCTATGACTACTTAACTTGACTCTCCAACAGCACTAAGTGAAGTACTAAGTGAAGTAGGAATAAGATCCTCCGGAAAAGGGCTTTTTTTCCGGAGGATCGGGGCCAGTGTAGACGCTCTTTTCCGGCTTTTCTAAAAGCCGGAAAAAAGCGTCGGACATTTTTATTTAAATGCCGCGGGGGATATTTAACTCCCCCGCGGATTTCCCTATTACGACCTCTGAAATTAACATGCCCCTTCCGGAAAAGGGGCCAATGTAGACGTAGCCTTATAGCTTCTTTTGACAGAAAACAATTGTACTCCAGGCTCATCCTATTTTTCTGGTTCATCTTAGTTTAGTCTCTTTCAACATTTGCTTACTTATGTCAGTTTTTTTGGACTATACTTGATTTGGTGATTCTGTCTCTTTTCTGTTTGGTTTTATGAGAGGCAATCCCATTCCAGGTACATCCTGTTTTCCTGGCACAACCAAACCATTATGTTGCTTTAAGTTATGGCAAGAGGAAGATGTATCCTGAGTTTGGTGATACCAGCTCTTACCATTTGGAGTGCTTGAACAAATGGACTTGCAGATAGGCAGACAGACAGACAAACACACTTCTAAAATATATAGTAAGATACCACAGATATGTAGGAATAAAATCAGAAAGGCCAATGCACTAAATAAGATCAAACTATCTAGATTAAGGGTTGGCAACCCCAGTACCGAGCTGCTTGTCAGTGGCATGTAGGGTAGGAGCTCAGTCCTGCTCCTCCTCCTGTGCAGCAGAGAGCTCATGCTGCAGCTTCATCCTCAGCCGCACAACTGCAGGCTAGAGCAACAGCTCCGGCTTCCTTCTGCGGTGGGGGATAGGAGATGCGTGTGCGCACGTGCATCTGTGGGGCTGCCTTTGCTTGGCCTGGGTATGCAAGAGATTAACTCCTCCTCTCCCCCCACCTCCCACCCCCGGCTACAGGCTTCTTGCTTTGGGAGGGGGCGGGTCTGGGCCTGCTTCACAGATCAGGGACTGGGTGGCTGGTCACACATGGGCACCGAGGTCCAGGCTGCATTGCTCCACACAGGCTGTGGGGGGGAGGGGCATGGCGCCCCTTCCCCATGCCCCACTGCACCCAGCCGGGCTGGAGCTAGCGCTTGGCAGCCCCAGGCTCTTTCTACTCCAACCCCAGAGTCACTGGCTTGGCTGGGCTGGGAACAGACTCTCCCTGCCCAGTGCTGCTCCCTGGGGGCTGCAAGTCCCAGTGCTGCTGTCCTGTCGATGTGTGTACTGGGGCACAGAGCACAGCAAGGGATGAAGGAGGATGTGGGGGCAGGATGGAAGAGGGTAGGGGTTGCACTGAAGAGCATGGGACAGTGCAGGGGATCAGGCTGCAGGGGATCATGGAGCAGAGGGGGGATAGAATTTTATTTTGCAGAAACTGCATTTTCCTTTACTCCCCACTTCTTTGCCTTCTTTCCCAACTAGCTATTTGGCTGCATTCTCACTCTCTCACATTTTCTGCATTATTCCCTCAACCCTTTCTTGCCCCCAAACTCCCTCTTGTATCCCCACCCCACACCGTCTCCTGCCACCAAACTCTTTTCAAGACCTTGCTCTTCTCAACCTGTCCTGCAGCCCACCTCCCACCTAGATCATACATCCCTATCCCACTTACTGGCAACCCAGTCCTGCACATTGAACCCCTCATTTTTGTTCCCACCCCAGAGCCTAAGGGATGGGAACAAAATCCACTAACTCTGGAACCCCAGAAAAGTAAATCTGCTCTATGGGAAGTCCTGAACATCAGTCCTCCCTGTCACTTCCCTTCACCCCCTGGGGGGCTGGAACACCACAGTAGCGAGGTGTTCCCATTAGGGGCCACATCAGTGAGGGTTGGGGGTTTGGAGAGGATTTTTTTGCTTCTCATTCGAGTGGTCCCCAACTGATTTTTCTGTGGGCCAGTGACCCCCCAACACAAAAATGGTTCCCCAGCTCTGCCATAAATAAAGAACACACTAAAACCTTTTGTGTTGGACATAATGTTTTATTTTATTGAAAGTGAAATTTGATAAACATAGGAAAGTTAAAATGCTTAATCTGTTTAATAATTTAAATTAAACTGTTCTTCCCAGCTGCAGCACTAGCAAAATGGCTGGGGCATACTTATGTAATTAATAGGTGGTGAATTTCCATTAGCAAGTGGTAGTCCGTAGAAAGGTTTGCATTGTCCCAGGTGGGTCTATGGGGCACGCAGTGGAGAGAGCCCCTTTTCCCCCTCCCGGGAGAGCAGAATGGCCCAGGGCAGGAGGGTTAAATCTTGGCATGCTGCTTCAGAAAGGTTGCTGACCCCTGATGTAGTTGCGTTCAAGTCACTAGTGCATGATGAAATGCATTCTAGAATACTCAAGGAGCTGCCTGAGGACATGTCTGACTCCTTAGTAATTCTTTTTGGAAAGTCCTGGAATACAGGAGAGATTCTAGAAGACTGGAAAAGTGCAAATATAATGCCCATCTATAAAAGGGAAATAAGGACAACCTGTGGAATTACAGGCCACTCAGTACCAAGAAACTTCAGTACCAAGAAAGATAATGGAATAAAGAATTAAGTAATCCATTTGCAAACATTTTGATGATAATAAGGTGTTAAGTTATGATCAGCAGGGATTTGGGAAGAACAAATTATATCAAACCAACCTGAGAGCTTTCTTTGACAGGGTAACAAGCCTTGTGAATAAGGGAAAAGTGACAGATTTGGTATATCTTGACTTCAGTAAAGGTTTTGATATTGTCTTTCGTGACCTTCTCATAAGCAAACCAAGGAATTAAAACCTAGATGGAGCTACTAGAAGACTGATGCAGACTTGGCTGGAAAACCATTCCCAGAGAGTAGTAATCAATGGTACACAGTCACACTGGAATGGCATAACAAGTGGGGTCTCTGGGGAATCGTTTCTGAGTCTGCTTCTGTTCAATATCTGCATCAATTATTTAGACAATGACAAGAGGTACACTTACCAAGTCTGTGGATGATACCAAGACAGGAGGTATTGCAAGTGCTTTGGAGGATAGCATTATCATTCTAAATGATCTGGACAAACTGGAGAAATTGCCTGAAGTAAACAGGATGAAATTCAATAAGGACAAATGCAAAATACTCCATTTAGGTAACAACAATCAGTTCTTTTTCGGGTAGTGTCCCCGTGGGTGCTCCGCTGTGGGTGTTGGGCTCATCCCAGTGCCGCAGATTAGAGATATTTAGCCGTTGTCTGCCGGACCACGTATGCGCGGCGGCCATCTTGCGGCTTTTCACGCCGTTTTCAGTCATGTAGTCCAGCTCTGCCAGTTCCTCCTAACCGTCTTTGGGCATAGAAGGAGAAACAGCTCCCTCTTGTGTCAATCCTGACAGGATCTGAGAGGGGAGAGAAAGGAGTTGTATTTAGTTTGTTAGTTGTTAGTTTACATATTGTTCTAGTTAGTTGTTAGCACATTAAAAAAATAATTAGTAGAATCTGTTAAGATGCCTGGGTCTCCAGGGTTTAAGAAGTGCTCAACTTGCAAAGATTCCATGCCCGCTTCTGATGGGCACGCATCTTGTATAAGATGCCTCAGTGAGGGACACATCCCCCAAAAGTGTTCCCATTGTTCAAAATTCATGGCCCAGGCACATCAAGACCATGAAATGTGGCTCAAAATGTTACTCTTCGACAAAGCCCTTCAGCCTCAGCCAGACCCTTCAACCATGCCGCCACGTCACACTTCTCCAAAGGTGGCACATAAAAAGAAGACCTTGTCACTGTCCTCTCTACCAGAGTGAGTACGGGGGACAAGCTGGGCATCTCAGGACTGATGGTGACCCGTAAACCGGACAAGGACAAACAGGTATGCAGTACTTCGGCACTGAGTCCAGTAGTGTGTGCCACATCTCGACAAAAGTCGGTACCAATGCTGTCGGCACCCTTAGCACCGACATCCTCAGCACCGAGTCCAGCCACAACATCGGCACTGGACCCTGTTCCGGCACCGAGAGTGCCAACATTGAACATGTCTTGAGGAGTAATGGTATGAGGAGTAACGGTAGTTCGAATTAGGAGCTTTAATTCGAGCTACCTAGCCCGTGCTGCGTGTAGCCGCGGGCAGGTAGTTCGAACTACCGGGCATTTAAAAATGGCGGCACCCGGGAACATGCAAATGAAGTCCGGGATATTTAAATCCCAGGCTTCATTTGTAAGTTTGAATGACTACATTAGCCATCCTAGTTCGAACTAGAGTGGCAGTGTAGACATACCCAGAGTGACATAAAAAAGTAATAGCATTAACAAAAGTTGGTTCCTTACAACACTTATAAAGGAGGCCCTCAGGCCAACCACTACAAAATGTTTAATTCCTGAAAGATAACAGCTCGATCCTAGATGCACTGTGGTGACTTTATTTTTTAAAATCAAAATCTTGGCCTTAACTAAGGGAGCTATGCAGCAAGTGGTTGGGGAAACACAGCCAGAAGCTTCAGCATCTGAAGAATACTTGGCACTTTGACTGAGCAAAACAGATGTGCTTGTAGGTAAGCTCTTCATATCTTGTGTCGTGACAGCTGGCTGCCTGCTTAGTGTGGATATATGCACTTTGGCACAAGCTGTGAAATTCAGAAAAGGATTTGTTTTGTACTGAGCAAATGTTTAAATTTTAACTTGCACAAAGGTTTCTCTTTTCCCTAGTGCTCTCCAACACACTCCACCTCCATCTTTATGTTTCTATCCATGGTTGCCTGCACTTTCTCAGTGTCACTCAAAATCCCACGTTGCCATTTCCGCTGCCCCTGGAGTATGTCCTCACCTCATCCTTTCATTTTCCTTCCATGCTTTGCCAATCACCTACCTCCCCTCCACTGATCCTAGACACAACCCCTAGAAGTTACCCGGTCCTTGAGTTCCAATCCACTGCCTTCCTCAGCTTCTCTTTCACATTTTCTACCCAAATACACATCTTCTATAGAGTAGCTAGTCAATTGCATTTAAAATAATTTAAAACAGTTTAAAAATCTGCATGCTTTTTGTTCATGTGAAAACAGCTGTGTGAGATTGTGATCCAGCCTGTTACAGAATGCGGTGGGTGGGTGCGTGGGTGGGAGGAAAATAAAGGTTAAATATCAGACTTTTAGCAAGGATATGTTATTTTCAGCTTTTCAGCTAAGGAGCCACTCACTGCCACTGTATGCCGAATAAGAAATGGAGAAAATTGTTAAAGCTTATGTCAAATTCTTTGCTTAATTGTGGCAAGAGAGACCTTTTATACATTCAAATAATTAATCGTCTTAAATGATAATATAATAGTAATAATGTTGGAAGTGATTTCTCAAGTCACTAAGTTCAGGTCCTGGCTTGTATCAAGGAGGATCTCTTGCTAGTCTTGGAATGTATGGAACCTTATATTAAAGACAGACTGATTGGCTGTAGTTTCCTCATTAACCAAGCTGATCTGCTCTGTACTTGACCATATCATCAAAAAGTGTTTGTTAATATCTAAGCTAAATTTGTTCTTTTTTCCACTTTGGCATCAAGTTAAAGAATCTTTTATGCATCACAAAATCCCTGTATAACTTACTGATATGTCTTACTGACTGAAAATGGTTTTATAGAAACAATGGAATTGCTAACCCGAGTCAGACCCAAGGTCAGTCTAGTCTAGTATCTTCTCTGCAAGAGGATATCCATATATATCCGGTCTCTTTCTAAATCTTAAATTCTTGGTTTCAGTCACATTCTGAGGCAACAAGTTCTGCCTATCTATTATGTGAAAAATGTCTCCTTTGTAGGTTTTGAATTTGTCACCTTTTCATTTAAGTGAATATCGCCTTGTTTTTGTAATATGTGACAGGAAGAAAAGAAATTCCCAGTTATTTCCAGTACCCCATACTTCATTTGATATTCATTGATTACTTTTTGCAAAAGGATCTTATCACTTATCTCTGACCAGAATCAGAGACAAGGAAACCATGAGTTAAGAGTTACACCTCAATCTGGCATTTGTCCTAATTCAGATGCACATGGGCATTTCCTATTACAGGAACATTTGTGGCTATACCTTCTGGCTCCAAACCACGGGAATTCATAAGTGCTGGGAGATTAGCCCATGTTCTGACCCTGGCAGAGATTCAAAAGTCCAGCAGAGACCTGGGCAGAGGAATGTGCCTCCTCAACTAAACCCAGACTTCCAAGTACCGGTAACAATGAATCTGCATTTTTCGGATTTAACCAAGCCTAAATTCTTTGCATTATAAGAACATAAGGGAACAGACCAAAGGTCCATCTAGAGCAGTATCCCGTCTGCCAACAGAGGCCAATACCAGATGCCCCAGAGGAAGGGAACGCAACAGGTAATCCTCACATGATCCCTCCCGTCACCCATTTTTTAAACAAATAAAGGATAGGAACACCATTCCTACCTATCCTGGCTAACAGCCAGTGATGGACGTGACCTCCATGAATCTATCTAGCTCTTTTTTGAACCCTGTTAAAGTCCTAGCCTTCACAACCTCCTCAGACAGGTAGTTCCACAGGTAGACTGTGCACTGTGTGAAGAACTTCCTTTTATTTGTTTCAAACCTGCTGCCCATTAATTTCATTTGGTGGCCCCTACTTCTTATATTATGGGAACAAATAAATAACTTTTCCTTATACACTTTCTTCACACCTCTTATGATTTTATATACCTATATCATATTCTCCCCTTAGTCTCCTCTCTTCCAAGCTGAAAAGTCCTAGTCTTTTTAATCTGTCCTCATATTGGACCCGTTCCAAATCCCTAATCATTTTAGTTGCCCTTCTCTGAACCTCTTCCAATGTTAGTATATTTTTTTTGAGATGAGGAGACCACATCGGTACACAGTATTCAAGATGTGGTCGTACCATGAATTTATATAAGGGCAATAAGATATTCTCCGTCTTATTATCTGTCCCTTTTTTAATTATTCCTAACATCCTGTTTGCTTTTCTGACTGCCACTGCATGGACGTCTTTGGAGAACTATCCACAATGACTCGAAGATCTCTTTCCTGATTAGCTGTAGCTAAATTAGCCCCCATCATAGTCTATGTATAGTTGGGGTTATTTTTTCCAATGTGCATTACTTTACATTTATCCACATTCAATTTCATTTGCCATTTTGTTGCCCAGTCACTTAGTTTTGTGAGATCTTTTTTAAGTTCTTCACAGTCTGCTTTGGTTATAACTACCTTGAGCAGTTTAGTATCATCTGCAAACTTTGCCATCTCACTGTTTACCCCTTTCTCCAGATCATTTATGAATAAGTTGAATAGGATTGGTCCTAGGACTGACCTTTAGGGAACACCATTAGTTACCCCTCTCCATTCTGAAAATTTACCATTTATTCTACCCTTTGTTTCCTGTCTTTTAACCAGTTCTCTATCCATGAAAGGATCTTCCCTCTTATCTCATGACAACTTAATTTACATAAGAGCCTTTTGTGAAGGACCTTGTCAAAGGCTTTCTGGAAATTTGAGTACACTATATCTACTGGATCTCCCTTGTCCACTTTTTGTTGACCTCTTGAAAAGAATTCTAATAGATTAGTAAGACATGATTTCCCTTTACAGAAACCATGTTGACTTTTGCCCAACAAATTATGTTTTGACAATTTTATTCTTTACTATTGTTTCAACTAATTTTCCTGGTACTGACATTAGACTTTCTGGTCTGTAATTGCCGGGATCGCCTCTAGAGCCCTTTTTAAATATTGGCGTTATATTAGTTATCTTCCAGTCATTGGGTACAGAAGATGTTTTTAAGGATAGGTTACAAGCCATAGTTAGTAGTTCTGCAATTTAACATTTGAGTTATTTCAGAACTCTTGGGTGAATGCCATCTGGTCCCGGTGACTTGTTACTACTAAGTTTATCAATTAATTCCAAAAACTCCTCCAATGACACTTCAATCTGTGACAATTCCTCAGATTTGTCACCTATAAAGGATGGATCAGATTTGGGAATCTCCCTAACATCCTCAGTGGAGACTGAAGCAAATAATTCATTTAGTTTCTCCACAATTACTTTATTGTCTTTAAGTACTCTTTTTGTATCTCGATTGTCCAGGGACTCCACTGCCTGTTTAGATATTGTCTTTCTACAAAAATATAAAGATTTCTTAATAATAACTTTATAAAAGCAGGAGTCAAAGAATTATTTTATAATAAGTGTGAACTTCAAGCCAAAAAAATCATGCATTTAAATGATGATAACATATCTCACAGGTACTCATTTTGTCAATCTTTGAAGAGAAATGAGAGAAAAAAAGTCTTTTGGTTAAGTTCTTGCTCTAGTCAAAGAGATGCTGGAAAATGTATTTTAAAATAAATTATGGTTATAGTGATGACATACAAAAATATGTTCATAAATTCTCTGATTACAACTAATCAATTTTTAACTGCTTTCATTTTTAGCATTTGTTTTGTAAGTGCTTTGGAAATAACAATGCACATATAATACTGTATCTTAATGAGCAAAAGATCTTTAGCTATCTGAAAATTTGTTAAGATAAATATAATGTATTTGATTCTTTCATCGATGCAGTCTAGCTACAGAGTTATTTTAACCTTTTCATAAATGCTGTTCAGATTGTTTAATTTTAGTAAATCAAAAGTAATGGAAAAGATGCCACTGTGAGGTAGCGTTATATGTTTATTTAATGATGAATCAATTTGTAATGTGAATGTGATTTAAATATTACAATAATTTGTTTTCCATTAACACACATAAAGCTGAATTCCATAGTTAATAATTTTTTTCAGTATTGGTATTACAACCTGCTTTTAGGAAATCAGAGATTACAGATAATTTAAATGTTTTGTAACTTTTTGAAATTTGGTAAATATTGGCTGAATAATATTGAGGAACAGTTGCCGAAATCAACAAGATAATGGCTTGGACTCATAGATAAAAATCTACTTAAAATGACAAACATCTTCCCCCTTTCTCTGTTGAATGTTGTTGAGATTCTGTTGATAAGCCCGTTTTTTTCTAGAGTTCATTGCCTTGACAGAATAATCATCCTATCTTATTAGAATCAATAAATCAAGAATAGATTACACCCCATATTCCACCAAAAGTAAAGCCAAATATGACAAAGATCTTATTAAACCACTGGTATTCTTGTTAATGCTATACCATGCATCAAGATTTATTTTAACCTTTTTATTGCTCTGTGCATATTTCACCAAAATAAAAATACTCACAGTTTATTATCATGCTCACTGTACTGTTCTTTATAATATATGGGAACATTTTATGAAACTTCACAACTGCAGCAGTGCAAATTGTTTAATTTCAACTCAAATTAATTTTAATCCTGACTGAGTTCAAGTTTGGGTGGCATTTGAAGCAGTATGGTTCAATGGCGATTTTTGTGCCCTAAAACTGCCTAGTAAAGCTTTCTGTAAGCTTGTTTCAGTATCTTGCTAACTATAAACATTCATTTGATTTATCAGGTTTTGCTTTCAATCCAGAAATGTGATATGGTCTGATTTCTGTCTCTTAATCACAGGTCAGCAATTGTTAGAATCCTCAGATGGTTTTAGGATTTTTGTTATTCAAGTGTGGTTTCCTGCTCTTTTAAAATACTTTCAAAACAATTGTTTATTCTCAAGAAGGAAAATACATCTATTTCTTTGCTTTCCCATTACCTAGCTATATTTAGGCTTGGTCTATGCTAGGAATTTACATAGTATGAAAATCCATACCACTGAGATATACTGACTAATCCCCAGTGTAGTCTGTGTAAAGTCAACAGCAGAATTCTTCCATCAATCTAATTGCCATCTCTCAGGGAGGTAGATTATCTGCACCAATGGGAGAATCCCTCCTATCAGTGAGGCAGTGTCTTCATTAAGGTGATACAGCAGCACAGCTGTGGGGGTGCTATTGCCCAACTGTAGCTTTTTAAGTGTACACATAGCCTTAGACTTGGAATCTGATTTTGCCATTTGAAGTGCACATCGATAAGACAGAGCTGATGACATTTGGATGAAAGGAGGCTACTGCTGGGATGTGTTCAGGTTTTGCTAATAAGTTTAACAATTTAGCGATGCTTCTAGATCTCCAGTTGTTCCTGAAATCTCTGGTGGTGTTGGTGCCTAGATTGTTTTAATCTACATTGGGTACAATTAATGTAAGGCTTTGTTTTTAATTTCAGATTTGCACATTGCCTGTAACACAGCATTACTATTTCCCTCAGCTTTCCTTGCAATTCAGTCCAATTATGTTACACACTTTGCATCTTATGTTAAATTATATTTTAATCTTTATGAAACAGGGACCATGTCTTCCTATAATATGGGTTTGTACATAGCCTAGCACAATGAGTTCCCTATTTTTCACTGGAGGTTGTGGGTGCTATCACAATCTCTCTCTCTACATATAAAAATGTTTTTCCTTCCAGGTGGCAGTTTGATGTCATCACACTCTCATGCTCTCTGGCTGCGAAATGGCCAGAGAGAAGGGGGTTGGTGAGTATAGAGGGCACAGGGCACAGCCTGCTAGTAAAAAATTAAAATACTTCTTCCTTCCCACTTATTTATAAAATTCTCTTTTGGGGGAAGGAGGCAATGGGAATGTACTTGGAGGAGAGTTTGGGTGATGGGGAAGATCATCAAGGTGATTCCTTAAAACCCTCAAGCCATTCTTTACATACTAATGTGATCATAGCAAACATAAGTGACCTAAGTGTAGGTATTTGAAAGGAAAAACATTGTTTCAAAAGCTATCCCCAAAATATTAAGTCTGTACTGCTCACATAAAAACCTTACCAGTCATTCATGCCACTGTGATCTCCTAACTCATTATTGTAATGCAGTGGTCACCAACCAGTAGATTGGGATCGACCAGTAGATCTTGGAGCCTCTCTCAGGTGATTCTGACTGGTTTGGCTGGGAAGCTATCAAGCGCTGGCACTTCAGTTGTTCCTCTAACCACTGTCATACTGCTCCTGCCCTCTACCGTGGAGCTGCCCCCTTGAGCCTCCTGCTTGCTGTGCAGGCTGTTAGAGGGAGAAGAGTGGGTGCTGATGTCAGGGTGTCCCTCCTCCCCCCCCACTTCTGTATCCCATCTTCACACAGAGAAGGGGATGGATGGAGCTTGGCAATGCAAATCTCTGTCACTCTCACAACACTGTGTATGCCTCTTTCACTCTCACAAATGCACACGGTCCTTCACTCTTATCTCCCGACACAACACATACGAGGTTGGAGGGGTTGTTACTTTTGTTAATGCTTGCAAAGTGGGTTAGTTTTGGTTTTTGACTGGTTTTTCATAATTTTCATTTTTCTTTTATGCTAAATTTTAATTCTTCGAGTAGTGATTTCTAAAATGCCAAACCTGTCGTGGTGCAGTAATTATCCCTGTGGTAATTGCTGTTCCTGGAAGTGGCTGGCATGTCTCTGCAGCCCCTGGGAAAGGCAGAGCAGGGGGTCTCCACACACTATCCTTGCCTGCAGACACCACTCCTGAAGCTCCCATTGATCAATAATGGGGAACCGTAGCCTGTAGAAGCTCAGTGCCTGTAGATGAGGGGCAGCACATGGCACTATGGAGCCATTGCTGTACATGCCAGCTGCTTTCAGGAGTGGTGCAGAGCCAAGGCAGGACTAAGCCTGCCTTAATCCCACTGCTCCACCACCCAGAAGCCATCTAATTTAAACAGTGGCCAGCCAGCGCCTGCTTCCTGAACCTCCTCTTACAGCCAACCTCCTGCCCCAGAGGTGAGTCCCCCTGCACCCAAAAGCCTTCCTAGACCCCAATCCCCCAACCTAGGCTAAGCCTCGAGCCCCTCCTGCACTCCAAATCACTTGGGCCAAAACCAGAACCTGCATCCCAATTCCTACCCCAGCCTGGAGACAGTGAATGATGGTGGGGGAGGAAAAGGGATGGAGTGAGAAGGGTGAGGCCTTGGAGAAGGGGTGGAGCAGGGGCAGGGCCTCAAAGAAGGGGCATGAAGGAAGCAGGGCAAAGGTATTTGGTTTGAGGTAGATCTTACATTGCACTTAAATTGAAAAAGTGATCGTGTGGTTAAAAAGTTTGGAGACCGCTGAATGCATTTTACTTTTATTTATCCTCTGAAGACCAATAAGCAACGTTAGTTGGTGTAGACTCTGAAGACATTGTTTTAGAATGGTTTGCCATTGGAAAAATCAATCCCTTTTAGATGCAATTCAAAAAATTAAATTTGATTTTAAGAGGCTGAGACTGTAACTGTTTGCAATGCCTTCCCTCTTTCCATGTCCTAAGGAGATACTTGAAATCAGCTGAGTTGCTCTTGCTAGCGGTGCTTAGAATGACAGTCCTGGGGTATAGTGGCAGAGTGATGATGGGAAGTGGTCCTTAGCTGTGCAGCATTTGGCTTCCATTGATCCAAGAAAGCCCCGTTGTCTAAGCTTGAGCATACCTGACACCAGTGTTTTCTCTAAGGGTATGTCCACACTAGCCCCCTAGTTCGATCTGGGGGGGCTAATGAGGACGACCGAAACCTCATTGCAGGAGGAATACCAGCTAATTCGAGTTAGGGCTTTAATTCGGAATCCCGTTTCACTGCCGCGTGTAGACCCGGGCAGTTACTTCGGGCTAGTCAATTTCTAAAATGGCGACTGGCCGGGAACATGCTAATGAAGCGCGGGATATTTAAATCCTGCGCTTCATTTGCAATTTCGGTCACCCTCATTAGCCTCCCTAGATCAAACTAGGGGGCTAGTGTAGACATACCCTAAGCTGCGTGACAGCACAGCTTCAGAGGTGATTAGTCAGCCTCACCCAGTCCATCAGCCCTGAGCCTCTGACTGGGCAGAGCTGATTAATCACCTGTGAAGCTTGCACCCAAGCAGTTTGGAGGGAACACTGCCTGGCATATCCCATACAAGATTTTTGACTGATGTAGATTAACTTTAATGCATTATGTTTTTAATGCTTTCTCTTAATATGGTTGTGGGATGTTCCATCTATGTTCATCTATTACAGCAGTGGGAAGCTGTAACTTTAGGGAATGCTCTTGCAACCATTTGTTTGCAGCATATATAGGAGCATTGTATCAATATAAATGCATCAATATAAAGGCTTAGACAATGATCATGCATTTCTATAAACTGAATTATTACTCAATTTAATAAAATGCAACTTTTCTAAACAGCAAAAGTAGATGTATCAACCTTGTAGGGGTTGGGGAGATGGGAACATGGGAGAATATCTAGAACCACCTTCAGAACAGGTAATTGGGATGTAATATTAATCAAAGTGGGAGAAACCAGCAGGACACCACCACTACTATGCCCAAACTTTGTAAGAAAGAAACTGATCCAGCTTGCAAAATTTGATTAGAAGAACTTTACCAAAATTCAGTTAGCTTGTAGGAGATGCACAGAAAGAGACCACATTTCCTAGTGGTCAGGACAAATGGTGGGCTGGCAGGATATTTTACTACTGAAGCACTGCCTGGTCTCCTCATATCTCCCACCCAGGGGTTCCCAGTCCTCCCCTTTAGCATAGGGATTTTGAGTGCAGGCCTCATGAAGTCTGTGTTTTCTAGCAGGCCTGTTGCCAAAGGAGAGGACTATTGTGGTTGTACTGCTTTCTTGGGGTACGTCTACACAGCAACATTATTTCGAAATAGCTAGCATTATTTTGAAATAACTTAATCCACGTCTACACAGCAGGCAGTTATTTTGAAATACTGTCAAGCTGGAGGACTTCTTACTCCAACTCCTGTAAGAACATAAGAATGGCCATACTGGGTCAGACCAAAGGTCTATCTAGCCCAGTATCCTGTTTGCTAACAATGGCCAATGCCAGGTGTCCCACAGGGGGTGGACTGAAGACAATGATCAAGCAATTTGTCTCCTGCCATCCTTCTCCAGCCTCTGACAAACAGAGGCCAAGGGCACCATTCCTTACCCCCTGGTTAATAGCCTTTTATGGACCTAACCTCCATGAATTTATCTAGCTCTTTTTTAAACTCTGTTATAGTCCTAGCCTTCACAGCCTCCTCTGGCAAGGAGTTCCGCAGGTTGACTGTGCACTGTGTGAAGAAGAACTTTCTTTTATTAGTTTTAAACCTGCTACCCTTAATTTCATTTGGTGTCCTCTAGTTCTTATATTATGGGAACAAGTAAATAACTTTTCTTTATTCACCCTCTCCATACCACTCATGATTTTATATACCTCTATCATATCCCCCCTCAGTCTCCTCTTTTCTAAAATGAAAAATCCCAGTCTCTTTAGCCTCTCCTCATATGGGACCCATTCCAAGCCCCCTAATTATTTTAATTTCTATTTTCTGAACCTTTTCTAATGCCAAAATATCTTTTTGAGATGAGGAGACCACATCTGTATGCAGTATTCAGGATGTACTATAGTTTTATATAGGAGAAGTAAGATATTCTTTGTTTTATTTTCTATCCCTTTTAAAATAATTCCTAGCATCCTATTTGCTTTTCTGACTGCTGCTGCACACTGCGTGGATGTTTTCAGAGAACTATCCATGATAACTCCAAGATCTCTTTCCTGATTAGTTGTAGCTAAATTAGCCCCCATTATATTGTATTTATAGTTGGGGTCATTGTATGAGGAGCAAGGGAAGTTGGAGGAAGAGTGCTCTACTTTAAAATAAAAGTGCTTTGTAGACACTTACAATTTTGAAATGAGCTAGTTCAAAATAAGATAGGCAATTGACATAACTCAATTTGTGTAGTTTATTTCAAGTTAAACCATGCTGTGTAAACACACCCTTGGAGTGGGTAGGGGAGCTTAGATCCAACCCTCTCTACCAGGTTTCAGTCCAGAGCCCAGTGGCGTGCAGCTACACCCAGAGTTTTGAGAGTAAGTTGCTGCACCTCAGACCACTTCCTACCCCTATCTCCTTCAGCTTCCCAGAGTAAATCACTCTAATAAAATGTTAGATATTCTGTTCCTTGCTTCTCCCTTATGGTATTGCATAGGTCCATAATTTCCCCTCAGAGCAGCCCTCTGCTCCCTTATGCTGCTGACCTCTGAAATCCTCTGCTTCCCTTTTTAAAGCCCTGCCTCCAGCTTGTGCAGGCCCTGGAGGTGGGATTGGATGGGGATGTGTGGGCCCAAAATTGTTCCTTAATCCTTTGCTCTCCAGTGTGGTAGCAGTATTACCCCATTGGAGTCCTTATTTTTTTCAGTAAAATAGCTACTATTTTTGCAGCAAGATATCAGGCGTAAAGAGGGGGAAAAATACATATCTCCAGCCTACACATGGAGAAAATTAAACAATTGACATAAAATAAACCTTTATTAAAATAGTCTGTTACCATTATGCAAAACAATTCATAGTTAAAATAAAGCAAAACATCCTGAAAAATAATGTCGTGCATCAAAGAACACAAATATCTAATCGCTAATCAGGTATTTTGTAAGCAATATATATTTGTGTTAGCTAGTTGACTTCCATTTGTGCAATCTGCACTAACATTTAATACTTGGATTTTGTCCATAGATTTCAATTCACTTTTACTGAATATCATAAGCAATAGCATCAACATTTTCTTGACAGTGGAACAGACACAGAATGTGAGTTGGCCAAATGACACAGAAGTCAGTGGCAGATTGGAGAACAGAATCTAGGAAGAGGGTCTCGGTTTTCTATTTGAAGCCTATTACTACCCTATGTTGCCTGCCTTTCATGTTGCAAAATGTTATTCTGAGTAGTCCAATTGAAAGAAAAAAATGGTTAAATATTAACTATGGTTACTGTCTGGCTCCTTTATTTAGCAGAGGCCTATCTGCTCTGTCCCAATTTTTCAAAAGCTGTGAAAAATTGACAAGTTGTGTGGACAATGCATGCTCTGTGTTCCCATCTGAGATGGAACTAGAACAGGATCTAGAAAAGGATTCCCTAGCTTAAAAAACATAGGATCACAGAGCTAGAAGGACTCTTGAGGGGTCCTCAACTCCAGTCCCTTGCAGTCATGGCAGGACCAAGCACTATATAAACTATCCTTAACCTGCTCTTAAAAATCTCCAATGATGGAGATTGCACAACCTCCCTAGTCAATTTATTCCAGTGTATAGCTACTTTGCCAGTTAGGAAGTTTTTCCTAATGTCCAGCCTAAACCTCCCTTGCTGCTATTTAAGCCCATTGCTTTTGTAATACCATCAGGGGTTAAGGAGAATATTTTTTTCTCCCTCCTCCTTATAACAACCTTTTAGGTACTTAAAAGCTATTATCATGTCCCCTTTCAGTCTTCTCTTTTCTAGACTAAGCAAATCCAATTCTTTCAATCTTGTCTCTTAGGTCATGTTTCTAGACCTTTAATCATGAGTGTTGCTCTTTTCTGGACCTTCTCCAATTTGTCTACATTTTTCCTGAAATGTGGCATCCAGAACAGGACATAGTTCTCCAGTTGAGGCCTAATCAGCATAGTGTAAAGTGGAAGAATGACTTATTGTGTTTTGCTTATGAGACTCCTCCTAACAGATTATTCTGTTACTTTCAAAAATAATGCACATGCTTCTATTATTTCCAACAATTCTTTTTCTGAAGATTTTTAAATCTTTTGTTTCTTTGTTGAGTGAAAGCTTCTAAAATAATTGAAGAAAAGGGGACAATTTTTGCTTGCTCTCTTGCACGTATAGTCCCAAAGCATTGTTAGATGAAATTTGATCACTAGACTTTGTTTCTTGTAAGGTATCTTTGCTTTTCAGACAGTTACAGCCATTTAATCATTCACTGCAGTGCAAATAGTCCATCAGGTCTTTAACAACAGGACAATGACAAAAAGAATGGAAATCCATACTATGGAAGAAGTCCTAAATCAACCCTCACTGATTAATTCTCTTTTTATTCACAAAGCCTAACTCATCTTGACTGAATCAATCAAAAAGCTATTACTTTCATACTTGCAAGTGTTGCTTTCAAAATCAATAAAAACTGAGTTCATTTTTAAGATGCAATATATTACCAAAATAAAAATCCCCATTTACTTGAAATAAGAATTTATCAAAAAGCATTATAGTTGGCAAAACTATATTGTTTGACTGTGTGCTTTGCACTGTTTTATAATTTTAATTTCTTTGTACATTTTCCCATTTCATTTATTTTAATAAGTAGGTCACTAGTGGTACTGTTAATGGTATTTCCCCCCTATTTCTGTGCAACAAGTAGCTTGCTTTATGATCGATGGTTTCTCAGGAGCTGTTTCTGCCCACCATATAACAATGTTTTTACTCTGTTTTTCTAATAAAGCCAAGATGCAGCAGGTCATGATTCTTTGCAATGGAGCCAGTAAGTACAACCTGATGAAATTTCTCTATTATTGGTTTTCTAGAAATTAGGAGCACTAGTTATGGGCCAAGATCCCATTGTAGCATACATATAGAACAAAAGTCAGTCAATTTCCAGACATTTGATCTTCTCTCACTGTTTGTTTACAGAGCATCTGATGTCTCTTCATATAGATTCACATAGACTTCTTAACTTTCTTTTTGATAAACTGAATAGATTATAAGACTGGTTTCCCAGACCTCTAATAATTTGTGTAGATCATTTCTGAATTCTTTATATTTTTAACATCTTTTTTAACACATGGATACAGTAAATTGGATACAGCATCAAGTGCCACTTCCCACAACTCCCATTGCCTAGAAACAGTGAACTGTGACCCCTAGGACCTGCAAGGATCCACGATTGTGGGTGATCAGTGTAAACAAAATGTCTCATGTCCACTCCAATTGGACGCTGAATCTCATTTAAGGCCAGCAGAACCGATTCTGCCAGGACATTAGGTTAGGAGTTGCCTTGTATGGGTGCTGCCTGAGGCTATCTGAGGCCTGTGCTTAAAGGGACCCCTCCCCCCGCCCCAGGACAGCCAGTTCACAGGTTTCCCTCCTTGCTTGCCTACCTCAATGAGGGAAAGCAAAGCATTTTTTCTCTGCGTGCTCTGGTTGCCCTCATTCAGGATACCACAACACTCTGCAGTATAGAGCTGGAGCCATCCCTGGTCACTATGGTGCTTCTCCTGGACATGTTGCTGTGAGCCTGGAAGCATGTTCTGCAGGCAGTAACAGTCTGCCTGGTGTGCCCCACTGGGAGCGTGTGTCTCATTCCTTCCTCACACCCGTCCTTAACCCCCCGTTTCTGCTGTACAATAAAAGACACGTGTTCATTACAACAAAGTCTCTTTATGAACAAAACTGGGGCGGGGGGGGGGGATGAAACTGAGGTGAGACTGGGGAAAGAAGGTGGGAGGAGGGAGAGTGGGAGAGGGGAGGGGGAAACCTGGTAGGAGGGAGCTGGCAGGGGGAGGCACGGGGAGGAAGGGGGAGGAGAAGCTCAGGGTTGGGGGTCTTGCTGGCCCACCTGTCTCCCAGCACCGTGGGGAGCCTCAGCATCCCCAGGGGGTGAGGAGGAAGAAGCAGGAGACGGAGAAGGAGTGGGAGGAGGATTGGTAGCTGGGGAGGCAGCAGGGCCTGGAATGGCAGGTAGCAGCAAGCTCTACACTAGGGTCTGCAGGTGCTCGCAGATGGCACGGTCCTGAGCAAGCTACTCCCACCGGAGCTGCAGGTCTTCTTGCACCCAGTGCTCAAGAGGTGCGGTGTAGACCTCGCAGCCCCCCCCCCCCCAGGTGCTCCTGCTGGTACCCCTCCACTGCACGGGTGGGCGTGCAGAGTCCTTGGATGTGGGAGGATGTCCCGGGTGGTGTGATATGCCCTGCACTTGCAGCTGGTGCGGCTGTGGAGAAACACAAGAAGTGGTCAGTTAGCCCTGGGGACACAGTGCGTGAAGCCCAGCCCCCCTCTGCAAGGTGAGAATGACAATTCTCTGCACCATCAGAGCCGATGTGCTTGCACAGAGGCCATGTTCGGGGTGTCCTGCTATCCCCAGGAGTGGGACCTCCCCTGGGACTGCACCCATGCCCCTGTGTTGTATATAGTGTGTGTGTGTGGAGGGGAGAGATGTCCCCTACCTCTGCATAGAGGGGGTTTGTGGAGAGAGGGCATCCTGCTGTGTCCCACCCCGAGGTCAGGAGCATGTCATGTCTCTTCACAGACGCGTGTGGCTAACACGCCAAGGCCCCTATGTGGCAGCCAGCTGGGGCTACGTGCCCAGGGGTGGCACGGCACGTGCTTGCACATGCACAGGTTGCTGAATGATCCATAGTTAGCAAGGCCCACGCACGCGGTCCCTGGTCTCCCTCACCTCCCCCCTCATAAGGGGACAGTGATGGCATTCACATGTTGTTGCCTCCCCGGATGACACCAGCAAGAGCTCTGCTGAGATGGCTTGGGGGTCCTGGCTGCGCGGCATGCTCCATCCGGGCTCCTGCAGCTCTTGGGTCTCCTCCTCCTCCTCTGTGCTCTGGTCAGAGCCCTCTGCCCCAGGGTTGATAACCACCTGGGGGGGAACGGACCATCCAGCGCCCCCATGATGTGTTCCAGGGTGTCCAAATAGGGGCAGCTCTCTGGGTCTGCCCCTATTTGGGAACTGCCCCCTGTGGCCCTGGCATAGGCCTGCTGCAGCCCCTTAATTTTCATCCGAACCTGCTCCTGGGTTCGGATGTGGCCTTTGGTGGCCAGGGTGGCAGCTAACCCGCTGGAGATGGCCGTGTTCCTCCATCTAGTGTGCAGATCATGGACGTTGGAGGCATCCCCCAAACCTCAATCAGGTTCATGATCTCCACACTGGACCAGGAAGGCGCCCGCCTTCTCCGGCCCTTGGCAGGCTCCTAGGATCTGGGGGACTTGTCCTGGGGAGCGGTAGAGGGCTGGGGCCACTGGGACAGGGGCAGCGACTGCTGGCTCTGGGCTGACAGACCTAGAGCTGGCACAGGTACTGTAGCCAGACTGTACCCCGTTAAGGGCTCCGGGGAGGGGGAGAGGAGAGGAGTTTTCCTGGTTGGGGTCAGAGTGGCCTAAGGGTATGTCTACACCGCAAAGTTATTTTAAAATAACAGCCCTTATTTCAAAATAACTTTCCTAGCGTCTACACAAGCCAACCACTATTTTGAAATTATTTCAAAATAGCAGAGGGCTTATTTCGAAATTGGGAAACCTCATCCTACAAGGAATAGCACCTATTTCGAAATAGGTGCTCTGTAGACAGGGAATAGGGGCTATTTCAAAATAGGGGGCCTCCAGCCCTTCCCAGGGTGCCCTGGTGGCCACTCGGGGCACAAACAGGAAAACTCCTCTCCTCCCTCCCCCTCCCGGAACCCTTAAAGGGGTAGAGTCTGGTCACAGTCTATTGTGGCTAGCACCAGGCCTGCCAGCCCAGAGCCATTCTGCTACTGCCCCTGACCCAGGCCGCAGCATGAGCCAGCAAGCCACTGGCAGCCAGCCCTCCTCTGCTCCCCAGGTCCAGTCTGCCAGCTACAAGGAGCCTGCCAGGGACCAGAGAAGGCAGGCGCCTTCCTAGTCCAGTGCAGAGATCATGGACCTGATTGAGGTTTGGGAGGATGCTGCCAACGTCCATTATCTCTGCACTAGATGAAGGAACGCTCTCATCTACAGTCGGATGACTGCCAGACTGGCCACCAAAGGCCACATCCAAACCCAGGAGCAGGTGCGGATGAATATCAAGGAGCTATGGCAGGCTTATACCAGGGCCACAGGGGGCAGCTACCAATGAGGGGCGGACCCAGAGAGCTGCCCCTATTTGTATGCCCCGGACTGCATCCTGGGGTGGGGGCTGGATGGTTCCCCCCAGGTGGTCATCGACCCTGGGGCAGAGGCCCCTGACCAGGGCACGAAGGAGGAGGAGGCGGGCCAGGAGCCACAGGAGCCCGGAGGGAGCATGCTGCGTGGCCAGGACCTCCAAACCATCCCAGCGGATGTGTCGCCGGTGTCATCCAAGGCTGGTGAGGCAACAACATGTGAGTGCCATCACTGTCCCCTTATGCGGGACCGGGAGGGGAGGGAGACCAGGGACTATACACATGGGCCTTGCCACCACAAATCATTCAGCAACCTGTGCACGTGAGAGCACATGCCGTGCTACCCCAGGGCACATGGCCCCAGCTGCCTGCCACACAGGGGCCTTGGCCTGTTAGCCGTACGCATGTGTGAAGAGACATGACATGCTTCTGACCCCAGGGTGGGACACAGCAGGATGTCCTCCCTCCACAAGCTCTCTCTACACAGAGGCAGGGGACATCTTCCCCCCTCTCCCTCCCACACCGATGCAGCACAGGGGAATTTGTGCAGTCCTGGGGCAGCTCCCACTGGCGATAGCAGGACATCCCGAACACGGCCTATGTGTAAGCACATTGGCTCTGATGGTGCAGAGAACTGTTGTCCTTACTTGCAGATTCACACTATATCTCCAGGGATAACTGACCACTTCTCATGTTTCTCCACAGCCGCACCAGCTGTGAGTGCAGGGCGCACCACCCCGCCCAGGACATCCTCCCGCACCAGAACATTCTGGAAGCGGGCCCTTGCACAAGAGGACTACCAGTGGCAGCACCTGGGGGCACTGCAAGCCCTGCACTGCACCCTGAAGCACTGGGTGCAAAGACCTGCAGCTCTGGTGGAAGAGTTGGCGGGAGCAGTTTGCCCACGGCTGTGCCGTCTGTGAGCACCTGCAGACCCTGGTGCAGAGATTGCTGCCTTTTGCTGCTCCAGCCCCTACTGTCTCCCCAGCTACTGTTCCTCCTCCCACTCCTTCTCCCCCTCCCACTTCTCCCTCTACTCCCCCCCCCCCAAGGATGCTGAAGTACCTGCACCCGCGGTGGTGGGAGACAGTTGGGCCAGTGAGACCCCCAACCCTGAGCCCTGAGCTTCTCCTCCCCTTGTCTTCCCTTTCCAGCTCCCTCCTTCCATGTTTCCCCCTCCCCTCTCTCTCATCCTCTCTCCTCCCCTCTCCTGCTTTCTTTCCCCAGTCTCACATCTGTTTCATCCTCCCTCCCATCCCAGTTTTGTTCAATAAAGAGACTTTGTTTTCATCAACACGTATCTTTTATTTTACATCAGGAAGGGGGATTAGGGAGGGATAAGTGGAAGGATGTGAGAGAGGAATGAGGCACAAGCCCCCACTGGGGCACACCAGGGAGACTGTTACTGCTCCTCCAGATGGAAGCTCTCCCGCAGGGCCTCCTGGATATGGACAGCCCCCCGATGGACCTCCTGGATGGCAGCCGTGTGGGTCTCTGTGTACAGGCCGGCCAAGTGGTTGGCCTCTGCCATCCAGCCTGGCAGGAAAGCCTCCCCCTTCCGCTCACACAAATTGTGCAGCACACTGCCACCATGTGTGGAATATTCTGCTCTGAGAGGTCCAGGCAGGTGAGGAGGCATCTATAACGGCCTTCAGCCGGCCGAAGGCATCCTCCACTATGATGCAGGCCCTGCTCAGCCTGGCATTAAATGCCTGTCAGGAAGGGTTGTGGTGTCCCGTGTAGGGCTTCATGAGCCGGGATTGTAGGGGATAGGCCACATCCCCCACCAGGCAGACAGGCATGTCCACATCTCATACCGTGATGTGGCAGTCGGGGAAGAAAGTCCAGGCGTTCAGCCTGTGGTACACAGAGGCGTTGCAGTAAACCTGCTCATTGTGTGCTCTGCCGGACCAGCCCATGTTGATATCCACGAACTGGCCCCGGTGGTCAGACACAGCCTGCAGGATAACAGAAAAGTATCCGTTCAGATTGATGTACAGGGAGGCCTGGTGGTCTGGGGCACAGATGGGGATGTGTGTCCTGTCGATTGCCGCCCTCCCCCACAGTTGGGGAAGCCTAGGGCGCCAAACCCCTTTGTGACTGCATCCAAATTGGTGAAGTGGATGACTCGGTGGAGCAGCACTCTGTTGATGGCCTTGACCCCCTGCAGAGGGACACACAAAACTGAGATTTACTGGTGTGCCAGGGTGGCTGAGATTGCTCTCTCCCCGCCGCTGCCCCGCGCCTCTACTCCCCAGGAGCAACCCACCCCCCTGCAATCCTGGCCGCCTCAATCCTTAGTGAGGGTGGGACAGAACAACCCCCCCCGGGGAGGGGACTTTCACCACCTCCTCACCTTTTCCTTAGGGCAGCCCATTTCTTCCTTGCACCCCCCCCCTTCCTGGCACAGTGACCGGAGATTGCCATAGCTGCATGAGCACTGCTCCAATGGTGGATCTCCCCACGTCGAACTGGTTGCTGATGGATCAGTAGCTATCCAGTGTGGAGAGCTTTATAGGGCGATGGCACACGCTTCTGGAGGGGAATGGCGTGCCTCACGTGCGTGTGCAGAGCAGGGGCAAGCCACTCACAGAGTTCCAGGAAGGTGTCCTTCATTCTGAAGTTCTGGATCCATTGCTGGTGGACCTAGATGCGGCATGGCACACTGGTGTCCAGGAGCTGCAGCTGCTCCTCCACATACCTCAGGAGAGTCTGGAAGAAGGCCTGGGGTTGAGTTGCTGTAGATCCTGCGAGGCAGCCTGCAGAAAATGCTTCCAGGCTCGTAGCAACACGTCCAAGAGAAGCACCAGAGTGCCCAGGGGCAGCTCTGGCTACATGGTGCAGAGTGCTGTGGTGTCCGGAGAGAGGGCAACCAGAGCACGGAGAGGAAAAAAATGCTTTGCTGTCCCTCATCGAGGTAGGCAAGGAAGCAGGGAAACCTGAGAACTGGCTGTCCAGGGGGGTCCCTTTAAGCACAGGCCTCAGATAGCTTCAGGCAGCAGCCACACATAGTAACTCCTGACAAGATGCCCTGTCAGAACTGGTTCCGGCCAGCCTTAAATGCGATTCAGTGTCTAATCAGTGTGAAAGCGCTATTTCAAAATAGCAAAACTCTATTTTGAAATGCATTTTGTGTCTAGACGTGTTATTTTGAAATAACGTATTTTGAAATAACTATTTTGAAATAAGATATTTCGAAATAACACTGTAGTGTAGACATACTCTAATGTGCTGCAGGACCATTATTGTATTTTAATTTTTTCAGTTAGGTATGTCTACACTGCACAACTATTTCGGGATACCAGGTATCCTCACATAGCTGCCTTGCGTCTACAAAGCTGCCCATTATTTTGAAATATTTTTCAAAATAATGGGCACACTATTTCGCCATCCCAGTAAATCTTGTTGCACGATGGATAAGGGATAGCTCGAAATAGTGCATTATTTTGAAATTTGGTGCTGTCTATTTGCTTACTGCAAATTGTGTATCTTATTTCGAGTTCAGGGTGCTGTGTAGCCGCACCCTTACAGACTAAGATGGTTACCTCTCTGATATATATGATTTTACCTTATTTTAAATGTCAGTGCAGTTTGTCACAATCATGTTAAAGATAATCATCCAAAGAAGCAATAATTTGTTTATCAACAACTTCATTATTATGGTGTAAGAGCCTGATCCTGCACCCTTCCCTTTTCCATTTGAATAATCTCAACTGGCCAAAATCTGACATCGTTCCTTAATTCTCATAAAAAATTATTAATATCAGTGTTTCTCTTAGTTAAAAACTGAATAAGGATCTTACCATTTGACATTTTGATTTCCACTGGAGTATTTGCATGAATAAAGCTTTCCAAAGTTAGATGTAAAAATTATTTCTCTGTTTATTGACTGGTTAGCAGAGGATGCTGTTTTCCATTAAGACCACAGATACTGTTCTTGTGTGTATTATCTATTGTAACTATAACTCCAAAAATAATTCACCTCTATTTTTTCAGTGTAAATATGTTCAAATATAGATGTATCTCAGGAACTCTGTAAGCAGTATGCATGGGTTGCTGTGGTATGCATTCAAATGACTGTACATACATTGTAGGATAAAGGAACATGCTATGGGAGAAAAAAGTGAGACTGCAGGAACAAGCATATGTGCTGTTGATGACACAGCTCATCAAAGTGTTACAGAAGGAAATGACAAGAATATGCACCAGATGGTTCATAGCTATATAAAGGCACAAATGAAATCCACGCAGCAGCCATTAGCCTGTCACCTTCTGCACTCCTGAATACAATTGACGAGCAAGACCATACTTTTAATGACATTGCAGTGCTATAGGAAGCTATTATGCAGGTAAATAAAACTATTCTTCCTATTCAGGGAAAAGCATATCCAACTTCTGCACGGTGGGCAACTGAGAAGATTGATTTTTATTCCCACAGACTTGCTCACAACTCCATGTTGCATAGTTTGAATTCCATCTTTCCCTTTATCCATACAGTTTGGGAAACTTAATATATTGACCAGTTTTGTTTTTGTAATTCTTCATTATGTCCTTTTGTATATAAAAATCTTTTGAGTGATGTTTACCTCACTGTGTGGGATTTGTATCTCTTGGTTGTGATTTACTAAAGCCATTGCAGGTTTCAGCTCTTTATGGACCAGAAGGATTATTGACTGAACCGTGAAATGTGGACTAGTATTACATTAGGACGGTCATACAAACATGTAGTAAAAGAGTATTTCAACCTCTCTGTCAAAATAACTGTAACCTCCCATTCCTCCCTAGGGGTATGTTTACACTACAAAGTTAATTCGAACTAACAGACGTTAGTTCGAATTAACTTTGATAGACGCTATACACGCAAACCGCTAGTTCAAACTTAATTCGAACTAGCAGAGCGCTTAATTCGAACTAGGTAAACCTCATTCCACTGGCACAAGCACCGTAGCCATACCGTGCCCCTTTAAGGGGTCCGGGGCCAGAAGGGGGGCAGAAAAGTTTCCCTGGTTTGGCCCAGAGTGGCCACCAGGGCAAGCTGGGGAGGGCTAGCCTCCCACTAGTTCGAATTAAGTGGCTACACAGCCCTTAATTCGAACTAGTTAATCCGAACTAGGCGTTAGTCCTCGTAGAATGAGGTTTACCTAGTTCGAATTAAGCGCACCGCTAGTTTGAATTAAGTTCGAACTAGCGGTTTGCATGTGTAGCGCCTATCAAAGTTAATTCGAACTAACGTCTGTTAGTTTGAATTAACTTTGTAGTGTAGACATTCCCATAGTTACATATATATATAATGATACTTATAATGCTAAAACTATCCCTAAACTTACTTCCTATCCTTTATGGCAGGGGTTCTCAAACTTTTTGATACCGCGACCCCCTAAAATGTTCATTGAATTTGTGTGACCCCCCCCCCCAAAGTTGTTAAGGAAAAAGAAAAAAAAGTGGGAGAGCCAAAGAAAGTTAAGGGGACTTTCCACCTGAGGCCCTGCCCTTGATGGGGACCAGGCATGCTCCTCCCATACCTTGCCCAGATGCCTGGCTATTCTGTCAGCAGTCCTGCCTAAATTCTTGTGGCTGTGGCCTGCGTCCAGGTCTGGACCTGTGCCCAGGAGAGACAGGGTCTGGCTTTTAGCACCTCACTATTAAAATGTTCCAGTGCCACTGGTGTTAAACCTAATTGGGAAATGGGTGGTCCAGACCACGGCCCACCCAGACCCACCTGTAGCTACATCCCTGCTCTGTCTAAGAATCAAAGTCAGCTTTTTAGAACTAATGAAGCAATACGAGTCTGGCAGTCAACAATGAAAAAAAAATAATGTTGAGACAAAAAGACAAAGCTAGGCAAAAAAGACAGTGTGTCATCTTAAATCGTGAAGTATTGAATAGAAGACATTCAGCAAAAAGTATGGGGAAGGAAACATCTCAATTAGCTGGTCACTTGGTGAGTTATGGAAATATCATGATGAATGCAAAAGTTGAACAAATGGACTCTGAAGTGGCAATGGAATAACAAGCTATTGGTAATTTTGTCAAAGTAAAGGAAGAAACCTTCTACCCTGAAGACATTTCATTATGGCCAAAATTGATTTAATTGTCTATGATAGAATATTTCTTAACAAATAAATTGAAAAACATAGGTAACATGGAGAATTTGAGAAAAGAGCATGATGTTGGAAGATGAAGTAAATTTAGAGGTCTTCATTAGTCCCATTCTCTGAGGATGAAGAAATGGGACCACAGAAATGAGAAATTGCTTGATTTTGTTGGAAAACCACCAAGGCAGTCTACTGTTATGTTTGTTTTCCTTTACTATTGTAAGGGAATTATCTGCAAACATTTGTCAACATGCACTTTAATAGGAGAAATGTTGCAAGAGATATTGCTAATCATGAAACTTCTAAAGCTGATATTAATGTTACATGTAAGTTTGTTCAAAAATGTAAATTATCTGGAAGAATTGATTCTGTATTATGGGCTCAGTTTGAGAAGGAATGTTCTTAGTGGAAGAAAATGCTGAGATGTGGGGTTATCATGGTGAAACTGTTGTCTTTTTTGAGACTACCTCTAAGAGTCATCAGTGTCAAATTGAAAAGCCATTTTTTTTAACTTGCTTTGAATATCTTAGTGAATTTGACAATGAAGTTTGGAAAATTATCATTATTGTGGCTCAGGAAAACACAACTTTTTAATGCACCAAACCTACAATGAATTTATTACTATCATGACAGAGCAGCTCAGAAACCAGTTTACTGATGAGGTAAAGGATGCCAAGTACTATCTGTAGTAATAGAGAGGTAGCCGTGTTAGTCTGATCTTGCTAAAACAAAAGGAAAAACTATGTAGCATTTTAAAGACTAACAAGATGATTTAATAGGTGATGAGCTTTCATGGGCCAGACCCACTTCCTCAGATCATATTCCGGAAGAGAATTGCCATGACCATATATACCAACGGAATACAATGAAAAAAGCGAACACGTTATTAAACTGACAAATCAGATTTAGTACATAAGGTGGGGTGAGGGAGAGGTGGGAGGGAATAGCTATTTATGAGTCAATGAATGGCTAATCGGGGTGATAAGTGGGGAAACTATCTTTGTAATGGTTACAGTAATTAGCATCTTTGATAAGGCCCATTCATAAAGTGTCAAATTTAAGCATGAAAGAAAGTTCTGAAGTTTCCCTCTGTAATCTGGTGTTAAAGTCTCTTTGAAGTAGATGCATGTAGTAAGGTTGTTAAGACTATGTCCAGGTAGGCTGAAATGAAAAGCAACTGGTTTTTCCTTGTGAAGATGTCTGATCTGTGGGCATTAATTTTTTGGTGAACTATCTGAGAAGTCTGTCCAATATACATAGCAGAAGGACACTGTTGGCACATGATGGCATGAATTATATTTCTGGATGAACAGGAATATGTATTCTTGATCATATAACTGACATGGTTAGGTTCAGTGATGGTGTCACCAAAGTAAATATGTGGTCTAAGTTGGCAACAGAATTTGTTGCAAGGGAAAGTTCCAGGGTTGGTATTAATGTGGTATGTCCTGTGGTTGTTGGTAAGAATCTTCCTGAGGTTAAATGGTTGTCTATAGGGGTACGTCTACACTACATGCCTCTGTCGGCAGAGGCATGTAGATTTGTTTATTCAGCAAAGGTAAATGAAGCCGTGATTTAAATGATCGCGGCTTCATTTACATTTACATGGCTGCCGCGCTGAGCCGACAAACAGCTGATCAGCTGTTTGTCGACTCGCCGCTAGTCTGGACGTTCCCGCTGTCGACATCAAAGCCCTTTGTTGGCAGCCCCGGTAAACCTCATTCCACGAGGAATAACGGGGCTGCCGACAAAGGGCTTTGATGTCGACAGGGGGAACGTCCGGACTAGCGGCGAGCCGACAAACAGCTGATCAGCTGTTTGTCGGCTCAGCGCGGCAGCCATGTAAATGTAAATGAAGCCGCAATCATTTAAATCGCGGCTTCATTTGCCTTTGCCTACAACCCTAATCTACATGCCTCTGCCGACAGAGGCATGTAGTCTAGACACAGCCTAGGAGACTATGGGTCTGTCCCCCAGAGCCCCTCGAAGTATAGTATCCTGTTCCAGTATAGGTTGTAGGTTATTGATAATGCGTTGAAGGGGTTTAAGTTGGGGGCTATAGGTAATGACAAGTGGTGTTATATTGTTGATATTCTTGGGCCTATCTTGAAGTAGATGGTTTCTGGGTATTTCTCTGGCTCTTTCAATTGTTTTTTTTATTTCCCCCGGTGGGTAATTGTGATTTACAAATGCTTGGTAGATATCTTGAAGTTTCTGATCTCTGTCAGTGGGATTAGAGCAGATGCGGTTCTACCTAAGGACTTGACTATAGACGATGGATCGTATGGTGTGACCTAGATGGAAGCTGGAGGCATGTAGGTAAGTGTAGCAGTCAGTGGATTTTCTGTAGAGAGCGGTATTTAATTTTCCATTAGTGATTTGTACTGTGGTGTCCAGAAAATATATCTTTCATGTTGTATGGACCAAGCTGAGATTGATGGTGGGGGGCAGGTTGTTAAAGTCTCTGTGGAATGCGTCCAGTGTTTCTTGGCCATGGGTCCAGATCATAAAGATGTAATCGATGTAGCGTAAGTAAAGGAAGGGTAAAAGGGGACGGGATATGAGGAAACGTTGTTTTAAGTCATCCATAAAGATGTTACCATACAGTGGGGCCATGCACGTGCATACCCATGGCTATGCCGCTGATCTGGAGGTATAAGTTGTCCCAAAAGTGGAAATAATTGTGGGTGAGAACAAAGTTACATAGGTCTCCTACCAGATCGGCTGTGGTATCCTCTGGGATAGTGTTTCTAATCTCTTGTAATCCATCTTCATGTGGAATATTGGTGTAGAGATCTTCTACATCCATGGTGGCAACGATGATGTTATCAGGGAGGTTATCGATCTTTTGTAGTTTTCTCAGGAAGTCAGTGGTATCTCGGAGATAGCTGGGAGTGTTGGTTACATAGGGTTTGGGGGGTTGCTTCAGTTTTCATACGTGGTTTTTCAGAATTTGATGTGACTATGTCTGATAAGGTTCTCTTTATAACCTCGTAGCTCCTTTCCAAAGCCAAAACAGCATCTGCAAAACAGACCACTTGCTGTCATAAATTCTTTTGACTATTAAATGTTTTGCATTTGCTTGCACCAAGCATGATTGTGACATACTCCACAGATTGTTGAAACCAGAAAAAGTGTGTTTTAAACTAAGTAAAAAAAATGTGTATCTTCCTCACAAGATGCGGTTGCAGCATTGCACATTCAATATAAGGAATGTCTAGAGCATGGTATGAATAAAGCAGAAGGATTTGCATTGTTCAGTTGTGCTTCTAGACCTGGATATTTTCCTCCACATTTGCGGTGTTATCAAAGCTCTGCCCATGAAGCCATTGCAGTAGTTCACTGCCCTCCTGTGACAGTAGAATCATGCTATGATGATAAGTCTCCCCATGCCAAACTGGTTCCCCACAGAGCAGTAGCTGTGTGGCATGGTAAGCTTCCAGAGAGTGATGGCGACTTGCTTGAAGGGGGTGGCGGGTTGCATGCGGGTGTCCTGTCGCCAAGAGGCAGATGTGGGCCACTCATAGTGCTCCACGAAAGTGCCCTTCTGCATGCAGAAGTTTTTTAGCCACTGCTGATTGTCCCACTGTTCCAAGACAATCCGGTCCCACCAGTCAGAAGTGGTGTCCTAGCAATAGAAGCAGTGTGTGAACAGTGTGCTGGGAAGTATGGAGGGGACTGTGGGGTAGAAAGAGCACCTGGGCTGGGGTGAGGAGATGCCCCAGTCTGAGCTGACCATCTTGGTCCTGCAGTGCCATAAGAGCGTCCTGCATTAATTGTGCCAGATGGTGCAGCAGGAGGTCTAAGAGCCTGACACTGTTTTGCAGCATGTCTGGCTCCATGGTAACACTGCTGTGGCATCCTCAAGGGCAACCAGAGCACATGGTGTGGTGTTTGCTGTCCCTCAAGAAGGTAGGCAAAGGTGAAGAGTCTGAGCCAAGGAACTGGAGAGGGGAGCCCCTATATGTGCAAGCCTCAGATAGCATCAGGCAACAGCTCCAGGAAGTGACTGCTGTCCTAATGCCCTGCCAAGAGTGCTTCCGGGGGGCTTTAAATGCAATTCAGGGTCCAATGAGTGTAGATGCTTTATTTGGAAATGGTTATTTTGGGAGTTATTATTTCAAAATAACCTTGTAGTGTAGACACTGTGTCCAGTTTTGCATTCCACAGTTTGAGAAAGATGAAGAGAAATTGTATAGAATTCAGAAAAGAGCAACAAAATGATAAAAGGTCCCACATGAGGTCCCATATGAGGAGAGGTTAAAGCGACTGGGACTTTTCAGTTTAGAAAAGAGGAGACTGAGGGGGGATATGATAGAGGTCTATAAAATCATGAGTGGTATGGAGAGGGCTGATAAAGAAAAGTTATTTATTAGTTCCCTAAATAGAAGAACTAGAGGACACAAATGAAATTAATGGGTAGCAGGTTTAAAACTAATAAAAGAAAGTTCTTCTTCACACAGCGTATAGTCAGCCTGTGGAACTCCTTGCCAGAGGAGGCTGTGAAGGCTAGGACTATAATAGAGTTTAAAGAGAAGCTAGATAATTTCATGGAGGTTAGGTCCATAAAAGGCTATTAGCCAGGGGATAAAATGGTGTCCTTGCCCTCTGTTTGTCAGAGGCTGGAGAGAAATGGCAGGAGACAAATTGCTTGATCATTGTCTTTGGTCCACCCTCTCTGGGGCACCTGGTGCTGGCCACTGTCGGCAGACAGGATAGTGGGCTAGAAGGCCCTTTGGTCTGACCCAGTACAGCCGTTCTTATGTTCTTATGTAAGGTTTAGAAAACCTGATCTTTGAGGAAAAAGTAAAAACAGTCCCTCCCAAACAAACAAAAACAAACAAATGAACAAAAACCTGTATATTTAGTTTTACAAGAGAATACTGAACTTGATACATTTGTGGAGAAGATGGGGTGATGAAATAGCCTACAATGGGATGTAGCAGACATCTGCAAAGCCTGAGGACAGACATGTATTAGGAAAGGTTCTGTGTTACTACTTCTGTCCCAGATGTCTGGCTGATTGGTGGGTCTTCCCAACATGCTCGAGGTATAACTGAGCACTATGTTTGGGGTTGGGAAGGAATTTTCAGATTAGCAGAGAGACCCTGGGTGGGAGGAGGAGGTGTTACCTTTCCCGTGAAGGAAGGTATAAACTTGTAGGTATAAACTAATGTGCAGGTTGAACCTCTCTAAACTGGGACAGTTGGACCATGGATGTTGCTGGATCAGAGAGTCCCGGTAAAGGGCTGGTGACTGGGAGCCAAACGTTCTGTACCTAGGCTGCCCAGCGGCGGTGGGAGGGCTGACTGTAGTACTCATACAACAAAACTATAAGTGACTTACTGGAGGCCATGCGTGATCAGAGTAAGGGCATATCTACACTATAAAAATATTTCACAATTACTAAATTAGACTTAATTACTCCTGATTTAACAAATTAGAAATAGCGTGTCTGCACTAGGGAGAAGCCTCAATTAGTCCAAGGCAGGCTATCGGACTTAGAGCCCCAGGATGCACTGGGGCATAATTATTTTGAAATAGCAGCATTGGAACATCCACTCTACCATTATTTAAAAATAACTATTTCAGAATCAGTGTTACTCCTGATGAAAAGCAGCAGTACAGATTTCAAATTCTGTAGCCCATTATTTCAAAATAATGGGCTTGGTAGTGTGGATGCTCTGCTTATAAATTCGACCTTGGAGGTGTTATTTCAAAATAAAGTCCTAGTGTAGACCAGGGCATAGGGAACTTCATATGCTCTTTTAAGTCAAAATAAGTAGGTTTTGTACTTATTGTATGTATGGGGGGCGGAGAGGGGGATGAGATGAGGGCAGATGGACACTTACTTTTTTTTCTCAAGCAAGATTACTCATTCCTATTTATGTTACAGAACAGCATTCTACTTCCTAGTCATATGCCTCTTACCCTTTACATTCTTTGTCTTTCCCAGTTATTCAAGTGTACTGTCACCTTTCCACACAGCAGACTGTATTTTTTTCTCTTAGCTTTCTCTTTTCCCCCCCTATATGAAATGCATATAAGAAAACATAGTAAGCAGTATGATGTCACAGTTCAGGATGAGCTTTCAGGCTAAACACAGCATTCCCCCTGTAAAATTGTCTTTGCCGAATTCATCAAGATCTGTCTGGTGGAGTACCCTCTGGATTAGGTTATGCTCTGCACTTTGCCATGAATACATGTGTCAGACAATACACTTACATATGTTTTGGGTGGATGAAATGAGCATTATGCAGACTTTCATGCTGGGTCAGATTATCTTTTGAACGAGCTCTACTTAGTTCAGCATTGGTATTAAAAATGCACTGACAATCTTCATAAATCAAGCTCGTGTAAATGTCTTCGCCTGTTTTTCCCACCCCTCTCACTAATGTGCTGGTAAATTACAGCCTACAAAATCCCAGGCATGGCTACATATCAGAAATTCTGTATCAACTGAGTATGTATTTTGTATCCTTAGGGGTGCAGGTGTTTTGCATATTTTTATTTAATTTTCCAGATTTAAAATAGATTTGAATGTGTAGAAAGACTTTATGCAGTTTGGGTAACTTTTTAAGTTTCCTAAATGAGTGTGTTCATCCATATTATTTAGTGTCTTTGTATCCCGTTGTGACTCAGTACAGCCTCCCTGCAATCAGAGACTTTATAACAAATGGAAATCTCAATATATCAATCTCAATCTAAATCTCAATATCTCAATATATTTGAGAGAGTTTGTCTGTGAGTCTGACTGTGTGAATGTCTGTCTGTCTGTTCAATAACTCCTCCTAAACAGTAAATGCTAGAACCACCAAATTCAGTATACAGCTTCCTCTTATCATAACTTAAAACAACGCAAAAGGTTTGATTGTGCTAGGAAAAAGAATGTGCCTGGAATAAGATTGCTTTTCATAAAACCATACAGAAAAGAGACAGAATCACCAGGCTGGTGCAACGGACTAGCTGGGGGCACCTGCCCCCATCTGGGACTGTCCCATCCCCAAGCCTCCCCCTCCCCCCGGCACTCTTTAGGGAAGGCAGTGGCTGGACTGAAGCTCCCCCCTCTCCCTGATTCATATGGGAACATTATTGTCTGTTCCCCTTTGTCATGAAGTGAAGGGAAAGTGCATAGTTTTCTGGCTGGGGAGTTCAGGGGGCAAACAGACCTGGACCTATTCCTCCTCTGGTTGCAGTGGCCATGGAGAGGCACTTCTCACTTGGTCCTAAGCTGTTGTGGTGAGAGCACGCTAGAGTTGTCCTCTATCCCCGGGGCGGCCTGAATACTGACCCTTCCTCCCCAGCCTCCCCCCCCCCCAGAGCAATGATTTCAATAAAGAAAAACAAAAATCAATTGAGCTAAGGTCCTGAGCAATGCTGGATAAATCTTCTAGTATTCATATATAAATATATATATATTTTATTCCAAAGTATTATAACAGCAAAAGCACACATTTGGTTTGTGAATAAGGGATTTTAGCCAAAGTAAATGAATCAAAGAGTTTTAATTCACTTGGGTTCAAATTCATTTTGGCCTGTCACATTAAACAAGAGAAAGCCATCAATCAGAAAGAAGCAGTGAGGCATAATATTAAACAGCTGAACTTGTCAAAATAATCACTATGTAGTTATGAAGTTGTATTCAGTGCATCACATCTTTGTAGCTATTGCCATTGTGTTCTGTTTTTACCTGCTTTGACAATTTGATTTGTTTTTCTGAGACATTCATGAAATGCAACCCTTACTTTAGAGAGCTTTGAGTCATTGAGTTATGGTGGTGTTAATTGTATTTAAATATTTTACTTTTTTTATTTCAAAAAAGCACTTTGGTGGAAGGACATTATCTCTCTCTCTCTCTCTCTCTCTCTCTGTATGTCTACACTGCCACCCTAGTTCAAACTAGGGTGGCTAATGTAGGCATTCGAAGTTGCAAATGAAGCCCAGGATTTAAATATCCCCGGCTTCATTTGCATCTTGCCGGGCGCTGCCATTTTTAAATCCCCGTTAGTGCGGACTCTGTGCCCGCGGCTACACACGGCACATAGTAGGTAGTTTGAATTAGGCTTTCTAATTCGAACTACCATTACTCTTCATAGAACGAGGTGTACCGGTAGTTCAATTAGAGAGCCTAATTCGAACTACCTACTCCATGCCGCGTGTAGCCGTGGGCACAGAGTCCGCACTAATGGGGATTTAAAAATGGCGGCGCCCGGCAAGATGCAAATGAAGCCGGGGATATTTAAATCCCGGGCTTCATTTGCAACTTCGAATGCCTACATTAGCCACCCTAGTTCGAACTAGGGTGGCAGTGTAGACATACCCTCCCCCTCTCTATGTATATATATAAAGTTTTCCTGCTGGACGACAGAATGTTCCTTCCGGGTAACAGAATGATGTAATCACGTTATCAGTGTCATCAGTGTCAACAGACTTTCTCAGTGAAGCAAAAGCAGCCACAAAAAGGGGGGTAGGCTCAGCCCTCCCATTGTTATTTATTGATCATTATTGCTACTAGAAACATTTTTATGGCTGTTTGCTCACAGGTTACCGTATGCTTGTTGCAAAGCGGTATTTCTTTGAAGAACTGTACTACAAAACTAAAAGTACAATTCTGTGTGCATATGAAGCCCAGAGTTTACATGTCTACTTTATGAAAAGTCATTCACTAATTTTCTAAATGTTGTTGGAATGAGCTATTAAAATCTTAATGATAAAACATCAGACTGTACAGCTCTCTTGGAAGAGCAAGAGAGAGAGAATTGCATAAGCAGACAACCTTAGTTGTAAACTGCTTTATGATTAGTAAAAGGCTTCATTTTAGTTCCAATGTTTTTCATGTTTAGTTCCAGTGTATTTCATGTCAATATAGTTGACAGCACATTCTCTGTCTAGGTAGAAGGAAGGAAGGGTATGTCTACACTACCCCGCTAGTTCGAACTAGCGGGGTAATGTATGCATACCGCACTTGCTAATGAAGCCCGGGATTTGAATTTCCCGGGCTTCATTAGCATAAGCGGGGAGCCGCCATTTTTAAATCCCCGCTGCTTCGAACCCTGTGTAGCGCGGCTATACGGGGCTCGAACTAGGTAGTTCGGACTAGGGTCCTATTCCGAACTACCGTTACTCCTCGTGAAACGAGGTGTACCGGTAGTTCGGAATAGGCACCCTAGTCCGAACTACCTGGTTCGAGCCCCGTGTAGCCGCGCTACACAGGGTTTGAAGCAGCGGGGATTTAAAAATGGCGGCTCCCCGCTTATGCTAATGAAGCCCGGGAAATTCAAATCCCGGGCTTCATTAGCAAGTGCAGTATGCATACATTACCCTCCTAGTTCGAACTAGGAGGGTAGTGTAGACATACCCGAAGAGAGTTAATGTAATATTAATAAATAAATAATTTAAAGATAGGAAACTAGTAATACTTGAATATTAATTGGAATCATACTAAAGGAACAGTTAGGAAACAGATATATAGCTAGACACTTTCTTTTCTGTGTTCACTAGCACATAATTTTTGGTCTATAAACTATTGATGTGTAACTACTGCGTCAAGCCAGATTTTTTTATCTTGAAGTCCTTGTTTTTAAACCTGATCAACAAAATGACATCTAAATTTACATTTCCCCCCTCAGCTTGACAGTCAGGAAAGCACAGCCTTCCTTAGACAGATGTTTGTACTTGATAAGATGCACTAATGCATGGACCATTAGCTGAACTCTTGTGTAAGTCGTTAAAGATTCAAGTTGTTTAACAAATTGATATCTGTGCAGAAAACAGAAGACCAAAAGGGACTATGAAATGATGCAGTAGTTCTTACTGACAGTTAAGATCAACAAGACATACTATATCTGGCAGGGTGTGAAAAGAATGCCAATAGGGCATATTCCACAATAAGCTTGAAACAAACTGATTGAATGAAACGGAACATAAATTAAAACAACACTTCCCTCCTTCTCTGACTCCCAAAATGAGCCGAAATAGCATTTTTCCTATTTTATTCTAGTTTTGCATATTGATGTCCTTTTAAAATGGAATTTTAACACTAAATAAAAGTCTGCATTAGTTTTGCAACTTTCATTTTTTGCTGATAGATATGTGTACACTGTATCAGATACCACCAATCAGCAAACATTTTCACAGATTTTTTTTTCTTTTTAGGGATGGGCATGAGATTGAAAGGCCAAGTGAAGGTGATTATAGGGACTGCCAGTAGATAGAAAAGTGGGGGTGAATGGAGGGACTGCAGTAAAGAGATGAAGGAGCCCAGGTCTACACAAGCAGTTATTTCAAAATAACCCCCCTTGTTGCAAAATTATAAGTGGATCATCCACACGACCAAGCCTGTTATGGTAAAATAATGGTCTTGTTATTGTGAAATCTGTGCTTCTGCTATCCTTGGGGAATAAGCTTATTTTGAAATAGCTATTTCAGGAGTTATTATTTCAAATTTAGTTATTTTGAAATAATTGCCTAGTATAGACATTCCCTGAATGAGACAGAAACTGATTGCAGGGAGTGGAATGGGAAGAGGAAAGGAGACAAGGATGAAGAGAGGGTTGAATAAAAACAGAAAAAGTAAGCTGAAAATGTTAGTATATATTGAACAGAAAGTAGACAGGAAAAACAGACAGTGAACAAGATGGAAAGTACTGATATACTCTGGGAAGAAAAAAAAGTGGAGCTAAGGAAAAATTAACAGGTAAGAAGAAGGAAGAACCAAAAACAAACAAAACCGATACAAAGACTGATGCTAAATATTCCAGTAAAATAGAGAAAATGTATCTTTACACTACATTTTATTGCATCATTGCCACTTTGTGCTTTCAGTTGTGTTTGTGTACAGGATTTAGAGATTTATTAGGTCTTTAAACATTTTCACCAGTAGCCAGCAAAAACAGGTAAGCATGTGTCTAGTTTTATATATGTGAAAAGTTGTTTTGCTATCATACTTAAAGTTCAGCATATACTTAAGTGCTTTGCTGGATTTGGGCCTATACTTTTCTCAGTTTTTAGGGTTATTATTTAAAAATGTGCACATCTCAAGCACATTCTCATCTTGAACTGTTACATATGTTTGTAGGGAATGTATGTTTCATACAGTGCTGTGCTTGAATGAGAACTTTGCAAAAACTTGTGGCATAGACAGAGTAACAAATCAAAACTTGAATTTTGTTTTTTTGCAATTGTAGATCACTGAGGTCATCAAAGACTTTACTGAAATCAGTCTGTCTTCTCATTGATTCCATTTGGCTTCAGAACAGACTTAGTACCTGTTAACCTATACATTCTGGCTTTGGATTCATTTTTTATATTAACATGTTCTTATCTCATAGGAATGAGCAGGTTTCTTTTCTTATCTCTACTGTAGTTTCAATCCCTTATTGTAGATGTTGAGACTGATTCTATTGCCTCATGTTCCCACTAAAGATAATAGGATTTTTACTATTGTCTTCAGTGGGATCAGGATTGAACCAACTGTGTTTGATAGATGTTAGTCAATCAGTCAGTCAGTCATAATAGGGAAATATTTTAGCAATAATAGATATTTAGTAGGGCAAGGATGTGCAACCTATGGCTCTCGAGTCAGGATGGAACCAAATACTGCTCTTTTGTCATTCTCCAAATACATGCAACTTTTTAAATTAAAAGGAAAAATTAATTCAACATTTAAAAATGTTTTATTACTCATGTAGCTTGAATGGGTGCATGAACCTGAATTTGACTAGTTATGATGTAAACTTCAAGGAAATGTGTGAAAAGATGCAAAGGCAGAAGTCCCATTAAATAAAGTCTGTGAGTACAATGTTTCATTTATGCTATTATTAATCATCACGTCAATTATCAATAATGTAAGTATTTTCAGTCATGCAAATGGGCATTCTTATATGGCTCTTTGTTGGCCACTTGTTCTGAATTTTGATATACTTTGGCTCTTTGCTTTGAAAAGGTTGCCAACTCCTGTAGGAGGTTGTTTCTAGCCATATTTTATAGTCATACTATCTAGCATGTAAATATAGAGGGAGAAACTACTATTTTCTAAGTGATGTGAAACAGAACTTGCAGTCTGGATGGGAAGTATGGTTTATGTTTTTTAGCCATAACAACAGCCCTGTAATTTTACTTTATATAAAAGACTCAGAGCCTGGATGAAAATTTTACCTATAAATACATTGTTGGGTAGGTTTATCAGTCCAGCAACCTAGTCAAAGGTGAATCTGCCTTGTTTGTTTTCCTGCTGCTAGATATTTCTGCCTACTGATTCCCACTTCCACTGGAGTCAGTGGCAAATTTCTTACTGACTTCAAGGACAGCAACACTTATCTCTACGTAAGTATGTTAGTAAGTATTAAAGTGGTTGGAAGGGGAATTTTCTATTGCACTTTAAGAAAAAACTTTTCTTCTGAGAGGAATTTGTTTGCTTTTTATCTTCCCAAATAAATGCACTAACATATTCTAAAAGTCTCAGATGGGTAGCTGTGTTAGTCTGTAACTTGAAAAAAACCAACCAATGAGTTGTCTATAGACCTTGGAGACTAACAAATATATATATTACAGTGTTTCCTAACTGGCCATGCTGGTTTGTTTACTTATTGGTGCTGCATCCACAGAGTCTTGCAGCTCCCATTGGCTCCAGTTCACTGTTTACAGCTCCCGTTGGCTGCAAACGGTGAACCGGACTCAATGGGAGTGGCGAGGCTTTGTGGCCACAGCACTGGTAAGTAAACAAACAGGCGTGGCTAGTTAGCATGTTTCTCAATGTGGTTTCGCAGACCACTTTGAGAAACAATGCTTTCATATCATTAGCTTTCGTGGGCATATCTGAAGAAGTGGGTAGTGCCCACGGAAACCCAACATATTCTGAAATGTTGGTCATATTAAGCAGCCAACTTTCTATACCAAATACATAGAGAATCAACATGTGCTCTTTATCATTAAACCATTTCTGTAGAAATTCTCAGTAGGGGAAGATGGAAAAAGACAGTCGTATCAGACAAAGTAATGCAGTTGTGAATGCATAAGTAAGTTACAAAGGCTGTCCTGCATAAGATAGCTGAACTACACAGCTACATTAATTTCAATTTTAAAAAATCTTAACGGTTTTAGTAGATTTTTATATAGAATCCAAATTAACTGGCTGAATGTTTCACTCAGTAAATGACAGAGGCTGTGCATTAGGAGCAATATATCAAGAGATAATTGTCAGTCTGCAAGTAAATGAGATAACAATCAGACTTGCACAAAAATTATACTGTCTAAAAATGCTTCCTAGGATAGCATAAATGAACTTGTAATCAGGCAGTAAGACGTTAGTGTTAAGGAATGAGTTTTGTGAAACAACTGCCTGACAGAATTCTAATAGGATCTTATCAGGGTCAATAAAAGAAAATCTACCACAACAGTAATGAAATCTGCTAGAGTGGCTATGTCAGTTTTGCCCATGCCTTAGAGATAATCTAAGGGAATTTTGCATATATTTTTGCCCTTTCTTTTACACACCTAGCTAGTATGAGACTATGTTGCTTGTCTGATAGCAGAGCAGGGATAGTTATGAATTTTGCAGGGCAAAATTAGAACTCTCACTTCTCCAGCAGATGGAATGGTTTGGAGAGATCACAAGCATGGATAACAATAGAAAGATCCACAACTTAAAATGAATCCACTAACCGAGAAGTTTTTTTTTCAAAGAAGTGCTCTTGGTAATATCTGCCATCTCCTAAGGTTGTTTTCCCATAAGCCAATCAGCATAGTCTATATCTAACCTAGTATCAAGTTGAAGTCTTGCCTACACTATAAGATTGAATTTATTAAGGTTGATATTTTAGCACTCAGTTTTGTAAAGTTGGAGGAGCATGTCCCCACTGGGTACAAGAGTTTGACATGGTGCTTCCCCAGTATGTTGCTTACCATCAACTTTGACAGTGATTCATTCTGGGTTAGGCTCCCAGTGCCTGATGGGACAAAGGCAGTGCAGCAGTTCTGGGTCAGCATCCCATAATATTCTAATCTTCTCCCTCCCACCCTTGCTTGAAAACAAATCTTTTTGTACCCTTTTTTCTCTGGTTATTCATGCAGATGCCATAACAGGGGAAGAACGGACTGTGTTCAGCAGCAAAGTGCTATGGCAATCCTAGCAAACATCTTGTGCCTTATGTTGAAATATGTACAGAGCCTAACCAGGGTCCTCTGGAGTGAGGAAGAATGTGAGAAGGCCATGCACAGACACTGATGTGTGACACATGTGATGGAGCGATTGGCAGATGCTGCTGGTAGTCGATCCTCTTGACACAGTGGAACATCGGTTCTGGTGCCCTGAGACCAGCACAGAGATTTTGTTCTACTCTTGAGCCATTAGTTCAGGAACCAGAAATGTGGGATGACAAATATCAATTGTGTTTTCCCATTCTTCTCTTCCAGCACATTAGTTAATAAGATTAGGAGGATTCTTATTCAATCCTGCTTTTCTTGTTCATTCCTGCTCAAACCTTTTGCAAAAGCCTCCGCTGCATTCAGCAGGAGCCTCAAGCTGACTCCAATGATTTATTTAGAATAGAACACAAACTTCATGCAAGCATTTCAAAGCATTTGTAGAACTAAGTTAGCACTGACAGGGGGCCCCCGAAGAACTGAAATATTTCGTTCAAGAGGCAATTTCCAAATCAAGTGTTAATGTGTTGATTTTAAGAAGAACTATCACAATTTTTTCGAGCTTTGTCTTTCCCACTTTCTGCTCCAATGATCTTTCATGGATTAGCAAATTTTGAACCCTGTATTTTCATGATCTCTCTCTGCTTTGGAACTCTTCAGCAATATCCTCTACGGAAACACAGATAAATTCACTTGGACTTCCCAATCAACAGGGCTGATGGAACTCAGGCATGTTACATTTAGACATGTCACTGGCACTATATTCCTGCCACTATACACAAAGGCTGTGTCTAGACTGGCATGAGTTTCCGGAAATGCTTTTAACGGAAAAGTTTTCCGTTAAAAGCATTTTTGGAAAAGAGTGTCTAGATTGGCACGGACGCTTTTCCGCGAAAGCACTTTTTGCGGAAAAGCGTCCGTGCCAATCTAGATGCGCTTTTCCGCAAAAAAGCCCCGATCGCCATTTTCGCGATTGGGGCTTTTTTGTGGGAAACAAATCTGAGCTGTCTACACTGGCCCTTTTGCGCAAAAGTTTTGCGCAAAAGGACTTTTGCCTGAATGGGAGCAGCATAGTATTTCCGCAAAAAGCACTGATTTCTTACAGTAGGAAGTCAGTGCTTTTGCGGAAATTCAAGTGGCCAATGTAGACAGCTGGCAAGTTTTTCCAGAAAAGCGGCTGATTTTCCGTAAAACTGGCCAGTCTAGACACAGCCAAAGTGAGTTTATTCTGTAAGGCATGGGTAGAGAACCTCTGACCCATGGGCCAGATGTGATTTTTCTGTTTACCTGATTGTCTGTTGGCACAGAGCCCTGCAGCTCCTAGTGGCTGCAGTTCACCATTCCTGGCCAATGGTGGGTAGCTGTGGGAAGCAATCGTCCATCCTGCATCACTTCCTGCACCTCTTATTGGCCAGGAATTGTGAATCACACTTTTTGGAGTTGCGAGCAACTATGCCTATGAACACTCAGGTAAACAAACCCATTTGGTGTCCCGCCAGTGGCTGACCCTGTTGAACTGCATGCAGCCAGCTCACAAGAACTTCCCCACTCCTCTGTAAGGCTTCATACCTTGGTTAGGGAGTGAGTGACATTCAGTTTTATACTGGTCTTCTCTCCCACTCAAGGAAAATTTTAAGATGCAAAATAGGAATTTTTAGTGATAACATAGAAATTTAAAGTTACACAGATTAAAGTAAATTAATTGAAAATATCCACTAAAAGCATGGGTTTTTTTAATCTTAAAAAACCCTACAACACAACAAATAACATACAATTGAAGGCTGATACAAATACATAAGCTTGCAAGATAATTTCAAACCAGAAAGCTGTGTTTATCCCCACAGACACTGGTTAATGTGAAAACATGATTCATAAGAAACAGCTATGAAAAATCCAAGGAACAGTCACAAAGCACCACCTGTATATTCAGGAAGCATGAAAGTTTCAATTTGATCAGATCAAAAAGCACACTGAGGATGACACACAGGGATTCCCCAAGGACTTCACTCTGTTGGCTACAAGAAAAATAGGCTTTTATTAAAGCTAAAATTTCCACAGCTCACTGCACACTCACATAGAAACTGTCACTACACTACAGATAACTGGGAGAGGAAGGAGGAAAATTGAGGTGTGATGTCCATTGCTTTCAGAGGGATATATAATTAACCAGTGATTTTCTTTAACCAGGATTTTTAAAAATGGAATATACAGACTCTGCTATACCGAATGAAATTCTTTTCACCAACCAGAATGCAAGGATGCTTTTTATGTAGTTGTTTATAGCTGCACACGTCCCCTATTATGTAACAATTCCATAGGATCTGATTGTTCTAGCTATTTGAATTGCAAAATTTTATTGCCATAATAATTTCTGAACTCTGAGGCTACGTCTACACTGCAGGCAGTGTGGACGCTCTCTTGCGCAAGAAACCCCTGTTGCCCATCCACACTGCCTTTTTCCACAAGAGCTCTCGCGAAAGAGGGCTTATTCCTCATGGGGAGAGGAATAACTCTTGTGCAAGAAGCCTTCTGTTCCGACGCTTTACTGTAAATGTACTTGAGCAAGAATGCACGTGCAGTGTAGACGCTCTGAAAGTTTTTGCGCAAGAACAGTTGTTCTTGCGCAAAAAACCTGTAGTGTAGACATAGCCAAATTGTCTTGCATACAGCCAAAGTACAAGGATTTAGATAATTATATGGTAATTTTTCATCTGTAGTGTGAACCTACTAATACTTCTACTCTAGTTATTATGCTTCCTCTTTGGAGTATTTCTGTATTTATAACTATCAAGTTGTTTTCTATTAATAGAGATGGTGCACCATTTTTTATTCAAACTAAAAGAGCAACATCTCCCACATTTTTTCATTGCTTAGCCAAACTTAGCACATATCAGAAGAACAGCTGACTAAAGTTGAAACCAAGCACAACTGAGATGATGCTTATAGGTAAAATCTCTGAATAATTTGAGGCAGATATGCAGCTGACCTACATTCTCATACCTATGTTGACTTGAGTGCAGGTATAAAAAGTTATTATACTAGTTGAAGTTCTGCCCCATGCATCTTTAGGCAAGAGGCAGACACCACTGATTTGGTCAACTTACTGTACACTCTCTAGGCACATGCATGCCAGACACCATTTCAAAGCTTTTTGTTTGTACGTTAAGATGCGGAATGATTTGTTGCTGTTACCACAGTGTGGTTTGTGAGAGCTGTAAAATGTTCTTTGTCTCTCTTCCATGCAAAACTTATTTGTGGATTTTCTGTCTTCTCTGCTTTTTTTGTTAGGTGACTGCTTTACCACATTAAATGACCCCTTTGAAATATTTGCATTTCTTTATATCATCTTAATGACTCTATGTATTATTTCAAATTACATCAAATTGGATTTCTTTGTGGCCTCAAAGCATCACCACAACAACCTAACTGGTAAAAGAAGAATCTAATAATCTATTTATACAAGTTACCATTGCAATGTAATAATATTATAGATATTTCTGATCAATATTATCAGCTCATTGTACATTATGACATCTGTCAAGGAAGTGTGGGTTACTTCAGACTTCCTTGCTTTGACATGCTCACAACTCTTCCTGGTACAGGCAGAATTAAGGTTTTGTGGATGCTCAGATGCCATTAGGTCCTTCAAGAATACAGGAAATAGTTCATAATCCACATTTTCATCCATGTTGCAGTGTTGATCCAATATCTGGTTTACCTATGTGCAAAGACATCTAAATTTGCTCTCCAATATGTTTTTTTTTACATCCTCTTCAAAACTGCCCTTACCTGGTGAGAATTTAGCAAGTGGCTTGTGTTTTGTTGGCTGTATTGAGGCATGAGCAATTCAAGTTTGTATTGGTCTCTCTCTCTCTCTGGTCATACAGCACTGCTACCAACTTCCCTTGCTGCAAAAATTGAGGCTCACCCATCACTTTCTTCCAGTTGAGCAAGATCTCTCAAGAGGCAAGCTCCCGTTGTTTTGACAACATTAAACAAGAAAACCTCCCGCCTCCAAACCAAATAGGAATGACAGTCATATACTGTTAATGCATGTACAGTAGAAAATATATTGCAGAAATCTTGAGTGAGTGCATCACAAATTGCATGCACAGGTATGAAGATGGCTTGACTGGTTTGAAGAAGCTAATTGCACATCTCTAAAACATCTCCATTTGTTTGTCACGAATATCTGTGATTTTCGGTAGAAATTTTTGTACTTCTGATATTACATACACTACAGTAGATATGTTGATCTTTGCAGATGTTATTCAGGATCAGATGGGTAATTCTATTGTTGATAACATGGTTTGTGAGAGCTGTAAAATGTTCTTTGTCTCTCTTCCATGCAAAACTTATTTGTGGATTTTCTGTCTTCTCTGCTTTTTTTGTTAGGTGACTGCTTTACCACTTTTCTTGGGTTATTCTGGCCATGACTTGTGAGTGTGCTACTGAAAAGAACTGGCTTCTTTCTTGTCAGTCCTACAATCCCTGTCTTTTGAGTCTTTGAAAGTTTTCTCTATTCCCATGTCACTCCAAATTCCATTGAGACAACCAAGAGTTTGATGCACAAAAGATTTCCCAAATTCAAAAGCACTTCAAATTTTCAGGGAGACTTAACATATCAAGAATATAGACTGGAGTGCATTTCCCGTGGTTAGACCCACTTACAATAAAGAATTATGACAGCATGACACACTGTATGTAGGTGAAGTTTCCAATCATCTTCTCACTCTGCATGGACATTTAGAAGTACCTGTATAACCAGGAGAAGATGATCACAGAAGACTGGCTATTTCTGTATGTTTTAAATTCTTCTGGTAGTGGTTGCATATGCTGTGTTATAGCATCATTGAAGTCTTTAATGACATAAGGACTCACTAACCTCAGATTCAAATACTTTTTGAGTGTCAGCCAACATATCTCATAGAAATACTGGAAATACTTGAGTGCCTCCTCCTTGCTCACATCATTTAACAAGTGAATGAAATTTCAGAGTATTCAGAGTTTCAGATTCCTAGAGTAAAACCACATACAGCATAGTTGAATTGCTTAACAGGAAGTATTTGGTCTGCAGCACGAATTGTATACACAACATACTAACAAGAAGGTTTACCAGTCCTACGTTTCCCAGTGTATGCAGTGAAACAGCACAGGGTGTGAAAACCCTAACCTCTGTTTGTCAGAAGCTGGGAATGGGCAACAAAGGAGGGATCACTTGATGATTACCTTTTCTGTTCATTCTCTTTGGGGAACCTGGCATTGGCCACTGTCAGAAGACAAGATACTGGGCTAGATGAACCTTTGGTCTAACCCAGTATGGCCGTTCTTATGTTCTTATGTTTAACTACCCATTTCAATCACATTTGTAGCAAGTTCATTTGGGAATGTCCATTTCACTTGTTGAGTTACCGGATAGATGAGCTACTGACCTACGGTCGGAATTGCATGCTGCTGCACTACAGCAGCTGACGTTTCCACATTGTAGTATAGATAGGGGCCATGTCAGTTGATTTGGCATCCACAATAGGTCTCTATGTTGGTGCTCTTTTTTTTTTTTTTTTTTTTTGCTTGTGATTGAAACCAGTCCAAAATAGAATCACTGATATGAACAGTATCCATGAGTATGAACAGTATCCATGTTTTGTTTTGTTTTTTATATTGGCAGGACATCAAAAGATAATTATTTTAAAAGACACCAGAAGGGCTCTTGGGCAGCATTCATTTGTAGGTGACGAGTTTATTTTTTCAAGAACTTTTTCTTGGTGAGTCAGTGCTATTTGTGTTTTCAAGTTTTCAGGTGATGCACTTTCCATAAGAGATTGATTGCCCATGGAGAATGATGTTTTTGTTTTGCTAGACTAGCAGCAGACTATTCCTAAAAAGCAAGCTATCCATTGAATGGCAGGTATTCTTTCCATTCATGGTCTCTGCATTGATGTCTATATTATCCTCTCTTTCATGGATGAGAATTCCACCATCATGAAGTTGTTCAATTCCATTTAGAATTAATTCTCCTTTCTGGAGTCCTTCTCCTTCAATTTTTTTCAGCACTTGTGAGGAACAGACTGAGCTCATCATAATTGATGAAGGATCCAGCAAGGTGCAATTTGTCAATTACATTTTGAGACCTAAACTCATGGTGTACTGTGCTCCAAAGGTGAATTGGTGTGATAATTTTGTGAATTGTTAAATAGTGTGCATGCTGCAATGGAGAGCCATCACTTTCTAATGTCTTCTGAAGGATGTTACTCATCACTGGATGAATTATGTGCCTCTTTATTTATCAACCAAATGACTAACTCCTACCTCAGTAGGCACATGAAAATAGCTGACCTCTGTAAATTGCAATGATCTGACTTTGAAAAACTCTGTGATGCTTTCATTTTGACTATTTCAGTCAGAAGGATTGAAGCAGTGTTATCAAAACCACTTGTTCATATGATACTGTTCATCAGGCTCATTTACTAGAAGAACATCAACAAACCATTTGGATGCCTTAAGTTCCAACTTCAGATTACTAGCTGTTTGGATAACATCAGATAATGTTAGTGCACTTAATAGAAAAATGTTATGCATGTACTTTGCAATTGCAGAACCATAACATTTTTTCCATTCTTGGCCATAATTTGCTACTGGAATAGCTTGCAGTTTCTATAGCTGAGGGAAGTAGGGTTTTATGTAATAATTGCAGCTTGGACAGGAGAAGAGCTACTTGTATTTGCAACCATGTCTATCTCTTCAATCAGCTGATAAAATGTAATATCATAAGGCAACTATATTGTTGTAAAGGCGACAAGGAGTCCTGTGGCACCTTATAGACTAACTGAAGTGTAGTCTATAAGGTGCCACAGGACTCCTTGTCGCTTTTGCAGATTCAGACTAACACGGCTACCCCTCTGTATATTGTTGTAGTGCAACAAGGTGGTTTTGCTTCAAGATTCTTTCTACTCCAAGAGGTAGCAAGGCATGTTAAATGCTAAACTACATCTTTACCAATCCAGTATTGAAAAGATCATCTGTGCAACATGTCATCATTGTCTCTTTGTAATTCTGCCTCCCTTGGATTTGTTACTCTCTTACATGTTTCTGTTTTATGACATTTCTTGTGTGTATTTGTTAAGCAAGCAATGCAACAGGTTCAATCACTACAGTGTGTTTGCTCTGGTGGCTACAGATGAACATGATGTTTTCTGATCAATTTCAGAGTCTGTTTTACTTTGTGGGTTCTCTACAGCTCTGACATACTAAATTACACTTGCTTGTGTATTTCTGAAAGCATCCCCCATAGCAGACTATTGGTGGACCATCATCTACTAGAAAACTCAAACAGTACCTGACAACACAATTAATCTCTCCTGGCTTCTACTGAAAGTATCACAGAATTCTGTCTAACACTGTTAACATTGTGTAGTCTTTTTTTTCTTGACAAATAACATATTTTGAGAGTTGTTGGAAAGTCTTTCTGTTTGATATAAGATTTTGATGGAAGCTTCTATCCTCCATGTTTTAATATGTTGTAACTTCCCTGTAAAGGTAAAATTCTCAATGAATATTGTTGACATAAGCACCACTGTATATGTATACAGACTTCTCCTCAATTAGCTATACATTAGTTAGCATGGAAACTGCCATTTTTGTTATAGGGAACACTTTGATTTATGCCCACTGTGAAGCCTTGTATTGTCATCTATAATTCTAATATTGGCTTGTGAGTAAGTGCCACTGAATTAAAAAGCTAGTTTCTGGAATATAGTACTGCATGCATAGACATCTATAAAATTAAACTTTCTACCAGGCAGACTAAATGGTCTATGCAATACAAAATCTGGGCATACAATTTACTGTTACTTGCGAACATCCTTCTGTGTGTGACTGATCTTGGTCAGCAAATTTCAACTGAAATTATAGACAAATCACTTTTAAGTTATTTTGACAATTAAGAGTATCTGATATGGAAAATTCAATGTTTCAGGTGTACCTCTCTAGTCCGGCACTCTCTGGTCTGGCAACATCCATGGTCTGGCATGATTTTAGTTAGCCAGATGTCCTCTTATCGTGGGTGTGGCAAGTTTCCAATGGTCCCATAAAGTTTGTTTTCAGCCACCAGTCCTGGCTCTCAGTGTTCTGTGCTGTTATTTAGCTTTAATTTACCCCTAAATGTCCTCTAATAGCCCAGTAAGCAATGAAAGTGTTGGTAATGCTACTAGACAATGTTGACCTCCTGTGGTTCAGCAATTTCTCTGGTTCAGGACTGGTCAGGTCCCAAAGGTGTCCTACTAGAGAGGTCCAATCTGTAATATTATGCAAAATATGTAAATTCTAGGGATGTTGATGTGTAGATGACTACACGATTAACTGATATGACTGGGCTTATCAGTTAATCCTGTCAACTACACACATTTTCCCCTACCCCATTGCTGCCTACGTATCTGATCCTACACAGGATCCACCTTCCCCTTCCTTACCCTCATGCTTTTGCCTCTGATAGAGAGTCAACAGTGCAAGGTAGCAGGGGACTCCCCAGGAGTGGGCCAGGAGCACACTGGTTGCTGTCCAACCCCGGAGACTATAGAATAGAATCATAACTGCTGAAATGTCATGCTGTTATATGACTATTCAATTACACGCTATCTAACATCCCTAGTAAATTCTCCAATTTTGCTACATGCTAGACAACTTTATCACTTTTGGAAAATACTTACCCATGCAAAATAAATAAAAATAATGTAATACATAGCCATTTAGTAGTTGAATTTAACTTTAACAGAAACATTTCTGGTCATAGTCCAGTGTTTCTGGACTTGTGCAAAAGTTACACTCTTATTTTGGGTACCATTATTTTGCCCGACTGCTTGGATTATGGCATCACTTGACAATAATCATGCTTGGCAAATGATTCAACTTGCTGGGTTTTCTTGAGCTGTTGACTAATTAATCAACTATTTTTAATACACAATATTGTGTAACATTTAACACGGCTTAGGCTATAACAAATTTTATTTTATTAAAATGAATTGAATAATACTAGTTAATGAAGTATTAACAATTCATGTTTCCTCATTAGCCACTTTCTTGTGAAGGATGTAAGGGTGATAGAGTAAATTTGTATTTATGGAGCTTGATAATTGTATACAGAGGCATAATTACCATATCACAAGGATTGACTTGTGATAACCACTATCCTTGCTCTCTATTGCCTCTGAAGCAAATCTATTATTTTCTGCAATTGAATTTCCTTTCTATGAAATGTCCACTTTTTATTTTCTAGCAACGGAGATAGTGTGTTTGTGGCCAACAGTAATTATTAAAACAAATGTTAGATCTTAGGTTTTGCCCTTTCATGTCATGGCTCCATGCTGTTATTAAGCAATACCATATTCTGTTTTGAGACAATGTCATATTTTCTACTGATTGCTATAATGGGGGACTATTAACCATGTTGCAATATATTGATAAAACATGAGAGGAAGAAGTTGGTTAAAAGAATGCTACCTAACAATTTGTTTCTGCCTGTAATAATTAAAAACAAAACTACAAAACAAAAGAATTGACTCAGTGTTCTACCTTTTCAGTACTTATGTCCATATTTTTAAAAGTTATTAACTTTATTTGTTTACTTGGAGCACCTTTGGACTGAAGTTATTTTTGGGGAGACAATTTGATGTATAGCCTGTGGTCTCATAATATACCTGATCCAAAATCCAGTTAAATCAATTAAAAGTTTCTTAAATTATTTCAGCACACTTCAGTTCAAATCATAGGTGCGCAGTGGCTATTAAGAAACTTGTAATACAAGAATGAAAAAGGTGACACTGTCAAAAATATAAGAGCTTTGATTTGCATAATTTAAAATAGCCTCGAGTGATCATTATAAGCCACACTGGTACTAAATGTGTCTCTAGGCACCAGTGATGATGTGAGCCCATAATTAGAAGACAATGATAGAATAAGCTACTATCCCTAGTAAATGTTCTCAGTGCTTGAGTTATAGAGTAACTATTGAGCTCAGACTTACATACATATTTCTTATTTTCATATATTCAAAGCAAATTAGGAAATACTGTATTCATTGAGAATGAAAAATGAGCCATTAATAAGTGATTGCGTGCAATATGCAATGAATCAAATATTACATTACTTATCAGCATAAATATTATGGTCCTTAATTAGGAAGATCATTCACTTTTATAAATTGGAAGAACCCTTGACAAATTCATAATCTACAATATCACCATGAATTATATTCTGTTGTTCATAATTTCTCACATTGAGAAAAAATGCCTAAAGAAAAAAGCCTACTTGATATTATTTACTGGATTTATCTCTCTTCTTACATACTGTTTCTGAAGATATTCCTTCCTCCTACAGTGACCTTGCCTACTTACTAAATTAAGAGATAGGTGTGACACAGCTTTGAGTGCATTCTGCTGGCTATTCTAGGAATTAGTTCTCTGTGCAAGTGCACCCTCCCAGGTGATGTCTTGCCACTTTCAGTTCTGCCGTCTGCATGACTCCGGGACCCGTGTCACTCCTCAGACGATAGCATCCAACTCCATTATCTCCCCCTTCTGGAGGACTGACATTCCAAGGTGCAACCCTCAACTCAGGGGCAAACTGCAATCTGGATCAGCCACTCTCCTCATTGGCAAGTGGTATAGAAAGGGTAGCAGGGGGACCAGGATCCACCCTTCACCTCGGGGTAATATAGCAGGGGTGAGCAATCATTTTTTGCCGGAGGCCATATCAAATATTTTTTAAGTGGCTCCAGGCTGCACATGGAAGGGGTGGGGTCTCAAAAGGAAGAGGCGGGGCCAGGATGCTTCCAGCTTCCCCACCCACAGACCATGATTGCTCTGGGGGTGGGAGAGCCCCTTTGCCCCCCCTTCCCACTAAGCACCCATGCCCCTGGTGGTGGGAAGAGACTTCCTATGCTCTCCCACCCCCAGGTCAATCAGGGCCTGGGGTTGGGGGAGCACGCAAAGCCTCTTTCCACCCTGCCAGGAGTATGCAGCATTTATGCGCGCTCCTCGCAGGGCGGGGGTAGGGTGGAGGAAACTTCGCATGCTCCCCCCGCCACCAGGTCTTGATTGGCTTCAGGGCGAGGGGAGCGTGCAAAGCTTCCTTCTGCCCTGCCAGGAGCGTGCAGTGCTTCAAAGCACTACATCCTTCTGGCAGGGCAGAGAAGCAGGGTAGAGTCAGGGCCTCCACGGGCCAGATCAACCCGCTTAGCAGGCCACATCCAGCCCGTGGAGGCCCTTTTGCCTACCCCTGGCCTATAGCCAGCAGCCACTTACTACCCCTCTCCAACCTCTGCTGTCTGTTTCTCTGGGCCCCTTCCCCATTGCCTCAGCACCTTCTTTGGCTTAGTATCAGGGCTTCAGTCAGTCGCTCCTCTGTCCCCGTCCAACACTGTTCTATCTCAAATGCTCCACCTGGCAGCCAGTCCTGCCCTGCACTCCAGGGAGAGACTACCCTCTGCTCTGGGGAGCAGAACTTGTTATATGGCCCTCCCTCACCCAGATTGGCTGCTCCAACAAGCCACCTTCTTAATGGCAGTCTCGATAAGCCCTCTTCCTATCTGTTGGGATTCTGTACAGCCTCTCTTAAGGGCTGCTTTTAACCCCTTCTGTTACCTATATTGGGCAACCACCCCATCACAGTGGGAATAGAGTCTGTATAAGGATAATTTTTCATTTGCTACTTCATCTGGCATCCATTGAAGGGGAAGATTCACCTCTAAAGGTACAAGAAGCTTATCATAAAAAAGCAAAATACAGGACTATGTAGCACTGTAAAGACTAACAAGATGGTTTATTAGATGATGAGCTTTCGTGGGCCAGACCCACTTCCTCAGATCAAATAGTGGAAGAAAATAGTCACAACCATATATACCAAAGGATACAATTTAAAAAAATGAACACATATGGAAAGGACAAATCAAATTTCAGAACAGAAGGGGGATGGGGGGGGAGGAAGTGAATGTCTGTGGGCTAATGATATTAGAGGTGATAACTGGGGAAGCTATCTTTGTAATGAGTAAGATAACTAGAGCCTTTGTTTAGACTCAGATGTAGAGTGTCGAATTTTAGCATGAATGACAGTTCAGAGGATTCCCTTTCAAAAGGGATTTAAAAGGTCTTTGTAGCAGGATGCAGGTAGTTAAGTCGTTGAGACAGTGTCCTTTCTGGTTGAAATGGCAAGATTCTTGCCATACATGTGAAATATTAAAACATCTTGCAGTCATTTTGAATTTTTCACATTTTAATCTGTATCCTACAGCAGAATGGTTTTTTTTTTTATTTTCCCATAGTTTCTAGTAATGTATATTATATGAAGAACTCAGATCTTCTTACTGATATTACATGTACAATTTATATTATGCAATTTATTTTACTGCCTGTTTTCATATGCAGCTTTTCGGTAATTTACTGAAATACTGCATGTATGATGATTATAATGATGAAAATTGTTGTGTTTCAGAAATACTATCATTAAATCATGTCATTTTATTTTAAGGCTATAGCAATTTATATAATTTTAAAATATTAACTTCACTAAGGCAGTACTGACATTCTCTAGCTATAAATCACATTTGTATAGTATAATTGTCTACCAAACAAGTTCTTTAAATATCCCTGTATTCATACATTATTTACAGAAAAGTCAGTGTCTACTGATACAAATCTCAAGTGCTGTAATTATCCTGTTTTTATAGGAGTGATATTCACTAAAATCTTAATGAGTGACCTCAATTTTTGGTTCATGCACAATACTGTTCTGGGGAACGAAACTACTGATCTTTAAAAATTATCTAATTTGTTCACAGTACTGTATTGGGGGAGGGATAGCTCAGTGGCTTGAGCATAGGCCTGCTAAATGCAGCATTGTTAGTTCAATCCTTGTGAAGGCCATTTAGGAATATGGGGCAAAAATTCATCAGGGATGGTACTTGGTCCTGCTGTGAAGGCAGGGGACTGGACTCAATGACCTTTCAAGGTCCTTTCCAGTTCTAGGAGATAGGCAATCTCCATTATTAAATTTACACAACACTATAGGATGCCAAGGATCCATGGCTGTGTCTTTCTACTCTTTAAACTGGATGCCTGTTGAATAATGGACAGAGAAAAGTGCACAGTTTCTGTTTATATGTTTATTGACTTCCATAAAATCTGGGAGATTAATTACTGGGATTTTTTTAATTTTATTTTCCCCATTGTGAACATCACCATGTAAAGCAGAAATCAGAGCTAGCAGATTTTTTATGAAGAAAGCAATAATATCTTGCTTTATTCAACTGATAACTTTCTGTGTAAATAGCATTTTCAGTAATATTCATGCTAACCTTGTGAATAAGTATCCTGTCAGGGGGAGTGGTTCATTATATTGCAAAAATGAGATGTTGACCAAAATGACTGAACTTTCTCTCTAGAGTAATTCACAATTTCATCTTAAATCAAGGGATTACCTCAATACTAATATCCTTGCTTGTACTAGGTTTTATAATATGTTACATAAATTACTCCACAGACTGTAACCTAACGAAAAGAATGCTAAGTAGCACATTTCAGGTAGCTAAGACTATCTGTTAAAATCAGCACTTGGGAGTGAACATATTTCCAGCTACTACAAAAGGTTTATTTTAAGCAAAATGTGAGCATTTCTTTAGCAAGTTTTTTCATAGTTAAGAAAACCTGAAATGAAGCTGACTAATTATGTCAGAGTAAGAGGTATTGTTACCAGGATCACCCAGAGAAGGGGGAAAAGGGCCCATTTGAGAGGATTCTCCAAACAAGGCTAGCCTGGCTCCCTACTCTGGATTTTGTGACCTGGTGTATAGGATTACAAAGCATCACTCAGGTTGACTTGAGGATGCAGGGACTTTGGGGATCAAAAGAGTGACACTACAACCCACACACCACGTTACTTCACCCAGATGGAGAGCCTGGTCTAATTATGCAGGACAGGAGCCACATCCAGGGAATCATCTCATTCTCAAACACATACGCATGTACAAGTGCATGCACACACACACACAGAATCAGAGAATACTGAACTGAAAGGGGTCTTGAGAGGTCATCAAGTCCTATCTTTTACACTCATGGCAGGCAAGCCCCATCTAGAGCATCTAACCAACTTTTAAATATTTCTAGTGATGGAGATTCTATAACCTCACCCAGCAATTTTTTCCAGTGATTAACCAAACTAACAGTTAGGAAGTTTTTCCTCATGCCCAACCTAAACCTCCCTTGCTGCAAATTAAGTCCATTGCTTCTTGTCCTGTCATCAGAGGATAAGGATAACCCTATTTGTTAAAGCCAAATCTAGAACATCCTCCTCCCAGTAGCTTTCTCCGCCTTCTGAAAAAAAAATTCTCTAATGCATTCCAAAAATATGTACGACCTCACCTCAGTGATAATATTTTTTTAAAGATAAGGAGCCTCAGTTTGCAGATTTTTCTGTGAGCCTTTAAAAACCTCTGGGAAGCCCTAGTCTGGATCATAATCTGTGTTTCTATTCTCTAACAAGTCCATTACTGAATTTCAGAGTCAATAGGGTTGTAAGTATTAGGGTATATCTACACAGCAGGGCTAAAGTCGATTTAATTTATAGCTAAGTCAGATTGCGTAATTTTAAGATGAAATAGCTAAATTCGGCTTTAGGCGCAGTCTACAAAGCAGGAAGCTGAAGGAAGAACTCTTCCTCTGACTTCCCTTACTCCTCATGAAATGAGGGTTACAGGAGTCAGAGTAAGAAGTCCTCCAGCTTGACATTATTTTGAAATATAGACTTGTAGTGTAGACTTGCTCTTTTTTATTTCAGAATAATGTCAGTAATTCTGAAATAGAGCTGCTGTGCAGACATGCCCCCAACGTTGACCCACATTAGAAGCAATATTGATACGCTCTGAAGGGAACTGTATCCAGCTCTTGTTTGCCGGAGGGTGGGTCTCTATGACTGAAGAAAAGATTTTGAATGAGGAAGAGGGAAAGATTAATAGATTCTTGAAGATGCACATGTGGTCTGGGGGGAAGAGTATTTAATTGAAATGTAGTTCAATACTATGGGTGTGTCTAGAGTACAGGGTTTTTTCGAAAAAAGTGGCTTTTTTTTGGAAAAAACTTCCCCTGTGTCTAGACTGCTGCCACATTCTTTCTAAAGTAAATCAAAAGTACATGGCAGTTTTTTCGACCGCAGAAAACCTCGTTTTATGAGGAATAACTTTTTTTTCCAAAAATGCTCTTTTGAAAAAAGGCGCTATGTAATGCAAACTGTGCTTTTTCGAAAGAGAGCATCCAGATTACCTGGGTGCTCTCTTTCGAAAAAGCAGCTTGCTTTTCCGAAAGTACTGGTTGTAGTCCAGATGTTCTTTTTTGAAAGAGGCTTTCAAAAGAGGCTTGCAGTCTAGAAGTAGCCTATGTCATATTTAATGTCTATTAACTTTGTGGCAGTTGATGCCCATCTTAAGATAATGGGTGATACACTGAATGGCAGGAATTTCATTTTTGAATCCTACTTGTTCTTAAATAAAATGGAAAAGATCAGGACCATTTAATATATCAAGGATCTCATAAACAGGTGAACAGTGAATATAAAACTTATAGGGGCATAAAATTATTTAAGATAATCACGTTCTAGAGTGGACAGTGAGGAATTTCAGAGGAACCTATTACCCAAATTAGCTGAATAAGCAATATGATGACAAAAGAATGGGCAACATGATGGCACTTTACAGAAAATGTTATTACAAAAATAATGCATACAGGAAGGAAAAGGCTAAAGTATTCACATACCATTCGGGGTTTTCAACTAACAATATGAACTCAAGAAAATCACCTAAGCCTTACTTTGGACACTTCAAAGTACTCAAGGTACAAAAGCAGTCAATAATGTAAACCAAATGATGGTTGCATAGAGAAATACATGGAGAATAACATAGAAAATATTCTAATGATATTATATGAATCAATGGTTCTCTCTATCTGGAACACTGTGCTGTACTGGTCAGTCATGTCAAAAAGGATCTAATAAGGCAAATATGTTGTTCCTGTAGATTCTGAGTAGATTCTGTTGCCTTGCTTACTCTGGTATATGGAAAAAAAGACATTTGAAAGTTGCCAACATGTACATATTAAACATAATTATGTTCTTGTTCTACTTTCAATCTCCTACATTTTCTTGTATGTTATCACTAAATTAGGGTATTCATATGTGGTTGTAAGGTGCATATATGACCTTGTATGCACAGGTATATATGACACATTCAAGATAGGTGCATTTATTTTGCAATTGATTCCATATGGCAGTGAAAGTAATGTCTCCATTTTATCTAACAGGACAAAAATTCAAATCCATATGCAGAGTATGAACAAGCCCATCTGTTCTCTATAATTACCTATTGGGTGCAAAAGGAAAATTGGAAAAGATTATCTGTCCTTTTGCTATTATGAATGAGCATAATCTCATTAAGACCCTTCAAAGATCAGTTTCTCAAGTCCATAAAAAGTTTAAATTACCTTTTGAAATTGAACTGTTAGGGATTAGATTGTTCCATTATGCAAGACACTTCCTTCTTCAGAAGATGAGCAAATTGAAATTTTCTGTGTTGGAATTTCAGCTCTTCAAAGAGCATTGCAATATAGCACTGTAACTTTTTTCCTGTTTAGATCATTTTAGGTACATTTGTCCTCAAATTGTGTAATACATAGATATTGAAGGTCAATTAGTCGGTCATAATTTCTGCATATTTACGTAAAGTTATTTAAAGTGAAATGCTCTGAAGAAATCATTGCACAATGAGAGAATATAGGGAATAGTAAAGAATAGATAAACTTTGGCTTTTTTCTATAATGGCTACCATTTGAAACTCCATAGGTTACTTGATCAACCCTCTGTATTTTTTCTAAAGAACATATGTGTAAAATTCTGTTCCCAATAAAGTCAAAAGGGACTTTTAAAACTTACTTCAGTGAAAACCAGGTTTAACTGTATGTGTGAGTATACTGGGTGGGGAGAATGTAGTTCAAAATTCCTTGCAATTATATATAGACATATTAGGTGACAGAATGGAAGTTGTAAACATTTAATTAGTTAAACTATTTCATGATCTTTTAAGTCATTACTTCAGAAGGATGAATGGCAGGGAATTAGCAACTTTTCCCCTGCTTCTTCTTACCTCAGCCAGCTAAAAGGCAGTTATTGCATGATGATTCTGCACATAAATTATCTATCTGTACCTACTTACTGGTAGTCTTCCCACTAACCTAATGCTGAGCTTTATTTCCCTTACAGACTCCTTTTGAAAGTGGGCCTAAAGCCATCAATTTGTTACTACAAGGCTTGAAGCTAATGTTTCTTAGGAGCTACTCTGTTTCAGGAAAATAATATGTATTTGTGTCATGCATATATTGTACATTTGGTGTGCTTTTTAGCATGATGTTAGGAGGAAGATTGTTAACACTTTCTTTTCCATCCTCCCTGCATGTCCAACCAAACTTCTTTCAGCTAGCCAGTTGCCTTGTATGATTTGAACAGTTTCCACCTACATACACCAGGAAGACCTTTACTCTTCATTTCTGCTTCCCTCATTTCTCCCCAGGAAAATTTCATAACCATTACAGTGTTATCTGTCTTCCACAATCATCAGATTTGGCATCTGTGTGTTTGATCTTAAAGAGTGTTATGTTTCTAACAACAAATGGCCAAAGTAGAAACTTACTGTATTTATATTTTATTTATGAAAACAAAAAAGGGGGAAAAAAGGCAAAAAAAATCCTTTATCTCATAAATTGAAGACAAATTATCCATCTCACCAAACGCAAGGTTTTTTGTATGACAGACAATTAAATATATACTTTTGCTTTAATGTAACTTGATGTAATATGCAGCAATATTTTCAGGATTAGATACTACTACTAAGTGTTATTGTGCTGTGCACTCAAAATACGAGGGAAAAAGATCTGGAAGTAACGATGTGATAATTAGACATGAACCACAGAGATGAATGATTTTTCAGTTTAGTATGAACTCTTAACATTCATGGTCAGAAGAAGAGAGAGTGAAATACTCTGGGTCCAATCATGCAAGCCTTCTGTGCACAGACTCAACAGTGAAATAAATAAAATTCAGCACGAAGAGACTTTTGTAGCTCTTACTACAAAAAGGGTTAGGGTACAATTCAGATTTTTAATGTGGGGTAAAGCCCCATTCATTAGGGATTGGTTCTTGCAGCTTGCTTGTTAAAAATAATCGAATTAGCCAAAAAGAGGGACAGCTGTTATTATTGTCAATTCAGTAGCAAATACAGTATCATATGGTCATGCCAGGGTAGCATTTTTTTTGCTCTTTCTGTTTTAAAGATTAGTTATCTCTGAAGTAATACAGAATAGAACAGTTCAAAGCAGTGTATCAAGCAAACTGAAGACTGGACTGGACAAACACAAGCAAGTTAATAATGAAAATGTTTCTTACATTTGAAATGCTAGCAAATGGATTTTAGATCTTGAAACATGCAGTGGGTGTGCATTGATGTAGTAGTGGATTTTAACATGGAAGTTTGGAAATTAGGTGAGGTATTCTACTCAAGGGAGATTACCATGGCTAATCAACATAACAAGGTTTATGTTGGTTGGCCTCTCAGTGACTTTGTTATAGATTTTTAGTGACATTTTATGAAAGATTTCAGTCAGACACAACAAAATCCAACAATAAATAATACATGAATTCAACACATTATATGGGAGTTATTGAGACTTAGAAGGAAATTAAGCTGTCTGCAGCAGTGACCTACAAAAAAAAACAAAATACAGACATCATAAGCCATCCTTTAGATGCAAAGGTTGGCCCTGGTCAGAGTAAATATAGCACTGAAGGGCCATTCATAGAGTATATAGTAGGTAAAGAGATAATAAGAATGAAGCTTCATTGTGCTTAAAAATGTCTGAACCTACAAACAGTCCAGTTTCCATACAAAAGGAAGAAATCTTTAAGGTGAAAGGGAAGGTGTTTTGTTTTCCCTTTCTTAAATATTTAAAACTCTTGTAAGTTTCCAGAAGAGAAGATATGAAACCTTTAATTAAAAGGCATTTTGAACTGTATTTTTACAAAATTTGAACCAATTATAAGTTCCTTAAAATGCTTAGGAAATGTGTGTTAGAAACCTGTAAAAGCGAGTGACACAAAAGCTACCCAGAGCAGGCATCAGTATACCCATTATAAAGCTCTGTTCTCAATGTCTTTATTAACAGCATTACTTAAGTTAATCACTTACAGTATATCTACACTGCACAACTATTTTGAAATTAGCTATTCTGGAATAGTTATTCCAAAATAGCTTATTTCGAAATAGCACATCTACACTGCAGGGAAGACTCAAAATTAGTCCGAGGCAGGTTTCCCTAATGTAGATGTGCTATCTTGATTTAGAGCCCCAGGAGGCACTGGGAAGGAATAACTTAGAATTGCCCTGGTGAAGGGCTATTTCGAGCTAGCAGCAGTGGAGCATCTACACATGCCTTATTTCAAAATAGCTATTTTGGAATAGGTGTTATTCCTTGTAGAATGAGGTTTACAGATTTTGGAATAAGCCGAAATTATTTCAAAATAATGGAATGTATGTGTATGTGCTTGCATTGTTATTTCAAAATAATGCTAGTTATCTCGAAATAATGATACAGTGTACATGCACCCTAAGACATAGAAACAAGTGTAATATTAATGCCTAGTGGAATTGGCAATGGCAAGGGCCGTTTCAATATTTAGAGGTTCCCATTCCTGTTCAACTATACAACACAGAACTGGCTTGAGCCCCTACCCAGTAACTAGGAAGATTACACCCCATTTCTTGAGCACCTCTAAAAAGCAATACTTTTCCTCTTGCAACCAGAGTCTAAGGCTACATCTAGACTGTATTGCTTTTTTGGGATACCAGAGGTATCCCAAAAAAGCAATGACACGTCTAAGGAATGTGTCCGCTTTTTTGAAAAACATTTTGAACAGACACACTCTTTCACCATCCCTGTAAACCTTGTTCTACAAGGCATAAGGGATGGCTCAAAAGAGCACTTCTTTCTGAAATTTGGCACCATGTAGATGTGCTAAATTTTGAAAAAGCCTCTTTTGAAAGTATCTTTTTCCAATTTAACGGTGAAGTCTAGACATAGCCTTAGTGTAGAAAAGAAACTTAACAAAAGAGGCAAAATATCCCAGCATTAACTTGGTAATACACCACAAGCAGAATTCACCATCATAAAATGATAAACAAAACCTGCATCCTAGAGTACATTGGGCAGTGTATTTCACTTCAGTTTCTTAAGTCACACATCCAAAAACTCCTCCAACATGCGCCTTCATTTCCCCTGCATTGCACACCGCTAACAGTTTTCCTTAATCAGTGGAGACCAGAGTTCCAAGATGCTTTGGGGAGAGTTCACCTCCCACCCTGAGGTGAGGAGAAGGCACCTTTCTCATTCCTCCAGCTACTTGCAGTCCACCAGCCACTCACCCTGGTCATTTGCCACAGCTGTTCTGGGATGCCTTCAGGCACAATACAACTTTCAGTGATTTCAGCTGTTAGCAGGGCAGTTTCTCCCATCAGAGAAATGCTTAGACCTGTTTGCCAGTGATTTCAGGTCTACTGATCTGCAGTACAAGACTGTCAATTAAATCTTAATCAGCTCTGTCAATTACACAGTGGAGAAAGAGGATCAAATGGTGCCTAGGGCACTTAGGCTACGTCTAGACTGTAGGCTTCTTTCGGAAGAGATCTTCTGAAAAAACTTCTTCTGAAAGAGCGTCCACACTGCCAAAGCACATCAAAAAGGAGATCTGCTTTTTCGAAAGTTAGCGTCCATGCTGATTGGACGCTATTTTGCATAAAAGGCCACTGGAACCACTTCAGCCAAGGCTTTAGGTCACCAGCTGCTTCCAAGTGCTGGTGCCGGAGCCATGCAGAGATACACTCTTAAAGGGACTCCACTGGACAGCTGTTTCTCTGCTTCTGCTGTGTGCTTGCCTACTTCTTCAAGGGACAGTAAAGCTTTCACAGTGTGTGCTGTGGTTGCCCAGCTTTTTTGGACGCCACAGCTTTTCTCTTTCTGCCATGAAGCTGGAGCTGCCCTTGGGCATGCGATGGCCCCACACAGCCATGCTGCAATTTTTGCAGCACTTTGTGCCAGCTGCTTTCCTGATCCTGACTGAGGTCAACTTCAAGCTCATACTGGGGATCCTCTCTCTGGGTGCGGGAGCTTCACTCTTGCCACCACAACCCACTTTAGAGAGGCATTTCTGGAGGCTGGACACCAGTTCCTACTGTTGGGACTGGCTGGTCATGGAGCAGTGGGACAACCCGCAGTGGCTCCAAAACTTCTGCATGCAGAAGGCCACCTTTTCGGAGCTATGTGCCTGGCGCAACATCTACTTGCAGCCTGCCATCTCTCTGGAGAAGCAGCTCGCAATAGCCATTTGGAAGCTTGCCACCCCACACAGCTACAGGTCGGTGGGCAACAGTTGGTGTGGGAAGTCCACCGTTGGAGCCCTCCTTATGGAGGTAAGGCACACTCAGGCTGCAGTCCCTGTGGGGAGGTGGGGGGAGGAAGTCCTAGAAAGGGGATACCCTCGGGAAAGGGGGGCTAGGGGATGGAGTGGGGGGGAAGCCCTACCGCGGGGGCTTGTGCTGTCCTGCCCTCACACAGCCCTTCTGCTGGGGGGGCCTCAAAGAGAGTGGGTCCTGGGGTGTTTGGGGGGGAGGAGATGGGAGTGGAACGGGTACCTCACAAAGGCTCAGTCACTCCCTCTCTCAGGGTATGTCTACACTACCCTCCTATTTTGAAATAGGAGGGTAATGTAGGCATACCGCAATTGCAAATGAAGCCCGGGATTTGAATTTCCCAGGCTTCATTTGCATAAGCGGGGTGCCGCCATTTTTAAATCCCCGCTCGTTTGAACCCCGTGCTGCGCGGCTACACGCGGCACGAACTAGGTAGTTCGAACTAGGCTTCCTAGTTCAAACTACCGTTACTCCTCATTCCACGAGGAGTAATGGTAGTTCGAACTAGGAAGCCTAGTTCGAACTACCTAGTTCGTGCCGCATGTAGCCGCGCGGCACAGGGTTTGAATGAGCGGGGATTTAAAAATGGCGGCACCCCGCTTATGCAAATGAAGCCCGGGAAATTCAAATCCTGGGCTTCATTTGCAATTGCGGTATGCCTACATTACCCCGCTAGTTTGAACTAGCGGGGTAGTGTAAACATACCCTCATTCTCTGTTTTTTGTGTGTGTGTTTGTCTCCTTCTGCAGGTTGTAATGGCCATAAATTCCATCCTGCTGCAGAGGTTCATCCTTCTGGGAGACCTAGTCCTGATAACGGCCGGATTTGCTGCCATGGGCTTCCCAAACTGCGCTAGGGTAATCGATGAGATCTACGTACTGATTCACACACCTCAACATAGAGCGGCCCAGTATATTAATAGGAATGGCTATTTCTCTGTGGTGCTGCAGGCTCTGGTTGACCACCATGGACACTTCGCGGACATTGTCAGGTGGTCGGGCATGACACATGATGCCCGGGTCTTTCGGAACTCTAGCCTGTACAGGAAGCTGGAGGTGGGCACATTCTTCTCCCGCTGTGAATTTGTCATTGGGGACATGCACATGCCACTTCGCATCGTGGGGGATGTGGCCTACCCCCAATGCCGTGGTTAATGAAGCCGTATACCAGCCACCTGGTCCCCAGCAGGGACTGATTTAATACCCTCCTGAACCGGGCCAGGATTCATGTTGAATGCTCCTTCGGCTTTCTCAAGGCCTGACCCACCTTGACGTGGGGGAGCACAATATCCTCCAGCTGGTGGCGGCATGTTGTGTCCTCCACAACATTGTGGAGAGGAAAGAGGAGGCCTTCCTCCCAAAGTGGGGGGCATACGCCAGCCACGACGGACAACCCTTTGAGCAGCCACGGACAGCTGCCATCTGACAGGCTCATCAGGCCAGGGTGTGCATCCAGGAGGCCCTGAGGGAGAGGTTCTCTGAAGGACCCCAGTAACTCTCTCTAGAGCCTCCCCACAGGGGCCTTTGGCTTGCTGCCCTATCCCTTCCCCACCACAATTCCTCCCTTCTCCTCTTCCCTGACCTCTCAATAAAGACACCTGTTTGATTTTGAACAAAATGAAGTTTCTGTTGATATTTCAGTAACAACAACTGGGGAGGGAGACCTTGTGTCACTCAGGTACAAGGAATTCTTAAGCTGAAGCTCCTCAGGATCTTAGGGAGATGGAAGTAGACTAAAAGGCAGAGAAAATGCAAAATTAATGGGGTGCCTTTTTAACAAAGTGCATTTTCCTTCTTTCTATGTGCTAGAATGTATGGTTTTAACTTACATATAAAATACTTGCTGTTCACTTTTAAGCATTTGTCACTATGAAATCCTCTTGTTATTTTAAAGAGAATTATGAGTTATGTCCTCTGTTAAAATAACCCAAGCTCAGCACTGTAAGCATCAAGTGAGACATTAGCTTTGAAACTTTTGCATGCAAATTATAATTAGCTTATCAAGTCATCATAGTAGCAAGAGAGAAGTGATTAGTAAAAACTCACTGACAGGAGATTAAAGAGATTTATTCTTCCTAAAGTCTATTACGGACTATTGCATTTTGTGCTCTTCTAGGATCTTACACTGCCCTCATCACTGTGGTATTTGAGCACCTTCCTAGTTCATTAAGATGTGACTGACATTTTTCATATGTTCTTTGTCCCTTTCATCTTATCCCTAGGGATAGAATTGAATTTGCAGTGTAGCTACAGGATGGATTTTCAAAAGTGCTTAAGTTAAAGGAAGTTGTGCTCATAAATCAGTTAGGTGTCTTTTGCAAACACACCCTCCCATTATTAATGGTAGATTAGGTTGACCTTCTTTACCACACATTTTTTTTAAACAAGTTATTCTCTGATTCCTTTTAATGTAGTGAGAAACCATTTGGGTAAATGAAAAATATTACTAGTTTCCCAGGGTACAGCAGTATATTTTTGAAATGTTTCCTTCTGAGCAAAAACCTAGAACATTTGTTTTCCTGAAAACAGATGGTGTCAATATTGTAGAGTCTCTTCTCCAATTTATTCTCTTTGCTTATTTTCCCATATTGTGTTTCCTGTTTTTAGGTATCTAGGGGCTCCCTTCTCAATGTATCTCCAGAAAACTTGGGTTTTAGAGGTCAGACTGTCTATTCCTTTCCTTCAGGGAGGATTTTTTTTTTTGGTAATTCTACATGATCGATTATGTAGGCTCCTATGCAACTCTTGCAGGGGTTCCTCAGTGGGAGATAATTGTCTAGCCCTGTGAAACCCAAATGCTGAAATCCCTGACCCTCTGAAAATGTATATATTTACTTACCTTGACGTGCTTGAGTACTCACATAGACATATCTGTACTTATCATATATGTAAAGTTAAGTGTGTGCTGATATTTGTACTGGGAAGGAGCTTAATTGCTTTGTCCGACAATTAGATGTTTCAGTCAGGATTTAGACTTAATCCTAATGTACCTTACTTTATTTAGGCTACTACACTATCCCAGGATTTGATGAAAATGAAGCAATTTCTATTGAAAGACCTTCTTGGGAAATATCTGTTGTACACTATCTGGTAGATAAAACTAAACTGGTATGACATTTGCTATATAAGTAATTAAATGATACATGCTAATTATCAAATAATTAAGGAAGCAACCTTAAGCATTGATTAATGCTGTTCCACAACAACTGCAAAGTTTATGGGAATACAGGCAGTCCCTGGGTTACGTACAAGATAGGGACTGTAGGTTTGTTCTTAAGTTGAATCTGTATGTAAGTCGGAACTGGCATCCAGATTCAGCCACTGCTGAAACTGATCAGTTTCAACAGCGGCTGAATCTGGACACCAGTTCCGACTTACATACAGATTCAACTTAAGAACCCCAGGCGTCCCCAAGTCAGCTGCTGCTGAAACTGATCAGCAGCTGATTCCAGGAAGCCCGGGGCAGAGCAACTCTGCCTCGGGCTTCCTGTAGTCAGCCGCTGGTCAGTTTCAGCAGCGGCTGACTTGGGAATGCCTGGGGTAGAGCAGCTCGGGTGCTGCTGGGTTGGTCCAGTAGCGCGGCCGCTCCTCAGTGCTACTGGACCAACCCAGCAGCACCCCAGCTGCTCTGCCCCAGGCGTCCTGATTCAGCTGCTGCTGAAACTGATCAGCAGCGGCTGAATCAGGACTCCTGGGGCAGAGCAGCTGGGGTGCTGCCGGGTTGGTCCAGTAGCGCCAAGGAGCGGTGCTGCAGGACCAACCGGCAGCGCCCCACCTGCTCTACCACAGGCCCTGGGCTTTGCTCCACGTCTCCCTGGTCTGCTGGGGGGCGGCACTAGCTGCGTCCCCCCCCCCAGCAGACCAGGGAGACGGGGAGCAAAGTGGCGGAGGACCCGGGCCAGACCGCAGCACTTCCAGATCAGCGCCGCGGGTCCGGCCCGGGTCCTCCGCCGCTTTGCTCCCCGTCTCCCTGGTCTGCTGGCTCCCCCAGCAGACCAGAGACGGGGAGCAGCTTTTCTCGCCCCGGAGGAGGTGTGCGGCAGGACCAGGCGTCCCGCCGCTTCAGTCCTCTGGGCGAGAAAATCCCCGTTCGTAACTGCGGATCCGACATAAGTCGGATCCGCGTAACTCGGGGACTGCCTGTAATGAGACCTCCTACATAGAAACTAAAGTCAATTCAGATAAGGTTAACTTAACAACAAATAGTCAAAACATATATGTGACCTTGAATAAAGAATTTTCACTCACATGGCTATCAGTACTTGAGGAATAATAGGTATCTCCTGTATTACACTAATTCACTTACTAATATTTGTCAAGGAATGGACATTATTCTTTTTTCTTTTCTTTTCTTTTCTTTTCAGAAATGCTGTTTAAATGCCATTAAATAGTCTATGGATAGCTTCCAACCATTTAGTCAAAATCTTAACCAAATTGTACACACTAACTCATCATGAAAGTGAGACTATAATTTGGATTTTCCTTCTGTAAGAACAAGTGTGTCATTCATATTGTACTTTGTTAGGTGGAGGATCCTTTACCAAAGCCGACAAAAAATATTTTGAGCACAAAGGACTGCACGATTTGCAAAGAATTGGAATTGCATAAGAAGCTCCTCAATCTTATGATTCTGTTTTTAAAGACATAATCTTATAAGGTGCTGAGAGCTTGCAAGCTGTTTAGGAAGGTGCTCCCCACCTTGGGAGAGGTACTTATAGGCCATGTCTTCACTCTGGGAAAGATTGACACTGAAGATCTTCTGAAGTTTGACTTAGTGAGTCTAGCAATGACCTACTAAATCAAACTCAGAGGGCACCCCCTTGGTGGCTGGTATTCCTGCTCCTGCGAGGAGTAAGGTGACAGGAGCCTTTGCTCCCATTGGCCTCCAGCTGTGGGGATGGTGGGAAAACTCAAATCAAGATATATCAGCTCCATCTATGTAATTAACATAGCTGTAGTTGCATATCTTCATTCAACCTTCCCCTTTAGCGTAGACAAGGCCATAGAATCACAGAACAGAATCATACGGTCATAGGATTAGAAGGGATCTGAAGAATCATGTAGACTACACTCCTGCCAAGATGCTACACCGTCTTTTGAAAACCTCCAGTGAATGAGTTTCCACAACCTCCCTAGGTATTGTGTTCTGTTGTCCTACTGTTCTTAAAGTTAGGAAGTTTTTCCTGCTCTCACTGAATCCTGTAAACAATTTCATGTTGATAAACCTTTCATTAAATTTAGGCTGATTTTTTGTCCCTCAAGGACAATGAATGAGCTATGCCATTATTAACTCTAGTTATTAAAGGAAAAAAATCCAAAATAGTTCTGTCTGTCCTATCAGGGAAAATTCAGTCTGTAATTTGCTTTCTTCACTGGCTTGCTTTTTATGCCTTTGTATATTCTTTTCTTCAAACAGATTTAGCTACAAACCGTAAAATGATGCTCTTCCCATCTGAGTATATATGCTGCTTACATTAAGTAATGTTTTTCTATTGTTATATTTCAACCTTTATTTTAAATACAGAGTTTGTCCAAAAAAGGACTTCAAACAATTGAATGCTTTAGATGGGCAAGCAAGAGCTAAACGATCCATGAGAACCCTGACGGTTTTGTTTCAAGATATTCTGAAAAGAACTCAGCCAGGTGCCAGAAGGAGTGGGATGCCAATATGAAAAAGACACAGAGAATCTATGCTTCTGCCAGTAAGACACACGGAATCATATGATATTGTCATTAACTTTGTTGTTTCATCTCACAGGCCAAACAGCTCTAAGTCTGACCTACTATTCCCCAGTAGCTTTCACACATTCCAAAGGGCGTGTGTCTAGTTTGCAGCTGGTTGAGTGGGTTTCTCTCCGTGCATCTAGAGCATTCATTTTGGACATTCAACAAAACTCAGACAGAGAAAATGATACATAAATTAAATCCTGCTCTGTTACTGCTACCACTGCAGCAGAGAGACAATCACAGTTCTGATTTCTTGTGATGAAATAGAAAGTCTTGCATCTTCAGTTTAATCTATTTTGTTGTCTTTTAGAGCACCTGGGCCAATTATCTGCTTGCTATATTGCTTTTTTAAATTTAAAAATCAATAACCTGTGAACATATTCAGAATGATCAATTAACAGATTATTTATTTCAGTATATATGAGTACATATACCTCTGAAAAGGTGCCTCTTCTAGGCTGTAGGCACATCTGCCCCAAACAAGAAAAACAGTCACAATAAAAGATTGAGTCAGCAGTGCTTCTTTGATCCCAAATTGGAAAATAATTAAAATATCAGAATAAAAATATAGCCAGTACACTCTGTACCACAAACACCCTCTCTTCATGGTAAAAACTGGATAAGAAGAGAACAGATCTGGGCTGGTTTCCCACCAAAAGGGTAAATAGATTCAAAAGGTGAAGACCCATTACACAGGATATCCTGCAAACAGTTCCCTTTCTTTTATACCATGATTGTCCCAGGTCTAACAGTTTCCAGTCATGGAAGCTCTGGCAAAGGTCTCCATTGATTCTTGATATTTTAAGTCTTTCTGGTCACATAGGGTACGTCTACACTACATGGCTCCATTGACGGAGCCATGTATATTTGTTTATTGGGCAAAGGGACATGAAGTGGCAATTTAAATAATCGCCGCTTCATTTAAATTTACATGGCTGCCGTGCTGAGCTGACAAACAGCTGATCAGCTGTTTGTCGGCTCAGCGCGCTAGTCTGGACGCTCCCCTGCTGACATCAAAGCCCTTTGTCTGCAGCCCCGGTAAACCTCATCCCACGAGGAATAACGGGGCTGCCGACAAAGGGCTTTGATGTCGGCAGGGGAGCGTCCAGACTAGCGCGGTGAGCCAACAAACAGCTGATCAGCTGTTTGTCGGCTCAGCGCGGCAGCCATGTAAATTTAAATGAAGCAGCGATTATTTAAATCGCCGCTTCATTTCCCTTTGCCTACAACTCTCATCTATAGCCATAAAGCCCTCCCCCACTTCTGTACTCTCTTCAGTTTTAAGGACCATTTTCTGAGGCCTTTCTAATTGCTAATATAGTTCCGATTTTTAAGAAAGGGAAAAAAAGCGATCCGGGTAACTATAGGCCTGTTAGTTTGACATCTGTAGTATGTAAGATCCTGGAAAAATTTTTGAAGGAGAAAGCAGTTAGAGACATTGAGGCTAATGGCAATTGGGACAAATTACAACATGGTTTTACAAAAGGTAGATCGTGCCAAACCAACCTGATCTCCTTTTTTGAGAAAGTAACAGATTTTTTAGATAAAGGAAATGCAGTGTATCTAATCTACCTCGACTTTAGTAAGGCATTTGATACAGTACCACATGGGGAATTATTGGTTAAATTGGAAAAGATAGGGATTAATATGAAAGTTGAGAGGTGGATAAGCAACTGGTTAAAGGGGAGACTACAGCGGGTCATATTGAAAGGTGAACTGTCAGGTTGGAGGAAGGTTACTAGTGGAGTTCCTCAGGGATCAGTTTTGGGGCCAATTTTATTTAATCTTTTTATTGCTGATCTTAGCACCCAAAGTGGAAGTGTCCTAATAAAATTTGTGGATGACACAAAGTTGGGAACTATTGCCAATTCAGAAAATGATTGGGATATCATACAGGAAGATATGGATGATCTTGTAAATTGGAGTGATAGCAATAGGATGAAATTTAATAGTGAGAAGTGTAAGGTTATGCATTTAGGGATTAATAACAAGAATTTTAGTTATAAGCTGGGGACACATCAGTTAGAAGTAACGGAGGAGGAGAAGGACCTCGGAGTCCTGGTTGATTATAGAATGACTATGAGCCGCCATTGTGACATGGCCGTGAAAAAGGCTAATACGATCTTGAGATGTATTAGGCGAGGTATTTCCAGTAGGGATAAGGAGGTGTTAGTGCCATTATTCAAGGCATTGGTGGGACCCCATTTGGAATACTGTGTGCAGTTCTGGTCTCCCATGTTTAAGAAGGATGATTTCAAACTGGAACAGGTACAAAGAAGGGCCACTAGGATGGTCCGAGGAATGGAAAACCTGTCTTATGAAAGGAGACTCAAGGAGCTGGCTTGTTTACCTTAACCAAAAGAAGGCTGAGGGGGAACATGATTGCACTTTTTAAATATATTAGAGGGATAAATACCAGGGAGGGAGAGGGATTATTTAAGCTTAATACCACTGTGGACACAAGAACAAATGGATATAAGCTGGCCAGTAGGAAGTTTAGACTTGAGATTAGACGAAGGTTTCTAACCATTAGAGGAGTAAGGTTCTGGAACGGCCTTCCAAGGGAAGTAATGGGGGCAAAAGATCTATCTGGCTTCAAGATTAAACTAGATGGGTTTATGAAGGGGATGGTTTGATGAGATAACATGATCTTGGTAACTAATTGACCATTCATTATCAGTGGGAAATAGGTCAATGGAGGGATGATAGGAATTACTAGAGAACTTTCTGGGTGTCTGGCTGATGAGTCTTGCCCACATGCTCAGGGTTTAGATGATCGCCATATTTGGGTTTGGGAAGGAATTTTCCTCCAGGGTAGATTGGCAGAGGCCCTGGAGGTTTTTCGCCTTCCTCTGTAGCATGGGGTACAGATCACAGCTAGAGGATTCTCTGCATCTTGGGGCCTTCAAAGTATTTGAAGGCTTCAATATCTGAGATATAGGTGAGAGGATTATTCTGGGGGGGGGGGGGTGAGATTCTGTGGCCTGCACTGTGCAGGGGGTCAGACTAGATGATCATAATGGTCCCTTCTGACCTTAAAGTCTATGAGTCTATGAGGATAATTTGTATAACTCTTTATCAAAGGATCACGTGAGGATTCCCTGTTGTGTTCCCTCCCTCTGAGGTATCTGGTATTGGCCACTGTCAGCAGACAGGATACTGGGCTAGATGGACCATTGGTCTTGATGGACCATAACAGTATGGCCGTTATGTTCTTATGGTCTTATTCATCCACCTAAAAACTCATTTCTTAATAACCCGCCCACATGCACAATTTAACATTATTGGTATGAAATCCTGGTCACACTGAAATCAATGGCAGAACTTCTATTGACTACCTCGGAAAATGATGCAATATGTGATATTTATGACCACTAGGACAAACGTTAATCCTTTCCTATTATTATTAGTTGTTTGCTCCCAGGGGAGCCAACATTCAGGCTGGGCCGCTGGGTCAGGTGTGGAGGTGCTCCGTACCCCCAGAAGGGGTAGAGACTCAGAGTGATGGGGCAGGACTGTGGACAGCCTGCCCTCAGTACTACCAGGCCCACAGTGCCCTTCCCCAGCACTGACTGGGAGCAAACCACATAGTACCTCCTCCTCCCCAGGCAGCCCTAAGAGCCGCCACAGTTCTCCCATGGTGTTCTGGTGGCAATTTAAAAAGCTGCAGTAGTGACAGCACCTGGAGCCTCTGGCCCCTTTAAATTACCAGGTCCCAGGGCAATTGCCCCTTTACCACTTCCCCACCCCCATTGGCAGGCATGTTTGCTCCCTTTAGTTGCAGGAGCTATTTTCAAAGTTCTTAAGTGGAAAACATTTTAAATGTTCTCTTTCTGTGGCAGTAGCTATTAAAAGCCTATGCACACGAGATTTCATGCCATCCCAGTTATTCATTTACCTTATTGTTCTGGGTATAATTTGCATTGTAATATTCAACTAGGGCTTTAATTCTGAAATACTGACACACTTTTTTTTTTTAAATGTTGTTATCCATTCACCTAACTACTTTCAAGCTGAAATTGCATGGTCACATTATACTGCCAGTGCATGATTTGATATTGAGTTTCCATCTTACTTCATAAGATTTAACCTTATACCCTGTGCATATATTGTGCACCCACTGCAACAGAAAAGAAGTTAATGCTTTTATATATTTGATGTCTCTAGGTGTAAAAAGCACAACTGCACACATTAGCATTTAATTTTCTCCAAATGCCTGCCAGTTTAAGATCCCTTAGGATTTTATTTAATTTGTGAGTGAAAACTGGAAGTCATTCTCCTTTCCCAGGTCTATCCTCTACTACCAGAGTTCAATTAAAATCTCCTCTATGGTATCCTTCACCTGCAAAAAACAAAGCAAATATACTAACAGAAGAGGGACCTGCATCTGAATTAGACACATGCATATCTACTTGGTGGATATATATTCAGGAAGCAAACTGTCATTTCTCAACCTTGCCTCCAGTGAAAATAAATCTCTCCACTTTACTTTTCACTCATTGAATCAGCTAAAACAGTATTTTTCTATTAACTAAAACAACTCAGCAGCAGGGAGAAATAGGGGAAGGACATACATTCACACATGCAAATGCAGGACATTCAGTGCACATCCACATAGCAGGGCAAAAGCTGAAATAAGCTATGCAACTTAAGCAGAGTCAATTGTGTAGCTTAAGTCAAAATAGCTTATTTTGGCTTTTGGCACTGTCTATGCAGCAAGAAGTCCGAGAAAGAGCATTCTTCCTCCGACTTCCCTTACTCCTCATAAAATGAGGGTTACAGAAGTCAGAGTAAGAAACCCCCTAGCTCGACATTATTTTGACATTATGTCGAAATAACTGCTTGTAGTGCACCCGCAGACTATGTTATTTCAGAATAATGTCAGTTATTCTGACATAACACTGCTGGGTAGATGTACCCTCTTGGATTAGACATGTTTCTCCCTAAATATTGAGTTTAATGTAAATGTTGTGACTAAGAAAAGAAAAGAAAAGAAAAGAAAAGAAAAGAAAAGAAAAGAAAAGAAAAAGCACGTTTCACCCACAAGAATTTGGGTATTTAAAGAGGGTCAGTAAGGAAAAAAAATTTTAATTGTGAGTATGATATATTATTCCAAAAACCCCAATTCTTTAATCATATAAGAAACCTTCAGTTGAAAAAAACCCAAGTAAGAGAGGAAGTGGAACTAACAATTAAAAATAAATATATAACAGATGGAGAAGATGGGGAATTTGGTAGCAATGAATACAAATCAGTGGTTAGGAAATGAAGACAATCGGTAATGGAGGCCAAATGTGACAAAGAATAATCTATGGTTAAGCAGGATTACGGATAATTAAACTTTTTAAAAATATATCAAGAATAAACAAAATTTATGCAGAAAAAAAAGCATGAATATTCAATGACTATTGCTATTCTGTGTTTGGAAAGAAGCAGCAGGATTTATTCATACCTTACAGTGGTAAGGAAACACTATTCCCTCAGTAACTAGGGAAGATGTTGAACACTTTAAAATCTTCAAAGGAAGAACAATAACATGCACCCAAGAGCTCTTTGAATCATTAATGTTTTATTTTTACAAATATTTAAACAGTGGGGAAATTCTACAGGAGTGGAAAAACGTTATCGCAATCTCTCTTAAAAGGGTAAATAAGATGACTTGGGTAACTGAACATAACTTGGTATGACTAACTTGGTAGTCACAGGCAAAATCATGGAAATGTTGATATTGGACACAGTCAGTGTTCCCTATAAGCTGTGAATTTTGGGAGGCCACTCAGGAGACATTCAAATGCTCCTCATTTGATTAGCAGAGCACCCATAGTCTCTCATAACCATCAATATGTGTTTCTATTGGTGGTGCACATCTGCACATGCCTTGGTACACATAACAAAATTTATTCTATGCATGGATGGAAAAAATGGGAGGAAACATAGGACATAATTAGTAAAGAATTAAACCTAGTTTTCAAATAAACTTGTAATTTCCTCAATAATTATATCACTTTTTTGATAAACGTAACTGTGTATTCATATTGTACTTAGACTTCTGTACTGCAATGAACTTGCCGTAAACAGAATGGCAAGACACTGACAGTATTATAAAAAATATACCTTGACTATCTATTTTCGTTAGGGCTGCCGAGTGATTAAAAATTAATTGTGATTAATCACAGAATTAAAAAATAATTGTGATTATCACACATGATTAATTACACTGTTAAACAATAATAGAACACTTTTTGTTAAATATTTTTGGATGTTTTCCACATTTTCTATTTAAATTATACAGAGTACAGAGTGTAAAGTATTCACTATGTATATTTTAGTACAATATGTGCACTGTGGAAAACAAAAGAAATAGTATTTTTTAGTTCCAACATTTCAAGTACAGTAGTGCCATCTTTTAATCATGAGGGTTGAACTCACATATATAAAATTTATGTACAAAAATAACTTTATGCATTCAAAAATAAAACAATATAAAATTTAGAGCCTACAGGTCCACTCAATCTTGCTCAAAGTTGTTTGTTGACATTTGCAGGAGATAATGATTCCTGCTTCTTGTTTGCAACGTCATCTGAAAGAAAGAACAGGCATTCTGTGTTGTAATTGCAATCAGTATATTTTAAAAATGTAGCAAAACATTCAAAAATATTGAATATATTTCAATTGTTATTCTATTTTTAACAGAGTAGTTAAAACCGTGATTACTCATAGTTAATTTTTAATCACAATTAATATTTTAATTAATTGGATGAGTAACTGCAGTTAATGAATAGCCCTAATTTAGATATTATATATATATTAGAACCTGGTTAATCATATTTGTTCATTCTCACTTGTGGAACATGGTCCTCATAGTACTGAGCTGCAAAACTTCCTTGAAAAGTCACATCCTTTGAGGGGGGTACACAAGAGATGTCATATGTTAATTGATGTGCTCTGTATGAATAAGTGCAATTGAAGTAGACATGCTCAGGGACTCATAAGTACTGGCCCATCTATGTGGATGTAGAGATGTTCTCCCCAGCAGCCTGCCAATAGGAGCAGCAGGTGTCACTAAGTGATTTGGACTGACGTGATGTTATGCCCTCATATTTTTATGGAAATATACTTTTAGTATGACGATGCATAACTCAAATATGTTTTATGCCAATCAGGGCAAGTAAACTATAATTCAAGAGCCTGTGATCCTCTGAATATTACAAATACAAAACTGTGAAGTCAAAAATATTACATACAAAACAGTTTCAATCTTCTAGTGAAAATCATTGGTGAAAATCACTTAAAAAATGTAATGGCCTGGACCTAAAAACAATGATCTGTGAATGGTTTGGTTTTTCCTGTGAGCTTAATCTATGGTTGGTCCAACAAAGGTATTAATGCTAGAATCCATCTTGAATTTAGTATTTTTCTATTAGGATAGGGTGACTGGAACAAAGGTTTCCCACCCTGGGAAATTCCATTTACTGTTTGGGAAGCAATAAATGATCATCTTCAGATGTTTTTAAACTTCTCTTTCTTGCAAACAAGATACACAAGAACACCTGAAAAAAAGAGAACTTGAATGAGAGGAGTGCAGGAGCATTGCTGGACCCAGGTCAGAGAAAAAGATCAGCTCTTGCACATGAAATAAGAATTAGATTGAAAATATGATTTGTAATTACTTATCTTAGTGTATTAGACTTAGCTGTCATGTTTTCTTTTATTTTTTATAGAATCCTAGAACTGGAAGGGACCTCGAGAGATCATCAAGTCTAGTCCCCTGCCCTCACAGCAGGACCAAGCACTGTCTAGATCATCCCTGATAGAACCAACCTGCTCTTAAATATCTCCAGTGCTAGAGATTCCACAACTTCCCTAGGCATTTTATTCCAGTGCTTAACCACTCTGACAGTTGGGAAGTTTTTCCTAATGTCCAACCTAAACCTCCCTTGTTGTAATTTAAACTCATTGCTTCTTGTCCTATCATCAGAGGCCAAGGAGAACAATTTTTCTCCCTCCTTGTAACACCCCTTTAGATACTTCAAAACTGCTATCATGTCCCCTCTCAGTCGTCTCTTTTCTAAACTAATCAAGCCCAATTCTTTCAGTCTTCCCTCATAGCTCATGTTTTCTACATCTTTAATCATTTTTGTTGCTCTTCTCTGGACCTTCTCCAATTTTTCCACATCTTTCTTGAAATATAGTGCCCAAAAGTGGACAAAATACTCCAACTGAGGGCTTATCAGCGCAGAGGAGAGCAGAAGAATGACTTCTCATGTCTTGCTCACAGCACTCCTGTTAATGCATCCCAGAATCATGTTTGCTTTTTTTTTGCAACGGTGTCACACTGTTGACTCATGTAATCTGTTTTCACTTCAAGTCACTTAAATCCTACTTTTTCTATGTGACAAAAACAATTTTGTTTATCATCAAACAAACAATTGTTACTGGCAAAAGGGAGGGAGCAACAGCTGGGCAGCTCTCTTTTTTATTAATAAAGAGAGTGAACATATGAGATTGTGTAAAATACAGAGTAAGACAGATTTAGTTGAGGTTTTGGTCCTACTTTGGGCTATGCTCCTGTGTGCTGATAAACAGAGCAGAACTGTTATCAGCATCTATGTTACTCTGCTGGGAGGGGGTGGGGCTATCATCCCAACTCTGTTGATTTAACACCATGTGTAACCAGTGCTAGCTTGATGGAATAATTATTCTGTTTATGTACACTGTCAGGAGAACCTCTCCCACTGGCTAACCTAGTTTCTACACTGAAGTGCTACAGCAGCACAGATGCAATGCTACAGCTTATACCCCTACTGTAACATTTCACATGTAGACAAGCCTGAGAGATTGGGTTGATGTCTGGGAGATGGGGGCCCTATTTGAGTGGATTCCTGCTTTGTATGGGAGGAGGAGGGGAGGGTAAGCAATACCACACAAAGAAGGGCTTACAGAGAGGTCTGTAAAGGTTCTGCCCAAACTGAAACACTGACAAACCATACACTCACAAGAAGGTGTAAGTGGGCTCTAAAGAAGGGGGTTTTGTTATTTTTGCAAGATCTGTAGCTCTCAAGTGATTTAGAAGTAAAATAAATGCAGTTAAGAACTTCACTTGCTAATCTTTGTGTTCTCTGCTTTCCTGAAGGTGTTAAATTAGTAAGCCCTGATTGCCCATAGCTGCATTGTAGCTGTGAGGGAGTTTGTGTAGGACTCAGGGTATGTCTACACTACCCTGCTAGTTCGAACTAGGAGGGTAATGTAGGCATACCGCACTTGCAAATGAAGCCCGGGAAATTCAAATCCCGGGCTTCATTTGCAAGTGCGGTATGCCTACATTACCCTCCTAGTTCGAATTAGGAGGGTAGTGTAGACATACCCTCAGGGAGTTGTAAACACTACTTTGAGGAACTAGGGTGGCTGACATGGGAGTCTACATCCCAAGGAATGGTGTCATACATAAGAAGCAGGGGTCACCAAATGAAGTTAATAGGTAGCAGGGTTTAAACAAACAATCGGTCAGCTCCTCTTTGTTCATCCCTTTCCCTCCATCTTCCATTCTGCAAAACTGAATCTAAAACTAGGGAGACTAGACCTCAGCTGAAGCTGCCCCTCTTCCCAAGACATTGACCCAGGGAGCTGGACTCCAGTCCTGAGAAGTCCCCAAAGCTGTCCCACAATTTGGAGGGACTCATGGAAGAAGAACAGAGCTGTGCTGAGGGACAAGGGTCAGATGTGTGGCTAGAGGAAGTACAGAATTGATCGTTTAAGGGCCAGGAAGAGTGTGACATTTGATGTGGGCCTATGAGGTTACATAGTGAATCATTCTACAGATATAGGGGCACAAACTACATGACATTCTAATTTTGCAAGAATCGGCAATACTAATGATCATATATTAGTGGTAATTAAAGAGGTCTTCGAAATCACAAGACAGATAAAACCACACTTTAATTTTGTTTCTTTTAAAACATTTCACCATTTTGAGACTAATGTCACGATATTCCGGGATTTGACTCATGATTTTTTGGCAATGGTGTCCCTTTCCTGGACAAATTCAGCTGAAATTAGTAATGTTTGGCAATATTATCAACAATTTTTTAAAGGATTTTGTAAACGTTAGGCAACCTTAACTGTAGGTGATGCGGCCAACTCCTCTTATAATTGTATGGCATTTAGATAATATAGGACTAGGTGTGGCAGATTACCTAAACAGATAAAATATAGGAGCTTTCCTTGTTTGTCGGAACCTGTATATATTCTATTCTATACATCTATTTTGAAGGTCATCTATTCTAGCAAGTAAATGAAGGAACTTTTTTTTTTTCATGGCCAACACATTTGTTTATTTCCTCCTGGTCCTCCTGCCTATTCAGGATTATAAAGCAAAGGAGTGTACTGAAAGATCAAATGTTTGGTAAATAAATATTTGGCTTTTATCTGCCTAATTAGTTTTCTACATAGCTAAGTAGATAGTCCTCATATGTAGCTCATTTCTTATATACGAGATACTTAATTAAATATATTCTTATTGTTGTATTTAATACTTATCTGCGATAGATGCCATTTTAGCCAACACAGCAGGTAGTGATCCAAACCCTTCCAGAACTAAAGATTCAAGGCTCTGTAGCTAGGGCTGAAACAGGCTTACATCCGCTACAGATCAGGAAGACCTATAATGCAAATTCATCAGAAGGTTATAGATACACTATCTGATTCCCCTAGGCTCCTTCTGTGTGTGAACTTATTTCAATTAAAGTCGCCTCGGGGCTAATCTAGTATGTAAAGTTTTATAAATAAATAAATTTAAATCCAAAAGCATCTCTAATTTTCCCCAGTTCCTTGCAGAGTCATTTAATCAAACATAAAAGATCTTCATGTAGCGTGTACTTGCATTTGGGCCAGGATTCCTCGAGGGTGGGATCCTTGCCCAAGATTAGCAGTATTACTTGCTGCTTTATTGAGCTTAACATCAGTGGAGATTTCTCTGGATTCTTTTCTCTCTCATGGATCCAAGGCTATCACTACACTACAAGTATTTTTTTTGGTACAAAATATGCTAATGAGAGACTCATTAGCATATGTTGGAACATCATTAACATATTTACTGCCATTTCTTTTTGAGCAAGGACTTTTTGTGCAAAAAGAATCAGTGTAGTTGCCTGTCTCGTAGGGTTGCCAGGTGTCTGGTTTTGAACTGTCCAGTATTTGAGCTTTCTGTTCGGGAAACAAATTGAGAAAATATAAATGAGAAAATATAAATGTCCGGTATTTTCTAAATAAGATGTAATGTAGATCGTGATGTAATGTCAAGTGTGTCTGGTATTTTTGTTGAAACCATCTGGCAACCCTACTGTCTCGGAGAACAGGGTTTTTGGTTTTGGTATGTTTATGGCTTGTCACAGCATGTGCTATTCTGTCTTTACTATAGATGAAGTGAAAATGCATGATAAGCTGCTAACTACACAAGTCACTGTACAGGGAAAGGTTTTATTCTTCCCTCAACTTCTGCAAAGTTTGAACATAGAAAATGTTTACAGTCTGTATTTGCAAAATTTGCAACAAATAATTCTTAAAGATATTTGACATTAACAATTTCCAAAGTTGATTATGAAGGCATGGTGTAAAATATTTTGTTCCTTTATCTATTCTAGAATCAACAGTGTTGATGTCAAAACTGGAAAAAAATCCATTAGCTTGGGAAACATTTTAATGCTGGCAAAAAAAACAAAGCTGATCCTATCGTCCAAGTGCCAAGTCAACATTTTGTCCCCCAATGATAGAGTGCAGTGCTAAATTTGTGGCCTTTATTGTCTCCTCATAAAAAGTAGGCCCTGTATGGCTCATTAGTTCAGTAACATCACAGTGGATCATAAATCAGCAGTAGGTCATGTGTGTTTAGAAAGGACAGAGGCCAGCTGTTTAAATAGTACCCAGTATAGCGAGTTCAATAATTGGAGCTCTGATGCTTCTATTCAGAGAAATTATTTACATCTGTAATGAAGAACTATGCTTTTCACAGTATATCCCTCTAGGATTCCTACAAAAATATTTTTTTGCAGTCTAAAGGAAAGATTCCTATCCAAATGAACATAAAAGTGTCTGATTTATCTGTTTTCCCTTTGATTATGGGATACTCTAAGAGTGAAGTTCACCGATCATGCAAAGCATCCATGCAAGGTCCTTTGCATCACTTAACCCCACACAGAGGCTATGCTGGGTGACACACAGTCAGTGCTTTTTGCATGTCCTACATGCCATGAAAATTAATGGCCCCATGTAGGCTGGTACGGAGAACTCAGTAGTACACAGGGGAAACTAGGGGAAAGTTCACAGCTGCATTTACATAGACCTAAAATCTTCAAAAAAATCCCTGTTTAATGGATGCAGACAGGCTGCACTTATACCTCAGAAATTCGGGGGTAGGATTATAGGGCATGCCTTAAAATCAAAGGGTATGTCTACACTACAAAGTTAATTCGAACTAACGGATGTTAGTTCGAATTAACTTTGATAGGCGCTACACTAGCGCTCCGCTAGTTCGAACTTAATTCGAACTAGCGGAGCGCTTAGTTCGAACTAGGAAAAAGGATAAAGCCTAGTTCGAACTAGCTAGTTCGAATTAAGGGGTGTGTAGCCCCTTAATTCGAACTAGTGGGAGGCTAGCCCTCCCCAGGTTTCCCTGGTGGCCACTCTGGCCAACACCAGGGAAACTCGTATGCCCCCCTCCCAGCCCCGGACCCCTTAAAGGGGCACGGGCTGGCTACGGTGCCCATGCCAGGTGCAAGCCTGCCAGCACCCAGCCAGCAGACCCTGCACCTGGCATGGATCGAGCCGGCCACTCGATGCCCCCAGCCCTCCCCCTCTTCCCGGGACCAGGCTGGCGGCTCCCGGGAGCTTGCCCGGAACCGCAAGAGGCGGGCACCCGCCTGGGCTAGTGCAGACATCGTGGACCACGATCTCCGCACTAGGCACAGGAAAGTGGCCGGCTAGGGCAGGAGAGCTGCCAGCCTGGCCACCCAGGAGCAGGTGTGCAAGAGAATCAAGGGGGTCCAGTAAGACCCCCGACCCTGAGCCCTGAGCTTACAATGGCCGTCCTGGGTCAGACCAAAGGTCCATCTAGCCCAGTAGCCTGTCTGCCGACAGCCGCCAACCCTAGGGACCCTGGAGGGGATGGACCGGAGACAGTGACCAAGCCATTTGTCTCGTGCCATCCCTCTCCAGCCTTCCACAATCCTTGGTCAGGGACACTACTCCTACCCCCTGGCTAATACCACTCATGGACCCAACCTCCATGACTTGATCTCACTTCCCTTTAAACTCTGTTCTAGTTGTAGCCTTCACAGCCTCCTGCAGCAAGGAGTTCCACAGGTTAACTATTTGCTTTGGGAAGAACAACTTTCTCTTACTAGTTTGAAGCCTGCTACCCATTCCTTTCCTTTGGTGTCCTCTAGTCCTTCTTTATGGGAACTAATGAAGAACTTTTCTGTATGCACCCTCTCCACCCAACCCCTGCTTTTAGAGACCTCTATCCTATCCCCCCTCCGTCTCCTCTTTTCTAAGCTGAGAAGTCCCAGTCTCTGTAGCCTCTCTTCATCTGGGACCTGTTCCCAACCCCTGATCATGTTAGTTGCCCTCCCCTCTCCCAGCCTTTCTCTTCCCCTCTCCCACCTCCTTTTCCCAGTCTCCCCCAGTTTTGTTCAATAAAGACAGATTCCATTTTTGACCACAATTGTCCTTTATTTTGTACATCAAGAAAAGGGGCTAGGGAAGGGTAAGTGGAAGGAGGTGAGGGGGGAATGGGGTACGAGCCCCCGATGGGGAGGACAGGGCTGGCTCTGCGGGCTTCTGGGGGTGGAAGCTCTCCTGCAGCCCCCCAATTGCCCCGTCTCCCCAGATGGCAGCCTGCGGCAAGTGCAGCCGGGCTGATGGCCGAGTGCTGTGATGTGCCCAGTGTGGGCACTCCAGGCGCTCCAAGCCAGGACTGGTTTTCAAGCGGGGCACCCCTGAGAACTGTCTGTCCGGGGTGGGGGTCGGGTCCCTTTAAGCGCAGCCCTCGGCTAGCCTGAGACAGCATCTCCATGCTCTAAGTCCTCCTCTGATGCCCTGCCGGCACTGCTTCTGGCCATCCTTAAGCCCTGTTCAGGGTCCACTCAATGTGGACATGCTAGTTCGAATTAGCAAAACGCTAATTCGAACTAGTTTTTAGTTCTAGACGCGTTAGTTCGAATTAGCTTAGTTCGAATTAGCGCTGTAGTGTAGACGTACCCTATGTGAGTAGAACAGGGAATGTTTAGTCAGATTTGATCAGGTTATTTCCTTTATTTTAGGGCTCGTTTCACTTTTTTGTTCTGAGCCCATGCTCACCCTTTCCCCCCCCCCCCCAACTGTAACTTTTAAACTGACTTCTAGGGAAGCAATTTTTGGTGCTTTAATCTTTCTGGTTTTAGTTGCTCTGTAGCATCTAGTAACCAAATAATATTTTACCAAGTGTGGTTTCTTTGTTGTTTTTTTATAATAAAAATTACCCCAAACTATTTGAGAGACCTATGATGAAGATGGCTCAGTAAGCTGTGACTCTTTGACTTTGACTTTTTTTTACTCTCTAGCTATAATCCTGCTGCCTACTAATAATGATGTTTACCTTTAAAAGTCTCCTTTATTCTGCTTTTCATCAAATACTTCAAATAATCAAATTTGATGTGCTATCCTGTCAAAATTAGATGTGGTTCAAAAGATGAAGGAAAACCTGAATATGTGAATAGTTGCATTCCATGTTAATTTGATTTTGTGGCATGATAGGTTTTTTCTAAATGGAGAAATTATACATGGTTTAAATGCAAGCAGTAATGTCTGGCAATCTGAATGTTTCTTTCTTTGTATATAAACATATTAGAAGATTTACCTAGTGTTGTTTAGGTCCTTAACTCAATTAATTTTTTGTAAATAAAATGAAAATCTACTTACTATATTTAAATTGTTGCTCTGGGGTGGGGCGGGGCTGGGAAAGAAAACTACCCCAGACCTCTCTCTCCACAGAAGCTTGAGGCAAGGTGAGAAGTACCTCTCCATGGTCACTGCAGCTGCAGCTGGCACAACTGGGGGAGGGTGCATGTCCCCCTGCTGCGAGACAGACAGACACAGACAAACAAAAAGACAAACTCTTTGAAATAAATAGTAGATAGCTATTCCTTTCTCCACCCCGCCCTCTGCTAGCTCAATGGGGTTATAGCTGAACTCATCCCATCTCCATCTCCTTGCTGCCCCTCTCCCCCCTCCTTCCCTTTCCATTGTATGAAAAACAATCAAATTCCAGGCACATTCCATTGTCTTCACACAACCAAACTGTTTCCTTTTATCACTTAAATCAAGGTAGCTGCATAGCAAATTTGGTGGACAGAAGACAAGATGTGCATTTCTAAAATAGATAGTAAAATTATTAGTTTAAAGTTAAAAAAAATAATGGCCTTTGATTTTCAGCTATTAAATCTTTTATTGTTAAAAATCCTTTTGCTGTCTGTACACAGGATTAGTCAAGCAGCAGTTAAACATCTTAAAATACATGAACATGAAGACCATATTGTTTTTCCTCAGGTCTTTGTGAGCAAACACTTTATTTTTTAAAATTCCATATGTTATGTTGAAGGGAAAAGAGGACATTTTTTCCATTGGATTTACTGTGCTTTTTTTGAAAGGAAGTATAGGGAGACTCAAGTAAATATATACCTAGAAACAGAGGATGTGTGTGTGTGATTATCTTAGTTATTAAAAAAATAATAATTAATACTGGTTTTGAAATAGTAATGAATAATAGTTGAATCACTAATGAGGTCGGGTATTATCTAATTAAATGCTATAGAGTTAAGTGATTTCACAGCATTTACTTTAATTTCTTTTCTTAGTACAGAGGGAATTCCATTTTCTAACAAGTGCAAGCATTTAACTGAACGAGTCTATGGATCAGGGCAATGGGTTTCCATTTTGGGACTATGATTATTATATGAACACAGAATGAGGGAAAGAAATGAGTCTAAGCTAATAAGTAGACAGTTAAAAGTAAAATTAGTTTAGGTAATCCCAGAACATTGCCTTCTTTTAAAAGGATATTTATAAGCGCTAATTAAAGAGTCTTCTTTGAATTCTCTTCATGATAGCATGAAAACATAGTGCTTTAGGGAGACAACTGCTAATAGTGAAAATGCACACAGAGCAATACAGTTCTGGCCATTGTTTTACACTGTTAAATTTTATAAAATGCAATTTTAACTCTGTTTATAAATGAATTCTACTTTTGTATTTTTCTTCTTTTATTGGGTACCATAATGGTTGTGAAACATCTCTTTTACAACTGGACAGTGCTTCATTAGTGCCCGAGCTTGCCAGGGCTGAGCCCTGGCAATGTAGACTTGGTAGTTTATAGCCCCAGGAACTCTGGTCTTGCCATTTCAGTTATAAAGTTTTTTAAAAATTGCTTAAGCTCTGGAACCTTTTTAATTACAAATTAATAGTGGAATGAGGGGAAAGAAATGCCTCTATTTTTGGCATTTCCATTTTGGGACTATGATTATTATATGAGCACAGAATGAGGGGAAAGAAATGCCTCTAAGCTAATAAATAGACTGTTAAAAGCAAAATTAGCTTAGATAATCCCAGAGCATTCTGAAATTCATTCTGAAATTCATTCTGTGGTGCTACAGTTTATCAGTACTGATTTTACAGTGTTAATGACAGTGATTAACTGTAATGTTAAATACTGTATTGGTACTGAGTGCTACCAGGTACTGCTTACAGGAGCAGTAAGCTTGTTAGTAAAAGTAAGAGGTATAATTTTTACAAAGAGAGGTAACTAGCAAGGCTGGAGAAGAAAATATAGGGAAAATATAGCATACTTTTAATGGCATTTTAAGACTGGGCTGTTTTAAATTTAAATGCATTGCAGTGTTTTTTTTAATTTCTCATACTAAGAAAACACTGGCCTATTACACAAAGAAGACTTAAAGTAAGTATTGCAGCACCTAATATTTAGATGCTCTGCTGTACACAACCCTAAGTTAGGTACCCAGGCTGCATATACACTTCATGAAAGAATAGGATCCATAAAAGCCAGCAAGCTGAGCAGGGAACCAACAGAAAATGTTAAAATGGGTATGTGCCTTAAAATGTTCCATCGGAGGTAATGAGAGAGCACTATGCAAGAAACCCCCCATTGTGCAGTGGCTCAGGCAGTCTACTGAGGGGTGGGGGACCTGAGTTCTAATTTGTTTTCTGTATCAGACAGAGGTGGGATTTGAAGGAAGATCTCTCACATCCTGACTAAGTGTGCAGTAACTTGGGTGGGAAAATATAATTATGGGGTAGAAACCCTCAGAAGGCATGAAGAAATTAACAGAGCCTGAGAGTGCTAATTACTTTACTGATTGCACCTTGGGAGAGTAATCAGGTGAAGGAAAGGGCCTAAAAAGAGGAGAGCATAAGAGAGAGAGAGATGGAAGAAGAGACATTGTGTTCCCTTCTATTCTGGGAGGGGGTTTGCTATAAGGTTGGAAGAGTAGAGAAGAAGTGCAGGCCTGAGGTAAACCTTGGGGAGGGTGCAGAGAACTGTGCCTTCTCTAGTTTGTGTGGGTGTAGGGGTACAATTAGCTTTGTTGGGGGGCATGACTTTGCCCTCCCCCACTAACCTCTTGAGCATTACTGCTTAGCTAATGTTAATTATTTTACCCTATCTTCTCAGTGTATTAAAGAGGAATTAAATAAGTTTTCATAGTTTTAATTGCACCTAGTATTTCATGGGGGTGAAAGGAACTTAGGATGCTACCTATAAGAAATTTATCTCATGTTCCTTGTAGGGGGGTGCTCAGGGCAGGGAGTTGGAGTGTGTGTGACAAATAGTACTTGTGAGAAATTTAAATGTGGAGTGTTGGGTGGTCTCAGGGTAAAGTGTTTGTGGTTCTCAGGAATAAGGAAGAGGACTGCATTAGGGGGCTCAGAGCAGTGGGATGTGGGTGTACAGGAGGCTCAGTGTGGGGAATCAGGCAGAGGGTTTTGGGGGGGGGGGGGGATGTTCAGGAGTAAGGGCAGGGGGAAGAGGGTGGAAATTCATAAATAATAGCCAGAACTGGAGACAGGAATCAAGACAGGATGCTGGGGGGTGGGGGGACAAGGGCACCATTTTGGGAGGGCTGCAGCTGCACCTACCGACTGGGTCATTGCTGCTGTTCCTCTGACAATCAGGGAGCAAGGGGAAGTGTGCAGCTTGTGATGTCTTCTCTAGGCAGCTGGGAGTGAGAGGCGGGCTCAATGTTGTGTGCTTTCCACCATGATCCCAGGTGAGGGGGAAAGCAGCAGAATTTCAGCTAGATGTGGTTGTAGCTCTCACCCTCCCAAAGGGTGTGGTGGATGCCTTGGGGGGGGGGGGGGGGTTGTACAGCCCCAGACCAGGAGATGGGATGCACATACCTCAGTTAGCCCCTTTCACCTGCCTGCTGCTTAGTGGGGCAGCCTGCAGGAGAGCCCTGGGGGCAGATACAGCTGAGTGTGCTAGCCTGCTGGCTTCTCCTGTTTGGGCCTCCCTGTGGCTATGGGCCTGCATGTGTGGCATGTCCTGCAGCACCCCAGTGTGGGTGGAGTGAGACTATAGTCAGATGTGAGGACAATTGTGTTAGAGCTGAATCTTGCCTAGGAGGGAAAAGCCTGGCCAGCAACTTCAGATATATGGTTACTCTGTCTGGAGCTGAAGATTCCGTTTTTATATTTTTGCTCTTGTTAGAGGACTCTGCCCCTGGAGGAAGGCCCACTCTTGAATGTTCCTTGGTTGGAGGGTCAGGCCTTCAGAATTGTGCCCAATGGGTAAAATAGGCAGTGCAATACGTAGGTGGCAGATCCCATTGTGGCTTAGACGTTATCTAGATCCAGGGCTTTAGAACAAAAGCATTTTTATATATGCTTAACTACAGAAGTGTAGGTGTTCGGGAGGGCATGGCTTAAGTAGCTGCAGCAGGGGTGGGCAAAAGCCTCTTAGTGGGCTGGATTTGGCCTGTCTAGGGCTTTGATCCAGCCTGCAAGGCAGTTCCAGGCCCTGCCCCATAGCGCATTGCCTTAGAGTGGGAGAGGAGCCTGAGCCTTTCTAACTGCTTCTGTTTAAAGGGCTTGTGTCTTGCCTAGCAGCTGTGGGGAAGGCACAAGCCTTTTCAATAGAAACAGTTGAAAGGTCTCCTCTCTGGCTCCCTGTCAATGCATTAGCAGATCTGGGAGCTGCAAGCCCTCTTAAGTGCTTCTATTTAAGGGCTTGTGCTGCCCCGCCTGTCAGGCAATGGGTTGCCTAGCAGCCATGGGGAATAAGACCTTTAAATAGAAACAGCTGATGCATTGTGCATCTCCAGCAATGAGCTAGAGGCACAGGGAGCTGCATGGCCTTTCAGCTGTTTCTATTTAAAAGGCTCTTGTGTTCCGTATGGCTGCTAAACAATACTGCCTGACGGGTCTGGGGAAGGCACTAGCCCTTTAAATAGAAGCACTTAAAAGGGCTTGCAGCTCCTGGCTAGGGAGATGCAAGTGTTGTGTGATAGTTCTTTCAATATATTTTTAGATTCAGAGGCTCAGGATAGGTCAGTGAGAGAGCCGAACTTAACAACTGCCTTGTTTTAGTCAGCATATACAGTTACAATAGCCACAACATTGCAAGTAAAAGGGTGAATACAATCCCCATGAGCAGTGGAAGATGGATAGATTACACAAATCACGGTACAAGTTTCAGCCAGTATCATCATGTGCTAACTTGTTAACCTATATGGCAAAGCGGTTAATGCAAAACTAGCTATATTACAATATTAAGCTTACTTTACTTACTGTTCACCCTCAGTTCCCAACAGTCCTCAGACAGGAGGTAGTGATCTTGTTCCTTTTCCTGCACACTGAGATGTTCATCAGCATCATGCAGTCTAGGACAGGCCTCAGACTTCTAGTTATGTGAGTAGAGGTTGCAGGTCTACTCTATTCCTCCCAAAGCGTGTGTATGCAAAAGCACCTTTTATCCATGGTGAGGCTCTGTTACTTCACCTCTCGTTGCCATGGTGTTCCTGCCATACGCATTTCATTATTCTGACACTACTCATTTTACTTCACACTTTATAATCTCAATTTATGCCATTTATCCTAAGTTTACCACTTCTGCAGTTAGCTTTCTTATAAAATTCAGAGTGCACTGGTTGTGTATCCCAGTTTCTGTAAGCCATGTCCCACTATTTCTGGAAATTTTGATCATGCTTGTTTTTAATAGTATACACATCAATGATTTCAGCACTGTAAACTGTTTAGTGGGCCTTGCCCTATCAGTGAGGACATGATCTTAGCAGTTTCAGCACTTTAAGCAGTTTACGGTCAAGCCTTTGCCCCATGACCGAGAGTAACAGGTTGGCTGTGTCTAGACTGGCAAGTTTTTCCGCAAGAGCAGCTGTTTTTGTGGAAAAACTTGCCAGCTGTCTACATTTGCTGCTTGAATTTCCGCAAGAACACTGATGATCTCATGTAAGAAATCAGTGCTTCTTGCAGAAATACTATGTTGTTCCCGTTTGGGCAAAAGTCCTTTTGCGCAAAAGGGCCAGTGTAGACAGCTCAGATTTGTTTTGTGCAAAAAAGTCCCAATCGTGAAAATGGTGATCCGGGCTTTTTTGTGCGAAAGCGCATGTAGATTGGCTCGGATGCTTTTCCGCAAAAAGTGCTTTTGCGGAAAAGTGTCCGTGCCAATCTACACACTCTTTTCCACAAATGCTTTTAACAGAAAACTTTTCCATTAAAAGCATATGAGGAAGATCATGCCAGTCTAGACGTAGCCATTATGTTTCCGCATCTCATTTCTGCCCAAGGCTTGCCAGCATTGTACTTGAAAGGGCCTGGCTCTTTATAGTTAAACCCTTGTCAAGCTAGGGAAGGCTGTGGAGATTCCTCCCTTTCAAATGCTTCTATTTAAAGGGCTCACCTGCTGCGTGGCTGCAAAGCAATTGAAAAGAACTCACAGCTCTGTCCCATTGGCCTGTTGCCTGGGAGCTACCCAGAGGTGGGTGCCCTTTCAGCTACTTCTGTTCTAAGGGCTTGTGTCTGCAGAGAGGCTGCCAGACAACGGGTTAGCAGTGTGGCCAGGAGCTGCAAGCCCTATCATATGAAATCTAAGCCTCCACCCCAGACAACTCTAGGAGGAGGCTAGCCCCTGGCACCCTCCCCTTTACTCCAGGCCACTTCCATTGACCATAAATTTGGGGGCAGGGACCCTAGGCCAAGCAAAGCTCCCAGTAGGGTAGCTGTCAACCCTGCCCCTTCTGCCTGAGGCCTCACCCATTCCAGGTCATCTTATAGTCATTTCAGAAATTTGTGAAGTGGACCCCCCTTCAAAAACTATTGCCCACACCTGAACTACACGGTATGGCAGCAGGTAAGCAGAGGTTTTGCAGAGCTAAGTCTTCGATTTGAGCAAATCTCTTTGCGGCTGTAGCCAACTGATTCCATTTTGCTTTTTACCATTATCATTTCTGAGCCTGGCTCTCCCATAGTTCTTGTTTTCCAAACAGAGCTAAAATCTGAAATAATGATAATGTTAAAGAAAACTGAAACAAAAGGGTGTAGTGTTGATAAGAATCTGTAGTTCCTATGCAACATATGAGATCAAGTTTTCCTCACCAAATAGTAGCTGTACTTGCAGACAGTAGATTGCTATAAATTATAAAGATGCTTGCCCACAAAATCATGATTCATAGACATGTAGGTGTAAACACTACAGACTTCAACGCAAGTACTATGCACTGTGGCTGTGTCTATACTGGCATAAATTTCAGGAACTGCTTAAAATGGAATACTATTCCGTTTTCAGTTTTTCCGGAAAAGGAGCATCTACATTGTCAGGTTGCTTTTCCGGAAAAGCCCTTTTTCTGGAAAAGTGTCTGTGGCCAATGTAGACGCGCTTTTCCGGAAAAGACTACTGGGCTGTCTACACTGGCCCTTTTCCAGAACAGTGTTCCGGAATAAGGACTTATGCCTGAGCGGGAGCAGAATAGTTTTTCCGGAATAGCGGCTGATTTTGTACAGTAGAGCATCGTTGCTTTTCCAGAAATTCAAGGGCCAGTGTAGACAGCTCTCAGCTTATTCCGGAAAAGCGGCTGATTTTCTGGAATAAGTGGCCCAGTGTAGACACAGCCTGTGTGTCTGTAATATTAGACCATTCTCTCTTGGGTATGGCCTTATGCCTAAGGCAACAGAGTATAGTTTTAGAGACCTGGCTTTAAGTCCTGACGCCACCATAGACTTGCTGTGTGATTCCAACCAACTAACTTATGGCTTGATAACAGTCACTGGGACTACTTGTGTACTTAATGTTTACCCAAAGTCAGAGATCAGTCTATGCTCTTGTTAAATAGCAACAGAATGCTGATATTAGTTCCTTGATATGGATTGTGAGTTTTCAGGACAGGAAGGGGGGGGGGGGGGGGCTTTACACAATACACTTGCAAACTTTTTAGTACAATGGCATCCAAATTCCATCGGTTTGGGCTTTTGTTTCATGGTATTGCCTAAATTATATATAAATAGACTTTCTGATTTGTCTTCTCCAGCAAAAACAAGTGAATTGTCTTTAAATTATAACCCTAGAGAATAAATCTTTTCAGGTCTTTAACTAGTTCATTTCCCTGCATCATGGCAGGACTTGAATGGAATTTCAGTAGTATAGCATTCTAAGCCTAAAAAAAAAAAAAGTCTGGTAGCACTTTAAAGACTAACAAAACATGTAGATGGTGGTATGAGCTTTCGTGGGCACAGCCCACTTCTTCAGATGACCGGAGTTAGGAGTAGGGGATATGAAAACTGGAAATAAATAGGAGAGGGGAGGGGAAAAAGGAAGGGGGTGGGAGGAAAACAAGGCATTAAGTATCTGGAGACTGGGTACTTAAACCTAAGCAGATGGACTGCTAAGACAGGAAGGATACTGCTCAGAAAGCTGCTAGCACCTTCAGTGGTAGAGTCCCCACCAGCCCATATCTCCAGTAAGTCCATTAGCATGTGAATTGAATTTGTGGATATACTGGAATTTCAAGCTTTCCCTGTGGATTTGGCTTGAATGAGGAGTAACGGTTAATTCCAACTAAGGAGTTAGTTCAAATTAACGTTTAATTGCTGCGTCTAGTCACGGGCAGTTAGTTCGGACTAAGGGGGATTTAAAAATGGCGGCGCCTGGGAACATGGAAATGAAACCCAGGATATTTAAATCCTGGGCTTCATTTGCAACTCGGGTTGCCCTCATTCACCTACCTAGCTCGAACTCGCAAGCTAGTGTAGACATACCCTAAGGTGCTACAGGACTATTAGTTGTTACTCATATAATGGCATAGGCTTTCACCATTTTATGATGGTGCACCTATGGACACAAACTGTCCAGTTCTGGCTTCTGATTTTGGGTATTGACCTACATTAGCCATTCCCTACTTCTGATTGGTTAGTTAAGGCAAGCTGCTGATTCCATGTATGTGTAATACTTTTGAGGATATTTCTTGTTCAAGTCACAAGTTCTCTAATTTAGCATTGAGAAATGCATATTCCACAAAGAATGAATATTTTTAAATACCTGCACTTGAAAGGGACACTGAACACATTTCAGAAATAAAAGCCCATGTTTCACAATGCCTCTCACCAACTTGGCCACTTTCAGCAATGCTTCCCTGGTGGTTAGGGCACTTTATGTACATCTACACTGCAACCCTATTTCGGGATACTAGAGTATCTCAAAATAGCTCTCACATATTCACAGCAAGCCTGTTATTTTGGGCTCGCTTTTCTGACATCCCTGTAAATCTTCTTCTACAAGGAGTAAGGGATGTCTTGGAACAGTGCTTTATTTCAAGATTTGGCACTGTGTAGACAGTGCCAAATGACAAAATAAGCTATTTTGAAAGAGCATTCAAATGAGCTATATAAACTACATTTCTTAAATTGCTTTTCTTATTTTGAGTTATGGTGCAGTGTAGACACACACCCTTTTAGAAGTATGGTGTTGGGGGCCTGGCAGGATGTGTGTGTAGTTGGCCTCTTAATGCTCACATCATGCCTAGGAATTCCAACAGGAGTTCAGAGTGTACTTTAGGAAACAAATATATGCATAGCTTCTAAACTAAAAAGTTAGAAAAATCCATTCTTATTTCCTTCATTTTTCTGGGGAGGGAGGGCAACCTGAGTAGCATGTTGCTATGAAGTCTCATAAGTTTCTCCAGGATGTGATTTACGTAGCCATTAATGCATATTTTCAGTGGCTGAAGGCAGTAAGTTTTTTGACTTGTGCCACACAGGGAAACTGAAGAGTATAATAATGATTCTGTAAAATATCCCCGTTAGAACTTTTTATGCAATAAAACATATGTCCCAAGACTACAGTTTATTCCTTATAATCTATTAAACTCTTCTTTTTCTTTTTAAGTGTTCATGTTTTTATTGGGGTGGAATTTATACACCCAGGCATGACAGCACCTAATTCATCACAAGTCTGTAAATCATTGCTTTTTATACCCCTTTTTTGCAACATCTTAGTTCTTAAGAACTGTGTTAAGAGGGTTGCTATAATTTTAGAAGTATCTTACAGAATCAATTCTAACTAAATTCTGAAGCCTGTGGGAATGACCTTACTGTGCAGAGAGATGAGATGATCAAGATGTTATGAGTTATGGAATGACTCCCCAGCATATACAGAAGAATCCTTGGTCCTCTGAGAATTGAGCCCTGTTCCCCACTGAGTGGGCTAATAGTACATCTTGTTGGATTATTTTTTTGAAATTCTTTTTCTTTGGAAAATGTAGATGTGTCAAAACCAAACCATTTGAGACAGTTGATTTATATTTTCCCAACTTATGCACTTTTGCAGAACAATTTTGAAATTGTTTTATACTCTGTTTTGACACTTGTTTCTTGCTTTGTAGGTTCCTATATCTTGAACCTATATACTTGTCCTGCACTAGTGGGTTATCACTGTTTTGATTCTTCCACTGAACATTTCAATTGCCCTTGCTATTTGAAGGCATTTCTCTAGTATTAGTCTGTTTCGCTCAACCATCTCCCATTTAAGCTGAATTTCATCCTGCAAGCAATTTTGCCTGTCGTTAGAGAATATTTAATGTCTTCAAAGTTATGTGGGGATGCCAAAGTTCTTACCTTTGCAATGTAAATATCTGTTCCTTTTTCTGAGCCTTGATTTTGGATAAAAATAATAAATCCAGTGCCTCTCAACTATATCGTCAGTGGTCACAATACTTTCCAGTTTATCAGCTGTTCTGGTGTTTAGGGCATTGCTCCTGTCAAAATGTGACCGTAAATAAATTTTAGCTTTCTTTTCTCCTCTTTATCCCACTGCATTTGGAATCTAGAACTGAGTCTGTGCATGAGTTTTTTTGACTAGAAATTTAGCATTCCTCATGGTCTGAGTTACTCCATGTTGTCTGTTGACTGTGTCTTAAGTTGCTGATTTGCTTTCCTATTAATCACGTGCTTTTACTTGCAGGTATCTCTACTGAACATTGCAGGTATGTTCCTTGTATCATATGCTGGATAACAGGGAACTCAATGCTTGTAAATCTAATCTGCCTTTCGATTAAGAACTAGTTACATAGATTCTGCAATTGTGCCCTATGCACACAGACTGGCTCCCCGCTTCTTCCAAACCTTGTCTCTTGCAACCTGTGCTGCGCTTTCCATGATCCACACAGGTTGCTAGAATACACAGTGTGCTTAACTATTGTAATCTAATCTGCCTTTCATCCTTCTTGTACTACTTGCTTGACTTCTCTTTGTTACTGCCTGGACACACATGATCTTCTCTCATCTACAACGGCAGTGTATTGTGTAGTGAAATTGTCAGAAGAAACTTTCATATAGCTAAAGCTGCAAGTAGTGGGTAACCGGGGCGGATATAGGGCAGGGCAAGTGGGGTGGCCGCCCCGGACCCCACGCTTCAAGAAGCCTCACGCATGCGCCGTGGCAAAGGGGGGCCCCGTGAAATTGTGCTGCCCTGGGCCCTGCAAAATGGTCATCTGTCCCTGTGGGTAACAATAAATAAAATGGATTGGAAGGGAAGGCTTAGTGGCCTGCTGCACATCCAGTCAGTGAAAAGATTGGAAAAACTGTTCAGGGCTACCTGTAAACATGGGTTAAGGGAGGGGGAGTGATAAAGGGGCATTGAGGAGAATTTTTTGACTGCTTAGGCAACTAGAAACTTCCCTTCTTTAAGAAGAAAAAGAGATACTCAAAATACTACTTGGTCTCCTATGACAGAAACAAATGCTATTCCAGGCTAATCAAGACACCTGACACCAATTAACCTGCCAAAGGATCAGTTAAGATCTGCATGATAATGTGGGTACCTGACTCCAATTAACCTTAAAGAATCAATTAAGGCCACTAAGCTAATAGACACCTGGAACCAATCAAGGGCCCTGGTCATACTGTTCAAAAACTCTGCTCCAGTCCTTCTCAAAGGAAGGAGCTAAAAAACAGTATAATCAGAACTAGGAAGGCAGCCCTGAGGCAATCATAGAATACTAGGACTAGAAGGGACTATGAGAATCGAGTCCAGTTCCCTGCCCTCATGGCAGGACCAAATACTGTCTAGACCATCCCGGAGAGACATTTATCTAATCTACTCTTAAATATCTCCACAGATGGAGATTCCACAACCTCCCTGGGCAATTTATTCCAGTGTTTAACCACCCTGACAGTTAGGAACTTTTCCTAATGTCCAACCTAAACCTCCCTTGCTGCAGTTTAAGCCCATTGCTTCTTGTTCTATCCTCAGAGGCCAAGATGAACAAGTTTTCTCCCTCCTCCTTATGACAACCTTTTAGATAGCCATTTTCAGCTATCATGTCTCCTCTCAGTCTTCTCTTTTCTAAACTAAACAAACCCAATTCTTTCAGCCTTCCTTCATAGGTCATGTTCTCTAGACCTTTAATCATTCTTGTTGCTCTTTTCTGGACCCTCTCCAATTTTTCCACATCTTTCTTGAAATGTGGTGCCCAGAACTGGACACAATACTACAACTGTGGCCTAACCAGGGCCGAGAGAATGGAAGAATGACTTCTCATGTCTTGCTCACAACACACCTGTTAATGAATCCTAGAATCATGTTTGCTTTTTTGCAACAGCGTCATATTTACCTTGTGGTCCCCCATGACTCCTAGATCCCTTTCTGCCACACTCCTTCCTAGACAGTCGCTTCCCATTCTGTATGTGTGAAACAGATTGTTCCTTCCTAAGTGGAGCACTTTGCATTTCTTTATTAAAGTTCATCCTGTTTGCATCAGACCATTTCTCCAATTTGTCCAGATCATTTTGAATTACGACCCTATCATCCAGAGCAGTTGCAACCCCTCCCAGCTTGTTATCCTCCGCAAACTTAATAAGTCTACTTTCAATGCCAATATCTAAATTGTTGATGAAGATATTGAAGAGAGCAGGTTCCAAAACAGACCCCTGTGGAACCCCACTTGTTTTACCTTTCCAGCAGGATTGTGAACCATTAATAGCTACACTCCGTGTATGGTTATCCAGCCAGTTATGCAGCCACCTTATAGTGGCCTCATCTAAGTTGTATTTGCCTAGTTTATTGATAAGAATATCATGCAAGACCGTATCAAATGCCTTACTAAAGCCTAGGTATAACACATCTACTGTTTCTCCCTTATCCACAAGACTGGTTATCCTATCAAAGAAAGCTTTCAGGTTGGTTTGACATGATTTGTTCTTTATAAATCCATGCTGGCTGTTCCCTATCACCTTACCACCTTCCAAGTGTTTACAGATGATTTCCTTAATTACTTGCTTCAGGATCTTCCCTGGCACAGAAGTTAAACTAACTGGTCTGTAGTTTCCTAGGTTGTGGAATATTTAACTTTTTATAGATGGACATTGAATTTGCCCTTTTCCAGTCTTCTGAAATCTCTCCTGTCTTCCATGATTTTCCAAAGATGATAGCTAGAGGCTCAGATACCACCTCTTTCGGCAGTGGTGAAGAAGGTGTTAAATGAGGGGGAATGGTGAAGTGGTCCAGGGAATTGTAGCATTTCTAGTGGTGAAGCAAAACCACTGCCAACAGCTGATGCAGTTAGGGTCCCTAGGCTGGAATCCAGACTAGAGGGTGGGTCTGGGGCTTCCCTCCAGCCCCTAAATGACTACAGAAAACCCCTCCTCAGAGGGAAGATAGATCCCTGTTTTTTGATATGAGGCTGAACTGCTCCTCGTGAGCTTGAAGAGGCTACAAAGACTGTGGGGAATTTTTCTACCAACCCCCTTTATGGCCTTTTGGGAGAGAAAGGGAGGTTAGGTTAAGGGTCATAGTAAACCCATGAGGCAAGCCTAATTCACTTGGAAGCATGGGAGTCACCAAGACAGGGTTGAACCTTTGTCAGAGGTGATACCAGTTTTGCATCATATCACATACTGCATACAAGTGCGTCTTTTCTTAGCTACTAACATAGATACTACTTAAATCTATTGGTTTGTACAAAATTTATATTGCTTTATAGAGCATGTAAGGATCATTTGCTTATCTAAATTTCAAGCTTATCAACAGTGTCCAACACATAGCATGTCAACCTTTGTTTAACCTAATGCTCACATCAAATTGTAGGCAAACTGACTACTGCCCAGCAATATCTAGCCTATGATCACTGAGTAAATAACTAACAAAACTTACATATAAATAAAATGGTGTGTTTTCTCAATGAGGAACAAGAAAAATGGTTCTCCATGCTTGTGGATTTATGTATTTCTTTTTGGTGAGGAAATTCTATATGCCAGAAATATACAAGAAATCAGGGGAACTTCAATAGAACTTCCACATTCTATTAACTTCCAATAGAATTTTTATGCCTAAATCCCGTAAGTGTTTTTGAAAACCCACCTACTGCAGGTACAATTTTAGAAAGTATTGGCTTACCTCTGCTACCATGGATTTCAGTGAGCAGAGTTGGGCCAAAACTGAGTTGTTCTGAAAATGGCACCATAAATTAATTTGACCTTTTTGTTGTCTAATTTTAAATATCTGTCTTTTTTTAAACATCTTGCTGTTCTGAGTGGTAACATTAAGGCAGATTTCTCAGACTATAATCAAAGATTATATTGATGAAGTATTTTGTTTCCTACAGTTCTTGAACATTATTTTTAGCAAAAAAAAAAAAAAAAGATATGAATAACTCAGTGGATCAGATACTTACTTGGTGTAAACTCATGCTCCATTGAGATCTGATGGATGAGATACACCTGCTAAAAATCTGTCTCATATTCTCAGTGATTTCTATATGACTTGAATTCTCATGTATGAGACAGTTACTTTCAAATAAGGGCAATCCTTAATTGATAACTTGCTCTTACTTGGTACACTGCTTTTTTGGACTTGGGTAAAGTTAAACTTATTCCCTGAATAAGGAGATTTAGATCAATACAACATTGAACTAAAAAAGACTACATGGATGTTACTTCAGGGCTGAATTAGCTAATGTGTTTGTAGATTGCTATGGATTCCCACAGAGATGGGGGTGATAAGCAAGGAGTGGTTTTTAAAGGATATTTTTAAAAGCTGGCACATGCAGAGGAGCTTGTGGGTTATACAGATATCCATTAGGGAGGATCTCTTCATGATTCTGTATGTCCTGGAAAGAATGGACAAATGATTAAGGGTATGGAACAGCTTCCATATGAGGAGCGAGTAATAAGACTGGAGCAAAATGCAGGACAATGTAGCACTTTAAAGACTAAGTGCTACATTGTCCTGCATTTTGCTTCAACTACCTCAGACTAACACGGCTACATTTCTATCACTAATAAGACTGGAGCTGCTTAGCTTGGGGGTGAGGAGAGATCACTAACAGGGGAGATGTTAGAGATCTATAAAACTCTGACTGGCATGGAGACAGTGAATAAGGAATTTTTTTTAATCCTTCACATAAATGAAGCATCATCAATACTGGGGAATGGGCATAGCATGCCACATGATGCATGACCAGGATTCATCACTAAATTTGGTCCACTGGTTGGATCATTTGCTTCCTTGGCTCTGGCTTGGTACTGATGGAGAGTGTGAAAAGAATGTTTGAGGTGTGGCTCCATGTAACTAATAGGCAGCATGTGTAAAACAAAGTGAAATACTTGTTTACACAGTGCTCTGTGAAATTTTTTGGGAATTTTGTGAAAATGATGGGTTACAAAAAAATCTAGATACGTTTATGGAGAATCAGTCCACAAATTGCTATTAGACAAAATGGTCTTAGATGCAATCTTATGCTCTGGGTATCATTAGCCTCTGATTTCCAGAAGCTGGATTACTTTGTGATTACATGTTCTGTTGATTCCTTCTGGGGCACCTAGCTTTGGACACTGATGGAAGACAGGATACTGGACTGCATGAACCTTTGGTCTGACCCAGGATGGCCAATCTTCTGAATCAAACAGCAAAGTCACCTGACTGTTAGAAAAGGAGCTCTTAGCATGGATGAGGATTTTTCCCTCTAGGTAATCAAAGAAGGAACCACAGAGTAATCCAAATTCACTAGACTGAGACACCCACTATAGTGGAGGGCAGGGAACACACAGAACTAGTTGAGTGGGAGTCTTGCATGTGACCAGCTTTTATCTTCTACTAATGCCTTACAGTCCAGGGTGGCTTTCCTTAAGATTCTTCAAAACCACCCATATACAAGAGTAAAAAGCCATCCTATCCCTTGCTCTCAGATAAATCAAAATCAGGCCTAGCCGCAAATTAACTACTGGGGCACATGACGAGAGGCAGCTGATTGGGGGGCCAGAAAAATAGGTGCCTCAATTTCATGAACATCTCTGTCCAGTGTTCCTACTGTAGTGTGGGGAGAAGGTACTACAGGCAAGAGGGCTAAGGGGGGCCCCCCACTTACTCTGGTCCAGAGCCTGACAAACCTCTAATCCATCTCTGGTCAGGCCTATTACTAATTGTTGAGACAACAGAACATAAGAATAGCCGTACTGAGTCAAAGGTCCATCAAGCCCAGTATCTTTCTGCCAACAGGGGCCAATACCAGTTGTCCCAGAGGGAGGGAACATATCAGCTAATCCTCAAGTGATCCCTCTCCTGTCACCCATTTCTAGATAAACAGACGCTAGGGACACCATTCCTACCCATCCTGGCTAATAACCATTGAAGTACCTAACCTTCATGAATCTATCTAGCTTTTTTTGATCCCTGTTGAAGTTCTGGTCTTCACCACATCCTCTGGCAAGGATTTCCACAGGTTGACTGTGTGGTGAGTGAAGAAAAGCTTCCTTTTGTTTATTTTAAGCCTGCTGCCTATTAATTTCATTTGGTGAGCTCTAGTTCTTATATTGTGGAAAAAAGTAAATAACTTTTCCTTATTCACTCTTTCCATATCAGTCATGATTTTATACACCTCTATCATATTCCACCTTAGTCCCTTCTTTTCTAAGCTGAAAAGTTCCAAACCCGTAATCATTTTTGTTGGCTTTTTCTGAATCTGTCCCAATGCCAGTATATCTTTTTTGAGATGAGAGAACCACATCTGTGCACAGTATTCAAGATGTGGGCATACCATGGTTTTATATAGAGGCAGTAAGATGTTCTCGGTCTTACTCTCTATCCCTTTTTTAATGATTCCTAACATTATTTCCTTTGGCTGCCGCTGCACACTGAGTGGATATTTTCAGAGAACTATCCACTGACTCCAAGATCTCTCTTGAGTAGTTGTAGTTAAATTAATCCCCATCATTGTATGTATAGTTGGGGTTATTTTTTCCAATGTGCATTACTTTACTTTTATCAACATTAAATTTCATTTGCCTTTTTTGTTGCCCAGTCACTTAGTTTGAGATCTCTTTGAAGCTCTTAACAGTCTGCTTTGGTCTTAACTATCTCACAGTTTGGCATCATCTGCAAATTTTGCCATCTCACTGTTTACCCCTTTCTCTAGACCATTTATAAGTAAGTCGAATAGGATTTGTCCCTTGAAAGACTCTTGGGATACCTCTCTCCAGTCTGAAAACTTACCATTTATTCCTATCCTTTGTTTCCTGTCTCAGTTATCAGTCCATGAAAGGACCTTCCCTCTTATCCTATGACATCTTACTTAAGAGCCTTTGGTGAGGTACCTTGTCAAATGATTTCTGGAAATCTAAGTATACTGTATCCTCTTTGTCTACATGTTTGTTTGACCCCCTCAAAGAACTGTAGTAGATTAGTAAGGCATGATTTCCCTTTACAGAAACCATGTTGACTTCCAACTAATTTATGTTCATCTATTCTTTGACATTTTTATTCTTTACTATAGTTTCAACTAACTTGACCTGTACTGTCGTTAGATTTTCTGGTCTGTAATTGCCAGTATCACGTCTAGAGCCCTTTTTAAATAGTGGCATCATGTTAGCTATTTTCCAGTCTTTAGGTACAGACCTATTTTAAGTACATCAGATTTACTGTTAAGTTTATCAATTTATTCCAAAACCTCCCCTAATGATTCCTCTATCTGGGACAGTCCTCAGATTTGACACCTTAAAAAGAATGGCTCAGATTTGGGAATCTCCCTAATATCCTCAGCTGTGAAGATCGAAGCAAATAATTAATTTAGCATGTCTGCCATGATTTTATCATCTTTGAGTGCTCCTTTAGCATCTCAATTGTCCAAGTGCCCCTCTGGTTGTTGAGCAGGCTTCCTGCTTCTGATGTACCTAAAAAGTAATAGCAAAATGTTTTTAACTTTTTTTTTTACTAGCTGTTCTTCAAACTCCTTTTTGGCTTTTCTTATATTTTTACACTTTATTTGACAAAGTTTATGCTTTTTATTTTCCCCTCTAGAATTTGACTTCCACTTTTTAAAAGATGTCTTTGTATCAGTCACTATATCCTTTACTTGTCTAGTAAGCCATGGTGGCACTTTTTGGTTCTCTTACTGTGGTTTTTAAATTTGGGGTATTCATTTATGTTGAGCCTCTATGGTGCCTTTGAATGCTGTTTCTCTTACTTGTCAGGCTCTTGCAGAGTCCACTAATTCATTCTTGCAAGTACCCAGTGCAGGCAATCTGTGTTGTCAGCTGATGCAAAATGTTACAGCTCCATTGTGCAACTGTGACAGTATGTACCAACTGAAGATGTGCCCTTGTAACTGTTTTAAATGCTCTCAGAGAAACCAGGTGCCAGCTTCCATATGATTAAAACTTATTTCTGCAAACAGCTTGGACAAGTGAACAGGATGTATAACTTTTCATAGCATCTAACATAGCATAACAACTTTAGTGTATCAACTTAGGTACATCTCCCTAACCTTTTAAGAATAAAGATGTAGCGTTTCACTTTGAATAATAGTCATTGCATATACTGTAATTGTGAAACCTCTTTTTAATACTGTTTACATGACATTTAACTAATTAATTAAACCCACAGACTCTGAAGCCCAGCTGTCTTTTGCTAAGGGGTTGTTGTAGCTAACTGCTTCACTGCACAAATTGTTTAAGGGAAATGTTTTGTAATGATTTATTACTTGTTAACTGTCATTTCAAGAGCAAGATAGAATGTTTTGTGGCCTCAAACTGGGATTTTTATGATTTTTGAATAACCTTTTGCGTGAGTGTTCCTGTCTGGTATTTTGAGCGAGCTCTTTATTTTTACAAATAAAATGTTTTAGCTTTCAGCATAAAATATTCCAGATTTGTTCTACTGCAGGCCAAGCCATTTTAATATAACCTATAGGTTTCTTTGCACATTCACATGTAGCAACATTTTTGTTGGTTAACCAAATAAGGACCTGAGATGATGTAAACAGCTCCTAGGATCTTGGGAACTCACATACAGGGATCAGAATTCTTTTAATGTGCCCCTTGCAACATCCATAGCCAGTGCATTTTCTGTTTCGTTAAATGTGAACTTGGTTTCTGGTAGTAACTGTACTTTAGCATATAGGCGTTTGGAAGCCTCTCTTTGGAGGCTATGTCTACACTACAAGGTTTTTGCGCAAAAAGAGGTGGCACATCCGCACCTCAAGCACATCTTTGGGCAAGAAAAATTGACAGAGGGCTTTTACCGATAGTTATTCCTCTCCCCATGAGGAATAACTCCCTTTTGCATTACAGCTCTTGCACAAAAAGGCAGGTGTGGATGCTCCAGAGGGAGTTTTGCGCGAGAAACACGTATCAGAAAAAGCACATTCTGTGAATGGCCATCAGAGCTTTCTTGCACAAGAGTGTCCATGCAGTGTGGACACTCTTGCGCAAAGGCAATGTGCTTTTGTGATGCGCTTTGAGGTCTGGACGTGCTTTAGCACAAGAAGCTTTTGCACAAGAACTCTTCCGCAAAAGGCTTCTTGCGCAAAAACCCTGCAGTGTAGACAAAGCCAAAGAGTTTGAGCCCAGTAATGAACAAGTATGCTCTGTCTACTGAAAATTTAGAAATGATTGCTTGATTGTCTGCATAAACCTATTCACTCCACCTTTTGTAGTGGGATGGTAAGATGCTAATGATACTGTTTGTCAGAAGAAATGCTGTCAAACAGTAGTAACATCTGTGCTCATGGGTTTCCTTCCTATTATGTATGTTGTGCAAGGAGCAAAAATCAAAAAAGTTGTTCCTTAAGCCACAATTCAGTTTCTCATAAACATTTATTTAAAGTGTGTCTTTTGAAACAAGATTTTTTGAATACCTGTCCCTTTGCTAAAAATTATAGCAAAAATGCTGCACTCTTATCAAACTTTGCAGCTAAATGATTTTACAAAATGCCTGTCAATTCTTTGAATAAATGGGTTTTACCAATGCCATTAGATCATGAAATAACCTGTTTTTCCCTATTACTATAAGGAAATGATGTATCATCCTCCTCTCTCCAAGCTATATTGTTAATAATCTTCTTCAGGCTCTTACAATAAATAGCCCATGTTTCTTTGGCAGTATTGAAAGCTTCTATCATTTCAGTAAGCCATTGCCAGACGTGCAGCTCTGAGCTCTTATATTTAGTTAAATATAAGGAACACAGAAGGAAAGAAAATGCTCGAAGTAATGCATCACATGAGTTGGGAAGCAAAGATTTGTAGGACTTAACGTTTGTATGTATCTCTTTTTAGAGACCTGCCGCACAGTCAGATTTTGCAAAGAGATCCTTATGCAGGTCTGAGTCTTTTCTTTTTTATTACAATAATCAGATTTTATACCACAACTGTACCAGTAGATGGCTTCAATAACTTACTAACTCTTATGATAAGTAAACTGTAGGAAATCCTTAATCAAATCAGCCCAATTTCATATGGCTTTATTCAATTGAATATGCATAGAATAAAACACCTACAGAGCCTAACAGCCTTATAAAATGATTCAATATGCAAGCTACAATAATTGCCTTATTTTCTTCAAAAAAAAAATGTACAATTTTTCTTCTACAAATAGGAATGTAATAAAACCAAGCTTGAAGTTTCTAGCTTTAGCTGTCTTGAGTAAGTGGGTACAAATACTACTGAAGCTTTTATCATCTAAAATGTCCAATGTGTTTTAGCAGCTATCTTTGAGGTTTCCGCTGGGAACATTTGTCATTTGCTATGCTTTTCCTTCACGTGACAATATCATGAACAGAAGTTAAGAGACTGGGAGTTTGCAGCTGCATACAGTAACAGTATGCTGAATCCTTAGACCTGAGCCTTCATAAAAATTGTATTCTTTACAACAAAAGGCGTATCATAAAATGTCAAATCTCTTGTATTTTCAGTAACACTGGTTTGAGTTGCTTTCCTTCTAATTGCTGTATCAAACTGTATAAACAGTATTTCTAATGGAAAGTGGGTATGCAAAGGATTTAACCACCAATGATTATATAGCTTGAGGTTTGGTACCTGCTTTCTGGGCAGTGAATATTCCAAGAATAAGACCAGGCCTGCCAATACGGAGAGGAGGGGCAATTGCCTGGGGGCCCAGTAAGTCAAAAAGCCCAGGGCTCCTGGCAGTGGCCATGCTCTAGCACTCTTAAATTGCCACCAGAGCCTATGCTGCACATTCTGAGCAATGGTAAAGGTTGGTGTGGGGCAGGAAGGGGAGGTGCTTAAGGCTGCCTGGGGGGGCAGAGTGGTATACTGGTGGCAGCTGCCCTGCCCCCCTACTTCTGTCTGAGGCCCCATTCATTCTGTAGGTGCAAAGCCAGGCTCCCACATACACCTTGCCCAGTGGCCAGCAGAGACTGTCAGCTCCCCAGCAATGACTACGAACTCATGCTTATAGTTTGTTAAATGAATTTCAATCTTATCTTTATTAGCCAATAGTTAACTCATTATCAAGGAAGGTTTTGAAAAAAATAAGTAAATAGAAAATATGCTTAAACTACTTATGGTACCATACAGTAGCATGAAAAGAAATCAAGCATGTCATTTGAGGTGAAACTCATAGCCAGCCTCCTTTTCTTTTGGTTATGCTGGGTTTTAAGCCCACCTCATTCTGACTTCTAGAGAGGCCGAAGTGATCCCAACTCAACTTACCCTCTGTCTGTGTTTGTGAAGGTGTGTGGAGCATGAGCCCTACAGGTGTAGTTACATGCTACAGTGAAAGGCCAGCTGAGTCCACATTGAGGTACGGCACTACAAGCAGCAAGGAAAGGCTCCAGCAGTGGGATATTATACTAATAATGGTAGCACTGTGGATCTGGGAGGATGTTCAGAGATGTTCTGTGTAAAAGCTCTCTGAACATCCTCCCAGATCAAAGTAAAAAATAGGAAGGATTCTTAGAAGTGGGGTTGAAGTGATTCACAAGAGCTTTAAGAGGCTTTTCCTAAAAGGAAAACAGATTTTGTTTCATGATAGAAGCTTGCCAAGCTCCTCTTTCTTTAAAAAAAAAAATCTAATCCTACAATAGGAAGAAAGGAAACCAGTTATGCTTAACATCAGACTGTGATGCGGGGGTTGAATGGGTCAGAGGTGTAGCTGGAAAGGTGGTGGTGGTAATCTCCACCCACATGATATTGTGTTCATTTTTTTCAGTATCTGATCACACAGATACTCTTAAATTTGGCTTTTCTGCACTGGGATGCAAATGTAAGGGGACTGTTAGCCCCTTACTAAAACTCTGTGGGAGTTTTTGGTTCTCCAGCTCCCAGTATCAAAAGGGAAAGGGTCCATGAGACTGACAGACCCCAGAGACAATGGAAAGCAGCCAACACTCCAGCTCGGCCTGATTGACAGGTTGGACAGGCCAGTGAGGAAAGTGAGAGGCCAGGCCCCGTCCTCCCTGTGAGCTGGGATTGTTCTGGTCTCTCTGAGCAAGGAGAGAGCTGAGAGACAGCTAAGAGGAGCGCAAGCTGTGTGGAGAAGCAGTCCTGCAGCAACAGAGCCAGGCACACACAGCCCAAGGAGTTCAAGCTGTGCTGAGGGGCAGTTTTGCAGCAACAGAGCCAGGCGCACACAGTCCAAGGAGCACAGACCCTGTGTTGAGCAGCAGTCTTGCAGTGATCAGAGAGCCAAAAGGGACAGAGAAGCAACGCAAGGAGCTGGAGACTGACAAAGCAGCACAGCCTGCAGCTGGGACCAGCAAAGTGTGGGGAAAGGCTCTGGGCAGGGAAATATCACCAGCCAAGAGGCCCAGCAGGCCAGACTGGGAGAGGGGTCTGGCCACTTAGTGACCACATAGCCTCAAGCTCTGCCAGAGCAAGCGTGTCCAGCCTGCAGCCCTCCTGCAGCACATCCAGGGCCTTTAAGGGGCCTATAAGGAAGAGACTGTGAACTGTCCTTACACTCTGCAGACTGCTGTTTTGATATCCCTGTCCTGCAGAGCAGGACTGTGTGTTCTCATTTAACCATTCTCATTTTTTCTTATTCTTTTCTCTTTAATCAGTTGATGTTTAATAAATTGTATTTGCTTAGAACCTTATGAAATGATCACTGGGCCAAGAAAGCCTGCAGTGTGAAGAGAGCACCTCGGAGTGGGGACACCCTAACTCCTGCCCCTAGTGACTACAAGGTCGGGGATTAAGCCCCAGGAAACCTGGGCCCAGCCTTGTTGGGGTTTCGAGGACTCTGCTACTCAGGAGAGTGGAGGGGGAGCCCTCAGGATCAGGGAAGCCGTGGGGTAAAGGAAGTGGGAGCGGGGACTCAGATCCTTTCGCTGGTCCATTTCACCGGGGTGGTATAGAAGCCAGGGAAGTTCCCCACAATAGCGGGACCATTCCCCTGCTTACACAAATATCCTGCTGAGTTCTTCTAAGCTACTGGGATCTGGATCTTTCCTGACATAGGTGCGGACAAAAAAAGCTAGTTGGCACTCTTCTGAAACACCATCATCTTATGGTGGCATCATTCTGAATAGAGTATATAAATCATCAAACCCTTCCTATCTTCCCTTCCTGCTTTGAGAAGCTAAATTGTTAAAAATGATATTTAAAGTATTGTCAATGGGATCTGAGTTGATACTGGGACAAAATGGTGCAGTTCATATCATTCTGCTCCCTTAGGCAAATGTTGCTGCATCAGTTACAACTAGTTCACATTTTAAGTTTTCTTTGTAATCACAAGAGCTATAAATTTACTTTTCCTTGTCTTTTGTACTATTTTCATGACAGGGGAGACTTTGAAGAACATGAAGACTGCTTGGGAAGTCCTTGATTTGTAGGCAGCTCTGTACATGCTCTTTAGGGTTGAGTCTCAAATGGGGAGGCAAATAAGAAATATTTGAAGTGTCTTCACTGACAAGAATTCCTGAATTAAATATGATTTTTCCCCCTTTCCCTGACAGAATCAGAAGTCTCATTTGGGAGTATGATATATCTGAAACTAACCTGAAATGATTTACTTTGAAATACCCTCTCTGTGAATTAGGTTAACCAAGGGCTCAACTAAACCTCTGTCAGGTTTTTTTCAGAAAGAAAATAACACTGACTTTTTGTTGCCATGGCTCTTTGCAATATCATTTGAGGAAGTAGTTCTACACCTCAAATGCTGAACAAACTACTATGGTCTCAAACTTACAGGAAAAAATGCGTTTCAGAAATACGATAGATTCCCCAAATAAGGGGCTTATTTGTCGTCATCTACAAGAATACGTACTCTGTCATCTACTATGTGTAATAATTCCTAAAATGTATTTACTTGTACAGTGTATGAAAGATATAGTACACCAGGGTGGGCAATTTTTGCCCGGGGGTCAAACATTTTTGAAGTAGCCCTGGGCCACCCCAGAAGGGGCAGGGCCTAAATAGGAAGGGGCAGGGCTCCCCCACCCCCACACCATAACTGGTCTGGGGGTGGGGAACCCCTTTGCCCCCTCCTTCCCACTAGGCATCCATGGAAGAGGCTTGACATGCTCCCCCACCCACAGGCCAATCAGGGCCTGGGGGCAGGGGAGAGCAGGAAGTCTCCTCCCACCCTGCGAGGAGCGTGGTACCCTGATTGGCCTGGGGCCAGTGGAGCAGCAGGGCGTCCGCGGGCTGGATCCACCTGCTTGGCGGCCCTTTTGCCCACTCCTGTTGTACACTCAAGACACAACTTAAGCATGATGTTTCCTTCGATTTGCATCCTTGTGGCCATTTTTCAGTCCCAACTAAATATAATATCTACATGCCAATGTATTTTTAGGACCAAGGGACTGACTTTTGGATTCTCTTACTTAAATGAGGTTTTTTTTAACCGTAGCAGTTCATAAGTTAAACATGGGCTAAAGTAAATAGTAATAGTGAGGCAACTGAACATAGTTACAAAAGCAACAAGGAGTCCTGTGGCACCTTATAAGACTAACAGATCTGTTAGTCTTATAAGGTGCCACAGAACTCCCCGTCGCTTTTGCAGATTCAGGCTAACACGGCTACCCCTCTGATACCGAACATAGTTATTGAATGTTAGTTGTGTTTTTTCTGAACTCAGTAACAATTGTTGCAGAGTATCAAACCACTCAGTATGAATTAATTTGTATTGTGTAAGCTTGATTTATTTTTAAAGCGTGATCATGACAGATCATGTTTGTACAATTTTGTCTTGTGAGCTGTTTAAGTGTATTTTCTGTGCAAATTTCCTTGGTACAGTTACTTAAATGGCATATTTGGTGTGCTATAGAAACATCATGTCTTTCTGTGACTTGTGATTACATCCAGTGTCCATGAGGAGCTGTGAAGAAAAACCTTAGGTTAATTGTACCTAAATTCAAACATTTGCTGTTCTGCTGTTTTGAAGATAACACTTATCATTCATTTGTCATGTACAGCTTCAGGGACTGTAGACAGTTGACTTTTTTATAAGATGTTGTCTATGGCTTATGTAACGGTTCTAGCAAAGAAAATGGCATCCCCTATTTTGGGGATATGACTTATCCATTTTTAGAGAAATCATGTACCGTATATATGAGAGTTTGTCTGCAAGTCTATAGGTCTCTCAGTTTGTTCAAGAACTCCTCCTAAACAGAAAGAGCTAGGACCACCAAAATCTCCAGGCAGGTGAAAGAGGCTGGTTGGGGGAAGGCCCTGGTATGACTCTGAGGGAACCCCCTGCCACACACACCTTAGTCCCTTGCCCAAAGCCCCCCCTCATTCTCCAACTCTGAGCCCCTCCTTAGGGAACTGAGCAATGCCAGATAAATGTGCTAGTAATTAGATAAAGCAAATAAGAATACAACAGACTTAGTTTGCATAAGCATAATTTAGTGCAACATGGGTCTATTGCATTTGTAAGATTAGAGCTAATCTGGATTTATTGTAGGAAGTGCAATAAATCAATTTCAAGAATCAATTCCAAATCATTTCTGCCAAGCTAGTAAACATCTTGTTGTACAAAAAATTAAAAAATTGAGTTATGATATTTATTTTAGATATTTCAACTTCATGAAAAACAAATGTATTCAGAAGGGTTATTTTAGGGCTATCAAGTGATTGATCAGAATTTTTAATCATACAATTAAAATGTTAAATAGAATGCAATTTAAATATTTTCAATGTTTTCTACATTTTCAAATATATTGGTATTCTGTCTTGTAATTGAAAGGTGTACAGTGATCAATTATATTTTTGATTAGATACTTGCATCACAAAATATTATTGTTTTTATGTCAAACAAGTACTTTATTCTAATCTCTCTATCATGGAAGTTGAGCTTACAAATGTAGAATTATGTACAAAAATAACTGCATTCAGAAACAATACAAAGTTACACTTTAGCACCTAAAAGTCCACTCAGTCCTTCTTGTTCAGTCAGTTTCACAGACTTGTTTGTCCCTTCATGTCTCAACCACTATTGTAGAGGACATGTGTCTATGATGACAGGCTTTGCTTTGTCATGATCCAAAGCAGTATGGACCAAGACATACTCACTTTTATCAACTGAGTCAGATATCACCAACAGAAGGCTGATTTTCTTTTTTAGTAGTTTCGTGTTCTAACTTCCACATCGGAGTGGTGCTCTTTATGGTGCCACCTGAAAGCATGTTCCACACATCATGCTTTCCAGATTTTGGAAGGTACTTCAGATTTTTAAATTTTAGTTCGAGTGCTGTACTCAACTTCAGAAATCTCACATTAGTACCTTCTATGTTTTGTCAAATCTTCAGTGAAGTCATTATTCAAATGAACAACATGTGCTGACTCATAAGTCTGCTATAATACAGGTGTACAGTATATGCCAGAGCATGGGTAATATATACCAGGTAACAGTAGGAGAGAGACTTTAAAAAAAAAAAAAAAAAAAAACAAGCATCAGTCTGGAATCATGTCTGCCGGAATGGTGGCTGAAGCATGAGGGGACATACAAAAAATTTTTTTTAAAGCATATGTGGTCTGTAATTCATGGCAGTTCTGTAGCTATCACTTCAAGTTGAACAACTGTTCTCACCTTCCTGCATGACCATATAAATAAGGATTATTCAGCATTAATTACTGTACATATAAACATGTTTTGCTTGGTGATTAGAGCAACAACAAGGAGGACTGAGTGGACTTCATTTTGCTTGAGTGCCAAGTCAACATTTGAAGTTACACTTGCACAATAGTTATTGCACCACGGTACTGCTGCGGTGAATTCAAAAACACTGATTTCTACAGTGCAAACACTTGTAACCAAAATATAAAGAGCACTGGTTACTCTGTGTTCTGCATAACAAAACTATATTTAATATATTTCAATTAGTATTCTTAACAGTGCAATTAAATACAAATTAACCATGCTTGATTTTTTTGAATTAAGCATGAGTTAGGGCTGTTGATTGATCATTGCTAGTTGTATAGTGTATGTATATATTTAGGTGGAAAAGATCTGTAGCCGGGGCTGTACTATATTTTCTGTGGAGCCCACACAACTCAGGGTGAATGCACAACAAATACTAAGTATGGGGTTGCAATGGGCTGGAAACAGTGCCAATGCACTGGATCAGATGCTCTGGTTTCCCACCTTTCTCTTACCAACCAATTTGAGATTAAGGGATCACTCAGTTTAGGCTACAGAGTCTGTCTACTTGGAAACAGAGCCAGCTATCCTAGTTGACTGAGATCCTACCATGTTATCAAACATTCCTTCCTTAGGGAGTACTTAGGCTTTTTTCCCCCTTGAGGAGGCTCTGACTGAACTAAGAGTTTTGGATGGGGGGAGGAGAAGGAGGATGTGGTTTTTCTTTCTCTTCCAAGCCATAGCAGAAAATGACCCACAAACTCCAAATCTGGAGTGTGTTTTCATATCCTCTTACCAAAATATTTCATTAAGTTCAGAAAATAGTGTGAATCTTTGACAATTTTTTTTAATAAATCCCTAATATCAATTGCAACCAAACTCTATAGGTACAAAGTACTCACACATGAGGTCTACCAGCTAGCTGGATATTCATCTCAGCTATTTATCCAGGTTCCATATTAAATATGAAATATTAATAATTTTAAACTTTCCTCAAGATGTGGGGCTATTGCTGAAGTCTCGTGTAATGCTTTGAGAAGGGAACATTAAGCCATAAACATCTAGGTGGTCATAGAATCATAGAATAGTAGGACTAGAAGGGACCTCAAGAGGTCATCGAGTCCAGTCCCCTGCCCCCATGGCAGGACCATATACTGTCTAGACCATCCATGATAGACATTTTTCTAACCTACTCTTAAATATCTCCACAGATGGAGATTCCACAACCTCCCTGGGCAATTTATTCCAGTGTTTGACCACCCTGACAGTTAGGAACTTTTTTCCTAATGTCCAACCTAAACCTCCCTAGCTGCAGTTTAAGCCCATTGTTTCTTGTTCTATCCTCAGAGGCCAAGATGAACAAGTTTTCTCCCCCCTCCTTATGACACCCTTTTAGATATCTGAAAAATGTTATGTCCTCCCTCAATCTTTACTTTTCTAAACTAAACAAACCCAATTCCTTCAGCTGTAGGGATAACATATTAATGTATTGAAAATGATTCCTCCAAATGGAAGTGACTCTCCATAATTTGTTCCCCACAATTTAGTGTTTAGATTTATTATTAATTCTTCTTCTTATTATTATTATTATTTGTTAAGATTGTTAAATGTTTAGATTTATTATTATTATTGTCCCTTTAGAATATAATGTATTAGGTCATGTAACTTAGAACTGTTAAGAATATAATCCTATGTAACCAGAAACAGCCCCCCACCTGTGCTCCAGGGCATGCTCAAGCTTGTGCAAGGGGCTGCTTGAAATTGACATTGCAGAGATACATTGTAACAATGCATTGTCAAGCCACTAACTCTGCTATGGGAGCCAAGCCCTGTAATTGACTTAAGGGCATTGTTACTTAATTGAGGCCTGTTCTCTTTAAAACATTGTAACTTTATTCAGCACTCAGAGAATGTTTTAAGCAATACCACCCAGAAACTTTCTGTAACTACAACTTTTATTATTATACAAAATACTGTATGAATGTATGAGAGAGTGCTTGGATGATGAGTGAATGGTTCTGAGAGGTGCCAGCCTGAGAATACAGCAACAAAGGGCTGAAGAAGGCGTCAGGTGCCAGTGCAACCAAAAGGTGTCAAGTGGAGAAACTGGAGGTCCACCCGATGAGATCACTGATGAGCACCTGGCAGCCACCCTGGAGACATCAGCATGATACAGCAATTTCCATAGACTGGCATAGGAAGAAATTCCTATAAGAACTGGACTAAAAAACTATGGAATCAGAGTCCAAGGTTCTGCTGCCAGCCTACCAGGAGCTTCAGATGCGCATCTGATCAGGACTTCGCTCCCCACTACCATCACTTGTGTACAGAGTACCTGGCCAGTATCCTGTTGAACAACTCTTAAATATTCTGAATGCCAATAGGGGGGTACAGTAATCTGTTCTTGTGCAATTGTAGTAACGTGAATGGGAGTTATTTACATGCATTAGTAGGCTAATATTCTCCAAAGAACTCATACATTCTAGGTAATTTCTGCTTAAGTAAGCATCTAGAATGGTGCCTTTTATTTACTTAAATATGGAGAGGCAGAGGAGAACAATAATTTCAGCTGTCTTTAAGCAAATGTTAAAAACATTAATATTCACAGTCTACCAAATATCTTTTGGCTAGTTGACATTTTCAAGTAAGCTTTTCCTTCTAACTGAATTGCAGCGTTTGGCAGCAAGCAAAGGATGTGTGAAATGAAATATGCCATTCAAAGATAGAAAAGGCAAAAAGGGCTTGTAGCCATTACAGAGAATAAAATATAAAATTGTGAAAACCTTTGCTACTAAGCTGAAAGTTCTGTTTGAGGCATCTTGTATGGACTTGATATTTTATTTATGAAAAATGCTTGGAAACTTTTTATTTCAGCAAAAATTCCCAAGAACAATTTTCTTTCAGCTGAAGAAAGTACCTTCTTAAATGAGGGAAAGATCAGGTTTAAAATTCTCTCAAAATCCTTTTGCAAGCTGGGCCTTAGCAGCAGGTAGCATTAATAATTGGGCTAACATGTGCAAGTACTTCTGTGGATTCAAGCTGGTACTCTGTTAATTCTGCTGCTGTGTATCTGGAATGCTTGTAGCATGTATCCCAGTAGTTTGAAAATTGAATATGTATCACCAATGTATGTGTTGGGTTACAGAAGAAATCCACCATAGCAACAACTATATCTCTGAGTAGTGTATTTGTATATGTCCATCATTGATCCAATCGACCACAACATGATGAACTCCCAAGTGTTGATGCAACTGAATGTTTAATTTGGACCTAAATTCAGTTTTATAATAGAAAATGGGTTTAGCAAGGAGCTGTATGACTTGTAGATCACACACAGTCTCTTCACAACATTGATTTGCTAAGGAAATACACATGTACAAGTTATTTTTAGATGTCTTGTATCAGAAATAAATAGCATGACATAAGTAGTCCTGTGTAGAGACAAATTTATATAGAGACTCAGATCTTTCATGGTAAAACCCATGTCCTCAGATGCACGAAGCTAAGACCCAGTTATTAGTGTCATCTCAAAGTGAAGTAGAAAAGCCCTACCACAGTTAACTTTCAGACGTTCCCTGACTCAATCATTTGTAAACTTGTCTGTGTCCAGTGGTGCAGCTGTAGCACTCCATTAACGTTACCACTATGGCAGGAGAGCTTAAGTAATCCACCTCCCTGAGTGGTGGTAGTTTTGTTGACAGGAGAAGCTATCCTTTTGACATAATGTTGTCTACGCTGACGGTTAGGTTTGAATCACTTATATTGTTTAGAGGTGTGATTTTTCACACCCCTGAGCAACATAAGAATGACAGGAATAGTTAAGGGAATTTGGTGAGGGAGTTCTCCAGGTGGAGGAACAATTACATGACCCATGGTATAGATGGCTGGCTGTAGTGTGTTTGGGGTCTACTTGCTTCTTGCCTGAAAGATACTGTGTATTGAGCTTGTTTATTTGAAGAACTGTGTGCTGAGGCTAGCAGCCTGCTAGACAAGGGTGAGAGCATCTTAACAAGGTTTTAATACCTAATTCCTTTAACACCCATCAAGCCTTAACCAGGGGGCAGGGCTACTCAGGAAGGCCAGGGTTTTAAAAAAAACCCTGCTCCTAAGCAACCAGAGGAGCTAGCAAAGAGGAGCAGCTAACAGGAGTTTGCCAAGGGAGTTTTGAGTGAATTTACACTTGGCATTCTTTAAACTGAAACCAAAACCCTCTAATTAAAAAAACAACCTATCAGTAAGAGTTAGCTGTAGAAGCAAAAAGAGGATGCAGGCAGAAGCCCAGCAGCAAAGTGGGAGCTATCCACTTTACTGAATCCAATATAGCATGTATTATCACCTGCCCATATGTATGCCTTCGGTGCAAGGAGCGCCTGGTCCTCAAAGGTCAATCAGCTTGGAAACCAGGGTGACTGAACTGGAGAGGAGCTAAGGCTATGTCTAAACTATGGGCTTTAATGGAAAAAGGTTTGCGTACCTTTTTCTGATAGCTTTTTCGGAAGAGGCTTTTTCCACAATTTAGCCTGTCTACACTGGGCTAAATTTTGGAAAAAACCCTCTTGCAGAAGAGCACTTCTTCCTCGTAGGAGGAGGAAGACAGGGCTTCCTAAAGAGCTCTTCCTCAAAAAAACCAAAAACAAAACGGAAGAGCAGATGCGTTTCCGGACCTGGTGGAGTTTGAACCTCTCTTCTCGCTGCCGCCCCCCCTCCCCATAGTCTAGACATAGTCTCCTCCTGTCTTTCTTAGGCTTTCTAGGACATCGAATAATTTCCCTCTCCTCCCTTCCTTCCCCTCCCCCTCTAGGTTAGACAGCCTCTGTGTTTGGGAGGATGAAAGAGAGAAACAGAGAAATTATCCCATAGTTGAGATTCTCCTTCCAGATGATGTGGTGTCTTCTCTCGCTGTGAATTACCACTCTGGGAGAGAGAACTCCAGTTATTAGGAAAAGACAAGTTGTAGTAATTGGGGATTCAGTTATTAGGAACATAGAAAGCTGGGTTTGGAATGACCAGGAAAACAGTGTGGTCACTTGTTTGCTTGGTGGGAAGGTTACGGATCTCTCAAAACATCTAGATAGATTTGTATTGGGGAGCAGCTGGTTGTCACGGTACATGTAGATACCAATGACATAGGGAAGGATAGGAGAGATCCTGGAGGCCAAATTGACTGCTAGGAAATATTGAAATCCAGGACCTCTTTAGTGGCATTCATTGAAATTCTTCCAGTTTCACACACAGGCCTAGGTAGACAGGCAGAACTGCAGGGTCTCAATGTGTGGATGAGATGATTGTGTAGAGAGAAGAGGTTTAAATTTATTAGAAACTTTGGGGAAAGGAGGAGCCTTTACAGGAAGGATGGGTTCCACCTAAATAAAAATGGCACCAGATTACTGGCACTTAAAATCAAAGGTTGTTGAGCAATTTTTAAAATATGGTTTGGGGGGAAACTGACAAGTATGGAGGAGTATATGGACCAGACAGAATCATCCCTTAGGAGAATGTCTGTTAATCAAGATTTTCTGTCCAACTAAGAGAAGAGGGTTGAAGATGATAAAATATGGGTAAGATCTAATGAAAGAATTCCATTCAATTACTGTTCTATGGCTGCACCGATATGGTCTTTCCTTTTTAAAAGACCATTATGTGTAAAATCAATGCTTTTGAAGGTGAAGGGGAGAAAATATTTCAACTTGAGTAAGACCTATTGTAGGTAGGTGTTGACTTAGCTTTTTGCTATACCACTAACTTTTATCTTGATCTATAACATCTATTCTATCAGTGCTGAATCTTTAGTGATCAGAACAGAAATAGTACCAAATCATGTTAAATTTTTGTGATTTGCACAAATAGGAACCATGACAAAGCCACTGAATATATTATCACTGGAGACAGAAGATTTGAACTCTGCTGGCCATAAGCTGGTGAATGAAACCACTTAATTTACTTGCATTGATATAATTATTCAGAGAAGACCTGGATGGGTATATGAACAGCAAAATTATCAATTTTATTTGTATTTTTATTTTTTTTATTGGTAGTTTTTGTTGGCTGTTGATACATGACTGGTACTTTAGCACCATTACAGCTTTATCAATGGTGTGATAAAGGTCTTCAACACGTTTAATGACTTCAGTGAATGACAGCTTATTATAATCAAGTTCCCCACTAAGGTCACTGAACTGAGACAGAATATTTTAGAGCAATGTGAGAACAAATAATGTTTCTATTGCAGTAATTTGTAGGCCAATAATGTGACTTCCAGATCTTGGAGAATATAGCCAAACAGAAGAAGAGTAAAAGGGCCTGTCTACATTGGTGCTGTAGCATTTCAGTGTAGATAGTAACTACACTGATGGAGAGGGGTTCTCCCATCAGCGTGGTAAAGCTTGAGAGTACCTGCAGTCGTGAATTCACAAGTGCATGTTGCAGGGTTCTGAAAGGGGTTTTGCATTAGAGTGATGGCAGTGATATCAATCCAAAGCCAGGGAGTTTGATCTCAGGGAGTTAACACAAGCCTTTAGTGGCAAGGTATTTTAAAGTCTCAAAGTGCCAGAGTGGGAAACATCCTTGACATCTCCCATTTTCAGTCTAGTAATTTAGACTAGTCCAATGCCTGGCACGTTATGCAGTTGCCTTTTGCATAAGGTAGGCAAGCAAGCTGAAATCAGGGATTTATTCGAAAATGTAGCTTCCAGGCTGTCATTGAGCTGAATCTATAATGACCCTATATCTTACACCTTCTATGTCTAAATTGATAGTTCATGATGATGATGATGATGATGCCCCTGAGGCACTGCAAGATCCTGAAGTGCCTTCTGAATCATCAAGGAAAAATTAAATTATGTCTGTAAAGGGTCTCCCGTCAGCGGGTGGGGCACCGCTGACTCTCTAGGATGCCCACAATTCTGTAGGGTGCCCACAAGTTTGTGGGGTACACCTCGGCCTCGCTGTTGGCCACGTGACAGCCTCCTACGGCCCAGCTTGGGGTCAGGATGCCAGGCTGTAGGGGAACACAATTAAGCTAAGGTCACTGTTTAAGGCGCAGTCCTGTGTCAGGGCCATGAGCAATGGGGGAACAGTAGTTTAAAGTTCTGGCTGGGTTCCAACCTGGTAAGGGTCAGATCTCCTCATTCTGGGAGACCTGACAAGTGCAGGGGGTTTTCCCCCACAGGGTGAATCTGCCACCCAATGGGAGGATTGGTGGGGGCGGGAGGAGGAGGGACGCAGGCCCACCCACTCTACTTGTCCCGGTCCAGGGCCCTGATAGTGGTGGCCTGGCAGCCATAGGTCGGCAGGGATCTGGGTAGTTATATGCTGACAAGGTTGAGGGTCAGCGGGTTTCCAGGCTGCAATATGCTGCCCATCCAATCTCCATGTTCTCAGCCCGCCTGAGGTTGGCTATCCCTGGGCAGCTTTCCAATCCCCCCTGTGGGCGAACCAGATTCTAGCACTGCTCTGGGGGGTCGTTGGGTGATGGAGGAGCTGGCAAGGTGTCCACAGGCTCTCACTTGGTTCCCAGTGGGCTGGCCTAGTAGTTAGTGTCTAGCAAGGGTCCTGAAGGGGTTGGTGTCTAGCAAAGGTCCTGAAGGGGTTGGTGTGGGTTCAGGGGGTGGCCCATGTCTCAGCAGTCCAGGCTAGGGCTCTGGGATTGGCAGGGATGCTGGCAGCTCAACCCAGTCCTCTGGCCGGGGGCAGCATAGCCAAGTCCTTTGCTGTAGGAGCTGGAGCCAGGCATCTGCTCAGGTCGGCTGCCCGACTCTGACTGAGGCTGTAGCTCTTATAGCCCTAGACTCTGGCTTCCTGTGGGTGGGCTAGGTGCAGCTGGGCCTGCCCACCAAGAGATCTTAGAGGGTGCTTCCTCTTCTGGGTCAGTTGGCGGCCATGTTGCAGTCCCAGGCCCATTACAATGTCCAAGATGGTTTTAGTTTGAAGTGTATTTTTAGTGATCTGGGCATACAACATGTGCTGCCCATAATGATATGTAGTGTCATTAGATAACCTACTATATAGAAAACTTCACTTGTATGCATCTAAGTTCAGGAAACCAACCATTGTACAGTTTAGTACTCACTAATGGTAGTAGTATCTGTTTGCAGTTTTATAATTTATTCGAACTTTTTGAAAAATGGTATACCATTGGTAATGTGTAACTCTCCATTAACCTGAATATTCAATTGCTGGCACACAGATCCCCCTTCCCGCACCCTGTGACATGCCTGATAACAGAGCTTTTACTGTAGTTAACAAGGCACCAGTAGTTGGCACTCAAGAATATGTAGCATTCTTCTGGGACTTCTAGGCCAATAAAACACGTGGGGGTTGTTTCTTTTTGATGGCGGTGGTCTTGTGCAAATTGGCTTCCTCTGTATAGTTCTTCACAGATCTGATGCCCTTTGCAGAAGAAGCAGGGACCTATAGTAGAGCTGATTTTCTTCAAAGTGGTTCCCAAAACCATATGCCCAGTTTTTGTAATGGAACTGCACTATCTCTCTTAGGAGAGCAGCAGGACTTGCTCCTTTTACATGTGTTGCACTGGATTAGCAAAGTCCCATTCCAAAATGTCACCATTTAGATGAGGCTGTGGAAGAGTTGGGTATTCAGTGACTACTTTCTCTTCTTATTTGTTATGTTGCATTGTTTAAGCAGTTTTAAATTATAACACATTTTGCTAAACCTTTTTCAATTGATTAAACATCTGATGCAGAATTTTTTTTTCCTGAGGGGATTTTGTCTGTTTGCCTTTTATGTTTATGTTCCAGTTGAGCTATTACAGCAAATTAGTCAGTTGAAAGCCTGGTTGGCTCCTTGCCATTTGTTTGTTTAGAGTACTGCATGTGTATATGTTATCTGAAAGTCTATAGAGACTAGAACAATTTAGACAATAGGACCCAAGCAAGAACATTTGATTTTATTTTCCTTACCAGATACAATACACAAAGATTCACGGCAAGCCATCTTTAAACATTGGATTAACCCTTTTAACTAAGACAAGCAAAGTGTGCAATGTGCGAAAAGGTACAGACAATGCACATGTTGCAATCATTTCAAGATGCATTTATGCCAAAAATATGTATGTAAAATACATGCACAAGAGAATAAACATATTAATATTGTAAAGGGATACCAAGCTTCCTGCTTAAGAATATAACCCAATTGCTAAGGGCCAGATCCAGCAACCACTGAAGTTATTGGAAAGACTCAGATATATTCCATGGAACTCAAAACACATTCTACCTGAGCTGTGAAGAAACTTCCCCTTAGTTGTGTTTTTTCTGTAATTGTTTATTAGTCTGTAATATTTGGTACTGCCATGGAGAGGATTCCTGACTCCTTGACCCATTGGTCTGATTCAGAATAGGGATGTAATAGTGTAGTCAATTAACCGATAAATAAAAGCTTATAGGTTAATGTTATAGACTACACGTATTTCCTCTCCCACCAGTAGAAGTTTTAACAAGCTGGCCAGCTTGCTATCTCAGTTCTGGTTTGTAGCAAATCCACATTTAAAGTGTTAAGAGGTAGGCAGGCAGCTTGGCTCAGTTTTGGCTCACCTGGGGTCCACAGGCTCAGACCACCCCCAGACAGGGGCTGTTGCCATCCTTGTGTGACAGCAGCACGGGGCAACAGGCAGATGGTCCACAAGGGGAACTTGTTTTTAAAGTGGCTCCCCTCGCAGACAAGCTCCTGCCTGGCACCCCTTGCTTCTGCCTCTGATACAGAGGCAGCAGCATGTAGTGGCAGGAGGCTCCTCGTATGTGGGGCCAGATTGCACTGGCTGCCAGCCCCATCGCTGGGGACCATAGAATAGTTGAGTAACCGATAAGAACTCATGAGGTTACTTGACTATTCAGTTAACCGGTATTTAACAACCCTAATTCAGAAAGGCAATTCCTGTGTTTATATGCACAGGAAACAGTGTTGTGGAAATACATCGATTACTGCAAAAAATGTCTCAATCATAGAAACATAGGGCAGAAAGGGACCTCAAGATCCTCTACTTTAACCCCTCAGTCCTGCGACCAAGTTTATTTAGATGAGGGGTTTTCAAGGTTGGGTTGAGGGCCCGCTCAGATAAGCTGCTGGAGGGTCACATGGCTCTTTGTTTTTGTAAACGTCCATAGGCATGGAGCCTTGCCGCTTCCATTGGCTGCAGTTCACCATTACTAGCCAAAAGGTGTTTTTCTAACTTGTTCCTAATCTCCAGTGGTAGGTATTCCACATGCACTGTTGGAAACCTGTTTCAGTGCTTAACTATCTGTACTGTATCATTAAAGTTTTTACAAATGTCCATCCTAAATTTCCCTTGCTGCAGATGAAGCTGTTTACTTTCTGTCCTACCTTCAGTGGACATAGAAAATAATTGATCACTCTCCTCTTTATAATAGCCTTTAGCGTTTTTGCAGTATGTCTAAATTTTTGAAATATTACACTCTTCTAAGAAACAGCAGTGGGAGGCCATAATGGGAGACAGATAGGAGAGTTAGGGGAGGAGTGAAAAATGAGTAAATCCTTATTTTTTTTTAAAGAAATTCAATTTGATCTATTACAGATTTTTCAAATGAGTTATAATCCTTGGGCATCAGAAGAAAATTAATACTCTGTGGTATTTATGTGAACCAAATTTGATTTACATAGGCGTAAGAAGGTTTATTATTGATTTCTAGATCAATGAAATTCCACTGAACTGTACAAAAATGATAACGTTTAAACTCTTACTTACAGGAGAACCAAAAACATTCTGCTTCTTTCAGATAGCAGTGTGCAAGGAAGCTGGCCAAGTCTGACATTGGAGAATTGTAATTAGCAGAATTCTATGGTCTGTGCTACCCATGTTGGAAAATTTGACTTCTCTTATGAAAGTTCAGCTCTGAAAACCAGTTTCAGTGCCTATCATTACTTTCTATGTTGTTCAGTGCCTCCAAATCACTTTGATTTCAGTGGCTTTCATGGTGATTCAACGCATGAAAATCAGGTTCTATATTTACATGACTACATAATATAAAAGCCAAACTGTAGACACCTGTGCCAGCAAATGTGCATTTCCTAATTCTCATGATGAAAACATAATTCTCATGGTAAAGCATTTGATGCGATTCTTAAAGCCATGTTTGCATTAATGTAAATAGACTTGCACCTCAGTTGTAGAGAGAGAGCTTTAATATATGAACTGATAGCTATGATGCTAGAATGAAAGCTAAATGAATTGTATTTTAAACCAGTCTACAATTTTGGGAGGATCCATCATCTGCTTTTTATGAATGCTTAGGGCTGGCTGCTCTGCATTCATGAGGGCAGAATACTGTACTCAATGGAGCAATGCTGATTTACACTAGCTGATTATTTGACTTGTAATACTTAGTTCGGGTGTGCATTGTTTAATGTATTGAAATAACTCAAAAATTGAGCTTTCGGAGCACTTCATAATTTGGCATCAGAAGTGGTAGACATGCTGAAATGTGATTTCTCCCCTGGGCTACAATTTTGTTAACAAAGCAAAATAAGCCAAATGGAAATAGGTGCAGATTATTTCATAAAAGCTAGCTTGAAAATCAATTTTTCCAAAGGCCATTTCTATAACGAAATGGGGATCAGGAAAACTTCCAATAAAGAAAATGGCGCACATATCTATTTCCTCTAGCAAAATAAGAATAATGTATTAAGATCCAGAATATGGCATAATATATCAAAAAGTGATAAGATGATGCCACACACATATGTACAATGCTCTGGAGCAGGGTAAAGGGAACCTTTTTTAGGAGGGGTTAGGGTCCACTGATACACAGAAGCATCATCATAATGATTTGAAGAGCAGGTTAGGAATGATCTAATCTGTGCTTGCTCCTGCTGTGAGGCAGGAGACTGGACTTGATGATTTCTCAAGGTCCCTTCCAGTTCTAGTATTCTATAATCAGTTGGGGGGCTGCACACAAATGAGAAGGAAAAGGAAAAAAAACCCACAAAAAAAAACAAGAACCCTCACTGATGCGGCACCCAATTTGAGGAGGAGAAAGACACTCCCCACATTCCCCTAATACAACCAGATTCTAGTGGGGCTCAGCCTAGTAGATGTTGTGTGCTCCATCCCCATGGTGGGGCACTGGGAGGGGGATTCCCAATGTTGGGGGAGCCCTGAAACTTGGGGAACAGCTCCAGGCAAGCCAGGGGCTGCATCAAGCTCCTGGGCCTGAGGTTCCCCATTCCTGCTCTAGAGGAACTTATAAACAGGCTAGGAAAAGTAAGTTAATGTTTGATAATGGAAACCTTGCCTTTGGTTAGGACTAGCAGTGCATTGGTCATTGCTGAGTCAAAATAAATATGTACAAAAGAAAAGAACTGAAGATTGTGCACTATAATATAAATGTAATGAAGGAGCTAAGAGAAAAGTCACAGTAATTCTGCCTGGTGACCTTATGTGACAGTGACTCCATTTCAAAATCAGCCTAAAGTGTAAATGCAAAGTGAATGTGATAATGCTAAGATTGATTACATTGCTCAAAGTAGGGAGATTTAAATGGAAAAAATGCATTTCAACTATTTGCTGCCTTTCTTTCCTTCGTCCTCTGTAACAGGACTTGGTTTCAGTTGCTATTTCATTTCTTATTTTGTTCAAGTGAAACTATAAGAAACCTTCTTTAATTCGGGTATTCATGAGCTCATTTCTTGCTGAAAAAGGGTTTCCAGAGCTCAATTCCTATTCATTGAAAACACTGATTGTCCTTCAAGTCTTACTATAATAGTATTCATTTTCAGGTAGTACAGAAGACTAAATTAATTAAAATTCACAGGAGTGCTTTCTGTTACACAAGGCAGTTTCCCCCCTCCCCCCCCCAAGCTGAATTAATAGACAAGATCTACTCTTCCGTGTATTTGAAGTTACTGGCAGTACAGTAATCGACTTGGTTATGGTGCAGGAAAAGCTATGGGCTTCATTTAATGAATCGTAGTTTATTCATGATGTTAGACTGATTTTTCTAAATGGTGATCAATGCAGGTTTATATTAAGCCCCCTGAAGTATGCACTATAAAAACCTTTAGAACCTTCAGGGACAAATGTAAAATCAGAGGCACATTGTGAGGAATTGGCAAATTCTTGGACAATATGCACATAGCAATGTAGACTACACAGCAATGAAGATTACAAAATGCAACCTTCAAATGTTGAAACTACTAAACAGAAATTTAGTATGGATGTAGCTTCTAATGGGGACACCAAAAATGAATATTTACTTGGCTAAAACAAATAGTTTTAACACAATTTCTGAAAACACATCTCCAAAGGACTGGCACACGCTACCCATTTTCACCTAAATCCCAGTATATTACTCTGAAGTTACAGCAATTGCACCATTAGTGGCAAATCAGTGGACCCTACAGGTCGCACCTCCCTTATCCAGCACCCACAGGACTTGAGTGATCCCACACCACCGAATTTGCTGGACAAAAGGAGGTCAAGGTTCCCTACCCGAGTGTAGGGTTCTTCTCCTGGCTGGGGCTGTGCTCCCTGCTGTTGCCTCTAGCTTCCAACCCTACTGCACCAACCCTGGATAGGTGCTGACCTGCTGCCTCCAACCCTGGTCGACCTACACACCATCCCCACAGTGCTGGCCTGTAGGGGTTAATTGCAGAAGAACTGTGTATGGGCAAGTTTAGGAGTAGTGAGACATGCATTCCCCCCCGCCTTCCCCTTTTCCCTATATCTGATGAGCCAGAAGCAAGCCTCTAGGAAAATATACCAGTTAAGATAAGCAATGGTGCTGGTGTAGCAAAAACAAGTTGTAGATAAGGGTAAAGGGCAGGAACACACAAACAATCCTGTTTACCCTAATATGCTGATCATGTAAACAAGGCCAAAGGACTAGTAGAACCAGATCGATAGTTAACAGCTAAGCCATACATCCGCAAGTGATGAGTAACTCCTGGAAATTTCCAAACTGCCAAACAAGGTAGAGACACTATATTTAAAGCTGCACCAGAGCACAGCGATTTGGCCCTCACTGATGGGCTTTGGTACCGGTGCCTCGGAAGCTTAGATGGTCTCCCACTTCATCCGCAGCCGAAACGGGATTCCTGGCTTGCAGAAGGGACGTAAGACATGGCTTTTCCTATCATGTTGCTCTTTTAGTTAAGGGGCGCAGCTGATAGCTGTCAGAAAATAAGCTGCTTGTGTTTGACAGATACCTGTGCAGCGTGTTTTTGTACTTTGAGAACCCAGTGTCAGACCTGAGACTTACTCTTGCCAGCAACGTGGCCTGGGCTGCGCACTCAGGTACTTGTCCTGTTGGAGTCAACAGCCCTGGTTGGGGCTGCTCTCCCTACTGCCAGCCCTGGCCGGGACTTCTTTCAGCTGCCGGCTCTGCTGTCTCCAGTCCCGACAGGGGCTGCCCGTCTTGCATTGTGCCAGCCCTGACTGGGGCTGCGCTTCCCACCTTGCCAGCCCCAGCCAGGTCTGAGCTCCTGGATGTCAGCCCTACTTGCAAATAGGAATAAGAGATCCTCCGGAATAGGGCTTTATTCCGGAGGTTCACGCCAGTCTGGACGCTCTTTTCCGGCTTTTCCCCAAGCCGGAAAAAAGTGGCGGCCATGTTTATTTAAATCCCGTGGGGGATATTTAAATCCTCCGCGCATTTCCCTATTCTGACTTCTCTCATTTCCATAGCTATTACGGGTTATGTGGCCAGTGTAGACACAGCCACAGTGAAAGAGATCCTTATACATAGCAGATCACTTAAAAACCTACCTTCACAAATGGCGTCTATTTCAAGCTTGGTGTGAGGCAACAGGCGTCGATCCCCTATCTAGGCCCATCCAGCAAATACTGGAGTATATTCTGCACCTAAAGACTGCAGGACTGGCGATATCCTCACTTAAGGTCCATTTGGCGGCAATTTCTTTCCGCCTTTCGTCTGCCCATCGATAGCTGTTCAATCTTCGCTCACCCGCTGACCAAAAGATTTCTAAAGGGTATCGCAAATCTGTATCCCCTCACAAACCTTCTTTGGAACCATGGGACCTAGGTCTAGTCCTGGAGACTTTGTCTCGTCCTCCAGGCTCAAACCACTGGCTACATGCACTCTTCACACACTAAATATGAAAGTGACATTCCTGATTGCCATTACCTCTGCATGATCCGCCGTACATATTATTCACCGAGCAGGGAGTAACACTTCGCTTTCACCCTGCTTTTCTGCCAAAGGTTAACTCGCCTTTCCATATAAATGAACCTATAAGCTTACCTAACTTTTACTCTAAACCGCACTCCACTGCAGAAGAGATGAGCTTACATACGCTGGATGGCAGGAGAGCTCTTGCCATTTATCTAGAAAGAACGTGCCCCTTTCGAAAATCGCAGCATCTTCTGTTATCTATAGCGGAGCGTTCTAAGGGCCAGCAACTTTCGCACAGTACATTTCCACCGTCGTCGTATCCTGCATCACTTGCTTCTACTCCTTACATGATAAATCATTGTCTCATAGATCGAGGGCACATTCTACTAAAGGGTTAGCAACCTCCATGGCCTTCCTCAAGGGCGCACCATTGCGAGACATATGCCATGCGGTTACCTGGTCCTCTACCTTAACTTTTGCTAGGCATTACGCCCTCGCAAATGTGCTATCAACCAATTGTGCAGTGGCCCAGGCTGTCCTGTCCACAGTGCAAAGACCTTAATTCTGAAGCATATCACTGACATCAGACCCCTACTTCATACTCACCTTCAGTGGAGCACCCACGGGGACACACATCTTGAAGAACAGACATTACTGCACCAGGTGAGTAATTTTTTTTCTCGGTTTGGATTGATCCTCCAATCTTGACAAGATGAATCCCTGTCTTTTATAGGACTTTTCTCCTAATTAAGTGTATACACTTTGCTGCATCAATTCTTAATGAATCACCATTTTAACATCTGTTTATCTGGAAGTCATTTTTCTTTGCCAGCTGACATCTGTATGTTGGTGCCTCCTTCTCAGTGTTATTTTAAGGCTAGCTTGCTTGTAAAAGGGATGCTTACTCTTAACACTCCAAGACCATCCATAATGTCCTGCATAGTTCTGCTATGGGCCTCAATTTATGGTACCTTGATGCCTCTTCACTTACATTCCAAACTCATTCACTTCCTCTACTGAGAAACTACACAATCATTTCACACATGGGAAAAGGGATATAATTGTCCCAGGTACAAGGTATCAATCTATTTCAATACAAAGAATCATTCATCATATTTTCTTTATAACACAATGTATATTCTAATTACTTCTAAGAACAACAGTGTGATGGTGGTGAATCACTAGAAACCTTCTGATCTTTCTCACATAATGTAATATTACTAAGCTGAAAAGGTTACAAACTTATTCACGTTATACTGAAACTTACATTTACATAATACTGCATTGGGCGAAGGCTTTACACAACAGAGATCATTTTGTAAATCAGCTTAGTTTTTAATTTCCATAGTAGAAAGGATGAAGGGCCTTGTGGTATTGGCTCAATGTTTATCCTTCTGGATCATGTGCTGCATAAAAATATGCTATGACCTCACCAACAGGCCAGTGCTTCTTCTTACTGCCCGTTCCACTAGGGCACATGCCTCATCTACGGCCTTCCTAGCACAAGTGCCCATCCTCGATGTTTGTAGGACAGCCATTTGCTCATCGGTGCACACATTCATCAGTCATTATGCCATTGCGCAGCAGGCCAGGGACAATGTGGCCTTTTGGCAGAGCTGTGTGCATCCCATATGCACATAGTCTTTGATGCTGCCTCCATTGATAGGGCTATCAATACATGCACAGAATGGAGATGAGTAAACACTAGAAGAAAAAACAGTTCCTTAGCTCTCATAACTGTTCTTCAAGATGTTTTGCTTATGTCTATTCCAAATCCCACACACTTCGCAGATTCTTGGCAAGAAGGAACTGAGGGTGTGGAGGACCAACAGGGGTAAATGTGTGTCAATATAGTGGTGCCACTCCAAGGGACTCCATGGATGGCCCAGCGGGTACCACTGAGGGGGAAGAGCTTCCAACATCCATGTACTTGACACACGTACACTTACGGACATGAGCAATACATCTTGAACAACAGTTACGAGAGGTAAGTAACATTTTTTCAGAGTTGATAACTGGCCATCTCATCTTCCAATGAGACTAGATTTGGGATGCTTAATGAAACAGGCTCTGGAATTAAGCTCTTACAGTAGAAACATCCTAGGCTTGCATTCAGATGTCAACTATCCCTATTTATAACCCCTCCTTGTCCCCCCTCCTATCTTCTGCCCTCTCCCCCTCCCCACCCACCTGCCTGATGATTGAATGGTTCATCTCTCAGACATTGAACACATGGAACCAGATAGACTGCTACCTCTTAATGGTAACTCTCTCCGCACAGTTTGGTAGATCACTGTTGAGTATCATGACAAATCCCAGTAGGATGTAGCCTCCTGGCAGAATAGGCATCACCCACGTTGATCTGTAGCTAGATCCTGAGGTGGTCTGCTGACTGTTCCTTTTAATAGCAAAATAATTTTAACAATTATGGACAATAAGGCTTTTGGTAACCATATTATCACCACCGTAATGTCCAACCAGTTTTAATTCATTGGTCTTCCATCCAGATAATGTCCATGGCAAGAAAGCTGCCCAAACCAAACCACTACTGATGGAAGCAGTTGCTGGGCTAGGCTAAAACTATTCTTGATGCTGCTTTTTATCCTGCCACTTATGAAGGAACTGAGAAATTGAAAACATCAATCTGCCACTCTTCACCTTTCTCAGCTCCCATGTTTCATTGCTATAGTTGGTATAACTAGGGCTCTATAGATCTACAGCTTCATAGCAAACTTGTCACAATATTCCCAGAGGTCGCTGCATTCCACAAACATGGCAGTAGCTTCTGTTATACAAGTGTCCATATCTTTGGAAAATCTTCCAACATTGTGTATGCCTCTTCCCCAGTATTTGACAATTGCCAAATGTTCCTTGTCCACTCTAGGCAAGTTCCCACTAAGCGAATTGTAATCTGGTAAGTAGTGACCTTACCTGGAATAATGACCAAATTACGGAGTGCTACTTCCTGCCCAGCCAATGAAGCAATTCACCATACTAACACGTTTGTTTGCTGAGTCTCAAAGAAAGGTGGTGCTTGGCTCAAAGCCACTGACTGCTGCCTCATCCTTATCCTTAAAACAGTTGATGATATTGAACAATGATGGAAATAGTCTTCCTGAATCTCTATGGATATAGGAAACCATGCAGTCCACCTGACATTACTGGAACAGAAAGCTGTCAGACACTATCATTCAGAGATACCAGTTTGCCTCATCAGATTCAACAATCTTGCTTGATGCACTGAATTAAAGGCCTGACAAAAATGTAGAAAAGGTGCTGGGAATGACTTATTATATGAAGCCATCTTCTCAAAAAGCTATCTTAAAGGGAAGATCTGGTTGAGAGCGGAATAACTGGGTCTAATATCCTGGCTTTTGCCATGAAGTGCATTATAGATTTGAGACACTACCATGAAAGTGGCCACTATGTGCTAAATGCCTAGTCATTGATGAATGTTTCTGTAGGTACTATAGGCAGAAGTGGGTATTTTTTCTGGATGAACCTAAAAACAAATAACAGCTTTACCAGCTGTTCCTTCCACCAGTTGGGTTATAGGCCTTGTTCCTGAAAACAGGTATGCACATACCTAACTTTCATGGGTTCAGGATACTCCTTTCCTTGAAATGCGACGTGTGTGCCTGAATGTTTGCAGGATTAAGGACTGATATAGTACCACAACTGTGCCTGAAAATTCCCTTATGATGCCGGTTTAGGTCCAGTTCTGCCCAATTAAAGTTAATGAGAGCTTTGCCACTGACTCCAGTGAGCAAGTCCTAGGGAGTGGAGTATTTGCTTTCTTCAGTGATGGCTAATTTGGAGTTAACACAGGTCACTGTTGCAGCATTGGTTAAATCAAACCTATCCTCACGCTTCACACACACAATCATAGAATATTAGAACTGGAAGGGACCTTGAAAGGTCAAGTTCATTCCTCTGCACTCACAGTAGGACCAAACACCATCAAGATCATTCCTGATACTTTTGGAAATCTAATACATGGCTCAATATAGAGGAAAGGAAGAAGTCTGTTCCTTACCTGGTTTGAATCCAGTACCTTTTAGACTCTGACTGTATGTATGCCCCTTACAGCCTATATGTACAATGAGAAAGTCTAATGGAAATGATGATAATACTATATCCTGAATACACAACTGTCTATAAACATTTTATTTGTAATATTGCTATTAATGCCCAAATTGAGTTTCAGGTTTCTAACGGCCCCTAGCTCAACCTTGGTTCTCTGGATATCCACATAGCTTATATAAGGGCTAGATTACCATTTTCTATAATTAAAGTAATAAAGTGTGTAAGTAATACCATCTTCTGTAATTAGTCCCATGTTTGCAAAGGATTTTCCTCAAAGTACAATGAAGTGTTCCTCAAGGCAACTAAAAATGGTAGAGTTTGAACCTACGGTGACTCTTCCATTTACCCTCCTACCATTAGTGCTTTATTTTTTATAGAGACATAGATTTTAAGGCTAGAGGAGACCATTTCGATAATCTAGCCAGACCTCATTTGCGCAAGAGGGCCAGTGTAAACAGCACAGTACTGTTTTCCGCAAAAAAGTCCTGATCGCGAAAATGGCGATCGGGGCTTTTTTGCGGAAAAGCGCGTCTAGATTGGCCATGGACGCTTTTCCGCAAAAAGCGCTTTTTGCGGAAAAGCGTCCATGGCCAATCTAGACGCGCTTTTCCGAAAACTTTTCTGTTAAAAGCATTTCCGGAAAATCATGCCAGTGTAGATGTAGCCAATAGGAGTATTATCTGAGTGAGATCAGGGATATGGTTTTGTTTCCTACAGCAGATAGTAAGAGCAAAATTAAAAATTCATATTGTTTTATACAGTGATTTGATGTCTGATTAACTGAATCTGCCTAATAAAGCTATGAATTTTGGAGCTAGCCTTTCTGTGTAGGAACTTAGTCTTCTTTTTCTCATTCTCTCTGTGGTGACTTGAACATTATGCCCCACTTTGCTTTAGGTCCAGCAGTAGCATTGCTAACTGCACTGCTTAAATAGACAATGGATGTAATCCTCGTCCTGCAGCAGTCTTCCCAGGCACCATCTCTTTCACCACCTTCAAAATGCTCAGCTATGTCTGAGTGCTGAGCAACTGCAGGCACCCATTTGAACCTTTCCATCTCTTGATACTGTACTACAGGAGTTCACTTGTCACCTCCTACTTATCCAGCATTTAACTCCATTCCTGGAACATTTCACCAATGCCCGCTCCACTAAGTGTATGTCTAGATTGTGGTGCTATTTCAGGATTCCAGAAGTATCCCGAAATAGCAATGCTGCATCTTTAAACATGCCCACTATTTCCCAAAAGAGCAGGTGCACTATTCCGGTGTCCCTATAACTCCCGTTCCACGTGGGGTAAGGGATTTGTCAGAATAGTGCCTTATTTTGAAATTGTGCTGTCTACACAGTGCCAAATTTCAAAATAAGCTCTTTCGGCCTAGCTATGCATAGCGCAAATTGAGTAGCTTATTCTGACAGAAAGGTGCTGTCTAGATGCACCCTAATATACTCCCTTAGAATGTGCTAAATTACTAGTGCTTTTTGCTTGGACTAAGCAATCTGTAAGGGAGAGATGGAGGGGTCACTTGGTTCAGTTGCTGTGGTAGAAAACATGAGCCTCCTTTCCAGACTAAACTTCAACCATCCCCCTCCTCATTCTAAGTTTCCTCACTGGCCTCTTCATCTCTCCCAGAAATTGCCTTTTTTTCTGTGGCTAAATATTCTCTCAACCTAGAAAGTCGGGATGCTCTGAATCTTGCTGTGATGCTACTGATGGAGAAATGGTGAGGGTGGAAATGGAGACTGCAGCAACTGTGAGAGAACTAAGGCAAATTCTTAGAACTGCATACATGTAACTACTACAGCCCTGTGGTCTCCTGAGTGGCAGCAGGATTGTCATTGGGGAAAATACAATTTCCTTGAAAAATGGATGGCTGCCTCTTATCTGCAATGCTGGCTATAATGAAGTTGCAACTTCATTAAATGACAGTTTGGGTTGACCAGTTTTCTAAAGTTCTTATTCTAAATATGAGAGCAATTGGCTAATTGTTTATCACTTCTTGTGAACTGTAATGTGTATTCTCCTTCCATGTGCGCATTCCATAGAAGAGCTTGGTATTTTATGAGGCTGCTTCTTTTGTGGGGGTGGGGAGAGGCACTACCATGCCCAGGAAAAGTAGTGGGCATTAGGGAAGGCAATTCACACTAGCCAGGAATCTGAAAAATTAGCAATTGAGACAATTCTTTATTTGAAGTGTTGGAGCATAAGCATTCGTGGGCAAAGACCCACTTCGTCAGATGCATCTGATGAAGTGGATCTTTGCCCACGAAAGCTTATGCTCCAACACTTCAGTTAGTCTATAAGGTACCACAGGACTCCTCGCCGCTTTTGCAGATTCAGACTAACACGGTCCCCCTCTGATAATTCTCTATTTGTGTGTTAAATGTTTATCTCCCATCCTTGGTCTCATATGGCAGCTTGCCACTGAAATAGATATTTTTCCTCTAGAGGGCTTTTCAGTAGTAACATCCCCAGTTGTCCCCATATTACATGTAACTGAACCAGGTGGTTAGAAGGTCCTCAAATTTTCTGAAAAGGTCCATTTTCTGCCTCAATTTTTTTTTTTAAAATCAATGTGACTTTTTTGATATTTTGCATAAGAGCCAAATGGCTGATTAGGAAGTGTAACATGCACTGAACAGAATGACTCTCAAATTCTGGGTTGACTTTGTAGTGTGGCTTATTTAGTTTTCATCATAAGTTAGAGTGGGGGAAAAAATGTTAGATCATCCAGTCCTTCCTTTCAGCAGAAGATGGCTTCATTCTGTACATTTTCTCATGACTGGATTTCCACTTCTTCCCTTGGAGACTATTTCACATTCTAATATACTGTGTCTCTTTCTCTCTCACACTCACACACAGAGATCCACAAACATTCATCATCTAGAATGATTTTAGTTAGCTGGATGTCCACTTTTCATGGGGGGGGGGGTAAGTTTTCCACAGTCCCATAAAGTTTTGTAGCCACCAGTCCTAGTTTGCAGTGTTCTAAGCTGTTATTTAGCTCTAATTTACCCCTAAATGTCCTCTAACAGCACAGGAAGCAGTGGAAATAATAATGCCACTAGACAATATTGACCTTCTGTGGTCCAGAAAATTTTCATTCGGAACTGGTCAGGTTCCAAAGGTTCCGGACTAGAGGTTCAACCTATGCAGTGATTCTTTCTACCCTTAAAGTTTATAGTGTTTAGATATGTTTTAGACTATTCTATTTTCCTTACTTTGTTTTAGACTTTTCTATTTTCCGTACTTTATCTTCCACTGCATATCTATTTTTATCATTTTTACTGGTGGAGTCAAAGTTCACTGAATGGGTCTGTTCATTAACTTCAGTGAGATTTGGCTCAAGTCATATTCAATATTAAGTCTCATGTTTTAACTTACTGTTTGCTAACACCCCTTGATCTTCCTCACTTCCTGTAAGTATATGCGTGTTCAAATTGTTGTTTCCTCAGGGTACCATCAGAGTTAGATCATATTGTCCCTAGTGTTTAAAGTATATACTGGCTGCCGCTTCGTACAGCCTCCATTGGCTGGTATCAGCAAACTGTAGCCACAGAGAGCTTTGTGGGATGTACCATGGCTGCAGATGGTCAATGTAAATAAAATGTCTCACGGCCTGCCGACGGGTTACCCTGATGGACTGTGTGCTGAAGGTTGCAGATCCCTGAAAAGCAACATTCAAATTGTCCAGATACCCTAAAATCCAAAGTATGTTTACACAGCACAGTTATTTTGAAATAACAGCTGTTATTTTGAAATAACTGTACTAACATCTACACAAGACAACCGCTATTTCGAAATTAATTCAAAATAGTGGAGGGCTTATTTCAAACTTAGTAAACCTAATTCCATGAGGAATAGCACCTATTTCAAAATTGCTATTTCGAAATAAGTGCGGTGTAGGTGTGGAATAGGGTCTATTTTGAAATAGGGGGCCTCCACTCTGGCGCCAACCAGGAAAACTCCTCTCCCCTCACCCTACCCCGAAGCCCTTAGAGGGGTAGAGTCTGGCCACAGTGTCTGTGCCAGCTCCAGGCCTGCCAGCCCAGAGCCAGTATTGGCTGCCCCTGACCCAGTGGCCCCAGCATGAGCCAGGCAGCCAGTGCCAGCCGGCCTTCCACCACTCCCCAAGCCCAGTCGTGCCTGCCTGGTCCAGTGTGGAGATCATGACCCTGATTGGCGGCATCCCCCCAACCCTCAATGTCCATGATGTCTGCACTAGAAGAAGGAACGTGGCCGTCTATGCTTACTGTACTGATAAGGTATTAGTATGCATTTACTGCTGCTTATTAGTGAGTGCTTTAGATTCATTTAATGAGGTAGCCAAACAAACTGCTTTGTAATCTGTTAATATTGGCATTTACAATGCAATTAAGATAGTGTTTGAAAATGAATGCCTTATAGCTTTATGTCTAATTAGATTCTTGTGATTATCGCAAACACTTGAAACAGTAACAGCTAAACAGAATAATTAAAATAAAAAAATGAGCCCCTGATGTCTATACTACATATGTAATCTGTACTCTCCTAAATCATCTGGTTCTCTCTATTACAGCTACTACTATTTGATAGAATAGTAGTAGATGTAATATCTGGCCTTAATTTTGATATTCCCAGCTTTTGCTTCTGGACCGCTGAATCAGAGAGATGATCTTAGAGAGTGTCTTCACAGCACCCTAAACTCAAAATAAGATATGCAATTTGTGCTCTCCAAAGCAGAAACAGTGCCAAATAATTATATTAAATTTTTCATACAGTGTACTGATGTAGAATAGTGCTTGCACTGACTGAACTGTGGACACCATCAATTTTGTGTTGAACTGTGTTGCTTCCCTTATCAGTATGCCCTTTTATAATTAACTAGACACCATAAGCAAATAGCAAGTATCTAGTGCTCTGAATTATTTTTCTCTTTATTTTCTTGAATTAGAGACTGAATGCATAATTCAGTCACATGCAGGGGAGTAAGGCTATGAGCTTCACTGTGTCATTTTATCAGAGGGGTAGCTATGTTAGTCTGAATCTGCAAAAACAGCGAGGAGTCCTGTGGCACCTTATAGACTAACTGAAGTGTAGGAGCATAAGCTTTCGTGGGCAAAGACTCACTTTGTCAGATGCATCTGACGAAGTGGGTCTTTGCCCACGAAAGCTTATGCTCCTATACTTCAGTTAGTCTATAAGGTGCCACAGGACTCCTTGCCGACTGTGTCATTTTGTAGATCCTGAAATTGAAATATGTAGCATTTTATCCGCCATATTTACTGAGCTTCTACCATATGAGTGACTTTTATGTATTTGGTGTACTATCATTATCAATCAACTTTTTAAATAAGAAAATAGTATTTAAAACTTCTAGTATTAGGACACACAAATGTAATGGGAATTCTATTATGTATATGTCATTTAACTATCAATAATTTAGAGTACATCTATATTAATTATTTTGATTGACTGCCAATTAACTAGAGTTGTTTGCTTTTATGAAGACAAGTGTAGAAGAACATCCCAGGTGTTCTTAAGGAGTTTTCTCTAGGCATTGCCTCTTAAATACCTTTTTGAAGGTGCACGTTGGCTTTTGGAGCTACAATTTGAGGCAAACTGGCCAATGTGGAGATACAAGTATAAATATGTAGCTGCTGTGTTATAGGTGGAAATTGTAGTGACTGCTTTGTGGGTGTCATGTGATGTCGTAGCCCCAAAATGGTGATATGAGACACTAGAAATTGTAATGATCAAAACCAAACCACAAAGAACACATACATTTTGGTACTTTCAAGAAAATGTTCAAAATAGCTTGAACGGCATTCATTCACAGGTTAGGAATGTCAGAAATCTATTATATTGTAGAAGCTGAGGTCAACTATGAAGACATGAACCTAGATAATGGTGCCAATAAACTTGAAGTATAATGAAGTAGAGCAATGTCATAGCAGGCTAGGGGGGACCCAATTAGTTATATCTAACAACAGTTACTAGAAGTGTCTAACACGTAGGTGGCCTTGCCAGTATAGTTAATAATGAGGAAGATGAAGGGAAGAAGGCATGGTATAGAAGGGTCCTGTTCCAAAAGAGGCATAGAATCATAGAATAATAGGACTGGAAGGGACCTCAAGAGGTCATCGAGTCCAGCCCCCCGCCCTCAAGGCAGGACCAAGCTCCGTCTACACCATCCGTGACAGATGTCTATCTAACCTGTTCTTAAATATCTCCAGAGAGGGAGATTCCACCACCTCCCTTGGCAATTTATTCCAATATTTGACCACTCTGACAGTTAGGAATTTTTTCCTACTGTCCAATCTAAACCTCCCCTGCTGCACTTTAAGCCCATTACTCCTTGTCCTGTCCTCAGAAACCAAGAGGAACAAATTTTCTCCTTCTTCCTTGTGACACCCTTTTAGATATTTGAAAACAGCTATCATGTCCCCCCTTAATATTTCTTTCCAAACTAAACAAGCCCAGTTCATGAAGCCTGGCTTCATAGGTCATGCTCTCTAGACCTTTAATCATTCTTGTCACTCTTCTCTGTACCCTTTTCAATTTCTCCACATCTTTCTTGAAATGTGGCACCCAGAACTGGACACAGTACTCCAGCTGAGGCCTAACTAGTGCAGAGTAGAGCGGCAGAATGACTTCACGAGTTTTGCTTACAACACAACTGTTGATACAACCTAGAATCATATTTGCTTTTTTTGCAACAGCATCACACTGTTGACTCATATTCAACTTGTGGTCCACTATGACCCCTAGATCCCTTTCTGTCATGCTCCTTCCTAGACAGTCGCTTCCCATCTTGTATGTATGGAACTGATTGTTCCTTCCTAAGTGGAGCACTTTGCATTTCTCTTTATTAAACCTCATCCTGTTTACCTCTGACCATTTCTCTAACTTGCTACGGTCATTTTGAATTATGTCCCTATCCTCCAAAGAAGTCGCAACCCACCCAGTTTGGTATCATCTGCAAACTTAATAAGCGTACTCTCTATCCCAATATCTACATCATTGATGAAGATATTGAACAGTATGGGTCCCAAAACAGACCCTTGAGGAACTCCACTTGTTATCCCTTTCCAGCAGGATTTAGAACCGTTAACAACAACTCTCTGACTACGGTTATCCGGCCAATTATGCACCCACCTTATCGTGGCCCTATCTAAGTTATATTTGCCTAGTTTATCAATAAGAATATCATGCGAGACCGTATCAAATGCCTTACTAAAGTCTAGGTATATGACATCCACCGCTTCTCGCTTATCCACAAGGCTCGTTATCTTATCAAAGAAAGCTATCAGATTAGTTTGACATGACTTGTTCTTCACAAACCCATGCTGGCTATTCCCTATCACTTTATTACCTTCCAAGTGTTTGCATATGATTTCCTTAATTACCTGCTCCATTATCTTCCCTGGGACAGACGTTAAACTGACTGGTCTGTAGTTTCCTGGGTTGTTCTTATTCCCCTTTTTATAGATGGGCACAATATTTGCCCTTTTCCAGTCTTCTGGAATCTCCCCTGTCTGCCATGATTTTTCAAAGATCATAGCTAAAGGCTCAGATACCTCCTCTATCAGCTCCTTGAGTATCCTGGGATGCATTTCATCAGGACCTGGTGACTTGCTGACATCTAACTTTCCTAAGTGATTTTTAACTTGTTCTTTATGTATCCTATCTTCTAAACTTACCCTCTCTCTGCTTGTATTCACGGCGTTAGGCACACCTCCAGACTTCTCGGTGAAGACCGAAACAAAGAAGTCATTGAGCATCTCTGCCATTTCCAAGTTTCCTGTTACTGCTTCTCCCTCCTCACTAAGCAGTGGGCCTACCCTGTCCTTGGTCTTCCTCTTGCTTTTAATGTATTTATAAAAGGTCTTCTTGTTTCCCTTTATGCCTGTAGCTAGTTTGATCTCATTTTGTGCCTTTTCCTTTCTAATCTTGCCCCTGCATTCCCGTGTTGCTTGCCTATATTCATCCTTTGTTAGTTGTCCTAGTTTCCATTTTTTATACGACTCCCTTTTTATTTTGAGATCGTGCAAGATCTCCTTGTTAAGCCAAGCTGGTCTTTTGCCATATTTTCTATCTTTCCTACACAGCGGAATTGTTTGCTTTTGGGCCCTTAACAACGTCCCTTTGAAATACTTCCAACTCTCCTCAGTTGTTTTTCCCTTCAGTCTTGCTTCCCATGGGACCTTACCTACAAGTTCTCTGAGCTTATCAAAATCTGCCTTCCTGAAATCCATTACCTCAATTGTGCTGGTCTCCCTTCTACCTTTCCTTAAGATCATGAACTCTATTATTTCGTGATCACTGTCCCCTATACTGTCTTTCACTTTCAAGTTCTCAACTAGTTCCTCCCTATTTGTTAAAACCAAATCCAGAACAGCTCCTCTGGTAGCTTTTTCAACCTTCTGAAACAGAAAGTTGTCTCCAATGCAGTCCAGAAACTTATTGGATAGCCTGTGCCATATGTTAGTTTCCCAACATATGTCTGGATAGTTGAAGTCCCCCATCACCACCAAATCTTGGGCTTTGGATAGTTTTGTTAATTGTTTAGAAAAGGCCTCATCCACCTCTTCCACCTGGCTAGGTGGCCTGTAGTAGACTCCTAGCATGATATCACCCTCGTTTTTTACCCCTTTTAGCTTAACCCAGAGACTCTCTACACAGCTATCTCCTACATTCATCTCCACTACACTTTTAATATACAAGGCAACCCCTCCTCCCTTTTTTCCCTGTCTGTCCTTCCTGAGCAAGCCGTACCCTTCCATTATATGCTTCTTTTAACTTTGGATGGATTTGGTAATGATATCAAAAGGTAAAGACTTGAGTGGTTTTGTGGGAGCACAAAGGCTTAGTACAGAAATAAGAAAACAGCTGAGTAGATTTTTCAGAGTCCAAGAGTTGTGGTATCTTCTTGCATTGTCTATAGGTCTGGCCAGGGTACTGGAATAATTTGTAAATTGGAAGTGCTGAGAACCATTGAAACAAACTGTGAACCCTGTATATAATGGAAACCATTTCAAGTAGGAGGTGCAGCAACACCCCAGCACCAATGTTCCCTACAATTTTTCCATATATATATTGTGATAGACCCAGACCAGGTATGCTGGGCTCTGGATGAACAGGTTCTTTCCTGAGTAAACAAGGAGTGCAGCATAATCAGGCAGGTACCTGAGGCCAAGTAAGAGCTTGCTGGGAGCAACAGGCTAATCAGAACAACTGCAGCCCATTGTAAGGCCTGTTGGGGCTTGTTCAAGGCCTCCCTGCAGGGAGGAAAGAAGCCCAGGATCTGAGAATGAGAAGGTGCATTGGGTGTGAGCTAAGGACTTATGAGCAAGACAGATTGCCATGGAGGAGCAGGACTGACTTGCTCACTACCAGAGGAAAGTTATGATCATTTGGAGAAGTGGCCTAGGGAAGAAGCTGCCATACTGAGTAGAAGAAATCCCACCTGTACTGCTGCGTTCGGATTCTTGGGTCAGAACCTGAATAATGAATGGGCCCAGGTTCCCCCCAACCAGTGTTCCCACTAACATTTTCTATCCCTGAGCGGGTTGAATTTTATGTGCATCTCCACCATTGAGGTAGTGTGTCGTTGTAAACCACCATAACAAACATAACTCACATTTATTTTTATATCTTTATCTTTATCTATATACACACACATACAGACACATTCTATTTTAAGCAATCCATATGTGTGGAATAAAATATATTAAAACAAGACGCCTGGCTTCAGGGTTTGTAAACATTTCCATGTTTCAAAGAGCTTCCAAATAATGTTTCATCCTATAAAACAGCTAGCATCACACCTACTACTTGCTATTTCTAACTCATAAAAGTCAGAACTCATCAGATAGCAAAAATCTGGCCTTAATGCTACACAGTTTGCCATGTATTAATTAGTAACACAGAATTTTAAAAAATCATTAAGTTCAGAGTTTATTTATCTACAACACCCTCCAAAAATTCTGTTCAAAATAAAAAACAAAAACCAACCACTAGTCCCGCAGCACTTTAAGACTATTCACTGTTTAATACATATTTTTTCAGCTATACACTAAGGCTGTGTCTAGACTGGCAAGTTTTTCTGCAAAAGCAGTTGTTTTGGCGGAAAAACTTGCCAGCTGTCTACACTGGCCGCTTGAATTTCCGCAGGAACACTGACTTCCTACTATCTGAAATCAGTGCTTCTTGAGGAAATACTATGCTGCTCCCGTTCAGGCAAAAGTCCTTTTGCGCAAAGCTTTTGTGCAGAAAGGCCAGTGTAGACAGCTCAGATTTGTTTTGCGGAAAAAAGCCCCGATTGCGAAAATGGCAATCGGGGCTTTTTTGCGGAAAAGTGCATCTAGATTGGCACGGACCTTTTTCCGCAAAATGTGCTTTTGCAGAAAATCATCCGTGCCAATCTAGATGTTCTTTTCCGCAAATGCTTTTAACGGAAAATTTTTCCGTTAAAAGTATTTGCGGAAAATCATGCCAGTCTGGACATAGCCTAAGGATATGCCTAACTGCATTCCTCTCGCAAGAGAGGAATGCAAATGCAGCTGAGCGAAATTGCAAATGAAGCACAGATTTGAATTTCCCATGCTTCATTTGCATAATTGCATCCTGGCACTGTTTTGGAATACCCTATTTCGAAAAAAGGAACACTATCTAAACGCGGTTATTTTGAAAGAAAACCCTTCTTTCAAAATTACCCTTATACCTCATTTTATAAGGAGTAAGGGTAATTTTGAAAGAAGGGTTTTCTTTTGAAATAACTGCGTCTAGACAGCATTTCTTTTTTCGAAATAGAGTATTTCAAAATAGCACTTGGCCGTGATTATGCAAATGAAGCTGGGGATATTCAAATCCATGCTGCATTTGCATTCCTCTCTTGAAAGAGGAATGCAGTGTAGACGTACCCTACCGCAGGTACTGCTCTGAAGTTATTCAAATCTTTTCTTTCTTATCTTAAGCCATAATATGTAAACTTTGTTTGAAATGTAATCATGCAAATGTCCTCCTAGCATGCACATACATACACCAGGCTAGCCTAACAGAGAGGACTGCAGTAAGCTAGATACCCCAAACAAACTGCCCCTTGACTCCACCTCACTGCACAGATGCCAGCACTTAATCACTCCCTCTTCCCCCCCAGCCCATCCCATGCAGTCAGCCCCTCTACCTCCCCCTTCCCATCCAACGAGGATTGAAGGGACTGTTGGGTTTCTGCCTCTGCCTCACCCCCATTAATCCCCCCCTCAGCAGATGGGACTTCCCCCAAGCCAGTTAATTACTCCCCCCTTCTAGCCACTCATTCCTTGCATATCTCAGTTGATTGTCTTCCATTTGAAGCACCGGGCAGGCACCATTTAGCTGCTTTATTTTGGAGGTCCTATCCCAGCCATGGCCAACCTGCAGCTCGCACCCCCAAAAGTGCAGTGCGTGAAGATGCTCCTGTCCCCGCCACTTCTGGCTTCCCCCCTGGCTCCCGGTTTCCCTGTGCTTACTGGTTCATAGCTGTGGGGATTTAAAAATGGTGCCCAAGATAGCAGCCATCTGAAAGGGGCAGCCTCCCTTTTTTTTGTTTTGTTCTGGGGGCAGGTTTTTTTTTTGGTGGTGGGGGGGGGGGGGGTTCTTGACAATTCTGGTGTGGCTCTTCATGTTTTTTCTGCTGCTGCTTTGGCTCTCTGTTAAATGGGTTGGCCTCCCCTGCCCTATCCCCACTGATCTCCTTGCCTGAGTAGGGAGCTTTGACCGTCTGCACTGGCTCAGAACATAGCTGCGTGGCCACTCAGCCACACAGCTTAGAGGGAACTTTGCCCCAACCCTCCCCAATGCCACTACAGAGTCTGCCCCTGAGAGGGGAGACTAGGACTAAAGAGGGGTTTTTCCTCCTAAACTGTGGACTAGCCGAAGACGGGTATGACTCAGTCGGCTGGGACCCTGGCCTCTAGAAAAGAAGAGGCTGTGTGGAGGGTCACTGCGAGCCTCTAAGACAAACACTATCCGCAGAAGTGCAGGACTCTTGGGCCACAGTATAGAATAAATGTTATGTGCACCAAGGCATGTGCAGATGTGCACCACTTACAGAAACATATGCAGGTGGCTGTGGGTGCTCTGCTAATACACTGGGCAGCATTTGAGCCTTTTCTGGGTAGCCACCCAAGCACACAGTTTATAGGAAATACTTCCCAGCACTGATGGGTCAGACTGGGCACTTAAACAGTCTATCCCAAAATGCGCAAGCTTCCATGAGGAAAGTGGAGACAGATTATGGATAAGAAGGATAGTTTTTTTTTTAAATCCAGCCGTAACTGATCTTCACCCCATCTGGAGACAATATGCCTTTGATTTAATTATTAATTTTGAGTAAAGAGTGTTTCTTCTTCTCCACCCAGGAGGCACATCTGGGTTTTTATTTTCGCCAGCTGTAGCCAGTTGGCTTTCTAGTGACGTGACACCATGCAGGAAATTTATACAAGCACAGTTTATGCTAGAGAGCTGTTCTTTCTAAGGCAAGAAAGGAATTTGCCATACTGCACCACCCAAACATGCTTTACAGCCAGCCAGTCAGTCAGTCAGCCAACCAGTCAGTAAAATGAAGGTTGAAACAAACATCCCATTATAAGTCTGATTTTGACACCCTATTTAACTTGGCGCAAACAGCTAGTGGCACTAGTATAGTATTATGTCAGGGTAGACTTGTTTCAGGAAAGTAGAGCTGTGCAAATATTGCAAGAATGGTTCTGTGTATACTAATTTGCCTTTTTTTTTAAAAAATTAAGTGTGTCTGTCTGTCTTCTTCTAGGAATTCTTTTTGACCAGGTTGTAACCAATAATTTTGCTGGTAGGGATGCTAAGGAAAGTAGGAACAAATATTGTAGCATAATTCCTGTTCTCTCCTATCCTCCTGCAGTACAATAACTCCTTGCTTAATGTTGTAATTACGTTCCTGAAAAATGCTACTTTCACTTAACATTGTTTCACTTAATCAATTTCACTTATTCATAAGAATTAATGTAAATAGGTTTCAAGGGGTTTTTTTTCCACCAGACAAAAACCAGTATATACATATAGGCTGTGTCTAGACTGCATCCCTTTTCTGTAAAAGGGATGCAAATTAGACACATCGCAATTGCAAATGAACTGGGGATTTAAATCCCCCCACTTCATTTGCATAAACATGGCTGCCGCTTTTTTCCAGCTCGGAGCTTTGCCGGAAAAAAGCGCCAGTCTAGACGGGGATCTTTCAGAAAATAAAGCCTTTTCTGAAAGATCCCTTATTCCTCTTTAAAAAAGGAATAAGGGATCTTTCAGAAAAGGCTTTATTTTCTGAAAGATCCTCGTCTACACTGGCACTTTTTTCCGGCAAAGCTCCGAGCCAGAAAAAAGCGGCAGCCATGTTTATGTAAATGAAGCAGGGGGGGTTAAATCCCCCCTTCATTTGCAATTGCAATGTGTCTAATTTGCATCCCTTTTACGGAAAAGGGATGCAGTCTAGACACAGCCATACAGAATCAATTTTTGCAAACAATATAATAGGGCACACAGCAGTGATGATTATGAAGCTTGGTGATTGTAGTGGTTAGAGGGTGGAATATTTCCCAGGGAACATCTTGCTACTAAATGATGAATTGGCACTTGACTAAGCCCTCATGGATTAACATGTTAATGTAGCCTCATACTCTAGAGCAGGGGTGGGGAACCTTAGGCACTGGGGGCCAGATGTGGTCCCTGGCTTGCCTGGATCCAGCCCCCGAGTCTCAGGGTCCCCCCCTGTGGAACTGGAGCACGTATGATCCACTAGGGTAGGTTCCCCTAGGCTCTGTTGTGGGAGTGGAATGTGGGGAGCATCTTTCTCCTTCTCTGTTCAGGGCCATGTCAGTGAGAGGTGTTTATGCACTTATGTGCAGCCCCCAACTGATTTTTCTGTGGGGTCAGTGGCCTCAGTCCCAAAAAAGGTTCCCCACCCATGCTGTACAGGCAGAATGGACTAAGATAGGAGGGAGGAAACACAGTAGACAAAGGGCAGTGGCTGCAAACATTTCCCTGCAGAAACTGAACATGATGGTGATCTACTGCTTTGTGGAGATGGGGTATGGAGTGGAGGACTCTATGCAGAGCGGGTGTGAGCCGGGCATTCACCCGGGGCAACCATTTTCAAGGGGCTGCCGACAGAGCCCAATGGAAGCCGGGGGCACAGCAATTTTATTTTGCTAGACAAATTTTGCCCAGTAGGGTTTTTTCCCCCCCAGAAGTTGCCCAGGGCTGCCAGTTGGATAGGACCTGCCCAGACTCTATGGGAGGGAAATGAGAGAGGGGGACATTCCCCTAGCCTTCCTCCCCACACAGCAAGCAGGAGTCTCCCAGGAGCAGCTGCAAGACAGAGGGCAGGAGCAGCATGACAGTGGACAGAGGCAGGTGATCTACAGCTGCCCAGCTGCATACCTTACAGGGAACTTAGGGGAGCCGATGAAGGGCTGCCAGCATACCCTGGTTCCAGTCCCCAACAAAAACAGGCTGCTTTCCCAGAAAGTCCTGCAAGCAGTTGACAAAGTCAGCAGCCAAATGATGTTATAAGGAAGTAGAGTGCAACTTTAAATGAGCATGTAGTCTAATAGATAAGCAACATAACACAAGTAAGTTAACATTAAGTGAGCCATCTGGTGATACATGAGGGTGACTCCCCAAGCAAAGAGAATGGGATGAGATGTCCTGTACCGTTATTGTTTTATGCCTCAATCCTTTGCTATTAAATATATTTACTAGAGCTATCAAGTTATTCAAATTAATAATGATTGTGCAATTAATGGTGCTGTTAATAATAGAATGCCACTTATTTTAATATTTTGGATGTTTTCTACATTTGCAAATATATTGATTTCTATTGCAACACAGCTCAAAATGGACAGTGCTCACTTTATATTTTATTTACAAATATATGCACTGTAAAACAAAATAAATAGCGTTTTTCAATTTCCTGATTAGCACAATCTTTTCATCAAAGTTGAATTTACAAATGTAGAATTATACCCAGGAAAATCTGCATTTCAAAATAAGATGATGTAACAAATTAGAGCCTATAAATCCTACTTCTTGTTCAGCCAGTCACTCAGACAAACAAGTTTGTTTACATTTGCAGGAGATAATGCTGTCCACTTCTTGTTTACACAACATTTGAAGGTGAGATCAGGCATACACATGTAATGGCAGGTGTTGAAAGATGTTTACATGCCAGATATGCTAAAGATTCATGCTAACCACCATTCCAGAGAACATACATCCATGCTGTGGATGAGTTCTGCTCTGTACTGATCCAGAGCAGTGCAGATCAGTGAATGTTCATTTTAATCATCTGAGTAGTGATGCTCAATACCACCAGCAAATGATTGGTTTTCTTTTTTGGTGGTTTAGAATCTGTAGTTTCCATATTGAAGTGTTATTGTTTTAAGATTACTGAAAGAATCCTCCACAGCTTGTCCCTCTCAGATTTTGGAAGGGACTTCCAATTCTTAAAAGTTAGGTTGAGTGCTGCAGCTATCTTTAGAAAACTCATATTGGTACTTTTTGTGGTTTTGTGCAGTCTGCAGGGAAAGTGCTCTTAAACAATATGTTCTGAGTCCTCATCTGAGTCTGCTATAACACTATATGACAGAATGCAGGGAGCATACAATTCTCCCCCACAGAGTTCAGTCAAATTTAATTAACCCTATTTTTTTAATGAGTGTCATTACAATGAAAGGATATCCTCTGGTTTGGTGGCCAAGGTATGAATGCTGTATGAATGTTTAGCAGATCTGGCACATAAATACCTTTAAATGCCAGCCACAAAAGTACCTTATGAAAGCCTGTTCTCCTCTTCCAGTGACATTATCTCAATAAATATAAACAAACTTGTTTCTCTTAGTGGTTGGCTGAACAAGTAGAATGACTGAGGCTATGTCTAGACTACAATGTTTTATCGGAAAAGGTAAGCAAATTGCACTCAGAAGAGCCTTTTCTGAAATTTGGCATGCCTACACTGGGCCAAATTTTGGGAAAACCTCCACTTTCGGAAGAGCCCTTCTTCCTCGTGGAATGAGAAAGACAGGGCTTCCAAAAGAGCGTGTCTGCTCTTCTGCAAAAAAATCCCATAGTCAAGAAGTAGCCTCAGTAGACTTGTAGGCTGTAGAGTTTTTCACTGTTTTCTTTTTGGGTACAGTTATGTTACAAAAATGTACATTTGTAAGTTTCCCTTTCACAATGAACAGATTTCTCTATAGCATATGAGGTGAATCAAAAAATATTATTACTCTTGTTTTTCCAGCATTATATTTGTAATGAAAAAAATATAAAATGAGCACTACACACATTGTACTCTGTGATGTAATTCTACATTTTCAAATTTATTGACTTGAAAACATCCAAAATATTTCATAAATTTCAAATGGTTTTCTATAACAGTGTAATCAAAAGTATGATTAAACACACTTATTTAAATCAAAAAATTGTGATTAAAATCATGTGAATTAACCACAATTAATTGATAACGCTGGTATTTACCTGATGATAGAAAAAAGATTTCCTATGTGCAAGGCCCTATGCTGTTGGTAAGTTCATATGATTTATCCTAGTGATTCTCAACCTATGTTCCATTGTGGATTGAAAACCACTGCTCCATCCAATTGATTGTCATTCAGCAAATATTGGTAATATGTTCAAAGTTAGGTTCCTGTCCGTGATCCAGTTATGACTGTCAATTTGTTGCTGTTGCAGATAAGCTTTAAAAATCTTAACTGAGGAACCCATTTTTAGAAATTGGTGACTCATTTTTTTCCAGTTAGGTTTTTGAAAACTCACCTTTCCCCTAAATGAACAACTTATTCTTAAAGAAGAGCAGTCCATCTAGATGTCATATGGGATACTAAATAAAATCAGAAAATCAAGGGAATTTTTAAGAATAGATCTTGTAATACATGACTTTCAGATTAAAGGGAACATTGAGTAGTTGTAGTTTGGATAATTGAAGTTGAAATGTATTTATTTCTTCAAGATCTACGTAGCAAATATTGGCAGAACTGACTACATTTACATTTTGAAGTTTAATTAGTAGAGTAATGGGTCTTCACAAAATGATATACCCAATAAATTATTCATTCTAACTCCAAATTGCCCACAATCCATCCTAGTTGATGTCAAGCTAATGAACTGTACTAAAGAGCCTGCAGTCTGATGTTGTTCAAGGGGGAAATAAAATTCTGAAGAAGAGACAAGGAAATTAGAAAAACTATTTTGAGCTACATTATTGCTTTATACAATGGCAGCATTGTTTTACACAATGCCGCCTGGCAGCAAACATCACCTTCCAGTCTTATGTAGGAATTCTATTTTTGCTCACATAACAATGATTTTGTTCCTGAAAGATCCTGTTAGAAGCATCCCATTAGTAGTGCAACCTACACCATAATGGGACCTCAACTTCACTGACTACAGGTTCTGTGCTCCAGCTTTCCATAAATCTGATTGATTTATAAATAAAAATCTTTAATTTATATGAAATGTGAATCACATTCATTGCTATTTATTTCCCCTTTATGTTTTATAACCACTTCCATGTTGCCTTAATAGTGGCAATAGCATTGGCCAGAAGGATGAATAAAGTGTGCTGACCCATCTTAAACCACATTTTTAAGGCTTCATCTCCATCTGAAATTCATCCATTTGATAATTTTTGGGAGTCTCACAAATCAGTCCACTTACTGGTATCATTTAAAAATTCTCATACCTCTAGGGTGTATCTAAACTAGACACATCAAAAGTGAAAATCAAGTGGGGATTTCAATAGCCTATGCTTCATTTGTATAATGGTGGCCACCGCTTTTTTTGAAACAGGGTTTTTCGAAAAAAATGGCAGTTTAAATGGGGCATTTTTGACAGAAATGCCCTGTTTCGAAAGATCCCAAAGAAGATGCTCATTTTTTGAAGAGTACAGGAGATTTGAAATGGGGCATTTCTGTCAAAAATGCCCCATCTAATCTGCCATTTTTTTCAAAAAGTCCCATTTTTGGAAAAAAGCAGCAGCCGCCATTCTGCAAATGAAGCGCGGGATATTTAAATCCCGGCTTCATTTATGCTTTTGATGTGTCTAATTTACATCCCTCTGCCGACAGAGGGGTATAGTTTAGATACACCCCTAGTGAGGAGTGGATACTGCACTCTTTCGATACCAGACTAGATATTTACATAAGTTAGGAAAATAGCAAGTCATTTGCAGCTATAGTAGAACAATCACAGGGACAAGGAGTAAGTGCATATCAACTGCATCATTATGTATCATTTGGCATGTAGTCTTCCTTTGCATGGAGAAAGAGTCCACTTAATTAAAGCACAAACAATCTCAGCGTCATCTCTTCAAGAAATGCCAATTCTTGGTATGTGTAAGGCAGCTAGCTACTTGGTGCTACATCCATAACTTCACAAAACATATGCCTTTAGTCCATGCTTCTTCTGCAGAAGCAGCTTGTTGAGTCAACACTATTAACATCTATACTTAGTGCATCCTCACATCTCTTCTTTGGTTTGAACACCATTTACAATTCACCCATATGTGCAGCGTGTGCACATCTGTGTAATGCAGGTAGGACCTCTCTGGCCCAGTCCTGGATGAGGGATTTTGTTGGATCAGGGGAGGTCATATCTGGTCCCTGACCCACCAAACTCCCCCCCCCCCCACACACACACAATCCCTGGCTTCTCAGCTGGCTTCCCCCCTGCCACTGGCCCCGCTGTCCAGGTGTCACCAGGCTTCTGGGTCCCACCAAGCAGTCCCATGGCCGCCAATCAGACTCTGGGCCCTTCCGGGCAGCCCTACAGCTGCACAATGGCTCCTGGCCATGCTGGGTAGCTTGTTACTAGCAGCCCACTGCCTTGCTAGCCTACAGGGCTCCCAGCCACCATCTCTCCACCAGGACTCTCTGATTATGGAGAGACGTTCAACTTATATATATGGACTAACACTTGAAGAAAATATGTAGGTTACGTACCTGTAGCTGAAGGTTCTTTAAAATGCATAGTCCCTCTCTGCATTTTGAAGAACCATCTGCACATCTACTCATGTTATATATGCCATCATGTGTCAGCAATGTCCTTCTACCATGTATATTGGCCAAATCAGACAGTGTCTGTGCAAAAGGATAAATGGACACAAATTAGACATCAAGACATATAATTTAAAAAAAAGGGTAGGAGAACACTTTAACCTCCCTGGACACCTAGATGCAGATTTAAAAGTAGCCATGCTTTAAAACAAAACAAAAACTTCAAAACTAGACTCCAAAGAGAAACAGCAGAGCTGCAATTCATTTGCAAATTAAACATTCATTTGCAAGTTGCCTACCTCTAGGATTTCCACTCCATTCATCTGGCAAAGTGGTTTTTACCCACAAAAGCTTAGACCCAAAAATATCTGTTTGTCTTTAAGGTGCTATAATTCTCTTAATTGTCTGCATCTGCAAAAACTAACAGGAGTACCTTCTGAGGCTATGTCTACAAAGCCTCACTATTTCAGAATAACTGACTTTATTCTGAAATAACAAAGTCCACATCTACACACAAGCAGTTATTTTGACAAAATAAAGACAATAGGAAGATATTTTTAATACATACAAAAAAACCCTAAACCCAACCACCCAGATCACGTATGGGTCCATTGCTAGCTGCAGGTGTTAAAATTGTAAGTAGTGATGCAGGAAAGGCAGAAATGTTCATTAGATGTTTCTATGCTGTATTTGTAACAAAGCAGGATCATGCATTCTTCTCAAATGAAGTAGATGCAAAACGTTTACAATGTGTAAAATAAGAAGTTATAAAGCAGCAACTGCTAAAATTAAACATTTTCATATCAGTTAATTCAGATAAGAAAGGAACAACCTAAGGAGAAATCTCAACCATGAATATTAATTTTTAACAAATTTTGGTGGACTGAGGAAACTCCAAAGGATTGGGATACTGCCAGTTTGGTTCAATATTAAAAGGCATAACATGGGGACTATGGTTCAATTAACTTGACGTTGATCCTGGGGGAAATAATGGGAGCGATAATTTGCTACTGCTGAGGGAATTCTGCACTGAAAAAATAAAAATTCTGTACCCAATATTTTAAAATTCTGTAAGTTTTTTTTATTTTTCAATAAACAAATTGTGGAGGCTCCAGCATGACAGTGGGGAGCATAAGTCACTGGAGGTGACATAGAGGTGGAAGATCAGCCTACAGCATCTCCTATGCTCTGTCAGGACATTGACTTGGTGGTGGTGGTGGTGGTGGTGCAGCTGACCCAAATTCTGGGCCCAAGGACTGGGCCTGCCCCCATAACAATCTCAGAGCTCTGTTTTTCCACTCAAGATGCATAAGATGTGAGGCAGGCAGGCAGGATCTAATGTGGAGAGGCTTGGTGTGTGAAGTTAGGGGAATCTGTGTGGGACAACCTGGGTTCAGGCAACTGGGGGGAGATGCTAGGGGACCTGGATGAACAGAGGCTCATGGGGGGAGGGGTTCCAGGTACAGGGGCTTTGGATTCTGCAGGGGGTTCCAGGTGAAGGTCATTGGGGCTCAGCCGTTGGGGGCGGGAGGAGAGGTAGGTCCAGGGCAGTGGCATTTCTTGGAGGAGTGGGGCTTTGTGCAGCTAGTTGAGATTCAGTGAGGTTGGGGTCTGGGTGTATGGGAGTTGTCATGGAGGTAGTGATCTAGAGGCAGGGGCTCCAGATGCAGGGGCTGAGGTTCAGCGGGATGGTGTTTGGGCATGGCAGGCTGGTTTGGAGGTTATGGGTGTATGGGGTGAGGCTTTGAGAGGTTCTGGGTACAGGGGTATTCAGAGAGAGGAAGATGAGAGAGCTGCTTCCACACAGTGATCCCTTTCCCTGTTCCTAAGAAGCAATGGGGGCAAGAAGCTGGGGAGTATGCTGAGCCTTCAGCAGTTGGGGGTGGTTTCTGGTGTGGGTCAGACCCAGCTCTTGCTGTCCCTTGTAGGGGAAGAGTAATTCCCATCCTCCCCGGCCTCCAGACCTGCTGGGACTAGCAGCTGAGCCTGATTCAAGATTGGAGCCACTGATGGGGGGAATCCCCAGTCCCACTGTCACTTACCTCTCTGCTGTTGCTCAGGGTGCCTAATACGATATACTTCTGCTTCCAGGGAGTGGTCCTTTTTCTACAGAGAAATCTGGAGGGGTTGGGGGGGGTATAAATAATGTGCATGCACAGTGGCACAGAGTTCCCCTAGGAGTAAATTGCGACTTAATAAACAATGAATTGAGGCTAATATCATTAATGCTGCAGTTTAATGGAAAGTAGGTCTTAGCAACAAATCTCTGTGCCATGGTTTTGTACAAACTTACAGGTCTGTTTGATAAAGGCAGTTATGTTGATATGCTATATGTGGATTTCTCCAAAGCACTTTACTTGGAACCCTATAGCAATTTAATTTAATTCCCCTCCACCCCACCAAAACCTGCATAACGTGTAACCCCCGGGGCACACATGAGATGGATTAAATGATAGCTCGTTGGGAGATATCAAAATATAATTGTTAATAGAGAGATTTCAATGAACTTGTGATATTAAAAGGGAGAAATCAATGAACGGATCCTCCAGGTTTTGGATTTTAGGTCATTTGTTAATATTTATAACTAGCACATTTACCCACAGTGTTGCTTGGGCTCTTAAATCAATTTTTTTAAGTAAAAGGAAAATGTACATGTTTTATTTAAATTATTGTATTTTTCAATACACTTTTATTTTGATTATATTAATTTTTATTTCAGATTTATTGAAAAAGGGATTAACATTTTGTTTATAGTATATTTTTTGTAAATGGGAGTTCCATCGTGTGTTTTTTTTCTTCTTCCCTATAAACCTTTATCATTCACTATGTTTTAACAAAAAAGTGCTATAGTCAATTTTGTTTCCGGTAACATTATCTTCTAGTTTTCAAATTGAAAGCATTGATGTATCTATGCCAAAAAGACAGAGCACTACTCCAAATTCCTCCATTTTTTCTCTTTGCTTCTCAATAAATCTTACAGAAATCCCACTGTAGGTTCGTCCTATTTTTCTGGCTCATCTTGGTTCAGTCCAAGGTGAAAGTAACTTAAATTTCGTATAGGTTCTGTTGTATTGCAACCTCCTGCCCTGGATAGCCTCAGGGCAGGAGGTTGGGAGGAGCGGGGCAGGGAATTATGATACAACAGTACCTGTAAGAAATTTGTGTGGTGTGGAGGGCGGAGAGAGCTCAAGGCAGGGGATTGTTGGGATGTGAGACAGGGGAAGGGAATATGGGAGGCGCAGGATTCAGGGTAGGGGCTTGGAGATATGGAGGGTTCAGGGAAAGACCTGAGGATATAGGGATACAGGAGTCAGGGTTGAAAAATGAGGAGGGGTTCAGGACGGGGGACTGTGTGTGTGTACAGCAGGAGGGCAAATCCCCCAGCTTTGATTGCTTCTTGAGAGGTTTGCTCTTCCCCTTCCTGTCCCTATCGGGGAGTGAGAGCAAAGTGTATAGCTCGTATGCCCCCTGCGCTCCCCAGTTAGAGTGAAGAAAGCAGCAAACTGTGCACTTTCCCCTTGTTCCCTTTCAGTGACAAAGGGGAACAGTCAGAAATGGTCCCATATGATTTGGGGTGGGAGACTTTACCCCCTCCAAAGGACTCCTGGGGAATGGGGAGCTCAAGGCTGGGGCAGTCCCGGACAAAGAGTCCTCCCCAGGCAGCCCCTTTCATCTGCCTGGGAATTCTGGCTCTCTTCTGTATGGTTTTATGTGGTTTCAGGCACATTCAATTTTCCTGTCACAACCAAACCCTTACCTGCTTTAAGTTATAAGAGGAAGTTGTGTATCAAATTTGATGGTCCTAGCTTTGACCATTTAGGGAGAGTTCCTGAACAGTTATACAGACAGACTCTCTCAAATATACAACAGATAACTACTAAGCATGTTAAAAATGTGATTACTTTCCTAATCGATGAGTCGACAAGAGTAGGCGGGCGGTCCCAGTGCTCAGTCTGGCTAGCACCAGTTTACAGCATAACCACCCCAGCTGCTGCTCTGCATTGAATAGCCAGAGACATGTGCGAAGGCGCTGAGTCAATTCCTGCTCCACGCATTTCTTTTCATTCATCACCACATACACACACCAGCTGTTGTTCTACATTGCACAGTCTAGGAAAGCTGTGTGCAAAGATGCTGAGTCGGTCCTTGCTTCACGAGACACTAGGCTGAATGAAAAGAAAAGCATGGGGCAGGGACCGACTCAGCACCTTTGCACATGGATTCCCTAGTCTGTGCAATGCTGAGCAGCAGCTGGGGTGTGTGTGTGGGGGGGTGGTGATGAATGTGATGTATATGTAGTTTCCTTGAAAAAAGTAGATGCATACATACTGGTCCAGAATTGTTCAGCTTGTTTCTTTTTTCCATTGGAAGATCCCATTTAGCTGAAATTGCAACTTTTCATGTTGATTTCTACAAGTTTTTTTCACTAATTTTGAAAAAAATGGAAATTTTCAAATTGTTTTGGTATTTTTTTATAAGTTTTGCTTTTCTTATGTGAAATTACTTGTTTTAAAATTGCAGTAAAATAAAAATGCAATATTCTGAAATACTGAAGCAGTGTTTCAATTAACCTGAACAAAAATCTGAAGAGAAAAATGGTTGTGACTTTTATAACTTCCAACTTTTCATCCCAAACTGGGAGAGGGAAATTTTTATGTATACCATTTATCAATAACTCATTTGTGATAGACCATGTCTTTGGAGAAATTATCCAGTGGCTCATCTCTCCCTCAATCCACCTTTGTACTGCTGCTGTAAAGATGACTTCAAGAGCCTTTAAGGTAATGCTTACTCAACGGAAAATAATTCTGTTCTATTGCATAATTTTGTATTTTGCCAATCTCTCTCAGCTGCATTTCAGCTGGGGTGGATATAAAATATGTTTGGTTATATTGAGGATCGTGCTGCAGAAATTTAGGATTTAATCTTGAGTTGATATGTACAGCCTACTTAATTTGACAACACTTGTAGTTTGATATTGAATGTTCAAGAGATCAAATAACTAAACTGAGTTAATCTATTTTCTATACACAAATAGAAAGATACAGAAAAGAAAGGATCAATAACTATAAATGAAGAAACAAAAAATTGTCTGGTAACACTTTATAGACTAACAAAACATGTAGATGGTATCAGCTTTCGTGGGCAAAGCCCACTTCTTCAGATGATCGGAGTTTTGAGTTTAGGATGTGCAGACCCAAAATAAATAGGAGAGAAGGAGCATGAGGGGGAGATGACCTAGAAGAAAACATACTATCATCACTGATAAAGTTTGTACGCATCTGACAAATTGGGGAAATGGTAAAAAAAGAAGAGGACAAGTCACTGATTCAGGATTATCTGGAACTCTTTGTAAACTGGATGCAAGAAAAAAAATGCAGAAAAACTGGTGTTGAAGTTAGCTGCTCCACCTCTCACTAGAAAAAGTTTTGATCCATGAGGAGATGACTTGAGTAAAATCTGTGAAAGGAGCTCACATTTGACTCTCAAAGGAAAATATAGTCTACTTCCTTAAATGTGTTGTAGGCTGTTGCCATGAATGTACTGAGTATCTTAGAAAAAGCTTCTTAAAATATCAGTTCATTTAAAAATGGTAATGCCATAAGGGATACATATTCTGTTCACTAATATGTAATTTTACATATAGCTGTGTAGTATGCTACACTAAAATTTATAATACAATACATGCCAGAGTCAAGTATTCAATATTACTATTGAAATTATTGCATGGACAACTCATGATATGGCTCTCTCTTGCTTAAAAATCTATTGAACATTTAAAGAAGAAAAGATACAATAGGAAATGGGAACCCCAGAAACAAACTGAGGATTTGCAATTGCTGAATTTACACATTAGAATTGTACTGTATGCATTTTTATGTATTAATCCTTGATATCTTAATGATTCTAATCTATATAATTTATAATACAAATCCATGCTAAACTGGATGAATTGTAGTAATGAAATTCTTGTCAGATTGAATACAGTGTGAATTTTCTTTGAAATGCAAGTGGACTTTAACTGCATTTGTGATGTATTATCCTCTGAACAGCTAGGATTGGCACATGTGTAATTGGATTATGATAAATTGTGCATTTTCCAAAGTGCAGTAGAGTAAGTCATTTTTTTCTACAATGTTTTCTTGATTTTTATGTTAAAGTAGTTTAATGTAAAACTTGATATTTCCAATAAAAAGAAGATGCATAGGTACATTAAAAGTTCATAGTACTTTTCCAATTAAAACACACACACACACACACACACACACACACACACTATATATATATGTGTGCGTGTGTGAAAACAAAATAATAAACATAACATCTCAAAGGAATTTGAGTTAATTTGTTTTATGAAAGCTATAGAATGCTGACTCATCTTTTCTGAAGTGTAGTTGTTAGCATACTGTGTGTGAAATATTTCCCAGATGAGGAAATGAGTACAAAGCTTACTGTTGTTTCTCTTGAAAAATGCATAGAATTTGCCATAAAAATCTATGATAATTAAAAGACAAATGAATAAAACAGAATTTTCCCTCTTATAATTGCAATTCACAGGAGAACAAATTATTATAAGACAATCCACTTTTCTATACTATAGCCTGGAGCAAGTCTTCCTTTTGAGGTTCTTTTCATCCTACTTCTTTTCCCCACTTCCATTCCAAAATTTCTGGAATGAAAAAAAAAAAACTAAACCTGTTGAAGGTTGGAAGAATGCATCCTGTCAGAAGGCCTTTTCAGAAACAAATGTTTTGTCACTTGGCCTACGTTTACATCACGAGCCTCTTGCAGAAGAGCAAATGCAAATAGAGCGCTCATTTGCATATGTCATGCTCTCATTTGCATTTCCTCTTCCTTTCCCTTTTGGGCAAGAGGTTTTTGCACAAAAAAAGTACTGTGTAGACGGTGCCTTTTTCTGCAAAAAAACCCTTTTGCTCAAGAGCTGTTCTTCCTCATTCGGGGGTGGAGGGAGGAAACAGTGTCCCAGCATCTCGCCTCACAGACCGGGGGTACAGCTGACTGGGCAGGCAGCCCATCACAGTCCTGGCTCCCACCAGGAGCAAACACTGCTGCAGCTCTGAAATTTAAAGTGTTGTAGAAGCTGGACCAGGCTGCCTGGCTCCTGCATTTTAAATTGCAGAGTCATAGTGGGGTTTGCTCCCGGTGTGAGTCGGGCCTGAGCCAGCTATCAAGTACTCGATTTTAGCATCCCTAGTTTAAACATGTTATTGTGCTCTGGGGAATCAAAAATCTGCTCATACACTCTGTCCCATGACCCAGGGATCAGCCAGCTTTGCTCCTACTGCAAGATCAGGGCTGAAATATATAGTGTTTGTGTATTTACTACTACATTGTTTTTTTAAATACACGTCAACTATACCTGGCAGCCCTCAACTTAGCTTTTAATATTTTTAAAGTATATTTAGACAGATGCTGTCACAGTTAACAGACACTTTATTCCCTGCACCTTTATTCCCTCTTAGTGGTCCAGCAAGGGTCTCCTGTCTAGACTCCAGATTTCTCAGGCATTTCTCTTAGTTGGAGATGCATGTGTCTCTCCCTCCTCACCTTGGTATTTCCAGTCAGCAAAGTTCCCTGACTATATTATGATATCCTCAGCAAAACACAAACTACCTAACCAGGTCTGCTCTGCTTCTGTCCTCCAACTAACACTGTAATTCCCACATTTATAGGTTACCAAATAATTGTTTCTAAATGAGCACTTTTATGCTTAACAGAAAAACATTAGAAGATCTTACATTCTTACTAAACGTTTACCATAGATCAGGGGTTGGCAACCTTTTCAAACCAAAGAGCCAAACTACATCAAAATTCAGAATAAGTGGTCAACAAAGAGCCATATAAGAAGGCCCATTTGCATGACTGAAAATATACAATATTGACAATTGACATGATTGAAATAATAGCATAAATGAAACATTGTACTCACTGACTTTATTTAATGGGACTTCTGCTGCTGCATCTTTTCACACACATGGGGGGGACTTGGGGCAGAGGCTGTCTGGGGTGCAGGAGTGAGTGAGGGGGTAGGGATCTGAGCATGAAGGGGGGGGATACTTACTTGTTTGCACGCTGAGTGGCAGTCATGTAACATGCCTGCTGCTCCCATTCTGTGGAAGTCTCCAGGAAGAATTCACAGGGAAGCCTCTAGGGAAGTGTTTCCTGGAGGGAATGAAAAAGGGTGGTGCGCACAGAGCCATTTTGTCTGCTTGTTCACTGCACACCTGATCCAGCATGGAGCCTAAGGGCTTTCTCCTTCCAGCCTCGCCCCCTGGAAGCTGGCACTGACCTAATTTTGTAGCATCAGCACAGACTCCATGCTGCAGTGGGAGCATGGGGAGCTGAGCTGGGGCTCCACAAGAGTCATATCTGGCTTCCTAGAGAGCCATATTTGGCTCGTGAGCCATGGGTTGCCAACCCCGCCATAGATCATCCCTTGATTCCAGCAGTGGCACTGCTTAGTGATTCAGCCTTCGAACCCTGCTAAGGGGATTTTCCTGTTGTCACAATTTCATAAAAGGTTTTTTTTTTAATTACTCTGAGTTGAGTTGCTTTATCAGATTTGGGACTTTGCAGAGACCATGAATAGGTAAATAGACAGTGACCCAGACAAGTGATTCTCTTCAAGGCACAGCTTCAAAAGAATGAGTTGGGATATAACTTGGACTGCCATCTTCTCAAGTATTTCCTAGGATCTCCATTCAATTAAATATTCAGTCTTGTTTGGTTCATTGTTTTCAGAGTCCTTTGAGGCGCATAACATTTTGTGCATGTATCATTCTTGTTTGTGATGTTAGAAATATGAAGTGTGAATCTGGTTTTAATTCTAAATGTGCCAGTGATGGTACTTTAGGAACATAATGGCTCTATAATTAAACCAATGACCTATGAATAGTCATTTTTCCTGTAAGCCCAAACTGTGGGTGGTCCTACAAAGACAAATGGCCAGGCCACCTCATGCTAAAACCCATTTTAAGTTGCATCTTTCACATTTCTATGTTTCTACTTGAGGTGAGAAGTTTGAACTGAGCACAAAGAATTCTGACCTTAGGCAAAAGGGATATAACGGGCATGGAGGAGGAACCAAACAATAGGAACTGTTTCCAGATGCGAGGGATAGGTCTATACTACAAGGTGTTTGTGCAAAAATGGCTGTTTTTGCACAAAAATGGAGTGTCCACACCTCAAGCATGTTTTTGTGCAAGTAAAATGAAAGAACAGAGGGATTTTTCCAGTGTAGGTATTCCTCATTCTATGAAGAATAACTCTTTTAAAAAAGGTGTGTGGGGACAGGCAAGAGAGGTTTTTTGTGAAAGAAGAGGGAATAGGAAAAAGCACAGGTGCCCTGGTGGCCATTCTGTCCATAGCAATCACTGCTTACTTGCGAGAGAGCATCCAGGTAGTCTGGACGCTCTCTTGTGCAAAAGTGCATCGCTTTTTCGATGCACTTTTGCACTGTGGACGTTCTCTTGCGCAAGAAGTTTTTGCGGCAGATCTCTTCTGCAAAAAGCTTCTTGCACAAGAAGCCTGTAGTCTAAACATAGCCCAGGATACAAATCTCTTACCACCTAAGATGTCTGCTGGAAAAATCTAAGACTGAACAGGGGGAAGAATTGGGCCCAAGCTAGGCGGGGACTTAGCTTATGAAAGAGATGTTTAGGACGATTGTTTCAGATAGGATTCAGAGAGGCAGCCATGTTAATCTGTTTCAGCAAAACCAAGAAGGAGCCCAGTGGCATTTTAAAGACTAACAAATACCCAAATAAATTTGTTAGTCTTTAAAGTGCCAGCAGACACCTTGTTGTTTTGGGTAGGAATTTGTATTTCTTAGTAGATTAGTAACTTGCTTTCTTCTGATTTTCACTTGCAACTACTTAATTCCTACCTTTTACACTTAATATAATACATCTGTTTATTATCAAGCCCAGTGTAAATAATTATTGTGGAGGGGGAAACATCCACTGTGCATATCTTTCACCGACACAAAATAAGATGGATATTTTGGGGTCTTGAGCCCTTTTGGGGATTGTTTACCTGGGTGCTGAGCCCTCCCAGAGCTGGGCTGCTTCAGCATCTGTATTGCTTTGCTAGGGTGGGCGAGCGCAGTCACCCCAACTCTGTGCCTTGGGTGGGGGAGATCAGAGCTTGTGGCCCAGAAAGACAGGATGATGGGGATCACCAAAGGGCAGAAAGGTGGGGGCCAGTGGCATGGTCAGCACTGGGGGGGGGGGGGGGGAACACCATGGGAATTTTTGGGATCTAACCCATCACAAAGGTTATGGAATGATTGGAGGTTTTTAAGGGCAAGTTAGATAAACACCTGTTTAGGGATGGACTAGTTAGCACATATTACTTCCCCAGGACAAAGGGACTGGCTTAAACAACTTATTAGCGTTCCTTCCAGTCCTATGCTTCTGTGATGCTAAATCCAACAGTCTGCCCAAGCACATGGCTACAGTGATTTATAGCTCACACTTTTAGATGATGTAGTGAGAATTTCATTTTTTAGATCTTGGGTGCATCCAGGCCTTTTTTTTTCTTTTTGTCTAGTAGGCAGAAAAAGATATTCCTGATTGCTAGTTTTTTGACATGGTCATTAAGTAACAAAATTCCATTGCTACTACTTTAACCAATCCTATGCTATTGGATAGCAAGCTGCCTCATGACCAAATTATTCCCAATTCTTCTTTCCAAATCTCCTATGGCAATTCATTAATATAATGCTTATATAGACACAGTGAGTTTGTCTAACTCACAGAATACTAGATATGGAAGGGACCTCGAGAGATCATCAAGTCTAGTCCAGTGCCCTCACAGCAGGACCAAGCACCATCTAGATCATCCCTGATAGATGTCGGTCTAACCTGCTCTTAAATATCTCCAGTGATGGAGACTCCACAACCTCCCTAGGCAATTTATTCCAGTGTTTAACCATCCTGAAAGTTAGGAGATTTTTCCTAATGTCCAACCTAAACCTCCCCACTGTTATTTAAATCCATTGCTTCATGTCCTATCCTCAGAGGCCAAGGAGAACAAATTTGCTCCCTCCTCCTTGTAACATCCTTTTAGATACTTGAAAACTGTTGTCATGTCCCCTCTCAGTCTTCTCTTTTCTAAATTAACGAAGCCCAATTCTTTCAGTCTTCCCTTATAGCTCGTGTTCTCTAGACCTTTAATCATTCTTGTTGCTTTTCTCTGAACCTTCTCCAATTTCTCAACATCTTTCTTGAAATGTGGTGCCCAGAACTGAACAGTTCTTCAACTGAAGCCTAATCAGTGCAGAGTAGAGCAGAAAAATGACTTCATATCTTTGCTTACAACACTCCTGTTAATGCATTCGTTTGCTTTTTTTGCAATACTGTCACATTGTTCACTCGTTTAGCTTGTAGTCCACTATGATTTGTAAACTTTCTACAGTACTCTTTCCTAGACAGTCACTTCCTATTCTGTGTGCATGAAACTGTTTCTTCTTAAGTGGAGTACTCTGCATTTGTCTTTATTCAACTTCATCTGCTTTACCTCAGACTGTTTCTCTAGTTTGTGCAGATCATTTTGAATTATGACCTTATCCTCCAAAGCACTTCCAACCCCTCCCAGCTTGATATCATCTGCAAACTTAGTAATCATACCTTCTATGCCTTCATCTAAATGGTTGATGAAGATATTGAATGGAACTGGTCCCAAAACAAGCCTCTGCAAAACCCTCTTGTTATGCCCTTCCAGCATAATTATGAAGCATTCATAATTACTCTCCAAGAATGGTTATCCAGACAGTAATGCACCCATCTTAGAGTAGCACCATATAGATTGTATTTCCCAGGTTTATTTATAAGAAAGACATGTGAAACTGTGTCAAATGCCTTGCTAAAGTCTAGATATACCACATCCATCGCTTCTCCCTTGTACACAAGACTTGATAGCCCATCAAAAGAAAGCTATCAGATTGGTTTGACATGATTTGTTCTTCACAAATCCATGCTGGCTGTTACCTGTCACCTTATTACCTTCCAGATGTTTGTAGATGATTTCCATAATTACTTGTTCCATTATCTTCCCTGTCGTAGAACTTTTTTCCCCCTCAACCACTGTCATGGTAGAAGGATAAGCATAAGCACTGATGATGATAATGTACCACTTCTGTTTCAATGGCAAAAGCAGAACCTTAAGATGGTTGTTTATGCCTTTGTGTACTTTGAGTTTTAATGGAATGGAGTTGCTAATGGTAAAATCAACACTCAACTGTCATGGCTTTGAGGATGTGGTGTGATCTTGTTTGAACAATGTATACTCACCAGCAGTCTTGGTGAGGTATCATTAGTCAGTGATTCTGGTTTCACTGACTGTGGCAATGTCAACCTTATTCCTATCTAGTTTTCCTGCAACAAGTACTGTGTCTTTTTTCAAGTTGGCTGGTAGCAGTGTTATCACCACATATAATCCTCACATTCTGCTAAGCTAATATTAGTATTATCAGCTGCTACCTTGCTATTTTCCAACTGTGATCACCAGTTTCATGACTGCTGTTGCTTCTCCACTCATCCATCGTTGTAAATCACCTTCAATGAAACATACGAGTAAATTTTCAGATGGCGCTGGCTTGCATCACAGCATCCCCACTGTCTCACCCTTTCATCTGTGCTCTTCTGAATATATGCCACTAGACAATTGGCAAGGGTTACAGTCTCTTGCCATAAATATGGAATTATTCCATGCACCTTCAACAACAGTAGATACAATGATGTAGTAGGCAGAAATGTTAAGTGTAACACTTATCCCTTATAGAAACTGCTGAGATCTTCAATATTGGTCTGGTATCTAGTGTCAGGGTATGCTCCACACACCAGTGGGCTTTTTCACTGCACTTCTGGGGCCCCCACATTGCTGAAAGATCCCTCACAAAATTTTTCTGAGCATTCAAGGACACCATTACTTATTGGTGCCACTCAGGAGGCACTGCAAAGTCTTGCCTGTGGAGAAGGTATGTACCAACAGGGACAACTGACAGACTCAATTTCCTTGTCACTTAAATGATGGTAGCTGCTAGCCAGTGATGACAGTAATAGAAATACAGTATTAACCACCAGCACTAGATGCTTAGCGCAGGCCTGGGCCATTGACTATGTTGAGGCGCTACTAGCGCCAGTGAATCAATCCATGTCCCATATTTGCTAGTTGAGGATCTCCCTTCCATCAGCTGTTCCAACAAACATTCTCAGGGCATCTCTTCTGTCAGTCTTTACAGTTTGGAAAATGAGGTCTCTGAGTGTAATGGGGTCCATCCTTCATGTGAGTGTCCGTTGGTGTCTGAGGGGAATCTTACAGTGGGGAATCTTAGTCTCTACTCACCTGTCTGTGGGCAAATCAGTGTCCAGTAAGTGGCTGGAGATCAGGTCTCTTCTTTTACCCTTCTTCCCGGGTGCAGTTTCCAGGGAGAGTCGGGGGGAACCCAGACCCACCCACTCCTCTGGATCCCAGCCCAAGGACCCTACAAATAGCAGTTATCTACTGAGTTTCAAGTGGTTAGTTACTGTCACATCCCTGGGCCACTTCCCCGGGATGCTGTTCCATCCTTCCTTTCTCTAGGGCCTTGTGGTTGAGTTCCCCTTGTCAGGGGTTCTGCAGGGTTGCCCTTGGCTTCTTGGCTAGCCTTCAGCAGTAGGACCTGGCTCTGACCAGGTACAAAGCGCAGCTCCCACTCAGCTGTCCAGAGTGTTGGTGTTCCCCAGTCAGCCCTGAAGTCTGCCTGGGTTGAGCTCCAGAAAGGAACTGATAAAACCCTCTCCAAGCAGCTCCTTTTATATCAGCCTGCTGCACCTTGATTGGCTGTAGCAGAGGCTGCCACTCTGTTCTGCTCAGAGCACTTCTCTACTGCTGCTGTTGCTGGCCAAGGTGCTGAAAGGCCTCCATCAGGGATGTAGGGCTTTGTCCACCCCAGACTGAGTTTTAATATGCAATTATACTTCAGACTTGACCTAATATATTATAATTGAGCCTACAATTAGACAAACTAGGTACCATTTTAAAAAATGTGGTACATAAGTCACTTTCAAAAACAGGAGCTAGGTACTCTTGAAAATGTAGGTATTTTGTGAATGTGAAAATGAGTTCACCAATCTTCTTTCATCTTGATAGGATTTGAAAGACAGTGCCCAAAAGGGAAGATCTAGGACATATTGATATATTGCTTAGTCATTTGCTTGAACACACTTTGGATTGTCCTGAAATAAACTTATAAGAACAAATAACTAATATCAGTCATATCTATCGCTATAGTACAGGAAAAACTTTCTATGATACAAGTGTCTGAAAAGCAGTTCTGAAGTGATGTTACACTCACTTTAGGGATATAACTTTGGGGAATACACCTACTTCATAAAGCCATCTTTTTGTACCTTACTTGTTTTTTCTTAACCATGAATGTGCACTAGATATATCACCTGAAGCTGGATTCAGTTAATCAGCTTTCTACCTTGTTTGTTATTGATACCATAGGATATGTCTACACTGCACAATTATTTTGAAATAAACTATGCTGGAAGAAACACTCTGAAATAGCTTATTTCATAATAGTATGTCTACACTAAAAGAAAGTGTCAAAATTAGTCCAAGACAGGTTTTCCTATTACTTCCTCAATTTAGAGCCCCAGCAGGACCTGGGAAGTAATTAGTTTGAATGGTCCTGGAGGAGATTTTTCAAAATAGCAGTGGAGCATCCATACGACTGCTATTCGGAAATAGCTATTTTGGAATAGGTGCTATTCCTTGTGGAATGAGGTTTACAGATGTTTGAATAAGCTGTCCATTATTTTGAATTTATTTCAAAATAATTGCTGTGTAAATGCTTGCATTGCTATTTTGGAATAACGGCTGTTATTCCAAAATAATGCTGCTGTGTAGATGCACCCATAGTGGTCCCATTTATTTTGTTCTGCACCTATGGTTTCTTAGCCATGGTGCACTCTTATCTTTGTTCTGAGCACATATATTTCAGCATTTACTAAGAGGCATGAAGACATCCCAGCCTCCCACCCCAGACTTGTATGGGTAACTCCCTTTCTGCTGCTATGAGGAAACAAATAAGTCCCAATACTAATATGTTTCCTATCTACTTAAGCCAAAGCTTGCTTCAAATAATGCATGGTGTTATGGAAGACTTTGTATAACTGAACAGGCTAATATAGCCCATTAATATAGATAATTACTTTTATAATAACTACTATACTAATGTTAAAGTTTACTTAAATGCCTGGCATATATTTCTGGTAGTATTTATCAGCATAATATATATTAGCAGCATATATTAGTCAAAAAGAGCTAAAAGCATGTGTTGCCATGCAGTGTTGCTTGACATCTTAATCAGCAGTTATTTCCTTCATCATTAGTGTTTGATATACTACTTGTTGCTAGAGGTGTCAAGGCTTCTATTTTAGTTTGGTTTGGTCTGTTTTGCTGGAAAGTGTAGGTGATTAGTCCATGCAGAGCTAATTAATAACAAATAATACTAAAAAATGTTGGCCTTCAACTGCAGGAATATGCAGGCTAATGCCCATCTGATGAACTGTTATAGAGTTCTTGTAACTTCTAGAATAATCACATTGTCTGGATATTCTGCTGCTTTTTATTCTCCTCCAAAAGAGAGATGATGCCTTTAAAGACTTCAGATAACCCCAGAAATAAAATAATTATGATAATGGAAACCCTGAGATGGAATGTATATTAAAAAAAGGATTCAGAGGAGACAAGCTGGTATACCTGATTTTTTTGGGGAGGAGGGGGGTTCGCTACAGTAATGTGTGACCTTATGAATATTTATGCTGGGTTCAAAGCCATCTGTCAACAATTAAAGTATATGTCACATTTAATAACATAGTCTGCATAGATTAGGATTACTATAATTAGAGTGTTGTTGCACGCACATTATAGCTTCAGTGTGGCTGAGCCACGCTTTCTCAAGAATCTCAAAAGGCTGCTACCACTTGATATTATTCTGTGGGATATTACTTGATTGCATCTGAATAACTAATGTTGCAGGCACAGGCATCGGCTGCTTTTTGAACCTGAAGCCAGCTTCTCTGAAAAAAGTTAGCATTCTTATCACAACTGCAGAAAGCCTGCATGATCTAACAATTACTTCTGTCAAACCCATTGTAAGAAGGCTCTGATTGTGAGTTGTCTACTTATATTACATTTAAAAAAAACCCTGTTCTGTTAATGTGAAGAGGGGGAGGAAATGAAAAAGAAACTTTAATGTCCCTTATGTTTTTAGAAATATGCCTATTTAGACAATGTTGGGAACCAATAAACACATTTAAAAACAGTTTAGAGATTAAAAGGATTTAAGAGGGTAGCTTTTTCTATCAGATCAATGATATTTTATGAAACTTAGTCCACAACACACAGCTAGACAAGGAGCCTGGATAAGGGGGACAGGCTGCTGTTAACAGACAGGGTTGCAAACTGTGTCAAGCATTTGCTGAAATTTAATTCATCTTATGTAAAGGGCTGGCTAAGGTCCTTAGTATCACTTGTATCCTCAAAAGCAGGGTTTAAGACATTGTGCTGGATGTCTGCATGAATGTCACCAAAGAATAGGCAATATGTACAGACCAGTCCTGAATGAGAGAATTTGCTGGACAAGGGGAGGTTCCCTTCTTACCAGCCCCAAGTCCATTGTCTGCTGCTGGCAAGCTGCCCCAGCAGGCCCTTTACCTTGCCCTCAACCTAACTGGGCTGCTCAGCCAGCTGCTGCCAGTTCCCTGGATGGCCCAGGCTCTGGCTCCTGCAGCAGGTCCTTGGCACCGCTTGCTGTGGATTGCCACGGGGCTCTGGCTCCAGCCCTGAGCTCTATGGGGCTGCTGTGGGGCTCTGGCCCCATGCTGTTGTGAGCTGCTGGGGAACTCCAGCCCTAGTCCCACGCTGCCCCCGGGCTGTTGACCCCCAACTGACCATCCAGCCCTTATGCTCCTGGGCTCTCTGGTCCAGGAACATCCATGGCCATGCCAGAACATGGATGTTGCCGGACCAGAGAGTGTCAATTTTGAGACGTGCAACCTGTAGTACAGGGATACTAGACAACTAGTGAATTGTTGTTTCAACCTATATAAAAGACTTTGGCCCAGGCCTAAAAAGATACTTATATTCCTAAAACTCATATGTGCTGAAGTCCCAGTTTCAAGTGCCACTGCAATCCACAAAACTCATACTCAGCTGCCACCAAACCCAATAGGTACCTACATTTTTTTTGCTGTAAAATGTCCCTAGATGCCAACGTTTCTGCCTGTGGTTATATGTAGTGCTGCCTCAATCTAGGCACCTAAATTCCTCTCAGTTGAGTCAGGGTTCAGTCCCCAAAGCAGGGGCATAGAAGGAAAGGAGTATTGTCTTCCCCTTGGGGTGCAGTCTGGTAGCTGGGCTCAGAAGCTAACCACTGGATCAGGTTCCATTCAAAATCTGTCTTGTGATGGTGCCCATCTTACAACATTTAGCCCAATGATTGGAGCACTTGCCTGGGAGGTGGAAAACCTAGTGTCCAGTCTCACTGCTCCAGTCATAGAGTGCTTTAACTGGAGAGATTAACAATGGAACAGCTTTAACTGGAGAGATTGAGACCTGACAGAATGTCTCCTGGCTCACTCTCCTGAGAGGCAAGGGAGACCCTGTTGAAATTCTTCTTCCCCTTCAGGTACAAGGGAGAACTAAAGCTAGGAGTTCCCCATCTCATAATAGCATTCACTGCATCCTTCATCTCTGTTCATTTTGTGTGGCCTGAGATGGGAACTTAGCTCATTTTCACAAGAAACAACTTAAACACCTGACTCTCAGAGACATGTTCCTGATTGTAGATCACTAGCAGAGTTAGGCATCTCCCTGCAGCTGGATTTGCCAGCTGAATTCCATGGGTGGATCAGGGTTTAAGACAGTTTAGGCAGTTCCCTAATGTCTGGCTTTTGTGGTACTTATTTTCAGGTTTGTGTCTCCCTATGCATGGAATAGTGATATAAGTGCCTAACTCAAGCTTTGAGGATTTGAAGGTTGTATCAGTGATTTTCTAAAAGACTAATTGTTAGGTGTTCCGGTGCTTAAGTGCCCTTTCTGGATTCAGGTCTTCATGCATCCTTTGGTAAAGAGAACCCTGTATTAGCATGCTTCATAACCATAAAACAGGGTTATTGCCAAACATGCCAACAAGTTTGAGTGTCTTTAGCAATGTTTCTTAAAATGTGTTTCGTGGCACACTGATGTGCCAGGAGGCAGTTGGAGGTGTGCTGTGGAGAAAATACAGAATTCAAAATGGCCACCCTTAAAGGGACGGGCGACCTTTTTTTGGCTCAATAACTTCTCCCGACCTTTTCTTTTCTCCCCCCCACCCCTAACCTTGGTGTTCCTCAAAAAAAAAAAATACTGTTCAGTCTTAAAAAGTTTAAGAAACACTACTTTTGAACATTGTCAGCAGCAGAAAGTGCTGCACGAACGCTTGTTAAAAAGTTTGGCCAGTGCTGTTGTGAAATACTGGGCTATGGAGCAGTATGAGGGAGTTTGTTCAGTGAGGTAGAGGTAATTTCTACTCCAAGGAGTTTACCGTTTGGTAATTATTTTTTGATTCTGCTGAATTACCTCTATATTGGAGGAAATCTCTAAAAAAAAGTTCTTCCTCCCACTAATATCAGTATCAACACTTGTGGTTCATAGTCCTGCATCTTGTGGTTCAGTTCTACTTTTGTTTAAAAGTCAATGGCGGTTCTATATCACATTTCTTTATGGAAGTGTTCTCCCAGAGCATTTTACAGAGCAGTTAACATAGTTATCTAATTAATGGTAAAATGTGAGAAACTGTTGGTAAATGAACCTTCTGTATTTTTGGTAAATGTCTTATATGAGAAGCAGTTGTGGGTTATCCACAAAATAGTTTTAAGGTTGCATGGGTGATTTTTAAACTTTTGAAACATTGATTTTTCTAGGCATCTTGTTTACGATATTAACACATTTATTGCCTACTTATTCTTTCAGTGATTTTGCTAAAAGACTTCAGAGCTCTTGGGGGGTCCAATAAATGGGATTTTAAGCAGTATAATGAGATGAAATGCACCTTCAGGCTTTTTTTTTTGCGCATCAGTGATTTGGTAACAGGTGTCTATTATATATATTTGTCCCTCCCATACTTACTGTGATAGAACAACTTTGCAAATCCATCACAGGAACACTATACTCCATGCCCTCTCAGATTGCACCCTGGATAGTGCTTTATGTAAACTGTTGCTATGGTATTGACAGCCATCTGCAAGCCATACATACTACAATTGTAGGCACTTTACACATTCAGATGGACTAGAAAGATAAAGCTCAGCTACTTAAGTGCAGATCACAAGTCCCTCAGGAGTCAAGCATGCTTTTATGGTTCTTTGGTAGTAGACATAATAGAGCTGTCTTGCAGACAGTCTTCCATCATCTGTGCAAAAGACTGAAACCTCAGGCATCCCACCAAAAAAAGACATTTAACCCGTTCACTGCTGCTTTTAACTTACTCTCATTATGCTGTTGGCAACTTACATATCTAAGACTGGCCTGTGGAACAAGTTCATCTTTCATGTGCTCCGTTTGTGTTAGCTAGCCTTCACAATGTGCAAGGATTCTTGTTTTCCCTAGGCAAGAAAGCAGTAGCATTTAAATTCCTGGATTAAGAAATTGACAGGATTACTGATCTTCTCACACACAAATTTGTTGATTTTGTAGTATCTACTGTATCCCAATAATATCAACCGTCTTCTTTAACTAATGGATCCTAAAGGAATTATTTCCCTAGTTGCTAACGGCATTAGCAATATTCACCAGCTTCTTGGCATCTCTATAAAGTCATAGTCTAGCACATATCACTGATGTTTTTTAAACTGTCAATTTTGAAAGGATACAGTGTTAGACCACAACCAAGTAATGATTCCTTTTCCTTCCTTATTTCAATATCATCCTAATCTCTTTCTGAAAATAAGGTGTTTGGAGAGATGTGAAACAGGGCATAACTGCACTATTAGGGTTTGTCTAGACTACATGGCTCTGTTGCCAGAGCCATGTAGATTAATTTACTAGACATACCCAAATGAAGCAGCGATTTAAATAATTGTCGTTTCATTTAAATTTAAATGGCTGCCGCACTGTACTGATCAGCTGATTGGCGGCTCAACATGCAAGTCTGGACGCTCTGCGGTTGACATCAAAGGTATTTGTCGACAGCCCCAGTATGCCTCGTGGGATGAGGTTTACTGGGGAGGTCAACAAATGCCTTTGATGTTGACTGTAGAGCATCCAGACTACTGCGCTGTGCCGCCAAACAGCTGATCGGCACAGCACAGCAGCCATTTAAATTTAAATGAAGCGGCGATTATTTAAATCGCCGCTTTATTTTGGTATGTCTAGTAAATTAATCTACATGGCTCTGGCGACAGAGCCATGTAGTCTAGACATACCCTCTCCTACCTAGTTGTTGTGAAGATAATAAATCAGCATTGTGGACTTCCTCCTGGTTGCCTTGGGCACCTTTTCAGATCATCTTACTCTTTCATTATGTTAGTGCTCGTAGGCCCAGTGGCAATATCAATTAGCACCAAAAGAAATTGTCCTCCAGAAAAATCATCCTTTCTAGTTTCTGAAAGATCAGCATATGTCTTCATCTAACATTCTGATTTCCTGCTTAAATTTGGCTAACTAGACATAGGTTTCTGTGGTGTAAGATGACCTGTCATCTAGAAGCAGACCAAAAATAAGAAATCCATGCTGCAGCTGCTTTCTTCATCTAGCTATTCTCATCTTTACTGGTACCTTCCCCCTCCCCTCCCCCCCCAAAAATTCAGACAACAGCCTGTACCACAGCTGTGTGTGAACTGGGGGGGGGGGGGGGAGCTTTTGGTTTTTCCCAGAGTGGTGTGCTCCATTTATAAAACTATAAATGAAATTAATTATAATGTCAAGTAGATGGAAATGAATTCATTTTCCCAGCTATAGGCAGAAGTTAGGAAAGATTTAATAAGGCACTCAGCAGCCTAAATTTAGGTATATAGGCCGCAAACTAACTAAAATACAATCGGTTCTTTGGCTGTATAGGCAAGAGGGGATTAAATAATTCCAGTGTCCCAAATTTATATGATCAATCACAACTCCATCAAGTTACTAATATTAATGGCATAAGAGACCAGACTCTCAGGAGCAGTTTCCCTAAATATGGCTTGGTACAGTCTGACACAGTAGACTTAAATTATACAGTGAAGGCCCTTAACTTCATGCAAGGCAGTTGAACTGAATTGTGAGGTTAAGAAAAAGGCTCCAAGTTATGAGTGGGACTTTGATCCAACAGTGTTGTTCAGGAGCTCCTGACGGCACCTGCCACCTCATCTGAGTTTTTTGCATGCTATGGCCATTTTTGCTATTAGTTGTGCTTGCTCCTTCTTTAATCCCTGTTGTATATAGTCTCCCTTTCTGTAGAATGTCTAGATCCTTCATGATGGTAGTGTTAGGAATTGCTTCATACTGCCTCTTGACCCAGCCTGGAGGGGAATAGCTCAGCCTCCCACCGCCACAGGTGAGAGGGCTGATGATCACCCTTTTCCATACTGCTTCCTGTCTCATGCCACCTCCCATTCTGCCCTTTTATGGAACAGAGAATTAGCAGGCACAGGGAATACACTGAACTCCCCCTCCATGGAGAAACCATTGCACAAAAAGCATTGTAGAGGGAGAAAGGAATAGAAAGTCTCAGATGATATAATGGTCTGTGCAGTTATTTTGATTATAAAATATCTGGGAGAAGAAAAATGTAGATTTTTCTGACAGAGCTGATCTTTCAGTTTTCTGAGGTACTGAGAGTTGTCTAGGGAGCTCTGCTTCCTAGCTCTCAATCACATACTACTGACCATAGACTAATAATCTAGAAATAAAACCTAGAATTGCTGTTTTTCCTTGTTTCCCATTACATAAGAATGGCCCTATTGGGTCAGATCAAATGCCCATCTAGCCCAGTATCCTGTCCTCCAACAGTGGCCAGTGCCTGATGCCCCAGAGGGAATAAACAGACCAGGTGATCATCAAGTGATCCTGTCCCAGTCCCCGAGTTCCAGCTTCTGACAGCATAGATAGGGATACTATTCCTGCCCATCCTGCCTAATAGCCACTGATTGACCTACCATCCAGGAATGTATCTACTTTTTTGATCCCTGGTAAAGTCCTGGTTATTAATGGTTCACAATCATGCTGGATGGGCATAAGAAGTGGGATTCCGCCGGGGTCTCTTTTGGGGCCGGTTCTGTTCAATATCTTCATCAATGATTTAGATGATGGCACAGAGAGTACGATTATTAAGTTTACAGATGATACCAAGGTGGGAAGGATTGCAAGTGCTTTGGAGAATGGGGTCAAAATTCAAAGTGATCTGGAAAAATGAGAGAAATAGTCTGAGGTAAACAGGATGAAGTTTAATAAGGACAAATGCAAAGTACTCCACTTGGGAACAATCCATTCCACACATACAGAATGGGAAGCGACTGTCTAGAAAGGAGTACTGCAAGAAAGGGATTTAGGGGTCATAGTGGACTACAAGTTAAACATGAGTCAGTGTGACACGGTTGCAAAAAAAGCAAACATGATTCTGGAATGCATTAACAGAAGTGTTGTGAGCAAGACACGAGAAGTCATTCTTCCACTCTACTCTGTGCTGTTTTGGCCTTAATTGGAATACTGTGTCCTGTTCTGGGTACCACATTTCAAGAAAGATAGAGAAATTGGAGAAGGTCCAGAGAAGAGCAACAGAAATGATTAAAGGTCTAAACAACATGAGCTATGAGGGAAGACTGAAAGAACTGGTCTTGTTTAGTTTAGAAAAAAGAAGACTGAAAGTAGACATGATAGTGTTTCTCCTTGGCCTCTGAGGATAGGACAAGAAGCAATGGACTTAAATCGCAGCAAGGGAGGTTTAGGTTGGACATCAGGAAAAACTTCCTGCCTGTCAGGGTGGTTAAACACTGGAATAAATTGCCTAGGGGGGTTGTAGAGTCTCCATCACTGGAGATATTTAAGAACAGGTTAGACAGACACCTGTCAGGGATGATCTAGGCAGTGCTTGGTCCTGCCATGAGGGCAGGAGATTGGACTCAATGGCCTCTCAAGTACCCTTCCAGTTCTAGTGTTTTATGATTCTATGATTCACAAAATCCTTTGGCAAAGAGTTCCGCAGGCTGAGTGTGTGTTGTGTGAAGAAAAACTTCCTTTTGTTTGTTTTAAAACCTGCTACCCATTAATTTCAATCGGTGACCCCTACTTCTTGTGCTATGAGATCAGTAAACAACTTTTCCTTATTCACTTTTTCCACACTAGACATGATTTTATAGATCACTATCCCTCCTTTCAAGCTCTGGTCATGAGAATGCATTTTGTGTAATGTGATAATTTATTCTGTTAGTTATGAATGAGAATTATATTAAAGGAAATGTTACATATAGTCTTAAACTGGGAGAATTAAACTCTACAGTATTTCTTTTGGATTGTCATAATATTCTCTCCTTCACCAGCAGATCAGTGAAGTAAACAAGCAGAGACACCGAAACAGTAATCAATAAAAATATATAGAATATCAAAAAGGTCAAAACAGTTAGGCATAACTGATTTTTCACATAATCTAATCATATTTTAACTGAAAAAACAAACAAAAAAAAAGTTAATCTCTTGTCATGATTATTCAAAAACAAAAATCCAAACTGAGGTTCATATTGATCTTTTCTGCATATAATCTACTTCTGCAAGTTTGCTGCAATCTGAAGTACTCTTGTTGTTCTTTAGATTCTATTTTTGTTGTTCTTCGGATTATATTTCAGTTGATATATTTTCCTGTTTAATCTTAATTGCAAAATTAATTCAAATTGATTTAGGATTACATATTGTCACGTGGATTGAAAAAAATCCCAATGTCCGTAAACAAAGATAAATGATTTGTCTAATTAGAGTGAGGTGTCTATTAGAATATCACAGTAAAAAAGAAATGTAAGTGGAATCTACAGTTGCCTCTAAACTAGGTACTGTTGCAAATATCAGTGATAACAGAAATAATATAAAAGAACCATAGAAGCAAATAAGATGCTAATGCCTGAAGATAGAATTCGGAGCTATATTTGCATAAATAGTTCTCATGTACTAGATTTTTGTTCATTTGTTACTTATACTTTTTTTATAAGGGAACTGGTTAGAAATGTTTTGTTCAAAGTTTTTTATAGGTATCTAAACATTTTAATTCTCAAGTTTTGGTCATCTTTGATATATTCACTTTCACTTAGTGCAGTATTATTTTGACAGCTGTTGACTGGACAAATTCTCACAAGGATGTATAAATAGTGTTCATTGTCAGCTTGAAAAGAATATAATGAAGGCATTGAAATATTTGTGGGTTTTTTTTCTAATTGTACAATGGCCTCACTAACAGTTGAGGTCCCGTTGTACTAATGCTTGTTACAAACCTGCAACAAGAGAGCTCCTGATCTAAAAGCTCATATAGAAAGTACATGTCACTGAAATGTGTACAGTGTAAGCATAGCCATATTAGGTCCAGTTGTTCCCTTTCACTCCTCCCCAATTAAATCTTGTAATCTCATAGAAAAGTTTAAATATATTATTCTAAATCCTCTGCTGGTATAAATGTAGCTCCATTGAGTCATTAGAAGCATACTGACATATGGCAGCTGAGGGTCTGTCTCCTATTTATATGAATTGCATTCTTGCAATAAATTACTCTGGATACACACATTTGATCACACATGTGCCTTGTAACATATGACGTGTATCAATTTGATTTCACTTATCAAAATCTATTTCACATAAGAGTAGAAATGCTGGGAATTAGGAGAAAAAAATCACTTTTGCATTTATGACTCTGGAAAACAGGTTTGAGTTACAGGCAATCCCCGGGTTACGTACAAGATAGGGACTGTAGGTTTGTTCTTAAGTTGATTCTGTATGTAAGTCGGAACTGGCGGTCAGTTTCAGAAGCGGCTGAATCTGGACGCCAGTTCCGACTTACATACAGAATCAACTTAAGAACCCCAAGCATCCCCAAGTCAGCTGCTGCTGAAACTGATCAGCAGCTGATTCCAGGAAGCCCGGGGCAGAGCAACTCTGCCTCCGGCTTCCTGTAGTCAGCGCTGGTCAGTTTCAGCAGCAGCTGACTTGGGGACACCTGGGGCAGAGCAGATGGGGTGCTGCCGGTTTGGTCCAGTAGCGCCCAGAGCGGCGCTGCGGGACCAACCGGCAGCGCCCCACCTGCTCTGCCACAGGCATCCGGAGAAAAGCCTAGTCTGTTGGGGGGGGGGGGCGTACTAGCTCCGCCCCCCCCACCCCAGCAGACCAGGAAGACGCGGGCGGCGGACCGAGACGCACCGCGGTCCCGCCGCCTGGGTCCTCCGCGGCTTTGCTCCCCGTCTCCCTGGTCTGCTGGAGACCAGCAGACCAGGGAGACGGGGAACAAAGCCTCTGAGGACGCCAGCAGCGGGACAGCCGCGGGCGCCTGGGCTGCTCCGCTGCCGGCTTCCCCGAGGCTTTGCAAAGCCGCGGGGGGGCTCGGGCAGCGAGGCATCCCAGGCGCGCCTGGGCTGCCCCGCTGCCCGAGCCCCTCCGCGGCTTTGCTCCACGTCTTCCTGGTCTGCAGACCAGGGAGACGCGGAGAAAGCCCCAGAGTACACGGGCGGTCGGACCACGAGGTCCCACAGTCCGTGTCCTCCGGGGCGAGCCCCGTTCGTAACTGCAGATCCAAAATAAGTCGGATCCACGTAAGTCGGGGACTGCCTGTACTACTTTCAATAAAGTCAATTGTTTTGCCAAAGGATGGCCATTAAGGCCATAGGGAAAGGTAGACTTGGAAGGGGAACTGTTTATTGAGAATAAGATATGAAGGTAGACTGGGCTAACAGGAACTGATGTTATTTAGCAAAATATCTGACACCAAGAGTTATAATAAGAATGAAAAGGGGATGTTGGCTGTTGTACAGAGAACAGAAAATTTTCTATTTTACTTTCCCTTCAGTAGTACCTTTTGTCAAATATTACATTGGTGAAAGGTAGCTGTAACCTCACCCTGGTATAATGATGCATTTTGTAACAGCTCCTAGGAGATCTAAGGGATTCCAGGCTTCAGCTGAGAAAGGTACTTGAAATCTGGGGCTTTGACACTGAGCATAATTGTCAGAAGCTGGGACTCTGACAGGGTTCCTGGTTAAGGGAGGGAGATAAAGGATGCATCTGACAGACTGGGAGCTTTAGGTGCTAGGATTGAGGAAAAATGCACTCTGCCAAATACACTGAGGATACCACAACTAAACCTAGGCTAAATTCTCTAGATGAGCCTGGTCTTGTTTAACACAGGGTACTTTGTGTGTCCATTTAATTTTGTTTAGCCTGATCTCCTATTTATTCTTAATACAATTAATAAAAAAAATATCAAAAGTACTTGATTTTTAGGCTGTGGGAGAATTTCACAAAAACCATCCTGGGAAAAAAAGAACCTTCAATCTCTAAGCAGGTCTGACAGGGAAAGACCAAGGGACTACACATAATAGACTGGTCTGTGAACATGGAGCCAAGATGTGACTCTACAGTGAGCTCCCAGAAGAAGTCAGACTGATTCAGAATCTCATTGCCTCTAGGACATGTAATACTTAGAGAAAACCTTCTTATAGTAAAACTTTCTCCAGGTTAATAGAGAAAGGTGGTGGGGAATTGGGGATATATAGGAGATAATTATAGACGTATATATTAAGCAGACTTGCTCATGCCAGTAAAGAGAGAATAATGGAATATTATATAGTATCCTCTAGTAACCTTATCTTAAAGACTTAATTTGCTTGTTAAGTTGTTAGATATTGTGATAGATGCTACAGAAAACCCTAAGATCAGAGAATAGATACCTGGGATGGTAAGAAGGAGGAAGTTAAGTGGCAGGCAGCTAACTAAGGCTACGTCTACACTGCAATGCTATTTCGGGATACCGGAGTATCCCAAAATAGCTATCCTATGTCTTCACAGCAAACATGTTATTTCAGGCTCACTATTCTGACGTCCCTGTAAATCTCATTCCATGAGGAGTAAAGGATGTTTCAGAAGTGTAGACAGCGTCAAATTATGAAATAAGCTATTTTGAAATAAGATCAAAATAAGATACGTAATTTGCATAGCTGAAATTGTTTCTTATTTCAAACTAAAGTCCATTGTAGATGAAGCCTAAGAGTGGTGTCATAATCAAGAGGGCTGACCAGCAACCTGGTGACTAAAGGGTTAACTATGTCTCCTGTCCTTAACCAGGTATCTTGTCAGCCAACAACAATGCAGGTAGGGATTTCAAACTGGGACAAAGGAATTTTTAACTTTTCCCTCCTTTGTCTGAGTCAGACTGGTTTCGTTCAAGTAATAGGGAGATGGGTTGGCCTGTCTCTTGCCAAGAAAAGTCTTCTCACAATGTGTAAGTAGGGCAAAAAGTCCATGAAGTTTGTTTTCTGGTTTGGGAATGTGGAAATGTCTGTGCTATTAAAAGTGTTTCTCTCTTTTGTAACTAACTTTTGAGTCCATGAGAGGGGGGATGGGGGCGCATGAGTATATTAATTGGTGGCTCTCTCACATCTAGTTGCTATGCTTGCAACTGTGGTTGTTTTTCATAATAAAAGTTTTTTTCTTCTAATTAACCTGGTATTGGTTCATTTGGTATCCTAGTTTTACTTGTATGGTCTGGTCACCTGGCTGGCTAAGGAGTCAGCTACCACAGACTGCAGTTTTGTTCTTTGGGGAGAAAGCTTGGGGTACCCCATGGATTGGTTAAGTGTCCAAACCTGTTTGTGGATTCAAAAGAACTTGATAGTGCAGCAGATATTCCCCATAATCTGGGTATTAGGATTTTGGGAGGAAGTTTTTTGTACCAAAACCTATAGAGAAAAGGTTTTGGGGTGCTTGTGGGCCCCCACTTCTGCATTTGTTGTGCCAGAGTGGACAACAGCCTTGACAAGTGGGAATGTTTTCTCTTTTCTTATGAAAGGTTTACCCATGCAAACTGTACAGACTCGGAGACCGTGAAGGGATGATAACAGGATATATGTTACAAGTGGGCGGTTTTTTAGTGGGGAAAAAAAGAAAACCAAAATAATTTTGTTCCAAAATGCTTCCATTGTGCCTCATGCAAGTTGTACTTTGTGTGCATCTCCCATCTCCCATGCTATACCACAGTATCATTTTGATGAAGGGAGCAGTGTATCTTGGGGAGACAAAATCTGGCTGGAGGATCCTGTTTTTAGAGAAGAATGGGGGCAGTAGGTAACAAAACTACAACACCCATGTTGGACCATAGTGCTGAAGACAAATAGAAATATTTTCAGTTCTTTTTAAACTGATTTTTTTCATATAAAGTAGACTCTTGACATGAAACCTTTGCTCAATTTTAAAACAGTTCTGGAAAATTTCAGACCAGCTCTGTAAGGACATGCTTAAAAATTCAGATCCAGGCTGGAGTAATGAAAGGCGCAACATATATTTTGCAACAGAAAATAGTATTTTTTTAGAATGAAGGACAAGTGTGTGGCAGCCCCATAAGCAGAGTTGGTTGCTCCTGTGTGAAAGATTATTTGTAGTTATGTTCCATATACTTGTTGGTTTGCTTAGGCAAATTCGATTTACTGCTGTGGTTATGTGGGAAGCACTCTGCAGCTATTTATTAAAATGGTATACAAATAAGATGTGCATGTAAACAAAAAGGAGGGAAATGTTATGAATGAGCTGTTAGTTGAAGATAGCCGTAACAGAATGATGGAATGTATACTCACAAGCTTTAACATTCTGTTGCTTGGTTGTTCTCTTTATTCTAGATTTTTAGAATGAAGATCCTCTTGGCTTTTCATTTTTGGACAAAATTGAGCATAATAGTAGCGTGCATTTTCTTAAATATTGTTACTGCTAAAGGATAACAAGAAAGTCATAACAAGCAGTGTTTCCTTCTCAAATTCACTTCAGTAGCATACAATCATACTTTTTCCTTTCCTTTCTCCCTGAGGATGCAGCCACTTCAACTTTTCTGTGCCTGAAGAAAATTGTAATAGACTTCTAATTTTAAACCAAGGCTTACTTTACGTTACAGTGTCTCCATTGGTGCTGGCCACAGAGAGTTTGCTGCTCTGTAGCAGCAACTGTTAACATGCCTCACAAACTGAATGCACACAACATTTTGCTTTCATAGTATTTATCCAGAGAGGAGCAAGAAGGTCTTTAATGCCAGTTTGTCCTGCTGATCCTCATAATGGTTGCAATATGCATGGACGAGGACTATTTAAGGAGTTGTGTATTCCCTTGCCTACATTGGATCACCCATCAAATTAGCTTTGTAATCCAACTCAGTGGAAGCCTGTTAGTATATGACGTGTGTGAAAATGTGAGAATATGGAATTAGCACTCAAGGAACTGAATGGCAGGAGTCATCCTCACTCTGGTGACAAAGCCATTATTTTGGTGAGTATCAGGGAAAGGCAGAAAAACATGTCTGCATCTGAGGAAAAAGAAAGCACAGCACTATTTGCCTCGTGAAAATGAGACCTCTGCCATATTGACTGGACACGCTGGAAGATTTTTTTAATGTGAGAAAAACTACTTTTTAGCAGGCTAACAACCTTTATTTAGATAAATTAGACTCCTGGAAGTGTTACACTTGTGTTTCATGATTAACCATTTTTATTTCTATCATGGTCCTTACTCACTATCTCTCAAATCTTAATCTTTGATAACACTTGTGATTGTTTTCACTATAAATATATCTCAGTGCTGTGCTGCTACATGGGAGTTTATCCCCTTTTGAACCAAAAATGTTGGCATGTGCACTGGACAGTTTACCTGGTAATTCCGGAGAGTGGTCAGTGATTAAGGGCTGGATGTTTTGGGGTGGGAATAGAGGGCAAGGATGGGGTGCACTTATTGTTACCTCCATAGTAAAGTGAGGGCCTGAAGATATTGTTTGGGTGGCTAACAGACTAGTGTCAGGGACCTGACACATTGATGAGTACCAAAAAAAAAAAAAATCTTCTCACTGGAGAGAGAGTAAAAAGGTGATATTGGTCCTATGCATCCCCTAGGATGCATTACAAGTATAGATTTTTATAAAGCCAGAGGAGACCACTGTGTTCATCTACTCCAAGTGTGGGGAACCTTTTTTTGGTGTCAGAATCACTGTCCCATGGAAAAATCAGGTGAGAAACAAAACAAAATGAAACAAACCCCAACCCTCCACCACTGTGGGATCCTCAGTGCTGGGGCAAGCCCTGAGCCTCCAGAGTTGGATCCAGGTAAGCTAGGGCCTGCTTCCGCCCACTGGGCCTTAGGTTCCCTACTCCTGATCTAGTCACACTATTTACCTAACATAGGCTGTCGGAATTCCCTGAATTAATACTTGCTTCAAATCCAGTAATTTTGGCTGAACTAGAGCTTCACCAACAAAACCTCAAATCTTTTTTATAATGTCCAGTGATTAACAGCACAACAGATGGAAAGCTGTTCCCATGGATAATTAGCCTTCCTGTTTTAAAAATAATGCCTTATTTTAATCAACATTTCTCTTGCTTCAACTTACAGCCAATGGATCTTGTTCAATCTTTATCTGCTAGACTGAAGAGCCTTCCATTATCAAATTTATGCTACTAGTATAATTACGTGGTGTTAAACCCACAAAGAGATTAGGCACTGAACTGAGTCATTGCAGGTTCCTAAGGCTAACATGTAGGCACCACTGAAATCCTCAGAATCCCTGGTTCAGCTGCTGCCTAAACTTGGAGGTGCCTAATAAACATGCCTAAATTTCTGCTTGTAGAGCTGACCAAGCTGCCTAAAACATGTCACTGCTGAGCCACTTAGTACCTACTGTTAATTGCTTTATTTGGGGGCACTCTGTATATACCCTTAAAGTGTGACCTTGCCAGTTTAGGTACCCCCACTCTTTTTCTTCTGATGTCTTGGGGAGTAAGGCACCTACTCTTATTCATGGAGCTCAGGAAGAAAGCTTGTTAACTCATATGCAAGCCCATACACTCTCAGGGCTCTACAGATCTGCAAGCCCTTTTTCCCAGTGGAAGAGCCTTTACACAGCTGTGCTTTAAACATTTTTTTTTAAAGCAACATACACAGAATAGGTATGCCAGGAGTGTCTATTATACTTTTAGTAACGAGACATGATTGTTACATTTTAGTGGTGAATTCCCTGAATTTCACGCAAAGCTGATCCATATGGGAGTGAGTTACATCCCATCCCTACACTCAGCCCTGGAAGGATTCTCCAACAAGGCATTCTTTCCTAGAGGACCTGATCTGCAGGTATGTCTACTCTTGCCCCCTGGCTCAAACTAGAGAGGCAAATGAAGCATGCAGAATAAATATCCTGTGCTTGATTAGCATATTTGTGGCCGGTGGCCTTTTTAAAATGCTGGTAGTCCGAATTAACTAACTGCGTGTAGATGCAGTAGTCTGATCCAAAACCCTTCCCTTGAATTAACTGTTACTCCTCAGCAATGAGGAGTAACAGTTAAGTCTCCTATTTGTGCAATGAGGAGTAATAGTTAATTCAAGGGAAGGGTTTTGGATCGGACTACCACGTCTACATGCGGCGAGTTAATTCAGGCTACCGGCATTTTAAAATGACCACCGGCCCCGAATATGCTAATCAAGCATGGGATATTTAAATCCCATGCTTCATTAGCAACTTTGGTATGCTTCATTTGCCTCCTTAGTTCGAATGAGGGGGCAAGTGTAGACATACCTATAGACTTTATCACTGCATACCTAAACCACACAGGGTAATGAGGATGTAACACTCATGTGGGAGTCTCAATTTCAAATCCTCACTGTGAATGATTTGGAGCAGGGACTAGAACTGCATATTTCCTCCCTGTCAGTGCCTTGTCCTAACTCCTGGATTATTATGTATTTTGGGATGAATCTCTCTGCAGCTAAAGTTGTTTCATATCTGCTCGAGTTGGGATTTGAACCTAGCATCACAAGTGACTCTATGGCCTGGTGGCTAATACAGTCTCACTCCCGCTAGCTCTTATAGGGTACGTCTAGACTATGGGGTTTTGTCGACAGAAGTTTTGTCAACAGATACTGTCGACAAAGCTTCTGTCGACAAAGAGCATCTACACTACATTCAGTTCTGTCGACAAAGCAAGCTGCTTTGTCGACAAAACCCTGTAGTCTAGACACAACCCTACATGCAATAACACCTTCTGTCGACAGAACTCTATCGACAGAAGGCGTTATGCCTCGTAAAATGAGGTTTACCAGCGTCGACAAAATTGCTGAGTTCTGTCGACGTTATGTCGACAGAACTCAGTGGTAGTGTAGACGCAGGTATAGTTTTGTCGACAAAAGTCCACTTTTGTTGACAAAACTCTGTAGTCTAGACACACCCATAGACTGAGATAGTATCATCCCCTAGCCTTTTTGTTCAGCTAAATAGATTGAGGTCCTTGAGTTTGTCACTATTAAGCATATTTTCTAATACTTCTGAACGTGCTTCTTGAGGTGTGGGCACCAGAGCGCAGTGCTGACTGCACCAATTAAAATACAAAGGTTATATTACCTCCCAGTTTGTACCTGAGGTTTCCCTGTCTATCTATTCAAGGGTTGTATTAGGCCTCTCACTGACCGATCCCAGGCTAGTCTCCTATTCAGTAAGCATGACCTACATTCTTTGTTCCTAGATGTCTGACCTTATGTTAAACTGTCGTGAAATGCATATTGTTTGCTTTTGTCCAGTTTCGTAAATAATTCCAGCAGTGGTTTGTCCACTTCATTATTTACCACTCCTTCAATCTTTGTGTCATATGCAAACTTTATCAGAAATGACTGATTTTTTTTTTTGAGGACGCTGATGGAAAAAAAAGTTAAAGTTAAATAGTTAAAGGAGGACAAGAGTCAATTCCTGTGGGACCTCACAGGAAACATATCAGATTCATGAAGTGTCACAAGGGTCAATTCACCATCACAGTGCCCCTGCCAGTTGTGCAAGGAATTAGCTTTATTGATCCCCCAAGTGTAGACCCTGCCAGTTGTGCAAGGAATTAGCTTTATTGATCCCCCAAGTGTAGACCCCCTATTTGGACCCATGCTGAGCCCCAGTGCTATTGCCCTTCCATTTTCCCTGGGGAGCTGCAAACCACTGTATTGTCACTCAACTCAGGGGCCTGGTGCAGTCCTCTGTCTAGATAGTTACTCCAGAGGCAAACTGCAATCTCTCCTAGCCACCTTCATCACTGGCAAGTATAAGGAGGAGAAAGGAGGAGGATAGGCTTGCTCGCTACTTTGGACCTGACCCAGAGACCTTTTAGTGGCAGCCTTTCACTGCCCCTCCTCCAACTCTTTCACCACCTGCTTCTTGTGATGCTTTCCAGCACCTGACTTCTTCCCCAAGCACTCTCCTCCCTGGGCCAACCCTGCTAGAGTTAGCAAGGCCATTCTCGGTGCTAGTGGCACAGCCTTCCAGGAAACCAGCTTTCCTCCTCGAGCTCTGTGAGGGGGTTCATTCACCACCGTAGCGGGGGTCTGCCGTCTGTCTCCGGAATCAGCTCCTTCAGCTGGCAGGGTACCTTCCCTCAGGTGGGGTTTCCCCTCCTTCCTCCAGGCCGTGTCGTCCTCTTCACCACGCTGCCCTCCAGCAGTGCCCAAGTCAGTCTCTGAGCCCCCCTTCCGGGGGTAGTTTCTCCACCAGGCCATTATGCAGGCCCTGCAGTCTAGGGATTTGTTTGGCTAGAGCTCACCTCGCCAGCCCTGCTCTAGTTCCAGGAAGCCTCCTGCTTCCCCAGCAGCCAGGCTCTCACTGGCCTCCCCTGGGAGCAGCCGCTCATGCTCTTATATAGCTCCCAGCTGGGCCCTAATCCACTAAGGCAGCCCCAGCTGGGGCTAAACTCCCCAGCCCTGCTTCCGGCTGGGGTTTGCCCTTAAAGGGCCAATGCAGGGCGAACGCCCTGTCACAAGCTCTTAGCAGCTGAATTCCCTTTCCTCGGTTGTGGCTTCCTTTTAATCAGGGTCAGTTGTGTCTTAATTGTCTGCATCCACAACTATGGCTGCCTACTTCTCAGCCTCCCTAGGTTGGTTTTACCACTTGTAGGTCCAGGGCACATGCCCCATCACACCATGAATCCACATTTATAATTACATTTTGAGAACAATTAGCCAATTTTTAATCTACTTCAATGTGCCATGTTGATTTTGTATCGGTCAGTTTTTTTTAATCAAAATTTTGTGTTATACCAAGTTAAATGCATTTCATAAATCTGAGTGTATTACATTAACTTTATTATGCTTATCTGCTGAAATTGCAATCACAACAAAAAGTTGCAATGTTAGCTTGACAAAATTGATTTTCCATGCACCGTTATTAATTGGAATTGTGTTACCCTATATTAATTCTTTATTAATTGAGAGCCATTTCAACTGTGCCATTATCCACTCTGTCACTTATGTCAGTGATAGGCCTGTAAATTCTCCTTTTTCCTTTAAAATATTGGCACAGCATGAATTTCTTCCAGTCTCCTGGAATTTCCCCAGTGTTTTAAGATTTATTAAAAATCATCATTAATGGTCTAGAGACCTTCACTGCTAGCTCTTTTAAAATGTTTGGATACAAATTATCTGGGTACATTACTTACAAAAAGGATACACCAAAAAGGAGAAGAAACAATGTTCTGTTGCTTGTTTCCAAAGTTAAGAAGTCAAGATCCTTTTTTGACTTTCACATAGTGACAAGGTATTGCCATTGCTATGTAATTGCAGTATTCATTAAGGCTACATCTACACTGCAGGCTTTTTGTGCAAGAACTGTTTTGCACAAGAACGTGTCCACACTGCCATGTGCTTTTGTGCAAGGGATGTTCTTTTGCATAAGAGCATCCATGGCAGTGTGGATGCTCTCTTTCACAAGAAAGCTCTGTTGGCCATTTTAGCCATAGGGGTTCCTTGTGCAAGAGGGCTTATTCCTCGTGAGGAAAGGAATAACTTTTGCGCAAGAAGCCCTCTGTTCTGATGCCTTACTGTAAATTTACTTGTGCAAGAATGCACGTGCAGTGTAGACGCTTTGCAGGTTTTTGCACAAGAACAATTGTTCTTGCGCAAAAAGCCTGCAGTGTAGACATAGCCTAAGTGTATACGATCAGAAAATCTCCAATAATGAATTACACTTTCCCCTTTAAATTGCAGCTTTATATAACATTTGCAGAGAAAAAAATAAACTTAATTTGAGGGACTTTTAATGTTTACTTATAATTGTGTTAGTGAAAAAAGGCTAGCTTTTAAGAAATAAAAAGATCTTAATATTAAGATCTTATTAAGATTGAACCATGCTTTGCAGAGAACAACCAGTGACAGGGATGGATGCAAGGGGCGCATTTCTTCCTTTTGTATAATTAAGAAAATAGCTTGAAAAGGAAAACAAAATGAAAAGACTAAATTGTTTTTTCACTCTTTAAACACTACTAACTGCCATAAATTCAAAGAAAAGTTGTGATACGTTTTCAGGACATTGTTTTTTCAATGTCAAATTTTGAAGTTAAAGCAATTTCATAGGGCCCCCTGGAGTCTCATGATTCTAATGCTAGGGGAGTGCTATGCTATAGATGGAAAGATTAGAGAACTCAAAACGTTATTACTGTGGGCTAGTATTTAGCCAGATAGGAAAATATAAAGTCTTAGTCCAATTTTGTTTTAAGATAGATACAGAGCTACAGGACATGAAAGAGAAATACATCTCAAGCTGTGATCTTGTCAATCTTTCAAATTTAGCAGTGTTGTCTCAACAAAAGCATACATAGATGGGAGATATACAAGGAAAACCTCTCTGTGGTAGGATTTGTTGGTAATCAGTCAGCATGAGGGTGTTCATGCCATTGAGTCAATGTTGAACTTGATGCCCCAGACATGCTGTGGCAGGTTACTGGTGTAACAGAGGTGTAGTTGAAGTACTAATTTTTTGTGCTCACCTACGGGTCATATTACTTTTTGCAATTGTAGTTTGAATCTAAAAATCTGATGCCCAGAATTGAGTCCACCATCTCTGGCAAAAAAATTGAATATGCAAACAATATTTTTTTCTTGAAAACGTTTTTGGTCAGGGGCCACTGACCCACAGAAAAATCAGGTGGAGCCAGAAAAGAAAAAAATAACCTCACTGCACCGACCATCAAGCACAGGGCTTTTCCTAGCAACAGGGCAAGCCAGCAACCATGCTTCAGCCCCATGTGCGTGGGATGCTGAGGCTTAGAGACTTGTTATGGGGCTAGAACCTGAGTACCAACTCACCCCGCTGTGGGAAGAAGCCACAAGCCTCACCATGGGCTGGATCCAAGTAATCCGGAGAGCGAATACAGACCATAGCTTATAGGTTCCTCACTGATGAAGTAACTAGTATATATCTTCTTGTTTAAGGGGAAAACTCCTGGACTACCATAATAAAAACTCCAAGGGACAGAGCCTCAGCTAGTATGAATGAGTGACACTCCACAGCAGTAAATTGGTGGTATTTCATTGACATAAGCAGATGCTCTAGCCCTGGCACTTTTATATGAATTATTATATGTACCTTCATACAAAATAAGAAGTTACATACAACTTAATGTTGATTATGTACTAATCTGCATTTTTTCTGAAGCTCAAACTAAAATGTACAATAGTATTTACATAGTGCTCTGTATTTTCAAAACTCAGTATAAATGTGAATAAACACTATTAATTAATCATGAAACCACTAAAAGTATTAATATTTACATTTGATTTATGGGGAAGAGACAGAGTCTGACTGGCTTAGTTGAACCCAGTGTGGTTGACCAGCAATTCAAGCTGAGCAAATCTGGGTTCTCAACTTAGTCCCCACAATCAGTTTTTAAAATACAGGCAGTCCCCGAGTTACGCAGATCCGACTTACGTCAGATCCGCAGTTACGAACGGGGTTTGCTCCTGGTCTGCTGGTCTCCAGCAGACCAGGGAGACGGGGAGCAAAGCCTCTGAGGACGCCGGCAGTGGGACAGCCGCGGCGTGTCTGGGCTGTCCGCTGCCCGCGTGCTCCGCGGCTTTGCTCTGGACGCCTGTGGTACAGCAGCTGGGGCGCTGCCAGTTGGTCCTGTAGCGCCACTCTGGGCACTACTGGACCAACCTGGCAGCACCCTAGCTGCTCTGCCCCAAGCGTCCTGATTCAGCCACTGCTGGTCACTTTCAGCAGCGGCTGAATCAGGACGCCTGGGGCAGAGCAGCTTGGGTGCTGCTGGGTTGGTCCAGTAGCACCGAGGAGTTGCTCTGCCCCGGGCTTCCTGGAATCAGCTGCTGATCAGTTTCAGCAGCAGCTGACTTGGGGATGCCTGGGGTTCTTAAGTTGAATCTGTATGTAAGAACTGGCATCCAGATTCAGCCTGTTGAAACTGATCAGCAGCTGATTCCAGAAACCCCGGGGCAGAGCAACTCTGCCTCGGGCTTCCTGTAGTCAGCCGCTGGTCAGTTTCAGCAGTGGCTGAATCTGGATGCCAGTTCCGACTTACATACAGATTCAACTTAAGAACAAACCTACAGTCCCTATCTTGTACGTAACCCGGGGACTGCCTGTACACACCTTTAGGCACCTCTGCATTGGTTTATGATGGTATTAGAAATGCGAGCCCCAAATAACCTGAAGTTGGGTGGCTGGAATATGGAAAATTTCAGTAAATATAACAACGTTGCCTGATCTTATCAGTACAGTGGCCTGGTTTCTAGACTGCAGGCTTGGATACTAGAGAACTATGTGAACTTTTGAATACTCATCCAGAGGTTTCTGAACCTTTTGAAGCATCTCATCTCTGTTGATAACTGGCATACTTTATTTTTTTCTTGCAGCGGTTACAGGGAAAATCATTTCCTAAACAAGAGAAGCGGGGTCTACTACAAACAGGCAGCGGTGGAAGTATGGATGAACAAGTTAGTGGAGACTGTGATGATGAGGATGGTTGTGGAGGATCAGGAACTGAGGAAGTAAAGAGAGTTCAGCAGATTACTGGCTGTAAGTCCCATGAATCTAACTCCACTTATTTAAGCATTTTAAGATTGAATTGGTCTACTAGCCTCTAATGAATACTATTTGTCTTCTTTAGAGATGATACTGCTAAAATTATCTAAGGGAAGTTGTTGAGTTTCATGAATGGCTATGTCTACACTACAGGGTTTTTGCGCAAAAACCTGTGGAGCGTCCACACCTCTGGTGCGTTTTAGCGCAAGAAAATTTACAGTAAAACAGCAGAACAGGGGGCTTTTTGCAGTGTAGGTATATCTCTTTCTATGAGGAATATCTCCTTTTTGAGCAAGAGTTCTTGCACCAAAAGGTAAGTGTGGATACTCAACAGGGATGTGTGGATGCTTCTTGCACAAAAACCCTGCAGTGTAGGCAAAACCAATAAGACTGAGCATGAGCTACATATAGGAATTATATCTACTTGTTACAGGTATTACAATGAATTTTATCCTAATCTGTATCTTCTTAATGTGACTGGTGTGTTGACACACATTTTGTGTACTGCAAATGATATCATCTGTAAAATGATGTTTTGACCCAAGTAGTGGTAGAATATCTTGGCCATGATGAATTAGTGGTTTAACATAATAGATAAAATGTTCAGTTACACAGAGATTTCTTTCAAATCTTCCCTGTGTAGAAGGTATGTGATAGTTTTGCTAAATCTTCCAAAACTTTCAATAGTAATGGAAAGCAAATAATGAATTGTTACTCTAAAACCCCAAGGACCGTAGACACCTTTGAACATCCCAGAATTTAAAAAAAATAGTTTGAAATCAAATACATAGAACTTGAGTGTGGTTTGAATTTATTTTGTGTGCTACTTACTACATGAAAGATACTTCTTGGTATGAATTAATCTTATGAGATGACACTCACTTGCCAGTACCATGCACTTTTAATCTCTTCTGCTTTATTTTATTTTATTTTATTTTATTTTATTTTATTTTATTTTATTTTATTTTATTTTTCTTCTTTCTGATGTATTAGTGATATTTCTAAGACAGTTAGTTAGTTATCCAACTTCTCAATATCTGATCTAATGAGCTTCTATTCTGACCTGCTAGATTTGTTAGAGGAGAAGATCTTCATGTCCCACTTGAGGTAAATATATTTAGGAAAGTACTTAAAGCATGTAGTTTAGTCACATTGAACTGCACACATGCAGAGTAGGATTTCAGCATGGTCTTACCTTCAATATGTATGCTTCAGTGCCTTCCTGAATAGTCATGGAATTAAATGTATGTTACTTTTGAATCCCTGCATGTCCCTTTGCATGTAGATATGTGGGCAGAGCTTCTGGGAGGCAAGAGAAGTCTTCTGTTTTCCTAGAGATACAAAGGAAACAAATTTCAGTAAACAAGCAATTTATCTTCTTTAATCTACATTAACTAGAGATAAAACATGAAGGGCTCTATATTCAGCCATAATGTAAATAGGTGACACTGAGTTGGTTTTGATTGAGTAGCACCAATTTATGCCAGGACAGATTTTGATTCAAGTGTTTCACAGAAATATTTTTTTCTTCCTGTCTGATGGGTTTGTTTATCAATTCAAGGATTAGTTTTGTTGCTGTGGTCATAATTAATGTTCTGAAAAATGCATGATAAGAACTTCAAACACATGTTGATCTAGCCTTGGGTTGACTACAGTCTATGCTCATGAACTAGAAGTGATCTATTAAACTTGGGTTTTTTTCATGTTCTGAAACATTTTTATCCACAGATGTTTTGTGATTATTGTTTGTGCTATATTTGCATTTGATCTGGGTTTAGGTAGAACAACTCTCATGATATTCTCTTCTATTTTGGGTTCTGAGGCTCCTGAGAGTAAAGTAAGTTCACTGTGTAAACTTGTATAAGCAAAAAAATTCACACTTGATCTTTGTGTAACCCCCTTTTTCCTCCCTGGGTTACTCTGGAGCAGATTACACTCGTGTGGCTGGGCCCTGGCTGTTTTTAACATGAAAGAAGATCCTGAATACCCCAGTGATGATGTTGTTTAGCTGGGGATTCTCTATCCACCCCTTTGCTGCAGTCCCTTGCTCCTTGTCAGAGGGGCGCCCCTGACGGGGGTTGCGGCCCCCTTCTACTGGCTTGTGTCTTAGTCCAGGCCCTTTTCTCAGGGCATATACGGTACCCAAAATCCCAAAAGTCTCGGCCCCTCTCTCAGGGCATATATGGTACCCAGGCCTAGTTTCTGGGGAAAAAGCCTCTCCTGGCCCGAGTGACTCCCCAGGTGCGGCAAGGGATGGTAGGGGGACCCGGGCCCTCCCTCTCCACCAGGTCCCGGCCCAGGGCCCTGTGGGCAGGGACTCTTGGTCCTGCCGGCTTGGTGAGGAATCCAGCCGCTACGCACCAAGCTGGATTAGGAAACCTCTGCCCTGGGTCGCTTCCTACCACCCTGGCACCCCCCTCTCCTAGCCTGTCCGTCTGGGCGGCGGTCCTTACCGGGGCTGGAGTTGGCAGGGTAGGCGTGCCCGTTACTCCGCGGAGTTGGGGTCGGCTTCACTCCCAGGGTCCCATGCTAGCCTTCAGTTGGGTCTGAGATGCCACACAAACACTGGATTTGCAGCCTGGCTCCTCCTAACCTCTAGCTGCTCTCCTCCCTGCTGGGCCACTGCCTGCTTTATATACTGGCCCGGCTGGGAGCATGCTCAGCAGGGCTGTAAGGGCGGGGCCCTTTCAGTCAGCTGGGCCTGGGCTACTCTCAGCCCTTTAGTGTGAGGCTTGTTCGCCCCATCACACACCCTCCCCCTTAAGTGGTTGGTTACAGTCTGACTTAATCTTACTTCCTCCTCTCCTACCCGGGAAAAGAAATCCACGTTCATGTGGGTCTTACCGGGGCGGTTCGTTTAACCCAACACTTTCTGAACTTCTGAGCCTCTGAACACATACAGTTTATCATGACAATCAAATTCATGAATTTCTTTGGGAGAGTTTGGATCTCTGGAGATGATGTTTTTAATTACTAATACCTTCTTTGGGATTTTACATTTTCATGTTGTATTTTTATAACTACAGAATTTCACTCATCAGGGTAACATGAATGACTTCAAAATAGATTACAGATCTAAAAGTATTATAGAATTGGGCACGAAGAATCAGGCATCCATCAGAGTTGGGATTTGGTTATACAGAGTTTAGCAACTCCTAGTAGAATATTTAAAAAAAAACCCTTCCTCTTTCTTTCCCTCTTGCAAAATATATCAATAAGCTGCCTATTGGTTACCTAGAATTTCATTGCTGGTTCATTGGTACATTTTTCATAATCAGGCAGGAAACTATCCAAGGCAGCAAGGAACATGGAAAGATGGGTCATATTTCTGTTTCTCGGGGGTTTAATTTCCATTCTTCCTGTATCAATATAAGAGATAAATGGATGAAACTAATGGCAAAGTAGCTCTGAAAAAGCTGAAAGACACAGAGTTTGAATTGAGGCACCAAAGAGTTGAAATATTGTCACATGAAGTAGGTTTGTCATGTTTCAGTTCAAACATGTACTCCAATTACAGAATAAGGGACCTCAATTTGTCTTAACAATTTGACATCTTATTTTCTTATCATAGACAACTAGTCTAATCATCATATAATATTGAGTATATTTTTTGAAGATCATAATGAATTTGTGAATTAGTAAAAAGTGAATACATATTTTACTAAACTGATTGATCTTAAATGCCTGTACATGTATAAAATTAATTAGTGATAGGATTTAGCAGTGTTCACTTCTCAAAGTTGTTCATACATATGAAGAGAAAGTATGTATATATGTACATATAGCAGTACTAATATCATAGAGTATGCAGTTGTGTTTTTTCCCATGATTTTATCCAACATTATTTATTTATTTTTTGTATTTAGTAACTTAATCTTTCCTTGCAGACTGACATGTAAGAAAAGAGAGATTATTCTTTATTTATATTACAATAGCCTTAATTGAAAACAAGCCATACTGTGTAAGCTGTTGATAAACACATAATAAGACATAGTCCCTTCCCTGAAAAGCTTACAATCTAACAAGACAAGGCAAAAAAGTATGGGAAATAGAAGTAATATGCTCATTTATGGATCACTTTAGGGAATAAAAGTAAGTATTTTTTCTCTTGATGGCTCCTTTCTGAGGGCAAGTCAGTCCTTCCTGGATATAAGTGTATGTGTGTCTCTGTGTGAGTATTTCTTCCAAGATAACTAACTGCTTGTTAACCTACATTCCCAGAAAATCAAGGTGACTTTATTTTCCACTTGATGTTACAGATTCAAAACACTTCATTAAATGTCAGAGACTGACAAGTGTATGATGATGGACTTTAGTGTGCCCAAAAAGAAATCAAAGCCAAAAATATATTAGATTCAGAAATGAAAACATCTAACTTTATATCAGTGCTCACAGAATATATGCACTATGTATGTTATTGTTTTTGACAAATCCTCACCTGGATCAAATAATTAACCCATGAATCAAACTCAGTATGTTTGGGACCTACAATTGTAGTATCTTTTTTGCATTCTCATATGAATCTTTAAAATTGTATGTCAGTGTGTTTATTTCATGGATATTACCCTTTTAAATTAATAAAATAAAGAATGGCATAAAGCCCGGACATTTCATTTGCTAGTTCTATTCTACAGTAACTCTAGAGCTCCCACTGGTCTCTTACAAGCATCACAATGAATTTCCTCCTCAAACAACTTGAGACTTCAACAGATAATAATAAACAATAACACTTATCACCAATGTATTTATTTCAATCTTCTTTCAAATTGCTGTGCAAACATCAATTAATCTTTATATTGCCCCTGTGAGAGAGATAATAACATCTGTCAAAACTCTCGTTGTTAGTTTCTCAATGGAATCACTAATTTTCTGAAAGGTGGACTAAATTTATTACTTGTGTTGTCTGTTTTTAGCATACAGTTTTTATCATGTATGAAATAATTAATAAATCATATGTTTCAGAGGAGAAAGAGAGCAAACTTGCTTGCATTCTCTTCCATGTTGGCTCTTACCAAACTATTTTACTTAGAATCTCATTCATGTGATCATTAAAATGCTTGACCCTGACCCTGACTGGGAAGAGATTAAAATGCTTGACTTCAGGAAAGGGAGTCTGATCTTTGTTTTTGTAGGTCTCCATTTATCTGGTTAGTCTAATAGACAGTGGGGAAAATGACATTAAAACAGGTTGGGTATGCTGCTCTTCAAAATAAAAAGGAACCACATTCCAAAGGAGGTCCCATCTAAAAGTGGTCCTGAATTCATCATGCACTCTTTTGATCCCAACAACCTTTTCCTTATCTTTCTCATCTGTTCCTTTTCCCACATCGGGATTTATGACTTCTCTTAGGTTGCTTGTGTTATCCTGTATCTTCTGTGCTAAACAACTTCCTTCCCCATATTCTACTGCTTCTCAAAACCCAGTTCCTTTGTGAAACTTAATTTGGTCCTTATGAACAGGAGACTCTGAAGGCAACATTGTACCTAGCAATTGTGCAGACTGGAATAGGGAATGGTACTTGTTCCATCTTCACTCTCCCCTCTGGCTTGTTTATCCATAGATGGATATAATCTTATTTAAAATTAAACTGAGTATAATTTTAAAGAAGTGTAAAATAAAACAGCTGAGGATGGGGAGAAAAGAATCATGAAATGGGATGAATGCTCCTCTTTTTAGTAGTAGTGAGAGAGCAGGTTTGAAAGACTCTTTCTTCTTTTTTCTTGCCAGAGGATCTTTTTTCTTGCCAGAGGATCTTGTGAAGGCTAGGACTTTAACAGGGTTCAAAACAGCTAGATAAATTCATGGAGGCTAGGGCCATCAGTGGCTATTAGTCAGGATGGGTAGGAATGGTGTCCCTAGCCTCTTTTTGTTAGAGGTTGGGAATGGCTGACAGGGGTGGCTTTGTTTGATGATTACCTATTCTATTCATTCCCTCTGGGGGCACCTACCATTGGCCACTGTCAGCAGACAGAATCATGGGCTAGATGGACCTTTAGTCTGACACAGTATGGACATTCTTATGTTCTCATCTAGACCTCTTTTGTGAGGTTTGCCAGCCATTATTGCCATTTCTTGAGATGTCAGGACTGACCAATAGCATCTCACCTCACAAATGAATTAATTTAAATTTCTTTCCATGGTGGATTGTCACATCATTGCTTCAAAGTAGTATCTTTTTAAAGGAGGGGCCTTAACTAATAATGAGGTGGGTGGCTGAAAAAAGAGGGAGGAAGACTGGTACTACAGTAAAACTCCAGTGGTCCGGCATCCAGTGGTCCGGCACTCCTGATGGTCCAGCACCATCTGGAACCCGGAAGTGCTCCGGGCAGCCAGACAATTGGAGCTGCTCTGCCCCCGGCTTCCCCGAGTCAGCCGCCGGTCAGTTTCAGCAGCGGCTGAATCGGGGAAGTCTGGGGCAGAGCAGCTCGGGTGCTGCCGGGTTTGACCTACAGTGCCGAGGGGTGCAACCCTCCCACTCCACTCCAGACCCCTCATAGCCCTTCCCCCTTCCGATAGTTCAGCATATCTGATAATCCGGCATCCCCTGGGTCCTAAAGTTGCCGGATTATTGGAAATTTACTGTACTAGGAATTGTATGGGAGATGGCACAGTGATAGACATTAAAAAAAAAAACATTTTTCTTATTTAGAAACTGACTTTGTAATAAGAAATCTATCAACCTGGAAGCTCCACAAATGAGTGGGAATAGGAAAGATAAGGTTTGCTCATTAAAGAGAGCCTTCAGTTCAGCTCCAATTAATCCACATTGCATGTCAGACTTGGGAATGACTATCTAGTGGGGGAAAAAGCCTACTAGGCTCCATAGTCAGAAAGCTAGATGAAATGTATCTATGAGTATATAGATACAAGAGATTAAAAAGCTTTGAACCCACTGCTGTAACAGCTAAAATGAATTTATACTTTCCAAAAGTAGTTTACAATATTTTCTGCTTGTTAAGTCTAGCGAGGATTTGCTGCCAGTAGAAACTGTTATTAGAAGTACACTTGTGATAGCTATTTAGCAACACAATGGTTGATCCCAATGCTATATTTTTCTTCAATTATAGTAAAACAAGACAATGATCCAGAAAGTATACTTTATTATGGTAACCTAGAGTCCTTGGTGAGAATTTATGTTACAGTACGGTATGTTGTTCTCTGTCCTTAATGTTACCCTGAAATTTATGCTTTGGGGCACCCCTATAGTAACCTGTCACCTCCTTAATATGTTTTTCCTAAGGGGTGGGTCTCCAGCAATTTTCCTTCTAATTTTTTATGTCCATGTGCGGAATGACCTTTGTGATGTGCACCAATATGGAGGTGATGTGTCAAATAATAAAAGTCATTCCATACCCAGACAGGGTGCATCTAGACTGGCAAGATGTTGTGCAAAAGCGGCCACTTTTGCGTAAAAATTTGCCAGCTGTCTACACTGGCTACTTGAATTTGTGCAAGAGCACTGACTTTGTAATGTACAAAATCAGTGCTTCTTGCACAAATACTTTCATGCTCCCGCTTGGGAAAAAGCCCTTTTGCACAAGAATACTTGCGCAAGAGGGCCAGTGTAGACGGGGAAGAATTGTTTTGTGCAAAAAAGCCCCGATGGCTAAAATGGTGATTGGGGCTTTCTTGTGCAAAATCACACCTAGACTGGCCACGGATGCTTTTGCGCAAAAGCACTTTTTGTGCAAAAGCATCCGTGCCAATCTAGACACTCTTTTGCGGAAATACTTTTAACGGAAAAACTTTTCCGTTAAAAGTATTCCCACAAAATCATGCCAGTCTAGACGTAGCCACAGTGTGTGGTGAGATTGGCCCTGAGGGATTGGAGCACGGGATTGAGCTCAGGGCGTGGGCAGAGGGTTGGGGTGCAATGTAAGGGCTCTGGCTGGGGATGCAGGCTCTGAGGAGAGGCTGGGGGGTTCAGTGCGCAGGCTGCCCAAAGAGAAAATTATCACGAGACCTTTCTCACTGTAGCATCTTGGGGCCAGAGGAGAGGCAGTCCTCTACAGGCCCCACAGCTCCAGGGGGCACAGCCAGGAGAGGGGAACCTGTCCCCCAGCTAGGGCAGGTCTACTCTAGGCTGGGTGAAGGCCATAGAAAGAGCAACTGTTCCCCAGCAGTGGTACCTGTCCCCTGGCAGCAGCACCTCCAGGTTGGGCGCTGTGGTCTTGGCACAGGTGCTCTTCCTGCCAGCAGCTGCTGTGGTGGGGGACAGGCATTTATGCCCCCGTCACCACAGCTCCTTGCTGGGGCAGGTAGGCAGAGGCAGCAATCCATGGGGCTGCTATGACTCCCTTGCATGGGGTTTATTAGGCAGGTGTGCGGCCACCTGGCTGTGCAGCCTATAGGGAATTTTGGTAACTGAGGAAACTCTTGAAGGACACAAATACAATCTTTCAAAGTGATTGACACAGGCAGTTCTCTTTCCAAAATAAAGTACTTTTATTGTTGTAGCTAACAGTCCCTACAATGGTATAAATATAGAAATAAAAAAAATCAGTCACAAATCCCTTATTATAAGTTAGAGGTTTAAACTAAGTTGCATAGGTTTTGAATGATTCCAAGTGATACACTCTATTACAGATGATCAGTCTACAGTAAATCACCCAGGGTACGTCTAGACTACAGGCTTTTGTCGACAGAAGCTTTGTCGACAGATACTGTCGACAAAGCTTCTGTCGACAAAGAGTGTCTAGACTACATTCAGTTCTGTCGACAAAGCAAGCTGCTTTGTCGACATGGCAGTGTAGACGCAAAGGACAGTTTAGATGCAATAACGCCTTCTGTCGACAGAACTCTGTCGACAAAAGGCGTTATTCCTCGTAAAATGAGGTTTACCAGCGTAGACAAAACTGCCGAGTTCTGTCGACGTTATGTCGACAGAACTCAGCGGTAGTGTAGACGCAGGTTTAGTTTTGTCAACAAAAGTCCACTTTTGTCGACAAAACCCTGTAGTCTAGACACACCCTAAGAGCCTTAACTTACCTTTTAATTTTTACATAAGAAAATTACATTTTACAATAATTCATTTACACACGCATGCATACTCATACTATATTTTACTTTGCTTGTTATTTTTAACTATAACATTTTAGTTGTTATGGTTGCAGTCATTGCTTCTGCTATATTACATATATTGCTCCTAATTTCTGCTGAAGTGGCTTTTCTCAGCCGTGTTTTCAGAATTCTAAATGATTACTTTTTCCTCTCTTTGGAGCTTTCTAATTCTCTCAGAAACTCCTTTATCTTCTTGGTAAGCCCTTGGATCTCTTTTCTTGTTCCTTTCCAGCAACTGTTATCACTGGTCATCAACTCTCTCCTTTGCCTGCTCTTTGATCTCTCTCTCGGTCTCTCTCAACTGCCTGTCTTATATACAGTTTAGCTATCAAGATCTTTGGGTGGGCATGTTTACTACTCGGATTACCTCATTTTTTAAATATTCTCACTCACTGCTTCTACTTCAGAGCTGTGATTCTCTCATTTGGCCCCACTGTTCATGCTGTAGGCCATTTACTTTAAGGCCATACCTCATTTTATGTAATTTTACACTGGGCATGCTCCAAACTTGAACTGAGCATGCTTCCTGAACTGCAGCTTCCATTTTAGGATGGGTGACTCCTGCTCATTCAAAATAGAGCTTAGGCACACAAAATGAAGGCTAGAGAATCTCTAATATCACCAAGAGCTTACTATCTAATTAAACAAGACAGCTCACAAGAGTTTTTTAAAAGCTACCAATTGGTGCCAGCTGATTTGTTTATCATTCCCATTATCTTGAGAGCTATCCTGTTTTGAAATTGCTGTCCCACTAGATTTTCATATAATTGGCATTCTGGTTCTCTGCCTAATTGCAGGTAGAGCCTGTGAACTGTGTGCTAGATAGAAACGAAGAAGGATTGAGTTACCCTAGTATCCCACCACGAGTATTGACTGAGTGGGGAAATACACAAAGGGCATCTCTTCCTCCCACATCTCTGTACCACCTAGAGCAGAGGCCAGCCACAGCATGAAACTTTTTTTCTGAGAATCACTATTAGTGCAAGTTAGTTGGCCTCTTGCTGCTTTCAGAAATTCTGGAGACTCCTTGACGCATTCATAAATCCGCACAAGACATACTGTAAGTCAACTGCACCCATAACACAACTTTCACGCCACTAGGCTAATCAGTTCGGTCTTTTGTGCCAAAGCTGAGTAATTAAATAGAAATCCCTTTCTCTATATGCTTTTGAGACTGAAATTTGAAAAAGTGAAATATGAGTTTAAACATTTTGGCCGTTTTCATTTTGGGGCATCCAATGAAAACGTCCAACCTTCTTTGATCATATCTTTGCCCCTTTCAAATTTTCTCTTATTTAGTGTAAAATGAATTAGTGATCGAACAGATTGTCAAAATCAATCTCAAAGTGAAGAAACCAGCCAACCTCTAAATTATCAAACCATTGCACTTCATTGTCCCGTGAGAAATTTCACATGTGTTTGAAAACAGATACCTTTCAAAATAGTATGATTTCAAGATATGCAACACATCTTGACAATGTCTCATTTGCTTCCTCCTCAGATTTTCTTCTGTTCCATAGAGACACATCTATGGATAAATAGTGTAGGCTGATTTTCCAAAGAACATGCCCTCTTTCCTTCTCTTTAGTTTAGTTTATAATGAAAGCCTTCTATGGCTCAACCACTTTGACTGTACAGTTATCTTTGCATTCTAGCTTTTCTAAAGTGCTTGATAAAGTAGGTTATATAGGAAGTAAACTGAACAAAGAGGAAGAGACTCCTGATCAGCCTTGTTACATTCTTCTTCCTTTTCTGCAGTGTAATATGCTTTTAAAGCAGGCAAGCACTGTAGCACCGTTTCTGTTGCAGACAGAAGGGGCAGCCACCTTTGTGGGCATGTGCCACGGAAGTTCTATACACTCCATTTCTACAAATTAAAAACAAAAAAAGAACGGAGAGATATTGTCTTTTGGTAGAAGAGAACTAACTATATGCTTTCACAATAAGATGTCAAAACTCAAAGCTTTCATACCATTTTTAAGATAGTTCTGAATTGCATGGCACTTGCATTCAACTGAATCATTCTGCCATTCAGTTGTTTCAGCTTCTGGTAAACTGACCTGTTTCCCAAAGTTAACAGAGTTGATATGAGCTATATAGGATATATATAGCTTGTACTGAGCCGTTTTCTTTTATGCTGTTTTGAAATGTGGGAAGCAGTGATATCAGTTGCCTCATTGTTAACTGAGGTAAAAATCAAGTAAGCTGTTTTCAGTCCCTTCTGTCTTTGAAAAATAATGAAGAGTTACAGGGTGAAGCTTATCTCCCTTATTTGAAGCATCTGTTGTAATTCAGGGGAAAGTGCTAATTTAACACCATTAACTAAATGTTCCTGTGATTTCAGAGCCAAAATATTCTCCATAATGGTAGTTGCTTTTGTACACCCACAATGAGCCTTTTTAAAGTTCTAATTCTGGTAAGAACTTTGGAAGCAATTTTGTCACAACAATCTTGACTATAATAACTTAAATTATGAATCACACATGCTAGATTAAATTTTTTTTATATCTGCTGTTGTCACGAGATTTTCCTGACTTTTGATGGTGGTTTTTTTTTAAAGCTATAATTTGAGATGTCTGTCTGTTTTTCCTCAGCATCTGTATTTTGTACATTCCACATGAGTGACACTGGTTCATCTTTCTTTATACTTAATGGAAAATGCTTGATGACATAAAACACATTCAGATGTAAATTCACCAACTTTGCAAAGACAGTTTTTATACTCAGAGTGCTTACACCAGTTGTCATAAATAGAGTTGTACAGGTTGGACTTGTCTGGAATGGCATCCTTGGGGCCTGACCAGTCCCAGATGAGGGATGTTGCCAGACCAGGGGAGGTCATATCTGGCCCCCCCTTCCGCTACCACCCCCGTCAACCCTGAACTGGCTGCCGGTCTCCTTGCCACTTCCCTCCCTCGCTAGCCCCACTGCCCTGCCAGTCCCTTTCCCCCTTACCTGCAAAGCCAGGCAGCCCAGCTCCCTGTGCACCAGAGTCCTGGATGTGCCGGGCAGCCCCACTGCAGCGTGCCAGGTTCCTGGATGTGCTGGGCTCTTGGCCCCACTGATCAGCCCCATTGGGTTATAACTAATAGCTCAGCTGTGGCATGCCAGGCAGCCCGCTGCCAGACTTCCTCTGGGACTCTCTGGTCCTGGAACATGGAACTGCTGGACCAGGGAGTCGTGGTTAACAGAAGTTCAACCTGTACTTTTTTCTTTTTAACAATACCTTCACAGTTGCAATATTTTGAAGAGTCACTGTGAAAAGCATCCAGCTCAAAAAATAGATCTGCTCATTTTGAAAATTCAAAATGTTGTTATGGTTCAAGAGCTAGTGTTGTGTTTGGTCACTATGAGAAAGCACTGACTGTATGGTAGCTACATAACAAGTTGTAGCACCAAATATGCTATAAAATGGTTGTGAAGGAGAAGCAAGTATTGTTTTGACATTTCCAACTTCAGATGGACTAAAATTCTCCAGGAATGTATGAAACTAACAAGAAGCTATTAACAAAATACATTTGATTCATGAATCAATACTCATTTTGAAAATTTCCCATGATTTTTCTGCCAGGTGTCTTGCAGCAATATCCAGATTAACCTTTAATTTTTGTAAACTATAGAACAATCTTTGAGGCTTGGCTATCCTATCATAATTTAATTTTCATGTTGTTTCTGTTGAACTTTAATAGAATGTAGCATAAGGATGAAATTTACAAGATTTTAGTTGACTTTAATGTCTCAGTACTAATACCCTGAGTGAAGACCATATAACCTCAAGTTGTAGGTTTTCAGCAAATGATCCAACCTGGCAGTACAGTACTGATCCCAATTATTTAAGAATTACAGGCGCTAGGTGTTGACTAAAGATGCAGTTAAAGATGGCATAGATTAGAAATGAATACAAACGTATCACAAAAATCTTAATGTTTTGTTTCTGCTGTTGTGTAGCCAATAAGATGACTGTTTCTTGTTGCTGTCCTGAAATGATGTCCATCTATGCAGGCCCCTTAAGTCAATAGGTCTCTGTACACATGTAAAGATTCATTTGTGTGTTGGAATTCTTTGGGACTTCAGAGTGCTTATTACCTCACCATAAGTACCAAGTACTACAGATAGTCACTCTCAAATCTTGGAACAGCATATGGATATTTATCCAAAAGCTCAGATACTTGTCAATGAACCAAATTTCAGTTACTTGAACCAACTTAATTGACCCTCAGAAGCTGTCAAATGTAAAATTCTGAATACTTCACACTACACAGATGGGTATTTAGCCTCAAACAAAGCTGACATGTTTTCCATGGCTTTTATTACTTCATAAAATATTTGGTATGTGACATTTACAACATAATTAAAATGAACTGTATCCCTACTTGCCAATATTGGTCAATTGCCACAGTAATTAGAATATGATTGTTAATATAGCATTTTAAGATAGATCTAACTCAGTTCTCATTGAAGATAGTGAGAGTTTCTTTAAAGTGCTGCATAGTCCTGGATCAACCTCAGCTATCTGAGATTTTATGGCTTAGATAAGCATCCAAAATTTGGAAATCTGGACATTAGAGCTTAGAAAGAATAGGGATTCTTTATAATCAGGCTCATGTGTGTTTCCCTTCTCTCTCCTAGGTATGGAAATCTTCCGTTAGTGCAGTGATACTCAGATCTCAGTGGTTTAGGAGTCAAATTAATAGTTAACATTAACTGAAAAAGCCACAGTAATATGAATTCATTGTTTCATTTACTTGTATATATTATTATTATTTCATTCTCACAGCAAAAGGACTGACCGACTATTCTACAATTGATTAATAACATGGTAAATGCATCCTGACTGGTTAATATCTTATATTGGTTAATAATTAAATCACACAGTGTTTTAATCTCCTGTACTGCAAAGAGCTAAAGAGATACACTGAAGAGCCACTTCTTATGCCAAAGCCTGGGTTTCAGTATCACTGCCTTGGAGTGTCACAAGCTAATTAATCATGGGACTCTTGTTCGTATTTCAGACAGGCTGGGATTAGAGTAAAAGTTTGCAAAGGTTTGAAGATTTACTTTGGGATTCTTGCTTCATATCTTTATTGAATAAGTTAATTATTTTAATTAAATGGAGCACTGTGACATTTTTCACATATGCTATGATATTTTATAATCTAGTTTCAGAGTGTTACTCTTCATATCTCCTCCACTAAGAAGATCCTCTTCACATCTCCTCCACAATCTAAAGGAAGAAAATATTTGCAACAAAAGTTTTCCATAGAAAATTCTAACATCTGTATACTTGGAAAGATATTCATGTTGTAGTAATATTTATAGAAAATATATACTTTGAACATTTTAATGTTCTAATCTCTCTCTATATAAAAAAAATCCTGTGGGACAACAGAGTGACGTCATCAAGTCATTCGGTGTCCACAGGAACCAAGCCCCATCTACTCCCAGCCTGGCCCTCCACAGGCCCCATGTGCAGGCTGGGAACTGGGGTTGTCTGTGGCACTGGCTCTCTCCTTCTCTGTGGCCAGGGGGTAGAGCTATGACTGCCACAGCCTCAGCCCGGTCCTCCTCTGTGGCAGGGCAGGAGACCGGGGCTGGCCTGGGGACAGAGATGGGGACTGTCACAACATGGCCCTGGCCCCCTTTCCCAGCGGCCAGGCACAAAGATGGGGATTAGTACGGCCTGGGCCTGGCCCCTCCTGGTGGCTAGGGAGAGAGTCCAGGACTGATGCAGCCTGGACTTAGCCTCCCTCCTGGTTGTTGGGAGGGAAAGCGGCTGGGGAAGAGACCAGGACGGGCCCGAGGGGCCAGGGTAAGGGACAGAGTACTGGGGGAGGGGGCAGGCAAAGGCCTGAGGGAAGGGCTGGGGCCTCCCTGGAGGCTGGGAGCAGGGGGGAAGGGCATGAGTGCCCTTGGCCCGGGTATTCCCCTTCCCCTTTCCCGGCAGCTGGGAGCAGGGAGGGATGGAGAGCAGGGTCCGGGGCAGCCTTGGGCCCAGGCCCTCCCCAGCCAAGAGCAGGGTTGGCAAGCATAGTGAGCGGGGACACTATAATAGAAAAATAATATTATAAATAAGATTTTAGGGCATAGTTGTCAAAGAGCATTTGTTTACCAATACTTTCTTCTTCGAGGAGTGTCCTCCACCTTAGGTGCCTTGACACCTTGTGCTTCTTGACAGAGGCTTTCAATAGCAGTGTTCTGAGTGGCCATGCATGCGCTAAGGCCACCTCGCATAACTCCAGTTGGCTATCCCGTGTTCCCACCACTCCTCAGTTCCTTGCCATCGCTCACTGGCATGCTCTGCACCTCTGGCCAGTAACTATTGCTGGCCATTGACAATGAGCTGTTCCATTGTTCCTCTTCACTGCTGCAGGACCAAGATATGCCTTCAAAAGTGCTCCCATTGCAAACAACTTATGGCTCAGACACTAAAAGTTCAGAATCTTCCATTAAAATTATTTCTGATGGAGATATCCCTGCTACCTGCCTTGGGACCTGAGTCCAGAATGTCTCCAGCAAGGCAATCACTTACTGCTGCCTCAGACAAGACACCATGGCCATGGCCACAACCAAGGACCACCTAAAGTCCTAGGTCAGTTTCTGCTACAGACCTCACTGGCATTCCCTTCTCAGACCACTTACCTTTGGTGGTGGCTGCAATCATGCAATGGATATCCGGGCATCCCATTCCAAAGATAACCACCCATACTCACCATCACCACAGATGGCTCCTGATGGGATGGAATGGTCATCTTGGAACCAAGACCACTCAAGGATGATGGTCATCAGCAGAGATCACTTTATATATAAACATACTAGAACTCAGGGCAGTCCAGAATACCTGCTAGCACTTTTTCCCATTTATTCACAACACTGCCATCATCATCCTTGCAGGCATGACCTGCATATCATACATAAACCACCCTGGAGAACCTGCTCATTTCTCTTGTGCATCAAAGCCATGACTCTCTGGAACTGGTACATTTCCAACAAGATGGATAGAAGATCACAGCACCACTGCAGATGGCCTGAGCAGGCATTTTGCACAGACACATGAGTGGGAAATGGACTGTCCAGCCCTCCATGTTATCTTCAGCCAATGAGGATTCCCCAAAATAGACCTCTTTGTGTCCGCACACAATACCAAATGTTTGTGCTTCTGTTCTTTGGCAGTACTTGGTCACCAGTGCTTGGACAATGTATTACTCATAAAATGGCAGGTGTCACTGCTGTAATGCATTTCCCCTCCATCTTCCTACTACTGTAAGTATTACATAGAATCAGTTGCAGCATGTCAAGAGTTATTCTGCTCATGCCCGATTGGCCATGACAAACATGATTCCTCTACTTGGCACAGATCACAGATATCAATCATGATGCTGCTACTTCCCCATCTGCTTACACAGGACAGGAGCTATGTCATTCACCCCAAGCTGGGGATTCTTTAGCTGAAAGCCTGCTAATATGTGAATAGAAAACTTACATGAAGACTATTTCCAGGAGTTGAAAGACATCATTGTAAACAGCCTAAGCCGAGCGCATGCAAAAACACCCAGAAATGACTCCTGTATTTCTCCTGGCCTCACAGCATTTCTTTTTACTCTAATCCTTTACCAAACATCCTGGGATATCTCCTGAGCCTCAGAAAAAATTAGACCTCTCCAACAGTTCCATAAAAGAGCACTTGGCCACAATTACTTCATTGCACCACAACTTAGATGTACCTTGAACTTTGCCCACTGCAATACCATTTCTTTTTGTCTACTACCGAGTGCTTAAGGTGTGAGGCCATCTCCAAGCAGAGACTGTCCAAATGGATTTCCAGCTGCATCCAACTATGTTACCAGCTAAAAAATGGCTCTGCTCCACCCACAGTTAGTGTTCATACCACCACAGCGCTCTCAGCAGCCTCAACCTTCCTTCACAATATGCCAGTTGTAGACATTTGGAGGGCTGCCACTTGAGCTTCCATTCACACTTTCATGAACCACTATGCTCTGGAATAGCATTCTACCACCGACACTCAATTTGCATCCCCGATACCATCCACAGTCCATACGACCATTCTGAAACCCCTCTCCCTTTTGAGGGTATGCTCCATAATCACCTAGGCTGTGTCCAGACTCAGGGGTTTTTTCGAAAAAAGTAGCCTTTTTTCGAAAAAACTTCACCTGCGTCTAGACTGCAGCCGCGTTCTTTCGAAATTAAATCGAAAGAACGCGGCTTTTCTTTCAATGGCGGTAAACCTCATTTCACGAGGAAGAACGCCTTCTTTCAAAAGTTCCTCTTTCGAAAGAAGGCGTTCTTCAATGTAAATAGGGTTTCTTCGAAAGAGAGCATCCAGACTCACTGGATGCTTTCTTTCGAAAAAGCAAGCCGCTTTTTCGAAAGTTCAACGTGCAGTCTAGACGCGCTCTTTCGAAAGAGGCTCTTTCGAAAGTATCTTTCAAAAGAGCCTCTTTTGAAAGAGGCTTGCAGTCTAGACATAGCCCTAAGGTGGAGCATCCACAGGGACACTATTTGAAGATGAAGAGGACACTTACCTTGTGCAGTAACTGAGGTTCTTCAAGATGGTTGTCTTTGGGTGCTGTACCTCTTCTCCTCCCGCCCCCTGCTTTGGGGTATTCAGTGATCCTCTTTAGCAGAGAAAGAACTGGGGGTCAGTTGGTCATGCATGCAGAGTAGCCACTCGGAATCACGTGACATGGTCTCTGCAGACGCATTGCCAACCATGGCAGTGCTACCAAAAGTCTCTAATGAGAAGCGCAAGGTGCCAAGACACCTAAGGTGGGGCACCCACAGGCACAACCATCTTGAAGAACCTCAGTTACTACACAAGACGAGTAAGCTTTTCTTCGCTACATTTCCCCATGTGTATTTTTACATTATTATTTAACACTTTAAGAAAAAGCTAGCATTGATCCTTTAAATTGTATGATAGAGGCATATCTATAAGCTCTGGTCACCAATCATTTGTTACAGAAAGATAAAGAGTTACAGTTACAGGCAAATGCATTGCAAAACCACAGACATCAAAATCTGTAAAATGGCTTTTAATTTAGCCTGCATAGATTCATTTGTTGTAGTTGGAAACAAGCATTTGGCTACAGACTGATGGAAAAACTGACTACTGGTGCAAAAAGACTTTGGAGCCTATTCTACTTTATATACCATGTGTGGTTAAAAATGGAAAGACCAACAACTTGATGGTCTGTTGTTTTTGAAAGATGGGAACATAATATAGGCAATGTTAAAAAATACACCAAAGCAAACACTTTAAGGTTTGTATCTCTGCAACTGTTTCCCCTAAAAGAATGGGTAGATATAAAATGTAATTCATTAACTAGATAAAAAAGGGAAATATGAAACATTTTACTACTCATGGTACATTCTGTTTTATTCTGAGTCATTATGTAAGACAAGATTGCATTTTTCTATCTATTCCTTTTTAAACTGCTTGTCCATGACAAACTTTAAACTTACATATGCTAAAAGATAGTTCTCTGTTATGCCTTGTACATTTTCAGGCTTCACTGTATTCTTTAAATAACTAAATGGTGTAATCTCTTGGGGGTTCCAGTGCTGTCTCTGCAGGAATTTAAAATTGGATTAATTTTACATTCACATCTTTCACTACCAGTAATTAGGATTCCACAGCCTTGACTAATCTGTTTCTGAGGAAGCCATTTCAGGACATTATTTTGCTCTTTTTTTTAAAAGAAAGAGGAGTTGTATTCATTAGATTCAATATCCAGTTGTATATTTGAGGCGTTTAATTTCTGTGTACTTTAGAAATAATCAACAGTGAAACTATATGCATATGGTAGAGTAACATTTTGCTTAGATACCTGTAATACACATGGGTTTACGTATCCTCAGAAATAATTCTGGGAAGGGTTTCTATAAAATGGTCAATCTACCCAGGCAACTTAAGAAGTGACTTGTATGTTTTAAAATGAGGTGTTTGCAACTTTCATACAAAGTTCTCCCTTTTTTTCAAGGACAAGGCATCTGGTTAATAGACAGAATAGGGAAAGAACAAGTTAAAAGTTACTTAGGCAAATTATTTTCAACCTGATGAAATACATACTGCAGGAGTTGACTGAGGAGATATTGGAGATATTAGAACATGGGAGAGGTTCCAGAGGACTGGAAAAGTAACAATCCATACAAAGGAAAATAAGGAAAACCCAAGGAATTACAGACCAGTCATTTTAATACCCAGAAAGATAATGGAGCAAATAATTAAGCAATGTATTTGTAAACACCTAGAAGATAAAGGTAACAGTTGGCATTGATTTCTCAAGAACAGATCTCATCAAACCAACCTAACAGCTTTCTTTGACAGGGCAACAAGCCTTGTGGATAGAGGGAAAGTGGTAGATACGGTATCTCTTGATTTTAGTAAGGTTTATGAAACTGCATCACATGACCACCTCATAATCAAACTAAAGAACTAGAACCTGGTTGGATCACCATTCCAAGAGAGTAGTTATCAGTGGTTCATGCTCAAGTTGGAAGTGGGGTCTCATAGGGATAAGTTATAGGTACAGTTCTTTTCAATGTCTTTATCAGTGATTTAGATAATAGCATAGGGTATGTCTACACTACCACCCTAGTTCGAACTAGGGTGGTAAGGTAGGCAACCGGAGTTGCAAATGAAGCCCGGGATTTGAATTTCCCGGGCTTCATTTGCATAAATCCGGGCGCCGCCCTTTTAAATGTCCGCTAGTGCAGACTCCGTGCTGCGTGGCTTCACGCGGCACGGACTAGGTAGTTCGGACTAGGCTTCCTAGTCCGAACTACCATTACTCCTCGTGAAACGTGAAACGAGTAGTAACGGTAGTTTGGACTAGGAAGCCTAGTCCGAACTACCTAGTCCGTGCCGCGTGTAGCCGCGCAGCGCGGACATTTAAAAATGGCGGTGCCCAGCTTTATGCAAATGAAGCCTGGGAAATTCAAATCCCGGGCTTCATTTGCAACTCCGGTTGCCTACCTTACCACCCTAATTCGAACTAGGGTGGTAGTGTAGACATACCCATAGGGAGTACATTTATACAGTTTGTGAACAATACCAACTAGGGATAAGAGGCAGCAGAGAGTGGTGATGGGGGGCTCTTTGGGAGTGGGGCCAGGAACACACTGGCTGCTCACCCTGCCCACATGGACTATTGAATAGCCGTGTAACTGATAAGATTTCATGAGGTTACATGAAATCTTATGAAGTGGGTCTTTGCCCATGAAAGCTATGCTCCAATAAATCTGTTAGTCTATAAGATGCCACAGGACTTCTCTTTTTTTTTATGAGTTCTCATGATATTCTATTACACTATGTCTAATATCTGTGAAGAGCTGTGAGGGCTTTGGAGGTTAGAATTATAATTTAAAATGATCTGAACAAACTGGAGAAATGGTCTGAATAAACAGGATAAAATTCAATGAGGACAAATGCAAAGTACTCTACTTAGGAAGGAAAAAAGAATTGCACACATACAAAATGGGAAATGAGTGCCTAGAAGGAGAACTGCAAAAAGGTAAGTGTGTGTGTGAGAGCGAGAGATGCTGAATCACAAGTTAAATATGTATTGACAATGTGACACTCACAAAAAATGAAACACTCATTCTGAGATGTAGTGTTGTAAGCAAGACATGATAATAATTCTCTCACTCTACTCCGCACTAATTAGCCCTCAGCTTCAGTATTGTGTCCAGTTCTGGGTGCCACATGATGTGGACAAATTGGAGAAAATCCAGAAAAGAGCAACAAAAGTTATTAAAGGTCTAAACAGTGTGACACATGGAGCCCCCTGGAGTGACACCAATATGATGGCATACATATGCCACTGCTGATCTGCAGTCTGGATATATCCTCTCTTCCTTTACACACCTGGCCTTAGTTAGCCTTTTTACTCATTTCTACTCTAGTTAGTTAGTGCATTAGTTACTGCTTTGGTCTCAGACAGTCTCTCTCTCACGCGTTTCCTTCCCCGGACTGCATGCCTCAGTTGCAGAGGTTTAAATCCCTTATGAGTTGTGGGACGTCCATGCCCAGGTTCAAGACAGATAATTCCTTTTGAAGTGCTTGGGAGAAGGGCATCAAAACAGGTAAATGTAGCATTTGCCAGAGTTTCTGGCCAAGGACTAAAGAAATAAAAGGAAAAATCCTCTTAAACTTTTCTTGATGGAGGCAACACTCAGACCCCAACTGGCAAAGATGGCACTGGTGCCGTCCAGTGCACCAGCGTCAGTGTGGGACTTCTTGGTGCCAAAGAAGATATCCTCAAAGGAGGGCTATCATCACTCCCATGTGTGCATATAGGATGTGAGTGTTCAGCACTGATCCCATTCCCCAGTACTGCACAAAAAATAGAGATGACAGACCAGAGTCAGTCCCCAGCTAGGCCTATGCACAAGAGTTCTGGGAAGGTACGCTCTATGTTGGGGTCCTCCAAACCAGTGCACCGTGTACTGGAACCATTGACTTTGGCTTCAGGGAGGAGCTCATTGAGTCTGGTACCATTAGATACACCAGTAAGGGAAGTTTAGGAGCAGGATGTGGATCTCCTCACCATACCTAACACATTTGAGGCTGTGACCTGATTGAATTGACCATGTAATCTCTTCTGTGCAGTTTCTGTTCTTGTTCAGGCAGGACCAACAGCACAGCCTCATCACTGAATTCGGCACCAGCTTCAGCTGAGGAAAGAGTACCAGTCATTTACCCAGATCCTTACCCTTTTGTGAACCAACTGCCCCAATTTTACTATGCCTGGACCCAAATTACATCCAATTGTTGGCTCCTGATCACAGTGGAATCAGGATACTCTATCCTGTTCTGTGCTTTCCCAGCTTCCCACTCCCTTTGCCTGGTCCTCTTCAGGGAGTCCTCTCATGAACAACTTCTGCTATAGGAGGTGTATTCACTTCCTGAGTTAGAGACAATAGAGGAGGTTCACATAGGATTTGGGAGCAGGAGTTTTTATTCACAGTACTTTCTTATCCTCAAGGCAAAGAGAAGCCTCAATTCCTTCAGAAGGAAGAAGAGGTTCCAAAAGGTCTCTTTGGCTTCCATTATCCCTTTCCTGAGTCTGGGAGATTGGTATGCTGCCCTTGAAATGAGAGATGCATACTTTCATATATCCATCATTCTGACCCTCAGGAGGTTTCTCTGCTTTGTAGTAGGTGTTTAAGCGCTACCTGTTCAGGGTGCTTCTTTTCGGCCTCTCATCAGCCCCCAGTGTGTTCACAAAATGCAAGACAGTGATTGCAGCCTACCTGCACAGACTATGGGTACAGGAATTTCCGTACCTCAATGACTAACTCATTAAGGCCAAGTCACGAGAGCGAGAGCACGCTGAGGAGCATACGGCCCTGACATGCACTACAGTCCTGAAACTGGGTCTTGTTCTCAATGTACCCAAATCCACTTTGATGCCTACACAGTTAATAGAATTTATAGGTGCTCTCATGGATTCACAGAGTCTCCTTGCCTGAAGCCCAATTCCAGACCTTAAAAGATGTTATTGAGACTTTCTACCAATTCTCCGTGACAATGGAACAGAGTTGCCTAAGACTCTTAAGACACATGGCAGCATGCACATAGGTAGATCAGCAAGAAGGAACTGAGTAGGTGGTGGGTCGTCAGTGGATACACTGTTATACCGGCACCAAGCCAATGGGCTCCACAGCTGACCTAAGGGGAACCACAAGGGAAAACTTTCCAATGACTATGCATGCAGCGTGCACCCGCCTATTGGAATGGACAGGAGCAACACATCTCCAAGAACAGTTACGAAAGGTAGGCAACAGGTTTTTTTCAAGTACATAATAGGTTGCTACAAGAATGAGGGGGAGAATTGTTCTTAACCTATGAAGATAGGACAAGAAGCAATAGGCTTAAATTGCAGTAAGGGAAGTTTAGATTGGATGTTAGGAAATACTTCTTAACTGTCAGGATAGTTAAGCTCTAAAATAAATTGTACAGGATGGTTGTAGAATTTCTATCACTAGAGATTTTTAAAAGCAGGTTAGAAAAATAGCTGTCAGGATTGGTTGAGATAATACTTAGCCATGCCAAGACACTGCACAATATGACCTTTCAAGGTCCCTTTCAATCCCTATGATTACTAGGTCTTTTATGTAGAGCTTGAAGTGAATGTGTATGTAGTGTTACACCTGATCGAATTCTGCAACCATACTATAGCTCCAAATGGAACAGTTGCAGAATTCCACCGGGGTAGTGGTGTGTTTTCATGTACGTGAAATGTACAACAGAAAACCTGACAAGCAGTTTTGACAGCTGCTTGCTGTATTTAACATACCCCTACAATTTCACAGACAATGACAACATTTTTTTCTGACCTCAGGAAGAAATTATGTAGGAACCCCCACAACTGTAGTGTCTCCTGTCATCTTCTGTTGATTTTATAGTTTCCAAAACAACCACTTGGAGGGCTTAATGAGAAAATCTGTCAATTGTTTGGCAGTAGTAGTAAAAAAGTAGCTGTTTGTTGCTTGCTGCTGTAATATATGCATGTCAGGAGGCCATTTCCCATGTATGTTTGCACCACGAAGAGCATTCTGAATTAGGAAACTAGTGGCTGTGTCTAATAGACTCCCAGAAAACAGCAGGTATCACATTTCAGGCATCATATAGTACCCCAATGTCTGTGACTCTGTAACTCTGAAATGCTGGCTGTTCCCTCTGGGCGGCGCTGTTGCCTCCCTGGCTGTCCCTCTGGGCAGCGCTGTTGCCTGAGTATGGGATGTGCAGCGGTGACGTGAAGCGTGACAGCGGCTCCAAGCCTCGCTCCCTGGCTGTGAACGTCACCGCCCCGCCCCCCTTCGCCTCCTGCAGTGGCCCTCGGCTGACTTCTGTGCCGCTCAGCCGGGCCGTTGAGTGGGAGCAAGCGGCGCAAGCAGCCATTTGGGCTTCCGTGCGGTGGCCCAGCCGAGCGGTGCAGAAGTCAGCCAAACGCCACAGCGGGAGATGAAGGACGTGATGTATGTATGGGATGTGCACAAAGAATTATAAAATGTATACTAGAATTATGTTCTTAAAATGTGTGGTTTTGAGAAGAAATGCATATGTACAGTGACCTGGGCTTGTCTGGCCAGCCTGTTCATTAGGCAGGGACAATGAAGGTTAATTTATCTATAAGATAAACAAAGCCATTTATCTATAAGATAAACTAAAAAAGAGAGGAGGTACGATAAAATTATCACCATCAGAATGAAAACTTCACCAGACCCCATGGCATCTCTTTCCAATAGAAGAGGAATTACAGATATTCACTGGTACAATGCTTTAAAGTCTGTGAACAAATACTGATAGCCTGTTTCCACATATTGCCAATGTGGATTATACAGCATGGACTCAAAACAGTGGAAGGCTTATTTTCTATATGAATCAGCAGGACACTAGGAAGTCAAATGAAAAGGAAAGACTAGAAAGAGGCCTTCTTGTCTCTTGTAACAAGGTCGATGAACATTCAGGCAGAAATAAAAAGCCATTTTGGTGTCTATCACTTGGGAGCTTCGAGAGGACAGAGTTCTTGAAATCAGAGAAGAGTCTCTGGGGAAATCCTGCGAGACAAAGATTGTAACTTACTGGTGCTAAGTTTTAATCATAGAATCATTTATTTGATTTCACTTTTGGTTGCTTGTAGCCATTTCTATATTTACTCCTTACACTGGGAGTCACTTACACTTTTGACCTTTTGTTTAATAAACTTCTTTGATTTTTGCTATAAACTTATTCAGTGCTGTGATTTAAATTATAATAGTCATGAACCCCAATTAAATTACTGTCTCTCGAAAGTATCAGTGCAATTACATAAAGTTCTGAGAGTACTACAGCCTAGGAAGACTGGGTGCTACAGAACAGATGGTTTTGGAGAAATTTGTGATTGAGAGGATATTGGGCATCACTGTGCAAAAAGAAACTTGGTGGTAGAAGCCAGGGTATGACATGAAGGCTTGTAATGCTGGTTGTTAGTGTGTGGGCTGTGAGTCTCAAAGTAGCATTTAAGCCATTCAGAGTTGCAGGATGCACAGTGACACTACCCTTTACCAGTTTGGATGGAATCTTAAAGCCTCACAGCCAAGTCTTTGCTTTCTTCCATGAGTACTGCATGTAAAGGAAGAACCCATGAAAAGGTCTACAGAGCTCCAAAGAAAAACATAAAGCCTCTGGTCTTATTTTAGTGTCAGCAGCTATAGAAAATATTTCAGAGATGCAAAGTTGCTATTTTGAGAGTCTCACAACTACCGTATTTTCCGGCGTATAAGACGACTTTTTACACTAAAAAACGTCCCCCAAAAATCGGGGGTCGTCTTATACGCCGGGTATAGAACGTACCTGTGCTGATACTGGTCCCCAACACGGTGCTCGGGGCTGGCCCCGGGCACATGGCGCACGATGAGCGCCGGCGGGGGGAGTGCCGGCTTCGGGCGTGCGGCGCTTGGCGGGGGGAGCGCCGGCCCCGGGCGCGTGGCACTTGGCGGGGGGAGCGCCGGCCCTGGGCGCACGGCGCTTGGCGGGGGGAGCGCCGGCCCCGGGCACGCGGCGCTTGGCGCGGGGGGCGCTGGCCCCGGGTGCGCAGCCCTTGGAGGGGGCACCGGCCCCGGGTGTGTGGCTATGGGGGGGGCCGCCCCCGGGTGCGCAAGTACGATAAATCAAATTTGATGTTATTAAATGGTGTTGCCTCGGAAGGGGGGGTAGTCTTATACGGTGAGTATAGGCCAAAACCTATGTTTTAACTGGAAAATTAGGGGGTCGTCTTATACGCCCAGTCGTCTTATACGCTGGAAAATACGGTAATAAAAAATATGCAGTTTTTCATAATTCAGCCCTATAATCTCTGCAGTACATGGTTACTTTAGCAAAAAAGTATTTTATATTTGCTAGTATAATAAATGCCATCACAAAATGAAAAATAAAACTCTAGATTGCTGTGTGTGCCTTAGTTGAAGTACATTTTTATGTTTTATAGAAGAAAGCTAAAATAAATCATTGTAAAAATAAATCATTGTAAAATTTCTATTTTACCAAAATTATATGCAGCTGTTTATTGAAATGGCAGTCCAATTAAACTTGACCATGCATAATGATGATTAAACAAAGAGCATATTGCACTAAGTCAGACGTATTAATAAAACTATATTGCAGATGGAATAGTTAAGAATTGCACAGTTTAAACAGTGAATAGTGATCATATCAACCTGCAATCTAATTTAACTCAGATTGTAAATGTTTTTGCTATGAAACACTAACAAAAGGAAGTGGGTTTGGCCCACGAAAGCTCATCATCTAATAAACCATCTTGTTAGTCTTTAAAGTGCTACATAGTCCTGTATTTTGCTTCAGCTACACCAGACTAACACGGCTACATTTCTAACAAAATCCAGTGATTCAGCGAATTGAAAATGAAATGAACCCATAATGACAAATTAAATTAAGGTTAAATATATGCATTGTATCAGTGATGTTCTAGCCTGCCACTTGGGTGTCATCTTTCATGAATTCTTCACTGTCCTTTGCCCCATGTGTAAAGCCAAATTGAAGTATAAATCCTAACAGTTTAATATAGCTATTTTCCTAGAAAGCTGAAAATCATTTGTGCCCCAGTTTCCCATATTCATTCTTGCAACCCCATCCTCTCTGGTCCAACTTCCATTCCATCCCTTAAGAATCCATTCAGAATGCAACCACTAAGGTGAGTGTCTTTGCTATCTCACAGTAACTCCCAACCCTTTTCCATAACTCCACATCACCCGTTGATGATATTTTTCATCCTTGTCTTTAATATCCTTTGTATTTCTGCCCTTCTCTGCTTATCTGCACTTGTGTCTTACAAACATTTCCCTTTATCTAGTAACGCTAGGTTTACACTCATATCTGCTTCTCCAATAAATATCTTTGCACTGCACTAATCTGGAGCTGAGTACTGACACTGAGAAGGGAACTTGTCAGTCCTGTGCTCTCTGACTCTCCAGGTTCTGTGGCAGAAGTAGTCTTATTTGAATACAGAGGAACAAATGCTGGACTAGGAAGAGGGAATAGGGAAGCTTAGAAGGGAAGAAAAACAGTGTAATTGGGAACAGGGGCAGGAAGTTGGGAAGGGCCTGGGACTAGAATCAGAGAAGGAAAATGCTTGCATTGGATAAGGAGTAGGAGGATGGGACTGGTTGTGGCTCAACAAGGATATTAGAATGAGGAGGTCAGGAAACAGATCTGACAAGGTAACTATAATGGGGCAGCACTTACCTCTCACAAGCACCCTGATCTGTCTGAGTGCATGTGCCTGCCCTCTCTTCCATTCAAAGCCCTCCAGCCGAGTCTCTCACACACAGATTGTACAATCAAACGAAACCCTTCCTGGGTATACTTTTAACAGGGGTCCATCTTGGTGCCCTCCGTATTGTATCTCAGAGTCTGTTTTTTCACTCTGTATGAGAGTGGTGCCCCCAGAGCATCCTCTCCTGGAGACAGCATTCTTGCCGCTAGTTCAGGCTTTATTTCAAATTCCAAGCAGAGTCCATCAGTCTATAGTCGGCTCTCTCCATGTACCTGTCTGCAGTGCTGCCACTCTCTCAGCTAGCCAGCCTGCCTCACAGTTGGCACACCTTGGAGGCTCTAGAGACAATGACTACATCTGGTCCCTGCAGTTTCTTTTATAGGGCCTTCCTGGCTCTGATTGGACACTTTTCTTGCAGCTACTCTATCCTGGTTGAAGGACTTCTCTATAGCCTCTTTGGAGTGGGGTATAGCAGGACCACAGGGTCTCCTGCAGGGGCCTCAGGGTCTGATCCACCCCATCACACTAACAAGGAACTGGAGTGCAGATGAGAATTGATGCTGGCTAGGCAAAGAAATTGGAGAAAAAAGCCATTGGGTCTGCATAATTATGACTCTGACTGCCATGAACAGCATTAGATTACAAAGATCCTCTGAAGATCTTAAGGAGTGTAGAAGACAGGCATACAAGGCTGAATTTCAGGTCTGAAAAATGTCTCATCTATGGCTAGTGCTACACGACAGCTTTTTCCGATTGTTTTTTGGAAAAGGCTTTTCCGAAATTTGGCCCGTCTACATGGGGCCAAATTTCAGAAAATCCCCCTCTATCAGAAGATCCCTTCTTCCTCATGGAATGAGGAAGATAGGGCATCCAAAAGAATGTGTTTGCACTTCCGCCAAAAAAAGTGGAAGAGCAAATGCATTCCCTGGATGTTGTGGATACCTCCGGTATCCCGGAAAAGCCCTACAGTGTAGACATACTGTATGGGTTAATTCAATGACACTTGTAAAACAAACCAATATGCAAGACAAGTGGAATCATTGGGACAATTAATAACCCTCTATCTGTAAAATGTATACAGACAAAATGAGAATGTGGCAGTCTTTGTTAGGACAAACATACAGGTTTTTAAAAAAGCTAACAGATTAAAGATGATCCCTACAATCCAGTGAACTGGAATCCAGAATGTAGTCACACATTCTGACTATTAATAGCAAAAGGAAGTATCTTTTAAGGTAATATTTATGGGAAATGCTGTTCAGCAAAAAACTAGACAACCATAATGATCATGTATAAAATCTTCCAGAATTGTTAGAGATTCAAAACATCTCTAGTTTGCTAAATATCAGCTAATTAAAAGCACACTTTCTGTAGTTTGTGTGTGATATTTTTAAAAAGTACATAGATAACAGAAACAGAAGCAGTAAAAGGTTATGTGACACTTTTCTGTGGATTAGAACCTGACCCTGCAAAGGCTTGAACATTTACTCAACTGTGTAGGTTGAATAGTCCCATTGACTAAGCTCAACTGAGATTAACCATTCTATGTGTAATGCATAAAATTAATTGTGTGTAAGACTTTTCAGGCTCAGGGCCTGACATGGCAAGGAGCTTTTAATGCTTTGACAGGTATTTCACTAAACATTTTAGCACGTGGTGGAGCATCCTGGTCTGGATTTTTTGGGGTTTTTTTTTATTGCCCAGATGTGTCAATCAATGTGAGACTGTAAGCAGGCTCACCTTCTAGCCATGGAAACCCTGGCTGGCAAGGCCTCCTAGAGACCGAACAGCACACACCCACCCTATCAAGGTACTTTCACCAAACATCATCATCATCATCATCATCATTATTATTATTTATTTATTATTTATTAATTTATATTTATCATTTATTAATTTATTAAGGTACAACACAATGAAAGAGTAGATAAAAGGGGCTTTCTTCTTTCTCTGTGTCTCAGTCTTTTGCACTCTGAGCTATTACCTCATTAACTCATCATTAACTCATCAGTCTCCCTTCAGCTGCAAGTGACCCCACTAACCTTCTGCACCCACTCAGGCCACTTCACACCGTCCTGCTCTAGCTGTCTAGTGCTCTGCATATTCTAAGTGACCTGGGTGCAGTCTCCCAAAAGGGGATCTACTTAGAAGTACTAGGAGCAATATCACAGTCTGTAATGTGATATGCAGAGCACTCCACTTCTAGATCACTGATTCCAGCCTAGCTGTGGTCAGCATTTAAAAGCTGTTACTCTCCATCCTGTGTGTAAACAAATTGATTGTTTCAGGGCAGGTCCCAATAGACAGCTCCCAGGTACTACTCAGTAATGTCACATCATGAAAAGTATTACTATAATTCATAGTCTATTTGGCAGTCTCCATGGAGAAGGCCAAAATTCAGTGGAAAATTAACCAAACTATGTGACCTTGTTCTCAAGATCAGAGCTGGCCCATAACCCAATGAAATAAATGTCTGAATGATGTTTGTGTGTATGATGGGACAAGGTAGTTTGCATTGCTGCCTCCAAAGCTGCTACTTTTATAAAGTAAGTGCACATAAGTGTGGTGTGTGCAAGGTAGAGAGAGACACACACACAGAGAAATATATATTGTAAAGAAAAAACAGCTACACAGAGTGACAAAGACATTATGATAAATCAGTGAACTCAATAAAATTATCAGGAGATGTAAAACATTTTCCCAATACAAATATCAGATATGATATATAGTTCATTAATTACATATCTCATTTTGTATTATTTATGCTAAAAATCCATAAACACTACCTTAATTTACTGTGCAGCAGCTTGCACATAATATCGATCATAACCTATAATTAAATATTTTCTCTGAGAGATTTTGCTTCTACATGAAAGAACAGTCAGAAAATATTTTGCTCTATTGTAATGAGTGTCTCTGCCTCGGTCCTACTTCACAAATCCATTTCTTTCAGTGTTTTTTCCTTTTGCCTTACTTTTTCCTTTTCACATTAGCTATGGTCTCTTGTCTTGGGGTGACCAATAATGTTGCACTTTGCAGACACATTGTTTAAATAACTGATATATGAAGGAGGTGGTTTTGATATGGCACTTATATTTAGCTATTATGTCTAAATGGCTATCCATCAATCAATTGGAATTTTAATGTGTGAATGTTCATTATTATTTTATTGTTTAAATATAATGAATGGAAAGAAATAACAGCTGTTGTTTATTTCATATCTATAACTTGTGGTTTGTTTGCTAACCCACTCTCACACTGTCAAGATGTTTCTCACAAACATAAGGCAATTAATTCTTCTGTATGCCAGAAGGTGCCACTGCAGCACTCGCTGACAAACAGCAAAGACTCACTGCAGGAGAATAAGGTATGAATATTACTAGGTCTATTTTTTGACTGTGTGCCACTGAGCATGCATTAGTATAAAAGTCAAAAAGGTTTGTGAAATAACTTACTGGAAATAGAATGAGATTTTACAATTTGCAGTACTACTTATATTTTTTGCTATCGAAATGATCAGTTGTTGGAAATTAAAGGAAACAATTATTTTATAGTATACTTTCATTCACTGAGTACACCGTGCAGCATTTTCCAGCACAGTTAATCATGCGAAGAGCCGTGTTACAAATGCCAGCATAAATATATTTGTTCTTTCACAGAAGGGATTCCTAGAAAAGACTTTTCTCCAAGACTTGCTGCTATATTTCCCCACTGGATAGATCACTTTATTTTAAAAAGTCTCCCAAAGTCATTGTGTCATTTCTTAAAATTACAGTTATATGTAGAGAAGTGTTATATGTATCTATTGATGTATCATTATTTGTTTTTCTTTTAAATGAGTTAGCAGTGAGTAGTCCATCACTAAGTTTACAAACTACACTTCTTCCTAGTTAATGAAATAAAGTGCTGGAAAATACTTCCCAAATAAACCTATCTGAAAAACTGATTTTTTTAAACTATTTTGGAGTAGTTTCAAAATGTTACCTTTTGGCAGCAATGATACTTGCTAGTGACAGAGGAGAAGTCAGAGGAAGGTGACTGAGAAGACACTGACAGCCAAAAAAAATCCCAATTGATTATCTAGAAAGAAATACAATAAGAGGAAGACGCTTTACTAAAAGCACATCTTTTGGACAAGCTTTCTATTAATTAATTGTAAGCCCTGGGAGATAAAGTGATGCCTAAATAAGGAAGAAAGCAAAGCAATGGATACTAGATGTAAACTGTGTGTGGGGGGGCGGGGTAGAGCGTTGTTGTAATTTAATAACATATCCTAAAATGCCAGTGTCACTGAAAAGTCTACAAAAATATACTCCTTAACTGTAAAGTGTGCAGGACTTCCTGGTAGATTTTTTTTCAGCAATGGAAAGTATATGAGGGTGATGAAAGTTATTAATATCAAGTGGCATGTAATACAAATTTTGTGAGTAAATATGTTCTTATGGAAATTATTAAGGGCTATGTCTATACTAGGGCTGGAAGATGTAATTTTCTGACCAAGCAGATATACCTGTGCTTGGGCTGATTGAGCAAAAAAAAGGAACAGTGGGAGAAAACTGCCAGGGTGATCCTGTCCAAGATTCTAAGTACAGACAGGAAACATGCCATTTGCAGTGGATGTGTACCTGGCACCGCTGCAAATGGTGAAATTCGCTAATACTGAGAGCCATGGCTCCCAGCCCCCTGGTGAGCGCCCTGCAGCTCCCGAACTCACCACAGCTCCCAGGAGCCTCAGGTAACTCACTGCAGCTCTGGGCAGCCATGGGGAATTTACTGTAGCTGTCAAGAGCCACAGGGAATTCACTGCTGCTTCGAGCAGCTGCGGTAAGTTCGCTGTGGCTCCGGGCAACTGTTGGGAACTGACCATAGCTGCCAGGAGTCGCAGGGAACTCACCAAGTGTCTGGGCAGCTGCAGGGGGCTGGGAGCCATGGTGAGTTCCCCGCATATCCTGATTCCCACCATCCTCGGTTCCCAGACCAGGACAGGAGATCCCTGTGAATATGTGGAACTGCAAATAGCAATTCCATGAATTGTGAGAGTCTCCTGTGCTTAAGGCAGCCAGCTCCTTTCTCTTGTCATGCCACCATGACTATGCTATTGTTAGGAGTTTAAAAGCACATTAATTTAGTAAGACCCAGTATGTCTCTTCTAGTTGGAAATTGTATCTTACTACTCCAGTGTAAATATAGCCCTCAGGGTTTGTGAGGGTTTTTTTTGTTTTTGTTTTTTTGTTTGTTTTTTTGAGAATATATCTAGTCATACAGTTGGTATTACTCACTACTTTCTATTAGTATATTGCATCATCTCACAGTTTTCCCGTTGTTAATGTATCTGTGCATCTTTAATGTAAGGAATGCGTTCCTGTAAACTTCTTGGTTAAGGACTACAGCATCAATGTGGCCTAATGCAGCTTCTGGCACAAACAGTAGACATATCCCAAGTCTAAGTTACTTCCTCAGCTAGGATCTGTGCCTTAAGGTTAATAAGTTTTATAATCTAATCTTAAAGTTCATCTAAATCATGTGGTGCTTTACATCTTGTGACATTAGACTATCATGACATTTCCAGTGTATTCCTATTTTCACCATGTGAGAAATAGCCTCAAATTGTCTGTATTACAATTCTGGGATTTCTGGTTCTTATACCAGTTGACATCAAACCAAAGGTGATTATGAAACGTTGAAAGTCCTATTAATGTAAAAAGTCAGTTCTATTTCTTTAGAAGTCCATTTTTCAAAAGAATTTCAACATCTTTGGCTGCAATATTACAATCATTTTATCAGAGTTTAGAAGCTTGCTTTTAAAAATAAAATCAGGTCTGCAGATCATGTGTTTTGCAGGGGCTCTCTGCAAAAAGCAACTCCTATTAGCTCAGTGGTGAGCAACCTACAGATTGCGGACTCCTAGGCTCTCTCCCACTCCCATGAACCTCGCTTACTGGGGTACCAGAGCCCTGCATTTCTGATTCCTCCTCCGTCCCCCAGCACTTTTGGAGGAGCTGCAAATTACCCAGTTTGCTCTTTGTCCCAGAGGTGGAATGCTGGGAGGGTGAAAGAGAAGCAGGAAAGGAACTCAAATCAGGTGATCAAGTGAGAGAATATTGAATAATCAATTATTCAGAATTATGACTGATTATTTTTTAATCTAACAATTTAACTGGAACTGAAAAAAATGGCACCACTTTAATGTATTTAAAAAAGCTGGTTGTTACAGAAATGGGAAATGGTCTGATAAGATTATAATCCTATAGTCTTTCTGAGATTCTGCACTAGCCTTCCTTCTACAGTATTATCCTTTCCTTAAGAATGCTGTACATATAATTTCCAATTTCTAATCTATTTTCTCTTGCTTAATTGTTTGTTCACTCTCTCTCTTCTTCGGTTACCAGCCTATCCTATCCTCTTACCAATTACTCTACTTATTGAAATACACCTCTGAAAACCAGCACTCTCTGGTCCAGCAACCAGACCACAGATGCTCCTGGACCAGAGAACCTGGGAGCCTAATTTCAGGAGGGCCTGCAGCCTGGCCTGGGACAGGGGCAGTGGGGCAGGACGAGCCTCGCAGCTGTGCTGGGGCTGGAGACTGGAGAACCCTGGCAGTGTGGAGCCCGGAGTTGGGGAACCTCATGTGCCCACAGCAGCATGGGGCTGGGAGTCATAGAGGCCTGGTCACCTGCGACAGTGCAGGGCTGGGGAAATCTGACCACAAGCGGCAAGGTGGGCCAGGGCCAGAGAACCCCAGACAACCATGGCAGCCAGGGGTCAGTGCTGGTGGCAGCAGAGTGGATTCCCTAGGTAGAAGAGGCCAAAGGCAGGGGGCTGACTGGCTCGGGCCTGTGGCAGGGGACAACTCCCCTGGTCCAGCAAATTCTGTCACTTGGGACCAGTCAGGTCCTGACAGTGCTCGAGCAGGGAGATCCAAGCTGTACTGAATACATAATTTTAAATACAAGACTGGTTATTAAAAGGTAACAATTCGAGGGTTTGGGCCAAAACTTTTTTAATGGGAAAATACTACTCAGGTTAGCTGAAACATTTGTCAGAGTTTGTGTGTGTTTGTGTTTGTTTGGTTTTGGCTGAAAATCTCTCATACCAAAATATCCTAAAAGGTAAAAGAATTTCATGTCAACGTTTCCTAAACAAAATCCTTTGACTTTTGTTTCAGATTACATTTCCATTTTATTATCTGCTTTAAATGAGTAAAAAGCCCTCAAACAAAACTAAACCATTTGTTCCAGGATGCATAAAACATTTTGTTTGGTTTTGTTTAATTTGAAATTTTGTTTTTTGACTTCTTCATTTTACTGAACCTCCCCCATAAAAATATTAATTTCAAGTTGACACAAAACACTTAATTTTTTGTTTTGGCCACTGAACTAAAGAATCAGTGATTTGCATAGTTCTACTACAAATGTGCCAGCAGAAGAGGCACTTCCTCAAATTCGTTGGTACAGTCCAATATGCTATGAGTGATACTACAACATCTAAAAGTAAAACTGATACAGCCTGAGGTTTATGGTCCTCTTCTCAACTGATTAATGCTGGCCAAGAAATAACATCTGGTTAATAGATGGGTTTTTCGTGTCATACCACAGAAATAGAGTGCAGTGAATGTGATAAAAATAGGAGCCTCAGTTCAATTCTGATGATTCAACAAGAAATTCTCATGGGTTTACTGAGAAAATCAGAGTCAATGTGGAAAAGAGAGATGAGGCCATATCCCTACCCTTCCCCTGTGCTTATGCATGTTCAGTTTAGCTGTAGCCACTGCAGTAGCAGACTCTGCACTTCCAAATGAGATTGTTCTTAGCCCCTGTTTGTGCACTCTTTCCCATTCATATGAAGCTGGTGGCAGTCTGGCCCGTAGTAGAAATATGGTGGAAACCAATGATTACAGAATACACAAATCCAGTCTGTTCCTTTTGTTCAAAACAACAACAAATTTGCACACTAGCAAATTTCCATAACGAGATTAAGGAATGATGGAAACATGCTAACTGCTGTTTATTTTCTGATATATATCAGGGCTCTGAGGAAGGAATGGGGCCTGTTTTATTTCAGCTTTCAAGTGACTACCTCTCCCCATGTAGGTCTCTTAATTGCTAAAAGAATATTTGGCAATGTTCAATGTATTATAGAGTGTAACCACATTAACTTGATCCAGTTGTGTTTGAACACACTTCTGAACTGCATTTACTTGCATCAGAAGTAACTTAATGCAGTGTTCCTTAGTAGATGTAATACTTAATATCAATGTTGATGCTGACTTATTCAAGCCACCTGGTTTTGCTGCTTTAAGAGCACAATCCAATAAAAATATAAATAACTAAGCTACTAAAGGTTTTACTGAAAAGTTAAACAATGAAGATTTGTTGGATTTTTTTAAATTCAATTCTGTTTTTATGCCCTAGGCATATTAACTTCTTGATTTGGGATTTTTACAGCGTGTACACAATAACACAATCTGATAAATTACAAGCAGTCTTTCATAATGGCCTTACCTAATTTATTGGTTCATATGGCGTAATTTTACACATGGAAGCAATTGCTGTGATATTAGTGATGTATTCATCATTCAAGCTAAACAAATCGTTCCCTGATCTGGAATTAATTTTACGATGGTTTTGAAGTCAAAAGTTTAATATCAGAGTTGGACAAATACTTGTTTGCTTTGAAATAGGTGACAAAACATTTTTATTAGATTTCTCTATGTAAGAGCAGGGGAAGCAAATTGTATTCTATTGAGCTCCCAGACAATTATGCAAAAAGAGATTCTCTTCAGGGGAAAGTAAGTGGCCAGCTCGTAGAATCATAGACTCAAGTCCAGTCCCCTACCCTCAAGGCAGAATGAAGCACTGTCTAGATCATCCCTGATAGATGTCTGTCCAACCTGCTTTTAAATATCTCCAATGATGGAGATTCCCCAACCTCCCTAGGCAATTGATTCCAGTGTTTAACTCACCCTGACAGGCAGGAAGTTTTTCCTAATGTCCAACCTAAACCTCCCTTTCTGCAATTTAACCCATTGCTTCTTGTCCTAACATCAGAGGCCAAGGAGAACAATTTTTTCCTCCCTCCTTTTTTCTCCCTTTTAGGTACTTAAAACCGCTATCATGTCCCCTCTCAGTTGTCTCTTTTGCTAAACTAAAGAAACCCAATTCGTTCAGCCTTCCCTCATGGATCATGTTTTCTAGACCTTTAATCATTCTTGTTGCTCTTCTCTCAATCAACATCTTTCTTGAAATGTGGTGCCCAGAACTGGACACAATATTCCAACTGAGGCCTAATCAGCGCAGAATAGAGTACTTGTTCCATTATCTTTCCTGGCACAGAAGTTAAACTGTCTGGTTTGTAGTTTCTCGAGTTATTTTTATTTCCCTTTTTGTAGATGGGCACTATATTTGCCCTTTTCCAGTCTTCTAGAATCTCTCCCGACTTCCATGATTTTTCAAAGATGATAGATAAAGGCTCATATACCTCTTCTATCAGCTCCTTGAATATTTTAGGATGCATTTCATCAGGCCCTGGTGACTTGAAGACATCTAACTTTTCTAAGTAATTTTTAACTTATTCTTTTTTTATTTTAACTCTTAAATCTACGCCATTTCCACTAGCATTCACTATGTTATGCATCCCTTCACCATCAACCTTCTTGACAAAAACCAAAACAAAGAAGTCATTAGGCACCTCTGCCATTTCCAAGTTTCTTGTTATTGTTTCTCCTTCTTCACTGAGCATTGGGTCTGCCCCTGTCCATGCTTTTCCTCTTGCTTTTAATATATTTGTAGAACATCTTCTTGTTACCCTTTATGTCTTTAGCCAGATTTAGCTTGTTTTGTGCCTTTGCCTTTCTAAACTTGCCCCGGTGTTGTTTGCTTATATTCATGATTTGTAATTTGACCTAGTTTCCAATTTTTATACAAGTCTTTTTTGATTTGTATATCATGTAAGATCCCCTGATTGATCCAAGGTGATCTCCTGCCATACTTTCTATCTTTCCTACATGGTGGAATAGTTTGCTTTTGGGCCTTGAGTAAAAAAAAATCTGCCAACTCTCTTCAGTTGCTTTTCCTCTTAGTCTTGCTTCCCATAGGACCATACCTACTAGCTTTCTGAGTTTACTAAAAAGCTGCCTTCCTGGGATCCATTGTCTCTGTTTGCTGTTCTCCCTTCTGCCATTCCTTAGTATCAGGAGCGCTATGATTTCATGGTCACTTTCACTCAAGCTGTCTTCCACTGACAAATTTTCAACCAGATCCTCCCTATTTGTTAAAATCTCAATAAGAACAGCTTGCCCCTCTTGATGTGGTGAAAGAAGGGACGTGGCTATTCTATAGTGTCTAGGTTCTTATACTCTGTCTCATAACATAGTATAAGAATGCCTGTGCTCTTTGTGTTAAACAATGTGACTATTGTCTTTTCACATATTTGTTTTCACCCTCTCTCCAGGGTAGAAATGTGTGCAGGGTAATAACATGTGTGTGTGTGCTCCATTGGTTTGATGATGATATTTTCATACTATCTCTTTTAGTGGCTTTGGGAGTGACTCTGAAGTCCAAAATGTGATGTGCATGCTAGTGAGCATATCATGCAGATAAAGTCATTGCCAAGCCCATCAAGGATGATGGGAAGGAGGGGCAAAGGGAGAAGTTGCCCAAGGGCCTGGAGCTCCCGGCCACCATTTCTGCAACAGTTGATGGAGCCCCAGGCTCCTTTTCATGGCTCTTTGAGCTGGGGATGGGGTGCAAGCGGTCTGGGTGATACTAGGAGCTGACTGCCCTCAGTCCTGCCTCTTCCACTCAAGGGCCCACCCCTTCCAGAGGCTCAGAGTCACCCGTAACACTTTGTCTTGGGGCTTGCTATTACCACCTTTAGAAACACAGATTCATATATTTAGATATTTCTGACAGAATTGCAGCAGGTTAATCAGACACCTGCAGCCTGTTGGGGAACTTTAAAAGGTTTCCCCTTAGGTAAGGGAGGGAGAAGGAGAAGTGTGAAGGACTGAGAGGAGAAAGTGTACTGCTGAGAACTGAGAAAGGAAAGTCTGTTTGTTCTGAAGCAGACAAGATTCATTCAGGTACCAGGGAGAAAGAACTAGGGGAATGTTTGGGGAAGTGACCCAGGAAAAAAGCTGTTGTACTGGGGCTAGAGGAAAAACCCCATCTATTGCCCCAACCTAGAGTCCCTGGGCTAGAACCTGGAGTAGTGGGCGGGCTTGTATTCCCCTCAACCCTCCCCAGACTACTAAAATGTCTGCTTTTGGAAAGGAAGGTGAGGATTATAGAGGGGTTTCATACAAATTCTTTAATTTTGCCAATGATGAGAATGGCTCAGTAACCTATGACCCTGACCTCTAGAAAAGATAAGAGGCAGCGTAGAGGGTCACATTGAGCCTCTGAAGCATATAGTAAACATCTATATGTGCAGGGCTCAGAGATCATGGTCATCGCTTTGCCATAGTGTATACAACATATAGCTCTGAGTTTGTGCTTGCATGTGCATGCATGTTAGAAAAGGCAGGGTCAACAAAATAAGCCTTATACTTAGGGTATGTCTAGACTGCATCCCTCTGTTGGCAGAGAGATGCAGATTAGCCAGGTCGACACTGCAAATGAGGCAGGGATTTAAATATGCCGCACCTAATTTTCATAAAAATGGCTGCTGTGTTTTGCCGACTCAGCACTTTGTCGGCAAAATGCAGCAGTCTAGAGGGGGATCTGTCGAGAAAGAAAGCCTTTTTCGACAGATCCCTTATGCCTCCTGGGGAATTTGCTTATCCTCTTTCGACCATTCCATGTAGTCTAGATACGCCCTTAGAGTCCAATAAGCAGTGGAAGTGTTGGTAATGCAGCTAGACCATCTTGACCTCCCATGGTTCGGCAAATTTTCTGATTCAGCATTGGTCAGGTCCCTAGGGTGACAGACTGGAGAAGTTCAACCTGTAGGATGATTTTTAACAGTGTAATAATATTGTTTTGTTGAAATACTTCCAGGTAGAGCTTTTTAGGCAGAAACCAAACTTTACTGGTGTAAAAGTAAGAGTCCCCCCCAAAATGGAACCATGGCTAACTATTACATTTCCAAGATGAAATTAGCTATATGTAAAAGCGCCAGCTGGTGTCTTCCAAAATTTTTCCAAAGAGGTGGCATGGCATTATTACATTGTCTTAGCAACGCACAGTCAAAAAAATGTAAAGAGGATGCATTCACGTAACCTTTCAAAAGGTTTTCCATTAGGCAACAATGCTCAAATTTAGAAATATGTTTCTTATTCTAGGCTTTCAGATGCATGTCTCAAGTATCCTGCATACAGGGTGTTTAAAATAATAAATCCTTGTATGCTGATTAAAACTTTTCTGAACAGCCTTCAAATACCAGAGGAAAAAAAACTTTCTAGAGGCAGAAATAATTCATTTAATTATATGAAGAAAGGACAGATTCCACTTCCTTTCTTATATTTATAAATGTGTTCCTACATCAATTTATTATGTATCCATGACATAAGGAAAGGAAATCTTCAGATTCATTAAGCTATTAAAGTCCTGAATATATCCCAAACTGGACAGATGCCTAGAGAGGAGTCTTTCTAAAGTAATGGAACTCCGGAGAAAAACATGAGGGTTGGCATCTACGTAAAAGAAAATAATTTATTTAATTTTTAAAATAATTAGTAAGCCAAAATGGACTCTTAGGATTTCTGAATGTCAATGTGTAATCATTCACATAGTTGGAAAACTGTGTCTCATTACTTTTCAAAACTGGAATAAGACAACACAGTTCATTGTGTGACTGTTTATTGTTCATTGTGTAACTGTAGGGGGGAAACATAGTACATCATATGATGTTGTCTATTAGGCCTTGTCTGCCTGACACACGTGTTCAAGGAAAATCGACTTTAATTTGGCTACCAACAAGACTGTCCTCCAGCATCATAGAAAAACTCAGAGGACACCTTGAACAATAAGGAGCCAGAAGGTCAGTTAAGAAGGCTTTCTGCTTCCTGTCAAGTTAAAATTGGGAGAGCAGGAGCTCCAGCTCCACTGGCTCCTTGCACACCCAAATCTCCAGGGCTGGGTCAGAGTCTTACCTTCAAGTGTTGCAACCAAGGGCTTGCAACTCAAGAGCTTGCCTTTTGAGATTTGTTTCTTTAAAGAAGACACACCAAGATTATGGTTTATTTTATCATCTCACTGTTCAGGGACTGAAGCAGAGCTTACAACATGGGTCACCTATTTCAAGCAGTTGTGGAATGAGGCAGGGGGCCACCTGCAGTACTGTGTTTGGTTGCTACTAACACAGTATATTTTGTACTCTTAGTGAGCATTAAAACATATTTTGAAGGATGCTATCAGGATCCAAACGCATGCAGTCAGGACTAAGGGTCAGAGCAGAGGCAAACATGAAGTAGAGAGTAGTGTGTAGTCAGGCTCTAGGTGAGGGTCGATACCAAGAGTTTGTGAGTCAGAAGGCAAAGTCGAAATCAAGCTTTGGTCAAAGCCAGGACTTCAGGACCAAGGAATGGTCATGCAGATACAGAAAATCCACATTTTAGCTTGGACACTTCCTGGAACCCCCCTTTAGGCTATGTCTATACTACATTTCTTTTTTAAAAAAAGGTATGCAAATTTCGAACAGCAATTTGTGTACCTTTTTCTGATTCTTTTTTTAAGAAGAGGTTTTTCTGACATTTGGCCCATCTACACAGGGCCAAATGTGAGGGAAAAAAACTCCTCTTTCAGAACAGCCCTTATTCCTCATAAAATGAGGAATATGGGGCTTCTGAAAGAATCTGCTTTTTGGAAACTGATTTGAAAAAGCAGACACATTGTGTCCCGGAAAAACTCTGTAGTGAAGACATAGCCTTAGTTTACATGGGCAGTGAACCAATCAGGAGCCCGGGCTGTTAAGTGTCAGACCTTTTAACATGGAACTTTCAATGATCTGTTTCTGCAGCAGCTGCTAAGTGCCTGCTACCGCTGTGGGCCTGGAAACCTTACAGATGTAATAGGAGATGGAATTCTGTATGGACAAGGCCAGGAATTTCATACACAAAAATAAATTCAGCATTGCAGCATTTTTCATGTGTTCACTTAAGGAGAATTTTTTCTCCTCTTTTCCCTGCTTTCCTCCTGCCTTTTTTATTTTTACTTTCCATTTGGGTGAAGTGAGCGAATTCTAGCTGAATTTCAGTATCTATTCTATTTTTACTCAAGCAGTTACAAAGCTAATACTATGCTCCCAACCTAAGCTCAAGAAAAACTTTCATAACCATTTTGGAGCCTGAAATATCTTTATTTGGTGCTTTGACTTGGAGACTTACCATGCCTATATTCACTCAGGATCATTGCTGATGTGTAGTTCCACAAACATAAAATCAAATTAAATTACTGCCACAAAGAGGTGCAATTCAATAGGGAAGAGAATCACCATTTGGATGTAGAACATATTGGAATAGGGAAGGAATGGATGGTGGAGGACGACAAAGCTGACCATAATAGCTAATTCATACAATTCTGTATTTTGGAGTGTACAACCTGGAGATTACAGGGTAATTTTCTTTTTGTTTTGTTTAAATGAATGATCAGATGACATTGCTGAATCAGCGTTAAGACACCTGGGTCTGTTGCTCACACAAGTGGGGGATTTCTTTGGTCTCTATTCTAAATGTCTCACAAAATAGGCTTTACCCTGGAGTTGAGATTGACAGGAAAAATTGTCAAAAGTATACTAAACTTCCCTAGGAATTCAAGCCCTATCAACTTTCAATGGGACTTATGCTCAGAAATCATTTACATCCAGTCTTTTAAAGCTATTTGGTGACTGCAACACCTACCTCATCTTTAAAAGCAATTTAGGCGTTTAGACACGGCAGTGGCTAAATACTTTTAAAAACATAACTCTTAGGCACTTTTGAAAGTTGTACTGAAGTCTTTAATTACAGCTATGGTCATAAGGTAATAAACAAATACTGCCAAGTAGATTGCCGACAGCATTATTTATTTAGTAATTGATATACTGGCCTCATCTGAGGTTCATACAGGATTACTGTTCTTGAACATGTCAGTGGCAAAGCTTCTGGCGATGTCAGTGCTCCAAGATTTGGCCATGTAGATCCAAAATATCTGAAGTCCATTGAAGTCGATGGAGATGTTTCTATTGACCAGATACGTCCAGTGTTTCTCTGTGCTTGGAAAAAATATTTCAGGGTCTTAGGTGCCACATAGCTACAGGTTGTTTAGATGCCCTCTGAAAGATTTGTTAAATGGAAGAACTAAAAAAAAAAACAGAAAAAATAATTATACAACAAAGTAATCTAGACAAATATCTGCAAGGAAGGGCCCAATGCTGCAGATTTACTCATCTGACTAATCCCACTGACGTTAGTATGATTACTCTGTGCCTACCCAGAACACAGACTGGGGGATCTGGCCCGAAGGAGGTTAAATACTTCCTTGAAAGTTGAATAGTGTAAACTTTTAATTTTATGATTGGGCTGTTTTTCTGCAGAGAGAGGCTATTCATTTGCTTGTGCTTATTTGTCTGATTTTGGTGCCTAAAATCTTGAAGTAGGTCTTTTTAACTTAAAATATTAAAATTAAACATGTTTATATGCATATATACATATAAAATCAAGATTTTAGGAATTAGGTTGGCTGGAAGCAAAAAACCATGTTCTTTCCAAGTACTTGTATAAAAAAAATTCCCAGGGCTTCTGTCTCTGTCACCTGCGGCAGTTTTATTGTGATTTGATTATAATGTTTCCTGCTGCATTTTTATGAATCTACACTACACTATTTTCCGCTTTACAATATGTATCAGAGGAAGTACAAGCCTGAGTTGATCTGCGTAAGGTCACACTTGACTTTTGCAGACTTGGAATATCTAGGTAGAGGGAGGGAGAGAGAGTGTAAAGAAAATGAATATTTGGCAAGGGATATAGTAAGATGGGCCTGGTGCAGTCATACATTTTTAATAGGTTGTCAGCATCAATCCACTTATACACTCTAGAATGTTCTAGTTTCAACCTTGCAATGAAGTCATGGGCATTTGTTTCCTTTTCCCCCAAGATCACAATTGTGGACATGTCTGCCTCATATACAAGGTGCTGCAGCTGTTATAATGGAGTATGTTACCCAGAAGTTTTTAACTCTTAATCAAGAGAATAGATGATCTGAGCAAACACTATATTAAAGAAACTTCTCACATTAATGGAGAATAAAAGAGCCAAACCTAGCTGCTGTACAGACCAGGTTTATGTATACAATCAGAGAAATATATATTGCAGTGAAAGTGTGTGTGTGTATGCATGAATGCCATTGCTTGGTAATGGATAGACTCAGAACTATTCTGCATGGTGTCATAGGCCCTTTACTGCTAACAACTAAAGGAAATTTAGCTCGGGTGGTAGACGGTTGAGGACCTTAAGGATGCAATTTTGTCCCTGTTCTGATGATGAAGTTGGATATAGTCATGAGATCTGATCTAAAACTCATATAAGTCAGTGGCTTTCTGTAGACATGCCATTGGTAGAGGTATTAACACTAAAAGGAATTCATGATTTTGGGCCCGAGACCCAAATAACTTTTTAATACAATGGCTCTGATACCTTTTTTGCATTATGTAACTGTATGTTCCTATTTTACTGTATTTTTGAAACAATTATGCTTGCCAACTGTTCTATTCTTAAAATCTGAAGAGCCTCTAGGGAGTTGCTAAATGTTCAGGAAAGCTTTCTCTTCCTTCCCAGCCAAACTGGAAAGTATCATCTATTCATATATTTGTGATGAAAAACTTGCAGTGTAAATATTGTGGCAGAGCTCTAGCTGTGCCCATGGGTCCTGCTTTCTGGCGGATAGTGTTCAGCCTCAGAGGCTTGCTGTGTCCTACCAGACAATGTCATTTTACTAGCGGCAAGGTTCACAGTCTACTAAGCCATACTCATCATAGGCTAGTCCATAATAGGGGGGGTGAAATCTCTCTATAGTCCTGGTCTCCCTATCCAGGGACAGACTCTGTAGTTGTATGGGGAGGACTGGAGGGGAACCTGGGCTTGCGCACCACTCTGAGTTCTGGCCAGGGAATCCTAAGGCAGTGGCAACAGAAGGGGGTGGTTCTATGCCCTGTCTGGCAACTACTTTCCTGGACCACTTCCCCAAATGACCCTCCTCCCGCACCCAGTACCGTTTATTTGGTACTTGAGCAGCTTATCCTGCCACTCCAGTACATTCTGCCTGACTTGCAGATCCCAGCTCTCACCCAGACTCCTCTTACTCTCAGAACTTTGGCTCCTTCCTTCATCCTCTCATGCCCCTAAACTAATAGAGAGGAGACCTTTAAACCTGTCTCAGCTGATTCTTGATTCCCTTGGTAGTGTTCAGCCTCAGAGGCTTGTCTGATTAGCCTGATTCCCTTACAGATTCCTAATTGGCTCCAAGTGTTCTAACTGGCCTCATTGTGCAGACTGCTTCTGGGAAGTTCCTACTCGGTCTAGGCCAGCCCCTGTCAGTTTAACTAGGGTAAATGTCGGGCGTACACATATATCCCTTTGAATACTCATCTTTAGCCATCTGACCTGACCCTGTCACAATATACTGAACAAAGTTTAATAATATACTGAAGCTCTTTGTTTTGTATAAAGCAATAATTAATGCACACTTTCCTCACAGGTATTTTGTGATTATAGTTACATGTCAGAGTTCTACCCTCTAACATTATTTATAGTCAGTGTGTTCCAATAAAGACACATTTCACAAGAGTTTAATAAAGCAGAATCCACGTGTTCCATTTCCTAGTCTTAACAATGCCAGTCTTTATTCAGTGTCCACAATGGGGTGTACACTTGGTGCAAGAATGGAAATTTCTAACTCCAATGAGAAGCACATTTCCTCTTTCTTCACAAGGACAAATGAGGCAGTATTTCTACAAATGCAGATGGATGTGTTCAGCCTCTTAGGGGTAATAACACATTTGCCCTGTAGATTACCTGCAGGCGATTTACTGTCTAAGACAGGTCCTCAAAGAAAACAGCTGCCTCATATTTTAGACTTATGATACCCAGAAGACACAATGAAATGAAACTGGCATTCTATGAATAACATACATTAATTGAACTATGGGAAAAAACAAATAAACCCCCATGTTTATTTTTCAGTGGGTTTTGATTTGTTTCCGTGTTTTTTTTTCTCTTTTTGATATACAATACTTAGCCTCTGGTGTAGCCCTGTTTCTATAAAAACAATATACCACGTTCTTCTAGTATTGTGAGAAAACTCCATACTAGTAACTAGCATTGCTTAGCAGCATTTTCTTATGTATGTTTCCCATGCAGAAATCTCCTTTTCTGCTGTTACAATCCCTGCTTATCAAACTATATGTAATAACTTCTTCTCACTAGCAAGTAGGGAAGAAAAGAGACTGAACAAGCTGCATTTTACCATATGGCTTACTTTTTTTAATGGTGCTCCATATCTAGCAATTATAGTTTGTCAGCTTTCACTCTGAGCTTAGAATTTAAGAATGCATGCGGGGGAATTGCTTTAATGTAGTTTTATTTCTAAGGCTTGCCAGTTCCCTGTAAGTACACAGTGGGGGCTAAGATTAATGTATTCTAGACCAGCGATTCTCAAACTGGTCTGCAGACCACCCGTAGTCTACAAGCTCCATGCAGGTGATCCATGAATAGTTTCCTCTAATGTTCCAATTTGGACGTTTTTCTGTCAGAAAACAAACTGGTTGTTGATAAAAAATAAAAAACGGCATTGAAGAACATCTTACTGCTCTGATGCAACAATTTGAAGATTACTTTCCAAGTAGACACTGCACCAAGCAACTGAATATGTAATCCTTTCAAAATTGAAATCAGTGAGTCACAAGAGGCACAAGAGTGTTTGCTGGAGCTTTCTTGCGATGAAACTTTATGGTCAGAATTTAAAAGACATTCCCTAATCGAGTTTTGGATTCAAAGAACTGGAGACTACCGAGAACTTGCAGGCAAAGTAGTACTTTTTCTGATGCCATTTGCTACAATGTACCTGTACGAGACAGGATTTTCATGACTTGCTGCCCTCAAGTCCAAGTACAGAAGCAGAATGACTGCTGAACCTGACCTGAGGCTAAAGCTGACAAATATTACACTATCCTTCCCTGAATTTTGCTAACAAAACCACGCACATCCATCACATTAGAAAGGTTAAACTGCTGATATTAAAATATGAGTTGTGTACTTTCACATGTAGAACAAAAACGTTGTTTATTATTAAGGTTTTTTGGTATAATGCTTTTATCCAATACAAGTAACATTTGGAAAGAGCATTAAGTGGTCTGTCAAACCCCCTGCAATTTTCAAGAGGTCTGCAGGAAAAAAAAAGCTTGAGAACCCTTGTTTTAGATAGTTACTCAAAGGTTACATCTACACTGCAGGCTTCTTGTGCAAGAATTTTTTGTAGAAGAGATCGTCTGCAAAAGTTATTGTGTAAGAGCGCATCCACACTGCCATGTGCTTTCGTGCAAGAGAACGTCCACACTGCTATAGACGCTCTTGCGCAAGAAAGCTCTGATTGCTATTAACAGATTGACCATCAGAGCACCTGTGCTTTTTCCGATAAGGATTTCTTGCGCAAGAAACCCCTGTTGTCCGTCTACACATGCCTTTTTGCGCAAGAGCTCTTGCGCAAAATGGCTTATTCCTAATAGAAAGAGGAATAATTCTTGCGCAAAAAGCCCTGTCTTCTAATCATTTACTGTACTTCTTCTTGTGCAAAAACGCCCTTGTAGTGTGGATGCTCCATGAGTTTTTGCGCAAAAACTCTGCAGTGTAGACGTAGCCTAAGAGATGGGTTTAAGTCCTTTCTTCCCCCTCTGTGTTCTAAAAAGGTTGCAATTTCTCCTCTCAGAACTTGGTCTCAGCTCCTAGTGTAAGACATATTTCCTTGCTGAGCCTTGGAAACAAATATAATTTTGTCCAAAAGTGAAATATGAATAGCCATTAGCTTTTAATATTAGTGGCACTGATACAGTCACTTGATCTTTAAGCCACTAGTGCATGGAAGTTGTTCTTGCTCTAATGTTTGATGTTAACCTCATAAACAACCAGCAGTTAGTGCAATTTAGGAACATAGGAAGAGATCATTAGTAGAGCTGTCTGAAAAAAAATTGTGAGGATTTTTTTTTCTCATTGGAATTTTCCGCTTCATCAGAATGTTGGCCTTCTGTGGAAATGGTTTCTGTTTCAACAGTATTATGATGGAACCCAGACAGAGTGCCAGTGGTATCTTGCCTAGGGTTGCCAACACTCCAGGATTGTCCTGGAGCATCTAAAAATTAAAGCTTGATGCTTAATTGAAGATTGTCATGTAATGAAACTTCCAGTAATACATCCAACCAACTATAATCCTGGCTTCTAGGCAGATTTTAAAATCTCTCTGAAAGTTGGGCAATCCAGGTTTTGAGGCCCTAGTTTTATGGCAGTCAGAGCTTCTCAGAGACCTAGGCTCTAAAGCAGTTTGGCAGGCAGACACTGTTGGAATCGAGGAGCCAAGACTTTCCAGGATTATGTCTCTAAAGTAGCACATTTTGTTGACTGCCTTGGAGCTGGGGACCCCAAAGTTTCCATTCCTGGGGCTCTAATCTCTTTCACAGAGAATTTCAAAAGGTTTGCTTCCATATCAGAACTAAACCAATTTTTGAAATATCAAAATTCTCCATGGAATAAAATGACCTTTTCTGCCCAGCTCTAATCACTGACTATGTAGCTGAGTAAATTACAACAGGAAACATTTTATTGACCAGAAAACTAAATCAACAGCCATTGTTACTCAGCTGAAACGGATTGGAAATGTTATATCAGTAGGAATGTAGGGGTTAAAAATCAAATAATAAATTTCCTGAACAAGCAGAACACTAGCCAAGATGGCTAAGATGCACATGGAGAGGTGAACAACTCTAATAACAGAGTTAATAGCATCATTTTTTGTGTAATTGTCACATTATTGGGTTTTAATGTGAGTTAGGCAAGTCATTGTTACATCCAATAGTGTGTGTTTGCCTAAAATTCAGTGCAAAGAGGGCCACATGAGGTGTCAAACAAAAGCTTATGCTATGCTGACTCTGCCTAGCCTACTCACGTACAATCTGTGTGTGTAAAGTTATGAATATGGGCTTTGTATTTATATTTTAAATGTTTTCTACTGGGAGGGTTGTTCAATACTGCATGGACAATGGCTCTAAAGGGTTGCCCATTTATACCTGAGGAGCAAACAATAGCCCCTTGCCTGAGAAGGACACACCTGGGGATTCCATGGTTCCTTGCCTAAAAAAGTCATCAAGTGGTTTGTGGGTCATGTGATCAGCCCATTTTGGGAGACATCAGCGCACAGGAGAAGAATGGGTTTTCCCTCTACATGGGCAAGGTTATAAAAGTATTCTGAAGGTGCCTCCATCTTGTCATTGCTTTTGCCTTACTCTCCAGAAGCATCTTTGCCAAGGACAGAGGGCCAAGAAGGATTTGTAGACCCAACCTAGCATAGGATGTACACCAGAGACTTTCAAGCTGGCAGTTTGTTACATCTCTGCTAAGAGCCTGCATCAAGAACTTGGCAATAGATATATGTAATGTATGTTATTTAACTATCTCACTCTCTACCTTTTCTTTCTTTTATGAATAAACCTTTAGATTTTAGTTTCTAAAGGATTGGCACAGCATGCTCTTTTGGGTAAGGTCTGAGGTACAAATTGAGGGACTGTGGCTCACCCTTTGGGACCGGGAGAACCTGTTCAGAGTTGGTGAGATTGGTTTTTATAACCACTGTGTAAGGAGCAATGCTGGTTGTGGTACAGATAAAGTTGGTGTGTCTAAGGGGATTTGCTTGTGAGACTTCTTGCTGGCCTGAATGGCAGCTGAAGTGCTCTATGTGACTGGTTTAGCACCTTATAGGGAAGGACCCCAGTCTTGGGCTGCAAGTAGCCCTGGTTCTGAAGAATTCGCCCTGATTTGACACTCACAGCAGTACCATCAGACCACCTGTTATATTGCAGTAATTCATTTAAAACTATCAACTTTCTGTAGTGTAGAGCCTCCTAAATTTTATCAGACTTTTCCTTAGAGAAATATAAAGATTGACATATGGGAGTAGCTGGAGCAACTTCATCTCAAAATCAGCACTGAAGGGAGATCATGTCAGCAGAATCAAACGGAGTTCCATGGAGACGGATTTCATTTTCTGGTTATGTTCTGTTTTGTGAGGAGGGTGAGTACTAAGTAAGTTTCCAGCTTTTTTCTTGTATCTTAAAAACATAATTCAGTGTAAATCACTGGAAAGTGATACTTGTCAGTGACTGGGACTTGAATAGTTCTGCCCAGTGGCTAGAGTATCAGGTGATAGTCAGGAATAAGAAGGTGGATGTCAGATCTGGAGTCAGAGTCAAGAGTCAGAACTGAGTTACCTGGTGCAAGACAAGACAAGACAAGTGGATGCTTTCAGCAGTCGCTGAACTGCCGTTGGGCTTAAGAGCCAGTCGACTGATTCTTCCAACCAATTAGTAGGCATAGCCAATCAGCTAGCCTACTACAGGCCAGCTGCAATCATTAGGTTGCTTGGAGACTGGCTCTGATGCACTGAGTTCAAGTCTGGCAACCAACTCTCTATCTCCTAAAGCCTACCTGCTCATCATTAGCCTCTGGATAGAAGAACCAGGTAAAGTAAGCCTTATTTTCTCCTGGCCTCTGCCATGATGCCAAGGAAACCATCCCAACCATTCATGCCTGCTAGGGGAGTACCTTTTACCCAGTCCCATAATGGCTTAGCAAACTGCCAACAGTCAGGAGAAATCCACTCATATCATCAACCAAAAGGAACCCAGTCTGCATCTAAACACTCAGTCTATTACTAGAAGAGAACTATTTTCCACCCAACCAACTATCACACAGCCAGTGACTGCAGGACAATCATACCTGCCATCCTAAATAATAGCCTTCATGAGGTGTTTACAAGAAAGGAGTATAGTAGATTGACTAGGTCGGGAATGGAAGCAATAATAAATTTTGGGATGAGAAATGTGTATAATTGTTGAATTTGGGGAAAGAAGTGTATGGAATTGGAGAACTGTTTTCTTATTGTGGGTTTTGTATGATGGATGTCTTCATTTTTAGGAATATATTGTGCGTCAAAGATAGAATGGGAATTTTATTAAAATTCTGACAGCACATCATTGTACAATGCTATCTGATAAAATACCATTCCAAAAGTTTGACATTCCAGAACACAGAAGTCACATACTGCCCTTCTTGCATTAAGGAACAAAGATCACCTGATTCTTCCTCTTTATTGTGACAAAATAGCAACAATATTAAGGGGAAATTATACTTTATATTTTAGAGCTTTAGAGGTTTCCTGTCATGAAGTTACTCTGCTAAACTTGTCTGTTGAATAGCTTTTTCCATCAGAGGTAGCAATAGGACAGAACACAATGACACTAACATGGATGAATAAATGCAGACACCAGTTGGTTAGATCACATTGTTGCCAAATAACCAGAAACAGAACACTGGCCAATGTGTTGGCTAGTGATATTTGAGGAATGGTACATAATAGTTGGTTGTTATAATGGAATTCAGAGAGTCTACTTAGGGATACTACTTTTAATTATAAGTACAGGCAGTCCCCGACTTACGCGGATCCGACTTATGTCGGATCCGCACTTACAAACGGGGCTTTCTCGCCCAGGAGGTCGAGGTGGCGGATTGCTACCTGCGAGCTCCGGGGCGAGAGAGCCCCGTTTGTAAGCTGCTCCCGGTGCCCCTGGTCTGCTGGAGACCGGGACTGAAGCTGCAGCAGCTCTGCTCCCTGTGTCCCTGGTCTGCTGGGGGAGGGGCACACAGCTAGTGTGCCCCCCCCCCCCAGCTGACCAGGCTTTTGTTGTGGACCCTGGGGCAGAGCAGCTGGGGCACTGCCGATTGGTCCTGCAGCACCGCTCTGGGCACTACTGGCCCAACCCGGCAGTACCCCAGCTGCTCTGCCCCAGGTCCTGATTCAGCCGCTGCTGGTCAGTTTCAGCAGTGGCTGAATCAGGACGCCTGGGGCAGAGCAGCTGGGGTGCTGCTGGGTTGGTCCAGTAGCGCCGAGGAGCGAGGAGCGATGCTACTGGAGCAACCCAGCAGCACCCCAGCTGCTCTGCCCCAGGCATCCCCAAGTCAGCCGCTGCTGAAACTGACCAGCGCTGACTACAGGAAGCCCGAGGCAGAGTTGCTCTGCCCCAGGCTTCCTGGAATCAGCCGCTGATCAGTTTCAGCAGCAGCTGACTTGGTGACGCTTGGGGTTCTTAAGTTGAATCTGTATGTAAGTCAGAACTGGCGGTCAGTTTCAGCAGCGGCTGAATCTGGACACCAGTTCCGACTTACATACAGATTCAACTTAAGAACAAACCTACAGTCCCTATCTTGTACGTAACCAGGGGACTGCCTGTACAGCCAGTCCCCGAGTTGCAAACGGTCAACTTACGACTGTTTGCAGTTACGACCGAAGCTGTCGTAAATGGCGGACCCCGAGTTACGAAGACAATCCACACTTATGAACAGCGCAGTCACATGTAACTCTATGGGGTCCGACTTATGAACAAACTGAGTTACGACCAATTGCTTGGTCCGTAACCGCTTTGTAAGTTGGGAAGAGGCTGTAGTACTCAATAAAATAGCTTCTTATTTTAAGGCTGCGTTTCATATACAAAAAAAAAGATTGTTTTTCTTGTTTCTGGGATATGTGGTCTTATATAAGATTCTTTTAACCATTTCTTGGCCAGTTATGGACAGTCTCCAAAATATACAATTGCAGTTTTGTTCAGGCCCTGATTCTGTGAATCCCTTACCCTTGATGCTGAAGATTCAATAGTTGCATGACTTGTTCCCTAATGAGTTTGGATACAGTGTTCTCTTTGCTTGTCCATAAAAGCATGTAGACTAAAGACACACTCTTTATTGCTTCCAATAGGAAACATAAATGGAAGCAACTGTGAGCCATGTGAGTCAAGAACTTGTTTTTTTTAAATAATTTAATTTCCCTTTTTGAAAATTCATATGCAATGGTCTATTCATAAATGGTGAGCATACCTATATAACACCACCCAATAAATGCTCAACATTGTCAGATTTAGACCTCTCATATCTTCAGTAGATGAGTTTCTTTGGTCCACTGTCATGCATAACATCAAGGGCAGGAACTGGGGCTGTACGTTAGAGAGATTGTGACCTTTGCTGACATAAATGGTAAAAATTACATTCGTAATTTTTCTCTCAGTCTTCAAAATGTTATGTTACATTACTAGCAAAGAAAGTGACATTCTAGTTACATATTTGACTTTTATCTTGACTGTGTCCTTTTAACTTTGTATTCTATAACTTCTGTTGATTTAGTTCACAGTCTGAATATTGTTTCTATGTTGTTTTGTGCCATTTATTTTTCTGTGGCTGTTAGGCAGCTATTTTTATTGCAGTATTTTAAAGGGAAGATTATAAAATATATTTTAATTGGGAACGTCTTAGGACAGGACTGTGTCTCCTTAAATATCTGGAAAGTTCATAGTACAATGTAAATATGATCTTAGAAAAATAATGAAGAAAAATACAGGGTTGGATTGTGATTGTAAAATCTCTTGCTGCTTGGAAAGTACTGCAGTATGGCTTTTAAGTAGCTGTCATTGATATATAAACATGTGAGAGTGGCTGCAGAAAACAAAGTTTCTTGTTGGTATAAAGGGATCATTTTTAATTCTTCTTTGAGTAGTGTCCCAATGGGTGCTCCATTTCAGATGTGCCTGGCCTTTAATCATTGATTTTTGGGAGCAGTGCCCATTCAGCCCTCTCATGCAACCCACCACCTTGTGCTCCATGCTGAGGCAACATGAGGCTGTGCAGAAAAGCTGCTCTCAGTTCTTTCTCAACTGTCTTTGGACAATGACAGTCTGCTGTGTGCTTATTCACTCTAACATTGTATAATTAGCATGTAGGTAGTTACCTTTTACTGTCAGTTGTCCAACATGGATTCAGTACCGAGTTGGGAACCTGTCTCCAAAGGTACAGAAACACATTTAAAAAGAGTTCTGTGCCGTCCCTGAACAGCACTTTGTACTAAGCGAATGAAAGTCAATTGTACCAAAGTCTCCTTGGTTACTGGTGATGCTGATGGATTTGGAGTTAAGTCATTCCCATGCCAAACGTTTGGTACTAGTTGTGGTGATACTGCAGCCATCCTCCACAGTTTCTTGCTTACCTCAAAAGATCTGCTAATATCTTCAGAGCCATAGTCTTCTCTGTTGATATATGTGTGTGTATGGGTAGGTGGGAGGGGGTTGTCAGCATCAAGATTCTTCCATCATCTTCAGTACCATACTTTCCCTCATCTACTTTGCAAAACGAACAGCTGTCCCTTCCTTTGGGGTCTGTGGACTTTCAAATATCGGTGTAGGATTCTGTTCTAGACATATTTCTCTCCCTGCTTGGCAGCTGTAATACAGGATTTAATTCAGGAAGTTAGACATCAATTGACATCCTTCTCACAGTAACACAGATAGATACCATTTGGCACCTCTCAGTTGCCTTGTTGGGACTGTGAGAATTCTATCATCAGCATTTTACACTAGAGCTGTCACATCACAGGAGAGAGCGGAGTCGGTCCCACCTTTTGTACCATTGCTTGTGCCAGAGGGCACAGGAAGCAAGGCAGATAAGGAGATGGCTCCTCTTCTTAATATTTCCTCCTCATAACCTGATGATAGTAGGATGCCTCTGCCACCTATGTTGAATGACTTCAAGCAAGTTTAAGAACTGATGTAGCAAATTGCAGTCATACTTCAGATTCCCTTAAAAGATACTCAAGAGTCTCACTATAAACTCCTAGATATTTTGCACACTTCAGCATCTATAAGGATCATCATTCTAGTTCGTGAAGCTCTTATGGGACCTGCTAAGACTATTTGGCAAACCTCAGGTATAACACTAACCTCCCTGCTTGGGGACAGATTAAAAAAAAAGTTCCTTGCCAGGGAATCTGGGTTTCTGTTTTCACACCCAACTCCAAATTCCCTTGTAGTGCAGGCTGTTAATGCACAAGGCAGACAACATAGATCAAAGTCTATTCTGCGGAGTAAATGTTGGAATATGTAAGAATTAATAGGGGTTCGGGAAGGCAATAGTGGTAGGGGGTCTGGCCAGAGCAAACATTGTCCTTTGAACATGTTTTTTCCCCTTCATTCTTGCAGCTTAAAAAATAACTGCACTGAACAGTGTCTTCTTTATTTGGGCTTCTCACTTGCTCTGTAAAAATACTTTCATGGTCACATTCTTTGTAATCTCTGTTATCTGTTCATTAGTATTTTTTATATTATATATTTTTTTGAATTAATATGTTAGAGATTATAAATGATGTGATTTTTGAAAGTATTTTTATTCAGATAGTGAGAAGACAAAACAAAGAAGACACTGTTCAGTGCAACTTTTTTTTTAAGCCTATAAGGATGAAGGGGAAAATCATGTTCAAAGGACTCTCTGGCCAATCTTGTGGCCAGACCCCTACACTATTGCCTTCCTGGACCCCAGGCAGCCAATAGAAATGTAGGTAGGAATTTCAAACTGGGACAAAGGAATTTTTGGGTTTTTTCCTTCCTTTGTCTCTGGGGCAGTTTCTCTCTAGCTATTGAAGGGGACAAGATGTCTCCCTCTAAGAAAATACTCTTCACAGTCTGTAAGTAGGATAAAGTTTAGATAAATCCATTAGGTTATTTTTTAATGGTTTGAGAAATGTGATTTGGTCTGTGCATTAAAAAATGAGTTTTGCTCTCCTTTGTAACTAAGTTCCTGGCATATTGTAAATTTCTCTCCATGAGTATATTATTTTGTTACTGTTCCATCTAGTCATTATGCTTGCAACAGGAATATTGTGCTGATAATAACAATTCTTTCTCTTTCCTTTTTATTAACCTGGTATTGGTTAATTTTTGTGTCCTGGTTTGTACTTTAGGGATGAGATTTCCCAAGTAGTCTCTCCCTTGTTGCTTTATTAATATTTAGGTGATGGCGGTGGTGTTTTTAATCCCAAAATCTAGGTTGTTAAGATTTTAGGTGGAAGTTTTATACCAAAGCCTAGTAGATAAGGTTTTGGGATACTTTTGCTGGCCCCCACTTCTGTATTTATCGTGCTAGAGTAGGGAAGGAGCCATGACAGTTCCCCAAGTAAGCATGAAGCAGGAGTGCTGTGTTGGCCCAGCCTCTCCCTTGTGCACTCATCATACTTCCATAGTGCAGTGGTTCTCAACCTTTTATATACTGCAGATTAGCAAACCCATTGACAAACTTTTGGTGGACCAGTAACATTTTAGTTGCATGTTTGCATATTCATTAGGGGACACAGATATTATAAGTAGGATTAATATGTGTAGTATTCTAAGAGAATTGCATGGTCTACAGCAGTTTCCCATGGCAAGGGCAGACAGGTTACCATGACATCTTTGGCTGCCAAATCTGCTGCCTAATTTCCTTTTACTGACAGATTTTTCTGTGTGCTTAGATTTTTACCATGTCATCCAGCATTAGCTACATAATACAGAACTTTGTTTCTCCTCCATCCACATATATTCTAAGCCCACCAGACCAGAATCAGCACAGCCTGGAACACCCAATTCAAATAAAAGATGATGGTGATCTTAGAGCTAGATCCTTTTTCTTCCATCAGTACACTGATAACTGCTGTTAGTTCTGCACACTGAGTTGACTTATTCCCACAGTTATACTGCAAAGTATTTACAATCACTCAGTCCTTTAACTTCACTGCTGCTAAATCGTCCCTCCTTCAGCCCTCGGCTACTTTTATCCATATACCATATATCTTTCTCCTTGCTAACCTTGTTAGCATTTAATTCTTTAAAAATTGGTTGTTGAGTGCTAGCTGAGCTAATTTCACATTCACAGGGCATTTCATGTACGCAGAATCCTGCCACTCATTCCTTTGGCTCTTTTAGATGTTCTGCCTCTACATTTTCTCCCTGCAATACCAGAGTCCATTTCTGAATTCATTGCTTACCTGTCTAACTGATACTTGGCCCTCCAGAAGTACTTTCAGAGAGCTATGGTGACTGGAGTTGAATACTTTGTCCGCCTACCAGATATTTTATTCAATGCTTGACCAATATGCAGGCAACACAATTCTTTCACAGCAGCTGTGGTGAAGTAGAGCGTGTTGCACTGGGAGATAGAGTGGGAAGGGAAGCAGGCTGCCAAGTTACCCCTGCCATGGTGAGTAAGGGGGAGCCTTATCCCTGCTGCTAGGCCTCCCAGGTAATCTTGTTGGCTGTCTTGAGCCTTATGGAGCTCATCCATAGGATGGTTGAGGCAGCTGCCACGGGGCCTGGAGTGGCCATCAGAAACTATTCCTCTCCATTGTGACTGATGTTCTACACTAACCCTTCCCCTGCCAACACCACTACAGTATTTTTACCATGGGATAGCCCCGATTTTCCTGTGAGATGGACACTGCAAAGAGGTCTTTCAACCCTAGTGGGAGTGCTTCCCTCATGGGCTGAACCTTCTTCCAAACACTTAATCTTTTCTTATCTTTCTCCAATTTCTCCTTCTCTTCCCTGAGTTGTCAAAAGGATACCCAGGTCTTTTTTCTTTCTTTCTTTTTTTCCTGATCTAATCTGTACCTTTCAAGTCTTTGTTCTATGCTCCAGATCCCTCTTCTCCCTGAAGATTACCTGGGCAAGAGTCTAAAAAATGTGGCTTCTATTAATACAGTTTTCATAGTTATCCCCTGTTATGCTGACTGGAATGGCTCATGGCTCTGAATACCAGCCTTACGGCAGACTATCAAGAGGCAGGGTAAACATTCTCACAAATGACTGTATGTTCTCCAAGTAAATTTCACTAATCCCGTAACAAGGATGTACTCTGAAAGCAGTCTTATCATGGGGTCATAGAGTCTCCTTGAACATCCAGTCTATCTTGCCATCCAAGCAAGCTGAACTTGTGCTAGATGGTGGTTTTACTCCAAAAAATTACAATAATATTCAAAAGTTTCAGGAGGTAACCGCATTAGTCTGTGCAGGATAAATTACAAAAAAAAACAACAAATGGTCTGGTAGCACTTTATAGACTAACAAAACATGTAGATGGTATGATGAGCTTTTGTGGGTACAGCCCACTTCTTCAGATGACTGGAGTTTTGAGTTTAGGATGTGCAGACACATAATAAATAGGGGAGAAGTGAGATGCGGGGTGGAAGAAAAAAAGAGGGGGAGGGGGGAAACAAGGAGCAGAAGTTATGAAAATATCAAAGGGAAAAACAAGTAGGCAGAACTGGCAGTCCCAGAGAGGCATAAGGATCTTGTGCAAAATGGGGGGGTTTACACAAAAAAAACCCGTCGACACTGCTTCTTTTTGTGCAAAAATCCCCTGCGCAAAAAGAAACAGCAGTAAATATGCTAATGATGTTGCAACTCATGTTAATGAGTCCCTCATTAGCATATTTTCTGTTGAAAAAACTTGTAGTGTAGATGTAGCCTGAGGGTGTGTCTAGACTACAGGGTTTTTTCGAAAAAAGTGGCCTTTTTTTGGAAAAGCTTTCCCTGCACCTATACTGCTGCCAAATTCTTTCTAAAGTAAAACAAAAGAATGCGGCAGCTTTTTCGACTGTGGAAAACCTCGTTTTACAAGGAATAATGCCTTTTTTCAAACGTGCTCTTTCGAAAAAAGGCGCTATGTAATGCAAACTGTGCTTTTTCAAAAGAGAGCATCCAGACTGCCTGGGTGCTCTTTTTTGAAAAAGGGGATTGCTTTTTCGAAAGTACTGGTTGTAGTCTAGACGCTCTTTTTTGAAAGAGGCTTGTAGCCTAGACGTAGCCTGACTGTAGACCTTCTTTCCTTAGGGAGACCCTCTTTCCTATGAGTGAGGTCTTGTTGTAATGCATCTCCCCTGACTGTGGGGGATTTGCAGTTTTAGCAATTATTTTTAGAGTTACAGAGCAAATATTATAAAATTACTTTCTAGCATGGGACACAGATATTATAAGTAGAATTAATATGTGCAGAATTCTAAGAGAATTGCATAAAGTATGCACATTAAACACATTCCTATAACTAGTATTTATTTTAATAATACTAACCCAGATGTAAGCCAGACTGGTTTTCAGCTCCACATTTGTCAGCATTCTGAGACATTGGCATAAGCTGGCACCGGGCTGGCACCCTTACCAGTGCTTTGTTCTGAACACATCAGGACTAGGGGCAATTAGTACAATATATTCCTTACATGTGGAAGGCAGTATAACTAGTAACAATTGATATCAAGTAGGTGTTCCCTTGTTAGTCTGTTGAACACATTTTGCTCTCACATCCAAACAAGCTGATCTGCCATTTCACTTGAATCTTCTTCTAGAAGTGCTTTAAGGCAAACGTGTAAGCCTGAGCTGTTCTTAATCATATAACATTTCTCCCCAGTTTGCTGCTAAATCTGAATCAGTAAGGCAGGTGGCACACTACCCAAGGCTCGCTGCAGTATTTTATGCTAATCTTGCAGCTAGCTCATCTTTTGCACTGCAGGGGTGGCCAACCTCTAGAGTCACATGCGGCTCCTTACATTGGTATCAAATCCAGGACTGGAGCTACAGGTGCCAAGGTTCCAGTGGGCCAAAGGGTGCTCTTTGTTCAACCCCCCTGCTCTGCCTTAGGCACTGTCCCCCTCCACTCTTTCCCCCTAGGATCCTGCCACTTCCCACTCTCTCCACTGAGCCTCTCACACCCAGGCTTCCACCACCAGCATCTCCCACTGAGAAAGAGTCGATCACAGTGGGCAGAAGGAAAAGGAGAAGGAGGCACTGAGTGGTGGGGCTGCCAGTGGGTGGGATGTGCTGAAAGGTGTGGTGGGGAGATGATCAGGGCTGGTGACATAGAACTGTTGATCTTTGGCAATGTGCATTGATCAATTCTGGATCCTTCTCAGGTTTAGGTTGGCCACCCCTGTTTTACAGTAATCCTTTCAACAGCCACTGGGTAAACATGTTCCAATCATCTCCAGATGGGCATCCCCAGTATTTAACAACATGATGGGTATGTCTACACTACCCTCCTAGTTTGAACATTTCACGAGGAGTAACGGTAGTTCGAACTAGGAAGCCTAGTTCGAACTACCTAGTTCGTGCCCCGTGTAGCCGCGCTGCACGGGGTTCGAACCAGCTGGGTTTTAAAAATGGCGGCTCCCCGCTTATGCAAATGAAGCCCGGGAAATTCAAATCCCGGGCTTCATTTGCAAGTGCGGTATGCCTACATTACCCTGCTAGTGTAGACATACCCGAAGCTCCAAGCTACCAAGGGAACAGGTCTCAAAAATAATCCTTTTGTTGTCCTCTGTCACAGGGCGCACACTCACCCCCACAGCACCTCCTGCCAGTCACTCTGGGAATCAGCACTCCTCCCGCAGAGTGCCCTCTGCTGGTAAGTGTCCCGGCCTCTATAGCCAGTCTTCTGCTGGTTCAACTCCATGTCCCTTCCTGGCCACAGTGCCCTTCCTCCTCAAAATGTCCTAGGTCAGTGCCCCTGCACTTTGGGGTCCTTCACTCCCAGGGAACCCCCAATTCCCATTTACCCACCTTGCCTCAGTGCCCCACTGCCAGTTATCATCTAGCCTCTCACCTCAGAGGCAAACTGCAGTCTGAAATGGCCACTCATTATTGGCAAAGGGTTGTGGACTTGCTGCCTTTGCCTATGCTGGCTGTCTCCCTGCAGCCTAAAACACTAAGACCTTGCCTCAGCCCTGCAGCCTGCCCCAGCTCTGCCTGCCTTTTCCCAGCACTTCTCTGTCTCAGAAAGCCTCTAGTTTCTCTGGCAGCCAAGTTCTTCCTTCTCCCCAGTTAGAGCAAGAGTGTGTCTTTCTCCTTCCTCCAGGAGCCTTTATTTATACAGCCCCAGCTGGAACCTAATTGGCTGTCTCTGCCTCACCTATGGACTCTACTCTCTTAGTCCTTCCGGGCTAGGTTTTAACCCTTAAAGAGCCAGTGAGTGGCAGACGCCCTCTCACATCCTCCCACTTCCTTCCACCTTATCAACAATAGAAGCCTGAGACACAACCCCCAATTCTGATTAAACATTTCTCATCTTAGACTGTGGGTAACTCATTTTAGCATTCTGATAACCAGATAAGAGCATATGAGCCTGAACAGTCCCTTGTGCATAGTTACATCCCATAGCTATTCTGTGAACTGGAAAATCTCTCCAGAATCCTGCCTCCCATCATGTTGGCATCTCCATAGTTGGTTTTGTAGACTTGTCACCTGATCTGTAAGCTGTTGCTGTACCTTCCCAGTTTTTTTCACAACTCTCACTGTTTTAAAAATGTCTCGTTGAATTGTGCAGCATGAATGAGTGTGATAATGCACACAGTCCTGCCAGGAGAACACATGCAGCTCAAAGGAGGGCAAGTGGTGGGATGGCTCCTTTGGGTGTGGGGGGAGGGAAGCAACTTTAATTTCGAGAAGGTGTTCAGTCGGAGCCCAGCTGCATGAAGATGTTGAGAGGCTGTGATAGCTGGAGGCTTCTCCCAGCCACAATTAGCAAGGCTAGGCCCCAGCCAGCACCATCCACATTTGGGTCTGTCCTGGAGATCTGCTGGTGCCCTAGTAGAGGGGAGGCTACTAATTATCTGCCCCACTGCAGCCTCTCCTGCATGGGCTTTCCCTTGATGGTGCTGCAGGTGCCCACATGCTTTATCCTTTAGGATCTCGTAGGTGCAGTTTATGTGACACGCTTAACAGAAGAATCCAGCAAATGCCTATGATCAGGCGCTACTAAAAGCTTTTTATCCATGGGCCCAATTGGGGCTCTGGAGAAACTGATTTAGAGATGTAAACCAATCCAGTGATTTAAGTTAGGAAATTAGTAGTATCCATGCAAAATTTGGTGGGTTTAGCTCTTACCGTTTCTGAGATCTTTTGGAATTATCAGTGGGCTCAATTGGGGCTCTGGAGAAACCAGGGGAACCAATTTTGAGATATAACCAGTCCAGTTTGTTTAAATTAGGAAATCAGTAGTATCTGTGCGAAATTTGGTGTTTCTAGCTCTTACCGTTTTGGTGATCTTTCAGGACAAACAAACAAACTTTCAGAAATATTTATAAGACAAGATGTAACAGCTCTTTTGCCTACATAGACAGGGCCCAGATGCAGGAAGTTTAGGTAGAGGGTGATGCACTGTTACTATTCATGTCACATATCATATAGGTTATATGCATTTTTGCAAGCTACTATCATCTACATATCTTACATGTAAGGTGCAATCACTTTGCAGATTGTGTAAGGCAAGCTTATCAGTTCAGGGTGTTTCTGCCTACTGTGTTTACTATAAAGAAATCCACAATAGTTATTTCAGTGATTACTTGCTCAGACATGCCTTATCTTAATTTGGGCCTGCACATGTTAGCTTACGCAGCCATACTTCACTACATATAGGTGTGTTAGTTGGAGGGAATGGTCTCCTTGTCTCAATTCCCACACTCGTTATCATCACCCTGCTAGAGAGTCCCTAACCTCACGTATTCACAGTGGCTACGTCTACACTGGCCCCTTTTCCGGAAGGGGCATGTAAATTTCACTAGTCGTCGTAGGGAAATCCACGGGGGATTTAAATATCCCCCGCGGCATTTAAATAAAAATGTCCGCCGCTTTTTTCCGGCTTTTAAAAAGTAAGAATAAGAGCCTCCGGAAAAGGGCACTTTTTCCGGAGGATCGGGGCCAGTCTAGACGCTCTTTTCCGGCTTTTTTAAAAGCCGGAAAAAAGCGGCGGACATTTTTATTTAAATGCCGCGGGGGATATTTAAATCCCCCGCGGATTTCCCTACGACGACTAGTGAAATTTACATGCCCCTTCCGGAAAAGGGGCCAGTGTAGACGTAGCCAGTCTGCTCTATGATGCTTAGGACTCAGATTGTGTCTGTCTCCGATGGAGAGAGTTTCTGTTGAGTGCTGATCTGTATTTTGATATGTGAAACAGTGTTATTATCATATTTGTTCTATAAAGCATCACATCTCCATCTATTTCATGGATAAATCAACTTCAGAGCTGTTACAGTCAACCTTGACTACGTGACCTTTGTGCATATGGTGAACAGGCTTCAGTAACTGCAAAGTATTTACTTACCTAAATTAACAGGCATGCAGAAAACTATGTTTTTAACCACACTATCCAAAAAACTGATTTGTTTTTTAACCATACTATTCTGGATAGCTGGAGGAAGCTGTGGTTGCTTTTTTTGTTTCCCTAAATCTCATTAGTCAATCTTAAAAATCTTGAAAATATACCTTAGTTTAAAGCATGAAAGAAAAACAAGACAAAACCCCAGACCAAAGACATTTGCTAGTAAAAAGAGAACAAAATATCTTTTAAACCACAAAGCTTATTTTCCCTTTTTTATTCAAAATTTAAAGCTGAACAAACAGATTTTTCTTTCATATTTGTTTAAGTACTTACATGTCTAGGCTTTGCATGCTGAGTTTCAGCCCAGAGCCCATGTTTACCACTGAGTTATTAAACCCTTGAAAATAGGGGTTATAATAGAAATGCTGACACAATCTTAACTACCACAGTGTGAACAGTTTCATTATAATGTTATTTATGATGAAAACCCTCTAAATTAATGCCTGATAAAGAAATCTGATAAAGGTAGTAGACCAAGGACTTTAGACCAAGGCTAAAAATGTTATGTATTTGCAGATTGAAGTAACTACTTTGCTTAAGCTACAACCTTCCTTTCTATTGTTTTCTGATAATTATTTTTCCTAATCTTTGACATGCCTGTATGTTTTGGCCATGAATATGTTGTACATTGTGTTGTTTTAGGAGACAAACCTTGGTCAGCATAACACATTCTGTACCTTTGTAGTTCTTACCTCTCTACAGTATCTGTGAATAACATTCCACACTTAATTCTTTGACTATGCTAAAGAAATTGATGTAATAATTTTGAAGACAATCAGCATGAGAGGTTTTAACATTATTTTAGGTGACATTTCATCCCAAGTTGACTGCTGCGTCGTCATCTTTATTTTTACTCATAGTGATTTCTTTGCACGTTAGTGTTTTTTTCATCTTGTGCTCCAGATAAAGGCTAATAATGGGGACTAGTTTTACTGCTACCCTCATGATGCACTTAAGAATTATTAAAATAAGTGATGTGGGAACAGTTTCCGTATTGAGGGTGCTGAAAGTCAGTCCCTTTACTGCTGTCTGCCTTCCCTCGTCAGCTGGGGGCAGTGGTGGGGCCAGGAGTAGACCCCAGGGGCTGGCAGTTGGGACCTGTGATGTGGAAGGGGGCATGTTGGCAGCCAGGACTCAGGGCACGGTGTGGCACACAGCTCCATCTGAAACAGGGCTACTCAACTTTGGAAGCCCCAGGAGCCACAATAATATGCATAGCACATGCCGAGGGCTGCAACTTAAGAGTGGTTGCATACACATGCAAATATATATATGCAAATATATGCAAATAGCTTCTTTTACTCTGATGGGCATGAATACAAAGCACTTCCCACAATGCCCCGGTGCTCCCGGCACCTCCTCCCTATGGGCTAGAAATGCCAACACTCTGTATCCATCTGTTCCAGCCAGCCCGTCTGCTTTCATCTTTCATTGCTCACCACACCTGGGCAACACCTCGCTGTTGTAGAGCGTGTTCCCAATGGAGGATATATTCAAAGGATCCCACCTGAAGGCCACATGTTGAGCCCCGTGTAAACCGAAACCGCACCGTAGGCTGCAAACAAACAGGCCGCAGGCCACATGCTGCCATACTCTTTTGGTGTGTTAAGTGTGGTTTTTTTTTGCAGTGCTTCTCTAATCCAAGTTAACTCTCTCATGTTGTGATTTCTTTTCCTCAGCTCTATTTCTGTTCAGCCTATTATAACTTTTGTTATTAGAGCAGTTATTGGCTCCATCAATAGTTACTGGTTTTAAAGAGATACATTCAACGCCAGGAGATATAACATTAGACAATTTGCACAATGCCAAATTTGCTTTGTTTGCAGGGGGAAGGTGTGCATGTGCATGCTGGCATGCTGTCTGCTTATTCTTTTTTGTTTAAATTAGGCAGGCTGTTGACCTGTCCTATGATACTATTGATGGAATCTGTCTGAACAGAAAGGAGAGCCCCATTTTGAAAATTGGCCCTGAATCCAAGTTCCAGATTTGGGGTTCAGTTCACCATTTAAGTCTTCTGTGATAATGTGAATGCTTGCGATAGAGAATTTAGATATTCTTTCTTCAGAGTGGTCAGAGACCAGAGAGATGCTTGCTCAGCATTACAGGGAAAATTGGAATTAACATCCTGCTCTGTTCCCCATCGCACTTCTCTTCTTTCCTCTGCCTGGTCCTGTCAGCAGTGATGCTAGGAATGCTTCTCTTTTTCTTATGTTCAAAACTTTCTGTTTTCTGTGACACGCATTGCCAAAGTGAGGTATTACACGTAGGATTTCTCTCACTAGTTCTTGGTTATATCTTTTGACTATGTGTTTCAAGATACAAAGCAAGCAATGCTGGTGATCTGGGAGACTGGTTACAGAAGAAGATACAGACAGGTGATGTAGAGCACTCTTACAATACTGGGGAGACATATACATATACACATGGATGGTTAGATAGATGGATAAATAGATTGCATACAGGACAGCTAATGCACAAAGCCAGGGTACAAATATTTAGTGCACTACCCTGCTGTGCACTAAGTTATTATGTGGGCTCTGCCTCTGTGCACTGAAAAGTTCTTAATGTGCTTTGCCATGCGCGACCGTGCATAAAAGAGCGTTACCGAACCTTTAGGACACAGTTGCCAGGGCCACACAGCAGCTTAGCCTGTGTCAGGGCATGCACTATACATTGACATTCTGGCTTGCTGCTCTCTATGGGTGTATCTAGATTACATAGTTTGTTGACCGAAGTGGATTTTTGTCAACAAAACTATACCTGCATCTATACTGCTGCTGAGTTCTATCGACATAAAGTCGAAAGAACTCAGCAGTTTTGTCGACGGCGGTAAACCTCATTCTACGAGGAATAATGCCTTTTGTCGACAGACAGCATTATTGCATCTACATTGTCCTTTGCGTCTACACTGTCATGTCGACAAAGCGGTTTGCTTTGTCGACAGAACTGGATGTAGTCTAGACGCTCTTTGTTGACAGAAGCTTTGTCGACACTGGGGTTTTTGTGCAAAACACCTCAAGCACATTTTTGCACTAGAAAATCTACAGTCAATCGACAGAACAGAAGGCTTTTTGCAGTGTAGGTATACCTCTTTCTATGAGGCATAACTCCTTTTTGTGCAAGAATTCTTGTGCAAAAAGATGTGTGTGGATGCTCAACGGGGGTTTCTTGTGCAAAAAGAGCCTATCAGAAAAAGCACAGGTGCTCTGATGGCCATTTTGTGAACGGCCATCAGAACTTTCTTGCGCAAGAGTGTCCTTGCAGTGTGGATGCTCTCTTGCACAAAAGCACATTGTTTTTGCGATGTGCTTTTGAGGTGTGATGCATTTTTGCTCAAGAAGTTTTTGCAGAAGATCTCTTCCTCAAAAAGCTTCTTGCGCAAGAACCCTGCAGTGTAGACAAAGCCTTAGAGTTGTTTTGATTAAATATTACAAAACTCATGCAGGCACATTCACTGCCCACCTGTGATTGTTTTAGGTAACCTACGCTTCCCCTATCCCAAACTCACATACCAGTGATGTGTAAATACCAGCACTACAGTGTTTGTTCATTACTGCAATTTTACAGCATATTCCATTTCCATTTTACAGCGTGACTGCATTGTACACTTGATACCAGTAACAAATAAAGCTAAGTTCATGCAGAGCCAAATGAGGTAGGAGAATGATTGAATGATTTTATATATAGGTGTCTATCCTTTAGAGAGTTAAGCAGAAGCTTTACTGTGAGTTATGGTCTGTGCACTTTATACCAGTATTCCCTCTATTTTTTCCACCCAGGTGCACAATGAATTTTCTTCCATGCACCAGTGTGGAAGTAATGTGCAACATATCACCTTCACATTGGTGCACATAACAAAATTCATGTGGTGGGAGTGGAGGCTCTGAGTGTGGGAAGGGGCTCAGGGCTGGGGCAAAGGATAGGGATGCAGGATTGTGAAGATTCTGCCTAAGGGTGCAAGCTCTAGAGTGGGGCTGGAGTTGAGGGACTCAGGGCTTAGACAGAGGGTTGAAGTGCAAGGGCTCTGGGTGGGGCTGGGGAAAAAGAGTTGGAGGTGCAGGAGGAGGTCTTCAGATTTGGGGAGGGTCTCAAGGCTGGGGATTGGTATGCAGTAGGGACAGGCTCTGGGGTGGGAGTGTGGACTTTGGGGTGGGGCTGTAGATGAGTCTTTGGGGTGAAGGAGAGTGCTTAGTTGGGGGAGTAGAGCAAGGCAGGAATGGGGATTTCAGCTTGAGCTTACCTGGACAGCTCCCCGCTGAGGCCAGTAAGGCTATGTCTAGACTGCAAGCCTCTTTCGAAAGAGGCTCTTTCGAAAGAGCCTCTTTCGAAAGAGAGCGTCTAGACTGCACGCGGAATTTCGAAAAAGCAAGCCGCTTTTTCGAAAGAAAGCACCCAGTGAGTCTGGATGCTCTCTTTCTAAAAAGCCTGTTTGCTTTCAAGAACGCCTTCTTTCGAAAGAGCACTTTCGAAAGAAGGCGTTCTTCCTCGTGGAATTAGGTTTACCACCGTCGAAAGAAAAGCCGCATTCTTTCGATTTAATTTCGAAAGAACGCGGCTGCAGTCTAGACGCAGGTGAAGTTTTTTCGAAAAAAGGCTACTTTTTTCGAAAAAACCCCTGAGTCTGGACACAGCCTAAGAAGGGGGCTTTTTCCCCTGGCCTCAGAAGCTCAGCGCTGGGGCTGGCAGGGAGAGGCACTACCCTACCAGCTGCAGCAGTTTCAGGGCTTGCGGAATGATATTGCTGAATATCAGCCCTGAACCCCTGCACGAGGCTTACTGAGAAGCGGTGCAGCTATGCAGATTAGGGGGAATTTAGCGCTATACATAATTTTAAAGATAAGAATTATGTAAAGAGACATAAGATTATGTTGTGAGCTGAACTTGAATAAAAATCTACATTCCTCAACATATCATCAAAAGGGAAGTAGAGAAACAATAACTATAGTGTTTGGAGCCAGTGCATATCACATTAGACTGGCTTTAATTGGACTTATTTGGGCCAGTTGTTCAATTGTTATGCTTTGTTTTAGTTAAACATCTAGAGGATATAAATATGTGGGCAAAAACATTCAGAGAAGCTAATGTTTATTATTTGGATTGACTTGCTATCAAACACTGAAAAGATCATTCAACATCTTTGAATTACCGTAAAATCTCGAGAATAAAGCGCACCTGTGTATAATGCACACCTACCTTTTAAACGTCAGAAATCTGGAATAAACTGAGCTCTTATCTATAATGCGCACCCCCATTAGACTCGCGATTTTATAGTATATATAGGAAGGAAGGGGCTGCTCCCACCTGCAGGCTTGCCTGGGAAAAGCGCGCACAGCACAGGGGAGCTGGCAGCGGGCTTTGAAACCTGCTCCCCGCCCAGCTGCTCGTGCACCGGGCTGAGCTCACACCTGCTGCGGGGCCCCTTCCCCCTCCCCCGCCGCCCAGCTGCCCCGCCTGCCGGCTCCTCACCTTGTCCAGGAGCCTGGCTGAACTTGAGCCTGCTGCGGGGACCCCCTGCCCAGCTGACGTTGCGTCTGCCGTGGGGGCTTCCTGCTCAGCTCCCACGTGCTGTGCTGAGCTTGTGCCTGCCACGGAGTCCCCTTGCCCAGCTGACCTCATGCCTGCTGCAGGGACCCCCTGCTCAGCTGCCGGTGCACCACGCTGAGCTCGCACCTGCCGTGGGGATCCCTGCCCAGCTGAGCTTGCACCTGCTGTGGGGGCCCCCTGCTCAGCTGCCAGCGGCAGATGCAAGCTCAGCACAGTGCGCCAGCAGCTGAGCAGTGGGCCCCCATGGCAGGCGCATGCTCAGCTGGGCAGGGGGCCACCGCAGCAGGTGTAAGCTCAGCGCGGCACGCCGGCAGCTGGGCCAGGGCGCCCCCCCACGGCAGGCGCAAGGTCAGTCAGGCTCCCGGACAAGGGAAAGAGCCAGCGGGCAGGACAGCTGAGCTCACGCCTGCCGCGGGGCCCCCTACCCAGCTGCTCATGCACGGCTTCTTGTCCGGGAGCCTGGCGGGGATGGTTAGGTAAAAACTTTACAAATTACCTCCTATGTATAATGCACACTCTGGTTTTAACCCTTAAATACCGGGGGAAAAGTGTGCAGCATTCTCGAGATTTTACGGTAGTAATGATGGGAAAAACCTGGTTCGTGAATTATTTTGGGTTCAGATGCTCTTAGAGTCTTCTATAATAACTGTGGCTAAAAAGTAATTCAGATATTTGTACTCATTAAAGGATATGTCATATTTTGTGATCATTTTCTTTAAACTCCATTTTTCATTTTATAACTGAATCTGTTTTAATCAATTTGGGCTGGAAACCTTTTGAGAACAAGGTTGTTTGTGAATTATACAGAACTTTATTTCTTTCAGATTTGAAAGATGGCAAGAATAGCCTTTCTAAAGGGAGTCTGTTTTCCGTTGATTTTTGGCCTTGTTGATACTCAGGCTATGTCTAGACTGCTGCTTTTTTTCCGAAATTGCGTACCTTTTTCCGATTTTTTTTTTTTTGGAAGAGGCTTTTCCGAATTCCATCTACACTGGGCCAAATATCAGAAAAAACCTCCTCTTTTGGAAGAGCCCTTAATCCTTGTAAAATGAGGAAAGACCGTGTCTCCTCTTCTGTAAAAAATGTCGGAAGAGCAGACTCATTCCCTGGATGCAGTGGAGTTTTTTCGGGATATCGTAGTCTAGACATAGCCTCAAGAAATGTGACGCTGTTGTGTAGTAAGTATTGATCCACTGATACTGATGTGGATTCATACTCTCTAATCTGAGAGGACACAGAAAGGAGTGGATTATTAAACTATAAGAAGAGAGAGGTAAATTCAGAAAAAGTGTTTTGGAGGCAAAAAGGAATAAAAGGATAATTTTAAAGGGGAAATATTTAACTATTTCAAAATATACTTAATATTTTAAAAAATTAAAGGGAAACATTGGAAAAAAGGGAGAAAACTAATACTCCAAACTGTACACTATCATGGAGAAAGTTAGTGAGGGAAAAGAAAAACAATCTGCAAAAATCCTTAAGATGCCCCCCCACCTCCAATTCTTTTGTTCAGTCTTGTCATGGTCAATTCAAGCGTCTGTGTGCATCTGCTCAGAAATTCATAAAATCCTGATGGAGCACCAGGTTTGTGGTGTCCTTGAACATCATTAATTCTCAGTCAACATTTTATAGATGTACAAAAATGGGAAAGGAGGGACGGAAGATCTAATTTATTTTACACACAAGACCATGTTAGTTTGTATTTTATCTGCACCAATGTGACCATCACGATATAATATGGTAAAAATAACAAAACTTTGAAAGAGCTTCTGTCTGACATCTTGAACAATTACTGCATATAATGGGAACATTTGTTTTTTGCCAAAGCAAATGACAAACAGTGAAGATAAAATGTATTGGCCACAGTGAATTAAAAGGAGATTTTGACTCCATTCTACAGGAGAATTAATTCCAGTTGTAGTGAAAGCAGCAGAGGTGGTTCTTGTTCTTTGTGATGGAAACTTTATCACTAAAATGCAGAAATTGCCAGAAATGTGTGTTGTTTAAATGAGGCTTAATTTAATATATAGTATCAGCTTCAAAGACACTAAGCCAAATTACAACAGATAGGGCCAAAGGTGAAAGCTCCATATATCTTCTCTTACAAGTTTCCTACAGATTTGTCAGGATATTTGGGAGAAGAGGGGAGGGGCAGGAGTTGTTGTGTGCCATCTTCATGGAGGACTGACCCTTCTGTAGTACCATCAATCTTTCCTACAAGTATAATGAGGATTCCCACAGAAACTGCCATTCCATTTCAGACCTCACAGTCACACCCATGTCTTTTTGTTGCATACAACGATCCACTATGTTTGCCCAACACTTTGCTCATAGAATTAGGCAAGCTAGTTTTACACCAGATAGTGCTGTCTTGTCCTCGACGAGTGCTGATATGAAACCAGATGCAGTTTTGTCCAGTATCAGTGAGGATACACAAAAAAAGCCCTTTTGCAGCATGCACTGCTCTGTCTCCACTGGCATAGCACGTGCAAGATACACTCTGCAAAATGGCATCCTCCATAGAGCATAACCTCATACGCATTTTGCAAGGAAGGTCATATTAGCAGGGTTTGTGCTGCATAGGTAAATATAGGCTCATGCTGTTCTGGGAGCTTCTGTATCCTGGGGCTGTGCCAGTTGCCGCCCTATGCAGAGACTCTAACTCTGGTTTGATGGAGGAACTGTTGAACCACATTGGTGGGAGGGAAGGTTTATGTTACAGTTTAGGCTCCTGTTGGCTGCCTGTTCTTATGTTTATCTGTCATTTTTGGCCAATATTTGTATGTTTCATCCTATAAAAAGAAGAACCCCCAATTTATGAAAATTTATGGTTATATGCTAATCAGTTCACATGACAGACAACCTAGTGAATAAGCATGCTGTGGTGACCTGTTGTTTTTGGATGGATTAATATTGTTGTGTTGACATCCCGGACTGTTCCCTATGCTGTATCCCATTACTTGGCTCTCAGGATCTCTCCCCTTCCCTGATGCACCTGGAAAAACGTGCTTAAATAACATGAGCAACAAATGCATTATTTGGGATAAGAAGTGTTTGGCATAGAATCCAGGAGTGCTGTCATTCTTGACTATTCAGGGAATGCATTGTAAACAGCTAACATCACTGTAGGTCACAAAGAAACTTCAGTGGTTGATAAATGATATGTCATCTGGAAATATCTGGTTATAAAGACCTTTTTAAAATGTAAAATGAGTTTGAGGAGACCATTCCTTCACTCTGCCTGAAGGGCAAACTGGAAAGAGAGAACAATAAGCAACAAATAAAGCCAGGATCTTTGGAGCCGTAACAGGAGTTTGCGGTAGAAGAAAATAGTTCCCTCTGGGAAGCATAAGGAGTGAAATCCTGGGGCCTGTGAAGTCAATGGCAAAAACCCCATTGAGTCCCAGAAGCCAGGAGTTCATCCAGCATAGTGAGCAGCATACAAATAAGAAAAAGTTTTAATATTAAAAATGTGTATAGAACTAGTTCTTGATAGGAAAAGCTTAAAAAATGTCATAAAACGTATACACTTAAAAAAACAACAAATGGTCTGGTAGCATTTTATAGACTAATAAAACATGTAGATGGTATCATGAGCTTTCGTGGGCACAGCCCGCTTCTTCAGATGATGGGAGTTTTGAGTTTAGGATGTGCAGACCCAAAATAAATAGGAGAAAAGGGGGCAGGAAGAAAAAGTGGGGAGATAGGAAACAAGGAGCTGAGGGTATGGAAATATTAAAGGGAAAAACAGGAAGGCAGAACTGGGAATCAGTTCTCCCCTATATATTTTGGTCTGCACATCCTAAACTCAAAACTCTGGTCACCTGAAGAAGTGGGCTGTGCCCATGAAAACTCATGATACCATCTACATGTTTTGTTAGTTTATAAAGTGCTACTAGACCATTTGTTGTTTTTTAAGGTTATCCTGTACAGACTAACTCGGCTATCCCCTGAAGCTATAAAACATATAGAAAACAGTTAACATTTTCATGACATGCAGTTACCCAGACAAAGGTGACTGCTGCTTAGCAGTGTACAGCAGCTTTGGATACAAATTACAGTGGGTATTTCTGTAAGAAAACTGTATCTACACAAACTGTAATTTGATTGGGACACCCATATATGTGCAAAAAGGGATTTAGTGTCCTTAATGATCATAACTGGACATTGTATCTTATCTGAAAGATGTATCTTATAATGGCACAATGTCCCCTAAAATCATAAGGTACACTGGTCTCCATTACTAAATCAAAGGAAAAAGTGACTTACTAAATCACCATCTCTTCCTCGGTGATAACTTTTATTTTTGTATACTGCATTTTTAATTTTCTAAATAGCTATCTTACCTTGAGAACTACTACCAGCAATAAAGAAGTCACTACTGTGCTCTTTTGTGGAATGTTTACTTGTGTTCTTGTGGTTGTTTGTCTTAATCAAAACCTAAAAGTCACTCATACTGAAAGCGTGTACGTTTGTTTTCTTTGCATAAGGGAAAAATGCAGTCTTGATATTTTCTTGTTAGTTGCTCAATAAAGAGACAAGTTAAAAATAAATAAGAGTGTAGGAAAGAGGACAAATGAACATTAGTAAGTTTTTTTCCCTCCAGAAAAAGATGCACTGTACAAATAATATGAAGATTGGACTAACAAATCATATGCTGGCGTGGTTAATTGGAAAAGTAGCCCTTGCAGTATGAAAGATAATAATAATTAAATTTGTCAGGCAAATATTTAAAGGATCTTTTACTGAACCCTAAATAATATGTTGGATAGCAATTAGAGGCTTAATGAAAGATTTATAGTAAAGTTAAAGCTGTTACTACTTAATGAATGGTAAATGCATATATATTAAAGTGCATTCCTAAAGACCAGCAGCACCATGATTCCAACTGAATTTGAATAAATCCAGTGTTCTGTGCAATATATTATTCTTTCATTAAAGAAGGAAGTCAACAGAAACTACAAAATATAATAAAAAACACTGTTCCTTGAGATAGTCTTGAAAATGTCACAGCAGCAAAGTTTTCAATAGCTGTGAAAAACTATAGTCCAGATGCTTAACTTCAGAGGATCCTGAGCCCCCTCTCCCCGAAATTACAACTAGGGGTTACCTGAGTGATTTCTAGAGCTGCAAAAAGGAAGGGACCTGAACATTAAACTAAGCTAAACAAAATTTGAATGTTTGACTAAGAATAGTGTACATAGAAGGAAATACTGTATGAATTAAAGTATAATCAACATAGACATCTGAAGCTAATTAGAGAAGGAGTTAGTGCAGTTGGGTAGGGGCAATTGGGTAGGCGCTAGTCTGGGCCTATGGAGACCCCAAATACACTTCCTGTTTCAACCATAGATTTCTGTTGTGATAGTGGACAAGGCACTTAGGTGCATCTCTATACATGTAGGTATCTGCATCCCCTTTAAAAATCTGGGTCTATTTCCACCATATAAATGAACAGACATTTTCTCTCTCTACGCCTACTTGCCCTTTCTTTTGCACTTCATTCTTGGCTAACTTAGGTACTTTCTTGCTCAGCTGGTCAGTGTCTAAAAATCCCTTCCTTAGGCCGTGCATATAAATACCGGTTGATCGACGCTCCGGAAGTACATCTTTTGGTGTTTGATTTAGCAGTCATAGTAGGGACCTGCTAAATCAAAAGGTGAGGGTGAAGAGTATGGAAAGTCGAGCTCCCACTGGGGGGGACAGTGCCAAAGTGAATTTGAATGAAGGTGTGCAATTAATGTAGCTGAAGTTGCATATCTTTATTCAGTCTTATCCCAGAGTGTAGACTTGACCTTAGCCTTGCCTCCCTCTGTCACCATATGTTACAGGGTGAACCCCTCTAGTCTGGCACCCTCGGGACCAGAGAGTTTGCTGAACCACAGCAGTTCAATGTTGTTTAGCAGCATTACCAACACTTCCACTGCCTTTTGGGTTCGTATAAGACATTTAAGGGTAAATTAGAGCTAAATAACAGCACAGAACATTGAGAACCAATACTAGTGGCTATAAACTAACTTTATGGGACTGCAGGGAACTTGGCCACACCCATAAGTGGACCTCCAGCTAACTAAAATCATACTGGATCATGAATGTTGTTGGACAAGCCCAAACAAATGGCTATATTGAACTTGATACTACAATATGCATTTGCTTTCTATGTGATCAACACTACGTGTTTGTCTACAGGCCTTTATGATACACAGTTGGTCTTCTAAACTGTCCTTCCTTCGTGGCCTTTTTGTGGGCCTATCTGGCAGAGGATAGTTTAATCGTTACAGGTAACAGTCAAACCCCTACACACCTCTGTAATACCTCTATGATACAAAGCAGATATTTATGAAACATATACTTTTCATATATATAACTACACAAACCCTGCTTTTGGAGTTATACAATACTAGATACTCTATATTTCAGAAGTTGTAATTTACTGCTGCTACTATGAAATTGAAAGGTAATTATTTTTTTTTAATTTGAAGAATGATCCACGTAGCTGTTTTACCCCACAACTATGTTATTAATAGTCATTCTTATGTTCCTAATCGCGTAAATATTAATTAATTTATTTTCTGGAAGCATATATGTAAATTATCTTAAAAAAGAAATAAATCACAAAAGAGGAAGTTGTCTCAATGTATAACAATGTCAGTTATGAAGGCTAACTTGAGAAAATCAGATGTGTTAATGTATATCTTTCTTTCTTTACTTAATCAACTTTTAAAACCCTAAGCTGCTATACATTAAACAGAAACTAACCACTGGGTATTATGGCAGTACCGATTTCTATTCATTTTCTGCTAAAAACAATTTGTGACTGCTGCAGAGAAGGTCTCTTCTAGCTCCCTAGTACTCTGCGTTATATTCCCTAGTACTCTGTGCCTGAAACTAAATAAAAGTAAATCTGTCCTGGAATTATTTGGCAGTTGAATGGTTCTTTCTTGCAAATTTTGTCTGCAGCTGAAATACTCACAAAATATCATTACAGATGGTATTAGATATTTCACTCTGGTGCATTTCTATTTGAGTCTCCTGAAAATAAGTGAAATTTTATTTAATTGCTCATGACTGTTGACTAAGGTTGCCTAGGTGAAACACTTCTGTCAAACACCTTCCTAATATAAGACCTCAGTGCTTACAAATTCTCATGAATTCCTCATTCAGCTCTAGTTTACTCTGACTATAATTCTGTAGTTGTTAAATATTTATTCAACTGAGTACCATTTCAAAATTAAAGATGTACTGTTGTTTTTCTTTCTGAGAAAGAAGCTGAATTACAACTATATTTCCGTCTGTCTCCACTAGAAATACTTGATTTAACATTTTAAAATAATATATAACGTTAAGGAGACTTTCAAGAAAAATGAACACATGCAATTAAAATAAACTTGTATTCTTTGAAAAAAAACAAACCCAAACCATAACCCTAACTGATTTTTCAAGTTGCAATTCTGAAGGTATATTTCTTTTGTTTCAACAATAAGTTTAAAAAAAAATCTGAAAGTGAATCTGTGACTATTAGTTTTTCTGAGTGGAATGGCAACATTTATGCAGCTATGTTGGTTATACTTCAGTGAGGGTACTGCATCAATGAAATTCTTTATATATACATTTTTACTTCAGAATAAATATTTATTTAAAGAAGAAAAATATAGGGAGTTCATCACCATCTTACTGAAATGCTAATGAGTTGTCTGAATTTCACTTTTAAAATACTATATTTGACAGGTACTTTTTATTCAAAGGATATTGTAGTGTATTCCAAATGTGTGTTTGCATAGAATATGGTAGAGTGCCACTTTTAAATATTAATTAGCTGTTCAAACACGTGTATCAAAGCACATCTGGTCTGTGGTCAAAAGTAAAAACAAACGGTACATCAGCTTTTAAGATACATTGAGAGGGTCACATAAATCAGCTCGTACCTATGTCTACCCGTGGGAGTTTAATCAATGTCTCACTTTTTAGGACAGGATTTGCATTTTGGAACATGTGATATTTTATTATGCCAATAAAAACTATCTATAAACTGTTACAAATATTACTTGAAGGGTATAGCAAAATTCCTACTTCAAGACCACATTTTCAAACTAGTCTCCTTTTCTCCAGGGCCCAATCCAGTTCCTATTAAGGTCAATGCAAAGGCTCCCACTGAATTTAATAGGAGCTGGATCAGGTCCAGTGAAGCTACAATCTCTGATCTGTGGATATACACGGGGACACAAATAGTTGACTGGCCTATTTTTCAGGCACAAATTTTGCACATGCAAAATGGAGGCTGGATAAGGAAGGTATGAAACTTTGCCCTAAATATTTAAAACTGGATATTACATTTAGCACAATAAAGCTATTTAAAATACCCAAACATCATGGATGTAATATAGACCTGTTTAACAAGTATAAATTCTCTCACTCTGACATCCTCAGGTAACATTAGTTATAAATATTCAAATAAACATGATACTACCAGATGTATATTGGCTAGTACATGTATAATGTAAAAATAAATGTAAGATGCTGAAATGATAAATACCGGGTAAGTGGGATGAAAGGTTTTCCTCAAATAGTCCTTTTGTCAAACCTAATGAATATGTAACAGAAGGTAGAGCACAGAAGTTGTCCTGAAAAATTAAAGCACTGATTATTCTAATTTTACTAGTGGTAATGCAATCTGAAATAGAGGTGACTAATGGCAAGGTTGAAAATTAATGATTGTTTCTTCACACAATTCATCAGCTGACAAATTCTACACAAATCATTTCAGATCCTGAAAGCTCACGTGCTATCATATTTAAAATTATCTGCTCAACCTAAGGAGAGATGGATGTTGAAATATCCTAAACTTTATCTCATGGTGCTTCCTTTTACCAAACATTCCCAAGGTTTGCACTAAAATAACTTATTAAGGAGATGTGTGTTCCCATTGAAATGTATTTTTCTGCTTCTGGAGAGGATTAAAAGTCAGATTGGTGACTTACTCATTCAATGGGTGACTGAATGAAGAAGGAAAGAATTCACCTTATAGAGAGACATTTGCCTAAGAAATGACTGGCTAAGACAAACCTAGGATGACAAACCTAAAACGGTTTGGGTCTGCACATCTTAAACTCATAACTCTGGTCATCTGAAGAAGTGGACTGTGCCCATGGAAAGCTCATGATACCACCCACATGTTTTGTTAGTATTTAAAGTGCTACCAGGCCTTTTGTTGTTTTTTAAGTTTATCTCTATGAATCCCTCTGCACTTTGGAGGCAGTGAAAGTTGTATAAAAGTTGTATCCTGTATTCAGCAGGATTTGGCCTAAAGTTTGCAGTGAAGAGGCAGCTCATCCCAAATGGGTTAAATCTTTACTAAGCAGTTAAAATTACAAAGTAAAAATGCGTGGCAGTATTCTGCCCAAACCCACTGAGAATTCTGCTCTAGAGACATTTTCCTCGCCATTACTTTTAAAACAATTTTACCCTCCGTTTTCCTTTACCTCTTTTTCCTGTCATTAGACAGAAGGTGAACAGTCTTGAAAAAGTATAGACAGTTTTCATGCTCTTTGAATTTGAAATGGGACAACAGTTGAGCTAATAATACTGATGTAAGTCAGATCTTTAGACTTCGGTGAAACTACTAGTTTTTGATGATGGTTTAATAAGAGTTTACAAATTTAATGTATGATGTTATCTCGCATCCGTCCCTCCAAGAATGCAGATTTAGATATCATCACTGAAAACAAAACAAAAAAGTGAGTTAAAGCAGCAGGGCTCTTCAGCATAGTGAGTGAAGAAGGATCATGAGACTGTTCACTGATGTTATGTAGCCCACCGCTAGGAGCCCCTGATCACATACATGTGAATACAGTGTATGGAGATATTTCTGATATGGTACGTGTGCACATGGAGGAATTGTGGAAGAAAAATAAGTGTGAAAAAGAGAACACAAAAGGTGTTAGAGAAAATGACCAGAAGGCATAGATGCTAATGAGAGACTTTAAGTGTTTCAGAGCTGCATTTTAATTGTGCAAGTGCTTAACTGCTTCTGCTTTCATAATCAGCAACTTGCTTGTATAAGATAAAACTTTTCAAAGGCCCTAAGCAATTTTGAAACCTCAGCTCCATTAATTAGGACAGGGACAGTTCAAAGGTGACCTGGAAGCAGTCACCCAAAGTTCAGGTTCAAGTGTTTTAATTAAACTAATTATTTTTGGTTATCAAATATAGTTCAATAGAAATAGCATTTTTAAGAGGAAATTGATATGTTCCTCGCTTTACCACACTCTCTTTTTGTTAATATGGTATTCACAGTTTGGTATTCACTGTTACTCAGTTACATACAATACAGATTTTTTTTTTTTTGGCAAATCTTGGTATTATAATACAGGCAGTCCCCGACGTACACGGATCCGACTTATGTCGGATCCGCAGTTACGAATGGGGCTCCCCCAGAGGATACGGACTGCGGGACCTCGCGGTCCTGCCGCCTGTGTACTCCGGGGCTTTCTTCGCGTCTCCCTGGTCTGCAGACCAGGAAGACGTGGAGCAAAGCCGCGGGGGGGCTCGGGCAGCGAAGCCTCGGGGAAGCTGGCAGCGGGACAGCCCAGATGCCCCGCGGCTGTCCCGATGCTGGCGTCCTCAGAGGCTTTGCTCCCCATCTCCCTGGCAGACCAGGGAGACTGGGAGCAAAGCCGCGGAGGACCCAGGTGGTGGGACCGCAGTGCGTCTCGGTCCGCCGCCCGCATCTTCCTGGTCTGCTGGGGTGGGGGGGGGGGCGCAGCTAGTATGCCCCTCTCCCCCCAGCAGACTAGGCTTTTCTCCAGACGCCTGTGGCAGAGCAGCTGGGGTGCTGCTGGTTGGTCCTGCAGCGCCGCTCTGGGCGCTACTGGACCAAGCCGGCAGCACCCCAGCTGCTCTGCCCCAGGCGTCCTGATTCAGCCGCTGCTGGTCAGTTTCAGCAGCGGCTGAATCAGGACGTCTGGGGCAGAGCAGATGGGGAGCTGCTGGGTTGGTCCAGTAGCGCCGAGGAGCGTCGCTACTGGCGCAACCCAGCAGCACCCCAGCTGCTCTGCCCCAGGCGTCCCCAAGTCAGCTTCTGCAGAAACTGACCAGCGCTGACTACAGGAAGCCCGAGGCAGAGTTGCTCTGCCCCGGGCTTCCTGGAATCAGCTGCTGATCAGTTTCAGCAGCAGCTGACTTGGGGACGCCTGGGGTTCTTAAGTTGATTCTGTATGTAAGGGTACGTCCAGACTACATGCCTCCGTCGACGGAGGCATGTAGATTAGCCAGATAGGCAGAGGGAAATGAAGCCGCGATTATTTTAATCGCGGCTTCATTTCCCTCTGCCTATCTGGCTAATCTACATGCCTCCGTCGACGGAGGCATGTAGTCTGGACGTACCCTAAGTCAGAACTGGCGGTCAGTTCCATCAGCGGCTGAATCTGGACGCCAGTTCCGACTTACATACAGATTCAACTTAAGAACAAACCTGCAGTTCCTATCTTGTACGTAACCCGGGGACTGCCTGTAATACAGTGTCTGACTTTCTCCATGTAGATTTTCATTGGTGTAGATTGTACATTTCAGTGAATTCACAAATAATAGTTTTAAACTATTTCCCCAATCCCACCCGCTCTTTTCATGCTTATTACTCACTTAATAGAACTTCAGTTTTACTTTATGTATTCAGCTCATTATACTCCTTTGGAAAATTACTTTTCCATTCTATTTGTGATCATATCTTCAGACTGCGAAAGTAGTGTTATGGCCTGGCAGGGAGGTGTAATATTCAGGGCAGAATGTTTTTATCATAAATTATTTGAATATTATTACCTATATGAATGGACATAATCCATTATAATATAAACTAGTTCTATGTCTAAAGATAGCATGATGCTGAAACTACAGTGATGTCCTTGAACAGAACAGTTAGAGGTAATCACTGTACATCCCTCAATTTGCCTTGCTTAGGATGTCACATTTTTTTTAATTGTTACATGCAATTTCTAAAAGGTTGTGTGTTAACTTTACCCAATGTAGCATTAGAACAATTTTGTATTTTAAAATCCGTTTATATTAACTTCATGTTGCTCTGAATCTGAGAGAGGTATTCTGGATAACTATTGAAGTAAAAGGACATGACAAATACTAAAGTGCATTCACACCTACCAGACATTTCTTCAGTATATCAACCCCTCTGATGCCAAACTAACCAACATGGTATGTTTCTCTAATGTGTTAATGTTTATTCTATATCTGTATGACATATCATTTTGAAACCAGTTTGTTATGTTAGTATTTTTGTACTAATTATATACTTTATATCCCTGAAACAATGTAGGTAATTGGTAAACAAAATATTCACTGTCATATTTATTTACTTACCATATCTTGGGATCACAGCTTTCTTTTTGCTGTTAGGTTTAAAGAATTCTTATTCAAATGGAAATCTTTTTCTTGCAGATATTTTTTACTTTTTCCTACTACTAGAAGTCACCAACATGTAATACATCACAGCTGTCATGGTAATGAAAAAAAATCATGATACAGCAGAACACAGTCAATTCAATTATGTAGAAGATATAGTCAAATTATTTTTGATGGAAATGCACTTGCTGAAACTGCCTGTTAGGCCAGTCAACAATTAAATAATGTGGAAAAAGTGATTAAAATGTTGTGTGCTGAAACAGTTTACCTCTGAAGTCTGGAAAGAGGATCATTCCTTGCAGGAGGAATTGAAACCCTGAAGATCTCCCAGTATAATAATGATCCAGATTAATAGGTCAAGGCTATATAGAAGCTCAATTAATCTCCTATTAAAGGAAATTGAAAGCTTCTGAAAGACTTCAGAAGGGAGTTGGACCAAGCTGTAAACAAGCCCTGTAACTCAGATAGGCTCCATGGGCCAAGACACACAGTGAGAAGCAAGGAAAGAGGCAGATGGATTTTAAGAAAAGGATGTGTCATTTCAGACTAGATTTCTACCATACTGTTGTTCTAAGTGCCATGTTGTATACCTTGCTCTAAACAGGAGTAAGGAACAAAGGTTAAATTGACAGTGGAGTCGGTATGAAAGCCCTCTGTTCACTAACTTTCCCACCCTAGTTACCACCAATGAGACTGCCCCAGCAGTAGGAATGCTGGGATATTTAAAGAAAAAAAATTAAGCCTAGTATAGAAAAGGCTCCAGACTAGAAAGTAACATATCTTTTTGTCCTCAGTGAGGTGTAATATTGTGTGTGCCAGAATACTGGGGTAAACGTACCCACATTAGTGTAGGCCAGGCCTTCCAGGGGAAAGTCAACTTAAGATACGCAACTTCAGCTAGGTTAATTACATAGCTGGAGTCGACGTATCTTAAATTGTGTTTTCATGCGATCCACACAGTGGGAGCAAATGCTCCTGTCAACTTCCCTTACTCCTCGTGAGGAGCAGGACTACCAGCGCCTATGGCAGCGCCTTCTCAGTTCAAATCAGCAGGTCTTCAAACCCTGGAAGATCGATTGCAGCAGCACTGATCTTCCATGTAGTGTAGACAAGCCCTAAGAGTAGAGGAAATAATAATGTACCTTACTAGGTGGTACAAAGAGACTACCTTTCCTGCTTCATGCTATATGCAGTACTAGCTCTTTGTGGCTAATTGTGTTGCATCCAGAAATTGAGAGCTAAGATTTCTTTGCTGATAAAAGGAAAAATAAACATATTCAAAATTGGTTTATCTGATAGTACCCATTCTCTTTCTCCACAAAGTAACAATTCTCTGCAGGAGTTCAGATCTCCCTGACTACTTCAGAGTCATGCCTGCCATGTTATCTTTTTCTTTTTTTGCTTCTTTTGCTTATGCTGTGTGATAATTGTATGACATTTCCCTCGCAAAGACAAGAGATCATTATCATAACACTACAATCTATGAGACCCTCGGTTAAATCCTTTTATTCTTTTTTAAGTCAGGAAGTTAATAGCAGTTATATATATGTGGTTTTTACTAGGACTTCTAGAATATCATCTCATTATCTGCTAAATATCTGCCTTGTAGGAAGGTGTAAATATTTTGCATCAAACATACTTTTTGAAAATTAAAGTGAAATAATTTAAAGTAATACAGTAAAATTCAGTGAATCTTAATTTTTATGTTTTTACATGTACCGATTCACTTTTAGCAGGACACTACAGGTGTACGTGAGCTTCTGCTGCGTGGTACCTGAAAGAAAGCACTTGGTACCTCAAATGTCATATTGCCTGCATTATATGTCCCTTCTGTAGTAGATGAGATCAAGAAGATTTGTAAGATTTGTTGTGGATGATCCAGAAAAACATGGACCAAAACCCATGTCCAAACCCTTTGAATTTCAAAATAGAGAGAGGAATTTTGGTTCAGATCAATTGTTCTGGATCCCAATTCCCACTGGGTTTTGACTCTAGGTCAAATAAAAACCACCAAGGGGCCTGCTTTCTGGTTTCTGCAGACAGTATTTTTGCAAAACTTTTTTTTTGTAAATTGTTGGTCCAAGATAGTGGAACTCTTGTAAAAATCATTTGGGGCCGGAAATCACGTGTCAAAGATCTTAAAATCTAGCAGCAAATTGTTATTGTGTGGAAGGTGAAAAGGCACTGACAAACCAATTTTGAGTAAGTTTATGTTTAAGGAAAGCCTTTGCTTCTTATCAGCAAATCTGATTCTTAACCTAATATTTAATCCAGATCCTGATACCAATTTTTTAAATTAAATTAGTTTATTGAATATTCACATGTAATAGTTAGAATGGAGAAAACTCTGTTTCCAGTTGATATAGACCCTCCTCAAAAGTATTGCATAACAAACATAGAGGTGTCTGTTATTCAAGAGAAGATTTGGAAGCAAACTATGTTTAGGATAGGAGAGACAGGAACCATTTATAAGAAGACAACACTGTTTCTACTAATGGAAAGTGACTTGAGCATTTCTTTCTATACATATGAAATTAAAAGTTATTCCTCTGAAATAACTGAGAAAATCTCAACATGACTAGTGAAAATGATTCCATAAATGTTAACAATCCACACAGCTTAACCACTGTAACCTAATTTTTCATGACACTGCTTATAGTATGGATGTCCTTCTACATCCCAAGATAAATAAAACTCTTTAAGCAAAACAACAAATAAACCTGGTAATGTGTATTGGTTAACATCTGAAAAGGTTGAAAACATCAAATTCTCAAATGTCATAACCTGACTTTAATGACCCAGTAATAAGATGACATTTGCAATACCTTTTTTCAGTAATAACACATCACATGCAAAGATCAGCTAGTGCAATGTAGCTGTTTATCTCCAAAGAAGAAAATATAAGTAATAAACGTACATGGGATGTTGAGAACAGGTCCAGGTCCAGTCTAGTTTTTATCAGTCTTGTTAGAAAATAGATTGACAATTGCTGTAAACATGATTGGAAAAAAAGAGAGAGGGAATGGATCCATATGGGAGCTATCACTCAGAGAGGAGAGGGGCTGGCCTCTGTGAAGGTTGTTTGCAAGGTTACCTGCTCGGATGCAATGTAAAACTGGAATTTGCATGTCAAAGCTTTATTCCTTTTTTAACATACTGTCACATAAATTGTTAGCTCTGGGGTTTAAATTTCACAGATGTCTAAGCTCATTTAAAAATTAAAGTGCAATAATCAGTGATCCACAGTATACCTTATCAGTCTGAATTTTTGCAGCAACTGCTTCATGGTGACTGTTTTGTTTACACACCAGAATTTTAACTCTTATTTTTTCCCCTGTTCTAGCATCTCTGTAGTATTTATTTGTTGGTTAGAACACAGTGTATTTTTCCCTGAGATCTGTGCTTTATTTTTATAGCAAGGTTATAAAATGTCTTTTATTACTGAAAAAAAAGAACAAAACTATCTTGTCCATTATAATCTCCCGGGCGTTTTATTGAGCTAAAATATTTTTGTAAGGATTTTATTTTTTCCCTGTGTACATCAGTTTAAGATACCTAGCGTGAGAGGTGCCTATTGTGTGCTCTCCCTTGACAAAAACTTAATAAACACAATATCAAATTAGAAATCCAGACACGAACTTCACTCACATTGCTAAGACTAACCACCAGGAGGAATTATTTTATAAAAGGGTAACTGCAGCTTCCCCTTAGTAGACTAGTAAAATGACTCAGGCTGTCAAGCGATTAAAAATTGATCATGATTAATTCTGCAATTTTTGGATGTTTTCTACATCTTCACATATATTGATTTCAATTACAACACAGAATACAAAGTATTCAGGGCTCATTTTATATTTACTTTTATTATAAACATTTGCACTTTAAAAAAGAAACTTCACTTCATTTCATTGAAATACTGTCGTGAAGTTTCTTTATCATGAAAGTTGAACTTACAAATGTACAGGATCAGCTGGGTGAGGCACAGAGTTCGGCATAGGGAGATCAGCCCTAGTTTCAGTCATCCCCAACCCAGCTGTGGGCAGCAGAGTACTGGAGGGTGAGCCCCAGCAGTGGGCAGTGTGAATCTGGTGGAGGGGTTAAGCCCCATCTGCAGGTGGCACAAGGCTTAGCCTCGGAAGCAGGGGTCAGCCCTGGCCCCAGCTGTGGGTAACATAGGGCAGGGGGGAGACCCTGCAGTGGGCAGTGCACAGTTTTTGGGGGAGGGAAGCTCAGCCCCCCAGCTGTGTGTGGCACAGTTGTGAGGGGGAGAGACGCTGCCATGAGCAGTGTGGAGTTTGAGGTGGGTGCTCAGCCCTTAATGCGGGCAGTGGGAGGAGCTGGGTCAGTCCCAGCCTCAGGAGGCATAGGGAGGCAGGTTGGGTGATCCCAGCAAGGGGAGAATGGCTTGGGGGTCTCCCTGGCTATTTTAGTTTAAGAAATATGGTCATCTGGGAGGAGGGAAGGAATGGGTGTCAAGATCTCTACCTCTCTACTGGATCCAGAATAAGGACATTTTTTTCTAGCCTCTTTCTACTGGTCCTCCAGTGACAGCTTGCATTACTGCACCTGACTGGGGTAGATTCTCTGGAGCAACTGATGCTGCCATCTTGCCCAGAGAATCTGTGATTAATGCATGTTTAAAAAATGAGTGCATGAATTGTGTTGTGTGTTAATCTCATGTTAATTGACAGCAGTTAATTGGCAACCCTTTACAAAATTAAAAATGAACCCTCACAGCTCTCCTTCATGCCCTTCCCATGCAAGTAAATTGGATGAGCTTTGGAATTTCCCTGTAAGTCAACAGATTCTGGCAGTTTTGGCTGAAACAGGAGTGAATTCCAGAAAAATATCCCATTAGCAGCCTCTCCACTCTGAGTAGAGTCTGAGAGTTGGTTGGATAGGATGCCTTGCATATTGGTGTACTCTGTATTCAGGAAGCAGGAGATTACAAACCATCCCCCCCCCCCAAAAAAAACCCCAAACCAAAAGCTGTGAAAATTGACATGGCACACTCCAAGTGAAAATGTTCAAATAGATGCTTGACGTTACGTAGAGGGGTCATGTTCAAAATGAGCAAATTAGGGGAAGGTCAGACATCTTTTGGGGTATTCACCAGACCTGCCCGGAAGAGTTGAATTAATGTAAGTAGGACCACCTAGCTGTATAGACAGCTCCTGGCAGGGAATCTGGCCTGAATGAATAACTAATGGCTAATAAAGCTTGGTTCAAGGAGAAGCTGGTTAAAGTAGAAAGCCAAGATGTTTGCAACAGAAAGAGGACTAAATAAAACTTGGATTCATGAACAAAAGAGATACGTTTTTGAATTTTGCCCTAGCATTGAAGTCAACAACATACTTCAGGGCCAGGAGAGGACTAACATTGTGGACCAATGGCAGTACATGGAAAACTGTTATAAGAAATGCCTAGATCACAATAAATTGACTCACTGTGTGTTAAAACGTAAATAATCACTCGGCACTAAACAAATACATGGCAGCTCAAAAACTTTGTTTCGCATATGTAGAAAAATTGGCAGTATTTTCCACTTTGCTTTTCATGCACAGTAATAGATATTTCTGCAAAGATATGTTTTAAGGGACACATATCAGCACTTCAAAACAAACGAGAGAACAGTAAACCTTAGGCTAGTTTAATCAATGTCTGAAGTAATGAAAATCTCTTGACAGCACCTGATTTCCTTAGAAACAAGCCCCTGGTGTTTCATTACGTATTCACAGAAAGGTGAAACAGTGTACTGATTATCCACCCTTCCTAAATAGGCTTGAATTTGAATAACAGTTGCAATTTGTATTTATTTTTATGAAATATTGTTTCCTATGATATTTTATCAAATGAAAGTATTTACTTCCTTATGTAAAAGACAATATTCCTATTCGTCATTAAGAGAAAAATTGATAGGAAAATACTATTATTGTAAAACACCTCAGTATACTGCAGGTCACATACGTTTGATTCTAAAATGCAGGCTTCTGTTTTCTATCAGTGTAGAATTCATTTCCAAACTAAAACATCATGTTCTTTCCAAATGTTAGGAAAGCAATTTTGGAGACTTCCTGTGCCAAGCAGACCCTATAATTAATGACATCGACAGCAAGTTTTTCTCCAATAAATCTGAAGTTATGCACATATAACATTATTTTAACAAAAAGAACAACTAATCATGATCAATTTTGTTTCAGTGATGATTACTGCAGAACAGAGGGCATCTGTCTCTCTAATGCTTACAAGAAACATATACAATGAAATAGCATTAGAGCGGTGTGGTGTGGGTGTAGTGCTATAGTACTAAATGGGAATCGATAGCATAATAATGTATTTTGTTTGCTAACCTGCTAAATAAATGTAATATGTCTGTGGGGCCTTTCTTATACTTGAATAATGATGAATGTCAGTAAGAAGTCCATACTTAACCCTGTATAGTCTGCCATGAGCTGTATGTCAAGATGTTAAGTGTGATTGCGTAATTGCTCACACACTTAAGAACATAATGACCATATTGGGTCAAATTAATGACTCATCTTGCATAGCATCCAGTCTTCTGCCAGTGGCTAGTGCCACACATGCATTAATGAACATACATACACATACAAAAGTGTACACCAACAAAATTATTCGAGTGCTCTGCCCTTGGACAGCCAAACCTGGATGGATTTCTGAGATATAATTTATCATTATACACTATTGATCTCTGGCCAATAATTTTTGGTTCTGCAAACTTTAAATAAGGGATCCCTGGAAAAAAACTTTTTCTTCTGCTTCTTTTATTAACAGTTATACTAGGAGGTAATGAGGAAATGTAGCCTTATATTAATTACTCCAATGGAAACAGTTTCTCTCCACTAGCTCATACATGCTTACCTCACAATGACAAGCCTACATTTAAAATGGAGGTTTAAAAAATATATAGTTAATATCGATTCCTTTTTTTTCCATAACTCTGTTCCTTCCTTAGACCTCAGCCCTCAGATTCATGTGGAGCCCAGTTAGGTCCTTGTTACATGTTCAAACAGTCCACTAATCCTAAACTGAAGAAAACAGAGATGAATTTTTATTATTATTTTAAATTCAAATCTGGGTAAAGATGCTCGGTTAACATCATCTGGTGACTGACATTTGGTAGGCACAGAACAGGTGCTGCTTAAACAGCAACTATGTGAGTTCTCCACTGCCAGTATCAGTGTGCCCAACTGACATCGGTAGGTGAGAGGATAATATAATCTCACTGATTCAGTCTCTGGCCTCTTCGCTGAATAGCAAACAATGGAATAGCTACTGCTACTGGCGCTTTTGATTTAATTCTGGCCCAAGTCAACAGTGACCTAAAGTAGAAGGGTTATCAGCTAATGCTACAGGTTCAGGGTCAATGAGGTGATCAAACACAAGTTTTAAATGACGGGATATTTATCACTGAAAACACAATGCAATGTAAGAATAAAACATGTTAACAGTACTCATTCACACATTCTGCTACTCTAGGGTATTTTGTAGGCGCGGGGGCCATAAGCTTCTATACACAAAATGGCAGCAGCTCATCTCTCTCTCACCCACTGAGGTTTTTTTGACTATTGGTGAAATACAAACAAAACCTTCCCTCTGACCCCTAGTTTTATCAGTGTTAATAAAATTTTCGTGCAGACAGCTTCTGTCCACTTAGGTTCTGGATCTACAGCACTCCTCCTGCAGCAGTACAGTGGCGGGTTAGGTGCTGGGCCAACGGAACCCATGCCCGGGGCCATGTATGACTGGCGGACCCCAGTAAAATTTATGATTGTGAGACTCCTATGCTCTGAATTGCTCTACCTCCCCGCAGCAGCACCTGCTGGGAAGCAGGGTCAGGGTACAGGGGCTTACCTCTCTGCCTGCCGAGAGGCAGCATTGGAGTGCTGGAGGGAGAGCACCCTTGCGTTCTGACTCCTTTTCCCTGGCAGGAGCATCGGGGTGGAAGGATGTCCAGAGTGACTTAGACAAATTGGAGGATTGGGCCACAAGAAATCTGATGAGGTTCAACAAGGACAAGTGCAGAGTCCTGCACTTGGGATGAAAGAATCCCAAGCATTGGTACAGGCTGGGTACCAACCAGCTAAGTGGTAGTTCTGCAGAAAAGGACCTGGGGGTTACAATGAACGAGAAGCTGGATATGAGTCAATAGTGTGCCCTTGTAGCCAAGAAGGCTAATGGCATATTAGGTTGCATTAAGAGGAGCATTGCCAGGAGATGTCATTATTCCCCTTTATTCGGCTCTGGTGAGGCCACATCTGGAGTATTGTGACCAGTTCTGCGCCCCCCACTACAAAAAGGATGTGGACGCATTGGAGAGGGTCCAGCGAAGGGCAACCAAAATGATTAGGGGGCTGGAGCATATGACCTATGAGGAGAGGCTGAAGGAGTTGGGTCTGCTTAGTCTGCAGAAGCAAAGAGTGAGGGGGGATTTGATAGCAGCCTTCAACTTCCTGAAGGGAGGTTCCAAAGAGGATGGAGAGAGGCTGTTCTCAGTAGTGACAGATGGCAGAACAAGGAGCAATGGTCTCAAGTTGCGGTGGGAGAGGTCCAGGTTGAGTTTTAGGAAAAACTATTTCACTAGGAGAGTAGTGAAGCACTGAAATGGGTTACCTAGGGAAGTAGTAGAGTCTCCATCCCTAGAGGTATTTAAGTCTCGGCTAGAAAAAACCCTGGCCAGCTTGATTTAGTTGGGATTGGTCCTGTCTAGAGCAGGGGGCTGGACTTGATGACCTTCTGAGGTCTCTTCCAGCTTTATGGTTCTAAGATTCTATGATTCTAAGGATGGGGGGGCACTGCAGGTGGAAGGAGTAGGGAAGAGGCCCCACTTGCTGTGGCCCAAGACCTCACAAACCCCTCAGTGGCCTCTGCAGTGGTGTACAGAGTATGTGTGACTTTACCTAGTGGTGAAAAACAAGCTGTGCCCACACCGTGACATGCAGCTGCAAATGTCAATGAAAGGCCCTGGCAGTGACACCCTAGCAGTGGAAGCTGCCAGAGCCTTTGCTGACTGCCTCCCCATTGCCAGAGCCTTTATCAACTGCCAGAGTCTTTGACTGTGGAGGGAAAGATTCTGGGAGCTCCTCCACTGAAGGAGCCTTTCCCCACTGCTAGAGCTTTTTCTATGGCAGGGTAATACTCCAGGGCTATGTCTACACTAGCCAGTCTTGAGCAAGAACATATGTAAATATCGCTGTGCCTCATTTGCATATTTAATGAGACGCCATTTAGCTCAAGAGGCTTTTGCACAAGAAGGAGCAGTCTACAGTGCTCCTTCTTGCGCAAAAACTCCCTCTTGCGCAAGAGCCGTTCTGCCGCTTATTTTCAGGCAGAATGGCTCTTGCGCAAGGGGGGGAGGTTTGCGCAAAAAGGAGCAATGTAGACTGTTCAGACTAGCAGTGCAGATAGAGAGGCATTGCTTGGGTGAGTAGAGACCCCTGTATACTGGGGTATATACAGGGGCCTCAAGTGTCTCTTTATTCTACTCCCTGAACTAGTGCCCCACTCTTTACAAGGCTGTTAATACCCATGGTAGAGTGGCCATGTGGTGTATGTACTCTATATAATGCTGAAAGCAGAGTACACGGTTGATATGTGCTTAAGGAGATCACAGCCACAGGTTTAACAATGCTGCAGCAGCAACACCTTCCCTGCCTCGACTCAACCAGGACCTTTGATCTTTCACAGCGAGAACTCCTCCCCTGAGCTAATAGTGGAAATAAATTCGATCAGTTTCTTTAAGGAAATAACAAGATGGCTTGTTAGGCACACTGCCAGCAGTATAGGATTTTGAAGCACTCCCCTTCCCACTTTTAAAGCTATGTAAAGGCTTGGTAGTAGTTTTCCCCAAAACAAAAGATATCTAAACATCAAGTATACAAACCTTGTCCTCTGTGTGAAAGTCATGGCGGCCTGCAGGAAACTTTCTTCTATAGCTTCAGGGGGGACACACAGCCCTTCATAACCCTGGATCACAGCTCTGATTCTTTAATAATAATGAGTTCTTTCTTGAAGTAAGGAGCAAATGAAATGCATACTTTAAAAAATAGGAATGATTCACATAACCTTTCACCAGTGACCTGAATTGTCTAGTTTTCTAGCTGCTTTAGACACTGTGCTATTGTGTATATATACAATATTGTACATTGTACGAGTACACTGTACTGGTATTGAACTTGCAGGATTCTGCATTTTTTGACATAGCTTTTCCCATCAACCTGTCTTTTATGTTCAGGTCTACATACTGGAAATATTTCATAAAATTTTGATCTTTGGGATTAGCTTCTTGATAGATACTTTATTGATATCGAAATAGATTACATCTACTATTGTATTATACCTTCATCTAGCTTTTATGAGAAATCCTGCCCCATTTTTTTCTGTTTCTTGTTGGCCTTTATGTACTCTGTCCTCTTCTTAGATTTCCAGTATTTTATCAGGAATTCAAGGGTCTCAATAACCTGCTTTTAGAATATTACAGTTTTTTCAGCCTTTAGATGCTCTCTTTTGTCAGTGACATAAAATATAAACCCAGAGGATTTTCCAGATCACTTCTTAACTCTTTAGAATCCCGGCATGCATCCCATTGGGATCCATGGGCTTTCTCCTATTTGTCTTCTCTAATACTTCTTGTATCATTTTGCTTATGATTCAGAAACACTTCTGCTGTACTATTTTTTGGTCAATACCTGCAGTTCTCTCTGTATATTTAGTGAGAGATTTACCATGTGACTATGCTTATGATGTTGCCATATACTTTATGAGATGCCAATTTTTTATAGTTTAAATGTCAGTACCACAAAAATTCTTACTATCATACAAAATGTCAGTCTGGAAAGGATGGATCTTCAAATAGCAGTTTTAAAAAACACCATTTTAGGGCATTTAGATCAGCTCTTCTGAAATTAGCTAATCTACTGTATATTAGAGAAAGTTTGTGCCTCTGTCTGTGTGTCTGTCTGTCTGTTCAAGAACTCTCCTAAACAGTAAGAGGTAGGGCCATCAAATTTGGCATGCAGCTTCTTTTTATCATAACTTAAAGCAATGTAAGGGTTTGGCTGTGCCAGGACAATGGGATGTCCTGGAATGTGATTGTTTCTCATCAAACAGAAAGGAAGTGCTGTGATAGCAGGAACAGCTATACTCCCAAATGACCACAAGGGGCAGGAAGTACAGGGACAGTTGTATCTCAGAATGACCATGTGGGGGCAGCAAGTGCCTTAGCCCTGGGGAGCATCAGGATGGCCTCTCCCTTCCAGCCTGCTCCAGGGGAGCAGCTTCTGATCCATGCCACTTGTGGGGAGCAGCCACTGGCCAGGCCACATGCCCCAGCATAAGCCCAGACCACCCAAGGGACCAGCTGCTGGCTGGGTCATGCAACCCCCCACAACCCCAGGCTGCGCCAAGGGAGCAGTTGGTGGGTGGGCTGTGTGGACTGAGCTGTCCTTGGCTGGTACTGGAGAGAAGCTGGTGGCCATCCTCACCCTCTCCAGTGAGACCATCAGCATCCCTCAATCCTCTGCAACTTCCACACCTCACTCAAACCCTGACTTCTGCACCCCCATACTCCCAGTCTCCTACCTTAACCCCCCCCACACACATTGCCAACCCCCTGGCCTGACTACTGTACCCTCATACTACCAGCGCCCTGCCCTGAAGGACCCAAGCAACACTAGGTAAGTCTTCTAGTATTGTGTAAAGATTCATTCTCTTTGAAAACAAGTACAATTAGTTTGTGGCTTGAAAATACTGAGTTGAGAGATTTCATGTCTCTTCACTATAAGTGGTTTCTAGTGCCACTGAAACGATGTGACACGTCAGCAGTTATTTAAATTCTTGACAGCACCCAACAGCACAGTTCCAAATATGATCATAATCCCAAATAAATTCACTCCCTTTATCAATGAGAGATACATGCACAGATATTGTTCCCTCTGAGATAGTTGTAATTTACACTGGGTTTGATAACAAACAAAAGTGCATAAAAGTGGGAGTGGCTGCAAATGATGACAGACAGATCATTTACAGTTCAGATAAAACTGAATATGCTAGTTAAGCATATTACACTGACAAGTTATTACAAATCATTATTTCTCACCCCACTCCTTATTTCCAGTAAAGTCCGACAAACCAGAACTGATCTTTTCTCTGAACTCATTAGAATTCTCCCCACTTTAGAGTTCTTTTCCATCCTGGTCCTTTCATGTGTCCTCTTGAGGTAGGGAACAGTCTGTGAAGCCAGCCAAAGACTATCATGGTGGGTGTCCCATCCCTTAAATAGACTTTTTGCCAGACCAGGAATTCTTTGTTGAATCTCTCCTACATCCACCAGGTAGAAAATTACAAAATTCAATAGGTATTCCAGCACTGAGTGGAATGGTCACTTGTTTTTGTAGTACTAACCACCTGTTCACAGAACAGTATTTTTAGCACCAGACCATTACATTCCTTAAATACCACTAATGGCTTTCACTAGAAAACCTAGATTAAAGAACTGGTTTACATTTCATATTTCTAATTTCACATACAAGAAAATTACATGCAAGAGTACAAGCTCTTGAATGGTAGGTTGCTTGCCCCCATTTTGTGTAAAGTTATGCATATTCATATTCAAAAACAATATTTCCATAAAATACAGGGGGCAGTATCACAAAGTACATACAAAATTACTGTAAAACAGACAAGCCAATGGAAAAATTTCAATTTATATTCATATACATATAAAATTGGATAAAAGTATCCTAAGCAAAATGTGCAGTGTCCGAGAGACAACATAGGCAGTAAACTCTAAGATCATAACCATCAATATGTAAAATGCATCCTTGTGTGTTCAAAAATCTCCTTTCTTTCCCTTTTTATGACATTAATACCTTAATTTATTTTCTTCTGTCAAAGTATGTTTTATCTGACTTTAATTATGTATTTCTTTCATAGTGAAGATTATTGATAGTTTATAGTATCTCAGAAATGTCCAGTTTATGCAGAGGTATGAGAAATACTGAGTATCATAACTGCCTTACAATATCAGTTACTTCTAAATAGTATGTACTCTCAAATATAAGTCATCCTCCTCACAAAAGTTGGGAGTTTTCTTTCAGGAAGTTCTCTTATGTCAAAGGTATTTGACTATTTAATATTCATGACCTGCCTGATTATTTCTCAGTGACTGGAAATCCTCAACTTTCTGAATTGGTAAGGTCCTTACCTTTTCAGTCTTCAATCTTCCTTTTGATCATATGTGTAGATTATTCATTCAGTTTTTAAAAGTTTTTTTTTCTTTTAATAAAAGAGGTAATTGAACCTACTACAAGTATACATGTGTTTGTGCCTGGCACATTGTTTACTGTTCTGCTTCCTATTACAGAGTAAGTGATAGTGAAATTGACTTTCTGTCTCCTTAATAAATATTGATGTATTAGACGCAATCAAGTACCACCCTGAATGATTCATCTTTAAAAGTAGAGTCATTATGCAGGGAGGTCACAATTTATTTATTTCTCATTCTTCTTTCATGTTTTGAGAGGAATCATTAGGTAAATATTGAGCACGTTCATTAAATGATAAAACACAAGAATGTTATGAGGTTTTGATCTCTCATTTAAAACAAGAAGTTCACAGAGCTGACAACTGCGTGTGAAGGCAGAAGCTTTTATATTTTATAGGATGTCCAGATGCCCTATTTTTAAAGGGGTAGTCCTGTATTTAATCCCTCCTGCAGGTGTCCCAACTTTTTCTTTTTTTAAAGGACAAATTGTCCCGTATTTTCTGTCTCTCTCCCCTCTCCTTGCTCAACAGCTGCCTGCCCACCAGTTGTGATGAGTGGAGCTGTTCAGGAGCTGATGATGGAGGTGGGTGTGCAAGGCTGATGGAATTATGAAGATACAGTGTCCCAGTCACATTTTCAGCTGGCACAAGCTGTGAGCTGTGGTAGCTGGTGAGTGTGGGCAGGCACCAGGTGTCAGCTGGTTGGTTATCTGTCACCTCTGTGCCCATCCATTGGCCCATTACATGCTCCCCCTCCCATTGTCCTGTTCCCACTTAACCCCTTCACTCCTCACAGCCACTGCTCCTCCATATTTCTCCTGGTGGTGTATCCCTCTCTCAGCACTGTGTGGAGAACCAGCCCCTGGTTGGTGTGCCTACCTCTTAAACTAAACCCAAACTAAACTTTTTAAAAGAATTCAAAAGGTTTGACTCATGCACAATGGGGCCATTGGATTTACCAGTTCCCAGGCAAGGTGGGGAGGTTGGCTCTATGCTCCTGGAAGGGGCATGACCTTGGAGTGAAGGAGGCAGGGCTCAGGGGCATCCAGCCCTGAGCAAGCCACCCTGTGGACCACCTCTTCTCAGAGCCAGAGAGAGTGCACCTCAGGGCACTCCAGCAGTGATTTAAAGGGCCCAGAGCTCCATGACTCATGAAGTAGCAGTAGTGCCAGGAACCCTGGGCCCTTTTGATTGCTGAGATCCAGGCAGCTTCTTGTCGTATCTTGACTAAAACTTTTCAAGATTGTTTTTTTTAAAGTGATTGTTTAACTTTTACATTTCTTCTTTGCTTTATTGTTATTAAGACATGAAAGTATTTTTAAATAAATGGAAACATGTGGAAAGTTGTTTGGCCACAGTAAAAAAATGTTCGTTTGCCATAGTTACTACTTAGGGTATGTCTACACTGCAACACTATTTCGAAATAGCTAGCAGTATTCCAAAATAGTTTAGTCTGTGTCTACACAGCAGGCAGTTATTTCAAAAATAGCATCAAATACTGTCAAGCTGGAAGACTTCTTACTCAGACTCCTGTAACTCTCATTGTACGAGGAGTAAGGGAAGTCGGAAGAAGAGTGCTCTTTTTTTAAATAAGTGCTGCGTAGATGCTTCCTATTTCAAAATAAGCTATTTCAAAATAAGATGTGCAATTGATGTATCTCAATTTCTGTCGCTTATTTCAAGATAAGCCCTGCAGTGTAGACACACTGTCAGTTATTATAACAACAAGAACTATATCTAGAACCCAATATACAACAGATCCCCCCCTTAATAAGAACGTCCCTTTAATAAAACAAACACCGACTATGGAATGAGGGCAGTCTGCCTCAAGTTCCCAGCTAACCTTGGGGATAATTTTGCCCCATCCGTGAGTTAACCTCAACTGCAGGTCCAGCTGTTGAGGAAGCCTTCTTTTTCTAGGTGGATTACGGCGGACATCTGGTGTTCTTGCACCCAAAGGTGTTATGGGTGCAGGCCTAACAATGGGCCCTTGACACACGAACAGGTGATGCTGTTAGATCAGCCTGCTCAGGAAGAGGGTTTATGTTCGCCACAGGTGGTGATGGAGGAGGAGAGTTAGGAGCAGGTGATTCTTGATTCAGTAGCTTACTGGCAGTGGGGAGGTCAGGCAACTTAACTGGAGATGTGTCTTGGGGGCAGGCATAACCTGGCAATAACTGATCTACATGCCGTCACCAAATGAGATCCTCTGCTGTCCTGATGGTATAGGAAACAGGTGCTGTTTGAGCGATAATAGTGGCAGGGACCCAGTTAGCTCTAGAAGCATGGTTCCGACTCAACCAGCTCTCTAGGACTAAGGGTTTGGTCTTTTGCTCTGGATCCATGCCTGATGACTTGACCTTGCTGTTGACATTGCTCAATTTGTTATGCTTCAGAAGGTTTCAGAAGATCAAAGCAAGTACGCAGCTGGGGAAATTTTGGTTGTAGCATGAGGCAGTTTTCTGCAGGATAGTAAGAAGATATCCAGACCTTTTGCATGAGTGAATGTCCGCTAGCCGATTTCAAAGCTTGTTTCATTGTCTGCACAAACCTTTCATCCAGACCATTCATGGATGGGTGATACAGTGCTGAAGTGATTTGATGAATCCCATTTGCTTTCATAAAATTTCCAAACTCCTGAGAGACAAATTGTGAACCATTGTTGCTCAAAAGTTGTTCTGGAAGACCAAAACAACAAAAGATTCCCCATAGATTTTGGATAGTACTCTCAGCAGGAGTGGAAAGCATTATAGAGGCTTCTGGCCATTTGGAATGGGCATCTACCACCACCAAGAACATGCTATGTTCAAATGTGCCAGCAAAATCAACGTGAATACATTGCCACAGTTTTTCAGGCCAGTCCCATGGGTGTAGAGGTGCCAACTGAGGTGCATTCCTCACACCCTGACATGAAATAGAAACTCTGGCCCATAGCTGTCTGGAACAAAGCTGGGGCAGAAATTATTCCAAAGGGTAAGCGACAGTAATGATAAAGCCCTTTATGCATCACAGTAGTCAATAGCTCTTGAGACTAATCACTGATGTGCATCTGTAAATATGCTTGACTCAGATCAATCTTGCTGAACTTTTGTCCCTCAGCCAGACCTGCAAAGAGGTCATCCATGTGAGGAAGAGGGTATTGTTCTGCACACAACACTGGGTTAACAGTGACCTTAAAATCTCTACAGATTGGAATGGAACCGTCTTTCTTCAATATTGGAGCAATTGGAGTTGCCCATGGGCTATGGGTAACTGGTATTAGGACTCCCTTCAGGTCTTCTTCAAGATTTGGCCTGATGGCATACGGCACAGTTCTGGCCTTCAGATATTTTTGTTGGCTGCCAGGTTTAATGTTCAGTTTCACGGTGATTCCCCTCATACTTCCCAGATCCTCTTCAAAAATAGCAGCATGTTTCTTTAATATATTGGTCAGACCTGTTTTTTCTTTAGTCATCCGGTGCACTTCTGCCCAGTTTAGCTGGATCTTCCTAAGCCACTATCTACTCAATAAGGCTGGGTAATGGCCTTTAACCACAAACAGTGGCAATTCAGCAGTCTGCCCATTGAGCTCTACTTTAACATCAGTGGTGCCCAATAGGGGTACTGCTTCTCCGGTATAGGTCTTCAGAACAATCTTTGGAAGATGCTTTAGCTTTTCCTTATACTCAGTGTCTGAGACCAACAAACCTGTGTCCACTTCCATGCCGTCCAGCAACAGGGTTACCTAGTATTCATGGGAGCACTCTTCGAAAGACAAAACATAGCAGGGCACTTCTTCTTCAGACAGGGTGTCACCTTGATCATCAGGAGTCTGCTCAATGGTATGCAGATTTTCCCTTTTGGTCCGCCAAACCACAGACCTTTTTTTCATTTGTTTGCAGGCACACTCAATGTGTCCTTTCTTTCCACGCTGTCGACACACTATGTCCTTACATCAGCATTCTGATGCATAGTGACCTGGCTTACCACAGCGGTAACATTCCTGGCTCCCCACTGTTTTGTGGGTAGGTTCTTGGGACACTTTATGCACCCGAGGGAGTGCACTAAGGTATTGCATCTCCCGTGTGGCCAGTTCTATGGAGATCGCAATATCAACAGCCTTCTGTAGGGTGAGCTGAGCATCTGTTAATAGATGTGTCCATGTAATTTCACAATGCAGGCCACACACTTACCTGTCATGTATGGCATCATTTAACATCTTCCTAAATACAGTGTTCTGCAAGCTTTTTCAAACTAGCTACAAATTGTACAATTGTTTCACTTCCTTTTTGGTCTCTGTTATGGAACCTATACCTTTCTGCAATTACCAAATGGTTTGGGAGCATAATGTGACCCCAGGATTTCCACAGTGTCAGTGAAGGATTTGGTCTCTGGCTTAACAGGGAGCAGCAAACTGCGTAGCAGAAAGTAGGTCTTAACCCCTACAACACTTAAAAATATTGGTACCTTCTTCTTTTCCTTAATGTCATTTGCAGTATCAAAAAGTTCAAAATGCTCTTTTTCTTTCTTTCTTTCTTTCTTTCTTTCTTTCTTTCTTTCTTTCTTTCTTTCTTTCTTTCTTTCTTTCTTTCTTTCTTTCTTTCTTTCTTTCTTTCTTTCTTTCTTTCTTTCTTTCTTTCTTTCTTTCTTTCTTTCTTTTTCCAGTCTCTGGCTCTACTGATCTTAGTGTCAGTATAGCAGTCAGTTCTCACTTCCCCAACCTTCCAGAACAGCAAAAAAGATTTGTTTCCTTACATTGACTTCTACTTCTTCTGTTTCGGGAGGCAGCACAGGTATCCCATTCTCATCACCACTTTGTTACATTGTTTGGAATTCCACAGTTTAGAAAGAAATCACTGGAAACACAAAGAGCTTGAGCAGTTGCAAGTGTCCATTTTATTACATAACACACAACTAACTAGAACCAGCCCAAACTGGCTAGTCTGACCCCTAGTGATCTAACTCAGTTACGATAACAACAAGATCTATACCTGCAACCCAGTACAGAACAGGAAGAATTGTTCACTGATTAGAGTTATTGACTTGGGAAAACAATTCAGTTCCCTGCTCTTTCACACACTTTCTCTGTGATCTTGGACAGGTCATTTAGCTTTCTTGTCTTAGTAATATGGAGATCAACAGAAGCTGACTTTTTAATGATTACAGCATTGCTTGTGTGGATTAAGACATCACACTCTCTTTTTCATCAAAGAAGCTCTTATTGGCATACTGTATGATTTCCAACTCAGTTTAAATATAGCAAATGGCTTTCCATAGTACCTTGATTCTCATTTAAAACTCACAATTTATTAAATTACAAGACACAGGATTTAATGGTGTTTTAGTGTTTCAGGGTATGTCTACACTACAGCATTATTTCGAAATATCTTATTTCAAAATAGTTAATTCAAAATAAGTTATTTTGAAATAACGCGTCTACACACAAAATGCATTTTGAAATAGCATTTTGCTATTTCGAAATAGTGCGTCCACACTGAGTGGATTCTGAATCGCATTTAAGGCCGGCCAGAGCCAGGTCCGGCAGGGCATCAGGTCAGGAGTTACTATGTGTGGCTGCTGTCTGAGGCTATCTGAGACCTGTACTTAAAGGGACCCACCCCCAACAGCCAGTTCTCAGCTTTCCCTGCTTGTTTGCCTACCTCAATGAGGGACAGCAAAGCATTTTGTCTCTGCGTACTCTGGTTGCCCTCACTCAGGACACCACAGCACTCTGCAACATGGAGCCAGAACTGCCCCTGGGCACTCTGGTGCTTCTCGTGGATGCATTGCTGCTAGCCTGGCTGCACTTTCCGCAGGCTGCCATCCAAGAGGTGCATCAGGGGGCTGTCAGGATCCAGGGGGCCCTGTGAGAGAGCGTCCATCCTGGGAGCATTAAGAGCCTCCCTGGTCTGCCCCACTGGGGGCTTGTGCCTCATTCCTCACTCACGTCCTTCCACTTACTCTTCCCTAACCCCCCTTCCTGATGTCAAAATAAAATATGATGTCCCAAATTCTTGCTCTCTCTGGATATGTCAAGATTACAGGGGGTTTTTCGAAAAAAAAAGTGGACTTTTTTCAAAAAAACTTCACCTTCGTCTAGAAATTAAATCATAAGAATGCGGAGGTTTTTCCGACAGTGGTAAACCTCATTTTACAAGGAAGAACGCCATTTTTTGAAAGAGCTCTTTCAAAAAAAGGCATTCTTGACCGCAAACAGGGCTTTTTCAAAAGAGAGCATCCAGATTGCCTTTTTTTTCTTTTGTTTGTCTCTTTGGGCTGTTTTTTCCCCTATTCTGTAGCAGCCCTGTAGCCTGAACTTCTCACAGTACAGACAGGCAGACCCTCCAAACTGATGGTATATTCTATAATTAGACCAAACTTGTGACAAATGTGAAGTCCTTGATCACTATACCAGTTATACCATCCAGTCATTGACAGTTCCCTTAGACTCTCAGGTCTATATTGCCATCTAAACAAATGGGAGATCTTTGTGCTAAAAGAGCACTTAAACCAAAAATCACACTACACTGGGTTGTTTCCAGTCCCAAAAGACCGGGCAGTTACAATTTGTACTCTAGGCCTTAAACCAAAGACAACACTGGCAGCCAATGTCTAGTAAACTAACTAAAGGTTTATTAGTTAAGAAAAGGAAATGAGAACTACTGAGATGTTGAAATAGGTAAAATATATATACAGGTGAGTCACATTTTATAATTCCAAATGGTGGAAGTGATATTCTAAAATGCCAGTTTTCCAAAAGTCTTTTCTGAGTTCCTAGATTGCATCACTTTGCATCTGGTACACTTCCCTGCATGATTCTAAAGAGTTCAGAGATGCTGGTACTTTATTTGAATCCAAATACAGGTTGGACCTCCCGGCTGTGTCTACACTGGGCCACTTATTCCGGAAAAGCAGCCACTTTTCCAGAATAACTTGCCAGCTGTCTACACTGGCCACTTGCTTTTCCAGAAAAGCAATGATGATCTACTGTAAAATTGTCAGTGTTTTTCTGGAAAAGCTATGCTGCTCCCGTTCGGGCAAAAGTCCTTTTCTGGAAAAACTGTTCAAGAAAAGGGCCAGTGTAGACAGCACAGTAGTCTTTTCCGCAAAAAAGCCCCGATCGCGAAAATGACGATCGGGGCTTTTTTCCGGAAAAGCGCGTCTACATTGGTCACAGACGCTTTTCCGGAAAAGCATCCTGCCAATGTAGATGCACTTTTCCTGGAAATACTTGTAACGGAAAACTGTTCCATTTTAAGCATTTCCGGAAAGGGTGCCAGTGTAGACGTAGCACTTGTGGGACCTGAACCAGTCCTGGATCAGGGAGTTTGTCAGACCAGGGGAGATGAATGTCAGCCCTTCTGCTTTCGCTGCCAGTCCCCTGGCCCTCCCACCCTAACCTCCAGGCTCCAGCCTCCCACACAGGCTGCTGAGCTCCGGTCTCAGGACTGCCAGCCCTGGCCACTGGGCTGTATTCTTGGCCAGGTTCTGCTTCCAGTTCCTGGCTCCCTGTTAGGCTATGCTCCCAGCTGCCAGGCTCTGCTCCTGGCTTCTAGCTCCCTGCCCTCAGTGCCAGCTGTTGGCTCCCTGCCCCCAGTCCTGGCTTGGCTCCAGGCACCAGGCTTCAGCCCCAGAGCTCTGCTCTTGGCCTCCAGCCCTGGGCTGGGGTTCCACTCCTAGCCACCACCCAGCTGACTGGTCCAACAACATGTGTGTTCCTGCTCTCTCTCTTTGTCTTTTAATTGTTTGCTCTGCTGCTTCATTGTTTCCAACCTGCATTTCATAAAAAGACACTCCCCCCCAGTAATTCAACATTTGATGCAAATTCTTCTTGTGGGTTAAAACCAAATAGGGCAGCCATATGTATGTGCACACACAAATGCTCTCTCTCTCTCTCTCTCCCTCTCTCCTCTCTCTCTCTCTCTCTCCCTCCCTCCCTGTATAGTACAAGCCGTATGCTTTTGGTCAATATAATTTTTAAAACTTGTCTCCTCTACCTACCTCCAGCTAAAAAGACACATATTTTTAAGGGGGTAAAGTAATTATGAAACAAATTATCCTGGATGTAAGTAATATAAGAATCCAATGTATTCTTATTGTTATTGCTTGTTACAAACTCAGGGAATGCTTGATCTGTGTTTGCTTGTCTTCTCACTAAATGCAGCCACTTTCTTACATCTGTAAGGCATATGTATATAAAAAAGACGCTCTATTCATTTCTCTATACAGGCAGTCCCCGGGTTACGTACAAGATAGGGACTATAGGTTTGTTCCTAAGTTGAATTTGTATGTAAGTCGGAACTAGCTCCAGATTCAGCTACTGCCACTGAAACTGACCAGGGGCTGACTACAGGAAGCCGGAGGCAGAGTTGCTCTGCCCCCAGCTTCCTGGAATCAGCCTGATCAGTTTCAACAGCTGCTGAATCTGGAGCCTGGGACAGAACAGCTGGGGCGCTGCCCGGTAGGTTCCCACAGGACCAACCCGGCAGCACCCCAGCTGCTCTACCTGAGGCGTCCCGCAACAAAAGCCTGGTCTGCTGGGGGGGGGCGCACTAGCTGGGCCCCCTCCCCCCGCAGCAGACCAGGGAGACCCGAGCAAAGCCGCCCAGGCGGCGGGACCCCCGCCGCCTGGGCGGCTTTGCTCCTGTCCCCCTGGTCTGCTGGGGGGGGCCAGCAAAGCCGCTGGACCCCCCCAGCAGACCAGGGACACCCAAGCAAAGCCGCCGCCTGGGCGGCTTTGCTCGTAAAGCCTCCCAGGCGGCGGCTTTGCTCGGGTGTCCCTGGTCTGCTGGGGGGGTCCAGTGGCTTTGCTGGACCCCCCCAGCAGACCAGGGAGACCGGGAGAAGCTTTTCTCGCCCCGGAGGACATGGGTGGCGACCCGCTGCCCGTGAGCTCCGGGGCGAGAAAAGCCCCGTTCGTAAGTGCGGATCTGACATAAGTCGGATCCGCGTAAGTTGGGGACTGCCTGTAGTTGATAAGGGCTGTGTATGTTAAAAATGATTATGTTTGCCTCTTGTTATCACTTTGATCTGCATCTCCATCCAGAAATATCTCCACGCCTGCTTCATTCCACCTACCCTGTCATTTTCTCCTCAGTCAGTTTGAGTTACAGTTCTTCTATAGTATATGAAAACACACAGCTTTTGTTCAAATCTAATTAGCTGCGTTCTATTCTTCAGCAGAAAAAAACCATTCTTCCAAGAGAGGACCATAGAGAGTGAGTGAACTTGATTACATGTAGATTGTCGTCTGGATCAGTTAGACTTTGTTTTTGCTAGGATTCAGTGATGCCTTCCAGCTATGAGATAAATGCATATCTGTCTTGTGATGGTATTGTTTTCCTTCTGCATGCTGATCACAGAAAAGGGGCTTTTAAAATAACATCTCTTCTAATATAGTGAATCATGTAGCATTGCCTTTTCCAGATAGCTTGAACAAAAAAGTTATTGTGCTAGGAAATAAACTAATTACATAGATGAATTAAGTAATGCTAGGCTAGTAAAACTATACTGTTATACTTCACTCGTTTGTTGCACTATATCTTTGTGAAACATATTGTAAGAATACTGTGTACTGCATCACTAACTTTTCCTTTTTTAAGGCAGCTTACTAATTGTGTTATTTTTAATTGTGTGGTTTAGACTTGGTTTGACTGTTGATCTATTGAAGAGGCTATGGAAATGTCATCATTACATAGCTGATCTCTTTTCCCAGTGAATGTTATAATAGGCTATTAATAAGTTCCAGCTTGACTGCAGCAGAAACGGGTATATTGACCCTTGATAAGGGCAAAAACACATTGTTTATAAATTTTCTAGAATAAAAATGGAGGCCTCCCCATCCAGCTATCAGCCAAATAATTGTATTTGATTGGCAGCCAGCACAGCCTGCAGCCACTATGTTAGCCTACTAATCTTAAATGTCTCTCTGTGATTCTCAAAGTGTGGTCCATGGACCATAAATGGGCCACAGTACTCTTGCAGGTGGGCTGCAGTCTCAGGGCACACCCCTCCCGTCCTGCAGCGGGGTATTTCATTCCTGCTCTGCCTTCCCCGACCCCAAGTGTGGAGTGCCAGCTCCGGCTTCCTGCTGACGGGGAAGGAAGCAGTTCTCTGCACTGCCACTACCTTTTCACCCGGGCTTGGGAAATGACAGTGCAGGAAACTGCTTGCCTGGAGACTTTCCTTGATGCTCCCATTGGCCAGAATGACAACCAATGGGAGCAGGGAAGAGCAAAACCTGGAAGTGGCAGGAGGCACAGAACTAGGTAAGTGCCTCTCACCCCCTCATACCGAGACCCCACACCTCAATCCTCCTCATGAATCCCCTCCCACCAAGATCGTACACCTCCACCCCACTCCTGCACCCAACCTCCCGGATAGACCCCCTACCCTGCTCCTGCACCCAACCACTTTCCAGCTAGACTGCCACTCCCAGTCCTCTCCAGCACTGTACCTCCCAGTCAGATACCACACCCTCACCTGCACCCATTTTGTCATCACCGGTGGTTGGCTGGTGGTCCACAGAAAGGTCTGTGTTGAAGGGCAGGCTACACGCCAAAAAAATTAGAGAACCACAGCTGTAGACTAAAACTTCACGTATAGAACTACAGACTAAATCCACCATTTTAAGAATAATGAGAATGTAAAAGTATTTTGGATTATTTGCCTGTTTGTTTTGTTGTTATTGTTCTCTGAATTTCCCAGAAACCAGAAAGAAATCCCTTGAAATCAGGTTGCATGATCACCATTTTGGTGCACTGAATAAATCTGTAATAATTTCGCATAATTTTACTTGACTATTTTCAGTTTTTCTTCTATCAATGTCACACTTGAAGAGCATTTGTGTAGTAAATTATACTTTAAAAACCCTTTCATATATGATTAATTAAATAGATAGGGAGGTGGAATACTGGAGTGTGAGTATATGTTTCAGCAGTTTAAAAGCAACCATCACCTACATCAATCCATTCCCAACTAAATTAGATTTAAATATAAAAGATTAATCATGAAAGGATGAATTCAGCAGAGCTGCGCCTGCTTGCACTAGTAGTGCATTTGACCCAAAGGCTGTGAAATAAATAAATAGTATAAGAATGAGTCAAAGATTGAGCCCTAAACATAATTAGTACCTGGTGCAAAACAACTGGTGGGTAAAAGCACTCAAGTGCCTTTTTCTCATGTTGTAATAAATTGTTTGATGCTGGCTATAACTTGCCATCTAATTCTGTAGTGTGACAGAGGAATTTGTTAAAAACCCATTTTATGTTCGTTCCGCTGTTGTCTTTCAAATCAGCACAGGCTTCCCCACAATATTATTTCATGTGCCTTATGTATTTTTCATGAAAATACATTTCAGTTGCTCATTGTTTTAGGTCTGTACAAGGGCAATTCAGATGCTATTGATATATTTTGATTGAAAACTGCAATACCAATAAGCAGTGATTGATGCCTATTGGATATGAAGATACATTTCAGCTTGGAGAGAGTTCTTCGCACTACAGTGTCAACCAGGGCTGGTGACAAACTTCACCAAGCCCTGGACAAAGTGTGGGAGGGGAGGCCCAACTCCAGCACCCTGTAAGGGGTACGGCCATGGATAGAAGAGCTGGAGATAAAGGGCATCCAGCCCTCAATGCTTCCCAAAATGTGCCATGCCTTGCTTAGCTAGCCTCAGCACTGCCCAAACAGTGCCATGCCACTCTCAGGGTATGTCTACACTACCCCGCTAGTTCGAACTAGCGGGGTAATGTATGCATACCGCACTTGCTAATGAAGCCCAGGATTTGAATTTCCCGGGCTTCATTAGCATAAGCGGGGAGCCGCCATTTTTAAATCCCCTCTGCTTCGAACCCCGTGCAGCGTGAAACGAGGTGTACCGGTAGTTCGGAATAGGCACCCTAGTCCGAACTACCTAGTTCGAGCCCTGTGTAGCCGCGCTGCACGGGGTTCGAAGCAGCGGGGATTTAAAAATGGCGGCTCCCCGCTTATGCTAATGAAGCCCGGGAAATTCAAATCCCGGGCTTCATTAGCAAGTGCGGTATGCATACATTACCCTCCTAGTTCGAACTAGGAGGGTAGTGTAGACATACCCTTAGCTAGTCTCAGCACTGCCCAAACAGTGCCATGCCTCTCTTAGCTAGCCCTCAGCACCACCTGATCAGTGCCATGCCTCCCTTAGCTAGTCTCAGCACTGCCCAAACAGTGCCATGTCTCACTTAGCTTGCCTTCACCACTATCCAGACTGTGCCCTGCCTTACTCAGCTGCGTGGGCTCTAGCAATGATTTAATGCAGCCAAGACTCCAATAGCAGCTAGGAACCCCGGGCCCTTTTAAATCACCATGCCCTGGGGCAATTACCCCTTTTGCTTCTCATCCTCATTCCTGGAGGCAGCCCTAGGCTGTGTCTAGACTACATGCCTCTGTCATCAGAGGCATGTAGATTAGACACATAGGCAAAGTCAAATGAAGCCGCGATTTAAATGATCGCGGCTTCATTTAAATTTACATGGCTGCCGCGCTGAGACGACAAACAGCTGATTAGCTGTTTATCCGCTCAGCGCGCTAGTCTGGATGCTCCCCTGCCGACATCAAAGCCCTTTGTCGGCAGCCCCGTTATTCCTTGTGAGATGAGGTTTACCGGGGCTGCCGACAAAGGGCTTTGATGTCGGCAGGGGAGCGTCCACACTAGTGCGCTGAGCGGACAAACAGCTGATCAGCTGTTTGTCGGCTCAGCGCGGCAGCCATGTAAATTTAAATGAAGCTGTGATCATTTAAATCGCAGCTTCATTTGACTTTGCCAAAACAACAAATCTACATGGCTCCGTCGACGGAGCCATGTAGTTTAGACGTACCCCTAGAGACAAAGGAGCTCTAGGAGGATGATCCTGCAAAGTGCTGAACAACCTCAACTCTACTGTTGATATCAATGGGAATAGAAGTTGCTTTGCACCTTCTGTAATTGTATCCAAGCTAACTACATGATGGACCTTATTTTTGAAACGTGCGCCAACCCAGGGCTGTGTATAAAATATACATGTAATTGAAGCTGCTTCCATATATCAGGTGTTTTTATATATTTTCTATGTTTAAATGGCTGGCGTGACAATATTACCTAATTTGTGCACACAATTAAGGTAATTGTGCATGTAAACTAGGTATACAATTCCATGTAACAGATTCCAAACAAGTGAGGCCCATATGTGTAAAAAAATCACATACTGTCAGACTGAATTATCAACATCTTCAATTTTGTGCCAAGGAATTATTATACCTATTGAAATCTACACACTTTGTGTGTGTTTACTGCATACTTCAGATTTAGCATGCATCTTTAGGAACAAGGATAACTGATATTGTAACTCATAAAGAATATTTTGGTTTCTGGTGACCTGATTTCAGCTTTGCTTATGTTGCAAATACAGCCTGGTAGCTTTACAACCCCAGCTGCCCTGTAGGAAAAAAATGTGGGTTTTTTTGTTTTTGTTTGTTTGTTTTTTAGTTTTCCTTATTAAGAATCCAGTGTTCTTCAGCTATACCAAAAGAAGGACAGGAAACACTTGATATGGTTCTAATCGAGCCCCAACTTTATAATTAGATGGCTGGGACTACCTTGCAGATAAAAATGTACAGTGCAGGTAACTCCATGTTCATTCATTTGCCCTCCTCTTTTCCATCCAGGTTCCCCAGCCAACACATTACTTGTATCTTACTATCTGTCCCCCTAGAATGAGAGTTATCTCATACTATATGAGGGCTATATGAAATGGGGTTATCTCCCTGCCATACCAGTTATAGGAAGTTTGACTCCCTTCCCACCTTGTTCTGCTCTTTAAACCAATACTTCCTTTTTAAGTGCTTCATCAAGATCACTGTAAATCTTCCACGTGAAGTACCTGCACTGGGCACCCACCCCACACTTATATAAGGGTTCGGTATCATAAGAGCCCATCTCCATTCACTCCTCACTATAACAAAGCCCTCCCTGTATCCACTGTGGGAAAGGGGTGTGGTGTTTTAGATGCTGCTTGTAATTATTAGAACTGGGAGCATTGGCTGTTGGGAGTCTGGAAGCACAGGAAACAGGATGGAGTGTGGAGAAGATTGGCAGCGGCTAAGTGAGAGCTACTGAGGGATGCAGCAGCTTTGTAAAGAGGCTCCACTTTTGGTAAATAAAGTCCTGTTGAAGTTTGTTAGTACCTTGCTTTCATGATACACCATTTTGGTGACGAGGACGGATCTTCTGTATCTGAACCCACCTGCACCCTTTCTGCAAAGCCCAGGTGAGCTTCCAACTGCTTTTACTGCCTGGATTCATATGTTTGAGACTTATCTGCTTGCAGTCAGTACTACAGAGATTTCTGAAGTAAGAAAGCATGCTCTACTAATCCACCGCCTTTAAGCAGAAAGGGCAGTGTATATTTTCCACTTTTCCCCTTGCAGATGACAAATATGAGACTGCTCTCACTACATTAAAGAACTTTTTTGTGCCAAAAGTGAATGTAATAGCTAATCGCTACAGATTTCACCAGTGTGAGCAGAAACCAGGGGAGACTATAATGCAGTATATTGCTTCTCTGATTGTAACTTGTGACTTTGGGAATATGGCAGATGAAATGATTAGATACCAGCTCATTGAGACAACAACCATGCATCATGTAAGAGAACGCTTGCTTCTAGAACCGCAACTTACACTGGAAAAGTCAATAACAGTTGCTACCCAAATTGAGTCAGCTATAGCAGAAGCCAGAATAATGAGCATGGATACAAGAGAAGAGGCCCAGTCCAGGCTGTGACTCCTTTGCAGAAAAGTCCACCATCACTGCAGACAAACAATTACAAGGAGAAAGCAAATGAAAAACCACAGAATCAGCAAACTCAAAGCACAGCAAAAGCATGCTTTCTCTGTGGATCCCCACAACACCGAGATGTCCTGCAGAAGGAGCTCAGTGCAATCACTGCAAAAAGATTGGGCATTTTGCTAAGATATGCCGCAGTAACCAGTCCAATCAACAGGTACATGCAGTTACAATACCAAATGTTACTGTGCTGAGTGTGGACAAAATCACTACTGCACATATTCCAGGACAGATGAGGTGCACTGTAAATGTTTCTGTCACATCTCCAGGCAAATCACATCCTATTCAGCTAATGTTGAACACTGGCTCAGCAGTATCTATACTACCTGATTCCATCTATTTGCATTAATTTAAAGATGTGCCTCTTACTGAATCCAAACTTCACTTGGGCTATGTCTACACTGGCGTGATCTTGTGCCAGAGAAATGCAAATGAGGCTAAGCGTGGAATATCGCTGAGCTTCATTTGCATATTTAATGAGCAGCCATTTTTGTGGAAGAGGCTCTTGCGCCAGAAGGAGCTGTCTACATGACCCTTCTTGTGCAAGAAAAACTCTCTTGCGCAATGCCGTTATTCCTGAAAATAATCAGCGTAGTGGCACTGCACAAGAGGGTTTTTCTTGCACAGGAAGGGGCAGTGTAGACAGCTCCTTCTGGTGCAAAAGCCTCTTCCACAAAAATGGCGGCTCATTAGATATGCAAATGAGGCTTGACGATATTCCACGCTTAGCCTCATTTGCATTTCTCTGGCACAAGATCGCGCCAGTGTGGACATAGCCTTGGTGTGCTATCTGAAAAACCAAATTCCAGTACGAGGCTGTCTGCCAGCAACGGTGACTTTTGGTGATTGCTGTGTAACTGCAGAGATCTACATTGTCCACAAAGGCACTCCTATCCTTGGCAGAGATTTATTGGCTGCTTTAAACCTCAGGGTAGAAAATGGACAAATTGACCTTCCTCAGCAAAGCACTCTTGAAGTACACAAACCAGTTTCAGCTGGGACCCAAGACCAGGTTGAGGAGAAACTTGGCTATGCTTATGGGTTTGTGCACAAAGTTAAAATGTGCCGTAATGTGATACCTGTACGACAGAAGTTATGGCACTTACCATTTTCAGTCAGGGAAACTGTTTCAGAGGAACTTTAAAAGCTTGTACAAAATGACAAAATTATTGAAGAGATTGACTCATCTGAATGGATTTCACCTGTAGTGGTGACACAGAAGGATGGAGGCATTCGCCTTTGTGTGGACTTAAGGGAGCCAAATAAAGCTATTGTGATTGACAGCTACCCACTGCCTCACATAGAAGAAGTATTTGCAGAACTCCATGGAGCAAAGATGTTTTCTACTCTTGATTTGTAGAGCGCATACCACCAGGTTATGCTGCATGAAGACAGCAGAGATCTCAGAGCATTTATTACACATGAGGGACTGTTTCATTTTAAACATGTTCCATACAGTCTTGCATCTGCCCCAAGTGTCTTCCAAAAAAGTGATGTCATTGATTCTGAAGAATCAACATGGAGTTCAGTGCTATCTGGAAGATATTACTGTGTTTGTAAAGACTTCTGAGGAGAATGAGAATAGTACAGACTGCAGGTTAACCTGCATCAGCATAGCAGGCCTCACGCTCAACTAGTCTAAATACAAATTTAGACAAACAGAACTCTCCTTTCTGGGGCATACAATTTCACCAGCTGGACTAAAACCTGATCCAGATCATATCCTAGCAATTTCAAAGGCTCCTCCTCCAACAGATTTGCAAATCTTTCATTCCTCCTGGTATGCAAAATGTATTCCCAGTTATGCTTCTGTCACTGAACATTACGAGAATTACTATGGAGAAGTTCAACCTTGGTGTGGACAACGGATGCACAAGCTAGTTTGGAAACCGTCAAAGACTTGATTGTACATAGTCCAGTACTTGCACTATTCAGTCCTGCATTGCCCACAGTTGGGACTATTAATACTTCTGATTATGGACTTGGGGCTGTCTTCACACAACTTCATGAGGACAACACAGAGAGGATTGTTGCATTTGCTTCAAGGACACTGAGTGATGCTGAGAGAAAATATTCTACAGTTGAAAAAAAAGCACTTGCTTTTGTCTAGGCTACTGAAAAATGGAGAACTTACCTGAGGGACCACACATTTAAGTTGCGCACAGACCACAGCCCTTTGACAGTATTGCTAACCATGAAAGGACTAGGAAGAACAGGAAATCGTATTGCTAGATGATCTGCAAGACTACTGTCTTCCAATTATGAACTGAAATATAAGCCTGGAAACCAAAATGTGATAGCTGATTGCCTTTCTCGCCTGCCTTTGTCTTCACCAGATGGTTCACTGGAGGATGAGGATGAAGTAGTTGCACTTATTACAAGCACTCTTAGGGTACGTCTAGACTACATGGCTCCGTCGACGGAGCCATGTAGATTTGTTGTTTTGGCAAAGGCAAATGAAGCCGCAATTTAAATGATCGCGGCTTCATTTACATTTACATGGCTGCCGCGCTGAGACGACAAACAGCTGATCAGCTGTTTGTCGGCTCGCGCGCTAGTCTGGACGTTCCCCCTGTCGACATCAAAGCCCTTTGTCGGCAGCCCCGGTAAACCTCATTCCACAAGGAATAACGGGGCTGCCGACAAAGAGCTTAGATGTCGGCAGGGGAGCGTCCAGACTAGCGCGCAAGCCGACAAACAGCTGATCAGCTGTTTGTCGTCTCAGCGCGGCAGCCATGTAAATGTAAATGAAGCCGTGATCATTTAAATCGCGGCTTCATTTGCCTTTGCCTATCTGTCTAATCTACATGCCTCTGCCGACAGAGGCATGTAGTCTAGACACAGCCTTACTGCAGTAACAAGAGAACATTCCAAGCTGTTTGTTTGGCATCTCCAATTCAACAAAAGCTATGGGAATTTCTGACAGAGATGCTCCAGTAACCCTAAAAACCTTGATCCCATTTTGCTGCCTTATTTTAGAATTTAGGATGAACGTTATTTGATTGATGGCTGTGTGCTATAAGGTACACACCAGCTACTTGTGCCAGAAGAATTACAGTCAAAAGTCATGCACCTAGCACACAATACTCAGCAAGGAATTGTCAGAACCAAACAACGACTACGGGATCTGTATTGGTGGCTAGGGATGGACTCCCAAACTGAAGCAATCGTGAAATCTTGTGTCACTTGCCAAATGCATGATAAGACAGCAGTGACATGTATGCCACCATTACAGCCTGTTCCTCTTCCTGATTCTGCATGGGAAAAAGTTGCAATTGACATCATAGGACCCTTTGATACTGCACCAATTGACTGTTGATATGCCATCACTTCAATAGACTATTACAGTAAATGGCCTGAAGTAGCATTTACATCACAAATCTCTTCTGCTACAGTAATAAAGTTCCTCTCTACAGTTTTTAGCAGGGAAAGTAACCTCAAAGAACTGGTTTCAGATAATGGTTGTCTCTGGAATTTGAACTTTTCTAGCAGAGAGTAACATTTTGCATAGAAGATCATCCCTCAAGCCAATGGGGAAATTGAAAGTTTTAACAGAAGCTTGAAAGAGAGTTTGCAAATGGCTAAACTGGAAGGGCAATCATGGATAATATTCACTACTGATTTCTTGCAAGCATACAGGGCTACATGACATGCCACAATGCAAAGATCACTTGAAGAGTTTCTGCATGGAAAACAGATGAATACTAAACTGAACATTGCTGGATTGTTAAAGTCCAGACCTGATGCACCAAAAGAGGATGATGTGAGAAAAACAGTTGAACAGAAGCAAGCGAAGTATAATGCTTTTGCAGACAAACGGCGGGGTGCTAAGGAACTGAAGTTTGAATATGGTTCTTTCATTAGAGTAAGAAAACCTGAAATTCTGCACAAAGTGGACCATAAATTCACATCTCCTCTTAAAATCATTGAGAAGAGGGGACCTTGCACTTATCGACTTTCTGATGGGCGTGTATGGAATGCTTCTTATCTTGCACCTGCCTATGCAACAAGAGGAGATGAGGCCAACACCCAGCCCATGTTGGATGACTTCACTATAGTACCAACACAACAAGACATTGCACTAGAAATGAGATTTGAGAGATGGTCTGTCATACTCAGACAACCACCTATCTGGACTAGAGACCATGTTATGTAGTATTTACAGTGTAATATTTTTGCCAACAGTATAGGGGGTTGTTTCATATTTATTGCTATGGTTAGAACAATGTTTATTTTATAATTGAAAGCACTTCTTAAGAGAGGAGGGAATGTGGTGTTTTAGATGCTGCCTGTAATTATTAGAACTGGGAGCATTGGCTGTTGGGAGTCTGGAAGCACAGGAAACAGGAAGGAGTGGGGAGAAGACTGGCAGGGGCAGAGTAAGAGCTACTGAGAGATGCAGCAACTTTGTAAAAAGGCTCCACTTTTGGTAAATAAAATCCTGTTGAAGTTTGTTTGTACCTTGCTTGCATGATACAACAAGGGGCTAAAAAAACACCTTATTCCACTTAGGCCAATCTTGTGGTGAGGGAAAAAAATTCCTTCCCAGCTTCCCTAGAAAGGGGTATCTAGTCCAATGCCCACAACTCCTGATCAAACCTGGTACTTTACCAGCTCTTGGAGAGGGAGGATAGGTGGTGCTCTGCGTATTCTGGGAAAAAGGGGCTTCTCAGACCTGGGCTTATCCCTTTTCAACTCCCCAGCCCTTCTAGTCTCATAGAATGAGTCACTCCACCTTTTGAAACATCTTCTAAGGCTCTCTTACCCCTTTCCCTCCCCTGCACCATAAAACTTGGTTCTCTCTCCCTTGGCAAACTGGACAACAGCCCTCCCCCTCTACTTAAGGTGGTGGTGCAGTCATTATTCATTTGGAATTCACTTTCAGCGGTAGGTGAAATTTTAAGGCTTCAGAATTGCATATGTGACCTTTGAACATATGCTGTTTTAGTACTAAGAAGTATTACGTAAAATAAATATATAATTACCTAAATGTAGTTCCTGGTAACATCTATCTATATCACAAAACCCCAACTTGATCTGATGCCATTGAAAGCTCTGCTCAGGAAAGGGCAATAAAACAACTTTTGTATTCCTGGGCAAATGGAGATCAATGTGTATTAGCAAAGCTGTGAAGGTCTCCTTTCACAGCACCTGCCATATAGTGACTGTCTTTCATTATCACAAAGTTTGTGAAAAATCATAACCCCAAGTTTTATGTTAGCTAAATAAAAATATTGTAGTAGCTAGAAATACTACATCCATGGGAGTGTTTTAAAGTTGGTAGCAAGTTTTATCATTTTTTTTATAGTGAGAAAGTGTAAAAGGAGATTTTTGTGCTCTACTAAATTGTTCAACACACACTATGCAAGCCTTTTGAAATATGTATCTAAATGTTATTTTCAGCCTGTGATCCATAACATGAAGGGATTTAATGATGTAATTACCCTGGCTGTCCCTACCACAACAGCTGCTAACCCTTCAAGTCCATGAGAGCTGGGAGAGAAAGCAGAGTACACCAGTTAAGAGCTTGTTGGGAAAATGAAAATTGTAATTAAAAATCCCTATTTTCATATTACAGAATTTTAAAATATAAAATGTTGACCAGTCCTACTCCAGAGCTTCTCCTGAACTCACACTGTAGCAAAGCAGAATCTCTCTGCATTGCCAGGTCTATCTGTGTGACTTCCATGATGCACTTGCACAGCACCCAGGATTTTTCCAGGACTGGCCTTTAAAAGTTCCAAGACTTCAGCTACAATCCAGAAGTGGGACCTCTAGTTTTGAATTAACAGTATTTTAGACCTACTAACCTAAAATATTAACTCAGGTGTCAGAATCAAATTCTCTCCTTTGGGAGGGGTATCATGGTATATTTCCCTGCTCTTCTTCTGAGTTCATTACTGTCTCCATTCCTGTCCTTTTACACGTAACTGTCCACCATACATCTCACCTTCCTTCTCTTCCATGCTCCCTCTGCCTCCTTTCCTTTCACCCCTTTTTTTGTATCCTCCTTCTCCTCCAACTCTGTTCATCTCCCCTTCCCCACTTCACTTTTTCCTCACATATACTCCATTTTTTCCCTCCAGTCAATTCATCTACCTCTGTAAGGGTATGTCTACACTACAAAGTTAATTCGAACTAATGGACGTTAGTTTGAATTAACTTTGATAGGCGCTACACTAGCGCTCCGCTAGTTCGAACTTAATTCGAACTAGCGGAGCGCTTAGTTCGAACTAGGTAAACCTCACTGTACGAGGACTAAGCCTAGTTCGAACTTACTAGTTCGAATTGAGGGCTGTGTAGCCCCTTAATTCGAACTAGTGGGAGGCTAGCCCTCCCCAGCTTTCCCTGGTGGCCACTCTGGCCAACACCAGGGAAACTCTATTGCCCCCCTCCCGGCCCCGGACCCCTTAAAGGGGCATGGGCTGGCTACGGTGCCCGTGTCAGGTGCAAGCCTGTCAGCACCCAGCTAGCAGACCCTGCACCGGGCACGGCTCGAGCCAGCCACCCAATGCCCCCCAGCCCTCCCCCTCTTCCCGGGACCAGGCTGGCGGCTCCCGGGAGCTTGCCCGGGACCACAAGACGCGGGCACCTGCCTGGTCTAGTGCGGACATCATGGACCTCATCCATGCGCACTAGGCACAGGAAAGTGGCCATCTAGGGCAGGAGAGCTGCCAGCCTGGCCACCCAGGAGCAGGTGTGCATGAAAATCAAGGTGGTCCAATGAGACCTCCGACCCTGAGCCCTGAGCTTACAATGGCTGTACTGGGTCAGACCAAAGGTCCATCTAGCCCAGTAGCCTGTCTGCCGACAGCGGCCAACCCTAGGGACCCTGGAGGGGATGGACCGAAGACAGTGACCAAGCCATTTGTCTCGTGCCATCCCTCTCCAGCCTTCCACAAACTTTGGGCAGGGACACCACTCCTACCCCTGGCTAATACCACTCCATGGACCCAACCTCCATCACTTTATCTCACTTCTCTTTAAACTCTGTTCTAGTTCTAGCCTTCACAGCCCCCTGCAGCAAGGAGTTCCACAGGTTGACTCTGCTTTGTGAAGAACAACATTCTGTTACTAGTTTGAAGCCTGCTACCCATTCCTTTCCTTTGGTGTCCTCTAGTCCTTCTATTATGGGAACTAATGAAAAACTTTTCTTGATGCACCCTCTCCACCCCACTCATGCTTTTATAGACCTCTATGCTATCCCCCCTCAGTCTCCTCTTTTCTAAACGGAAAAGTCCCAGTCTCTTTAGCCTCTCTTCATATGGGACCTGTTCCAAACCTCTGATCATTTTAGTTGCCCTCCCCTCTCCCACCCTCTCTCTTCCCCTCTCCCACCTCCTTTTCCCAGTCTCCCCGAGTTTTGTTCAATAAAGAGAGATTCTATTTTTGACCACACATTTTCTTTATTTTGTACATCAGGAAGGGGGGCTAGGGAAGGGTAAGTGGAAGGAGGTGAGGGAGAAATGGTATACGAGCCCCTGATGGGGAGGACTGGGCTGGCTCTGCGGGCTTCTGGGGGTGGAAGCTCTCCTGCAGCCCCCCAATTGCCCCCTCTCCCCAGATGGCAGCCGGTCTGATGGCCGAGTGCTGTGATGTGCCCAGTGTGGGCACTCAGGGCACTCCAAGACAGGACTGCTTTGCAAGCGGGGCACCCCTGAGAACTGTCTGTCCGGGGTGGGGGTCGGGGCCCTTTAAGCACAGTCCTTGGCTAGCCTGAGGCAGCAGCTCCACGCTCTAAGTCCTCATCTGATGCCAAGCAGGCACTGCTTCCGGCCATCCTTAACCCCGGTTCAGGGTCCACTTAATGTGGACATGCTAGTTCGAATTATCAAAACGCTAATTCGAACTAGTTTTTTAGTCTGGATGCGTAAGTTCGAATTAGCACTGTAGTGTAGACATACCCTATGTCTTTAAGCTTTCACAGAAAAACAAAGCTACCACATGTTCTTTTTGCTCAACCTTCATTTTCTTTGGCTTGCTATCTCTTCTTCAGCTGTCATATTCTGTGATTTTTATGGGCACTGGGATTGTCAACATGTTTATCTGATTCAATGGGTGAAAATATTTTGTAAATTATGTTCCATATTATGACCAAGTGGTATGCAATACTATGTACTGCACTATTTATACTTTCACAGTCTTTTCCATAGCTGTGTTGTACCATTTGGTCTCATATGTTTTATTGTGGCTAAAGCCTAGTCTACACTAGGGAGTTATTTCAGAATAACCCCTCCCTCCTTATTTCAAAATAATAAGCAAAGCAACTACACTACCAAGCCCATTATTTTGAAATAATGGGATACTTATTTCAAAATCTGTACTCTTGCTTTCCTTGGAGAAGAATGTTTGTTTCATAAGTGTTACTAGGTGGATGATCCAGTGCTGCTTATTCAAAATAATTGGCCTCCAGAGGCCTCTCACAGCTGCACTTCTGTCCGTTCTGGCCACATCTGCCATCTCCACTGCTCCCTTTCTCCTGCAGAGCTTAAAACTCCAAGATACAAGAGAAGGGCTTCTCATACTTGGCCAGGTTTGCCAGCCCCATGCCACATGTCAGAATCCGACAGAGCCATGAGCAACTCCAACGATAGCTCAGAGCCCCCCATGGCTGACAGCACTCCTGCCTTTGGCTGCCACTGATCAGGAATGGAGAACTTTGGCCTGGACTGCTCCCGAGATCCTGGATCTCATCGAAGTATGAGGGGAGGACACCAACCTTCAGGATCTCCGCACCAGAAAGAGCAATGTGGACATGTTCAACCAGATCGCCACCAGTCTGGCTGGCAAAGGCCACAACCGGACATTCGATCAGGTCTGGCTGAAGGTGAAGGAGCTCTGGCAGGCCTACCACAAGGCCAATGAGCAGATCCGATACTCTGGGGTGGCACGGCACATGTGCCATGACTTTGAGCAGCTGGATGCCATCCTGGGAGGGAGGCGGCCACTGCCACCTTCCTTCTCTCCTGTCATTATGGAGTTCAGCCAGGACATGCCCAGCGTTGGCATCCAGAAGCGCAGAGTTGTGGTCAAGGAGGAGGAAGGGAAGGACGAGACCAGACAGGTAGGCATGCCTGGCAGCCAGGACCTGCTCCTCATCTTGGAGCTAGTCGCCCCCTCCCAGGATGTCTCCTAGACTTCAGATAATCCTGGAGAAGGTACTTCAGGTGAGTTCTATAACTTTCTCTAGCTACATGTGGGGGCAGGCAGCAGGCTGTGAGGAACTGTTCATTCTTTGCTCAGCTTACTCAGCCTGGGGTTCTCACAACAACCTGTGCAAGTGGGTGCCCATGGAATGCCAGTCCGGAGCACTCAGCCTGCCTTACTCTAGACTTCATGGTGAGACACCTTCCCATGACAAGCGACCACTAAGGAGGCTGGGATCATGGAACCACACAGCAACGCAGCACATGGCACAGGATCATGTCCATACTCAGGCATCATCCACTCCTGGTGATGTGGAAAAAACCAATCCAATGCATTGGAACCTGCCACGGTGGGAGGGAGAAGAGGAAAACCATTAGCACTCTCTCTGGCAAGTGGTGTCTGCCACTCACACACACCTCCCCTAGCACCCTCCCCTCCTCTAGGTCGTAGGGGTAGAAGTTCTCTCTCTGCGAGTCCACAAGTGCCAGACCTAGCATGTGCAGGACACAGTAGGAAGCTGAGCTTCCCCATCCCCTCCTCCCGCTCAAAGGCTCCTGGATCAGCCAACACCTTCCCATGACTTCTTGTTCCCAGGCCATGGGTATAGTGATGCTCCCCTGGGATGTTTGTGCCCCTGTTGGAAAGTGCCCAAGAGTGGCAACAGATGGTGTTGCTTGAAGCACATCAAGCTTGGTGTCCATCATCTGAACCAAGACCTTTGGTGTTGGCTCAGAGATTAGGCTTGATAGACATTGTCACAGGAATGACTGCCCTTGTAACTTTTCTTCACAGCTGGGCCAGCTGCAAGCTTGGAGCATTCTCCACAATTCAGCAGGATCCACAGTGGAAGAGAACCTGGGAGGATCTCATGTGGCAGCAGATGGCTCGCTTGGCTCATCTGGGGCCTGGAAAAAGAGTGCCAGGATCAGGCTGCTAACAAGGAGCAGAGGAAAGCCACTTGGGACCAGTGTGCTCGTCCCTCACCATGTGCTTCCCCTTCCTCACAGTAATGGAGCGCATGGTCTGGGGAAGATAAAGGCAGCCACCTCCCTATCCCCCCTCCCATGACTTCCCCTCCTAGCCCCCCTAGGGGCTTCCAGGGCTCCAGAACATGTGGTTGTGAACCTCCTTTGGTAGCCAAAGCCTCCTGAACTACCAGAGGCAAGTGCTACTTCCTGCCCTATCCCTTAGCCCATTTCTCCCCTCTGCTCCCCTCCCCCATTCCAGGTTCTTTACCCAGTCACTCCACTCAATAAAGAGTCCAGTTTTTTTCACAAAAGACTACTTTGTTTTTGCTCTGCAAAGGTGGGAGGAAGGTGGGAAATCTCACAGCTGGCTTGGATGAAACTCTCCCTCAAGGTCTCTATGACGATTACAGCCCCTTGATGTGCTCTCCAAATGGCACTGGTATGACTGCTCATATTCCCTGGCCAGACGCTTAGCCTCTACTCCCACTCTGGCAGGAAAGTCTCCCCCTTGCTCTCACAAAGATAGATAAGAACACAGCAGGCTGCCACCACAAAGGGGAGGAATTTTGTGCTTGCTGAGGTCCAGATGGCTGAGGAGACTCTTGAACCTCCCCTTTAAACGGTTGAATGCACACTCCATCATCATGTGGCACGTGCTCAGCCTGGCATTGAAGTTCTCCTTGCAGGGGTCCAGGTTGCCTGTGTAGGGCTTCATAAGCCAGGGCAGCAAGGGTCCCAGGATGCAGATGGGCATGTCCCCTTCCCCAACCATGAAGCAATCAGAGAAAAAAGTGCTGGCGTGCATCTTTTGGACAGGCAAGAGTTCCGGACGATGTGGGTGTCATGCACCTTCCTCAAGCAGCTCACATTTATGTGATCCACAAGGGCCTGTAGCACCATGGAGAAGTACCCCTTTCCATTTATGTAGTCCAATGCACAGTGGTCAGAGCCAGGATGGGGATATGCATGTTGTCTATGGTCCCCCAGAGTTGAGGAAGCTTATGGTGGCAAAGCCGTTGACGATGGTGTCCATGTTCCTCAGAATGATGACCCTTTGTAGCAGCATGTGGTTGATGGCCTTTGCTACTTGTATGAGCACAGCCCCGACTGTGGATTTCCCCTCACTGAACTTGTTCCCTGTGGTGAGCTTCCAGAGGGCGATAGTCATGTGCTTCTGCATGGGGATTGCAGGTCACATGTTGGTGTCCTATCGCCTGAAGGCAGGGGTGAGCCACTCGCAAAGCTCCAGGAAGATGGCCTTCTGCATGGGGAAATTCTGAAGCCACTGCTGGTCATCCTGTAGCTGCAGGACAATGTGGTCCCACCTGTCTAAACTGGTCTCCTACTGCCAGAAGCAGCACTCCATGGTGCCCATTGGATTGAGGGTCATGCGTAGCAGCAAGAGCACAAAAACCCAGGTGATGGGCAACTGCTTGTCCTTATACTGCTGGAGCAGCATGTGAGTAGTTTGGAAGTACTGCGCCATAAGGCACAGCATGAGGCACATGAGCCTAACATTGCTTTGCAACATCTCCGGCTCCATGCTGTGAGTATTGTGGCACCTGCAAGGACAACCAGAGCATACCACATTGCTTTTGTGTCCTGTGATGGGGGAGGCAGTGGAGGAGTGGCGTGTGAGATGCAGCTGTAGTGAGGAGCCTTTGGAAGCATGCACCACAGCTTGCCTGACCAAGAAGCCTCAGGAAGTCTTCACCCTCCTGGTGCCCTCCCCAGAGTGCTTCCGGGAGCTCTAAATCTGAGGCAGGTTCCAATCGGTGTGGACATGCTATTTCAAAATAATTCTGACTAATTTTGATGCTCCCCCATAGTGTGAATGCGGTGAGGAGTCCTGTGGCACCTTATAGACCAACTGAAGTGTTGGAGCATAAGCTTTCGTGGGCAAAGACCCACTTCGTCAGATGCAGCAAAGACCCACTTCGTCAGATTTCGTGATCTTTGCCCACGAAAGCTTATGCTCCAACGCTTCAGTTAGTCTTTAAGGTGCCACAGGACTCCTCGCCGCTTTTGCAGATTCAGACTAACACGGCGACCCCTCTGATGCTTGACCCCATAGTGTGAACACACTATTTCAATTTTGTTATTTCATGAGTTATTATTTCAAATTTAGTTATTTTGAAATAATTTTCTAGTGTAGACATTCCCTTACTTAATAATGATCCTATTTACTGTTTCTGATTGTGGGTCTTTCATCATTAACCTTTTCGTGACTCCTGAATTTCTTACTCCTTATTTATCTTTGTTTTATGACACTCTTACGGAACAAAAATAGTTTCATAGTTTCATAAATATTGTAAGTTCTAATGAAACAAATATTCCCTTTTTGTACATGCATATAATATCATATTATATTCTACCACAATCTCCATGAGATTTTATATTTCTATATGCTATACTTTACTTTATGTTCAGGTTATTGTAAGACTGGCACAACAAGCTTTGCCATTTCTCACAGCTCATTACAACAGTGTTCTCATGAATACAGGGTGTCCCCGATATAGGTCGTGCTGGTATACATCTGTTCTGCACTAAAGTTGTTGATGCTTGTAAGAACTGATGCATTATAATTCCTCTCATTTCCTACTCTTAAATCACACACACAGAGAAAGGAGCAAATGGAAGTCAGCAGCGGGGAAAAAAATTCCCCACTTTAAGTTGTTTTGCTATAAGACCAAGTTTTTTGGAACGTATTTTGGTTATAGCCAGGACAAACTGTATACAAATTCTGAATTGAGGAGAGAGGAAATTATTACTGTGTGAGGCCTATATGAAATGAGTTGGTTGATGTCCAGTTCCTTGTGGGTCACTGTGCACCTTACAGGAACCACTAGCACAAATTGTTTTCTTTGTTGGCAGCCTCCTCAGAGGAATGGAGAATTGAACACACCCTTTCATCCTTCAAAATGCTCTCTTCAGGTCAGAGATGAGGCACATTAGCACAGCAGGAGGAAAAGGCTTCGCTTGCCTGTGTTGTGTTGTTGTTTTTGTTTGTTTTTTTTTGTTTATTTTTGTTTTGTTTGCTAAAGAGAGGACTTCAGTTTTGAGTTCAGACAAACTGGCATGTTTCACTTATGAAAGGAATGTTTTAAAAATACAAATTTGTGTTCCCATGCTTCCATTTTTTATTTCAGTCTTTTAAAATTAGTCTTTGTTTTCTATTAGTTTGCCAGTTTCTTATGTGTTTCATTTGTTCTTTTGTAATTATTTTTATACAGAACTTCTTTTATCTTGCACTGTGGGAACATTCTTATTTTTCTTCCTTTTTTTATTGTCCAGTCCTCCCACTAGTATTCCTATCCCTCCCTTCCCCCCCCCCCAAAATTAAAACATTTTTGAGTTTTTATAAACTATAGATACTGAAGGAAGAGCAGGCTGTGAATGTCTAATAAAAAAAAGCAAGAGTAGATTAGATAGCAATGCAAATTCACTATTGTTTAATTAAGAGGTCATTTCTTATTTAAACAGTTATGTCATGATATCTGGATGCTGAAAAATGACTTTACAGTGTTTTATCCTGTTTAAATTGTCCCAACATAGTGTTGCAAGAGTAGATTTTATCAATTGATTTGCATTCATTTAGGTAGGGGTCTTTCCAAAGCTGCAGAATAATTTGGATGCCTGCAGTTAGTATCCTCAAGTAATATTCTATTAGTTTTATTAATCTGTTCTCTTGTACTTACCAGCTCCAGTATTAGGCCTGATCTGCATGCCTAACTTAACACATTGGAGTAACCCTGCTGACTTCAAAGTAACTGTAATGGGATCTTCAAACCTCATACTGAGCATAGACAGAAGGCAGTAGACAACATCTCCCATTTACAGGCAAGCAGCTTAACCACATACCCTCTGCAGCTGCCATAGCTGGCAGTTATGTAGGTGGGAATCCACAGCTGTAGCCAATAGAGGAAGCAAGGCCTATAAAGAGGAGAATGCACAAATAGACAGAAGGTCTAGGCCAGCAACAGAATGACAGCACTACACCAGTGTGTTTCCCTGAATACTGCCAAGAGATTGAATCAGGGCTGCTAGACTCATTAGCAGTAAGGGTCCAAGAACTGCCCTCACTGGGGACAAACTAGGATCCCTGAAAAGACACACGAGGAACAGGGACAATTGCAGAATTAATCCTGTTTGCAGGATTGAGGCTTTAATGAAAGCATGGACATCAATAGTTTAGCTTTTGTGTATATTTGAGATGGTTGCTACATTCAGCAGGGCTGTGTCTACATTGGCAACCCCTTTCCGGAAAAGGGATGCTAATGAGACCAGTCGGAATTGCAAATGCCGTGGGGGATTTAAATATCCCCCGTGGCATTTGCATGAACATGGCTGCCGCTTTTTTCCAGCTCGGGGTTTTGCTGGAGAAAAGCACCAGTCTAGACGGGATCTTGAAAGTAGGAATAAGGGATCTTCTGGAAAAGGGCTTATTTTCTGCAAGATTCCGTCTAGACTGGCGCTTTTCTCCGGCAAAACCCCGAGCCGGCAAAAAGCGGCAGCCATGTTCATGCAAATGCTGCGGGGGATATTTAAATCCCCCGTGGCATTTGCAATTCCGACTGGTCTCATTAGCATCCCTTTTCCAGAAAGGGGTGCCAATGTAGACACAGCCCATTTGTATGGAAAGGGACCATAAAGTAAGATGTGAGTGGAAAAAGCACAGGCTGACAAATGTCTACATTCTGTAGACTAGCTTTGTGCATTTTTCTCAACTGCATATTGACAGATGTCATGCAAAATATAGAAAGGTTTGATGGTACAGGGTGACCAAAATATATTAGGAATTTTTAGGCAGATATAAAAAGAAAAATGTGATAGACCTAGGGGAAAAGAGGCTAGATGCAGCTGCATTACCGAGCCCCTGTGCATGTTAGAGGTGTATAGGAGGAACTCCTATGATAGTCATGGAAGAGCCTTCAAAAAAACTTATTTCAGAGGAGGATCGGGCAGCATGAATCCCAAGAGGCTCTGCTATGCACCCTCTCTTTGCATCTTCCCCATGTCTCATAACTGGAACACCCTGAATATGTCTTCCTTCTCCTTCTACTGGAAGCAGAGTATTTTCTGGCATAAGAGGCAACAGAGCTTCCTGTGGCAACCTTCTGCTTGCAGAGGGCTTGAGGAGAAGGAATTCTACACTTACCATCTTTTGTTGCACTGTGACAGAAATTACATGTAGTGCAGCTTATATATCCAGGGTGAGGAACTTCCAGTGTGCCAGCCTCATGTACTTCATCAGGGTTAGCCTCTGATGTGCACCAGACAGTTTGTTTACCTGGGCATCTGCAGGCATGGCACTCCACAGCTCACAGGAGCCATGCTTCACTGTTCCTGGCCAATGGAAGCTGTGGGAAGCAAAGCACAGCTGTTATGCTTAAATGAAGCACATGAGATCTTTTATAGGGGAAAAGGAAGTATGCCATATTTATTGAGAATACAACAGTTGCATATGCTTTTCAGTCACACACACACACAAACATCATGCATACACAGTCCCACCAGACAATGTCTCAGTTACCAGTCCAGATTCTGTATCAATCTAGTGGCCAGCTAGATTGAACACAGAAGGAGAGCAGGGCCTTTGTCAGTTGATCGATCCAATGCTCCTCTGGAGTTGGTGGCAAGAGGAACCCAAAGTTCCATAGCAAAGCATCCTGCTTTTATAATCCTTTTCTCTGTTGAAGTCTATGGATTCCGTTGTGTCAGCCTGTGACCCAAGTGTTATCTTTTTTAAGTCAGTGTACCCAAAACATTTCCAAAGCTCATCCTGTAATCAATTGTCTTTCAGGAGTGCTGGCTCCGCTTTAAGGCTGTCCATCTGCCAATAATCCAATCATCCTGTGAGTAGGGGTACGCATCGATGGTTATAAATGGTTCTTCTTTGACGCCGGGTAGTCTAGTTTTCACCCATACTCGCCCCTCCTTCTTCAGCTATCTGGTTCTGAGCAATAACTTTTGCACCTTTATCTCGACACATACATACCACTTTCACACATAAACAATCTGTTACAAGGACTCTCGAGGAAAAGCGTAGCCAATATCTGCATTGGTCAAAGCAAAAAAAAAGTCATTGTAAATCAAACAATTAAGGCCTTAACCTTCAACATTCCTCTAGTCTCATTAACACAGACACAATACCAAAACTTTATCTCTTTACTCACTAGACTTTAGAATAAGGAAATATAGGAGATATATACTTAAGTAAAGGATTTGACTTACTACAATATTAAATATGATTATATATATTACTTTACATTACTAAACCTAAAATACAAATATAAAAAATAATAAAACTTTCAATCCTAACACAGCCACTAGGAGCTATGGGGATCCATGCTTCAGATGCTCAGGTAAGCAAAGTATCTGAAGGCCTACTGGTGGCTAACCCTGATACACCACGTCCAGCCAATGTACTGGAGGTTCCCTACCCCCGCTATATATATATATATGCAAAACTTGACACAATTGCATGTTATACACTGAAGGTAGAATATAAATAAATATTCACTAATTTGTGACAGTAGACCATGAGTATTGGTTACAACTTTTCTATCTAGTATCTACATTAATAATTGATGGACAGTTAAAAAATTCTATCATTGTTCTTTCCTTCATCCCCTCATGAAACTTTTAACTGAAACATTTGTTAAAAGTTTATGGCGTATACACTCACCTTTGAATTTTTTGACATTTCATCTTGTGTATGTGAATCTAGATGCTTGACAAAGACTGAAGCAGACAAAATATTTTTCCTTCTCAACTTTTGAAGAAAGTAAATAACTTGCATTTTTCAAAAGTGACTAGTGGTGCAGTGACTAGTGATCCTTTAATTACCTGATGTCCAGTTTTTGGCCCTTGATTTTTTTTCAGAGTGTAGGCAGCATTTCTGATAATTGGGTCCCTTAAACACATTTTAGGTGGGGACTCAAAAATCATTAGTTGCTTTAGAATGTGTAGGCTAATATATTTCTTTGTTACAACGAAGTTAGTGTACCATTGAGTATATCAGCAGGTTTAGAGCAAATAAAATTATCTTTTGGACAGTTTATTTTTGTCTAAATGAATTCTTTGGTCATTGGAGTACCAATCTCTTTAATATAAAGCTCTGCATGTAATAATAAAGATGATACTTTACTTTAATTATAATCTTCTTTTCATTTGAGAGTCAGCCAGATGGATAACTTAATATCTACAGACACTAAATAAACTGCTGCAAATACATCATACAGTTTGGGCTATTAAAATACAAGTCAGACTATTGATTCCAGGTCTGGCAGTCAACCAGGCATGGCAGTCAACATGATGATTCTGAAGCCCCCAGAATGGAAGGATGCTGGGGAGAGGGGAGGGGGTGGAAGAGGAGGAGGGCTAGACACAAATAGTCCCATGACGGGTTTGTGTGGGGAACAACTTGAAACAAAATACTTGACAGAATTACACGTTGTTCTCTAGACACCACAATGTCTTAGTTATCAAACCTGAGGAGAGAAAATTTTCAAAGAATAAAATGAGCCAGGATGTCGTATTTGGTAATTGTTTGTTTTCTGACACCCTTAGCACCTGAGACAAAATAACACTATGATTTTCTAAAAGTATGTATACATGAAGTTTTTATAGAATCTACCCTTCTCTGTAACAGAACTTTCCCAGAGCTTAAACTAGTCTGTCTAGCTTTTAGTGAGAGTTTTGTGGATGCTCCATTCTTATTTCTCTACAGTGAGAGAGACAGGCCTTGCCAACAGTGTTGTTAAATGCAACTATTATCTTGACTCTGCCTTATTTAAAATTATTTAAAGTCTTCTCTTAAAGCATCTCTGCAAGGTATGCTACATAAGTGAGGACAATTCTATTGTGAACAAAGCTATTCTGATCCCATTGGCTCAGAACATAGCTGAGTATTTGAGCCATCAGGTAGGAACCTAAAGAAAATCTTGTTTCTTTCATGTCATATGTCAGCTGGGCCATGAGAGGTCATGGCTCGTGGGTAGAGAGAGAGTTGGGAAAAGTGAGAAGGACTGAAAACAAAGGTCAAATCCAGGTCCCAAAAGAAGATGAAGGGGTAGAGTCCGGCGACAGCAGCTGCCTACAGATCCACAGACAACTTGCTGGTGTCTCCTGCAGGCTTAAGTGATGTGCCTGTATTACACTGACAGGCAGAATCGAAGAGCTAAGGCTGTAGAGCAGACTCATTATTCTCACTGGATATGTCTACACTGCATTCCTCTTTCAAGAGAGGAATGCAAATGCAGACAAACTAAATTGCAAATGAAGAGTGGATTTGAATTTCCCATGCTTCATTTGCATAATCGTGTCCGGTCACTAGACTTGTCTAGTCAGTGAACATATACAACAAGGGCTGGTTGGAAAATAGGTGTTTTTTCTACAGAAACTTATAGAAAAAGTAATTTTTTAACAAAAAAATCTTTCTATTTTAGTTTTCCAAGAGAGGAAAACTTTTGATCAAATCATGAAAGCTGATTTTTTTTCTCCATGAAAGCACATATTCCACAAAAATACTGTTTTGTCTGAAATTATTTTGACAGAATTTTCCATCAGCCCTATATATAATTTACCCTCGAGTCACAACGTAGGCAACCAAGGCAGCAGTGGAGAGTACATGTGCAGGTTGGCAGCTCAGTGGTGGGACGCACAGCAGACAGCAAGTGCAGATGTTTTGCCTGGTGGACATTTATTCTTGGCTGGTGTGAGTGGGCCTGAGGGGTCAGGGCAGTTGAGTTGCTGGCTGAATTCTACCCTGTAGCGAGAGCAAGTGCAGAGCAGGGAACAGCAGCCCAGCAGGGTCAAGAGACAAAGAAGGAAAATGCAGTCATGGCTTGTCTGTCCCCACCACTGCAAAGTTTAGTTTGGATTTTGGAGGGGCAGAGATGCTGGCACAATTTTTCACCAGGAAAGCACATGTTCCACAAAAACCACTGTTTTGTCTTTAACGATTTTGACAGAATTTTCCATCAGCCCTAAATAAAACAGTGCAAAGATGTTGACCAATTGTTCTACATAACTTTGGCTTCAAAACCATACAATCCCATCCTCTGTCATATCCTGATTAAGGCCCTGATTCAGCGAAGTAATTACAGTAATCACACTCCTGACTGTAAGCATGTGAATAATTTCATTCTTATTCAGCAATATCCTTTTGCTTGGATTGAAAGCCCATTGACTATTCACAGGTCTAAAGTTGTAAATAAGATATTCTGATTAAATATTAACACTTTAAGGCCCTTCTAAAAAAATTAAATGCGTAATGGAAAAATGATATTGAGAAGTAATGCACTTTCCTATAACCTATGTAAAAGGTAAATAAATGTGATTGATATCCTGCGGCTCAAATAGGTTTTTTGAGCTTTGAAATACTCATGGTAAGATATAAAACCAACAGTAATCAACATGGTAACTGTGGAATAAACAGTACTACTGCTATGTGTTGATTTTCTTTTGAAGTTAAGATATTGTCCTATGTGAATGTACGATTTTGTGCTAAATAAATGTTTGATCTGAACTCACACGTCAGATAACAGACTTTGTCAAATTCTTGTTGCACTCAGCCTGCTTATACTCATCTTTTGTGTTGCATAATGAAAGGAAAATTCATCTACACACCCACAAATATGGGTATAATGCTATTAATTAGCAGGAATTTAGCATGCCAAAAATAGTAGGTGATCCATCAATTGAAGTCTGTACAAGTCATGGCACAAATGTACAGGTTTAACAAGTTGCAAGCTTAATTTTCATGTTTCCTAACTTCTCAAGGGAGAGAAGGCGTTCAGTTTGTGCTGAGGAGGTTTGCAGATGAGTTGTAATTTACTAAGGGTATGTCTACACTAGCTCGTTAGTTTGAGCTAGGTAGGCAAATGAGGGCAACCGGAGTTGCAAATGAAGCCCGGGATTTAAATATCCCGGGCTTCATTTGCATGTTCCCGGGCGCCGCCATTTTTAAATCCCCCTTAGTCTGAACTCCATGCCCGCGGCTACACGCGTCATGGAGTAGGTAGTTCGAATTAGAGATCCTGATTTGAACTACCGTTACTCCTCGTGGAACTTCTTCTAGTGTAGACATACCCTAAGGCTGAGTCTAGACTGCATCCCTTTTCTGTAAAAGGGATGCAAATTAGACACATCGCAATTGCAAATGAAGCGGGGATTTAAATCCCCCCCGCTTCATTTGCATAAACATGGCTGCCGCTTTTTTCCGGCTCGGAGCTTTGCCGGAAAAAAGCGCCAGTCTAGACGGGGATCTTTCGGAAAATAAAGCCTTTTCCGAAAGATCCCTTATTCCTTTTTTTAAGAAGAATCCCCGCTTCATTTGCAATTGCTATGTGTCTAATTTGCATCCCTTTTACGGAAAAGGGATGCAGTCTAGACACAGCCCATGTGTGCAGTGTTTTGGTCTTCACTGTTCACACTTGTTTACAAACCTCTAGAGACCCTACCTAGTTTCTGAGGGTATGTCTACACTACCACCCTAGTTCGAACTAGGGTGGTAATGTAGTCAACTGGAGTTGCAAATGAAGCCTGGGATTTGAATTTCCCAGGCTTCATTTTCATGTTGCCGGGCGCCGCAATTTTTAAATGTCCGCTAGCTCGGACTCCGTGCCCCGTGGCTACACGCGGCATGAACTAGGTAGTTCGGACTAGGCTTCCTATTCCGAACTACCGTTACTCCTCGTTCCATGGAAATAGGAAGCCTAGTCCGAACTACCTAGTTTGTGCCGCGTGTAGCCGCGGGGCACGGAGTCTGAACTAGCGGACATTTAAAAATGGCGGCGCCCGGCAACATGCAAATAAAGCCCGGGAAATTCAAATCCCGGGCTTCATTTGCAACTCGAGTTGACTACATTACCACCCTAGTTCGAACTAGGGTGGTAGTGTAGACATACCCTCAGGTAGATTGGTTTTTGACTCAGCAGCATCCTGCATGGCAGGCAACAAAAGAGGAGAAGGGGGGTGGCAGTTCACAGAACAGGTATAGTAATTGGACTTCAACCTGTGGTTCCCTTATGCTCTCCATTCTAAGCCATTTATCCTTCTCCATGAGCCAGTTCATCAGTGAATATTCCTGCTGAAGAGCTTGGTTTTCCAGTGCCTTAGGAATTCCAGCTGTGCCTGGCTCTTCCTGTTCATGCCAAGGAGCAGGTCTGCCAGGAGCCTTCTCTCTTTGCCTCTGCAGTCTCCAGAGGTATACTCCTACTCTCATGGAATAATGGTTTCCCTTCTGGGAGCTGGCAGTCCTATAAATTGAAAGAGAATGGTAGACTATATATTTTTTCCTTTGAAAGATGCACAGAGATCTCCCCACCCATAGACTAAGTTTGCTGTAGAAGGCCATACATTTTATGTTCCTTAGCATTCCAGAAATGTACCTGTTAATCTATCATTAGTTTTCACCCAATTTTTCATGCCCATGAGGAAGGAGCAGATGCTAATAACGGTGAGATTTACAATTTTTAAAAAACGAGTGTATGTTCCAAATGTGTCAATGGGGGAAGAGGGCATGGCCATTCTTTCCAGGGCTCTGATACAATTTTGCAATTTTTTCTTTAAAGGTGATGTCTACACTATAGCCTCTTGTGCAAAAACATATGCAAATGAGCTGAAGTGTGGCATATTGCCACATCTCATTTGCATAATTAACAAGGCTCCATTTTTGCACAAGAGGCTTTTGCACAAAAAGGAGCCATCTACACTGCTCCTTTTTGTGCAAAAACCACCTCTTACACAAGAGTCGTTCTTCCTCTTTTTTTCAGGTACATTTCTGGAATGCTAAGGAACATAAAAATGATGGCCTTCTACAGCAAACTTTTTTTGCACCAAAGCCTCTTGTGCAAAAATGGAGCTTCATTAATTATGCAAATGAGGCACAGCAATATTCCATGCTTTGCCTCATTTGCATATTTTTTGCACAAGAGGGGGCAGTGTAGACATACCCTAACTGTTTCCAAGATACCAGAAAGGAAAAGTGAGGTGTGAGGAGATCTAGCAATCAATGCCAGAGACATGTTTTTGCTAATGGTCACCCCTTTAAATATTGCTAAATAGAGGAGTAGGTCAGTTCTGAAAGTGAATCAAGCAGATTTGCACTGCCGTTGAACCTAAACACCCAGCTTGAGTTTCTACTACACAAGAAACTTGCTGAAATATGTTTACAGCACTTTAAGGCAATTTGACTGAAAATTCATTATATTCTTAGCATACATAGTTTCTGTGCAAAGGGGTAAGTGAACCATGACCTCCCTCCCCTCGCACACTCTAGTATCATCAGAAAATCCTGCCCGTTTCCCCCTAGCAACAGTTTAATAAATAGTGCAAGAAAGAAACCCACCATAACTTTACTTGGTTCTCTGAAGTTTCAGAACAGCACCCTCTTCGCCTCTCCACAGTAAAGGGACACTACATTGTATTTATTCATGGAGAGAGCATGCAGGGAGAGGCCAGACACTAGGGCCAGCGCTGGTAAAAATTATAATTGCCCAAGGGAGAAAGTGACAATTTTTCCTCAAACAACCAAAGTTTCCTCTTCCCCCACTAGGACCATACACACACACACACACACACACACACACACACGTTTGTGCTGATCCTGTTTGTAAGGGGGAAGTAAAATTAAGCAGAAGCAATGACACTCAGTAATCTTCCAGGGGATTAAAGACAACTGTGTGCTAACTTTAGAGAACCTATATAATTTTTCTACACTGTTGCACCCTCAAATAACTTCTCTAAACTCACCTTATTGCTTGCACTGGTCCATGTGGGCCTGGGAGCATTATTGCCTGAATTCTGGCTGAGAAATATGTAGACAAAGAGTCACACAAATGACTGTTCATTAATACTCTGGGTTTTTTTCAGACATAGATTCTGCCGAAAGTATAATAGTGCTTCATCATAACTCTATTAAAAACAGTGACTGATTGCTAAATTGTTGCTGAGCAAGATATGCTGAGTGGTTGCAGGGCTTTAAATCAGCAATGTAAAACTAGAGCAACAGGGTAGTGGTAGAGAGGATGGAGGGTCCATTGTAACATAACAGCCTCTTTTTTTTTTATTCATGTCATAGAATACTAGAACTGGAAGGGACCTTGAGAGATCATCAAGTCCAATCCCCTGCCCTCATAGCAGGACCAAGCAACATCTAGATCATCCCTGTTAGATGTCTATCCAACCCGCTCTTAAATATCTCCAGTGATGGAGACTCCACAACCTCCGTAGGCAATTTATTCCAGTGTTTAATCACCCTGAATGTTAGGAAGTTTTTCCTCATGTCCAACCTAAACCTCTCCACTGTTATTTAAATCCATTGCTTCTTGTCCTAGCCTCAGAGGCCATAGAGAACAAATTTTCTCCCTCCTCCTTGTAACATCCTTTTAAATATTTGAAAACTGTTGTCATGTCCCCTCTCAGTCTTCTCTTTTCTAAATTAAACAAGCCCAATTCCTTCAGTCTTCCCTCATAGCTCATGCTTTCCAGACCTTTAATCATTTTGTTTGCTCTTCTCTGGACCTTCTCCAATTTCTCCACATCTTTCTTGAAATGTGGTACCCAGAGCTCGACACAATACTCCAACTGAGGCCTAATCAGCGCAGACTGGAGCTTTTTTTTTTTTTTAAGTGTGTCACTGACTTGTATTTAGCTTGTGGTCCATTATCACCCCTAAATTCCTTTCAGAAGTACTCCTTCCTGGACAGTTGCTTCCCATTCTGTATGTGTGAAACGGATTGTTGCTTCCTAGGTGAAATACTTTGTATTTGTCCTTATTAAACTTTATCATATTTATCTCAGACCATTTCTCTAGTTAGTCCAGATCATTTTGAATTTTGACCCCATCCTCCAAAGTACTTGCAACCCCTCCCAGCCTGGTATCATCAGCAGACTTATTAAGCATACTCTCTATGCCAGTATCTAAATCATTGATGAAGATATTGAACAGAGCTGGTCCCAAAAGAGACCTCTCTGGAACCCCACTTGTTATGCCCTTCCTGCATGACTGTGAACCTTAGTAACTACTCTCTGAGTTCATCAGGAGAGATTTTCACAAGATGCAGAGTTATGTTCCCTGAGTCTTCCAGGACATCCTCCAAGGTTCCTGCTGCATTCTTGTCCTGCCTCATGTTAGCATTCAGTGATACCATAAAGCCAACAGTGTTGAAGAGCTCGTGAGAAGTGGCAGATTAGCCACTTGACCAATAGGGTAACCAGGGGCCCTACTCAACTGGGGCCCTGGAAAAATGGATGCTTCTGCACCATGTCCAACTTCTCCCACCAGGCACTCCTGTCAGGGAACAGGTTTGGAGTGCAGGGACTTGCCCTTTTCCATCTGCCCAGCACACCATGTCCCCGTATCCTGACCCCACTTTCCAGCAGAAGTGCAGAGCAGATGGGGAAAACACCCATGTCCTGACCTAGCTACTGGGAGGGTGGGGAAACCCTTATCCCATTTTCCGAAGGAATGCAGGCAGAAGGGGTTCCCACTTAGTCTGACCCATTACCCCACACACACCTAATCTTTCTCTGGTCATGAGCCACTCCAGGCTCTGTACTCAGAGCTCTTGAAAATATTTGGTTCACCTTGTCATGAAAGGGGCATGTGCATCAATCCCTCCCAGAGGAAGCATTGGCATCATTGGCCTCTGTTACAGAAGACTCAAGAGCTTTATGCATTCCTGGTCCTGGACTGGAGTCTACTCAGCACCTGCCTACTCTGGTCTCTAGGAAATTTCCTGGTACAGATGAATGTTCCTGCCATTCCAGGAAATGTCATGCAGAATGGCCTACTCCAACCAGCCATCCTTCAGAACCCAGATGTGGTGAGCAGGCCAGGAGGCTCAGGACTCATCTGCAGCTGTATTGATGAAAAAGGTGGATTAGCAAGCTGTTTTGAAGGGGTCGGTGCAGCTTGCTACTAGCAGTACAAATGGGTAGAGAACAGAGGGACCTTTATAGATCGGGTAAGGATTCAGAAGAACAGGATTCAGTGCATTGTGGGACTTGTGGGTGGAGGATTATTGAAACCTGATATCTGTTGTCTACACCTCAAGCTAAAACATGTGTCTCTAGTCAAAGCCAGTAAGCATAGCTGCCGGGGGCGAGGAGGGGGTTCATGTCTTAACCTGTGCCACTGTGCATTGTAGACAGGGATAAGGAGGGTGCTCCAGGTCCCAAGTTTCAATGGCGAAGTCATTTCCCATGTAATATCCTATAACAGCCATCTCCCTGCCTGCAAGAATCTAATCAGGAAGGTGGATTAGATGCACAATGACATCTCCAATTAGAGTGTCTCACTACTTTCTCTCCCAGGCAGGCCATGAAATGTCTCAAGTCCCTCATTCTTAAAAACAGGGAAAAGACTTCTTCAGTGTGACTCAGTGTATTGGTCTGCAAAGATTCACGCACCACAATGACAAGTTTCTTTCCCTTTCTTTGGAACTGAAAGCAGCCTTTCTGCCAGTCTGTGAATAGTGCATCAAGGTTGGATCTCCTACAAACATCAGCTTCTGGTCAAAATGTAAATTTCTGTAAGGAATATATTTTCCAGGATTTTCTAATCCGCTCTGCTCAGGACTTCTGGCCCTATCCAGAACCAGTCAGGGCTTCAAATCCCTACCACGTGTGCAACACCCTGGTATTTCAGTAAAGATATCCTGCTGAGCAAAGTTTTGTTGAAAAGTTTTGTGAGTGTGATCTGAATGAGTTCCACATCTTCAGCATATCAGGCCAGGACATGAGGCACCTGTGTCATAGTCCAAAATTGCAAGGAAAGATAGAAAATGAGGAAATGAGAACTAGAGAAGGAAGAGTCTCTTTGCTCTTCAGAAAGTATTTTGAATTATTCTTTTACATATTTGTTGAGTCTAAACTAGAAGCCTCCATATAAATTCAGTGTATATATTTCTTCTGTGACAGGGATGTTTTGTGGCAGCACAGTGAAGTCTTTGCCCTGTAGTGGACAGAATGAGGTTGTGATGATGATGATGATTTAATATAGGCTATTGCCATCCATCTTCTACCCATGAATAAGATACACATCCTTTTGTGGGTTGGTGAATAAGGAAATAAGCTAGGACCTAATCAGAAAGGGGGAAGGGAGATGAATAAGGCATTCTAAGCATTAACTTTTGTTATTTATATTTGAATTACAGAAAAGCTGCATTTTTTGTTTGTGGTTTTTTAAAAAAACACTCAAGTGTATTATGTGCTTTACAGAGCAAGTACAAAAATATGTCATCACTACTTGAAGATTTTATTCTAGTTTTAAATGGGATGCAACTTGAGGGGTGAAAAAACAAACCAGTAATTCCTTTTAAGCGTGTATGACTATTGCTGGTTGTTCTTGTATGATTTCTTTTAACTGATTTTTCTCTCCATTATGCCAGAAGTGAGCTTTTAGAAGGGATTTAATTGAGGAGAGTGCAGTGGTTTGAGGAACCAATTTGAGAAATAGAATAGAAGTTATAGAGATCAGAGAATGAAATAAAGCAAATTAGTAAAATTTTGGGGACCACAGTAAGTTAGATGTACTTTGAGACAGAGTGTTAAAGATTTTAAAGTTGTTGGGTATGTACTTGTATTTGTAGATTAACAGGGACTCAGGGGAAGTATTTAAAGTATGGAGGTGAGATGGTGAAAAATAGGGAACTTAATTTTATTTAAAATAGCTAATCAGTGTTACTGTGTAACGTGACTCATAAAGGAATTCGGAACATAAGTGGTTTGAGATTTTGCCAGTCATAGTAGCTTAATTAAATATTTTATTCTATCACATTCATATATTCAAAATAACATTCACTTAGCATTATGTCACTGATGCCCATGAGTAAGGGGGGGAAACATTTGTTCTGGGTGCAGTGGAAATGGGGAAAATAGTTGTTGTTACATGTAGCTATAGCCCAAGGAGGGGCATGGTAATTGTGTAACCTTTAAAATTTAACTCAAAGCTGTAACTCACTTTTAACATTTGATCAGTGTCCTGTAACTCTACATTAGGGAATAAAAAGGCACATTTGATGAATGAGGGTCAGTGAGGCAAACTGGAGAGGTTATCCTGTAATGTTTATTTTAACCTTGCTTCACATCAGACAAATGATTCTCTTGAGTAAATTAGATCATTGTATTTCCACTAATTAGATTAAGTGCCTGCTCACATGTTCAGATATAGAAACTCTCTCTTGCTAAAACAAATAGATACATGATAATCTGGTAAGTGTTTCTGAAAACAAACAAACAAAAGTATAATCAATTATTTATATAGCATACAAAATTGAGTTAGGCACTAGTGTTGAGTTAAGAAAATGATCAAGGAGCAGGGTGATTGACTCACCAAAGGGACTGGTAGCCTTCTGCTTCTAGGTCATTGCATTAAATCAAGTCCCGGTTGGCGGTGGTTAGGTATGGCAAACTAATTTATGCAGAAAGAGAAAATGACTTAATCTGTGCCTGTCTCTTGGACTGAAACATGAGATTTGTTTTTGTTTTTTATGGATGTTGAAAAGGTAAACATGCAGTTAGATTCTTTTTCTATGGGAACAGGGAAAGACATGAACCATTAGCCTTTCACTGGGCCCAATTGTTGCAGCCTGAGTCTTTTTTTTTTTTTTTTTTTACCATTTATAGTGCACTAGGAGTTCCTCCACATTTCCCCTCAGTCTTATGAAATGCCAGAGTGAAAGTAGAGATTTGTATCCTATAGGAGACAGGATTGCCTACTTTCCTGACCGGATAGACTGGATACCATTTCCTGCAATGGCGTCTGGTCCGGGATAGTTGGAAACCCTACCCTTAAATCTTGCTGGGTCACAGTTTTTAGCAGCTGATGCTGGAGTGTATGTCTAGCTACTCTTTGAAGAACATCTGGCAGGAGAAAAGGAACAAGCTTCATCAGAGGAGAAAATTACTAAGTCTGAGTGTTATGGCCTAATCCAAAGTTCTTTGAGGTCACTGGAAAAACTCCTATTGACCTTAGTGGGCTTTGGAGCAGCTCTTTAATGAGCTGGATAGAGCTAGAAGGTCAAAAGGGCATACTGTAGCGCATCAGAACACTCAGAAGTTCAGGTGAGTGAGATTCCATATTTATAGGTCCTTATATGAAGAATACATTTTTGAGGTGCATCCACTATAATCATGGAACAGCTGTCACTGCTTAATGCAAAATGTGTGTATGATGATGAAGACTTCTTTTGATGGTTTTTAGTTGAGAGGCTAAAGTACAAATGGATAAAGAAACTTAACAGCTCCTTAAAACGGAAGTACCATTTTAGTTTATATATGAGGCATACTGGTCCTTGGTCTGCTTCCACTCCTTGCCCTTCTTTGCTCTTTCTTTTGTTGCTTACTTACAGGTCTTAAAATTGAAATACTCCAACATAGTGCTTTGAAGTGTATTTCTTTTCTTTAAAAGGAACAGTCTAGAAGAGGATTAAATTGAGTCTTCTATTTAAAAAGGAATATAAACTAGGTAGGACAACTCATCCTACACAACTCCCTGATATCCTATAAAGCATAAGAGGTATCTTGTGTTTATAGAGTTGGGTGATAAAAATCTATAAATTATTACAAGATAGGGAATATTTTTTATTCTTGTAATTTAATTCTGATCACCAGACATCTGCCAAATATTGAAAGGATTGTTTTTAAAACATTAGTTTTAAAACACTTTATAATCCTTGAGCTGCTGTAAAAACTGTTTGGAATCTGTATATGTTCTGGATATATTATATAAATGGGTTTACATTTTCTGAAGTTTAATGAAGGAACCATTGAAACAGAATGGAAAACAAATTTAAAAGGGTATGAGGTAATGAAATGAAGACACTTGAAAGTACTTTGGGATTTTTCTGAGCACTAGAACCACAAAAATTCCATTATTATTGGGGGGTGATGATACTCTATTTGGGTTCCGTTTTATTTCATCTACATTTTATAACACAGACAAGAGTCAACGTAGATTCAAAAAGGGGAATTTCTCAACTATTTGTTAATGAATATTACTTTTTAAAAATATTTTGTCATCCTTGCATTGCTGACTGGAGTCTTATTGTACATATCCAGTTTTGTCATACATGAAGCAAATTATTCCTGCTACAAAAAGCAATTTTTCCTTATTAAAACAGCTACCACCAAAGAATAAGAATATGAAGAGTAAGATGTAATGGAATATAATGTGCACAGTCTTTGAAATTGGTTGTCATTATAACCCTGCCAACTTTGCATGTTCCCCTAACTTAACCAGCAGAGGCATTTCAATTAGTCCTTTATTTTTCTGTACTCCTGAAAAGTTTTCTTAGCATCTATCAAAGGGTTAAATGTGAAATTATAGGAGTGTGTTTCTTTTTAAACTATTATTGTCTGCATCTTTCACAAGGAGTCAAATATCAGAGAAGTAGTCATGTTAGTCTGAATCTGCAAAAACAATGAGGAGTCCTGTGGCACCTTATAGGCTAACATTTATTGGAGCATAAGCTTTCGTGGGTCTTTGCCCATGAAAGCTTATGCTCCAATAAATCTGTTAGTTTATAAGGAGTCAAATGTTTTCCTATGAATCCCAATGGATATAAAAAGCCCATTTTGGATGTACTGGGTTCAAATACTGAAAAATAAATTATAGTATTTTCCTGTTCTTTTGCTGGAAGTATCAACAAATGGGTCACTGGGCAGTAACATATGAAAATAATATAGAAGGGCAAGCTTTCTTTTACATATAATGAAATATTCCCTATTAATTTTACTAATTCAATCTTGCCACTTCATGTAAAGCAATTTCAGTTTTCAAAACATTTTAAAATAAAAAAAACAACAAACAACCATATAGGACAAACAATAATAATAATAGGAGATTCCCCATAGTACGTATTGCATTTCCCAGTTCCTCTCCTTATGCCCTTTTTGCACTGTCGGGCACCACTGTGCAAGTTAGCTGTCCCATTCTCAGGAAGTCAGAAGTCAGCATTTCCTGTTTCCTGCACAGTATTAGGGAAATGTCTACTTCTCTCATGTAGAAAAAGGCAGAATTCATACTGTAGGATATGCTGCAAAAAAATAATGCAGTACAGTAATTACTCATTTAACACATGCCCACTTAACACGTTTTCACGATAGCACGATTTTTTTTAGGGAACCTTTTTTGAATAACATGACTGTCCCTGAAATAACCCCGCTTGCCGTGCCTTTCCCTGGCAACCCCCCCTTGCTGGACGCCTTGGTCCCTCTCCTCCGCTCCTGCTTGCAGGCTGGCGGCTGGGTTTCCCCAGCTGGCCTGTTGCCGGTGGCTGCGCGGGGCTTCCCCTGCCTCCCTTCAAAGTAGCGGAGGGTTCGCCACTCACCACGCCATTCCCTGGCGACCCCCACTTGCCGGACGCAGCGCGGGTCCTGGCAGACACGTCACAGGGACATACTGTACTCCCAACCCGATCCCCTTGCCCTCCCATCCCCTTCCTTTCCCTTCCCCATCCCCAGAGCCGAACACCTCCCCTCCCTGCTGTAACTCAGTCCCCTTTCTCCCCCAACCTTATCTCCCGGTCCTGGCTGCTAACAAGTGCAGGCTGGAGACCCGAGCACACATGCAGCTCTCAGCAGCTCCGCCAGAGAGCTGCCGACTGGAGCACTTCCAGATTCCAGCTGATGCCCTATTGGGAGTTTTACTGTACTGTACTGTACATATGAGCAGATGCATACACTGTACATATGGTCACAGTGCTCCTCCGCTCACTTACATGTTCATCTTGTGTTAAGAAACTGCAACGTCTTGTACTGAATTGTTAGATACTGTACTGTATCTTGCTGTGTATTACCTTATCATGAGTGGAAAGCGTAAGGAAAGTGATACATCTGCTTCTGCAAGCAAGAAGCATAGAAAATCGTTTACATTAGAAGAGAAACTTGAAGTGATTAAGTGAATTGAAAAAGGTGAACGCAATTGTGACATCTCCCGCGCTTTGAATATGCATGTGTCTAGTGTGCACCCAATAAGAACATAAGCAGGGCTCGACAAATAATGTAATCTACTCGCACATGACGAGTAGATTACAACCCGGAAGAACCGGCGCAGAGCAAACTGCGCATGCGCAGAACGCAGAATGGTGCGAAACCGTATGGCTGGTGAGCAGGGCTCTTTACCGCTTGGCAAGCCCTGAACATAAGAACGGCCGTAGTGGGTCAGACCAAAGGTCCATCTAGCTCAGTAGCCTGTCTGCCGATAGTGGCCGATGCCAAGTGCCCTGGACGGGGTGGACCGAAGACAATGATCAAGAGATTTGGCTCCTGCCATCCATCTCCAGCATCTGACAGAGGCCAGGGACACCATTCCAACCCCCTGGCTTACTAGCCTTTTATGGACCTAACCTCCATGAATTTATCTAGCTTCTCTTTAAACTCGGTTATAGTTCTAGCCTTCACAGCCTCCTCTGGCAAGGAGTTCCACAGGTTGGCTATGTGCTGTGTGAAGAAGAACTTTCGCTTATTAGTTTTAAACCTGCTGTCCATTCATTTCATTTGGTGTCCTCTAGTCCTTCTATTATGGGAACTAACAAATAACTTTTCTTTATTCACCTTCTCCATACCACTCATTATTTCATATACCTATATCATATCCCCCCTCAGTCTCCTCTTTTCTAAACTGAAAAGTCCCAGTTGCTTTAACCTCTCCTCATATGGGACCCGTCCCAAACCCCTAATCATTTTAGTTGCCCTTTTCTGAACCCTTTCCAAGGCCAAAATATCTTTTCTGAGGTGAGGAGACCACATCTGTACACAGTACTCAAGATGTGGGCGTACCATAGTTTCATACAGGGGCAGTAAGATATTCTGTGCCTTATTTTTTACCCTTTCTTAATAATTCCTAACATTCTATTTGCCTTTTTGACCGCTGCAGCACACTGTATGGACGTTTTCAGAGAACTGTCCACGATAACTCCAAGATCTCTTTCCTGATTTGTCGTAGCCAAATTAGCCCCCATCATACTGTATGTATAGTTGGGGTTATTTTTTCCAACATGCATTACTTTACACTTACCCACATTAAACTTCATTTGCCATTTTGTTGCCCAATCACTTAGGTTTGTGAGATCTATCTGAAGTTCTTCACAGTCTGCTTCTGTCTTGACTATCTTGAACATTTTAGTATCATCCACAAAGTTTACTACCTCATTGCTTGCCCCTTTCTCTAGATCATTTATGAATCAGTTGAATAGGAGTGGTCCTAGGACTGACCCTTGGGAGGCACCACTAGTTACCCCTCTCCATTCTGAAAATGTACCATTTATTCCTGCCCTTTGTTTCCTGTCTTTTAACCAGTTCTCAGTTCATGAAAGGACCTTCCCTCTTATCCCATGACAATGTAATTTACAATCCGTGCCCAAGCTGAGAAAATTAAGGAAAGTTGCAAATATGCAACACCAGTAAGTGTGAAAAAAGTTGTTCGTACACAATCTATCCTAATGGAAAATATGGAGAGGCGATTGTCTATGTGGATTGAAGACCAAACACAACGAAAGATGCCAGTGAGTTTGGCTGTTATTCAGGAAAAAGCCAAAGCTTTATGGCTGTGTCTACACTGGCCCCTTCTTCGGAATAGCCATGCTAATTTAGAACTTTGGAATAGGGAAATCCGCGGGGGATTTAAATATCCCCCGCGGGATTTAAATAAGCATGGCCGCCGCTTTTTTTCCGGTTTGGGGAAAAGCCGGAAAAAAGCGTTCAGACTGGCGCGATCCTCCGGAATAAAGCCCTATTCTGGAGGATCTCTTATTCTTATACTTGCAAGTAGGAATAAGAGATCCTCCGGAATAGGGCTTTATTCTGGAGGATCGCGCCAGTCTGGACGCTTTTTTCTGGCTTTTCCCCAAGCCGGGAAAAAAGCAGCGGCCATGCTTATTTAAATCCCGCGGGGGATATTTAAATCCCCTGCGGATTTCCCTATTCCAAAGTTCTAAATTAGCATGGCTATTCCGAAGAAGGGGTCAGTGTAGACGTAGCCTAAATGATGCTGTTAAAATAGAATTGAATGAAACTGATGCCAACCCATTTAATGCAAGTCGTGGTAGGTTCAAACGCTTTTAAAAGCATTCAATCTTACATAATATAAAAATAACTGGAGAGGCTGCTGCTGTTGAATCATTCCCAGCGATATCTGAAGCTATTATAAAGGAAGGTGGCTATTCTTCTAAACAAGTGTTTAACCTGGATGAAACAGGACTCTTCTGGAAGTGCATGCTAGCAAGCATATATAGCTCTTGTGATGAGGCTTATGCACCTGGTTTTAAGGCTGCAAAGGATTGTATCACTGTGAGGCTATGCTCCAATGCCAACAGGGATTGCAAGCTCAAACTGGTAGTAGTTTACCGTTCCGCCAACCCTAGAGCTTTAGCTGGGTATTCAAAGGATCATCTTCCTGTTGTTTGGAGATCTAATGCGAAAGCATGGGTAACTGCAAGCATCTTCACAGACTACTTCTGCAGTCGCCTAACTGCTGAGTTGAAAGACTATTGTTTGCAAGAAAATCTTGTTTTCAAAATTTTACTTCTAGATAATGCACCAGGGCATCCTCCTTGCCTTACTGATCTGTCAGAAAACATTTGTGTGTTATTTTTACCCCCCTATACAACCTTGTTAATTCAACCTCTTGATCAAGGAGCGATAGCTGCTTTCAAGGCGTATTACTTGCACCGTACGTTTGCTAGGCTTATAAGGGAGACAGATGGCGAGAATAAGCCTACAATCAAGGAATTCTGGAGAAAAATGAACATTAAAGATGCTGTAGATATTATATCAGAGGCTTGGGCAGATGTTTCATTGAGTTGCCTTAATGCAGTTTGGTGCTGTACATGGCCTGCATGTGTTCACGAGTTTAGGGAGTTTGACACTGAAATATCTGAAGCTAAAAAGCAGATTGTAGCCCTAGCCTGTGAAGCAGGATTAGAGGAGGTGGATGCTACTGATGTTCAAGAGTTGCTTGACTCTCATGGGGAGGAGTTGTCTATCGATGAGTTGAAGCTTCTGGATGAAAAGCGGCTGGAAAATGAGCCCTAACATGCTGAGCCAGTTATTCGAACATTATCAATGAAACTTATAGATGAAGCATTTAAGCTTATAAGTGATGCAATAAACATTTTTTGATGAGAATGATCCTGATTTTGAATAGAACTCAAAAGTAGCGAAGAGCTTAGAAAGCGCCATATCTTGCTACCAGCAACTTTATAATGAAAAACAAAAAGCAGCAAAGCAGCTCTCTATCAAAAGTTTTTTTCACGTTCAATCTAAAAAAAGATCATCTGATGAACATGATAGCCCTGTTCCATCTACATCGTCTAATGTTTACGTTGATGACTCAGCACCAACAGAAAATTGACTTCAACACCACTGCTTGTAACGCAACCCCCACCTTTTCCATTATTTTCAATGGAAAATTGACCCCGCAAAACACGTTTTCACTTAAAATGATCATTTTCTGAAACGTTTCTACCGTGTTAAATGAGGAATTATTGTATTAAAAAAGTAGAACTAGTTAATGATTGAATAGACCTGGGAACTATTATGAATGCTGCAGTCATCAAAGAGCTAAGTTCCATTTCAGACTCTGCTACTAGTTTACCTTGTGACCTTGGGAAAGGTACTTAACTCTTACTTACCTTGGGAAAGGTACTTATCCCCAGCTTAGCCTTCTGTACTCCTTATCTCCTGCACAGGTATTGTAATGCTTACAGTTTGCAACACATTCTAAAAAGGAGCACTATAATCACAGTCTGTTGTAGTTTTGAATATCACACATCTACTTAAAGGTTTTAAATATAATACAAATGTTTAGGTTTTGTAGTCTGTAGCAGCCTCTTCTTTCTGCTCATTTATCAGGAAGAAAACATTTGTCTATTTCTTAATAACTAGATAGCTCTGGCAACATGCCCTCCTTGGAGTCTATGAGAAAGGGCAGAGTGTGGAAACACCACTAAGACACTTCTTGCCAAGTGATACTTTACTAACATTTTGATCAATATGTCTGCCTCTTCTTCCCAGGAGCCAAGAAAAGTAGGAAACTGCTAATTGGTGATTCGGTTTAGAAGATCACATAAAAGTAGCTTTGCTATAGGGAAATGAGCACTTTGTGTTTGATTATTGGTAAGAGCTTGAGCTCTGCTTTCTCAAACCAGACTCCAGAGATTTTCTTTTCTTTTTTTCAGACTGGTACTAGGTGGTTTTTATAGGTTTTCTTATTTTCTGTTGCTTATGATACTGAAGCAACCCTAAAGATCCTTTTCTCACATGAAAACCCCATGGATACATATTAATCCATTGCTCTTAATTTACATACATTCCCTCTAATAGTGCTGCTGATGTATATTTCTTATACACATGATAACTGGCTTAGATAAATACCATTAATGTGAAACACTATTAAACACTGTTGATAAAGTTGCTCCTTAGTTTCCTAAACATATTTTTTTCTTTAATTTCCGTAAGTTAATCTTTTATTGCATTAAACATAAATCAAACTTTTGGAATTAAAAATGGAATTGTCTGATGACAGGACATGTTGTTTGAAAAGTCGGACTGAACCACAATATAGTTTTCATAGGGCTATTATTCTGAATATATTTTAGTGAAATGTATACATACCTAGAAGTCACAATTTCAATTCAGATGTGTTTTGCATCCCCTAAATTTTACTTTTGATCTTTACTCAAAACCAATTCCAAAACTGAAATTCAAATTCAGGCTGCAATTTCCCCTGGTTTTGAATTGAGACAAGTAAAACCACAATTTGTGCTTGCTTTTGGTGCAAAACCCTCGATCAGGCAATGTTTGTTCAAAAAATTGTTAGCATCTGCAAAACTTTGATTGGAGTTTCTGGTTTTGCAACTTAACCCAAAACCAGACACTTTCATGTGGTTTGTGGTTTAGTTATGAATGTTTTACACAGCCCTAAATATATCCTGAGAGAGGTTTTATGTAAATACCAACTGAATTTGTTTAATTCTTTTATGTATAGTGAAGCATGGTCATTTTTTTTCTCTTTAAATGTCATGTTCATTTTAAGAGGGAAACAATTAGAGACCATATATTCAGACTTTTATCATTAAGGTAAACAAACCCTGGATAAGCAATCTTTTTTGTGAGAAAAGAACAATCTATACCCCATGCAATATCAGATCAGATGGACACAGGCAGACATCACATAGTACAAATCAGCTATCTTTTACAATTAAAAGGATAGTTAGATTGTGGATTTGTTTCCCATTATAATGATCAGATTAACTCAATACTTTACTATTGTTTAGGAAGATAACCTTTCACTCAGATAAATTGATTCAGACATGTCTTCAGTATTTAACCCAAGAGATCTGTGCTACCCCACATCTATTAATCACTCTTTGGCTCTCAATTAGAAACAATGGGCCAAATCTGGCTCACTTTTCTCATATAAGTCGTTTCAATGACTTCCATTAGTATGAGTAATCCAATCAGGATTTCATCTTGACTGAAAAATAAATTATCCAGTCTACGATATGCAATGTTTTAGGATACTGAGAAATGTGCAAATTTAACTTTTTCTTTCTCATTTAGGCTTTGTTTTCCTTTCTTTTAGGTTTTCTTTTAGGCTTTGTTTTCCTTTGCCATGTGGTCTAGTTTTTAAAAGGATGAAAACCTGACTGTAGCACATAACTTAAATTGAATTATGTTTAGTTCATCCAAAGTTTTTGGCTTAGTTTGTTTTGTTTCCATCTGTAGCTCTCTTCAACACAGGTTTTAATATTTAATTCATATTTCTGGCATTGTCAAAACATAATCTCATGAACAATTATTAAGCAGGCTGCACTTAGCCTAATCTTGTAGCCCTTAATGGTTTGTTCTATTGCATGGCATTTAAAACAGATAATGAATCTTTAAATAGCATAATTTTCCACCAGAAAAACCCCTTGATTACAAGGGATTCTAAAATTCTGAGCTTTTCCCCTGCACTGCACTCATCTGACTATTTGCAGAGATTAGATTAGCTAATGTCAGAATGAAAATTACTCAGTTTTTGGTCTATTTAACCTACTAAGGAGATGAATTATTGTATTTATTTTTAAAATAGCCTGAAGCTCCAAAGGAAGGTGAGTTAACAGTTTCTTGGAGGCAAGGCTTTTTTAAGGTTTATTTTTATTACCTTAATTTTACCTATATCTTGTCTGATGTAGGTATGAGTAACATTTGGACAGTCAAGCCCCAATTCATAAGAGCCCTGAGTCATATGTTTAAAGTTAAGAGCTCTCCTGAACAGGGATGCTTTCTTGAATTCAGGCCATGGCAAGGTAGGGCTTTTGAAAAAATATTGGTAAATTTAACCATGGTGAATAACATGCTGCTCAATAGAGGGGTCATTAATTAGGTCATAAATGGAGAATATTTATATTTTTGGATATTTACATTAATTAAAGAGTGCTGATCTTATGTCCTGAGCATATTTGTCAGTCTTTAAAAATACGATACATACATTGAATTTGGGGAAATTATCTATTCTATGATAGCATAGATCTATGTTTTATCCACCTTTTGACCCCACTAACACATGGGAATTTGTGAAGTCCTATTACATCTGATCTACTTGATTCCCAAAAGTACACATATACTTCTTAGATTTAACCTTTTTGGGCTAAGGTTAATAGCAATATTGAAAATAAGAGAAATAATTTCATCCTTAAATGTATATGTTTCTCCTACAGCTACCTGCATCACATATAATGAGGTTGTAATACACCACATGCAGATTTCAGATCACTGGCTTAGATTGGATCTGCGTATTTGTATAGATTTAGAAGCTGAATTGAGGGCTCGAAATCCAAAATCTATAAAGTCATTCCCTGGACAGAATCATCACACGTTCTTATCTGCAGCCCAAGTGTTTCCATCAATACCTTTTAGCAGATTCATCCTATGTGATCTTCCATATTAGTTTGTTTTTGAATATAGCTCTTAAAAATATAAAATGTTGAACTACTAGAACTTTCTCTTCATAGAGATATAGAGTTCATTCTTCCTTTTTGAGACATTCATTCCCTTTTTATTAACATACGAATGGCCATATTTGGTCAGGCCAAAGGTACAAGACTCCAGTATCTTGTCTTGCGACAGTGGCCAGTGCCAGGTGCCTCAGACAATGAACATATCAGGTGCCTAGGGGGCATCTACACTGCACTGTAACTCGAAAAAAGATACACAATTTGAACTATGCAAATTGCATATCTTATTTCAATGCTGAATGTTTCTAATATCTTATTTATCATTCCATAATTTGGTCTGGACATGATGTGAGGGCAATAGATGCTTTGTGAACAATTAACCAGAATTATTATTGGTATAACTACTGATTGCTTACAGTAGTATTCCTTTTCCCATATACTATTATATAATTTCAATGAGACCATTAAACTACTTTCTATTAGTTGCCTAATAATTGTGTTATACATTCTGTCTTTACCTGGATTATTTGTTTGTTTGTTTGTTATTTGGTCTGTAGCTTTTCTGATTTTAGCTGAAATTTTCATTTAGTCTGTCCTCGTTATGTTCTACTCAGCCATTTAAGAACAGCAAAACTCTGTGTCACTACTGACTTTTTGGATCACTTTTTCTAGAATTTCTGCTTTCCCAAGTTAGCATTTTAAACTTATATTACTTACTATATGTTCAGATATCAATTTGTTTTTAGTCTAGTCTGTGTCCCATTCATTCTTTTAACTTGTGGGTTTTTTTAATGTCTCTGAAATCTTGGTATCTCTTTTTTCTTTTTTTTCTGCCATACTTTATTCAGCTCTTCTGTGCTGTTTTAATAACCCTCTGTGCCATTGTGTGCATCATTTATAGTTCATTAAGTCCTTACTATTAATGTACTTTTTACTTGTAGCTGCTGCTACAACTCTCTTATAATATTCTGATGTTCCTCTAAATTTTCACTTATACAATTAATATTTAAATACTCATCAATGCATTCTTAAACCAGCAAATTGAGGGCTACTGAAGGCTTCAGGTTGGGATTCCTTCAGTGTTTTCCATATTACCTAGGTGTTGATATCCAATTAATAGGAGGAAGAGGTAAATTTTCTGCTCTCATCTTCTGCTCTCTTAATAGTCCTCTTCAGGCCGTGGGCTTAAACCTGGTACACTTTTCAGATTCAGCCTGCTACATTAATTGGAATCTCAAGCCCACATTAACCCATTTAAAGCCCGTGTGAGGTACACACGCAATCACAGTTACACACAATTTCCACAGATTGTGTTCTGTAAAAGTATGTGAGGGTTATAGAGCTAGCACATGCCCATGAACGAATGCCTTACGATTGAGTTGATGAACTAAAATAAATAATTGTTGCCATATTAGTGGAGAAGATAAAATATCATGATTGATAGTAAGGTTTGTTTGTAATTTTCTTTCAGCAGCAGAATCCTTTTTTGAAAACTCAGTGCAGACACCTGAAACAACACTCTGCTGTCTTTTGGTTCCCTCATTTCTTCCATACAATTTATAGTAGTCATAAAATTTTACAATGAATAGTTACTGTCTGTGACCAGTCCAGAAATGAGTAGGGCTGGTTTCATGGCCGAGCAACCTCATTCCTACATCTCTCTAGTTACCTACATATTGATTGATGTAGTTTGGGGGATATCTGCTTGTGTGTGTTGATTACTATATATGCCTTCGTTTCCTATGAATTGATAATGCTTATTTCTTCATGTAATCTTATTTAACATTTAGTATGACATAGTTTTTAAATACTGTAGCTTTGTAGAAATGAATATTTAAAAATCCAGGTATATTAGCTGGCACATTTTGAAAAATTGTTTAAGTTCACTTACTTTTATATTTGATAGAGCAACACTAATTCGTATTGGATACAGAGTAGAATTAATATTTAGAGAAGGATAAGCATATATGAGCCCTACCTCTTTAAACTCTGACGTAAGGCAGACAGTGAACTGAAATCAACTTGAGCTCTTCACCAGGACAGTTAACGTGAACAAATATCATCTTTACTTTTAAACAATGAGCAGAGAGGCCTGGGAGTTCAGGATGTTTATTAGGAAAGGAGATGTGAGTTGTACAGGAGAAGCAACTTAAATTAATCATTCAAAGCAGTATTTGCAAAGGTGAATGACTCTAAAAACCATGCATACAATATACATGACATAATTCTGATCACAACCCTGATGTACGAGGCACTGCAAAACAGAGCTGAACTGGAATTTTTCAGCTAAGCATTTTCCATTGGAAAATGCCAATTTCTCAGAACCAAGTCATGTAGTAGCAATGTACCAGGTTCCACACAGTTTTGTCAGGGAAGATATCTCAACTTCAGGATGGAACTGCTGGTCAAATTTGGAGAGAGACGGACACACCAGAATACCTTGCCTTTTCTACTTCAGACCAGGAACTTGAACCTACATCTCCACTATCTCAAGAGAGTGTCCTAGCCATCAAGCTTTCCTGGAGTGGGTCTCACATGTCCTCTTCCTCTCCTTCACTTGTTTTTCAGGGAGAAAAAAATCTTTAAAATGTTCCAGGTTCATTCTTATCTGGAACAGTACAATTCCTGAAATCTTGAAAAGATTTATGGGACAGAAAACTTAACTTCTACCCATTTCTACAGAAGATGTAGACAAGATTCCTCCCCTGCAGAACTTTATCTAAGCATACAAGCAACATTCAAAAGATGGGTATATTGCAGTGGAGTCTAGGGGAAAAGTGAGCCAATCAAATGTGTATGTAGATTTAAAATTTAATTATAAGAATAAAATATCAACTTTTCCCTGGTCTTCCAATATGCCATTAGACTTTACTGCTCTTCTCTTTTCCTTTTCCTCTTCCTCACATAAGAATGTGAAAATGGCCATACTGGGTCAGACCAATAGTCCAGCTAGCCCAGTAGTCTGTATTTTGACAGAGGTCAATGCCAGGTGCTTCATGGGGAATGACTGGATAGGGCAATTATTGAGTGATCCATCCCATCATACACTCCCAGCGGTATCATTCAGAGTCTAGTGACACCCAGAACATGGGCTTGTATCTCTGACTATATTGGCTAATAGCCATTAATTCATCTATCTTCCAGGAATTTATCTAATTCTTTTTTGTACCAAGTTATGAGTTTGGCAATAAGTTACACAAGTTGACTGCATTGTATGAAGAAATACTTTCTAATGTTTCTGTTAAATGTGATGTTTATTAGTGTAATTAGGTGACTCTTCATTCTCGTGTTATGTGAAGGGATAAATAACACTTTTTAATCTCTCCTCATGTGGAAGCTATTTCATGCCCATAGTCAATTGTGTTGTTCTAATGTATTCCTTTTCCATTTCTAAATTTACCATATATTTGAGCAAGTCTAACTGTCTGTGTGCCTATTTGTTTGTTCAAGAACTCCTCCTAAATAGGAAGACCTAGAACTACCAAATTCAATATTCAGTTTCCTATCATCATAATTTAAAGCAAGGTCAGGGTTTGGTTGTGCTAGGAAAATAGGATGTCTGGAATGAGATTTGTTGGGTATTGTTTTAGAAGAAGCAGAGTTAGAATCACCAGATAGGCAAAGGGGCTGGCTGGAAGTGCCACTCCCCCCGCCCCCCAAGGACTGCCCTAGCCCTGAGCTTCCACCTCCCCACCTCAGTGCCCTTTAGGGAGGGTGGGGGACTGAAGCTCCTCCCCTCCTCAATTAATATGTGAACATTGCTGGCTGTTTCCCTTAATTAGGAAGTGAGGGGAAAGTGCCCAGTTTGCTGCATTCCTAACTCTGGCTGGAGAGCACAGGGGGCAGACGAACCTAGACTTGCACCAGCTAGGAGACATGCACCTCTCCCCCAGTGGCCATGGAGAGGTGCCTCTCACCTGGCCCCAAGATGCTGTGGTGAGAGAAGACTGGGATAGTTATCGCTCCCTGGGGCAGCCTGCATACTGAACCTCACATCTCTATCCCACAGTAATGATATAAATGAAGCACGTGCATGCTCATTTTATTTTCCAAAAAACAAAAATTGAGCGAAGGACCCGAGCAATGACGGGTAAATCTTCGTGTGTGTGGACATACAATGTATTTATATATTGGCATTATGATCTTTACCATTTTATTATACATCCCTTTCCTAATAATGCCTAACATTGTATTAGCTTTTTTATTGTTGCTGCTGTATGTTTTTATAGTTATGATTTCTAATGGGATTAACTTGTCTAGTGTGCATTACTTTGCATTTATTAAGAATGAATTATATCTGTCCTTTTGTTGCCCAGTCACCCAGTTTTTGTGAGGCTCTTTTGTAACTCCTTGTAGTCTGTTTTGCACTTTACTATCCTGATTTTTTGTATCGTCTGCAATTTTTCCCCCCTCACTGTTAACTGTTCCAGATCATTTATGAATATGTTGAATAGCTCTTGCCCCAAGGTAGATCCCTGGATGACTCACTATTTACCCTTCTCTATTCTGAAAATTAAACATTTATTCTTACCATTTGTTTCCAGTCTTTTAACCAATCGCTTATCCCTGACATGATGTTTCTCTTATTACATGACTGCATTGTTTTCATAAGAGCCTTTGGGTACATCTACACTTGCTCCCTATCTCAAGATAGGGATGCAATTGTAGTGTACCAAAATTGCTAATGAAGTGCGGGATTTAAATATCCCACGCTTAATTAGCATACTCACATCTGGGAACCATTTTGAAGGATTTTCTCTCGAAATAACACTGCTACATTTTGCAATAACGCAACTTCAAAATGGTGCTTGGATGTGATTATGCTAATTAAGTGTGGGATATTTAAATCCCGTGCTTCATTAGCAATTTCGGTACACTACATAGGGATGCATATCTTGAGAGAGGGAGCAAGTGTAGACGGATCCATCGATACCTTGTCAAAGGCTTTCTGAAAGTCCGAGTATACTACATCCACTATATCATCAATTGTTTCTTTACCCTCCTCAAAGAATTCTAGTAGATTGTTGAGGCATGATTTCTCTTTACAAAAACCATGTTGGCTATTCCCTTCCAAATCCTGATAATCTAGATGTCAGAAATTCGATTATTTAGTATAGTTTCCATCAGTTTATCTGGTTCTGAAGTTAGGTTTATTGACCAGGATTATAATTACAAGGAATGCCTCTGAAGCCTTTTCAAAAAATCGGTGTCACATTGGCTAGCCTCCAGTCAATTGGTACACAAGCTGATTTGAGAGCGGTTAAATGCTGCAATTAGTAGTTCTGGAATTTCATACTTGAATTTCTTCAAAATTCCTGGGTGACTATCATTTGGCCCACGTGATTATTGTTATTGTCAGTTGTTCTGAAATAGGTCCTAGGTTGTTTTAGGATAATTATATGTTAGGTGACAATCTGTTTTCATTTTTTGCATCAGCCTTTGAATATCAAGTCTGAATTTTGGCTTTTTACGTTTGTTACAGAAGCTCTAGGTGCTCATCTTTTTTTGAGCAGATAAAAGCAAAAGAGTTTCAAGCAGTGTCATAAGTGGCTCAGGTCTAATGTCTAAGGAGAATACTAAGGGATTAGGTTAAGATTAGATTGTCATAAAATGGGTTAATTCTGAAATAATTTTCATTCACATTATGCTCTTTAGCACAAAAACGACTTCCTCTTAAATGTATTTCTCATTTGATTGTCGTCACAAGGATGGAAAAAAAAGTTGTTGCTTTCTCTATTCTTGTTGAAATCTTTTTTGTCATGAGGGTAGATTAGTTTGATGCCATTTGTCAGTCTAATAATAATCTTGGCACTGGAATAAAAATGAGTCTGTGTGCACTGAATAAAAACATAGTAGACATTAAAGTTGTGTGATAGAATTTCACCATAGGAATATATCAAGATTTTTTTTCTTGCCAATTCTTTCATTCCTGTCCTGAGTGTGTGCAAGTTTTGTCATTCTGTCTACTACAGCTACACTTTCAAAATGATGTGAAAATACAACAAACAACATATTTCTATTATATATTTGAGAATGTTTGTATATGTCTCTCTGTGAGTCTGTTTGTTCAAGTACTCCTCTTAAATGGTAAGAGCTAGGACCACCACATTTAGTGTGCAGCTTCTTATCGTAAATTAAAGCAAGGCCAAGGTTTGGTTCTGACAGAACAATGGGATGTGCTTGCAATCCAGTTGTTCCTGATCAAATGGAAAGAGAAGGCTCTGACAGCAGGGATAGTTATAGTCCAGAATGACCACAGGAGGGCAGGCAGCGACACAGAGGTGAGGTGACATTAAAAAAAAGGTTTCTCTTCTGTTGAAATATTTCCTTTCACCCTTACTTTCAGGAATATAACAGCATTTTTGTCACTTTAGGAAACAGTTGAGTATCATGTCCTTTGACAATGAAATTACTGCAGTTTGCTTTTTTAAAAAAGTTTTTTGTAAAAATTGCTTTAATTTGGTCTGTGTGCACTATATCACAGTCTGTGATTCCATATTCACTATGCATAACTTTGTGACCTGTGAAAATGTTGCTATAATACCATTCTGTAAAGCCTCTTGCAATAATTCAAAAATCTTTGTGCCATTAAATTTTATCTGCTATATCCCTGCGCTTAGTGATAAATGTTAAAGCGTCTTGTTATAAAGATAGCAGTTAGGATACATTCTCTGAAGTATCTGAACAGATACACGATGCATTATAATGCTAGTTCTGACATTTCAATTCTGAGCCAAGGCCACCAGCACTTACAGTGACTGCTGTTCTGTTAAATGTATATGTCAGTAAAAGAGACTGAGGATTGTTTTTTTTCATGTCTTGTACATGCTGTGCCATATCAAAGATGAAATGTCAGTTAAAATAATCGCAAACTCTATTTTTGATACTGAAAATCTTATCTTTTATATAGACACGGGCCTTTCAAGCGTGTGCTATTAGAATGCATACCGTGATGTTTTAATTGAAAAGTAGTGTAGCTGGCTAATTGTGCAGATTAAAGGCCTGTAAATGATGTGTGCCAATTATGTACAGAAAAAATGAAGATTTTGTACTAAGATGAGAATGGAATCAACTCTGATAAAATAAGAACAGACTCACAACTTCCCCTTAACTCCCTCATGAAATTAGAACTTGTAACTTCTAATCTAAGGCAAGGTGTGGAAGAAAGTGTATTGCTAGTGCTTGTGAAGAGAATCAACGGGGTTTGTACACTTTCAGCTTATTGACAACTACTTTGTGCATTAAAAGGAGTTCAAGAGGACCTCCCATCGAATTCCTACCTATACATTTCAACAGCCACATCCCAAGGTCTCTCTCATCATATTTTTCATAGGCACAATTGGTGGTTACATAAAATCAAAGAAGAGTTTAAAAGAGAGAAAGTAAGAGGTGGCGGGATGTGGAGGGATGGCGGGGGGGGGGGGGGGGGAGGGGAAGAATGCATTCCAAGCTTCAGAAAATAAGTTATCTATAAGCAGTGCCTATAATAATCTCAGCAGAGTGGTAATCACATATCCCCTGCTATTATCATGTTGCTGCAATTATGCTAATGCTCAGCAGAATGCTCACTGTATTCAGCTGCAAACTGAAGGAGCAAAGTAACTAAGTGTTGCTGTAATGTTGGGGATTGTTGCAGACACTGATACTACCATTTCTTGGGGGGGAAATATTATTTTATTTTTTAATTTGTTCTCTTCCACCACCACCACCACCCCTCCCCACCCCAGACAAATAAGGAGCTCTTTGTTAGGAGGGACGGATAGCTCAGTGGTTTGAGCATTGGCCTGCTAAACCCAGAGTTGTGAGCTCAATCCTTGAGAGGAGGGCCATTTGGGGTAAATCTGTCAGGGATGGTATTTGGTCCTGCTGTGGGGGCAGGGGAGTGGACTTGATGATCTCTCAAGGTCCCTTCCAGTTCCATTAGATAGGTATATCTGTCTCTGTCTCTCCTCACTGGCAGCCTTCTCAGGGTAGTAGTAAGTTTTCTGGGATGTCTGCCCAGTGAGGAAAGAATTGAGTCAAAAGGAAACTGAGTGTCTCTTTGGGAGAATCTAAGAGAGTTAGAGACAAAAAATGGTGGGTTTGTAAGGAGGATTTGCTCTTCCTTCATTGCAGCAGCTCTTGTGTGGGACTGGTGGTAATGTGACTGTTTGTGGTAAAATGATTCACAATGTCAGCGAGGGAATACCTATTAGCACTTAGCTGTGATTTTTTTTAAGAGATCCAAAGTTTACAATATTTTGGATTTGGCTCAATCCTTTAGAATGGAGAACTCCATAGTGTAAAGCTAGGGAGAAGTTTTAGGTTTAATGAGGCCCAATAGGGTTTTGATCAAAATTATAAAATCATCTTGGAATCTGGAGTGCTGTATCACTCTACATACACATCAATGAGACTGCCGCTCATATTTATCCTGCAAAGGATACCTGGACCATTTGCAAAGTCAGGCCCTATGAGGGGTGGCGGGGGGAAAAGACAGACAGACCCCCCATTTGGCCCGGGTCTCAGACAAAGGGGCCTCAAATTTTGACATATTTCTACCAAGTCATTACCATTTATTATACACCCTGCAGTTATTACAGAGACAAAAAAAGAAGCTATAATACCTGCAAAAATTGATTTAAATCATTGTGGGACATTGGGTCTTCACCAATTTTTCGGTCACATCCTAGTTTTCATCTGCATCACTGGAGACTATAGTAGCTTCTGTGATTAGTGATTCTACTTTATGAAATGCTGTTTACAGTCTTTGCATAGTTTAGAGGTTTTGAAAGTCATAATTAAATCTGCTACTGTAAAGTGATTTTGCTTGGTCTGAGGGTGAGTTTAACCTTTAAGTTAGATGTTTATCTCTTCTTAGGAAATTTTGGTATTCCTGTTTTTTTTATGCGTCTTTGTATAAAATAACCATATCAGGCTCATCTGTAAGCTACCTCTTCATCCAGTTTTAGAGTCCCCTTTAAAGGCTTTTTTTGTGATGATAAATTTTAATTCCAGTTCTTTAATAAACTTTACATCTAACCTGGTGATTGCCCCATGTTCATATTCATAATAATGCACCAGTTATTAGAGGAATTTATTCATGGGAACATGTTAGCAGACAAAATTTCAAGACTTTGAAATAAGGCCATAAGGGCCATAGTAAATAACACCCCCCAAACGGTGATTATATAATATTCATTGCAAAGTATATGCAATTATAATTTTGTATAACCAATAGCCTTAAGTGAATTAATTTATTGTGTGTTGCTGTGTTTTAAAAGAACCTTTTTATAAAAATGAAGCAAAAATTTGAAAGTGGTGCAAGAGATGGCAAAAGTAACAGAATGAAGCAGCAGTTAATAGTTTAAAGCCAATAACATCATTTCTTGTAGAAAAGATGCCTCACCCATTAGACAGTGACCATACTGACAGTGACACTTCCAGTTCTGATGATGAAAACTTTGTACCCACAAATGGCATTTCAATGCCACTGCCTCAAAATGAGGAGGCCGTTAATCAAGACACAAAAATGCCAACAGTAGCGATAGATGCAGAATCTACGCTAGATTTAGAGACTGTGCAGGCAGAAAATGAGGACATTGGAGATGCTACATAGCAAGAGCAAGAACTTATGACTAGCACAGGACACACTGAAACAACAGTGACATCACAACCTGATATTAGACTTCTTGATAAGAACAATGTTGCTCAAATAGTCATTTCTCAGTTAGTTATTTTCAGATTCCAAGTAATATACCGAAAGATGCTGAAAATCATGCTTTTCTCCCTCATTCACTGACAAAATCTCTTCCAAAGGAAGAGATCTACAAAAGAGACTGGCACTGCTGGACCATGGAAAACCAGGCTCTGTAATGCATACCCTGTTTCATTTTTAAGAGTAATACTTCAAATGCATCAGTACTGTCTGATCCATCCAGTTGGAGCATCAGTAGAGGTTGGAAGAAGTTGAAAAAAACAAATACAGGTAGTCCCCGAGTTACGCGGATCCGACTTATGTCGGATCCGTACTTACGAACGGGGCATTTCTCGCCCCAGAGGACGCAGGTGACAGGACCGCCCAGACTCGCCACGGTCCCGCCGCCCGCGTCCTCCGTGGCTTTGCTCCGTGTCTCCCTGGTCTGCTGGGGGGGGGGGCCCAGATGCGCCACGGTCCCGCCGCCCGGGTCCTCCACGGCTTTGCTCCGCGTCTCCCTGGTCTGCTGGGGGGGCCCCAGCAGACCAGGGAGACACGGAGCAAAGCCGCGGAGGACCCGGGCGGCAGGACTGCCCAGATGCGCCGGTCGTGGTCCCGCCGCCCGGGTCCTCCGGGGCTTTGCTCCACGTCTCCCTGGTCTGCAGACCAGGGAGACATGGAGCAAAGCCGCGGAGGACCTGGGCGGGACCCCGGCGTATCTGGGTGGTCCCACCGCTTGGGTCCTCCGGGGCTTTGCTCTGCGTCTCCCTGGTCTGCTGCCCCCCCGCCCTCCAGCAGACCAGGGAGACACGGAGCAAAGCCGCGGAGGACCTGGGCGGCGGCACCATGGCACGTCTCGGTCCCACCGCCCGCATCTCCATGGTCTGCTGTGGGGAGGGTGCGCAGCTAGTGCTCCTCGGCACTACTGGACCAACCCGGCAGCACCCTAGCTGCTCTGCCCCAGGCATCCTGATTCAGCCGCTGCTGGTCAGTTTCAGCAGCGGCTGAATCAGGATGCCTGGGGCAGAGCGGCTGGGGTGCTGCCGGGTTGGTCCAGTAGCACTGAGGAGCAGCACTACTGGACCAACCCAGCAGCACCCCAGATGCTCTGCCCCAGGCATCCCCAAGTCAGCTGTTGCTGAAACTGACCAACGGCTGACTACAGGAAGCCCGAGGCAGAGTTGCTCTGCCCTGGGCTTCCTGGAATCAGCCGCTGATCAGTTTCAGTAGCAGCTGACTTGGGGATACCTGGGGTAGAGCAGCTGGGGTGCTGCCGGGTTGGTCCCCGCAGCGCCGAGGTGCGGCGCTGCAGGGACCTACCTGGAAGCACCCTAGCTGCTCTGTCCCAGGCGTCCAGATTCAGCTGCTGTTGAAACTGATCAGCGGCTGATTCCAGGAAGCCTGGAGCAGAGAAATTCTGCCTCGGGTTTCCTGTAGTCAGCCGCTGGTCAGTTTCAGCAGCGGCTGAATCTGGACGCCAGTTTGAACTTAAGTATAAATTCAACTTAAGTACAAACCTACAGTCCCTAACTTGTACGTAACCCGGGGACTGCCTGTACCTGCACATGAAAGATAAATATGCTCCGTAGAAATTGGCTCATAAAGCAGCACTAACTGACAGGTAAATTGAAAACTTACTCCTGAGTGAAATAAACAAAACTGATAACTAAAAGAAATTCCTTGAGCACATATTGAATGTCATTCTTTTCTTTCTGTACAGGGATTGACTTTGTTTGGTTCCAGTCAACACATCAGTGGCCTTAAAAATAGATACTTTCTTGGTATACTTGAGCATCTTAGCAAGTATGACCCACTTTTATCAGGCCATGTTAAGAATGTTCGTGAATCACAAGAAAGCAGAAAATGCATGCAAGTACATTATCTGTCTACCAGCATACAAAACAAGTTTATCGAGCTATGTGGGATATTTGTGCAAACAACAATTCTTGAAGAGATATGACATGCAAAGTACTTTTCAATTATTATTGATGCAACTCAAGGCTGTTCTCATAAATAACAGATGACGTCGGTCATTTGATATGTTAACATTTCCGGGAGTTCACAGGTTTCAATTGAAGAACAATTCATTTTGTTCAATAATTTCACAAATAAAACTGAAAAAGGAATCACTGCTCATGTATTAGAAATTTTGGAAGGCTTCAAATTAAATTTTCAGGTCTGCATTGGCCAACCCCATGACAATGGATCCAATATGGCTGGGCAGTACAACAGAGTACAAGCATTCCTTCTTGAGCAAAATCCAAATTCTATTTTCTCCAGTTGTGACAACCACATGTAAATCTTGTTGGTGTTGATTGTCTTGAATCATGCAAGGAAGGAATTTCATACTTTGAAACAATCCAGCAATTGTACAACCACTTCAGTAGTCCTTGAAAGTGGGAAATTCTGAAGTAGCATCTGCCTGTTTCCCTTCACGGTATGTTGACAATGAAATGGTCAGTATGAACTGATAGTGTTACACCAGTTGCACAGTATTTGAACTTTGTGAGAAAAGCTCTAAGTGAGCTTGAATCTTTTACTCCCATAGCACAGGCTCCCACTGAGATTAAGTCAATTCAGAAGTGTACATCCAAATTTGAATGCATTTTAATGTCCATGAGGATGAAGCTGCTAAAAATGATCCATGAAACTAATCTTGTAATTGAAGCATGCAATGCTAATTAGATGTTGAGAGGGATAACATTGAATGACTTCTTAAAGATACTCAAAAGATTCATGCTCAATGCGACATGATTCTTTCTGTGTCCAAATCTGTAGAACAGGGTACTGACATTTCATCTGAGTTTTCTATCAATTGCAGCCTAATATCTCAATCTGATGCAGAAAGGCACTATTGAGTCAATTTTTTTATTATTGTCTCCATCAAATCTGGTCTTACACGTCTATTTGTGTGTCTGTGACAAATGTGTACCCTTTCTGGATTCCTTTGGGAGTTCAGAGAAATAAGTGAAGGAGATCTAGATTCAGCAGCTGAACTGTTTCAACAAAGGTAAAGTGCATCTCCGCTATATATCCAAGATACATTCAAAAAACAGTGGACGTATAGCAAAAGGATATAAAGTGGGGAATTTTTTCCTGCAGATGATTTCCATTTGTGCCATTAGAACAAGTTACCAACGGAAGTGATGGATTCTCCATCTCTTCAGGACTTTAAATCAAGAGCAGACACTTGACTGGAAGATATGCACAAGCAATAGGATTTGATGCAGGGGAAGCTTGTTGAAATTCTATGGCCTGTGTTATACTGGAGGTCAGACTAGATGAAGTAACGGTTTCTTTTGGCTTAAACCCTCTCTCAAGATCACATAGCATTGTGAAACTAATCCAACATTACTATGTTCAATAATGTGGTTCCATTTCTAGTTGGGAATGAATTACAATTATGCATATATATGTAAATTCATTTTAGTGTTGTGAAGCAGTATGCTATAACGTTTCTTTTAAAAGTATTTAATAAGATACTGATTCTGATACACTTTCTTATGAGTGCTCTCATTGAAATCAGTGGGACTACTTAAAAAAAAAAGGTACTACATACCATGGGTTAGGGGATCAGAATCTGGATTTTTTTGACTGAAGTTTTCATGTTAGTTTTAAAGTCTCAGGGTATGTCTACACTACAATGTTAGTTTGAACTAACGCACGTTAGTTCGAACTAACATTCATAGCCGCTACACTAGCGCTCCGCTAGTTCGAATTTGAATCGAACTAGCGGAGCGCTTAGTTCGAACTAGGTAAACCTCATTTTACGAGTATTAAGCCTAGTTCGAACTAGCTAGTTCGAATTAAGGGGTGTGTAGCCCCTTAATTCGAACTAGTGGGAGGCTAGCCCTCCCCAGGTTTCCCTGGTGGCCACTCTGGCCAACACCAGGGAAACTCTATGCCCCCCTCCTGGCCCCGGACCCCTTAAAGGGGTACGGGCTGGCTACGGTGCCCGTGCCAGGTGCAAGCCTGCCAGCACCCAGCCAGCAGACCCTGCATCTGGCACGGCACAGAGCCACCCACCCGATGTCCCCCAGCCCACCCCCTCTTCCCGGGACCAGGCTGGCGGCTCCCGGGAGCTTGCCCTGGACCGCAAGAGGCGGGCACCTGCCTGGGCTAGTGCGGACATCGTGGACCTCGTCCATGATCTCCGCACTAGGCACAGGAAAGTGGCCGTCTAGGGCAGGAGAGCTGCCAGCCTGGCCACCAAGGAGCAGGAGTGCATGAAAATCAAGGGGGTCCACTGAGACCCCCGACCCTGAGCCCTGAGCTTACACTGGCCGTCCTGGGTCAGACCAAAGGTCCATCTAGCCCAGTAGCCTGTCTGCCGACAGCGGCCAACCCTAGGGACCCTGGAGGGGATGGACTGAAGACAGTGACCAAGCCATTTGTCTCGTGCCATCCCTCTGCAGCCTTCAACAAACCTTGGGCAGGGACACCACTCCTACCCCCTGGCTAAGACTACTCCATGGACCCAACCTCCATGACTTGATCTCACTTCCCTTTAAACTCTGTTCTAGTTGTAGCCTTTACAGCCTCCTGCAGCAAGGAGTTCCGCAGGTTAACTATTTGCTTTGTCAAGAACAACTTTCTCTTACTAGTTTCAAGCCTGCTACCCATTCCTTTCCTTTGGTGTCCTCTAGTCCTTCTTTATGGGAACTAATGAAGAACTTTTCTGAATGCACCCTCTCCACCCAAACCCTGCTTTTAGAGACCTCTATCCTGTCCCCTCTCCGTCTCCTCTTTTCTAAGCTGAACAGTCCCAGTCTCTGTAGCCTCTCTTCATCTGGGACCTGTTCCCAACCCCTGATCATGTTAGTTGCCCTCCCCTCTCCCAGCCTTTCTCTTCCCCTCTCCCACCTCCTTTTCCCAGTCTCCCCCAGTTTTGTTCAATAAAGACAGAGTCAATGTTGGAAGAAACGTTATCTTTATTTTGTACATCAATAAGAAGGGGGGCTAGGGAAGGGTAAGTGGAAGGAGGTGAGGGAGGAATGGGGTACGAGCCCGCGATGGGAAGGACTGGGCTGGCTCTGCGGGCTTCTGGGGGTGGAAGCTCTCCTGCAGCCCCCCAATTGCCCCCTCTCCCCAGATGGCAGCCTGCGGCAAGTGCAGCCGGGCTGATGGCCGAGTGCTGTGATGTGCCCAGTGTGGGTACTCCGGGCACTCCAAGCCAGGACTGGTTTTCAAGCGGGGCACCCCTTAGAACTGTCTGTCCGGGGTGGGGGTCGGGACCCTTTAAGCGCAGCCCTCGGCTAGCCTGAGACAGCATCTCCATGCTCTAAGTCTTCCTCTGATGCCCTGCCGGCACTGCTTCCGGCCATCCTTAAGCCCTGTTCAGAGTCCACTCAATGTGGACTTGCTAGTTCGAATTAGCAAAACGCTAATTCGAACTAGTTTTTAGTTCTAGACGCGTTAGTTCGAATTAGCTTAGTTCGAATTAACTAATTCGAACTAAGTTAGTTCGAACTAGCGCTGTAGTGTAGACATACCCTCAGAGAATAAAATCCTATTTGCAATAACTGAGCTGTTATCATTTTAAAAAGTGCTTTAGGGGAAAGGTTTAAACCTGGGGTGGGCAATAAGGCAGTGGCAATTTGTTAGGATTAGCCCCTGGGAGGCCACTGCTGCTATATGTACTTATGACTCCATAGGTATAGGTACTTAGTTCGCTGTTCCTGGGCAATGGGAGCTGTGGGAAGTGACATGGACTGGGACACCACTTACCACAGCTCTCATTGGCTGGGAATATCAATCTGTGACCAACAGGAGCTGCAAGCACTCATACATGCACAGGCACAGTTAAATACTGTGGCGGTGTCCCATGGCAGCCCTTTTATTTTCCTGGGCCACATATAAATCTCTATACACAAATGTGTCAGACAGTGCTATATTTAAGAATGCAGCAAAAAAAGAACATATACTCTCCAGTAAACCTGTAAGCCCACGAGCCAATTTGTTGTAATGGTAGCCCTTAGAATCACAGGGTATGACAGGCCCACTTATCTGAATCTAGTTGTTTAGCCAAGATAAATTATGGACATGTGATTTCTGACAACAAATGTGCTACAATTCAGAAACAAGTCCCCATGGGATTTTTTTCAATGCATTCAGGCTAACACAACTTTTCATACAAACATTACTTTCCACCTGTGGCATTGGAAAGGATACTGATCAAAAGAATCCCTGTACTGTCTTTCTAAACCACTACAGTGTATTTGTGAGTATATAATCCATATGCCTTTAATACACAAAATTAAGACACAGATGTATGAGATTTAAAAAAAATAAATGAAATGATGATGTTACTTTAAGTCAATTAATTTAAACCATTCTTAATTAAAATTTGATTGGTTGAATTGTGCAAGTGGGAAGTCAGTGTTTCAACTGATTTTTCAACTGATTTTTCCACAGAGACTGAGGTAATTTTGCTGTACATGTAATATTAAGTAGTACACATGTGGCCAAACAGTGAAGTAGAAAATGAAATAAAACATTTTAAAGCATAGTATGATTCAATAAAAAATGTGAGAGAAATTTATTCAGGAAAACAATTATATAGATGATTTAAGCTTTTAAAGCATGTAGTGCATTTTGATTCAAACCATTCGACTTTGCAATTTACATTTAAAGAAAGCAATAGGTATTTTTCAAGCATTATATTATAATTTCTGACTCCTCAGATAGGGTACGTCTACACTACAATGTTAATTCGAACTAACTTAGTTCGAATTACTTAATTCGAACTAAGCTAATTCGAACTTTTGGATCCAGACTAAAAAAATAGTTCTAATTAGCGTTTTGCTGATTCGAACTAGCATGTCCACATTAAGTGGACCCTGAACCAGGCTTAAGGGTGGCCAGAAGCAGTGCCGGCAGGGCATCAGAGGAGGACTTAGAGCGTGGAGATGCTGTCTCAGGCTAGCCGAGGGCTGTGCTTAAAGGGTCCCGACCCCCACCCCAGACAGACAGTTCTCAGGGGTGTCCCGCTTGCAAAGCAGTCCTGGCTTGGAATGCCCGGAGTACCCACACTGGGCACATCACAGCACTCGGCCATCAGACGGACTGCACTTGCTGCAGGCTGCCATCTGGGGAGAGAGGGCAGTTGGGGGGCTGCAGGAGAGCTTCCACCCCCAGAAGCCCGCAGAGCCAGTCCAGTCCTCCCCATCAAGGGCGCGTACCCCATTCCTCCCTCACCTCCTTCCACTTACCCTTCCCTAGCCCCTCTTCTTGATGTACAAAATAAAGGACAATTGTGTTCAAAAATGGAATCTGTCTTTATTGAACAAAATGGGGGGAGACTGGGAAAAGGAGGTGGGAGAGGGGAAGAGAGAGGGTGGGAGAGGGGAGGGCAACTAAAATGATCAGGGGTTGGGAACAGGTCCCAGATGAAGAGAGGCTAAAGAGACTGGGACTTTTCAGCTTAGAAAAGAGGAGACGGAGGGAGGACAGGATAGAGGTCTCTAAAATCAGGAGTTGGGTGGAGAGGGTGCATACAGAAAAGGTCTTCATTAGTTCCCATAAAGAAGGACTAGAGGACACCAAAGAAAAGGAATAGGTAGCAGGCTTCAAACTAGTAAGAGAAAGTTGTTCTTCACAAAGCAAAGAGTCAACCTGTGGAACTCCTTGCTGCAGGAGGCTGTGAAGGCTAGAACTGGAACAGAGTTTAAAGGGAAGTGAGAGCAAGTCATGGAGGTTGGGTCCATGGAGTGCTATTAGCCAGGGGGTAGGAGTGGTGTCCCTGCCCAAGGTTTGTGGAAGGCTGAAAAGGGATGGCATGAGACAAATGGCTTGGTCACTGTCTTCAGTCCATCCCCTCCAGGGTCCCTAGGGTTGGCCGCTGTCGGCAGACAGGCTACTGGGCTAGATGGACCTTTGGTCTGACCCAGGACGGCCATTGTAAGCTCAGGGCTCAGGGTCGGGGGTCTCACTGGACCCCCTTGATTCTCTTGCACACCTGCTCCTGGGTGGCCAGGCTGGCAGCTCTCGTGCCCTAGGCGGCCACTTTCCTGTGCCTAGTGTCCTGTGGATGAGGTCCACGATGTCCGCACTAGCCCAGGCAGGTGCCCGCCTCTTGCGGTCCCGGGCAAGCTCCCGGGAGCCGCCAGCCTGGTCCCGGGAAGAGGGGGAGGGCTGGGGGGCATTGGGTGGGTGGCTCGATCCGTGCCAGGTGCAGGGTCTGCTGGCTGGGTGCTGGCAGGCTTGCACATGGCACGGGCACCGTAGCCAGCCCGTGCCCCTTTAAGGGGTCCGGGGCCGGTAGGGGGGCATAGAGTTTCCCTGGTGTTGGCCACAGTGGCCACCAGGGAAACCTGGGGAGGGCTAGCCTCCCACTAGTTCGAATTAAGGGGCTACACACCCCTTAATTCGAACTAGTAAGTTTGAACTAGGCTTAATCCTCGTGGAATGAGGATTACCTAGTTCGAATTAAGCGCTCTGTTAGTTCGAATTTAATTCAAAGTAACGGAGCGTTAGTGTAGCGCCTATGAAAGTTAGTTCGAACTAACGTCCGTTAGTTCGAACTAACTTTGTAGTGTAGACATACCCATAGGGAGATTAGATTAGATTGAATCGTCCCCTTTAACAAGCACCTTTGCAATCCACAGTCACATAATTAGGGCCACATACAGAAGGCCTGTGCTTGTGGTAAGCCCTAAAAATTGGCCTTCCTCTGTTTAATTCATACTCTAAGGCTCAGTCTACACTACAGTAGGAGGTCAAATTAAGATACACAACTCCACGTAGGTTAATTAGGGTACCTGTACACAGCAACATTATTTCTAAATAACTTAGTCCACATCCACACAGCAGGTAATTATTTTGAAATAATGTCAAAATATTGTCAAGCTGGAGGACTTCTTAAACTGACTTCTGTAACCATCATTGTACAAGGAATAAGGGAAGTTGGAGGAAGAGTGCTCTATTTTGAAATAAGTGCTGTGTAGACACTTCCAATTTTGAAATAAGCTACACGATTGACATAACTCAAAATAAGCTATACAAATTGAGCTAAGCCCTGCTATGTAGACTCACCCTTACATAGCTGGAGTTGACATACTTTATATTGAGTTTCTGTGCCATTCTCACAGTGGGAGGCCGATGGGAGCAAATGCTCCCATGGGCTTCTGTTACTCCTCATGAGGAGCAGGAGTAGTGGCACTGATGTAGTCGCCCTCTGAGCGAAGACCTGCTAAATCAAACCCCAGAAGATCAACCACAATAGCATCGATCTTCTGTGTAGTGTAAACTAAGGATTTTAAGGACTAGTTGACTATCCAATAAGCAAGTGTTTATCGGATAGTCTAATCAACTAATCTGTTTCTCCCTCCTACCCCACCTCCGGCTGCCTCTATCAGATAGAGGCAGCAAGGGAAGCAGAGGTACTTCAAAGTGGCAGTACTTCAAAGTGCTGCCCCTTTGAAACACTGCCTCAGTGTTTCAAAGTGGCAATGCTGCATGGAGCTGACCATGAGCTCCATGTGGCTCTGCCCCTTTGAAATGCCATAATGGCATTTCAAAGGAGCAGCGCAGCACAGAGCCCAGGATCGGCTATGCAGTGCTGCCTCCTTGAAATACCGCCACAGTGTTTCAAAGCAGCAGTGCTGTGTGGAGCCCAGGGTCAGCTGTGGATTCCTTAGCTGACCCTGGGGGGCTCCCTGTGACATTTCCACTGAACCTGGAGTCAATTGGGGAGTCCTCAGCTGATCCCAGGTTCCGCAAAAATATCGCGCAGAGTCCAGGGTCAGCTGGAGACTCCCTAGCTGTCTCCATGCAGCATTTCTGGGATTCCCTAGCTGATCCCAGGTTCTGCAGAAATGCCACACGGAGTCCAAACTGACCCTGGCACTGGTCCGGAGCTGACCCTGGCTCCCCATGGCATTTCAAACTGGCAGCGCTGCATGGAGCCTGGAGTCAGCAGGGGAGTCTTGTGTATTTCAAACCTACACAAGAGTTAAGCATTTCTCCTTTGAAATGGAAGGATGGATGATGAACCCTATCGACTAATTCACTGCTCATTGTGGTCAATAGGAATTTTTCTTTTGATTTCACTGGTCTTTGCATCAGACTTCAAACCAGCAAAAATAGTCTTTAAGACAACACATGGTGCCTAACTTTTATTTATTTTATTTTAATAGTGGAATCAGTGGATATAACAGATATAGAAATCATAATGTGTAAAGCCTTTCTAAAAACACAGAGTAACCTGGAAATGAATGATGGTACAATACATTAGCTTGCTGCTTTGCACTCAGGTCCATTGGCCATTCTGTATGTGTGAAACTGATTGTTCTTTCCTAAGTGGAGCAGTTTGCATTTGCCTTTATTAAACTTCATCCTGTTTACCTCAGACCATTTCTCCAATTTGTCCAGATCATTTTGAATTATGACCCTATCCTCCAGATTAGTCACAATCCCTCCCAGCTTGGTATCATCTGCAAACTTAATAAGCGTATTTTCTTTGCCAATATCTAAATTGTTGATGAAGATATTGAACAGAGCCGGTCCCCAAAACAGAACCCTGCAGAACCCCACTTGTTATATCTTTCCAGAGGATTGTGAACCATTAATAACTACTCTCTGAGTACGGTTATCCAGCCAGTTATGCACCCACCTTATAGTAGCCCCATCTAAGTTATATTTGCCTAGTTTATTGATAAGAATATCATGCGAGATGGTATCAAACGCCTTACTAAAGCCTAGGTATACCACATCCACTGATAGGATCTTCTATAGATTGAGCTATAAAGCCAGCAGGTCTTTATCTTAGGCTGTGGAGCTCCCTTGTTCTTATCTCTCACTGTAAGTGGTCTAAGTGTCACTATATAGGACAGTGAACCACACTGAGTGTATGGGTAACACTAGCATCCTGTTGAGGTCCAAACACCAGGCAGGAGATGAGACATAAGACTGGTTAATCTAAGGGCAAAGAATCTCTGGTAAAGTAGCTAACTAAAGCTTTCATTTGTGTCATCCTTTTCTGTTAGATAAATGAGATTCTCCAACCAGAATGTTCTTTTTTTGTACTAGAAAGACTTTCTTGAACTTGTTCATGACACTGGTGAGGGGATATTCAGAAAGGGGCTCACCTGCAGTGACATGCCTAGGCATCAGGGTGATCTCCACTCCATTACAAGACCTGAACGAGTAGTTAAAATTACAAGTTACCCCTTAAAGGTAAATTGATGGAACTTTATGTATGGGAATATATAGGAAGTGGCCAGAAGCAGGATATTGGTGCCCAAAGCTTTGTTTCCACCTGTCCGTAGGGCTGCTGCTGCTTTAATTGTGCATGGAGCGTGTGTATATTAGATAATGAAAACACTCATGTTTCTGAGAGGATACTTCCTAAGCACAAGACAATAGGTGAAAATATTCAGTTCACTGCCTATACAAATGACAATGTATAGAATTTCATTGCTCCAAATTCCTACCTGCCAAAATACATCATTTTTGTTCCTGGAGGAGGTATTCAAATCTGGTATTTTCTTGTGTAAAATCTACCTAAGTGAGTCTGAGGTAGAAAATAGTGTGGTATACTAGATGACAAAAACCTGAGCTGTTATGCAGTAACTTATTGTGTCCGTGCACTTAAAATTACGACTTGTGATAGACCTGAGTGAGATGCAATTTTCTAGTTCTATGAACAAGACCTAATAACTATCAGAATCAAATGCAAAGTATGCCTTAACCATCTGTTCCAGTGCTGTAGTTTAAAGATTAGAAAATGATAGATCAAGAATATTTAAAAAGTGATAAAGCACATAAAATAAGTAACATGGGAATTATGTTATAACTTACCCCTTTTGGTTTCTTACCTACTCAGTGTTATGTGACCAGTGCAGCAACAATTATGAGGGGTATATATGTTATTAACAACTGTAGCAAGACCAATAGAGCCTGGAATTATTCTAACTATATATACATGTACGTTTTAGTGACATTTATGGCAGTTACGCATGAATGTATAAAGAACTTAAGTATTAGATATTTCAAAGTAGAAAGAATCCTAAAGAGGTTTGCTACTACAAACATAATTAGTCTAAAAATCCTTCCTTGTACCTGAATTTTGTTTGTACCGTTGTTACAGTTAACATCTCTTAAATTTACTTGTAGCAGATACTGACCACAAAGACAAAAGGAGTGTGTGTGTGTGTACATTTGTTGCTTTGTGCACTATGTTTTTATAAATTCACATACACAAGAGTATAACAGAAGTGCATTCTAATCAGTCGTAACAAATACAGTCGTGAGGAAGCCCATTGTATATTATTGAATTTTGCACATTTTTGCAGACATGAACCATCACAATTTTAAAAAGGAAGGGCACTCCATTATATTTACTTTGTTTATGAAACAATTATTGCTTAAATTATTGGGTACTTCATACTGTACCAGTATTTTTACTGTAATGGTAGTTATATATGGCCTCACTATGATATCTTCTATTGTATTCATGCAGATATGGAGTGATACAAACATTTTTGTGCCCATTATAAGGTATTAAGTTTTGCAAGAATTTGCTGTATGTTTTGATTTTTGTCATCCCAGGGGGCATTGTTAGGTATGGAAATTAATAATTGGTAAATAATCAAATGCCAGTTGAGTCTGGTGAGCTCGCATTGTGGAAAGCACAAATATTATACTGTATAAATCAAAATCCAAAAGCCTGTTGTTACTCAAGCCATCCCATTTGTATGAAATTCACTTGTGATGTGATTGTAGTATAATACTTTACAAAAAACCTGTACCAATTAAACAGCTGCTCACATTCATTCTGAACTGAAAGTGAGTTTCTTTATCAGGTTGTAGTCCTGTGATACCATAGAAACTAACAAAAATATATATATAGTATCATGTGTCTTTGTGTGTAAAACCTACTTCTTCAGATAAACTTGAGATACCATATATATTTTTGTTAGTCTCTAAGGTGCCACAGATCTACTTGTTTTTAAAGTTATGGACTAGCCTGGCAAGTCCCTGAAACTTTTTTTTATCACATTGGTCACTCTGGCTAGGTTAACTCTACAGAAATCATAATCTCTGTCATTGGGTGTCAAATGCCAGAGACATTAGGCATAGTCCTCTTGCCACCAAGGATTAAGCGTTACTAATGGGGCAGTTCTGTATAATGTTAAGTTTCATCAGGAAGTTGCCATACAAACTGCATGAAGAAGTTTCATCTGAAGAAGTGGGTTGTGCCTATGAAAACCCATGATACCATCTACATTTTGGTTTGTCTCTAAGGCGCTGCAGGACCATTCATAGTTTAATAAGTTTTGTGCATGATAATCTGCAGTCTTGTACTTCTCTGTGGCTCTCTGATTTTTTATTTATAGAGACCCATGAGATTTACATGATCTGAGGTAGAAAATGGCAGCCAGCTGGATTACAGCAGTGTCAATATCTTGTCATAAACTCATATGTTGTTAGTTGAGAAAATACGTTAGACTAGTTAAAGTTTAACACCTATTGTAAGAAAACAATCTTTATTCTTACTTGAAGAGGAGTTGTTCATATCTTAGTTATGGTTGCAGGAACAGCTTCACCTCTGACCACTCTGGCTGCACTCCAACTGGTAACACACCTTTACCTCTCTGAGCTTCAATCACGTCATTCACCCACTCTTAAACCAGGCCTTGTGCAACAGCACACTGTCTCAACAAATTAGCCTGAAAATCTGATTAGGTTCACCTGCAGTTCTTTTAGACTGTCTGTAAAGTGGGGTCAAGACAGTTGCCACTCTCTTTTTGAAACTGGATTTTTGTCTCATCTTAACAGCATTAGGAGCCAAGCGTAACGTATTAGTAAAAGTGATAGAGATGCAGCCGTGTTAGTGTGGTCTAGCTGAAACAAAAGACATAACTATGTAGCACTTTAAAGACTAACAAGATGGTTTATTAGGTGGTATATATGGTTGTGCTGATTTTCTTCCACATATTGATCTGAGGAAGTGGGTCTGGCCCACGAAAGCTCATCACCTAATAAACCATCTTGTTAGTCTTTAAAGTGCTACATAGTTCTGTTGTATTAGTAAAAGGATTTTAAAACAAGAAAATTCATCTCTTTCTTAAAACCTGCACTTGTGATATGGGTGACTAAGACAGCTTCGCTTCCTCTAGCAGGGGTCTGTGTGCATCCATTCCTCCACATTCCCTAAAGAGATCGTTACCTTTTTATCCAGCTGGAATTCCTTTGTCTTCTGAGTTTTCTGGTGTTGGACCACACTGCTCAAAACCAATTTAGTGAGCTCCACAGGCAGTTATCTGAAGAAGTGGGCTGTGCCCACAAAAGTTCATAATACCATCTACATGTTTTGTTAGTTTATAAAGTGCTACCAGACTATTTGCTGTTTTTTCAGTTTACCTGTACAGACTAACTCGGCTACCCCTGAAGCTTCTCTTATCCAGTTGCTTTCCTGTTCTCTTGTTAAAAAAAAAACCAAGTGTTTTGTGAAGACTGTCTTATTTTGAGTTTTGCTTTAGCCTCCTGTTTCTCAACAGCCCTGTTTAATGTAACTAATAATAGTAAACCTCCCAATAACCAAGACACATACAGTATTTATACATTTGTCTAGTGTAGATACATGTCTGGTGCAATGTTTATACCAGATGGTAGACACAACTAGGCTTTGTCCATAAACACTGTAATAAACATATTTAACGGTAGGTAAGAATGACTTGGCAACAGCCATGTTTGACAAATAGTGCCTAGTAAAACATGTGTAGTAGATAGATCTGCAAGTTGTTTCTCTACTACAAAATGATTTTATACAGCTCTTCCAAATCAAAGGAAAGATAACAATTGTAGAAACTTTTCAAAGTGTTGACAGATTTTTTTTACAATGTTTTCTATATTAGACTCCTGATACTTGATATTTAAATATAACATTAATGTCTCTAGATGCTTTGCTAGTATAACTCACTTTTCTTTTTCCATGAGAAGAAGCAATCAGTGTCTCATCTTTTGCACGAGAGGAGGTTTTTGAGACAGACTTTGGAGTGAACAATGATTCCACATTTCCAAAGCATTGGTAGCCACAAACTTGAAAATTAGCACTAATTAGGAATTTTCTGTTGGGGTAATTCTTCTTGGAATTTCTGCAAACTTTTTGCTGTTTTTTTTTTAATGTTTCCCCTATTGGAAGAAAACCTAAAATATTTTGTTTAGTATTGATTTTCTAATGAAAAACAGAATATTTCTAATCTCTTTGATATTAAGCTGCATTTATCTTGGTACATTGCTCTAGGGGAGCTGTAGGTTGGGTGTCTGGTATACCAACTCTCTTCTCTGGATTGGGCTCCTTGGCCAGACTACATCTCCCAATCCCTGTTCCAAACTATGGACTGAAGTAAAGGACACAAAACGGATGCAAAGCTGTTTTGAGCCTCATCTAGAGGTTAGAATCTGATTCCTCCCTTATACTCTAGCTCTGCTCCTAAAGTTCATTCTGAATAATAAATCAGTACAATTGCTTGATCACAGGTTGTGAATTGATGGGGTCCTTGTGACTTTCTGAGAAGTACTCTACCAATTTATGCTGTTGATTAAACTACCGAATCTCTGTTACCTTGCATCCTGGCCTCTTGGATGTTTCTACTCTAATAATTCTTTTAAACAGCACAGTTTCTTACCATCTTGACCTTTTTTTGATTTTCAAAGTATACAATATTATTTTGTGCTGTAAATCCAAAGGCTTCTCTTCTGTGTCCATTATTGTGTTAGGCACCATCTTGTATGTTGCATTTCAGGATCTTACTTTATAAATGGTATCTCACTTAGCTTTTCCAAAACCTTGTGATTATACATAAATCCTTGCAGATACCTCTGGAGTTGGATGTAATAGACATTTTAAAACATCAGAGTGGTGCTGTTCCAATGCTGGGCAGAGGACAGGAAGATTAGAATACAATAGAATCTCTATAAAGATAGATAATGCATAGTTGCGGTGGTGTTATTTTTAGAACAAAGAGTCATGGGTGTAAAAATACTCTTTAGTTTTCATAAATTCCATCTCTGTGTGTTGCTTTTTCATAAACATCATTTTATTTTTTGTAGGGGCTCTATGTGTGCTAAACAGGGAGTTGCAATATTTCCTCTGTGTGGTTGTGTGTGTGTTTAGATGAATATAGATATATGCAGTTAAATATTCGTTGTACAGGCAGTCCCCGACTTACACGGATCTGACTTATGTCGAATCCGCACTTACAAACGGGGCTTTTTTCGTCCCGGAGCTTGCGGGCAGCGGGACCGCCCAGAGCGCAGTGGTCCCACCACCGCATCCTCCGGGGCGAGAAAAGCTGCTCCGGGTCTCCCTGGTGTGCTGGGGGGGGGACTCCTCAGCACAGCAGGGAGACCCGAGCAAAGCCGCACAGGCGGCGGGACCCCGCTGCCCGTGTGGCTTTGCTCCTTTGCCCCGGAGCAAAGCCGCACAGGCGGCGGGGTCCCCCGCCTCTGCGGCTTTGCTTCTGTCTCCCTGCTGTGCACAGGAGCAAAGCCACAGAGGCGAGGGACCCCGCCGCCTGTGCGGCTTTGCTCGGGTCTCCCTGCTGTGCTGGGGGGGAACTCGCCCTTTTCCGGAGGATCTCTTATTCTGAATCTTCTTAATCTCTTATTCTGATCTTCTTAATACTGAAGTAGGAATAAGAGATCCTCCGGCTTTATTCCGGAGGATCACGCCAGTCTAGATGCTTTTTTCTGGTTTTTCCCCAAGCCGGAAAAAAAGCGGCGGCCATGTTTATTTAAATCCCGCGGGGGATATTTAAATCCCCCGCGGATTTCCCTATTCTGAAGTTGGAAATTAACATGCCTCTTCCGGAGAAGGGGCCAATGTAGACGTAGCCATAAAGTTTAACGAATCCTTATCTTTGCTCAGTTTCCTGCCCTAGGTTTTCATTCAATTCTATAAGCATGTCATGCCATGTCATGTCATGTCATGTCATGTCAATTCTATAAGCAAACATTCAGGATCCATATTCTGAAAGCTGACTCATGCTGAAAGCAAGTGTGGGTTGATGTGCATTCTTGCCTATAAGCTTTAGTATAAGTGTTTAATTTGTATTGGGGTAGATGGAAACCCCATTTTGTGAGCTGGCTTATAAATACAGTGTAAGAGGAGGTCCCTGCCCCAATGATACGTAGGCCAGATTCCTTAAGGGTCCTTCTTTGCCATAAGGCAACATGTAACATTTGGTTGTCTTACCACATTGTAGCATTAGCAAGGCTCACTGGAATGCTTATAATGAAATAACTGTTTTTACTACAAGACTGTCTGTGGTTCAGATACAGGAAAACATGGTCTTCCCTTGAAGCTCAGGGTTCTTTCAGCCCAATACGCCAAATACTGGCATCTCCTTTCCTTCTAGATGCTAACTAGCAACCATTTTGCTGAATGACAACTACACTAGTATTTATTCTGACACAATATAAATGTCAGCAAAATGTTATTCCTCTTTTAAGGATTATATGGCACACAGCAGTACGGTGATTGTACTGTGGCATATTTGTGTTACTGTAAATTACCAGCTATCATCATCTTTTGCCCTGATCCCATACAAGATTGGCTCCCAAAGTTCTTCTCCATTCCAGACTTGAAGCAGCTCTTTGAAAACTCTGTAGTTAATATATCCTTTTGTCTGACATCTATCCATTCAGTTTTGGATCTTCCAACCCTTCTCTTGCCTAAATACCCAAACAAAGGGCAATGTCTTTTTGTGCTCCCCTAAATATCTGCACAGCAGCATTATTTCAGAATAACTGACATTATTCTGAAATAACATAGTTCCCGTCTATACTACTAGCCTTTATTTTGAAATAATGTTGAGCTGGAGGACTTCTTACACTGACTCAGGGTTACCCTAATTTCAGGAAGAGTAAGGGAAGTCAAAGGAAGAGTGTTCTTTCTCTCACTTCCTGCTGCGTAGACAGCGCCAAAAGCTGAATTAAGATATTTTGACTTCAGCTATGCAATTGATGAAGCTGAAGTTGCATAGCTTAAATTGACTTTAGCCCTGCTGAGTAGATGTTCCCTGAAAGAAAGATTATGACTGCAAGATTTGCTTCTTGGTTACCCCCTTGCTGTTAGACTTAAAGGGGGTGTCTAGACTACATGGCTCCGTCGATGGCTTCTAGGATCTGATGACAAAGGGTTCTGGGGTCGGCTGATCCCTGTCTAGACTACCGTGCAGTGCCAACAATCAGCTGATCGGCACAGCACGGTGGCCATTTTGATGTAAATGAAGCGGCAATTATTTAAATAGCTGCTTCATTTTGCTATGTCTAGTAATCTTGTCTCCCTCATTGGCGAGGTCAGCTGCCTGCCTGACTATTGATGGGATTCCGTATTCACCCAGCACATAAGAACTTGACATCAGAAAACTTGATCTCCTTATGGTATGAATTCCACCGGAGGAGCTATATAAAGAGTTTCAGACTGAAATCTAATTCAGAGCGTTGCATGCCACCATATTTTTGTGCTGATTTTCTATTCATTCTGGTTTTGCCATGATTAGAAAAGACTATTCTAGGAGTATTACTTTGGCATTACTGTTGTTGGAAACAAAAATTCTGCTTTCCTTCCCCTCCTCCCTCCCAGCATACAATATTCATGGCAGTCTGGGGCTTCTGTTTATGAAAGTAGTATCTGACATTGTAGTTATTACCCAAACAACTTCCATTAACTGGGGTTAGAGTTTTGGCCAAGTAAGAACTGTAGCAAAGGGGTCATGGAATCTACAGGCTATTTGACATTGTCCTATAATAGCCATGTTATAGTAGTTTTTGATAAACATGATTAATCTCCTTCAGAGTGTAATGGTTCTGGTTCGTTCTAAAGTAAATGTGTTTTCACATCTTGATTAATTAGTATCATTATCATTAACTACCCTGATTAAAGATCTATTTAAATACTACATATTAACACCAATATCTTTCATTTTTATATACAAACCTATTAACCCTTTGACTATCCAACTTCATGGTACTATAAATTAGCACATGATTATAGATTGAGAGCAATGAATATAAAAAGCCATTTTTGGAGGCAATGCACAGTAAAAATAATGCTATCAGTTCTCATTATGCCTATGGTTCCTATTGCCATGGTATCTAGAGGCCAATCACATTATATTAATTATGCAGGGATTCTTATCTGCAAAGCTACTTGGAAACATTAATATAACTTTCTTGGGGGAAGGTACTTATTCACATACCCATTTATGGGTGCAAGTTGGAATTGGTGCTCACAGAAGATTTTTAATTATTTAATATTGATTGTGGCCAACTGCCCTGAGTTCTGTTGGTCTTGTGCACTCCAAGTGGGCCAATGTTGTGCCACTAATTTCAGGATCTGTGCTCAATCAGTGTTGGTAAAAGCAGTCCGGGACACAAAAGGTGCCAGGGATATCTAAGTCAAGGACGCAGATTAAGGTTTTCCAGAAGTATTGATAGTCTGGTTGCAAGATGAACACCTTGAAATCATCAAACAGAATGTAGTACCCACCCCCAGTACTTAAACAATTGGTTATGGGTGAGTAAGAAAGCAGGGCTTTTTCAAGTAAGGGATTTAGAAAGACCTGAGAATGAAGATAGGCATTTGATGGGGGAGTATACAGATGTGTGGGAGGAGCAGTGGACAGAAGTTGTGGTATGGAAAGAGAGTGGCAAAAAGCATCTGGTGGATATTGCACCAACAGTGGTGAATGTGTGTATAATGAGCCATCTTAGGGGAAGCATCTGTCCTCCTAAAGGGCTATCAGTGCCATTAATGAACATTCTGGTCCTCTAATAGGCTCAAATTATCTTGGAGTGCAGTGGGTTCCTTAAGTCAACTTTTATTAATATGCATTTATAATTGGTCACTGTAAATATGCTTATGATCCCTCTGCCCATTGAAGCAGTCTTAACATTTCTCAACATTTTAAAAACATCACATTGTTGCTTTCTTGAAACAGTTGTTAATAATTAAACATAAAACCTTCTGTTCCAAGAGGCAACTTTTTTCCATACTGGGAAAAGAATGAACTTTTGTACTGTAATGCCCTATTAAATATGTTAATATCATTGAACTTTCTGAGAAACAATTATAATACGGTAATGACGATGTTTGTTGCTTGTCACAGTAAAATATTTTACTGTGACAAGCAACAAACAGTACCAATTCATATGATCTGATTTTCTTTCCAAATAAAAAAATCCTTTTCTTATAACTGAAGTAAAACTCAATGTCTATGTCTACACTGCCCCTGTTTTGCACAAAAAATATGCAAATGAAGCAAAGTGTGGAATATCGCTGTGCCTCATTTGCATAATTAATGAGGCTCCATTTTTGTGCAAGAGTCTTTTGTGCAAAAAGGAGCCATTCCTCTGCATTTTTTTCAAGAAGAATGGCTCTTGTGCAAGAGGGGGGTTTTGCAAAAATGGAGCCTCATTAATTATGCAAATGAGGCATGGTGATATTCCACGTTTTGCCTCATTTGCATATTTTTGTGCAAAACGGGGGCAGTGTAGACATAGCCAATTAGTATACATATAAGAGATGCATTTTCTAGTCTTGGCAATGTGCTATTGACTATATCACCCACTGAACAAGCAGTACCTTGCCACATAGCTTCTATGCCAAAGCTTATAAGTAGGGCCCTACAAAATTCGTGGTCAGGAAAAATGCGTTATGGACCATGAAATCTGGTCTTTCTCCTGTCAAATAGTCTTTTGTGTTTTTTTACCCTATACTATACATATTTCATGGGGGAGATCACCCTCTCACAAATTGGGGGTCTTGACCCAAAAGGGAGTTGCAAGAGATCACAAAGATTATTTTAGGGAGGGTTGCGGTATTGCCATCCTAACATCTGCCTTGCCTTCAAAACTGGAAGGGCTGGAGAGGGGTAGGCTGTTGGCCAGGCACCTAGCTCTAAAAGCAGCACCTTGCCAGCAGCAGTGGAGAAGGAAGGGGGGCAATAGTATACTATGCCATCTTTATTTCTATGCACGAGGAGTAACGGTAGTTCGAACTAGGAAGCCTAGTTCGAACTACCTACTTTGTGCCCTGTGTAGCCGCGCTGCACGGGGATCGAACCAGCGGGGTTTTAAAAATGGTGGCTCCCCGCTTATGCAAATGAAGCCCGGGAAATTCAAATCCCGGGCTTCATTTGCAAGTGCGGTATGCCTACATTACCCCGCTAGTTCGAACTAGCGGGGTAGTGTAGACATACCCACTGTTAGTAGCCACCACTCTCCTCGTGTACTGTTCTAAAAGCAGTGCTGTCATCTGCTCAGAAATAAGGGTAGCAGTATCGCAACACCCTCTACAATAACTTTGCAACCTCCTCTCCAACAACTCCTTTTTGGGTCATCATTGTGAAATTTCAGAATAGCCGAAGTCATAAAATTCATGATTTATTTAAAATCCTATGAACATGAAATTGACCAAAATGGACTATGAATTTAGTAGGACTCTATTATAAATGAAGGACAGGGAATACTACAAACAAGTCAAGCAAAAATGTCAATGTCACTCTGAGTAGCACTGAAGGGTACTTATGCATATAAACTTTGTTTAATTCTTTCCTTGAAATCAATTCCATTCCTATCTACTGGGACACTGAATGTTAGGGGAATTGTCTTCATTCAAGAAGACTAAATTTAAGCTCTAGCAGAAAGAGATGAATATGAGGGTATGTCTACACTACCCCGCTAGTTCGAACTAGCGGGGTAATGTATGCATACCGCACTTGCTAATGAAGCCCGGGATTTGAATTTCCCGGGCTTCATTAGCATAAGCGGGGAGCCGCCATTTTTAAATCCCCACTGCTTCGAACCCCGTGTAGCGCGGCTACACGGGGCTCGAACTAGGTAGTTCGGACTAGGGTCCTATTCCGAACTACCGTTACTCCTCGTGAAACGAGGTGTACCGGTAGTTCGGAATAGGCACCCTAGTCCGAACTACCTAGTTCGAGCCCCGTGTAGCCGCGCTACACGGGGTTCGAAGCAGCGGGGATTTAAAAATGGCGGCTCCCCGCTTATGCTAATGAAGCCCGGGAAATTCAAATCCCGGGCTTCATTAGCAAGTGCGGTATGCATACATTACCCTCCTAGTTCGAACTAGGAGGGTAGTGTAGACATACCCTTAGTTAGTGACACTAGAAAACTGGCAAAGTGGATTATTTTTAGTAATGGTAGCAAAATAGTGAAAACCAGTGCTATGTTTTATATTACTCTGTCATTGTAATTGTCTTTGGTTGTTTTGTTTTTCTTATTTATTTTGTTATATCTTATACACACTTCGACAAATTGTTACATATATCCCAAGTAAAATAAATACCCTAATTTTCAGTTTAATTGGAACAAAAAACGAATGTGAATGTCTTATGACCAGATAATTCAATGGCTACTTATACAACTTTGTTGACTTCTAAAAAAATCATATCTTGGCCTTGTCTACAAATTAGTGCATATTGAAGCAACCTGTGTGCACACAACACAATTGTTAGTGTATTAAATGGCCAATTAATACATATTCTGTAGTTCTATTTTAAAGTCTACTGAACTGATTGAGTTTTGAGTAAGGCAAAGTAACATTTGTGTGCACCCACTGCTCATTCCCACTAAGGGTCGAACCTCAGTTCACTGGGACTCACTGGTCTGGCAACATCCGTGGTCTGGCAGGATCACAGATGTTCCACCATTAGAGAGTCCCGGTGGAAAGCTGGTGGTTGGGCTCCCCACAGTTGGGCTGCCCAGTGTGCCATAGCTGGGTAACTACTTACAACCCAGCAGGGATGTTGAGCATGTCTAGAAGCCTGGCATGCTGCAGTTGGGCTGTTCGGTGGGGCCAGGTGTATCCAGGAGCCTGGTGCACATGGAGCTGGGCTGCCTGGCTTAGCAGGGAAGGGATAAGGAGACTGGCAGGGCATCAGGGATGGTGAGAGGCCATTGGCTAGTCCTGGGCTGGGAGGCTGGTAGCAGGAGGGCAGATATGACTTTCCCTGATCTGGCAAAATCCCTCATCGAGACTGGTCAGGTCCCCAGGGTGCTGTAGCAGGAAGGTCCAACCTGTAGTTCATCCATCTGCCAACTGCTATACCAGAATGCTATCCTTCTGTGGCACTGGGTTCGTGTTGACCAGATGTCACCCTGCTACTTCAATCCTGGCACAAAGTTGGAATTGGTTTATTTGCTTCTGGAATTACATACCTCAGCATTTCCTTAGTACCAGCACCATTACTGTACAGTGCCTTGTGTAGAACCTGTGTGAGATAAGAAACACCAGGTAAATTTGTGTCTACTGTTGGTATTGTATCTGACTTCTCTTTGCTCTCATTGGTATTATAGATCTTGGAACACTCACTAGGATGCAGCTCTTGTTCCCACTGACATTTTTAGTAAAAAAAAAATGCATTGACTTCAGCGGTGCAGGATCAGTCTGTGAACAGTTTACCTCAAAAATAGCCAGTTCAAATGATTATTCATATAAATATTGTATAAAGTTCCTAAAGGTTAATACAGCTTTGTACATTCGATATTCAGTAGCTATCTATTTCTGTCATTACTGAACTCCTCCTTACTACGTTCCTGGTAAGGAAGTGGTCTCACTTTGCAAATGAGAAATTGAGACACATACATTAGTGGTCTCATTTCAAGATGTTGAGCACTTGCAGTTTCCCATTAAGATCTGTGACAATGTGACAACATCCCTCAGGAAATCTGTGACACGGGGAATGAAATACAGGGTTTTTGCATTGTAGAGTAGTGTCCTTTGTCTATGCTCAAAGCCACTTGATAAAATCATATATATCCTAAACTGACTTTTTTCATTTTTAAAGTTGTCAGCAGGGGTGAAAAAATGAAATTAGTGTCAGGGCTCCTTTTGATTTCTGATGATTCCCAATTTTGGTCATATATGCAAATATTTCACATTTTAATTACAGTATATAGCTGAAATAATTTCATAATAGTCATTTAGACTAAGGTGTGATATCAAAATTTAAAATTTAGCAGAACCCTCCCATGCCTCACTACAGCCTCATTGGTCCCCAATATGTCTTTGAGCCTGACTCATGGTATCCCAATAATTAATTAGATTTGTGTATAATGGACACCCAATGTAAACCAGTGTAGTGTTTTCCTTGACATACTGAATGTACCAGTAGTTGTTCCTGGTTGCATATTTAGATAGCTGTCAATAAAACAGTAATCAATAAGCTTTGTCTGGATCCAAGTTCTCTGCCTATGACTTTAAGAAGTAAATGTTCAGTTTCAAACTTTGCTACAAAAAGGCTAGGGCAATTTTTTCCCTTTTCTCAGATCCCTCAAAGCATCAGCAGAAGCTTTTTTCATGTACAACATACCACCCAAATAATCTAGAACCAAAGATTCATTTCTCTCTGCCAATCAATCCTCTTCTTTTTAAATGCTACTTGTAAGATAAGTTGTTTTTCTTAGAAATTACTAATAAATTATTTTACTTGTCAGTCTGATAAGGACACAAGTTGCCTTAGCTTTCATTTCTTTGAGGTTTCATTTCTCTGCCGTGATTATTGGTACTCACTGTCAATAAAGAGGGGAAAACAGTCTTTTCTAGCCTCTCTCCTTCTGTTGCTTTGGTTCTTGTTTTTCATCTTTTGACCCAGAAGTTTGGGTCAACTATTTAAAAAAATCTAGATATAGATATGAAAATTGCCTAGAAATAGACCCAAATGTCTGAACAAAACACTCTAAGTGAGTATAGGGGGGTGAGGTGGAGGATTCAAAGGGAGGGAGAAGGACATGAAAGTGAGTGGAAAGCAGCTTCAGAATCTAAACCTGTATCTGAATTTTCTAGTAAGCTCTGACCTAGATCATGGGAAAAACAAGAATCTCGGATCCATAGACACTTCATTTAAGGGGCTGATAACTAGATCCATGTTCATGCTTTGCAGTTCACTTTGTTTTCTAACATTCAGGAGTTTCACTGGTGCTTTAAATATTTGGATGACGATGACCATCTTGGCAGTTACACCAAGGATTGAACTGGGGAACCTCCAGACCTAAAAGAATGTGGCACTACAATTGTCTAGTTGGAAGCTATAACAACTGGAAGCTCAGAGAGAAACCTACAGCACACACTTGTCACTGGCAGGGGAGCTGAAAGACTTGCCAGGTCTCTAAGCAAGGTGTGGCTGTGGCTCCGCACATCTGGAAGGGCTAGGGCTCGGGCCTGCCTGTCTCAGGCAGACTCAGTGCCACCTGAAGCATGTTGTGGATTCTACCACCAGCCCCCAGAGCTGCCCAGAGCACACTGCCAAGACCTCAGATGGTGATTTAAAGGGTCCTGGGCTCTGGCCACTTCCACAATATCAGCAGCCAGGAGCCCCAGGAATAGTCAGGCCCCCTTTACCTCTCGCATTGGCGGGCCTGGTTACTGGTGTTTAACATAAGTTCCTACTGCCCCTCCTTCTCATTCTTCCTGTGGCAAGTAGACGTGAAAATGACCAACGTAACAATGAACAGAACTAAATAAAACAAAGGTGCTGTTTCAGGCCAGGGCACCTGGTGTTTGCAATGTTGGTAACTATATAAAAGTGCTCATCTACCAGACAACACACACCATGCACTCTTACTTCTTTAATGCTTGCAACATAACACAATTAACAAACAAAACAGCATGCTCCATGGGATAGACATTAATGTTCTTTTCTGAATTTTTTTTAAAAAATGACAACAAATATTTTGTTCAGAATTTAGTCTAGAATGAGGAAGCAGTTTCATACCATGCATCAAACAATGTTAAGAGTTAAGGAAAATCTAAAATTGCAATTGCAACATTTACAATTGTAGATAGACAGAAGTGGAGTCATTATTTTTACTTTCATTGCACTTTGTTTAATGTTGGATGGTTTTGTTTTTTGGGTTTTTTTGAGACTTTGTTTTAAAATTACTTACACGTGTGCATTGCCCATCATAATTGCTCTTATCCAAACTGAGTAGCTTACGGTAAACATTTAATGTCTGAAACTGTCTCCTATGATAATCACCCAGATATGAGCCATTCCATTTTTCTCTGTATCGACCAGACAGGTCAGCTCAAAAGGTTGGAGGATTACCCAAACTTGGGTTTACCCCCTTTTCAGTCTGTGCTGAAGAAATTCAAATACAGGATGGAGACTTTTGCCATATTATTCAGATTTCCCTGTAAGTTTCTCTGTGTGTGATGGTCCTGAAATAGATCCATTTTTATATTCCCATCCAACTAGCCTTTCATGGATTATTTCATTTTCTTACACAACTCTGCTTACGATATATGGCTCCATTCATTTGGCTTATTAGCTGGAGGGGCTTTTCTAAGCCTATGATGAGAATGTGTTTATAGTTGATATCCTGAAAGAAAAGACTCACATTTTTGTCTCCCTAGGTAATCTCATCAAGGAGTGTGTTATTTATACATAGAGCTATTTATAATTCTTCAAGATAGGGGTTTACTGAAAAACTGGGCAAAGAGTTCTCTTCTTCCTTCTCAGTTCCTAGTCCATCTGCAAATCTGCTTAGTCATTAGTCACAGTCACCTCCTGCTGGAGAAGAGAACCAATCTCTGATAGCTCAGTTCATCAGAAAAAAGCCTTGTGTATTGCCTTTTCAAAGATTAGGAGGCTGGACCTCATAGTAATTGGGCTTACAATCTAACACTTTCTTCCCTATGTAGCTCCCAACCTGGAAACAAAAAAATGCAAGAAACACTCATAGCACCATCTATTTTATAAACAGGTCAGCCCTTTGGAGCAAATGAATTTGTATCCTGTCCAAAAAGGAACCAGCTTGTCTACTCATTAGGGCAACATAAAATACAAAATATATACTGATCACAGCCCCTAAGAATTAAGCAGCAGGGAGACTTCTGTAATACTTGCCCATAGAAATCATAGAATACTAGAACTGGAAGGGACCTCGAGAGATCATCAAGTCCAGTTCCCTGCCCTCACAGCAGGACCAAGCACGGTCTATATCATCCCTGACAAATGTCATTCCAACCTGCTCTTAAATATCTCCAGAGATGGAGATTCCACAACCCCCCTAGGCAATTTATTTCAGTGTTTAACCACCTTGACAGGAAGTTTTTCCTAATGTCCAACCTAAACCTCCTTTGCTGCAGTTTAAGCCCATTGCTTCTTGTCCTATCATCGGAGGCCAAAGAGAACAATTTTTCCCCTCCTTCCTGTGACACCCTTTTAGATACCAGAAAACCGCTATCATGTCCCCTCTCAGTCTTCTCTTTTCCAAACTAAACAAGCCTTGCCTCACAACTTATGTTTTCTAGACCTTTAATCATTTTTGTTGCTCTTCCCTGGACCTAATCAGTGCAGAGTACAGCAGAAGAATGACTCCTCAGGTCTTGCTCACAACACTCCTGTTAATGCAATGGGAATTAAAACTGGTGAACAGATGTGTTCAAAGAAAGGAAAGGACAAACACTGAGAATGCTCAATAACCATCTCAGAGGGATGCAGAAGAGGATTTGGAAATACCACAGCTGGTTCATGTAATTAGTAATGGGAGATCAGGTCTATAGAAGGAATAGATTACTGCTGGTCCCCGAGTTACAAACGGTAGATTTATGACTAAGCCTCCCATTAAGCGGTCGTAAAGGCTGTCCTTGAGTTATGAACACGACCAGCACTTAAGAACAGCACGGTCACAATGTAACTCGATGGGGTCCAACTTATAAACATTTCGAGTTATGGCCAAGTGTTTGTTTCGTAACCCGTTCGTAACGTGGGAACCAGCTGTATATATTCTCAGGACCTCACATTGGCTATCTGGAGTTGTTGGCAACCCTTTTGTAATAACTGATTTCAGATGCCTTTTGACCGCAAAGGCAACTCAGTTGGCTGAACTGTATCACTTCATGTTTCAACAATTCAGCTGAAACTGTTTTAGTCCTTTTATCCTTCTGTGTCTGTGCACCACATACTTAGATACTCTGTTATTCATTACCAGCAAATATCACCTTCTAGATCATGTTTTTGGAGTAGTCCCTTTGTATGAACACCTGGGTCTTATTAGGTTAAAGGACTTCTGCCTTTTCTTGTTGATTTCCCATTCTAGAACCAATCCATAATATCTGCAGCCATGCCCTGGCGAAATAAACTCAGATACCAGTCTCAGTGTCTTTTCATAACTCAGATGGCCTGCTACGTTGTTATCATGGAGACACTCCAATACTCTTCTCTGTGAGATTGCTGACCTTTCCCTTCTTGGGAGCAAACCTTAATTATCCCTTGTGGCTCTGGTCACCCCCTTCACTCTTTTTCTGAGGGAACTTTCCTGAAATTATCTTAACTTTATTTCAAGGCCTCCACAGATCTCTTTAAAAAACACCAACTGACTATGGCTCCAACTTCTGGGTTTGAGAAACCACTAAACTTTTATTTTATCTGAATAAACATAACCCAAACAAAATAGTAGTCTTCATATATCATACTCTAATAGACATAGACCAAACTCATAAAAGCCTGTGAGAACTTCCTTTACCCAGGAGCCAGCCGACTATCCTCCATATTCAACCCCCAATATTTCCGAGTGGTCTGTGTGGAGCTTCTGTCAAAGCCGCTGTCTCTGTGCACCCAGAAGCATATTATTTTTCTTAAATTTTGCCCCATAACATACCACATATTCAATTTCATTTCATATTTGTCTTGTAACGGCATCTCCTAGCAAACAATTGAAAATAGTCCTTTCTCCACACCCTGATATATGAACAAGTTGAAGCTGGATCAATGGATAATTGTTGCTGAACTGTGTTTAGCCTTCCAAATCTGGGTCTCTTTTGGCAGAGTCCTTACGTTATTCCTAATTGACATTGTCACAAGATCAGGTTGCCTTTTCTGATTACCTTCACCTCCCTCCAAGTATCAACAACATATGTCACTTTCCATGTTAATGGTGAATTGTGAGTGTATATTTAGAGAGCTTCTGTATCCATCTCAACAAGTTTTGTTTCATAGGATACGCCTACAGTGTGGTGCTATTTCGGGATACTTCCAGTATCCTGAAATAACTATTGCACATGTTGACAGTGTGCCTCTTATTTCAAAACCTCTTTTGAAATAATGAGCCCACTGTTCCAACATCCTTGTAAACTTTGTTCCATGAGGATTAATGGAAATTTTGCAATAGCAGTTTATTTTGAAATTTGGCGCTGTGTAGACAGTGCCAAATTATGAAATAAGCTATTTCGAAAATAACTCAAAATAAGCTAAGCAATGTGTGTACCTCAAATTGTGTAGCTTATTTTGAGCTAAGGGTTCAGTGTAGATGCACCCCCTAAAGAGCCACAACAGGGCACTGTGGTCTTGCTGAATTTGGTACCTTGTAAACATGGACATGGGGCTTTGAGAATCTCCACAATAGCCAGATGCTCTTGTGTAATTTTCACGCTCCGAATGATACCAAAGTCTACCAAACTCAAGTAGGAATCTGACAACAACCTTTGAGGCATCCGCAGGTTACCAAGAATAGACTGGTTGTGTCCAGAAATTTAAGCATAGCATAGTTTAGAAGTCCTTCCTTCAGTGACTCAGATGCTTCATGGTATTCCTTCATTCACACAAAGTCACTGTTAGCTGGTATAATGACAGCATCACTCAAGCAAAGGTTCTGCTTCACTTGCACAAGGGTTGCAAACATCAAACAGTCTTCTCACTTCACACAAATCACTATGGTTTCTGGTCTGCCATTCCTTCTGGATTTTCAGAACATACAGTCCCCCTCATAGAGGTCAATGTTCATGTAAATGTCTGTAAAGGTTCACAATCTGCAATTGGAAACTGCTAGAAAGCTTTGGCATCACCATCCAAAAACCCTGCTGTGTATTGGGCTATTTTCTTACTGCTCATTCACAGAGGACAATAGCTTACAGCCTATCTAGTGCGTCAAAATCCAGTCTCTGCTGCATGACCGGGAAGTTTCTTCTCAGGCCAAAATAATTTGTACAATTTTGAAGGCACTACAACAGCTGTAATACTTAGTTATACAAACAAAAAATAAATAGTTGTCTTTGTTGTACACTTCAAGTAATAACTCCAGCACTTCAGAAAAGACTTAACTTTCTTCCACCCCATTACTCCTTCCTGATCCAAAATAGCATAATTAAAAGAAGACAGCTTAATACTAACAAAGATACAGCATCATTCACTGGTAGAGTTTCACTTTCTGTGGTGCTTATAATTCTTATGGGAAAATATGCAGTTCCCAATATAAGGGCAGTAGGTATTAGAATGGATAGACATACTAGAATCTTATTAAGATCCTTTAGAATTCTTAGCCCCTTTTGGTGGAAAAGACATGGAAAATGGGTGTATGCAAAAAAACCTGTATTATTTTGGCTTCAGTTCTCAAAGAAAGTGGACCGCAGATTTCATATAATATCACAGAAAACCCTGAAACACCATATAATAAAAGTTTCTGGTTATAACATTTCTGAATTTTGGATTGTAAGAAAATATATCATGAAATTACTATATAATATCTCTAGGTATGCAAATCCATCCTCAGTTAACAGGGCTATAGTTAGGGCCCTACCAAATTCATAGCCATGCAAAACATGTCATGGACCATGAAATCTGGCCACTTATGTGTTTTTACCCTATGCTATATAGATTTCACAGGGGAGACCAGTGTTCCTCAAGTCCGAAAAAGAAATTGCAGGAGCATCACAAAGGTTATTTTAGGCGGGTATTGCCACCCTTGCCCAGCTCATGCAAAAATAACTGGAGAGTGGTGGTTATAATGTTGGCGAGGCCCAGCTCTGAATGGACTACCCCACCAGCAGCAGTGCAGAAGCACGAGTGGCTATACCATTGCAATGGGGTGCAGTCACAGAAGACTGGAGTGCTGATGAGGCCCCTGCCACTCTTCCTGCATTCTGGGCTTTCTTGCTACCCAATCCTGGGGAGACCAGCTCCCTGGTCTCACCCAGCCAAGGCACCAAGCAGAGATCACTGCCCCCCCCCCCCCCCCGCCCCCCGAAGCAGTACAGACACTGAAACTCTTCAGGTCCAAGGAAAATATGGTTTTAGGCCCAGCTTCCAAGGAAATCACTCCCCAAAGGGGATCAGAACCCCAAATCAAATATTTAGGTAAGCCCATTTTAACAATGAAAGGAGAATGTGTACACTGCTCCCCCAGGTAACAAGTGTTTGCATTGGGCTTGATAGTAAGTAAAAGTGATTTTATTAAGTACAAGCAGTAGGATTTAAGTGGTAGTAAGTGAAAACAAGCAGAGCAAAGTAGATTATAAATTTAAAATAACAGAAAATGCTTAGCTAATTCTAACACTAAAACCTCAGTACAAACTTATTACAAACCCATTCTAAAACTGTTCTTGTTCCAGCTAAGCCTTCAAACCAGGGAAATCTCCTTTTCCCTGGGGTCTTTAGTTATCCTCCCGGGTATGCCAAACCAGCTAGAGACAAAGACCCTGCTAAGCTTCCCATTGTTGTATAGATTCCCACTTTTACATGGGGGCTGTGTCTACACTGGAAAGTTATTCTGGAAAATCAGCCACTTTTCCGGAAAAACTTGCCAGCTGTCTACACTGGCTGCTTGAATTTCCGGAAAAGCACTGACGATCTAATGTAAAATCATCAGTGCTTTTCCGGAAAAACTATGCTGCTCCCGTTCGGGCAAAAGTCTTTTTCTGGAAAACTGTTCCGGAAAAGGGCCAGTATAGACAGCACAGTACTGTTTTTCGCGATCAGGGCTTTTTTGCGGAAAAGCGCGTCTAGATTGGCCACAGACGCTTTTCCGGAAAAAGTTAAAAGCATTTCCGGAAAATCATGCCAGTGTAGATGTAGCCGGGAAGTTAACATGCCAGTTCCTGCCAGTTAGGGAGGTCACATGACTCTCTAGGACTAACCACTGCTAAGACTTAAAGGGACTGTTTATATATGATTACCCAGACATTGGGTATCCCTGCATTGGAAACACCCGTGATAGCTTTCATTTGCACATTTAAAAACCACAAAATATTCCACATCTAACTTTACACATGAAAATTATACATATACCGAAATAAGATATACATACCCAGGGGATTAAGATATTAAGATTGATAGGTTACATAAGGCAATTTGTTCTAAGCATCTTTGAGTTATGCATATCTGTATCCATAAGTCCCTTTCATAAAGCATAGGGAGGAGGGTCCGTCACAACCATATCCTAACCTTCTTATTTCTACGTTACAGATAGTGTCAGTTCTGCCTTCAGAGCTGGATTCCTGGCCAGCAGCCGCTGCTCAGCTCTGAAGGCAATCCTGTTGCCAGCAGCTATACAGTAGAAGGGGTTGCAGTACCATTCCCCCCATACAATAAACTTGCAGACTTCACACAACTCCTTTTTGGGTCAAGACCTCTACAATTATAAAACCATGAAATTTTAGGTTTAAATAGCTGAAATCATAAAATTTACCATTTTAAAAAACTTCTGACGGTGGAATTGATCAACTGGACCTTGAATTTGGTAGAGCTCTAGCTGTGGTGAATGTCTATTGAAAGTAGACCAAATTGTGGAAGAAAATTGGCATTACCATATATATCACAGGGATACAATCAAAAAAAAGTGAACACATATAAAAAGAACAAATCAAATTTCAGAACAGAGGGGGGATGATAGAGGGAGGTTAATGTCTGTGAGCTAATGATATTAGAGGTGATAATTGGGGAAGCTATCTTTGTAATGGGTAAGATAATTTAGCATCTTTTTGAGGCCCAGTTGTAAAGTGTCAAATTTAAGCATGAATGACAGTTCAGAGGTTTCTCTTTGAAGTCTTGTGTTAAAATGTCTTTGAAGCAGTATGCAGGTAGTCAAGTCGTTGAGACAATGCCCTTTCTGGTTGAAATGGCAAGAAACTATTTTTTCTGTGTGAAACTGTCTTATATCTGTTTTGTGTGCATTGATTCTTTGGCGAAGTGTCTGAGACGTTTGTCCAATGTACATAGCAGACGTACACTGTCAGCACATGATAGCATAAATTATATTTCTAGATTAGCAGGAATATGTATTCTTGATCTTATATCTGAATTGGTTAGGTCCAATGATGGTGTTAGCAGAGTGAATACGTGGATAAAGCTGGCAATGGGGTTTGTTGCAAGGGTCTTGCCCACGAAAGCTCATCACCTAATAAACCATCTTGTTAGTCTTTAAAATGCTGCATGGTCCTGTCTTTTGTTTCAGTTAGACCAGACTAACACGGCTACATCTCAATTACTATTGAAAGTAGAACTCTGTGAGTCAATGGTTTTGCTCTTTCTGGTAGAAGAGACTTACAGTACTCCTCTTGTCTGAAGGGTGATGTGGTGTGTGTGGGGGGGGGGGGGATGAGTAATAGAAAGTTATAAGGAACAGAACAAAAGAAGCAGATGACCATTACAGGAGTCTCTAAAAGAACTCATAGGTGTGAATTGGTTGTACCTGATTATTGTAAGAGGGCTGCTGCAGAACCAGCATGGGCAGGGGGCAAAACAGAGATTATCCCCCAAGTACTGTAAAGGGAAGGATGAGCTGGTAACAGACTTGCTTTGGGGATATTTTATTGTTGTGTATGATCTTACTCGATTAAAGATACAACTATAAAACTATTGCATGCCCCTGACAGAGATAAACTAGAAACTTGACACATTCTGTATTAGGATCTGTAAAAGGAGTCTCTAGAATCAGGGTTTGGCCCATATTTCATTACAGAACATAAACTGAAAGATAACCAAGGAATTTGAGGGTGACATTATGAAAAGAGCTCAACCCTGGCCTAATGTTGCCAAACTAACTTTGCCAAATGCCCATTCATTTTATTAGGAGCAGAGTCAGGCTAACACTGAATACACAAATGTCACATTAAAAACTCACTAAAACAGGGTTCTCATTTTTGCTTAGAGAAATCACAATAAAAGCCCAAGATAACAATATCTTTTATATTACTCTAGTAAAAACACCACCAAACCCTCCCCTGCCTCAAATATGAAAATAAAATATTTTTATCCAATTACAAACTGAAAATAAGAAAATGTTTACCTAGCTGGGCAGTGCAGCAGCCTGTCACAGCCAAATGCTCATCAGTACTTTATCAGATAAACCCAAAGAAAATGACACAAAATAAGCTCATATAAATCATTTAGGACATTATTATTCTCAAAGGACAGTGCAAACAGATGATGTAGGAAAATAATGCAGGAATTTAATCCTGAGATTATTTCTGTAATAGAAGGTCCTCTGCCAGCACTGATTGTTGTGAAAAGTGGAAGTTCTCTGCCAAGCCCATAAATACTTGTGCCAGTTTCTCCGGGTAGTATTATACTTTAGCTTCTTAGGCATTCTATCTTGACTTCTGACATGACAGGTTTATGATACAGTGAACTCAAATATTGCAAAGTACACCTATAAGGCCTTAAATACAAGAATCTTCTGTCCTCAGCAAATTCGACCGAAATACTTGGGATTATGTATTCTTGGCCTAGAAAACTCAGACCATGATCATAGTTTCCTCAGTTCATTGCCTCCATCCCAATTCAATGCATTTCCTTTCCTGTCAGTTGTCTCTGCAGAATGAGGTAGCCCTGCCACAGTAATATGCTACTATCCCCAGTCAGTCCTTCAGAGCAGCAATCTCCCTTAATAGGCCCCCATTCCAAAACCTCTGCTGACAGAGTAGATGCCCCCTTCTGCTGCTTTTACAAAGTTGGCAAGGGCTGGGGAGAGGCTATATCAAGTAGAGTGGTGGCAATGTTTAATTTGTGCCAGGCTTGTCAGGGCTGAACACTGACACCTCTGAGCTTGCTGCTGTTATGATTGTAAAAATAAATTCTTGAGTTTCTGTATCTCATTGCTAAAGTGCCAGTGTGTGTGTGTGTGTGTGTGTGTGTGACTTACAATGTATACAGTAGATTCCACTTATTAGCAACTCCTTGGATTCCAGCAAAAAGTTGCTATTATCCAGGAGCTGCTGCAAAGCAGAAAGCAGGATTGCAGAGCAGCAGCCAGGAACAGAAGCTGTGGGATGTTCAACCTGCCTGCGGATAGGGTAGGCTCAAGTGGGGAGGGACATGGTAGCCTTGATTCAGGGGGATTCCTACAGGGAGCAGAGATTCTGGAGGCCTGCACCTTGTGCTTTACAGGGGTTAGAGCTCCTGACATTCCATGGCTTCCTTCCCTGGATGCAGACACACAAGGTCACAACCTGGAGAGTTACCATACAGCTCTGGCATCTGGGCTGCAGCTCATCTCACTGCTACTGCCTTGCCATAGACTCCCTTCCCAGCCCAAAGTCCCTTTCCTCCTATGTGGTCCCTGTGTGCAGGCAGGTTCAGAAGTGCTGACAAATGCTGAGCATCAGCCATAAGCCGATTTGCTGGGGCTGCAGACAGGCAAGGTTTTCCAGCATTTCTTTTCCTGGCTGCAGCCTCAGAGGTTAGGTTTTTCTTCTAAAATGTTAGTACGTGGAATGCTGTTGCCGATATCATAATCCCATTAATATTGAAGTCAATAGGATGGGATTTGTTCCTGGCAAAATGTTGCTATTAACCAGCTGCTGTCAATATCTGGGTTACTGTAGAGAAACTACTGAACAAGACTGCTAATGCTTACATTTAATGCAAAGTATATAGTGTCAGGAGCTTTCATGAGTAAAACCAACTTCATCAGATGAGCTGAAGTGGAAATATTAGAAACCAAGTTATATATAACAGAAAAAAGTACCAATTACAGAGAGAGAGTGCATAATTGGTATTCATCCACAGATTTGACACTGTTACCCTGGGCTTGAACGAAGACATCAACTAGCTGTTGCATTAAAAAGCTAGTCTCTCCTGCCTTTAATAACTACATTTTTACATTAAAAGCTAAGAATGGGACACTTCCAACTCACTTAATTAGCCTTACTAGCACTGGTCCTGCAATTGACAGGTATTTTTTTTTCTGTTGCATATGTTGGTTTCTGTTATTTCCAATCCAGCTCATCTGATGAAGTGGATTTTACCCATGAAAGCTCATGATACTGTATATTTGTGTTCATTTCTAAGGTGCAACAAGACTACAGACTAATAGAGTTACCCCTCTGAAACTATTTAAATGCAAAGTTAAGGATGCAAAAGTTCCAGTTGGGCCCACAATAGCAGCACTAACTCTGTCATATTGCATATAATGAATCCAGTTTCATCCTCATTTACTTGCTCACTCTCCCAGTGTGGTCAGCAGGAATTACATGTATAGCTGAGAAAAGAATTTGAGCCAGGAATGAAGTTTTAAATTTTCCAGTGGATTCAGATGTGATTATCATCTGTGCATCCCAATTTGTCAGCCTGACAGAATGGATGCGTGATGGTTAACACCTTTACAAAGAACTTGTTCTAAGGACATTTAGGAAGTACTTCTGAATCAATAGAGGAAAGCTTTCCAAAATGAGCACTTATCTAGATAAGTGAAAGTATTTTTTCCATCTGCTCTCATCAAAACGATGTATCTTGTTGTCCAGTCTCAGCTTCCAGCAGAGCTGCAGGCACACCCAGAATATCTGGTTGCAGACCTGACTATTTTGTCTAATGGCCATTAATGCACTGATTCTTCATGAACTTACCTAATTTTTATTTTTGAACCTAAATATACTTTTGATTTTTACAACATCCCCTTTCAATGAGTTCCACAAGCTGACCGTGCATTCTTTAAGGTTCTTTCTTATGCATGTTTTAAATCAGCCTCCTCTTAATTTCATTGGGTGAACTTTTATCATACGAAGAGTCAATAACACTTCTCTTTTTACACATCATTCATGATTTTATAGGTTTCTATAATATCCCCTTACTTGTCTTTTTGTGAAGCTGAATAGTTCCAGGGTTTTTTAATTTCTCCTCATATGGAAGCTGTTCTATACCCCTAATCATTTATGTTGATCTTCCCTGTACCTTTTCCAATTCTGACGTATATATTTTTTTAAGATTGGGTATTCCAGAACTGAATATGATATTCAAAGTATGTGCCTACAGTGTATTTATATTGTGGCATTATGACATTTTCTGTGTTGTCTCCTATTCCTTTCTTAATGTTTCCTAACATTCTGTTAGCTTTTGACTTCCACTGAACATGGAGCAGATGTTTTCAGACGCCTATCCAGTCTGATGCCAAGCTCTTTTTTGTGTGTTAATAACTAATTTAGATTCCATAACAGTGTAGGTATATTTGGGATTGTTTTTAATATGCATTTATTTTCACTTATCAACTTCAAATTTTGGTTTAATTTGATTTTTTTTATTTAATTTTATATCTACCACAGTTTGTTCTGCCTCACTCTTTACACCACCACCCCTTTCCAGATAATTTGGGGCTATACCGAACAGTGCAGATTCCAGTACAAATGTTTGAGGCGCCCCACTTTTTAACCTCTTTCCATTTTGAAAACGGACCATTTATCCCTATCTTTTGTTTACTGCCTTTCAACCATACTGATCCATGAGAGAACCTCTCCTCTTATCTCAGGCTGTTTATTTTGCTTAAGTGCCAATGGCATGGGATGTTGTCAAATGCTTTCTGAAAGTACAAGTTCACTGTGTGCACTGGGTCACCTTTGTTAACATAGTGGTTGACCCCCTAAAAAAATTAATGGGTTGGTGAGGCATGATTTCTCTTTACAAAATCCATATTGACTCTTCTCCACCATATTTTGTACATCTGTGTTCTAATAATTCTGTTCTTTACTATAGTTTCAACCATTTTTGCTTAAGTTAAGTATACCAACCTACAGTAGCCAAGATGAAAAAAAAGCAGTGTTACATTAGGTATTATCCAGTCTCCTGGTAAAGACATTGGTTTAAATGATAGGCTGCATATTACAGTTAATAGTTCTGTAATTTCATACCTGAGCTCCCACAGAACTCTTGTCTGAATGCCATCTGGTCATAGTGAATTATGACTGTTTAATTTATCAATTTGTTTCAAAACCTCCTCAGTCTGGGACAGTTCCTCCAACTTGTCATCTAAAAAGAATTGCTGAGATGTGGGAATCTGCAGTGAAGACTAGTAGAAATAATTAATTTAGCTTTTCTGCACTGTTTGACAGGCTTGCTGCTTCTGATGTATGTCCAAAAACTCACTGTTAGTTTTTGTGGGTTGTCATGGCTGTTCCCCTCTCTGGCATTTTGAGTGCATAAGGTGGGGGCCTGCAAGAGACTTTAAAATACTTTGTCACTAAAGGCTTGTCTTAAATTTCCCCCAAGGTCACAGATTCCCCACCTTGGATTGATGTCTCTGTGACTCGAAAGCAAAACCCCTTTGAGAACACAGGAAGGCATACTTGGGTATTCTTCCCTGTGAGGTACCCTCAAGCCTTTAACTTCTCCCTCTGGAGAGAGCATGAAACTCAGCTGAAAATGGAACTTTAGTTTTTCTTAGTATTTTGGCTCTTCAGTCTTAGGCATTTATACACAGAATCTCCTGCCTTATAGGACACAGGAATCGGATCATGGTCTTATCAGGTGATTTTTATTAAAAAAAGAATACTTGGTGGAACATTCCTTGCTTGCTCATGCAACTGAAAAAAGGATTTAAAACACAGAGAACTGCTTCCCTGGGATTCAGTTTGGAAAAATACATTTAAGAGAGAATAGTTACATGTGCTCAGCACAGAGAAGTCCAACCCTCTCCCCTCCCACATTGTATCGGACTACAGATATGGGAGCAGAATGTTTGGTTTCAAGATTTAGTTGTTCCCTAGGCATGGATGTTGCTGGATTCTCCATGCTTGGCTCCCTGGCTTATTTCATGTCTTGTCCCTGCTCTGGCCACACAACAGGAACAGAAAAGGCTATCCTTCCAATTCAAAAGTCCATACTCTGTTTCCATTGGCTCTCCTGGCCTCCTGCAAATTCACTTCCTGCTTTCCTATCATTCCTGGGTATGCTCTAGGACCCACTGTTTATGGTTTTAACTCTTACAGGCAAAGCAATTAGGGTTAGGTTTAAAAGATTAACCAATACCTAGAAAAGACTTTAGCTAAATGAATGACTCGAATATTCATAAAATGGTGTGCCTCCCCCATTCACTAGATGGTTTTCACTGGTTGTACAGCAAATTATAATTAAGCAAGCCAAAAACTAATTTGATATTAGACTCGCCAGAGTTTATGCTCGTTTCTGTTTTCCTTAGTTGGATTGGATTTCTAGTTTTTAAAGGATCTTTTTTTTACTTAATTGCCCTTTCAAATTCTGTTTACCATGGTGTTATTTTTGGTGCTTTGACTATTTTGGGGGGGATGCATACATTCCATTTGAGATTCAATGTGGTATTTTAAAAATAGTTGCCATGTAGATTGTAGGGATTTCACTTTTGTGATTGTTCTTTTAATTTCTATTTAAATAATGTCCTCATTTTAATAGTTCCCTTTTTAATGTTAAATGCTATTATGATGGATTTCCGTGTTATTTTCTCCCTTACAAGGATGCTAATTTCTAATTTAATATATTATGGTTACTATTATTGAGAGATTCAGCTATATTTACCTCTTAGATCACATCCTGTATATCAAGTAGAACTAAACCAAGAATTGCCCTTCCACTTTGAGTTCCAGGAATAGCAGTTTCAAGAAGCAGTCATTAATGGCATTTTGAAATTTTATCTCTGCATCCTGTCCTGAAGGGCATGTATACAGCCAATGTGGGGACAGTTAAATTCCCCCTACTATAATTAGGTTTTCTGTTTGTGTACTCTCTTTAATTGCCTTGAGCATTTCACAGTTTTAAGAACAGCCATACTAGTGAGTCAGGCTAAAGGACCATTTACCCCAGTAACCTCTCTTCTCACAGGGGCTAGAAGCCATAGTGGGAATGAACAGAACAGGTAAGCATCAAGTGATCCCTCCCCTGATGCCCATTCCCAGCTTATATCAAACAAAGGCTAGAGACATCATCTCTGCCCAGCCTAGCTAATAGTCATTGATGGACATATCCTCCATGAATTTATCTAATTCTTATTGGAACCCTCCTTCACAACATCCTCTGGCAGGGAGTTCTATAGTTTGACTGTGCATTGTGTAAAGAAATACAGGTCGCACCTCCATTGTCTGGCAACCTTGGGACCTGAATGGTCCCTAATCATGGGAGTTTGCTGGAAAAGAGGAGGTCAGGCTATGGTTAGGGCTGCGCTCAATGCTACCTGTCTCCAGCATCGGACAGGGCTGCATCCCTCATTGTTCCAGCCCTAGACAGGGGCTGGCCTCACTGTCTATAGCCCCAACTGGGTGTTAGCTGTGTACCCAGCTGCTGGCCCAGTTGACTCCAGCACAGACTAGAACTGTGCTCCTTGCCACCAGCCCTGGCCAGGACTGTGCTCCTGGCTGCCATCCCTTCTGCCTCCAGCCCCAGTAGGGGATGTGCTCTCTGCCACTAGCCTTGACCGGGCTGCACTCCTCACCACAACCATGCCAACCCCAACCAAGGCTGTGTTTCCCACCTCACCAGCCCCAGCCAGAACTGTGCTCTGTGCTGTCAGCCCTAGCCAAGGCTATGCTTCCCACCCCAGCCCAGGCTGCGATTCTGAACCTGGCCAGCCAGGGCTCTCTAGTTCAGCAATATCCCTGGTCCTGCCAGGCCACAGAGGTTACTGACCAGGGTCCTGGATTTTAGTGGTTCAACCTATAGTTGCTTTTGTTTGTTTTAAACCTGCTGTGTATTAATTTCACTTGTGATCTATGGGGTCACCTAGCATTGCCCAGTTGGAAGACAGGATACTGGGCTACATGGACCTTTGTTCTGATTCAGTATGGCTGTTCTTATGACACCTAGTTCAGGTTGAACCTCGCTAGTCTGGTACTTTCTGGTCCAGCAACATCAATGATCCAGCATGATTTTAGTTAGTCAGATGTCAACTTATCATGGGTGTGGTCAAATTTCTCACAGTCCCATAAAGTTTGTTTACACTTACCAGTCCTGGCTCTCAGTGTTCTGTGCTGTTATTTTGCTCTAGTTCACCCTTAAATGTCTTCAAAGAGTCAAGTAAGCAGTGGAAGTGTTGGTAACGCTGCTGGAAAACATTGATGTGCTTGTGGTTCAGCAAATTCTCTAGTTTGACACCAGTCAGGTCCCAAAAATGCTGGACTAGAGAGGTTCAACCTGTACTTGTGTTATGGGAAGGTGTAAGTAGCACTTCCTTATTTACTTTCTCCACACCAGTCATGATTTTGTAACCTCAGTGTCACAGGCCATCCTGTTGGTGGCCAATGTGCTTGTCCAGGCCCACCCTCTCTCCGGACCCCGGCCCAGGGCCCTAACGCCAACTGTAGCGCTCTCGGCGGTAGCAGACGGGGTGTGTTCCCCCAAACGCGCCTGCTCTCGGGTTCCGCGGCCCACCCTGGGCCTGGGACACTCCGCCCCAATTCATGGGCCGGTCTCGGCCCTCTCCGTACCCTCCCTACGCGCCGTCCCTTCGGCACACTCTCCCTTCACCCCTCCCGTCCATCCCTGCTCACTAGCCGCGTTTGGACTCCCCCCCTCTTGTCTCCCGTGGCCGCTCCTCCCTCCCTGCTCCAGGTGGCCCCCTTTTGCATCCTTGGCCTCCTTTTTATGCCCCGCTTCCGGGACGCCCTCCCCCATGACGTGCCCGGGCACAGCTGTGATGTCAACGGCTGCCCCGGGTGCGCATGCGACGTAGGCATCTCCTTTGGGCACCTGTAAACGCCGCAGCGTGCTGCCGAGTGGCTGCGTGCCTGGCGTGGTTTGGTCCGCCACGCCGTTTTCCTTCCCTCCCTCCTCGTCCGTCGCAAGCGGGGGGTGACGGGGTTGCCTCACCCCGTCACACTGTTATAGCCTCTTTTAGTCATCTCTTTTTCCGACTGAAAAGTTCCATTCTTAATGTCTCCTCACATGTCAGCCTTTCCATATCCGAGCCATTTTTGTTGCTCTGTACTGGAACTTTTCCAATTCCAATATATATTTTTTGATATAGTATTTTGATTCAGTATTTGAAATGTGGTCATACCAAGGATTTCTAAAGATGCCATAAGATATTTTCTCTCTCATTATGTATCCCTTTCTTTATGATTCCAACATTCTGTTTGCTTTTTTGACTGCTGCAGCACATTGAGTGGATGTTTTCAGAGAACTATCCACCATCCCTGCTGCCTCCAGCTCCAGTGGGGGCTGTGCTCTCTGCCATCAGCCTTGACCATGCTGCACTCCCCACCACAACTGTGCCAGCCCAATATATCTCTCTCTTGAGTAGTAACGGCTAATTTAGACCCCATCATTTTATATGTATAATTGGGATTATGTTTCCCAATATGCATTACTTTGTATTTATTGACATTGAATTTCATCTGCCATTTTGCTTCCCCGTCACTCAGTTTTGCAAGCTCCCTTTGAAGCTCCTTTCATCAAACACCCTCAAAAGCCTGGTCAGGTGGAGAGTATTATATTGTTACTGCTATACTCTTATTATCCAAGCATGGAATTTCTATCCATAGAGATTCTATGGTAAAGTTCGATTCATTTAAGATTATTTCTATATTTAACTCAATGATTTCTTTCATGGATAGTGCCACTTCCCTGCCAACATGACCTCTTCTGTCATTCCTAAATATTTTGTATTCTAGTAATATAATTTCCCCATCATTCTACCATTTTTTATGCTTATTGTATCAATATCCTCACTTAATACCAGGCACTCAAGTTCACCCATTGTAGTATTTGACTTCTAGCATATGTATAAAAGTGTTTGTAAAATTTGTCAGTATTGAGCTCTCTGCCCTCAAACAATTTCATTGAATCGGGACTGACTTTTGTTTGACTGTTTGTCTTCAGTTTCTGTTTGTACTTTATGAACTTCTATCCTGTCCTCTTTTGTAGGTTATACGGAATCCTCTTTAATCCTCCTCTAAGGGATTTCTCAGTCCAAACCATTTGATCTTCAGTACCTATTGGCTTTTCCCCAATCCTTAGTTTAAAAATTTCTCTGTGACATTTTTAACTTTACGTACCAGCAGTCTGGTTCTATTTTGGTTTTAATGCTAGCTGTAATATGCTCCTCCATTTACAAATGGTCTCCAGTTCCTAATAAATCTAAATCCCCCTCTCAACACCATTGCCTTATCCAAGCATTGAGACCCAACAGTTCTGTCTGTCTGACTGGCCTTGTGTATGGAACTGGAAGCATTTCAGAGAATTCTAACATGAAACTTCTGGACTTAAATTTCTTACCCAGCATCCTAAATTAGGTCTCTCCTTGCTTTCTCCTATGTCACTCCATGACCTGCAACTACCAGCTCCTCCCAAGAACTGCACATATGTCTTTCTAGATGTCTTATGTAGTCCTTAGACTTCACATCCAGCAAGCCATTTGCCGCATATTTCTTCCAGTCATTGCAAACCTACACCTATTTATAGGTCTAATAATTGAAATAAACAAACATATTTGTTTACGTTTACAGGAGATAATGCTGCCTACGCTTACTTATGCTGTCACCTGAAAATGAGAGCAGATATTCACATGCTATTGTTGTAGCTGACATTGCTAGATATTTACATACTATGTCCCTTCATAGTATGTTGTATGTAGTATGCCCCTTCATACTGCTGTAGCTGACATTGCTAGGTATTTACATACTATGCCCCTTCATTTACCACCATTCCAGAGGACCTTTTTGGAACTGGTCCAAGACTATGAGATGAACTCCTCCAAGAACTAAGAATCATCATAAACCTCGCCACTTTCAACTCCAAGCACAATAGTAAAAGCAAAAGCAAAAACAAACATAAAATCTTACCAAAATAAGACTGCACATGCTTCTCCCCCTACAAAGAGGATGAGAAAACAAACATCATGTAGTAGACGGTCATGTCGTTTAATGTATTTAGATATTATGATAAATGCTGCATAAGAAAGTATAGAGAATAGAACAAAATGCCTTTTCTATAGATAGTTTAAATGAAATTCAAATAAATATTTTTGAATATTTTCTGATAGTATTTTTTCTTTTCATCTTCTGGTTACTTGTGATGTACTCTTCATGTATCTTAAGAACTTAGCAATATTTAGAGTTCTCTTTTGTGGGGAAATAACATCTGGAGTCAGAAATAAAATTTAATCTCATCTAGGGAATATTTTTCTCTTCGGAATCCATGTGTCTCTACCTATATCTAAAGTGGTATTTCATATTATGCTTACTTCCAGATTTTGGTATTACAGTATAACTCTTTATTTTATACACTTCCTGATGGAGTTCTCCACCAATTACCATTTGTACATAAAGCTGTAGTCACGGTTTTTCCCAACCACAGGTGTATGTACAATGTATTCAATGTATTACAATGCAGTACAATGTACTATAAATGTATTAAAATGTAGACAATGTATTAAATAGTGAATTTCAATCATTTAATTACAATTTGTATTCTGTTTTAACATGCATTGTACAGACTCACGTCCTAGATTTGCAACTGACTCTCTGTAGCCATTCTCTCACATGTGAATACCTAAGTATAGTGGGGCTCCACACAAAGCAGCGGTCTGCCTGAACAAATAATTTGGAGGATCCAGGCCCCCTATAGGCATTTCCATATTTATCATAATTTTAACTGATTTCTAATTAATTTGCTTTCTCTTTGTGACTCTGGCTCCAGATTTGAAATCTAAGTTAAACTTGTTTAAAATGATTGTATTAGATCGATTTTATTAGGTTTATAGGCTGCATACTTTGCTTCTAAAAGTTTTTGTCATTTTGGTTGCAACTAGAGAATGAGATAAATTTTCTCTTCCCAGCTGCCAAAGAACACAGAGACATGTGTAGAAGCATCATTGTACCTGGTATGTCTAACAATTTATGTTTGAGAGAAGTCTGGATATGAGAGGCAAAGGCAATGTGAATACTTACAAAACAATGCCTCGGTGCACTTTGGTTGAAGTCAATACTGTTTGAGTGTTAATCCCTCATCCATACAGTTTAGGAAAAAAATATTACAGGTTAAGCCAAAATTTAAACACTAATAATTAAAGATTAAAGCAATCACTTTAACTTACTGCATACGTAATTCCCTGAACTGCCTTTGGCTTCCTTGGTATAAACCTCCTGTAGCTATGGCAATGTATCAAATATGCTGCCAAATTAATCTTATTTGCATACTTTTAACTTTATAGTTTGTACAAATGAATTTTACACTTTCTTTATATAGGAGCTTTTATATAGTGTGTGTCACGAAAGTACTTAAGCACTTCACTAAATTAGTTATGAAAGAAGCAGTCTGAGACATTTGTGCTGAATTGCCACAATAATTATTTTTAGTGTATTACAAGATTTAAATTATGGCCCAAACAGCATAAACATTGTTTAGTGAAATGGTCTCTGTTTCCATCTAATCAACTTGCCATTTCACTGATATTTATTCTGCCACTTTATTGTGACACACTACAACTGTACTAGTTCACCCAGTTGCTTTTGTCCGGGAAATGGTCTGGAAAGAAGAACAGAGATGTTCAGCCACTGAAGAGAAATTAGCATGAGACACTTGATTTGTCAAAGTGTTCATTTCATTTGAACTTCATTTGAACTGTGTCAGTGTGGTTCTTAGTATTTTATGACAAAGAAAGTAATTGTTCACAGTGTATTGGGCTTGCCTTTGAAATAATACCACAAGACTATTGACAAAAGGCTCCACTAACAGCAAAGCTGAGATTAGGTGCTGAGGGTTATTGTCTTGCTATAGTCCCAAAGCTATGTGAAATGTCAGTTAATTGAAAATGGTAATTATCCCACATAACAACATAAACTGTTTCATTCCAGGAAATGTGCTGCTCTTAAATTAATAGCTATTGATCCTGCACCATTTCATGATTCTTCTCCATCCCTTTCTCAAATTATCCAGCCATCAGTCCTTGGGACAAAATCCATTTCACCACTTTTATTGACCAAAGTTTAATGAGTGACCTGGCCTTCCTGTTTAGATAGACTGTAATAGGTCTATCCATCTGCATGCCTGTCAACCAGGCTGATGCTATGTAACCTTCAGGGCATGTTAAACTTTTTACTATTCATGCTTAAAATGAAAACACTTAAGTAATAGTGTCTGATGATTACACTTTTATTAGATTGTGGTAAATTCTAACTAATCACTACAGTTGGCCAAGTACTTTAGAACAGTGCAAGAACATATTTGTTTCAATTTCACATAGTGGTTCCCTTCCATTATGCTTGTGCCCTTTTTGATTTCTTATGAGGAAATGAATGTGTTTTTGTGAAGAAATGTTACATTATTGAACAGTAAACGATAGGTGACACAGGACATCTGTACCACTTAAACCCTATTTTGAAGGCTTACAGAGTATTGAAATATGCACAAACCTTGTGTGTCCCATTGCATGGAAATGAACTGCACCCATGTTGTTCAGTTGATATGAAGAGTTCATAAACAGCTGAACTTGTTTGCATAAATTGTTCAACTCTATATTACAATTATATTGTAATTAATAAAAATCCAGGCATGGTCAGAGAAAATGTATGAATAAAATAGAGCTAGCTTCATGAAATTATTTGCAATTAATAATTCAACCATGTATATATGACAGTACTGAATAGGAGAGAAATGCTATGTCCAAAATCCTTGCTTTACTTTTAATATCCCACAGTTCCAACCAAACTTCTGTTTAAGCATTTTTGTGTTTAAGCTGCCAAATGTTCAAGATTAAGTTTAAATGTAAAAAGTTACAGAATAAGAAATATAAGAATCACAAGTGTTTTCATTATAGTTATGAAGTGCTCAGTGGCTGATCCAGAAAAAAAAAGCTCCTTAAGTAGCATGAGCTGTCCAATTTCTAGGCATTTCAATCAATTACTTTTGTTGAAATTTACTGGAAATATTCAATACATACAAAAATTTCCATTTGAATCTGAAATTTCTTTCCTTAAAAAACCCCTCAAATGTGAATCAGGTTGTTGACCTGCACCTGTTATAGTCTCCTGTTATTATTTATTAAAAGATACGTTTACATTCCAAATGGAAGAGTGAGGTCCGATTAAATCAGCCTCTGGGCAAAGATAATATAAAATTAATTAAAATTATATTACAGCATAAAATACACAATTTGATTTTGATACAACATGCTAGTGTTAGTATTAGTCTTATAACAAGTTAAGGACCAGGGCAGGATCAGACAGGTGTTCAGACAGAGGGTAAAAGAACAGTAGACATAGGGCTTAGATTATATGAAAAAGCAACCTGCTTACTACAGTAGTATAGTAGGTAGCATACTATAGTAAGTTGTATACTTACCTAGTTATACTTAAACACAATGAGGGTACAAAAATGGTGACAAATGATCTTGTTCTGGAATGCTTTGCACCTTGTGTAGTCATCTGTGGGGAATATATGTGTAAGCTATCATTCTGACTTTGTAGCATTTTACATCCCTTTTACTTTCACTTGAAAGTCACATCCTAAAATGTGGAATGAATGAGCAGAGGAGTAAATGGATATGAGCAGCACAGAAATTTAGAATTAAATATGGATGTGAATAATTCCCTTTCCAAGAGCAAAAATTAACTTTTAATGCTATTTTACAAGTCCTGAGTCAGCTATCTGAATCCATATCCTATTTCAGAACATGACCTCACTCATAATTCATCTCACTGGCTAAAAATGACTAAATCTTGTTTCTAATTATTAAAATTTCAGCCTCATCTCTCCTGTGTCACTTTATGTTCAGATTACTTAATCAAGAAGTAAGTGGTGTTTACTCAGAGCTTTTGGAAATTCAAACCACTTATGCAAATTTGTACAGCCTTGAGTCTCAATTCGGATTATTTGAAAATATTTCAATATGTTAGCACATCTTGACATAAAATGCACTCATTAACAAGCCTTGAAGATCAAAGTAATTTGAAGCCTTTTGAGTTTATCTCTTTAAAGCCTGTATTAGCTACTATTTTTTTTCCCAAAAATGTCTAATTTCACATTTAAGTACTAAAAAAATAACATAAATTACAAAGATGAAGATTATAGATGTAGATTACATCTAAATATTGAAATTGCTAAGAAAATATATAAGATAGTAGTAACAATTTAATTCAAATAAAATGCAGACCTATTATAGCAGAACAATAAAGGAAAATTGGCAATCCACAGTCAGTAACAAAAAACATAAAGCATTCAGCCAAACTATGTAAGAGTAGCATGAAATAGATTGGCTTGCAGAAATAAAATTCATGTCAGTGATAAGCATTAACACTGTGATAGTTGCCAGGAATTTAGAATATGTTGCCTTTTGATTGCCTGGTAGTTTAGAGGGGAATTACCAATTACACAAATACTGAACCATACTAGGAATGACTTTCTCCCTTATTTCTCCCTTTAGTTAGCCATTCAGACTTCATCAGCTTTCTTTTTTGGCTTTTGCATCAGACTTCACTAGCTGTGTGTTCTAACTTAATAGGGATCTGCCCTTTTCCCATTTCTTTAAATTGTCTCAAATGAACTGAACTTGGGTTGATAGAACAGTGGATGCCAAGACATAGAATTGCACCAACACCTGTTCTCTTAGGATTTACTCTGTGCAGATGGCCAGCACAGGCACTATGCACTATTTACACCTCATTTAAACTCTACTTTTTTATTTCAATTTCAATATTAGTCAAGCAGAATAAATATTTTAGGAGCATTCAGATATCTAATCCTAAAACATTTAAAGGTACATTATGGGGGGAGGAGGGGGATAAACATCGCTATAATTATTTAAAATTCAGCTTAAATTGAACGCAGATTTTACACTCTTGGGATGGGATCCACAGAGGTATTTAAGAAAATAAAAATGACCATCCTGGCTAAGACCAAAGTTCCATCTAGCCCAGTATCCTGTCTTCTGCCAGTAGCTAATGCCAGATGCCCCAGAGAGATGAACAGAACAGGCAGTTATCAAGTGATCCATACCACGTTGGCCATTCCCAGTGTCAGGCAAACAGAAGCCAGGGGCACTATCCCTGCTAATCCTTGGGCATTTGGCTCTAAATTCCAGGTTCATATTTCACTGTGATCCACAAAACTTCAAAATCTTGTAGGCCCCTCAACTCTTTTTTTACCCATATTTTCAGGGTAAAAGCTCCATAGGCCTTTTTCTTTTCTTCTGAACATGTACATTGAGGCCTTCCTCTAGGACATGGTGTTAAAGATCTCATAAATTTTAGCCCAGTGGTTAAAGCACACATCTGGGATATGGGAGACTGAAGTTCAATTCCCCACGCTCTGCCAGAGTCTTTGTCTCAATTTTTCACAAAAAACATGCCCTGTCTAGTAGGTTATGGACTCTTCTGATGTGCAACTCCTTCCACTCCTCTCCTGTTGAAGCTGAAGCACTGTGGCTAAAAAATGAAAGGGTGACAAGACTCAGAGCCTTTCATCTCCCAAGTCAGTTTCCTAACCACTGACCTACAAAGTCCATTAAATCATTCATTATCTCTCTGGCCCAATGTAAGTGTTTGCCACAGTGGAGCAGCTTCATCAGGAGAGATTGATGGAGTATCACAATATCCCTACAGCTTATTGATTATAGATGGGACTTTAACCACTGGGCTATAAGGTGACCACTAACACCATAGCTTCTTCAGTCGTGTGTAGATTGAAGCAGCTGCCTAACTTATTCCTGTAAGATATGTCTTAGTTGCCTAAGCTGTCTGACTTCCGGTGCCTGTTCCTATTCATGGGTCACTAAGCAGTAATGGGAGGTGCTGCAGCCCAGATTTCAATGGCTATTTCCAACAAAGGGGTGGAGTGCTTAGAACACATTTCTGTCATTAGCACCTTTCATTGGGTATCTTAGATGGCTCACTACTTAGCGTGACTAGATGTGGGGGAATAGGCATGTGAGATTTATTAGATCCTAATTATGCAAACAGTTGTTTACAAACTTAGAATAGCCTTTTAAAATAAGGTAATTTTCTCTTTGGGGATATATTCATTTTCCTTTCATTAATAATTGGAAAATTTATTTTGATAACATGTATTCTTTGTAGGTTCTGTTCCCCTCATCACCATGGTATTGTGAGTGTACTGCTGGAAAAGCTCAAAGTGATGTGACCTACTTAAAGTGTAAAGAACAAAGGTTCACTCCTTTAAACCATGGATCCTAACTTTTCACTTTGGCTACTACATCTTCCTCTCATTGTTGGCCCTATTTCTGTGCCAGCTCCTAATCCTGGAATGGCCATTAATGTATGCAAAGCTCTTTCCTTTCCATCTTCAAAAGAGCCCCGCTTAACCTTTCTCTTGCTTGGTTTCAGCTAGCTAGCAATAAAAATTATACAAAAGCGACAAGGAGTCCTGTGGCACCTTATAGACTAACAGATGTATTGGAGCAAACAGATGTTTTATATCGTGGGCAAAGACCCACTTCGTCAGATGCATACACAAAGTGGGTCTTTGCCCATGAAAGCTTGTTCCAGTACATCTGTTAGTCTATAAGGTGCCACAGGACTCCTTGTTGCTTTTGCAGATCCAGACTAACACAGCTACCCCTCTGATAATAAAAAAAAAATTATTAAACTTTTCTATATTTCCCAGCTATGTTGATTCTGTGTGATTTTAGACATCTTTGTCTGCCTATATGGCTGTCTAATTCCTGTTACCCAAAAAACTCCCACTGGAGACCACCCAAGGTTACACTAGTATGGGTTGATTGATTGAGGAATCAACACTCCACTACATGCATTATATGGTTAAACTAGAGAGGTGCATATAGTGGAGTGTTAATTCCTGAAGGAATGAATGAATGAAGGTGTGTGTGTGTGAGAGAGAGAGAGAGAGAGAGAGGTGCCACTAAAGGTTTAAGAGGAACTAGCTATCTCTCACGCACAAACACACACACAGCCCTTCATTGATTCACTCATTCACACACATTCATTGCTGCTCTCAAGCACTCACACACGCATATGCATTGCAGAAGGAGCGAAGGCATGTAGATCCTGGAGGGTCTGTGTGCTGTTCATAGCTGGGGAGCTGGTCAGGAAAGACACTGGCTGCAGGAAGAGGGGCTTCTCAGAAAGAGGGTTTCTGCTACGTGCTGTCTCCTCTTATTTCCTTTGTGCAACCCTTGTGACTCATCCACATTTGTCACCAGGAAGCATGCCCAGACTTCCCTTGATCCAGCAGAGCAGCAGTGTCTCCTTTGTTTGCTCAGCCTTGCTTGGTCTGATCATCTGGCTCCATGTGCTCAGCCTTGCAGATCCCAGGGGAGAATGCAGTTTACAGCAAATTACAAGCAGAGCGATGGAAGTTACAAAAAGATTACAAAGTTGCAAGGCTCAACAATCACCAAACTTACAGTAGGTTTCTGAACTTATAAAGCAAAGTTGCTCAGAGTTACAAAGTTGCAAGGTTGTAGAAAGATTAGAGTTGCAGATTTTAAAAGGCAATGCAGCTGAAACAATTACAAAGCTTCAGAGAATCCTTTACAAATCATCAGTAATGAAGTGATTTAGAAGACAACTGTTCCCTTTCCCCCAGCAATGCAGTCAGCAGGAGATTTTTTTCAGTCTCTAAGTCATGTATTGGCAGGACCTTATAGTTTAGTGTATTTCCAGAAAATCCATGTATAAAATCAAGTAATGGCACAGGCAGAGGCTTTATGCAACAATTCCCATCTCTTTAAATTTCCCTTTATAGCAGATATATTTAATTTGTTTCAGATACCAGCACTGTGCAAATTCCAGAGTTACAAAAGAAACCTCATTCCTATGCTCAAAATTATGTGCGGAAAAAGGTCAAATGAAATGAACAAAGACTGCAACTCATGAGCTACAGCAACTATTTGTCCCGCAGAATGGTAATTTGCCATTCCTTGTAATAAGTATTGCTTCTTTAGTTGTTGCGAATACAAAATATCCATTGATTTAAATGAGTTACACATGTTTTAATGGAGCAATATAAAGATAGTAAAGAGTTCACAATAGAGAGAACAGGTGGGGTGGGGAGAGTATAAGGTCACAGAAGTAGGGTAGAGAAAAGCCATGTTTGAAAATCAAGGGGAATCGTTTGATTTTTATTTGTAAATGAATGAGACACTAGTAAAAGTGAGCCAAGGATTAGGTTGATTATACACCATGGAATAATGAAAATTAATGGTATTACCCATCAGTTCTGAGTTAGATGGCATATATAACATACCTGTTGCCACTGAAAACTCCCATTGTGGAAGCCACCTACTCTCAGATAACCTTGTTTGTCTCATCAGTCTTATTATTCATCATCATTATTTTGCTTGGAATTCTGAAATATGTGCGCTTTTTCAGTGCTAAATAAAAAGGCCCACTTTTCCAAACTACTTTATATTCAAAGTGTTATCTTATAGAGAGAATTAGATTTATGCCGCTGTATACTATGATAGAATATTAAATAGATTCCATTGAAAGGCTACTTCAGAACCACTTCATTTCCAAAATATCACTGAGACATAAGTTAATTAAATAACATAAATTCTAGGCAAGTGACAGGAAAAGTAATATTTGATATAAATAGTTATACATTCTTACTGAAATGCCTATTTAAAAAGTGTGGTGATATATCATCAGTGTAATTAACAGTCTTTTTATAAGTCCAAGGGGAAGACATATCAAAAGTAGGTTAACTATTCCTAGGCTTGTAAAGTAGAATCATTTTTGTTGCTTGGTAATACTCCTGTAGGGTACAGCTCATTCATAAGCCAGACAGGAAATTTAATGATGTACAATCTAATATTAATTGTGCCTATACTTATGGCTAACAGTAAAGAGTTTGTCATGGGTGGCAGTGTGCCACAGGTATTTAATGTCACATGATTCATAGTAATCACTTGAAGCTCTCAAGTGTATGCTGCTAAAAATAATTCTACTTTTTTTATAACTGCCCTCTAGGGTAGCGAGACTGTGTAGATGTATCTGCACAAGATAGCGGGTAGCAATTGACTCTAGTTAAACACCATCTGTGAGCTAATTTACAAGAGTGAAAAAGTAGTGATAGCCAAATTCATCATTAGAAAGTGTTTTCTTTATCCGGAATTAATTTTTAAAATTATTTTTTCTACCTATAATATCTAGATTTACCGTAATTAACATACAATGAATCTCACAAGGTTCAAGAGTTGCAAGTCAAGAGATGTGTAAATTCTTTTGGGCCAGGTTCTCAAAGGAGTTCAGCTCCCGGTGTCTCCCAGTTAACTATCTATAGGAAGCTGGCAGGTTTTTTAGAGAAGTTTCAAATCCAACAGCTCCCTTTTGAAAACAATGAGCTGAGTGCTCTTGAAACTCTGGCCCTTTGGGAATTCAGTATTGATCTGTAACTCTCATGACAGCAAGATTCCTTGTAGAATTTCAAGCATAATCTGTTACTCACAGCCCTTGTTAGAAATTAGTAGTGCAACACAGGAATACCTAAAAATAATGGAGAAAAGAAGATTAAACTTGTACAGGTTTGTTTTTAACTTGGGCATAGCCATACAGGATTGATTGGTTTGTTCAGCTGGTAAGGATAGGGCTCAAATGTAATAATATTCTAAAACCAAAGGTGTATTCAGCTGATCTAAACCAGTTTGGCACTAAACTGACAAAGTACTTTATAGTCAAATCTGATGTCCATATTAATTCATTTGGCCAATGTAGACAGGGTCTTTCATTTAGAGAGAAGTGTGCAGTTTAAATAAAACAAGCTTGCAGAAATGTTCAAATGCTTGCGTATAGCATAGCTCCAACTGGGGCTCAGCACATATTTGGGTATGCATGGAATTTTTCAAAATGGGCTGTTAGACCCAAATCCCTTTAGCATTCTCTGAGCAGCTATTATTGGCAAAACTGGAGTGAAATTTAAGGTCCAATATTGAAGGTGGAAATAATCCGATGTGGGAGGAACAGGTCAAATTCAGAATGTGTGCTTTTATAACGTGTATAATGGATGTATTTAAAAGACCTTTCAGGCTGTCAAGAGTTGCCAAATAATTTGCACAATGTCATCCTGTGTAATTTGTCACGTCAATTAATAAAACACTGGTTATAATTTGTTCTACAGTATTGTCTGCTACTAGTGTAACTTAAGCCATGCCTCTGCTGCTGATGCTACTGCAGTTATACTGTTATTTATATTCACACTAATTCAGTGAGAGCTAGCATGAGTGTGTGTACATGAGCAAGGCAATCACACCCAACTTGTAGTGTAGACATAGCCTTTAGAACTAGGGTAGACAGACTCTGGGATCAGTTCTGAAAGGACTTTGTCAAAAAAGGGGAAAGGGAGAAACACTCTGGTCTTTATTGATCAAAATGATAGTGGGGTATCAATGTCAATGAGGTTGGACATGTTATTTTCAAATTTTAGCAAATTGTAATTTTAAAAAAATAGGGAAATAGTCTTTGTAGGTATAGAATTGCATGCAATTTGTTTATAAAAAGGGAAATATAATTGATTATCTTAATATGTAGTACAGGAGAACAAGAAAATCTTCAAGTTAAATCACTGTTTGTCTCTAAATACAAATACTTTGTACTGTTGAGTATGCAGTGTTGATTGGTGCATGAATATTTGCAAGTATTTCCACAAATCAGATCCAAAAGCCACAGTGTGCCAAGATACATTGCCTGTCAGTAAATAGATTTGGAGACACAGAAGCAACGTGCACTTCTTTAGCCAAGGGAAGATCCAGAAAGTATTTTAACTCCATCATTCTGATGTCTGAACAGAAGAGGCAGAACAAGGCAGGGGGAGGAACTCTGGAGAGAAATTAAAGGTTATGGCAAAAAGGATCAAAGGATAAAAATCCTGACAATGTAGCTTTCATAGTTTCTTCATAGTAAAAATGTGCCATAAGCACAGGTCTGTTAATCAGTAGCAATTGTCGATTTTTTTTTTTATTTTAAATTCTTGGATGTCTTGTGGTGAATTTAATGTGGGAAGCTTTGAGGGTGTGAACTAATTAAATGGAAATGAGCTCATCTTTCTTGTTCACAAATATACTTTGTATCAGAGTCGTAACTACCTAATTTGGCACTTGAGGCAAGACTGTCCTTGGCGCGGGCAGGGGTGCTGATGTGGTGCAAGGCACGAGTAAAGATAACGTAGTAGCTGTCTTTTCTGCGCCCCCTCAGCTATGTGCCCGAGGCAAGTGCCTCACTTGCCTTGCCCTTGTTACGGCCCTGATTTGTATTAAATTCTTTGTCCATGTGCAAAGCTAGAATATCTATGCATGAATTTCCCACAGGGGTTTAGTATGATTGAATCCCTCCTAGCCTCAATCTATACCAAGGCTATTGCCGCTCCTTCTGCACTCCTCCCGCATAAGGGTTTTCCCAAGAGGATCCACTGATGTCCTGGGTTTGCCTTTTTTCAAAACTAACCTTTCTGGTGTTGAATAAAGCATCACTACAGAACTCGTGTTCCTGACTTATGTCATATGTGATGCTTTCCTTGTGCAGACTTTATATGGCCTGAACACCTCCTCTACAATACTGTGATGATTCCACAGCACTTTTAACCCTGCTTCACCTATGATAACAGAAAGCATTTCCATACTTCAATTACGCACCTACACTTTATTGATATTTGTATTACATATTTTAGCTTATGCTGTTGGTAAGTAGAGGACTTTGTGTTTCATAATAAATATATGGGGAAGGTATAGAAATACCACTTTAATGTACAAAGGTATACAAAAACAATTTATCTTACTTCTGGTAACATAAATTAAAACTCTCAAATGTAATTAATGAGGAGAACAATGGTGGGGCAATATAGATTTCTCTTGTTGGGACACCAAGTGTGACGTGTTCCAGTATGATTCTTACAATAGTTGAAGGAAGAGATTGTGTTTAGATGACTGGCAAGGAAACAGTATAATATAATTACACACATACTTTATGTATGTACTCTGTCAGTGTGAATTTATTAATAAAATTACTGTTAATTGTTTGTCTGAAAGGTTCTTTAATATAGTAGGGGAAAGGAGACATTTTAGTTATATCATAACTTGGGACCAGTTTCTAAAGGGTTACTTCTGAATAACAAATCTTTAAAATACATAAGAAATTGCCTAATTTTTATGTCATGTTCTAATGCGGGATGGGGAAACTTTTTTGGGATGGGGGCCGCTGGCCCACCAAAAAATCAGTTGGGAGAGCTGCACACAAGTGAGAAGCAAAGTGAGAAGCCCCTGACTGAAAAGGAAGAAGACACTCCTCACATTTCCCTCGCACACCAATGGCCCCAGGTTAGTAGATTTTGTATGCTCCAGCCTGTGGGTGAGTGGCAAGGGGGCTAGAATGCCTGCATGGGCTCCCCCTAAGCCTTGAGGACCTGATCTAGACAACCAGGAGGCCACATTCCCCACATCTGTTCTAATCAATTCCTAGAATTGGAAGAGGTTTTTAGCAGAGATTAACCAATTGGCATATTAGTTCTAGCTTGCTGTTTTACACATTTTCTTCCTATTGCTGATGCTGTAATATGCCACAAACTGCACATCCTATCATTACAGCATCAAGAGGTTTAGTCACTACATTTTTTTCAGATTTTTCAAGAGAAAAATCAATCTAAGATAATCCACTATCATCAAGTAGCAATACTATTCTTTTCACTCTACTGAGTTTATACATTCCAGTTCTGTTTGTGAAGGATTTACTATACTTGGCTACATTGGCTCAGAAATTGGACCAAATATTTGCCAATAACCACAATGAGTCTGGAATTGTTCTTCCTATTTGAAAAGACTCAGATAAGAGCATCTTCCTTGTAGACCTTGGTCAATAGACTGGCTTCTTTTTGGAGTCTATCCCCTTCTGCTCTCTCACCCTACATATTTTAAATGGAAATCCAGCACATATGGCACCCACTCTGTTGTAGAGCCTTCCAACCCAATCCAACCCAACCTGATTGAACCAGATTATTTGAGTAAGGTTGGATTTGAAAACAACCCTCATACTCTTGGGTTAAGTAGTCTATGATCACCTCCTATTTCCTATGGGTTCAGTGCAACAGTGGCTGTATGCACTGCCCCTGCTGGCACCTCGGCTGTGGTTCACTGAGAGCAGTGAAATCACAGCACCCTTCACTCTACAGTGCAAAAAAGGCAGCAGAAGCAATTAGCTGGGGTGAATACAGCTGCAGCTCCACTGACTCTACAGGCAGGGGGCAGCCAGAAATGGATAGCAGGAACAAGGTGTGGGGAGTAGAAAGCTACGTCCAAAGGAGGTAGCAGTGGCAGCACTGAGACAGGTTCAGGGGAAATAGCCTGGTGGGAGTGGAAACCAGCTGCCTCTTGGTTGTGTGACATTGGGCTAGGGTTAAAAGGGGCTGCGATACAGGAAGGGAATTGAACTATGGGAGAGAGCTTGGGAGGTAACTTACCCTGATGACTCCATGGAGGAAACAAAGTAAAGAAAATGGAGTCTGCACTGCCACTAGACCCTTCCAACTGAAACCAACTACAGATTGTACCTCCCGCATCCGGCACACTCAGGACCTGACTGGTTCCGAACAAGGGGATTTATCTTAGAAAAGAGGAGACTAAGAGGGAGGAGGAGGGGCGATATGATAGAGGTCAATAAAATCATTACTGGAGTGAAAACAGTAAATAAGGAAAAGTTGTTTATTGTTCCATAACAAAAGAACTTGCGGTCACCAAAGGAAATTTATAGGTAGCAGGTTTAAAACAAACAAAAGGAAGTTTTGCTTCACACAGCACATGATTGGCCTGTGAAACTCCTTGCCAGAGGATGTGAGGAAGACCAGGACTTTAGCAGGGTTCAAGAAAGAACTAGATAAATGAATTGAGGTTAGGTCCATCAATGGCTTTTAGCCAGGATGGGTAGGAATGGTGTCTCTAGCCTCTGTTAGAGGCTGGGAATGGGTGGTGTGAGAGGGATCCCTGTTCTGTTCACCAGGGGCATCTGGTATGGGCTGCTGTCGGCAGACAGGATACTGGACTAGATGGACCTTTGATCTGACCCAGTATGGCCATTCTTATGTTCTTATGTAAGGGGATTTTCCAAATGAGGGGCAGTCCCTCCCAACATGGCTTATTCTGGCCCCGGCTAGGATTCCAGCCAAGCCCTGCTACTACTTGCCCAGCTATGGCTCCCCAGGCTGGAACTCCATGACTGCTGGGGCTCTTCGGCTGCCACAGCTTCTGGGGCTCCGTGGCTGCTGTGGCTACTGGGATTGAGGTTCCGCAGCTGCTGAGATGCAGCAGCCACTGCCAGCCCTCTGCTACTGCCAGCAACAGGGGCCAGAACTCCCTGCTGCACCCCCATCCTCTCCTCACTTCCACTTCTGTTCCTTCCTCTCAACACGGGACTCCTGGCTGTGTCACGCCCGTCCTCCCCCACTCCTGCCCTGCATCCCAACCTCCTTATAGCTGGACTCTGTGATCCAGCAACACCTGTGGTCCTTCCGGACCATGGATGTTGCCAGACCACAGAGTCTTGGTTAAGGGAGATATATCCTGTACAAGTGGGACCTCTCTGGTCTGGCACCCTTGGGACTTGAATGGCCCTGAACCACAGAGTTTGCTGGACCAGGGGAGGTCAAGATTCACCTCCGGCCTTGCTCCCCACTGCCGGCCCCATTGCCAACACAGCCATCCCTACTGGGCCCACACTTCTCACCACTAGGGGTGCCAGTACAGCTGCTCTCCCAGCCTCCACTTCTGTTCCTCCAGCCAGACTGGAATTCCACTTCTCACTCTGCTGGCCCCTGTTGGCTGGGGTGGCACTCCTGCATGCTGGCCCCACTGCTTTCAGCCTGGACGGGGCTACATTTCCAGCTGTGCCTGCCCAGCTAGGGCCTTGTCTGGGCTGGTGTGTTCCTAGGTGCCAGCCCTACTGTCTTTGTCCCAGGTAGAGATGTGCTCCCAAGCCTGGCTGTGCTCCCTGCTGCTGATCCCAGCCAGGGGTGTGCTACCCCCCACACCAGCCTTGCTGCTGCTGGGGCTGCACTCTCCACCAGTAGTCCAGCCCCTAAAGCTGGCCAGCTGAGGTTCTCTGGTCCAGCAATATCCGTGGTCCTGCACTTTGCCGGATGAGAGAATCCTGGATTTTAGCGGTTTAATGTGTACAAGTGTGAGGATTGGGCTGGGTATAAGCCCAATTTGACACAGTTTTATTTGGGGTCAGATTGGCTCTGGTCAAATCATATTCAGGTCAGGCTTTGAAATTTGACCTGAGTCTTGAGATCTCTAGGGTCCTGAGTCCTAATGTGTTGTGCCTTAACGTTACAAATTTCTTAATAGGTAACCTCAGAATATTCAAGATTTCACAATTTGAGTGTTCACGTCAGAGCACATTCTGAGATGCAAGTAGCAGGAAAGCCACAGAATGCTGGCAGAAGGGTGCCGTGTAGAAAGACAGTCAAAGCAGCTGGGTTTGCCTTGAATGGAAATGGAAAGAAAGGTGCAACAAAAGATAACCCTCCTCACCTCACCTCACCTCACCTCACCTCACCTCACCTCACCTCACCTCACCTCACCATGCCTTTGAGACATGCAGATAAGTAACAGTAGATAAGATGTAATTTAATATTATTATTAGGAATCGTCATTCAGGTCACACTTTCAAGCTTTGCTCCCCAACTATGAGGTTCAGAAACTTGTTTTTTTTACAGGAAGTCCCCGGGTTACGTACAAGATAGGGACTGTAGGTTTGTTCTTAAGTTGAATTTGTATGTAAGTCGGAACTGGTACATATTGTAGGGGAAACTCTAGCCAAACATTTCTCCAGAGCTCAGTTTTATTCTCCCACACCTCACTTTCCTCAGTCCTTTATTCTCAAGCTGAGGTGTCTGCTGAGAAAAGCCGCTCCGTGTCTCCCTGGTCTGCTGGGGGGGGGGGCCCTAGCTTCGCGTCTCCCTGGTCTGCTGGGGGGAAGCAGCTAGTGCGGGGTTGCCTCACCCCGTTTGTAAGTAGGGATCCGATGTAAGTCGGATCCATGTAACCCGGGGACTGCCTGTACTTTCCCCCTGCCATGAAATCAGCTGATAGTATTGCATATTTACTTAACTCCAGGAGATGGGGCTTTAAAAATAACATCAATTAACTGCACAATGATCTTGTAAGTATTGACAACACTGGGTGGCAAATAAAGTTCTAAGGTATCATAGGAAAATATTGAGGAACAAATTGTGGCTAGCTGTACATAAAAAATGAAGGTCTCAAGAAACTGTGGGCTATTCTTCCAGTCTTAAACCACACAGTCCTAGTTTTGGAAAAGTTTGTCCCTCTCTGATACCAAACATGGAGATGTCCAGTATCATCATGAATTATACCATTTTGCAGAGCTTGTTGCTTCATACCTGCTGGCATGACCTTTTATCCATGTCATGCCAATGGGAGTGGGGTTCCACAGGTGGGGGCAGGCTCAGGCCATTCTGAAAGTCCCTGAATATCTGATATTCTAGGGAATTCTTCAGTAGATACCCTGCAAGGACCATTCCCTCCCATGGTGCCTCCTTTTGTGAAGTGAGCAGAATCCAGGCCTCTGTGGTTGGGAGCAAGGATTCTTAAACATAGCACCACCATAGTACGTGGAGCTGGTGCCTAGATGGTGAGGAGATTGTGTCCATCAAAAAGGTGTAACAGTATTGTGCTCCCCTTTTGTTTTTGCAAATACTATTCTTTTCTCAGGCATGGTGCCTCTGGAGGTTGTTGCTGTGTGGTATGCCTCCGTACCATATTCCTAAATTACCCTGTCATTTAACTTTCACAGCCTGGCCCTGGCCCTGAATCAGATGGTTCCCCAAGTTGTATCCTTGGCTGACCACCACTCTATGATAGAGTGCCAATTAAATTCCCATTGGGCAGTCAGTCTAAGTGCAGGACATTTAGCTAACAGAACACTGTTTTGTAACAGCAGCCAAGTATGATTAGTGTTGTTGTTAATGTTATTCCAGGAATTAGTAACGTTTGGCTTCTATTTTCTGTAAACAATGAAAAAAATCTTGTCTGTTCAGCTTCCACTGAATGACGTACACCACTTTAGAAAGTTGAATCTGTCTGCTCACCCTGCAGATTTCTGCTATGCAAAAAGCACTGCAGCTTTCTAATGGGAAAATGCAATCACTTCTTGTACCACAAGCAATCTCTGAATAGCATCAATTCTGGGTTTGTATCTCATGGATTAAGATGTCTTTTTGTTCATGAAATCCATGTCTCTCACATTTGTGGTATTTATTCTTCTTATCCCTCATAGATTATACCATTTAGAAATGTACATTCATTGTTTGTTACTGTAGGAACACAAGTTGTCTTCACTAAGAACATGTCTGCAACGGGCGACCAGAAAAGCTCCTGTCATATTAAAGAGCACAGTAAATTGTTGTGATATATAATTTGACTTAACACGCGATAGCTGAAGAAATGCAAATGTTTCCATGATGTGATGTTTACAATTGTGGCATAATTTGCATAGCAAGGAGAGTTTCTGGAGCACCTTTAGGCTCAGTTACGTTGAACAGTAGTGAAATGGAAGATATTATATAGTCATATTTAGCAACTGCTAGCCATCTTAAACGTAGCCAGAAACTGAGGAATTATTGTTCCTGCCATAGATCTTGACCACAGTCACTGAGGAACCCTCCGAATACTGGACTGTGCTGGCTCTTGGAATACTCTTCATGGACTCTGAGGTGGGTTCCCAGGTCTCATGATACCAAGAGTTCTGAGCTTCTTCTTGGTCCCATTCCCATACTTACTGCATGCATCTGAGAAGAGTACAGGCAGGGATTAGGATTCCTGGGATAGATATACCTCGGGTCCAGCACAATACCAGTTCCCCTCCTTGATCCTATTGAATGCTCTGGGGAATTACTCCAGTGTCCAGATCTACATGACTGAGGCCTTGCATGAGGAAGATCCACCAGCAATGAACCTTCTCATGCTCTTACCAGGAAACCAGTGACACAGTACCAATCAGCCTTTGAATTCTCAAGAATAGGATTTTGCCTCCACTTGCTGTGGAGCCAAAGCCTGTCCTGTTGCTTCAGTACTAATCTTGGAAGCTCATTCTCTTGACTACTCTTCACACATTTTCCACATCACACCAGGTTATGAGGTCCTGATACCAGAGGTGCCCTTCCTGGTACCAGATAACCCTAAGGCATATCATATGCCAGATAACCCTAAGGCATATCAGAAGAATGGCAGCTTCTCTGGATAGTGTAACTAGTACAGGAAAATACCCACAAACAGATGAAAATGCAAGGAATTTCAGTCCTTGAAAATAACTGAAATTTTACTTTGCAAACATTTCTGAGAAAGACTCCTATCCACTGCTTTTCAAGATTCTTCAGAACAGGGACTTTATCTTCAGAACTTCTCCAGTGTCTAGCCAGTATTAATATAAGCTCTACTGATATAAAATTATAAAGAAAAAGAAAAGCCCTAAGTACAGACTGTACCCTAACAGATCAGCAAGAGTACAGATTCTCGTTGACGGAGTCTCATTTTTATGTGAGTTGCCTCACCCACTGTGTGGATAAATAGTCAAACCACAGAACCATGAAATGGATAAATACAGTCAAAATACATATGCATCCACCTATCTGAATTCCAGGCCACTGGCAATATATATTCACAGCACTAGCTTTTTAAAGTAGTGTTTATCATTTTTTTCATAGTTGTTTAGTAGTCATTTACAACTAGTCTCCTAGGTGCAATAGTGTTTGGCAATGGTCCTGTAAATATCATAAATGGAAACGTGTTCAGCTGAGTGACAGAAACGTGTCATTTTTAGTGCATGCTGTGTTCTGTGGAAAGTTAGAGAACACAAAACCAGAATCAGGTGAAAGTTTTGCCTTAATGTTGGGTTACATTACAAATATGAAACTTGGTTTGGGTTCATTGACATGTTTATGAGCTAATCCTGACCTGGGTTGATTTATAATTTTAAATTCAAGAGGTAGAAATCTATGTCAGCCAAGTTTGTGTGTAGGAGGTCGGGGTGGTTCCAAGTACATTGGAACAATTAAACATAGAACTATTGCATGCAGGAATGCTACGTCTAGACTGGCATGATTTTTTGCAAATGCTTTTAACGGAAAACTTTTCCGTTAAAAGCATTTGCGGAAAAGAGCATCTAGAGTGGCACAGATGCTTTTCCGCAAAATCACTTTTTGCAGAAAAGTGTCCATGCCATCTAGACGTGCTTTTCCACAAAAAAGCCCCAATCACCATTTTCACGATCGGGGCTTTTCTGTGCAAAACAAATCTGAGCTGTCTACACTGGCCCTTTTGTGCAAAAGCTTTGCGCAAAAGGACTTTTGCCCGAACGGGAGCAGCATAGTATTTCCGCAAGAAGCACTGATTTCTTACAGTGCAGGTGCTTTGGCAGAAAAACTTGCCATTTAGACACAGCCGAAGTGATTTTTGGCCCAATGGTAGAGATGGACAAACTGGTGCAGAATGAAATAAGGCAGAGCAGCTCAGAGATATCTGTCAATATCTGTGGAGGCTTAAAAACATGGGAACATTAGACTTTGTTCTTATGGATTTCATTTTAATTGGGTTCTCTTCCCTCCCACACCATCAGTATTATAATAGCCTGCTATCTTGTGGTCCTCCACCAGCTGCCTTCCCATTGCATGGCCATGACTTAGAACTCAGCCCCCAAGTAATAGTTGGAGTGAGGCTGAAGTTGGGGAAATGCAACTGCATTTCCCTATACTGTTTATTCACTGTCCCTACTATCTCTGCTCTGTATGGTTAAAGCTCTTCTGCCTTCTGTGTCATGGAAGGCAGACTTTTGACTTATAAAAGAAACCAGAGGATTCATCTATGGACCTCAGAATTTTATAATGGAACACACCACATTTTCTCCTGCACTGATCATTATCTTTGCTGGAGAATGCTGAAGCTGGTTTTAATTACTGCTTCAACAACAAGGGTTGTGGGAGGAAATACACCTCTTCTCAGGGATGAGGTTAACACCAGTATTCCCATGTGCGCTTCTGCAGCCACTCAGAAGAGATTCAAATGCCACCCAGCTGATGAGCAGAGTGTCCACTTGTTGTATTGTTTCTACTGGTGGTGCACCCACAGGCTAGATGCACATAAAAAGTATTCCACACAGGGATGGAAAAAAAACACACACATGGATGGAAGAGACAAGAAGGAATATTGGTCAACATCCTAGAGCAGCAGAGATTGCCTGTCAACAGCTGGGAGCACCAGCTCTGGGATAGGAGGGTAACATAAGGATGGCCTTCCCCTTACGCCCCTGCTCAAAAAGTAAGGACACTCCTTTTGAGACTGTCTACACTGCAGCAGCGAGCAAGCTTCTCAGCCTCAAAGGGCAGATTCACACTAGGAGGGTTCAAACTGGCTGAACGTAGCCGTGTGGACATTGCAGCTCGGGATGAAGTTCAGGCTCCATGTTCTTTAACAAAGGAGACAAAGGTGGAGGTTGCTCCGGGACTCGGGAATTCAAAAGGGCCCGGGTTTCTCGGACACAGTGAGGGAGGGGCATAGGAGGTGGAAGAGTGGAGGCATGGCCTCAGGAAAGAGGTGGAGTGGAGGTGGAGTCTTGGGGAAGGGGCAGGGCAAGGTTGGGAAAAACGTATTTGGTTTTGTGCCATTAGAAAGTTGGCAATCTTACTCTCAGGATGAGTCAAAATCTGGCTCTCCATTTCCTCACAATGGGCCTTCAGGCAATGGTCATCTGAGAAGTTCCAGTCTTTTCTCAGTCCTTTCCTCAGGAACTCTTTCTTGGTCTTCCAGCTAGTGAGCTGCTGTGTTCCCTTTTAATGCCCCTCCTTCAGTTTGTACATAACTTGCTGGTATGGCAGGACAGAGCTGTCTGAGTCCAGAGCAGATCCTTAACCCATTGTTATCAAGTAGGGACTTTATAGCTAGTCATACTTTGTAATGCTGATTATTTCCTGATTTCTATAGTTATGCTTGATCCTCCACTGCACTGAGAAACTGGGAATGTGTTTTGTTCATTTATAAAATGAGACACTAGTTCCTTTTCTCCATTTTTTTCTTTTCTAAATCAGGTTACTTTGAGAGTAATCTCCTAAATTTTACTTCAGAATTTGATATTCTACAAAATCCACATGCTTTCCATTCACACTGTGCTGGGTAAATGACCTTTGCCTTTTCACTGATTTAGCTTTTACTTTTGAGCATCATGTATCAAATTTGTTAAATTTACTTTTTACCGGCTTAAAATGTGTCAAGGAAATGTGCATATTTACAATACTGGCTGTGACAACTCCGAGAGAAGTCAGTCAAGTATTCTCTGTGTCCATGAAAAATGTTATGTTGTTAAGTCAAAACCAAAATGTAAAACTGAACATACTGTGTTTTAATAATATTACCTCCGTCTTTTCACACCAATGCTTGGGATTTTAATAATACAGCTTCAACTGGAGTTGGTGAAAAAGTAATACAGAAAAAATGAAGGAAATTCAGAGTATAGATTGTAAATCTTTGCCCCCTGCTTTTAGGATTTGGGTCAACATATAGTTCAAAATCTTGTAGTGACAATAGTGACCTAATTGTCATATCACGTGTGATTCCTACAATAGGAAAGGGCAGCCTGTTTTGCTAAAAATCCAGACATCCCCAGGATCTGCAAATAAGGATGTTGAATCAAGCATACTAGAGTGTGGGTTCTGGTTCCAGCTCTATTGCTTGTGAGAGAGGAAAAACATAAAATGTTTGTTTTTACTTTGAATTTCATTTTCTGCTCTCATGCACCTAGGCCAGCTCTCTGATCTCATTTCAAAAACATGTATCAGTGATGAGGGTCAACATGGGTTTCTGGTCTTGGTAAGGCTCTTTACTGCCTTGAATTAGAATTAAAGCTCAGGGGGAGAATTTGAGGGAAGAAAAAGCTGCACTTGTATAGTAAATGAAGCCAGCCCTGACCCCTGAAGCACGAAAGAGCAAAGGAATGGGGAGAGAGCTAAAAGAAAAACGGCAAAGAGGACTAAAGGAGAGGTTTAATACAAATAAATAGCACAGCTGACTCATGGTAGTATTGTTTTCCCTTGTTTTACAGGAACAGTAATCTGCCTATAGGGACATTTTAAAAGCAATTGCAAAGCAGTGTCTGCATTGCTGCCTTTGGCCTGACCTATTGCTTAGGTTTTGTCATTTGTATTTTCATTGGCATCACAGCTGAGGCTGTGTTGTTTGCTGCTCTCATTGCTCTGGCTGTTATTAACCTCTTAACACTAATATGTGTGTTCCTCTATGTTTTACAGCAGCAGGTTCTTTTTTATATTATAAAGAAAGTCAGATAGCAATATTCTTATAAGTGTATGATACCCTTACAATAGCAGATAGAGATTATCCAGAGATATACTTCAACATCCAAAACAGCAGGAGCTCCAGTACTTCTCAATGTTAAAAAACCCACAATAATAATTTACTAATCAAAATAACAGTAATTGTGTACTTACACCATCATCTGCCAAGCACTTTAAGCCCCATTGTATAGTTTTATAAAATAAATTTAGTAATTTAAACTAATAGGTACCTCTTGTGGAAACAGATAGATGGAAAAATAGAAATGTCTCCAAGTTTAAGAGTGTAGTAGCAGTCACAAGAAATCTGGGAGCAGGAAGTATGGTTCCTAATTCTTCCTCAGAAAAACAAGGGACAGGATATGAATTTTTTTTCATTTCAGCAAAAACTACAATTTCAGCACTAGTTAATATTTTGAGTCCTTATTAATGAGGACTATTCACTATTCCTGTGGGATCCGTAACACAGGAAGTCATTAAGACCAAAAATGAACCACACAATTCAAAAAGTGATTGGCTATTTATATGGATATTAATAAGATCTAGAGGTGTTATAACTAATGATAAATTTTGAAAGACTAATTAATACTCATGTTTAAGGATATAAGTCAAGGTCTTATTATAAGAAATCAGAATGGGACTTAATATGGGGCAGATTACCTCATGTCTGCTTAATGTGGAACTCTTATAGCTTCCTGTGAGGCATATATTGGAGACAGATACTCAATTAGATGAAGTTTGGGTCTAATCTAGCTTTACAATTCCCATGTTCCTTTCTTTTGTTTTCCCTTTCCTAATTGTTTTAATTACAGGCAGTCCCCGCCTTACGCGGATGTGACTTACGTCGGATCCGCACTTAAAAACGGGGCTTTTCTCGCCCCGGAGCTCATGGGCGGCGGGTCGCCACCCGTGTCCTCCGGGGCAAGAAAAGCTTCTCCCGGTCTCCCTGGTCTGCAGGGGGGGTCCAGCAAAGCCGCTGGACCCCCCCAGAACCAGGGACACTTGAGCTAAGCCGCCGCCTGGGCGGCTTTGCTCCCGGGCAAACGAGCAAAGCCGTCCAGGCGGTGGCTTTGCTCGGGTGTCCCTGGTCTGCTTTGGGGGTCCAGCGGCTTTGATGGACCCCCCCCCAGCAGACCAGGGGGACAGGAGCAAAGCCTTGGAGCACGCCCGCAGCGGGACAGCCCGGGCGCACTTGAGCTGTCCCCCTGCGGGCGTGCTGCACTGCTTTGCTCTCCGTCTCCCTGGTCTGCAGGGAGATGGGGAGCAAAGCCTTGGAGCATGCCCACAGCAGGACAGTCCAAGTGCACTTGGGCTGTCCCACTGTGGGCGTGCTCCGCGTCTTTGCTCCCCATCTCCCTGGTCTGACCAGCAGACCAGGGAGATGGGGAGCAAAGCCTCGGAGCACGCCAGCAGTGGGACAGCCGCGGCGCGCCTGGACTGTCCCGCTGCCCGCGTACTCTGCGGTTTTGCTCCGGGTCTCCCAGGTCAGCAGACCAGGGAGACGGAGCAAAGCCGTGGAGGACTTGGGCGGTCCCGCCACCCCTGTCTCCCTGGTCTGCTGAGGGCCGGGTTGCAGCTAGTGCCTCCCCCAGCAGACCAGGCTTTTCTTGCCTACCCCTGGGGTAGAGCAGCTGGGGGCTGCCGGGTTGGTCCCGCAGCACCGCTCTGGACCAACCGGGCAGCACCCCAGCTGCTCTGCCCCAGGCGTCCTGATTCAGCCGCTGCTGGTCACTTTCAGCAGCGGCTGAATCAGGATGCCTGGGGCACAGCAGCTGGGGTGCTGCTGGGTTGCTCCAGTAGCGTGGAGGAGCCGCGCTACTGAAGCAACCCAACAGCACCCCAGCTGCTCTGCCCCAGGTGTCCCCAAGTCAGCCGCTGCTGAAACTGACTAGCGACTGACTACCGGAAGCCCGAGGCAGAGTTGCTCTGCCCCAGGTTTCCTGGAATCAGCCGCTGATCAGTTTCAGCAGCAGCTGACTTGGGGACGCCTGGGTTTCTTAAGTTGAATCTGTATGTAAGTCAGAACTGGCATCCAGATTCAGCCGCGGTTGAAACTGATCAGTTTCAGCAGCGGCTGACGCCAGTTCCGACTTACATACAGATTAAACTTAAGAACAAACCTACAGTCCCTATCTTGTATGTAACCCGGGGACTGCCTGTATATATGCATTATACTACAGTACTACTTTTGTTTACTATGTTAATTAAATATATTATTTGGAAGTTTTTGCATCTGCTTTTTGAAAAGATTCCAAAAGTAGTCGCATAACCAGCATTCATACTGTATGTACTCAAATTCTTGGAAACAAAGGGTATGTCTACACTACATTACTAATTCGAACTAACTTAATTCGAATTAGTTAATTTGAACTAAGCTAATTCGAACGAGTGCATCTAGACCTAAAAACTAGTTCGAATTAGCATTTTGCTAATTCGAACTAGCATGTCCACATTGAGTGGACCCTGAACCGAGGTTAAGAATGGCCGGAAGCAGTGCCGGCAGGGCATCAGGTTAGGACTTAGAGCGTGGAGCTGCTGTCTCAGGCTAGCCGAGGGCTGTGCTTAAAGGGACCCGACCCCCACCCCAGACAGACAATTGTCAGGGGTTCCCCGCTTGCAAAGCAGTCCAGTCTTGGAGTGCCCTGAGTGCCCATACTCGGCACATCACAGCACTTGGCCATCAGCCCGGCTGCACTTGCTGCAGGCTGCCATCTGGGAGGGTACTTGGGGGGCTGCAGGAGAGCTTCCACCCCAAGGAACCTGAAGAGCCATCCCAGTCCTCCCCATCGGGGGCTCATACCCCATTCCTCCCTCACCTCCTTTCACTTACCCTTCCCTAGCCCCCCTTCCTGATGTACACAATAAAGGACACGTGTGTTCAAAAATAGAAACTCTCTTTATTGAAAAAAATGGGGGAGACTGGGAAAAGGAGGTGGGAGAGGGGAAGAGAGAGAGTGGGAGAGGGGAGGGCAACTAAAATGATCAGGGGTTTGGAACAGGTCCCATATGAAGAGAGGCTAATGAGACTGGGACTTTTCAGCTTAGAAAAGAGGAGACTGAGGGGGATATGATAGAGGTCTATAAAAGCATGAGTGGTGTGGAGAGGGTGCATCAAGAAAAGTTCTTCATTAGTTCCCATAATAGAAGGACTAGAGGACACCAAATGAAATGAATGGGTAGCAGGCTTCAAACTAATAAGAGAAAGTTCTTCTTCACAAAGCAAATAGTCAACCTGTGGAACTCCTTGCTGCAGGAGGCTGTGAAGGCTAGAACTAGAACAGAGTTTAAAGAGAAGTGAGATCAAGTCATGGAGGTTGGGTCCATGGAGTGGTATTAGCCAGGGGGTAGAAATGGTGTCCCTGGCCTCTGTTTGTGGAAGGCTGGAGATGGATGGCACGAGACAAATGGCTTGGTCATTGTCTTCGGTCCATCCCCTCCAGGGTACCTAGTGTTGGCCGCTGTCGGCAGACAGGCTGCTGGGCTAGATGGACCTTTGGTCTGACCCAGTATGGCCATTCTTATGTTTGTATGTTCTAAGCTCAGGGCTCAGGGTTGGGGTCTCACTCGACCACCTTGATTTTCATGCAAACCTGCTCTTGGATGGCCAGGCTGGCAGCTATCCTGCCCTAGACGGCCACTTTCCTGTGCCTAGTGCGGAGGTCGTGGACGTTGGAGGCTTCCCCCGAAACCTCGATGAGGTTCACAATGTCTGCACTTAGACCAGGTGGGCACCTACCTCCTGCAGCCCCGGGCAGGCTCCTGGGAGCTGCCATTCTGGTCCCAGGAAGAGGCGGAGGGCTGGGTGGCAGCGGGTGGCTCGCTCGTGCCGTGCCAGGTGCAGGGTCTGCTGGCTGGGTGCTGGCAGGCTTGCACCTGGCACGGGCACCGAAGCCAGACCATGCCCCTTTAAGGGTTCCGGGGCCGGGAGGGGGGCAGAAGAGTTTCCCTGGTGGTACCCAGAGTGGCCACCAGGGAAAGCTGGGGAGAGCTAGCCTCCCACTAGTTCGAATTAAGTGGCTACACAGCCCTTAATTCGAACTAGTTAATTCGAACTAGGCATTAGTCCTCGTGGAATGAGGTTTACCTAGTTCAAATTAAGCGCTCTGCTAGTTCGAATTAAGTTCGAACTAGTGGTTTGCATGTGTAGCTCCTATCAAAGTTAATTCGAACTAACGTCTGTTAGTTCGAATTAACTATTTGAACTAACATCTGTTAGTTTGAATTAACTTTGTAGTGTAGACATACCCAAAGGGATGTATACTTTCAGTCCTCTCCCTGAATTTTCTTGGGCTTCTTTAGTGTATGTCTACACTGCACGGCTATTTAGCTACCTTGCATCTGCACAAGCCACCTGTAATTTTTAAATATTTTTCGAAATAATGGGTGTGCAATTTTGCCATCCTTGTAATCCTTGTTGGACGAGGGTTAAGGGATGGCTTGAAGCAGTGCATTATTTCTAAATTTGGTGCTGTGTAGACATACCAAATTTCAAAATAAGCTATTTTGAAATAGATTCGAAATAAGATACACAATTTGCGTAGCATAAATTGTGTATCTTATTTCGAGTTTAAGGCATTGTGCACCCTTAGATGTAAGAAATTTTATTAGTGCTTTATTTTTGCAACACTAATTAACATCTATCAAATAGAATGGTAATTATTATCTTTACTAGCCAATTAGCCCGTCATAAGACGAGATTTTCAGGTCTCTCCTCCACGTCTTCTCTGAGCCTCCGGTCTCTTGCTCCGTCTCTCTCTCTGTCTCCTCTTCCTACTGCCTCCCCCTCTCTCTCTCTCAGCTCTCCTCCTGCCTCTCTCTCTCTCTCTCTCTTTCTCTTCTCCTCCCCCTCCTGCCTCTCACTCGGGAGACCGCAGAGCCCAAATGGCCGTTTGGGCCCCGCATTTCCCATGCAGCAAGGGCTGCCCAGAGGGAACAGCCAGCATTTCAGCATTACAGAGTCACAGACATTGGGCTACTATATATATGATTTTCTAAGGGCTTGTCTATGCAAACATTTGGTTCACAGCAAGCTGGGGGGTAAATCTACCCCATGCTAGCCTGCAGAGCCTTGTATGTCAGTGTGCTGGGATTCACTTTTGTCTTGCTATGATGGGAGTAAATCAAAGCACATTAGAAAACTGTTCATGTACAGCAGCAGAATCCACTTGGTGTATGGCAAGATAGCATGGGGCAGGCTGGATATACCATTGCAGCAAACTCTTTAAATAGACAAAGTCTGTGTCACCTTTTCATTTCTCTTCCTACACCAGAGCATTCACATTCCTAGCATACTTACATACCATGGCCACTGTATTCCTAGCCTAAAAAGAACAGACAGACAGGAACCCTCCAGTGCAGCAGCCTATCAATCCCTCTATAGAAGAGTCAATGACAAGCTTTGTGTTATAGTTCTTTCTGAATCTCTCTCTGGCATTCTATCATGCCTGGATAGTCTATGAATCAAGGAATTGAGAACTGAACTTGCATTTTGCTCATGAAAAAGCAGTGCAATGGGTCAGCCTCACTGGACTTCAGTTTATATTTCTGTGGTTTTATTATATATTATTGAAACTTATTATTAGGAAAACACTCAAGTTAGTACAAAAAGCAGTTGTGAACAGTGTTACTCAGTTTACATCCCTCCTAAGATCATCTTTTCCCATTCTCTTTTCACCCTTGCACTCTTTTTTTTTTTCCAGTTAAAATAGTCTTTCTTTTGTTGACTTTCATTAGGTTAATTTCTACGGGATCTTACATTGATACTTGACTATAAAATGTAAGAAAACAACCAAAAATGTAGGATTTAAAAGGAACACCACTAATGTTCCCTCTATTTTTGCCATCCACATGCAGAATACATTTTGTTATTTACACCAAAGTATGTGTGGATGTGCACTACTAGTAGAAACACATGCTGCCAGGTGCTGCCAGCTGTGGACATTCCACTGATCAGATGGGTGGCATTTGAATCTCTCCAGGGTGGCTGGTAAAGTACATTGAACACCGCTTGTCTTCCCAAAACAAGGCCCCGAACCAAAATACATTCTGTAGATTCATGTGAGACATACTTATACCTATATAGAGATCTTGCAGATGACACATAAGGGCTATATTCTGATACCTTTACTTCTGCTGATAGTGTTGTGCTTCACAAGCAGTCACTATTGAAGTCAATGGATGCGTCTAAACTATACCCCTCTGCCCACAGAGGGATGCAAATCAAGCACTTTGAAAGTGCAAATGAGCCCGGGATTTAAATATCCCGGGCTTCATTTGTATAGTCACGTTCGGGTGCTGTGCCGATCACGCACCCTTTCGAAAGTGAAGGTAAAGTCTAGCCACGGTTCTGCCGACAGTGGGGAGCTTTTTTGGCAGATCCTGTACTCCTCCTTTACTTTCACTTTCGAAAGGGCGCTTAATCGGCACAGCACCCAAACGTGAGTATGCAAATGAAGCCCAGGATATTTAAATCCCGGGCTCATTTGCACTTTCAAAGTGCTTGATTTGCATCCCTCTGTCGGCAGGGGGATGCAGTCTAGACGTAGCCTATGGGAGCATTTGTAAAGTAAAGGTAATATTAGGCATTAGTGAGAAGTATCAGAATCTGACTCCTTCACAGGACAATTTGTTTGTAAACTATGAAAAAGATCATACGAATTAGGATAACAAAAATATTTAAACTGTCTTAACTGTTTTTTAAAGGAAACCTTGATTCTGAATGGTCAGGAGGCACCAGGTGACGATGTAATTCCCCATAATATCAAACTAATAGTGAGATATTGATGCAATTGATGATTCAGAAAGACAGCTGAAAGTTACTTCAGTAATGTTGCTTTTAAATGTTTTAACACTGAAATGAATGTCTTAATCAATTATCTTGATTAACCTACCTACGTTAGCAATATATTATTTCTGTGTCTTCCTTTGGGGAGAAAAGGAGCTGAATTTGAAATCTCAAAATTATTTTTGATCTACTTAAAGCATTTTCAGTTTTCACTCTGGCTCTCTTTAGATTTCTTATTTGGAAATTTTTGTTTTTCTGAGCACTTTGCAATTAGTGCTTCAATATAAACTATTCCTTGGCTGGAATATCCACAATATGACTACCGTGGATGTTGTACGCAGTATTATTATTAGCTGCATTGCTCTCAGGATACTGGAAAGACAGGGTGAGGTAACATTTTTCACTGCACCAACTTCTGTTGGTGAGAGAAATAAGCTTTGGAGCTCACACAGAGCTCTTCTTCAGGTCTTCAGGATATTAGAGAGACAAGGTGGATGAGGTAATGTCTTTTATTGGGCCAGCTTCTGCAGTCAGAGACCTGAAGAAAAGCTCTGTGTTAGCTCCAAAGCTTGTCTTGCTCCCCAAGAGAAGTTAGTCCAATAAAAAATATGTCACCTACATGTCTCTACAGTGAATGTTGTTGTAGCAAAAGCTCCAACAAAAGTCAAATAATTTCTATGTCTTCCTCCTTATGTCTGTTCAAGCAATTTATCTGAAGTTTGTTGAGAGTGAGAGAAAAAGCTAAAAACACAAAAAGGCTAATAAAAATAAAAATCTCCCCTTTGAAGTAATATCCATCAGTTTGATTGAGAAAGATCCTGTTTGTTTGAAAGGAAAAGTATTGACCTGAGCAACTCTTTTCTGGCATGCTAGTTATCAGGGAATACTTGGTGTGTTGGATTAGCACTGCCTGTTTCATTGGTATAGTCATATTATGCAATCTGTTTCTGCAAGATAATTGAGAATAAAATACTAATTGTTACATTTACAGAGAGTGTAATATAGGAAAAGCTGCTCATGTTAAAATTATTAGATAGGTAAATCAAGCAAACTTCATAGTTAATGAAGATATATTGACATTCCCACTTATCGGTGTCTGATTAAAATCAATAATGCCTAAGTATGGAAAAAACAATGGCATTTTTATAATTCTCCATGTCTCAACCAAATATGGTTTTCTGTTCTTTCCACTACCTTTTATCCAGCTTTTTTTTCCTAATGTGAGCTTCTTTTTAAAAGAAATAATAAAAATTCTAAAGAAAAATGTGGTATCAAATTATAAGGTATATTCTACTCAAGTGGCATCAAATATCCATCTATAGACTGGATCCAGCCACGTGTATTTTTGTGTTCTGCTTGACATTCAGATTTTGAAAAATCTAAAAAAAAAAAAAAAAAAACTTTGTAAAAACTAAACAATGTAGTCCACAGAGAGACACCTAAATATATTATTATTATTTTAGTACTATTATGAACATAGATAATAGTGAATCAATAGATGGTGCTGCTTTCTGAAATTGAGTTAAAATTGGCTATTCATTCCTCATTTTGCTGTGAAAATGTAGATGGCCAGTTGATGTGCAAATTCACACAGACTTTGTTTTTAAGTCCTTTGCGTTTCTGTTTACTTTGGTTTGGTTTCATCACTGTAAATATTTAATATGAAGCCTTTTGAATTGGGCTCTGACTTTTAGATTGTCCCCAGCAGTCCTCCATTATACTGTTGATAGATCTCGCCTAAACATTATTGTGTCTCTGCACAAAACTTAACTGAGAGGTGGCTGTTGGGGAGAATTGCTGCAACAGAGGAGGCTTGTTGTTTTAAATGTTTTTCAAGTATTTTTTGGTTTTATCCACGTTGTAATAGAAAGTCTGTGTTGTTCACACACTCTTGATTGAAACTGGGGCAGGCAACACAAACTTATAACTTACTGCTACCATACACCAAATCTCACACAATGCAACCTTATTTCTGCTCCATATAGATACCAGCTATCCAGGATTGCATTTAAACATTTGTTCACCATGCAACTGTTTCACAAATTCACAAATTATCTTCTCCTAAAACGACAAGCTTCTATTCTAACCACTACATAGTTATTATTGTGGAAAATATAATCTGGTTAAATGGGTGTGTCCAGTAGGGTGAAATAAGGGCAGAGCTAAGTTGTTGTCCCTGGTCTGTGGTGCTAATAATAAGGCATATGATGAATTGTGCTAACAATAAGGTATATGCTTCTCAATGGAAAAGTGAAGAATTTGTGCTGTTAGATGGCTTAACTTTGTATTTCCTTCTTTTTGTGGGTTTGTGTCAGGCATGTTGCATGAGTAGCAGTCCTAACTGCTTCACAACTAAATGTTTTGTGTATTCTCTATTTATATTGCAGTAGTTCCTAAAGGCTTCAACAGAGAAGAGGCCCATTGTGCTAGACATTTACACAAATACGTTAGAATACTACCTCTAAAGACATGTGTCTGTTTAGAGTATCAAATAATAATAGGCACACAACATACAAACAAACAAACAAACTAACAAACTGAAGACCAGTTATTTAAATCCCACTACATTTTGCTGACTCTTCTCCCTGTAGCTATTTTCCAGCTTCCTTCACCATTGCTGATCCCAAGTTCTCTTCTTTCTTCATGAACTCTTTTCAATAAGGGATAAATAGTTACAATTCTCCACCCTCCATCATCACTACCACTTGATTAGACATCTTCAGCTACTTAGGCACCATAATGCATGGCCTCTTCAGTCCATTCACTGCCAACTGGTTTGTCTAGGATGATACCTGTCACTATACCATATATGGACTGACCAAAGACCTTCCTTAGATGTACCAGATATGTTCATCAGAAAATCCTATAATGTCCTGCATGTTATGACTAAGGTTAGCTCTAAATAAGGTATTTCATACACAACATCACCTAGTGGCTGTATGATCATCATAACAGTATGATACTGTTTAATATTCTATTTCCTGTCCCCCTCTACATTCCTACCATTTACAATATGTACACTATCAAGCTGTCTTTGCAGTTCAGTACAGATCAGTCTGCTAAATGTCACTGAATCATATTTTTTTCTAATTACACAAGCTGAGTGTGCAACAAATTTGTCATCTGGCTGTACATTAGCCACAGTTATGGGCTGTGGTCGGTCTAGATTTCTTGAATCATCCTCTTCTGCATTCACAGTCTGTAGAGCTTTCTCTGTTGATTGTTCTTTCTGAGGAATACACTATAGATGTCAATTATTTCTGTTGAACGCTGCACTTTCAGTCTCGATTGCATATGATCTGGACACTGAATTCTTTTTTAATGACAGCTGGAGCTGTCCATTCCTTTCTTCATCCAATTTGACATGAGCATGGTCACCAGGTTTTAGACCTGGCAGGTCTCCATCTGAGTGACATCTGTTGTAGAAATGTTCATAAGCTTTTTTAGCCTTTATATTTTATTTGGCTATGCTTTTCACGTCTAGCCACATTGGAAATAGTTTATTTTCCAGAGCTGGAATAGTAGTTCTGGGTTATCTTCTCATCAGGAGTTGTGTTGGGACTATGACCAGATGCTGGTATTGGTGTTGATCTGTAACTCAGAAGAGCAAGGAATAGATCTTCCTGCTGTAGGATTTCTTGACTATCAGTACAGCTCTACTGGCCTGGTCATTAACTGGTGGGTAAAGTAGGCACCTAGTACAAGTTAAACCTTTAAAATCCAGGACACTCTGTTCCGGCAACTTCTGTGGTCTGGCTGGATCAGGGGCTGGGCTGACAGTGGGGAGTGCAGCCCTGGTGGCACTGAGGCCAGCATGGTGGGGAGCATAGCCCCAGTTGGGGCTGGAGGCAAGGAGTGCAGGCCCACTTGGGAGCACACCTTTGCCTGAGACAAAGGCAGTAGGGACAGCATCTGGGAGTGTACCAGTCAGCGAGCGCTGTGAGCACATCTCCATCCGGGTGGGCAGAGTGTGCACCCCCTCCTGGGCTGAAAGCAGTGGAGCTGGCATGCAGGAGCACAGCCCTGTCAACAGGGGCTGGGAGCACAATCCCACTTGGGCCAGAGGCAATGAGAATGGCACCAGGGAGTGCAGCACTACACGGGCCAGCACAGCAGGAAGTGAAGCTGCAGCAGGGGCCAGAAGTTGGGCGAGTAAGGCCAGAGGGGAGCATTGACATCCTCATGTTCAGCAAATGCCGAGGTTTGGGACCCCTCAGTAATATGATCAAAATACTATTTCATTTGGAAAGACTTAAATTCTGCCACATTGAATTGCAGTCAATTCTCTCTCATGAGGTGTTTAGGAATGTCGGAGAGAGCAAGTAATACTGTGACATATTATATCTTTCATGTACAGTATATTATTTCTAAATATATGGAAAAATAGTCCGTGATGAGTATTGAGGCTCTCTGAATTCACATAAAACTTTAGCTAGTCTCTTCTAAATTCTGTCTGATAGAGCTGTTATTATTAAAAGTACTTTGTGTTGGTCGCCCCAGGGTGAGTCGCTCTCCGAGAAGCCCCTGTGTGGGGGAGTAACAGTATTGGATGCGTTGTGGTTCTTATGGATCAGGACAACCAGGGCAGAGGATCACTCTGTAGCCAGATGCAGGGATTTGCGCCTGTTGCTGCACAGAGCTTTGCGGGCCAGCCCTCCCTGTGAGCAAAGCCCACCGGCAGCTGCGCCCCTTTCCCTGCAGTGGCGATCTGTCTGGCCAGGACCCTTTTCCCTTCCAACACTGCTGGGCTCACCCTCTCCCAGGACAGCACAGCCTGGCACTGGTGGGGACCCCTGCCTAAAAGCTTCCCACACCCTGCCAGGACCGCATGGCGCTTTTAAGCACCACGCGCTGCTCTCAGGGCTGGGACAGAGCGGAGGAGACTTCGCTTACTCTCTTGCCCCCAGGCCAACTAGGGCCTTGGGGCGGGGAAGCGGCAGGGCCTCTGCGGGCTGGATCCACCCACTTGGTGGGCTGAATTCGGCTCACAGAGGCCCTTTTGCCCATGCCTAGCATACATGAAGCCAATGCGCACACACATCTGCAAAACTTCTCACATACACATACATTTCCCAAGCACTTTTTTTCAGTCTGCACATATTGCGTTTCTACTTCAGTGTATAGAAGAGAGCAAAAAGGAACTATTTTCCACTCAGGGCCATTTTGTTGCAACAGTATTCCACCTAAATTAGGGGTGGGGAATAATCTGGAGCCAGTTGGCCAGAATAAGCACCTGGTAGGCATGTGAATGGGTTATCAGTTCACCAGTTACCCGGTAAGCATAACCTTTACCGGGAAACAATGGCTCTTGATTGTCTGTAATGTGAGAGATCTCCCTGATTGCTTTGGTGCAGCAAAATGTTGCAAAATGTCCAAATTACATATATTTATTGCACTGTGTGCCTCTTGTTGGACATGCATAATCTCTTGGGATATGATTTTTCTCCCATACCTTGTGAATGTATGCTGGAATTTAGCCCTCTTCACTTTGGGTTCTTTCTCTTTGCCTCAGGGTTGGATTTTTCTAAACGACTTTTAACACACTAGTATTTGTTTACAGTTTTTAAGCTAACTTCAGGTTTCTCAAGCTTGTCAAGTTTTTCTAGTAGCTGCTGTGAAAGATTTTTATCTGTTAACCCAAGAACCAGCATGTCTGATATTTTCTTGTTTTGCATCCAAAACTCACGATTTTCAGCCAATGTATGCAGAACTCTTATAAAATATTCAACATATTCTTCCATTCTGGAATTCTCCGGTGAAATCATGCTCTTTCATAAACTCCATTTCTCTGAGATACAGAGTATGCATCAAACATAGATAAAAACCTTTCATAATAATCTTTGTGGCTGTTTTCAATGAAATCAAAGAATTTTAAGATATATTCTGTCTGCTTCCCAATGTCTAAATTAGAGAAAATGGCAGTATATTTCCAGTTTCTTGGTGGAGTTTGTTTCCAGTTTGAAATCTTCCAAAATACAGTATAACTCCGATGCTCCGGCACTCCTGATGGTCCAGCACCATCGGAAACCCAGAAGTGCTCTGGGCAGCCGGACAATTGGAGCTGCTTTGCGCCCAGCTTCCCTGATTCAGTTGCTGCTGAAACTGACCAGCAGCTGAATCGGGGAAGCCGGGGACAGAGCAGCTGGGGTGCTGCTGGGTTGGTCCTGTAGTGCTGCCCCTCGGGGCTGCGGGACCAACCCGGCAGCACCCTAGCTGCTCTTGGGAACGCCTGGGGCAGAGCAGCTGGAGTGCAGCTGGATTAGTCCCGCAGCGCCAAGGCGCTGTGCTACGGGATCAACCCGGCAGCACCCCAGCTGCTCTGTCCCAGGCGTCCCCGATTCAGCCGCTGCTGAAACTGACCAGAGGCTGCTTGCAGGAAGCCCGGGGCAGAGCAGCTGGAGTCAGCCACTGATCAATTTCAGCAGCGGCTGACTTGGGGATGCCTGGGGCAGAGCAGCTGGGGTGCTGCCGGGTTGGTCAGCAGCAGCTGAATCGGGGATGCCTGGGGCAGAGCCAGACTATCGGAAGGGGGGGCTATGAGGGGTCTGAGGTGGCATCCCCCCATGCCACCCCAGACCCCTCATAGCCCCCCTTCCGATAGTCCAGCATATCTGATAATCCGGCACCCCCTGGGTCCTAAAGGTGCCGGATTATCGGAAGTTTACTGTACTGCATCCAGTCTGTCCATTAGGAAGGTTTGTCAAGGCTCAAGTTCTCTGAAGAAGATGGCATCTTGATGACATACTGCAAACTTTGTTGCTGTTTGTTCTGTCTGCAAACTTTATTGCTGTTTTCTTTCTGTTTCTGTTCTCATTTTATTTCTGGTACCATGCCAAGTCCCTCAACCAGATATGAACTAGCTACAGAGCTTTCTTATACACACCAGATGTGCTCCTCATTAGATCCTTTAATGTTCTTCCAGGTATGAGTAAGATTATCTTTAAATAGACGCATTGCCTCCTACTGGCTGAACAGTGTGGTAATGTTCCATTACAAAGCCTGTAGAGGATGTATCCCTATCAAAGCTCCTGCCTCCTCCAGCCCTCCCTGTGTATTGGGCAGAAATCATGATTACTTTGCTGCTACTTCATCTGAGAGGGATCCTGCTGCTTTCCCTCTCAGGGCTTGTTTTTACTAGGCGGAAGACTTATGCTGCTGCAAGCAATCTTCCAGAGTTCAGTTTAGCTGGTCTAATAAAGACTCACTAAAATGAACACAGAGGGCACCCCCATCAGCACCAGTACTCCTGCTCCTCATGAGGAATAAGGGAAGCTGAGGGGAGAGTTTGCTCCCATTCACCTCCTGCTGTGGGGACAGCAGGGAAGTTGACTCCAGCTACATAATTAATGTAGCTGGAATTGCTTATCTTAATTCAACCTTCCTGGGTAGTGGAGATCTGGGCTCAGTTAGGATACATCTGCCCTGCAACCAAGAGCATAGTTCCCTGCCTGAGTGGACAGACATGCGCAAGCTCTGCTCTAGCTAGTGCACTAACAATAGTCGTGTAGCTGGGTAATACAAGCAGCATCTTGGGCTGTCTGTCTGAATAAAACCTGCCCTCAATTATACTTACTTGTACTCATTCGGGTACATGGCCTGAATGAGCTGCCACCACCTGTGCTATTGCTGAGTACACTGCTATTGCAGCACACCAGATCAAGCCAAGCTAGTGTGTCTCTGTCTCAGTCAAGTGGGAAAGCACACTCCCGGCTGCAGTGTAGATGGACCCATTAATTTTCAAAAATGAGATCTGCTAGTTTTCCAGCATTTCTGAAAATTAGGCTAATTTTTTGTCTAATTACGGACTAATTTTAAGCAGATATATTTGAAATTCTGTCCTTGATATTTGTACAAGCCTTCTTTGACAAGACTTGGGTATTCTGCTATGTATGGATGGTAGTACAGTATATAGACTTAAATTTATGCTGTGGCTCATGGACCATAATTAAAAATGGTATTTAACTCCCGTCCCCACCTCACTCAAAAGTTGAACAATCCCTGTTTTTTTCTATGTTGTCCAGTTCAGTTAACAGGACTTTAGTTAAAATGGATTCAACAACAATTGTCTAGCCATTATCATTTACTTTAGTATTTCTTGTGATAACATTATTCTTAATGACTCATATGGTATTAATGTGAATGTCATAAGTACTTTGCTAGCATTTCCAGTGCAATTCGGTATTAATTAAACAGATGTGTGTTATGAATCCCCTGATGTACCAAATAATCCAGTGTATTTGAAAAGATCAAAATCTTCTCCACAGTAAGCAAATCTTTTATTGTTCAGGAAAATCACCAAGCAGCAAGAGGTATTTTAAAGGACATACATCAGTGCAAAGTGACCATTCATAAACTTACCTGTTCACTGTTTACTGACTGCATGCTCCTGTTTACAGACTGGAGGATCTTTGGGGCAGGTATTTTGTGTTTTTCTAACTTACACTGTTTGTAAGTTGCCATGTCCAATTACATTACTATATGATGCATAACTGTATTATAAAAAGGAAAGCACTGGGAGCCCAAATTCTGCTCTCCTATGAGTAGTCTGTCTGACTTGACTATTGAACGCGAATAGCAGAATTTCTGGTCTTTGTTGATTTTAAGTTATCCTTTGTTTTTCTCAGGCAGCAGGAGTGCTGAGAGCACAGCCTGACCAATATTGTCTGATTTCTTCCTTGTACACCTCCATCTGTGTGTATCCATCCATAGCTTATATCCACGTATATCTGTTAGTCTTTATGGTGCCACAGGACTCCTCATTGTTTATCCATTGTCTCTAGTCGTGTATTAGATTGTAAACTCTGTGGGTCTTTTTGTCCTATCTCTGTAACATGCCTACCACAATGGGCAAGAGAAGATAAGCACAGAGGATGGAGAAGGTCATGTCATAGTTTATCCACCTTCTCTTTGTTGAAATGGAGATCTTGTGCAGGCAGAGGAATGGTGGCAAGAAATGAGGGAAACTGGGCTTGAAGGCATGAGGTTCAATCACAATGGAAAAGAAGAGTTGTTAGCTAGGAAGATGGCAGAACTGAATGAAGAGAGGGTGAGTTTATAATGGAGGAAGTCAGCCTGATAATAGGAGAGTTACTCTGGTAAACTAAAGTGCCAGCTCTGGCCAACACCATAGGAGTTAGCTATGATCTGACAAACCAAACTAGCTCTCCTATAGGCTAGTTTTGTTCAAAAGAGGTATTAGTTTTATAAGAATGTATGTAGCATTTAAAGTCTATGAAATGCTTGTAAGTAGCTCCCCTTGGCCATCAGAGCTGTGTGGAGCAACGCTCTGGTGGCAATTCAAAGGAGCCCAGAGCTCCGGCCACCGCTCCTGTTACTGCAGTGGCCAGAGCCCTGTCCCCTATCCCCTGTCAGACGGCCTGACAATGTGACAGGATTCTGTGCAGCAGTGAGATGGAGCAGCTGTGAAGTGCTCTGGAGGCAGCTGAGTGTTCACAGGAGCTGGATGACAGCAGCATTCTCAGAAGGTGTTGGTTGGTGCTGAAACACCAGCCTCAGAAGGCTGGAGGAGATTGTGGCAGGGAAGTGAGAGAATATTAGTCTGATCTTGAAGAACATTAAACAAACAAACAGCACCAGAGGTTGAAAACACTGAAAAGGTCCAGACCACATGCCAGGCAGCTGGAGTGCATTGCCTAAATCTGGGAAAGTCAAAGACAATGGTTGGACTTAAGCAACGTGAGGATCTGGGAAGGGGGTAGATGATGTGCACCAAGACAGGAATATCTTACCAGCATTTGCAGATGACTAGGCGGCTGGAATGAATTGTCTCACCTTGGGAGACAAACATATAATGGAGACAACAGCATGTTCTTCCGTCTTTCCACAAGCTTTGGGATGGCTAATACTGCAGTCAGTGTTACCAGACTTGATTGGGCCCTTAATTTATTTTGTGTGCTAGTAGACTAGAGACTTGCCAAAGCTGAAGTGATGCAGAATGTCAGAAGTCATTTCTTCAGCAAAAACTACACTACGTTCCAGATTTGTTTTCCAAGTGATATTCTTCCAATACTTCTATTTTCTAATGCAAAAATGTTCAGTCTACAATTTTTCATTTAATATCGCTCCTCATTTGAATTATTATTATGGGCCTTATCTCACCAGCAAATAGTTTGCTACTCAAATCCCTTTTATTAAGGACTGTTTAAAATTCACCTGTTCGGAGTTATTTTCAGCAGCTATGTTTAAGAAGGAAGGGCCAATGTCTTTCACCTGCTGATGCAGGTAATATTTGAAAACTGTAAAAGAAGAGCAGAATCAGAGTCTGTGATAAAGCGTGGGTAGAAGCAGGCCTTATAAAATAATATTTATAGCTCTAGTATTAGAGGAATTTATAGCATATAGTTCCTGTCATTCCCAGGGAGATTTAAACCCACTTTTGAAAATATCCTAAGGACTGTAAAACATATAGGTTCTCAGTAGAGGTTTTTCATTGCTTATGCTATACCATTTAGCCCTTTAAATAAAAAAAAATGTTTCAAAAAGATTCATGTCAGGAATAATAACGATTTTGAATATATTTCTCGACTGGGGTTGGAGAATGGCTCATTAAAAAACAGAGAAAAATGAACATAAATTATCCTTTAAAGGTCTGAATTGCTCACTCCCAACCTAAAGGCAATCTGAGTCTCCCAGAGCATCAAAGAATAAACTTTGATACTTTGCAGCTATATAGAATTAAAATGCAAATGAAAAAATGGCCGGCTTGTTTTTAATCAAGTAAGTTTTATGTAGCCTTTTAGAAAGTAACAATCTTCCCAATGCTAACAAATAACTGAAAATGAACCCATGGAAATTCAAAAGCTTAATAAAAAGAATGAAAGAAGAATCCCAATGATAAAACATTTTATTATATTCCCATATCACTTTCCCTATCAGTGGGAGGATCTGTCCCATTCTGCAATGGTGATATGTCTTTAACTCGCTGGCCCTATCATCCCTTGCAGAAAAACCAGCCTGCATCTACATTTCAGTGGAGTACTAATTTATATTTTTGTATGGATTGATGTTATAGCTTTGTCAGACCCACAATATGAGAGAGCAAGGCTGTCCTTAGGATTTATGGAGCCTTATGCAGTACTATTAAATTGGTGCCCCTATCCCCAATGGCAGCTGGTGGGGGGGAGGATGATTTTTAGAAATGTGATTTTACAATCTTCAGCTACACACTAATGAAATACTTTTAAAACCAATTTAAAACTAAGGCCCTGTAGACTAACACTGCACATTCAGAAACTGACAGGGATTGGCAAGTGCCAAATGACTTCATTACCACTTGAATGGCTCTTTTCACAGGTTGTGCTAATAGATCTGGCAGGCTTTTTCACTTTTAAAGTAACTAGATACTCTCCTAAGGAAGCAGAGCCACAGAGCAAGGAAGGACAGGAACATGGACATTAAGACCCAGTGGTGCCCAAAGTCTTTGGGTGCCTTATTCACCAGGGTATACTGCATATGGGTTAGTGTAGTGGTGGCCAACCCACAGCTCGCCAGCTGCATGCAGCTTGCGAAGGAAAAAATTGCGACTCCTGATGGAACTGGGACAAACTTGGAATCGCTCAGGTCAACCGCTCTCACGGCCAGGCCTCTCTGAGCTGTGTGCATGCTCACGCTGTTGTGCTCCTGGCTCTCAGCGCACTACGTCATATTCTGCAGTGCAGGCCGGATCCCACTCAGCGTCCCAGCCTGCACGTGCTAAGAGCCGGCCGCTGAGCGCAGGCAGCAGCGGTGGTGGCGCTTCCAGGTCCAGGTATGGTGGCGCCTTCGGCTCTGGGACCTGGGCATAAGGTTAGGGGGGAGGAGGAGGATTGGGTTAGAGCGGGAGGGAGATGCCTGGCTCTGGAGAAGGAAGGGTTGGGGTATCAGGTTGGGGGGGGGTGCGCATGGCATCCCGGCCAGCACACATGTTCAACACCGACTGCTCAGCACATGCCCTTAGCACCTGGCGAGCAGCGGCGGCAGCAGCAGTTCTGATCCGGGCATAAGGCTCGGGGGAGGGGGATTGGGTTACAGCAGGAAAGGGAGGTGTCTGGATCTAGGGACGGGGAGGAGAGTTGGATTGGGTGGGGAGGAAGGGTACGCAATGCATCCCTGCGAGCACATGCTCAAAGCTGGCTGCTTGGAGCACACGCCCCAGCTCCTGAGGAAATGTGCGTGGTGGTAACAGCGACGGCAGCGGCTCTGTCTCCGGGATCCAGGAATAAGGTTGTGGGAGGGGGATTGGGATCTGTCTTTGGGATCCCCAAAACTCCTGCACCCCCATATCCCCAGTCTTCTGCCACAACACTCCTCCACCATCCATACACTGCAAATCTGTGTCCTGAGCCCATCGTACTCCCAGCCTCCCTTCCCTGAGCCCCTCATGCACCCTATCCCAAACTCTTGCACCCTCACAGCCACAGGCCTGTAACTTGCTCAGCATCCCAACCCTCCATCTGACCTCAGCCTAAAGTCCCCTCCCTGGGACAGTGTACCGACACCTATTTTCTCTCAGCGCGGGTGGGTTTTTTGTTTTTTTTTCTCGACAACTTTCTGCCCCAGTACGTGGCTCTTTGCACTCTGTCCACCGCTATTTTGGCTCTTCGATTCTAATGGGTTGGCCACCCATAGGTTAGTGTCTTTCAAATTTATGAACGAGCACCCAGGCTTGTCTTTTGAAAGTACAGGTTGAACTTCTCTGGTCCGTCACTCTCTGGTCTGGCAACATCCCCAGTCCAGCATGATCTTAGTTAACCAGATGTCCACTTATCATGAGTGTCTTTTATTACTTTCCAGTATGGGTGAATCTGAGAGTATAGTGATTGTCTGGTTTCATTCACATACCTATTCTTGGCGCATTTAATGCACTCAATGATTTTTCTGTGATTTCAGGGTGGCATGAAGAATGGCATGAAGAATGATGTCAGAACCTAGCCCCTTACAACTAATCTCACCATGTATGTACTGCGTTTGCCATACTGCTTGTGAGTAGTTCTTAACAGCTTTCAAGCAGGCCCACATCTCTCTTTAGATACCCTTCACATCTGTGGCAAATGAGATGATCCACAGTGTGGCTGTAGCCAGAGACACAGTGTTAGACATCACTGACAACTGACCTGGTCCAAAGGCTCTGCTCTTCACTAATGAGGCATTTTCACCTCATTAGGAGCATAAGAATGACGATACTGGTTCAGACCAATGGTGCATCCTTTCTGCTGACAGTGGACCGTGCCAAGTACCCCAGAGAGAATGAACTGAACAGGTAATCATCAAGTAATCCATCCCCTGTTGCACATTCATAGCTTCTGACAAGCAAAGTCTTAGGGCACTACCAGAGTTCCCTCTAAACTGTGCACAGATCAGCCCCATCCAGTCAGAGGCTCAGGGCTCTGTGCAAGGAGCTGACTGACTGGATGGGCTGATTTATCACCTGTGAAGATATGCTGCTACGCAGCTTATAGGGAATACTGGGCACCATCCCTGTCAATCCTAGCTAACAGACATTGATGGACCATCCATGAACTTATCTAGTTCTTTTTTGAACCCCATTATAATTTTGGCCTTCATAGCATTCTCTGGAGAAGAGTTCCATAGATTGACTGTGTAACATGTGAAGAAATACTTCCTTTTATTAGTTTTAAACTGGCTGCCTAATAATTTCATGTGGTGATCATCTACTTCTTGTGTTACAAGGAGTTAATAGAACTTCCTTATCTACTTTCTCAATGCCAATCATGATTTTAGATACTTCAATCGTATCCCCCCTTAGTCATCTCCTTTTCAAGCGGAAACGTCCCCGTTTTATTAACCTGTTCTTCTAAGGAAGCTGTTCTGTACCTCTAATCATTTTGTTGCCTTTTTGTACTTTTTTTTTAATCTCAGTATATCTGTTTTGAGATGGGACAACCAGACCTGCACACAATATTTAAGATTGTGTGTATACAATATTTATATAGAGTAAACATAATATTGTCTGTCTTATCTATCCCTTTTCCTAATGATTTCCCCCATTTTGTTAGCTTTTTGGACTGCTACTGCACATTTTGTGGATGTTTCCAGAGAACTATCCACAATGACTCAAAGATCTCTCTCTTAAGTAGTAACAGCTAATTTAGACACCATTATGTTTTCAAACGTGCGTTACTTTGCATTTATCAACCTTAAATTTCATCTACAATTTTCTTGCTGAATCCCTCAGTTTTGTGAGGTCCTTTTGTAAGGGGTCCCTTTATAAGTCTTCATAATGTGCTGTGAAATTAACTATCTATCTTGAATAGTTTTACCACCTCACTGTTTACCCTTTTTTCTAGATCATTTATGTTGAATGGTATTGATCCCAGTGCAGACCAGTGGGGGACACAACTATTTACCTTTCTCCATTCTGAAAACCACCCATTTATTTCTAACCTTCGGTTCCTATCTTTTAACCATTTACTGATCCATGGAAAAACTTGTCTCTTATTCCAGGATAACTTCCTTTCTGTAAGCGCTTTCATTGAGGGATCTAAGTACACTATGTCCACTGGGTCACTCTTGTCCACATGCCTGGTGATCTCCTCAAAGAATTCTAGTAGATTGGCTAGGCATGATTTCCCTTTTCAAGAAACCATGTTGACTCTTTCCCAACAAATTATGTTAATTGATGTGCCTGGTAATTCTGTAATTTACTATAGTATCAACCAATTTGCATCATACGGAACTGAGATTTACTGGCCTGTAATTTCTGGATTAGCCGCATTAGATTTTTTTAAAACTGGCATCACATTAGCTATTCTCCAGTCCTCTGGTACAGAAGCTGATTTAAATAATAGGTTGAATACCGTAGTTAGCAGTTCTGCAATTTCACATTTGAGTTCCTGCAGAACTCTTGAGAGACTGCCATCTGGTCCAGGTGACTTATTACTGTTTATCAATTTGTTCCAAGCCACTTCTAATGACACCACAATCTGGGATAGCTCCTCACATTTGTCAACTAAAAAGAATGGCTATGACCTGGGAATCTCTGTCACATTCTCAGCCATGAAGAATGATACGAAGAATTAATTTAGTTTCTCCGCAATGGAATGATCTTTTTTTGGGTCTACTTTCTTATCTCCTTTAGCATCTTGATCATATAGTGGCCCCACTGATTGTTTATCAGGCTTCTTGCATCTGATTATTTTTCTGCTACCGCTTTGTGAGACTTTGGCTAGCCATTCTTCAAATTCTTCTTTGGCCTTCCTAATTATATTTTTATACTTGACTTCCCAGATTTTATGTTCCTTTTTAATTTCCTCTGTGGGATTTAACTTCCACTTTTTAAAGGATACGTCTTTTGCCTCTAGCTGTTTCTTTCACTTTGCTGCTTAGCCGTGGTGGCACTATTTTTGTTTGTTTGTTTGTTTTCTTGCTATATTTTTAAAAAATTTGTGGTATACCTTTAATTGAGTCTCTATTATATGATATCTTTAAAAAGTTTCTGTGAATCATACGGAAGATTTTTTTTTTTTTTTAAAAAGCATGTTCCTGGGCAATCTGTTTCCCTAACTCTTCATTTATGACCAGCAATTTCATAGGCCTTTCATTATGTCAAGGGATTGTGTGTAGAGTAAATTAGTGCTTGGATGATGTGTGTTCTGATACTTTCTATCGGCATTAAAAAAAAATCCAAAGCTCTTCCTTACAAAAAAATCATTCAAGGGGACAACCAAAAATAGTGGTTTAATTGAGTCCTTCTAATAAAGATAAAGCAAGATGGTGCTGAATGTGCTTGAAGATAGTATTTAAATAAGGGTGGACCCTTGTACAAGGTTCAGGCTGTATACCAATGTATGAAATTTTGGGTAATATAAGAAATTTGGTTTTCCAATCATTTTGTCCTTGTGAGGCAAAACTAATAATCCCAGAGGATGGCATATCTACAAATATCTGACGAACTATGCAATGCTCTCCACATTATTTTCCTACTTTCACAAGAATATTGTTCCCATGCATAAGAGTGATTTTGCGACAAGGAACAAACCCAGATTCTGAGTATATTATGTAGCTCACTTTACCACCTTATGGCTGGGGATTATTACAGTAGTGCTTGGATGTTGTGTGTTCTGATACTTTCTTGTGGCACAAATACAGATAAAGGGTACATCTAGACTACACACTTCTTTTGAAAGAAGCTTTTTCAAAAGAAGCTGTCAAAAAAACGTCGTTTGAAAAAGATTGTCTAGACAGCCACAACTTTTCAGAAAAAGTGATCTGCTTTTTCAAAAAAGAGCACCCAGGCAATCTGGATGCTCTCTTATGAAAAAGTCCTGTTTGCAGTCAAGAATGCTTTTTTCAAAAGAGCTCTTTCAAAAAAAGGTGTTCTTCCTCATAAAATGAGGTTTACCGCTGTTGAAAAAACTGCCATGTTCTTTCGAATTAATTTTGAAAGAATGTGGTGGCAGTCTAGGTGCAGGTGAAGTTTTTTCGAAAAAAGGCCACTTTTTTCAAAAAAACCCTGGGCTGTGTCTACCTTGGCACCCTTTTCCAGAAAAGGGATGCTAATGAGACACTTCGGAATTGCAAATGCCATGGGGGATTTAAATATCCCCCGCGGCATTTGCATGAACATGGCTGCCGCTTTTTTCCGGCTTGGGGTTTTTCCGGAGAAAAGCGCCAGTCTAGACGGGATCTTGCGGAAAATAAAGCCTTTTCTGGAAGATCCCTTATTCCTACTTTCAAGGGATCTTCCGGAAAAGGCTTTATTTTCCACAAGATCCCGTCTAGACTGGCGCTTTTCTCCGGAAAAACCCCGAGCCGGAAAAAAGCGGCAGCCATGTTCATGCAAATGCCGCGGGGGATATTTAAATCCCCCACGGCACTTGCAATTCCGAAGTGTCTCATTAGCATCCCTTTTCTGGAAAAGGGTGCCAATGTAGACACAGCCCTGTAGTCTAGACCTAAGAGTCCTAGTAGTAATGCCAGCTAATTGAGTTTCTCTTGTCACTCAATCCAGAAGCATGTGGGTTTTTTTGGAGAAATTGCTAAATTGTCCCCACTATGCTTACCCCAAAATACTTAAGGATACAAACATTTTGGCTGTGTCTACACTGGGCCACTTATTCCGGAAAATTAGCCGCTTTTCCAGAATAAGCTGCGAGCTGTCTACACTGGCCCTTGAATTTCCGGAAAAGCAACGATGTTCTACTGTACAAAATCAGCCGCTATTCCGGAAAAACTATTCTGCTCCTGCTCCGGCATAAGTCCTTATTCCAGAACACTGTTCCGGAAAAAGGGTCAGTGTAGACAGCTCAGTAGTCTTCCGGAAAAAAGCCCCGATCGCAAAAATGGCGATCGGGGCTCTTTTCCAGAAAAGCACGTCTACATTGGCCACAGACGCTTTTCCGGAAAAAGGGCTTTTCCAGAAAAGCAGCCTGCCAATGTAGATGCTCCTTTTCTGGAAAAACTGAAAACGGAATAGTATTCCGTTTTAAGCAGTTCCGGAAATTCATGCCAGTGTAGACACAGCCTTTGTGAAATATGTGACAGTAGGGACAGATAGAAAGACACTAGGAGACAGTGGTTCCATTCAGATGAAATGCTTAAAAGGTAATAGGGCTACAGAATAGAGGAAGTATAACTTTTAAGGAGCTGCAGCTGAATTAGGGCCACAACTGAGGCATTGTGTTTAAAATGAACACTTTTTAAGAAAAATAAACCTGCTTAGGGAGTCTGATTAATCCACCTTAACAAGCATTTAAGATAGCTAGATCTAGTGAACTGGTGAACATCTAAGGTTAACCCTTGCCTTGGGGTGCCATTTTCTTTCCACTGAGTATGTTTTAAATGGCCTTATTATATGCTGAGTTCAGGTGAATCCTTACAGTAAATGCAGCCCCCACCCTAATTCCAAATACAACTGGTAATCACAAAATCAGTGAAAAGGATGAAGCCTCATTGTAAGGTTAATTTTAAACATTGATTCCCTCAGGATAAAATCCATATGGTTTTGAAAGAGCTCTTTCAGCTTTTTCCTGCATTTACTACAAAACAGTGTTATTTGTTCTGCCGGTGAAGGGCTGGATTAGTAAATAGGGGTGTTATAGGGGTATTAGTAAATAGGGGTGTTGAAAGCAGAGGCCATTCAGAGAAAGAGGGGGGGAAATGATAATAGAGCCTATTTTTCATTAAGACCCTTTAAGGATTAGTCTTCAGTAAGAACCTTATTTAAATTGAAAGATTTTTTATTTCTTCCTATGGGAGTCATAAGTGACCTGTAAATGGTGAGAGTATTACAAATGAGAAGATGTGGGGACTTCAAAACTACCAAGGCTGGTTAGTACAAAGAGTACAAAATATTCCTTTTATATAACCTTTGATGTGAGATCCTGCAAATTAGGCATTAAAAATGAATAACCCTCACACAGTAAGAAAAATGATAGTAAATGAAACATAAAATCCCATTCTAGTTTAAACAGTTTCATTGCTAGAACTAGCTGAATGTAATTCCCAACCTCTCACAAACCCTGCTTGAACTTCATACATTATACAGTTCTGGGAGCTAAAGCATTATTAATACCTCATTCTTGCTATTTGTTTGCTTTTGCCTGCTGGAAATGCAATTTCTGTCTGGAATGCTGACTGCTGAATCTGGATCTCAATCTGATCTGTCCAGAACTTAGGTCGTGTTGCATCTGGGGCAATGCCGAGTTGTTGTAATGTCTGCAAATGCCCTACAAGTTATCTTCCTGACCTCTGTATGCTGTGGGGACAAAGTGTCTTTTACCTGACTCAGTCCAATGCAAGTATCAAGATGATGGTGCAAAGATAGAGCTAGGCTTTTCCCCATGCTATGACTCCTGGGGGATGAAATGGCCCCCAGTACATGCTGTACGAGCTTGAAGACTTCCCTAAGGGTATGTCTACACTGCAACCCTAGTTCGAACTAGGGTGGCTAATGTAGGTATTCGAAGTTGCAAATGAAGCCCGGGATTTAAATATTCCGGGCTTCATTTGCATCTTGCCGGGCGCCGCCATTTTTAAATCCCCGTTAGTGCGGACTCCGTGCGTGCGGCTACATGCGGCACGGAGTATGTAGTTCAAAATAGACTCTCTAATTCGAACTACCGTTACTCCTCGTTTTCAAATACATAAAAGGTTAGATAGAGGAAGGAGAAAAAATGTTCTCCTGAACCTCTAAGGATATCAAAAGAAGAAATGGGCTTAAAATGCAGCATAGGTGGTTTACGTTGTTTAGTCAAACACCTGTCAGGAGTGGTCTAGATGGTGCTAGCTTCTGTCATGAATGCAGGGGACTGGACTTGATGATCTCTCAAGGTCCCTTCCAGTTCTATGATTAGGAAAAACCTCCTAATTTTCCAGGTGGTGGCTGAGCACTGGAATAAATTGTGTAGGAATGTTGTGGACAATTTTAAGAGCAAGTTAGACAAACACCTGTCAGGGATGGTCAGTGCTTGGTCCTGCCATAAGTACCTTCCAGTCCTGCAAATCTGTGATTCTGTGATTATTTGGATTGCCATTAAAATGCAGAGTCTGGGTACGTCTACACTACAGCGCTAATTCAAACTAACTTAGTTCGAATTAGTTAATTCGAACTAAGCTAATTCGAACTAACGCATCCAGAACTAAAAACTAGTTCGAATTAGCGTTTTGCTAATTTGAACTAGCGTGTCCACATTAAGTGGACCCTGAACCAGGCTTAAGGATGGCCGGAAGCAGTGCCGGCAGGGCATCAGAGGAGGACTTAGAGTGTGGAGATGCTGTCTCAGGCTAGCCGAGGGCTGTGCTTAAAGGGTCCCAACCCCCACCCCGGACAGACAGTTCTCAGGGGTGCCTTGCTTGCAAAGCAGTCCTGGCTTGGAGTGCCCGGAGTACCCACACTGGGCACATCACACCACTCGGCCTCAGGCTGCCATCTGGAGAGAGGGGGCAATTGGAGGGCTGCAGGAGAGCTTCCACCCCCAGAAGCCCGCAGAGCCAGCCCAGTCCTCTCCATCGGGGGCGCATACCCCATTCCTCCCTCACCTCCTTCCACTTACCCTTCCCTAGCCCCTCTTCTTGATGTACAAAATAAAGAAAACGTGTGGTCAAAAATAGAATCTCTCTTTATTGAACAAAACTCGGGGAGACTGGGAAAAGGAGGTGGGAGAGGGGATGAGAGAGGGTGGGAGAGGGGAGGGCAACTAAAATGATCAGGGGTTGGGAACAGGTCCCATATGAAGAGAGGCTAAAGAGACTGGGACTTTTCAGCTTAGAAAAGAGGAGACAGAGGGGGGACAGGATAGAGGTCTATAAAAGCAGGAGTTGGGTGGAGAGGGTGCATACAGAAAAGTTCTTCATAAGTTCCCATAAAGAAGGACTAGAGGACACCAAGGGAAAGGAATAGGTAGCAGGCTTCAAACTAGTAACAGAAAGTTGTTCTTCACAAAGCAAAGAGTCAACCTGTGGAACTCCTTGCTGCAAGGGGCTTTGAAGGCTAGAACTAGAACAGAGTTTAAAGGGACATGAGATCAAGTCATGGAGGTTGGGTCCATGGAGTACTATTAGCCAGGGGGTAGGAGTGGTGTCCCTGCCCAAGGTATGTGGAAGACTGGAGAGGGATGGCACGAGACAAATGGCTTGGTCACTGTCTTCGGTCCATCCCCTCCAGGGTCCCTAGGATTGGCCGCTGTCGGCAGACAGGCTACTGGGCTAGATGGACCTTTGGTCTGACCCAGTACGGCCATTGTAAGCTCAGGGCTCAGGGTCGGGAGTCTCAGTGGACCACCTTGATTTTCATGCACACCTGCTCCTGGGTGGCCAAGCTGGCAGCTCTCCTGCCCTAGCCGGCCACTTTCCTGTGCCTAGTGCGGAGGTCGTGGACGAGGTCCACGATGTCCGCACTAGCCCAGGCGGGTGCCCGCCTCTTGCGGTCCTGGGAAAGCTTCCGGGAGCCGCCAGCCTGGTCCCGGGAAGAGGGGGAGGGCTGGGAGGCATCGGGTGGGTGGCTCGAGCCGTGCCAGGTGCAGGGTCTGCTGGCTGGGTGCTGGCAGGCTTGCACCTGGCACGGGCACCGTAGCCAGCCTGTGCCCCTTTAAGGGGGCCGGGGCCGGGAGGGGGGCAGACGAGTTTCCCTGGTGTTGGCCAGAGTGGCCACCAGGGAAAACTGGGGAGGGCTAGCCTCCCACTAGTTCGAATTAAGGTGCTACACACCCCTTAATTCGAACTAGTAAGTTCGAACTAGGCTTAATCCTCGTGGAATGAGGATTACCTAGTTCGAACTAAGCGGTACGTTAGTTCGAATTAAATTCGAACTAACGGAGCGCTAGTGTAGCACCTATGAAAGTTAGTTCGAACTAACGTCCGTTAGTTCGAACTAACTTTGTAGTGTAGACATACCCTCTGTGACACTACCTGTGGGGTGAGGCGTGGGTTAGATGTTGCATTCCGGAGTTGCAATATAAGAAGTATCCTTTTGGAACAAGGTGCATTTTCTGCTGCTATATACTCCCTCAATACATGATACTTTATAAGTAAGATTCAGTAGTAGTCAGCCCTATTAACATAACATAAGTTATAGTAATGAGTTCAAGCATTGCAAAGCACCTTAGTATTTTTACATTATGATTGTTTGGTCCAGCAGCTATATAGACCATTAACCTCAGGATATCCCTAGGTTGGTACCATAACATAGGTGTTAATGGCAGCAATTAGATATGGAATTTGCTCTTTGGTCATCTAGTTCATGAATGTGCCAGATGCTTCCTGATAATATATTTTCTAGTGGTTTCCCGAGTCTACCTTTAAATATCCTTTACAATTAGGCTTCTGCCACTATGCTGCAATATAATATATTCCACTATCAAGAATTTTTCCTCTATTTAGTCTTGTAAGGAAATTTCTTCTCCTCAGACATAAGAGAAAGGGAAAACATAGGAGTTGCATATTTTTCATCCAGAAAGGAGGGAGGTGCAGAAGTCAGATGTGAAACCATGAGTAGGAACAGGAGCAGCAAAAGCAGGAATTGTTGCACAGAGAACGAGGGGGTAAAATGGGTCCAATCAAGGCCTACTCTTCCTTGCATTATCCCTGCAGCATAGACCCTACATACATTCTAGGGTCACTAGGACCCAAGTGGTAGCCTGTGGAGAACTGAGAGAGCAGCCAGCCAGATGATCCAGCTAGTAGGTGTAGGAGCAGCCAAAGCAAAAATCTCTGTCTGTTTGCTTCAAGCTCCCTCCCCTTACCTCAATCTATTTACCTTAGCTTCTGTTCACACCTACTCCTCTTCTTCCCTGTCGTGTTCCCTTCATACTCTTCCCTTTTCTTACCATTTAGCTACCATGATATTTGCAGCCATCACATTGTTTACTCTGCTTGTGTGTTCCTTCTTTCCCCCTCCATCTCTGTCTTGTCTATGTAGACAGCGTTGTCTTATTGTTTTCATTGCTGCCCCATTTGTCTGTGTCTGTCTGTTTTTTCTTATCAGCTGCTTAGATCAGTGGTTGGCACTCTTTGGGATGTGGGCCACCAGGGCAATTGGCTGGTAGGCTGTGTGACATTTTGTTTATGTTGATCGTCCATAGGCATTACACCTTGGAGCTTCCAGTGGCTGCAGTTTGCAATTCCCCGCCAATAGGATCAGCCGAAAGTACCAAGCCCAAGCTCCCACTGTCCAGGAACAGCTAATGGTCTATCATAGAATCATAGAATACTAGGACTGGAAGGGACCCTGAGAGGTCATCGAGTCCAGTCCCCTGCTCTCATGGCAGGACTCAATAACGTCTAGACCACCCCTGATAAACATTTATCTAACCTACTCTTAAATATCTTCAGAGATGGAGATTCCACAACCTCCCTGGGCAATTTATTCCAGTGCTTAACCACCCTGGGTATGTCTACAGTACAAAGTTAATTCGAACTAACGGACGTTAGTTCGAATTAACTTTGATAGGCGCTACACTAGCGCTCCGTTAGTTCGAACTTAATTCGAACTAGCGGAGCGCTTAGTTCGAACTAGGTAAACCTCATTCCACGAGGACTAAGCCTAGTTCGAACTTACTAGTTCGAATTAAGGGGTGTGTAGCCCCTTAATTCGAACTAGTGGGAGGCTAGCCCTCCCCAGCTTTCCCTGGTGGCCACTCTGGCCAACACCAGGGAAACTCTATTGCCCCCCTCCCGGCCTCAGACCCCTTAAAGGAGCACGGGCTGGCTATGATGCCCGTGCCAGGTGCAAGCCTGCCAGCACCCAGCAAGCAGACCCTGCACCTGGCATGGCTCGAGCCAGCCACCCGATGCCCCCCAGCCCTCCCCCTCTTCCCGGGACTAGCCTGGCGGCTCCCGGGAGCCTGCCCAGGACTGCAAGAGGCGGGCACCCGCCTGGTCTAGTGCGGACATCGTGGACCTCATCCACAACCTCCGCACTAGGCACAGGAAAGTGACCGTCGAGGGCAGGAGAGCTGCCAGTCTGGCCACCCAGGAGCAGGTGTGCATGAAAACCAAGGTGGTCCACTGAGACCCCCGACCCTGAGCCCTGAGCTTACACTGGCCGTCCTGGGTCAGACCAAAGGTCCATCTAGCCCAGTAGCCTGTCTGCCGACAGCGGCCAACCCTAGGGACCCTGGAGGGGATGGACCGAAGACAGTGACCAAGCCATTTGTCTCGTGCCATCCCTCTCCAGTCTTCCACAAACTTTGGGCAGGGACACCACTCCTACCCCCTGGCTAATAGCACTCCATGGACCCAACCTCCATGACTTGATCTCGCGTCCCTTTAAACTCTGTTCTAGTTGTAGCCTTCACAGCCTCCTGCAGCAAGGAGTTCCACAGGTTGACTCTTTGCTTTGTGAAGAACAACTTTCTGTTACTAGTTTGAAGCCTGCTACCCATTCCTTTCCTTTGGTGTCCTCTAGTTCTTCTACTATGGGAACTAATGAAGAACTTTTCTTGATTCACCCTCTCCACACCACTCATGCTTTTATAGACCTCTATCATATCCCCCCTCAGTCTCCTCTTTTCTAAGCTGAAAAGTCCCAGTCTCTTTAGCCTCTCTTCATATGGGATCTGTTCCAAACCCCTGATTATTTTAGTTGCCCTCCCCTCTCCCACCCTCTCCCTTTTCCTCTCCCACCTCCTTTACCCAGTCTCCCCGAGTTTTGTTCAGTAAAGAGAGATTCTATTTTGACCATATGTTTTCTTTATTTTGTACATCAGGAAGGGGGGCTAGGGAAGGGTAACTGGAAGGAGGTGAGGGAGGAATGGGGTACGCGCCCCCGATGGGGAAGACTGGGCTGGCTCTGCGGGCTTCTGGAGGTGGAAGCTCTCCTGCAGCCCCCCAATTGCCCCTCTCTCCCCAGATGGCAGCCTGTGGCAAGTGCAGCCGGTCTGATGGCCGAGTGCTGTGATGTGCCCAGTGTGGGCACTCAGGGCACTCCAAGACAGGACTGCTTTGCAAGCGGGGCACCCCTGAGAACTGTCTGTCCGGGGTGGGGGTCGGGTCCCTTTAAGCACAGCCCTCGGCTAGCCTGAGGCAGCAGCTCCACGCTCTAAGTCCTCCTCTGATGCCCTGCCGGCACTGCTTCCAGCCATCCTTAACCCCGGTTCAGGGTCCACTCAGTGTGGACATGCTAGTTTGAATTAGCAAAATGCTAATTCGAACTTGTTTTTTAGTCTGGATCCGTTAGTTCGAATTAGCTTAGTTAGTTCGAATTAGCGCTGTAGTGTAGACATACCCCCTGACAGTTAGGAACTTTGTCGCAATAGCGGCGAGGAGTCGTGTGGCACCTTATAATTGAAGTATAGGAGCATAAGCTTTCATGGGCAAAGACCCACTTCGTCAGATGCATCTGGACTATCGGGGTAGGAAGCATCCCAGGGCAGGGTCTTGAGGCTAAAAGACCCGCGGGCTGGTGAGTTATGGGCAAACCCACACCAATCGAACAGCGCAAGTCAAACCTGTCCTTAGGGCCCTGGGCTGGGGCCCGTGAGAGAGGGCTGGCCCGGGCCCTCCTACCCCGCACTCCAGAGTCAGGAGCACGACAGAGTCCAGAGCCAAGGCAGACATTTCACCCCAAAGAGCGGAGTGACTTAGACGCTGAGACAAGCATGGGGGTGAATATTAGGCTGCCCATGTACATGACCTAATATGATACATTCTCCCCAATCCCAGATCTGGAATACACTAGAAGGTAGAACACTTCGGCTATGTCTACACTACAAGTTTTTGCGCAAAAACCGGCATAGCGCCCATACCTCAAGCACGTATTTGCACAAGTAAATCAGCAGAACAGAGGGCTTTTCCCCATGAGGAATAACTCCTTTTTGCGCTACAGCTTCTTGCGCAAAAACCCTGCAATGTAGATGAAGCCCTCCAGTGTAATGTGGGTTTTCCTATTTGCAAGCGTTAAACAATAAAACTTTGTCCTTTGACTGTCTATCTGATCTGTCAAGTTCATTGGCTTCTGATGGGCCAGCCCTTTGTTCTTTGGAAAAGTAATTCCATCTGACTGGGTGGAGTTTTTTTTTTACAACTATAACTCACATCTCTTGGTTAGGATATATTAATTTGACAGACTGTACTCAGTCTGTCACAAACACATCTCTTAGGGAATGTCTAGCAAGCAGGTAGAAAGACCTGCTTAGAAGTATTTGTAGTTGCTGGTCCAAAGTCAGCTCACTGAATTTACAAAAGAGATAAATTTGACCCATTATATCCAAATTTCCACATTTCCTCTTGCCCTACCTGTTGCTTACATAAATGATTTGCCTTTGGTATGGAAGACATTTGTCCATGGAAGATAATTCCACAGACATCAATTATTTTACTATTTTATGACAGTCAGAATGAGTTTCTACTAGAAACACAGTTACAGTGAGCTCTCCTAACCCTAGCTGCCTCAATCTGCTGCTAAATACAGCAGGAAAAAGTCTCACATCTTAAATTACATTTCCAGCAGATATTTACTAAATTAAATTAGTCATTCAAAATGTCACATCTGTTGGAGAATTTTGTTGTTAAATTAGCTTTGCAATTGCATTTCCAGTGTGCTGGATTTGTGTGACACATTGCTTCTCTGAATAACAGGGCTTTTTTTTCCTATTGCAAAGCTGCTAAATGTTAATATGGACTCATAGAGCAAGATAAACATGATTTGCCTTTTCAGTATTTCTTTATTAGTCTTTTATAAATTAATCATAATTTTTATATAGCTACCTAAATACCTCATGCAAATCAATTTCTTTCCTATAGGTTTTTTAAAGTTGGACTAGTGGCTAGAAATAAAGATGCTTGATATACACTGACTGGCAATATTTTATTTAAGATGCATCAGTTATTGCTGAATTACATTAGACTGCCTCTAGGTATGTGTAAGACACTGGAAAAATAGCCAGTGGTGACACCATTAATTGTACTGTTCAAAGAAACTGTTTTTCAATGGGCAAAGAAAGAAAAATAGTAATTACAAACTCTATTTAATAAAGCTTTTATCATTTAATGTCATCTCATTTCTTTCCATTTATTTTTCATAGGGTGTACAATGCTATAAATACAAATAAGAAATTGTCTAATGATAGACTATTACATATTCTCCTTTTTAATGAAATACACTTGAAGCAAAAAGTTTCCAATACATATAGTGCATGATAAAGATCACTCCAGCAAAACACATCATTTCTTTTATTAAACGAGGTAATCAGTAAGAGGTGGACATACCTACTTTGAGTAATTGTGCATATTTCTAAATACAGGAATAGTCATATGCTCATAATCATTGATATGTAACACTTCAATTGCATTTTATAATTTCAACTGTTATAACATCTAATGGATGAATCCTCACTATGCATCTATCTGGTAAGTGAATGTTATTCCAATTTTACTGGTGGTGAAAGAGAGTTTAAGTGATATGCCAAAGGCCACACAAGGGCTTAATCAAGATGCGCTGAAGTCATTGGAAAACCTCCTATTGATTTTGATGAGCTTTGAATCACGCTCACAGGGAGCCAGACACCAGTGGATCCAGACACTGTAATTTGAGCATTCATGGATCTTCTGGAACAGATAGCATCAGCACCCAGAGGTCCCTGTGCTGGTCAGTGATGACTTAGGGAAATAAGCTGAGTAGTAAAGGTTACAATGTAATAACTGTTGTAGTGATGTTGGAAAAGATTGTGATTGCAAGAGCCTGACTTACTTCCCAATTGCAAACAAGACCACTTTTCATCATAGCCTGATGAATATTCAGAGAGTTAGTGGCTGTGCCTGGTGATCAATCATAGCCAAAGATGCCAGATTTAGGTAGAAGGGCCGCAGGCTTTCCTTGTAAGAAGATGACACCTGGTATGGTTGAAAGGGAATATTTTTAAACACGAGACAAGAGTCTGTGCCAAGCCTCTTAGGGGAACACTTGCTGTCAGAGGGGAACTATGGCAGCTTTAAGCTATCTTTACACATTCCAGGTTGTAGGCTGCTCTGGGGACCAGAGAGGATGTTGGCATAATTGAGACATCTTGGGGGCTAAGTTGTTGCACCATCCTGGGCTACCCCATATTATCACTAAACCTCTGTTCCATTGTGTGCTATGGTCATTCCCCTAACACATGCTCCTACATCTAGCATGGCCCCTTTGATAGGACTTGGGGGGGATCATTGGGGAGCATCTTTATGGCTGTTTTTCACTAAAGGGACTCCAGATAAGGGTAATGAACCTCACCCCATAACTTTAAAATTCTGCTTCTGTTCCCTTCTCCCCTCCCCCTTTCACCCTCCCCCCATACACACACTTTGCAGAAAAAGTCTAACCTAGTTAGAGAGAGATCCTGTGAGGATTGAATTTCCTTTGGAGTACTTTGGAGACAGATATTTTTGTAATAAATGCCTTCATATATCTCTGTCTTCTGAGCATAAGCTATTGAAAGTTCTCTTAATAACCTGAAAGATTCTCTATAAAACAAATCTGCCCATGGAATAAAACACTCACAGTTGATAGAAAGCTCTCTGACGTGCACAACTACTTTTGTCACAGAATCTATCACAGAAGACAACCATGCATATCACAGTTTTGCCAGTGTCCCTGGTTCTTTTATAGTCCAACTGCATATGCACTCTGTGATCTAATGCACTAAATCACAAAACTGAGCAGCCTTTCTTTTTAATGTTTAAACTTTGAAACAGCTGTTTGTCTATTTAGGGCATAATACTTAAAAATTCTTGAAGCCTTCAACTCTTATCAGGAAGGATAGTGATCATCTTGCTATGCTGTTTGGTAGACCCTTAATCCATCCTGGACACAAGGGAAGGGAAGGTTGGAAGCACTGGAAGATGGGTCGGGGGAAAGCTGATAAAACTGAATTGGAAAACACACTTTTTTTTCCCCAGACAAGTTATTGTGAATTGTCAGTAACAAAAAATGTTCATGGTTTAATATAAATGGGTTCCACATATTTTGTTTATTTGCTCTAATAGCACTATAACAAATAGATGATAACTTAGTTAATTCTGTGACCAAATCTTATGATTTTTCCAAATGTTTACATTGTGTGATAAAACTTAATGCTCTGTGACAGATCCTCTAATTATATCAAAAATGAGTTTTACACCATTTCTATGTCAAATTAGACTCAGCTGCTGAAACATGATCTCTTAGACTTTCAATTTTATCCCTGTTTTGTCATTTGTCCATATTATCTCAGTATTGTCAGATGAGGTGAGTCCTTTTTTAAGAATACAAGATCTGCTATAGTGTGTGGAAAACAAAATTTAAACATTGATAAATCTCCCATCCAGACTATGGCTTATGACAAATGTCTACCAATCATAAACAGCAAAAATTTCTCTGAATATAACAGTCAGTCATACTCTATGGAGAATTTCATCCAGTAGCAGACACAAGGTATCCGATCAGGATTGCTGGGAGTTAATAAAATGTGGCCATTAGTGTGAAATAGCTGGAACTAAAGAACAGTCCAAGCAGAGTTATGATTTGATCTTCCTGAAAGCTACGGAGTTTTTTCTATTAATCATTTCTATGTATTTGTGAAATTTGACAGCATTACTTGCTAAATCAATAGGAATTACACTATCACTGAAACAACACCATAGATACACTGAGACAAAAACTTTTCACTTCCGCAGGGGTTTTCTTGAAGTAAGAAAACAGTAAAATATTTAAACAGTGGAGATTGTCCCAACCTGAATTCAGGTGCAGCCATCATGGAGGTCCGTGTTACCCACATTGTCAGACCAAGAACCTACTGCAGGGATGGAGAAACTCTGGCCTGTGGGTCAGATCTGTGCCCCTAACTAATTTCATCCAGCCCACGGCCAGTGTCTGTGCTACAGGCCAGAAGCTCTGAGACTTGGTTCCTCCCTGCACCCAATGATGGGCTGAAGTTGTGAGCACCACTGTCGGCTCATGGCTATCAGGGAAACTCATCATTCTGCTTGTAAGCACCACCCCTTTCACTCCTATTGGCTGGGAACCACTGCCAATAGAAGCTACAGAGGCAGTGACTGCAGGCAAGGGCAGAGCACAGAGGCATCTGCCCATTTCCCTCTGTGGCTGCAGGGACATGTGACCATGGCTACTTCCAGGACTGATAGCAGCATGGGACCTGGGCATGCAGGGAGCCTTCCTTAGCCCTGTTGCACCTCTGAATGAGAGTTGCCTGATGTAAGCACTCCATTCCATACTCCATTCCGTACCCCAAATCCCTATCCCACCCTTGCACCCAAACTCCCTTCTAGAGCTTCACCCTCACCCTCTGTCCCAGTCCACTCTAGCTCGCTAACTACTACCCTGACCTCTCCCACACACAATCTCCTGCTCCGACCTCTTTTTGCACCCCAAATCTCTCATTCCCAGCCCCACCCCAGAGCCTGCAACCTAGTTGCGCATGCACACACACGCGCGCACACACAGACACAGACACACACACACCTCTCAATCTTCTTTCTCAGCCTGCAGCCCCCTTCTGAACTCTACATTTTTAGCCTAAGCCTCTAAACCCCCTCCCCCTAAAGGGCTGTAATGTGGTATGTAACTGATTTTTTCTGGGGCTCCAGTGGTCCCTGATAGGAAAAGGATTCCCGACCCTGTCCTACTGGAAGAGGCTGCAGCTTGGTCACCTATTAGCTGGGTATGTGGGAGAAAGTGGAGATAAAATTCTTTCGAGGAGATTTTTTCATAATTTTTTTCTCCAGCTTGGGAGATAGGAATAACCTAATTGCATCTCACTCTAAGGATTCTGAGCAGTTGGATCAGAGTTGGGGAAACTCTGGCCCATGGGCCGCATGTGGTTCATCAGACCTAATTGCCAGCGGGCAGCCAGATCATTTGTTTACCTAAGTATCCACAGGCAGGGCCCAAGAATAATTTTCTGGGCTCACTTTAAATTTGTTACATGGGCTCCCTCCTACATACAACAATCCCTCATCCCATACATACAATTTTATGAGCCCTGAAAGAAGTTTGTTATAATTCTTAAATTACAAAGTCTACATTTCTGAAAAATGCCCCTCTTTGCTATTTTTGTTTAACATAACACCAAGCCTGAATGAATTAGACACTCTCATATATTTTGGGCCAGCAGATCCTACCAGAAGAAGCAGCTGCATTGGCTCCCATTGTCTGAGGTTGCTTCCTTTTGTCCCTCCCAGCAGCTATCCCTCCTCCTGCCTATGCACATTGAACTCTGGGACTAGTACTTCTTGATCTCGTTATGATAGACCATGTCACGCAGAGGAGCACAAATCCCTCTGTCTCTCAGTTTTGATCCACAAGTTGTAGTTTAACTGCACACACACACACACACACACACACACACACACAATTCTAGGCAGGGATCTGGGCTGGGCCAGTGAACCCTGCAGCTCACTGTTCAGAGTGTTACTTGAGACTGCTGTAACATGGCTTCTGATTGGTTCCTGGAGATCTCACAAGAGCCAGACAATAGATACAGGGGAATAAGTTTCTATAAATATACTCAGGAATATCTACAATTTAATTTTGATTATTTTCCTTATGATAACAGGGCTGCAACCTGGGCCAGGATCCCAGGGCCTCTGGACCCCAGTAAAGTGGATCCCACTTTCCCTCTCACCCCACCATATGGGAGCCTGATCCACAGGCAGAGAACTGTGCAGCTCCCAATGGTCAAAGTTCACCGTTCCCAGCCAACAGGAGCAGTAGGAAGCAGCACAGGATGCACCACAGGGAGTTGTGGGGCTCCATGCATGTGGATGGTCAGGTAGACAAACTATCTGGCAGATCACCAGTGGCTAACCCTAAGGAACTTCATAAGATGAAGGTTCCCCACCTGGATTTATTTCTCTTAAGTGCTCCCAAAACATTTTGTATTTCTTTGATGATAGTAACAGACAGCTGCTGATTTTTACCTGCAGAATTTGCCTTTGCCATGTCATACCATCACATATTGTGGTTTATGAGAATCTAATGAAAATCTCCGTTTATTATTGTTTAGGCCAACAGTAGCAATCTTTTCCTCTCCTCTCCCCTCATACAACAGATTAAAACCATCCCAGAAAATAATAAAAGTAGGGAAATGCAGAGATAAAGCCGATACCTGTGGGAAATTGACCAGTCCATGATTTCAACACCGTTAAACTATAACTTCATCGTAACTCTCATTGCTAAAAATCCAGCATCACTATGTTTTACAGATTCACAATTTATTTTGCGTAAGAGACCTAGATAATGAAATTAAACAGTTTTCATTGGCCCCTGCCCTTTTAAAACTCCTATCAGCTTGTATACCGACCCTTTGAAGTAATTACTTTTAGAAATTATAGCATAAAATATTCCCTCCATCATTTTAATCATAAGAACATAAGAACGGCCATACCGGCTCAGACCAAAGATCCATCTAGTCCAGCAATCTGTCTTCCAACAATGGCTAATGCCAGATGCCCCAGAGGGAATGAACTAAACAGGTAATTCCCAGTTTCTGAGAGAGAGAGAGGCTAAGGACCTCATTCCTGACCATCCTGGCTAATAAGTATTGAAGTATTTCTCCTCCATGAATTTATGTGGTTCTTTTTTAACACAATACAATTATATAGTATAATCAATATAATTGCTATCAGCTAATGCACAAAAACTTGCCATTCTGTGTTTCTCACAATTGTTCTTTTCTAATACTTAATACCGTATTTTCCGGCGTATAGGGCGACTGGGTGTATAAGACGACCCCCTATCTTTTTAATTAAAGATAGGGTTTCATCTTATACCCCAGCGCCCCTCCGCCTCCTTTGCTCCCGGTGTCCCTGGTCTGCTGGAGATGGTCCCCAGCAGACCAGAGGCACCGGGAGCAAAGCCGCCAGGAGCGCCTGGGCTGCCCCCGCCCTCCCCGCCGGAGCCCCTCCGCGGCTTTGAAAGCCTCGGGGGAAGCCGGCGGGGGCGGCATCCCATGCGCGCCTGGGATGCCCCGCCGCCGGCTTCCCCCGAGGCTTTCAAAGCCGCGGAGGGGCTCCGGCGGGGGGGCAGCCCATGCGCGCCTGGGATGCCCCGCCGCCGGCTTCCCCCGAGGCTTTCAAAGCCGCGGAGGGGCTCCGGCGGGGGGGCAGCCCATGCGCGCCTGGGATGCCCCGCCGCCGGCTTCCCCCGAGGCTTTCAAAGCCGCGGAGGGGCTCCGGCGGCGGGGCATCCGGCGTACAAGACGACCCCCGATTTTTGGGGGATGTTTTTTAACATCAGAGGTCGTCTTGTACGCCGGAATATACGGTATTTGTAATGCAATTTTTATTTTGATTATCATAATTCAAAATATCTCAGTAGCACTTTTGCTTATCATTTCCATCTGATTGGAAGTCTGTGAATATTACAGTGGCTGACATTGCTTTTCATAGATCAGTTATTTTGCATTTCCACTAAGGCTACAAATAGCATCAGTATCCGGGTGTGTCATAGATGTGGATTTCAGTGTAGTTAAAACAGTGGCAAACTCTTATCTGTGAGAATGTAGGGAAATGACTTTAGAAACCAAAGCCCTTGTTGTACTAGAAGATTGTTCAAAATTATACAATAGGATACAAAAACATATAAATGTCTGGACAAACATAAGACTGAAACAATTGAGGCCATAGTGATCTTTCTCCAATTGTCATGCATTGTACTGGAAACAATTTTAAAGATATTGAACTTTAGTTGTATTATATTAGCATTGACACATCATTTGATGGAGGAAAGCATGAAAGATCCACTTTCGAAAAGTATTTTCTAAATCTTTTCAGTGATGAAAATAGATCATCTGACACTCACCAAAAAAACTACTGACTGACTAGCCTTGGTTAATTTATCTGCACACCTGTCAAAAGCTGAATACCTACAATGGATTTTGACATAATCCTCTGTGGATAACTTGACTTTCAACGCACCAGCCATCAAAGAGGGGAGTGCAATTTAAAGGTAGAAAATGTTGCATAAAGCTCACTAGGACCAGCATATGCAGTGCTTCTGTATCTGCATATATTAGGGAGGACTGAGGGTTACTCTAATTTAAGAAGATTATTCCTGGCCCTTATTCAGGAGTCTTTAAATGTGCTGTGAATGAAAGCAGTGTATAGGTGTCAGGCCACAACCCAGTTCCTCTTATTAATTCTCCTTCTGCTGGCAAAGGGAAGGAGAGGTGCTAAAGGAGGCTTTCTGCCTTCCTGCATAAAAATGGTCCTCCAGGGGCCAAACTTTGTGGCTGTATGGCAAATTCCCACTAGCAGTGTGACACAAAGTAGACACAACAGAGGATTTAGGCCTATGGGTTTAAATATATATTTAAAACACACAGAGCAGGCAAAGCAAACATAACATATTAATTAGTAATGTATTCATCAATTTTATGTGCAGATCTGCTTAGCAGTGAAAGAAAGACACGGTATAAAATTAAATAGATGCTTGGACACATGCTGGCTTTTTGCTGTGGAATTTGGAATTATTTTTGGCACATTGCTTCTCAGAACTGCATGTATGGAATTCAGTAAATGCAGATTAAGACCATGAGCCACAATACATTTCCCAAATGAATCTCTAAATTATTGAACATGCAGACAAATGATGTGCAACCTTGATTAGAGAATTGCTAATCAGCCCCATAATAGGTATGTAGGTCAAAAACCAATTAAAAGAATGTGACTAGAATATATAATTTAAAGTGCATAGTTCATTTTTAAAAAAGAACAGGTTTGGGGAAAGGATGACTAAACATTCATTCTTTGTCTATGTACTAGATAAAATCTGACAGTTTGGGGAACAATAAACCTGCTAGTTAGCTATTAATCAATTACTAGGTTTAGCAAACTAGAAATAGTTTGATGATGAAAAGCATATTGAGCCCTTAAGATGGTTCATTTGAAATATTATTGTTATAGCCACAGCTCTGGCTTTTATTTTTGTATCCGCCAAATAAATAAGCTATATGCAGTGTTTTTAGTCAAGCTTTGAAGTTTAATCTGTTCTGTCAAGAAAGTTGAACTTCACAAGCAGTAAAATTACAGTTTGTCCTGTAACTTATCCTTTTAACCCTTTTTTTTTTATCAGAGAGGCTGGCTCCACTAACTGTAAAGTTTTACAAAACTGTTCCATCGAAACAGAGCGGCAACTGTGGCAATTTTAAAATGCACAAAAACAAAGATGAAAATAAAATATTTTATATGGTTTTAATCAACAATGAAAGATGGCTAGCATGTCACTTTAGCCACTCTGTAGCTTTTATCACCAATAGGGATACACATAATTTCACTTTGTCAGAAGCTTGTGACAATGAGGCTTTGTCAATTGTGTGTGTGAGTATAAAATTCAAATAGGCTGTGTCTACACTGGGCCACTTATTCCGGAAAATCAGCCACTTTTCCGGAATAAGCTGCGAGCTGTCTACACTGGCCCTTGGATTTCCGGAAAAGCAACGATGCTCTTCTGTACAAAATCAGCTGCTATTCCGGAAAAACTATTCAGCTCCCGCTCGGGCATAAGTCCTTATTCCGGAACACTGTTCCGGAAAAGGGCCAGTGTAGACAGCCCAGTAGTCTTTTCCGGAAAAGCACGTCTACATTGGCCACAGACGCTTTTCCGGAAAAGGGGCTTTTCTGGAAAAGCAGCCTGCCAATGTAGACGCTCCTTTTCTGGAAAAACTGAAAACGGAATAGTATTCCGTTTTAAGCATTTCCGGAAATTCATGCCAGTGTAGACACAGCCATAATATGTATATAATGCACATGTAAGAAATATATAAGGCGAAATCATTTTACTTTTTTAAAATTTCTTCTCTATCTGGAAACTTTTAGAAAGACACTTTAATTTCCAAGGAGAAAAACCATGTTTGGTTGAAGGTAAAGGGTGCTACAGATGAAACATTTTGATGAGCTGCAGTCTCAAAAAGAGTAATGGAGAAAACTAAGTTGACAAATCCCTTAGGGGAGGGGGACACCCTTGAAGAGATTGTCATGCAAGGAGGATATTCAGTAAACAGGATTATCTATAATGAGATAATCCTCTGATGTGCTCAAGCTGTGAAGAGAGAGTTTGAAAGGATATTAAGGAAACCCTGTGTGTATTGGAAGGATTACAGGGTGCAGTTTGGGACTTGTCTTCTTTTCAGGATAATATATTTATTTATTCTTTCATAAAAATCCAGTAAGGAGGGGGTGGCAGTGATGTCTTCTGATGGATCCATAGTGACAATAAATATATCACATTTCAAGGAAAATTCTGTGTTGACAGTTAAAGATGCTGTCAGGAAGAGAAATACTGCAAGAAAAAAGCACTGGAAGCAGATGCTTGCTATGACATATTTTTTATCTTTATAAGCTATGCAGTTTGGGGGAGAATTTTATTTATTTATATACTTACAAATATGTTCCCAATGCATACATTGAGGGAATATTATAAGCAAGAATGATCACAGAACTGTGTGAATGTTCTTAAAGTCTTTATTACTGAGATTTTAAACAATCTGTGGACTAGTTTTAGAGATAGCTGTGTTTGTCTGTTTCAGCAAAAACAATAAAGAGTCCAGGGGCATTTTAATTTAAGACTAATAATTTTGGAATGGCATAAGCTAATTGCATAGTGTATGAGGAAATGACAGTAATATTTTAGGTCACAGTCCTGAAGATCACTCCATATGATATTTTACCCACCATGGAATGAATTTGAAACCAAATCAGCTTTAGGACTTCCACAAATAATACTAAATGTAATAATACTAAATGTATGTCTACACTATGAAATCAGGTCAGATTTATTAAGTTAAACATTTTAGCATCTGAATTTACAAATTCATGTCCTCCCTGGGCACATGAGGTTGACGGACTGCACCCCCACTAATGTGGCTACCTTCAACTTCAACAGCAATGCATAGTGGGTAGCCATTCCATAGTTCCTACTTCCCATTTGCATTCTGGGTGAGGGTCTCAATTCTGATGGAACAAAAACACTGCAGTGGATGATTCTGGGTACATGTCATCAGCTTCCCATAATGCTCTTATCTCCACCCTCCCTACCTGCTTGTAAGTAAGGACAAACAGCCTCTGTCCCTCATCAACTCTGTTTGCTTCAATATCTCATCCTGTGTTTTACGCTCATGTTTCCTGTATGCTTTCCTGTTCCATGCAGATGACCTCTAGCATAGTTCTCCTTCATCATTCATTTGAGCTCTCTCAGCACAGGCATGTTGCATGAGGTGATTAAACATTTCATCCCATATATGATTTTTTTCGCTTCTGATCTGTGGCAGCCAAAGTGTGGGAGGAGTTGGGGAAGCAGGTAACAGAGACATTGTTTCAGCCACTGTGTTTGAGTGGGAGGGGATGGTAACAAGGGTAAACTTTAGAGCAGATACATTATAAAAGAGAGAAGGTTAACACTTTTACAGTGAATGAAGCACTGTGCTGCCCAAAAGCATGTGTTATATACAAGGCTAACATTTTCATTTTAAACTGAGTGCCAGCCAGTCAGAACACACAGCACAACATGGAACAGCTGAACTCAGTTTGGTAGGAGACATGGTAGGCAACAGGTTGGGGATAGTGCTCTTTTGCTTCCACTTTGGAAACATGTGTGAAAGAGTGCTTGCAAAGTGCAGCTCTCATGGCTATCTAGGCATCTGCTTTTGCACAGGGGAAGAATTTTGGTGAGAGGCCCTGCAAAAGGAGAGGGGAGCTGGGCAGGTGTGTAGGGTCTAATCCAATCAGCATGTAGCTGCTCCTGCCCCCAGCATGCCTGCAGACTGTAAATCTCCCTTCCCACATTGATTTGCAAGGTGTGGAGAGAACTGGGTGGGTGTATAGAAGGCTCAGCGCATGGTGCTCCCCTCTGCATGCCTGCAGACTGCTGCTTTCCCTTCCCACATTGACTTTAATTAAAGACTAAGAGGGGGGAAATTGTGGTTTAGTTTTTAGTATGTGTGTGTGTAGCTGATGTGAAACTTGAAATGTCTATTCCATCATATTGATTCCATTGATTCTTTCAGGCCAAATCTTGTCTTCATCACAAGGCAGAAAGTTCCTTAACAGAGCAGAACTACAGACTGAACACCCTCTAGAGCTGCTCCCTCAGACTACATCTACACAGCAAGTGGTAGCCTGCAGCAGTGAATCTTAAGAGTGCAGCTTCTACAAAATCAGGCTCATGCACTATTCCAAAGTCAACCATGCAGGGTCATGCTGCCGCACTGAAAACAGCTTTGCAGGAAATCAGGCTCAGGTTGGAGTTCAAGCTCTTAAACCTAGTTTGGAAATTGGGGGTGCTTGAAAGCCCAACCTGTAGCCCTATCTACAGTGCACAATCTACAGCTCTTTTTAGCATCCCAGGGCAAGCCCATAGACCACAGCTCTGACACTTACTGCTGCAGTGGTGGGTGGGTGTCTGCTTGGTGCCAGTGCTGTGGAGAGGCCGAGGGGAAGAGAGCTCACAGAGTAACTGGACAAGTCTTACCTCCCATGAGTTAACCTGGCTGGCTACATCTACACTGGCATGATTTTCTGGAAATGCTTTTAACGGAAACGTTTTCCATTAAAAGCATTTTCGGAAAAGTGCGTCTAGATTGGCAGGATGCTTTTCCACGAAAGCACTTTTTGTGGAAAAGCGTCCATGGCCAATCTAGACACACTTTTCCGCAAAAAAGCCCCGATTGCCATTTTCGTGATAGGGCTTTTTTGCGGAAAATAAATCTCTGCTGTCTACACTGGCTCTTTTGTGCAAAAGTTTTTCGGAAAAAGACTTTTGCCCGAATGGGAGCAGCATAGTATTTCCGCAGAAGCACTGACAATCTTACATGAGATTGTCAGTGCTTTTGCGGAAATTCAAGCGACCAGTGTAGACAGCTGGCAAGTTTTTCCGGAAAAGCAGATGATTTTGCAGAAAAGCTTGCCAGTCTAGATACAGACGCTATGTTTTGTTGAGGTCAGAAGGTAGTACATTTTTGTACATTGCTAAAAATACTTGATACTTTGTCTGAAAGGTTTGTGATAGTGAATGCAGATCAAACAATTGATTGAGCAGGGCCAAGACGTTTTTAGAAAGGTAGCTGAAAATAGGGAAGTAATGTAAAATTCATAATATTCATGAAAAAAAGAGAATATGTGATCCATTTTATTCTAAATTAAATTCTAGCTAGTTAGATGCCAACCTAACTATGGCAGAAAATATCAGCCAGCCGAATAAGAGATGTCAGTCCACACAAAGTATTCACTGTATCATTTACTATTTTGAAATATTACAAGACTGAATTTTCTATCTCCTTAAATTACATACCATAGAGTTAATGGGGTCTATCACTCCTTCTCTGTCCCTGCAGCTGATATTGAAATGCCTAGAGCCCCTGTTCAAGATAAATCTGCTCAGAGGCTACGTCTACACTGGCATGATTTTCCAAAAATGTTTTTAACGGAAAAGTTTTCTGTTAAAAGCATTTTCGGAAAAGCACGTCTAGATTGGCAGGATGCTTTTCCGCAAAAGCACTTTTTGTGGAAAAGCGTCTGTGGCTAATCTAGATGCGGTTTTCTGCAAAAAAGCCCCGATCGCCATTTTCGCGATCGGGGCTTTTTTGCGGAAAACAGTACTGTGCTGTTTACACTGGCCCTCTTGCGCAAATGATTTGCGCAAGAGGGCTTTTGCCCGAACGGGAGCAACATAGTATTTTCGCAAGAACACTGACGATCTTACATGAAACCGTCCGTGTTCTTGTGGAAATTCAAACAGCCAGTGTAGACAGCTGGCAAGTTTTTCCGCAAAATCATCTGATTTTGCGGAAAAACTTGCCAGGCTAGTCACAGCCAGAGTGTATTACCAACTACTAACCAGTCCTCCGAAAGCATAGAAGGGCTAGGAGGAAATATGCACCAATCAAGATCAAGCAGACCAGTTAAGAAGGCTTGCCAACTATTTCCAGGGCAGTGCAGGGTGAAATAGACGGAGCTTCTCAGTGTTAACTCAGCATTCCAAAGCCAGAGTAAGGCCTTGCTTATACATGCTTGCCTTGAGGTTTTGTTTTGTTTGTTCGTTCATTTAAAGGTGCAGACTGCTAGAGTTTGAATTTGTATGCAGTGTAGTAGCCATGTCTGTCCCAGGATAATAAAGAGATAAGATGGGTAAAGTAATATCTTTTATTGGACCAACTTCTGTTGGAGAGAGAGAAAAGGTTTTGAGTCACAAAGGCTCTTGTTTCAGATTTGGGAAAATTAAAGGTGGAACAGATTGTTTAACATAAGCAATTGGCATGTATTCTAAAGGACAAGCCTGGAAACTTAAATCAATAATTCTGGTAGACATTAAAAATCATGAACTGAATACAGACAAATCTGTAACCCACTAAGCCCCTTTTATGTCCTATGACTGCAGAGATGTTAACAGGTTGCTCTGCCTTGAATTAGTCCTTTAGAATATGAGCTTTGAGATTGTTACTTTGCTGAATATAAATTGATGTCAAGCTAATGTGCACAGCAGGTGCACTGAGGCAGGGCCATGCTTAAGAGTGTTACAGTGCTGCCCCATGATGTGTGAATGTTGTCCTGAACCACTTAATGTACTTCCATGACTATCTATGTTCTCTCTAATTGTTTGCACCCCTGTGCAGTGTTTTTTTTTCATCCATGTGCAGAATACATTTTTCTGTGTGTACCGAAGCATGTGTGAATGTGCATCACCAGTTGCAACAAACAAACAAAATAGTAGTGAGCTGTCTGCTAATCAGCTGGCCAGCATTTGAATGTCTTCTGGGTGGCCACAAAAGCACACAGCTTACAGAGAGCACTGATTGACTGTCCTACTCCAGCTTACTGTGCATTTACTATGCAGCCATAGATCTCTGCATCTAAGGGTACGTCTAGACTACATTCCTCTGTTGCCAGAAGCATGTGGATTAAGCTACCAGACATAGGAAAATGAAGCGGCGATTTAAATAATCGCCGCTTCATTTAAATGTACATGGCTGCCACGCTGAGCCGACAAACAGCTGATCAGCTGTTTGTCGGCTCAGCGCAATAGTCTGGATGCGTGGGTGACGACATCAAAGGTATTTGTCAACCACCCAGGTATGCCTCCTGGGATGAGGTTTACCTGGGTGGTCGACAAATACCTTTGATGTCGACACCCGTGCGTCCAGACTATCCAGACTGATTAGCTGTTTGTCGGCTCAGCGTGGCAGCCATGTAAATTTAAATGAAGCGTCGATTATTTAAATCGCCACTTCATTTTCCTATGTCTGGTAGCCTAATCTACATGCCTCTGGCGGCAGAGGCATGTAGTCTATACGTACCCTAAGAATCCATTAAATGGCTTTAAGAACACTAACCAACTTCAGAAATTGGCACTGAATTCTGCTGCCACAGACCTGGAAAATACGTGAAAGATGGTGGAAGCAATGCAGAACCAGAAGTATTTACATTGTATGACTTAACTAGATAAACTTTGTTTGGCCTCAATCTTCCAGAAGGACCGTGAACTAAAAATAAGAGTGTGGAAATTATGGCAGCCAGTGTAATGGACCTGAACTGTAGCAGTCTCAGTAAAGAAGTATGCACTCCTGCTGATTGAACCAACTTTCGTGCATAAAAATACTAAATTGAGACACAGGCTGTTGAACTTCAGATGTGTTTATTGAAGACACCGTTAAGAGAAAACAAATGTGGATTGGCTGCAATGCACTAATGCTTTAAAAATATTAAAGTTCAGTATAAAGTAACCTTACTGGATCACTTCTTGTAATTGAGTTTTTCACTGAAAACATAACCACAGAAACCATATAATGTTCTGTAGCTTTAAATTAGAGTTAACATTAAGATGTGCTTGTCTACTTATCACTAAGCTTTGTAGCTTTCAAAGGGCAATCTGTCATTACCAAGAAAGAAAGTACGTTTCCAAAGTAAGTTCATTCATTTCCCAAGTATTTACACGCCTCTTCTGAAGAGTGCTATCAGTAATGCTCCAGTCATTCAGATGGCTAAAATGTGCATGATGACACAAGAATAAATATATCCTCGTCCCCAAAGTCTGGGGATAGTTGGGCCCTGACATAACGTAACTCTAGTATGTGGTGTGATATTAGGACTTCTTAGGATGAAAATGATACAGGAGATTTTTTAGTGCCCAAGATTGGGCCAAAAATGATGGTGCTTAATGCTCTAGCATCTGCTACACACTTGGAAAATTCATATATTTGCAAGTGATCATGTACATGCACACATCCAAAAGTTCTGGTATATATCTGGACAATAGCAATGTTGTAAACTTAATTGTTTGGCTTCACCTAAATTGGGATATTGCTGCAGCAGCATCTCTCTTTCTGCACAGTATTATGTCAATGCCCAGATCTCGGGACAGTGTTAGTCTCTTGACTCTAAGCCTTGTATTTACCTCATTAGAGATGCACTTAGGCAACCTCAATGTTCTGTATAACTGCAGAGTAATTAGAAAGCCAAACTTTGTTATGCTAACTCTGAAAGATTAATACACAGGCTCAGGAAGTTAGGGCATAGTTTTTCCCAGCTTGTTTAATGTGCAGTATTATTTAAGCTACATAACCAAATGCTATTAATTTGTCATTATAATTAAATGAAAAACCTGTTTAATTGTGGGTTAAAATAGAATGAATATTAAATATTAGAGAAAGTCAGGAAATTCCAAGGTCAAGTTTCATAACGAATTGTTAATTGAGGATGTAATGGATGCATTGTGTGCTTTCTGTATGTTTTACGCAACAAATTGTGCAACAAACAGGAAAATTGTATAGTTGTTAGAAGCAGAGTATAGTAAGTTACATTCACCTCCATTCTTCTTCAGTCATACTCACTTTCTACTTGCCTGTACCTTCCCTATCTATGATGTTCTCCATATCTACATTTCTATATTCTTTGAGCTGTATTTAACCTCCCACTCTCACCCATATTCATTTTATTACATGGTTGATATATCCATTTTCATGTTTGCATACATTTACAGATTATGTAGATGTTCATGGGGATTGTGAAACATATGTTTACATACGGTGGAATGATTAAGCTGTAAACATAAAAATATTTTCATTATCCACATGTTCTCGAAAAGTTGGGTAAGTATGAGAGAACAGGGATATGCAGTGGAAATTGTTTTGTAGCATTAATTTTTAGTGTAATCATTTTTAATCAGTAGTTTAAAACAAAAATCCCAATAACAATTGTCAGTATTTACACACGCATAATAAATAATTGCAAGAGCTCAATCTTTCCAACACTTACACATGTAAGCAATGTTATTCAGATGAATTGGCTGGGGCATTTTTCGTATTAAAGCTGCAAGAGCTTGTCTTTAATGCCTACATTATTTTTATTTTAAAGATAATATAGCTCTTTGAAACAGCAAAAAGCAGAGCCCTCGTTTTATTGCTGCCTGCACTGACCCCCACCCTGAAGTCCAGGGTTACACTTTTCAAGACAGAGATTGAATTTTGCTGTCTGTAGTTAGACCCCTTCATAGTTATAGGAGCTTCAGGGGGTCACCGGGTTAGTCCTTTATAGAAAAAAAATGGTCTGGTAGCACTTTGTAGACTAACAAAGCATGAAGATAGTATCATGAGAGCTCATGATACCATCTAGATGCTTTGTTAGTCTATAAAGTGCTACCAGACCATTTGTTCTTTTTCTCATACTTATACAATGACATCTGCTTTACACAAGTCCAGTACAGATTGAACGTCTCTAGTCCGGCTCCCTCTTGACCTGACCAGTGTGGAACCAGAAATTTTGCCAACACGGTAGGTCAGTATTGTCTAGCAGCATTGCCAACGTTTGCACTGCTTACTAGGCTGCTAGAAGACATTTAAGGGTAAATTAAAGCTAAATAACAACATAGAACACTGAGATCCAGGACTGTTGGCTGTAAACTAACTTTAAGGGAGTGCCGAAATTTGGCCTTAACCCATGATAAGTAGACATCTGACTAACTAAAATCATGCTGGACCATGGATGTTGCCAGACCAAAGACTGCAGAACTAGAGAGGTTCAACCTGTAGAATTCTTTATTCGTATGTAATAGTTTGGGGAAACCAAAGGTGGTACTCACAGACATAAATCCTCTATTCCTGTGTAGGATTAGTTGCCAAGTTTGTTGATATGAAGATAATTAATTTGTCTTTAGAAGTTTCATAATGGGACCTTTTAGTGGCTGTATTATTTTGAGTCTCCTTTAATTTCCAAAACAATGTAAGTCTTGCATGAGTTAAGTCTTGCAGGATATTAAGTCTTAGAATCATAGAATACTAGGACTGGAAAGGACCTCGAGAGGTCATTGAGTCCAGTCCCCTGCCCTCATGGCAGGACCCAGTACTGTCTAGGCCATCCCTGATAGACATTTATCTAACCTACTCTTAAATATCTCCAGAGATGGAGATTGCACAACCTCCCTGGGCAATTTATTCCAGTGTTTAACCACCCTGACAGTTAGGAACTTTTTCCTAATGTCCAACCTAAACCTCCCTTGCTGCAGTTTAAGCCCATTGCTGCTTGCTCTATCCTCAGAGGCCAGGATGAACATTATTTCTCCCTCCTCCTTCTGACACCCTTTTAGATACATGAAAACTGCTATCATATCCCCTCTCAATCTTCTTTTTTCCAAACTAAACAAGCCCAATTCTTGCAGTCTTCCTTCATAGGTTATGTTCTCAAGACCTTTAATTATTCTTGTTGCTTTTCTCTGGACCTTCTCCAATTTCTCTAAATCTTTCTTGAAATGTGGTGCCCAGAACTGGACACAATACTCCAAATGAGGCCTACTCAGTGTAGAGTAGAGCAGAAGAATGACTTCTCATGTCTTGCTCACAACACACCTGTTAATGCATCCTAGAATCATGTTGGCTTTTTTTGCAACGGTGTCATACTGTTGACTCATATTTAGCTTGTGGTCCACTATAACCCCTGGATCCCTTCCTGCCGTACTCCTTCCTAGACAGTCACTTCCCATTCTGTATGTGTGAAACTGATTGTTCCCTCCTAAGTGGCGCACTTTACATTTGTTCTTATTAAACTACATCCTACTTACCTCAGACCATTTCTCCAATTTGTCCAGGTCATTTTGAATTATTACTGTATCCTACAAAGCAGTTGCAACCCCTCCAAGCTAGGTATCATCTGCAAACTTAATAAGCATACTCTCCATCAACAATTTAGATATCGGCATAAAGATATTGACGAGAACCGGTCCAAAAGCGTACCCCTGTGGAACCCCACTTGTTTACTCCTTTCCAGCAGGATTGTGAACCGTTAATAACTAATGTCTGGGAATGGTTATCCAGCCAGTTATGCACCCACCTTATAATCATCCCATCTAAGTTGTATTTGACTAGTTTATTGATAAGAATATCAATAAAGTTTTGCATTTGTGTTCTGGAGTTGTGATTGCACTGGTCAATAAATCCTTTGTTTTCTGTAAGTCAGTATTACAAAACATGTACACATATGCATGAGTAGCTCTGCTGAATTCATTGGGGCTATTCACATATATAAGGATTGAAGGATCCCAATATCCAAATAGATATGTACAGGCAGTCCCCGACTTACGCGGATCCGACTTATGTTGGATCCGCACTTACGAATGGGGCTTTCTCGCCCCGGAGGTCGAGGTGGCGGATTGCTGCCTGCGAGCTCCGGGGCAAGAAAGCCCCGTTCGTAAGCTGCTCCCGGTGCCCCTGGTCTGCTGGAGACCGTCTCCAGCAGACCAGGGGCACCGGGACTGAAGCCGCAGCAGCGGCGGGTTCCCGCGCTTCTGAGGCTTTGCTCTGGGAAAGCCTCAGAAGCTCGGGAACCCGCCGCTGCTGCGGCTTCAGTCCCGGTGCCCCTGGTCTGCTGGGGACCATCTCCAGCAGACCAGGGGCACCGGGACTGAAGCTGCAGCCACGGCGAGGTCCCGCGCCTCTGAGGCTTTGCCAGAGCAAAGCCTCAGAGGCGCGGCACCCCGCTGCGGCTCTGCTCCCCGTGTCCCTGGTCTGCTGGGGGAGGGCACAGCTAGCATGCCCCCCCCAGCAGACCAGGATTTTGTTGTGGACCCTGGGGCAAAGCAGCTGGGGCGCTGCCGATTGGTCCTGCAGCGCCGCTCTGGGCACTACTGGACCAACCCGGCAGCACCCCAGCTGCTCTGCCCCAGGTCCTGATTCAGCCGCTGCTGGTCAGTTTCAGCAGTGGCTGAATCAGGACGCCTGGGGCCGAGCAGCTGGGGTTCTGCTGGGTTGGTCCAGTAGCGCAAAGGAGCGAGGAGCGGTGCTACTGGAGCAACCCAGCAGCACCCCAGCTGCTTTGCCCCAGGCGTCCCCAAGTCAGCCGCTGCTGAAACTGACCAGCGCTGACTACAGGAAGCCCGAGGCAGAGTTGCTCTGCCCCAGGCTTCCTGGAATCAGCCGCTGATCAGTTTCAGCAGCAGCTGACTTGGGGACGCTTGGGGTTCTTAAGTTGAATCTGTATGTAAGTCAGAACTGGCGGTCAGTTTCAGCAGCGGCTGAATCTGGACGCCAGTTCCGACTTACATACAGATTCAACTTAAGAACAAACCTACAGTCCCTATCTTGTACGTAACCCGGGGACTGCCTGTAATAGCTATTTTATAACAGGGCTTGTATCTGAGGTCTGAGAACAAATTGACAGGTTACTCCTTTCTTACATGCCCACATTATCTATCAATGTGTGCTCTGCAGTATACATTTCAAACTGTTTCTAACAAGAGGCTACATAAAGAGTTAATAGTGTGCTTTTAAAATTTTTTTCAAATTGTAATGAATAAATGGCATTTCCACTGTATTCATTTTGATTTGAAAGCATATACATTATGAATAGTTCAAGTGATAATTACCTTCTCTCAATATTTACAGAAAACTGGCACTCCATCCTCATCAAAGCACATTGAGGATTGTCTTATTATCTACACAAGTGCCAGGTTTCTATAAATATTGAAATTTGGTAATTATCTCTAGCACTGTTTCTTATTTGTCTGCTTTCCTATTTGAACATACCATTTAGTCATTAAACACCTCCCCAAATATACCCCTGATATCTTTTTAATGATTCTGGCAAAAGGAGTGAGGTAAGTTGCCAAGTTGGGTCAATGGAAATAGAATTAAACACTGTAGGTTTAGGTGGAACTGAAAGAATGATGACCAATTGTCCTCAAATCCAAACTTTTTTAATGCAGCTCAGACCTTGAACAGCATCCTTCCAGCTTTCCCCAGAGATGACAACAGAACTACTAAACAACCCTGCTCCCCCAGGCTCTCAAACTGTGCTCACCAACTAATGGAAGAGGGGTAGCCTATTGTAGTACACTTCATTGTGAGCTTGTGGTGCAATGAAATCTAACCTTCCAAACACCGCACACAAAGCCCAATTAACTGGACTTAATGGGAAGAACTTGATAAAGGCTGGGGGCAGAACTAACATCCCCAGCCCACAGAAAGGGAACAATAACAAAAGCATGGATGACAGTGGCATAGCCTGTATCCAAAAGGAAAGATTGTAGCCTCTTAACCAGATTCAGATGGCCATGACCCGACTAAGTTAATTTTGTAATTCTGCAATATCAGACAGCTTTAGGAGAGCTCAAATCACTCCGCACAAGAATTCTTAGTAATTTATGATGGATACGGTAGGGCTGATGCACCCCGTGTAAATAATATGAGGTTCTGGAGGCTCATTTATGGCCTCAACATGATGTTCCTTTTTACATCAACATACACTGCTATCCTGTGGAATCCATATTCTAGGAACACACTTTGCACATGGACTCTTGAGGATCTATCTGTGCTGTCTTCTAATTTCTCTACAAGCAGGATGAGATGATATAGTGTGCAAAATGCTAGGCACTTCACAGGAGGCCAAGATTTTAGATCCAATTTGTGAATACCTAATCTAAGATGGCACCTCTAAGGGACCTCATTTTCAGAAAGGAGAGGGCACCACCCTCTGAAACTGAGACTCCTTTAGCTCCTTTTTCTTCCCTATTCTCTCTTTCACTTTCTCTGTCATTTCCAGTCTTTTCAAAACACCTTCCTTTGATCATATCTGTTTTGCCATCCACCAATGCATCACTCCTTTTCCATTTGCCTCCCAACTTCTAAAGTATGCAGCTTGCTCTCCCCACCTTAATTTTATCTCCTAGATTCCTCTACAGTCTGGTTTCTGTGTCCTCTTAATCACTGAAATGACTTCTGGAAGAGTCATTAATGGACTCTTCTTGGTCAAATCCAAAGTCCTTGACTCTATTCTTACCATCATTTTACACCATCCACTCTATTCTCCCACTTTTCTTTACTCATCTTGGACCTTCTCTTCTCCCAGTGTTTCTATGACAGCATATGCCCCTGATTCTCCACCCCCCGTTTCTCTTTTAGTATCTCTTCTTTTTTTTCTGGCTCCTCCACATTTCTTCATTTTCCATAGACAAAAGTCCTTAGTCGTTTCATTTTTTCTTTTTACTCTGTCCAGAATTGTGACTTTAATTGCCCAAGAATCTTTTCCATGTCAATCACGTCAACCATATTACCTACCTCTTCCAACACTTCCTCTATAGTTCTCTTGATCTCTGCATCAAATTAAGCTCCTTATCCTGAACTCAAGGTTCTGAATCAGTCGCCTGTAATAATAATCTAATAATAATAATACAAACCTTGCCTCTGCCCTCATTTCCTTTTTTCCACTTTTATCTCCATAATATTGTCCACATTGACACCTGGAGCCTCCTTTCCATATGGGTATGGCAATTCATATTGGTGCAGTGTGGCAATCATCCAGATAAACTGCCAGTATCTTGCACAAAGTACAACAAGGAATGAAACTCAGAAAATTAAAAAGCTCTTATACATCTCCACCATTTGCATTTCCATTACTTGTTTTCTTTATGGTTGTCCTGGCTTCTCTTCTTACCTTGTAAATCACTGGGAATAAGTGTTTCAACACGCTAGATTCACTGTAATGGTGAGCATACTGTTAGTACACCAACAAATAAGAATAAGCCATAATTAGAAACACCTTTCAAATGCTTTTCTTTCTAAGAAGAAAATCATTGCATGCAATAGGAATAGTATTTTCTGTTTCTAACGGCAGGCCACATGTATAACAAAAGAAATGTAATGTGATCACAGCAATATGTCTGATACTAAAATAGTGCCACAAAAATGTGTAGTGATTAGGGTCTGACAAAATAACATTGAGCCACCTATTGATGCACCTATCTCCAGAACCTGGAGAGCTTCAGACCAGGCCAAGACAAATGTACACTTTCAATATTTATCTTGTCTTCCAATTAACAGAGCAATGGAAGTAAAAAACACGTAACTCTGAACTCCTGAGTTACATAGCTTGTCCAACCTGTCCTCAGAGATACAAAATTATGGAGAATTTTTCCCACAGTACTGCCACAGTGCAATTAACAAGAACTTCTCATGCAAAAAGGAAATAGAAATAAGTATTTCAGCTACCCACTCACTGGCTCTTGCTTTTGATTCTTCTGCTGAGAAAAGGATGGAAACTAAAATACATTTCCCCAAGTGCCCTAATTACACACTATGGAATACAGAAAATGACCACCAGTGTCAGTTCCTCTAATATTTTCCAACAGGCTAAGGGCAACCCCCCTTTCTTTAGCTAAGCTGCAAGTAAGGGCAATCATGATTAAGCAAAGGATAAATTGACAGTGTTGAAGTAATACATAAAAACAAGAGCAGCTGTAGGAATAATGAAAAACACAAGCATAAAACACTAATGAGCCTGTTCACTATTACATACTACGAAGAGGTGTAAATCACTTCTTTAAAATTAGCTTAAACTTATGAAAGAATCAAGCAGGACTCAGCCTTGGCAATTTAGTGCAGTAGAAGACTGAAAGAGTCAGCAATGTATGAAAAGAAAGGAAATTGGAATTTGTCAGATATCCCTATTTTTGCCCTTGCTAAACTTCTGTCGTGGCAGTACTTCGGTGAAATGAGGAGACAAAAAAAGCAGCGTTTTCTTCACAATCAGTTCCACTCCTTCAGTCTCCTTTCCCTTTTTACTCCATTCCACCTGCAGTAGGCTCCTGCTTGGGAAAGGGACAGTGATTGTCTCAAGCCACCTTACTGTATAAATAGTTTTGACACCAGTTGTATAGTTTCTAGCAGTGATAGACTTTTAGCCACAATCTTTTCTGCTGAAGATCAGCATCTTGGTTGGTAGAAGTTTGGGGAACTGTATTTGTGTGTCACAAATATATTATATTTTTAATTCATTATATGTTACATGTCAAACTTTTTGATAACCCTGTACCTGAGAATTTCCATGTGCCTTACAAGCATTTCAATGTAAGTATTTTTGTCATTTTGGTGAGGCGGGGTGATTTGTCCAGGAACAGAAACTACCCTGACTCAAGAGAATATGTGCTGTTTAGAGAAATCATCAAAAATCTCAAGATCCAGATTACAACATATATTATCTTACTTAGAATGTTCCCAATTAACAGAATTTGACTCATAGCATTCTTCCCATAAAAAAATGTTTAAAGTACACAACTACAGTAAGATCCTGTATTACAAACAGTTGAAAATACTATTAGATTTTCTGTGTTACATCATATTCTTTAATAAATGAAATTAGTTCAAAAAATGCTCTCTGTTCCAAGGAAATGGGCCAAAATTATTCTTGCTGTAGTCTGAAAGACAATTAAATTAAACTAGGAATGAGTTTGTTCCAGTATTTTCAAAAGTTGCCTGTCACTGTGTTATGTAAAGCTAATTGATTTATGAAAATGCATAACTTACAGCAGACTTACAGCAGAGAATAATTTTAACATATTAACCACTGCTAATGCATTCCTTTTATTTAAGAGATGCACATTTCATTATAAACGACTTATTACCTAGTGAGATGCCATCTATGTCTGCCTTTATTTTATTATGACTGGGTTACAGATTAAATCTAGGTAGTCAACAGCCACTAAAACTCTCTTTGCTATGTTTTCAGCAATGCCTGGTCCACTGCACTACACAGTGCAGTATGAAAATATATGACATACATTCACAGTGATGAAGATGTGTTCATCAATCATAAATGCTTCCTACCTGTTTATAATTGTAATTTTTAAATTTTCTAACTTTTTTCTAACTTTTGATTATTTACACAGGCTTAGGTTAGCCACTTTTTCTTTAGCCTCTTTTTCAGCATGATGTTTAGCATCATGCAATGGATGGGGACCAGAGACTTTGATTCAATGTCTGGCTTAGCAACTGACTCACTAAGCTTGTACCTCAGTTCCTTTAACTGTAAAATGAGGCTAATAATGATCAATCACTGTTCGGATCCACTTATCTAAAGGCAAGGTGACCATCTGTCGCATTTGTACCAGGACAGTCCCGTATTTAAGGGCAGTTCCCAGCATTCTGACTTTTTTTAAAAAAACGAGCACATTATCCATATTTCCCCTGCAGCAGGGGGTGGGGAGAAGCTGCCAGCCCTCAGGGGTTCAGCCACTGAAGCCCCAGTGCCAGCGGCACCTCTACCCCCCAGCCTGCATGCTGCGGGGCTGAACTTCATCCCTGCAGTGGGGCAAGGTGAGTGGGGCACCACTGGCACTTGGAGCTTAAGCCACTGAAGCCCCAGTGCTGGTGGCTCCTTCCTCAGCCACTCTGGGGCTGAAGCCCCAAGCACCCCCAAATGCAGGTGCGTCCTTCCTGCCCTCCCCAGCAGGGCTGGAGCCCCAAGCACTGGCAGCTTTCCCTCTCCCACCCCCGTGAGCCTGGATCCCTGAGGGTATGTCTACACTACCACCCTAGTTCGAGCTAGGGTGATTAATGTAGGCAACCGAAGTTGCAAATGAAGCCCGGGATTTAACTATCCCGGGCTTTATTTGCATCTTGCCAGGCGCCGCCATTTTTAAAGCCGCGGTAGTTCGGACTCTGTGCCCGCGGCTACACACAGCACAGAGTAGGTAGTTTGGATTAGGCTCTCTAATCCGAACTACAGTTACTTCTTGTGGAACGAGGTGTACTGGTAGTTCAGATTAGAGAGCCTAATCCGAACTACCTACTCCGTGCCGCATGGAGCCACGGGCACGGAGTCCGAACTACTGGGGCTTTAAAAATGGCGGCGCCCTGCAAGATGCAAATGAAGCCCGGGATATTTAAATCCCGGGCTTCATTTGCAACTTCGGTTGCCTACATTAACCACCCTAGCTCGAACTAGGGTGGTAGTGTAGACATACCCTGAGTGTGGCCCCTCCCCCTGCTGCAGGGCTGAAGCGTCAAGTGCTGCCCCTCCTTCTCTGCAGGGCTGAAGCTCTAAGCACCAGCAGATCCTGTATTTGGCCTGGGGAATATGGTCACCCTATCTAAAGGCAATAAAGTTTTTATTAGTATGAGACTCTGGCATTGTGCAACAATGTTCTCTATTCCTTGATGAGTGTTTCAAATTTGGTTATTTTTAAATTATCACAGTGGTGGCTCAGACAACATGTTAGTAAATGTTTTACATACATTTTAATGTGAAGCAAATGAGACCAGAGCTGCATTTGCAAATCTGAATGATTTGCAGAGCAAAGCAATTGGTATAATTTTCAATCTCAATTTATTATAGATTCTAAGCAGGACCAATTAATATTTTGAGCTGCATTTTCAGTACATAACTTTTATATTCCTCTCTGAGTCAAACAAATCTAACAGAATATTGAGAATCATTAAGGGATAGAGAATAAGACAGAGAATATCATATTGCCTCTATATAATTCCATGATATGCCAACATTTTGAATACTGTGTGCAAACATGATTGCTCCATGTCAAAAAAGATAAATAAGGCTGGGACTTCTCTGCCTGGAAATTGATGAATGTAAGCGGGGGAATGGTCCCGCTATTGTGGGGAACTTTCCTGGCTTCTATACCACCCCGGTGAAATGGACCAGCGAAAGGATCTGAGTCCCCGCTCCCACTTCCTTTACCCCACGGCCTCCGTGATCCTGAGGGCTCCCCCTCCACTCTCCTGAGTAGCAGAGTCCTTGAAACCCCAACAAGGCTGGGCCCAGGTTTCCTGGGGCTTAATCCCTGACCTTGTAGTCACTAGGGGCAGGAGTTAGGGTGTCCCCACTCCGAGGTGCTCTCTTTACACTGCAGGCCTTCTTGGCCCAGTGATCACTTCATAAGGTTCAAAGCAAATACAATTTATTAAACATCAACTGATTAAAGAGAAAAGAATAAGAAAAAAATGAGAATGGTTAAATGAGAACAAACAGCCCTGCTCTGTAGCACAGGGACATCAAAACAGCAGCCTGCAGAGTGTAAGGACAGTTCACAGTCTCTTCCTTAGAAGCCCTGGATGTGCTACAGGGGGCTGCAGGCTGGACACGCTTGCTTTGGCAGTGACCACACAGCCTCAAGCTCGAAGTGGCCAGACCCCTCTCCCAGTCCAGAGCCTTTCCCCACACTTTGCTGGTCCCAGTTGCTCACCACATCCAGCTGCAGGCTGTGCTGCTTGGCCAGTCTTCAGCTTCTTGTGTTGCTTCTCTGTTCCTTTTGGCTCTCTGAGCACTGCCAGTCACAACACAGGGTCCCTGCAGTGGGGCAAGGTGAGTGGGGCACCACTGGCACTTGGTCAACACAGGGTCAGCACTCCTTGAGCTGTGTATACCTGGCTCTGCAGCTGCAAAACTTCTTCTCCACACAGCTTGCACTCCTTGGGCTGTCTCTCAGCTCTCTGTTTGCTCAGAGAGAGCCAGAACAATACCAGCTCACAGGGAGGACGGGGCCTGGCCTCTCCCCTTCCTCACTGGCCTGTCCAACCTGTCAATCAGGCTGAGCTGGAGTGTTGGCTGCTTTCCATTGTCTCTGGGGTCTGTCAGTCTCATGAACCCTTCCCCTTCTGAAACTGGGAGCGGGCAAGCCAAAAAACTCCCACAGAGTTTTAGTAAGGGGTAACAGTCCCCTTACATGAATAAGGAATCTAGTAAATCAATTATCATGTGGAGAAAGTAAATAAAGAATTGTTGTTATGTCTTCTGGGAACACAAGAATTTGAGGGCCACCAAATGAAGTTAATACATAGAAAGTTTAAAACAAACCAAAGGAAGTATTTCTTCTCATATTGCATAGTCCACCTGTGGAATTATTTTGCTAGGGGTTATAACAGGGTACAAAAAAGAACTTGACAAATTCATGAAAGATAGGTCGGTCAATGGCTATTAACCAGGATGGGCAGAGATGGTGCCCCCAGCCTCTGTTTACCAGAAGTTGGGAATGGGGACGGATCATTTGCTGATTACCCGTTCTGTTCACTCCCTCTGAAGTCATTGGCCACAGCTGGATGACAGGATAATGGGCTAGATGGACCTTTGGTCTGACCCAGTATAGTTATTCTGAGAGTCTTCCTCCTCCACTAGTGGGGTGGTCATCAGGCTGTTATAACTAGACCCACCCTATGAATCTCATACATTTCCATGCCCAGATACTGTCTCCAGTTCTGGCCAATCAGACACAATCTTGTGGTGCAGACCCCCTGTCTAGCACTCTCTTCTTGGGCTGTGGGCCCTGGGAGTTATATTGAAATAACAAGCAGAGTATCCACACTACCAAGCCCATTATTTCAAAATAATGGATTGGTTATTTTGAAATAACTCCAGCTTTTCACAAGGAATAGTGCTTACTTCAAAATTGTTATTTTGAAATAGCAGGAGTGTGGACACTCACAGAATTCCAGGAATGTGGCCTTCTGCATGTGGAAGTTTTGAAGCCACCGCTGGTCATCTCATCGCTCCAGGACAATGTGGTCCCATCTGTTGGAAATAGTCTCCCTCTACCAGAAGTAGCATTCCACAGTGTGCAGGGGATTGAGGATCATTTGGTGCAGCAGGAATGCCCGGGTCTGGGTGAAGGGGTCCTCTGGTTTGGTCTGGTCCTCCTTGTGCTGTAGCAGCACTTGGGCAGTGTCACGTTGCTGAATTGGAGGGAAGTAGCCAGATCGCTGCTGCACCCCTAGGTGGGGGTGTTGGCCCCAGAAATTGGTGTGGGGGGAGCCATGTGGGGTATTGAATGGGAGATTATTGTTTGTTGATCTTATGTACGCTATTTATGTGAGTGTATAATGTCTATGTGTGTAGGTAGGAATCTGTAATCTGTGTGGAAGCTGAATATTTCTGTGAATGTGGTTGAGCATTGCTATGGACAGGCTGAGTAGTGAAGCCCTGTGGAACAATGGCCCTTGATGGTCCAAAGACACACCTAAAGCAGGAGGGCAGAGACCCAAGAGCTGCCAGCAGAGAGAGGCTGAGGACCAGGTGACTTGCTGCATACAAGAAGAGGCCAGGAAGGGGATAAAAGAGGCCATGTGGTCGATGCCATTTTGTTCTCAGCTCAGCACTTCATCCCAGAGGCAGCATTGCAGGGATTGAAGAGCCCGGAAGACCTGTGAACCCATCCTGATCGTAGGATGTGCAATAAGAACTTTTAAACCAGCAGCTGTAACATCTCTGCTAGAGCCTGCATCGAGAACTGGGAGATTCGGTGCATGTAACGTACTGTACTTTAATAACCTTACTCTCAGGCTTTTCTTTCTTGTAATAATAAACCTTTAGATATAGATTCTAAAGGATTGGCCCAGCGTGATTTGTGGGTAAGGTCCAGAGGGTAAATTGACCAGGGATCTGTGGCTGGTTTCTTGGAACCAGACAGAACTTGTTCGGGGGTGGGTGGGATTGGGTGCTAGGACCCCCCACCTGTGTATAGGCCCGGGGCCATCTGGGGCACGGATATTGCTGGGGTGTCGGAGGGGTTTGCTCGGGAGGCTTCAGGCAGGCTGCTGAAGCGCTCTGTGAGACTGGTTTGTGGCCTGTTTGGAGAGGTCGCCAGTCAGGGGGACTGTAAGGAGCCCCGGATTTGAGCAATTCGCCCTGAGCGGACACCCTCAGCTGTGCCCAGACACGGCCCGGTCCGTCACAGGCAGTCTGGATGAACTGTGCCATGAGGCACAGCATGGAGCTCATGAGCCTGGCACTGCTTTGCAGCAACTCTGGCTCCATGTTGGAAGTGCTGTGGCAACTGCAAGGGCAATCAGAGCACACAGAATGCTCCTGTAAAAATGTGTCTCAGCAAGCAGCTACCAGACATGGCCACCCGCCCTGAAGTGCTTCCATGTGCTTTAAATCTGATGCAGGTGCCAATCAGGGTGGACGTGCTATTTTGAAATAATTCCGAGCTATTTCAATGGTGTCCTGTAGTGTGAATGCCCTATTTCAAAATTATTTTTTGAGAATTATTATTTCAAAATAATTTCCTAGTGTAGGTATGCACTGAAACACATAGCTGCAGGAGGCCCCAAACCAGTGCTGAATGCCCTAATTCTCCCTAGTAGGTTATGCACCTCCTCACCTTCATGGGCTTTTCAGTGTATAGTATAACTCTGTGAGGGCATGTGGTATCTAAGTAAGGAACACAAAGGCTTTCAAAGAGGAAGAGATTTATGTATCTTCAGAAAAAAAAAAAAGAACTAAGACCTGAATACAGCTTCCACCCTCCAGAGTTCTTACCGCTCCTTGGGGTCCTGTGGGCTACGTCTACACTGGCCCCTTTTCCAGAAGGGGCATGTTAATTTCACGAATCGTAATAGGGAAATCCGCGGGGGATTTAAATATCCCCCGCGGCATTTAAATAAAAATGTCCGCCGCTTTTTTCCGGCTTTTAGAAAAGCCGGAAAAGAGCGTCTACACTGGCCCCGATCCTCCGGAAAAAGCGCCCTTTTCCAGAGGATCTTATTCCTACTTCAAAGTATAACAGGGTACAAAAAAGAACTTGACAAATTCATGAAAGATAGGTCCGTCAATGGCTATTAACCAGGATGGGCAGGTATGGTGCCCCCAGCCTCTGTTTACCAGAAGTTGGGAATGGGGACGGATCATTTGCTGATTACCCGTTCTGTAATCAGCAGAAAGTAGGACTAAGATCCTCCGGAAAAGGCACTTTTTCCGGAGGATCGGGGCCAGTGTAGACGCTCTTTTCCGGCTTTTCTAAAAGCCGGAAAAAAGCGGCCGGCATTTTTATTTAAATGCCGCGGGGGATATTTAAATCCCCCGCGGATTTCCCTATTACGACTCGTGAAATTAACATGCCCCTTCCGGAAAAGGGGCCAATGTAGACGAGCCCTTGCAGTTTAGTCAGTATCCTTCATGAAGTTTCAGTCCCTCCTGCCCTTGATTTTGCTGCTGGCTATAAAATGGGGTCTTTTGCTTTATAGCCTGTTCCTTTTTTAAAAACAGTCTGACACTTCCTTTTTTCGTTTTTTCCGTCTAACCTGGGGGTATGTCTACACTTCATTTCTCTTTTAAGAGAGGAATGAACATTCACCTCAGTGAAATTGCAAATGAAGTGGGGATTTGAATTTCCTGTACTTCATTTGCATAATCACATCCAGCCGCTACTTCGAAATACTCTATTTCGAAATAAAAAACACTGTCTAGACATGGTTATTTAGAAAGAAAACACTTCTTTCAAAATAACCCTTACTCCTTATAAAATGAGGCTGATAAATGCCAGAATGTTTTCACAAAATCAGGCTGAGGGGACAGATATAATTCCAGAACAGTCACTATAAGATATTTCCTTATAGATGTATTTCATGATAGTCTCCAAAACACTTGCAAATTGACAAAGAGATATTGCTGATTACACTGATCAGTGACAGGGAAAATGATCTTGTGACTGATTTGTTAAGCCTCTGTAGTGCATGTGAATTTGGGTTCCTCGTCTGAAAGCAGACCACAAATGAAAATAGTTATACTGACAGATAACCTTGTTCTTGTTGTGGATCCATAGTGCTCTAAACATTTGGACAAGAGTTAAAGCTTAAATCAGTGAGACTGACAGCTAGGGACTGTCACAAGATCCTCTTCTTGATATTCTTTTACTAGACTGGCATCACACCTTGGTTGTTACTGCCAAGATTAGATAGATTCGAGTGCACTTGGAGTTTTTTCTCTTATCCCCCTCCCCAATGTTATTGCATCTTCACTCTCCCAACATGCTAGGTTTAGTACTAGCAGCGTTATGAACAAATGAGAACAGCTAATGTGAATGAATGCTAGTCAGATGTGGGGCTAGAGGTAATTTTATTTTATAAACAGATACATTTATTCCTTAGGTATTTATGAAAACTATAGAAATGAGTGGTTTTGTAAGTAATGCTAGAAGGAACTGGAATGAGGCCTACTTTGCAAGTGGTTCTGTAATGCAGGAGGAGACAAGAGAGTTAGGTGACTAGAGCTTTCGTTGTCTTTTTTTTAAGTGCATTCACCCTCTTCTTCCTCTCTTGCTGGTGTTGGCATAGCTATTCCAGGTGGGGCTGGAATATGTGACAATGAACTTAATTGTGAGAGTGACTCATGGAGCCTGATCTTAAAGGCTTCTCTCAGGTCTGCTAGGAGATAGTGGCAGCTAATTCAGTGGTAAAACAGCTGTTTCAATATAGAAGACTTGGTCCATGTCTATACTAGGGAGCAATGTCGAACTAAGGAAGACAACTTAGCTACGTGACTTGCATAACTGGAGTTGATGTGTCTTAATTTGAATTACCACAGCATCCCCCTTACTCTTCTCAACCCGGTGGAATACCAGAGTTGATAGGAGCATAATCAGCGGTTGATTTAGCAAGTCTTTACTAGATCCCTGGGAGAAAAATCCCCACAGCTCCAATCTCCTGGTAAGTGTAAACAAGGCCTCAGAAGCTAAAAGAAGAGTGAGAAGTGGTGTATATTCTTTCTGTAGCTTCTTCCGCTGTTATACCTAACTCATGAGGTGGGATAGCCTATGAATGCTATCATAGGAAATGAAGAGTGCTCTTATGTCATACCACTAAATGTCCTGGCTCAGTTGAACCCAGAAAAGTGTTGACTATGTTTCATTCTCCTACTGTAAAAAGATCTAATGACAAAGCAACAACTACTAGTACCATGAGCTAGTAGAAAAGGGTGCAGGAATGCAGGCCCACATACCTTTTGACTTTTAAACAGAGAGAAGTAGCAAAGTAATGAAGATAATTTCTGTGTCTGAGTAGAATACAGGATACATAGATTCTCAGAGGTCATTGCTTAACTTATTTACTAGAGATCAAATGACCATCAGGTGAAACCTAAAAAACAACAGCAATAAAAATAAATGAAAACAGAAAAAAGGGGTGAGAGAGGAAGTCACATCCCCCATCTTTTCTCATTGAGAGCCTGTCAAAGATGGAGGCAAAGGTCAAAGCAACTGTTGAGCTCAGGGATTTTCTTTGTTGTTGTTGTTTGGTTTTCTGTTTGATTTTAGCTTTCTGTGGTGCAAGCTAAATGGCATGGGTGGGAGGGTGTCTCGTACAGCTTGAGCCACTATGCTCTTTTGATTCCCCACATTGGGAACTACTAACTTAGATTCCTTTAAAAAAATCCTTCTAATTTGTGTATGGGCTAACCAATTAACCAGCTATATAGATAGGACAGAGAGAGAGAAAGGTCAGGCCAGAGGGCTACAGGAGAGTAGTGGAAGGAAAATATATTAATCCCAGATTAAATAGGTCTCTATTCCCAGTCTGTCTCTACACTGGCGCGATCTTGCGCAAAAGCGGCCACACTTGCTCAAAAAATTTCTGCCTGTCTACGCTGGCCGCATGTTCTTGTGCAAGTAAACTGATGTTCTAATGCAGGGGTCTCCAAACTTTTCTGCCCGAGGGCCACATTAACTATCAAACAGCAGTTCGGGGGCCGACTACACACTTGAGGTCCAAATAAAAAGCAATCAAAACATGGATGTTGTTTTTAATTATTTATTAAATATTATTTTATTCAGTTATTATTTAATAACACATTGATACACTACACATGAACACCTGTATTAGTGTGAATGGTGAAATTGTTTCCTGGATGCCAAAATAGAGCCCAGCCCACTAGTGACCTCATGAGAGAGCTAGCCAATAGGATAAGAACGCACTGGCCAATAGGGAGCAATTGTCCACGCCAAGTCCCAACCCCTCTTGCTGTGAGGGACGCGCAGAGCCCGGGCTCGGCCGTCGGTCCGCAGGGCGTGTGGCCGTCCGTTGGCGGCTCCGATCCCCCGCACCCCCGGCCGGGGAGTCTCGCTGCCCAGGGCAAGGGCTGCGCGGGTCCAGAGTCCCTCCTCCGTCCCGCTGGCTCCTCCGGCTTCCCTCTCCTGGCTGCCTGCCCAAAAGAAAGTGAGTGCCGGCCGCCCCTGTCCTTCCGGCCCCTCCCCCTTTTGAGCCGGCACGCACGGGGCGTGCCGCTCACCCTGGCGTCCCTGCCCCTTCTCCTCCTGGGTCCTGCCGCCTTCCTCGCCTGCCACACCTGCGGATGTGCGCCCTCGCTCCCCTCCCCGTGGGCTTTCCCCTGGGCTCCGCTGCGCTGTGCCGCTCGGCGCTTCTCCGGGGGAGGGGCTGTCAGTGTGGGGAGTTTCTTCCCCGCCCCAGCTCCGCGGCGCTGCGCCGCTCGGCGCTTCTCCAGGGGAGGGGCTGTTAGTGCGGGGAGTTTCTTCCCCGTCACAGTCTCCACGGGCCAGATGAGAGGGCCTCGCGGGCCGCATCCGGCCCGCGGGCCGTAGTTTGGAGACCCCTGTTCTAATGTATGAAATCAGGGTTTCTTGCGCGAGAACTCTGATGCTCCCGCTCAGGAATAAGCCCGTTTGCGCAACTGTTCTTGTGCAAGAGGTCAGTGTAGGCAGGTAACATGAATTTCTTGCGCAAGAAAGCCCTATGGTTAAAATAGCCATCAGAGCTTTCTTGCGCAAGAGAGCGTCTACACTGAGAAGAATGCTCTTGCGCAAAAGCACATCTCTTGTGCAAAAGCACATACCAGTGTAGATGCTCTTTTGCGCAACTACTTTAACGCAAAAACTCTTGCGCTAAAGAGTTTTTGCACAAGATCACGCCAGTGTAGATGTAGCCCCAGTATAGACTAACAAAGGCTCATCCAGAAACAGCAAGAAGCTGCTAGAATCAGTTAGAGCAATCAGGCCATTTAAAACACCTGGAACCAATTAGGAGCCTTCCAAACTCAAGGGAGACAGACAAATCAGATCACCTGGGGACCAATTAAGAATCAATTGAGACTGCTTTAAAAAGGCTTCCCTTCTCTTTGCTCACTGTGTGAGGAAGGAGCTGGTGAGAGAAAGTGTGATGAAAAAAAAAAAAAAAAAAAAAAAAACTGAGAGAAGACAGTGCAAGCATGTACCAGGAGGAAGACTCTCTATTATGGTAGATACTAGGGCGGGCTTGAGGAAGTGGCCCAGGGATTCGTAGCTGTCATTACCAGAAACATTACAGACACTTGCTAATACAGGGCCTCTGAGTTGGAACCTGGAGTAGAAGGCAAGCCCAGGTTCTCTGCATCACTAGCTTCCCATTTCAGTACTAGAAAGAGACTTGTTTTGGTACGAGGGTGTGAAATTAGTTTCCCCCTTTTTTCCTATGCTGGCCAATGATAAGAGTAGCTCAACAAACAGCAAGCCAGTGTCTAAACTGAGGACTGCTGTGACCCTCTGAGGCAAATAATCCACCTAAAAGTGAAGAATCTGCTGAGGTTAAGGAGGAGCTTTGTCACTATAGATATATTATAAACCTACTTACAAGAAAAATACAAAACTGAGAATAGCAAAATATGAATGACTCTTTCCCTATCATATTTAAATAAAAAACTCCTGGGGAAGCATACTAGCCTAAAACAGTTTGACAAAAATCAAACAACATTCAAAGTATACAATTAAGATAAGGTTAATTGGTGTTCCCTCACAATTTGCCCTTTCTATAATTGGATGGCTAACAATAGCACTAATCTGCTGGAAAGTGCACTGCACTTAAAGGAAAGCTGCCTGCTTTCTGCTCTGTGGTTCAGCTTCTCTCAACCCACCCAGGGTGCATGGTCTTTTGCAAAGTAGCTGCCCCAACTATTACACCCCAGTCCAGAAAATTCTGAGTATGGAGTGTTAATTATGCATCTGCCTAGCATTATTTATTCCCCCAACCCCATGTCTTAAAGAGATATCTTCCTATTGGGCAAGTGGTGTACACACGTTTTTGTAGCATAGGGGATTGTATCTGACTGTAAACCTACCAAGGTCAAAGGGTCATGACTTGGAGAAGGCATGAGCTTCAAGAGAAGGAGTCTAGATATCCCAGAAGCCTAACCCCATGGAATTTTCCAGGAAGATGAGGAAACCAGGCAGAGAAATGTGTGTATTTTTATCTGGATCTGTATATCTTTTATGTTATCTAAAGTAAAGAGTGGTTGTGTTTAGCAACCTTTGGGAAGTGTACTACATGTTTGATTGATTTCACTGTCACATGTCTCTACAGAGGTGACCTATAAATCTAGAGTACCCTCCACATTGGAGTTCTGGGAAAGGGTGTACTTACATCACTGGAGTTTTAGTACTGGTCTGAGAGGCCACAGGAGCTGGGCTGCCAGGTCTCATTTTGGTTATGGGGTAACAGACATGGATCCTGTGTCTAGGATATGTATCAGAGAGGCAAGGAGGAGACACAGTCCTGCAACCTACAAGACCAAGAGAATCTTAAAAACATATGGGCCCAGTATGCAAGACCCAAATGCAGTAGCCAGAAGAGGACTGTGTGTAACAGTTTGCAAGGCAGCAGCAGAAAAGTACAGTGAATTTGTCAGTGAATTAGTGTATGAAGGATATTAGAGTAAGTGCATTTGGCTTTGAACTTGTGTAGGGGTGGCTCATGCTCTCACAAACAAACAAGCTCCTACAAGTGTTACAACTTGTACATTTTTATATTAAAATGCAATAAAATCATACTGAATCTTCAAAATTTTACCCACATGTCCCCATGGACATCTTTCAGGAGGAATAAAAAAACAGCGAGGATTCAAGTATAATAAATGAGCTAAACAAAGAGCCCTAAAGATAGCTTCCACACACCAATGTACCCTTTTATTAGCTATGTATACAGGCTCAAGATTCTTTGTCAAAAAATCAAAACCTATTGTGTCTTCCTATAAAACTTGTAACACATGACTCAGACCATTGCCATATCTCCAGTGCAGCAAAGGGTTGCTTGGCCCCCCACTAAGCCTTTCACTGCAACCTGATGCTCTCTTTATCACCCCCCAAACTCTCCTATTTATCCTGTATTGCAAAGATAAGTGGAAGGAATTTCATTAGTGCAATTCCTTTTAAGTCATTTAGTTTTATCCTTTACTATTAATCTTATGATTTAAATCCACTAGGAGGGTGTGAACAGACACTCTGCTCTTTGCTTAGTAAAATCCACTTTAGAAAAGATAAGGTCATAATATTCAGTCATTGTCTACATCATTGTTATTTATCTGTGATATCTTGGGCCAATAAAGAAAGCTATATTACTCCTCAATATTTTCTCTTTACATTTATTTAATTCTTATTTTATTTCAGATTTTCCCCCTAATATTCTATACTACATGTTTCCTACAAATGTACGGTTTGTTTTAAGGCTCACTCTACATTCCTTGCACACTCAAAACACACATTGAAATCAATTGAAATTCTGTAACATTGGACCCTTCTGTATAGTATAATGTATCTGAAAACAGCTTTGATATAATATAACAACACTTTATGCATATACAAGAATAATACCCAGTTTTTATACAATACATTCAATGCACTTTACAAAGGAAGTCAGTACCATTATCCCCATTTTACAGATGGGGAAACCTTTTATCTGAGGATTGCAAGTAATTTACAATCCACCAACGTAATATATGCCATCATGTGCCAACAATGCCCCACTGCTATATACATCGGCCAAACAGGACAGTCCCTACGTAAAAGAATCAATGGACACAAATCTGATATTAGGAATGGCAACATACAAAAACCTGTAGGGGAACACTTCAATCTTCCTGGACACACAATTGCAGATCTAAAAGTAGCCATCCTGCAGCAAAATAACTTCAGGACCAGACTTCAAAGAGAAACTGCTGAGCTACAGTTCATCCTTAAGTTTGACACAATCAACTCTGGATTAAACAAAGACTGTGAATGGCTTGCTAACTACAAAAGCAGCTTCTATTCTCTTGGAATTCACACCACCAGATCAGCCGCTAGAAGTGGGCCTCATCCTCCTTGATTGGATCCACCTGGTCATCTCCAGCCTGATCCTGGCCTGCATATTTATTCCTGCCTCTGGAAATTTCCACTACATGCATCTGACGAAGTGGGTCTTTGCCCACGAAAGCTTATGCTCCTACACTTCAGTTAGTCTATAAGGTGCCACAGGACTCCTCGTCGCTTTTGCAGATTCAGACTAACACGGCTACCCCTCTGATAAGTAATTTACAGAAGTTCAGTCTTACAATATCCAAATATGTATTAATGATCCCTTTCGGCATTCACCTAAATTAAGACAGCATTGCAATATAATCTACATAGACGAGAAGTATCAGAATGTAGCCATTTATACCTATTTTCTGCAGGCATGACTGTCTACCTGTGGTGAAAGACACACACGAATCAATCCCAATTATGTTATAAAGCTCCTTATGGACAAATAAAAGGACAGTTTCCTGTCTTGAGTATGTAAGACAGTTTCCTGTCTTAGAACCTGTACTCAACATGAACAGGAAGGGATTACAGTTTAAAAAAAGCAGGTAATAGTGGGAAGGGGGAGAGATTATGAGATAGGGTGAGTTTAATATAATATATGCTTGTTTTTCTTTCATTTTTTTAGTATTTGTAAATGTAATGAGGTTTGTGCACAGTGTCTGGAATGAAGGTGAGAGAAGATTTAAAGTTTATGACACTGGTATTAGTGCCAACAAGCACATGTTTGGCACAGCGCTTTGAGTTGCTAATTGCTGACTTCATACATAACTTGGCTATGCAAGGGCAGCACCTTAGCTCTCCATGAAACTGACAAAGATCAATGGAATCATATTTACATGACAGCAGTGCTGCAAGCTGTTTCACCTGCCTCCACCTTCTTCTTGTTTACATGTGCTTCTTTGTGACTGCCAAAGAAATCTTATGAAAACATACATGCATATATAAAGCAGAGAAGTTGTGGAATGGTGCAGGCTAAGGAAGCATAAGGAACTATTAATACTCATGTCTGCAGTGAATATTATTTGTACACCATTTCTACATTTCACATGTTTTGTTGTTGAGATATCAGCAATGAAACTATTAAAGGGAAATCAGTCTGCATCTGTAGCAGGAGATACATATCTCTATGATGAAAAGCCTATAGATATGAAAATTGTCAAATGTATTTAAAACAGATGTAAACTGTGGCAAAGTTATCAGAGTTTAAAATTCTGTTCTTTAACTAAGATGTCCATTTCTTAGGCTTCTTGAATTTAAAAATTCCAGCCACCCTACAAAGGACCTCCTGCCCAGTAGAGTAAATTCCACTGAATTAATTTTAGTTCCTGTAATGAAAGACTAACACTCCCTTCCCATAGAACTGGAGAAATTAGCAGTCTCCTTCACTGTGGTATGTGTACTCTCCATCTGTCTACAATGCTGGCACTGGCTCTGCGACACACTGAAGGATCTGGAAAAATGTTGTAGCCATTATGATTTCACTTTGTATTGGGCTATGGAGATACCAGAAATTTCTGAAGGCTTGTTTAATGGCATTTCTATTTTCAACTGTTGAGAACAGCTCTATTGTAATTTTTAAAGAAACTAGCAAACCTGAAAAGATCTATAGGTTACATACATACACGCAGCATTTAAGAAATAAGACTAAGGACCAGATTCACAAAAGGATTTGATGCCTAAGTCCAAAATGTAGGTGCTTCTCAGAGCCTCTAAACCAGTGTTTCTTAAACTGTTTTTTGGGGAATACCAGTGTGCCGCGAGGAAGTCGGAGGTGTGCTGTGGAAATGGCCGCCTTTTTTTTGCTCAACTACTTTCCCCCGCCGCCCCCCCTTTTTTTTGTTCAACAAAAAATTCTTGGTGTTCTTCATAAAAAAAATTGTTTGGTGTTCCTCAGTCTTAAAAAGTTTAAGAAACACTGCTCTAAAAATGACTAAGCTATTGCCTAAATCTGGAAGGATATAAAATTTCTCAGTACCTACCTTTCCACTGCAAGCTGACCAAATGTTAGCTTCTGGGCGCACACACTAACTCAGACTATAGTCCTGGGTGCCTGGAATCCTTAAACCAGCTGAAACGAGGCATTCTTCCCACTTGGGTAGGTGTCCAAACACATCTGACTCCACCTAAAATGGGGAGCAGGATGCTTCCTGAGAGGAAGGAGAGCTTCATTCAAATCCTCCTCCTGCTTGATGAAGAGGAGGAGCTTGAAAATGATGAATGCCCTAACCACTAGCCTATAAAGTCATTTTCACTCTTTCAGTGGCCAAGTGAATATTCAATTATTTACAAATAGTAGAATTGTTTCAATAGCAGAATGTCCCGCAACAGAATAGTTCACAGTCCAGTTTTTAGGGAACTCAACTGTGCTGGGACATCTGTATTCAAATCCATTGTATTTGTCTGGCACAGATTGGAAATTGAACTGGAGTCTTTTGATCCTGTGAAGAGTGCCCTAACCTCTGCACTAATGGTTTGAAGGAGGGCTGCTTTTTTCCCTTTCCCCTACCAGTTTGTTTGGAGTTAGACATGGGCAAGAAATGAAGTATCTTGACTCCAGGAGATAGGCTCCCAGCTGTGAATTCCAAGCAGAGTTAGGTGTCTCCCTCCAGGCTAGACTTGGTACCTAGGGGCATGACTACTTTGGGAAATTATTTTGAAATAACTGGATTCTAAATAACTCCAAAAATAGCTATTTTGAAATAAGCTTATTCTGCAAGGAAAGCAGGAGTACAGATGTCAAAATAACCAGTCCATTATTTTGAACTAATGTGCGTGGTAGTGTGTATGCGCCACTTATTATTTCAAAATAAGGGGGGTTATTTCGAAATAACTTTCTAGTGTAGAACAGGGCCAATTGAGAGGGGCAGAGCTTAGGACTCACCACTCTTCTTAGCATCTACAATTGTCTAACTTAAGTGGGTCCCTGCCTAGCATTCTGGCTTTTGTGAATCACTTTCTCAGGTACCTATCTATTCCTGTGCATGATATTCAGAGCCTAGGCACTTAACTCAGGCTTTCTGGATTTCACTGTGTGGCTAAACACCTTTACAGTTACGAACTGCAGTGTCTAAATCCCTTTGTGGATTTGAGCCTAAGTCCAGAGTTCAGCAGCGTATTTGTTATTTCTCACTTTAGTCCCTTCTCTTCCTCAGGTTTACTTTTATAACTCCTTTGCCCATAGCACTGATATGAGGATACTGATAATACAGGCTACTGTCCAATTATAGACAGTTCTTTTTGACTAATGAAGGAATCAAATACAATATCAGCATTTTTTCAGGGGTCAAATGAATTAGATTACCCTCCCACTATTTGGTATGTGAGGAGTTACTAGATATTGTAATTTCAGCCTCTCTATTCTGTTAATACTGCCAGTTTCTATTGAGCCAAATCAATATTGACAGTTAGCCAGATGCTTCTTGTGTCAGACAGCAGGACTTTGGTCCCTCAAGAGCTTCTGGGTCTTCGGACATTTTTTATGCAAATTCTATAGCCAGCCTTGTTTTCTAAAAAATAAGTCACTGAAGAAAGGTCATTTGGTCACTTCAGTAATAGGCCCATTAATTACTTTTTTCACACAGAACAGTAGATGTGGTTTTGACTACCAAGTCAATATATATTGGGAGAATTAGTAGCAAAACACAGTTTTCAGAATAGTTAGAATATACAAATTGGCTATGTCTACACTGGCCCCTTTTCCGGAAGGGGCATGTAAATTTCACTAGTCGTAGTAGGGAAATCCGCGGGGGATTTAAATATCCCCCGCGGCATTTAAATAAAAATGTCCGCCGCTTTTTTCCGGCTTTTAAAAAAGCCGGAAAAGAGCGTCTAGACTGGCCCCGATACTCCGGAAAAAGTGCCCTTTAAAGTAGGAATAAGAGCCTCCGGAAAAGGGCACTTTTTCCGGAGTATCGGGGCCAGTCTAGACGCTCTTTTCCGGCTTTTTTAAAAGCCAGAAAAAAGCGGCGGACATTTTTATTTAAATGCCGCGGGGGATATTTAAATCCCCCGCGGATTTCCCTACGACGACTGCTGAAATTTACATGCCCCTTCCGGAAAAGGGGCCAGTGTAGACGTAGCCATTATGTTTATTACATAAATTATGTTTTTGCAATTCCATTGCCTATACCAAAACTGCACAAAATATAAGCAAGAGTGTACACAGAGGCTACACTGGCATGATTTTCCAGAAATGCTTTTAACGGAAAAGTTTTCCGTTAAAAGCATTTTCGGAAAAGTGCGTCTAGGTTGGCAGGACTCTTTTCCGCAAAAGCACTTTTTGCGGAAAAGCGTCCTTGCCAATCTAGACGCACTTTTCCGCAAAAAAGCCCCGATCGCCATTTTCGCAATCGGGGCTTTTTTGCGGAAAATAAATCTCTGCTGTCTACACTGGCCCTTTTGTACAAAAGTTTTTCGGAAAATGACTTTTGCCCGAACGACAGCAGCATAGTATTTCTGCAAAAGCAGTGACAATTTTACATGAGATCGTCAGTGCTTTTGCGGAAATTCAAGCGGCCAGTGTAGACAGCTGGCAAGTTTTTCCGGAAAAGCAGCTGATTTTCCAGAAAAACTGGCCAGTGTAGACACAGCCAGAGTGTATTTGTCCCAAAGTTTGTTCTGGGAGATCACAATATTAATTTGTAGTTGTGAGATCTTTGGGGCATGAACTCTATCTTCACATGTTAGCATGTAGCATCTTTTGATTATTATTGAAATATATTAACAAGTAGTCTTTATTTTTCACTATACAAAGAAGTTAGTACAGTATCTCTAGAGTAAATAATACCTCTTCAGTGTGTCAACTGAGAGGAAAAAATAAACTTTTTTGACAAATATATTCTCACTGCATACAACCATTCAGTGTTCTTGAATGGCACTAGAAGTTTCACGGGCAAAAAAAGAGCCCTTGCTTTTTAAAATTTATATATATGCTTGTTTTCTCCATAAAATACAGTATAATGCTTATTTACTTTTTAAAGTACATTACAGTAACCTAAGTACGGATGTTACTTTGTTATTCTTTTTTTCTTTTTGTTTCATTTTTCTTGTGTGATTTGTAGCATAATGTGAAAATATTTCTACTTAACCAGTTGGAAAGTTTCTTGAAAGTAGGACTTTAAATCCTAAATATGTAACAGACTATACTAATATATTCATAATCAAAGTTGTCTGTTTCTGTATTCATTGATCAAAGTATAATTGTGTAATTTTGGATGCCAGTATACATGTGGAAATATATTTGCAGGGTAGCAAGTTAGCCACATAGCACAAACGTTAACATAGTTTTGTCATATGACTAAATAGCTAGTGTTGATTATTTAAAATGTTAACACCTGAAAACCAGATGTTTACCATAATTGGTTTTTTGCTGAGCTTGAGAATATTTCTGTTGTAGTAGATATTCTTATGACTTGGGCTATGCTTATACTAGATCACTTACAGCTGCGGGAATGCACTGATGCAGCTGCATGGCTGTAAGCTCTCCAATATAGCTGCTGTAAGCCAACGTGGGAAAGTTCTCCAGTTGACTTTATTAATCAACCTTATCCCCTATCCCAAAAAGTGGCAGCAGCTATGGTGGAGGGAGAACTTCTGCACTTGCACTTATATCGGTGTAGCTTATGTTGCTTGGGGAGTGTGGCTTAGTCACACACCAAAAGACATAAATAACACCGATGTAAATGATAGTATAGACATAGTCTCAGAGTCCATGCATTTTCTAGCATTTATTTATTGCAGAATGTATAAGAGTCCTGTTTTCTTGAGCAGATGTGTCTGCCAACTGCACACTGGCAATTCTCTTCTTGCAGAAACATAGGCTAAGGCACAATTGCCCAGTCACCAAGAAGCAGCTGTTTTGTGAATCTGCCTCTTTTGGATTTCCTGGGTTGGTTTTTTTTTTACCTTTTTCCCTTCCTTAGCATCTGGACTTTTCCTCAAACAAAACTTCTAGAGCAGAAATGCTCACGTCTCAAAAGATTAGGTGTTGATCTTTTTGTGCAGTATACCCTAAACACTGCACAATCAAACAAGAAGAGTGTTTTAACCTATAGAATTCCTTTAACGACTGACTGGTAGCTACAACATGGAATAACAAAGACTTTCTCCTAAAAGTTTCATCCTCGGTGCTTATTCATGAAAGAGTCACATAGCCATAACTATTTTGTCTTTTGCAATATCAGAAGCTCCCAATAACATCTCGAGGAGGTATAGTATGAGTATTACTGATAATTTCAACCAGTCACAAAATATTAAAGCTAGTGGACAAGTCTGATGCCATTTTAAGTATGCTAATGTCTGTAACCGTTTCCTGGAAGTCACAAAGAATTATGCATTTAGCGTGTAATTCTCTCTACCCTCATACAACATGACTATTAGGTAAGTGAGGTCTGTGCTATGCCTTGGGTCCTTCCTACCTCTTGCGGTTGTACGTAGAAGAGACTAAGCTTTTCATGCTGCTTCAGCAATAAAAAGGAAGCATTTGATGGCCACTTCACCAAAGGAACTGAAGGCTATAAGTGGAATGGCAAGCTATGCCATAATCTTAGGTCAATTTAATTCTTAGCAAAATGTTGAGCATCTGTAACTCTGACTGAAATATAATGGAAGTTGAGGGCGTCCATGGGAGGTGCTCACTCAGTAGCTCATTGACATGGGTCCCTGTTTGATCAGTTGAGTTCCATAAGATTGGGACAGACAGACAGACAGCTCAAAGAACATGTCTACAAATGGAAATGCCTAGGGGATTTCTGGCTTTTACAGCCCACATGGAATTTTTTGAGGTTCAGGCCAAAATGGATGTCGCTGACAGGTCATTGGAAAACAAACACATCAAAAGAAACTCAAGTTTCAGAGTACTAAAGCTTAGAATAAGTTAAAAAACTTATTCTAGGACAGAAAGGCAGTCTCTCTCGAGGGTAACTTGTCAAAGCAGTATGCTTGGGAATACACACAAATCTCAATTAAATATATGGTTACCCCTTGAAAATGTTCACATGTGTTTAATTTTCTTTCATCTTACTTTAGCTATTGTTCCCATGCCAGCTGACACATGTCTTCAATTTTCCCTTCTCCTAAGTTGCAGGGCTTATAAACACATTGGGGAAATGTCCCTAGACTATTGCAGTCCTGTTGGAAATGCTGAGCATTATTAAATTTTGCAGCACACTGCACTACAATTGTCATTTTTGGGGCATCTCATTGGTATGCATATATTTTCTAATGAAGTGTGTGTCCTCATTAAGTCAAAAATATTGAACATGCAATTAAATACAAGGAAGAATAAAACGATAAGAGTAAAAATAACAATCACTGAACTTTGTCTTTATTTTTCCTAGTTGCAAAATAAATAAGGGAAGGAGGTTAGAGTTTTACACTTATTTACAAATGGCTACGCACTATTTAACACATGGACACTAGCCAAATGCATTTCCACTAAGTGTGGTTTTATTATTTATATTAGAACTGAGTAGCATTTATTGCCCTTCCTTTAAGGATAGTGAAATCTGTTACCATGGAAATACTTCAGTTAAATGTTTTTCCTGATTAATGTGCAGTTTTTCTCACTGCTATCAATGTGGTCTAGCACATGGGATTCAAGCAGTGTTGAGCTCTATACCTAATTCTGCCTTGGGTACATCACTTCACCTGTCTGTATCTCAGTTTCCCCATCTGTAAAATGAAAATAATGATACCTTATTGGTAACATGTTCAGAGATCTCTAAATGAAAATCACGGTATATGTGTTAGACAATTTTGCACATTATCCAGGACATTTATATTAATTATTTTTGTAAAATAATTTAATCTGTGTTATTTTTGGATGTTTTGGAGCCCTCACTAATACTCTGTGTTTTCACATGTAGAAGCTTTGTCCATGCTTAGATAAACTCATTCATCTTTCTTAGGGGCAGTGCCTGTAAAAATAGTGGTTTCCTGAAGAGATTATAACTTGCTGCTCCGAAGTGTGGGAGTTGGATGGGGGGAGATGGATAGTGTCTTGCTCCTGTTCAAAACATTTGGGACATCTTGGAATGGAGGCTGGGAAGAATAACCTCTTATCTGGAGAGAAGAGGAGCTGTGTTGCTTCTCCCCAAAATATCCAGACCAGCTGGGTTGAAATAACAACAAGAATATGGTGCCCACCTCTAAGAGTCATCTAAGGGCTGGCAGGTGTACTTGTAGCATTGCAGAAATCTAAGGTAGCCTGGGGAATGGGGACAAGAATTAGCAGACAGTTCAGAGAACACTGTAACTGGTCTGCTGAGCTCTTCTGACATGCTTCTGCCTCTTACCTCTCCCTCCAAATGCATCACATATTTATTGGTATTTATCATCATCATAATCATCATCATAATTCAGGGTGAGCCAGTTTTTTTGTGGGAGTATATTTTCCCTGTAACCAGTTGACGTTCTGAGGTAATTTGTGTGGGGAAGACTGTGGGGGAGATTGTGTTTCTTTCCTACCAAGTCCTAATGCTTTCATCAAATTCCTGGAAGAGTGAAGATATTCTTCGCCCTCACCTTATTTTCTTAAGCATGGGATCAGATTTTTCTATAATCTTCTTTGTGTAACACAGATTAATAGATTAGCAACAGCTGTAGTATGAGGCACTATTGCCCCTACCTCAATTTAGGGTTATACTAGTTATATTAATAATAATTAGCACTTACATAGCCTATCGTCTCCATAAATCTCAAAGTGCTTTACAATGTAACTATCATTATATCTATTTAACAGAGGTATGAGACTGTTAAGTGATTTGCCCGAGATTACAGATGGAACTAGTAACAGAGCAGAAAGTAGGTGCACAAACTTTTTTGGACAGGAAGAGGGTTTCTATCTGTATATATATTTTGCCTTATATGGGCAATGACCAAGATTTAACCCAAGATTAATCTTTTTTTTTTTTACCTTGATTCTCACTTTTAAAGAGGGAAACTCAATTTTTTAAAAAAGCGTGATTATGTTTGAAAATTTGAAAGAGAAAGAACATGCAACTGGAAAAAAAGAGTGGCACCATTTTTTATAAAAACATCTGAAATGATCTAGTTGAGTAATTGTTGGTGTTCTGTGACTCTTTTTGATATTCTTGTGATACAAAACTAGTCATAGAAGAATTGAGAAACAACCAGCAATAAGCTATTTTATTATTTTTAAAGATAACACTTAAATGCAGATATTTATTCATTTAGGCATTAAAAAAGTTTTCAGAACTAAAAGTGGAAAGCACCTTTTCTAGTAATGTTTTGAGTGCTGCTCACATTAATACCTTATGTTAGCTTATGAGTTCTGTGCAGTATATACAGTCATTAATAAATCCCAGCTATTTTTTTTAAAGTTCTGCCTCAAGATGAAAGAAGATGAATAGAAAATAATATGGAAAATGTGACTTAAACAAAGGTAAATAAGTTAAGGCTAACTGAAAATAAATCAGTTTTTAAATAGAATAACTGTTTCCAGTTCCTCTTTGTAGACTACTCAATAAATTTTTCTTAAAAAAGTGAAACAGATTTAAAAAACCTAATTTGTAAAACAAAGCTGCAGCTGTTTATATCGTTCTCCATTGGCATAAAATTATTCCATTTGTTTTAACTTATGCTGTAACCTGGGTTTAACCTCAATTAATAGTCAGAAAGTCTGTCAGCAGCAGAAAAATAAAATCCATGTGCCAACTCTGCCGAAAAGAAATTAAGATGTAGTGCTTCATTGAGCATTTCAAAAACACAATTGTGAAACCAAAGAATGTAGGAAAATTAAACAATGTTACTGAGTTTCTGCCTTCGCTACATCCAGGAAATTCACAGAAATTTCATTTTATGGCATTAAACAGGTATAAGAGACTGCAGATTTTGGCTATGTAAGTCTCAGTGGTGAGCAAATATTTGTGTGGATATGGTAAAGGTCTGGAAATACTCATTCCACTTTTTGTTAATAAATTTTCCTGGCTTGTGTTCACACCCTCTTTGTGTCCACATTTCACTCCTCAGTGCTTCTTTGGATGTGATTCCCAGGAGAGTCACTTAGTAGCTGAACCAAAATCAAATTTGGCAAAATCCCATGGTCACTTGCTGGAGTAAGGGCTAAAGGAGCAATTTGCTTTCCTCCCCTTGCTATCACTCTCCCTTCCCTGTCACGCCTGACCATAGTGGAACTGTGATTCTTCCTACTACCATTAGCCATATTGTGTCTAGACAGCAGGGCTTAACTCAAAATAAGCTACACAAATTGAACTTCATCAATTGTGTAGCTTATTTTAAAATAGGGAGTGTCCACACAGCACTTATTTCAAAACAGAGCACTCTCACTCCAACTTCCCTTATTTCTCATACAATGAGGGTTACGGTAAACAGAGCTTGACAGTGTTTGACACTATTTCAAAATAACTGCCTGCTGTGTAGACACAGACTAAGTTATTTCAGAATAGCGCTAGCTATTTTGAAATAGCGTTGCAGTAGAGACGTACTCATACAGTGCTAGCTCTGGGGCACGGAAAGAGAAAAATATATAGGATCATGAGCTTTCATGGGTAAACTATTCATTTTTAAAGCTACTAACACGGCTAACTCTCTGAAACTGTTAGGATGTGTTTACGCTGTAATTGAAAGCATGATCCCAGCTTGGGTAGACATACTGGCACTCGGTTTAATCTACCTAGAAAAACTAAAATTAGCAGTGAACTCCTGGGCTATATGGGCTGTTCAGTGTACCAAGAACCCTGGGTACACACATTGCTAGCACACACTGAAGCCTCTGCTTCCATAACTTCACTGCTATTTTTAGCTATGATGAGTAGACTCAAGCTACGGCTAGACTACAAGCCTCTTTCAAAAGAGGCTTTTTCGAAAGATACTTTTGAAAAAGCCTCTTTCAAAAAAGAGTGTCTAGACTACAACCAGTACTTTCGAAAAAGCAAGCCGCCTTTTTGAAAGAGAGCACCCAGGCAGTCTGGATGCTCTCTTTCAAAAAAGCAGTTTACATTACATAGTGCCTTTTTTTGAAAGAGCTTTTTCGAAAAAATGTGTTCTTCCTTGTAAAACAAGGTTTTTTTGTGGTAAAAAAAACTGCCGCATTCCTTCGATTTACTTTCAAAAGAACATGGCGGCAGTGTAGATGCAGGGGAAGTTTTTTTTTTAAAAAGGCCACGTTTTTTTAAATAAACCCTGTAGTCTAGATACACCCTAAGGCCATGAGGGAGAAAAACCTATTTTTACTTGGTCCCAATTCCATGAGTGGACAGTGTCAAAATGAGTGGTAGCCATGATCTGTTAGATTATTAACCTACCAAAAAGACACGTAGGTTTTGGGGGATGCACAGAATTAGTGTCTAGAACTTCTAGCCATCTTAATGGGGATACAATTTCTTATAGGAAAACTTGTTACAATGTAGAAATTTCCCCCCAAGCAACTCAAAATGAGCTCAAAACCCTACAACATCGGGGGAGTCTTTCTATAGATTTCAGTGACTTTGCAAAATGTGCTAGAAGAAACGCAGGAAAATGTTTTGAGTTGAAACTTTAGAGTTTCCACTTTTCTGCAGCAATAACTTATACAGCACAGAAGAGGGTCATGAGTCAGGAATGCCGTTTTGAATACCCGTTTTTGAAATAATTTCCTTTTAGCCTTCATTTATTTCTGGGCACATTATTTTTCTACTTTAGTTGAAATGCTAATAATTTTGTATATGGAGTTCAGGAGATATGTGCCTGTACTGCTGCAAAAAAGGGCTTGACCTTCACTCCTATGAACGCCAATCTTTTCCTTTTGAACTCTGATTACTGCCACTTCTGTACTAACTGTACCTGAAATAGCCTAACCTTTGAGCTGAAACAAATCAGCCTAAAAGACTTATCCCCTTTTTCATGCTGGTAACATGTGTATCTATTACAAGTACACTTAAGAGACAAAATTAGATATGACATGGACCCAATTTTCTCCTTTTCCAAAAATGTAATATATTACAAAACTACAAAACGTAAATAGCAATATTTCATTCTAACACACACTTTATAATAGTTCTCTTTCTGTTATATTTTGAACAGGTGGACATGAGATTCAGCTGAGTTTCTGGCTCAGATTAAATATATTTGCACAAATAATTACAGATATCAGCAAGATTTGTAGTAACCATGGCCATTTCACACTGCATAACTTTATTTTTTTCAATAGCAGTTAACTCAAATTAACCAATAATAATTTGGAGGACAAAGTTCTCTGTCCACCAAGCACTGACTTGCCATGTCATTTGGATGGTATGAAAAACACTATATCGCAAGAAATCTTTTCTAGATTTCTTATCACAAGAAATCTATATCTAGAAACACTTATCACAATAAATCTATATCTTTTTTCAGAGCTATTGAGATGTGTTGTAAAATTAATTCCTCTTCCTTTGATATGGCTCCTAGCATAGTTCCACCTCAACTGGAAGCGTTGATTTTATATTTCTTACTTAGAATGTTACCAGTACAGTGTACTTGATTCACCACTATGTTACATTCATGTCAATGTAAATCCATTTTGTACTAGTGTAAACCTGGATTAACAGAGGAATTAATTATGTTAAAAATTATGATCAGCTCTCTGGTGACACTATGCATAATTGAAAGCAAATTATGTTTTGTTAATTAAAATGAAGTTTAGCTCCTGTGCTGTTCCCATTTTAGGTCTAGATACTAATATTTAAATATGCTTGCCCTAAAATCATTGGTAATTTGAAAGATTAATTGAAATTTTTCCAACATTATGGTTTTTTAAAAATTTATCACCTAATATTACTGTAGCTCTTTTTATAGATTCCTTATAGTTGGATATTAGTTGTTTTTGCAGACAGCATATGAAAAAAATTAATGGATTGTGACACAGAAACTATTGAGGCTTCAAGCAGAATCATTTATTTATTCATTACACACTTATCTTTGAATTTCCCCAACAAAAACTGTTATCTATGGTGAAAGCATGCATTGACTTGTGATGGTAACAATAAACATTTGCAATAATGCTATCTGGATTTCCATTAACTAATATGCACATTACAATTGTTGAAGAAAAGATAAAGTTTGCAGAAATGCAAAATGACTTAATGGTAGGCATAGTGGTCAAGGGACAAGGCAATGAATGAATGATGATTAAAAGTAGCAAACATGCTATTTTCATTTTACAATCTTCAGAAAGGAAAATGTATACCTATAATTAATAAGGTAAGAAAGCTGTGTAAAAATGACTTGATGAAGGACAAATACATCTAAACTGAGGCACTATTTCCAGATAGATCCAGTATCCTGAAATAGCATTTTCTGCATCATTGCAGCACATCCGTTATTTCAAAATGCAATCAAAATAATGGGCATGCTATTTCAACATCCCGGTAAACTTCATTCCACAAGAATTAAGGGACTTGTTGGAATAGTGATCTATTTTGAAATTTGACACTGTGTAGGCAGCACCAAATTTTGAAATAGACTCTCTCAAAATAAGCTCAAAATAAGTAACGCAATTTGTGTAGCTCATATTGCGTAGCTTATTTCGAGCTAGCGCTGCAGTGTAGAGGCACTTGGGGGATTGGGAAAATCTGAACCTATGCAAATCAACCAGTTCAGATCACATGTTGCCCAGGATATTAATGAAACTAGTAAATAGACAGGAGGAGATTTTCAAAGGCACAGAGTACATGTGGGTAACATGCTCCTATTGTAAGTCACTGGGACTTGGTGTCAAATGTCTCTTCATGCCTTTGGTAACCCTACCCCTCCATATACACTGAACTAAGGACAATTATTTTTAAGAGTTGTGGATAAGTGGTACAGTACTGGGACACTGGAAGAAAACAAATGCAGTACTGATTAAAGAAGAAGAAGGAAAAAAGTGACAATCCCATAAATTTCACTTCGGCTACGTCTACACTGGCCCCTTTTCCGGAAGGGGCATGTAAATTTCACTAGTCGTCGTAGGGAAATCCGCGGGGGATTTAAATATCCCCCGCGGCATTTAAATAAAAATGTCCGCCGCTTTTTTCCGGCTTTTAAAAAAGCCGGAAAAGAGCGTCTAGACTGGCCCCGATCCTCCGGAAAAAGTGCCCTTTTCCGGAGGGTCTTATTCCTACTTCAAAGCAAAAAGAGTCTTCCGAAACTGATGGTTAATGCTGAAGTTAGATTGATCATCCAGTCACAAATTATGTTTCCCTATGCTGCTTATTAAGATGCTGGAAAAAAAATCATAGTCACCATATTGAATTTCAGTTCTCTGTCTCCCTTGCAGAATATAAGTACAGTACAATGAGAAGTCATTTAAAAACTCTGTTCACTATACAAAATATTCTTCTGACCCCAAAGGGCCTGTCAATTTACTAGGCCAATATTAATTTGAATCTTACCTGAAATACCATGTTGCAAGGCAATCCTTTAGCGGTCTTAAAACTAAAAGTTCATTATAACAAAGAAAGAATGGGAAGAGAGTTGTAAATGGTCAAGCAAACAGATACACATATAAGACTACAAAGTCCATGTCACATGTTCTCCTGAGTCAACTCCCCCTTATTTGTATTTCCCCGGGGACAGGGCTTTTGACCGCTATCGGCAGTCCAACGTGGGGCCGGTGCTCCCCCGCTCTTATCTCACTCAGCCAATGTGGGGTTGGCCTTCTGGTCGGGGCAAGGAGGTCCAGGTTCGCCCTTGCTCCGAACCCCAGCCCAGGGCCCTAAGGCAAGGTCGTACGTCCTCGCTCAGTGGAGGGGGTTGTCGCCCCCAAACCCTCCGCTCTCGGGTTCCGCAACCCTGCCCTGGGCTGCTTCTTCCCCCTTGTGCCTCGTCTAGTCCCTGTCCGCTGGGACAGGGCCGACCTTTCCGGGTTTGCTCACCTCTCCCAGGACACGACCTCCTGCTCTCTCTCCTCCCTGGGAACCTTCCTGGCCCCCTTTTGAACCTCCCGCCGTGGCACCCAGGCTGCACCCCTTCCCTGCATCCCCCGGATGTCGTTCCCCCGCCTCCTGCGTGGCGACGCCGGTGACGTCATCCGCCGGCGCCAGCTTGTGCCTGCCCTGCTTCTGGTCATTTCCCCTGGCTGCATCCCTGCTGCGGGTCTCTGACATGCCTCCACTGGCGCCGTCCAGTCCCTCCCGGGTCCCAAGGCTGGCTTGAGTGCAGCCCTGTCACAGTCCATATATCAGGTTCTTAGCAGTGTTGATGAGTCTGCTTCCTTGAGAGTCTTTCTGGAACACATCTACACCTTGGATGGATCATTCAGTCATTTATTTAGTGCTTCAGTTTGTAGAAAAGTGACTCCAGAGGTAAGAAGCAGGAATGAAGACAAAAATTGAGATGCTGCTGCTGTCTTATCTACCTTTTGCCATGTGGATTGTACGTTCTTCGTCCCAAATGCAAGCTTCACAGCACATAGCGTGGAAAATCCTTAGAGTTCTGCCTATAGTCATGCATTGCTGACACATAAGATGTAGCCCCTGCCTTCTCTCAATGTACATTGTCTCATTGTACAGCTGATATCCGTAGATGGACCATCAAGCAGGCTTAGTAATAATGCCATTCTCTCTGGGGGGGGAGGGGGTGTTATCCAGAAACACAGCACACATTTTGAAATACAGCTTTATCGTACATATCCAGAACTCACAATACAAAAGTGATGCAAACATATAGGGTGTGTCTAGACTGGCAAGATTTTGCGCGAAAGCAGGTGCTTTTGCGCAAAAACTTGCCAGCTGTCTAGACTGGATGCTTGATTTTGCACAAGAGCACTGATGTTTTACTGTCCGAAATCAGTGCTTCTTGTGCAAATGCTTTGACACTCCTGTTTAGGAAAAAGCCCTCGTGCAGAAATGATTTTGCGCAAGAGGGCCAGTGTAGACAGTCAGCTAAGACGTTTTGCAGAAAAGCAGGCTAAACGGAAAAAAGCGCTAGTGGCCGCTTGGAGACTCCGTAGCCGCAGTCAGCTCCCAGTAACCCGAGGCCCCTTAAAGCAGACGCAGGCTGCTAAAGTCACGAGGCAGGAACCCTTCTTGGACCTCTGGCCAGAGGTCTGCCACGAGGACGGCAGGATCCACAACAGCCACCCCAGACCACGATGGCAGCTCCAGGGTGGGATCAGGCACCCTCACCCACAGCACAGAAAAAGACGGGCCCCATCCTGGTCGTAGGGGGAGCTGGAAGCCCTCATGGACCTGTGGCAGGAGAAGGAAGCCCTCCACACTACCCGCTCCCAGCGCTGGAACGCAGACATTTTTGCCTACATAGTCCAGGCGCTCGCCCAGCAGGGCCATCCAGCCTAGACTCTGGAGCAAGTCCGGGCTAAAGTTAAGGAACTGAGCCTGGGCTACGTCCAGGCCAGTGAGGGCCAGGAGGCAGAAGCCAACACCTGCTCCCACTACCGACAGCTCCATGCCATCTTGGGCCAGCCAGCACCGCAAGCACCAGACGTCCCCATGGACAGCAGCATGCGCCCCCCCATCACCAGGACCACCAAGGTGGGGGAAGGAGACACCAGCAGTGGGTCGCGAAGTCCTCACTGCGGCCACACACATCCCTGGGCTACGTGTGTGAGGGCTAATGGGAGGGGAAGGCAGAGGGGGGGAAGCACTCGGGCCGGCCCTAGGGCCACCTCAGTTTTGCTGCAAGGATGGTACACTCCCCAGTTACCCCTGGTTCCATCCAGAAGACATCCCACGTGATGGGGATCTGAGAACCCAGACCACGTCTGCCAGATGTGCTCCCAGGCACTGTGTGGGGATTCATCTAGCTCCCTGTCAAACACCATTGATTAGCCCAAAGCCTCTCAGCCTCCACCAGCAGGGAGTTCCACAGGTTAACACAACACAAGCGCCTTCCCACCCTCCACGAGGCCAGGACACAGACCGGTGGTTACGATACATGGCGGATTCCATCGCAACCCTCACTGCCCACATTGGCCATGCCATCCATTATGGCATGGCCTTGCCCCATGCACCCGCCATCCCTCCCCTAGCACTGCCCCTGCCCCCTCCTGCTCCTGCCCCTCCTGCCAACCTCCCCATGCAGCCTGCCCTGACGCAGCCTGCCCCCCATGTGCAGGTCTGCCCCCGTGTGCAGGAGTAGCTCCTCCCCCTCCCAGTTCAAGGTCTCCTCCCCCTCCCGTCCTAGATCTCTCCTCTCCCCATTGTAAATAAAACAAAGACAAGGTTTTTGTGTTCAAGAAAAACTGTGTTTGGTGTTTATTGGGAAGTAAGGGGATAGGAGGGAGTTGTAAAGGGAGACCTGACCCTACTATGGGACCTGGGAGAACATGTCTGTCAGGGCCTCCTAGATGCGCACCCCATTCTGGTGCACCTGGCGGATGGCAGCTGTGCAGGGCTGTTAGTAGGCCTGGCCCTCGGCTGCCATCCATGTGGGGAGGAAGGCCTCCCCACTCTGCTCCACAACATTGTGGAGCACCTAGCACGCAGCAACTACCTCCATGACATCCCGCTCACCCATCTCGAGACAGGTGAGCAAACACTGGAAGCTGGCTTTCAAGCAGCCGAAGGCACACTCCATTTGATTGTGGGCCCAGTTGAGGCAGTCATTGAACCGGGCCCGGTTCTGGTCCAGCCGCCCCGTGTAGGGCTGCATTAGCCAGGATAGCAGTGGGGAAGGCCATGTCCCCAATGACACAGATGGGCATAGGCACATCCCCAACAGTATTCTTCCACCTGGGGAAGTAGGTGCTTGCCTACAGCCTGCGAAACAGGCTGGAGTTGCATAGTATGTGGGAGTCATGTGCCCTGCCAGACCAGCCCACATAAACGTCCAGGAAATGGCCACAGTGGTCCACGAGGGCCTGGAGTACAATTGAGCAGAACCCCTTCCTGTTCATAAAATTGGCCGCTCAATGCTCCGGGTCCTGGACAGGGATGTGGGTTGCTTCCAGGGCTCCCCCACAGTTGAGGAACCCAAGGGCAGCAAAGCTGGCCACTGTAGCGTCCACATCACGCAGCCGGATGACACTCGGGAGCAGGACGTCCTTGATGGTGTGGACAACCTGCAGAAGGATGCAGAGAAACACAGGGGAACACATCACATAAGGCAGAGTGAGTGTGCGCTCCCTTGGCCCCCCCGTGCTGCCCTCTGTGCTCAAGCACACACACACACACAAGGGCCCTCTCGTTCCATGCCCCCTTCCTCCCCACCAGCAGGCCTGTGCAAGGGAGGGACGGCCCAAACCCCTGGGTGACCCAGCCTGGAGTCTTGGCTGCCCCTGGGCATGGAGTGCAGCACCCTCCCCCCACCCCACTCCCCCTGGGACTTACCTCCATCACGATGACACCGATGGTGGATCTGCCCACCCCAAACTGGTGTGCCACCGATTGGTAGCTGTCCGGGGTGGCCGGTTTCCAGACTGCGATGGCGACCCTCTTGTTGACAGGGATGGGTGCCCGCAGCTGGGTGGTGGTTCTCTGGAGCTCAGGGGCAAGCCAGGCACATAGCTTCAGGAACATCTGCTTTCGCATGTGAAAGTTCCGGAGCTATTGCTGGTCGTCCCATTGCCCCAAGACCAGCCGGTCCCACCAGTCCGTACTGGTGTCCAGTCTCCACAGTGGCCTCTCCACTCTGGGGTGGGGATGCCACAGGGACGCCATGGCCTCCATGGTGAGGGAGTCCAAAGCGATCTGCGCCTCCATGTCCTGGAACAGGAAGGCAGCAGCCTGGAGCACCAGCTGCAGGCACTCCAAAATGGCTGGAAGGAGCCAGAGCAGGCACATGGCCACCCCTGGCTCCATGGCAGAAAAAACAAGGAAGATGAAAAAAAACCAGGCATAGGCACTAAGTGACAAAAGGCAGTGGTGTCCAAAAAGGCAGAGGGCAACCACCAAAACTGCTATGGCTGTCAGTCCCCGCAAGAGGTCCTATAGCATGCAGCAGGAGAGAAACAGCTGTCCGGGGAGATCCCTTTAAGCATTTGTCTCAAAGGAGCTCTAGCCCCCGCCTCCGGAAAGGGCTGGTGCCCTTTTGCCCTCTTCAAAATGGCTCCGGGCTTCTGCTTTTGCACAAAAGCGTCCCGCCAATGTAGATGCGCTTTTGCACAAAAGCACATCGTTATAACGATAACTCCAGGATCAATGTAGATGCACTTTTGCAGAAATACTTTTAATGGAAAAACTTTTCCGTTAAAAGTATTTCTGCAAAATCATGCCAGTCTAGACGCAGCCATAATGATTATCATACTTGGCAAATCATAACATTTTCACTGACACCTGATATGACATACCTCATCAGATTCCTTGTAATTTTATAATATTGGTATCAGGAATATTATAAAGTGTATCCCATGGTCCATACAGTGTCAACCACAATAACCCCACTTGGCTTTAGGTTGTTTCATTCTGTTTTGTTTCTTATTTTTTTATGGGACCTAGCCAGTTGTCAGAAACAGAGGAACGTGAAATAAATAAGCTTTAACCAATAGACAATATTTCATGCTATTTTTTTGCTGCTTATTTCAGTAATTGCAGAATTGGTTTTCAGATTCTGCACCTCAGAGCCACATCCAAAGGGAAATCTTCATGGACACATCTATTTGTTGCTTTACTGCAATAACTGCTCTTACATGGCACTTTTCAGCACCAGCTTTTAAAGTTTTTTTTTAATGCGCTCATTATCACCAGCATGGTGTCAGTGTGTTGGATGACTGTACTTCATCTGTGTACTGCCTTGCACCTAAGGTAGTCCAGAGATCTGGGTATGGACAAGGGAGTAACGTGAATCTTTTCCTATCACTGACATAAGCTGTGGTATGACGAAAGGGTGACTTATAGATTTGTATAATATAGAGCAAGTGAACTGTTTGTTCCATTTTACTCAATTTCATTGTTTAGGGGTCCATATGGAACGAGGGCTGTTCAACTTATCCATAAATGATCTGGAGAGAGGGATGGTGAAGTGCCAAATTTGTAGATGATTCAAAATTAGTTAACTCCAAAGCAGACTGTAAAGTGTTACAAAGGGATCTCATTAAACTGTCCAACTGGGCAACAAGAGGACAGATGAAATTCAACATTGATAAGTTCAATGTATTAGAAAATCTATGGGAGTAAAGGGGTGATGAAATTTTGTTATCCTTATTGCATGAGTGTAGGACAAGAGAACTGTCCCCACTGTAGTGTTTAAAGACAGAACTAATTAGACTCAACTCAGAGTAATTTTTTCTGTTCAGTGAGCACCAAAGCTGAATCACTAATAAGTCTGTCTAGGGTCCATGTTTTAGACCTGTTGGAGACAAGGGTGAAAGTAAACACACTGCAGAGGATATATTAGCAGTGTGGCTCACTGCTACCCAAGGCTTGGTCTAGACTAAAGGAAAAAGTTAACTTAAGATATGCAACTGAGTCTAAGTATCTTAAATCACATTTTGGTGCCATCCACATAGTGAGAGGATGACGGCAGGACAACTTTCCTTACTCCCGATATTTAAATGTCCCGGGCTTCATTTGCATGTTCCCAGGCGCCACCATTTTTAAATGCCCGGTAGTTCGAATTACCTGCCTGCAGCTACACGCGGCACGGGCTAGGTAGTTCAAATTAAAGCTCCTAATTTGAACTACCGTTACTCCTCTTTGCAGAATGGTGGTGGTGTATCACTTACTGTGGCAAGTCAGGAATTTTCCCGATGGGCAGGTTATTCCACAGGGGAGCATTTTGTAGTTCCTTTGAAACTTCTAATATTGGCCAATATTAGACAGAGGTTACTGGACTATATGTGCAATTGGTATGTTCATTATAATAATACTTATACTCCCATGTCTACAATTCCAGGAAGATTTAGTCCAGACTTTAGACTAAGGCTATGTCTAGACTGCAGGCTTCTTTCGAAAGAGGCTCTTTCGAAAGCATCTTTCGAAAGAGCCTCTTTCAAAAGATCGCGTCTAGACTGCAGGCGGATCTTTCGAAAGAGAAATCCGCTTTTTCGAAAGAGAGCACCCAGCGAGTCTGGATGCTCTCTTTCGAAGACGGCCTCTTTACATTGAAGAACGCCTTCTTTCAAAAGAGGAACTTTCGAAAGAAGGCGTTCTTCCTCGTGAAACGAGGTTTACCGCCATCGAAAGAAAAGCCGCGTTCTTTCAAAATAATTTCGAAAGAACGCGGCTTGAGTCTGGACGCAAGGGAAGTTTTTTCGGGAAAAGGCTACTTTTCCCGAAAAAACCCCTGAGTCTGGACACGGCCTAGGACTTCAATTTAGTTTTCAAAAGAAGGAGCCTGATTTAGCTATCGCTATCATTTTTGCCATAGTATAAGAGACATAACTGAATATCTTTTTTCATGTGTGAAATGTCACTTAATTCTTCAAATGACTGTTAAGAATTTGGCATTGTATATGGGAAAATGCATTAAAGAGAACTGGTTCAGAAAAAGAAAACATTATTCTCACTTCCTGCAGCTGGTTAAAAGGCACAATAGGTTACACTACTATCCATGTTTAGTTCCAGCACATGGACAAGTATGTTGCTCCCATGAAACAGGTGTAGGAGAAATGGAGAACGGACTGGTAGAGTTGCTGATCATGTGGGCCACAATCAGATGCTTAATTGGCTTAAAATTGGATCAAGGTTCCAAATAGTACAAGACAGAATGATCCAGCACTAAAAGAAGAACAAAGCCCACATGATAATACACTTGACTAGATTGATGGATTATTGTAATCAGAAAATTAAAACAAACTAAACTAGGACAAGAGATTCTAGACAGCAAATCCTATTTTTCTCATACTCTTGTCTTTCAGTCTAGTTCTTACAAGTCACCTTTTGTGAACATATGGTACAATACAGCAGACAATATAAATAGCAAGAGGATAGTTGACTCTTACAGAAACTCTAATTTAAAAAATGGAAAGGGAAGATTTATCCATAGGCAAAGGATTCTTCCAATTTCAGAATTAATTTGGCTTTTATGGCCCCAATCATCCACTCATTTAGTTTGCACAGGTAATTTATTTCAATTGGACCTTTCAGATCAATAAGGATTTAATGTCAAAACTCAGTTACACGTTTAGTCATTACTATTGAAACCATTAGTGTTGTACACATCTGCTAGAACTACAGGATTGGCCCTCCGAAAAGGGAAAAACTTTATTTTTCATTCGGTTTACCATAAATAAACCCAACAAGCTTAAGTAATGAAATAATTTCCTCATATTAGCTGTTTTCTTTTTTTCCTTATTGTTGGCCTCAGCCTGATTCTTTTTTTGGAAAGTTTTGCCTTGAACTATTTGTCTCTACACAAAAGTTGTTTGCTTGCGGTGATTGCCTCTACATGTTTCTCAAAATTTATTATACAAACCAATTCACCCTTTGACAACCATTTGCATATTCCAGCTAAGGTTTTTGGATTTGGCAAGCACACCATCAAGACTTAAATTGTCTCTGAGCTTCTCAACTTATGGCTCTATTGTCTACACCAGGGCTATTCAACTTTGGAAATTCTGGGGGCCACAATGATACTCACAGCACATACCGAGGGCTGCAACTTAAGCATGGTTGCATATACATGCAAATATATATGAAAATATATACAAATGGATTCTTTCACACTGATGGGCATGAATACAGAAATTAAGGCAAGACTACATAACATGCAGGCCCCATTTAAGCTACTTCTGCTGATATTAATAAAATGCAATATTTATCTGATTTCCATCCATATAACAGCACTTTTAGGGTGCATCTACGCTGCAAGGCTTAACTGAAATAAGCTACGCAAATTGAGCTACATCAATTGTGTATCTTATTTTTAAATAGGGAGCATCTACACAGCACTTATTTCAAAATAGAGCACTCTTCCTCTGATTTCCCTTACTCCTCGTACAATGAGATTTACAGGAATCAGAGTAAGAAATCCTCCAGCTTGACAGTATTTTGACACTGTTTTGAAATAACTGCTTGCTGTATAGACATGTACTAAGTTATTTCGGAATAGAGCTAGTTATTTCCAAATAGTGTTACAGTGTAGATGTACCCTTAATGAGCAATGACAATCCAGGATTTTAACTACTAAAATGCATATCAACAGAAGACCATTATATTGTCTTGCCATCATGAAGCGTGTTCCCAGTGTAGGCCATGTTCAAAGGATCCCACCCATGGGCCACAAGTTGGGCCCCGCTTAAACCCAAACTGTACCACAGGCTGCAAACAGATGGGCTGTGGGCCATGTATTGAGTAGCTCTGGTCTACACAGCCATAAGACACTTGTGCTTGGCTTATGTCACCTGACATGGCTTGTTGGGGTACAGTCTGAGGGACTATAAAAATGCAGCATAGATATTTGGGTTCTGGTTGAACATGGAAGGGGTTGTGGTGGTCCAAAGCCCAGGAAGCAGCAGACTGAGTCTGAATGTCTCCACTGTCATTTTATTGTGGAGCCTGAATCCGCAGTGCAAGTTGTTAACACAGGGCCAGCAGCTGGTGTACTACTTTAATGAGGAGTTACAGTTAATCCGAGGGAAGGGGTTTCTTTGGAATATTGCGTCTACACACGGCAAGTTAATTCAGACTAGTGAATTTTTAAAATGGCGACCAGACGCGGATATGCTAATCAAGCACTGGATATTTAAATCCCGCTCTTCATTAGCAACTTCGGTATGCTACATTTACATCCCTGTTTTGGACTAGGGAGCAAGTGTAGACATACCCTCTGAGACTAAGGGATAACATACTTAAGAAGCATTGCATCGTCAGAACATTCTCACAGGCTAAACATACCAAGGTGTAGGACTTTATTTGAACAGTAGTTCAATGCTCATTACACCATTCATGTCAGAGACAGACAGACAGACTGACAAAATACTTTGTCCAATTGCAAGAGGCTCCTAATCTTAAAATAGGAAGAAATGGCAGAATCATACAGAAAAGGAGGTTGAGCTAAATACCACTTTTGTTGAGTTGCCCTAAGCAGAGGACTTCCTGTAAGGGCAACATATTTACATTACTTTTGCTCTATTTGCCTATTATATATATATATATATACTCTTTATAGCAATGTTCTGAGCCACTTTGTTTTAGAAATCCAGATTCTGCTCTGTTACACAAATATAATTGAAGGCAAAATCTAGGCCAGAGAACCCCCAGCTTTTGAAAAATCAGACTTAAAATTATTTTTTATTTTGTTGTATTTTCATAGACAAAGCAGTTGTAAACTTTCACTTGGGGGTATTGTAATATGATGCTATTGATTTCTTTTGTGTTGCTGTCAATGAAAATAAGGTGAGAATGCAGAAGTGATTCCATTGCTACATTAACACAACAGCACATAGGAAAAGTAATAAGCCACTCAGCATATACTGTAAAAAATATTAATTCGTTTAAAACCCCCACAATTTTAAACTAAAAAAATACATAGCACACTAAATAGATTCTTGCTTTTCCTTCTCAAACCACTAGTCAAGACACTTTCTTTCTTCTGTTTGGGCTTGATCCAAAACCTAATGGAGTGAATGGAAAGACTCCCAAGTGAGCTTTGAACCAGGGCCTTTTTTCTATGTTAGGTGTTTATATATCTCCTGTTTCCATACTATCTGAGCTTCCAGTGATTAACCGGTAGCCCTCACAGCATGTGGGAGGGCAGGTAAGTGGTATTGTCCCCATTTTATTGAAGGAGAACTCAGACACAAGAGATACTGAGGCTAGGTCTACACTGAAGGGGAAGGTTGACTTAAGAGATGCATTAATTACATAGATGGAGTTGAAGAATCTTAAATTACGTTTTCATGCCGTTCACACAGCAGGAGATCAACGGGAGCAAATGCTCCTGTTGGCTTATCTTACTCCTCGTGAAGATCCCTCTCAGTTCAAATTATCTGCTCTTCACTACATCTACTAAATTGAACCCCAGAAGTTCAATTGTGGCAGCATCAATCTTCCGCTTAGGGTAGACATAGCTCGAGTGACTTGCCCAAATAAATAACAAATAAATCACTCCCAAGCTGTGCCCAATAGAGGTAACAATTCGCCTTTCATTGAGACTGGTTTTTTTTCTTTATATCCTGTATGGTTTACAATCAGTTTTTCTGTTTGTATGTGAGGCCTTGTAGCCTGATCCTGCCACTTTTATTTTTATGAGCTGTTTGTTCCATTTACTGCATTTGGACTGCTCTTGCATAGATAGGAGTTATTTTTGTGTTAAGGGATGAGGGATTTGGCCCTTGTTAATCAAAATCTACTTTAGCTTAGTTTAGTCATCAAGTTAGAAAGCAGCTCCATTTGTGAGTATTGTTTGTTGCATTAGTTATTAAATACAATAAATTCATAATTTATATATGAAAGCAGTGTTTACTCTGGGAAGAAATCTTAAAACTGGGAATAAAACAGAGATCATCCTAGTCACTGCTTAAGACAGTCTTGCTTTGTACGTTTTCTGTGTTCCCTTTTTAAAAATAGTATAAGCACATGAGACCAAAAGGTATTTCCAGCCATGTAGAAATAGACAATTTTCCAAGAAACCCGAACTCTAACAGAATCTTCTAGTTCACCTGGCAAGTATATTATGTTAGTGAAAGTCCCTGTGACAGGAAACTGGTGTGTGTGTGTGTGTGTGTGTGTGTGTGTGTGTGTTTTATGGGGGAGAAAACAGAGATAGCCAAGCAGCAGAATTTCTGGCCTCATTCCATGGTAAAGCAGAAGGTGTTTCTGGGACTGTCCAGTTGATTTGTTCAAGGTGTTTGCTAGAAATGGCTGCTGTCTTCCCCATGTATTGCTTCGCTGAACATTTGCCATATGTATTTGTCAGGAAGATTATTTTGAGCTTTCACAGTGCAGCATGAGTTCTTTCATAAAACTACTGCCCTAGGTCTCCAAAGCAGATGGTGCCATTTTATTCAGAGTTCTGTGTTTTTGGACTATCATCAAAACTACTTTTGCATGAAATAACAAGTATTACTTCAAAAGAGATGGGGAGGGGAGAGGAAGAAGGCATCCACCTTGAAATGTTATAAATTTTCTAGCTAATGGTGAGTGTAAAATTCTGTGTGCCAAGAAAATGGGTAAATAAGTAAGTCAAAGGTACTCTGTGAACAACCTGAGCTACACTTAAAGGTCCCAAATAACAGAGCACATTTGGGGTACATCTACACTACAGGACAAAGTCGAATTAAGATATGCAACTTCAGCTACTTTAATTGTGTAGCTGAAGTCAAAGTACCTTAACTCGGCTTTTGGTGCTGTCCACACTGCAGGAAATTGAAGGGACAACACTCTCCTTTGACTTCCCTTACTCCTTGTGAAAGCAGGACTACTGGCATCAACTGGAGTGACCCCTTCCATTAGAATTAGCTGCTTCAACTAGACCAGCTAATTTAAACCCTGAAAGATTGACAGCACCAGCTTCGATCTTCTCTGTAGTGTAGATGTATACTCTCCCTTTTCCTTTCCTAATTTAATTCAAATAGGGTCATGTGATGCAATGTTCCATTTTGGGTGTTTTGCAAAGTAGAAAAGAGACTGATTCCTGCTCTGAAGATTTTCATAATGAAAGGTTGCTCTGCTGTTGTGAATTCCAAACACTTCTCTCCATTGTAGAAGTATCAATTAAATGTAAGCAGTACGTATTTCTTCAGAAAAAAAAACAATAAAAGTGATTAAGGGGCTGAAGGAATGGTTTTTAATGAAAGATTAAAATAACTAATAGTGCTTGGCTAGGCAAGATGATAAATAAAGAGGATATGATGAATATGTACAAGTTTTGGAAATCATTCAGAAACCAAAAAGGAGGATCTATTGTTAAGGATAGTACAGGAATGGTAAAAATCTGAGTAAACAGATGAAATTAAACATATGAATTGTTATGCTAAATTTTAGTAACATTTTCCTAATGGTAACTTCTATTAGCACAACAAAGTATCTTAGGAAAATAATGGAAGTCCTATCAACGGGTTCATTTTAAATTTGACTTCATGTTTTAGGGGAGAAAAGATGACCCAATATAAGACTTTGACAAAACTGAATGAATATAAATAAGAAAATAAATAAATATGTACATAAATCCATCCCTGGCAAATTGGGATTTCATCAAAAATTAGCTATTTCATAGGAAAATAATGTATAGCAATTTTTTATTTTTTTTGCAAAAACAAAACAAATATTTTTTAAAAAAAATTTGTATCTCAAATTATGGGGCAACCCTCAGTTTTTGATATTTGTTAATCTAGTAAAGCAAGTAGATAAAAATATTTTTTCCCCACTAGAAATTTATGAATTTTTTTGGAAGTAAGGGATTTTTTTTTTTCATTTATCTTTTATTTTTTAAACTTTTGGTTTTATTTCAGTTACTTTTGAGTGGAAGGAAAGGAGGAAAACAGTGAAAGAAAAATTGTGATGTAACAATCTGTACTATGTCATTTGCAAGACCAGTATTCAGTAAAGTGGTAGTGCAATGTTTGTGAGAAGGGGAAGAAAAGAGGCTAATAACAATATTATTATTATTATTCCCATGCTGTTTATATTGTTGTAGGCCATTGGCATCACTGTCATGGACCTGAGCTCCAGTGTGCTAGGTGCTGTACATTTATGAAGAAATTTTGATCATCAATTCCATGGCCTAATGTATTTATTTTTAGTTGATATGGGTGTTTCGAGCCCCATGAATTTTGCAGCAATGTAACACAGGATGGAGATTTTACAAGCATTCAGGGGATGGAAGTCACTCAAGTGAATGATTTACTCTGATGGGACTGTCTGTCTTAGTGAGCATGGGACTCAGCCAGTTTGATGCACCTGCACAACACTAATAAAATCATAATAAAACACATATCCTCAGCAGTGGTGGACCGGACTTGCAGATGTCTAATCCCACCCATTTCTCTACACCAGTCACATCTGCCATCTCTCTCTCCATTGTCATATATGGCACTGGAATTGCAGGGGAGGTGATGGAGCCTCTGGTGCTGCCCCGCTCAGGCATTGAAGCCTTACTTAATGAGTGACAGCTGAAGTGAGAAGGTATTAACCAGGCTGTGCATAAAAAGAAGAGCTGACAACACCCAAGCAAAGCTTTGAGATGGAAAAGGTCAGAACTTTTGCCCTATGCACAGGATTTGACAGTTATTGAGGAAGAATTGTCTGTGCAGAGTCACTTTCTGGGTAAGGCATTGGACCTGAATCTAAATAACAGGCATGCCCTACCAGTCTGCTCTTCATGGTCCCTGTGGAGTAATGCTGCTATTGGATGCGCCCATGGCTATACAGCAAGTATCCTCGAAGGGTGTCTTGCTGTGGCTGTATTGTTGCTTTAGGCAGCATTTATTCTTGTGTTGTTTTCCAAGAGGAAATATTAAAAGTCCTGAAGGGAACATGTCACAGAATGCAGTTGCTCCTGTGGGGCCTTAGTTAGGGAGCAGATAGACTTCCAAGGGTGGGGAAACTTCCCTATTGAAGTCTTCTCCCTTCATTCCCTGGTTTTATGGCTCCATTTGTTCTCATATCAATACCTTTGCTTCTCTGTAAGTTATGTAACATGGGGAAGCATGCATTCTTTGTCCTTAACTCCTTCCTTTGGTATATAAGCTCACTGTATTTGAGTTACCTCAGCAACACCAGGACTTGACCAGACAAGTAATGGACAAATTACTGATTTAATTATAAATATTTGCTTTAATAGTCTGAAGGCAAACTTTTGGGGGCATATGCTTAACACAGTGCACACAGCTGTTGCTGTACAAGCCCCATTAGCAGTAATGAGGAGCAGCTAAACATCATGAATTTTGTTAAGAAGATACTCCCGAAGTTACAGATTTAGTTTATTTAGTTGAATGTAACACTTTCCTGTCATTTATATGTCTGGCTCATTAGTCATCAGGGTTGCTATAGAGAAGGGAGGAAATTTTTGTAAGATGTAATTTTCACAAATTGTCCCCATTATCATATGTATTTTTGGAGAGTGGATAGAATTTATTAATGATGAATTATCTTGAGCTGCCATTAAATAATTCTCTGGGGCATGACACAGCTAATGACATATGCTGGTTTCTCACCCATCCCCCTTTTTTTAAATCAGCCTACATGTGAAGGCTCATTAATTTAATTAATGGATTGCAAGGCCATAGCACCATGAATTAACATGAATTACGCTATGAAGAGAGACTACATTAATTCTGGGGAGGAAGAAGCATGTCAGTGACCTCCAGTCACCTGAATAGAATGAGCTGTGGCAACCAACAGACCAAACAAAATAATTTACTGTATCTAAGACTTAAACATGCCATTGAACAAAGTCTAGAAGTCTGAATTATATTTTAATTGAGATTTCAGGAGATGGAGATTTGCTGATGTACTTAATTGCATTTCAGCCAGCACAATCTGTGGAGAAATATTTATGTATGCTTCAGTTTCCTCATCTATAAAACTGGGATGATGATTCTTAACAGCTTTGTTAAGCACATTGCGGAGAAAGATGCTATATAAATGGAAATTAACTGTCATTCCTTGTTAAGCACATGCTAAAGCAGTAATGTGCAAGGACAGAGTTTTAAAGGAATTTAGATACCCACAGGTGCCAATAAGCACTGAGGGGATTTTCAAAAGCACCTACATGCCTAACTCCCATTGACTTTATTCTCCACAGAATGGGCTAAATTGTGGCTGATTTTAATTTAATTACTTCAGTGCCCTTGTGAGTAGTTTTGGTGCTGAGCAGTTGTCTAAAGATGAGAGGGTGCTTAGTCTCTGAGGCGGTGATGGACACCAACAATGGTGCATCTCCTGTTTTGGTAGAAATGATGGGAATGGGTGTTCTTACCTATGTAGCATTTAATTCTGCCCTGAACATAAGGGAGCTAGATCACTGCCCTCCATTTTCCTATTGAGTAGATAATTGGAAACACCTAAGTCTCCACAGTGAAATTTGTGGGGAGGAAAAACACACTTTTCTAGACTTTTTCTGTTTGACTCAGTTCATTGCTTTTTGACTGCATATGCCAACAATGGCATTTGGAATCCTGCTATCATTTCATAGTTGGATATAAAATAATATTTTATCATGGCTTGTGACCTGTGTGCAACAAATCAGATGACTATGATCTGATTTCTAAATGAAAACCTAATTCAGAGGCTTTCCCCCAAATCAATTTTGTTTAAAACTCACAAATCAAAGATTTTATTTGAAGACCTAATAGCAGAAAAATAAAAAGAAGTTATATATCAAATCAATGCATATTCATATATTTCTAGCATTGCTGCTGAAACTTTAAAACTGAGAGGTGCTTTCATGCTAAGCCTCACTTGCCTATTGTTCTCTCAGAAAATACCTTCTGGATTGAAATTTCTCATGATTAGTCTTCTTCAGGCAGCAATATACATAATTTTGGAGCAAGAAGAAGAAGATGACAGGAGATTGCATGTATAATCTTTTACATTAATCTATATTTGCATAAAATATAAGGTTATTCAGTTAATTTTTTAACTTGTTTGCAATTTGAGAGACTCGGGGCAAGTCTACACTTCAAAATTAAGTCGATTTTATTTAATTTGACTTTGAGCATCCGATTTAACAAATGTGATTCTGCATGTCCACACTAAGTTGCTGTGGTCGATGAAGCACATGCTCACTGTCAGGGGTTGTATTGATTCAAGGAGTGACCCATTGTGGCCAGCTATTCCACAGTAAACGTAGCAGATTGGAATTCTGGGCTAGGGTCCCAGTGCCTCACTAGATGAAAACACTGTGGTGGGGTTTTATGGGTGCGTGTCATCAACCTCGTCTGTGACTCAGAACCAGACTTGTCCTGTGGTATGCTTGTCTAAGCTCCTTTATTTTCACATGGCATTGTTGTGTGCCCAGGTGTAGCCCATATCCACCATGTCCTGTTTGATCTTGGCATAGATATCTGTGTTTCTTTTGCTGGTTCACATCTCTCAGATGGGCTCAGCTGCCCCAAGGGGAAATAAACATTCAGAAGTTCCTGGGGCTTTTTCCTGCTCACATGCTGAGGAGTATTGGATTTGAAAGTGTTCACCAGAGCATTCACAGTGAAGCACTCTGGTTGACCACCTGGAGGCCAGTAACTCCTAGTTACAAAGCACAGTATTTACATTGCCCTTAATTCGAGGCATACATGTCACCTCAGGCTATACGTCACTCATTCTGGTGGAGTACAGGCATCAATTTTAAAAGCCCTTTAGGTTGACAAGAAGGCCTGGATAGTTTTTTGCATGTCTAGTTGTTCAAATTAAATCAGAAGAAGATATTTACATTTATAATAAGTAAAAATGCAGCTCAAATAAATGTATAGAAGTATTTTGTGGCAAACTTATTATAGGCTAAACTCTGGTTTTGCCATAAGCCTTGAATATGACAGCACATTGCCCCAGAAACAACCCTAATCAGAATGCTTATTTGCATCTCAAATTCTAATGATATAGTCTGTGTAAGAGGATTTTAGTGTTACCATTTGTGATTCTCTTTATTAGCTGATGTAGTTCCTTAATTTGTGGATGGACTTTAGCCAAAATGATTGTTGAATATGATGGAAAATATGGCTGCTCCTTTTACAGAAGAAAAAAAGCAGATGCTCCATTAAGTCTTTGTCTAAAAAGTATTCAGCTAGTGCAGGATGCAGTTGTCTGATTATTAGTGGTGTTTCATACAGGAAGAATTATTAGATCAGTGCTTCAGTTAGTGCTGACTTCCAATTTACTTCCAGTACAATTCAAGATGCAGAGTTTTACATTGAAAACCACACAACATTGAAGGGTTTTATGAGTGCTATTGGGGGTGAATCACTAGAATAATGTTACGCTGGGATTCAGGAGCTGACTTTGTGAAAGATGAGGGAAGGGTTATTTTGGAAACTTGACACCAGGACAGTGGGGGCACTCAAAGAAACAAACTGCTTTGTCACCATGGACCTGCAAAGTGCTCTGGAAGCATGCACAAAGTGATGCGTTCACGTGAAAAGACTGAACTGATTCAATTAATGCAAACCTAGATCAATTTCCAAGCGGACTTCCAGAGTTCCCAATAAATTAGGAATTAGTGCATATGATGATAGGCTGTGCCAGGTATGTGTGAAAATTTTCAAAGCTATTAACTTTCTTTGATCTGATTTAAAACCCTGTGTGGACAAGAGCCTCTTGTGTCTCTATGCTCTATGTCATGAACTGTGAGGATCTTACATAGAGAAAGTCCCAATAATCATAAATGTCAACGCTGTGGTGGCAGTATTTCCTGTATCATTTCCCTTGTTGTTACAACAGAGCTCAAGTGTATTGAACTTCTGGGTTGGCTGTGATGTTGATATTTTCCCTCAGACTTTTTTTCAGATGGAGTGGATCAAATAGGAAGATTTCTGATAAACTTATTTTGTTAATCAAAATTATTTTGATGCATGTTTTTAAACAACCATTTTGTATGTGTGCCTAAAAAGGGTGCCTGGGCACATTATAAATCAGATAAATAAACAAATTCAAATCTTGAATGTATAAGGAAGACAGAATTGGGCTTTCCTAGTGACTCTGAAACACTTTTTTTGAGATTTTTTTTTTTTGCTGAACACCAAACAAAATAACAAGTATTTGTATTGATGTACTAAAGAAGTATTTAGTATTTCCTTCAACTGATTTATATGTAATCTGATACAACAAATTTCTAAAATAATATTTTTCCTATGACACTTCCTTATCTATAGGGTACTTTCCCCTTTTTCTCTCACCTATGGCTTGACCTAGAAGCGTAAAATGTTTACCTGAGTGTGAAATGCCCATCATGCTACCTGTTGAGCTATTTTAGTTCCACTATCCTGCTTAAGTTTAAAAAAAGAAGAGGAAGAAAAAAAAGAAGACAGTTTGGAAAGGGCTCTGGAAATCCCTCTAGTGTCTTTGTCTCTTACAATTAATTCTCAGTGCCTGCAGGGTTGTAGCTGTGCTGTTCCCATAAAAGTTAATTGGAGTGGTGTGATCAAACTACCACAGTATGCTTTGAAAGTTTACCCCTAAGTGTTTTCCTGACCTCCAAGTCATGGCATGAGTTTGAATTTTGTAAATAACTTACTAAAAACAAATAGCAATTACCCCTTTGTCACTTGTGAAACTACTCAGTCCCAGGTACAATCATTCTGCAAGGAAAGGTTCCCTGTCTGAGGTTTGGTTTGTGTTGATAAACAAACTTAAATGTACTCGTATGGCCCCTCCCTTGGTCATTTCCATTCTGCAATGAAATAACAGTTATATAGTAACATCTGAAGAGACAAGCAAGAGCAAATTTGGACTGTACTGAAATTGAGGGTTTTACAATCCTGGATGGACCCAGTGACCAGAGCTGTAGAACATCTGCAGATGCCTGGACAGATGCATCTAGTGCCCAACTCATTTTTTTTCTGGTTCACTTTGCTCTTTTTCATACTCTCCAAGTCATCTGAAGAAGTGGGCTGTGTCCACGAAAGCTCATAATACCATCTACGTGTTTTGTTAGTCTTTGAAGTGCTACCAGACTATTTGTTATTTTTTAAGTTTTTCCTGTTACAGACTAACTTGGCTACTCCTCTGAAACTTTTGCAGCATAATGGTTATATTGGTTGTCTTTGGCTATGTCTAGACTGCAAGCCTCTTTCAAAAGAGGCTTTTTCGAAAAATACTTATGAAAAAGTCTCTTTTGAAAAAAAGTACTTCAACCAGTACTTTCGAAAAAGCAAGGCACTTTTTCAAAAGAGAGCACCCAGGCAGTATGGATGTTCTCTTTCGAAAAAGTACAGTTTGCATTACATAGAGCCTTTTTTTCAAAAGAGCACTTTCACAAAAAGGCGTTCTTCCTCTAAAATGAGGTTTTCCGCAGTCAAAAAACCTGCCCCGTTATTTTGATTTACTTTCAAAAGAACATGGCAGCAGTGTAGACGTGAGAATTTTTTTCGTAAAAAGGCTACTTTTTTCGAAAAAATCCTGTAGTCTAGACACACCCTTATAATTACTCTCTTGACTTTCAGCAAAATTAGTAAATTTCTGCACATTCAAGAGGAGAATGGAATGTTTTAAGGTGAACAGAGATTGCTCGAACATCCTTGTTCATGAAACTTGATCTCCTTCCTGTGATGGTATTTTCCCTTTTCCAATAATCTCTTTGCCTGCTGTTTTTTCCAGCTGTTCTTGAACAGCTTAGCTGGCAACAAAGCAAATGGAACTGCAGCGATTGGAAGAAATATATGGAATTGCCATAGTACAATATGGAGAATGCATGTTGCTCAGTATATCTATGACACAGAGCCATAATGAAGAACAATTACATCAATGAGATTATAGGAAAGAAATAAAATCATTAATGTGGAAGGGTCTGGGGATTTTCCCCTAAACAAATTTTGAAAAAACAAACAACTAACCCTCCGCTTTTTCCTGTATTTTAGATCGTAGATTCATATTTTTGGCAAAATATATCTGAGGCATATTTGCTACCTTTTTAGAATTATAAGTTAAATTTTCAGCAAAATCAGCTTTCTATTATAAAATCTAGAGAACAAATAAATGTCTGGGTCACTGTAAAATATTATGGCTGCACAGTTAAAAACAGAGGCAATTCTAAAGTTAAGGTTTCAAAGACAACATTAATTTGTATGCAGCTCTAAATACAATTCATTCTGATATCAATTTGCACTTTTCCAGTGAATAACAGTTTAGTAAACACTTAACATCTTGCACATTGACTTCTGCTACTCCCATTCCTGTGCTTTCTCCAACGCTTTCCACAACATATTCTCTTCCAAATCCACAGGCGAAATCTTTGCCCCATTGACATCACCTTCACCTCAGCTAGGGCAGATTTTCATACCCCTGTTGTCTACAAATCATCTTCTCTTTCATGCTCATTTCTTTGATCTAAATCTCCTTGGATATGTCTGCACTGCAACTGGGACCATACACAGATATGCTAGCTTTGTGCAGCAGTGCAGCCAGGCATATCCTGGGCAGTAGCTTGGGTTGGCAGCCTGAGTACAATCCCACCTGGATATCCTGCTTACATACTTGAGCAGCTATCTCAAGTTGCTCCTGTATATGCCGTTATTTTTAGTTCAGTAGCTTGAGCAGAGTTTGCATGTGTCTGTCTGCATTGGGCAGCACGCTTCGAAATGCAGGGTAGACATGCCCTTGGAGGCAGGATCTGTTTCTGTTTTCAGTACATTGTCACAACATCCTTCATTTATATTTGTTACATAGCTTCTGTAGTCCTGCAGAATAAATGCCAGCAAATGTACATATATGCATGAGTGACTCTATAACGGTGGCTAGAGCTGTTCTCCACTCAGTTTCACTCATGGTTATTTAATCCCTCTCTAGCATGTGTCTCAGAACAGGAAGCAAATATGCCATGACATTTTAATTTCTTCATGTTATTTCGAGCATCAGGTCAATTTGAAGAATTTCTTAGAATGCAGAAAATAACTAAATACCCTTTGGTCAGCTATATTGTTTATTTGCTAGACCCTAAAACTCTCTTTCAAAGAAGACTGTATTGTACTGAATAAGTAAGGAATTGGAGTGAAAATTAAGAGTTCTGAGCTTTCTGCGACATTTTTTTTATTTGCTGTGAAAAAGCAAATCCTCAGTTTTTCTGTTAACAAAAATGAAGTGATCATATTATTTTGGGTACATATCTTTATAATGCCCTGTGAGCATAGGTGACTTGTGATAGCACTTGGGAGGTGCACCATCCCTAGTCCCCCTGCCGAAATTTTAATTGCTAACTGGGGTACACCCACATGAGCCCTCCCTGTATGCTCTCTCCCCACAAACATCAGTTGCCTATACATGTGAGAACTATGAAAAATGCTGTGTTTTATTTTGTCTGAGAAAGAAACAATGACTGGTGAATTTTGGCACCAGATGAATTATGACATTTTAAATGTATAATTGCCTAGATCAACTTACAGACTAATTATTTTTTGAACAGCTATGGCAGTTCCAGTGCTAAATCGTTAGCTTTAGGTTAGCGGAGTATGTTACATTCATCATAGTGGGTGAGACAACTGAATAACAGAACTTGGCCAGCTCGGAGCTGTGCTGCTGGCAATCGCTAATGGGTTGACCTTAGTTCAGAAAAAAGATTCTGAATCCCATGAACTGGGTCTCTAGGATGATAACTAGCAGTTCTATGTTATCCCCAAACAAACTTTGTTGGCCGATCTGTGGATTCTCTGGCATGAATCTTTGAGGATTTTTTCTGCCTGTTGCCCATTTCCTAAAATAGGAAAAGTTTAGGAAATTATACTGCTTTGCATTTCTAAGTTTGAATCATCTCTCTCACCAGAGGGAGTCACACCAATAAAATAATTGGAGTTAGACGGGGGTAAAGATAGTGAAAGAGGGAGGAGAATTAAGCTTTTAAGCATTCAGGATATTGCGCATCCATCTTGAGCATTTAGCCTTTCACCATCCAAAAAGATAAAGAATTGTTATGACCATTTTCGAGAAGAGGGAAAAGACCCAATATGCAACCTCCATGTTATTTATACAAGCATTTACTCAGGGTGTGGTGGTTTAACTGTGAAAAATGAGTTCAAAGTGGGTGCAAAATATTACCATATAAGAAAAGAGTATTTTACAACCACTTTGTACAAGCATAAATAACGATGTTACAGCGCAAGGTAGTAGAAAGTTGGGTACAATGTGTGTTTCCAAATGCAATGCAGAAAAAATAGCTGAACCAGGAATAGAGCCTATGGTGAAATCCTGACTTTTCTAAAGTCAATGGGGAGTTTTATCACTGACTTCAACAGGGCCAACATTTCACCACAGGTAACTTTTTACTTAGTCATGCACCTTAATTATAAGACCACCCTTTTCTCAAGCAAAGGAATACAACAAAAAGAAAATGGCATTGTTCCAAGACATAAAAGGAGTATGCCAATCTAGAATTCTCCCTATAACCCGCATGGAGATGAAATTTTGATTAAATTTGCTGATTGTATACTAAGAGGCATTGCATTTTTTATTTCCATGTTTGTATTCTTGAAATCCTCCAGAGTGCCTCAGGAAACCATAAGCACACAGAATAAGACTTTGGATACCAAAAACACCCCAAAAGCTATTCACAACATGCAATTAAGTTGTGAAAACTTGTTTTCCCTTTTTTAAAGTGGCTAACCATGCACAACATTAAAAATCTATATTTAAAAAAACATTAATTGTGTTCTGCTCTAAACTATCATTTGATGCCCAGCAAAAACTAAATTGGACAATATGAATTATTCATGAAATCCCATTTAATACGAACACTGTTCAATTTGAGTACTAAGTTCTTTGGAACAGTATCATAGAAGGTGAAGACTTTCTGACAACAGAGCATCAGAAATCATGACCTGACATTTGCAAAATCCAGGCCCTAAAGAATCAAAAGAACACACTTGAGGGAAGCAATGTGAGTACATGAGAAAATAGACTCTGCTAATAAGGTCATACAAATATTTGCATAATATTTTTCTGTCAAATCCATTCATTAGAATATAAAGCTTTTAAAATAGTATTATAACCCTCTGTACTGGGGGAAGAGGGTCTCAAGCTGGGAGGCATGACCACGCAGGAGGTTGTGAGATTATTACATGGTGGTGTTGTGTCAGCCTTTGCCCCCAAACCCAGTTTCACCTCTAGCATTTATAATAATGTTAAATTTTTAAAAAATTGATAAGAAAAGGGTCTTACTTAATAGGCTTGATATGTGAAAGAGGTTACCCCTGCAAAAGTTCAAGAGCCACTGATCTATACATATAATGATCTCCCCAAATTTACCTATCATGAATTAATCCTATTAATGCTTTAACTCAGACTTTGTCAAAGCTAACTTTCTAAGTATTCATCAACTCCATATAGATACTGCTGTGAGTTAGGTAGCATTTTGCAGAAACTTTCAGTGAAAAGAGCAATAGGGCAATGGAGAATCAGGTCCATAATCTTCACACTTTTGCACATATTGGTCCATCACCATAAGCTGGGAGCACTTCCTAATTTCTCAAGTCAAAGGAAGGCTTTATAGTGCTTCAGATTTTTAGCATCCAGGCTTTTTGTGGGGGTGCTATTTGGATGCAAATTATGTTGTCATACGTCTTTCATACTAATTCTACATTTCTTATCAAACAGTTCTCAGAGCGTCATTGATAGCTGCCTCGGGAGGAGAGACTACTTCTCATAGTCTCTTCCAATCCTAGCTTTCTATTATCAGCCACACCAGAAGTGCATTGTAGCCTACTATTCTCTTTTATCCCTCTATATCAGACCCCCTCCCATAACTGCCTCCTCTCAAACCTTATTACCAGAATTCCTTCATCATTTTTATGCCTCCTTTTTAATCTATGAATTTTTGAGCATATTTAATCAGCGAGATCACAAGTATGGTCCACGGGATGATTTTCTGATGGAAAATGCAGTTCTGCTAAATCATTCCATAGGAAAATAAAGTTTGCTGAAACCTCTAAATTTTCTTTTGGAAAACCAAACCAAAGTATTTCAGTTCTGATCATTTAGCCCAAATTAGAACATTTTGTTTTGTTGAATAGGTTCAACAATAAAGAACATTCCTCTAGCGTGGTCATTGTCTTGTGAGAATTGTAGTTTGGTCTACAATTCTCTTATAAGGGCGGAGGTTCCTTGTTTCACTACGTCTTACATAATGGAGTGTGGATGCCCCTCTGATCTAGCTGAATGGTGCAGACTGGGATTCCCATGGCTCTGTGCACATAAGGGGAGATGTGGTGTGGCCCGGGAGACTGTCCCATGGGGCAGAATGAAGATTTAACATGCTCAAACTATAACTCCCCATAGAAAAATGCGGTTTAATGTTCAACTCACTGGAAACAAAGCATTGTGGGTCAGCTCTAAAAAATGAAAGGAAACATTTCAATTTGGGAACTCTGAAATATTTTATTTCAGCTCAAAATTTTTGAAATTTTCCATTTCAATATTTCCCAATACAAATTTTTCAGAACATTGTGTTTGGTTTAAAAGAAAAACAAGAGGGTATTTAAATTTTTTCATCCTAATTTTGGACAAATTCAAATGAGGAAATCTCCTGTGTAACAGAAATTTTAGATATAACTCATTTCTAGTTGGATAGTCCCTTAAATAACAAGAAGTTTAGCTTGTAAATAAAACTTTAGGGAGGGTGCAGTACCTACCTATTATAAGAGATTAGGCTAAATTTGAGATTTTTTTTCTCAAGTTGGAAAGAGGATAACACTCTCAACACAGTCCTGAATCTTTGTCATAATGTTTAATAGCATTGGCACTTGATCAGCATTTCCCCAAGAAAGGAGGAGCTACATGTGAAGTATTTAAATTTAGAGGACACAATTTTTGGTACACTGAACTCACACCAAGCCACTTTCCATCACTCCTGGTCCTAGAACTGCCAATTGGCTAGTTAGAGCAACCAAAGAACTGCACTTGGCACTCTGGCCACCACCTCATTCCCCAGAATATGCTGTAATGTTTACCATGGTCTAATTTTCACAGTGGAAATATACTTTGTGAAAAAAAATCAGAATATTTTAAAGAGAATCATTAAAGCTGACAATGAAGGAGCCTCATTCAGAAACCAAGCCCACGACCATGGCATAATAGGCTATCGTGCACTTTTGGTGTGACTGATCATAGAAATATAAGGTTGGAAGAGACCATGAGAATTAATCTTGTGTAGCCTTTCATCCTGAGGCAGGACCAAATATACCTAGACCTGGGGCGGGCCACCACTGCTAAATTTACCTGTACATTCACAAATACCAGTAATTGCAGCTTCCATTGGCTGTATATCACTGGGAACAGCGATCTGAGGCCAAAGGGAACTGCAGGCCCAAGTAAATATAGCAGTGGTAGCCCACTAGGGGCTAATCTTTGTGGACTGAATCTGACCCACAGGTTGCTATTTCCCCACCCCTGACTTAGACCCTCCTTGACAGTTAATCATATAAGGCCACTCCATCTGAGCCATTTCCCAATAGCCTACTAGTGTATACGTTGTTGTGGCTTATTGGTGGATAGTGAAATATAATATAATAGGGAATTCTGTTATTCTTTGTGCCAAATCATTAATAACCTGGAATTATCAATAGTAACATGAAATCACACTTTATTTTTAAAGGAAATAGAAATCAAATTATTTAACATTTTTCTAGTTTAAACCATGCTAAATTTAAAACTATGTAGCTATCAAACAAAAATTAACAGGGACATTATGTAGGTATTGATAATAATAATAATATTTACATGCTGATATTAAATTCCTACTGCAGTTTTGGTTATGTAATGAGAATGATTTTACAAAATATTCTAAAACAAGTTTAGTTAAAAAGGAATCTATATGATCCCAGATAGTGGGAAATGAATCTGAAAGGATATATTACACAAACACAATATAAACAGGTATCATCTGGAACCACAAATTCTCCTCCTGCGGAATGCCTAAGTTCTCTCATCAGATAATGTGATTGGTCAGTTTTCAACTCCTTAGCTTGTTAGGCTCTTTGAAAGAACCAAAAGATGTACTTTAAAAAGTCATGAACTGACTCTGTTCTAAACTAAATTTGTTTGATTAGGGCAAGTCTTGAATCTTGCTCAACAGCTGCAACTCCCATTTGAGGATGCACAGTACCTCTTGAGCTTTTCATTCCACCAATAACAGGAAAACTCTTAATAGCACTGAAAATAATATTCACTGTCCAAATCTATACTGGATCAAACTTTATCAAACTTGTTCACCATTTATTGCTTCTGAATGATTTTGAGATACCTAATCATTCATTTAATTAAAAAGTATTATTGCTTTGGTACTTTATTGCACCATCATTTACTTTAATCTTTTTGCTATATTTTAAAGAATAATCTATTAATATATGTATCTAGGGTGGTTGTAAAGTTCCAATGCATTAAGCCTCGAATCCAGCAAATCACTTAAGCACATGCATAAATGTAAGCATATCTGTAGTCCCAATGAGGTCAATGCTGGATCAGAACCTTTAACAATGGGATAATACCAGAAGACTTAGCTCATGAGATGTCAGTTAGTTCTTTTGAAAATTGAGGCTAGGGTGAAAATAATAGGAGTAGTTGCTGAAAATTTGATGCCTGATTTGAACTCTGGATTTTGACAGAAGTGCTTGTTAAACCATGACGCAAAACGAGGCAGTCTTATCAAAGCACAAAATACAAAAAATCTATTCTTTCAGTGCCCTTACCCCTTCCATACTTTCAAGATGTTTTTATAATTAAAAAATACACGGAAATGTCTCAGTAATCAATGAAAACAGGGAAAGGTGAATTAGCGTTTTTAGAAGGCTTTCTCATTTTGTGATCCAGCAGCTTTTTTCATATGCTGACTGCAAAAAACAAACAAACAAAAAACCTCCACACAAATGTCCGTTTCTCATACCAAATAATGCTTGTTATTCTGTTCTTGACGCTGACCCAGCAACCAGTGACCTGTTTGAGAACCTTTGCTGACAAGCTCCACAGGTGTCCAGGCTTAATGTTGCTCTAGAGTGCTTTTAATAGATAAGCGTACTCTATCTGTTCTGGCAAAGAAAAATAGGGCAGGCAATCAGACAACCATCTTCTATAACCTGAACAGAATACTTAACATATGTCAAGGGCAGAAAAAAAAAGTCTTCCCTATGAAATGTCATTGAAAGATCATATATAAAACTGAACAGAGCATAATATGCTAGAGGCTGTAGCCAATTAAATAAACATCTATCTATCTATCTATCTATCTATCTATCTATCTATCTATCTATCTATCTATCTATCTATCTATCTATCTATCTATCTATCTATCTATCTATCTAAAGTTTTCACCCGAAAGGCAAGTATCGCATTTTCCTGAGGTCCTGAGGCAACAGTTTCATAAAAGTGAAACATCTAATGATATTTCTACACTCACAGCAGGGAAAAAAATAACACACACACACAACAGATTTTAATTCTTTTTATCATACTATGAGTTTTATTTCCTTTTTATTGCTGATGGCAATATACTGCAAGATGATCCTGTTGTGTATTGCAAATTCCCTGCTACTGATTTTCTTTTTTGTTCCTTTCTGTTGATTTACACACCAATAAACACATTTGAAAATGTAGTACCACAGATGTTTCCCCCTCATTTGTTAGCTGCTTTGGGTTCTGAACTTTAAGGCCACAGATCCATTCAGTTATCTCACCCTCTTTAAAGCTTACCAGGTTACTTTCCAGATCTATTGATGACAAGGATCTAATATTATCAATTTAAAAGGAATGGGAAGAATGGTCTGAAGACTCATTGGAAAGAGAAGGTCTGGGCATTTCTGAATTACATGAAAGGCTGAGTGAGAGTTTAAAAGCCATTTTAGAGGCATAATTCATTGCTAAAAGCACCATGAAGGTGAGACTATTAGGAGATCAGAGAACTTGTTTGTGCCTTCTCATCCTTTAGCAATCTAAGACTTCTGATTGACTCCCCTCTCCATTTAAAAAAAAACCCAAGGGCATTCTAGGAAGTGTCCAGGCAATAGTGTAGATCCTTTTTTTTTCTGTCAAGATTATTTTTGCGTTGCTGCTCACGAACTCTTGGCTTCAGTCTTGGTTTGATTTAGAATTTGCCTCCTGACTCAGAACCTGATCTATGTTATTGATCTGGCCTGGAGCTATGCTACTAGCTCTAATGCTAATTTTGGCCCAAGGTTTGACTGTGCTTTGACCATTGCCCTGACTGCCTTTGTCATGGTCCTGTCATAGGCTGGATGAAAGAGAAGAATTTGTAAATAGAGCTGGTCCAAATTGGCAAAACCTGAAAAGTGAAAATGAAATTACAATTTTCATTTTTGTCTTCCTTTTTCAGTAGCAAAACCAAAAAAATAAGTAAAAGAAGCAAGTAGAATGGAGAGACAGTAGTAAGCCATAAAAATTGAACCCTGCCAACATCAAAGAAACAAACATTGTTCCTTTTAAGAAAAAATTGTAAGAAACATTTATAGTTTTTGAATTAGCTATAATCATAAGCTACACCAAGTCTTTGCACACTAGCCTGTATTTTGTTCAGTTTTCATATAAAAATGTATATTAGAATCCAACTTCTCAGGTGACAATACTCCATTCACTGTTTTCTTCATATCAGTTATACTTCTAGGCTGTGTCTAGACTGCATCCCTTTTCCGTAAAATGGATGCAAATTAGACACATCGCAACTGCAAATGAAGCGGGGATTTAAAATAAGGAATAAGGGATCTTTCGGAAAAGGCTTTATTTTCCGAAAGATCTCCATCTAGACTGGTGCTTTTTTCCTTCAAAGCTCCGAGCCGGAAAAAAGCGGCAGCCATGTTTATGCAAATGAAGTGGGGGAGATTTAAATCCCCGCTTCATTTGCAATTGCGATGTGTCTAATTTGCATCTCTTTTACGGAAAAGGGATGCAGTCTAGACACAGACCTAGTATAAATATATGTAATGGACAGTCGTTCTCTTGAGAGACCTTCTAGACTTGTCAAACCACATGTGAAACTAAGCTCCATATCCTTCACAGTATTATTTTGAGTATGACATAATTATGTTTTTGTGAAAGATAATCATGCAGATATAATTGAAAAAGTAATATTTTATACTGAATATGATTATCCTACCTTGCATGCTTGTAATATTCTGATATCTGAAGTTAGGAATGTTGTCTATGTATTTATTACAAAAGTGTTTAAATCTTGGGACACCTGTTAGAATGCAATTAGTCTAGAAGGCTGGCTAGGAAGAATAATTAAGAAGACGGTAATCTACCACCAATAAGCCTTTCCAAGGATGCTACAAACAACCTCTGGGTTATGGCTTCTCCTACAGAGACATGTGACCATGTCACCTGGTACTGGATTGTATCACAGAATACTACTGTTTTCCCACTGAAAGTCACGAGAACTAAAAGTTGGAGGAAAAAGTATTCCTGCCACATGCAAAAGCTATTTAAGATAGGGGAATGATATCAATGTCATTTTCATTCACTAACTCCCCATCCAGGAAGACTGAAACACCTGAGAAATGAGGACTGAACTGGGGGGAAGGGCTAAATGCAGGCTGTTGACATTTCTAAACTCTGTAAGAAATACCTGAGGTTTTAAGTTTCAAGCAAATGAAGCTTGCCCTCAAGAATCTCTGAAAACTGCCTAAACCAATGGTTAGGATGAGAATTTGCTGCTAATATTCAATTCCTATAGTTTATTAAGCTTAGACTGTGTTTTGTTTTATTTGCTAGGTAATCTGCTTTGATCTGTTTGCTACCCCTTATAATCACTTCAAATCTATCTTTTGTAGTTAATAAAGTTGTTTGTTTTTTCTAAAACCAGTGTGTAGAAATTATAACTTGGGGGCAGAAAACTGTGTATTCCTCTCCACTTTGAGAGAGGGGGGTGAATTTCATGAACATATGGGCTGCATCTAGACTGGCAAGTTTTTCTCCGGAAAAACTTGCCAGCTGTCTACTCTGGCCACTTGAATTTGCGCAAGAACACTGACAACCTCATGTAAGATTGTCAGTGTTCTTCCGCAAATACTATGCTGCTCCCGTTCGGACAAAAGCCCTTTCTGGAAATGCTTTTGCGCAAAAGGGCCAGTGTAGACAGCTGAAAACTGTTTTGCACAAAAAAGCCCTGATGGCGAAAATGGCGATCGGGGCTTTCTTGCAGAAAACCGCAACTAGATTGGCACAGACGCTTTTCTGCAAAAAGTGGTTTTGCGGAAAAACGTCCGTGCCAATCTAGACGCTCTTTTCCGCAAGTGCTTTTAACGGAAAAACATTTCTGTTAAAAGCATTTGCGGAAAATTATGCCAGTCTAGACATAGCCATGCTGTGCAGCAGAATGTGGTATTATTTTGGTAGTACCCTCCACAAATGGGTGTACACTTCAATAATTGGGTAGATCCTTAGCTAAAGCTTGCCCATGCAGAGCTGATCTCAGTGTCTGTGTGTTTCTGTAGCTAGGTATGTCTCCTACCTGTGTGTATGTAGGTAAAGTGAAGGTTGAAGCCTGAGAGAGGGTTTGGCAAGTCTGGTCATTTAAGTACAGTGTGTGAGGAGACCATACGGGCTCTGTGGTACCCCAGTTCTAGGTGACATCCTGGAGTGGAGGGGAAACTCGACCTACCACACATTAGTGTTGTAATGTAGAAAACAGTGACTTGCAGCTACAATAGTTCCCAGTACCATACAGAATCAAGGGACAATTGTCAAAACCTGTATAAATATTGCAGAGTGTACTAATGGGACAAAAATACTGACGCAATATCTATAGCTTTTAAGTAAAAAGAGATGCTGGCCTGTATACCCAGCATGTGAAAGAATGATGAAAGTTTATATTAAGTGTAAAGAAGAGTTGAAATCTATCATTAATTTGCTCACACTGTGCAGTTTATTTAGCCTGCTTGTTTCTACTGTACATGTTAATTGGCTCTGTGTCTTTGCCTCCCTCCCTGGTGTTTTTTCAGTCTAGTTTTAAGCTGTCCCTTGTTGTGTATCCATTTCCATAACTGTTAAATTTTAGGTCAACCTGAGGTCAAACTACTGCATATATTTCCTGGGATCAAGCTATACACCATATGGCTAAAACAATGTGCTGGGTGATAATTAAGGGAGAGCACATCACACATCACATCCCTCCTCTTTCCATTTAATTAGGGCTACTAAAATGGTTTTAATCAGAGCTAAATTTTGGACTGCTTCTTTCTTGAGGAATAAAAAGACAAGTGGGTTTCAGGCGTGAATTGCCAAAAAGATTAATCTACAGTAAACTGCTCTGACTTATACCGCATGAACCCTAGGTTTATAATTTGGCCAAAATGTATTAGTTCAGAGCTGTACATTTTAGGATTTAATTCTTAAAAACAGAAACATATATAATCACAAGCAGTGCCTCTAATTTAGCTTAATAATTGGATTATTATTGAGTGATGTGACCTGATGGTGTAATAAGTTGTACAAAGCCATTGAACATCCTTGCTCTTATTTCCATAAGAGATTAAACTTGCCAAAATAGTGAGTTACTCATGGTTTTTCTTTGGGCAAAGGGCAGCACAGAAATGATGTTGAAATCATGTTCTTTTTGTGTGTCTCTTTTCTCGTTAGTCTGGAAAATTTACCATAACAATACATAGAGAAAGAAGGCAGTTGTCACTATCAATTTATCTTTAAACTAAACTGCACTACACCTTCAACCTCCTTTTTAATGTTCATTCACTGCTGGAACATATTTGAACACATATTTCCATTAATCTTGCTGAATAGTGTTAGTTGGATAAAATACAGTACAGACCACTCTCAACAATAGAACCAACATAAAACTCATTTCACCACCATTGCTTCCTGATATTTGAAATTACCAGTTCCCAATTCATATTGCATAAATCCACTAAATTTCAGAATGAGGAAAATCCCTGAAATTTCAAATATCCTATTTTTCTTACCTTTTATGGAAGTACGCATTGGTTATATCATAATCACTGTCCCGTTTATATCTCATAACCTTGAGCTAAACATTTAGTCTCTCATGAATAAATTTCTACAAGGCAAACAGATGCTTTGCAGTGTTTAAAATATAGTAAGTGATGCTGATAATCAATTCCGTTTCTTTTATTTTCACGTCTTTGTCCTTATTATTGAAATAATAATACAGCATCAAGGCTAAGTAGCAGGACACCAGTTATTGCCAGTCGAGGAAAAGTGAACTAAAGTTCATTGTTGATGGGTAAAATAGATAAAAAGTGGGCAATACAAATGCATAATTAAACAGTTGTAACTATACACTAGACCATCAAATGACCATATACAGTACTAGATTTCGCCTTTCCCTATTCATTTGAAAATAGTGTGTCTTAGTCTGCCACACTTCCACTATAAAAAAGTTTAGCAGTACAATTAATTTCACTGGAAGTATAAGCAAACAACCAGAGTCTGATACCCTAACATTGCAATTACACATTACTCTACAATTATTTCCACTGAAAATCAGCTGTAGGCCTCTTAGTAGATGGTCCTAAATCAGGACAGTTTCATTTGGATTGTGCATTTACCTTAGAGCTAGATCTTCTTGCCATGGAATCAGTATTTTCTCTTTATTTCTGATTGTACCATTGCTGTACCTAATAAACTCCAAGGGCTTGTCTACACTACAGAGAAGAGGCAGTGGTTGATCTTCCGGTGTTTGGATTAGTGGGTCTAGTGAAGACATGCTAATTTGAATTGAGAGGGTGTTCCAATTGGTGCCGTTAGTCCTACTCCTACAAGGAGTAAGGGAAGGTGAAGGGAGTGTGTGCTCCCATCAACCTCCCGCTGTGTGGAAAGTGGCAATATGTTATTTAAGATACTTTGACTCCAACTAACATAACTGGAGTTGCGTATCTTATTTTGAACTTATCCCCTCGTATAGACCTAGCTCAAGAGTTCTGACATTACACTTTTTAAAAACATGTCTATGCCAGATAGTATGTTACATACCTTTACGAGCCTTACATATTGCTGTACAGTGTAAGCCTTCTGCACTGAGAGTGCCTGCTGAAATAAGATCTCCCATCCTGTATTTCAGTATTTTTTTTCAGCTGCCTATCTTCTCCTCAAGGGAAATCGATCTCCTTATTTTTTCATTTGCAGGGGTTCTGCATTGTTTTGGGTTTTTTTCACTTCCCTGTTAAATTTCCCCAGAGTTTTCTTTACTACCTTACTGGTTTTAATGGTACATAGCCCCAACTTGAAAGTACATGTAGCTTTGCTGCAGAATTTCTATTTTTCAGCCAACATTATTTTCAACTTTTCTTCAATAGATTGCAGAGTTCGCCTAATTAAATCAAATGGCCAGAGGATAAAGGGATTTACTTTTCACTTCCAGAATCAATTTCTGGATGCAAAATATAAAACCTAGTATTAGTTGAATATACTAAAACCATGCAGCATATTGTGAAAACCTCTTTGTGGTTTTGAGACGGATGAGGAAAGGACTAAGTTGTGATTAAGCAAATAGATAAGTCAGTGGATAAAAGGCATTCCGTGGTAACTGAAAAGAGCTAAATTAAGAGGTTTCTGTACTAGTTCTTTGTGGTACAACCCCTGCGGCAGCTACTCCTTATGTACTAGGAAAAGGGAGTCAAAATATGGCATGTGTACAAACACATACACACCCTTTCTTTGTGACAGTACTCTGTGGGCTGGTGCATATAGGAACCAGGGTTATGACCTCTGTCATTCCTTCCACCTTCCTTGTTTGCAATACTGCTTCTTCTGGGAGGGAATAGGAAGAAAAAAGCAGTAGTCTACTGAGTTCAGGAACTGCTATTATGAGCAGTCCCTGTGGAGCCATGCAGCGTGGGAGGCAGCTGTGCTTATTACTTACTATTTTACTAGTAGCTCAATAATAGGGTGGGAAGATGCTGAAGTAACACTATGTATTACATTCCCCTTTTTCCTACACCTTTTTTCATGTTTTTCTGAAGCATAGGCCTGAGCCCTGTCTTTTCAGAACTTTTCAGAAAGGTTTAAAAAATTAAACTTCTGGGCTATTCCATGGAAAACCAAGGTAAGGAGGTGTTAATAGTTCCTTGTAAAATGAAGTTTCTTAGTAAATATTTAATGTACAGAGAAAACAGCATAAATAGTATAAACCATTATAAATAGTGTTTGAAATACTATACATCACTTTTAAGTATTTTACTTCTGTACTTTAGTGAGCATCTGAATGCCCACACACACACATTCCCCTCTCATCTTCTCTCAGGGCACGTCTAGACTTGCTTTCACTTTCGAAAGAAGATATGCAAATTTGATGCAAATTTGCATATCTTCTTCTTATCACTTTTTCGAAAGAGGTTCTTTTGAAAAATAAAGTAGTCTAGATGACGTTCTTTGAAGAAAAAACCACCCTTTTTCGAAAGAATCGCATAAGCCTCATTTTTTTCAGAAGAGTGGTTCTTTCGAAAAAGGGTTTTTTTTTTCTCAAAAGAACCATGTCTAGACTACTTTCTTTTTCGAATCCTCTTTCTAAAAAGTGATCAGAGGAAGATATGCAAATGCATGCCAAATTTGCATATCTTCTTTTGAAAGTGAAAGCAAGTCTAGAGGTGCCCTCAGAGATGATTCCCCATGGTGTATTGAGTGGCTACAAGAGGTAGCTTTTCTCCCTTAGATTCTTCGAAAGCTGAAGAAGAATGGCGGCACCTTCATTCTTTATCAAACACTTCAGAACCTTGTCAGCAAACAGTCTAGGAATCTCCATGTCTAACATCATGTCAGCCCTAGGGTTAATAATAGTTGACAAATCCTCAGTTGCTGCTGAAAGAGAAATTTGTATCCTGTAAATGGCTTCTGGAAAAAGAAATTCAGTCTTACTAGTCTAATAGAAGCTTCAGGAGGGTAGCCAAGTTTGTATGTAACAGGAAAAACTTAAAAAACAAGGGCTGTGTCTAGGCTGGCCAGTTTTTCTGGAAAATCAGCCACTTTTCTGGAAAATCTTGCCAGCTGTCTACACTGGCCACTTGAATTTCCGCAAAAGCACTGACTTCCTACTGTAAGAAATCAGTGCTTTTTCCGGAAATACTATGCTGCTCCTGTTCAGGCAAAAGTCCTTTTGTGCAAAACTTTTGCGCAAAAGGTCCAGGGTAGACAGCACGGATTTGTTTTCCGCAAAAAAGTCACGATCGCGAAAATGGCGATCAGGGCTTTTTTGCGTAAAAGCGTGTCTAGATTGGCAAGGACGCTTTTCCGCAAAAAGTGCTTTTGCGGAAAAGCGTCCATGCCAATCTAGATGCTCTTTTCCGAAAATGCTTTTAACGGAAAACTTTTATGTTAAAAGCATTTCCGGAAAATCATGCCAGTCTAGACGTAGCCAAGTAGTCTAATAGCACCTTAACAACTAACAAAACATGTAGATGGTAATATTAGCTTTCATGAGCTCAACCTACTTCTTCAGATGACCAGAGTGTTGGAAGCCCAGATCCAAGGGGACGGAGAAGGAAAAAAACAGAGGGAAGGAAGAAAAAAGCTTATCTACTCAGTCTCTCTTTTTTCTTCTTTCCCTCCTTTTTTTCCATTCTCTGCTCCCCTTCCTCCTTCCCTTATTTATTCTTGGATCTGGACTTCCATGCTATGTCTACACTGGTGGCTTCTTGCACAAGAACAGCTGTGCAAAACTTGCTGGGTGTCTACACTGCACGCGTGTTCTTGTGCAAGTAAATTTATAGTACAGGGTCAGAAAACAGGGCTTCTTCCGGAAGAGTTATTCCTCTTCCCACAAGGAATAAGTCCTCTTGTGCAAGAGGGCAGTGTAGACAGGCAACATGAATTTCTTGCACAAGAAACCCCTATGGCTAAAATGGCCATCAGAACTTTCTTGCTCAAGAGAGCATCCACACTGCCATAGACGCTCTTGTGCAAAAGCACATCTCTTGCACAAAAGCACATGCCAGTGTAGACATGCTCTTGTGGAAGACTTTTTGTGCAAGAACTCATCGACAAAACAGTTCTTCCACAAGAAGCTGCCAGTGTAGACATAGCCCCAGTGTATTAGAATTTGATGAGGACAGGGTCCAAATCATGCAAAGCAAAAATCGAGATCTATTTGGTAGAAAATGTTATTCTACTGAGAGGGTTGCCACTCAGGATTGCCAAACTATAAGCTCTTATGGACAGTTATAATTTTAATGTTTGAGCCTGTTGGAAGACACTAGGCAGGAGTTCTCCTCTTTAGTTGATGATGGGAAATTTGAAGCCAGACTCAGCAGATAGGACTGTGGCTTCTGCTACGGCCATAAGTAGGAGCTGGGAGTAACAGTCTTCAGAGTTTCTAAATGAAATTTAATAGGCACAACAAGATCTAACCTTTCTTTCAAAGGTATTCCCTGTTTTCAAAGAAAACAGACTCTAAGCTCCATGGCAAAATTAGGGAACCTCTAGCATGCAAGCTGCACACACTTCATCAGGATTAGCCACTCGTGCGCTACCAGAAGGTTTGTTTATCTGAATGTCCATAGGCACAGCCACTTGCAGCCCCTAGTGTCAATGATTCACTATTCTCAGCCAGTGGGGGCTGTAGGAAGTGTGGCCCTGCCAGGTCCCATTGGCCAGGAATGGCAAACAATTACCACTGGGAACTGCAGGACTCCAGACCCATGGACACTCAAATAAATCAAGCAACTGGTGACCCACTAGTGGCTAAACCTGATGAATCATCTGTGGCTGGCATGCCAGAGGTTCCCCACCTCTGCTCTATGGCTTGAAAGACTCTAGGGGTGTGTCTAGACTACAGGGTTTTGTCGACAAAAGCAGACTTTTGTCGACAAAACTATACCTGTGTCCAAACTGCCTTTGAGCTATGTCGACATAACGTTGACAAAATTCAGCAGTTTTGTCGACATATGTAAACCTCATTCTACGAGGAATAACGCCTTTTGTTGACAGAGTTCTGTCGATAGAAGGCATTATTGCATCTACACTGTCCTTTGCGTCCACACTGTTATGTTGACAAAGTGGCTTGCTTTCTCAACAGAACTGGCTGTAGTCTAGACGCTCTTTGTCGACAGAAGCTTTGTCAACAGTATCTATCGACAATACTTCTGTCTACAAAACCCTGTAGTCTAGACATAACCTAGGACAACTTTACAGTTTTGGGGATTGTATATCTGGCTCTGCTGAGAAAATATTTCTATTTGTAGCAGATCCATCATTACTCTTTCCCAGCTCTTCATCCAGACATATGTAGAAAGGTATGTATGTACACAGAGGTACTGAATTGACCTTAAGTATCAGAAGGGTAGCTGTGTTAGTCTGAATCTGCAAAAGCGGTGAGGAGTCCTGTGGCATCTTTAGACTAACTGAAGTGTTGGAGCATAAGTTTTCGTGGGCAAAGACCCACTTCGTTAGATGCATATGACATGAATCTGATGAAGTGGGTCTTTGCCCATGAAAGCTTATGCTCCAACACTTCGATTAGTCTATAAGGTGCCACAGGATTCCTCGCCGCTTTTGAATTGACCTTGTTATCTCTAGCCTTACTCTGGGTTGGTACTCTTTTCTTATGCCTGTATATTTATACCTGCCTCTGGAATTTCCACTGCATCTGACAAAGTGGGTCTTTGCTCACAAAAGCTTAGGCTCCAATACATCTGTTAGTCTATAAGGTGCCACGGGACTCCTCGTCACTTTTACATAGAAAGAAGAATCTTTGGGCACAGACCACCACCACCTTCTTCTGCTTCTGCATGCTCCATTTAGATACCCCATGGTGATAAACAAGCATTTTGATGAGTTGCTTGTGGATACCCATACCAATTTCCACGATGCCAGATGCTGCCATCTCTGCATTTGCAAATCACTTTTCCTACTTCTTCAGTGCTTGGAAGAATGGTTCTTGCGCAAGAGGGGGGTTTTGTGCAAAAAGGAGCCATCTACACTGCTCATTTTTGTGCAAAAACCTCTTGTGCAAAAATGGCTGCTCATTACTCATGCAAATGAAGCGCGGCAATATTCCATGCTGCGCTTCATTTGCATATGCTTTTCTGCAAGAAGGCTACAGTGTAGATGTTCAGTTCAGAGGATAGAGTTAACAGGAGCAGTACTGGACTATACTTAAGGGAGAACTTTCCTTCCGGGCATGAGGTTGTAAACAATTTGATCTCTTGTGGATCTCAAAGCTCGCCGGGTCACAACAGCTAGAAACTGCATGAGATTCTGGGGTCTCATAGCCTAATTCACAGAATGATTTAGCAGCCTGCCTAATAGATCATTTATGAGTCACCATGTGTAGTCTCTCCGTCAGAATGTAGCCAGATGTATTTTCTAGCACAGGAGGAATCCTCAGGTAGACCTCTTTGAAGCCAAAACCAAAAAGAAATATTATCAGTTTTGCTCCCTACAAAGTCACAGTCTTGATTCCATCAAAGATGCTTTCCTGTTATTCTGGTTGAATGACCTCTGTTAAACTTCCCCCCTCAAACCCACTTCTATTCAGAGTGTTGCTTAAGTGTTGCCTTGCCTAATTGTTCTACTAGCACTAGCATGACCCTGGCAGCACTGGTTGTCCATTTTACTGGATCTGTGAGAGGAAGCTTCAGTTTCACTTACACTGGACACAGACTTATGCCCTGTCTATACTACCTTGGGCATTGACCTAAGTTACACAACTTCAGCTATGTTATTCACACAGCTGAAGTCAATATAGTTAGGTCTGCTTACCACTGTATCTTCACTGCATTAGTAGAGGCACTGGAGATGACAGTACTGCTCTACTAGGCACAGGAAGGCCTCAGCTGGAGTATTGTGTCTCATTTTGGTCACCAATATATAGAAAGGTTGTGGAGAAACTTCAAAGGGTCCAGAAGTGAGTGACAAAGATGATCAAAGACGTGAGCAAAGGCTGAAGGAGCTGGGTATGCATAGCTTGGAAAGAGATTATGAGGGTATATGATAATCTTCAGATATTTGAAAGGCTGACAAAAAAAAAAGATCGAGAACAGTTTATCTCTTTTGCAAAAGAGGGTAAGACAAGAAGAAGTGGATTCAAACTACAGCATAGTAGATTTAGATTAAATGTCAGGAAACACTTCCCAACTATAAGAAGAGTAGGCTAATGGAAGAGATGGTCTAGGTAGACTATGGAAGCTTCTTCACTGGAGGGTTTCAAAAGGAGGCTAGTCATCTGTCTTGGACAGTTTAGACACAACAAATCTTGCAGTGACTAGATGACCTTCATGGTCTCTTCTAACCCTATGATTCTACTGTCTTCATACCATCACAACGCTTGTGCTACTCACTTTCACACTGTGCCTTCCCTGGCATTCCTTGCAAATAAATCTGGTCTCTGCCATTTAAATTCTGTTTTTTATTTCTTAATATACATTTTAATTAGATAAATGTTAGTTCTTTCAGTTCCTCTTATTTCAATTTGAGAAGCAGTTTTATCAGTCCTGCAAATATCCATTGTTCTTTGCAAAATCTAATCAATTTTTCTAACAACTTTGTGTTGATCTCATATTCACCTAATAATTTATTTTCTGATTGGTCCACCTGCTAATATTTAAAATTCACACAATTTGTCTTTAATTGGTAAGTCTGCAATATAATACTCTACAGTCTCATCTGGCAGCTAGTTTCTTGTAATAAAAATGATTATTTTCCATGTGACATTCCTGCGTGCATGACAATATTTGTGATGTTTTTGGATTACTTTATCTTGCAGTTTGCTTTCCCTCTTTTGCTCTGCTAGATAATACTGTAGATCAGGGATGGGGAACTTACGGCACATGGGCTGGATCCAGCTTGTGGCTTGCCTTGATCTGGCCCACAAGGCTCATGGCTTGTGCCCCCTTCCTCACCCCCCGCAACATAAGACAGGTTGGCTACGTCTAGACTGGCCCCTAATTCCGGAAAAGTCATGCAAAGCAGGTAAGTCAGAATAGGGAAATCCGCGGGGGATTTAAATATCCCCCGCGGGATTTAAATAAACATGTCCGCCGCTTTTTTCCCGGCTTGGGGAAAAGCCGGAAAAAAGCGTCTAGACTGGCCCGATCCTCCGGAATAAAGCCCTTTTCCGGAGGATCTCTTATTCCTACTTTCAGGTAGGAATAAGAGATCCTCCGGAAAAGGGCTTTATTCCGGAGGATCGGGCCAGTCTAGACGCTTTTTTCCGGCTTTTCCCCAAGCCGGGAAAAAAGCGGCGGACATGTTTATTTAAATCCCGCGGGGATTTCCCTATTCTGACTTACCTGCTTTGCATGACTTTTCCGGAATTAGGGGCCAGTCTAGACGTAGCCGTCTTGCACTCCAGCCATGCAGGGGAGACCATGTCTGGAATGCTTGCTGCAGGCGAGGGGTGAACCCTGAGCCTTGCAGGCCCAATCCAACTAGCTTGGATTGGGCCTGCTAGTTGTGACTGATTGAGGGGAAGATGTGCCTGGCAGGGGGAAAACCCTGAGCCTCCTTCCCCTTACAACTAGGGAGTTGGGGGAGTGTCTTTTTTCCCCTGATTCTCAGTTGGGAGCCAGGACTAAGGGGGTTATTTTCTCCTCACTTGGGATCAGGTCAGTGGGGTTTTGGGGTTGGGTTTTTTGTTTTTAACTTCTGTCTTGTGTGTGGCTTCCGACTGATTTTTCTGTGTGTTCCTTCCATGCACAAAGCTTGAAGTCACTAATTGGGCAGGGCTGATTAATCACCTGTGAAGCTGTGCTGCCACGCAACTTAGAGGGAACACTGATCCTTGGCCTCCAACTCAAAAAAGTTTTCCCACCCCAGATCTTCCAAGATTCTGGGCCTGCCTCATTTGTTATTGTGGAGTACAGGCAGTCCCCGACTTACGTCGGATCCGCAGATACAAACGGGGCTGCCACAGAGTACACGGACTGCGGGACCTCGCGGTCCTGCCGCCCGTGTACTCTGGGGCTTTCTCTGCGTCTCCCTGGTCTGCAGACCAGGAAGACGCAGAGCAAAGCGGCGGAGGGGCTCGGGCAGCGAGGCAGCCCAGGCGCGCCTGGGCTGCTCCACTGCCGGCTTCCCAGAGGCTTTGCAAAGCCACGGGGGAAGCCGGCAGCGGGACAGCCCAGACGCCCCGCGGCTGTCCCACTGCCGGCGTCCTCAGAGGCTTTGCTCCCCGTCTCCCTGGTCTGCTGGACTGGGAGCAAAGCCGCGGAGGACCCAGGCGGCAGGACCGCGGTGCGTCTCGGTCCACCGCCCTTGTCTTCCTGGTCTGCTGGGGTGGGGGGGCGCAGCTAGTACGCCCCCCCCCCAGAAGACTAGGCTTTTCTCCGGACGCCTGTGGCAGAGCAGCTGGGGTGCTGCCGGTTGGTCCCGCAGCGCCGCTCTAGGCGCTACTGGTCCAACCCAGCAGCACCCAGCTGCTCTGGTCCTGATTCAGCCGCTGCTGGTCAGTTTCAGCAGCGGCTGAATCAGGACGCCTGGGGCAGAGCAGCTGGGGTGCTGCTGGGTTGGTCCAGTAGTGCCGAGGAGCGGCGCTACTGGAACAACCCAGCAGCACCCCAGCTGTTCTGCTCCAGGCGTCCTGATTTAGCCGCTGCTGAAACTGACCAGCGCTGACTACAGGAAGCCCGAGGCAGAGTTGCTCTGCCCCGGGCTTCCTGGAATCAGCTGCTGATCAGTTTCAGCAGCAGCTGACTTGGGGACGCTTGGGGTTCTTAAGTTGATTCTGTATGTAAGTCAGAACTGGCGGTCAGTTTCAGCAGCGGCTGAATCTGGACGCCAGTTCCGACTTACATACAGATTCAACTTAAGAACAAACCTACAGTCCCTATCTTGTACGTAACCCGGGGACTGCCTATATTTTACACTATTTGTTCTCTCTGCAAAACAATTTCAAGACAATTTAAGGCACCGAAACTACCTCCTCTAGTTGTTTATGAGGTTCTCTTTCAAAGTAAGGAAGTAATTTGCTTTGTTTTTGACAAAATTTCAGTCTTCTTTTCACATTCTCTATTATGGGTGTGACACAGGAGTTCTAGAAACACTCTTCATTTCCTAGCTCTAGACACATATTATGAGTCTGGGTTACAAAAGAGACTCTCTCTCCAACACGGCAAAGCTCCAGTGACTCAAGTGGCTGCTGATACATGGAGGAGGGGAAATTAAAATATTAGGGAGCACTATATATACACAAAAAACCTTCTTTCCTTAGGTGCATTCATACATAACCCTCACTAATATCAGTGGTGGCCACACAGACGTGCATCTGAAATCCCAAATTCAAATAACTGACTCTGACACTTTAAGAAGGCGGTGTAAAAGTTAATTTGGGTTTTCACATGTTTTACTAGTTTGTCACCATCTCTACATTATGTAAATAGAGCTTTCTGTTCTGTTAAATGGCTGTTTCATTCATTCAATTCAGCTAAAATCAACAAAGGTTATTTTCAGAGACTATCCTAACCATAGCTCTTCTTTAACAGGAATGGCATTTGCAAAGTCACAAAATAATTATACTGGAGATTTTTGAAAAGCTGTACAAATCTTTAGCCTCCTGGTGCCAGTATGATTAATCAGTAGGATTAGTTAGTCAAGTGACTAAGAACCAACATTGGCATAAAAACATATAAGGAAATAACCAAACCCCGTATAAGCAGCTTTTAGTTGTTCCGTGTTCTCGCTCATTTCTTATTTCCCCTAGGCTGGCTTCAGTGATGTACGTGAAGTAGCTGACTCCATAGGTAATGAAGCCAGTGTTCCATGACATTTAAGACTGTCTTCCTTGAGTATGAGAAACAGATAAGTGAGATAGTACCCTGTATTGGACCAGTTTTTCTTAGTGAGAGAGTGAAGAGTTCTCCCACGTGGTCTCACTAATACCCTGGGACAACACAGCAACAATTACATTTCCCTGTGTATGTAATCCTTCCCTTTGCCTGCTTTCCAAGCTCCCTCCTCCCACTGCCAGCAGTAGTAGTGGAGCTGACTCTGCTGCACCATTCTGCTGTACTGTCCCATTAATTACTCCATGTAACTCTTCTAAGTGAATCAGAATTAAACAGTTCATTTGTCAAGGAGGAGGCATGTGCTGTATAGGTCTTGCCCTGTGATGTTTCCCCTTCAAGAGTCTGGGCACTTTGTGAAACAATCTTTGTAGGACCAAGCTGGGGAGCTAACCTTGTGGTTCTGGACCTGGAGCAGTTCTGGTCTTATTTAATATCTACGTGCAACCACTAGGCTCTGGTCTACAGTAGGGCATTATTTCAAAATAACCCACTTAAATCAAAATTACAAGTGGAGCATCCACACTACCAAGCCCGTTATTTCGAAATAACCAGCTGCTTATTTTGAAAGCTGTGCTGTTGCTTTCCTCAGTGAACAATGCTAATTTATTTAAATAGTTATTTCAAAATAGCATTAGTGTGGACACCCTGGTGCTGCTATTTTGAAATAACTACTCCTCATATTAATTCAAACTAATTTCTTCCCAGTGCTTTGTCAGGCCCTAAGTTGAGATAATGTGTCCACATGAATGGACCCTGCTTCAGACTAATTTTGAGGCTTCCCTGTAGTGGGACACCCTATTTCAATTTTGTAAAATTGGGAGATAAGTCAAATTTAGTTTTCTTGAACTAATTCCCTAGTGTAGACATGCCCTAGGTGAACTAGCAAAGTGACTTGGACTCAAGTGCCAGCAATATACAGATAACAAGCAGTTCTACTTGTCCTCCAAACTACTACCACTAAGATTGCCCCATGCTTGGATGAGATCATAGATGGAGAACAGCTGGTTCAAGGTGAAAAAAATAGGACAGATGCTGGTGTACAAAAGAGAAAATTTTGAAGAATTTGTAGCCCCCAGTGCGCACTCCTTTGGTTGAAGGTAAATATCCACAGCAGGTCAGTAACTTAACAGTGCTCCTTGATTTCTCACTAACACTAAGCTGTCACACAGCAATATCTCCAAATAATATTTAAAGAACATAAAAATGGCCATACTAGATCATACCAAAAGTCCATCTAGCCCAGTATCCTGTCTTCTGACAGTGGTCAATGCCAAGTGTCCCAGAGGGAATGAATAGAGCAGGTAATCATCGAGTGATCTATCTTAGTTCTTTTTTGAACCTGTAGCAATCTTGTCCTTCACAATATCCTCTGGCAAGGAGTTCCAGAGGTCGTGTATATGTTCTGTGAAAAAGCAGTTCCTTTTTTGTGAGTTTTAAACATACTGTATATTAATTTCATTTGGTAACCCTTACTTCTTATATTATGAGGAGTAAATAACATCTCCTTATTTACTTTCTTCATTCATATCAATGATGATTTTATAGACCACTGTCATAATCCTTCTTAGTCCAAGCTGAAAAGTCCCAGTCTTATTAATTTCTCCTGATATGGAAGCCTTTCTACTATTGCCAGTTAGTTAGGAGACTTTGTCCTATCCTGTAAATGCCTTCATTGTCTCCTGTCTGGATGACAGCAATGTGATATTCCCAGACTTTTGTGGCACCATGTCTCCCCAACAGCTACAAAATATTGTGGATCATCCCTATACTAGCTTCCCATAGAATATTAAATCACGTTCAAAATCTCTGATATTATTTCCAAAACACAAAATTGCCTGGGCCCAGCATATCTAAAAGGCTGCCAGATATTACAGGGGAAAGACTGATTGATAATTATGGTCCTCTAGCATAAGGAACTTTCTACCATAAAATAAAAACTTATCCGTTGAAGAGATAAAGCTTTCTTGGCTGCTAGGGAAGGGCCATCACAAAGTGGAAGGTGCATTTCTCTCGCCTTGCCTTCTCTAACTTAACCACATTTGGACATTTAAAAAAGAAACAACAACTACCACTCTCTCCCCACCCCCACAATCCTTCCTCCCCACCTCTACCAACACAAAACATTACAGCACATAGTTTTAACGCTGTGGGAAGGCTGACTAAGAATGATCTTTATGTAATAGATATATTCAGTTCTCTGGCCCATTTGGAAGGTGCACATGGACTATGACAACAAAGGTATATATGAACCTCAGTGGAATAGCAGCGGTGATGGTGGCTTTTTGGAATTGGATCCGTCAGGATCACAGATGTTGGTGGACCTGAGAGCCCCAGCGCCAGGAGCTTAAGATGGTCAGGAGTCTAGCAGTGGTGAGCCCTACCATCGGATTTGGTGAGCCCCATCCTGGGGAGCCACAATTGGGCACGGCAGTAGTGGGGCAGCCGCAGAATCCTGACCATGGGAATTCCCGGCTGGACGCAGTAGCAGTGGACAGCCACAGAGTCCCATTCCTGGAAAGCCCCAGCCAGGCAGGACAGAAGCATAACCATGGTAGATGGGGAGATCTGTCCCTGGAGAGCCCCAGCCAGCTGGCAGAAGTAGGTCAGAGCCAAGCCCAAGCCCTGTAGCAGCAGGGCTGGAGCAGAGCCAGTCAGAGGAAGGGCAGTGTCCTTGAGGGCTGGTGACAGGGGGACCTCCCTTGATCTGGCACATTACCTCAGTTGAGATGGGTCAGGTCTCAAGGGTGCCAGACCAGGGAGGTCCAACCTGTAACTGACTCTGAAAATGCTGTTAGGTGGTATGTGTAACCGGTTTAGTCACAGAGATCTCCTTGAGATTGTCACTTGACGTGCTGAAATACCACTGAGACCACTTACTTACTCTGTCCTGCTAAACCAGGGCCCTCAGTCTCCTCCAGTGATGTCACAGATGTGGAGTTGCTGCCCACAGTAGAGTAACACAGACACTGGAAGCTGCTCATCTCTGGGAAGGCTCAGTCAAAGGGACTTGACCCTACACCCAACTGAACAGTCCCAGTGGGATCAGAAACCCAGATAAATGTGTCTTATTCTGCATAAAATGTGTACAGATTGAGCATGTGGGAGAGAAGGGCAATCAAGGGGTCCACGGGCCACTGGTGGAGCCCCAGTGGGCCACATGTGGTGCACAGGCCACAAGGTGTCCACCTCTGTCTTAGATGGTAAACATGGGTTTTCTGGAGTCTATGTCCCCGATGGTCTGCTTCTCCATCTATACATAGGTTTTGCCTAATGTGGGAAACCTTTGTGTACAGTTTAAACTTTTTCATACTTCCCATGGAAAAACATCCAAAATGGGTTGCAGCTTCAGGTGACCTGTCCACATGTCTTGGCAGGACTAGCCGTAGTCCAGATTTACAGGAAAAGTAAAACTATTCACAGATCATTGTCCCAAGTACTGTGCCATTAAGCTCCTTAAGTACTACTAATGGCCCTCACTCAGCATGTGTAGATTAGTAAATAGGTTTAACCGTGGTATTTCTAACTTCAAATACAGGAATGATACATACACAATAGAACAGACACATTCAGCAAATTATAACTTTTTCAAATTATATGTTACATGAGGTATTTGCATAGATCATATTTGAGTTATGCCATATTCCTATCCATAAGCATATTTCCATAAACAATATGGAGTGCAACATTACAGTATGGATTTTACTAGAATTCTGCAGATTTGACTGCGGCCTTCATCACTGACTTTACCTGATCTTGTGGGGTTTAGGAGGATAGGATTATTTTGGACAATTAATAATTTGACTGTGAGATTGCTCATACCTTTGATATGCTGTTTTGGTTTATTCTCATTTCATTTCTATGTAAATAGATGCTAACCTCAGTCTACCAACTAAAAGGTATTGACAGTTTCATATTTTCAGGGACTTGTCAATGCTTGTCAGAAGGGGAGAAAGTTATAAAGGTGACAAGAGGTGGAGGGGATAAGGTTTTAGGTGGGGCTTGACACAATCACTTTGTTATTTATTTATTTATTTATTTTAAACCAGGGGTATTGCAACATTTCTTATAGTGGAGGTGCTGCGAGCCATTGAACCAAACTGTAAATTGTGTATATAATGGGAAACAGTCAGGGCATGCTACAGAACCTCCCAGATCCCTAGCTCCAGTACTTAGTCCCTTGACATCATTGAAACCTGTCCTTACTGCTTCTAAATGACGTCTGGTGGAAGAATACCACATATAGCACTAATGTATCAAAGTACAGTATACAGGAGGCAAATGACTTCCTTTGAAGTTTACACCAGTTACCTCAGGTATAGGCAAGCAGGATTTTCTGAGGTCTATTATTTCTCCTCTAATCTTAGTATGTCACTTCTAGGATGCATTTATTCTACAATAGCTGAAGGATAAAAATTGTCTGCTCCAAAATCAAGCATCAGTTTCTGACAGAACTTTGAATAAAAGCACCAAAACCATTGTACACAGTTTCTCAGCTTTGTAAACATATTGTGATGGAGCTTTGATCATGATACTTTATTCTCCCAATTTGCCTGCCTATTTTATTCTAAAAATCAAATGCAGTTATCTGGCTGCTTTTCATCTTGAATTTAGAAAAGAGCTCAATCTGCTTCTAAAAACATACCTAAACCGTACTGTTTGCTCCCATTATTAAGGCAGATACTGAATTATGCAACAAGTTCCCAGTGAGCAATTACATTTTAATTATTTGCCTGCACACGCTGCTGTAGAGGATTTATTTCCAAAGGTAGGAAATGTGCTATAGATATATATCCATATCTTAAGTTGGAAAACTGTTCGGTTTCACCAGACACACGTCCTGGCACGGATGGAGGTGCTGTACTAGGAAAACAGTAACTGAGAATTTGTAGAAAATTTTAAACACAGTATAGACTAACAGATTTATAGGAGCATAAGCTTTTGTGGGCAAAGACTCACTTCATCAGATGCATGTAGTGGAAATTCCAGAGGGAGGTATTAATATACAAGCATAAGAAAAGAGTTCCAATCAAGAGTAAGGCTAACCATAACGAGGTCAATTCTGTCAGGAGGATGAGGTCCACTTCTAGCAGCTGATGTGGAGGTGTGAACACCAAGAGAGGAGGAACTGCTTTTGTAGTTGGCTAGCCATTCACAGCCTTTGTAACTCAGTTCATCTGCAAATTTGACACCATCACTTTAGGATTAAACAAAGGCTGTGAATGGCTAGCCAACTATACAGTGTACTATAGCAGGAAAGGTCACTGTTGCTGATGTTCAGCTGAACCGTTTATGATAGTCTGGGTGGATAACTGTGTATGATTTTATTTAATATTAAATAAAGAGTAAGGCCACATTTTACAAATCATGTTTTTATAAATGAACATTTTAAAAAAATAACACATCTAATGTGTTTATGATTTTAATGTATGTATGCATTTATTGAAATATTAATTTCCACACCAATGAACACCATCCAGACCTTTGACATTCATTGTAAAACGCAAGAACAAAGGAGATACAAAAAAAGGCAGAAACATTTTCTTCATTCTTTCACAATTTTGTGATCACAGTCTTATGATCTGCATGGTTTATACTTCCCCGTTGCATTTCCCACCTAGACAGAAATCCCATCCTTAAAAAAACAAACAAAAAACCCCTTAAAAACAAAAAGTTAGCTCTATGCTCCACTATTGCTCACTCAAACTAATGGGCTTTTCAACATATTTAGTAGGTCAATAAATACAGGCTATTTCAGGCCCTGATTAGCACAGTAATCCAAAGGAAGGAAGTCCATGGAATGCACTGCCAGTAGTCCTCAGCACCACCCCTTTTGTAATAGGTAGGTTTAAACTTAAGGGCCTCTGCTTACCATAGCTGTGGCAGTACTCCAAGGAAAAAGCAGAATACCCTTAAGGGGTAGATCCCAATGTAGGGCTGTATAGGTCAAAACCAATTGGAAATCCATTGAAAAACTAACTGACAACCAGAGTAGTTCATGGAGCTCTAATATGCTGCCACTGAGAGGAAACATTTCAAATGCAGGCTGCTGCATTCTGTACTGGTTTAAGCCTCTGGATAGATTTCTGTGCAGCATCACGTAGCCTCAGATTGGAATGTGTAACAATCTGCCTGAAAGGATACATTTCCTATAATTTGTCATATGCATTTAAATAAATTGAAAAAACCAGTTTAATTTGCTGGAGTGATCAATGTTATGCTTTGCATTTTAATGCAGTTTTCTTTACCCCAGGATTCAGGACATGGGCTTAACAGCCTGCAGCCTATTTTATTAAACTCTGTAAATGTAAATGTATAATGAAATTATTGCTATCTGAACTTTTCCTTTTTGTATATCTATCTATCTATCTATCTATCTATCTATCTATCTATCTATCTATCTATCTATCTATCTATCTATCTATCTATCTATCTATCTATCTATCTATCTATCTATCTATCTATCTAAACCCCTTTTGCCTTGATTATTGGAATAGCCAACTGTAAATAATGTCAGAAAGATAAGCCAAGAAAGGCTAAGTAAGCAGATTACCAACTCATACAATGTCATCATAAGTCTTAATAGATCAGGTGTTTTTCTTAAAGCACCATCTGCTGGGATCAACATATTACATGAGACTCTCCACTTCGATGTTTCCAACTCTCATGATTGCAGAAAATAGCATCGAAATGTGAAGGAAGTGTACCTACCGCAAAGACTCAGAAACCATCCTACCATGATTTTAAACCAGATTTATCTTTTTTGGTGCCTTTCCATGATTCTGCACACTTGATTTTGATAATACTAGCTGAATTTAAAGTTGTGAATATTTGAATTTTTCACATGTGGAATAACAAATGTGATCAACATCCATAGGGTCTGAGATGGTTAGGGAAGTGGCTGAAATGTACACTAATGTTTATAGATACAGAACTATATGGTTACTTAGTTTTGCTGTGTTCATGTATTAAGAAAGTATGTAGTATATGTACATACTATACAGTTTAGTTTACTGTTTAAAAGACTTTTACAACATCTATTAAGTTATGGCAAATGATGAGGAGAGGTTCGTTAATTAGTTAAAGTTTTATAGCTCTTTGAATTTATAAAGTACTAAGTGTTTTCTCAGTTTCAAAATCTGTACATTTTATTTTGCTTCCGTTAAAGGATTTTTGTCAGATCTATACACAGGAATAATAATTAGGCATATTTTTCATAGGATTACTCTTCAAGATGATAGATAAAGTCTGAGGGTTTTTTTCTCTTTATTTTTTGCTGAATTTATGAACAGTAGCTGAGTTTGTGAACAGTTTGGGTTTCAGGGACAGCCTCTAGCACTAGGGCTCATTTAGACTATGCTGAGGTTTAGAAAGAGGATATGCAAAGTCCATAGAAATTTGCATATCTTCTTCCGATCTCACTTTCGGAAGAAATTGGGATGCGTTTTTTTGGCAACCCACCCCCCCTTTTTCAAAAAGCCACTCTTTTACACTTTCACAAGTGAGATCAGAAGAAGATACAATTCCTCGGGAATTTGCATATCTCAGCATTTATATCTGTGCTTCTGTTAGGATACATCTACACTGCATGGCTATTTCGGGATACCGGATCCCAAAATAGCTACCCCGTGCTTACATAAGCCGTCGGTTATTTCAAAGTATTTTTTGAAATAACAGGCATGCTATTTTGCCATCCCGGTAAACCTCATTGCATGAGGGATAAGGAATGGCTCAAAATAGCGTGTGATTTTGAAATTTGGTGCTGTGTAGATGCGCCAAATTTCAAAATAAGATATTTTAAAATAGATTTGAAATAAGATGCACAATTTGCATAGTGCAAATTGTGTATCTTATTTCAAGTTTAGGGTGCTTACTGCACCCTTACTGAATTAGTGATGTGTCTTTTAGAACCATGAAAATGCAAAAATAATCACAGATGAAAATACAGTACTGAAATCTTCAGACTTATATTGCTGAGTTTTTAGGCATACTTATTTTCTAATACACTATTTTTTTCTGCTTTTGTTTCTTCATTAGGTTTTTCACTCTTGAGTAAAAAACTGCCATTTTTGTGATCTGTGTACTGGGCTACTATGGTCTAGTTTATGAATCATTATTTTCAGGGTTCGCCGAACCGCATGCACAGATCGTTCTGCGCATGCACAGATCGCCCGAACCCGGCTCTTCCGGGTTGCAATCTACTCGCCATAGGCAAGTAGATTGCATTATTTGTCAAGCCCTGATTATTTTCTACATTCTACTTTACATCAATCTTGTAGCTTCTACTACTATTCAGTGAGTTTCTAATTTTTTGATGAATTGAGGCTCTCTACAAAATTATGAATTCCATGTGAGATTACAAACTCCTTTGAAAATAAACAAAAATGAGACTAAAAGAACACTGTTGCATAGTTAGATACTCAAAAGTAAAAAAATGCCAAACATTTTTATTTGAGCAGCCTCTTAAGCATAAGCAATTCAGTGCAGTTTTCAAGTACACAGTCACTTAATATTTTTCAGTTAACACATTATATTCCATTTTTTATTATTTAACTAATAAATGCTTTAGAGAGGGTCAAATACTAGAGTCATATGATTAACTATCCAGGTAGGAAAAATTACCTGCATAGAAAGATTATAATGTAATCATTGTATCAGGAAAGTCATATGGATCTATGCAACTGATTTTAATGAAAAATCAAAATATCAATATTTATGATGCACTGTCAGGTTGAAAATTAGGGCTCTCTTAGCTCTTGTGGGTATTCCTCTCAATCCAATACTAATCAATATGTTTATCAATAGCTTCAGTGAAGGTGTGTGGAATATGTTAATCAAAAGCAGAGAAGTATGTTTTGCCCATGAAAGCTCATGATACTTATTTGTTAGTTCTACTGTGCCACCGGACTACTCATTTTTAAAATCAAATCAATATCTTAGTTGTCTATATACTAATGTGAGAAGCGGGGAATAAGCAGGAAGAACTTGAAATGCCAGTAAATAAACACAATTATGACATAGTTGGTATCAGGGAGACTTGGTGGGATAAAATGTACGAATGGAATATTGGTATAGACAGGTACAGTTTTCTGAGGAAGGACAGGGCAAAATGGAGGAGGTGTTTCCTTATATATATAAAAAATGTAGACACTTGGACTGAGGTTAAAATGGGCATAGATGACAGATTTGTTGAGAATCTCTGGGTACAATGAAAGGGGTAAAGGGTTAGATTTAAACAAATAGGAAGAAACTGGCTGAGAATTTGAAAGCAGAAGGCAGCTTGGGTGAGAGTGGCCTGGAAATGATAGAGTTCATGATTCTAAGACATGGAAGGTGGGAGAACAGCAAACTAAAGACAATGAATTTCAAGAAGGCAGACTTCAGCAAACTCAGGGAATTGATATGTGAGGTCCTAAGGGAAGCGAGTCTAAGAGGAAAAACAACCGAAGACAGTTTTTCAAAGAGACAATATTAAGGATGCAAGAGCAAACTATTCCGATGCCTATAAATATAGGAAGTATGACAAGAGACCTCCCTGACTTAACCAGGAGATCTTGAATAATTTAAAAATCAAAAAAGAGTCCTATAAAAAGTGGAAAATAGATAAAATTACAACTAGGGACCAGTCAACTTAACTTGTGAAACAGGAAAATTATTCCACTCCGTACAGCTAAATTTAATGCCTTGCATGGTGTCAAGTATCAGAGGGGTAGCCATGTTAGTCTGAATCTGAAAAAGCGACAAGGAGTCCTGTGGCACCTTATAGACTAACACATCTGTTACCAGATCCAGACTAACACGGCTACCCCTCTGATACAGGAAAAATATTGGAACAAACAATTAAGGATTTTATTTGCAAGCATCTGGAAGAAAATAAGGTGATAAGGTATAAGTGGGATAGCTATTCCTAGAGAATAGTTATCAATGGTTCACAGTCATGCTGGAGGGGCACAACAAGAGGGTTCTGCAGGGATCAGTTTTGGTACCGGTTCAATTCAATATCTTCATCAATTATTTAGATAATGGTAGTGAATATACTTATAAAGTTGCAGTTATACCAATCTGAGAGAGTTTGTAAGTGCTTTGGAAGATAGGGTTACAGTTCAAAATGATCTGGACCAACTGGAGAAATGTTCTGAGGTAAATAGGATGAAGTTCAATAAGGAAAAATGCAAAGAACTCAGTTTATGAAAGAACTATTGGTTTCACACATACAAAAAATGGGAAATGACTGTCTAGTAAGGAATAATGCAGAAAAGGATTCTAGGGGTCAGAGAGGACCACAAGCTAAATATGAGCCAGCAGTGTTACACTGTTACAAAAAAAGCAAACAACATTCTGGAATGCATTAACAGGTGTTTTATGAGCAAGCCATGAGAAGTAATTCTTCCATTCTATTCTGCACTGATTAAACCTCAGTACTGATTAAACCTGGAGTACTGTATCCAGTTCTGCACATCACATTTCAGGAAAGATGTGGACAAATTGGGAAAGATTCAGAGAAGAACAACAAAAATTATGATAAGTCTAGAAAACATGACTTAAGAGGAAGGATTGAAAGAATTGGGTTTTTTTTAATTTGGAAAAGAGAAGCCTCCTGAGAGGGGACATGTGAGCAGCTTTCAAGTACCTAAAAGATTGTTACAAAGAAGAGGGAGAAAAATGATTCTCTTTAACCTCTGAGGACAGTACAAGAAGCAATGGGCTTAAATTGCAGCAGGGGAGGTTTAGATTGGACATTAGGAAAAAAATCCTGTCAGGGTGATTGATCACTGGAAGAAATTACCCAGGGAGGCTGTGAAATCTTCATCACTGGAGATTTTTAATAACAGGTTAGACAAACACCTGTCACGGATCATCTAGATGATATTTGGTCCTGAGATGAGTGCAGGGCACTGGACGTGATGACCTCTCAAGATTCCTTCCCGTTCAAGTATTATATGATTCTATGAAATTGTGATGTGAAACTGAGGGAAACTACAGGAGGAACTACAAATACTTCAGGAGGTAGAACCAAAACACAATGTAATCTTGAGAAATTTGAGGAATTCCTGAAATTAAACAAACTTGATTCAGGAAGACAAATATATTTGCATTGCCCTCTGTAGTACAAGCTTGATTTTACAGAAATGAAAATACACTGCAGTGTGGTTCAGGGAGGTATTGTAGTCAATCAAATTAATGGAAGTTATGAAAATGACTTCAGTGTAGTCAAGGTTTCACTCATGAGTAATACTTTACCATGCAGTATACTTAATCCTATATATGAGTGGAGGAATTGGGCTTTAAGACAGTTTTTTGAAATATATCACAGCAACATTTCTACAGAAAGAATATGTATATATCAATTATGACCCTGTTTGAGGAATGTAGTGTAGCTGTAGCCATGTCAGTCCCAGGATACTAGAGAGACAGGGAAGTGCGATGAAAATCTTTTTTGGACCAATTCTGTTCTCTCTCTTACCACCAAAAGCTAATTGCATAAAATATTTCACTTTACCCACCTCGTCTCCTGGTTTTTAAGAAGGCAGTTACATGCATAATTTCAAGTATGTTCTAAAGTCCCAATCCTTTTCTGAATCAAGGCTTGTGTTAGGTGATTGATTTAAACTTTCTTAATCCCAGCTGTTACTTTTGAAAGAAGAACCATATTTTTAGTTTCCATTCCCCAGTGGAAGAACAGTCCTGGAAGTCTTTTGAGGCATTCTAATTACAGTGCACAGACTTTTATTGAAAGTGTCAGACACAGCAGAAATGACTTATGTTTTGATGCAGCTCCTCCTATTTTGCTTACTCATAGAATTTAAGTGTCAAATATATATTTTTAATATTGGAAAGGAATTTGCTATCCAGATTAGACCTTGTATGGTTTCTATTGTAATGAATGAGATTTTATTTTAAATTAAAAATTATAAATCAGTGTTCATAGCTAGGTGTTATAATGGAAATGCTAACACCTTAACTAAGGCATTGAGAACAATAATGCTACAATTTACTGTAACAGTAAACACTGAATCAATATGAGCTCATTAAACACAAAAGCACCAGTTTAATCAGGGGAATCTACATGTTTCAACAGTAAATTGAAGGTCTTGTCCATCAATGTCTTGTTCAATTATTATGCTGGCATTGACAAGTAACACTGCATTTTATTAAAAGATACTGGGGTGCAAGCTATTGTGGAGGTCATCTGTCATTTTAAAAAACATGATCAATAACATCCATAAGCAGTGCTCAGACTCAGTTAAGAAAGGAGATGGAATAGGTCAATAAATGCCCCAGTGAGTTGCATATGATTTTCTGCAATTCTTTATTGTTGTTAGCTTAAAAGAGCTTTTGTTTCTAACTAAAAATATTTGAATATAAGTATTCAAATACACACTCTGGTGCATTCTCTTACAAAAGTGTTTTAATACATTCATAACTTATATTAAACAATTAAAGGGTTGGTGAACTGTTTGTATTTCTAAGCAATTAAAATGTGCAGATTGCTTTTAGGCACACCTTAGTATGCTGAGTGTATCTGAGTCTTTGATCTTTTTGCAGTAGTGAAAAAAATGAACAAACCATGAACATTTCAGCATTTTTTTTTGCTTTTATATTTAAAAACACTAACCTACCATATAGTGATTGCTGTTTAAGAAATGGTGAAAAATATTTGTATTTGACCTCCTGCCCCCATTTGCTCCCTATTAAATGTAGTTGATAAAAAGAAACTACAGTGAAACCTTTGTTATCCAGTACTCTATTAACCAGAAAATGTTGTTAACCGGCTTTGCCCCCAGCCACGATACTGTCACATCTTTAGGTTCACAGGCTTGGCTTGGTTTACCATGATTGGTTTAACAATTTTTTATTTAAGAAATACTAATCTTCTTTAACTCAAAATAGAAATGTGAGAACAACTGCTTCACACTACAAAACTAACAGTATTAAAAACTTGAGTTTTACTATTATTGTCCATTGGTTTTCCTAGGTTGATGGGACCCTCAGATAACCATAATTTTTAGATAACCAGAATGCCTTAATCTCTGAGCTTGCTGGATATCACAGATTTTACTGTATTCTGTTTTTTTCTGTTGAAAAAGTAAATTGCAGTACTTTGTGATAAATGAGCTTTAACATCCCCTTTATGCCAGGAAAAGAGCTCAGACCCAGTAATGATTAAAGGCTAGCTTTCCCTGCACAATGATCAGCCACTAGGGAAGTTGATCCTAACAGGCATTCAAGTCTACAAATGCATGTTTAAAACTGCTGTATGACTATCTTCTTTAAGATTTATTGTGATTGGAACTTAGAGGTGTTTTCTTAGGAAGTGTGAGCAAACACCTTCTAAATAAACACATTTTACAAGTCTAGCGTAGGCAAGACACTGCATACTGGACCAATTCTGAGCTGATTTAGTTAAAGACTATGGTGAAATTTAGTCTTCAAGTCAACAAACCAAGATGTGTAAAAAGTATGCACTGACATATCTGCACTAACTAGGATGACTATATTTCCCAAAAGGAAAATGAAACACCATGAAGAGCTGGTCTGAGCTGCTTTTCTGAGCCTTGGTCCTCCTTCCTCCTGCACATGGAGCTGGCCCATGTCCTGCCTCCCTTACCCCAGCTCACATGGGGCTAACCCATGCTCAGCACTCTCATTCAAGCCCAGACTGCTCCCCATATAGTGCTGGCATCATTGCTCTCCCATACACTGCCTGCCCCCCATGCAGCTGGCTCTTATTGCTCGCTCAAATCTTTTCTCCCCACTGTATGGCTGGCATTACTACTTGCAGGGGCCTTGTCCTCCTCCCTCTTTTGTGCTGGCTTCACCACTCTCTCTCCCGCTCTTACTCCACACACATTCCTCTGAGCCCCTATAGGGTGCACACCCCATGGGCATACCCTCTTGCCAACTGATCATTAGTTGATGAGAGCAAATGGGACAGATTCCCACTTTTGAAAAAAAAAATCAGGACAGCTAGGATAGGGCTTAAAAACAGGAATGTCCTGACCAGAATGGGATGTATGATTACCTTAATGCTAAGCTTTTAGAATATATTACTGAATGTGTGTTTGATAAACATTTTTAATTGGCATTTCAGTCCTAGACAAGATGCACATATCATGCTTGTATGTTAAATTAGACATATGAAGTTTGAATCTGCTTTTAATTCTGAATGCGTGAATGAGCGCCATTAAGGGTAGGAATATAATGGCTCAGCATTCAAGCCAATGATCTGTGGATAATCTTGTTTGTCCTATAAGCTTGTTACCCAGGGTTCTCTCAACCCAAACCTCCCCGTAACTTTACTCTCTCTGAGGTGGTATCAGGAAATCACTCAAGGGAGACATGTGATCAATAGATGGAGCATATAGACAGGGCAACACAGGAGTGCTTTCACTTAAAGCTGTACTTTACAAGCACTTACACACATCCACAACTGGTTAGTAAAACACTCCCACATTCAATAATTACTGAAGTTGAGTGTGGCTCTCGAGTGACACAGGGTAGGCTTCCGATGGCCAAGTCTTCCATCTATTGGTGGAGACTGAACATGTGTCCAGAAGTAGAGACCACAAAGGGGCCCCAAAGAGTCCTCAAAGTGTCCAAATATCCCAAACTTTCCTTCCTTTTTATCCATTAGTATTACAATAACGTTACTCAAAAAACAAACAAACAAAAAAAACCCCCAACCCCATACCTTATTAGGCAAGCACTTTTTAAAGGTTTGGCAAGAGGTTTTCTTCTGATCATCAGTTTAGCCAGTGTCTGCATGCCCTGTCAGACATATCCCTTAGGACATCTGGACAAGCTTCCTGTTTTCTAAAAGTATAGCTCAGCAATTTCAACAGATATCTGGCCCTCAGAAAGGACACAGAGTCAGGCTGCCATCTCGGTGACACACAAGCCACCTTCTTCTCTCTCCCCAACTTGGTCATGCTGAGGCTGCTGTCTAGGCCTATTTTGGACCTGTTGGCTTGGTTGGTACTAGCAGTAAGCAATAGTGGTTCAGGCACTGAACAGGATTTGCCCAAATTTCCCCATACAAGCTCAAACTGTGGTTGGTCTTACAAAGACACGTGGCCATGCTGAAGCCCATTTTGGATCTTGTACTTTACAATTTGATGAGACAAAAGTTTGAACTGTGCACAAAGAATTCCTGCCTTGGGAAAAAATGGATATGAGGCCAGGGGCAAAGGGGAGTGCACCTGACTATGTAGCACTTTAAAGACTAACAAGATGGTTTAATAGGTGATGAGCTTTCATGGGCCAGACCTACTTCCTCAGATCAAATAGTGGAAGAAAATTGTCACAACCATATATACCAAAGGATACAATTAAAAAAATGGACACATATGAAAAGGACAAATCAAATTTCAGAACAGAAGGGGGATGGGGGGGGGAGGAGGTAGATGTCTGTGAGCTAATGATATTAGAGGTGATAATTGGGGAAGCTATCTTTGTAATGGGTAAGATAATTAGCGTCTTTATTCAAATTTGAGTGTAAAGTGTCGAATTTAAGCATGAATGACAGTTCAGAGGATTCTCTTTGAAGACATTTACCTCCCCCCTTTCCCCCTCCATCCCCCTTCTGTTCTGAAATTTGATTTGTCCTTTTCATATGTGTTCATTTTTTTAATTGTATCCTTTGGTATATATGGTTGTGACAATTTTCTTCCACTATTTGATCTGAGGAAATAGGTCTGGCCCACGAAAGCTCATCACCTATTAAACCATCTTGTTAGTCTTTAAAGTGCTACACAGTCCTGTTTTTTGTTTCAGCTGCACCAGACTAACACGGCTACATTTCTACCACTATTCAATGTGAAACAAGTTTCTCAGTGGGTTAGGACTAGCTGGCATTTTTTATTTTTGCTTAGTAATGTACTTTGATCTGACTATATTGACTTGTAACCAGTTAAATCCTACTTTGTACTTAATAAAACAAAAATGATAATTTGTTTATTATCAACGCCAGTGAAAGTAATTGTTAAGGGAGGATAGGGTAACCATTGTGCATATCTCTCTTTCCTGGGTAAAAGGGATGAACTTATAAGCTTTCTCTGTGTAAAACTGTTACACAGAATAAGACAGATTTATTTGGGGTTTGGTCCCTTTTTGGGGCTGGTTTCCTGGGTACTGAACCCTTATAGCTAAACTGATTCAGCCTCTGTGTTACCCTGAACAAGGGTGGTAACCTGAACTCTGTGCTTTGGTTGGGGTTAGTTGGGGTGATCTGGCCCAGAAGGACAGGGTGGTGGCGAGCCTGAGAGAGCAGGAAGGCAGGCATCAGTGACATGATCAGAATACTGTGGGGCAATCCCAAGAAAACTTCTGTGATCTAATATGTCACACATGGTTCAGTTAAATTTACATATGATATTATGAGTTAGGTGTTTATGGTACGTTGATCCAATAGGAAATATATAGATATTAGTTGTTTAGGGTAGATTTAATTAAGAGAGAGCAGTGACTTGAAGAACTGGTCAGAATATCACTTACGATGAGCAGTATAAAAAACAGGTGAGACCAAAATCAGGTCATTGGTTTGATTCTGTGGTTTGTTGAAATCATCCTGTATATAATGCTGAACAGGATTTTGTGTGTGTGTGTGTGTGTGTGTGTGTGTGTAATAAAGTCTCAAGTACAGTTACAAAAGGTGACTCTTTGATGCGGTTTTCTATAATGTGTAGGATAACTTATGAAGCTCCAGTGTACCAAATCTGGAGACTAGACTGTTATTGAAGTGCAAACCAAAAAGAGATACATCCTTTTATAACAGAAAATTTCATTGCAACTGTAACTATAGTTACTATCAATGCTTTCATAACATGTACATTCTAATACTATATGTTTAACTTATTATGTCCATCCTTTAACAACGGAGAAATAAAACAAAGCTAGATCAAAGAGAAGGATATTGGCATTTGAGAGGCGTTGTTATAGAAAGATCCTGAAAATAGGATGGATGCAGAAGGTCACCAACAAGGAATTATATAGGAAGATACAGCCAAAAGAGAACCTACTACAGAAAGTTATACAACGGAAGTTACAGCTATTGGGGAAGATCTGCAAAATGGACAAGCAAAAAGTTAAGACCTTGGTATTCGGCATAATGGATGGTCTGAATAGGAAAGGCAGACCCAACAGAGAATGGGTAGATGATATAGTAGATTGGTACAGAGCTAGTCTACAGAAACTAAGCCACTTTGCACTGGACTGGGAAAGATGGAAGGAAATAGTAAAGAAGGCATCGGACACCAACAGGCATTGAGCCCATGGTTGTTGATGATGATGATAGATAAATAACATGGGGTATGTCTACATTACCCCGCTAGTTCGAACTAGCGGGGGTAATGTAGTCATCCGCAGTTGCAAATGAAGCCTGGGATTTGAATTTCCCGGGCTTCATTTGCATGAAGCCGGCCGGCACCATTTTTAAATGCCGGCTAGTTCAAACCCTGTGCCACGTGGCTACACGCGGCACGGAATAGCTAGTTTGGATTAGGCTTCTCGAGGAGTACAGCTAGTTCAGATTAGAAGCCTAATCCGAACTAGCTATTCCGTGCCGCGTGTAGCCGCGTGGCACGGGGTTCGAACTAGCCGGCATTTAAAAATGGCGCCGGCCAGCTTCATGCAAATGAAGCCCGGGAAATTCAAATCCCGGGCTTCATTTGTAACTGCGGATGACTACATTACCCCCGCTAGTTCGAACTAGCGGGGTAGTATAGACATACCCATGTATACTGACTGAGAGAAAATCCTACAGTGAGCTTTAAATTAGTGTTCCAACTTGTTTCATATGGACAGTCAGTAGACTAGGACCCTGCTTCTACACCAACAAAGACAATGGAAATACTTGTGTTTAAAGTTAAGCAAATATTTAATGTGCTTACGATGAAATAATGTCCACAGTGATGAAATATGTGAGACCACTAGTGCCTGCTGTCTAAGTTATTTCCTGCAGCTGCTTTGCTTATAAACAGAAACTGTAATTTATAGGATTGCTCAATATATTAGTTTCCCCTCTAACATCACTGTTTTCTTTGCAATTTGGATGATATATATAATCACACCCGGTCTGTTTCTTTTTGTCCATGATTTGTAATAGAGATCTTCCCCTCCAAAAATGTTGTAAAGTGAAATTTCTGTTTGACACTCTCTACTCAACCACCAATTAAAACAAAGAAACAAATAAATAAAGAAATCTGACATGAAAATAAACAGGAGAAATTCCAGGCTAAAATGATTATTTTGTTTTGAGAGTTTGAAAGGGCTGGAAGATGAAAATATTACTCAGGATAGGAACAGGTCTGGCAGTTACCAGCTTTAACTTTAAGATTCTCTGTCTTCTCTGGCAACATTTTTTAACTTTGTCCTTGCCCTGTCCTGTCTTTTTGCACTCTATTCTGTGATCTGCTTCTACTATGTGACACCCGGGGCCATGAGATCATTTCCCAACTTCCCAAAGCAATTTCCACTTTAAGCATATTTCTTCAACATTAATGTTATTTTGCAAAACTACTTTTAAGTTGTGTCTTTGACTTTCAAGGAGATTTCTTTGCAGGTAATTTTCTGCTTCTTTTACACCCTAATGAAGTATCGCCTTGGCCTTTTATAGATTGAAAGGATTATAACTTGGCAAACTGATCAGAAGTGCCTATTTTATATAGTTGCTATAAATGTTTACTCCATTGTGGGACTAACTTCTAATTAAATTGGGATTCTACTCTGCTTGTGGGAAGCTCATTTGAGGGGTAACCAGTTACAATCAGAATAATGACAGCACAAGAAAAATGAGTCAGCAGCACCAATCTGAATTAACACCAGTCTGATTACGAATTTCTCTGAACTTGTTCCTTTCCTTCTGCACATTGGCCCTCTGCTACCCTGCCACTTGCTAAAATGTGTGTACACATACACACGCTTGTTCTTCACACAAAGTACTTCTCTATTCCCAAACCACCTCTTTTTATTCCACAACTCCTGTTAAATCTCCTCTTTACGGTTGTTATTTTTTCTCTCTCTGTCTTTCCTCCTGTCTGTTTCCTGTGTCTGAGTATGGCCATAAGACACTGCACCCAGGTGCTCTGCTGAACTGCTGAGTCTTTTCTAGAAGTGCAGGGTAGGCTTCATTTACCGTCACCCAGAAACAGTGCTGACTTCACAGTGCTGGGCTTTTTGTGCCGAAAAGAACAAAGATCCTTTTTATGGGATTTCGTTATAAGCAAATAGTGTGTGTGTATAAGGACCAAAACAGTGTTCTCTGAGTAAGAGCACTGCATGGATACAAAATTGGTATCTCTATTTACATATGCAAAAGTGATCCAGGAATATCTGCAACTTTGAAGGGGTTTAGATACATTTGTATCTGCAACTGCAAAAATGAGCTGCGGATATCTGCATCCACATCCATAGATGCAGATACCCACCAATATAAATATAGTATCTGTGGATTTACCTGGCTCTCCTCTGAGACTCCCTTTCCTATGTTGTTTGAACAGGCTTTCCCCAACTATGGAATGGAAATACCACTAGCGTAGGCAATATCTATTTATCAAAGGGTTTGAAAGTTCATGTCATTTTACTGTACAATTTGCCAGGTGCATTATGATGTCCCAGATTTGGTATCAAAGATGTTCCAGATTTGGGATCATTATACGAATTTTAGGTGCTCTTGCGAGGGGTAGATAGTCTGTACTTGATTCCTCTTTGAATAACACTAGCATAAAAAACCAATTAATTCTATGGCAGTACATGAGTTTACTCTGGTATAAAATTTGTGTGAAGGAATGTTAGTTGGATTTATTTGAATCTAACATTTTGTGGCAGCTAGAATCAGACACATGTATTGCATATGTAGTACGAGGACACTTTAGTTACCCATTTGTTTATATTTGACAGAAGCAAGTTACAGCTCCCACAAATGTCCATGAGACAAGCCATATTGCTTCAGAGACCAAATCTTTGGAATGCGGATGAGAGTGTTTTCTATTGTCCTTAAAAATGAAGCGGCTTAGTTCCAAAACCATCCACAAATAGACATGAAGCAGGACTTTTGTGCTATCATCATACAAAAATATAAGAAAACATTTTTTTTTTAAAATCTTCTCATCCCTTTGCCTCAATGAAAAGCAATAATAACCATTGTTAACTACATTCCAGACCTTTAAATATCAGCACAAGATTCAAGTATAGCAATATAAAAATAGTAGAACTACAGTAATTATCAAAAGACAGTTGCAGGTTTGCTTGTTCACAGAGATATAATTTCAACACTGTCTTTAACAGAAATACTGTCTCAAAAGGTGTGATTTTAACATTTGGTTTTAATGTACCTGAAAATTTCATACTTGAGTCAGTCAGTTTCCACCAACACACATTTGAAGTATAAAAATATTTAATTAAGTCCGCAATAGTCTTTGACTGATTTTGCTTGCATTAAATTCTAACATTAAAGCATTCCATATGGTTTGCTGTATACTTTAAGATAACAGCGCTAATATTTACAATTCCGCATATTCAAATTTTGTATCTTTGTGAACTGGACGTATGGGTCCATTGACTTTTGCACCACTCTGCTTCCCATTTAAAGAAAAGCTAATATCAATCCCTTCCAGGATAACAAATATCCAAGAGCAATCAAAAGTCAGAAGAAATCACCTTATCCACGGAGCAGTGTGCTTCAAAGGAATGTCGCTGCTTTTACCCAGCTCTAGTACCAGATACTGTCCTGCCAAAGTGAAATCTTCCTGAAGCCTCTAAGAACATCTGGCTCTTCAGCCTCTCACAGGAGTCATCTTTCCTCTTTGGTTCCTGTGGCTTCCCCTTTCAGACTGAAGTCTGTTCCCTTATATGGGGTTCACGCGTGTATTCGACTATCATCTGAGGTCTCTCAGTCCTGCCCCTATGGCTTGGGTGCAACTAAATGGGTGCATTTATTGCACTGTACTGTCATTAATTCACTGTTAACCCCTTTCCAGCTTGTGGTTATTTTTAGCCCATAATACCTTTCTTCCTCCTTTAATGTTATCTAAATAAAAGCTCTGGTAGCAGAGTGTCAACAAAGCACAGACCCACACTAGTTTGAGAGGGTGATAGGTCTGTGGTGTGAAGAACATGGATCAGGTACTGATGCATTAAGAATACTGAAAGCAGAAGCCACTGGTATGCCAGGTAAAGACTAACTTGGAAAGACTAATAAGAAAGTGGAGTAGCCTGTGGTGCCCAGTCTATTGCACTGAACATCTGAGGTAGGTACTGGAACTCAGAAGAATGGGCCAGAGCACAAGAGAAAAAAACAACAAGGCTGTGCCTAAACTGGCAAGTTTTTCCGCAAAATCATCTGCATTTAAAAATGGTGTGTATATTTAATTGTAATTCTAGGGGTAGGGAACAATTTGGAAGATTATATGATTTGTGCTGGGCTGTGCTAGGTTAACTTAAAAGTGCAAATGCAACAATTTAAGATGTGTCAAAGCATCCTAGACCATAAAGAACGGTGACCTTTTTAAGTACAGGCAGTCCCCGGGTTACGTACAAGATAGGGACTGTAGGTTTGTTCTTAAGTTGAATCTGTATGTAAGTCGGAACTGGCGTCCAGATTCAGCCGCTGCTGAAATTGACCAGCGGCTGACTACAGGAAGCCCGAGGCAGAGCAACTCTGCCTCGGGCTTCCTGTAGTCAGCGCCGGTCAATTTCAGCAGCGGCTGACTTGGGGACGCCTGGGGCAGAGCAGCTGGGGTGCTGCTGGGTTGCTCCAGTAGCACCGCTCCTCGGCGCTACTGGACCAACCCAGCAGCACCCCATCTTCTCTGCCCCAGGCATCCTGATTCAGCTGCTGCTGAAACTGACCAGCAGCGGCTGAATCAGGACGCCTGGGGCAGAGCAGCTGGGGTGCTGCCGGGTTGGTCCAGTAGTGCCCAGAGCGGTGCTGCGGGACCAACCGGCAGCGCCCCAGCTGCTCTGCCCCAGGGTCAACAACAAAAGCCTGGTCTGCTGGGGGGGGCACACTAGCTGCCCCCCCCCCAGCAGATCAGGGACATGGGGAGCAAAGCCGCAGCGGCAGCAGGTTCCCGCGCTTCTGAGGCTTTGCTCTGGCAAAGCCTCAGAGGCGCGGGACCACGCCGTGGCTGCGGCTTTGCTCCCGGTGCCCCTGGACTGCTGGAGACGGTCCCCAGCAGACCAGGGGCACCGGGAGCAGCTTTTTTCGCCCCGGAGGTCGAGGTGGCGGGACCACTGCCTGCGAGCTCCAGGGCGAGAAAGCCCCATTCGTAAGTGCAGATCCGACATAAGTCGGATCCGCGTAAGTCGGGGACTGCCTGTACTTCCAAAAATATAGATAAATAAAAGCAGTTATTGCAGGTCACATTTTGGAATTGATATTCTGATGAGAAAATCTTTATCAGTTAAATCCTTTAGCTGTTTATTTAATAAACTGATTAATATGCTAAAAATTTAGGGTGCATCTAGACATCACCCTTATCTTGGAATAAAATACGTAAGTTAGCATATTTTGAATGCATTTCGAAATAGCTTATTTCAAAATTTGGCGCTGTGTACACAGCACCAAATTTCAGAATAACACACTATTTTGAGATCCCTTAACCCTCATGCAATGAGGGTTACAGGGATGTCGGAATAGTGCGCCTGTAATTTCTAAATCTATTTTGAAATAACAGGCGCATGAAAAAGACGTAGAAGAGGCATACTTAGAGACAGATGTCTAGATGCTGTCTAGACATACTTAGAGACAGCTTCTGCTACCCATGCCTTACTCTTAAAGAAGTCTCTTTATGGTGTGTACTTATGTAAACTTAATTGATTATTTTGTTCTTGTAGAAATTAGAATGGAAGAGGCCAGAAATGCTCCAAAAGGAGGTGGTGGTGGTGGATCTTGTTGTTTTAGTTTTACACCATCCATGAATCATGGAACACGTAAATAAGGGGGTTTTACAGAAATAATATAAAATAATATGTATAAAAGAACATGCAGGAATTCTAAGAGTATTTTTAGATGGAATGGCTGTATGTTCATTTCAATTGTTTATGGATTGTTCTATCCTGTCACCAGAATGGTGTCTCCCTGTAGTCCAGTACACTCAGGCCTTCCCTCAGACCCTCCCTGCAGCCTGGGAGTGAGACCAGGAGCTCTGCCTGCCTTTCCTCAGCACTGCTCAGTCTCAGGAAGCTCCTGCTTCTCTGGCAGCCAGGTCTCTCCTGCTCCCCGGCTAACGTGAGAGTCTGTCACTCTCCTTTCTCCTGGAGCCCTTGTTTATACAGCCCCCAGCTGGGTCCTAATTGTCAGTATTTGCCTCAGTTGTGGAGCTTTTCTCTCTCAGCCCTCTCCTAGAGCTGGGTTTTACTTTTAATGAATCAGTGTGGGGCGGGCATCCCATCACATATCTTCTTGGAGGAAACTGGTGTTAAAGGTCCTATCCAGCGCAGCAATACCTGTAGCCGATAACCAAACATGATCACTGTTACTCTCACTAAAACTGTCTAAGAGACAGCAGGCTAATGACTGCTATAAAAGAGGACAGGTACAAGGTGGTTTTCATATATTAAATGAAAATAGACTGAATAAAAATCACCTGCAAATTCCGGACATTTTGGGAACATTATTACTAGTTTCCCCTTCTAGTTAGCTTAGTGAGCTTTGAGATTGGTTGTAGTTATAAGGGAAGGTGTGTATTGCATCAACTCACACAGAGACAGACCACTACCTGGCATGAATTGTTCAGAATCAACCCTTTATGGGGCTTCTGTGGACAGCTGTCCTGGAGTTCTCAGTCTACCTCTGAATTCAGACTCTGGATAAGGATGGGGGGATTTGCCTGTCACTTCAAACAATATTGGGGAAAGCCAGCAAAATTGTTTTTCCCTTGATCCCCTTCATCTGGTTGTCTAGCAGGAGTGCATGATCGGGGCTTTACTAATTATTTCTAAGTAACATTAAGTGATGCTCAAAGCAGTTGCATGCAGTCAGCACAGTAATTAAACAGATGAAATGACAGCACTCCCCATTTTCTTGTTAATAGGCTTATTGTTGAATGGTTTAAAGCAGGAGATCAGTATCGCTTTCTTTTCACATTATACTGAGGACAGGTTTTTAATTGTTGCCTATACTGATTCCCTCTTTGTTCTTAAGGGCAAACCATTGTTTCATCTTCTGGGACTTTTCAGAAACACCCATCATTAACATGATTTCTATAGATGTCAAAATCCTGTACTATACAATACATAAAGCCTGAGCTGCAAAGGGTATCCCATGGGTACCAGAAAAGTATATTCTTTCTGGTGCCTCTGCCCTTGCTACCCATCTTGTTTAGATGCGTGTTCTCATGCTGCAAGACTGGTCTCCCTGGAGCAGAAGCTGACCTCTTCCTAGGAAGGCAGAAACAAGTCGTTTATTGAAAATGAAATGAAAGGAATGTCTTTTTTCTTTCTTGTGGGAGTGTTTTCATTTAAGACACAGCAAACACAGAAGCATCTACTGAATTTCTTTGAAATAAAATTAAAAAAAAAATCCAAACCAGACACCTCATAGATCTGCTTTTTCCAAGTGGTAAATGGAAACTCATTGGCAAGAAAAAAAATCTGCTTTTCCACATGTTTAAAATAATCTTCCAAAATAAACCATTTATTTCAATATTTGTATGTGGGAAACTTCCCAGTGGTGCCTCTGTTTACAGTATGGTCAGAGTCCCATACATTCTTCCAGTACTTCATTACATAAACATGGGGATACTGAGAACAAGTAAAGAGATTGTTTTATTTATGTGTTTAGTAGCGGTGTGGCCACTACTAGAAAACCGGTGTCGGTTTTGGGGTCCGCAAGAAAAATATTGATACATTTGAGAGGATTTGGAGAAGAGTCAAGAGAATGATTACAAGATTAGAAAACAAGTTTTATAGTGGCTGGACTTTTTGAGTATGTGTACACAGCAGCGTTATATCAGAATAACCAACATTATTCTGAAATAACAGTGTGTACCTGTGTGACGTAGTGGGGGTACCTGGCTGGTTTCTATGCTGCTGGCTCTGGGGGAACCCCCACTGGCTGCCGTGGGTACCACGACCCAGCAAAACAGGATGAGTCACTATGCAAACCAGTGGCCAGACACCCCCCATGGAGAGGAACAAAGGAAGGTGGAATGCTGCCTTGGCTGGGGGGCAGGGCTGGAAGTGAGTGAGTTGGTTGCTGGCTGTCGGAGGGCATGGAGGAGAGCCTAGGGGAAGGGGCTGGAGTTTAGGGGCCCAGTCTCCCCCATCTCAAGGGGGCCTGAGGCATCCTAGCCCAGTTCCTGTAACCAGATTACATCTGTGCTGCGCTGTGCTGGAGGAGCAATAAACCACCCTCAATTCCACTGGCTGGTGCAGTCTGTTTGTGCCATTTCGGGGTGCAGGAGACGGGGAACCCCCAACGCGCCGTCACACTGGTGTCAGGAGCGGGATGCACTGCACCCCGTGGATGGAGCTTCCAGCGGCAAGCGACAAGGCGCAGTAGAAGCAAGAGCCCTGGAGCCAGGCGTGCTGGAGACAGAGCGAAGCGGTTCCTGGGAATCGTGGGGCGCTGCAGCACTAGACTGGTGAGTCTGCACCGAGGGGCCCAGCGGGCAGATGGCCTACGCCCAACTCTTGAAGGCAGAGCTGGTGGGGCTGTGCAGAGAGAGGGGCTTGCCTGTGCAGAAAGCAACCAAGGCCCAGCTGATTGCTCAGCTAGAAGAGAACGACCAGCCACAGGGCCAGGATCTTGTCCCCAGGGGAAGCAGCCAGACCCCCCCTGAGAGTGTGTCAGGCTCAGAGAGGGGGAGGAGCGCTGGAACCCACAGGAGAGATGAGACAGCTTCCCCCAGGAGGCCTGCAAGCTGCAGCCCATCTAGGGCAGGGGCCAGCCAAGCAGAGCTGCGGCGGCTGGAGATCCAGCTGCGGATCAAGGAATTGGAAGTAGAGGACCGAGAGAGGGATCGCCAAGATCGAGAGAGGCAGCGGCAGCATGAGCTGGCCATGGCAGAGCGGAGAACCGGCGGGGCACCGGCTGCGCCAAGTGCGGATGGGCCCCAGGGTCCCAGGACTGCCAGATGCTTGGAGAGGCTCGTGGTGGCCCAATTGAAGGACGTGGGCGACATAGACGGGTTCCTCAGTGCCTTTGAGAGGGCCTGTGGACTGCAACGGGTCCCCCCAGCTGACTGGCTGCAGGAGCTCATCCCCGCACTGAGCCAGGAGGCGGCCGGAGTGCTCAGTCAGCTGGAGGACCTACAGCCAGGGGATTACAACCGAGTCAAGGAGGCCCTGCTGCACAAGTTCGGGCTGACCCCCGAGATGTACAGGAAGAAGTTCCGGGGGGTACAGAAAGGGCCACGGGAGACCTATGTGGACCTGGCCTCCCGCCTGGCGCAATACTGCCGCAAGTGGGTGTCTGGAGTCGGAGCCCAGACCGCAGAGGAGCTGCTCAAGCTGGTCATGATGGAGCAGTTCTATGAAGCGTGCCCACCCAAACTGAGGCTGTGGCTCAAGGACCGGAGACCAGAGAACCCCCAGGAGGCCGGGAGACTGGCGGATGAGTTCACGGAGAGCCGGTCCGGGTGTGAACGGGAGTCCCGGAGAGAGAGGGAACCGCGCAGAGACCGGATCTCGGCTGAGCGACGGAGGGAGTCAACTACGGGGCGAGACCAAGGAACAGGTCGTCTGCGCCCCAGAGAACCAGCCAGGGCCTGGACAGAGACAGCCCAAAGCCTAACTTGCCATCGCTGTGGGCAAAAAGGCCACAAGAGGGCTCAGTGCACCAGGTCCCAGGACCGGGGACTTTCCAGGGTTAACTGGCTGGGGCGGGAGGAAGGGCAGGCTGCCCCAGAGGCAGGGGCTGGCAGGCAAACCTCAGCTCAGAGAGAGGGGAAGGATGCTCAGTGCACCTCCCCTGGGAGGTCTGATTCTCAGGAGGCGGATTTCTCCGTGTACCGGGTGGGGGCAGGACGGCCCCTGCGGAGCGAGTGCCTCATACCCCTGGAGGTGGATGGTAGGAAGGTGACGGGCTTCTGGGACACGGGGGCGGAGGTGACTCTGGCCCGATCCGACATAGTGGCCCCGGAGCGGATACTACCCCACGCGCAGCTGACCCTGAAGGGCATAGACGGGTCCCCGTTTAAGGTGCCTGTAGCCAGGGTGCATCTGAAATGGGGGGCGAAGGAAGGCCTCAAGGAAGTGGGGGTGCACCCGCACTTGCCCACCGAGGTGCTGATGGGGAATGACCTAGAGGAGTGGCCCCATGAATCCCAGCGGGCTCTAGTCACTACCTGGAGCCAGAGCCAGCGGGGGGCTGACAACGTGGGTCCAGGGAAGGACTCCTGGCAGCGTCCTCAGGGTCCCATCCCAGTGGACACGGGGTCCAGCCAGGCTGGGACTCCGGACCTAGGCAAAGGTGGGGAACAGGTCCCGATCCCTGCCTCAGCAGCTGAATTCCAGGCTGAGGTGCAGGCAGACCCCTCCTTGCAGAGGCTGAGGGACCAGGCTGGCCTCCGTGCAGCTCAGCCCCGGGGGAGAGGTGGCCAGGAGAGATTCCTGCGGGAGCGTGGGCTCCTGTTCCGTGAGTGGCTCCCCCCCAGGAAGGCGAGGGCATGGGGGGTCCAGCGGCAGCTGGTCGTCCCCCGAAAGTATCGCCTCAAGCTGCTGTATTTGGCCCACGACGTCCCCGTTGGGGGCCACCGGGGGATCCGGAGCACCCGGCTGAAGCTGCTCCAGCACTTCTATTGGCCGGGAATCTTTACAGCCGTGCAGCGGTACTGCCGGTCCTGTGACTCCTGCCAGAGGGGCGGGAAGGCCCAAGACAGTAGGAAAGCGGCTTGGGGGTCTCTACCCCAGATAGAGGACCCTCTGGGCTTGCTGAGAGAGTTATGGGAGGGGAAGACCTCCCTGGATGGAGCATCGGGGGTGGAAGCTGCCCTGGCTGTCCAGAGAAGGCTCGCTGGGATCATGGCCCCAGCCCGAGAGACCCTGGCCAGAGATCAAGGCCAGTGGAAGGGTGGGTGTGACCCCGAGGACAGGCCTGTGCCAGTCGCCCTGGAGCGGGGCGGCGAGTGGACAGAGGGAAGCCAATTCATGTGGGGCCTCGCCACGGCCGGCCCGAGTCAAGGGGAGCACCCATGTCCCCAGGGCGGGTTCCCACGCAGAGGACCCGAACTTCCCTAGGTCACGAGCGGAGTGACCCTGCTCAGTTCGCTCTCGGAGGGGGGAGAACTGTGACGTAGTGGGGGTACCTGGCTGGTTTCTATGCTGCTGGCTCTGGGGGAACCCCCACTGGCTGCCGTGGGTACCACGACCCAGCAAAACAGGATGAGTCACTATGCAAACCAGTGGCCAGACACCCCCCATGGAGAGGAACAAAGGAAGGTGGAATGCTGCCTTGGCTGGGGGGCAGGGCTGGAAGTGAGTGAGTTGGTTGCTGGCTGTCGGAGGGCATGGAGGAGAGCCTAGGGGAAGGGGCTGGAGTTTAGGGGCCCAGTCTCCCCCATCTCAAGGGGGCCTGAGGCATCCTAGCCCAGTTCCTGTAACCAGATTACATCTGTGCTGCGCTGTGCTGGAGGAGCAATAAACCACCCTCAATTCCACTGGCTGGTGCAGTCTGTTTGTGCCATTTCGGGGTGCAGGAGACGGGGAACCCCCAACGCGCCGTCACAACCTGCACTACAAGCCTTTATTTCTAAATGATGTCGAGCTGGAGGACTTCTTACTCTGACTCATGGTAACCCTCATTTCATGAGGGGTAAGTGAAGTCAAAGCAAGAGTGTTTTTCCTTCGACTTCCTGCTGTGTAAACAGCTCCAAAATTTGAGTTAGACTATTTCGACTTAAGCTACACAACTTACGTAGCTGAAGTTGCATAGCTTAATTCGACTTTAGCCCTACTGTGTAGTCGTACTCTTTGAGTCTGTTTTAATAAAGGTAAAAGTCTGACTTGATTACAGTTAATAAATGCGTACATGGGGAAACAAATATTTAAATCTTCTTACAAATGTTTCTGAAAGTTTGTTTGTTTGTCCCAAAAGATTTCCAAAATGGTAAGAGTTATAAACACCAAATTTTGCTACTGATTTCCTAACTTAAATAACTGGATTGGTTATATCTCAAAATCAGTTCCGCCAGGTCCCCCAGAGCCCCAATTGGGCCCACTGATAATTCCACCAGATCTCCAAAATGGAAGATCTCCAAAACAGTAAGAACTAGAAAAACTAAATTTTGCATGGATACTACTGATTTCCTAACTTAAATAACTGGATTGGTTATACCTCAAAATCGGTTCCCCCGGTTCCCTCAGAGCCCTAATTGGACCCACTGGTAATTCCAAAAGATCTCAGAAATGGTAAGCGCTAGAAACACCACATTTTGCATGGATATTCCTGATTTCCTAACTTCAATAACTGGATTGCTTATAACTCTAAATCGGTTCCCCTTAGAGCCCCAATTGTGCCCACTGATCATTCTCTTTTGGTAGAGCCTGATCATAGGCATTTGCTGGACTCTTCTGTTAAGCGTGTCACATAAACTGCAACTACGAGATCCTAGAGGATAAAGCATGTGGGCACCTGCAGCACCATCAAGGGAAAGCCCATGGGGGAGAGGCTGCAGTGGGGCAGAGAATCCTCAACCTCCCCTATACTGGGGCACCAGCAGGTCTCCAGGACAGACCCAAACGTGGCTGATGCTGGCTGGGGTCTAGCCTCGCTATTTGTGTCTGGGAGAAGCCTCCAGCTATCACAGCCACTCAACATCTTCATGCAGCCGGGCTCCGACTGAACCCCTTCTGGAAATTAAACTTGCTTCCCTCCCTCCACACCGAAATGAGCCATCCCACCATTTGCCTCCTTTGGGCTGCATGCGTTCTCCTTGCAGGGCTGTGTGCATTATCAGCAAGTACCATGGCCATTATGCACTTTGCAGGATTCAGCTCACAGTACAAAGAGGAGGTGGGTAGGAGGACAAGGTTTTGAGCACCGTGTAGTCTGAGGAGGACACTAAGAACAGCCTATTCTCATTAGAACAGGTACGATCAGGTGCTGCATGTTCTGATCATCTAGATATCACTCATTGTACCTGTTCTGATGATCTTTCGCTTTGTCTGATCAATGCAACTGGTCCAGCTGCTGCTAGGAAGTCCAGTCAGGTTGCCCCATGGAGCATGCACCGAAGGCACTCATGGAGTGGCTACTTGGGGAGCAGTGATTTGCTGCTGCTTCAGGGCCCAGGAGACATCCCCTCCATTTCTCAGGGCTTCTGGCAAGGAAGCTGCAGGTTTTGGTTTAAATAGAGTCTTTAAGGGAAGATGGGCCTTCCTGATTTGTGGGGATTGAGAAAAGAGACCCTATGGGATTTGTCGTTTTGTAAGCACATCCCTAGCTATGTTAATTTCTTAAAGTAATATATCAAAGAAAAGTATTTCCAATAAAATATGCTGTGTTAATGTAATTGACGTAGTTCATTCATCACACCTTTTACTATATTTTCCCTGGGCGATGCCGGATATTTCTGCTAGTATTTAATAATGGGCAATGAAATATGTAAAATGATCCAAGGGCTAGAAGATGAAACTAGACACATTCAGACTGAAAATAAAAATGTACACCTTAACAGTGGGAGTAATTAACCATCGAAACAACTGCCAAAGGCTCAGGGTGGATTCGCCATCACTGAATATTTTAAAATTATCTTTGGATGTTTTTATAAAAGATCTGTTCTAGGAACTATTGCAGAGACATTTTCTGGCCATTGTTATACAGGAGATCAGACTAGATTATCATAATCAGTCCTTCTAGCATTGAAATCTGAATTTAAGACAAGGGTGGGGAACCTCCAACATGCTGGCTGCACGTGGTTGGTCAAGGTTAGCCATTAGCATGTTGCCAGATGCTTTGCTTACCTGAACCTCCACAGGTACAGTGTCCCACAGCTTCTAGTGGCCATGGTTCACAAATCCCGGTCAATGGAGTTAAGGGAAGCAGTGGCCCATCCATGCCACTTCCCGCAGCTTCCATTGGCCTGGAATGGCAAATTGAAGCCACTGAAAGCAGCAAGCGGTTGTGCCAGAAGATGCTCAGGTCAACTGAGCACCTGGCAAATCACCAGTGGCTAACCATGATTAACTGTATGCAGCTGGCACGTCAGAGGTTCTCTACCCCTGGTTTAAGGAATAGGCTGTGATGTCATATCTTGGAAAATTCTGCCTTATTAGATGAGGTGCTTCCCACCTGTCACCGAAAGGTATTCTGTCATAGCTTTCTCATCCTTCTGAGTCGATACTGGCAGGGTCTCTTTAAGACTTTTACATGTTATAGGCTAGATTGTGACTTATTGAAATGCTTGTGCAGAAGTGCAGGACATTCTTATTCCCTCTTACATCTCTTCATAGCTAGCACTCAAAAGTTATCAGGAATATTTTAGTGTGAATGCCATTTGTAGTTGCTAAGTGTATGTTTTACACAGAACCAGAGGGAATGTCAGGGCTCTAGTTTTCAGTGCCCTTTCTCTTTTGAGTTTAGAACTTTTCTGAGAGGTCAGAAGGACATTACTCTGGTGAGCAGGATGTAGCTGCAACAGAGTGGAAAACTCCTGGAAAAAACCACACCAGCTCTGGACTCTTGTCTATTTGATCCTATACTCTAAGGCTGCATCTAGACTGGCAAGATTTTGCGCAAAAGCAGGTGCTTTTGAGCAAAATCTTGCCTCCTGTCTAGACTGGCCGCGAGTATTTGTGCAAGAACACTGACTTTGTACTGTACAAAATCAGTGGTTCTTGAGCAAATACTCCGACGCTCTTGCTCAGGGATAAGCCCTCTTGCGCAAGTATTCTTGCACAAGAGGGCCAGTGTAGACAGACAAGTTAATGTCTTGCACAAGAAAGCCTGATGGCTAAAATGGCCATCGAAGCTTTCTTGCGCAAGAGAGCGTCTACACTGGGCATGGATGCTTTTGAGCAAAAGCACATGCCAGTATAGACGCTCTCTTGCACAAATACTTTTAACGGAAAAACTTTTCTGTTAAAAGTATTTGCGCAAAATCATGCCAGTCTAGACTCAGCCTATATGTACTTGGTCTTGGCATGCTAGGATAAGCTTCCCCTCCAACCTCCCTCCAGGGAAATAAGTGACATACAGAGGGGCCTGGAGAGGACAGAGACTTGGTTTGCTCCCCTATTAAACCAACCAGATCAGGCATACAGCAAATTACTTCACCTTACATCGCCCATACCAAAATAAGGGAGGTAATATATTTGCCTTGGATGGGTGTCTTGAAAGTACAATTCTTCACATGGCTACTGCTGTAGTGGTGAAATTTACATACCGTCTCCTACTCAGTGCTATATATAAAGGCACAATTCAGCCTTAATGTAACTGTGCCTTTGTTATTGAAAGGTTGTGGATTTTTCCTAACAAAATGTTTTTGATTGCAACTTGCTCTTGTTTTCTGTTCTTATTGATGTTACTTTTATGGTTGTGTGAATGAATTCAAGTGAAAGGTGAGGGTGTACATCAACTCTTCACTTTAGCTTGCATTTGAGCAAGAACAGGCACTTTTATTAATAATGTGCACTCATGTAGAATGGTATGGCATGCAATACCTTCGATACTCCTGCTAATATGAATGGGTAAATTGATATATGAGAATACATCTTCTAAAGCATCATTGCTTTATACACTAAAATAATTTACTAAACATTACTATGAGAGAGAGAGAATTCTTTCAAACTTTTATCCAAAGATTCTCTTGACATGTGATAAGTCTGTGGAGGAGACTTTGTCTTAAATTTTGCTGTATTTGAAATATCTGGGCTGTAAACAGTTTATCCTCGAATGAGAGGTATCTAACTGACTGATACTCTTTACTCCCAGCATTCTGCCCAATCATGCTTTGTTAACATGCTGAAAAAACCATGCATTATGGGAAATGCATACTCATGAGTTACATTTCAGATCTGCTTAACAGCATGTAATGTTATTAAAGAAAGTGATTATATACTGTAAAACAAAATTAGTTAACTGCATTGAAAACTGAACATGTAATTGTTAAAGTAGTGTCCATATTCATTATAGGTAAATTGCATTTGATTCATAGAGGCAGGCAATACTTTCAAGTAAGCTCTCCAATATTGTATAATGGAGAAAATTAGCATTGGTATTCCATGAAATACCTCCAGTAAGCATGAATTTCTAAAAATACTGAATTCTATCACTCACTCACTGGTAAAAGTACAGAGAAGAGCGCAAAAAAAAAGTGTAGATGTACCCTTATATAGTTGTTGTCTAATTCATTTCAAGTAAAATATCTGGTGACATAATCCATAATCATGTATCAGCACACAATAGAATTAAGGTACTAAACACTTTAGATTCTGCAATCTTTACTCAGATGAAACTCATTTACTTCAAACGGAGTTTGACCGAAGTAGGGACTCTGGATGCTGAATACAGTAATGTATTTAAATATACTAGAATATGTTAGAAGGAGTGTTAATCTTAACTTTGAATTTCCTGTCAGTTTTTTCTTACAAATGTAATGCTATTTCAAGATAATGTTATGCATTCAATATTTTCTCCCATTCCTTTATATCTCTTTTTCTATAGTATGACATGCATGAAAGAAGACGTGTTAGACCACCACACACAAAAAAAGAATTTTTGATCCCTTACAACACAAATAACTTAAGCTCCCTCAGGAGCAAAAATTGCATTTAATTTTCTGCATAATTCTGCAAAGAAAATCATTATTTGTATAGCAATAATGAAGGTCATATTTCATCCCACTAAGTTTTTCTATAAGCACAATATTTCATAGTTATATCTTCTGTATGAGGCTACCTAATTTTCTTCTATGTGCTTTTAGAGTTTAGATTAGAAAAGGGATGTAGCCTCACTAGGTACAAGGAAAATTATAGGAAAATTGTTTCTGATGGTATTGGTATGCAGTAATTTCTGAAATGCTTATTACACTCAAACATGTTGTTTGTACATTACACATCTATCATGCAACATCAGTCACAGATTCTTGTTAACTTTTCTCCTTCAGGGTACCCAGGTCAAAGAGACAGTCACCACAGTGATAATTTAAGTATTTCAAAAGTGATTTATAAAAAAAGCCACATAGTATGATGCAGGTATCATTTAGCCTGTATTTAAATACATACCTCATATTCTTCTCGGTTACAAATTCCCATTTCCATAGTGCAAAACTATAGATGGCATTTAGCCTGTAACTTCTTGACAGTGTCCCTGTGAGCAATATAAGGATATAAGGCCTTCAGAACTGATTCTGTGTAATGACATTTCTGGGAAAATTCACCCAACAGTTTGTTCTATGTAGCTGGCTGTACCAGCTAGGCCTACTTTGTCCCCTTTAAAATATATTAATTATAAATTTAGCAAAAGAAATTCACATTGGCAGAGAATGTAAATGATGAGATTTTGAACCAGTCTCTCCCTAATGCATCTGTTAGTTCTGCAGCCTATCTGGCTCATCTACATTTCCAATTATTTAATTCCTTATATTTTCTACTTTATTCTCAGAATACGTTTGCTGTCAATGCATACTCTTCTCAGAATGTATGGTACCTATGACATACAATTTTCAAGTAAACTACTTTGTCTTTGTACTGTATCTATTTATTACTGTTATAATAATAGTTTCAGCTCTTAAAGCTGTTCTAATAAAATACAAAGGACCTACAGATGTGCTGGGTGCTTACCGAAGGCACACAGTGAGACTCTACACATTGCATTGTTTTTTCTACCAATATGAGGCTCATTGCAAGGTGAGGGCATAAACGATGGGCAAGATAGACAAGTTAAGATTATCTAGGAAAGATATAAAAGATATGGGTGTATGATTACATGTTCAGTAGATTCTGACTAGAAGACTGACAAATCAGTTTCTGGATGACATTCAAAGCATGAAGGCATGAGGGGGATGCCTGTGAGTTAAGAAAAATATATATATATAATTTATATATCATATATTTAGTAGCTGTAGCATTACTGACTCACGTCTGCAGGACGCTCCGAGTTCTCGGCTGAGTTCTGCGCCACTCAGCTGGGCTGCGCCGGGGGAGCAAAAGGTGCAAGCGGCCGTTTAGGCTCCGCTCTCCCTGTGCTGCATGAGGAGCGTGGAGCCCAAACAGCCGCTTGCACTGCTTGCCCCCACACAGGGAGTGTGGAGCCCAAACAGCTGTTTGGGCTCCACAGCCCCCCGAATGAAAGGCAGGAGGGGGAGGAGAAGAGAAAGGGAGAATGAGAGGCAGGAGGGAGAGAAGAGAAACAGAGACGGAGAGAGAGGGCAGGAGGTGGAAGAGAGCTTAGAGAGAGAGGGGAGAGGCAGGAGGAAGAGGAGGAGGAGGAGAGAGACGGACATGGAGGAGAGTCCTAAAAAATCCCGTTGTATAACGGGTTATTGGCTATATATATATATAAAGGGACTGGGGTAATTCGTTAAAGGAGAGGAAACTTGAAAGAAGACCATGTTTGATATGGAGGCAGGGGCTACCTGATGCTGAGCCTTGAAATCTAGGACAAGCAGATTGAATTTGTTCATACTCACATATGTAGCAATTCTAAAAAATCATTTCCACAATGTGCACAAATGTGGTCCTAGTAGAAAGAAGTCTACTAGGATTTGGATTGGTTGTTCTTATGTTCTTACAAACCTTCCCAGGAGGCTCTCTCTATATCGTATACCAAATGTTCATCAACTTCTAGTGGTGAACATTTGGTATATGGCTTGATTTCTAGTCGTTTCTTCTGGGAAAAGATGAAGCCCAATGCTGCTGACAGACTCAAAAGGTGATCATTGGCAATAGGAACTTATAAACAAACTGCAGATTCACAAATTCAGAATTGTATGTGGAAATGCTTCCCTGCTCAAGTAAAAGCATTGTGTGTGCTTGGTTTGGTGTTCCCTTGAACCATTTTTGACTGATGGTAGAGGGAATGTTTTTATTGTTCTTTTGCTTTTGTACATCCCTTTCAGCAGAGTGATGAGACTGATACAGTTTCACAAAAAATAATCAGCCTCTTTCATAGGTAATCTATAGCCTCTATTTAAAATTGAATCGATAGTTCTGTGTTAAACTACTGTGTTAAAAGGACCCAGGGGAAGCAAATTCAGCTTCTGTGATAGTAGAGTTTTCAGATCTAAAGGGTGGAAGACACCCTTTGTGAATCTTTTAAAGTGGGAGAATCTTAGGAGCAAGAATGAATAAAGTGATCACAACCTCAGTTACAAATAACACAAACAAGACTTTTTATGTTATGCTAACATGCACATATCTGCAACCCAAGAGAGCCCATGCGGTATTTATAGGCATGTACTCAAAGATGGTACAGAGTTTGGTGGATCTGTCAACTGGGGTTCATTGAAAGAGAGATGGTACCTGGTGGGAGGTCTTCCCACTCTAGCCATACCAGGGAATGTCTTTTTATGATCATGCCTAATACCTTATCCCTATGCATGAGGATTTCAATCTGCCTTTTCCTTCTCTGTATTTTTTCCACACACCATAAATTCTGAGGAGTCCAGCTTCTCATAAGTTGTTCTGTTAGTTCCCCTTATTCTTATTAACATTTATGCAAACATGTTGTTGTGGTAATGTGTGATAAGGAAAAAACTTTCCATAATATAATCAGCTGCCTGGTGGTATAAACTGGTGCATTTGGTTATATATTTCAGAACATCACCTGTTGGCAAATTCTTTACAGTAATCAGTCTTGAACTTTATTGGCAAAGGATTTTTCTGAGGTTACCTACTTATCTCAAGGCTCTTCAAGCCTAAGGTCTAGTATGGCCAAGCTGAAATTTTACAGGCCTTAGTCTGTTAGCCTTGCATTACAGTTAATATTACTTATATGTACAATGGTCATTTATCACTCCTAAATACTTGTTATTATTATATTCCTATAGTATTACAACTTAATTCTGTGATTCCAGATGCAATTACATATGAGTTCATCATGACAATAACACAACTAATTGACAGAATGAACTAAATGACTACAATAAGGACAAATGCAAAGTACTCCATTTAGGAAGTCTGGCAATGTATGCACCTCCCTCCCCATCCCATAAGGGGGAGCATAGTGGGTATGTGTTAAGTCTGTTGGATGTTCTCAGATCTCACAAACTCCAAGGTTCAAAGCCTAGGGCAACAGAAATAACCCCAGTGCCTAGGGTAGGAGAGCCAATCAGCCCAAGTCAATTAAAGAGGATCTTCAGTACAGGGAAGAATAGCCTAGCAGCCAAGGTCACAATAAAAGCTTTCAGTGCAGGGCAGTGTGACCTCACAGCAGGAGTGAATGTATCTTCCCGCACTATAGGACAACATAGCCTAACACTCAGTACCAGAGGGGCTACCAGTAGGTTGGCTGGTGGCCCTCATAGGGGAGCCTGAGCTCACCTCATTTCACTGGGCCCTGACACAGGATCCTGGCAGTTGCAGAGCAGTTTGCTGCTGGCTCAGCAGGGAGTCCCATCAAAATACATTGACCTCACCTGGGTGGAAGAAACCCCTCACTCATCCTTTCTGGGGTACTTTCTACTATGCTCTGTGGTGTGGAGTGCATGGTAGGACGTACCCCAGAGAGGATGAGGGGCTTATTTTGGGTCTTGGAGTCTCCAGTTTCTATAGGAATGTCAACCTGTAGTCGATTAAACCATTAACCAATAAGCCTAGGCTTATCAATTCATCCTATCGACTACATGCCCTTGCCCCCCTTGCTGTCTCTGATACTGAGGCTGAAGGGGGTGGGAGGTGGAGCCGGTGCCCAAGAGGAGCCAGCTTTTAAGTCAACTCATCATGAACACCGGATCCTGTGGAGCTGCTTTCTCTCTCCCCCACCCCGAAACTACTGTGCTGCTGCCTTTGATTGAGGGGCAGGCCGGAGCTGGTACACACGGGAAACTAGCTTTCAAGCTGGCTGCCTGTGAGTATTGGCTCCCACTAAGCTAATTTGGCACCTGTGTGTGTGGTGGTGCGGGGGGCGGGGAGGAGAGAGGAGGGAGGCAGGAGCTGATACCCATGGGGAGCCAGCTTTTAAGCCAGTTGTCTGTGAGTGCTGGCTCTGTGGAATTGCCTGCCCTCCCTCCCTTTGCTGCCTCCCACAGAGGTGGGTGTAGAAGGGTGTCAGTAGCCAGTGCTTGGGGGAAGCCATCCTAAAAGCCAGCTCCCCATTTCTTCCTGCCTCTCCCCCATGGAAGGCAGCGGCAGGTGGGGAGCACGGGAGGCTGCTGCAGACAGAGGTTGCTCTCTGGGATGCCAACACAGCATTTATCCTGAGGCCCCTGAGGACTGGAGCTGCTGCCGCCCCATGCTGTTGTCTCTATATCAAAACCAGCCTCTTTGAAAACCAGCTTCCTGCATAGACTGGCTCCCTCCTGCCACCCCCCACTGCTGCCTCCGATAGAGAGGCAGCAGTGCAGGATTTCCGGAGGCTCCCCAGGAGTGGGACTATTGAATTGTCATGTAACCACTAAAATTTGATGCAGTTACACAATTATTCAATTAATCAACATCTAACATCTCTAGTCCATGAAGCCTCTGAATCTCCAGGTTCCTCAGTGCAGGTTGCTCTCTGGTGCTTCATCTGATGTGCAGGCTTATTTTGGGTCTTGGAGTCTCCAGCTTCCATTAACAATGTCTGTGGCCAGTTATCAGCTGGAGCTTCCACTGCAGGTCCTTCCTCTCTGACATCAAGGGTGCCATTTTGGCAGGGGGGCCTGCAGCCACACATACCGAAATAGTCTATGCTTTTGTTCTTCCCCTCACTATCAGGGAGTGAGAGGGAAGCACACAGCTTGCATACATTCCTGTCAATCTTGGTTGGTGAGGGGAGCGGGCAGAACAGTGAGTGACTCACGCTGTCTACTTTCCCCGTGCTCCCTGATCATAAGGGAAGGGAAAAAGAGCAAGCAGCATCCTGGTATGTGCAACTGCACTCCTCTTTGAGCTCTCAAAATGGCCCCTTTGTCTGACATCCATTCCAGACTGAGCCGAGCTGCTTCCTTTTATACTGGCACAGCACTCTGAGCATGCCAAGTACAGTCCTGGGCATGGGACTTCCTCTACCCACAGTGTGGTGTTAACCCCTCCTGACCTAGTGTGGAGCATGCACATTCCATCACAGTAAGGAACAATTAGTTGCACACAAAAAATGGGAATGATTGACTAGGAAAGAACATTGTCAAAAGGGATCGGGGGCCACAAGCTAAATATGAGTCAACTGTTAACTTCATCCTGGCATGCATTAACAGGAGTGTTGTAGGCAAGACACAAGAAGTGATTCTTAAATTAAATTAAATTAAATTTTTAAATTAATGGAGATTGCCTATCTCCTAGAACTGGAAGGGACCCACTTTCCTATGCATATGTGATATTGCTCCCTTTCAACCACAGGCTGATGCAATATCAGGTCTGGAAGAGAGACTAGACAATTTGGCTATGTCTAGACTACATTCCTCTGTTGGCAGAGGTATATAAATGAAGCACTTCGATAGTGCAAATGAAACCAGGATTTAAATATCCTGTGCTTCGTTTGCATAATCACATAATGGCGCTTTTTCAAAAAAGCACTATTTTGAAATTGAAACTGCAGTCTAGATGCAGTTCTTTCGAAAACGGGGTGTTTTTTCGAAAGATCCTGTAAACCTCATTTCTTACAGGATCTTTTGAAAAAGCTCCCCGTTTTCGAAAGAACCACCTCTAGACTGCGGTTTCAATTTCTAAATAGCGCTTTTTCGAAAGAGCGCCATTACATGATTATGCAAATGAAAGGCGGAGTATTTAAATCCCGGCTTCATTTGCACTTTTGAAGTGCTTCATTTACATCCCTCTGCGGACAGAGGGATGTAGTCTAGACGTTGCCTTTGTGCTGTTCCTTCAGAACCAAAATGGTAAGATAATGAAATAATCTGAATACCATAATATGTGGTGTGATTGGCATGCAGTTTGTTCCCCACACCCAAAGTGTAGAATTATATAGATTGACAGATAAACTGTGACCATATCAATCATATTTATGTCTTTCTTCTCACAAATAGTATAAGCATTTGTCTACATGATGAACTTTATGTGATTAGAGATGTCCTCAAACATGATAAATTATATAGGGCCTGATTATGATGATGATACTCATGTTGAGTGATACTTTATTTTACAAGTAGTTAAGTTGAAATTAATGCTACTATTTCTAAAGTATAGTATTTCCTATATTGGAATATGGCCAATAATTTGCTATAAAAAAGAGTTTAAATAATATTCACAATGGAGGTAGGTGTGAAATCCCACTCCCTCATCACTAAAGGAAGAATCACAAAATATCTCCTTTCACCATCAACCAGTTGTTGTAAGGTAATTAATGAAGTGGTCATTTGCTTTTAGTGCCATGGTGGACAACCTGTAGCCTCTGGGCCACATATGGCTCATCACAGTATGCCAGTGGCAGGCTGCCAGACAGGTTGTTTACCTTGCATTCACAGGCACAGCTGTTGCCTTTCTGGCCAATGGGAACTGTGGTAAGCAGCACAGGCTGCAAGAAGAGTGAACTACAGCTAATAGGAGCTGTGGCAGCCATACCTGCAGACACAATGAAAACAATCTGTCTGACAGCACACCAGCAGCTTACCCTGACAAGTCAGCATGGGTTTGTGAAGAACAAGTCATGCCAAACTAATCTGATAGCTTTCTTTGATAGGATAACGAGCCTTGCGGATAAGGGAGAAGCTGTGGATGTCATATACCTAGACTTTAGTAAGGCATTTGATACGGTCTCGCATGATATTCTTATTGATAAACTAGGCAAATATAACTTAGATAGGGCCACGATAAGGTGGGTGCATAATTGGCTGGATAACCGTAATCAGAGAGTTGTTGTTAACGGTGCTAAATCCTGCTGGAAAGGGATAGCAAGTGGAGTTCCGCAAGGGTCTGTTTTGGGACCCGTACTGTTCAATATCTTCATCAATGATGTAGATATTGGGATAGAGAGTACGCTTATTAAGTTTGCAGATGATACCAAACTGGGTGGGGTTGCAACTTCTTTGGAGGATAGGGACATAATTCAAAATGACCTTAGCAAGTTAGAGAAATGGTCAGAGGTAAACAGGATGAGGTTTAATAAAGAGAAATGCAAAGTGCTCCACTTAGGAAGGCACAATCAGTTCCATACATACAAGATGGGAAGCGACTGTCTAGGAAGGAGCATGGTGGAAAGGGATCTAGGGGTCATAGTGGACCACAAGTTGAATATGAGTCAACAGTGTGATGCTGTTGCAAAAAAAGCAAATATGATTCTAGGTTGTATCAACAGGTGTGTTGTAAGCAAAATTCGTGAAGTCATTCTTCCGCTCTACTCTGCACTAGTTAGGCCTCAGCTGGAGTACTGTGTCCAGTTTTGGGCGCCACATTTCAAGAAAGATGTGGAGAAATTAGAAAGGGTACAGAGAAGAGCTACAAGAATGATTAAAGGTCTGGAGAACATGACCTATGAAGCCAGGCTTCATGAACTGGGCTTGTTTAGTTTGGAAAAAAGAAGATTAAGGGGGGACATGATAGCGGTTTTCAAATATCTAAAAGGGTGTCACAAGGAGGAAGGAGAAAATTTGTTCCTCTTGGTTTCTGAGGACAGGACAAGGAGTAATGGGCTTAAAGTGCAGCAAGGGAGGTTTAGATTGGTCATTAGGAAAAAATTCCTAACTGTCAGGGTGGTCAAATATTGGAATAAATTGCCAAGGGAGGTGGTGGAATCTCCCTCTCTGGAGATATTTAAGAACAGGTTAGATAGACATCTGTCAGGGATGGTGTAGACGGAGCTTGGTCCTGCCTTGAGGGGGCGGGGGGGGCTGGACTCGATGACCTCTCGAGGTCCCTTCCAGTCCTATGATTCTATGATTCTATGTGTGGTCGATGGGCCACAGATAACCCGCCACAGTTTTAGAGTGATAGAGAGAAGCTTATACCGCATGGAAAGGCTGTAGCAATGTAGTTTTTCACAGATACTGAAGAAAAGGAAATGGCTAAACAAAACTTATTTCTGTGTACCAGAGGCTCTCAACATGGATTAGTAACAGTAAGTGCTTGATTATTTTGTTCTGTGTGAAGCAATTTCCCCAGCAAAGTAACTTTACTTTCAGAGATAATGAACAACACAGAGCATTCAACTTTCATAAAAGAAAATGTCTTTACCTTTACTACAGTCTCTTTCAGTGTTTTTTTTTTGAGTCACAGGATGAGGCAGTAGACTGCTACCAACTGTGAGCCACCTAATTTTAAGCTTCAGTTTGTGATACAGCCACAATAGTTTTAAAGTACTGTATTTTCTAGTGGCTTGGAGAAGTACTTAATTCTGAATCAATATTTTCTCTTTTCAGACACCATAATATTTCTCATTCTACTCTAGTCATACACTTGAATGGTGGAAGCTCTCTATTATTCCTCAAATACTTCAAGCTCAAATGCTGTCAAGTTTCTCTGCTCATTACATGATGATAGTCTAAAAAAAATGGCCATAAGAATTCTTTGTTACATAAAAACCAAGACAAATAATGAATATGAGACAAGCATTTTGTGCACACTAATGGAGAATATTACATACTCTTTTTTAAAGGATCTGTGGTTTATTTACTTTCTATCTTCCATTAGACTCACACCAATAAGATCAAGCCTACTTTGTTTTGCTTGCTATTGCATAAAGATTCTAGCTTATATATAGGACATATTAAATTAAGACATAACGGATGAATTAGTACATCACCCTAAGTAACCTGAGAGATATTTTAATGAAAGAAAACTATTTTGATTTTTTTTAACACTACAGACACATAAATGTTTGGAACACACTCTACATATCACCTTTAATTTAGAATCTCTTTACAAATTATTATACATATGTATTACACTTTGGAACTATTTTTCTTTTTAAACAATATTGGTACAAAATGCCCAATGGCACAGATCACTGTGAATGCGGAGATAACCTTGATGACGTAACCCTAACAACCAAAGAGTCTTCTTAACAGATGCACCTGGAGAATGCCCTAGGCATATAAACTTAAGAGGAACTTAGAAGCAAACATCAAAATCCCTGAAATGTAAATTTCAGGGATTCACTGCCTCTTTTTGCAATACGAGAAAATAATTGCCCCAAAATAAACATCATTTCATTTACTGTGTTTCAGACAATATATGGTATCACGATCTGAGAAACTATTTTTCATCTTGGGCAATATTTTGATCATATTATTTTATATACATTTTAAATTGCTTTGCTAATATTGTTTATATTCCTCTATCATACAAGAATCTCGAACATAAGAATCCTATTTTCATTCAGGTCTCTCTGATTATGAATGAAAGTGAGGGCGGGAAAGAAAATAAATACCATATATAATGTCAAGGAATAAGCTTCTGAAGGTCCATCTCTGTGAATATTCATTAGGGTTGTGACAAACTTGCTATTTGGGATTCTCATATGTTTCAGGAACTCTTTTAGTGTCAGTTTTAGCTTGGTTGATTTAAATCTGTGGTCCCCAATGCGGTACCCGCGGGCACCATGGCACCCGCCAGGGCATTTGTATGCACCCGCCGACAACCCGGGCTGGCCCCGTCCCCCGGCACGTGGCGCACTGGAGGCGCCGGCCCCAGGCGCGCAACACTCACCAGCCCCAGGGCATGCGGGCGCGCGGCACCGGTGCCGGCCCCAGGCGCACAGCTCGGGCGGCGGCGCCAGCCCCGGGCCCACAGCACAAGGGGCTCAGGCGGCCCCAGCCCTGGTGTGCCCCAGGACGCGCGGCCCCGTCCCTGGGCGCACGGCGCGTGAGTGGCCCCGCCCCTGGGCGCCCGGGAGCCCATAAAGGTTGGGGACCACTGATTTAAATCTTCTTAAAATCTGCCCAGAAGACCTGCCATGTGACCATGTTTTTTTTTTCTGAAAAAGAAGCCCCTTGGTTTTAAACTATTTGAGCCTCTAAAGAGACAGCAGTAATTTTGGCTTCAGTTTTGTACAAAAGATTCACAGATTCCAAGCAGTTTTTTACAAACTTTGGCAAATATGTATTTTTTTCCAACTCAGCGAGAAACCAACTGAGTTTGGAATGGATTCAAGTTTTATTGTAAATTTGCATAGCTTTAATCTTCTTGAGTTTAACAATTATAGTGAAGTGAAAAGGCCCAATGATGAAAATTATGTAAAGAAGACATGACAGCATGTGATTTATAATTAGCAGACGTTTTAGGAAGCTAAGATATATGGAAGACACTATTCAAAACAATTAACCAGTTAAACATCTACAGGTTGAACCTCTATGGTCTGGAACTCTCTGGTCTGTCAACTCTCTGGTTGTAGGACTAGAGAGCCACAGCAGCAGAAGTTGCTGGCGGCTCAGAGTGGAGCCAGCCAGAGGGGGCAGCAGAATCGTACAGCCCACTGAGCACCAGAGCCTGCAGCTGGCGAGGCAGGGAAGCTGGGGGCGGGACGCATGGAGCTCATGGGGCAGCGGGACAGCTGGGAGCTCCAGCAGGGCAGTGGAGCTGCTGGAATGTCGGCAGTGCCACCGGAGTTCCACTGGGGTTGCCACAGGGAGGGCAAGGCCTCCAGGAACTCCAGTGGGGCTGTCAGCCCGCAAGGCCAGGAGCTTGGCAAGGCTGCCTCAGCTTGTGGGATTGGGTGTTTCAGCTGGGCTGCTGCAGCTTGCAGGGCTGAGAGGGAGGTGCACCTCCAATCTGCCCTGGTCCAGCAAACTCCTTTGTCCAGGACCGGTCAGGTACTGAGGGTGCTGGACCAGGGAGGTTTAACCTACATTAAAGTTTATCCAGAGATGACACCTAGAACTGTACAGATGTGTTAGTATGTGGGAGCTGGATAAAGTTCACTAGATGGAGTGGAAGTTTATCAGGAAACATAGGGTCAAAACACAGACTTGCACAGTCAGGAGCTATGAACAAGTATCCAATTATCCCTTGCTGTGTTTAGAAAAGGTTCCTTTTCCAATTTGTTCAGTTTACAGTCTCAGAAGTATCCACTCAATGATGTGGGTTGATTTTTTTTTTTTTTTTGGTAGCTATTACTAGCGGAAGTTTCTTTGTATTCAAACTGAGTGCAGCTTTATTTAAGCAGACGTGTCATTGGTTGTCACCTTTTGATGGTTTACAAGAGACTGTTTAAAAAGACAAGTGAACACAGGAGTGGATTGACTGTACAATGATATGAAAGAATTTTTTAGTTCAAATGGTGATTTCACATCAAAGTAGCTAAGGGTATTTGCTTTGAAAGCATAGGTAGGCTGAGCTGTACAATTATTTTCACATACCATTTTTTTCTCTTACTTTTGTAAGTTTGTGGTTTATCAATGACAACAAACAGAAGTTAATTTGTTACAACAAACATGATGCCGTTACCAACGTGTGTGTGTGTGTACAGTGAACTATACATGTTAATTGTTTATTTGTGCAACCTGAATGTAGTAGCTTATTTGCATATTGAAGAGGTGACCAGCCTGAGAACAAAGTTTTATTCCAGAATTTGTGCAAAGGTACTTACAAAATAGCTAAGACTACGTCTATACTGCCCCCTTCTTGCACAAAAGCCTATGCAAATGAAGCACAGATTAGCATATTGCCATGCTTCATTTGAATAATTATTTAGGTGATGTTTTTGTGCAGAGACTTTTGAGCAAAAAGGAGCTGTGTAGACGGCTCCTTTTTGTGCAAAACCCCCCTCTTGTGCAAGAACTGTTCTTCCGCATTTTTCAGGAAGAATGGCTCTTGTGCAAGAGGGGAGTTTTGCGGAAAAAGGAACTGTCTACACAGCTCTTTTCTGCGCAAAAGCCTCTTGAACAAAAACGGCCCCTAATTAACTATGCAAATGAAGTGCAGAAATATGCTAATCCACGCTTCATTTGCACAAGAAGGATGCAGTATAGACGTAGCCCAAGTGTGATTTTTGCTCTTTTGGCAGCCTATAAATCTGCAACTTTTGCTGTTGTACTATTATTACCTACTATTATTACTTGATAGTTCCTTTTAAATATACATATAAAAATCTAGTCCTCTTTGTCTCAATATTGTAGAGATCTTGAGATTGAAATATTTTCTCCTGTTTCTTTCATGCATTATTTCAAATTACACATCCAATAGGAAAATACCACATCAGTTTTTTATTCATTTCTAGGATGTAAATTTACAATATATTGAACATTACAGTGCAGCACCTCAAATAATCACTTGTTTTAGGTTACCTTTTTAGTTTGCTTCAGTTGCATTCGAGTTACTAAAAATTCTGTAAATCTTTTCTTCAGTATACATGGAGTGCATGTATTTTATGAGCAATATAAAACTGTATAATGTTCCTTCCATTTTGTACCTGTGACACTTATATTCAGTGGAATTAGTCAGTTCAAAATGCATGTAACTTAATATTAATTGCCTCTGTTTTATAGTTACATACAGTACATAAAACCATTGATGGTAAAAACAATGCGGTTACATACCAGATGTCTATTCAGGTGTGATGATGCAGTTATAGTCAACATAAGTTTTTTTGTAATGCTTGATATCTCAATAAAGAAGTTATATTAAACTTGAAATATCTAGCACATTAGCAATCAGCATCAGGTTCCAGGAATGAATAGTGTGCAACAAAGTGGAAAATGGAGTAACTTAGGCCCCCTACAGAGCTTAAATTTACAGGAAACATTAAAGAACACTAGGAAGATTTTAAACTGAGTTTTGACTCGTCTATGGCATCAATTGGAGCAGAAGTACACTGTAATACTACCAGCTCCTTTGGATGTATATCATATTTTCACATGAACTACAGGTGGAAAAAGCTAGAAATAAATCAGTTATTGAAATACATGTGTTGCACTGTACTTCTAGAAAAGAAACAGATGTTTCTTGTGCCAGTATAAAATTCAAAAGGATGATACAAATATCAAAGAATGGGTAATTAAAAGTAGATTAAACAGTACAGTCTTCTCATTTCAGTATGTATTATGACTGGCATAAGAGAGCAAACAACAGTACTACACATTGTAGTACATGAAACAGGCAAAACTGAAACCATCTGGAGCTGCAGTGATCTGTTGGGCCTTTGAAAAGGCGCAACACAGACACAAGACAAGATTGTAACTTTATGCCGCTGTTGGAGTACTGAGGGCTGGGGATCTGAAGATGGCCTGATGTTAGCAGTCACTTCCAAAGATGTTGTGACTAAGGGTATGTCTACACTGCAGAAAACTCCCATTTTTCCAAAAAAAAATTCACTTACGTCTACACTGCAATCACGTTCTTTCAAAAAAAATTTGAAAGAACAGAGGGGTTTTTCCAACATTGGTAAACCTCTTTCTATGAGGAAGATGCCTTTTTCCAAAAGAACTATTTTGGAAAAAGGCATCTGTGGATGGGGAAGAGGAAAGAGGAAAAAACACAGGTGCTTTGGTGGCCACTCTGTAATCACAGCTTAAATGCGAGATAGCGTCCATACTGAATGGACGCTATCTTTCAAAAAAACAGATCGCTTTTTCGATGCGGTTGATGGTGTGATTGACAGTACGGATCTTTCCAGAAGATCTCTTCTGGAAAAGCTTCTTCCGAAAGAATCCTGCTGTCTAGACATAGCCTGAGGGAGCACCAGATTTTGTGAAGCAAGGGGCTTAGCAGTCTCTGTTACCTCTTTTAAAAGAAACAACACATATTTTGTCATCTATCAATGCAGAAAGAAATAGGGACAAAGTTGCATCCTTGTCCCACACCTTCCAGTTTTCTTTAAGGCATGTCACTCATGGTTGCCAGCCTCTACCTTTCTTTTGCATCAAGAACACGAGCCCATTTTTTCATGCATGTCTGTGCAAGGCTGGGCAAAAACATCTAATCCACAATATCTACTGTAATATCCAATTACCTAAAACTTCCTGGCAGTGTTCCCTGTAAACTGAGCATTTGGACAGCTGCCTGTGAGAGATTCAAATACCACCCAGCTGATTAGTAGTGCCTACTGCTGACAGCATATGTTTTTAGTTGTGGGGCACATCCATACATGTCTCAGTGCACATAAAAATATATTCCACGTAGAGATGGAAAAAATAGAGATAATATTGCTTCCTGGGTGTTGGGAGGGGCCTGGTTAAGGTCTGCATGATTCTTTAAAAATGCATAATACTATACTGATTTTATCATTTTATTATTATCTGTGTAACATTGTCAGTTTTACTTAATGGGATGTCAGTTTCCATGGGTCAGAAAAGCATTGTTTGCTTATGCCCATTAGGAGCTGCTAGGTAAATCTGAGCTTTTCATTAAAGTGTTTCCTTCACTTACACAGAAGATTTTGAGTCTGTACAATTTATAGCCACAAATTGTAAACTACGGGTATCAAACCAAACAAAAACAGGTAAAACACAATCCACATGTGACCAAAATTTGAACCAATAATAAAAGGGAAATGGAGCAATGATCCCGTTTTCCCACCAACCTTAGATTTAGGAAATCTTCTACTCCACAAATGAGACCTTCAAAGGCATCTATATGGCCTGCAAAGCTAAGGACAATAGGAACCTACTTATAGTAACAAAGGGCCATTGTCTTCTCTAGAGCAACTAATGTACTTGCTGCTTGGGATGATGTTAAACACCTGCACATGCATGGTTTTTCAGGACTTCGGCATTCTTATTAGCATGCTGACATCTGATCTTCTACTTTATATGGATGCCAAGTAGATTAGTCAGACCATCAGCAGACCAATAGTACACTCACCCAAATGTGCGCTGGATCAAATATTTTTGCCTAGGAAAAGGCATGACAAATGTCTGTTCTGAACACTGCCCTTGTCCAGGTGAAGCTTGTAGCCTTCCTCTCTTCTGCAACACAGGAATCATCTGATGAAGCTAGTTTGCATACAGAAATTTTGAATTCTTGCATTATCATCCCTTTCTAGGAAGAGACCAACTGTAAGATAAAGGTGCAGGAAGGCCAGTATAATCAAGTGATATTTAAAGCTCTCAGCGGAGGAGCAGTCTGCAACTTAAAAAAACTTTAAAAAATGAGTGGTCCTGTGGCACCTTAGAGACTAATAAAAATATAGAGAGTATCATGAGCTTTCATGGGCAGAAGTGGGTTGTGCCCATGAAAGCTCATGATTCTATATATTTTGTTTGTTAGTCTCTGGGGCTACATCTAAACTATACCCCTCCATCGGCAGAGAGATGTAAATTAGACATATCAAAAGTGCAAAAAAAGCTGGGATTTAAATATCCTGAGCTTCATTTGCATAATCATGTAATGGTGTGCTTTCGAAAAAGCACTATTTTGAAATTGAAACCGCAGTCTAGACGCGGTTCTTTCGAAAGATCCTCTAAGCCTCAAAAAATGAGATTTACAGGCTCTTTCGAAAAAGCGCCCTATTTTTGAAAGAACTGCGTCTAGACTGAGGTTTCAATTTCAAAATAGCGCTTTTTCAAAAGAGCGCCATTATGTGATTATGCAAATGAAGTGTGGGATATTTAAATCCCGGCTTCAATTGCAATTTCGAAGTGTCTAATTTACATCCTTCTGTCAAAAGAGGAATGTAATCTAGACACACCCTAAGGTGATACAGGACCACTCGTTGTTTTTAAAGTTTTTTTCAAAATGATATTTATAATCAGTGATACTAAATAGTAGGCTCTATTGAATCTCTGAGATTAATATAAATAAAAGTTGAACCTCCCAAATCAAGGACTCTCTGGTACAGCAACATCAATTATCCAGTAGGAGCCAAGCTGCATGGACACACGGCTTAAAATAATGTCTGAAAATCCCATTCATATGCCATGTCCTACATGTCTGCTCCCTCCCCCCACGTACACAAGTGGTCCTGACCAATCTTTTTCCTTGGCCCTCATCCAGCTACCCTATCCTCGTAAACTCTTGACTCGTCTAATACAAACATCCCCTAATTTTCCTCTCCCACAGCTTCCTGTGCTAGTATCACTTTCCTGCTCATCCAAACACTTTCCTGGGGCTGCTAAGAGGAATGAAAGTTCTATCTATCACTGCCCCTTGTGCTCTTGCACCCCACACTACTTTGCTGAAATGTTGCAGAAATGACATTCACTCTTAGGAGAAAAAGTAGAGTACTGAGCGGTATGGGTTCCAGTGGGTACAGCAATGTCAATATCTCATTGAAGTGGGCTGTGCCCATGAAAACTAATGATACCATCTACATGTTTTGTTAGTCTATAAAGTGCTACTAGATCATTTGATTGCTGTTTTTTTTTCAATAGACCATCTCATTCTTTGTATGGAGTCATGCCAGGGGCATGCTCAGATTGCAGTTGCTTTCTAGCAAGCAATGGTTGCTACAATAGCCCTATGAGAGCTGGCACAGCTGGAGACATAACTTAGAACTTGTGCAAGGCAACTCTAAGCTGCAACAGTAATGCATACCCAGACACAATTTAAATCGCTTATCTAGTTCTCTCTCTTTTTCCATATCAATTCAATTTCCTTGTTCTTCCCTGAACAAATTACCTCTACGCCCTCAACCTTTCTACTTCTCAAGTCACCTCCTTTGCTGTGCTTTGCCTCCTACTCTCAACAAACCATTAAGTTTCTTTCTTTCACCTCTCACTCTTGTCTCTGGGTGTTTCTGTATTCAACCCTTATGTCTGGAACCAATTCCCTTATCCCTCCCATCATGCCTTTACCTTCTCCTTCAAGTCTCTCTTTAGAATACATCTTACCCAAGAATCCACAATCTAATTCCTTCCCTTTGTCTTTATGTTCATCTGCATGCATGAGATGACAAAGGCTGTAACCATAAAGGCATAAAGAATTCTTTCAGAAAGAATGTAGAAAGAATAAAATATAACAAAACCTACTTGATCCTCAAGATTGTACATCAGCATCTTCAGCAACCATGCATTATAGCACTTTATCTCACTGGCCTCCTTGTTCCTTCTCCAAATTCTTCATCTGTTTTGACCAAAGTTAGATATTAAGCCCTTCTGGGGCAATTTATTTGTTTGAAAATATTATGTATATTTATTATGCCTCAGAAATAATACATCGGAATAACCAAGTAGAGTTTCAAAAAAGGAGGGGGGGAGGACTTTTATCCTGCTTTGTTTATTAATGGGGGGACTCCACTGAGCATTGATTATAAGCATGGTTGTACATTAGAAAACTGTAACTAGTCTGCCTGTAGCTTACAGATTCTAAGCTATAGCAGATTCCCATGGGAGTTACAGTAAAGAGTACTCTGAGCCTATAATGAATGTCAGTTGGTACTCATGTATTGAGAAGAATATAATAATGTTCTCATCCCAGAATCCAACTCAACAGAGGCAAAGGCACTCACATGAAGAGCAAAACATAACTTTAACAAACTTTATACAGTTAATAAAGAAAAGAAAGCTCCAACCCATATAAGGTAATAAACAAATAATGATAAATAATTAGAAAAATCTTAAAAATTATTCCTTGCCTAGCATATGCTCACAAACTTTCATACTCACCCCTTTCTTGGAATTCTGGTAGTAAGAGACAAAAAGACAAAGGACCATCCCAGTTTCTAGCAAGCCAAATGGACCCGATAGTCCACATCTCCAAAGCTTCTGATCGATATTTTAGTGCTATTATCTAACAGTGGGGGGCCTAGCTTGCTTCTGCATGTCGGTTCTTGCTTATATAGTATGGATATTCAGACAGACACCCAACCTCCTCTGTCCATTTTCCAATTCCTCACTTTCATAATACTGGGGTGCCTTTCCCTGGTTTCCTAGCATATCAATACCTATTAACTCATTCCCACATTGCTAAAGCAAGCTTGTGCTCAGACATTTGCCCACAATCCTATCCTAAAATACCCAAGCTAAATACCAGTTCAGCATTCCTGTGGTTGCCAAATTTCATTTTATGCCAGTTTTTATCTTAAGCAAGCTATTTCCAGTTTCCCAATATTTAGGGTGTCTGTTGATCTCTACCACTTTATCTGTGGTAGAGATCATAGACCTATGTAAGGCTTAGGTGGCCCTAAGGGCTACAACAGAAAAGAAATCCAGGACTGAAACAAGATAGTGAAACTTTACAATGTGAAAAGGAGCCACACTGCTCTCAGTATATTATGTGCTATTAGTTAGGCCCTCTGAAGTACTTGAGCCAGTCACATCTTGAGAAAGCTACCAGGGTAAGCTTTGGCCTCCAATGTAAGTCAGAGCAGGGGAATTATGGTAGCTTTTAACAACCTCTACTTCGCTCGTGGAGACCACTAACTGGAAACTGTCTTGAGCCTTTCTGCCTTCCAACCTGATTGGGCCCAAAATATTCTCTAAGCTGGAGGTAATGGCGGACACTTCTGTACAGGGAGCTACACTAGCCTTATCAGGGACATTCCCAGTTCCCAGAGTATTCCAAAGAGGATTTTGCTGAGATGAAAATCTGGCTTTGTAAATTGATAATATACTAGACATTAACTGTGAAAGCTAATGAGGAGACACCATAATATGTTACATAAAATAGAGCTGTTCTCTTACATATTTCTGGTAGACAGTGGTAATACCTACACCAAGGATGGGCTATAAGATGGTGCTTCTTCAGGTATAGTCCCTGTGGGCTGCTGGCACTATATTTCTCTGCTCCTCCACAAGTCTGGGCAACTACAGCTTGTGTTGGCTGTGGATCACTGGTCTGTACCACTTCCTACAGCTCCCATTGGCCCAGAACAGCAATCCACAGCCAACGGGAGCTGCATTTGCCCATACCTATGGAGGTACAGGCAAATATTGTAGTGATAACCTACCAGGGGCTAACCTGCCTGATGAGAACCTTCCTCAGATAGCCCCTGCTGCTAAAGGCTGAATTAAAAATAATGCATATGCTGCTGTTTTAAGCATGCATTTGTTAGAAACTAACACGTACAAAGATAAAATGTTGTTGTTAAAACCAATGACCAGCTGAAGAAATGTTAATGTATAGACCCAAAATACCCATTCAGCAGTGTTGTTACATTAAAACTATCCAAGAGTAAAGCTATGTTTATACAGCAGTGTTATTTCGGAATAACACATGTTATTCCAAAATAACATAGTCTGCGTCTACATAGCAAGCAATTATTTTGACATAGTATCAAAATAATGTCGAGCTGGAGGACTTATTACTCCACCTCCTGTAACCCTCATTGTATGAGGAGAAAGGGAAGTCGAAGGAAGAGTGCTCTATCTCTTTCCTAAGTGCTACATCTAACTTTCCTAAGTGATTTTTAACTTGTTCTTTGTGTATCCTTTAGAAGATAGGATACACAAAGAACAAGTTAAAAATCACTTAGGAAAGTTAGATGTCAGCAAGTCACCAGGTCCTGATGAAATGCATCCCAGGATACTCAAGGAGCTGATAGAGGAGGTATCTGAGCCTTTAGCTATGATCTTTGAAAAATCATGGCAGACGGGAGATTCCAGAAGACTGGAAAAGGGCAAATATTGTGCCCATCTATAAAAAGGGGAATAAGAACAACCCAGGAAACTACAGACCGGTCAGTTTAACGTCTGTCCCAGGGAAGATAATGGAGCAGGTAATTAAGGAAATCATATGCAAACACTTGGAAGGTAATAAAGTGATAGGGAATAGCCAGCATGGGTTTGTGAAGAACAAGTCATGCCAAACTAATCTGATAGCTTTCTTTGATAAGATAACGAGCCTTGTGGATAAGGGAGAAGCGGTGGATGTCATATACCTAGACTTTAGTAAGGCATTTGATATGGTCTCGCATGATATTCTTATTGATGAACTAGGCAAATATAACTTAGATAGGGCCACGATAAGGTGGGTGCATAATTGGCTGGATAACCATAGTCAGAGAGTTGTTGTTAACGGTTCTAAATCCTGCTGGAAAGAGATAGCAAGTGGAGTTCCGCAAGGGTCTGTTTTCGGACCCGTACTGTTCAATATCTTCATCAATGATGTAGATATTGGGATAGAGAGTACGCTTATTAAGTTTGCAGATGATACCAAACTGGGTGGGGTTGCAACTTCTTTGGAGGATAGGGACATAATTCAAAATGACCTTAGCAAGTTAGAGAAATGGTCAGAGGTAAACAGGATGAGGTTTAATAAAGAGAAATGCAAAGTGCTCCACTTAGGAAGGAACAATCAGTTCCATACATACAAGATGGGAAGCGACTGTCTAGGAAGGAGCATGGCGGAAAGGGATCTAGAGGTCATAGTGGACCACAAGTTGAATATGAGTCAACAGTGTGATGCTGTTGCAAAAAAAGCAAATATGATTCTAGGTTGTATCAACAGGTGTGTTGTAAGCAAAACTCGTGAAGTCATTTTGCCGCTCTACTCTGCACTAGTTAGGCCTCAGCTGGAGTACTGTGTCCAGTTCTGGGCGCCACATTTCAAGAAAGATGTGGAGAAATTGGAAAGGGTACAGAGAAGAGCAACAAGAATGATTAAAGGTTTAGAGAACATGACCTATGAAGCCAGGCTTCATGAACTGGGCTTGTTTAGTTTGGAAAAAAGAAGATTAAGGGGGGACATGATAGCGGTTTTCAAATATCTGAAAGGGTGTCACAAGGAGGAAGGAGAAAATTTGTTCCTCTTGGTTTCTGAGGACAGGACAAGGAGTAATGGGCTTAAAGTGCAACAGGGGAGGTTTAGATTGGACATTAGGAAAAAATTCCTAACTGTCAGGGTGGTCAAATATTGGAATAAATTGCCAAGGGAGGTGGTGGAATCTCCCTCTCTGGAGATATTTAAGAACAGGTTAGAGAGACATCTGTCAGGGATGGTGTAGACGGAGCTTGGTCCTGCCTTGAGGGGGGGGGGCTGGACTCGATGACCTCTCGAGGTCCCTTCCAGTCCTATGATTCTATGATTCTATCTCAGACTTCCTGCTGTGTAGACAGGGCCAAAAGCCAAATTAAGCTATTTTGATTTAAGCTACGTATTTGACGTAGCTCAAGTTGCGTAGCTTATTTCAGTTTTAGCCCCGCTGTGTAGTTGTGACGTAACTGATGTTTACATAACAGAGGCTTTAACAATAACTCTCATTTTAATCAGATTGTTTTTTAATAGTTTATTTAAATAATACACATGGCGTTTTAGTTTGAATTTAAACAACAAACTGCTACCCTTTCAGTTGCAGCTATTATTATGGAGGCTACAACAGTGATTTTTTTGCCACCACAAATGATGACCAAATATTTGGAAGTTTCAAAACCTTTCAGAGAAACACCTTTAGGAATCAAGGCCTGTCATATGGCTCTCCTGGCCTATTCTTCCCCCTTCTCAGACATCAGATTTATCTTGAGACTACTATTCTGACCAGTGGATTTGCTGGAATGTAAAAGGCAAGACAATGCCTACAAGACCTAGGGATAATACATCTACTGCATTTTGTCTGACAAATAGGGTAACATTACTTGGTGTGGATACAATTTTGCCACCCTAGAGTACAGGCAGTCCCCGAGTTATGCGGATCCGACTTATGTCGGATCTGCAGTTACGAACGGGGATTTCTCGCCCCGGAGAACTAGAGCAGCGGGACGCCTGGTCCCGCCGCCCGCCTTCTCCGGGGCGAGAAAAGCTGCTCCCCGTCTCCCTGGTCTGCTGGCGGAGCCAGCACACCAGGGAGACGGGTGCAAAGCGGCGGAGCACTGGGGGCCGGACCCGCGGCCACTTCCAGATCAGCTGGAAGCGGCGCGGGTCCTGCCGGGTGCTCCGTTGCTTTGTTCAGTGTCTCCCTGGTCTGCAGATCAGGGAGACGCTGAGCAGAGCGGCGGAGGACCCGGGCCGGACCCGCAGCGCTTTCAGCTGATCTGGAAGCCGCGGGTCCGCCTGGGTCCTCCGTGGCTTTGCTCAGCGTCTCCCTGGTCTGCAGACCAGGGAGACGCTGAGCAAAGCCACGGAAGACCTAGGCCGGACCGTGGCACTGATCTGGAAGCGCCACGGTTCAGCCTGGGTCCTCCGCAGCTTTGCTCCACGTCTCCCTGGTCTGCTGGGGGGGGGACGCAGCTAGTGCCCCCCCAGCAGACCAGGGAGACGTGGAGCAAAGCTGGGGGCCTGTGGTAGAGCAGGTGGGGCACTGCTGGTTGGTCCCGCAGCACCACTCCTTGGCGCTACTGGACCAACCCGGCAGCACCCCAGCTGCTCTGCCCCTGGCGTCCTGATTCAGCTGCTGATCAGTTTCAGCAGTGGCTGAATCAGGATGCCTGGGGCAGAGCAGCTGGGGTGCTACTGGGTTGGTCCAGTAGCTCCGAGGAGCGGCCGCACTACTGGATCAAGCCAGCAGCACACGAGCTGCTCTGCCCCAGGTGTCCCAAAGTCAGCCGCTGCTGAAACTGACCAGCGGCTGACTACAGGAAGCCCGAGGCAGAGTTGCTCTGCCCTGGGCTTCCTGGAATCAGCTGCTGATCAGTTTCAGCAGCAGCTGACTTGGGGACGCCTGGTGTTCTTACCTTGAATCTGTATGTAAGTGGAACTGGTGTCCAGATTCAGCGGCTGTTGAAACTGATCAGTTTCAGCAGCGGCTGATGCCAGTTCCGACTTACATACAGATTCAACTTAAGAACAAACCTATAGTCCCTATCTTGTACGTAACCCGGGGACTGCCTGTAGTTACTGAGATATATGTAACTGTTCTTTCTTTCTTTCTTTCTTTCTTTCTTTCTTTCTTTCTTTCTTTCTTTCTTTCTTTCTTTCTTTCTTTCTTTCTTTCTTTCTTTCTTTCTTTCTTTCTTTCTTCATGTATCAGTCTGTCACAAAGGAGTGATGAAATTGGTTTGAGGTAGTGGCATCACTTTAGTGACAATGTTAGTTTATTGGTGCTGGTTGTCAACAGCTCATGATCATCGATCCCACCTATAGATCCTTGGGCCCTATAAATTTTTGCCAGATCTCCATGTGGTGTGATGCAGAGCCCCAGATCTCCATGTGGTGTGATGCAGAGCCCCAGGCAAAGCACTCCAAATGGCATTGGGGTGGGGGAGGGCCCAGTGTGGGCAGCACTGAAAGCCAACTGCCCAGCCACACCTGTTCCAGGACCACAGAGCCACCTTCCCTCCACTTTGTACAGGAGCCCTGTGAGTCTGTCAGCTCACTTGAGGTATGTCTAGACTACATGGCTGCGTTGACAGCCATTTTGATATAAACGATGCGGCGATTATTTAAATCGCCGCTTCATTTTCCTGTGTCTAGTAAACTCATCTACATGGGTCTGCCGATGGAGGAATGTAGTCTAGACATACCCCCAATGTCCATATGTAACTGTTTGTTTTGAATCTTCTTGTGGGGAGGCCAAATGGAGCACCAATAAACAAACATTGTCACTGAAGTGATGTCACTCCCTCAAACCAACCTGGATTGATTAGAGGATTGGGCCAAAAGAAATCTGATGAGATTCAACAAGGACAAGTGTAGAGTCCCAAGCATTGTTACAGGCTGGAGACCGAATGGCTAAGTAGCAGTTCAGCAGAAAAGGACCTGGGGATTACAATGGATGAGAAGCTGAATATGAGTCAACAATGTGCCCTTGTAGCCAAGAAGGCTAATGGCATATTAGGGTGCATTAGGAGGAGCATTGCCAGCAGATCTAGAGAAGTGATTATTCCCCTTTGTTTGGCTTTTGTGAGGCCACATCTGGAGTATTGTGTCCAGTTCTGGGCCCCCCACTATAGAAAGGATGTGGACGCATTGGTGAGGGTCCAGTGTAGGGTGACCAAAATGATTAGGGGGCTGGAGCGCATGACCGATGAGGAGAGACTGAGGGATTTGTGTTTGTTTAGTCTGCAGAAGAGAAGAGTGAGGGGGGATTTGATAGCTGCCTTCAACTTCCTGAAGGGAGGTTCCAAAGAGGATGGAGAAAGGCCGTTCACAGTAGTGACAGGTGGCAGAACAAGGAGCAATGGTCTCAAGTTACAGTGGTGGAAGTCTAGGTTGGATATTAGGAAAAACTATTTCACTAGGAGGGTGGTGAAGCTCTGGAATGGGTTACCTAGGGAAGTGGTGGAATCTCCATCCCTAGAGGTTTTTAAGACTTGGCTTGACAAAGCCCTGGCTGGGTTGATTTAGTTGGGATTGGTCCTGCCTTGGGCAGGGGGTTGAACTTGATGACTTCCTGATGTCTCTTCCAGCTCTATGATTCTATGATTCTCTGGCAGTTATATTAGTGTAAAATAATGGAAATAGCTGCTATAGGGATGATTAATGTGTCCCCTTCCTGCAACACTCTTGGATATCAGGATTAGTGTTCCTCTGTGTTCTAATAAAGTTTCCTAATGTTCCTAAGTGGCCTATTGCTAGCACACAAATCAACGGTGTTCGAATCTCCTCCATCAACTGCTGTTGGCAGATAGGTGAGACTGCAGAATTTCATTTTACAATATTTGCAGAAAATAACCACAGTATTTGAATTGCAAAATATTCATTAAATGTGAAAGTGTGGGAAACAGCATTTGCTTTTGCCTCCAGCAATATCAGAAAGAAATAATATTTCCTAAAAACGCTGATGTTATAGTTTATATTCAAGAGGTATATTTGTCTGGAAAGGCTAAAGTCTTAGTGAGAAAGTATGTTAACTTAAGTTACTGTTTGTTAGTGAAGCCTTAACTCCTAGGTGTGGACAGAAAACAAGAATTCCATTTTGTGAAAAATGTTTAGGTGTCATAATTTATTTTCATTATTATATGGATTGAATCCCAAACTTTTCAAGATATTCCACAGAAGAGCATGAGAGGAAGACAGGGAGAAAGAGAGAGGGTATGTCTACACTTGCACCCTATTTTGAAATAGGGATGCAAATGAAGACATTCGAAATTGCAAATGAAGCCAGAATTTGAATATCCATATAAATCAATTAAAAATCCATTTAAATATCCATTAAATATTCATTTGTATAATCATGTTATGGCACTATTTCAAAATAAAACACACTGTGTAGACACTGTATTTCGAGAGAAAATCCTTCTTTCAAAATAACCCTTATTCCTCATAAAATGAGGTCTAATGAGAAGGATTTTCTCTTGAAATAACGCATCTGCACAGTGTGTTTTATTTTGAAATAGCGCTAGTTTGAAATAGCATCATAATGCAATTATGCAAATGAAGCATGGGATATTTAAGTCCCGGCTTCATTTGCAATTTTGAATGTCTTCATTTGCATCCCTATTTCGAAATATGGTGAAAGTGTAGACATACCCCCTAGTGAGACTAGAATATAAACTTAATTGTTCCAGAGAAGGCCTGTTTGACTACTACTTTGAACCATAATTCTGAAATTTGTTTCCCAACCCAAAATGATTTGTCTTCCATTGAACAGGTGAACTCTTGGTGGTTTTTTTGTTTGATGGGTTTGGTTTTTTTTAAATGTGGGGGAGCCAATTTTCTAGAATTTGGGGTATTCATTTATTTATTTAAAAGGTGATAATAATTTTTTTAGGAGAGAATTTACTGCTTACTCACTTTCTGTGGAAAAATGATTTTTTAATTATTTTTTTAAGGAAAATACTAAGAACTACATTTTCTTTACAGGTAGAATGAAATTACCTGTAAGTATTTACAGTGTGGCTTGAAATTTACAGATAACAGATGATCAGAGACCTGGCTTTTAAAGAATTACTAGACTTCCCAATATATTTCAGAAAAAGTATGCCCCATCTGTCCCTTCCCAACACACTAAAACTTTGACATCCCTTGCCCTTTAAATTGTTCCCGGGACACATCAGGATAGTTGTGATCAGTTGCGTATATTCATGAAAATGCCAATCCTTGAATTAGTTTATTTTACACTTTGAAAAGATTAAATATTATTTCTTGTTTCTCCCCTAGTGTGAGGCTCTGATCTTGTCTCACTCCATGTCAGAAACAAATTGAAATAGATATGCCAAACACTTGGCTTCTAAACAATTTGCCCAGCAACAATTGCTTTGGGACAGCTTTTAGTCCTTCCAACTCCTTTCCCTCTGGGATAGTTTAGTACAAAGTACTGCCTTGAGTCAGATGCATCGCTGCGGACTTTACTGTATCTGAAGATATTTTTAATTGGTTGCCAGATATTTGAATAATCCTGAACATCTCAAAACATCCCTAATATTACACCATATCATTTAAATTTTCTGGAACGATAATGTAAAAATGACACTTCAATTTCGTAGTTATAGTTGATTGCTTAGAGCATAACTATTTATAGCAACAGGACTTTTTAACAGACTGTGCTACATTGTAATACTCTAAAGATTTATGAGTTACATAAATGTTACAAATATAATTAAACACTGGCTAAAAAAATAGGTTTTCAAATTCTATTGGCATCCAGCTTGGAAGGGTCAAGGTCTACAGATTCACCTCTTTAAATTTCTAAGCAAGAGAAAGTACAGTCATTTGGTCTTAAAAGCAATAAATAAAGAACAGTTATTGATAATTCTTGTGCATCAGCTAGTCATTGCTATATAAACCAAAAGTAAATCCTGGCATTAAAGTATGCAGCCTGTTTAATTTGGAAAAGTAACAACAACAAAAAAAGCCTTTAAAAAGAAATCTGTTTCACTGCATTGCATTTTGGCTGTTCCAAAGGTCTGTTTGACTACAAATCCAAAGAGACTTTTAAGAGCATGATGTTTGCTCAAGGTTTAGGACATGATGTAAGCCTTGTTTGGTAGATGAAGGCACATTTTAGCAAAAAACTTGTCTTAGCAAATAACACTGGTCTGTGTTTTGGCTATGTGGATTCCATCAGTAATATTTATTTTATTTTTTATTTTTTGGTTTGGCTGCAAGAGCAGAACTGGATTTCAGTTTCAGTGGGTAAGGAGAAAAATGTGTCATTCTTAGTAGATTTAAATAAACAAGTGTTAGGGCATTAATTCTAACATTTAGAGCATACCTTACTTAAATAGAACCTAGCAGAGGCAGGATTTAACATTGGTTCAGTGTACCCAAAACTCTTTTACAAAGTAAAAGCACCTGAAGAAGAGTAGCTATCACATTATGTGACCATTCTATGGACCTACATTTGTTTCTGACTTCAGATAGTTTTTTCCCGTGGTTTCCTTTGTCTGTCTGTTAGGGACTGATATATACTGTCCTAAATTGACCATGGACCTTTGAAACATGTTCATACATAGACTGTAGGGCTACATCTATACTGCCCCCTGTTGAGCAAGAAAATATGCAAATGAGGCAAAGCGGTGACTATCACCGTGCTTCATTTGCATACTTAATAAGCCACCATTTTTGCACAAGGAGCTTTTGCGCAAGAGCCATTCTGACTCCTTTTTTCAGAAAGAACGGCTCTTGTGCAAAAGCCTCTTGCACAAAATGGCAGCTCATCAAGTATGCAAATGAGGTGCGGTGATATTCACTGCTTTGCCTCATTTGCATATTTTCTTGTGCAAGAGGAGGCAGTCTAGACGTAGCCTAGATGTTTGGCAATGGGTCATGTTATCACAAGCTATTCTTTCCACAAGAAATACCACATAAGATATTGTGTATTAGCAAACCATAAATTTGCAGATAGGTAGCTATAGTATTACTGGGAATTTGTAGGGAGAGTAAAATACGTATCCTTGTAAAAATCTTAGTCTACAGAAATATTCTGTGTAGTAAAATGTTTTTCATAAATAATTCATAAAACAATCTACTATATGTTTGGGGGAGTTTCTTTGTCTGGGAGTGAGCGAGCCTTTGTCTGTCCATTTGTTCAAGAACTCCTCCTAAACAGTAAGAGCAAGGAAAAACTTAAAAAACAACAAATTGACTAGCAGCACCTTAAAGACTAACAAAACATGTAGATGGTATCATGAGCTTTCATGAGCACAGCCCAGTGCTTCAGATGACAGGAGTGTTAGAAGTCCAGAGCCAAGAATAAATAAGGGAAGGAGGGCTGGGGGGAGAAGGAAAAAAAGAGAAAAAAAGGAGAAAAAAAGGAGGGGACCATATTTGCTCAAATCCCACAGGCAGAGACGAACACCTAAAGGATCTATATAGAGCATTCATAAAACTGAAATACCTACCCAGAGAAGTGAAAAAATAGATTGATAGAGTCAAAAAAGTACCCAGACATGAACTACTTCAAGACAGGCCAAAAAGAGAAAAACAACAGAATTTCACTTGTCATTACCTACAGTCCACAACTGAAACCCTTCCAACACATTATCAACAATCTACAACCTATCCTAGAAAATGACCCCTCACTCTCAGAGGCCTTAGGGAAAAGGCCAATTCTTGCTTACAGAAAACTCCCTAACCTCAAACAAATTATTTCCAATAACCATGCAACACACCTCCACCATAATCATCTAGGAACCCATCCCTGCAATCAACCCTGGTGGCAACTCTGCACACACATCTATAACAGTGATTTCATCACTGGACCCAACCACATCAGCCACCAAATCAGTGGCTCATTTAACTGCACATCCACTAATGTGATATATGCCATCAAATGCCAGCAATGCTCCACTGCCATGTATATTGACCAAACTGGACAGTCTCTATGGGAAAGAATTAATGAACACAAATCAGATATCCGAAAAGGCAATGCACAAAAACCTGTTGGAGAACACTTTCATCTACCAGGACACCTAGGCTATGAATTGACTACAGGCTTCTTGCGCAAGAAGCGTTTTTCTTCCGAAAAAGTTTCTTGTGCAAGAGAGCATTCACACTGCAAAAGCCCATTGAAAAAGTGATGTGCTTATTTGAAAGATAGCATCCAGACTGCCTGGACGCTATCTCGCAAGTAAGCAGTGATTGCTATGGACAGAATGGCCACTGGGGCACCTGTGCTTTTTTCTCTTCCCTCTTATTCCAAAAAAACTCCCTCTTCCCCGTCCACACACGCCTTTTTATGAAAGAGCACTTTTGCAAAAAGGCTTCTTCCTTGTAGAATGAGGATTAACAATTGTGTAGAAAGCCTTCAGTTCTTTTGATTTACTGTCAAAAGAACACGCTCACAGCGTGGACATAACTCAAGTTTCGTCAGAAAAATGGCTATTTTTCCATCAAAACTCTGTAGTCTAGATATAGTCTCGTTAATAGATTTCCAAGTCACCATTTTGTTTCAGGCAAATTCCACAAGGCAAATACACAGAGAAGGATTAGAACTTAACTTCATTTACAAGTTTTATTCTTATGCAAATGGTATTAACAAAGACATCCCCTGGCTTGCACGTTACCTTCCACATCCTATCACTTAAACTATCAACCAAACAATGGAGGTGCTAATGGTTCTTAACAGCCTCTTGTAACTATTTAGTCTTTAAGGAGCTACTAGACTATTTGTTGTTTTTTAAATTTTTCCTGTTACAGACTAACTCAACTAGGCCTCTGAAGCTTATCAGCTCACTATCTTTTTTCTTCCTCCCCTCCTTTTTTTCTCCTTTTTTTCTCTTTTTTTCCTTCTCCCCCCAGCCCTCCTTCCCTTATTTATTCTTGGCTCTGGACTTCTAACACTCCTGTCATCTGAAGCACTGGGCTGTGCTCATGAAAGCTCATGATACCATCTACATGTTTTGTTAGTCTTTAAGGTGCTGCTAGTCAATTTGTTGTTTTTTAAGTTTTTCCTTGCTCTTACTGTTTAGGAGGAGTTCTTGAACACAAAAGTGGTTTTTTTTCGAAAAAGAAAGCAGTTTAGACGCAGTTCTTTTGAAAAAATCCCTTTTTCAGAAGAACCCTTCACACCTAATTTTTTGAGGAAGAAGGGTTCTTTCAAAAAAGCAGGACTATGTAGCACTTTAAAGACTAACAAGATGGTTTATTAGATGATGAGCTTTCGTGGGCTAGACCCACTTCCTCAGATCAAATAGCCTCTTTGATCTGTGGAAGTGGGTCTGGCCCACGAAAGCTCATCATCTAATAAACCATCTTGTTAGTCTTTAAAGTGCTACATAGTCCTGTATTTTGCTTCAGCTACACAAGACTAACACGGCTACATTTCTATTACTATTGTTTCAAAAAAGGTGGGTTTTTTTTAAAGAACCGTGTCTGAACTGCTTTCTTTTCCACAAAAACTGCTTTCAAAAAAGCGATAGGAAGAAAATATGCAAATTAGCACCAAATTTGCATATCTCCTTTCGAAAGAAGGCCGTAGTTTAGATGTACCCTATTTGTTGTTTTTTTAAGTCTTTCCTCTTACAGATTAACTTGGCTCCCCTCTGAAGTAAGAGCTAGGACCACCAAATTTGGTATGCAGCATTGTCTTATCATCACTTAGAGCAAGGTCAGGGTTTGGTGTGTAGGGAGGCCGAAACTTCCTCCCCCCGCTTTATATGGGGATGCATAACAGCACAGAGAAGAGAAACAGAGTAACCAGTCAGATGAAAGGATTTGGCAGGGGGTCCCCTCCTGTCTGGGACTGCCTCAACCCTGAGCATCTCACCCAGTACAGGCTGCAGCTGCAGCAGCCCTCTCACTCCCCAATTCATGCAGGAACTTTGCTGTCTATTCCCCTTTGTCAGGGAAAATGCACATTTTGCTTCATTCCTCACTCTGGCTGGGGAGCGCAGAGGGCAGACAAACCTTGACCTTCCCCAGCTGGGGGACATATACCCCTCTCCCAGCTGTGCTCACTGGAGCTGCAGTGGTCATGGAGAGACATTAATGACTTGGCTCCAAACTGCTGTTGGGAGAGAAGGCTAGAGCAGTCCTCTCTCCCCAGCGCAGACTGCATACTGAACCTCGCACCTCCATCACCCTCCCTCCCCGAACAATGAATTAAATAACAAATAACAAAAATTAATTGAGTTAAGGCCTTGAGCACTGCTGGATAAATCTTCTAGTGGTTATATAATTGATACCTAACAACAATTTTTATGCTGTGAAAAGAATCTCCTAATATTTAGATTCAGTGAAATTTTTGTTTGCTATAAATGCAAAAAAGATGATCAATTTTATATATGATCAGACACACAGACTACAGTACTGAAAGGTATCTGAGATAAGGGCCATAGTGACACAGAGGCTTGTGCATGTAATGCTCTCTTTACTTGCCTAAGATTAAAATGTAGGCAGCAGTGACAGTCACAAAACTACTATTCTGTTGCCACTTAACCCTCTGAGTATCAAATTTTCCAGACACCTAAGATTTTGCAGATGAGTATGAGCAATGCCACCTAGGCCCTGATGCTGCCAGATCATTTGGCACTCTACTCATCGTGGGATTCTTAAGCTAAATTCTTAAGCCCCGCCTATCATCCCTGTGGAACCAGTTTGGTAGCTGTGCTAAACATATCTTGCCCACACAAAAAATATTTGGGGGCAACAAGGTGTGTGTGTGCCTACGAGAATATGTAGTAGCCCAGTAGTTAAGACACTCCCCGATGTGGATTTAGCATCCATCTCTCAGTTTTTCTTTCTCCAGCCCACTGAATATTTAAATACAAAGTATTTATTACACACAGTAGAATAGCTGCCACAAGAAAGACTGACAGAGTCCCACCTCACGGTGCTCAATAGACCACGGATTTTGGCGTTCTCATAGAAGGAGGGAGATCTGGATTTAAGTCCCTACTCCAGATCAGGCAGAGTTGGGAATTGAAAACTTATCTTCTAAATCTTAGGGCATAATTGAATCAACTAATGTAAACAGGATGAAACAGAGTATCCATGAAATCATTTGACTGTGATCCTGATCCTTTCCTACCCTATTCCCTCCCTAATATTTATCATAACTTCACTTGTTGCATCATGCCAAGCTTTGAGACTAGAAGAACCTCTGCGCACGTTTCTTCTGTGCAGCACCTGGCACGTCTTTGAGCATACTAAAATAATGATATACTCACAGCTGTGCAAAACCCAAAACAGATGAATACCTTCAGTTTGATTTCTCAGCTTCTTTTTCCAAAGTCTGTGAAGCTTTCAGCAAAACTCTGTGAAATTTTGAGTCAATTTACAGTTTAGGTGAAAACCATACAAAGCAATTGAGTATTCACAAAAATCCTGAAATTTGGAGGTTTAGACTGAATTTCAATTTGAAATTTTCGTTTTCAGTCCATAACCCAAAGCAAAACTCAGAGGATAAGGTTCTCAGCTGGTGTGAATTGGTGGCATCGCATTGATACTATGGTATTGTATTTAGTTATACAAGTTAAGGAGGATGAGCCTCAGTAGATGAAAACAAATAAATGAAAAAAGTTCACTCCAGCAGGTAATAGTACCAAGCTTTTTTCATCTATAGTTCAATAGTATTATTGAACATTATAAGTAGTTAGTAATTTTAAATAAAAATAGAGACAAGGACAGGGGGCAGTTATTTTTAGGAAAATGCTACTCATATATAGTTATTTGCCTGTTGGGTACCTAGCACTACAGAGAACTCAGGGTTCTTCTACACTATCCCCCTAGTTCGAACTCTGGAGGCTAATGAGGGCGACCGAAATTGTTAATGATACGTGGGATTTAAATATCCCACGCTTGATTAGCATATTCCCGGCTGGTCGCCACTTTGGAAACTGACTAGCCCAAAGTAACTGCCCGCGTCTACAAGCGGCAGAGAAGCGGGATTCCAAGATAAACCCCTTAGTTCGAATTAACTGTTACTCCTCACGAACATTTGCCCCTACTTCGATGCCGTGGACCACATCATGGGGGGGGGGGGGTGGGACGGTCCATGCCACCCCAAGGGGCAGTGATCCGGGACCGGAGGGCCCTGACCAGGGCGCAGAGGAGGAGCTGCCATGGAGGGTGCCACGCCAGCCAGACCTCTGAGCTGTCCCAGCAGCGGAGTCACCAAGGTCGTCTGGGGAGGCCACACCATGTTTTCCGAGAGACAAAGATGATGCAGGAAGCGGAGATTATGGGAATTCATCAAAAATATAATATACAGATAATGATTGTATATATATATATATATATATAGATGTAAATACACAATCAATATTTTATGTTCTAATCTAAAATGTATATTCTGAAGTACTTTTCATTTCAAAACCAAAATGCCTAAATACACAATAAGAGTTAACCATCAGCTACATACAGTTTGCTCAAGACAAACACTGATGAGGCTGGTCAATCCAAGGTTGTAGCCATTGGTAATCATATATAATCTTTCCATCTGTGATCGTATCTGAAAGCCTGGCCAATATGCATTAGTTACATTTTAAGAGAATTCTCTTATATACATAGATTGAGGCCAGAAGGGATTAAAATGATCATTTAATCAGACTTCCTGCATAATGCAGGCATAGAATTTTCCCAAGTACAAATGGTGTTAACAAATCCAATTCATGACTAAAGTAAGACATCAAAAAACTCCAGTACATGAAAGACAATTTGATTTCAGTAAGTCTTCATATTTGTAATATTTTCAGCGTCTGTTCAATTTTTTGTATTTGGTAAAGCCTTGATTTAAGTTGAAAAACTGCCATTAGCTTATGTTACTGTGTCTGAGTTAAGTATTTTAAGAAATAGTGCATATCATATACACTATAATGGCAAAGTTAAATGGAATAAATACATAATAGTATTTTCATTTATTCAGAATGCTTTATATTACTCATTAGAAAGAATGATGCTTGTTTTGCCTATCAATTTATAATACGCATTCAGATCTATATTCTACTCTTAGTGAAATCAAGGGGAGTCTGTTAATTGACATCACTGGGAAGACCACTGGATCAATCCCTAAATTCTTTCTTTTGTGCTGAATTGCAACCATAGATTCCATTGACTTACAAGCATGAAGTATACAGGACATATTTTGTGGAATGAATCCTCTCTTCAGAGAAAATAAAAACTTTGACCTTAGCAAAGCTTTTGATACAGATTCCCACAGTATTCTTGCCAGCAAGCTAAAGAAGTGTAGATTGGATAAATGGACTGTAAGGTAGATAGAAAGCTAACTAGATTTTTGGGCTCAACGGGTAGTGATCAATGGCTTGATGTCCAGTTGGTAGTCGGTGTCAAGTGGAATGCCCCAGAGATCAGTTCTGGGGTTGGTTTTGTTCAACATCTTTATCAATGACTTGGATGAGGGGATGGATTGTACCCTCAGCAAGTTTCCAGATAACACTAAGCTAGCAGGAGAGGTAGATATATTGGAGGATAGGGATAGGGTTCAGAGTGACTTAGACAAATTGGTGGATTGGGCCAAAAGAAATCTGATGAGGTTCAACAGCGACAAGTGCAGAGTCTTGCATTTGGGACAGAAGAATCCCAAGCACTGTTACAGGCTGGGGACTGACCGATTTGGCAACAATTTGGTAGAAAAAGATCTGGGAATTAAGTGGATGAGAAGCTGGATATGAGTCAACAGTGTGCCCTTGTAGCCAAGAGGGAGCATTAGGGAGAGCTTCGCCAGCAGATCTAGAGAAGTGAATATTGCCATTTATTCAGCACTGGTGAAGCCACATCTAGAGTATTGTATCAAATTCTGAGCCCCCCCTCACTCCATTTCAGAAAGGATGTGGATGCATTAGCAGAGGGCAACAAAAATGATTAGGGGGCTGGAGCACATGACCTTCATTTATTTAGTCTGAAGAAGAGAAGGACGGGGGATTTGATAGTAGATTTTAACTATGTGAAGGGGGACTCCAAAGAGGATGAAGAGAGGCCATTCTCAAATGGTAACAAATGACAGAACGAGGAGCAATGGTCTCAAATTACAGGGGGGGAGGTCTAGGTTGGATATTACGAAAAACCAATTTACTAGGTGAGTGGTGAAATACTGGAACAGGTTACTTAAGACAGTGGTGGAATCTCCATCCCAGCTTGACAAAGCCCTGGCTGGGATGATTTAGTTGGGGTTGGACCTGCTTTGGGCAGAGGATTGGATGTCCTCCTGAGGTCTCTTTCAATCCTATGTTTCTATAAAAAAAGACTTTCTAAAATTCACATTTATTTACAGTTTTGAAGTTCATAATTGGAGAGTGCACTTAAAATAGTTTACACCTGCGGATGAATCACTATGACAATAAAAGGATTAAACAGCAAGATATCTCTCTGTTTTCCCTAATGTCTAACCACAGAGATGATCTGTTTGGTTCATTACATGTACATCACTCATTGCTTTCAAGTATTACAAATGTGACACCTTTCTTTTTTGTCCTTGAAAAGCAACTATATTATTACTGAATCTGTCACAGGCAATATTAAATGACAAGTGAAAAACAGAATTGGGAACAGAGACAATTTAGAAAAGTTGCTTAAATAGTCAATCTTTTTTGACATAACTTCTTTGAAGAAAAGTCACGATGCTGGCGATGTGGGTTTTTTTTAACAATAGCTGTCTTCTCTATCATTGTTAAGAAGTTTCTATGTTCTTAATAAGAAATGTTTTAATAGAGAAGCCATTCTCTGATAATTAGGTTCTAGTTAATTACTTTGACCTTTTTGCTTTAAGAGGTCTGATCCTGCTCTAATGGACAGTAGTATTAACAGCACAATGTTTATGTCTACTAATAAAATGATAGTCCTGAGTAATCGACAACCCCTTAGTTTTTAATTCCAACCTACTGGACTCCAAACGCTGTAAAAAAAGATTAATACCTTTTTGAAAAACGTAATATTCCCCATATAAGTGTACCTGAAGAAACATCAGTGACTTGGAAGAGAGGAGTTATCTGGATCAGACATTTTGTTGTAACTTTTTCTCTCCTTAAACTTGGCTAAAGAGAAGTTATAAATTGAATCTAATATACAAGGTTCAAAGAGAGAAATAAGTTATGCAGAGATTTCAGAATGAGACCACTGGCACAAGTATTGTGGGGGGGTCTTCAATAAGACCACTAAAGTTACAGAGCTCAGACATACCACCTGGTAGCCTTTTTTCTGCTAGTCATAACCCAGGTCTACATTAGTGCATTATTTTGAAATAACCCTCCTTAGGTCAAATTTATAAGCAGAACATTCACACTACCAAACCCGTTGTTTCAAAATAATGGACCACTTATTTTAAAATCTGTACTCCTGCTTTTCTCAGGAAGTAATGCTAATTTTGAAATAGTTATATTGAAATAGTGGTAGTGTGGATGATGCCGCTATTTTGAAATAACTACTCCCCAAAGTAATTCCAATTAATTACACCCCAATGATTATGGGTCTCTAAGTTGAGGTCGCATGTACCCATTAGTGGAACCTATTTCAGACTAATTTCAAGGCTTCCCTGTAGTGGGGACGTATTATTTTGATTTTGTAAAATCAGGAGTTGTGTCAAATTTAGTTAATTCAAATAATTTCCTAGTGTAGACATGCACTAAGAGAGCTGAAGTCTCCTCATAAGATAAGCTCTCCATTCCCTGTATTACCCTAGAAGCTGTTCTTTGTCCTTGTTTCAGTTTCAGTATTTTTTCTTAAACATGGATGACCAGAATTGGACAGTGTTCCAAGAGAGGTCTTACCATTGTCTTGTACCTGGCATGTATACTTCTCTACTTCTACTGAAACTGCGTCCACTAAAACATCCTAAGAACACATCTTCATTTTCCACAGTCACATCACATTAATGGCTCATAATCATCTGTGATTGACCTAGGTCTCTCTCAACCTCTGTTCTTTCCAGCTGGTGAAGCCCCAGTCTTGAAGAAGAAACTCATATTTGACCCTAAATCCATTACCTTGCATGTTGTATTACTGAATTTCATTACATGTTCATCTTCAAAGTAATCCAGATCATCTGCTCCTCCTCTATTGTGATGATACCTCTAAGCTTTAAATCATCAAATTTAATTAACACTTTGCTTTCTTCTTCTAGTGAATTTCTAATACATTTTTCTATGTTTGCACTAATCTTCATCTTCCCTAATTTAATAATCATTTTTCCATGGAGTATCATAACAAATGATTTCCTGAAGACCAAGTATATTGTATCTATTGTAGTTTCCTTATGCAAAAAAACCCACAAACAACAACAACAACAAAAAACAACCCCCAAAAAACCTTTTATTTTCCTGATAAAGAAAATCAGAGATTATTCTAGAAAACACTCATCTTACATTACATCTTCTTTATAGAATCAGAGAATACTAGGACTGGAAGGGACCTCAAGAGGTCATCGAGTCCAATCCCCTTCCCTCATGGCAGGACCAAATACTGTCTAGATCATCCCTGATAGACAATTATCTAACCTACTCTTAAAAATCTCCAGAGATGGAGATTCCTATTTACCTCTCTGATTTTAAATATTATTTTTCTACAATTCATTCTAGAACCTTCCATTCCACTGAGGTCATACTACCTGATTTGTAATTTCCTGGATCACATTTATTTCCTCTTTCTTAAACATAAGTAAGATGTTAGCTATTTTCCAGTCATATGGTGCTAAACACTAATAAAGTTTTTTTCTTTTATCCCTGGTACTGGACTAGCAATCTCCTGGGCCAATTCTCTCAATATTTGGGGATGGAAATGATCAGGACCAAAGTGGACCATGTTAAGATCTTTAAGCTTTTCTCCCACCTTCTATGTGGTAATTTCAATTTCCAAGTATTCATTTTTATCATTCATACTGAATTTGTGCAGATACCGTATATTATCATCCTTATTGAAAACTTAAGCAAAGTTTTCATCTGTCTTTTGGAGCATGCCTAGATTATATTTAATCTCCTTTCCATCCGCACTTCTTGGTGGTCCAATCTCATCCTTCTTTTGTCTCTTTTTATTTATATAACTAAAAGCCTCTTATTATTTATTGTAATTTCCTTGTTAAGAGCTAATTCTGATTTATTTTTAGCAGTTCTCACTTTATTTCTGCATTTTATAACATCCTCGGTAGCTTTCATTCCTGATCAGCTCTTTTTACATTTCCTGTAGGTTCTTAGATTACTTCTAATAACCTTTTAAAAGTGATTATTCATCCGCTGGATTTGGAGCCTTTCCATACAAGAGTTTTTCTTTTGTTTGGATTGAAAATGCTAGATAGCTTTTGTTTAGTTGATTTGAAGAAATTTCAAGTCTCCACTGCATTTAAGTTCTTGACTGGTACAGTTCTGCTGATTTCTTTAACTAATTCTCTGAGACAACTGCTATATAGCATCCTTTTTAAAACAAAATAGATGTATTGGCAAATGGACCAAAGCATTGTCCATTTTTCCAAAAAAGTTTCAATTGCATCAACACTGCAAATCGAAAGAACAGAAGGGTTTTTCTGACATCGGTAATCCTCATTCTATGAGGAAGAAGCCCTTTTCTGAAAGACCTCTTTCAGAAAAAGGTGTGTGTGGACAGGGAAGAGGGAGAGAAAAGGGGAAAAAGCACAGGTGCCCCGGTGGCCACTCCATCCAAAGTAATCACAGCTAAAATGCGAGATACTATTCAGTGTGGACGCTATCTTTCAAAAAAGCAGATCACTTTTTCAATGCGCTTTTTCGATGATGTATATTCTCTAAGGTCCCCCTTTCCTGTACTTTCACATCTTTCCCCTCCCCCACCCCCGCAGGAACTGCAGCCTGAGAGTGCCTTACCTCTATGAGGAGGGCCCTGATGGTGGACTTTCCCATGCCGAACTGGTTGCCCACAAACTGGAAACTGTCTGGGGTGGTGAGATTCCAGATGATGATGGCAATCTGCTTCTCTAGGGTGATGGCAGGTCGTATCTGGGTATCCCGTCATCAGAGGGTAGAAGCAAGCCAAACACAGCTCCGTGAAGGTAACCTTTTTCATGCGGAAGTTTTGGAGCCGCTGCTGGTTGTCCCACTGCTCCATGACCAGCCGGTCCCACCAGTCAGAACTGGTGTCCAGCCTCTAGAACCTTCCCTCCACTGTGGGGTGCAATTGCAAGGGACTTGCTCCCACACACAGGGAGAGGGTCTCAGTGATGAGCTTGGTGTCAAGCTTGTGCAGGGCCATGAAGGCAGCCTTCACAAAGTGCTACAGAAACTGCAGCATGGCCGTGTGGGGCCAGTGCATACCCAGAAGCAGCTCTGGCTCCATATCAAGAAGTGTGCTGTGGTGTCCAAAAGCTGGTCAATGAAAGCACACACTGCTAAAGCTCTGCTGTCCCTCAGAGAGGTAGGAAAGCAAATAGCAGAAGCTGAGAAACGGCTGTCCAGGGAGGTCCCTTTAAGCACATGTCTCAGCTAGCCTCAGGCAGCAGCACCTGAAAGCAACTGCTGACCTAATATCTTGCCTGAACTGGTTTCGGGTGGCCTTAAATGCAAGATAGCATCCAAATAGTGTGGACACTATCTTTTGAAAAAGCACAATGCTTTTTTGTTGAGCTTTTGCTGGGTGAATGCTCTCTTTCGAAAAAAGCTTTTCAGGAAGATCTCTTCTAAAAAAGCTTATTCTGAAAAAAGCTTGCAGTCTAGACATAGCCTGAGACAGCATGCAGACATACCCATGTTCTCCACAACACACACACACCAACTTCCTCAGCACAAATTCTGTGTCTGCCTACTCACTCTCTCTCTCTCTCTGACTCTCCCTTCCTGTCACACAGCCTCCCTCCATACCCACCCCCACACAACTCAGTTGAAAAGAGGCTGGCAAGCTTCTAGGATATCCATTGAATAATGATATTGAGAAACTTGCATCATGTGGTGCTGTACCTACCCCATGAGTAGGGCTCTACCAAATGTCATGGGGATAGGATTTTACAAATTGTACATTTCATGATTTCAGGTATTTCAACTGAAATGTCATGGTGGTGTAATTATAGGAGTGCTGACCCTAAAAGTACTTGTAGGGGGTTGCAATCTTATTGGAGGGAATTGCAGTATTGCCATCCTTACTTTGTTGCTGCTGCTGCTGCTGCTGCTGCTGCTGCTGCTGCTGGTAGAGAGTAGCTTCCAGCAGCAACACAGAAGTAAGGATGGCATGTATGGTATTGCTACCTTTCATTTTGTATTGCTGCCTACAGAGCTGGGCCCTCAGTCAGCAGCTATTACTCTCTTGCCACCCAGCCCTGAAGGCAGCAGCATAGAAGTAAGGGTATGTCTACACTACCACCCTAGTTCAAACTAGGGAGGTTAATGTAGTCATACAAACTTGCAAATGAAGCCCAGGATTTGAAATTCCTGGGCTTCATTTGCATGTTGCTGGGTGCCACCATTTTTAAATGTCCGCTAGTGCGGACTCCGTGCCCGCGGCTACACGCGGCACGAACTAGCTAGTTCGGATTAGGTTTCCACGAGGCGTACAGCTAGTTCGGAATAGGAAGCCTAATCCGAACTAGCTAGTTCGTGCCGCGTGTAGCCGCGGGCACGGAGTCCGCACTAGCGGACATTTAAAAATGGCGGCACCTGGCAACATGCAAATGAAGCCCAGGAATTTCAAATCCCGGGATTCATTTACAAGTTCGTATGACTACATTAACCACCCTAGTTCGAACTAGGGTGGTAGTGTAGACATACCCTAAGGGTGGAATGGTTTGGTCTTGCCACTTTTACTTCTACATTGCTGCTGGAGGGGGCTTCAGAGCTAGAGACCCAGTCAACAGCCACTGCTTTCAGGGCTGCTCAGCCCTGATGACAGCATAGAAATAGGAGTGGTAATACCATACCCTTCACCCCCTATAATAACTTGCAATTCCCCTTTGAATCAGGATTTCCAATTTCAGAAATATAGTGAAATATGTGTAGTATATGATAAAAGTACACAAAAGACTAGATTTCACAGGGGGGACCTAGAGTTTACAGTCCATGATGTGCTTTTCATGGCCATAAATTTGCTTGGACCCTACCTATAAGGCATTGTAAACCTTTTGCAAGGCATGCTGTGGCCAATCATACAGCGGGATAGATACCCACAATGCATTCTCTGTCAATGCAAGAGCTGCCAATGTGGTTCACTATGCAGACAGAAGATGTATAGTCTGGATATCCAACAGCATTTTAATTAACATAGTGTCTGTATGCCAGACAAAATTCTATAGTATAGACAAGGCCTCAGCCAGGCAGCTCATCAAAGAAAATACTCTAGTGCTGCTTGTTCTATTTTTTGGCAGTTAGACTTATTCAGTCTTAATGACTTGCAACCACAGGGTGATGTGCTGGAACTGACTTCTTTCCTTGACATTGCAGCACACCACACATTTTGGCATACAGATGTCTATTCTTTACAGAGTCCCTCCACATTTGTCACAGGTGGGAAGCGTGTTTGGGTCTGGCACAAATGAAATTGAACATTCCATCAAAGTCACCAATTTCTCAAATGAAAAGTGAGGACCAGACAATACATCGTATGATAAAGACAGGCATACTAGATTTTAGGTGGATTATTGCATAACAAATTTCAGACATTATTTTGCAGAAGCTTTAGCCTCTGGCCCACAAAAGTGACTCATGAGATGCCTCATCTGAGAAAGTATGGGTTTTTTTGTCTTCTATTTAAAGAGTAAATGTAGGCAAATCAGAATGAAAATATCAAAATATTGTATTGACAGGAAATCAAGGTTTGTAGAAATTTGACATAACTTCATGTGAATTATGTATTATTGAAGCTACCTTTGAAAAATTTGAAAAAAGTTTGCAAAACAATTTAACTTCATTAAATTTAGGAAATTTTAATTAATTTGGGAACATTTTGGTTTTCTATTATGAGGGGTTTGTTCAAATTCATCTCTCCATCCTAGATGATATCCTGGTATATACCAAAATTATTGATTAGTCTGTAAACCTCTACAATAGCCTTTTGATTAACTGAAAGCATAAAGTTTAAAACTGAGTCAAAACAAGTATGAATTGTTTAAGAGCCCGGACTTTAAATAAAGTGTTTCATTACTAGGACAAAAAATACTAACAAAGAAGAATTTGCCTATTTTCACAATCATCAGAAAAGTTGCTGATTTCTAGGACTTTGGTTTTATTACCATTGTTTTATGCTGGGTTTTGCATTGATTGCAAAGGTTTTAGTATGTGCTGTTCTCACTGTGCAAAACAACTTCCCAGATTTATCTTAAGACCATTGGTTACACTTTATTTCTAGTTTATACAGCTTGGAGAAAATATGTACAATTAAGCATGATACGTGGGTTTTATTTCTTAATATATGGGTGGCCATGGAGAATTCTCCTAGCTAATGTTATTAGAAAGTCTGTTTAATTGGATTCTAACATTAACAGTAATGCTATTCCTTTGTCTGTAGGCGTGATTAGCAACTTGAGATTCCTTATGTGCTTGCGTTTGTTCTTGTCTGTTTGTAAATTTTTAAAATCACCATTAAAATGTATAAACTGAAAAAGAGGATTTTAAATAAGACTAAATTATTTCCTTCTAAATAGAACAAACTATATTCTCAGGAAGTTTATTCAGCAACAATTTTATTGCAGAATAGTATTCTTCGTGGCCAACCATACAGTTTACTACAGAAGCAAAGGAAAAAAAAACCTGACAACAGTTCAGCAAACAAAATAGTCCCTAAATGGATCTTAGCTTTATCTCACCAAGGATCTTCATACTAAGGAGTGCTACATTTTACTGGTTGTGGAATAGTTTCCCCTAGGGAAATTGGTGAAAGCTATGTCACTTAAAACAGGTTTGAATAAATCACTAGAGAATGCTCTTTGTGGAAAAAATCTATTTCTAACTTCTATGACTCAATTTGCCCAATAGAATGTAACAACTCAAGAGCACTAAAAATTCTAGAAAGGACAGAAAGGTTATGTTGGAAAGGAAAAGGAAGCTCTTTGAAAAAAAATTACCACTTCATCCATATGCTAAAGTTTTCCCTATGATGGAAGTCCCTTGAGGAAATCTGCCCTTCAGTATTAAAGAGCTTTCACAAGCTTGGTGTCTTTCTGGACTCTTCACTACTCAGGGATATGCTAATTGTCCTACAACTGCTATAAATGTTCTTTTTCTACTACTGGCCAGAAGAGTGTGTCCCATCCTACTGGACTCTAACTGCCATGAACCATTAATCTGTGACCTCTCAGCTTGATTCCTGGTATTCATTATATTTGGGAATGAAACTGCCAGCACTGAATCATCTCTGGTGGAGCCTGAATGTATCAGCTTACCTGTTTAGTAACATAACCTATCAACATTACATCAATGCTTACTTCTCTGCATTGCTTCCATGTGGAAATGCAGAATCAAATTCTATATTCTTCCTAGTAGTCAAGGGTTGGCATAGGTTGCTTGATGTCAAAGTCAGACAGGACTCACAGATTTGTCAGACCGCTCTGTTTATTAGCAAAGCTGCTCTGTTAAATTCACCCAGAAAATGTGAGTGCCATACAAGGTTCAAACCCCTTGATTTATACAGTCAAAAGAAAGCCAAAATTAACAGGATTAAAAGAGGGGCAAAACTTCACATAATTAGTGTGAGGCTAGTCAAGTATCTTCATTTCCACATCAAGCACACATCAATCTCCTGTCCATATCTCCTTGGTTATCTCAATTGCTTTCTCCCTAATACCTAATGTTCCTTTTCCTATTAACTCTGGCTAGCACTCTGGAATCTGCATACCTACAAACAACATTAACATACTTTTCTTCTTCCTGTTCAGAGACAAACAGTATTCCTTCAACTCATTCAATTATTACAGCTTAATTCATCTTTCTCTTACAGTATAATTCTTTCTACTTTCACATTGAGGTACCTAACAAGAACTGATCTGTCAGCCACTGTTCTACTGTTACAGTCAAATGTCATGGGACTCATTAATAATTTTCCTTCAGGTTTGAATAATGACCATCTCTGAATGGTCACAGTGCTAGCAACATAATGTAATTCTCCTTTATTTGAATTAGGTTTTTGGTGAGATGGCTCTCCCACCATACAATTACCTCAGAAATGATTGACTCTTATCAGTCTGGAAACCAAGGTTGACCATGGGGTTGGCTCTTATTGACTGTGGGACCATTTCCCTTGGCCTTACATATCCAAGCACCCAAGCAATGTTCCCCTGGGTTAATGTCCATTGACTCCCTTTAATTTCTTAAAGCAGTGGGTTTCTGCTGAGTCCAAGTGGTACTCCTATCCTTTTTTCCCCCATTTAATTTAGTCCCTTAAAATGTAGATGAACTGTATTTTTGTAAACCTTCCCCTCTTTTTTTGTGGGAGGCCATTATTAATTCTTTGGGACATGTTTTAAATTCACTCCCTCAGCTGGGTCTGCAGTAGCCCATGTCTAATAGTCTTCAAGGCACACCGTGAAGATTATATTTTTACTTAGGCATTTGTAAACTAGGGAGAATTATGAGCATGGTGAATGTTTGGAGCAGGAAGTTGTCTTTGATTTGTACTTGCCTGGCCTACTGGGTATATTGAATGGTGTTGCTGCCTATATGTGAAATGTTTGTATGGTCTCAGTTTAGTCTGTAATGGGCAGACTGTGTATCGCAAGCTATGTGTGTTGCAGATCATGCAGTGTGCCCAATACATAGAACTCATGAGTAGTTATAGTCTCCAGATACAGAGCTTTACCTCTAGCTATTGATGCTCATGAATTTGTCCTGTTCTGTCCTTTACATTAATATTTTCATTTGCATTATGTTTTCTGTGATAAAAGAATTACAAGCAAGCTCAGCATTTCTGGAACCCAATAACACATATAAGCTCTGTAGAGAAGTTGCTGAAAAATTATTCTGTTAAATATGAGATCACTGTCAATGTTATTAACATTGCTTTAAGTTTTTTAAATGGTCATTTTCTAAGACTACTCAGCCTACATAGTGAAAAAATGTGTTCAAGATTCTGGAAAAAAATAAAGTTGTTTCGGTTTGATATTGCTTCTTGTTTAACACTTTTTGTTTTTGTTTGTCTTGCTGAGGAGAGGCTGGAGTGATGTTATTAGGCACTTACGTGCATAGTGAAAACATTCAGAACTCTGTTCTTTTTTAATAATAGGCAATATATATCCTCAAGGATTGGGTCATAACTTCTGAATGGCAAAGGTTGGGAAATTTTTTTCCAGTGGGCCGTGTATTCCAAATTCTCCAGTGTGGGTTTTCTTTCACCCTCCTTTCAGAGACAGTCTACTATAATAGATGGCTGATGCCACACTAGATAAGATCAGGAATTTCCATAATTATTTTTCTTTCAAGCTGTTTTTTTCTCCAGTCTGCCCAAAGATGAGATTTTAGATTTTAACACATTTTTCAGTAAAGAATTTTAGGTTCAGTTTCCAGTAACAGAGATGGCAATTATAAATGCTTACACAGATAATTGTGTCCAGGATGAAAAAGTCTCATGCCCTCCAAATAAACCATAAGGATTTTCTCCCTAACACCGCTTTTTTTCCTTTTTCATTGAACTTTCTTTCATCATGTACCATCTTAGCTAACATAGCTCCAGTGAAGAAACAATGAGTTTAAAGTTTAAAGTTGACCAAACAGATTTATAACACAGATAAGGAAACCCATGGGTAATGCTAGATAATTGATTTTTCTTAAATATTAAGGCCTAAAGCCAAAAAGCTTCTTGTGATATTTTTGATAATTATAGACACTAAATATTATCTACTTAATTTAGTCTTTGTTAACTGAAAGCTAAACAAAGTAGGATACCAGGGCCACACTGTATACTAAGTTAATTTCTCTGTTCTCAGCACAGACATCTGGTATTTTGCTGTTAAAAGCATCGAAAGGGACATTGTATGACCCTGATTGATTAACTATCTTAATTTTCTCCAATTTTTCTTGCTGTGAAAAGTTATTATTCAGAACTCATTTCTTATCAATGAAAGAATCATACTTTCTAAAATTAGACATATCATTTCTGGAAAAAATTGACTCATAATCCCTGAAGTTACTTCCCCCCACTCACGCACCCCACGCACAGCCCAATCATTCCAGGAGACAGTATGCTTGAAGCCTAGCTCTAATGTGTGAGCCAACACCGAAAGATGAAGTGCTTCGAGCAAGGCCATCTGTGGCCTAGGCAGTTGGCAATGCCCTGCAGGGGTACAAGCAGGCATGGGAAGGTGCTGGTGAGGCTAGGAGCCTGCAGGCAGGAGGGGGGTGACAGGGCGGCTTAGCTTACCTCCCTACCCTGAACACACTGGGTTTGGCTGTGGTGACATCCCACAGAAAGAGAAATTCTATCCCTGCCCACTGGAGGAGAGGGGGGAGGGTGCTGGGGAGGTGCGTGTGAGCAGCAGACACCGTTTGCTGGGAAGGATGGTACTGAGGTCCCCTCCACTTCCTTCTCCCTGACAGGTTCCCCTGCAGGGGATTGGTGTTCTCCGCCTTGCTGTGCTTGACTGGGAGCGGATGCTATCCTGAGAGTGTAGGCATGACCCTGTGCCATGTGTGGCACTTTTGTGTGTTTCCCTGACCTCAGCCTCTTGAGTGGTGGCTTGTGGTGGGGTGTTCCAACTTGGAGTCTGGACTAAAGCAGGCCTGTACAAGAACCTTGTGAGAAGGAGCAACAAGTTCCTGTGTGGCAGTTTCATGGAGCTGTCTGCTCTGGACTGGCACTCCATGTGCACCCACTTGCACAGGCTGTTGTGCTATCCCCAGCCCAAGAAGGCCAAGTGAGGACTACACAGCCCCTCGCTACCCGACACTTGCCCCTACATGTAGATATGGAAAGTGATGAAACTTAGCTGATAGGTCTTCTCCAGTGTCGTTCGAATCCTGGGAGACATCCTGGGAGGGGAGTACTGGCTCCCAGGACAGGCTGACATCCTGGTTGGTAGGCATGGTATCAGTGCTGGACTCCTCCTCGTTGTCATCCTTGCCATCCTCCTCCACAGCCCCACCCTCCGGGAGCCTAACAATGGATGTATCCATGTCAGAGTCAATGACAAGGGTAGAGGAGGTGACTTCCCTCCCACCCAGGATGCCATTCTGCTGAGTGTAAAAGCCACAGGTCTGGGGTGCCTCTCCCAATCAGGAACTTCTTTCCCTAGCCTTGGTATAGGCTCCTTGATCTTCATCCTAATCTGGTCCAGAGTGCAGCTATGTCCCCTCTGGACCAGGCTGGTGGCAATCCAGTTGTAGACATCAGCATTTTGCCATCTGGTACAGAGATCCTGGAGGTTTGACTGATGTCCTCAGACCTTGAGATTCAGAATCTATGCATCAGTCTACAAGGGTGTCATCCTCTTTTGCCCCTGGGGTTTAAAGCTGGCTGCCGGTGTACTTGCAGCCGTGGGGGGCTGGGCAGGAGTACTGGGGTCTGCCATGGCAGAAGAGAAGTCTAGGCAAGGTGTTGGTGTATGCCACGGTGCAAGCAGGGCTTGCGTCATGCCACAAGTACCTTTCCTTCTGCCTGCACCTTTAAATTCTCCAAGGGAAGGGAAACCATAGAGTTTTGAGAGGTGTGGCTAGACTGGCCACTAGGGCAGCTGTGAGAAGCCCTGGAGGCCAATTATTTTGAAATAAGCACAGCTGTGCCATCTACACTCATCCTATTTTGAAATAGCTATTTCAAAATAGGTATTACTCCTCATAAAATAAGGGCTTACTATTTTGAAATAAGCCCATTATTTCACAATAATTTTTAAATAATGTGCGTGCTGTGTGGACACTCACTTTATTTCAAAACAACTCTGTAGAGTAGACATTTTCTCAGCGATTTCCTGTTCTATTCACTCCCTTTAAGTGGTCCAGCATTGACCATTGTCAGAAAAGAGAATACTGGGTTAGATGGACCATTGGTCTGACCCAGTATAACCATTTGTATGTTCTTAAAATTACTGTGGACTCTATTGCATGCATGTCATAGATTTTAACATTTCTATATTTTTGACATTTGCCACATTCTTTTATATAGTCCTCCATGTTTGGATTCATTTGTGGCAAAATCAGAACTTCCTTTGCACTATGATTTTTTTGTATTTCTATGCCTAAATATCCCTCATATATGCATTACAACACCTCTGCTGTTAAGCCTAAAGGAATTACTACGTTATCACCTTTCAACAGAATTTCTTCAACTACTGGTAAGTCTTCAATAAATTGATTATATAGCTTTGGTGTCATTTGACATTCATGTCCATTTTCAATAGTTGTGCTCCACACTAGGGAGCAACTCTTGGAGCCTTAGAAGTGCTTCTACCATTCATATTATAGGCAGAAGTGCTGACGGGGGGCGGGGAGAGGGGGAAGTGGAAGGGCTGTCTCCAAGCTCCTGGCAGGGCTTTGAGCACAATAGGCAGGGCTGAGGCAGCCAGCTCTCTGCACCACTCTGAGTGCAGTGACCCCCTACATACCAGCCCTCAGTGTCACCCAAAACATGGCACCCTCCTAGCCCACAGAGCTGCATGGAGCATGCTGAGTGGTGCTGCAGCAGTGATTTGAAGGGCCTGGAGCTCCGGTTGCTGCCACTGTTGCAGTCACAGTGGTGATGGCCAGGAGCCCCAGGCTCCTTTGAGTCACTGGGCTCCAGGAAACTGCTCCTTTCCCCCTCCCATCATGTAGCTCATATTCCCCTGCTGTGTTACAATGAAAGAGATGCTAACGTCACAATATGGAGTATGTCCTGACTGAACAATGTATTTTACCATAGGCACTCCCATTGTAGTTGTAAAAAAGACTAAAGAAGACCGGAAGACATGCATTGATTATAGGAGTCTTAACTCACATGCCGGTGTCCAGCCACCAGATGCATCGCTCCACAGTGGGGTGCGATTGCAAGTGCCGCACTCCTGCACACATGCAGAGGTTCTCAATTATGAGCTCGGAGTTGAGCTTATTCAGGACCATGAGGGCAGCCTGCAGAAACTGCTGCAGAAACTGGAAATGCTTTGCTGTCCCTCAGAGAGATAGGCAAGTAAGCAGAAGAACCTGAGAAACAGCTGTTCAGGGGGATCCCTTTAAGCATGCTTCTCAGATAGCCTCAGGCAGCAGCTCCAGGAAGCTGACCTAATGCCCTGCCTGAACTGGTTCCTGGTGGCCTTAAATGAGAGAGAGTGTCCAATCAGTGTGGATTCTATCTTTTGAAATAGCACATCGCTATTTCATTGTGCTTTTTGTATGTAGACACTCTATTTAGAAATAAACTTTTCTGGAAGATCTCTTCCAGAAAAGCTTATTCCAAAATAAGCTTGCAGGGTCAACATAGCCCTAGTGTTAAAGTGAGAGTATGTACAATATAAATATTTCTTGTGGGTTAAAAAAATGCATTATGTGGGCTGGATTTATCTTAGAGGCTAGAAATTTTACAATCTCTCTTTTAGATTGTCTCAGAAATCCATTGTGCTAAATGTATCTGTGTAATATCCATACAACCTGGTTGAATTCAGTGGAGTTGCCCAAGAGTAGTTGAAAGCGAAATTTGACCCAAGGAATTCACTATGATGTAGCACGATCTGTAGAAGTCAATCGTTCAAATGAAGTAAACCTTCGCTGAAGAGCTGGACAAATGACCCAGACCGTCTGCTTTCTGCTTCCACCCCCCACAACCCTAAGAAAAAATGCCTCGATCCACCCTGTTCTGTGTTCCACTAAACACTGATTCCGTGAAGTACTGAGTTATTGATGTTCTCCCAGAGAGGCTACACAGTGAGCATGATGAGGAGGACTTACTTCTCCTCAGTTCATGGTCCCTATTATTACTGGCATACTATGGAGCTAATTTTCACAGATCCCAAGCAATCACAATTGATCCACAGAATATAGTAGTCCATTCTTCTGTCTGAGAGCAACAGCAAAGAAGACAAACATATTCCAGCAGGTTTTACAGACAATATGATTAGCTTTTGCCTACTCTTCCTTGCAGAGGTGTAGATAGCTGCCACAGATTCTGGTTAAATTCTAACAAGAAGTATAAAACTGTAACTAAAATATTCAGACTTCATCATAGCCCCTGAAAACGCAATGGAATCATGAGACTATTTGTCTTTGCTTATGATGCAGAAGAGTGAAAGAAGTCTTAAACAATGAATCATAATGCAGGAACTCAGACTGTAGAATCAATACATCAGTTCAGTAGAGCTGAGCTTCTTTATAATGCCTCTGTTCCAGTGCAATAGAGCATACCTCCTGAATTATATATGTATTGACCTAATTATATAAATATTGACTTTGCTTTATATGAAGCCCTTTTCAGTCTCAGTGTAATTACAATGTCAATATGTGTTGCATGTAATAATATTGAATTTAGACTTGTTAATTTTGATTGATAGTGGTATGCCAGAAGTTATTATATAGGATAAGACAGTTAGTTCGGAAGTATGTGCACAAAAATGAAAGCAAATGACAATAGTGATATAGCTAACTGTGACCCTTCTACTTCTGATTATTGAACCAGGTATTGGAGCTATAATTGGATTATTGTAATATCCGTGTTTCATATGCAAGCAGGGAGGGAAAAAAACTTCTTCTTACATATGTTCCTAAAGTTCAGAAACATTCAACCAGGAAATCAATAAGGCTCTTTGGGCATATCCACACAGCCGGGATAAAGCCAAAATAAGCTATGCAACTTGAGCTATGTCTATTGTGTAGCTTAAGTCAAAATAGTTTATTTCAGTTTTTTGGCACTATCTACACAGCAGAAAGTCCAAGAAAGAGCACTCTTCCACTGCCTTTCCTTACTCCTCAAAAGGGTGCATCTACACTGCAAGTCTTACTTTAAAATAAGCTATGCAAATTGAGCTATGTCAATTGTGTATCTTATTTCAAAATAGCACACTCTTTCTCAGACTTTCCATATTCCTCACACAATGAGGGTTACAGAAGTCAGAGTAAGGAGTCCTCCAGCTCGACATTATGTTGACATTATGTCAAAATAACTGCTTGCTGTGTGGACATGGGCTATGTAATATTGGAATAACGTCAGTTATTCCAAAATAATGCTGCTATGTAGACATAGGCTTCCTCGTTTACCGTTTGTCTTAGAATGTCTATTTTTCTCTTTACTAAAATGGAGGCCCTGAAATCCTCTATCAGTTACTCTTGCATTTCATCTAAGTTTTGGAGTCACACATCTGAAAGTTCTAATAAAAACATGCCCATCTTCATCCAAGTGTACGCTGTGAGTAGTTGACTTCTAGGTAATCCTGGAACTCACAAACTATTCACTGTAGTCTGTGAATATTTTCTTAATTGTAATTCTACAATAACTGCTCTGTCCAGTACTGGTAAGGCTGTGAATTACTTTACAGGATAAACTTCCATAGAGTGTGGCATGTGTTTCCAGACAACATTACAAAGAGTTTTGAATTTGGCAGTAGCATAAAGAATTAGAAACCAAACAGTGACAGTCTGTGTGCTCTGTATATTTAAATTTGTCCTAGCTGTATCATGTTGCCAGTAGTGGGAAAGCATGCATCATCCTGTATTTTCTTATTTGCCTCAACAGGGATGCCAGACAAGACAAACCTCAGTGACATAAAGCAAATCCATCAAACCGACGGTGGCAGCAATTTAGACACAACTGGAGCAGGATGTACAGGAATGGCTGCTTATATGACATTTACACTGATTAGTGTGGTAACATTACTTCTCAGTCTTTGGTAAATGTGCAACTCTGTCTTGATATAAGCAACTTATTGCAGCCTGTTTGTTCTCCTGCACAAGCCTGGAATAAGAGATCGAATGTAACAATATTTATGATAGTCAGATCCTAGGTCTGGATAGTGACAAAATTATTTGCTTGTATAATATATTTCTTAGGTTTTTTTTAACACCTGTAAAGTTAAGCAAAATCATATTTCTTCTTTTGAATATTATATGTGACAAATATAATTCCAGTATGTTGAACTTGCTAAACTCTGTACTACTTTTGAAAGAGAGAAACCTGTTTCAACTTCTCAGCATTTTAGTACTTGAAAATCTTGTCCTCATTCTGTTTACAGAAAAACACCCCCTGTAAAACATTAAAAAACTAGAGTTTGAGTAAACTTATGAGTAAATGGATTAAATTTTAAGCCTAAACTATTTTCAGTGAAAAAAATGAAGGTTATGCAACACTGAACTATTTTGTAAATTTATGGGTATGTCTACACTGCAAGCTTATTTCGGAAAAAGCTATTCTGGAAGATATCTTCTGGAATAGATTATTTTGAAATAGAGTGTCCACACTACAGGAAAGCCTCAAAATTAGTAGCAGGCTCCTCTAATGTGGATACGTTATCTCAATTTAGAGCCCCAGGAGTCACTGGGCAGGAATAACATAGAATGGCCCTGGTGAGGAACTATTTAGGTATAGTAGCAGTGAAGCACCCATACACACCCTCTTCTGAAAGACCTTTTTCAGAAGAGGCATTATTCGGTGTGGAATGAGGTTTACCAATGTTGAGAAAAGCCCTCTGTTACTTCGATTTGCTTTCAAAATAATGCAAATGATGTGTGGATGCTTGTAGTGCTTTTCCTGAATCATGGCCGTTATTCCGGCATAATGGTGCCGTGTATCATAGAATCATAGAATTGTAGGACTGGAAGGGACCTCGAGAGGTCATCGAGTCCAGCCCCCCGCCCTCAAGGCAGGATCAAGCTCCGTCTACACCATCCCTGACAGATGTCTATCTAACCGTTCTTAAATATCTCCAGAGAGGGAGATTCCACCACCTCCCTTGGCAATTTATTCCAATATTTGACCACCCTGACAGTTAGGAATTTTTTCCTAATGTCCAATCTAAACCTCCCCGCTGCACTTTAAGCCCATTACTCCTTGTCCTGTCCTCAGAAACCAAGAGGAACAAATTTTCGCCTTCCTCCTTGTGACACCCTTTTAGATATTTGAAAACCGCTATCATGTCCCCCCTTAATCTTCTTTTTTCCAAACTAAACAAGCCCAGTTCATGAAGCCTGGCTTCATAGGTCATGTTCTCTAGACCTTTAATCATTCTTGTCGCTCTTCTCTGTACCCTTTCCAATTTCTCCACATCTTTCTTGAAATGTGGCGCCCAGAACTGGACACAGTACTCCAGCTGAGGCCTAACTAGTGCAGAATAGAGCGGCAGAATGACTTCACGAGTTTTGCTTACAACACACCTGTTGATACAACCTAGAATCATATTTGCTTTTTTTGCAACAGCATCACACTGTTGATTCATATTCAACTTGTGGTCCACTATGACCCCTAGATCCCTTTCCGCCATGCTCCTTCCTAGACAGTCGCTTCCCATCTTGTATGTATGGAACTGATTGTTCCTTCCTAAGTGGAGCACTTTGCATTTCTCTTTATTAAACCTCATCCTGTTTACCTCTGACCATTTCTCTAACTTGCTAAGGTCATTTTGAATTATGTCCCTATCTTCCAAAGAAGTCGCAACCCCACCCAGTTTGGTATCATCTGCAAACTTAATAAGAGTACTCTCTATCCCAATATCTACATCATTGATGAAGATATTGAACAGTACGGGTCCCAAAACAGACCCTTGAGGAACTCCACTTGTTATCCCTTTCCAGCAGGATTTAGAACCGTTAACAACAACTCTCTGACTACGGTTATCCAGCCAATTATGCACCCACCTTATCGTGGCCCTATCTAAGTTATATTTGCCTAGTTTATCAATAAGAATATCATGCGAGACCGTATCAAATGCCTTACTAAAGTCTAGGTATATGACATCCACCGCTTCTCCCTTATCCACAAGGCTCGTTATCACAAGGTGTAGACATACCCCAAGTTAGTTTTGATGGATGTTTATGCCTACAAACAAATTCTAGAACTATCAAAATGCTTCATTTTGCCCTTTGCAAAATAAAACATTTAATTTTTTATTCAAATGATTTGTTTTGAATTTTCCTTCAAATTTATGTTTTTACAAAATTCAAAATTCAAAATGAATTATTTTGTTTTGAGTAGAACAAAATATTTATTTGACCCCCAAATCTATAATTTTTGAAGCTCTGCTGACAAAAAATACATATTGTAAACAGATAAAACTAATTTATAAGGTGTTTATTTTAATATTTTAGGAAAATTAGCTATTATGCAATACTTGCGGTACGTGTGTTTAAGATTTCATTTTGGCTAGAGATAAGAGCAAATTCCCATATCACATGAAGATGATGGAATCTGGAATGTTGTATAGCACAGAATGTGTATTGTATAGGTCAGTTACCACTCACTAATTTCATGTTCATATTTGATTATCTTGATTGTGACTGATTCACATCCCATTGTATAAAAAATAGTGTGTTGCTTCCTTCCTGTCAATTATATATATAGAATTGTAACTACATAATGTACTTAGAAGTCTTCTTAGTCTGTAAAATAATTTTATATTGGATTAATATAAAGAAGAATATGGAAATATTAGTGGCTCCTAAATGCGTGATTAAGCATTATATGCATATGGCATAGCATACAGGTAAACAGAAACGGTGTTAAAAAAATCACAACATAACATTGCTAAAAGCAGCTGAATGTCTAGGCAGATATCATTAGTACACATACCAACCTATATGTATACTTGGTTTACCTCATCATCTAGCTAGTCCCACATCCTGTTTATAAGAGTAGCCAGCACCAGATACTTCAGAATAAACGGAAAGAAACCCCACAGTAGGCAGTCCAAAAATAACCTCTCCATACAGGACAGGTCCATCAAAGAAAATAACAGAACATCACTGGTTATCACCTACCACCCTCCAGAACTTCATTGACAAGCTATAGCCTATCCTGGAAAATGATCCCTCACTCTCTCAGACCTAGGAAGACAGGTCAGTCCTTGCCTCCAGACAGCCCCCCAGCCTGAAGTACATATTCACCAGCAGCCACACACTACAGAAATATTAACCCAGGAACTAATCTCTGAAAAAAAAAAACATTGTCAATTCTGTCCACATATGAATATACGCCTTCATAGGACCTAATCAGACAAGCCATACCATCAGAGGCTCATCCACCTGCACATCTACTAATGTGCTATATGCCATCATGTGCCAACAATGCCCTTCTGCATTGGCCAAACCTGAGGCTCTCTGCTCCAAAATATAAATAGACATAAATCAGACATCAAGAAATGTAACATACAAAGACAGTAAAAGAACATGGTAACCTCTCTGAATACCCAGCCATCCTTTTACACACACCCATCCTCCAAGAAACCCTTAAAACCTAGACTACAAAGTTCAACAGCAGTGCTGCAATTCATTTGCAAATTTAACACAATCAAATTAGTACTGAATAAGGATTTAGTATGTTCAGTTCACTACAAAGGCAGTTTTCCTTCTCTTGGTATTCATATCTCCCCATCATATGCTGAGAGTGAGTCACATCAACCCTGACTGAGTTGGCCTCATTAACACTGGGTCTAACCTTGATAAGTCATTCCCATTTTTTAATATACTATTACATATACATCCCTGCCACTGTAATTTCCACTCCAATGCATCTGATGAAGTGGTTTTATTTATGCCCAAATAAATCTGTTAGTCTGTAGAGTACCATAGGACTCCTCATTGTTTTTGCAGGTGCAGACTAACATAGCTCCCCCTCTTAGACTTCTCTCCATAGGAAAAGATTTTTATCAATATTCATTTGTTAGAAGCTGCCATGTACTCAGAAGCACTTTTTCCATTCCAAACTGTTCTTGTGGCTGCTGTGTTAATCCTTACTGCTGTGACTGGCACAACTGTAATTTTTAGAAACAACTCAGAAATGCATTTTCAAGGAGCTTGGACACATAGGCAGTTTTGAAAATTTTACCCATTGTCCAAGTATACATCCGGTTCTTTTCTGATGTGTTCAATTAATTTCTGGAGTTGATTTTTTTAAAATAATCTTTTAGAATTTTGTAACTGATGAGATTTAAATTAAGATGCTAAATATACCATCCCCTAAGGCAAAAAATCCATATATTATAATGGCACCAGGCATCAAGACTATTCCATCAGGATGGTGCATGGTGGAGTATCTCACTACAAGCAAGAAGTTGGTGAAAAGTCAGTATGAAAGACAGGTTTATGGCGCAGCATTTTTTTTTTATAAGAGTGGGGATATAGGAAAAGGCTTTATTTATTTGTACCACAATATAGTACAATTACAAATTTGAAATAGAGGGACATATTTTCTGAAATGTCCTACACTCTTATTTAATAATGATTGGTGATTTTTTTGAACCTTTTATTAATCACCTTTAAATGGGCTTGCCAGTTGAAAGAAAGAATTAAAATGCACTTTCATGCAACAATGTTTTCCGAGAATTTGAATAAATATTTTAAGGTGCCATCTTCTTGAGTGTAGTCACTGAAGAAGGACAAGATGCATTTACTTCTTTAGGAAGCAGGCAGTGCTGGTTTTTGCAACTGCCAACCAATAAAAGGTAAATCATAATGCAAGCACATAATAGATAGCAATAAATATATAATACCTATACTTATTTTTTATGAGTATCCCAAATTCAATATTAAAATTTCCATAGCACCTCTTTGGAAGTATGGATTGAAAAGAAGAAGAAACAACTCTTGAGCATAAGATGAGTCTTTGGGTTTTTTTAAATTACTATTGTGCTTAGAAAATGACTATGGCTATGTCTACACTGTTGAGTTTTTGCATAAAAATTGTCATTTTTGCGCAAAAACGCACGGAGCAGCCACACTACAATCATGTTTTTGCACAAGAAAAAGTACAGTGGATCATCAGAAGGCAGGGCTTTTTGAACAAGAGTTATTCCTCTTTCTATGAGGAATAAGCCTTTTTGTGAAAGAGCTCTTGTGCAAAAAGGAATGTGTAGATGGACATGTACAAGAAACCCCTATCGGAAAAAGCACAGGTGCTATGATGGCCATTCTGTGAATGGCCATCAGAATTTTCTTGTAAAAGAGCATCCATGGCAGTGTGGACTCTCTCTTGCACAAAAGCACATGGCAGTGTGGACGAGCTCTTGCGCAAGAACTTTTCTTCCACAAAAAGTTCTTGCACAAGAGGCCTGCAGCATAGACGTAGCATATGTAAAAATATCTTCTTACTCAGCAGATCACTCTCTGTGGCTGTGTCTACATTGGCACCCCTTTCCGTAAAAGGGATGCTAATGAGACCAGTCAGAATTGCAAATTCCGCAGGGGATTTAAATATCCCCCGCGGCATTTGCATGAACATGGCTGCCGCTTTTTTCGGCTCGGGGTTTTGCCGGAGAAAAGCACCAGTCTAGACGGGAACTTGCAGAAAATAAGCCCTTTTCCGCAAGATCCCTTATTCCTACTTCCAAGTAGGAATAAGGGATCTTGCGGAAAAGGGCTTATTTTCAAGTAGGAATAAGGAATCTTCCGGAAAAGGGCTTATTTTCCGCAAGATCCCATCTAGACTTGCGCTTTTCTCTGGTAAAACCCCGAGACAGAAAAAAGCGGCAGCCATGTTCATGCAAATGCCGCGGGGGATATTAAAATCCCCCGCGGCATTTGCAATTCCGAAGTGTCTCATTAGCATCCCTTTTACGGAAAAGGGTGCCAGTGTAGACACAGCCAGTGTGTTCAGAGTCATATCTGCCAAAAATGGCAAAAAAAATTTTACTATTTATAATACAATGCTATTAAAAAGGTAATTTGGCTCTGGAACACGACATGGGTTCTTTTTCTCGCTTGCAAATCTTCCATGCTTTATTAACAGAATTCCAGTTTCAGACTTTTGGTACTTGTGATGATCAGAAGAAGAATCCATCTTGACTTTTAGATCTGGTATTGAGTTTGCATGCCTGACACTGAGACAATTTTTAATTTTTAATTTAGGAACAGCACACGCAGTGGAAATCAGAGAGAACATGTGGCACACAATGAAGCCATTTTTACAAAATAACATTTAAGAGAGCAAGCATACCTTAAAGAGTCCATTGCTATAGACTGCTATGTATTAGAATACCATTACTTGTTACCTTAATGTTAAAACTATATCTTCAAAACATTGAAGGGACTTGTAATAAACGCACTGGCAAAATTCTAGCTTTCACTTACATTCATGAAACCCTATTGAAGAGATTGATTGGTAAGGGTGAACCTGAGAGCTGAATTTGGCCCTTTGCCCTCTCCATACAATACATTTACATACATTTAACATAGCTAGATTCTTTCTTACAACAATACAGGCAATCACAAAAAATATGTATCTATTTCACAGCAGTCTATGTATACCATACAAAAATTATACTATCAATCTTAGATTTATTACTCTTAAAGAGAAGACAAACTATTATTTTTGCATTTCAGAGTGTATATTTATCTTACTGGCTTTGAGACTTTCAGTATGTCAGGAAATTCAGTGCATTAAAAAAAACGAATAGAGAGATTTGAAGAGAAAGAAGCTAAATCATTAACCAAATATGTATGCAGAGTTACAAATTAAGACCTATTTAAATGAAAGATTTGAGAATAAGTTCATCATTTTTTTGATTGCCAAGGCTTGCCTTGAAAATTCTGTGTTTTCGTTAGAATACTTTATAAAACCAATAACAACTAAAGCAGTGCAGGGTTTGGATAACTTATAGGGAATTCTGAACTCTCGGGCTATGTCTACACTGTGTGCTAATTTTGAATAAAAGAGTACGCATCTACAGCGCAACCCCATTATTTAAAAAAAAATGGATATAACAGGGCTTCTTACCCTGAATTCTGTAACCCTCATTTCACTAGGGGTAAGGGAAGTTGAAGGAAAAGTGTTCTTCCTTCGCCTTTCTGCTGTGTAGACAGCACCAAACGTTGAGTTAAGGTACTTTGACCTCAGCTACGCAATTAACGTAACTGAAGTTGCATATCTTAACTTAACTTTAGCCCTCAGTGAAGAAAAGCCTTACAGGTAAAAAGTACGTGGTTCACCTTTAGGGTGCGTTTACATAGCACCCTTACCTCAAAATAAGCTATGTAATTTGCACTACCTCAAATTACATAGCTTGTTTTGAGGAAATTTTGAAACAGATCATTTTTAAATTTGGCACTGACTACATGGTGCCAGATTTCAAAATAAAGCACTGTTCCGACAAGTCCCTTGTGGAACGAGGATTACAAGGATGCCAGAATAGAGCGTCGGTTATTTCAAAATATATTTTGAAATAATGGGTGCCTTTAAAGATGCAGAATTGCTATTTTGGGATACTTCCAGTATCCTGAAATAGTTCCGCTGTCTAGACATAGACTTAGTGCATAAGTTTGTGTAAGTGAAAATACACACGGACCAGATTTTTAAAGGAATATAAGCACATAATCACATAATGGAATGTTCACTTTTGAAAATCCTACTAGTAACTTATCTGCATCTTTAGACATCTACATTCCTTTAAGAATCTGCCTCATGAGGGGACATGCTACCGAATGTGATTAAGTGTGTTGGTTGATCATAAATTGTTATATATTCTGACCTTACAGGGGTTAAAGTAATGTGTCTGTATGTTTCATTCAGAAATTGACTAAACCACAATACCACTAAATCACTAGAAGTGGCAGTGAAGTGCTTAAACAGATTTGTGGATGCTTTTGCACTACAGAGAATTGAGTGAAAAGTTCATGTGACCTGAGACTCATTGAGATTGGAATATGTGGTTTTATGAGCATTAAGTGAATCAGCTTTGATATCTTACATAGATCCTAAAGCAGTAAATATTGTTATTCTTACTCTTACTGTTTTAAAGGTCGTTTCCCCTTTCTCATTTTATCCTGGATGAACCTATGAATTGGGCACAAACACACACTGATATGCTGACTGATTTTTTTGCTGGACAGGTGGACAGTGTATAGAATGTGTTCTATGTCCTCCTGTGAGCTTTATGCACTTTCAAAAACTCACTGCATAATAATTTTAGGGAATTAAAGTAAACGCACAAGATCATTCAAGAAACAAACTGATTCTCTTTGGACAAAACAATATTCCATGGAGTACCCTTCCTGGACAACTCTCATGCTCAACTTTCCTTCTGTTGTTTCTTATACGTTAAAAAAAGAATACCCCATTAACAATTGCCTACATTACAAAAGTCTGATTGGTACTTGGGAGATTCAGACAAAAAAAGTAGTTTCCTTAGTGTATTTCTTTGCCTCAGTTTGTTGTGGTTTTACATTATAACTATTGTTCTAAAGAAGAATTGCAGCCTTTAAGACTTTAATGATTACTTTATAGGCAGGTTGTAAAGATCTGCTTTAGTATGATTACAGGCAACACAAATAATAAAATGATTTCTTCCATTCCCACCCCAACTCCCCTGCACATATCTTCTTTTCTCTTATGGTTTTCTACTCTTATGACCAATTTGACCCTCGCTGTAAATGGTAGCTATTATATGGGACAGTTCATGGCATGTACAAATCACAATTCATCAATCACTGTGAATGCCTTCTGAGTTGTTTTCTCTAGAGGGCAACTCCTTATAACAGTGACAGACCCCACACATGCTTGTATAAAATACAGCTAATCCTGGACATTTATGGCACAAAAAAACAACCCATAGCTTCTCAGCTATCACAGATACTATGAAGAGAGGAGGGAGAATAATATCCATCTATGGAAAAAATAAAGCAAAACCTTCACATTCATTTCACAGTTTACCCTAGATTTTTTTATCTGTGTATATGGGGAAAGTGGGAAAGATGAATTTATAGAACCATACTGCATGTAACAAGTTGTGGTTTGGCTGTCATAAGCCCTTTTAATTACATCTCTGTGTGGATCTGGGGAAAGGAAAATAGATACATACTCTAACAGAGCTGTGTGAGATACTTTCAATAAAATTGGAATTCATGCAAAATTCATTTGCTTTCACGTTTCATTAGACTTGAAACTCAAGCCATGATATTTAAAGGTTTACTAAGATTCCCAAAATGGAGCCCCTATTTTGAGCAAGGCTTGGTCCTGTTTCAAACTTAATTGGGCTGTATTACAGTGCAAAGAGCAAACCACGTGAAACGCTGTGGTTTAGCAGGGGAAGCCACATTATGTGCACTAACTTCAACTGAGTTTTTGTGAAATTTGTAGTTCATTTAATCCCAAAGCACAAAACCAAGCTCACTCATTCATACCCCCAAAAAGATCAGAACCAAAGAAAAATGCTTGCATAAACCCCTACAAAAGCGAAACTGCTGAGTTTCAAACATGACTAATTAATTATATTCTTCAGCAGTTAAGTTCTACAGATAAATTGCACATGGAATAAAAGGTATTTTCTTGTCTCCTTTTTAAATGTGTTGGTCTTTTAATTTCACCATGTGTCTCCTTTGTCCTTGTAGTATGAAAAAAGGTAAACTAGAGAAACTAACTCAGCATAGGTATATAATTTTTAAACACATATTCACTTTCCTTACTCCTTTTCATACTAGTGTTCATTTAAATTTCCTATAACCCAGCATGTAGCTAGACCATTTTATGGCTCTTCTCTGGAATTTATAACTTTATTTTAACATAGCATTTGCTAGGTGAATGTATTTCTTGATTTTCCATTATCTCAGATAACATCTTCTCTTAGTTCTCTTTCCATTCGAATTATAGTGCTTATGAATGTCATTTACACCATTTGACAAAAAGAAATCATGCTCAAGGACTAATTCTAAGAGGCATAAATAGGTATGTTTATGTTAGCAAATGTTACCAATACACTCCATGATTTCTTTTGCATGCTAGATTTATTGTTATTTCTCCCCACTTAGGTAATAGCAGAATTTTGGATCAGAACTGATCAGTTTAAAAAGTAATGTTTTGTGACATGGAGTCAAATGACAGCAAGCAAAGCAAAACAAAACCTTGAGTAGAAGCAGAAATGTAATTATGTCCCTGAAGAAATTAGAAAGATCTCAGTTGTCATGCAGGTGGGTCTGAGGAGCTCCACTTTGTTTTGCGCTGAGCAATGAGAGATTCAAAGACTCCAAATGAGGAGGCAATACGTTTAAATATTTCTACATCTGACTAAACTCTTCCCAGTAACCCCAGGCTCCCATATGTGTGTGTCTGTAACCAAGGGATTTCACCATACTTTTTTTCCTTTGAGCCCCTCTATTTCCCATCACAGCTCCCACAAGTAGGCCAAGAAGACACATACTTCGCTGAATGCCTACAGCCTACAATTTACATGAATGTTATACCACACTTTACACTCCCAGGGTATGTCTACACTACAGCACTAATTCAAACTAACTTAATTCGAATTAGTTAATTCTAACTCAGCTAATTCGAACTAGTGCATCTAGACCTAAAAATTAGTTTGAATTAGCATTTTTCTAATTCGAACTAGCATGTCCACATTGAGTGGACCCTGAACCGAGGTTAAGGATGGCCGGAAGCAGTGCCGGCAGGGCATCAGATTAGGGCGTGGAGCTGCTGTCTCAGGCTAGCCGAGGGCTGTGCTTAAAGGGAACCGACCCCCACCCCGGACAGACAGTTCTTAGGGGTTCCCCGCTCGCTTGTCTAACTCGATGAGGGACAGCAAAGCAGTCCTGGCTTGGAGTGCCCTGAATGCCCACACTCGGCACATCACAGCACTCGGCCATCAGACCGGCTGCACTTGCCGCAGGCTGCCATCTGGGGAGAGGGGGCAATTGGGGGGCTGCAGGAGAGCTTCCACCCCCAGAAGCCCACAGAGCCAGCCCAGTCCTCCCCATCGGGGGCTCGTACCCCATTCCTCCCTCACCTCTTTCCACTTACCCTTCCCTAGCCCCCCTTCCTGATGTACAAAATAAAGAAAATGTGTGGTCAAAAATAGAAACTCTCTTAATTGAACAAAACTTGGGGACACTGGGAAAAGGAGGTGGGAGAGGGGAAGAGAGAGGGTGGGAGAGGGGAGGGCAACTAAAAAGATCAGGGGTTTGGAACAGGTCCCATATGAAGAGAGGCTAAAGAGACTGGGACTTTTCAGCGTAGAAAAGAGGAGACTGAGGGGGGATATGAGAGAGGTCTATAAAAGCACGAGTGGTGTGGAGAGGGTGCATAAAGAAAAATTCTTCATTAGTTCCCATAATAGGAGGACTAGAGGACACCAAATGAAATGAATGGATAGCAGGTTTCAAACTAATAACAGAAAGTTCTTCTTCACAAAGCAAATAGTCAACCTGTGGAACTCCTTGCTGCAGGAGGCTGTGCAGGCTAGAACTATAACAGAGTTTAAAGAGAAGTTAGATTAATTTATGGAGGTTGGGTCCATGGAGCGGTATTAGCCAGGGGGCAAAAATGGTGTCCCTGGCCTCTGGAGATGGATGGCACGAGACAAATGGCTTGGTCATTGTCTTTGATCCATCCCCTCTAGGGTACCTAGTGTGGGCCACTGTCGGCATACAGGCTACTGAGCTAGATAGATCTGACCCAGTACGGCTGTTCTTATGTTTTTATGTTCTAAGCTCAGGGCTCAGGGTCAGGGGTCTCACTGGACCACCTTGATTTTCATGCAAACCTGCTCCTGGGTGGCCAGGCTGGCAGCTATCCTGCCCTAGACGGCCACTTTCCTGTGCCTAGTGCAGAGGTCGTGAACGTTGGAGACTTCCTTCCAAACCTGGATGAGGTCCCCGATCTCCGCACTAGACCAGGTGGTCGCCCGCCTCCTGTGGCCCCGGGCAGGCTCCTGGGAGCCGCCAGCCTGGTCCTGGGAAGAGGCGGAGGTTTGGGGATCAGCGTGTGTCTGGCTCATCCCGTGCCAGGTGCAGGGTCTGCTGGCTGGGTGCTGGCAGGCTTGCACTTGGCACGGGTACTGTAGCCAGACCGTGCCCCTTTAAGGGCTCCGGGGCCGGGAAGGGGGCAGACCAGTTTCCCTGGTATGGCCCAGAGTGGACACCAGGGAAAGCTGGGGAGGGCTAGCCTCCCACTAGTTCGAATTAAGTGGCTACACAGCCCTTAGTTCGAACTAGGCGTTAGTCCTCATAGAATGAGGTTTACCTAGTTTGAATTAAGCGCTCCGCTAGTTCGAATTAAGTTCCAACTAGCGGTTTGTATCTGTAGCACCTATCAAAGTTAATTCGAACTAATGGCTGTTAGTTCGAATTAACTTTGTAGTGTAGACATACCCCCAGTGAACTGGCCTCTTGGTACAAAGGGAACTGGCTCTCCCAGGAAACTAATAATTGGGACATGACGAGTTTCATCTATAAGCGGCCTATGCAATTTCAGCCAGATTAGCAGTGAAAGAACGTCATTACTATATGATACTTTTTTGGTAGTTTATATTATTTTGATTGTGGTTTTAGTCAAGTGCCTTCTATAACAACTGATAACTTCATTTGGGAGCCTCCGCAGTGAGGCAAAGAACTGAATAAACGAAGGATAAACTACTCTCGACCTTAGCAGTGATTCCTTCCAGAACAGGGTTGAAACGATGTCAGAGAGCCTGCAGTGCTGCTGCTGGTGTTGTCTATTCTATGGCAAAATAGAAGATTTCAAGTTCCTGGAGTGTCAGTCTGCCAGTTTCACAAACACTAGATCCCTATAAATATCCCGCCAAGCTATCAAATGTTCAGGCAAATTAAATCTAAATTCCATGAAGGCTAGTAATTATCATGTCTTCAACCCTGCTAGCTGGTTTAAATAAAATACTCCTGGAGATTTCTGATCTATAGTATTGAAACGGCTTTACATCAAACCCTGACACTGATTTTTCAGCAAATTATGTCTTTGCTACATGATGTACATGGGCTGTGTGTCTCTTTCAAATTGTGAGGTTAAAAACAAATCTCTTACTTGCTGACCTAGCTCTGCCCTTTATTTTTGTTCCCTGCAGGCTTTATCTCATTTGTTTCTTTCCCAGACAGCATCTGCACAATACTAAATATATCTGACTGAAACTGTAGAATCTGAATTCCATTAACCAGGCTAATCATTGTTTTTGAGGGCCAGGAAACACATGAAAAGATTCTTCTCCTCTTTCTCTTCCAGGCCATATTCAAATAATTAATAGTGAAAAGTCTGAGAGATATCAGAATTTCCATATTGCAGTGCAGCCACTGCAGATTTGCCATGGGGAAAAGCTATAAGTAACTGAGCTGTGTGAGAGGATTACAAAGTCACCATTTTTAGTGAAGGGTAGCCCTTACTAGTTGACTCTCTGATACTGGGAATATGTGTGACAGAGAAGGGGTGGAGGGCTAGAGAGAGAGGGCACTAGGTTATCTGAGGAAATCAGAGAGGAATTACTACTGAGTTTAGAAATTGAAAAGAGACACTGGCAGAAATCCCAAAAGTCCGCATAATATACTATAACTATCAGTTATACCAGCACCTACAAATCAATTGTTCATATTGTCTGCACCCTACCCCTGTAATAGGAAGGAAGTATCAGTGTCATTAATCCCTGTACAAAAAACTTTTAGCCAGTCTTTGTATGAGGGGCTAACATTTTCCCTAACTGACCTTAATGGTTAGACAAGATTTTGTCCAAAGAAGTAATCTTTGTTGTCAGTTTCTAGAAACATGCTCATAGATTGAAAACAAGCCATTCATGTTTGAATGCTGACACCTTGTTTGATTCTGCAGCCTGTAGACACTAACTTTACGAGGAGTTTCTCCTGAAAATAGACCTCATGTTAGTGCTCAGAACGTTTCTTCTGAAATAAATTCATATTTAGTTTTGCATTGAAAGCTTCTGAAATTATTTATTGCCAAGTTTTCATTCTACTTGAATATGAAAATATCCATTAATATGAGGGCAGGTTAGATTGGTAAAAGTCTGTGCTCCATAAATGTTTGATTTCAAAAGTTCAGAATGCCCATGGCTACAATTTATATTAATAAAACCCACTGACATTCATGCACATTTGAAAATTAGTCTAGAAGTATCTTACCCAAAGTAATAAAGGAGATCAATATCAGACTCAAGAATTTTTTAATTCCACCTCTATGCTCACAACACTGGACTACACTTCTCTGTGTAGTTTTGAGCTTTAATTTAATGTTCCCAGGAATACTATTGTATCCAATCCTCCTCCAACATCAATACCTCATTTAATCCCTCTCCCATCTTATCAGCAAAGCCCTTCAAATTAACCCCTTTCTCTAAGCCTCTCTCAGAGCAGTCTATGATCAAAAGGAGAAATTTGCTGCCAGACCCAAGAAATGTCAAGCTAAGTCATAAAATAAGGCTGTCTCTGACTTCTTCCGCTGAGAAAGAGAAGTCAAGTTAATAAGAATATATTAAGTACAGTCTCCCAAACTGAAGGGTATCTCCCCATGGTCTAATAATGGGAAAGCCTCACATTCTACGTTATTAATCCAAAGAAGAAGCAAAAAAAGAAAAAATGAAAAAGAAAAAGGACAATGCTCATTTCCATACCCAAAGATGAATAATTGGTCAAGAGGGAAACAAAGTAGATGCCCTCATCCAGGTCAAGTCATTCTCCTGAGGAAGAAGAGATCTCAGATTCAGATGACAAGAAGCCACAGGAAGACTCTTAAGACAAAATTTATTTCCTTATCAGTTTCTCCAACGCTATGATGAAAGGGGCAACCAAGACACTAAGGGCTTTCAACTGAACAAAAGGAAAAATGAGACAAGAACATTCCGAGATAATAATTCCCATTGTGAGATAAGAAGGAATGCTTCCATCTTCTACACTTTGCACTGGAAGAGGTAAAGTGAGAAATCTAAGGTAATGAACACACAAATACAAAAATTGTAGTGTTACTCTGAGTTCATAAACTCCTTGTAGCACATACTAAAGTAGCTACAGAAGTAATGTCCCAAGGAAATAATGACATCTCCAAAGGAATTTCCTTCCAAAAAGTTTCCATAAAGCATAGGGCTAGCCTTCATAATGGGCAGTTGCATATTTTGACATTAGTTCTAGATGTCACAAGGTTAATTGGCGTTTCTTGGGAACCTCTGATCTGGAGCAACAAACTCTTGAAAGCCATTCCTTCAAGGGCAAAAATTTTGAAAGGAGACAGATATGAGTGATGTTTCCTCAATTGCTCTCGGGTACTTAAAAAATAATCTCCATGAATGACAAAGTTTTGTCAATGCAAGTGCATACAGGAACGTTTCTTTGTTGGCAGGAACGCTCTCGTACCGACAAAGCAAAACCTGCTTATTGGGCCTTGAAGTATTTTGTTAGCAAAACAGCTGACAAACAGCATTCACACACACTGACTTTAAGCAACAGGGCTGTATCGACACAACCCTGTTGCTAAAAGCTGTGTAGTGTAGACATACCTAAGATACTGTAATGCTGGCACTCAGGCAAAATCAAAATAAAGACTTCCATTGTTATGCTGCCTGGAAAAGAGGAAACTATTCACCAAAGCCATTGAACAAACTTCTCAACCCTAAAGAGAGAAGCTGCTCTGTATTCCAGTAAACACGAAAAGAGTGAATTTTGGGTCTTTTTACAGAGACATTCATTCTAAAATGAAAACAGATTCAGAAAGGAAAACATTTCTGGTAGCCAACCAGAACCAATCTTCTATAACCACAAGAGTTCTGCATGACTGGCTGGCCCTTATTTGAGGTTTGTATTATTTAAAACTCTGATTATGCATTTTAGAAATGTGGAGCTCCAAATTACCCCTACTGCTAAAACAGCATATTTAGAAGATGTTATGGTGACAGAGATTCATTTGGTAAAAGATTTTCAGTTTTGTTCATACTCTGAGAGCTGCTGATCACAGGGAGCCAAGTGTAAAAATTCTCCTGTAGAGAAGTAAGTTTCATAATTCAATCCTGCCTCTAACAATTAGTGTCTTTACAGTCTGAATTTGATTAGAGCAGACACTAATTCATATTCATATGCATAATAGTAGCTGTAAAACTTGTATCCGAGAAAGACCTTTGTGTCTTTTGCAAATTATATTTATGGACATAGTCTGGATCTGAAGGAGAAGAACAAAGGCAATTCAGATTTTTCAGATTTATACTAATAAAATTAGTAAACACAATCATGATTTCCAACATAATAGATATTAAATTAGCCATCATAAAGGAGTGCATTTTTTATTCATTTCAACCATTTGAACTGATATGTAAGACTAGCAAATTATCTGGTAAACTTTGTGTAACAACTTCCATTATATTTCTCTCACCGTGACTCTGTTTAATAAAACACAGAAAAAAACATGAAAATAAGACAATCTTTTTGGTTCTAAATTTCTACATGTGGCAAGCCTACAATGTTAATTTTGCTTTGGGAATATGTTTCAGTATGACAGAAGTGCTATGTGTAGGCTTATGAACCTGTTGTTAGTATTGGAAGTATTATTTGCCAATGGCAAAACTAACAGTGTGTGTATATATTACCACAAATTTAGCAATTTTTCTTCATGAATTAACTGATAAAACTAAATAGAGCTAGTGCTAGGTAAATAACAATTGCTGTGAAAAAGAAATTCTAAGATGTGTCATAATTTGAAGTATTTCTGCATCATGGTTATTATTATTTGCAATTAATTATATATAATTGAAATATATGAAAGTTAATTATTTCTAAAATAGAGAGTTTAAGATTATTTTTTTCTGAGACAATGAACCAATAACCAGTAGTGGTAATGAGCAATTTAACGTTAAGATTTCCAAATCAATTGTTATTTAATTGCTGGGGGAAAGGAGAACTAATGGCTTTTCAACTGCAAAACACAACAGCTTTTCTGCATCTATTGCCTCTTGAATAACTGCAAATAATGTTCAAAAGATAAATGGCATATTTGTTTTTGTGGGCCATGATTTCTAACAAGCACTGTTGTCTTTATTGTTGAAGTTGACCTTATTAAAAGGACAAGAGTATAACTGAAATGAAAGTTAGATTTTGTAACTAGGGACAAGGTTTTTTGTTTTGTTTTATTTTTTGTATTTTTGCTTCTTGTCTGATCTTTATATCTATTATATACTTTGAATATATATATATATATATAGTTTGTTTGTGGATTTGTTTGTGCAAAATAAAGTCACACTTGGCAATTACCTACAGATACCAAATTTTGCATAAACAATCCTGCCACTTAAATTAGCTGAATACGTTAATTTTTACCATAGAATATGCTGGATGAAAGGTTTAAAAGTCATGACTATTAAGATTAGCGTTCATAAAAAATATTTGCCAACAAAATTAAAATCAAGTCACCTATTCAACTGTCATTTTAGTGCAAAGAAAACTTTTACTGTTACAAGTCACAAAATAATTCAGATTAGTTATGGAAAGAATAATGGAAGCTTTACAAGTTTACAAGCTTTACAAGATTCAAATTTACTATGTATGGTGATAGTTGAAATCCTACAAATTTAAAACTGTTCTTTTACTTTCCTTTTGCAAGCACATTAATAAAAAATTCTATTACATATATTTAATGTCTTGAACTTTCCTATGGAGGAAATCAATGCAGTATTCTTGAAATCCTCAGTGTATTAGATGTCACTGTACATCAATGGAAGCTGCAAGAAAACCTGAAAGAAGGCCATTATGGAGTTAATCTGACCCAATGGGAAACTTCATCCCAAACTGACCATTGCACTGGACAGAATCATAGATTGTAGAATTGGAATGAACTGTGAGAGGTCATCAAGTCCAATCCCCTGCATTCATGGCAGGGCCAAGCACCATCTACATCATCCCCAACCTGCTCTTAAAAATCACCAGTGATGCAGATTCCACAAACTCCCTAAATAGTGGTTCACTTGTGCCCTGAAGCATGAGTATTTATGTAAGGGGACTGTTAGCCCCTTACTAAAACTCAGTGGGAGTTTTTGATTGGCCAGCTCCCAGTACCAAAAGGGGAAGGGTCCATGAGAAATCAGGGCCTTGAGATGGACAGACCCCAAAGACAATGTAAAGCAGCCAACACTCCAGCTCAGCCTGATTGACAGGTTGAACAGGCCAGTGAGGAAATTAAGAGGCCAGGTCCCGTCCTCTGTGTGATTTTCTGGGTCTCTCAGAGAAAAAGCAGAGAGAGCTAAGAAGAGCAGCAAGAAGAGCAAGCTGGGTAGAGAGACAGACCTGCAGCGCCAGAGCCCAAGGAGCCCAGACCCTGTGCTAAGGGGCAGTCCTGCAGCAACAGAGCTAGGAACACACAGCCCAAGGAGCGCAGACTCTGTGTTGAGGAACAGTCTTGCAGTGATCAGAGAGCCAAAGGGGACAGAGAAGCAACACAAGGAGCTGGAGACTGGCAAAGCAGCACAGCCTGCAGCTGAGTGTGGTGAGCAGCTGGGACCAGCAAAGTGGGGGAAGAGGCTCTGGGCAGGGAGACACCACCAGCCAAGAGGCCCTGTAGGCCAGACTGGGAGAGGGGTCCTGCCACCTAGAGCCTGAGGCCGTGTGGTCACTGCCAGAGCAAACGTGTCCAGCCTGCAGCCCCCCTGCAGCACAGCCAGGGCCTGAGAGAGAGCCCTGGGACCTATAAGGAACAGACTGTGAACTGTCCTTACACTCTGCAGACTACTGTTTGTGATGTTCCCATGCTACAGAGCAGGACTGTGTGTTCTCATTTAACCTTTCTCATTTTTTCTTAATCTTTTTTCTTTAATCAGTTGCTGTTTAATAAATTGTACTTGCTTTGAACTGTATGAAATGATCAGTGGGTCAAGAGAGCATCCAGTGTGCAGTGAGCACCCTGGAGTGGGGACACCCTAGTCCCTTCCCCAAGTGACTACAAGGTCGGGGATTAAGCCCCAGGAAACCTGGGCCCAGGCTTGTTAGGATTTTGAGGACTCTACTACTCAGGAGAGTGGAAAGGAAGCCCTCAGGATCAGGCCATTGGGTAAAGGAAGTGGGAGTGGGAACTCAGATCCTTTCATTGGTCCATTTCACCGGGGTAGTATAGAAGCCAGGAAAGTTCCCCACAATAGCGGGACCATTCCCCCGCTTACATTTATCCTTTCAAAAACTGTCCTTTAAAAAAACACCCAATTTCTCACTACTTTAATGCTCAATGTTTTTATCTCACTAAAATATCTAACCCACTTTTTAAAACTGTCTAAACTGTTGGCTTCAATCATATAATGATTGTGAGCTAAACGTGCATTGTGCCAAAAAAAAAAAAGTTTCCCTGAACGAATGAATTTTGCAGAAAAGGTGGCCAAAATTATTTTCTTGCCTTAATAAGGAAAAGATTTGGGCTCTGATCTTGCTCATACTGCCTTCAGTGATTAAGGATCAGGCTCTTATTGTCCATGCATTGGCATCTTTTATATTTCTCCTTCCTCTATACATTCACTAGCTGGGTGCTATTGCTACATGACAAGCAGCATGTCATTGAGCAGAAAAGAAATAATAAAAAGCCATTGAAATGATACTGTACATAAGTTCCAACAGTTTGTACAGAGAAAATGAGTCTATATTTTATATTTTCAAGGTTGCATTTAGTGTATATATTACCAGCTCATATTCCTCAACTCCTTTAAGAACAATGAAAAACACTATATACAGCTACTGAAAAGGAAATACAATGATGATTTAAATCATTCCAATAAAAGCAATTACTTTTTGGTGCTGCAACATTTTAATGGTTAAAGGACTTCCATATACAGTTATTTTCAGGAAGAAGAAGAAGAAGAAGAAAAATATCTGCCGTGCTCTCCACACAATGTGTTCTATGCCTTGTTTCCATTCACTTGAATAATGGCCCTTAAAACCTTTGTTATTCCTTTTGTTTGGATTTCCTGCATGAAGTATTCTGATAAAAGCAAACAGTGTTCAATAACATGCTAAATATTAAATATACTCTATTTCTTGTAACCAAGATGCCTAGAGATTCTTCTAAACAGTGAGCTAAATGGAGATCACTGGTTTGACTGAAAACATAATGGGATATAATGGACTACCTGGAAATGTATCACAAGTGACACTAGTGAAAAATTCTTCTGAAAGCACTGCCCCTCCTCCTCCCCCCCCCCCGCCCCCAGTAGCATCTATGTCTCTACTGGCGCTGGTCAGCACACTTCAGAACATTCATTCACACAGTTTTGTTTCCAAGAAAATCCAAGCCGCTATAAGGCATATTATAGATTTTGCCTAATAAATCTAGCTATGCAGACCTTTCCTTCATGCTGTTTGTTGCTGTTATAATATGTTTTTCTGGTTGTTACAAACATCAGGGCCTAACAATGAGAATACTGCAAAGAGATTTTGGTTCTCTATCATTTGCATAATTGATTTTCAATGTTAGAAAGTATATCTGTCTGCTGATACATAGTTGCCTATATGAGATCATGCAGAAATAAAATGTAAGGTAAGATGAGATACTGACAAGCCATGACAGTTTGTTGGGCTTTTGCAAGGTGTGTTTTGCGTCCTTATATAACGTGTAGGAAGAAAATTTGCACTAGAAACCAACAGCAAAACTTAACATATGTGGTGTTTTATGGTTTGCTGTATTAAAAGATGGCGAAATAAGCAAACCAATAAAATAATTGTAATTGTATTTATTTTCAAATGACATTGAAATGTAATCAAGCATTCAGTGTGTAGGAACCCTATACAGTTCTAATGCATACTTGTATTTTTTCTCATTTATGCAATTCTTTACACTCTGATTCTAGGTGCCTAATTTGTATAATCTCTGTTCAATTATTTCTCACTGTGTGATTCCCTGTTTTCAGTCTGGCAGCTTTTATTAGCCAATCATAGTACAGCAATATGTACAATTTCTGTACAGTTATTTCTCAGTCACTGAAGTGCAAACTTCAAAATCTTTATTCTCTGGCTATTGCTTTTGCTGTGATTGACTTGTCGGCTTGAATTTTCAAGCTGTTTGCTGCTAATAGCACTGTCTCAAATTCTCTCTAACCCCAACGTTAGCTTGACACACCAGTAATTACTGAAATTATTCCATAGCTGAAGACTTTGATGCTCAATGATCACTACATACACACAAGGACACACATTGCCCCCCCCCACTCTCCAAGTAACTCTTATTTTTAAGCTGAATTGATTGAAATTTTTTGAAGAAAATATAGTTTAAAAAATCTGATTAAAAATGTAGTTGTTTTTTGTTTTCAGTTTTTCTTTATTTGACTTATCATTTGCTTTTTTTTGTTCCCTGCTCCTTACGCTCCCCCCCCCCCCCATTTTTTAAGGTCAAAAAGGAAAAAGGTGGGAAAAGAGGAATACAAGAGTGGGTTTCTACTTGGATGGGAGGGAAAAAAAACAAAAATACATAAGCAAATAAATATGTATCGGGAAAAGTGTGTGAAAGAAAAATCATTCCTTACTACTTTTCAGCAAATGTTGTGAGTTTTTCTTTCCCTTTGTTTTGATTAGTTCTACTCTCAGATCCCTTAAGCTATGTCTACACTACAAGTTTTTTGCGCAAAAACCGGCAGAGCATTCATACCTCAAGCGCATTCTTGCGCAAGTAAATCGGCAGAAGAGAGGGCTTTTGCCAGTAGAGTTATTCCTCTCCCCATGAGGAATATCTCCATTTTGCGCAAAAAGGCAAGTGTGAACTCTCTGCAGAGGTTTCTTGTGCAAGACCCCTATTGGGGAAAGCACAGGTGCTCTGATAGCCATTCACAGAATGGCCATCAGAGCATTCTTGTACAAGAGTGTCCATATGGTTTGGATGCTCTCTTGTGCAAGAGCATATCACTTTTGAGATGTGCTTTGAGGTGTTCACGCATTTTTGCAGAAGAAGACTTTTGTGCAAAAACTTTTGTGCGAAAGGCTTCTTCAACAAAAACCCTGAAGTATAGATGAAGCCTAAGATAGTCTCCTACAAGGCCTTCTGATACCATGCTCCCCACCTCAAGATATGTCTTCTTTTTTTGTGTGAAAGAGTCAGAGGTCTGATCCTCTTAGTCAGGCTTTGTCTACACTGCAGAGTTTTTGCACAAGAAGCTTTTTGAGGAAGAGATCTTCCGCAAAAACTTCTTGTGCAAAAGCGCATCCACACTTCAAAAGCACATCGCAAAAGTGATGAACTTTTGCACCAGAGAGTGTCCACACTGCATGGACACTCTTGTGCAAGAAAGTTCTGTTGCCATTCACAGAATGGCCATCAGAGTACCTGTACTTTTTCTGATTGGCTCTTTTTGCACAAGAAACCCTTGCGGAGCATCCACATGTGCCTTTTTGTGCAAGAGCTATAGTGCAAAAAGGAATTATGCCTTGTAGAAGGATGTATACCTACATCACAAAAAGCCCTCTGTTCTGTCGCTTGACCATAGATTTTCTTGCACAAAAACACACTTGAGCTGTGGATGCTCCGTGGGTTTTTGCAAAAACCTCAGTAGTTAGTAATCCTTCATCAGACAGCCAAGCAGCCTGCTGCCCACCCCTCATGCACAACACGGAGTTTAATTCTTCTGTTAGAGACTGTTCTACTCAATTCAGTCATTCTGAGGGTAGGCGAATCCAGATCAACTCCACTGACTTAAATTATTCCAGATATATTATGATGTATTTAAGATCAGATTCTAATGCAGGAGCTCATGCGGAGAACAAAATATTTAATCTCCAGTGTAAAAACGAATGCTTAAGTCTGGGTTTGGATATTTGATTAACCCAATCAAGGCATTGTTACTTGATTAATTCTTTTTCTTTTCCATCGTCTTCAATGAGCTTTGGGTAGGGCTCTTACTTTGTGAACATCAGCAGCAGTAACAAGAAGTTGTTTTCCTGGTTGACCTATGTATTCAAGGTGCCGTAAAATGCTGTACATGTCTATAGCAATGTAGCCTTACCTATGACTCAGGTAATCCCAATGATAGGAAAACAAAAGTGTTGATTCTTCATACAACTTAAAATCATGATTGGGCTTAGGTAATTTTAATAAAGGGCATGTGCAGGAATGCTGCATCAGTAGTAAGTACTATTTTAATATAATTTAGGAATGAGCAAGCTAATAGCAACCTCTCTTGAAAAAACCCGTCTGTATTAATTATTGCTTTATCTACTTTATGTACCAGCTCAATATTATTGCATCCTGCCAGCTATTTGAGAATGCCTTGAACCCTGTGAATGAAAAACATTGCATAGGTATTGATATTACTAGTATTGCATACCTTTATTGTTTTTAAAAGATTAGTAAATGTTAATAAGTGTTAGAAAATAAAAAAATCAGTTGTTATAGTATCAATAGGTTGCAAATAGGTTTTTAATCTTCTTTATCATTGAGTATCTTAAAACATCTGTAATATATGCTGCTCAAGCCTATAACATGCTTATAATGTATACTTGTAATTTATGTACCTTTTATAAACTATTTATAAAATGTATATTTAATACAAAGTTTGATGGTAACATTATGCTTTTGTATTTTCACACCTCCAATGGGTTATGGCTGGTAATTTGTCCTTCAGCTTTCTCCTGGAAAAAATCTCTCTTTCCTAGCCTGGTAAGTAGATCCATTTGAAGTTATATTAGAATAAAAGCTGAGGTAAAATATTATATTTGATCAGAGCATACTTTACTTTAAAATCAGACTTAAACAAATGCCAGCCCTGGATAACAAGTGGTTTATTGTTCTTTTTCAGCAATAAGCATTTGTTTAAATTGGATGTAAAATAAAGTGGCTGAATACATTCTTCCTTGTACCAAGTATTTCTATAAGCAATCTCTGCTGAATATGACTGTTTATCCTAGTCACTCTGGTGTACTTGTCCACTTTATTTCCCATTATTATGGAGCACTGTAGTGGAGCAGTTTTCCTGCAGAGAGATCTAGTAAACATTTTATGAGACAGGGAAGCTTTTAGAATTCCTTTTGAGATTTTCTAAATTGAACATGTGAAAATAAAGTTGTCAGGTGTAAGAGAGGTGAAGCATTTTGCTAGTCCAGTTAGGAGGCTGAAATCATGTAATGCCATGCTGGCAGCACTGATTTTAGTCCCTGTGAGGCATATCCACATTATTCATTCTGATTGATTAAGGAAAGCATCCGGTTCATTCCGATTTGAAGATTGACGTCACCAAATGCCACCACTTGTTTATTCTGTACACAATCAGGTGCATACCATATATCTGATCTAAACCAACGCAAGATTTTATTTTGTTGTAAAAAGAAGACTGACTCTACCAACAGACAAGTAATAAATGGATGATAAATAACTCAATAGTTGTTAGTCTACATGAGAGAAGAGAGTGAAAAAAGACACGACTTTTAAATCTTATGAGTTATGTGAAAGGAAGGACACACTTCAATTGATTTTGTTCAAAACAATGCTGAGATGAGACAAATGAGAAATACCCTTTGCCAAGCTGTTCACTCAGTTTTGGAAGCAGTTGGAATGCTTTTATATTGTGAGCCCTGTGCCGGTGAGAAATTATCCATAGTTTCTAGTCATTCAATGATCATTCTAATGAATTCCATTATTTTAGACAATATCAGTCTAGAGCAGGGGTCGTCAACCTCTGGCTCTTGGCCCCATCAAAGTAATCCACTGGTAGGCCACAATCCATTTTCCTGACATTGGCAATACACAGGCACAACCCCCTGCAGCTCCGAGGGGCCACAGTTTGACATTTATGGCACATCCTGGCAGCCAGCACCACTTCTTGGTGTTTCCATTGGTTTAGAATTGTAAATCATGGCCCCTGTGAACTGCAGGCTGGGCGGGGAAGGGGCATGTCTGGGGACAGTGATGGTCAGCAAAATGTCTTCTGGCCTTCCAATGGATTACCCTGATAGGCCGAGACCTTGGTGACCCCTGCTCTAAACAGTGCAATTCTCCCACATGATGTATCCTTTGTGTTGCTTTTTTTATTTTGGGCATGTGGGAAAATAAGTTTCTGAGCTCCTGACAGGAAGAGACTGGAGAGAGTGCTGAACAAGATGCCTATCTATTGAACAAGATCTAGATAAAAAATCAGGACATCATAGACTGCATGCTTCATTCAGAACAAAGCAGTTTATTTTCTGCTTAAAGCCTAATTAAATTCTGATCACACTTGTAAATGATATAGCTTAACATGTATAATACACATACACACACATGCATTTTTTGAGCTCTGATTTGTACGCTATCCAGCTTTTATGTGCAAAGGTAGCTATAATAAAAAAAAAAACCTCTTCTATTTATCATTTAAGTATTTGGCATTGTGTTAAGGAAAACATAGTCCCTGTTCAAAAGAAGTTTACGGTCAGTAGGCTAAATTGGGTCAAGGGTGGAAAGAGTGGAAATACACAGATTGTGTGTGGGGGGGGGGAAGGGCAACATTGTTCCAGGGCTTTCCCATTCATAATGGCATGTGCATAACTTTTTCTTCCTTCCATTCTTAGATGGCTCTGGTGATGACTTCAGCAAATAAGAGACACAAACTGCTCTTCTCCCCACCTCTTTTTGCCATCATAAATTGGGCACCTGGATTAATGGATATTTTAATTAATTGTTCTCTGCCTCAATTTCCCATCTTTTAGATGGGCATAATCCTGCCTCGCCCCTCACAGCAGTGCAGTAAAGATAAACTAAACTATGTTTGTTAAGTGCTCAGAAACTATATTGATGAGTGCTGTACAAAACCCATAAAAGAAATGTTTCTAGGGCACTGTTTGAACAGTGAGCAGTAAATAGGGGCTAAAGTCACACATTAAACAATCAAGACAGAATAACATAATATATAGCTGCTTATTCAGGGAGTACTGTCCATGCTATATGCTGTGGAAAAATTAGTATGTAATCATGTGCTTAAAGATGGTTATCATAATGCATAAACCCAAAAGGGGCAAATTAAGGTTGCATAGACAATCTTATTTCTGTCATTTTCAAACTTTTGAATGTTTAACTTTACAATATTAATAAAGTTCTTTTAGTGCAGTTTTTTTATGCATTATAGTAAGGAATATAGCTGGAAAGAAAAGCTGGCAATAAACCATACTACAGCGGACACATAGTTCCACATTTCATTATATCTAGCATTAAGCCCCACAATGACCAAAAATCCTTCTTGATTAATATTCTAGAAAGCTTTTTAGACTATTCATCACGATGTCCATTCCTTTAGTATATTGTTAATTGTTTTCCAATGCCCATAAAATTCTTTGCCCTTTCATCACTAAATTGCTGCCTTAGTTTCCCCCCCTTTTCAGTAATTTCTTTACATTTGAAATGATAGCTTTAAAAATGTAATAAAATGTTTCAATGTTATCAGAGTCCTTGTATCTTGCTAATTTCCTCCCTCTTCATCCCCTTTGCCCTATCACACAAGTATCAGTTGGATTTTTGTGGGTGTCCTATAATGACTCCTCTATATTTTATTTGGTTCTGTTATTAAAAGAAGAAAAGACCGTTTATAAATTTTAAAAAAACAGCTGGAAACTAGAGTACTGATGGAGAATCAAAATACTGAGTGAGGGTCAGATTGATTACATATATTGAGTGGGAGTTAAGGCTTGGCGTAAACATATTATCCATTAGAATGAAATACCTGTTATTAAGTTAAGGCATATCATTAAGTGAATCAAATCTTTTGCCGACTTTAAGAATAATAAGCTATGGAACTATTATTGAAAATGAAAAACTGCATAAGATCCAGTTTATTAGAACAAATGTTCTAAAACAGGGGTGGGCAAGAGGCCGCGGCCTCCTCTCCATCACCCTTACAACGGAACAACTGCAGCTGCTTTAAACAGCAGGCTTCTAATTATCATGCAGTCTGTGTAGGGAGGAGAAAGCTTCACGCACTTTCCCCACCCCTTAGCAAAATCCCTCAGCTCACCTTGGCCAGTTTCCATCCAATAGGAGATGAGAAATTTTGCTGAAGACAGTGGCAGTAAATGAAGCGTCCTCACTCCCCCCTGCCCTTCTTCCCTCCTTCCCTCCCTCCTTGTGCTGGAGCAGAGCCATATGGAGCAGCCTGCCCAGGACAGGTGGGATTCTGTCTCAGGCTCCTGCAGAGCCCTAGCTGGGAGCCATCTGGGTAAGTACCTCCCAGCTTGTGGCACCCCATTCCCTCTTCCCTTAACTATCTCCCCCAGGCCATCACCCTCCAACCCTCTGTATCCCCTTTCCCCACCTCCTCTAGCTCATAACTCCCTCCCACACCCTGAACCTCCTCCTACACCCCTCCCCCAGGCCAGAATCCTTTCCTGTGCCCATACTCCTCCTTATCCTGCACCCCATTCTCCTGTCTCATGTCACCACCCAACCCTTCTGCACCCCCTTCTCCCAGGTCACAACTCCTTCCCAGACCCTGCACCCCCTCTTAGACCCCTCCCCCAGGCCAAAATTCTCTCTTGCACTCATAATCCTTCCTGGACCCTGCACCCCAAGCTTCTGCCCCAGATCATGCTCCCCTCCTTCACTCAAGCTTCCTTCTACACCCTACCCACTGTCCCAGACCCCAAACCCCGTCCAGAGAAGTGCAGCCCTTGACCACTTACCAAAATCTTTGAGTGCCCCCCCATTAAAAATTATTGCCCACCCCTGTTCTAAACTGCCAGAATGTGTCTTAATTAAAATTTGTTAAAAATGGAATAAGACATTCTTACAGAGAACAAAGAACTGCAGACCAAAATGTCAGGGACAAATAGATAAGCTGAGAAAAGAAGGAAATAGCTAAACAAGAGAGTAGTGTGGGCAAAAAAACCTGACTAGGTTCAAGACTGAGCTTGATGAATTTATGGAGGGCTTGTTGCAATAGTACCACTTATAATGGTATGTAGCCCACCTGCAACTGCTCTTAGCTGTAAGTCCTATGGACACTAGATGGAGACTGGGAAAGGATCCAAGCTGCTATTCAGAGTTCTTTCCCAGGTGTCTGGCAGATGACTTTTACTTATGGTCCAACTAAAGACATATTTAATGTCAGGAAGGAATGTTCCCCTGGGTCACATTGGTAGAAACTCTGGGGCATTTTCACCCTCCTCTGCATAATCAGGCATGGATCACTTGCAGCTTTGAACTATTTTACATGGTGGGTTCTTCGTCAGTTGAAACCTTTAAATCATGAGTTGAGAACTTCAGTAACTCAACCAGAAGCTAGGTGTCTATTACAGGTGTGGGTAGATGAGGTTCTGTGCCCTGCAATGTGCAGGAGGTTAGACTAAGTGATTGTTATAAGTATCTTCTGGCCTTAAAGTGAGTGTGTGAGGGCGAATGGCAAAGTGACGTGTTTATGCATGAACTGCATGTAATTGATTTGAAGGAACCAGTTAGAAGTGTGCTTTTGTATAAAGAAATAGAATGTAGATAACATGAAAGGGAAACAAGTGCTAAGATAGGAGCATGAATGAATTTACCGATTACACAACCGTATACATTGGGCTCTACTAAGCTCTTGGTCCCTTTTGGTAAATTTTGCTGTCATGGTTTCAGATTTAAATTTTATTATTTTGTAACTGTGAAGGTCATAACGCAAAAGGGAGTTGTGAGGGATGTTGGAAGGCTAGTGTAGGTGAATTGTGATATTGCCATCCTTACTTCTTTGCTGCTGATGTTGGTGGTGCTGCCTTCAGAACTACGTGATGAGAATGGCCACAGCTGGCCAGATATCCCTGTATGAAGGCAGCACCACCACCAGTAGCCATGCAGAAGTAAGGGTGGCAATACCATAGTACATCTATGCTCAGCACTCACTGTTCAAGGAGCTCTGGGCTGGCTGTGTGTATTTGGGTGCCACCCTCAACTATGGTGCCTTGGGTGGTCACCCACATGGCCAGCCTGTAAAATCAGCCCTGCCCCCCAAAAGTGACATCACTCATACCACACCTCCCTCATGTTTGCCCTGCTGCTGGGAGTGGTGCTGCCTTCAGAGCTGCGCACCTGTTAGGCGCTGCTTTTTGGCCATCCAGCTCTGAAGGCAGCACAGAAATTGGTGAGGCAATAGCATGACTCTCCTACAATATCCAGCTTTCTTAGGTGAGACCAGATTTCACCATTTGTGATGCGTGGATGTGAACTGCTAAGAAAGAATAGAAGCAACAAAGGTCCAATTGCCCCTACCCTCAGACACAAGTGAATCATTATGAACCTGCTGATGCAAGAAACAGCCTACCTGTACCCAGGATAAGGTAACACATTACTGCCCTTCTCTGTTTTACTTATGCACTTATATGTCATGTTTTAATTATGGTGGTAGTATGTTTTCCTAAAACTGTCATTAAAGAAACACTAGTTCTTTTGATGAGAATTTAGTTTTTCACCCAACAAGTCGGCATTCCTGGGTGAGCACAAACAGGGCAGTATATTACCACTTCCCTCCCACCTGGGGTTTATACGTAGAGAGAAGAATTTTAAGGCCAAAAGGGTATTGATATGTCCCTGGTATGGTATGAATACCCACACAGAGAAATAAGCTGCTTAAAATTGGTGTATATTGCAAATTCCAGATGGCAAGTGTCACCTATATACTTATTGCTGACATTTACAAACAATCATTAAGGCAAGTGCCCAGTGGTTTCTTCGTAACGCCGGTAACGAAGGCTAGTGACAGCACTGCAAAATGTCCAATGTACTAGACATTTTAATGGTTTTGCTCAATTCCATTGCACCCACATTCCTGGTATAAATGTGTTTTCCAATTTTCCAGTATATATTCACTTGTGTTTGCCCCAGAATTTTCACAATTCACCAGCTATTTTTTATTCTTAGATGAGTCCCCACTGGCTACATTTGAATAGTGACAGGATCTGATATGCTATGTGGATGATTTGTGACCATCGATCACCAAAGGGTACTATTGGAAGCCTTGCTGGTAGCCTTCATTCAGGGAAGATGAAAGGAAAACCTATGCAATGAACAACTGAGAAAACAAGAAGTTCATTTTTGAGTACTGATATTTGAAGGTTGTTGGCAAATTTCCAGAACAGCAAAAGTTAATAGTGATGTTAACTCTTCCATTACTTGCCTTGGAAATGGGTTTAAGACAGTTTCTACAATATTTTTTACAGGGTCTTTACAAGATTTTATCCCAGAATATGGAGAAATTACTGTTCATTTATATGCATTCATAAGAAAGAGAGATCTTGGGAATAGAGCCCTGAGTTAATAAAACCTATTGAAACAGGGGCTAACCTCTGCACCAGTTTTAATCCAGCCTTCTTCTATACATCCATTTACTTTGAATTTGACCATTCCTGTGGAAACTCTGGCAGCAGCCTTAAGACAACACCATAATTCAAAATTAAGGCCAGTTACTTTTGCATCTCAGGTTTTAGCCCTTGTGGAACATAAAAGTTTATGGTGCAAGAAACACAAATTGGCTGCCTTTGGGCTAGTAAAACATTTTGCATTTATTATGGGGCCCGCACTCTTGATTATTAATACTCCACCTATTCTAGTTCAATTGTTGTTATCCAGATGAATTAGAGAGGGAAATGTTTCAGGTTACATATACACATCAACATTATTTTGAAATTACTTGCATTATTAAAATAATGTCAAAATCCTGTTAAGCTGGAGAACTTCTCACTCCAACTCCCGTAACCCTCATTATTTCAGGAAGAAGGGAAATCGGAGGAAGAGTGCTGTATTTCAAAATAAGTGCTGTGTAGATGCTCCCAATTTCAGAACAAGCTATTTCGAAATAAGCTACACAATTGACGTAGCTCAATTTGCATATCTTATTTAAAGTTAATCCCTGCTGTGTAGACGTGGCCTCAAATACTAGACTAACTCACTGGGCACTGAGGGTATGTCTATACTACAGAAGAAGATTGAAGCTGCCGCTGTCGATCTTCCAGGGTTCTAATTAGTGGGTCTGGTTAAAACGGCTAATTTGAACTGAGAGGGGTGCTGCAGTCGATGCCAGAAATACTGCTTCCATGATGAGTAAGGGAAGTTGAAGGAAGAGTGTGCTCCCTCCATCTTACTGCAGTGTGGACAGTGCCAAAAGTTGAGTTAAGCTACTTTGATTTCAGCTATGCAATTAAATACCTGAAGTTGCGTATCTTAATTCAACCCTGTCCTGTAGTGTAGACATACACTAATGTTGCAGAATAGGGACATAACCCAGGCTAAAAACTGGGAAGCACTCACCATTAATCCTACAGAAAACCACAAGAATGGCCTTTACCAGACACATGGTATTGGACAGCTCCCCTTCAGGTGTTACCCTGGCAACAAGCAAATGAATGTCAAACCTGTAGACTATTCATAAATGGTTCTGCTTACTATAAAAAGGGTACTCCTAAGGTAGGGTTTATATTGGTAAACCCAGGTTTGAGATCTCTCATACAGCATCCTATAAGTGCCCAGATTTCAGAATTGGCAGCCTAAACACTAAAAATCAGACTATGATTATATTTTCTGATTCATAATAGGTATGTGGTGTGTGAAACTGAACTGCTACCTTATTGGTTATATCACAGTTTTCATTTGGGGGAATAGAAAACACTATCATGCTCCTTTGCTGGAGTGTATTTATATGCTGGATACCAAATGAGACAAGAAATTACTGTTAGCCACAATAAAGGTTAAAGCCCATTCTAAATCATCTCCAGGTGCAGAATGGAGTAAAAAAGCTGATCTGGCAGCTAAAGAGATAGCCACTGAGACTTTTATATGAGAATACAACCTAGCATAATTCATATGACTATGAGTAAATCGCCGAGGAAAGATTTAAATTTTGATTTGGTGGCCCTACAAAAAGGGGATATCTCCCTCAAGAAAAAGCCCGATGTTTTTGTTTGTATTATGCAGAGACATGTTGTTGTTGGGATCTTTCTCTTCACTGGATTGTATATATTTTTACAGGAATTGAACAAATCTTGAGAGACTTTAGAGCAGGGAAATACGGGTGTTAACGGAAACATGTGCCTACTGTGATTTAGTGGTAGTGGTAATGTTAACATCTGACTGTTCTCGGGAGGGTCTGCAGATTTATTTCATGTTCTCCCTACCTTTAATTAAAGAAGATATATACACAGCAGTAGTATGTGTATACCTGGTGGGAGTTTTACAGAATTCTGACTACAAGGAACAAATCTGGATGCCTCAGATAATAGTGCAACACCCACATAAATGATGCCAGACACCCACTTTAAATTGCTATACAGAAATGTTGGCAATATGCTGCAATCTCAGCCATGCACCAACAGTCAACTAAAATTTGAGAGTGGGCCTATGATGTTGCACCCTAATTTTACCATACACATTACAAAATTAAACCTGCATCTCCATTCTCTTTTGCAAAGAACCCCAATTATTCTTGTATACATGCATATGCAATTGCATAAGTTTACTAGGCAAATTAATCAAATTTTGAAACCAGATAATTCCCATCAGTCGGTTGATGGGAATAATTAAATGCTATTAAATATTGTTCTATTACTGCACTTAACTTTGTTATTATTAATGCACAAGATATACTTATTGCAATAGTGCTGGATATGTGCTGTTATATGAGATATGTGATGGAGAACTTGCACAGGAGACAGGAAAGAAAGCATATGCTGGATTTTATAACCCTATCTACAGATCTCAACAGTTAGGCCTTCAATAACCTGAGAGTCTCAAGGTTGAGAGACATGATAAAGAATCAAAATATTAAACGAAGGTCATATTAATTATATATGTTGAGTAAGAATTAAAGCTAGGGCTACGCCTGTGAACCATCAGGATGAAAGACATGTTATTGAGTTAAGATCTGTCATTAAGTGAACCAAACCTTTTGCAAGGTTTAAGAATAATAAGCCATGGAACCTTTATTTAGAGTGAAAAATTTAGTCACTTTCTTCCTCATAATTTTCTGTTTATGTACAAATATGTTTTAAGTACAATTTGTTAAAGATTTAATAACAAGATTCTTCAGAAAAGCAAAGCACCCAATTTGTCAGGGGCAGGTACCTCAGACCACAAAATACATAAACTTGAGGAAAAACAGGGAAAATCTATATAGAGTGAATGGGGTCATGCTTAATGAGGACAGACCTGATGCTATTTGAAATTTCCTTTTGTTACCAGCAAAGGCGCACTAGTAAACTAATTTGGAATAATTTAGACTGGGGCTGCTGACTAGATGATAAATGCCTTTGTCCCAGAAATGCCTTTGTCCTCACTGCCCCTTTCCACCTCCCCTTTGCAGACCAACTGAGCCACTTGCTGGCTTCTGGCTCTTCCCTTGCAGCCCAACTGAGCTGTGTATCAGCTCCTGGCCCCCCACCGTGCAGCATGCCAGAACTCTGTGATCCTGGAACATCCATAGTCATGCCGCACCACGGATGTTGCTGGGCCAGCGAATCCCGTATTTTAGAGGTTCAACCTGTAGTTGTAAATCTTGCATAAAGGACCATTTCAGCATGTTTTTATTCTTCTGACATTGCGGATTCAACTTCTAGTACTCTCAGAGAGGAGTGAAACTGAGTATGATCTGCAGATAGGCTCAATCCTTTAGCAGTTTCATGCTAATTTAATGCAACACAGAATATTTTCTGCATTACTTCAAAAGAAAAAAGATGCATCCTGTGGGATTACACTACTACTAGAGATTTCTTAGTCTATTATGTGAAAGTCAACAGAGTATTAAAACAGGGACTGTACACATACCATTTATGATAATAAACTTAATGAGCTGCACTGAGGAATGTCTAAAACATCTGAATTATGATAACATAGCATTTGCCAAATAGAGCTTTGTGCTTTTTCTGTGTGTGGTTTCATTAAAGAAACACTAGTTCTTTTGGTGTGCAATTAAAATTGAAAATTTTGATGTGCACTTTAAACATCTGCCACACAGGGCAATCAGAGACAATCTCCAAAGTAGAAAAAAGTTGTAAAATTAGACGATATGCTTGTCCTTTATGAAAGGAGACTGTTATAGAGGTAGAAAGTGTTTTGTCATCTTTTCTGTCACCTGAGCATTAAAGTTTTACAATTCTAGTGCCCAGTCTGATTGGAGTGGAAGAAGATAAATTAATTAAAAAGACTTAGCTGATTAGGAAATGTAATTAGAGGGGTAACCACCGGGTATTCAATAAAATGTGTTTAATAGCTGAGGTAATTCTGGATAATGGTTGGACAAACCACACTGGATGATAATTAACTGATTAAAATAATGGATAAATCTTAAAAGTTTCATAACCTATGAAGTGATTTGGACCATACAGCATTTATATTTCCTGAAGAGAAGGAAAGTATCTAGATAATACTCCAGTGGTTTCCTTTCAAACTGAATATTACCAAGAGCATACTGTGAACATATGAATAAACAGTCTACAGTATGCTAACTAGACACAAAACAACAAGAAAGAGAGCTGCTGAAGGATGAGACCTGGTGTCTAATCCTTCTTTCATAGCTTTGTTCAGAGGGGATCCAGAGTGGTAGTCTCTGTCCAAGTTGTAATCTCCCTTTGCTCATCACCACACCCAACCTCTGCATTATAACACAGTTGGCGCTCTTGATGGTAATCTTAGCTGAAAAGCTAAGGACTGAATAGAAAAGTGACTTACTTCTCATCTGCAGAATTTGTCTCCTTAAACTAGGACTGAGGCAGTTAGAAAAAGTAACAGTGAGGAAGGCTACGCTGCAAGTGCCACTGCTAGACCTATGAATAGAGGCCTTCCATTTCCAATGCTTTCAGTTATCCCCCTTCCAAAGCAAACCTTCAATGAGGAAATGCAGAAATATATGAACAATAGCCAACTTTGAAACCCTAGAAACTTGCAGTTTCTCAGATTCCCTATATGGAAATGTGACCTTTGAACATTAATACAAGATTGAGTGGGAATCTGAAAATACAGAAATCTGCAAACACCTGGTTGTAATTAGTTCATCCTGAAAATAAAAGAATAAAGAGAAAGTGACTCTTAGCAGAAGGTAATCTGTGCTTAAAAGCAAAGAGCATCTCTGTGGGACAAAGCCTCTCCTTAGTGAACTGATAAGCTGTTTCCAGAATGTAATGTGGAATTACTAAAATGTAGATTTTTTGAAACAAGGCATGTTATCTGGGCAGAAATCTGAAACCTCTATATGCTGTTTTTCAAGTGGGAATTATTTCAAGTAGATTAGTGGCATGCATATCACTGCTCCTATTTTATTGTAATATGCTTGCTGTAAAGATAATCATGTTCCATTCCAAAAGCTTTCACATAGTATAGGGTCACTGTTTTAAAGCTGACATTTATCAGCTATTACCATGCAACAGCAGAGATACTGCAGTTTTTCTTCTTACATTTCGTAGGTATTTTGCATGTTAATGTTCACTTATACAGTAAGGAAGAAAATACAGTACTTCCCTCTTCTGCATCAACTATTAGCTGAAACTCTATGGCCTGTTATATGCCCAAAGTCAGACTAGATTATCTGAGATTTCCTTCTAACTATAAAATCTATGAATCTCTATATAGCATAGTAGTGGAACTGTTGCTAAGTATTCACTTTTCATTGGTGATCCTTGGTGTATACTGAATCTAGCAACTGCTCTGGTACTTTGAAAAATACATGCTATGCTAAGCAATTAATAATGTAGATTCTGCCATCCAACAAGTGAAAATGTTGATGTTCTATGTGATGTTCTTTAAATTCACTCTTTCCCTCATTAGCCCTGTTCTGAGAAAAGGTTTGTGCTGAAGTGAAGTATTGCGTTGCTCTGTTGCTATCAACATTTCTGTTTCAGCTTTGTTAGGTTTTGCCTGAAAAGATGAGATTGGAAGATGAAAAGCAAGCAAGTAGTTATAAATAATTTTTAATTGGGCATACTGTTTGGAAACCTAAGGAGCAATGTGTGGTAAGTAACATGGCTTGTAACTGTCTGATGAAAAATTAATTCTTGTTTTAGAAACAAATATTTGATAAAAAGTTTTAAAATAAGAAAGGCAAGTGAGACCAGGAAAAAAATCTAACATGGATAACTTGATGAGCTAAGAGTATGAGAGAAATCCACTGGAAGTGATCCAAGATATATTATAACAGTAATTTATCTTCCATGTATTCAAAATATTATGCCAATCAGAAGAGGGAACAAGCCCACAGAGACTCCGTCTCATTTTTCATTATAAATCAACATCTTTCTGGCTCCTATACAACAGACAGTCTGAGCATTAGCTGTTTCATTAACATTATTTAGTCTATCCTGACATGAGTTTTTCTGCAATCCAATTATCAGTGAGATGGAACTCCCTCCTCCACTCCCAAATCTTAATAACCTTTCAAAAGTTGTTGCGTTCCACCAAACTCTTCCCAACTCACTGGACTATTAAGCCCATCTAAGTACATGAAAGCTGAGCTACCCTATTTGCCATATAATGCAATGCTGGGAAGGCATCCAAATCTATGAGTACTATTTTATGAGCAACACATCAAAACTAGATAGATAACAGGTCTGATATTCAAGTTACAGAAACATACAACTGAGGAGTTGCAGGCTGTGGTTTTAGAGCTAATAAAAACAATAGAAGAGCTCTCTGAACTTTTAGGTAAGAGCGCCATAGCTTGTATTGTTTGTAAAAGCTGTGTCTTTTTCTTTGCAGTTGTTTTAATTACAGACAATATAATTCAAACATCAAGTCTTTGTACAGTAGAAATTTCATCTATGCACATAATAGTTTACAGACACATCCACAGTACATAGTGGCATTGTCTGCAGTTTAAAAGCTAGCATAGTGAAACTGCAATTAAATGATGTCTCATTACTTCCCAAATTTTTACAATCTACCAGAGGCTTTTTGCTCCAGTGATTCTATAGTTTCCTCAAGCAGAAATCTGAAGATTATTTGAAAAGAAGCAGAAGACAATTTGTCTTCTCAGGAGGAGTAGAATGAAGAAGTAGTTTAGAAGGGACAAACTGTGGAAGTAGCTGAATATAAACTGAGTTGGATAGCTGAGAGAATATTGGAAATTACTTTCTGGTGTGTGAATGTTCCCTGATTTCAAGAACATATAGTGTGGGACAATCAGTGTCAGCTTATAAACCTGACAACTCCAAGAGAGAGCCGTGAAAGGACAGCACAAGCGTATGGTAAGTACAAGGACCTGGAAATTCCAGAGCTTCAAATTCACAGATTTATAACCTCTGTAACAGCAAGATGCAGCCATTCTTTAACAGGCCTCTAGCAGGTTTTTTGCCACAGAAAATATCTCATGATCCATATTCTAGGCAGTGTCCATTTGCAATTTCTGCACTTAATTGGAAAGTCCCTCCAAGATGTATAGAAATCAATGCTAGCCTGAAAACAAACACAGACTTAGGGTTATCTTACAACTTTTGGAGCTTTTATTTGTGACCCACTTAAATAATACCCCCTGTTATCAGCTAGAGTAAACATTGGCCCGCAACAATAAGGGTATGTCTACACTACAGAGTTTTGTTGGGAAAACAGCTATTTTTCCAGCAAAACGTGAGGAATGTTGGTAAACCTCATTCTATGAGGAAGAAGCCTTTTTGCGAAAGAGCTCTTTCACAAAAAGATGTGTGTGGACGGGGAGGAGAGATTTTTTTTGAAAGAAGAGGCCTCCAGGAAATAGCACAGGTGCCCTGGTGGCCACGCCATACAAAGTAATCACAACTCTATAGTTCCTGTCTCCTGGCCTCTCTTAAAGCTGTAGGCACCTTGGACAAATCTTGGCCAGGAAGTTGGCCAGAGAGCAGCACTTCAACATGCGGCTCTGACTGCCACAGGCCTTGAAAGCCATGTCTGAGCTTCAAGCCCTCTGCAACCTCCCTGGTCTTCACATGGAACAACCCCAGGGGGATGCAGAGACATGCCCCCATACTGGTCTGGCCCAGTGATCCAATCCCTCCTCGAACTGTGGGGTGAAAAGGAGACATTACAGGATCCCCAGGCTAAGCGCAGAAATGCAGACATATATGACGGGATGGCTGACTCCCTGACAGAGGACACCCACCCCAGACCTTGGAACAGGTCCAGAGTAAGGTCAAGGAGCTCCACCAGGGATCTGTCCAGGACAGAGAGCTCAGCTCGCGCTCAGGGGCAGTACTCCACACCTGCCCCTATTACAAGGAGCTATACAAGATCCTGGGGGTGAGGGGAAACATCTTCCCCACCCATCCTCATGCACTCCAGCCTCAAGACCCCAGTGATCACCCAGCTGGAGGAGGAGCAGGAGGGCCAGGGCCAGCCAGCTGCGGTGGAGGAGAAGGAGGAGGAGGAAGAGACGGGCACCATGACCCTTTCCCTTGAGCCAGGGAAATGAGCCCTCCTCGGATGCCTGGAAGATCTCTTCCGCAAAAAGCTTCTTGTGCAAAATCCCTGAGGTGTAGACAAAACTTGAGAGCTTTGCTGTCCCTTGAAGAAGTAGGCAAGCACACAGCAGAAGCAGAGAAACGGCTGTCCAGGGGTGTCCCTTTAAGCGTGTGTCTCTGCAAGGCTCCAGCACCAGCACTAGGAAGTAACTAGTGACTTTAAGCCCTGGTTGAAGTGGTTCTGGGTGGCCTTTTATGTGAGAGAGTGTCCAAGAGAGCAGTCTGGATGCTCTCTTTCACAAAAGTGCATTGCTTTTTTGATGTGTGTGGATGTGCTCTTTCACAAGAAGTTTTTTTGGAAGATCTCTTCCGAAAAAAGCTTCTTGCTCAAGAAGCCTGAAGTCTAGATGTAGCCTAAGGTTTGACATCTCTGTTCTCTCAAAAGCTTCCATTCAACCTTCCAGTTATTCTTATAGCAAAATGGATCATTTCAAGAGTAGGCTAAGTATAATCAGATAGGAGAAAATATTTGTTCTCCTAAGATGTAATTCCGTAAGAATAGAGCAGAAAAAAAAAACCCACTGAGTTTTGCTGAAAGCCAGAGGCCTGAAATCATCACAGAGTTATTATTGTAAGTGATTGAGTCTGTGATGTCTGGACTTCATCACACAAAATAAATGCATTTGAGTGTGAAAAGCCCAAGGCTTCCCTGTTCTGACATTTTGGCATAACAGCTGATATATGTTATTTGAGAATAAGCAAAAAATGATATAAATACAGTTCTGAAGACCTTTTGTAAAGAAACTATGGGAAAGAACAAGAAAGTAAGATGAACTAGAATAAATATCATTTTTTATGACTAGGCTTAAATGAAACTCAAATCAATTTCTGATCTTCAGCAAAATCAGTTTGCCCAGAGTCAAAAAGTCATCACATGAAGATGATAGGACCAGAAACAGAAAAGCACCAATTGAAGATGATAGGACCAATAATTTGAGAGACTTGCCTAGCTATTCATAATGCCTCATGCACATAAAAATAAGTGAGATGAGTAAGAATGAGGTTAGCACTAGGCAGAGGCCAGGTCAGGCAAGATGATGTGCTTTTGGTTCTCTTAATGGAACAGTTTTAAAATACATTTTATCTTTCAGAGCTGTCTTTCACCGTCGCTAAATGACGGAATAACTCATGAGAACTCTGTGGAAGTGGAAAAGCAGCTGTTCCTAAAGCAAAATATAAAGTGAAAGAAACTGTGGCATTATTTGCCTGTAGTGTAAAATGCCTTTTGGAGGCCAGAAAATTCACTGCTCTCTAATCCCTCTCCAACTCAATTGGGCACACAGCAAGGCAGGACTAATGAAGAAATTTCATGTGACATTTGAAACTATAGATACACTAATCTCATTAAAGGGAAAATGGATTAATTAGATAAATGCATGATGAATAATGAGATTGAGGGAAACTATGACAGACATAAATACCACAGAGTTCATCAGGATATTAAAGCTGCAGCCACTCTAGAGTGGATAGGCCCACCAACAAGGGGGAGGCAAAGAAGGCAATTGCCTCAGAACCCAGAGCTCCTGCTGTAGCGGCAGCAGCAGTAGCACCCAAAACCCTGAGCCCTTGAAATTGCCAATGGAGCACTGCCACAGCACTCTGGATGGCTCTTAAGTCTGTTTGGGGAGGCACTCGAGGCATAGAGCCACCAGGCCCTGCTCCCCCGCTTGCCCAGGAGCCCAGCATGGTTGAGAGCAGAGATTTCCAAGCATGTGCCAGTGGTTGTTTATGAACTTGTTGGAAGTGCAAAGCCACCACCTCTAAAATAGCCCTTTGGTTTCAAACAAACAGCCGTTGCATGTGTTGCACTGCACCAAAATATGCCTAAGGAACAAAATACGCTCTCCTGGATGCTTTCAGTGAGGTAAGTAATGCCTCTGAACTCCCTGCCATACAGCAACTACAAGGCTGACAGGCAAGAGGGACATGGCGAATTCCCTCCTGTCCCTTTAGGGAAGTTGCAGAGGCTGGTCAGTCAGGTCTGCTTGATACAAGCCTGGCTATATGACTAAAGTGAGCCCCCTGGCCCTTCAGCAGCAGAGCAGCTAGTTGGTTGCAGTTATAGCCTCATCCCTGAGCAATTTGCCCAGCATTGCAGGCATCTGAGGGCTGTGATTGGGAGAAGATCAGTGCCTCTGATTTGGCTGAAACCTCCTAGGGTGGAAAATGCCTGAGGTACCTGCTTCTTCCACACTCTGGTCATCTGAAGAAGTGGGCTGTGCCCATGAAAGCTCATGATACCATCTACATGTTTTGTTAGTCTATAAAGTGCTACCAGACAATTTGCTTGCTGTTTTTTTTCTGTGAGGGTATGTCTACACTACCCCGCTAGTTTGAACTAGCGGGGTAATGTATGCATACCGAACTTGCTAATGACGCCCAGGATTTGAATTTCCCGGGCTTCATTAGCATAAAGCCGGCGCCGCCATGTTTAAAAGCCGGCTAGTGCGAACCCCGTGCCGCGCAGCTACACGCGGCACGGGCTAGATAGTTCGAACTACGTAGCCATTCCGAACTATCTGTACTCCTCGTGGAACGTAGTTCGGAATGGCTACGTAGTTCGAACTATCTAGCCCGTGCCGCGTGTAGCCGCGTGGCACGGGGTTCGCACTAGCCGGCTTTTAAAAATGGCGGCGCCGGCTTTATGCTAATGAAGCCCGGGAAATTCAAATCCCGGGCTTCATTAGCAAGTTCGGTATGCATACATTACCCCGCTAGTTCGAACTAGCGGGGTAGGGTAGACATACCCTAACAGACTAACTCAGCTGCCCCCTGAAGCACCTTCCCTCTAACCTGCCTTCCTTTTATACATACAGATGAGATACTCTCCTCACACTTCAGCCAGAATCCCTGCTCTCTAACCTCATATCCTCAGGGCCTTCCAGTCAGGACTCCTCTTCTAGGAAGCTCTGCACCATCCAGATCTTTAATTAAAGCTGTACACCTACCTTGCATGAATATGGCCTCCATTTTGGTTCAATAAGAGGAGTTTGTACATGTTTATAAACCCTCATCCACCTTCTGCCTTTTCCCCTGAGGGCTATGTCCTTCCTTGTTTCAGTTTGTAAGTGATTGTGTACGTTGTTTTGTCTTTGTGAATATAATTATGATCTTCTGTTATGGATGAGTGACTAACTAATGGTAGCTTCAAAAGACAACATTCAGAAACATAACAAAAGCCTGTTGATAAAACACGCAATAACATGAATCAAAGCCTAGATTAAAAAAATGGAAGAGATTTCAGGCACTGGTGGTAGGCTTCCTGTTACAATTAATAAACCACATAGGATCATTAGGAGGTGCAATCTCTTCTACATAACATTTGTGTTTAACTAAGTATGAGTGGTAAAGAAATGTGAACCAGTGTTTCAATGTGTTCTCATGTCAGTCAGTGAAACTTTATCTGTTTCACTGTCACCTCAATACAAAGCACAGCTCATTAAAGCATAAATTATGTTTAAAAAGAAAGTTTAGCTAATTGAAAGACAGTCTGAAACAGTGGTCCCCAACTTTTTTGTGGCCAATAGCACATTCATGTTTTCAGAAGAGTGTGGCGGGCACCAACAATTTTTCAAGGCTTATTTTGTATTTGTACATTAAATAATACGAAAATAATCATGTTTAATATTATATAATATATGAATCCATAATATGAAAAAGGTAATTTTACATGTAAAAGGTATTAATTAAATTATTCGGCAATTATTCAGCCCCCCTTTGGAGAAAAAATAGAAAAAAGGCATCAAATGCACAAATTGAAGGCTGTTTTCATATTAAATGCGAATTGGGTAAATTTGATAGAACTTAATTTAGTTGGATAATTATTATTTTAATTATATTGTAATTCATTTTTAAATAAAATTCTGAATTATTAAAAAGGGGGGGATGTCCAAATGTTGAGCAAAAAAAGCATCCCCCCCCCCCAAAAAAACCATGGCACCTTTAAATCTCACACTTCCCATCCCCACCATGTCTCCACCATCTGCTGCCATGTCTCCTCCCCTTGCTCCATCAGTTCCCTGGTGACAGTTTCCCCCCAATCTCTCACTCTCTTCTGCTGTCCTGACTCCTGCCCTTCTCACTGACCTCAGCCCTCCTGAGGCCTGCTCCTCTCCACCAGCCCATCTCTCCCCCCCATGCCCACTCCTCCAGTAGCCCCACTTTGATCATGTGAGCTACCCCCTCTCCTAACACCTCCTTCTACACACCTGCTCTGCCTCTCTCCTCTGGTGCTGGTCCCTCCCCTGCAGGTGTCTGCCCTTCTGCTTCATACCCAGAATCCCCTGGCACCGGCACCTTCCCTTAGCCCTGCACCCTCCTGGTTCCTCCCCCTTCCCTCACTGCCTCTGCCCCCTTTGCTCTCTTTTTCCCTGATGCCCACCGCTTCACCACCCTCTGCCCCCATTCCCCTCATGCCCCTGTGCCTTCACACATTATTTGCTCCATCCCCGTCTTCCTCATGCCCACCCCTTCTTTCAAGCCTTCTCCCAGCACTTTCCCCTCCACCTTTTAGCTCCCAATGCCCTTACCCTCTCCTCTCCCAGCATCACCCTGTTCCCCCTCCCACTGACACCTCCCCTCCTGCCCGTTTCCTCATTCCCCTGGCATTTGTCTCTCCTCCGTGCTGTCCCTTGGTGCCTTCCCCTTTCTTCCCCTTTCTTCTACTGACCTGTCCCCTCCCCACAGCACAAGCCCCTTCCTCTCCCACCCCTTCCCTCTATTTTTCCCTCACCCCCACCTTCTGCCTTCCAGTTTGAGTCTGTGATCGGGCCCAACCCCAGCTGCTTCTGTGACCCCAGACCACGTGCCGGGCCTGGAGCTGGGCCACACGGTTTTAAAATTTAAAGTCCCGGGCCGTCACGGCACAGCACGCCAGGCGTTTCCCCTCTCAGCTGCTATGTGGAGTGGGTGCGCAAGATGAACGGCATGGGTGCACATAAATGCCCTGGCAGGCGCCATGGCACTAGTGGGCACCGTGTTGGGGACCCCTGGTCTAAAACAATAATATTTCTCAGTGGCATGAATGTGAAGGCCATGGAAGCATCTTGCCATGACATGCTCAAAGAACCTTTATACTACAGATGAGATTCTCATGCTACTTGTGGCAAAAAGCATAAGGGAATTGATTCTTGGCAATACAAAACAGCTTGAAGTTGTTTATCTTTAATAACCGAGTGTCGAGAAGAATGTGAGACATGGCTTCTCAAGTAAGGGATTGCCATGAAAAACAGACACAGGACAAACCTGAATGTGCAACTGACCTTCATCTGGAGTTTACCAATATATCATCAAACATAGAGCAACTATTCTCTGTGAAGCAAGCACATGTTTCTCATTGATGCCCTTTCTCATTTTCTCTGGGAGCTGATAAAAATATTCAGCATTTGGCTTGATTTATGTTTTGTAAAGGGAAAGAAAGTAAATGTTGGTTTATGTTCTACAATAGTCAGATAAGAATTAGCAGGGATTTTGAACAAAAATAGTTAAGATTGAAAGTAAGGCAGCCAATGACCTGGCAAATGCTAATGGTAAAACCTTGATAAAGAGTCCCTTGATATTTCTTGCTAAGTGATATCCAGAAAGGTGGACTCAGTTTCCTCCAGGTTCATGGCATTGCCTGGTTTGGCCACAGAAGTAGTGTCCTTCAGCAATCAAGGTACGTCTCCCTCTTTCCCTGGCTGGGCTCCAACATGCCTTGTGAAGTTCCTCTTCCAATGCTTAACTTCTGCCGGGAGAGTGAGGCCAGCCTGATACTGCCCACCTGGGTACAGAGCATTAATTCTCCCCTTGGCTCAGAGGGTTGCCACCTCATTTCATTACAGTCAGCAAATGATATTTGGGATCCTGTAGGCCATCACAAAAAATTGTAAATAAATTCCTCACTATGGGATAAATTTCTCACTTCATTCAATGACTTACTGTATATCTTTGCATCTTTCTCTTGTTATGTATTCTATGCCACCTTAGATACATGTGAATCATCTTGGAACATTTAATCTCCTCTCCCTTACTTTAATTTATGCCTTCTTTTAATTTCTATACATGTAAGCCAACCCAGTTTAGACTCCCTTATACTTTGGTAGAGTTAAAAAGATATAATAGAGTCTGAGTGTAAAGGAGTCTTAATTAGAGGAGGAAATCTAACTTACACAACTTTACGCATCACTTTATGCATCACTGCTTAATGTTTACTGTATTTAGTAATGGTGTTAAAAATACCACATCCTAGTTCTTGCAGAGAGTACAAACAAAGGACATCAAAGAAAGGCTTCCTTTCATAATTCAGATTTCCTTTTAATGACTGTGCTCTATGTATCATGTTTGTGTCCCTAGTTGGTGGGTGCTCTATTACTCCTTAGTATATTTCATGATTATTATGATGCTTTGTAACCAAGAGTGCTGTTACAGAAGATAACAAATTGCATAATGAAAAATAATGAAAACAAAGTTAAACAACTGCTAAGAAGACAAGAATCAATAAATATGGATGGCACCAAATCACTTGGGAGAATGGCATCAAAAACCAAAATAGAGAGTGCAACTATAATGTATTTATGTTTTAAATGGTAGATTGCATATGGTAAGGAAAAGAATATGTAAAGCTCAAAGGAACAGTCATTAGCTAGAATATACTGTATCATGAAATGCATATCAGAACAATCCACTGAGATGCTACGAATTTGGAGGTAACAATCTATAACTCTTATGAGGCCATAAACACTATGAAAGGCTGGCGAGTCATGAAAGAAGTGAAAAGAAGCATATGCAAAGCATAAGATCATGATAAAATAGACTGCATATTGCTTAAGAGATTTGGGATTTACCACTAACACGACACTATATTTTGTAAAAACAACAAGAATTCCTGTGGCACCTTAAAGACCAAGGGTATGTCTACACTACCCTGCTAGTTCGAACTAGCGGGGTAATGTAGGCATACCGCACTTGCAAATGAAGCCCGGGATTTGAATTTCCCGGGCTTCATTTGCATAAGCCGGGCGCCGCCATTTTTAAATCCCGGCTAGTTCGAACCCCGTGCCGCGCAGCTACACACGGCACGGAGTAGCTAGTTTGGATTAGGAGTACAGCTAGTTCGGATTAGGAAGCCTAATCCAAACTAGCTACTCCGTGCCGCGTGTAGCCGCGCGGCACGGGGTTCGAACTAGCCGGGATTTAAAAATGGCGGCGCCCGGCTTATGCAAATGAAGCCCGGGAAATTCAAATCCCGGGCTTCATTTGCAAGTGCGGTATGCCTACATTACCCTCCTAATTCGAATTAGGAGGGTAGTGTAGACATACCCTAACAGATTTATTTGGACATAAGCTTTCGTGGGTAAAAACCACTTCATCAGATGTGTCTGAGGGAAGTGGTTTACACCCACGAAAGCTTATGCCAAAATACATCTGTTAGTCTTTAAGGTGCCACAGGACTCCTCATTGCTTAAATTTGTCACTTAACGAATGGGCCTTAACAAAGATGCTAATTACCTTACCCATTACAAAGATAGCTTCCCCAATTAGCACCCCCTAGTATCATTATCACATAGATACTAGCCCTTCTCCTCAACCCCCTTCTGTTCTAAATCTGATTTCTCAGTTTTATAATGTGTTCACTTTTTTTTCATGGTATTCCTTTGGTATATATGGTCATGCCAATTCTCTTCCAGAATTTGATCTGAGAAAGTGGGTGTGGCCCATGAAAGCTCATCACCTAATAAATGATCTTGTTAGTCTTTAAAGTGCTGCATAGTCCTTTCTTTTGTTTCAACAAACTTAAACAAATACTCCTTGGAGAATTACATTTTGTGTCTCTCCACCTTGCTTTTAACAAAAAACAGGACTATGTAGCACTTTAAAGACTAACAAGATGGTTTATTAAGTGATGAGCTTTCATGGGGCAGACCTACTTCCTCAGATCAAATAGTGGAAGAAAATTGTCACAACCATATATACCAAAGGATACAATTTAAAAAAAGGAACACATATGAAAAGGACAAATCAAATTTCAGAATAGAAGGGGAATGGGCAGGGGGGAAAGGTGATATTAGAGGTGATAATTGGGGAAGCTCTCTTTGTAATGGGTAAGATAATTGATGTCTTTGTTTAAGCTTAGGTGTAAAGTGTTGAATTTAAGCAGGAATGACAGTTCAGAGGATTCTCTTTCAAGTGTAGTCTTAAAAGGTCTTTGAAGCAGGATGCAGGAAATCAAGTCGTTGAGACAATGTCCTTTCTGGTTGTAATGGCAATAAACTGTTTTTTCTTTGTAATCCTGTCTAATATCTCTTTTGTGGGCATTGATTCTTTGGCGAAGTGTCTGAGACGTTTGTCCAATGTATATAGCAGACGGACACTTTTGGCACATGATATCATAAATTATATTTCTGGATGAGCAGGAATATGTGTTCTTGATCTTATAACTCACTTGATTAGTTATTGCTATGTACATTGGACAAACATCTCAGACACTTCACCAAAGAATCAATGCCCACAAAACAGATATTAGACAGGAGCACAAAGAAAAAACAGTTTCTTGCCATTTCAACCAGAAAGGACATTGTCTCAACAACTTGATTACCTGCATCCTGCTTCAAAGGCCTTTTAAGACTGCCCTTGAAATAGAATCCTCTGAACTGTCATTCATGCTTAAATTTGACACTTTGCACCTAAGCTTAAACAAAGACATCAATTATCTTACCTATTACAAAGATAGCTTCCCCAATTATCACCTCTAAAATCATTAGCTCACAGACATTTACCTTCCCCACCCCCCGCCCGTTCCCCTTCTGTTCTGAAATTTGATTTGTCCCGTTCAAATGTGTTCATTTTTTTAATTGTATCCTTTGGTATATATGGTTGTGACAATTTTCTTCCACTATTTGATCTGAGGAAGTGGGTCTGACCCACAAAAGCTCATCATCTAATAAACCATCTTGTTAGTCTTTAAAGTGCTACATAGTCCTGTTTTTTTGTTTTAGCTACACCAGACTAACACGGCTACATTTCTATCACCTGCTTTTAGTTTGTCTTTCTTTCAGACAGTAGTTAATCCCACTTTTTTAATCCCTAAAGTAATAGGCTAAATAGAGAAATATATATTTTACCTTGGAATACAAGAATACTCTGTTCAAAGATACGCACATTTCTTTGTTTAGTGCTAGAGCACACCAAAATCAAAGGACAAGTATAGATTGGATAAATGGACTATAAGGTGGATAGAAAACTGTCTAGATTTTTGGGCCCGACAGGTAGTGATCAACGGCTCAATGTCCAGTTGGCCTTCGGTTTCAAGCAGAGTGCCCCAAGGATCAGTTTTAGGGCTGGATTTACTCAACATCTTTATTAATCACCTGGATGAGGGGATGAATTGCACCCTCAGCAAATTTGAAAATTACACTAAATTAGGGTAGGGATAGGGTCCAGAGTGACCTAGACAAATTGGAGGATTGAACCAAAAGAAATCTGATGAGGTTCAACAAGGACAAATGTAGAGTCCTGCACTTGGGACGGAAGAATGCCAAGCACTGTTACAGGCTGGGGACAGGCTGGCTAAGCAGCACTTTGGCAAAAAAGGAGCTGGGGATAACAGTGGATGAGAGACTGGATATGAATCAACAGTGTGCCCTTGTAGTCAAGAGGACTAATGGTATATTAGGCTGCATTAGGAGGAGCATTGTCAGCAGATCTGGAGAAGTGATTATTCACCTTTATTTGGCAGTAGTGAGGCCACATCTGGAATATTGCATCCAGTTCTGGGCCCCCCACTATAGGAAGGATGTGGACACATTGGAGAGGGTCCAGCAGAAGCAACCAAAATGATTAGGGGCTGGGGCACATGACCTAAGAGGAGAGGCTGAGGGATTTAGGCTTATTTAGTCTACAGGAGAGAAGAGTGAGGGGGGATCTGATAGCAGTCTTTAACTTCCTGAAGGGAGGTTCCAAAAAGGATGGAGAGAGGCAGTTCTCAGCAGTGATGGATGGCAGAACAAGGAGCAATGGTCTTAAGTTACAGTGCAGGGGTCTAGTTTGGATATTAAGAAAAACTATTTCACTATGAGGGTCATGAAGTACTGGAATGGGTTACCTAGGAAGGTGGTGGAATCTCAATCCCTAGAGGTTTTTAAGTCTCGGCTTGACAAAGCCCTGGCTGGGATGATTTAGTTGGGGTTTGTCCTGCTTTGGGTAGAGGGTTAGATTCAATGACATCCTAAGGTCTCTACCAGCCCTTGGATTCTTTGATTCTATGATTTCAGGGGAATGGAGATATGTTGGAGGAGAAGACAGGCATGACTCTGGTTCCTTAGGGTGAGTTTTTGAGTGATTGCTTGTTTGTTTTTGCTTGCTGATTTTTTTTTTTTTTGGTTCTATTTCTTCAGTTTGCAGAGGCAGGTAGGGAAGGAGAGACTTCAATCACAGTGGAGCCCTGAGGGGGCATCTCTTCCCCCAAATCAGGCAACCTATAAAGGCAGCTAAGTGGTGAAAACAAGGGAATTTGAGTAGGATTTTGTTCGGGAAGTTTGTGGTGTGGGGTGAGTGTGTGGAGTTCTATTTCTGTTTTGTGGTGGAAAGAGTTGACAGGGTATTAGAAGTTCAGGCTATGACAGAGGCATCAATGGTAATGACCTAAAGAATGGAAGAGACAATGAAGGTGGCTGAATGGGAAGCTGCAGGATGTACATTATCCTGAAATGGGTACCTGAAAGTGCTTCATTTGTATGAAGATCCAACTGATTCGTCTGATGAAAAAGAAGATGTGAGGTTGGGAAATGGACGTAGAAACTCTGGTTGTGTTTCAAGGGAGATGTGAATAGATGATGGAAGTAAGGAGAGAGAACGTTGAAGGGAAAATGCAAGACTTACAGATCCAAGGTGAACTGGAGAACTATGAGGGTAGATTTCTGGATAAGGAAAATGACCAGTGTAAACATGTGACTATGAGAACTAGGATGAGGAAAACACCAGCTAACAAAGGAGAAATATTACTGAGGAACAAGATAGATAAATAGGTAAATGAAGGGGCACAGCGAGCGGTAACAGAGAGTGGGAAGGCAAAGAAGAAAAGAAGAGTAGATAATCTTACAAGAAGAAGGGATGAGTCAATGGAGGTAGCCAGAGTTCAGATCCCCAGAGGATAAAGGATGAGTCAGAAAAGTTGTCAAGTGAGAACAAAAGGCAAGAGGACTTGCAGCCAGAAAGATCAGAAGGAGGAATATTAGAGAATAGAACCAACTCCAGGAAAATGCAGGTCTATGTGGCTGGTGACTCCCTGTGAAGAAGAACAGACAGGACTATCATCACATATGATCCAGATAACAGAAAGGCTTACTGTCTGCTGGAAGCCAAGATACAGAATGTGGAGCTGAGGCTGAAGAATATCCTAATGTGAGCAGGAACATTCATTGTTCACGTCAAAACAAGTAACAATGATAGCTTCTTGCTGGGGCACACCAAGGAAGACTAAGCTTCGGTGGAGAAGATGGTTAAAGAAATTGAGGATCAAGTGATCTTTGTTGGGCTTCTGCTTATCCCAAGAAGAGGAGAGCAAAGCAAGACAAGATTATGCTGTACAATATGTAGTGCAGACAATAGTGCTATAAGGGGGGGTTGGGCATACAGGCAGTCCCTGAGTTACGTGGATCCGACTTATGTCGGATCCCTACATACGAACGGGGCTTTTCTCACCGTGGAGGACGTGGGCGGTGGGACCGCCCAGACGTGCCGCGGTCCCAACGCCCACGTCCTCCGCGGTGAGAAAAGCAGCTCCGCGTCTCCCTGGTCTGCTGGGGGGGGAGGGCCCAAACAGACCAGGGAGACGCGGAGCAAAGCCGCGGAGGACGCGGGCGGCGGGACCGTGGCGCGTCTCGGCTGTCCTGCCACCCGCGTCTCCCTGGTTTGCTGGAGGGGAGCACAGCTAGTGTCCCACAATCACACAATTCCTAGTAGCATTGATTTCATTAAAGTATCAAAGAGGTCTCTATCTGAATCCAGATCTGACCCATCGGGTCAAGCATTATCCCACTGAAATCTTTGTTACCTTGCTTCCCCAAAGTGACTTTGATATAAACAGACTTTATTTTATCCATTACATTACTTTTAATTTCATTGGAATCTATGTCATCATTAATTTATAGTGATGCTCTATAACCTTTACCTTAATTTCCATCTTTTCTGATCAGCATGTATCCTTCACTACCTGCACTCCAGTCATGAATACACTTCCCCATGTTTCTTTTTTCGAAAAAACTCTATAGTCTAGACATACCCCCAGTGGCACATACAGGTCTGTATTCCCTTAACTATCCCACCAAGGGAGCTCTCAGGGAAGAAGCTCCTTAACCTTGGAGAACTAGGGCTGATAAACCACACTGAAGCCACAGACATTTTGCTTCCCTATTACCCTGATTGAGAAGATGACTGAGAACCTGGCCAGGAGGAGGGTTTAAGGGCCTTCCATAGACTTGGCAAAGGCAAAGTTCTGTGTGATGGCATAGAGGAGCACAGAGCCAGGCCAGTGTAGCCTTCATTCCCCAGCGCAAGAAGATACAAAAAGATAAATGATCCTGTATCACAATCCCCCTGCTTGTTTTTATAAAAGCTAATGGATCATATTTTCAAGGAATTTGCTGTTAGCGACTAACCAGAAAATATTGTGTTTATTCCCACTCATTGCTGCTGAAATGTCCCACAAGCAAGGAACACCCTTTGTGATAGTCTAGAACCCATCAAAGTAGTGCTGTATTCACAATGAAGGATGGCATGCTCATTTTTGAGGTAGAGGGGAATTGGCAACTCTGCTTAGATTCTATCTGGAGCGTATCTATCAAATCATTTCTAGGCAGTGTTCCTTACTTACTTTTGTGGGGACCTCTAAGAAAAGCATTCTAAGGTGTTGCTGATTCCTATCACATCTTTATTTTCAATGGCTTAGGGTGGGACTATCCCCAATATCCATTAGGCATGAATGGAAAATCATTTCAGCAATTGTTCCAGCTATTTCTAATCCTGAGTACCCATAACTGGGGGGAAAAATACCATTTCTCTCCTGTGGCTTTTCAGATCTAGTGTTTGAAGACTCATATTTGACATTGATCATATGCAAAGAACATCATTTAGTAGGATGAATCTGCAACATTTGAAAGGGTAATTTACAATCTATAAAATGAATTGCCTCATTAAAAGGTAGTTTGGGAAAATTTTAGGGTATGTCTACACTAGAAAGTTAGTTCGAACTAATGGACGTTAGTTCGAACTAACTTTCCTATGCGCTACACTAGCGCTTCGCTAGTTCGAATTTGAATCGAACTAGCGGAGCGCTTAGTTCGAACTAGGTAAACCTCATTTTACGAGGACTAACGCCTAGTTCGAACTAGCTAGTTCGAACTAAGGGCTGTGTAGCCCTTTAGTTCGAACTAGTGGGAGGCTAGCCCTCCCCAGGTTTCCCTGGTGGCCACTCTGGCCAACACCAGGGAAACTCTATGCCCCCCTCCCGGCCCCGACCCCTTAAAGGGGCACGGGCTGGCTACGGTGCCCGTGCCAGGTGCAAGCCTGCCAGCACCCAGCTAGCAGACCCTGCACCTGGCACGGCACAGAGCCACCCACCCGATGCCCCCCAGCCCACTCCCTCTTGCCGGGACCAGGCTGGCGGCTCCCGGGAGCTTGCCCTGGACCGCAAGAGGCGGGCACCTTCCTGGGCTAGTGCGGACATCGTGGACCTCGTCCACGATCTCCGCACTAGGCACAGGAAAGTGGCCGTCTAGGGCAGGAGAGCTGCCAGCCTGGCCACCCAGGACCAGGTGTGCATGAAAATCAAGGGGGTCCACTGAGACCCCCGACACTGAGCCCTGAGCTTACAATGGCCGTCCTGGGTCAGACCAAAGGTCCATCTAGCCCAGTAGCCTGTCTGCCAACAGCGGCCAACCCTAGGGACCCTGGAGGGGATGGACTGAAGACAATGACCAAGCCATTTGTCTCGTGCCATCCCTCTCCAGCCTTCCACAAACTTTGGGCAGGGACACCACTCCTACCCTCTGGCTAATAGGACTCCATGGACCCAACCTCCATCACTTTATCTCACTTCCCTTTAAACTCTGTTCTAGTTGTAGCCTTCACAGCCTCCTGCAGCAAGGAGTTCCACAGGTTAACTATTTGCTTTGTCAAGAACAACAACTTTCTCTTACTAGTTTCAAGCCTGCTACCCATTCCTTTCCTTTGGTGTCCTCTAGTCCTTCTTTATGGGAACTCAGGAAGAACTTTTCTGAATGCACCCTCTCCACCCAACCCCTGCTTTTAGAGACCTCTATCCTGTCCCCCCTCCATCTCCTCTTTTCTAAGCTGAACAGTCCCAGTCTCTGTAGCCTTTCTTCATCTGGGACCTGTTCCCAACCCCTGATCATGTTAGTTGCCCTCCCCTCTCCCAGCCTTTCTCTTCCCCTCTCCCACCTCCTTTTCCCAGTCTCCCCCAGTTTTTTTCAATAAAGACAGAGTCAATGTTGGAAGAAACGTTATCTTTATTTTGTACATCAATAAGAAGAGGGGCTAGGGAAGGGTAAGTGGAAGGAGGTGAGGGAGGAATGGGGTACGAGCCCCCGATGGGGAGGACTGGGCTGACTCTGCGGGCTTCTGGGGGTGGAAGCTCTCCTGCAGCCCCCCAATTACTCCCTCTCCCCAGATGGCAGCCTGCGGCAAGTGCAGCCGGGCTGATGGCCGAGTGGTGTGATGTGCCCAGTGTGGGCACTCAGGGCACTCCAAGCCAGAACTTCTTTGGAAGCGGGGCACCCCTGAGAACTGTGTGTCCGGGGTGGGGGTCGGGACCCTTTAAGCGCAGCCCTCGGCTAGCCTGAGACAGCATCTCCACGCTCTAAGTCCTCCTTTTATGCCCTGCCGGCACTGCTTCCGGCCATCCTTAAGCCCTGTTCAGAGTCCACTCAATGTGGACTTACTAGTTCGAACTAGCAAAACGCTAGTTCGAACTAGTTTTTAGTTCTAGACGCGTTAGTTCGAACTAGCTTAGTTCGAATTAACTAATTCGAACTAAGTTAGTTCGAACTAGCGCTGTAGTGTAGACGTACCCTCATGGATTACACTAAAAGTGATACAGATGTTGATTTTAGCATGGATCACAGTGCTAAGGAAGTGCATCTTATATATATCTCATATGAAACATTTCTGCTGAACAACCTTCCAGTAGATGGTTGAACCCATCCTATAAAATTAAATAGTGCATTGTGCCCTGGGTATACCTGCTTCAAAATCACCTGCACAAAGGATTACAGTATTATAGTCTATAATGTTTTCTAGAATATTTTTGATAGCTGTTAAATATCTGTAGAACACTGTTGGTTTCATACTTTTTGATCAAAGATTTCTATGACTATAATTTGAAAAGACAGATTGAACTGAGACTTGGTACACTCTTTTACTGAAATTTTAGAGTTTGCTTTAATTATCTTGCTGTAATGTCTATTCTGTTAAATGTTTTACTGAATCTAAAGCAATGGTTAAAATCTACATCTCTACATTTATTTGTATTGATACATCTGATTGTTATTAGTTGACTCTGTGTATTACATATGTATATTTGTTAGTTCCATCATAAAATTAATATAAATATTTATTTCAAATCCCTTTGGCTCCCTTTTACTGTTGGGAGACAGTAAAGTCGCATCATAATCCTGTGGAACTTTTCATCATCTGTAGATGCGTATCCTAGTTCTACACCCCAACTTGCTACTAGCTGGAATTTAAACCTTTTAAGTAGTGAGGATGAATTAAAGCCTGTATTGGTAAAGTTAAATGTGCCATCTATCATACAAGAGGAGGGCTTCAGGGATTCAGACAACTAAATCCATAATAGGTCTTGAAGGTTTATTGTGTGGGTTTTTTTTTCCTTAATTGATATTATTTGATTTTTTTCAAGTATTTTTTCTCCAGTTGTACATTATTTGATAACGGGAACATAAATAATCATCCAGGAACAACATAATACCAGTCAAGAAATAGATAATAAAAGGAGGAGTTAGCAACACTGCAGAAAATTCTCATTTTGTACTACTGAGATATGGCTGTGACTTAATTGTATGATCAAATGGAATGAGAAGATCCAGTAGGCAGTAAAAGAACAAAAGCTCTAAAATGCAGGAACATCTCTGCTTATAGAAATCAAGATAAAAGGTGGAGCTGGTGATATTTGATATGACTAAGCAATTTGTGAAAGTTTACTTCACTATGCAAGTCTCTCTTTAATTACACTTTCTTTGGATAGTAAAAGGACTGGTCTAGTGATAGTGCAGTATGTTACAGTGTTTTGACCCATGCTGAGGAACATTAACAGGACTTCTCACTCTCTTTCATGGTCATGGAGATATAATATTTAATGTTCTGTAAAGGAGACCAGTAATGTTATCTGACTGGTTCATGGCTGGTTCATGGTCTCATGGTAAGCTTCTGTTCTGCCCATCAGCTACAGGAATTTTGAAATCATCCACAATGGTGAGCCAATCCTGATGGTCCACCTGCAACAGATGTGCAAGAGGTTCTCCACTCCTATTCTACAGGAAAAAAAATAAAAACAAAAAGTATGATTATTTGGGATACATCAAAATTTGTGTTTCAAGTGAGTCACATGGCTGAACTTCATTTTGGCTTCTAAAGCAGCCCAGACTCCAGGGTAGCACAAGGTGGCTCAAAGATGCATCTAGATTCCTTTGAGGAATTGGGCCCAAGTGACTTGCCCAAAGTCACATAGGTTCAGCTCCCTCCTTCATGGGCTTCCTAACTAGCACTGATTTTAATGGGAGTTACATGTCTAAATATCTTTGAGAATCTGAGTTTTAGTTTTTCTCTGTGCCTTAATTCCTGCCACATAAAACAGAGTTTACCCTACTTCACATTGGTATTGTGAGGATAAATACATGAAAGACTGTGAGGTACATGAAAGACCCACCCTCCCTCCTCCCCTCTCCCACCTTCTTTCCCCAGTCTCACCTCAGTTTCATTTGCCCCCGCCCCCCCCCCCAGTTTTGTTCAGTAAAGAGGCTTTGTTGTAATGAACATGTCTTTTATTGTACAGCTGGAAGGGAGGCTAGGGAGGGGTAAGTGGAAGGACACGAGGGAGGAATGAGGCACAAGTGGGGCATACAAGGGAGACTGTTACTGCCTGCAGAACGTGCTGCCAGGCTCGCAGCAACACGTCCAGGAGAAACACCACAGTGCCTAGAGGTGGCTCTGGCTCCATGCTGCAGAGTGCTGTGGTGTCCTGAGTGAGGACAACCAGAGCACACAGAGAAAAAAATGCTTTGCTGTCCCTCAACTAGGTAGGCAAGAAAGCAAGGAAACCTTAGAACTGGCTGTCTGGGTGGGAGGCCCTTTAAGCACAGGTCTCAGATAGCCTCAGGCAGCAGCTACACAAGGTAACTCCTGACCTGATGCCCTGACCAAACCAGTTCCAGACAGCCTTAAATGCGATTCAGCGTCCTATCAGTGTAGACGCGCTATTTCAAAATAGAAAAATGCTATTTCAAAATGCATTTTGTGTCTAGAAGCATTATTTCAAAATAAGCTATTTCGAAATAACGCTGTAGTGTAGACATACCCTTAATGAATTAATTAGATGGATATCTTGGATGATCAGTCCTAGCGAGAGAATTTTAAGATGAAAAAGGCTACTTTTTTGAGAGCTGTGCAGTTCAGATCTCGCTGACAACATACTAACATATAGTACTCTGTGCCTGTGGAGAAATGGGTTGCCATGTGTCTGGAAGTTGGCCACCCCAGAATGTTACTTGTCTCCTGCCAATCAATTTGGTATGGGGAGATTAATTGTTGGGGCCATTATTGTGCAGGTTTGCTATCATTGATAAGGTGCAGTTAACTGGGTGATGACACTAGGTAATGCTCTTATTGTTGATGATATTGCATGCATGTGGCTCCCAAACTCTACTGGGACAACTGATGAAACCATTATGCCTATCATTTTCTCCACCCCTGCCAGGACCATGGTTTATAAACTAATGCTGTCATTTCTTCACAGTGCTCAAGGACTGTTAGACCACCAGGTCAGATTTACAGCCATAAATGCAGCATGGTCTGGGAAGGTCCACAACACTAGCATCTTTCAGATTTAAGTTCTGTTAATATAAATGGAGAAAGCACTGTTTGTCCTCAGAAGCACTGTGGACATGAATGGTGTAGAGGTTGGTCTGCTTATTCAAAGGGACCTGGCTTAACCCTGATGCTCTGGCTAATGAAACCAAATGCAGGCCACTTGGAAAGGAGGAAGGAATATTTGAATATTGGCAATGTGAATATGTGCAGAATGGCAGTCAAATGTGCATTTGGCTGTTGGAAAGGCAGATGGTGCAGTCTATGGAATAGGTTGGAAGCAACAGAAAAAAATGTTCCAACCACTATAAATGCATGTTGTGTTCCATACAATATTTATGCCAGCTGTCGGGAAAAGCCTTAATGATTGGTTCAGAATCATGCACAGAGGTTCAAGCAGTCAGAAAGGTAGCCCACAGAGAATACAAAGACATGTGGGCACGCCCTCAGAAAGGTCTAATGTTCATATTTTGAGTCACAGGCCTGAATACATTATCCCATGGGAGGGTGGGAGTAGGAAATGCAGACATAGTGGGTTCTGGGGTACTGTGGGTGTGGGTGGTTGAACTTTAATGTTCCCTCTGTGCTTATGTGAAATCTTATGAATTATTTCAGCTTTATTTTATAGGATTTTCTGTGTTGAATGCAATGGCGACTCATTATGGATGTACAGTAGACTTCCGATAATCCGGCACCTTTTGGACCATGGTGGTGCCAGATTATCAGATTTGCCAGAGAATCAGGAGGTCCAGTACAGTTGCATGGCTTAACAGCTGGCCAGGACATACTCTCCCTCCCTCTCCCCTCCTCTTTCCCCTTCGCTGAAGCAAAACGCTCTTCTCCATACTGTAACACGATGCCTCTCTCCACCTCCCCCAACCTTATGCTCTGTCTGGTTACAGCCAGCACGTGTGCTGAGCAGCAGGCTTTTTAATCAGCTGGTCAGAAGTGTTTGGCATTTTGATGCCGGAGTATCGGGAGTGCCGAACAGTTGGATGCCGGACTATCGGAGTTTTACTGTACTATAAAATGTTTGTAATTAAAAAAAAACAATAAAAATAGTAAAGATTTAAGGAAACCAGTGGAAAAATAATATTTATATCTGGAAATATGTTTAACTACAATCTTCTTAAGAAACCAGCCGTGCACAAACCTTTAATTACTGCAAGAGTGCAAACAAAACTCAAAGTGCAATGGAAAGAACATTTTAAATGCAAGAATTTGTGGGAGGGGGACGTAACATAAAAACATAAGAACATAAGAATGACTATATTGGATCAAACCTAAGGACCATCTAACCCAGTATCCTGTTTTCCTACAGTGACCAGCACCAGGTGCTTCAGAGCGACTGAAAAGAACAGGATAAAATTAGAAAACAACTCGGCTATCCCTGTGAAGCTTTTGAAAAGAATAGGTAATCATTATTCAGAAGTGTGTCAGTTAGCGGTTTCTGGTCCCAGGGATTTTATAATGGGGCATCCTCCTCTGTAAATAGTAGTTCAAGTGAAAGGAAAGATTATCTGGTACTATACTTTTCAAATTAATTTCTGTAAGTAACTATTGGCCTGGATATTGGATTTGAGCAGATCATTGTGAGTATTTCACCTCTCCTAAGTTAAAAACTAACTGGACCCATAGGTCACATGGCAGGTTTCTATTCCTGATCACTCTCAGAATGTGGTTTCCATTGTGAAGCCCTGATTCTATAAGGATTTTTTGCAAGTGCTTAACTCTAAACACTACAGGCAGTCCCCGGGTTACGTACAAGATAGGGACTGTAGGTTTGTTCTTAAGTTGAATTTGTATGTAAGTCGGAACTGGTACATATTGTAGGGGAAGCTCTAGCCAAACATTTCTCCAGAGCTCAGTTTTATTCTCCCACACCTCACTTCCCTCAGTCCTTTATTCTCAAGCTGAGGTGTCTGCTGAGAAAAGCCGCTCCGCGTCTCCCTGGTCTGCTGGGGGGGGGGGGGGGGGGCGCTAGCTTCACGTCTCCCTGGTCTGCTGGGGGGAAGCAGCTAGTGCGGGGTTGCCTCACCCCGTTTGTAAGTAGGGATCCAATGTAAGTCGGATCCATGTAACCCGGGGACTGCCTGTATAGGGATATGATACTTGCACAATGTCAATTTAAATACGCGAATCTTTGCAGGACTTATTTATTCTCATTTAAAAATTCACTTGTTACAAATATTATCTTAATGCTTCTGAAGTGTTCCTGCCAGTAAATGTGTTCACCAGCCCCACTGTGGAAAGCACACATAAAAAGATGTTTGGGGGGAAGGACTGGCTAAGGGAAAGAGGAGAACAGTTGAAACAAGTTGTTTTTTTTAAATGTGAATGAATATTTACACAACAATTTTCTGTTGCATTTTTCCAATCATACATAGCAAGTGCTCAGAGCAACTCAGGATTTGTTCCATTATTGTGAAGTATTATTATTTTAGTTTCCTCTTATGGTTAACACTCTTATGTACCTTTTAGTCTCACCAGTTACTGACATTGTTGGTCATTTCATTATAGGTTACATTTGTTTAAATAACCAACCTGAACTCAGAATCATAGCTCCTATGAGTATTTCCTTCAAAGTGTTTTTATGGCATCTACAGTAAGTGAGTTATAGTTTCATTACACAACTGCCTAAGTCTCTGACCTATTTTTTTTAAAAGAGCAATAAGAGCCATAACACATTCAGAGGCATTAGTAACCAGATGCTTTAAGTGGGATGTCACAAATATTCACATTATTATAACTTCACTGCAGGATCCATTAGGAGCAGAACATAGGCCTGGGATGAGACAAAATGTGTCAAATAACTTTGATAATTGGCTGAAATGACAAGAAAAATTATGCAAAACATAGAACAGTATGTTAAATCAGTTTTATAAGTAAAATGTGCTTTAAATTGTTCCCTAATTTGCCATTCTCTTTTTCAAGAAGACTTTTATAGCTATCTAACTAGATCCCCAGCTAGGAAATAAACTCGGTGTTCATTATACAAGTCCTTGGCTAAGAAATAAAGCTTGTATTTATTGTACAAATTAGACAAAGAATGGTTTTCACCATTACAAAATATAGTTGCTCATGTCAACAGAAGCTACAAACTATATCTTTATTTTATGTGTATATGTGTATGAGCTCCTTGGTGGGTTATTATTCAGAAGTCTTACAGAAGAAGTGTATCTTGAGGAAATTGAATGAAGAGAATGTGGTCAATTACAGGAATCGGAGACTACAGACATTTTAAGAATAGGATTTAGATGTGGAATTATGAGTTGAAGAATGATACAACATGGCTATTCAGGAGAAGTACTGGCAATTGTAGAGATATTAAATACCAAATGATTAACAAAATATATGTAGTGAAATAAAACTATGGCTCAAATACATTTGATAGCTTCTTTTATATTTCAAAAACAAACAAGGAAGATAGTAATACATATATCAATATTGTATTGTTCAGAGGTTTGTCCCTAACAAATAAAAACAATATTGATATCATTTACATTGGAAATTCAACAATCCAATACAGACAAAACTGCATTTTTTCTTAGTGAACTTGAAGGATAAATCAGAATTTTATTAATAAAGCAGAGGCAAGTTATTATTTAACATTTTCTTTCCACTGCCTCAAAGCCACAGCAAAAAAAAATTCCTATTTGAAAAGAAAAAAGACTGAGATGAACAGAGTGAAACCTCTTTATGGGCTGAATTAAAACCTTAGAATCATAGAATACTAGAACTGAAAGGGACCTCGAGAGGTCGAGTCCAGTCCCCTGCCCTCACGGCAGGACCAATCACTGTCTAGATCATCCCTGACAGGTGTCTGTCTAACCAGCTCTTAAATATCTCCAGTGATGGAGATTCCACAACCCGCCTAGGCAATTTATTCCAGTGTAAAACCACCCTGACAATCAGGAAGTTTTTCCTAATGTTCAACTTAAACCTTCCTTGCTGCAATTTGAACCCTTTGCTTCTTGTCCTATCCTCAGAGGCCAAGGAGAACAATTTTTTTCCTTCCTTCTTAAAACACCCTTTTAGGTACTTGAAAACCGCTGTCATGTCTTCTCTCAGTCTTCTCTTTTCTAAACTAAACAAACCCAGTTCTTTCAGTCTTCCCTCATAGGTCATGTTTTCTAGACCTTTAACCATTTTTGTTGCTCTTCTCTGGACCTTCTCCAGTTTCTCCACATCTTTCTTGAAACGTGGTGCCCATAACTAGACACAATACTCCAACTGAGGCCTAATCACCTTAGAGTAGACCGGAAGAATAACTTCATGTGTCTTGCTTACAACACTCCCATTTATACATCCCAGAATCATGTTGCTTTTTTGCAAGTGTCACACTGTTGACTCATATTTAATCTATATTCCACTGTGACCCCCTAAATCCCTTTCAAAAGTACTCCCTTCTAGACAGTCACTTTCCATTCTGCATGATTGTTCCTTTGTACGTAGAGTACTTTGCATTTGTCCTTATTACACTTCATCTTGCTTACCTCAGACGATGTTTCTAGTTTGTCCAGATAATTTTGAATTTTGACCTTATCCTCCAAAATACTTGCAACCCATCCGAGCTTGGTATCATCTGCAAACTTAATAATCTTACTCTCTATGCCATCATCTAAAACATTGATGAAGATATTGAACATAACCAGCCCCAAAACAGACCTCTTCAGAATCTCACTTGTTATGCCCTTCCATCATGATTGTGAACTGTTAATAACTTTTCTGAGAACAGTTATCCAGCCAGTTATGCACTCACTTTATAGTAGCTCCATATAGGTTTATTTCCTTAGATTATTTATAAGAAGACCATGCAAGACCATGTCAAATGCCTTACTGAAGTCTAAGTGTACCACGTCCACCACTTCTACCATATCCACAAGATTTGTTACCCTATCAAAGAAACCTATCAGATTGGTTTGACATGATTTGTTTATAAAACCTTGTTCAAACTGATGTTCTCCATTTTAAGACTGTTATAAGAGAGAAATAGGGGGCTCCACACCTAAACAAAGTCTAACAGAGTCTGCCCAGAAACTAGCACCATGTGACATGAGGGTTCAACTGTGTATTGTGACTGTTTGCGCATGCATAAGAGACCCCACAAGAATTAAGAACAGACTAGAGAACAAATGGGAGAAGCAAAAAAGCCAGTTAGGAACGTGCAATATTATGTGATCCTGTTAAGAACTTGAGAGAGGACTTCTGAGTCTATTGGCTAAAGAGGCTTTTGGGCTGTAAGCTAAGAAACTTTTGCCATTATTCTTGTTTCCTCATTTGTTTAAAGACACAGAACTTTGTACATTCCTTGTAAAAAACTAAGATTAGATTGCATCATTAAAGATAACAGTCTTTATAAAATTTTGCTTCCAACTGGAACATCTAGGGCCCCAAGCTTTGATTAGCCTCCAGGACTGAAAAGGGTCAACAAGCTTTTGATTTGTTCTGTGAATTTTCTAAGATTTTATTCCTCTGAACCGTGATTGTCTTTTCCATCCAGAGCAAAATCAAGGTTGCAGCAAAGGGGAAGAGCATAAGAAGATTGTCAACTGCATAATCAGGGACAAAAGACAGGTGACTGAAATCTTGGAAATATCCACTGTACTAATCAACCAAAATCTTTTTGTTCCTCCCCCTTTTTTAAAGGTAATTATTTTCTGCTGCAACTCTAAAGTAATAAACGAAGAATGACACAGAGCAACTTGTTATTAAAATTGCTTAACATAAGAAGCCTGTAGTTAGACCTAATAGGTAAGGTGGGGAGGATATATAATCACTTGCATCCATGGCTTAGTTAGATGCTACATCTTCTTGAAAATCTTATGACTGCTTTGATTGCTGCTTACAATGTGGTTCCATATTAGTCTAAGTCTAAGTTGATTATGTAATATTTTAAAAACTAAGAAATTAAAGCTGGTCACATATTAAAGCTTCCTGTACCAGAGCCTCTCTTGTGCATGCCTTGCTCATAGCTGCTCCTTTAATGAAGTGACCTCCTGAATGTAGATAGATCAGTTCCTCCCTATTGCCTATGGCTATTTTAGCCACCCTTCTACATTGCAAGTGGATCTCGTGAGCACAAAGAAGGGGCTGATATTAGGAGGTACAAATACCCTCCAATCTAGTGTGCTGATTCATGGACTCCTCGGCTCTCAGGGCTTGAACCTGTGAAGGACTGAGCACTCTGGCCCTGAGTCACAAAACATTTTAGATTAGATTCACAAAATGACCCAGACATCTACCTGTTGTATTAGGAACCTATAGGAGAGAGTAAGACCCTAGCTGAATTCAGCCTACTCTTGGCTGCCTGAAACCTGTAAGTGCCTAAACTAGCTCAACACCTAAGTTTTGCAGTAACATTTCCTAAAGCACCTCGTTTCTGGCTCTGACCATGCATTCTGCAGTCCTACATGAGATATGCAAACTCTCTTGTGGGGTCTAATCGTGTAATTGTTCTCAGAGCTCACCCTTGAAATCTGGCTCCTATAGATGAATTTACACAAAATGGCTGGGAGGGGGAGGAGATTATGAGGGAGGTTTTCCTCCTCCATTATTGTTAGGACAATGGGGAGGGTACTCTGAGAGAATGTGTGAAACCTTCCTTTGGTTCAAGTCCCCCTCTTCATCTAAGTCACAACTGAAGGCAGTGAGTACTGAGGCTGAATCCAGGCAGTAAGGATTTCTGACTGGAATAAACATTCCAATTGCTGTAAGTATTTATACTGAAAACACAGAGGGAGAAACAGGAAATCTGATTTGCAAGCTCAGATTTCTAGTCCACAAGATCTAGTAACCATAGAGGTCATATTTGTGTGAGCTAGGGCCAAGTCTCAGAAGTGCTTGACTGCCAGTATTGATCATTGCTTTAACATTATAAAGTTCTCCTTTATTAAAGCTTCCTAAAAGATCAGGAGCCCTCTCAGCTGCTGCAAGAACAAAGCACTTTTAAAGCATTGTCAACACAAAAAATCTCCTGTTTCTCTCTCCTTGTCTGTAGCCGTCATTAACGGTGGAAAAAAAGCCCTCTCTCTTGCCTGCCTGACAGTGTGTTACAATGTATTCTCTAATATATTAGTATTGAAGAAAACTTGAATAAAAAGAAAGGTACTTTAATTTTAAGGTACATTTTGGAAACGCAGGAAATGAAAAAGCCCTTTCCAATACTTTCAAGATTAATCATGGTTTTGAACTAGAACTAGTAACTTTGGTGTTTCTTAACAATGGATATCAGTAAACTGATGCTTTCAAAAGAGGGCTGGTGCTCTTTAGGTTTCAAGAACAGGAGGCTCTCCAGGTACCTCTTGCCTAATCTCCAGGGAGTTGCTGAAAAAGGAACAGAGCCTTATTAGAAACTTTTACTTTGTTCTCTGATTTTGCCCTTTTGATCGTTTTGGATCATAGAACAAGCCATTTCATGAATAAATAATTTAACTAGGTGTCTGTGAACTAGTGATAATCTCCATGTTGGGTGCCTAGGTCTACTACCCCTTTAAGGGACATAATGAAGCTTAAAGCATGGGAGTAATCGGGGAAAACTTTCCCTGCTCTGGGATTGGGCTATATAAACAGGAAAGAGAAGCGGGGGGAAAGGTTGAGTTTGACTGGAATTTGTGCTGGCTACTGTAGTTTACAGGATACTAGCTGGACCTAGGTCATACATACAGCTAATTACATAAGTGTCTATACTATGATGGTCCTACCTCTGCTTTAACTCACTCACAATGCTGACTGAATAAATCTACCTCTGTGAGAGCCCTAGCTCTTAGGTCTAGTTAATTACAGCAACACAGTGCCAGTGTAGACACTTCATTACTTATGTTGTCTTTAGTTGCCTCTAGGAGGTGTCCCACAATGCCCCACAGTGACTGCTCTGGTTCTGTTTTGAACTCTGCTGCCTGATGGGCCCATTCATGCTCCTGCCCTTTTGAAGCCCTGGAAATTTTTGAAATTGCCCTTACTGTTTGCTGAGGATGGAGAACAACTGCTTATCTAACTATGCTGTCCCCATGCAACAAATATACTCCTGACTAGAGTGCATAGAAGATGGTGGTACTCCTGGGTCTGTGGGGAAGGGAGGATGTTCAGGCACAGCTCCAATCCAGTCATAGGAAAAGTGGAGACTTCTCTTTTTCCCTCTGTAATCTCGTCAGATTCTGGACTGCCACGTCTCCTAATGCTAGATGGGCAGGTTGTACACAGTCTATGGACTCTCTGTGAGATACAGAACATGGAGCATAGTCCACATAAGATTTTAACAAACCACAATTTAAAAAAAATTACATTTGATTTATATGCCAACTGACAAGCACAGCAGAGAGTGAAGCCGCAGGTAGAGAGAATCCCTTCTGCCCATTCCGTATAATAGCCACGCTGCTGTATTTTGCAGTATCATAATGAGCAAGAGCCTTCCTGCACACTGTCACAAGATGATGATCTTTAAAATCTATTTTTCCCTTCCATTAACTGTCCTGAGGTATGACAGAATAGTTCCTTTTTAAACAATGTTTTCACTCCCAAGTTTCTAGGTAAATCCTTGTTTCACACAATTTAAACATTATCCTATCACTTCCTAGGCATCTCAAGTAATGAAAACACTCACTAATTATGCCACCAGGTTATATTTTGAATAATGTATACTCTAAATAAGCCTGAATGCCTTATCACCACCATATATGGTGTACACTTAGATTTTACATGGTCACTACAATGGGTAGCCTCCTTTCTCATTTAAGTGTGGATTCAATTGCCATTTGCCCTCAGTTTGAGTGATTAGTGCTTTCAAATCCCGTGACCTTCTTAGAGAGAGACTGGGCATAAAGGCTACATGTTATGCAGCATCAGCTTTCAGCAAACACAAGTTAATCTGTGCCATGGGTATTAGGGATGATGCAATGGTGGAGGCAGCACAAATCCAAAAAAGGAATGAGGAACAGGAGCAAAGTCCTGCAATATAGAACTCAGAAAATGTTTTCATTCTACAAGCTTTCAAGCTCATATTTCAAGCTCTACTGGTATAGTGATCTGTCCTATGAGTTAATGAATGCTGCTCAATAGTCTACCTAGCAGCCAAATTTCTTCGTATAATTACAGACAGCTTCCTGTGGAATCTTAGTCTCTGAAGAAAAATCTCTATACTATTCTTAGTCCTTCAGACATTGATTCAAGAAGGGATTCATGCACATGCTTTATTTTAAACTGATATTTTATCACCCCTATTTAGCCACTGGCATACATATGAGTTTAAATCTCTGGTTATGATACTGCAGAAGCATTTTGTGGCCCTATTCTCTTCTCAGATACACAGCTGTCACTGGGGTCGCGCCAAGGTAATGGAGCAGAATTTGGCTGAACATATAGATGGGGATACATTGGGAAAGTAACCATGAAGACCATCAGGCTTTTGACACATGGAGTCCACAGTAAAAGGAGTCTGACTGGGAAACTACAGCTTGCCACTTTCATGTGCAAAGCGATGCAGAGCCACAGAGATCAGAAAAGTGAAGGAACATGAAAAATCAGAAACAGAAGACAGGAAAAGGGTACTACAAGAGAGGGGAAAAAAGAGAAGTGAGAAGAAGAATAGGCCTGTGCTTGTTATCTTCATTCAAAAAGAGAGACTGAGTCCAGATGGAAATAGTAAGCAGCAGGTAAGAAGGAGACACCGAATTATGGTACAAGAAGAAAGAGGGAGGGAAAAAGTAGAAAAACCAGGAACCTTAATTTTGATGCCTGACAAAACAATTTTCACTGACTTCTATTAAATAATGTTTCTGGGTCCTGAACCTTTAAACACATACTGTTGGAAATATTGATTAGTAATGTGAGTAGTCACACTTCAGTTAATGGGATTCCTCATAGTAGCACGCACTATCCTCAGCAGTGAGTATCTTCACGTTTTGATTCTAAAATTTCAATTCAAATCTCATCTCCTAGTCCTGGCCCGCAGTCTCAACTTGAAAATGTCATGATGAAGCAAATCTTAATTGCTTCACTCATCATCTATATAGTAATACATGCACTAGAAACACCTTGGAAAGCAAGTTTGACAATCTTGCATCTTGGACGGGGGGCTAGAATAGATTATTTCGTGGTTCCTTCTGATCTTAGAACTGTCAAGTATGGTGACTTATGAAGAAGAAAGACAATTCCCGCTCAGACTGTATAATGGCATTAACCCTTTAGAGAATGAACTGTTCTGTCTATGGGTGTGTCTAGACTACCTAGTTTTGTCGACAAAAGTGGACATAACGTCGACAGAACTCAGCAATTTTGTCGACGCTGGTATACCTCATTTTACGAGGCATAACACCTTCTGTCGACAGAACTCTGTCGACAGAAGGTGTTATTGCCTGTAACACTGCGTCCAGACTATGGAGTTCTGTCGACAAAGCAGCTTGCTTTGTCAACAGAACTCAATGTGTCTGGACGCGCTTTGTCGACAGAAGTTTTGTCGACAGATACTGTCGACAAAACTTCTGTCGACAAAACGCGGTAGTCTAGACGTACCCTAAAGCATTTTAAGGCACCATTACCATAGCATCTCCCATCACCACTAAATCCTGTGTTTTGGATTATTTTGTGAATTGTTTAAAGAAGCCTTATCTTCTTCCCAGTTAAGTGGTCTAACCATGACAACAGCCTTCTTTTTTACCCCTTTTATTTTTACACACTTTCCCTTTTGAAAATGAAAACTAAGTTTAACTTGGATATAAATATTTATTACATTTGATTATACTTCTAGTTCTTCAGATTTGTGTTCTTTATAAAAAAGGCAGAGAATTTCAACTAGAATTGGTCAAGAATTTTTCAGTCAAAAGGTTTTGTTCTTTTTTGTTGTTGTTTTTTCAATGCTTATTTGTCAAATCCGAAACTATTTGAGGAAGAGTCAGTTTTGACAAATCTCTCACTTTGAACAGTTTAGAAAAAAAGTGTTGAAACTCTTTTTGCATCCCATCTTCTCTTTTTTAAAATGGAGAAAAACGGTTTTTGTCCTTGTTTGAAATGACTTTTCATCTACTGTATGGATACACAGCAAGGCTAAAGTAGAATTAAACTACGCAACTTCCGCTACGTCAACTGTGTAGCTTACGTAAAAATAGCTTAATTTGGCCTTTGTTGCTGTCTACACTGCAGGAAGAACACTTCCTTCGACTTCTCTTACTCCTCTTGAAATGAGGGTTACCATGAGTCAGAATAAGAAGTCCTCCAGTTCCTCATTATTATAAAATAAAGGCTTGTAGTATAGATGTGCACTATGTTATTTCTGAATAACGGCGATTATTCTGAAATAACACTGCTGTGTACCCTTAGCATTTTAGTTGATTTATTGTTCAGACGAAATGTTAATTATTATACAGTTCAAAACCTTAAAGAATCCTAAAATACTGAAATTAAAGCAATGTCTCAAAATTGTCAAAATGAAATTTTTCAGTTCAGCTGATATGAATTTTTTGAGTATTATTGGTTCACGAATATTTGAGATTTTGACTTTGCCCTGACAGAAGAAAAGAACAAAATTTTGAAAACCATTTTTCTGCCCAGGACTTATTTTAATCTATATTATTGTCATTCACTATGTTACAGTGACTGTCATTTAGACAGATTAGCAGGACATTTTGCAATAATGTAATTTACATTTTCCATCTGCAACTGATTTAATTTTAATGGGCATCTTATCAAATGGAAGGATGGTTTTGTGGCTAAGTCAGTGACCTAGGTCTCAGAAGACACAGGCTCAGTTCATGGCTTAACCACAGGCTTCTTGTATGATCTTGGACAAGCTATTTAACCTGTCTGTGCCACAGTTCCCCATATGTTAAATGGGAATAATAGTACCGCCCTCCCTCATATGGGCATTGACAGGCATAACACATAAACACCTAAGACGTGATCTAATATCACTTCATCTTCATAATAAATATCTATAGAGATAAAAGGAACTTTAATGCTTCCCAGAGTTTTAATTCCAAGCCACAAAGATGATTTATGCCACACGTATAGTTTACAATCCTTTGCCTTACTTTGAGTATGTGGAAAAGCAATGAGTAACATGCTTTGTCTTTTTTTTCTCTTTGTGTTTTATGACATCACAGCTACACCTTTTTCTGTTGGGAAAAGAAAAAAAAAGACAAGGCAATCTCTTCCAAAACCATGAGCTTTGCGATTTAGGCTTTCAAAGGAGTGCTGATAATTGTGGTGATGTACTCTAAGTATATAGACTTATTTAAATGAGTTGTCTTTTGGCAAGTGGAGAAAATGATTTTCAGTCACAAAGATCAAATAACCCATTAGTGAACTATGGAAGACAAATACAGTAAATTGCCTTGTGAAGCTACATTTCAGCAGTTTTCTCTGCCTGTGGTAGTGACAGGAGAACAGCAGGAAACCCAGAAAGCAGAAGCATCAGACTTTGTGAATAGATTAAATGGGATTTTCACTAGATAATGCTATTTAAACAATTGAATAATATTATGTTAATCATATAGATTTCTGCTTAGTCAACATATACACTGTTTAAATAAACATATTTACTGGGGGCAAAAAACAGGATAATTCTTCAAACAGTTCTACTATTGGTTAAATATGCATGTCCAACAAAAAGCCTTGAGCTCTGCAACTTGATATGTTACAGAGCCTCAGACATGATACAATAATTCTGTGCCCTGGAAAAACATATTGCTGGGTCACAAGACACAAAATCTTGCAATTAGTACCAACAGGAGCAATTTTGCTTATGTTACACTGACTTGAGTGAGCTTCAGCTGGTCAAAGGTTTAATGTAGGATGGTTCATATAATTGGATGGGTGTATCTTTGTATCTTAAAGCACCATTACTCATTGTGACATAGCTGAAAAGTATTTCTGAAAGCAGCATCATGACTAGAGCTGGTGGAGGAATTTTTCAGCAGAACATTTTTCTCTGGAAAGCTGTTGAATAGTTGAAACCAAAATGTTTCATGGGGAACAGTCAGTTTCAATTAATTTCCCCATGTAAAAGCTGTTATGACATTTTCCAAATGAAAAGTTCTGACTTTTGATTTCACTGTGTTTTGAAATTAAATTTACAGTTTCAAATATCTATTAAAAACAACAGAAAAGAAATGTTTCGGTTGACCAAAAATGACATTTCTTTTTCAAATTTTTGTCTGGTAGACATTTTTGAGACTTTGACACTGTCCCAGATCAGGAGGAAAACTTCTGAAATCTCAGATTTTGCCACAAGGTGAAAATGATTTCCACTGAGTTCTAATCACAACTCACTTGAACCTTACATGTGACTGCTGGGGTCCTTATCAAAATATAAAGCATCTACAGAAAAGTAGCTATATCCTGCATTGATTCTGAGATCAGCAAGAAGGTCACTACTAGATTTTCTTAACCAATTTCTATACCTTTGTTAGCTAGTATCTGATGAACTAAATGTGAAAAGTTCATAGTATTGTCCTTAGGTAGAAGGCATGTCAAATAAAGAGGAAAAATATTCCCTGAGTAACTATCGTACATAATAATGAAACAAAGCAGAAAATAAATAATTAAATCATTAGCTCCTCTGAAGAAACGTGTTGGCCTTTTCTTGTATTCCCAGTGTTCCTAACATTCTGAGTGATTTAAACTGAAGCTGTGGGTATCTAAGAAATGTAGAGATTTGGCTATTTGTTTGTTGGACACTTTTCCTCTTAAAAGTTAGAGAAAAGTTAAAGGTATTTTATTAAATAGTCACATGAAAAGTACATTTTTATGTTTTCTACTAAAAACTGACTGCCATCATTCATAAATCATAAATTGTAATTCATCTTAAGAATGTCAAACAAAATAGGGAAGGTTTTAAATAATGCTGAATTTACACAAGTCTTAATTCTAGTTAGTAGAAAACTTAATTGGGACTGTTCTTCAATTTTCACCTGTAACAGAGTGGAACATTATGGGCATATCAACTGAATCGTTAAAGCTTGCTTTCTATTCATAAGCCATTTTGTCCTAGCCACAGTTCAGAGGCTTAAAGTTTCCTTTAAACTTGTCTTCTCATTCATCTTTTTTGTAAATGAAACATTGGCATACAATACAGTTGGAATTTCTAGTGAATATTTGGACTGGACAGGGGAATCATACACATGCAGAGCCCTACAATATGAAATCAGAGAGTTGGAGGAAATATAAACACAAACAGGTCAAGTATCCTGTTTCAGATTGTACTTTGTGTATGAAAGGTTTGTGTGGAATGTAATCTAAACCATTACACAGATAGTATTTGCCATTAAATTACATTTACAGAGAAAACTGTGGTGGTATCTTGCTATTTTTTTTATCTTGTCATTGTTCTGACCTAACAAAAAAATCAAAGTAAACCATAGGCAAGAAAGTGAGGCTTCTCTAGCTTCTTTCCTTTCTATTCTTGGGTATGGCCTTATTTTCCTAAGGTTCATGTATTTGTATCAAATGGAGAAGCCTTGAGGAGGTTGGTCTGTTGAATTATGCAGTAAGAACTAATTACACCATCTCAGAGCAGGACTTCACTGCCCTGTCAGTTATATAGTTCTGGAACTTGACATGCCTCTATCTGCAGAGGACGCCAAACCAAAGCCTTGTAGCTGAACACTTCCAACCTTTCCATACATTGGATCCAAACCTGAGTTTTGCAGCTTCAGCCTACGTCCAATGCAAAATTTGATTGTTTTGAAATGTCTTCATTTTTTGGAGTTAACAATTGAAAAGGCACAAACAATATTAAACTATGCTTCAAAACTAACACCTGTTGATGACTGCCTCATATTTTAAGCCTGGTTTGGACAAATTACAGCCCGTGGGTTTTATCTGACCCATCAGCCATTTTAATCCAGCCCATAAACTCCTGCTGCAGAGGGTGGACTGGGGCTTACCCAGATCCATGTGGCTCCTGGAAGCAGTATCTCACGCTTCTGGCTCCTATGCTCAGGGGCAGCCAGAGGGCTCCATGCTCTGCCCCCATCCCAAGCTCTGTCCCCATAGGTGTCATTGGCTGGGAACCACACTCCTCCACAATCCCTGTCCCTGTCCCTCAGCCCCCCTGCCCCAGCTCTGATCTCCCTCCCACCCTCCAAACCTCTCAGTCCAGCCGAAAGCACCCTTGTATACCCCATACCTCTCATCTCCAACCTCACCCCAGAGCCTGCTCCTCCAGCTAAGCCCTCACACACACACTACACTCCAATTTCCTGCCCCAGTCCAGGGCCCTTTCCCATCCTCCCACATCCTCATTCCTGACCCAGAGCACCTTCCTGCACCCCAAATCTCTCATCCCTAAGCTCACGCAAAGCCCACACCCTCAGCCAGAGCCCTGACACATGCACCTTTCACTGAAATCCCCTGTCCCAGCCCAGAGCCCCTTCCATCCTTCCAACCCCTCAGTCCCAGTACAGAGCCCACTCCTGTACCCCAAAAGACCTTAGCCTTAACTCCACACCAGAGCCTGCAGCCCCAGCCTGAGCCCTCACTCCCACACTCCAATCCTCTGTTTCAGCCCAGAGTTCCTTCCCATACCCTGAACTTCTCCTTTTTGGCCGACCCTAGATCCTGCAGTTATCCCTCCTTCCCACATTTCAGCCTCCAATTCTGTGAGCATTCCCTCCATACAGTTTCCATACTCTTATGTGGCTCTAAGGCCAAAAACTTTGCCTCCCCCTGTTTTAATTCCTTTCATAAGTACTTTTGCTGACACATCATATACTGTTACCATCAGAATGAAAAATCCTAACTATGAACAATGAAAAGGGGTATGGATGACAATATATACCATTCACATCCATATTGACAACCCAAATGCTCTTTTGCTGGTTATGCACTTTAACCAGCCTAAGTGATGAAGAGCTTGAAGGTCAATTAGGGACAACGAATCTTATAACTGCCTAAAGTCATACTCTCCAGAGCTACTCTGTGATATAATTTACCATCAGAATTTGCTCAAAGACAGTGCTTTTCCAGCACAGTGAACTCTTGATGTGTCACAAATGTGACACTTTATCTATTAAAAAAAGATGCCGATGAGTGTTCACAGCAAGCTGAGTCTCACAGCCCGCAGAGGTGGCACATTTTGTTAAGACCTGACTATGAAACCTTCATGGCTGATTATGTGTGGACAAGTACACAAGAGGGTACAGGTAATAAAATTAATTTTTAAACTGAGAGAAGATGGCTCCTGAGTGATGCTCTCACAATATCTCTTCTTGCTTTTAGCATATCCGATACAATACAAGTACAAGGTATTCTAGGACACTGACAAACACAAGTAGTTTTGGTATCTTATAATTGGTCCCATTATTTTAGCACAGCACCCTCACTAGAATGTAGAAATAGTGCTACTTTAATTAATTAATTTATGCAAATTAATCTTGGTTATTATAATCATGCTTATTACAGTAGCATACATTGTACGACTATAAAGTCCAAGAAACGGTCACTTATTGTACTAAACACTGTACAAAGATACAGCAGTGGACGGTCTCTACCCTGAAGAAGTTTACTGCAGTGCACCATCCTTTTTTACTATACCAGTGAGACATAAAAGGCTAAATACACAGTGTGATTTAAGCACTGAGTTGCCACTTTGGCTGTGTCTACATTGGCAGGATTTTGCGCAAAAGCAACTGCCTGTCTACACTGAAGGGGAGTTCTTGCACAAGAACACTGATGTTCTAATGTGTGAAATCAGTGCTTCTTGTGCAAGAACTATGATGCTCCCACTCAGGAATAAGCCCTCTTGTGCAACTATTCTTGCGCAAGAGGCCAGTGTAGACAGGCAACATGAATTTCTTGCACAAGACAGCCCGATGGCTAAAATGGCCATCGGAGCTTTCTTGCACAAGAGAGCGTCTACACTGGCATGGATGCTCTTGCACATAAGCACATCTCTTGCGCAAAAGCACATGCCAGTATAGATGCTCTCTCGCGCAAATACTTTAACACAAGAACTCTTGCGTTAAAGAGTATTTGCGCAAGATCATGCCACTGTAGACGTAGCCTTTATGTATTCAATTTCAACATTTAGATTTTGAAAACTGTCTCTCAGCTGCCTCTCAAATCTGACACCTAAATGACCATCAGTAAAGTCCCATTGGCACTGAAATTTCTGCTATTGGGTACATGCAAAGCTCCCTAAATCTTGATAACATCCAGTTGTTTGCGGACTAAGCCACAGCAGGATCCTCAAACCAGGCATTGCTCTACCTATCTCATGTATAGATTCCAACCTTGTAGCCAAACTCAAGTTGCCAGCTGGATCAGGCACTGCACAGTACATACCCTAAAAATGTGGTAATGCTGTTGTCCCTCCTTTGTAGCTATCAGCACAATGATTAGACCAATTGGTTAGGATGTAGGAAATCTAGGTTCAAATCCTTACCTTGTCCGATTCAGAGCAAGGGCTTGAGCCAAGGTCTTTCACCTTCCAGCTGCATGCCCTACCTATTGGGTATTTGAGGGTGGGAATCTGTTCTCTTGAAGCTGTTCCACTTAGTATGAACTAAATATTCATTAGAGATGGGACTAGACCCTGACTCTCCCAGCAGTGTGCCCTAAATAGTGGACTGTAGACTCACTCTTTGTGGTCCAATGAATATTTCAATGGAACAGCTTCAACAGGAAACATTACAAGACTTCCCCCATCTTCCTGCTCCAAATAAACATCCTGGAGGTTAGTGCCCCTCCCTGGGAGCTTGGAGACCTCTGTTCAAGTCTGTGATGTGGAATGGGAATCGGAATGTGGGTATCTCTGGTTTCTAATGAGGGAGGGCTGGGGACCTAACTCCATCAGCGAGTTCACAGCTTTGAAAATCTACTGAAGATAGGCACCTCCCTCCTGTGACGACTAGGGCACAGGCCACCTCTATTGCCTTGATTATCTTTCACATCTGAATATTGATTATCTTTCACATCTGAATTTCTTCTTTTAGAACACAGCTTTATGTATTTAAAGACAGTGGAGTTCTCACTCAGCTCCATATAGAAGCTGATAGATAAACTTAACATTTCTTGGATTTAGTTTTAGTAACAAAAAGTGTTAAGAAATGTTTATAACTTTTTCATAGGCTTGGCTGCTGAAAGGGTTCCTTTCCTTAGCTTCTTATATCAGATGCAGTATAATGAGCAACACCAACTGCAATTAGTCAATAGGAATTTAATTGCAGCTCTGTGCAGGTTACCTACTAAAATAATGGAGCAAAAGGAGAATCCTGACACATTATAATATTAGATAGATAGATAAAGTGTGTGTCTGTGTACGCATGTGCATAAATATAAAAATGATATTACTAGTTGAGGTTTAATTGTTACCTGGGGTTTTACTGAACCCAAAGTCTTTAGTAACTTTACTCTTTGTGAAGGAGTGTCAGGAAATAAATCAATGGGGATTCAGACATCCAGCCAATAGATAGTTGACACAAGCAAGCCACACAAAAAAACCTTTCAATCAAAGCTTCTATTTTATTTATTCTCCAGCACTTACACACATCCACGAAAGGTTGGTAGAGCTCCTGAAATTACCAAGAGATTCATATTTATCCAGGGTTTTTAGGAAGTCTTAAGTGGATAACTGTAGATATCCAGTGGCCAGTTCCACCTGCAGAGGATCTTGTGATGTGTTCAAGTGTTCACTGAGTTCAGGTTTCTTTTTCTTTTTCTACCCAGTTTTTTAGTATTACCTCATCCATCCATCAAACCCCTCCCAACCCCAAAACCCCAAAAACCCCCAAAACCCCAAAACCCCAAGAAGCTAAGCTACATTTTCAAGCCTGCCGTGTGGGAGTTTTCCACCAATTAACCACTGTATTTCATTAGGAAATTGTAAACTATTGCCAGACTTTCCATCTTGCAACACTGCATGCTTTGGTAAAAAACTCAAGGAGGCCACAGGGTTGTCTTTACTCATCACGGTCCCTCATTTCTCCCTCCTCTCCTTGTCTGTTAGTTGTGCTAAGGTGTCTAGCTTCTTTCAGCAATAAGCATAACAATTAGTATTATAGCTGTGGGCAATCATCTAGGCAAGTTAGTGGATTAACAATATTTCTGCTTACATAGTGACTACAAAAAATGACCACAATAATTTGACACTCATGGGTGCTGTGTGCCTCCTTAATAGAGCCATACATTCCCACTGACTTAAAAGGGATTTGGCGCACTTGGCACCTAAGGGTCCTCTAAGATGTACAGCCATACCCCTGTTTATTAATCCCAACACAGGGACTCAGAGCTATGCCCTGTGTCAGGAAGATATGCCTCGCCCTCAGCATGGACCTGACATGGAAGGGAGAGGCAACTCTCCCCTCCAGCCGTAGCATGGATATGTCCCGGTTTACTGCAGATGGGGTAGAGGTGCCCTGGCCCCAACCCAGCCCCTGTATAGATCTGTTGCAGCTGGGGGAAAGGTGCCCCTCCCTCAGCCCCCATCCTGCCTAGCCTGGACCTGCCATGGCCAGGGAGTGCTGCCCTTCCCCCAAACTGGCCCGGCTGGAGCTGCCACAGCCATAGAAAGGTGCCACAACCCTGATCTGCTGAGATTAGAAAAGGCTCAAGGTAGTGTTCTCCTCCTGGAACAGCTTACACTCCAAGCCCTTCATCCCCAGCACCACCCTTGAGCCTGCATCCCTAGCCAGAGCTCTCACCCTCCAAACCCCAACCATGTGCCCCAGTGGTGAGCCCCTCCCACATTGCTAACCCCTTTGCTCCACTCCCATACACCGTTCACGTGTGAAATAAATGTTGTTATGTGCACCAATATAGAGGTGATGTGTGACACATGCATGCACATAAGAAACTACAGGGAATGTTGCTCAGCACATTATAGCACTGAATTCTATTTGTGGTAAGTCCAGATCTATGAGATTGCCCCAAAAGTCAATGAAATTTTTTCTGTGACATCTAAGGGAGACCAATTGTGCGCTTATCACAAACCATACCAAGCAACGAGAAAGCCTGACATTTGGGTGAAATTCTAGTGGAGCGAAAACAGATAAGTATTTAACTCTGTGTTTTTATATAAGTTTACTGTATTCATTTAAGAGTCATGAAAGTAATGAGATCAGGGAACTACCCACTGCTAAAATCCCCAACGAATTCTTTATAAACATGACCTAATTATGATAGTGAAAAATGAAGGAGAAATTAGACTGAAAACAAGAGTGAATATTACATGAGATTTGGCCTATTGGTTATGTGTTTTGTTTGAAGTATATGTATTTTTTGCATTTTATTTATAGTTTTAGTTACGTTTTCCTCATATTTGCAAATGTATTTACAATGGCAGAAAGCAGCAAGAAGGCAGCAATAAAGTTGTGAAATGCTGACCCAACCCCACCATGGTCCGTCCCCCCACCACCACCACTAACATGTGCACTTCCCAAAATGGTCTTTCAGGGGCTCAAAATTATTGTTAGAAAGTCCAAATCATGCACACTATGTGCAGTCCTCATCCTTTATATAAAGTACACAGAAGCCAATTGGATTTTTTGAACTCTTAAAAAGCAAGATTTTCCAAGCATCTATCTGGCCTCTGGTTGTTGTTTTTTTTATTAATTACCAACACTCCTCCCACCCCCCTGCCAATCACCTGCCCTTCCAATAATTGGACCCTAGAACCAGCCCTTATGATAAGTGCAGTGGAAATATAGAGCTGAATTGGCCGATGTTACAGATAGACAGGATTTTCTAATAACGTAAGAGCATATGGCTGAACAAATGGCCATAATGGGTCAGACCAATGGTCCATTTATCTTGTCTTTTAATTATGGCCATTTTCAGATGCTTCAGAGAGAGTGAACAACATAGAGAAATGTATTGAGTTACCCATTCCTCTCTATTCCCTCACAGCATCTGGAATTCAGAGAGTGAGGAGTAACCAGGGTAAAAAACCTGTGTCTTGGCTAATAGCCATTGATAGCCCTATCTTCCATGAACTCACCTAATTCTTGTTATAAACTTGGCCTTCACAACATTCTCTAGTAATGGGTTTCCCAGGCTGACTGGTGATATTGTGAAGCAGTGTTTCCTTTTGTTTGTTTATAACCTGCTTCATATTAATTCCATTCACTGACTTAAGTTTGTTATGTGAAATGGTAAATAACACTTCCTTACTCACTATCTGCACATCTTTTCTGATTTTATATTCTACAATATCCCCCTTAGCTATCTCTGTTCTAAGAAGATCAGTCTTTTTAAAATCTCATATGGAAGCTGTTCCATACCCCTAATAATTTGTGTAGCCATAGCTGTACTTTTTCCAATTCTAATATATTTTTCTGATAGGGGGGGGGGGGGGGGATCATAACTGCATGGAATAGTCAAAGTATGAGCATTTTATGGATTTATACGGTGACATTAATATATTTTCTGTCCTATTATCAAGCTCATTCCGAACATTCTGTTAGCTTTTTTGACTGCTGCTGCACATGGAGTTTTCAGAGATACGGTATGCACGATAAGGACGTAAAATCCCATTTAATCTGTTAACCAATTACATGGGATCCCATGTGTCATGGGCCAGGCCTGGCTGGGGGCTCCCTCAGCCCTCAGGGCTGCTGGGTCCTGGCTCTGGGGGGCTGCCAGCTCCTAGCTTCCAGCTCCCAGCCCCACAAGGCAGCTGGCTGCTTGCCCCATCACACAGCACAGTGGGCCTAGCTGGGCTGGAGCAGTCCCTGCTCCCGGGCACTGGTTAACCAGTTACTGGTAAGAATCACCCAATAAGGATGATGCTTTTAGGTAATCTGTTAACCGGTTCCCCATTCACATCCCTAATCCATGATGATTCCAAGCTTGCTTTCTTAGGTGGTAATAATTTAGCCCCATCTCTTTATATGCATAGTTGGGACTATGATTTACAGAGTGCATTATTTTGCACTTAACAACCTTGAATTTTTATTTCATTTGCCATTTTGTTGGCCAATAACCCTGTTTCTGCTATCTTTTTGTAACTATTATCCTCAATAATTCTGCATTACAGGCAGTCCCCGGGTTATGTACAAGATAGGGACTGTAGGTTTGTTCTTAAGTTGAATCTGTATGTAAGTCGGAACTGGCGTCCAGATTCAGCTGCTGCTGAAACTGATCAGTTTCAACAGTGGCTGAATCTGGACGCCAGTTCTGACTTACATACAGATTCAACTTAAGAACCCCAGGCATCCCCAAGTCAGCCGCTGCTGAAACTGATCAGCAGCTGATTCCAGGAAGCCCCGGGCAGTCAGCTTTCCTGTAGTCAGCCACTGGTCAGTTTCAGCAGCGGCTGACTTGGGGACGCCTGGGGCAGAGCAGCTGGGGTGCTGCTGGGTTGGTTCAGTAGCGCCGCCGCTGGACCTACCCAGCAGCACCCAAGCTGCTCTGCCCCAGGCGTCCTGATTCAGCCGCTGCTGAAACTGACCAGCAGTGGCTGAATCAGGACACCTGGGGCAGAGCAGCTGGGGTGCTGCCGGGTTGGTCCCATAGCGCCCAGAGCGGCGCTACGGGACCAACCGGCAGCGCCCCAGCTGCTGTACCACAGGCGCCCGGAGCAAAGCCGCGGAGCACAGGGGCAGCGGGACAGCCCAGACGCGCCGTGGCTGTCCTGCTGCCCTCGGGCTCTGCGGCTTTGCTCTGCTTTGCTCCCCGTCCCCCTGGTCTATAGCTTTGCTCTGCTTTGCTCCCCGTCCCCCTGCCTGCCGCCCATGTGTTCCGCCACTTTGCTCCCCGTCCTCCTGGTCTGCAGACCAGGGGGACAGGGAGCAAAGCAGAGCAAAGCCCCGGAGCACGCGGGCAGCGGACAGCCCAGACGCGTCTGGGCTGCCCACTGCCCGCGTGTTCCACCGCTTTGCTTCCTCTCCCTGGTCTGCTGGAGACCAGGGAGAGGGCCCCGTTCATAAGTGCGGATCCGACATAAGTCGGATCCGCATAACTCAGGGACTGCCTGTATTTTGAAGATTTTGCCACCTCATTTTTCACCACTTTTTTTTACATCATTTATGAATATGTTGAACAATACTAATTCCAGTACAGATACTTGGAGGAAACCACAATTTACCTGTTTTCCCTGTGACAACTCATCATTTAATATAATATGGAGATATACCTATCTCATAGAGCTGGAGAAGACCTTGAGAGGTCAGTTGAGTCCAGTCCCCTATCCTTACAGCAGGACCAAATACTATCCCTGACAGATTTACCACAGATCCCTAAGTGGCCCCCCTCAAGGGCTGAGCTAGCAACCCTGGGTTTAGCAGGCCAATGCACAAACCACTGAGCTATCCCTCCTACCTTTATTTCCTCTCTGTTAGCAGACCTTTCTTCTTATCTTTAGACTGCTAAATTTGTTTAGTAGCCTTTGGTGAATGACTTTGTCAAAGACTTTCTAGAAGTCCAAGTATACTCTATGCACTGGATCACCTGTGTGTGCCTGGCTGATGACCCTTCAAACAATTCCTGCAGATTGACTATTCCCCAACCTACCATGTGTCTCTACATTCCTGAATGATCCGGTCTTTACTATAGTTTCAAACCCTGGTACTTAAATTAGGTTTACTCACCTGTAGCTGCCAGGATCACATCTGGAGCCTTTTTAAATATCAGCATTACATTAGCAATCCTTCAATAATCAGATAAAGAGTCTTATTTAAGGTTACATACCATAGTTAGTAGCTCTGACATTTCTTATTTGCATTTCTTCAGACATCTTAGGTAAATACTGTCTGGTCCTGGTGACTTAGTACTGCTCAGTTTATCAGTTTGTTCCTAAAACTCAACGATTAGTACCTACCTCTGGACAGTGCCTCAGATATGACACCTGAAAAGAATGACTCAGGTGTGGGAATCTCCCTCACATCCTCTTCAGTGAAATCAATGCAAATAATTCATTCAGCTTATCTTTCATGGCCTTGACTTCCTAGAATGCTCCTTTAACACCTTAATTGCCAAATGTTCTCACTGGTTGTTTGGGATGCCTCCTGTTCTTAAAAAAATGTTGCAGTTAGGCTTTTTTGTCTTTTGCTACCTGCTCTTCAGTTTCTTTTTTGGCTTGCATAATTATACTTTTACACTTGACTTGCCCACGTTTATGTTCCTTTCTATTTTCTTCAGTAAGATTTGACTTCTGATTTTTAAAGGATGTCTTTTTGTGTCAAAATGTGTCTTTTTCTGGGTTTAGCTGTAGTGGTGGGTTTTGGTCCACTAATTATGTAATTGGGGTATATATCACTATACACTATTACAGTGTTTTTTAAAAGTTTCTATGCAGCTTACAAGCATTTCACTCACATGACTGTTCTTTATAAGTGCCCATCAGCAAAATGGTTGTGGTGTAACTTGTGAAAATAAATATGCCCCTCTGATAATCTGAAGGTCCAGGCAGCAAAACATTAGGTATACATCAGGGGGCCTAATTCTCCTTATTAAGAATCTGATATAAACCCTTTAAAGTTAATAGGGACCTTTCCATTGATCAGACTTATTTTATAACAGTGGCCTCAATAAAGTTACAATAATGCTGGTTAGAGAAGAATCAGGCCCAGTTTCCCCAAAAAGAGCAAAGAGAGAGAGAGAAAAGCTTTAGCAGCACTTTGTTTCTGGGGCTGATTGACCTGTGATCATCTCCCCTCTGCGCCCCCCATAAATGTTTTCCTTGACCCCTGGCATTTTGTCTACCTACTGATTGATACATGCAATAAATACATTTATTATAGTACTACATTTTGTTGAGACTGGATATGCAATCTGGATACAATGGATACATTTTTTTCCCCCCACTGCCACATTTTGTTTCTGTATGAGATCGAAAATTCAACTGTGTTCTGCGTTCAGTCAGCTCTGGTCGATAGCAGTCCAGGTTGTCAGCTAAAACTGTTTACCCTTCAGTCATAAATGCAATTTTTACATTGTCAGCATGAAAGTTGAAGACCAAATATAAACTCCAAATAATTTCTTTTTATAATGGAAGATCAATCTGATTAACTCATTATGCAATTATTTTTTTAATGTAAATTATGTATGCATTGTGAATGGAATTGTATTTCGTGAATGCACTACTGCAGTTACCTAGTTATAAATCTACATTATTCTAACATGCCATTTGCCATGTGAGCACTTTTTGTTTCAGTACTGTCATTTCCACACTACCACTCGGGATAATAATGGTAAGTAAGTAATTCACTTCATGCTTTTGTTTGTTTCAATATTGTGTTTCTCCTACTTGTTTATACATGGGTATTCTTGTTTCAGTCACATGCAGTGAGTTCCTGTGCTGTTGCAAAATTAGACTTTTACTGTCAGTAGCCATGTTATAATGGCATATATGAATATGAGATGCAGACATTTTAAAAACTGAGGACATTACACTTGCATTTCTCCAAGACTGCAGAGACTTAAACTGTAGCCAGCATTTCTATTGCCTGAAATGGCCAGATGACTCCAGGAGATAACAGATGCTTCAGCAGAAGGTACCTGAAATTGCAGTACACTTATGGCCACAACGGGAAGAATTTTGTTGCAGTATTTAAAAGGAAAAAAATACAACCAGGCAATCAGAATTTCTAGCTTGCAAATTTCCTGCTAATTCCTTATGATACAAAAGTGACCCAAAGTGAAATAATGCTGTGATCAAAAACCTATAGGCAACTAGTATTAGAAGTGGATACCTCTAAATTACTTTATTTGAACTTCTTATTCACTGCCCATAGCATTGTGGCTTACCAAAGTAATATATTGGAGTGATAAGGGAATAACTAACCTAATTACAGCAAAAGGGAAAAGTTTTATTGACATGACTTACCAAAAATTCTGTAATTTCTCTCTCAAAGATTGGCTGTATATATTTCATGTTGCAATTCTTTCTATATAATTTCGGGGGTGGAGGGTGAAAACAAATTGTCTAGCCAAGAAGACAGATTAGTCAATACCACCCTGAAAGTTTAACTGTACCAGCTGTTCGGAGGCAGATACTATAATTAGTAATTGATTTTCACTGCCATGTCTTAGGTACACAGCAGGTAGTACTTCAGTAAATTCAGTAACCCAAGCTTCCAAATATGCTTTGTGAAGAAAACCTTTGAACTGCTGACCAATTTAGAAGGCCTACATTTTCTTCTATTCTTGCTCCTCATAGGCTATGTCTAGACTGCAGAGTTTTTCCGGGATACCTCCAGTATCCCAGAAAAATCTGCTGCATCTGGGAAAAGCATCTGCTTTTTCAGAACAGTTTCTGAAAAAGTGGGCGTGTTCTTTCGGCATCCCTGTATTCCTCATTTTAGGAGGAATAAGGGATGTTCTGAAAGAGGAGGTTTTTCTAACATTTGGCCCCATATAGATGGGCCAAATGTCAGAAAAACCTCTTCCAAAAAAACAAGCAGGAAAAAAGTACGCAAATTGCAGTTCGAAATTTGCGTATCTTGTTCTGGAAAAAAAACGCAGTGTCAACATAGCTATAGTGATAGGCCCTTCCTATTGTTTCCTCAAACCTCCATTTCCTTGGCTTTTGGCTGTGACTACTGTTGGGGTACGTCTACACTACAGCGCTAATTCGAACTAACTTAGTTCGAATTACTTAATTCGAACTAAGCTAATTCGAACTAACGCGTCTAGAACTAAAAACTAGTTCGAATTAGCGTTTTGCTAATTCGAACTAGCGCGTCCACACTGATTGGATTCAGGGGCGCATTTAAGGGCGGCTGAAACTGGTTCTGGCAGGGCATCAGGTCAGTAGTTGCGTTGTCTGGCTGCTGTCTGAGTCTATCTGAGGCTCGTGCTTAAAGGGACCCCCCTGGACAGCCGGTTCTCAGCTTTTCCTGCTTGCTTGCCAACCTCGCCGAGGGACAGCAAAGCGTTGGTCTCTGTGCCCGTCTGTGTCGGTGCTTCCCTTCGGGGATGCTGCCGCAGGTGGCAACATGGAGCCAGAGCTCGCCCTGCACCTTCTGGTGCACTTTCTGGACTTGCTGCTGCAAGCCTGCCAGCAATGGCTCGAGGCTACCTGGCACCACCTGGTGCACGTCAGCCCCCTGCCTCTCCACCTGGCCGCCCTGGGGGCCGTGGAGGAGCCGCGGCGGTGCCCCGGCACCGGCGTGCCCCGCCGCATCTGGCGTCTGGACACCAGCAGCGACTGGTGGGACTGCATCGTCCTGGAGCGATGGGAAGACCGACAGTGGACCCAGAACTTCAGGATGAGGAGGGACACCTTCCTGGAGCTCTGCGAGTGGCTCGCCCCTGCTCTGCGCAGAAGGGACACTCGCATGAGGCCCGCCATCCCCCTCCAGAAGCGGGTGGCCATCGCCCTCTGGAAACTCTCCACGCCGGACAGCTACCGATCCGTCGGGAACCAGTTCGGCGTGGGGAGATCCACCGTCGGAGGGGTGCTCATGCAGGTATGGCACTCATCGGCCACTGCGCCCGGGGGGGAGAGGGCTGCAAGGAGAGGATGGGCTGCCCCAGGGACAAAGGAGGGGCGGGAGAAGGTGAAAGCGCCCCGCACCGGAGGGGTCGGTCTGTCCCGGCCGTACTACACGCTGCCAGGGGGGTTGCTTCCGGGAGTGGGGCGCGGGGCACTGCCAGGGCATGAATGCTCCCAGCCACCCGGGCGCCCGACTGATTGGCGCTTTGCTGTGTCTCTTTCCGCAGGTGGTCAAGGCCATCAACCGGGTGCTGCTCTGCATGGTGGTCCGCCTCGCTGACCCGGACGCCGTCATCCGGGGATTCGGTGCCCTCGGCTTCCCCAACTGTGGGGGGGCCATCTACGGGACACACATCCCCATTCATGCCCCAGGAACCGAAGGTGCCACCTCTGGTACTCCTCCTGGTTCCTGGCTGTCCTGCTTGCCCGGGCACGGGTGGCTGCTGCAAGCGGGGTGGTGTGCCCTGCAGTCCCAGGTGCTGCGGCTGTGGTGAAACAAGAATAGTGGTCAATTACCCCAGGGGCCCAGGTGTGTGAAACCCAGCTCCCCTCTGCAAGGCCAGGGCCCCTGCAGGATCCCCAGCTGCTGCTCCGTGGTGGGCAAGGCCCAGACGCATGCTCCCGGGGCTCCCTCTCGCCCCAGCCTCCGTACACATAAGGGGAGCATGATGGTACTCACAGGTGGACGCCTCCCCGGCCTCGGACGACACAGGCGAGTGGGTGCCTCGGGGGTCCCGGGTCCTGGGCAGGCTGCCGGCAGGCTCCTGGCTCTTGGAGCCTTCCTCCTCCTCTCCTCCTCCTCCGTCTCTTGGAGCGGTCCCTCTGCCCCGGGGTCTATCACGTCCTGGGGGGCAGGGATGGCATGAGCCCCCAGGAGGCGGTCCAGAGCCTGGAAGTGGGGGCACACCTCTGGGTCGGCCCCTGGCAGGCAGGCCCGGGAGTAGGACTGCCGCAGGTCCTTTATTTTCCAGCGCACCTGCTCCCAGCTGCGCTGGTGGCCCCTGGCGGCCAGGCTGGCAGCTATGCGGCCGTAGACTGCCACGTTCCTCTGGCCAGTGCGGAGATCGTGGACATTGGAGGCTTCCCCCCAAACCGCGATGAGGTCCACGATCTCTGCACTAGACCACGTGGGCACCCGCCACTTGCGGCCCCGGGCAGGGTCCTGGGAGCCGCCAGGCTGGTCCCGGGAAAAGGGGGAGGGTTGGGTGTCATCGGGTGGCTGGCTCATGGGTGTCAGCTGCTGGGTGTGCTGGCACGGGTGCTGGCAGCCTTGCAACTGGCACAAACTGTGTAGCCAGCCCGTGGCCCTTTAGGGGCTCCGGGGCCGGGAGTGGGGCAGCAGAGTTTGCCTGGTGTTGGCCAGAGTGGCCACCAGGGCAATCTGGGAAGGGCTAGCCTCCCTCTAGTTCGAATTAAGGGTCTACACAGCCCTTAATTCGAACTAGTAAATTCGAACTAGGCTTAATCCTCGTGGAATGAGGATTACCTAGTTTGAACTAAGCGCTCCGTTAGTTCGAATTAAATTCGAACTAACGGAGCGCTAGTGTAGCGCCTATGAAAGTTAGTTCGAATGAACATCCGTTCGTTCGAACTAACTTTGTAGTGTAGACATACCCTTGGTAAACTGGAATAAACATTAAGTATTTGTTCTTCCACATTATACACATTCTGTCCTTTGTGGTAACCCTGTGCTTGGTTGTGTGAGTCCTCTTTCCTAAATTTCAACAAACTGTAGAATGTTACACTACAGTGAGTAGCATACCTGGACAAAGGGTGGGCTGGAGTAGTATTGCTTTTTGGGTTGTTTATTGGCACAGATTCTTAAGAGTACAGTGATACACACATGCATCATATTCATGCTGGCAGTTTGGAGGCAGGCTGCAAGTACAGGGTACATTACTTTTGATTTCACTTGTTCCATGGAATGCTTGCCAGGTGTCAGCTTCCCAGAGTCTTGACCATGATGTTCCTTGGGAGATCCCTTTGGATCTGCAGGAGGTTTTATTTTCTCTGGGCCGGTCTCAAGTTTCTGTTGTGATGTTACATCTTGTCCAGCAGAGAGAGAGATTTTCTGGCTGCTTCTCAGTTAATTCATCTGATTGCAGGGTCTTTGTCTGCCTCAAATCGTCACGGATCCTAAACTGCCTTTTTGGTTGGGAATTTCTCATTCTTACCTCACACACATTCCACAGGTTACCTACATATTCATAAGTCTAAATAAAATCCAGCTTCATAGTTTGAATAATAAGCATCTGCATTGACTAACATACTAAAGATGACATCCATAGTTGCACACATGTACATTAAGGTATTAATTGGTTTTAAGTAAACCAACTTATTCTACTGAAAAGCACTTTCTTTCAGACAGCATTAGCCTGAATAGTGAATCTGATCATCTGATGTTACTGGTAATTTCAGTCATCTTCACTTAGAAAAGCTCTCAGAAAAAGATTGGTTTGCACATCATTGCCGCATGGGAAGTTTAGGTTGGACATTAGGAAAAACTTTCCAACAGGACGTGCGGTTAAGCTCTAGAATAAATTATATAGGAAGGCTGTAGAATCTTCATCACTAGAGATATTTAAGCACAGGTTAGAGAAGCATCTGTTGGGGATGATTTAAATCAAGAGTCTCAAACTCCTAGCCCAGGGGCCATCTGCGGCCTGAGCTCTTTCCCCATCCAGTCTGTGAATATTTTGAAAGCATTATTTAATCAGATCCGTGCAGCTGCCAGCCTGCAGGGTGGGGTTTAGTATGCAGGGACTCACCATTATACACTGCTCCCAGAGGCACCCAGGCCCCTATCGTCCCAGCCACAGAGGGTGCTGCTCGGTCTCAGAAGCCATACTTGCTGTCACCACCATGATGTGAGCCACACTAGCCAGTGTGCCACTGGAGCTGAAGTGCTTTTGCAGCCAGCAGGGCAGGGCCAGTGGGTTTTGCTTTCAGTTATTCTGGGCAGGGGAGGAGTATCCCATCATGAGGACATGGATGTTAGCAGGCAGCATTCAGAGGACTATCCACAGTGACTCAAAGATCTCTCTCTTGAGTAATTGTAGCTGAATTAGTCCCCATCATATTGTATGTATAGTTGGGGTTAGTTTTTCCAATGTGCATTACTTTACATTTATCAACATTACATTTCATTTGCCATTTTGATGCCCAATCACTTAGCTTGGTGAAATCTTTTTGAACCTTTTCATAGTCTGCTTTGTCTTAACTATCTTGAGCAGCTTAATGTCATGTGCAAATTTTGCCGCCTGACTGTTTACCCCTTTTTCCAGATCATATATAAATAGGTTGAATAGAATTAGTCCAAGTTGGACCCTTGCGGGACATCACCAGTTACCTCTCTCCATTCTGAAAATTTTCCTCACATCCCAATGCTCTGTAAGCTCCATAAGGAATTCTTGTGTAAAGCCAGCAGGCCTTGGTCATTGGCAGATGGGATTAAACCTGGACTTTGGGGCTAAAGCCATGTGCCTCTACCATATGCGTTAAAAGCCAGCTGACTCTTTGTTACGGCTGTAGAGCACATTTCCTTCTCCTTTGTCAGTGGTCTCAGTGCCACAGGGTTATATACTTCCCTCAGCTGAAGAAGTACTTCCTGAGCTTCAGAAACTTCCCAGCAGTTCATCCTGCATGAGCCCCCACTTGTAAAACCAACAGACTTGTCAGCGGTCTCAATGCCTCTGGGTTATACTTAAGAAAGTTAATACAGCATCAAATTTTATTTTCCCCTACCATCTGGAGTGCCTAGCATTTTGTAGTGGTTGAGAATTCTGTTTTCATCCCTTTAAACTTAAATTTTGCTAATGTATAGAACTTAGGAAATATTAATTGGATCCTACAATGTTAAATAATATTTGGGTATCAAAACTGACCAATTTGGTGATTCTTTATACTCTAAGATATGATTTAGTTTATGTTGTTATTGTTCATTTTTTAAATTGTAGTGGCACCTGGGAATCATAATGAAGAATCAGTGCCCACTTGTGCTAGGCATGGTTCAGGCTGGTAACCAAGAAAACATTTCACACCCCACAAAGCTCACAATCATAGCTTCCTTAAATTTTTCGTCCATAACTACTAGTAGTAGTAATAGTAGTAGTAATCTCTTTTCCCCAAAATGAACCTCTTACAAGATTTTTTTTTCAAAATAATTTTTAAAACGTTAAAACATTCTTTGTTTCCAAAACCCAAAACTGAAACCATTTTGATTTTCACATGTTCTTTCCGCTTCCTTTCCTCAGTTTTAAATTTTGACAGTGAAAAAGAGCATTACAGGAAGGGAGGAAAGTGGGGAGGCACCTGAAAACTTAATACTCTGATTTTCATTAAAAAAATGGAAATCGTTGAAATTTTTCACAAAACACATTTAACATTTCTTGACTAATTGTATTCACAATGTACAATGACAAACAGGACTCAAGAAAGGGACAAGCTAACCATATGTGTTTGCGTAGGTGGGGGGAGAAATGGGATGATAAAGTACCAGTAAAACGGCATGGTAGAAAGGCAGAAATCACTTGGCTCATCAATTGCCTAACCTGTCAGAGGTACATGACTTGTAGGCTTCATGGAAGAGGTAAACTTGAAGAGGGATTTAAAAAAGAAGGTGGCAACTTTACAAGTTTGATGGGAAGTTTTCCCCAGGCACACAGACAGCATGGGGGAGAGAAAGAAGCATATGATCAAGGCTGCTTTCATTGGCAGAGAGTTCAGGCGATGACAGCATGATAAGCTTAGATCTCATACTTGAGGTGAAGGGCTTTAAAGACAAAGACAAGTGTTGTGTTTGATGCAATGGAGGAGGGGGAATTGTTATTTATCTTCTTATGTGCAAGACATGGAAAAGATGGTGAAATTCCTCTAGTGTTCATTATATTCCTCTTCTCGGGTGGGCGAATGTATGATCTAACCATAATTTTTAGGGAACTCTTTGTGGGGGCCTGAAAACTATTCAAGTGTGATAACGGGGTTTCTGTGATCACAAGGTAGAGATGGCTAAATTCTCCCCAAAGCCAAGCAACTAAGAATAAAAGGAGAAGGGGTTACTAGGGAGATCTAGTCTGGTACATTCATCAGAGCCACAGGAATGAAGCTGAACTCTTGCAGAGCTATGAAATTTAGGATTAAAAACCTCTGTTCGTGTATATTTTAGAAGCTGCATGAGAACAAAGCGTCACTCACTACAGCCGAAGGGGACATATCAGGCCTATGATTAACATGTATCTTCTGTTACTCAGAGTTCAGCAAATCAAGGTGCACTTTATTAAGAGAATCTGTTACTTTAAAATCATTCCCTGTGGGCCAAATTGAGGGAGTGCTAAGCCAATGTAATTTATTCTTTCCAAACTCCTTGGTATGCAAATTACACTAATTTAGATTTGCTGGTTTAGATCCATAAAAGGGATTTAAGTACTATGAAACAGAATATCACAGCCCGTACCTTTTGGGAGTCCAGGAGATCATACCATTGCTATCAACAAAGCCTGAGTTAGGTGTTGAGGCTCTCCCTATACAACAGAGGGGGAGAGACAGGCACCATAGAATGCTACTCACTAAGGGCATGTCTACACCACTACAGAGGTATTTCAAAATAACTCACATGATTTCAAAATAACAAGGCGGGTGTCCAGACAACACAGGATGTGGGAGTAGTGAGGCTCCCCTGGGACATCTGTGCCCCTGCAGGACTGTGCCTGCTGTCTAGGAAACAGATGGCCTTGCTTGAAGCACTTTGCCATTGTGTGAAACAAGACCTTTGGTGTCGTCTTAGAGATGAGGGCTAGATCACAGCTGGACCAGCTGTGAGGACGATGCGTCCACCACCTCCAGCACCATCAGCACAACCTGTGAAACCCGCAGGCAGAAGTGACCCCAGAACAACCTGGTGAGGGAACACCTCGAATGCCTCCATGCCCTCCAATGGAGTTTCGAGTGGGAGGACCAGGGGCAGGTTGCCAACCTGGAGGAGTGCCGTGCTGACCAGGAGCTGAGCCTCACCACCAGGGAGGAGATGTCCTGACAGAAGGAGATGCTGTGCGTTGTGTTCCACAGCACTATGGAGTGCTTGCTCGCCACCACTGAGCGCTCCAGTGGCCACCCTCCTGCACCTACTCCCCTCCAAGTCCCTGCAGCTTCCACATCCATGCCTGCCTCTGCCTCCAGCTTCTTCTAGCTCCCCTCTCCCCCCGGGCCACCGAGGGTTGCGCATACAAGTCAGTGGGACCTCTCAGGCAGCCAAGGCATCCCAAGGTGCTGAGGCAGGTGTCAGTCCCAGCCCCATCCCTGAGCTCCACCTCTCTCTCTCTTGTCCCTTCATCTCTCCCCTTCTGGGTTCTTTCACCAGTCCCTCCCCAGTTATATATTCCCCAAATAAAAATCACAGAGTTTATTGTTTCATAACAAAAAATCTGGTTTATTTTATTTGCAGGGGAAGGGAGAAAGGAGGAAAGGAGGGCAGATGAAGGAAGGTGTTGGAGAGGAAGGTCACATGGGGGCAATGAAGAGGTCGCTTGTGGGAAGGCCAGGGAGAGACTCTCACAGCTGGCCTTGGCTGGAACTCTCCCTCAAGGCCTCCAGGATGTGCACTGCCCCGATGGACTTGCTGGATGGCAGTGGTGCCCGGCTGCTCAAAAGCCCTGGTGAGCTGCTTTGCCTCTGCCTCTGCCTCTGCCTCTGCCTCTGCCTCTGCCTCTGCCCCTTACCTTGTTTTCAAATATATTGTGGAGAACACAGCAGGCCACCACCACCTGGGGTCGATGTTCTGGTCACTCAGGTACAGGTGGGTAAGGCGACACCAGAATCTCCCTTTGAGGTGGCCAAAGGCAACCTTCACCACAATGCAGCACCTGCAGAGTCTGGTGTTGGCGCACTCTTTAGTAGGGTCCAGGTGTCCCATGCATGGCTTCATGATCCAAGGGAGTAAGGAGTAGGCTGCATCACCCAAGATGCATATGGGCATGTCCATGTCAGTGTTCCCTCAAAGCTGCGGGGCAGCACAGCTTCACAGGTGATTAATCAGCCCCTCCCAGTCGGAGGCTTAGGGCCCCTGCATGGAGCTGACTGACTGGGTGGGGCTGAACATTGGTCCATGTCCCCAACCCTGATGCTGCAGTCAGGGGAAAAAGTGCTGGCATGAATCCTCTAGAAAAGGCTGGAGTTGCAGAATATTCAGGTTTCATGCACCTTCCCCAACCACCCAATGTTAATGTCTGTGAGGTGGCCCTGGTGCTCCATGACTGCTTGCAGAACCATAGAAGTAACACTTCCCATTTATGTAGTCGGAGGCCAGAGGTTGGGGGTCAGGATGGGGACATGGGTGCCGTCAATGCTCCTCTCCCCTGAAGTTGGGGGAGCTCATGGCAGAAAAGCTGGCAATGATGGGGTTATCTTCACCCAGGGTGATGACCTCCTGCAGCAGGATGGTGTTGATGGCCCTCACCACCTGTAAAAACATGGAAATGTAGGCATGCAGAGTTTCAGGAGCCCTCAGGTGTTCCCTAAGCCCTAGCCTCTTCCTGCAGCAGGGGCAACCCCAACTTACCCCATCCCGGCAGGGCTTTGCGATGCCGGGCCTGAAAATTCTGTAGTTATGGAGATTCCACCCCCCCCCCCCTTCCTAGGGAAGCCATCCTGGGACAATAGCAAGAAAGTCATTCCTACATGAGCATGGCTCCAGCAGTTGATCTCCCCATGCTGAACTGGTTACCCACAGAGCAGTAGCCATCCAGCATGTCAAGCTTCCAACTAGCAATGGCATTTTGCTTCTGGAGGGGGATGGCTGGTCGCATGCAGGTGTCCTGTTGACAGAAGGCAGGGAGGGGTGAGCCACTTGCAGAGCTCCAGGAAGGTGCCATGTCTCTGGGTTTGGTCCTGCCACATCCCTGGCCCTGCTACTGGGGCTGCTGTAGCCCCTACAATGCTACTGGGGCCCCGGTAGGCTCCAAGCCACCAGCCTTCTTGTCACTGGGGCTGCCAGCCAGGACTCCCTGGTCCAGGATCACCATGGTCCTGCCAGACCATGTATGTTGCCAGATGAGGGACTCCTGGTTTTGGGAGATCCAACCTGTACAAATTACAAACCACCCCCCAATTCTCATGTACACCTCACCTGTGAATTTATCCATGGTGTCTAAACTGGTGCAAGTGACATGAAAAGGGGCTGGAAGAGATAAAAAGTAGGCAAAACTACCAGGTGGCATATGCTGAAGTAGTGTATCTGTTTCATGCTAGTTTATGCAGTATAGCTGTGAGTATCATTTCTTCCTAGAGTTCATTAAATACCCAACTAAATAAACTTAAAAATAAGCAATAAGGAATAGAGACAACAAGCTAATGTTCTCCAAACAATTCAAAATAAAAACATCAAATAAACAACTTGTTGTAATACTCAATTTCCCCCACAAGCCATTAAACAGAAAAAAGTCTCACTTGGTAGCACCTAAGTGACCCTAAATATATCTCTGTAGTTCAAAGAAAATACTGAAAAGGCATCTAAAAGATGAAGTTTGGAGAACTGAGTGTTTCTTATTTTTCCCTCTGGCAGTGAATGGAACCTAATTTACAGAGCAGCCCTGGATTGGGACTTTATTATGCGCTACATGCTGTACAATCCCTTAAAAAGACGTTGTCCCTGCTTTGAAGTGTTTACAGTCTAATTTGAGACAACTCATAACAAATCAGCATGAAAAACAATAGATGGGAAAGGAGAAGGCAGACCAAGAGTAGCCGTCAGGGCTGGATGAAAGCAATTCCGGATTGTAGGCACACCATAAAATTGGGATTGCCCTGGCATTAGCACCATGGCACTGCTGTCCTAATTGAGAGTGGTGGTAGCAGTACTCTCCCCTTGTAGAGATGTAAGGGTAGTGCACCAGACCCCCTTCTCTTCAAGGAGCAGGAACACATTCTCCATCTGGACTGCAGCCTCCATTAATACTTACTCCAGTTGCTGTGGTACGGAGTGGGCAGACCAGACCCACTACATTGTCTCTTACCATACTCGGGTATGGTATGCTGAGCGCAATGAGCCTTGTTCCTAAAACTCCATTTGGATATTCTTGGCACTGCACCTCAGTTTCAGAGGTATCATTTCAGGCTCTTTACAGACTCAGGTAGACATAACGGCATCAGTGTCACACAGGGCCTTTTTTCAAGCTGTTGGTCACAACCATAAAGGCTAAAAATTGAGGGGGTTGGTTGGTTGGTTTTTAAAGCTGTGATTCTGACAGTCACCTGACTCCAGGAACTGGGGCCTTAGGAATAGGCCTTCAGCCCTTATACCTTAAACAGGCTTTAATAGGTGCCGTACATTCACAATCATGGTCAGTCTAACCATGTGGGTATAGTTGCAATTATGGCCGTATTTCTTCTGTCTATTACATTTCATAGTTCATGCAGGGATGGGGCACCTTTTCGGGCCGAGGGCGACTAGTCCACAGAAAAATTAGTCAGGGACCGCACACAAGTGAAAAGCACAAACACAAAAAACAAAACTGTCACTGACATGCCCCACCAACTGTAAAGGAGAAAGACACTCCACATATTCCCCTCCCATACCAGGGTCTAGGGGGCCCAGGCTAGTGGATTTTGTGTGCTCCGCCCCCATGGGGGATGTAGTGGGAGAGGGGCTGGAATGCCAGCATGAGATCCCCAATGCTGAGTGGGGGCCTGAGCCTTGGGGGCCAGATCCAAGCAGGCTGGGGACAACATCTGGCCCCTGAGCCTTAGCTTCCCCTTCCCTAGTTTAATGTAGAGAACATAGTTCACTATTTTCCGTAAAAGTTGGGACTAGGCAACATGCACATGATTACATTTTATATAGTGTTATTTCTTTAGTTAAAAGAATAAAAAAATATTTTGCTCTGGAGGAAAATATTGTTATTTGAACATGTTTTTCTCTAACTGTTCTGGGAACTTGAGTGATAACCAGCATGGTGACACACCTATGATCTTATAATGAAAAGAATATAGAAACTAATACTGAATATTAAATTGAGTAAGTTAAATCTCTTTCTATTAACTCCTTCTTCTGCAGCCTTAATGGAAAGTTCAGCTTTTCATGGCAAGTTAAATGAGAACTAAAGGACGATGAAGCAGACAAGATTAAATGAATTCCAGGATACATTAATGTGGCTCGCTTGAATTTTTCCTCACCATGCTCTTATGTGACTTGCATTCTTCCTTCTGTTTTGGTGCTATGTGTGTTGTTTTTGTAAAATGAATCTTCCACAAGCCATAGGGGCTTCTCCTCTGTTGACTCTACGTGTATGTGCATAAAACACCAAGTTTCCAATTAGGATCCTTGTGTGCTCTGTAACTATGACAAATCAGTACTGTCAAACTAAAAGCCTTGTAGCTGAAAAGAAAAATGTCACACTGCTGCTGTGTCCAATATAAAAACACCACTCCATCATTTCTCTTAACCTTTGATGTCTAAGTTGCATCTCCAAAATCAGCCAGCATTAAAGCAGAATACTGTTCAGGACTGACTTAACTTTTTGACTGTACACTGTTAAAATATCTAACTTAATTGTGGTTATATGAAATTAATATTTGACAGATTAACTTGGACTCTTTCCCATGAAGTTTGAAGGAAATGCAACTGATGTTGATAGTTTGAAAACATTAAATACAATTAAACTATTAAAGAGAATTAGGTTTGCAAAACTTCACTAAGAGCTAGTTTGGGTGTGGAAGTAGACTCAGCACTAGATACCGTGCTCTTAGGTTGAATCACTCTAGCTGTAGTTCTTAAACCCCACTGTCAATTTTCCCATTAATTTTTTCTGAGTCTTGCTGGCAAGATTGCCCAGTTGGTTAAGAAGGTAAAGATGTAGGAATGTTTCTTTGGGAACTAAAGAGTTCATCTGAAAGACAAAGAGGCAGAAAGATATATTTGGTCATCTAGTCTATTTTTATTTTGCTAGCAATGGGTTATTCCTTATCTTGCATTTACTTGTATTTTGTCTTTTCTAGTTTTAAAATGTTCTAAGAGATAGGGTTTCTACCATTGCCTTCTGGTGACTATTCCTTTCACTATGAAGAATTTCATTATATTGAGCATATTTTTTTCCTTGCTTAGGTTACTCATAATACTCTACATTCCAATCCTTTGTATTATGGTAAGTCATTGTCACATTATTATGTGTCCATCATTTTTTAGCCAACGTAAATGTTGTTGATATATAATATTTCCTTATGTCAATCTGTCATTCCCTTTAATTATTTTTGCTGTTGAAGCTGCAAGATGCTATATGCTGTGCAAACATATAGGAATATACAGTCCCTGCCCGGATTGGTATACAATCTAGAAGATAGAAAAATAGTAATGTTGAAGAAGGTAAAATGGTCAATGCCTTATCTTCATGTGTTTTGTGATTGCTTCCAATTTGTTTATTAAAAATCTCTTTCCACATATGCAGTATGTGGGGAAAACATAAACAAACAAAAAAATAAATAAATATAATTTAAATTTAAATTGAGCTCTAATGGATCCTCTTTGAAATCTATCACGACTGCGAAATTTATGCATCCTGACTTGCATATAAATATGGCTCATTAGTGTATACCTGTGCCATCTCATAACAGTAGCAACCCATTTTTAAAGCGAGAATGTGGTCTTATTGCTCTTATCTTCTCTTGTCTTTCCTAAGCACTGAGTTCTACACTTTTGGACTTCCATAACACTTGACGTAAAAGATACAAAAATGGGACCTTGCCAGGTGTGGGGACTGGATGGTTGAGGATTATGTCAATTGAAAACCACCCCTGTTTTTTGTTCATAGCAACTTTTTCAATCACTATTTGTTGGCAAGCATGAAATGAGTGGGTAATTTGATACAGTTTCTAGTGAATCTGGGATTAACACAAAAATACTATCTCAGTTACAACAAAATAAATGGTTGTAGTGAATGTGAGTGAAATACTGTAACCTCTCATTCTTGAAGATGGCTCCTACTGAAAAAGATTGAGATTATTTATGATTGTTTAGGTTTAGGCACATGTGAAAGTTTACACTGGTGTTGGAGTTTTTCTGAAAGACATTCAGTTTTGCACTTGTAATAAGCACTAGCCACTCCCATTTTCATAAAATTTGCTATTGTAATGCTCAGTACTTTGAAGAAAAAAGTACTCCCCAATCTTTAATTCTTTTAGCACTCATGAAAAAACTCATTGTTTTTTCCCCTCCTTAAATATTTGGCAGCACTGAATTATTAAACTTAAATGTAGTATTTGTCTTTCCTTGCTGATTAGGTCATGCTTTACTTTTCCCCTTTTTATTCAGCTGGGTTGCATGAGGCACAAAGAGATTAAGGCTACGTCTATACTGTGAAGGTTTAGTGACAAAAGTGCTGTCAACAGGCAAAAGTCAGCAAAAGTGTAAACCAGTCAAATTGGTTTTTCTGCCTCTCCTTGTTGACATTTCATGGCCACTTTGCTAGCTCCCCTGTCAATAGATAGAACAAAGAAATGTGGGTACGCATCCCACAGTGCAGTGTTATGGGACAGCAGAGCTGATCCCTGCACTCCTTGGAATTCTCTCAGAGTTCTCCCACGGCATTCTCAGCTGCTGAAAGCAGCATCATGAGTAGTTCCATGAGCTCTCCTTGCTGAGGAATGTCAAAGCAGCACAGAAGTCTCTCCAGCCTTCTTCCTGCAGTAGAAGTCAGCCTGCTGCTGTGTTTCTAGCAGGGCAGAAGGGGAGCATTCTAAGGATTTGCTCTTTTTGTTTTTTCCACAAGGGAGCTGCTCATTCAACTGTCAAATACTTCCTGGGGCTTTTAATAGGGGAGGGATACATGCCTGAAGGGCTGCAGAAATCACAAAACACTGGGCATTTCCATCAAGGCAAGCATTGTGGGATACTGGTGGAAGCCAGTCTCTGGACAAAACAAACAACAGAGTCCACACTGGCCCTTTGTGGACAATGAAGCAAGGGGACACAATAGAGCTACGTCTACACTACGAGTTTTCTCAGCAAAAAATATGCTGATGAGGGACTCATTTGCATGAGTCACTATATCATTTGCATATTTTGTGCAAAAACAAGCAGTGTGGACATTTTCTTTTTGAACAAAAACCCCTTTTTTTCACAAGATCAGTAAACCTCCTTTTTGGGGGTATAAGGATCTTGCAGGAAAAGGGATTTTTGTGCAAAAAGGAAACGTCCACACTGCTTGTTTTTGCGCAGAAACCCTAGCGAAAAAAAGTATTGGCAGAAAATATGCAAATGAGATTGCGACTCATACAAATGAGTTCCTCCTTAGCATATTCTTTGCTGAGAAAACCCGCAGTGTAGCCGTAGCCTAGAAGTCTCTCTGGGTATGTCTACACTACAAAGTTAGTTCGAACTAACGGACGTTAGTTCGAACTAACTTTAATAGGTGCTACACTAGCGCTCCGCTAGTTCGAATTTGAATCGAACTAGGGGAGCGCTTAGTTCGAACTAGGTAAACCTCATTTTACGAGGACTAACGCCTAGTTCGAACTAGCTAGTTCGAACTAAGGGCTGTGTAGCCCTTTAGTTCGAACTAGTGGGAGGCTAGCCCTTCCCAGGTTCCCCCTGGTGGCCTCTCTGGGCACAACCAGGAAAACTCTTCTCCTCTCCCCCAGCCCCGGGCCCTTAAAGGGGTAGACTCTGGCCAGACGGCACTGGAGTCAGCCAGCCCTGCCAGGAGTCTCTGCCCCGAACCAGTGGCCCCACCATGAGCCAGGCAGCCAGTGGGAGTGACATGTCCCCTGCCCAGTCCCCCAGCACCCAGGGGCCAGCCAGGGGCCGTAGACGGCGCGCGGCCTCCTGGACTAGTGCGGAGGTCATGGACCTCATTGAGGTTTGGGGGCAGGCCCCCAACGTCCATGATCTCCGCACTAGGAGGAGGAATGCGGCCGTCTATGGGCGCATAGCAGCCGCCATGGCCACCAGGGGACACAGGCGCACCCAGGAGCAGGTGCGCATTAAAATTAAAAAGCTGCGCCAGGCGTACGCCAGGGCCACAAGAGGCGGCGCCACTGCAGGGGCTGCCACCTGCCCCTACTTCACTGCCCTCCACCAAGTCTTGGGGGGCAGGGCGGTCCGTGCCAGCCCGGGGGACATTGAGCCGGGACCAGAGGGCCCTGACCTGGGCACACCGGAAGGGTCACCGCCAGCAGCGTCGTCCAGGGAGACTGTACCAGGTAAGTAGTTTGAATTAAGTAGTTCGGGGGGGGAGGTGGCAGGGAGACCAGGGACCGCGCGCGTGGGCCATGCCTTCCACGGATCACGCAGACACCTGTGCACGTGCGAGCACGTGCCATGCCACCCTTGGGCAGGTGGCTCCAGCTGCGTGACACCCAGGGGCCATTGCCCAATAGGCACATGCTTGTGCAAAGAGACGTGACATGCTCCCGACCCCGGGGCAGGACCCAGCAGGATGATTTCCCTTCACATGTCCCCTCTACACGGAGGCAGGGGACATCTCCCCTTTCCCCCCACCGCCCCGGCCACACTATACATGGCACAGGGACATGGGTGCGGTCTTGGGGCAGCTTCCAGTCCCGGGGAGAGCCAGACATCCTGACCATGGCCTCTGTACAAGCACAGCGGCTGTGACGGTGCAGGACATGGTCACCCTCACGTTGCGGAGTTGGGGAGGGGGCTGGGCATCATCCTCTGCGTCCCCAGGGAGAACTGACCCCTTCTCTTCTTTCTCTACAGCTGCACCAGCTGCTCGTGCAGGGCGCACCACCCCGCCTGGGACATGCTCCCGCACCCGCGGCCTGCTCCGGACTGCCAGCACGGAGCAGGAATACTGGGACCAGCACCTTGGGGCCCTGCAAGCCGTGCACCGCACACTACGGTCATGGATGCAGGAAGACCTGCAGGTCCGCCACGAGCTGCTGTCTGAGGTCCGAGGGCTGAGCACCAACCTGCAGCTCCTGCTGCAGAGCATGGTGCCCCGTGCTGATCCTGCACCAGCTGTCCCCCCAACTGCTGTCCCTCCTCCCACTCCTGCTCCCCCTCCCACCTCTCCCTCCTCAACCCCCACAACCTCTTCCTCAATGTCCACACCCCCCACCTCAACCTCCGCACCCTCCACCCCATCGCCCCGGGGACGCCGAGGCCCCCTCCCTCGCTGTACTGGGAGGCGGTCGGCCCGGCGAGACCCCCACCCCTGATCCTTCAGTTTCCCCACCCCCTCCTTTCCCTTGCTTCCCCCTTTCAGCTCCCTCCTCCCAGTTTTCCCCCTCCCCTCTCCCAGCCTCTCTCTTCCCCTCTCCCACCTCCTTTTCCCAGTTTCCCCGAGTTTTGTTAAATAAACAGAGTTTCTATTTTTGAACACATGTGTCCTTTATTTTGTACATCAATAAGAAGGGGGGCTAGGGAAGGGTAAGTGGAAGGAGGTGAGGGAGGAATGGGGCACGAGCCCCCGATGGGGAGGACTGGGCTGGCTCTGCGGGCTTCTGGGGGTGGAAGCTCTCCTGCAGCCCCCCGATTGTCCCCTCTCCCCAGATGGCAGCATGCGGCAAGTGCAGCCGGTCTGATGGCCGAGTGGTGTGATGTGCCCAGTGTGGGTACTTCGGGCACTCCAAGCCAGGACTGGTTTGTAAGCGGGGCACCCCTGAGAACTGTCTGTCCGGGGTGGGGGTCGGGACCCTTTAAGCGCAGCCCTCGGCTAGCCTGAGACAGCATCTCCACGCTCTAAGTCCTCCTCTGATGCCCTGCCAGCACTGCTTCCGGCCATCCTTAAGCCCTGTTCAGAGTCCACTCAATGTGGACTTGCTAGTTCGAATTAGCAAAACGCTAGTTCGAACTAGTTTTTAGTTCTAGATGCGTTAGTTCGAACTAGCTTAGTTCGAATTAACTAATTCGAACTAAGTTAGTTCGAACTAGCGCTGTAGTGTAGACGTACCCTCTCAGAGGTGGAAGGTTTTTGTCCTTGCATTGTAGTGTGTAAACTTTCACTGTTTTGTCAATAAAAGGCAGTTTTGGAGGATAAAACATGCCAGTGTAGACAAGGCCAGAGTGAATTATCTGGAGGAATGTTTACACAGCAGCTGGGAGGGTGCTTTGAAGTGTGGGTAGGCAGACATCATCTCCACACCACAGGCTCCACTCAAGCTAACATGTAAAAATAGCAGTGCGGCCATGGCAGAGGGAGTTGCAACTCAGGCTAGATGGCTCTGTATATACCCAGGAATCGGCTAAGATTATCCTCAGGTGATGAGCTTGAGCTGTCATGTGTGTCACCATGGTCACTCTGCTATTTTTAGGTACTAGTGTGAAAGGAGGCAGCATATATCAATCCACCCTCCACTGGGAATGGTACTTCCCACTTGTTGTGTAGATCTACCCTAAGATCACAACATGGTTGAATGGCTCAAATTAGAAACCAGATTATTTGTCCCTCCTCAAATTGCCCTACACACGAGACCACACAGCTTTTCATGTACGTAAAAATATTTTTAAAATTAATTAAAAAAATGAAGTGTCTTTCCTGGGAGTTAGTATTGTATTGTCTCAGAAAGAACATCTTCATATTCATCAGCATCATGTCCGTATATTAAAGACGAAAGGCGAGTTCCACCACCATATTATTCCAGTTTTGTGTCAATGTAACATTAGCTTCATTAGAGTTGCACTAGCTGAATCTGGGGTGACGCAGGTAAGCAACAGGCCCTAAAAGTTCAGGTAAGCTGAAGGAGATTGTATAGAAGCCAAGGACACTTAGGACTTGTCTCACGGAACAGTAATGCACATCAGAGGAGCGTAAATTCTAATGCAAGCTATGTATTATGACTTAATATTTCAGTACATGTCAGTAGTATCAGCACAGGTCAGTTAGTGCATGACACATAGTTGCACATTAGAATTCACACCCTTCTCATGTGCATTATTGCTTCATGAAGACAAACTATTACATTTGTTTGTAATAGGAGACTCTACATTGGTAAACTTTTTGGGAGTCTTCATATTCTATTGTTGTGTGAGACACTAAAGAACATTTTTCACTGGCTTCTGAAAATGAACACTGTGAGAAATCAAACAAGCCATGTGAAAAAAAAACCTTGAATTTAGACATGCTGTAATTAAACAGAATGAATGGCAGGTAAATTATACACTATTTGTAGAAAATGATGGATTAAATGAGAGCCAAAAGCTCCTTTTCTTAATTTTCCATCACAGAGTTGCATCATGAAATCCCATCATTCCAGATATATTTTGATACTTTGATCACTACTTTTACAATTGTTTAACTTGCTCCTACTATGTGTCTTGTATCCTTGGACAACCTAAATGTTGTGTTTACATTTGAACTGGCTCACTGGCCAGATCAGGAGTGAGGGCCAGAACCTGCACACCTTTACTTGCATAAATGAGCCTTATTCACACGCATAGTTCTACTGATTTCAGTGGGATTATTGACGTGATAGGGCCTTGCTAGGTTCTCCCCTAAACATCTATTGGAAACACAGGTGTAACATAATGTATTAAAGAGCCCTACTAATTAATTGCATTAATTAATTAATACAATTTTTCCTGTAAGTGACAGCAACTCATACTAGAACTTTTATTGGTCTTAGGAGCTAACTTGCATCCAGAGGATGTACTGTCACTATTTTCCCTAGAGGTTTTATCTTTTGGCAGGTCTCCTGTTTGTCTCCTGGAAGGCTATTCATAAATATTTAAGAGCTACTACTCCCATGCATTACATAATCCACCATAGCTGCACCTCACAGGAAGCACTTGACACCTTACTGACTTGGATCTCAAGGGATAAGCTTGCTATTTTTACAGTCATGCTGTTTTCTTGCATTTTATTCCTTTACCCTTTCATGTTCTAGCTCTAACTTTTGTTTTAGTGTAAAAGACACTTGAAACTTGTTTATGCCCATATGTGGAGAATAGGGGAAATTCCAGTGCTATATTTGCATGAATATTATATACCACATTTCACTTGATGTAATTCCACATAGGCAGAGTAATGTCAAAAGAGCAAACAGGAAATAAACCTAGGACTGGAGACAAGCTCACCTCCAGGGAAAACACTTCAGGGATCCTTTGGAGAATAACGGGAGACCTATGGATTGGGAAATACCTACCTGGTTGGCATCTGCCAGGGTAACAGGTTTATTTCTCTAGGGCTGGGGCCTAAGATCAAAGAGACAATGACCAGTGAAAGATCTCTGTCTAAAAAGAAAGGTGATTGATTGTCAATCACTGCTCCAGGGAAAGATCCTATTAGAAATACACTGAAGCTACGTCTAGACTGCATGCTTCTTTCGGAAGCTTTTCTGGAAGAGATCTTCCGAAAAAACTTCATTCGAAAGAGAGCATCCACACAGCCAAAGCACATCAAAAAGGTGATCTGCTTTTTCAAAAGATAACGTCCACACTGAATGGACGCTATCTCGCATTTAAGCTGTGATTACTATGGACGGAGTGGCCACCAGAGCACGTGTGCTTTTTCCTTTTTCCTCTTCTTTTGAAAGAATTCCCTCTTCCCCATCCACACACGCCTTTTTCTGAAAGAGCTCTTTCGGAAAAAGGCTTCTTCCTCATAGAAAGAGGTTTACCAATGTTAGAAAACCCCCTCTGTTCTTTCAATTTTTTTTGAAAGAATGTGATTGCAGTGTGGATGTAAGTGAAGGTTTTTCAGTAAAACAACAGTTTTTCTGAAAAAACTTTGCAGTGTAGACATACCCTGAGAGGGGAGCAGCTTTGCAGAATGTGTCTGAGGCAACTGTCCTCACCTCAGCTTTGAGAGAAATTATGCAGGTAAAATCTTTTGGAGTCTTTACCACTTTTGCTCTTTGCTGTGCACTTTTGGGCAAATGGACAATATGTCTGCTTGGAAGGAATTGTTTTGAATCACTCCAAACAGTCACTAGTCATAGGCACCTGAAAGGGAGTGTCTTGCAGGTTGAAAACAGTGGGACAGCTGTTCCAGAATCCAGCCTAAGAGTGATAGAACCACTCTGCGCAGCCCCAACCCCACCAGAGGGGCTATGTCTAGACTGCAGGCTTCTTTCGAAAGAGGCTCTTTCGAAAGCATCTTTCGAAAGAGCCTCTTTCGAAAGATCGCGTCTAGACTGCAGGCGGATCTTTCGAAAGAGAAATCCGCTTTTTCGAAAGAGAGCACCCAGCGAGTCTGGATGCTCTCTTTCGAAGACGGCCTCTTTACATTGAAGAACGCCTTCCTTCGAAAGAGGAACTTTTGAAGGAAGGTGTTCTTCCTCGTGAAACGAGGTTTACCGCCATCGAAAGAAAAGCCACGTTCTTTCGAAATAATTTCGAAAGAACGCGGCTTGAGTCTGGACACAGGGGAAGTTTTTTCGGGAAAAGGCCACTTTTCCCGAAAAAAACCCTGAGTCTGGACACGGCCAGGGTGAAGATAATGTTAGGGGTGCACTCATGAGGAACTGCAGGGGCATATATGGTGCTGCTCACCCACTAACCATTGCCAAAGGTGGAAATTCTAAATTGAGATGAGCTATGGAGTGCGACTCTAAGAGGAGCATATGTTGAGGCTTGTCGCTTGGGAAAATGCCCATGGGAGAGTTCACAACTGTTTCTCACACTTGAATTTCTAAAAGGAGATCAATTATGAATTTCTGAAGAGAATGGGAGAGACTGTGTGTATATAAGTAGGACATTGGGAAAAAAATCCTAACTGTCAGGGTAGTTAAACACTGGAATAAATTGCCCAGGGAGGTTGTGGAATCTCCATCTCTGGAGATATTTAAGAGTAGGTTAGATAAATGTCAATCAGGGATGGTCTAGACAGTATTTGGTCCGGCCATGGGGACAGGGGACTGGACTAGATGACCTCTAGAGGTCCCTTCCAGTCCTAGTATTCTATGATTCTATGATTCTATAGATGATGGAATGCCCAGTTAGACCAGTTTATGATGGCATCTCTTAAGGCCTCCATCCTAACCTATTACTAAAGGCAAGAAATGTGTCCATTTTCAATAGAAAGTCACCAGCTACATGCCCAATCTTATAGAAGGAGGTGCAGCATTATAAATGTGAGCATGTTTTCTTCTAAAGGATAGTCTTCTCCCTGAAATTAGGACACAAGACAAACTTAGCAAATGAGATTTATTTTCTTAATGGAACAGGGTTTTGATTTTACATGGCTTATATTAAGAAAATGAAGATGGAAATCTTAAATGCTGCTAATTATCAAAGACATCATGATTGAAATCCCACGTAGGTGTGTGTCTATTTTTTTGACGCCAAAATTCCAAACACACAAAAAAGATAAAATTACAATAAATAAAAAGGTCAGATTCAGCTCTCCTACAATCAGTTACTAGTGATCATAGTGCAAGGTGCAGTAACATGTCTGAGGGCATTCTGCAGCCTTATTTCTTATTAACTTTCTTGTTTCTTGCACACAGGTTACTGCTCAGTAATTACAGGATTCGGGCATGAAGGAAAATGAAGAGTAAGGAAATTATTCAGAAGAAGTGTATAAACAAGGTTGCTGATGCTCAAGAAAAGGCCCTAGGACTTAAGTATCTTCCCCTACCCTCTGCTGAGATTTTTACCTCCTCCCCCTTTATCTATTTTTACAGAATTTAAGCTACTATAGTGTGGTGTTTGTATACTTGATGAGTGCCTTCTCTCTGGGATGAATTTTACCCTTCATGCAGCACAGTGAAGGAAGCTGTGATGGCAATGCAGTGACGCTGAGAAGATAAGACCAAGGTTGCTGCTAACTGGGAGATGGGCAGATAGATGTTAGTGCCTAAGATTTCTCCTTGACCTTGGGAATTCTGTTAAGACAAAACGGAGTTAAAAGGGAAAACTGGACATGAGGCGTAGAATCTGCATATGAGGACACATTAGAAATGTAAGTGTAGCCCACACACCTAGTGTGGTTCACTGTCCCATGTAGTGGCACTTAGACCACTTACAGTGCGAGATAAGAACAAGGAAGCTCTACAGTCTAAGCTAAGAGCCAGCTTGCTTTTAACTCAAGAAGTTCAAATCCGCACAGTGGTGGTTATTTAAGCAGAGGTGTAGAATTCACAGTTAGTTTCTCCTTGCCTCCCTCCAGACAGAAGAAACTGAAGGGCTTTTGTATAGTTTGTATTTGGAGGAAACTAGCAAGATACTATAGCCACAGTAGTCTGGGATGTAACTGGAGAGTGACTGGGGAGTGTAAAACTGTCAAAATACAAACTCTACAAGTAATAAGTTACTGGAAACAAACTCTTTAGGGTACAATCTAAGAAAGAGAAAACTATTTTCCTTTGCTTTATAGAGGCTGATATTGAGCCTTCTTGTCGTTTTTTAATTCTGTGGTAAAACTTACATTGACTTCAGTAATGAAGGATTCAGCCCATTATGTGTAATGTTCAGGCTGTTCCCTTTCCCTGACACCTCATCAGTTTATTATGCTTGACTAAGAACTGATAGGGGTTTTCAGAACTTTAATCCAAGACTTCACCCATCCTAGCTTTGTCATTCCCAAGTTCTGTGACAAAATGCATTCAGATACTGCACAGATGAATACCATTTAAATACATACAAGTGAAAGCAAATAGTTACGATGTCATAACTTAAGTAAGTATGATTAAAATATCAATCATTATTTAATTTAAGTGCCCCATTTATAGCCGGTTGATTAAACTCATTTGCTGAAACATAACTAGGTTGTGCACTAACATAGGTATGCTTTGAATATCTCTAATATGCCACTTACACACACACACACACACACACACACACACACACACACACACACACACACTCAAATTAAACACTTAATGACAGATTCTGAAGTTAGTGAGTTATTGTAAGACCTGAGCTGCATCGTATTTTGCTTGTGTAACTATATCAGGGGTATGATTATCCTTATAATTATACAGATACAATCCCGCAGGGTACATCTACACTGCAATGCTATTTCGGGATATTGGAGTATCCCGAAATAGCTATCCCATGACTACACAGCAAGCCCATTATTTTGGGCTCACTATTCCGACATCCCCATAAACCTCTTTCTGAGAGGAGTAAGGGACGTTTTGGAATAGCACTTTATTTTGAAATTTTGCACTGTGTAGACAGCACCAAATAATAAAATAAGCTATTTCAAAATAGCATCAAAATAAGATACACAATTTGTGTAGCTCAAATTGCGAATCTTATTTCAAATTACTATGCTATATAGATGCACCCCTAGTGTGGATGTAGTTATACCAGTAGAAATGTGCCCTTTTCTACTACAGCTAAAGTGGTAGAACCTGTGTGTAGACAAGTCCCAAGATCACGATCAGGATCTCACCATTGAACTATCATATTTAACTTTAAATGGAAAGAATGCAGTATACTTTGGACACTTTGGACTGATTGTAGTGGCCTAGGGTTTTGGAGCTGTAGTTCATAAGTAATCATTTTGTCACTTATTCTGAATTCAGAATGCAGGATGAATTTGTTTTATTTAATTTGGTAAAAGTTTATGATTTACACACATTTAATCTTTCCTCTTTTACTTTTGCTAGACAATCTGCAGGCAACTTGTCAAGTGGCCTATATTTAATGTAATTCTGATGTTCAAGGTGATCTGGCTTGAGTAATTGCAAGGTATTAGCTCTTATCTTAAAACTGGCATCATTAAAATTCTTCAGACATTATCAGTAAAGGCTCATTTAACATGCATCCTTTGTTTCTCTTCTATTACAGTGAGAACTCTCTCTTCTCACAATCCTGCAAAAAAAAAAAAAAAAAAAAAAACAACCAGCTGAGATCTGGTGCATCCAATTGCAAATAATTCTGACCTTCCTAGCCCCTATTTGCACAGGTGTGCAATGTCTTAAAATCAGTGGAACCAACATAGATCTGCTGCCTAAGAGCAGGAAAGTCAAGGAGGAGCCATATAGGGCAGGGCTAGTTCCCTCTCTGTGTAGGAAGAGAAAAGATGCAGTTCAGTGGCAGGAACTTTGGGAGTAGTTGGATAGGAGTTTGAAGAAAGTGCAGGGCTAGATCCTGTGGGGACAATAGTATGTGTTTTTGTAAATAAAGTCTGTTTCATAATGTATACACACAAAGGGTCAGAATTAAAGTGGTACAGACACCCTTAACTCTGGCATTTCTTAATAGTTGAGCACTGGCAGAGGCAGCAGGCATAAAAGGCTGGAGGAAGGCATTGCTTCCCAAACTGTCAGCCTGTTGTCACCCATTCTGCTCCCAGAATGCCTACTGTAGGCATACCGGGGTGGAGTATTGCTGCCCCACAGTACCTTCCCTCTCTGTGCTCCAGGGCCAGGGAGGCTGGGGCTGCACACTCTCCTCCCTCTCTGTGCTCTAGTGCTGGGGAGGTTCTGGCAGCGTGCCATCCTCCCTTCCTGGGCCCTGGGGCCAGAGAGGCTGGGACCACACTCCCTCCTCTCTCCCCATGCTTCGGGTCAGAGAGGCTGGAGCCACATGCCCTCCTCCCTCCCCATGTTGCTGTGCACAGGGGGCAGGGTTAGCTCCTATGGGGCAGGATCTAGACAGAAGGGGCAAGAATGGGGGGGGGGACAGGAAGGGGGCTGGGTGCTTGCCTCCCCCAGCCCTACCTTCACTCACTGCCCATGAGCTTGTTTTTGTAATCTTAACCTTCTTTTAACACAGCTTTTAAGTTTTTACATATAAAATCAAGCTGTGGCCACCACTCAGCTCTGAGGCTATTGGATTATATTGCATTGGGTTGGGGAGGGGAGATTCTATCCTTTCCTTCACAGGGGGTGGGAGGAAGATATGGAAGAACAGTTCCCTATGCAATGCCCATTTATTCAGGCTGTTCACAGGGCATTAAGAATTTGGCTTATAGTGAGTATATTTATATTACCTGTCATTCCCACAGGAATCCAAATTGCATCAGTAATTCAATGAAATTAATAAATCAATGTCAAGTTACTGTTATCATTTAGCAGAAATGTAGACTGATGGAATATAACATTTGAAGCTCTAGGTAGAATTTTTATTTAAATTTATGCTAGCTGCCATCCAATTTAGGTTTTTCCGTAATTTATTTTTTCTTATTATGCTATTTATATACTTACCATAAAAGCTTCATTTTTTGTTTTGCTCCCCTTCCCCCAAAGCAGTTTTAATTAGTATGGCAGTTTAGCTAAGGTTATATTCATTGTTAATGCATAATTATTTTAATGACATGCTAATAGAAAAGAATAATATCCAAAATAACTCCCATAGCTCTGATCTTGTTCAGTGAAGTAAAGAATCTTACTTTAACTAGGTTTATCATCAGTGATTTTTATGTCAATCAGCATTTAGACATATTAAGGCTCATGTCACTTTTGATATGCATTTTAACTTGGTAGTCCTGGATATAGGAAGTAAAAGAGAATGGAGAGAAGGGAAGTGTATTAACTGAGGGTTCAGATAATGAAGATCTTAAACATGAACTAGCATTTGCAATATCTTGGAGCACTCACTGAAAGAGAAAGTGTCCCATATATCATGTTCCTTTCTTGACCTTGAATTGGGTGAGAGTATTGCTTAAAGCTCTCGTTAGGGAGGAAATTCTTAGAGCCCAGCTGGCTGGGTCTGGAACCAAGTTTTGTCCAATGCACTGAGATCTTTTACTCCAGCAGTTACCTCAGTGAAGAGGCACACAGTGGCAAAGGAAAGACAACCTTTGCATTTTGACAAAGTATACTAAGAAAACCAAACAATTGGGCCTTTATATGCAGGCAACTTCTTCTTGGAAGAAGAAATAGCAGTTTGGATAGGAGTGCTGCTCTTGCTCAGATTCCAAAACTGCAGGCAACTCACGAGAACGCTCTTTAGAATCAAGGAATGCTGGGACACAGTGGTCCCATGTCTATCTCCTGGGATCTGACAAAGTTCCTCCTGTAATGGCTTCTTCATAGTCAAAGTCAGGCACATTTCAGGTACACTTGGAGTATTTCTCATCTGTGTTTTTCTCCTCCAAATCACTCATGTGGTATTCTCCTTTTCACTAAAGCTCTGAGGTCATCTTATCCATCCCACCAATGTGTCACTTCCATTTCTAATTTCTGTGTGTGATGGGGTGTGCATACCTTGAACTGGACAGGTTAACTCTACTCATAGATGGTGGAAGTCCTGCCCCTGAGATTATGCAGGGTGTGCTCCAAGTGCTGACTTAGTATAAAAGGGAACAGCTCATTCTAAGCTGATTACCAACAGGAGAAGATACTTGGTGGAGGCTACAATGGAGGAGCTGGTACAGCCACAGACTTTGAAAACCAGAGAACCTGGAAACCAAACTGGTCAACTGATATAAGTCATAAGCTTTCGTGGGCAAAGACCCACTTCGTCAGGTGCCACAGGACTCTTCGTCGCTTTTGCAGATTCAGACTAACACGGCTACCCCTCTGATACTTGATATAAGTCAGACCCCCAAGGAGTTACCACCTCCAGAGAACTTAGAGACATAGATGCTGTATGGGCAGTTCCTCTGAAGATGTGGTAGGAAGTGGCCCAGTGTGGCAAGGGGAGTGATATTTGCCACCAGAACCAGAGCAATGTGGTGTGGTGGGATTCCCCGTTGACCAGGTGATGACTACAATAGACTGTGCAACCCTAGGTATGAGGGCAATTAGATAGACTTTGGCCACTGGACCATACTGACCCCAGCCTTTGGGATGTGCTGCTCTCAGCCTAAGGATAGTCTGATATATGGTAATTGTGATGGTATCAATGCCCAGACTCATCACTAAGAAGGACCAGGTCTGAGTACCATGCAACACTAGGATTTTTAACTGTTACCTCATTCAACCACTGCAAGCGTATTTTTTACTTAATTCTTCCAACCACTGCCTTCTTGATATTCAGCCTTTCCCACCTCAATACTATATACCACAGTCTGAATTGTCCTCAGATACACCTATATAGTTCCACAGAGTCCAATCTAATTACTTCTCTGTGGTCCCAACGATTTCCTTTCATTGTTGGCTGGATATCATTGTTGGCTGGATTTTTTGTCCGGTGTCCAAAACACATTTTGACCTCCCCCTTCCTCCTCAAGCAGACATGCTGTTTTTGTCACATCACTATGAAAAAAGTGCTTTGTGTCCTGTAGGCCCCCCAAGCTGGAATGGTTAAAACAAAATCTAGCTGCGAGTTTGGAAGGATACTCGATTTGTACAGTTAACAATAGATTTTGATGAGTGTACAATTTCAGATGGACATATAATACAAATATCTCAGATGTTACTGAAGCGGTTATACAATGTTTCTCATTTGTACACAAAATGAACTATTATGTTGTTTGAAAGATAATTTTACTGGACTTCATTGTGAAGTTGGCCATGTAACATCCACAATATAACATGCACAGGCAAAATTTTATAACATAGTCTCTATTTGTTCCTATGAAATATCCTGCACTGAAGACACTTGCAGTGCAATGCTGTGGATCACTGCCCTATGCAACTGATAAATCTTACATCTGCACATTCTATTTGAATGCAAATTGAAGACAAAAGCTTATTTATGTGCACAAAAATATGCACACAAGCTATGCAAAAACAAAAGGATATTGAATTAAGACAATTTTGAAAATATGAACTTAGACCTCAGTTGCCCTTGCATACGGTTATTAACTTAATTAAAATTGTATGGCTGCAATTAACAGAAGGCAAAATTGTGCCAGTTGGAAGAAGTTGTGGAGCTACATGATTCATAATGGATTTAATAATTATAATTTGATTATTCTTAGAATGAATAGGAGCTACCAGAATGAAAAAATATTGATTTTTTTCCCCCTACCTGCCCATACTGAAAGTCAAGGAAGGGTGTGTGTGTGTTGTGGACTTCTCCCCGCCTCCCGCCCCGCCACACACTTCCCCCTGTTATGTGTTGTGGCCCGGGCAGGGTGGCTAAGAGGGAGTTTCAGATGGCATAGAGGGAGTTGTGTCGGGCGGGGGTAGATATGGTGGTAAGATCAGGATGGGCCAGCTGAGGGGAACAATGTTTAGACAGTTATAGGCTATTCCTCATTCTGGTCCTGTTCCCTGTTTCAATAACTTTGGGAATCCTAGCAGCTGGCTGTCAGGCCTGATCGTGTTGGTGTTGAATACCAGATCGGAATCCCACAAGACAGTTTTCATCCAGGATTTAATCCTGGATGAAGGGGCTGACCTGGTCTGTATCACTGAGACCTGGCTCGGAGTGGAGGGAAGTGTTGACCTCTCCCAATTTTGTCTGGCTGGGTTCTCAGTTCAGCACCATCCTTGACTTGATGGGTAGGGAAAGGAGGAGGTGATTGTCTATTAAGTAAATATCTCAGTGGCCAGGGACCTGGTCCAACTAAGTACTAGATTTGAGTGTCTATACTTGGTGTTGGCTGGCTGGGATAAAATTGGGTGTTCTGCTTGTGTACCACCCACCTTGCTACATGGCAGACACTCTGCTCGAGCTGGCTGAGGGGGTCTCAGATGTGGCATTGAGGACCTAAAGGCTTTTAGTCTTGGGACACTTTAACGTTCGCACCAAGTCTGTCCTGTCTGGTCTGGCTCAAGAATTAATGGCCACCATGACAACTTTAGGACTATCCCAAGAAATCACTGTGGTCCCCAGGCAAAGGCCCTATCTCCAAGGCCACTCCAGAACCCACCCCACCTACCTACCTTTTGGGTGTCCCTTATCCTGCCTTTTGCGTGCTAGAGCCAGCTCCAACTTGAATGCCCTATCTATTTGTGGCAGGTCATAGATTCATAGAATACTAGGACTGGAAGGGATCTCAAGAGGTCATCAGGTCCAGTCCCCTGTCCTCATGTCAGGACCAAATACTGTCTAGACTATCCCTGGGTACGTCTACACTACAGCGCTAGTTCGAACTAACTTAGTTCGAATTAGTTAATTCGAACTAAGCTAGTTCGAACTAACACATCTAGAACTAAAAACTAGTTCGAACTAGCGTTTTGCTAGTTCGAACTAGTAAGTCCACATTGAGTGGACTCTGAACAGGGCTTAAGGATGGCCGGAAGCAGTGCCGGCAGGGCATAAAAGGAGGACTTAGAGCATGGAGATGCTGTCTCAGGCTAGCCGAGGGCTGCGCTTAAAGGGTCCCGACCCCCACCCCGGACACACAGTTCTAAGGGGTGCCCCGCTTGCAAAGAAGTTCTGGCTTGGAGTGCCCTGAGTGCCCACACTGGGCACATCACACCACTCGGCCATCAGCCCGGCTGCACTTGCCGCAGGCTGCCATCTGGGGAGAGGGAGTAATTGGGGGGCTGCAGGAGAGCTTCCACCCCCAGAAGCCCGCAGAGCCAGCCCAGTCCTCCCCATCAGGAGCTCGTACCCCATTCCTCCCTCACCTCCTTCCACTTACCCTTCCCTAGCCCCCCTTCTTATTGATGTACAAAATAAAGATAACGTTTCTTCCAACATTGACTCTGTCTTTATTGAAAAAAACTGGGGGAGACTGGGAAAAGGAGGTGGGAGAGGGGAAGACAAAGGCTGGGAGAGGGGAGGGCAACTAACATGATCAGGGGTTGGGAACAGGTCCCAGATGAAGAAAGGCTACAGAGACTGGGACTGTTCAGCTTAGAAAAGAGGAGACGGAGGGGGGACAGGATAGAGGTCTCTAAAAGCAGGGGTGGGGTGGAGAGGGTGCATTCAGAAAAGTTCTTCCTGAGTTCCCATAAAGAAGGACTAGAGGACACCAAAGGAAAGGAATGGGTAGCAGGCTTCAAACTAGTAAGAGAAAGTTGTTGTTCTTGACAAAGCAAATAGTTAACCTGTGGAACTCCTTGCTGCAGGAGGCTGTGAAGGCTACAACTAGAACAGAGTTTAAAGGGAAGTGAGATAAAGTGATGGAGGTTGGGTCCATGGAGTCCTATTAGCCAGAGGGTAGGAGTGGTGTCCCTGCCCAAAGTTTGTGGAAGGCTGGAGAGGGATGGCACGAGACAAATGGCTTGGTCATTGTCTTCGGTCCATCCCCTCCAGGGTCCCCAGGGTTGGCCGCTGTCGGCAGACAGGCTACTGGGCTAGATGGACCTTTGGTCTGACCCAGTACGGCCATTGTAAGCTCAGGGCTCAGTGTCGGGGGTCTCAGTGGACCCCCTTGATTTTCATGCACACCTGGTCCTGGGTGGCCAGGCTGGCAGCTCTCCTGCCCTAGACGGCCACTTTCCTGTGCCTAGTGCGGAGATCGTGGACAAGGTCCACGATGTCCGCACTAGCCCAGGAAGGTGCCCGCCTCTTGCGGTCCAGGGCAAGCTCCCGGGAGCCGCCAGCCTGGTCCCGGCAAGAGGGGGTGGGCTGGGGGGCATCGGGTGGGTGGCTCTGTGCCGTGCCAGGTGCAGGGTCTGCTAGCTGGGTGCTGGCAGGCTTGCACCTGGCACGGGCACCGTAGCCAGCCCGTGCCCCTTTAAGGGGTCCGGGGCCGGGAGGGGGGCATAGAGTTTCCCTGGTGTTGGCCAGAGTGGCCACCAGGGAAACCTGGGGAGGGCTAGCCTCCCACTAGTTCGAACTAAAGGGCTACACAGCCCTTAGTTCGAACTAGCTAGTTCGAACTAGGCGTTAGTCCTCGTAAAATGAGGTTTACCTAGTTCGAACTAAGCGCTCCACTAGTTCGATTCAAATTCGAACTAGCGGAGCGCTAGTGTAGCACCTATTAAAGTTAGTTCGAACTAACGTCCGTTAGTTCGAACTAACTTTGTAGTGTAGACATACCCCCAGATAGATATTTATCTAACCTACTCTTAAATATCTCCAGAGATGGAGATTCCACAACCTTCCTGGGCAATTTATTCCAGTGTTTAACTACCCTGACAGTTAGGAACTTTTTCCTAATGTCCAACCTAAACATCCCTTGCTGCAGTTTCAGCCCATTGCTGCTTGCTCTATCCTCAGAGGCCAAGACGAACAAGTTTTCTCCCTCCTCCTTATGACACCCTTTTAGATAGCTGAACATGGCTATCATGTCCCCCCTCAATCTTTTCTTTTCCAAACTAAACAAACCTAATTTTTTCAGCCTTCCTTCATAGGTCATGTTCTCTAGACCTTTAAGCATTCTTGTTGCTCTTTTCTGGACCCTCTCCAATTTCTCCACATCTTTCTTGAAATGCGGTGTCCAGCACTGGAAACAGTACAATAGATTGCAAGTTAGATCGAAATTACAAGCCTATTCTGTGGCGCTGCTGATGGCAAAGAAAAGTTATTTCTCCTCTCACATTGCATCTGCACAGTGTGGTCTGATGGAATTGTTTTGAGTGGTGTAGGCCTCTTACAGCCTGGCCCTCATGATGAAATGGAGGAGTCCTCATCAATCCACTGTGACTTGTTTGTGATGCACTTTGCAGATAAGATTATCCACATCTATTCTGATTTGGACTCTGGCTGACATGTAAACGGGTAAGGGAATGTGTTGGGTGCTTCGCCCAGTCATTTTTCTTGGGATCGGTTTCAGCTTTTGTAGACTGAGGATGTGGACAAGGTGCTTGGAGGCGTGCGACTGATCATGTGTTTACTCGACCTCTGCTCTTTGTGGTTTATTAAATCAAGCTGAGAAAGGATGACTGGTTGGATCCAGGGGACTATTAATGTGTCTTTTAGACTTAGGACCATTTCCACAGCCTTGAAAGAGGCTCCTTAAGAAATCTTCCCTGGATCTTGAATAACTAACTCCCAGTTGCTAATATTCCCTTCTTAGACAAGGTACTCAAGTAGGTGATGGCATTGAAACGCCAAGCTTTCTTGGAAGAAACAGGTTATCTAGATCCATTTCAGTCTGGCTTCAGGCCTGGTTTTTGAACAGAAACCTCCTTGGTCACCCTGGTAGATGACCTACAGTGGGTCACCCTTTTTACCCGTGCTTTTATTGGTGTTTAGTTGTGTATATGTTTGGGGGTGGGGGCCTGTATTTTACACACACACACTATATATATATATATATATATATAGTGGTTTTTTTAATTGTAAGCTGCCTCAAATATTTTAAATAGAGAGGTGGGGTAAAAATATTTTAAACAAACAAACAAATAAATAAATACATGGAACACATCAGCATCTTCTAAAACTATTTTCCAAGTGTTTGCCCTATTTATCCACTAATATTCATTTTGAGTAATGGTTAGTTAAAACTATTGATATTATAAGTACATAAGGTTCAGGATGAAGTGAAAATTAGCTAAGTAACCTGGTTTCATTAAGACCAATCACTGGTATCATTAAGAGACCCATATTTTTGCTTACCATCTGACATACAGAAGATGAGCAGCTCCAGCAGCAGGCAGAAATGTTCTGGAAAAATGTCAAACTGGCAATTACCATAAAAATTGCCTTAGAAATGTCTTCCTGAAAGCAAGAAATGATACTCAGAGATGAGAGAGATATTAAATGTCTTCCACCGCATTTCTTTTGAGTATATAACATGTCAGTTTTACTTCTCTGCAGCAATAAAAAATACCATGAAAATGTTTTTTAAACCCAGACCCATACTGTAGACACAAACACAATTACTAGACCCTCTGATCACCACTAGGGTGTGACTTATGAAGATGTCACATTGAACAAAGTATTAATTTATTTATTATTTAGGTATAAGCATACATTCCATATAGCTATACAGTCCTACCTTGTCCTAACTGGAAACACCATTGTGTTTATACATGCAAATGATCAATTAAATGTCTATGTGGTCAATTTGTGAGTAGAATTTAGAAAATTCATGGGGTGGATGAGATGTTTGCTTCCTTTATTAACCTATGGGGGGGTAAATTATAGTCCTCATCTTTCTCCTTCTCACTTGTCTACTAATATTGGGTGGAGAAAACTGTAGCATTTTTCACATTCCTACCTCCCTGGACACACAGTAGAAGTGGGGGAGGGAGAGCACTCAAGGCCGAAACCAAGAACATCCTGGGAAAAACAGGTTCTTTTAAATCAAATGTTAATAGTTAAGAAATAGGATTTACTTAGTAATCTCATTCTAGGAAGTTAAGCTACATAGTTGATGGCTAATGTTTCTGAAGGTTTCTATAAAAACATACATATATGCAGAAAAACTAATTAGTTTGCCAGAGTGACCATTTAATCTGTTCTGTTAAAAATAATAAAGCAGCACCTCATAGACTCATAGACTCATAGACTTTAAGGTCAGAAGGGACCATTATGATCATCTAGTCTGACCCCCTACACAGTGCAGGCCACAGAATCTCACCCACCCCTCCCAGAATAATCCTCTCACCTATATCTCAGATATTGAAGCCTTCAAATACTTTGAAGACCCAAGATGCAGAGAATCCTCTAGTTGTGATCTGTACCCCATGCTACAGAGGAAGGCGAAAAACCTCCAGGGCCTCTGCCAATCTACCCTGGAGGAAAATTCCTTCCCGACCCCAAATATGGCGATCAGCTAAACCCTGAGCATGTGGGCAAGACTCATCAGCCAGACACCCAGAAAGTTCTCTATAGTAACTCCTACCATTCCACCATTGACCTATTCCCACTGATAATGAATGGACAATTAGTTACCAAGATCATGTTATCTCATCAAACCATCCCCTTCATAAACCCATCTAGCTTAATCTTGAAACCAGATAGATCTTTTGCCCCCACTACTTCCCTTGGAAGGCCGTTCCAGAACCTCACTCCTCTAATGGTTAGAAACCTTCGTCTAATCTCAAGTCTAAACTTCCTACTAGCCAGCTTATATCCATTTGTTCTTGTGTCCACATTGGTATTAAGCTTAAATAATTCTTCTCCCTCCCTGGTATTTATCCCTCTAATATATTTAAAAAGTGTAATCATGTCCCCCCTCAGCCTTCTTTTGGTTAAGGTAAACAAGCCAAGCTCCTTGAGTCTCCTTTCATAAGACAGGTTTTCCATTCCTCGGATCATCCTAGTGGCCCTTCTTAGTACCTGTTCCAGTTTGAATTCATCCTTCTTAAACATGGGAGACCACAACTGCACACAGTATTCCAAATGGGGTCTCACCAATGCCTTGTATAATGGCACTCACACCTTCTTATCCCTACTGGAAATACCTCACCTAATGCATCCCAAGACTATATTAGCCTTTTTCACAGCCATGTCACAATGGCGGCTCATAGGTATCCTGTGATCAACCAGGACGCCGAGGTCCTTCTCCTATTCCGTTACTTCCAACTGATATGTCCCCAGCTTATAACTAAAATTCTTGTTATTAATCCCTAAATGCATAACCTTACACTTCTCACTATTAAATTTCATCCTATTGCTATCACTCCAAGGGTATGTCTACACTACCCCCCTAGTTCGAACTAGGGGGGTAATGTATGCATACCGAACTTGCTAATGAAGCCCGGGATTTGAATTTCCCGGGCTTCATTAGCATAAAGCCGGCGCCGCCATTTTTAAAAGCCGGCTAGTGCGAACCCCGTGCCGCGCGGCTACACGCGGCACGGACTAGATAGTTCGGATTAGGCTTCTAATCCGAACTATCTGTACGCCTCGTGGAACTATCCGTGTAGCCGCGCGGCACGGGGTTCGCACTAGCCGGCTTTTAAAAATGGCGGCGCCAGCTTTATGCTAATGAAACCCGGGAAATTCAAATCCCGGGCTTCATTAACAAGTTCGGTATGCATACATTACCCCCCTAGTTTGAACTAGGGGGGTAGTGTAGACATACCCCAATTTACAAGATCATCCAGATCTTCCTGTATGATATCCCAATCCTTTTCTAAATTGGCAATAGCTCCCAACTTTGTGTCATCCGCAAATTTTATTAGGACACTTCCACTTTTGGTGCCAAGATCAGCAATAAAAAGATTAAATAAAATTGGCCCCAAAACTGATCCCTGAGGAACTCTGCTAGTAACCTTCCTTCAACCTGACAGTTCACCTTTCAATATGACTCGCTGTAGTCTCCCCTTTAACCAGTTACTTATCCACCTCTCAACTTTCATATTAATCCCTATCTTTTCCCTATCTTTTCCAATTTAACCAATAATTTCCCATGTGGTACTTTTTTAAAACCATGTTGTAATTTGTCCCAATTGCCATTAGCCTCAATGTCTCTAACTACTTTCTCCTTCAAAATTTTTTCCAGGATCTTACATACTACAGATGTCAAACTAACAGGCCTATAGTTACCCAGGTCGCTTTTTTTCCCCTTTCTTAAAAATAGGAACTATATTAGCAATTCTCCAGTCATATGGTACAACCCCTGAGTTTAGAGATTTATTAAAAATTTTTGCTAATGGACTTGCAAGTTCAATATTCCAGTTCCTTTAATATTCTTGGATGAAGATTATCTGGGCCCCCCAATTTACTCCCATTAAGCTGTTCAAGTTTGGCTTTTACCTCGGATATGGTAATATCTAGCTCCATATCTTTAGTCCCATTTGTTCAGTTACCATTATCCCTAAGCTCTTCATTAGCCTCATTAAAGACTGAAGCAAAGTATTTGTTCAAATATTGGGCCATTCCTAGATTATCCTTAACCTCCACTCCATCCTTAGTAATTAGCGGTCCTACTTCTTCTTTTTTTGTTTTTTTCCTATTTATATGTCTATAAAACCTTTTACTATTGGTTTTAATTCCCTTTGCAAGGTCCAACTCTACCTGACTTTTAGCCTTTCTCACTTTGTCCCTACATGCTCTAACCTCAATAAGGTAGCTTTCTTTACTGATTCCTCCCATTTTCCACTCCTTATATGCGTTCTGCTTTTTCTTAATCACCTCTCTGAGATGCTTGCTCATCCAGCTTGGTCTAACACACCTGACTATACATTTTTTCCCTATTCTAGGGATACAGGCTTCTGACAGCTTCAGCAACTTTAACTTAAAATAATTCCAGGCCTCCTGCACTTTAAGATCCAGAACTTCTTTAGTCCAATCAACTTCTCTAACTAATTTCCTTAATTTATGAAAGTTAGCCCTTTTGAATTCAAAAACCCTAGTCTCAGATTTATTTTTGTTTATCCTTCCATGTAATTTGAACTGAATTAGCTCATGATCACTTGAGCCAAGGTTGTCTCCTACAACCATTTCAGCTACTCACCAAAACCAAATCTAAAATAGCATCCCCCCTTGTTGGTTCAGCAACTACTTGATGAAGGAATTCATCAGCTATCACATCTAGGAAAATCTGAGCCCTATTATTATTACTAGCACTTGTTCTCCAGTCTATATCTGGAAAGTTGAAATCTCCCACGATTACGCAGTTTCCATGAGTATTTACTTCATTAAAAACATTAAAGAGTCTCTATCCATATCCAAATTGGATCCTGGTGGTCTATAACACACCCCAAGCACTATCCCAGGGGAGGATCTGATAGTTTTCTTCCCCAATGTGATTTTTGCCCAAACGGACTCTGTCTTCTCCATTCCATCACTTTTTATTTCTTTACAATCTACCTCATCTTTGATATACAATGCGACTCCACCACCTTTACCCTTATTTCTGTCTTTCCTAAACAGCACATACCCTTCAATACCTGTACTCCAGTCATGCCTAGTACTCCACCATGTTTTGATATTCCTATAATATCTGGTTTCACTTCCTGGACCAATAGCTCTAGTTCCTCCTTTTTGTTACCTAGGCTTCTCGCATTGGTGTACAAACATCTTAATTTTTTGCTGTTTGGCCTCATTCACATTCTTTACCCAATTTGGCATGGACGTTATACCTCCAATATGACCTATTAGACTAGTATCCACCCCACCCTGCCTCATGTTCATTCTCCTACCCCCAGCTATATCCTTTCTTACTTCATTTTCCTCCCTCTCAGTGTTAAAATCTGGCGTAGAGATTACCTGGGCATCTCCCAACCGTCTCCCCCAAATTCCTAGTTTAAAGCTCTCTTAATCAGTTGAGCCAGCCTCCATCCTAGAAGTCTATTTCCCTCCCTACTTAGGTGAAGTCCATCCCTAGAGAACAGTCCTTTGTCCATAAATGCCTCCCAGTGACCATACATCCCAAAGCCCTCCTTATAGCACCCTTATAGCAGCCTAAGCCATCTACTGATCATCATAATCCTGTCACATCTTTGTTGCCCTTCTCCAGGAACAGGCAGAATCCCACTAAAGATCACCTGAGCCTCAATTTCCTTGAGCATCCTCCCCAGCCTAGCATAGTCTCCCTTAATTCGTTCCAGCGAGAATCTAGCCGTATCATTTGTTCCTACATGAAGGATGATCAATGGATTCCTTCCTGCTCCCTTAATAATTCTCTTCAACCTCAGTTCCACATCTCATATCTTAGCACCTGGCAGACAGCACACCCTTCTATTCTCTGGATCAGCTCTGGTTACAGTCCTATCTATTCTTCTCAATAAGGAGTCCCCAATCACATAGACCTGCCTTTTCCTAGTGACAGTGAAATTCTCTGGTCTATCTCTAGCTTCCTCTGGCTGCAAGTCCTTGCCATTCCTATTTTCCCTTGTAATCCTCTTTAACCCATCCTGTATCCTCCTAATGATCATTATTGGTGTTGTCTCCATTAAGTCTTCCCCTTTATCTATGGGACTAGCCACTCTTCTCTTCTTCCTCACCCTTCCATCTTCATTATCTACCTGCTGTACCCCTTCTTCATTCTCCAGCTCCACATACCTGTTCTTGAGCTCTATTTTTCCTTCACTGACCCATCTTTTCCTCTGCCTGGTCCTCTGAGTCACATGCTTCCACTGTCCATTTTCTTCGCCCAGCAGTCCCCCCTCTGAGGCCCTTGATCCTGCTTCCATCTGCATATCTAAACTTTCCCCTCAGCCACATCATGCCTTTGCCCCATCATCTGCTCAAACCCCCTTCTAAACCCAACCAGAGTTTCCACCTGCATCTCCAGTCCTCGGATCTTTTCTTCCTTCAGCTCGATCAGGTGGCACTTCATGCAAACAAAACTCCTTTCAGGTACCCCCTCCAGAATCATGTACATACCGCAGCTACCGCATCCAATCCTCCTCCTTGTGTTCTCTACTACTTGGGCCATGGCCACTAATGCCTCTGTGTTTTATCTACTTTCTCACCAAAATCCTATTAGTCCGGTGAACACAAAAACAAACCAAAACACCCCCTCCACAGCAAAAACAAACTCCAAACAAGTCCCACAATCCAAACTCCCTTTACAAACTCCCCTGTTTATAGTTCTGTTTGCTTGGCTCCTGTGCCGCTGCCTGACTAGAAGGCTACCTTTATAGGTATAAAAAACCTATACAAAAGTAAGTTTTTCCTTCACACTGTATGTAAATAAAAGTTATCTGCTATAGTTGAAAATACTGTATTTCAATCTCCACATATTCTTTTCACTATATAATAGGCTCAAGAGCCTTGAGGAATTATCATAATTCTCTACTGTGTTCTGATGTGCTTTTCTACACTTGATGTGACACACAGCCAGAAATGGCTAAGCATCCTGCAGGATAAATGTCCAAGTTCAGCCCTAAGGGACATACTGGTAGATAATATTTGTGGTTTTGTGTGTTTGCATATATATGGTTAGAAGTTAACAATAACCAAATGGTTCCTGTCTGTACTGCATTCATCTCTCTTTAAAGAGAATAGCAAATGATCTGTGAATAATGGGCAATCATCTGATGTTAATACATATAGCTAATTACTAGTGATACTTAGGAGACAGGTCTATTTGGAAGTCTTCATGATTACCTATTATTCACACAAAACTGAATGGTCAAGGAGTTGCTAGAAGACTGCATTGAGATCCTTAGGACCTGATCCCTTTTTGCCTCAGATCTGCTTGCTGCTTTACCTGGAAAAACTTTAAACTGTAAGATCTGAGATCTTCAATCCCATCAAGAACCCACTCTGAATATGGATATTGGGCTATATGAATTATTTGCAAGTACAAAGTTCACCATCTCTGTTATGAATCTGATCTCAGAGCTGTACTCATGTCTGTATGTTTACTGGCCTCTTAACTAGAATTCTCTGTTACCCTTTTTAAAGACATTTTAGTTCAGTTAATAAGAATTGCCTATAAGTGTTGGGGCAAGGTCTGAAACACAGACCTGGGAGATAATGTGTCTAATCCATCAGAACTGCTAGAACTGTATTTGACTTGGGTATGTAGGTGGAAGCTGAATGCTTGGTTGTTTTAAAGGAACTGTGCTATTGTCTTCTGAGTAACCAGTAAGGGTATGCCTACACAGCAAAGTTATTTCAAAATAACAGCCCTTATTTTGAAATAACTTTCCTAGCATCTACACTTCCTGTAAACCTCATTCCATGAGGAATTATGCCAAATTCGAAATTGCTATTTCGAAATAAGTGCCGTATAGACACTTGTTTCGAAATAGGGTGCCCTGGTGGCCACTCCAGCCTCAACCAAGAACACTCCACAACCTCCCTCCCCTGGAGCCCTTAAAGGTATTGAATCTGGCCACAGTGCCTCTTCCAGCTCCAAGCCTGCCAGCCCAGAGCCAGCAGTCACTGCCCCTGATCCAGTGGCCCTAAAACATGAGCCAGCAAGCCACGGGCAGCCAGCCCTCCACCGCTCTCCAGGAGCAGTCTGACAGCTCTCAGGAGCCTGCCAGGGCCCAGAGAAAGTGGGCATCTCCCTGGTCCAGGATGGAGATCATGGACCTTATTCATGTTGGGAGGGATGCCCCCAATGTCCATGATCTCCGCACTAGACGGAGGAACGCAGCCGTCTATGGCAGGATAGCTGCCAGCCTGGCCACCAAAGTCCACATGTAAACCCAGTAGCAGATTTGCACGACAATCAAGTTGGTCCACAAGACCCCCAAGCATGAGCCCTGAGCTTCCCCTTCCCCTTCTTCCTCTTGCTTCCACCTTCCAGCTCCCTCGCCCAGGTTTCCCCCTCCCCTGTCCCACCCTCTCTTCTCCCCTCTCTCGCTTTCTTTCCTCTGTCTCCCGAGAGTTTCATTCTCCCCCCTGCCAATTTTGTTAAATAAAGAGAGTTTGTATTCATGAAAATACGTGTATTTTATTTGACATCAGGAAGGGTTAGGGAGGGGTAAATGGAAGGACGTGAGGGAGGAATGAGGCACAAGCCCCCAGTGGGGTACACAAGGGAGGCTCTTTGGGTATGTTTACTCTAGCCCCCTAGTTAGAAATAGGGAGGCTAATGAGGGCGACCAAAATTGCTAATGAAGTACGGGATTTAAATATCCTGTGCTTGATTAGCATAAACCCCTTAATTCAAATTAACTGTTAAACCTCATTCCACGAGGAGTAACAGATAATTCCAACTAAGGGGTTTATCTCAGAATCCTGCTTCTCTGCTGAGTGTATATGTGGGCAGTTACTTTGGGCTAGTCAGTTTCCAAAATGGCGACTGGCCAGGAATATGCTAATCAAGCACAGGAAATTTAAATCCCACGCTTCATTAGCAATTTTGGTTGCCCTCATTAGCCTCCCTAGTTTGAACTAGGGGGCTAATGTAGACATACCCTTAGTGCTCCTCAGGGTGGAAGCTCTCCCGCAGGGCCTCCTGGATACTGACAGCCTCTTGATGGACCTCCCGGATGGCAGCCTGCAGAAAGTGCAGCCAAGCTCACAGAAACGCGTCCATGAGAAGCACCAGAATGCCCAGGGGCAGGTCTGGCTCCATGTTGCAGAGTGCTGTGGTGTCCCGAGTGAGCGCAACCAGAGCACGTAGAGACAAAATGCTTTGCTGTCCCTCATCAAGGTAGACAAACAAGCAGGGAAACCTGAAAACTGGCTGTCTAGGGGGGTCCCTTTAAGCACAGACCTCACACAGTAAGTCCTGGCCTGGTGCCCTGCCAGAACTGGTTCAGGCTGGCCTTAAATGAGATTCAGAGTCCACTCGGTGTGGAAGTGCTATTTCAAAATAGCAAAATGCTATTTTGAAATGCATTTTGTGTGTAGATGCGTTATTTTGAAATAACTATTTTGAAATAAGATATTTCGAAATAACATTGTAGTGTAGACATACCCTAAGGGTGTGTCTAGACTACATGCCTCCTTTGACGGAGGCATGTAGATTAGCCAGATCGGAAGAGGGAAATGAAGCCGCGATTAAAATAATCGCGGCTTCATTTAAATTTAAATGGCTGCCCCGATCTGCCGATCAGCTGTTTGTCGGCAGATCGGGGCAGTCTGGACGCGATGCGCCGACAAAGAAGCCTTTCTTCATCGGCACAGGTAAACCTGGTTTCACAAGGCTTACCTGTGCCGATGAAGAAAGGCTTCTTTGTCGGCGCGTCGCGTCCAGACTGCCCCGATCTGCCGACAAACAGCTGATCGGCAGATCGGGGCAGCCATTTAAATTTAAATGAAGCCGCGATTATTTTAATCGCGGCTTCATTTCCCTCTTCCGATCTGGCTAATCTACATGCCTCCGTCGAAGGAGGCATGTAGTCTAGACACACCCTAAGGTATTACAGGAACTGTTTTGTGATGGCTTGGTTAATGTAAGTATTAGACTAACCACCAGCTTTGGCGAGTGGCTCCCTCATCTTTGATATCTGACCCTAATTAAGTAAACTCAGTTGGCTCTCCTAGGACACTAGTCACACCCAGATATTTTGTAAAGGTGACATACGTTAAAAAAAATAAAGCTCTAAAATGATTGCATAAATAGGCGGATTCCGAGGTGCAAAGGATTTTCCAGCTTAGCTGCAAACTTAAATTAAACTGGTCATGTTTCCTTTTGACCATTTTTTCCCAGATGTCTCAGTAGGGCTTAGTATTGTATGTTTGATACTAGTTATTCTTGGTCAGACCATGCCCCCTTTGTGTTTCTTTCTACATGAAGTTATGGATCTGGAAGACAGCCATCTTCTATAGGACTGTTTGCTCAGATGCTCCTAAACACAAAATTAATGCCTAATGTTGGAGGGGTACAGCGCAGAACTGGCAAGATTGTTTTGTTCATTGAATGTAATTAGTGCCCCTTTACCTCTGTGCTTTCCTGCTGATCCCATTTAGTTAATGGTAAGACACCTATTGTTTTCCTTGAGAGCAGGATTGTAGTTGTTCGAAGATATTTATAACATCACTATTTTTCTAACACTAATAAAATAATCCCATTTTAGAATTTCAAACCTTTACTGACTATTGAATCTGTAATTGACTAATACAGGCGTTGGCGTTTAATAATGGCAAACTCTATGAATAATATTTCTGATTTCCCTATATCAATTTTTATTATTGTAAGGGTTTTTCAGCTCTTCCATATAAGAAATGTATTTTTAGATACTCTATTCTCTTATTTTACCTAAAAGTAGCTAATGACTTGGTTGATTTGCTAACAAATCAGTAGATGATAGTAGAGATAAATTAACAGTATTGGTCTCTGTAAAATATATGTTTGGGGTGGGAGTGTGTCTTTCAAGAGTGTATTTGCTACATAAACCATTTAAAGATAAAGTGCTGAAAATAATTCTGATTGAAGTTTATATGTAGTAAAATAAGGAACAGCTGTCTCATTTCAACAAGTTTTACAGCTGAAGAAAGAGATTCATTTCTAACATCATTTCAGTTCCAAAGGATGATTTTCCCCTCTCCCTAGGAATTCTAATTAGAGTGTAAAATGGATGAGCAAACAGATAAAATACATGACAATTTCACAATATACGGTAGAAACAGACCCAACCACTCATTTTCATTGTTACAATTAATCTATATCATTTGGACTACAGCATATTTTTTTCCTTTAGTGACAACAGTCTACTTATGATCATGAATAAGTTTAATGTTCAGTTTGTATTCTCAGAGGTCCAGATTATATTTTTAAAAGAAAAATTGAGGCAGGTTATGATTTTAACTTGGAGGCAGTACTACTTCTAGGGACTTATCCCTGAATTGTCACCACTCATGAAGGTGCTATTAAGTACCCTGCATAGCTGAAAATACACCTAAGTATTATTGTGGAAAAGGCAGAAGTCTTTGGCACTTCATTACGTACCACTTACAGTGATCAAGCTGGCCAAGTTGTAGTCCAGGCTATAATGTTTCAAAATGGTTAAAGTCAGTAATGTGTGGTATGCTAATTCTGATATTGTGCAGTATTGTAGAATCATAGAGCTGGAAGAGACCTCAGGAAGTCATCAATCCAGCCCCCTCCCCAAGGCAGGACCAATCCCAACTAAATCAACCCAGCTAGGTCTTTGTCAAGCCGAGACTTAAAAACCTCTAGTACTTAGCAGTGCCAGTTCTCAGGTGATGCACAAGCTATTTTATTTAGCTTTCAGTATCTGATACTTTCAAACCCTAGTTTTTTCTGTTTCTTTAGTTTTAAACAGTCCTGAAATGGGGAAAAAGCAGAGGATGTATATTCACCTCATCCCCCAAATCTTTACTGTTCTGTTGATGTTTCCCAAAACATAGCTGATTGTCCAATGTCTGTCTTCTGAAGAAAATTTGGGGTAGGGTTTACAAAACAGGAGTCTAAACTTGGGATCCAAAATCCGTAGTTAGCTTTCTAAACATATATAGCTCATGCTATATTCCAAAGGTTCTGGAATCTCACTCTCTGGAGATATTTAAGAGCAGGTTAGATAGACGTCTATCAGGGATGGTCTAGACTGTGCTTGATTCTACCATGAGGGCAGGGGACTGGACTTGATGACTTCTCAAGGTCCCTTCCAGTTCTAGGATTCTAGGATTCTAAAGGCAGCCCAGGTCTATCTGAAAATCAGGCTAGTTTTTTAGGAAGCCCAATATGGATTTAGGAGCCTTACCTGAGGAGCCTATTTTTGCCTGTCTTAACTAGCAGCTTGTGTGCTCATGGGCTTGAATTGCTGCTGGTCCTTTGACTGACTCATAGCATCACTTGGTTTGGAAAAGACTGGTAGTGGGTTATACACTACGGCTACGTCTCGACTGGCATGATTTTCTGCAAATGCTTTTAATGGAAAAGAGCACTTTTTGCGGAAAGCATCCGTGCCAATCTAGACGCGGTTTTGCACAAGAAAGCCCCGATCACCATTTTCGCCATTGGGGCTTTTTTGCGCAAAACGGTTCTCAGCTGGCCCTCTTGCGCAAAAGCATTTGTGCAAGAGGGCTTTTTCCCGAACGGGAGAGTCATTGCATTTGCAGAAGAACACTGACAATCTTACATTAGATCATCAGTGTTCTTGCACAAATTCAAAGCAGCCAGTGTAGACAGCTGGCAAGTTTTTCCCCAAAAGCGGCCACTTTTGCAGAAAAACTTGCCAGTCTAGACACAGCCTATGTAAACAAAGGAAGAGAGATTGTAATATTTCTAAAACATAGATGATGATTGAGTCTGGCTTTGAAGAGCTCTACTACATATAACTCTAACCTCTCTTGTCTGATTGATCCATTATGTAATTATAATGATGTCATTTGAGGTGACCTTTCACATTGTAAACTCTTTATTTCAGATATTTCTGACTTTCATTAAAATATTCTTCCAATAGACTGGTACTTCTATGATTCATTGGTAACTTAAAAGTGAATTTTTCAGGGAAGTTTGAAGAAAATACTTTTGACAGTTTTTGAGGAGGCAGAGGTAGAGATAGTGGTGCAGGAACTAGAAGTTATAGGGGTGCTGCTGCACCCCTTGGCTTAATGTAGTACAGGCTGCCCCTATCCCACAACCATGGCCCCGTTATTACCACCAGTCTGCTGAGGGCAGACCATGGATACTGCCAAACTACCGAGACCCCGTTTAAGGAAGCGCAACCTGTAATACACACCAAATACATGGTTTCCATCATCAGCACCCCCAGGGTGTGTCTAAACTACACCCCTCTGCTGACATAGGGATGTAGATTAGGCTATTCTAATGAAGCGGGGATTTAAATATCCCATGCTTTAGAAATGTCCGTCGCTTTTTGCCAATGCGACACTTTGCTGGCAAAAAGCACCTGTCTAGACGGGGATCGATCGACAAGGAAAGCCTTTTCCAACCGATCCCTTATGCCTCATCCAACGAGGTTTACAGAATCGTTTAGAAAAGGCTTTCCTTGTCGACCGATCCCCGTCTAGAATGCCACTTTTTGCAGGCAAAGTGCTGCGTCACCAAAAAGCAGCGGCCATTTCTATTCAAATGAAGCGCAGGATATTTAAATCCCCACTTCATTTGCAATAGCGATGTGCCTAATCTATATCCCTATGTCGGCACAGGGGTGTAGTTTAGACACAACCTCAGTGTCCCAGTACCTTTGGGAAGAGAAGACCTTCTTCTATGATTTAAGACAGATTCCTAATGGGGTTTTGGGTTGTTGCGTTTTTTTGCCCCCTTCTCTTTTTTTATATTAGGGTACTGGCATGACTGTTCACAATCTTACTAATAAGCGAAGATGAGTGCTTCTGATACAACAGAAGAAATTTGATTTACCTATAACCAGGTAATAATTGTTGGGGAAAAATTACCTGTTGTAGATTTAACCATAGAACCATAGAGCTGAAAGAGACCTTAGAAGGCCATCAAGTCCAGCCTCCTACCCAAGGCAGGACCAATCCCAACTAAATGAGCCTAGCCAGGGCTTTGCCAAGCCAAGACTTAAATACCTGTAGGTATGGAGACTCCACTACTTTCCTAGGTAACCCATTCCAGTGCTTCACCACCCTCCTAGTGAAATAATTCTTCCTAATATCCAACCTGGACCTCTCCCACCACAATTTGAGACCATTGTTCCTTGTTCTGCCATCCATCACTACTGTGAACAGCCTTTCTCCAGCCTCTTTGGAACCACCCTTCAGGAAGTTGAAGGCTGCTATCAAATACCCTCTCACTCTTCTCTTCTGCAGTCTAGACCCAACTCCCTCAGCCTCTCCTTGTAGGCCAGCCCCCTAATCATTTTGATTGCCCTCCGCTGGACCCTCTCCAAAGCACCCAAATCCTTCCCGTAATTGGGAGCCCAGAATTGGACACAATAGTCCAGAGGTGGGCTCACCAGAGCCGAGTAAAGAGGGATCACATCTCTGGATCAACTGGCAATGCTCCTCTTAATGCAACCTAATATTCCATTAGCCTTCTTAGCTACAAGGGCACACTGTTGACTCATGTCCAGCTTCTCATCCACTGTAATCCCCAGGTCCTCTTCTACAGAACTTCTACTTAGCCATTCCGTCCCCAGACTGTAACGATGCTTGGGATACTTCTGTCCTAGGTGCAGGGCTCTACACTTGTCCTTGTTGAAACTCATCAGGTTTCTTGTGGCCCAATCCTCCAATTTGTCTAAATCACTCTGGACTCTATCCGTGCCCTCCAGCATATCTACCTCTCCCCCTACCTGTGTGTCACCTTCAAACTTGCTGAGGGTGCAATGCATCCCCTCATCCAGGTCATTTATAAAGATGTTGAACAAAACCGGCCCCAGAACTGAACCTTGATGCACTCCACTAGAAACCGACCGCCATCCTGACATTGAGCCATTTATCACTACCTGGTGGGCCTGATCTTCCAGCCAGTTTTCTATCCATTTTACCATCCATTTATCCAATCCACATTCCCTTAACTTGCTGGCAAGAATATTGTGGGAGGCCATATCAAAAGCCTTGCGAAAGTCAAGGTATATCACATTCAGTGATTTCCCCATATCTACAGAGCCAGTTACCTCATCATAGAAACTAATCAGATTGGTCAGGAATGACTTGCCCTTCATGAATCCATGCTGACTATTCTTGATCACCTTCCCCTCTTCCAAGTGCTTCAAAATGGATTCCTTTAGGATCCCCTCCATGATTTTTCCAGGGACTGAGGTAAGACTGATGGCCTATAGTTCCCTGGATCGTTCTTCTTCCCTTTCTTAAAGATGGGCACTACATTTTCCAATCATCTGGATCTCTCCTATCGCCATGACTTTTCAAAGATAATAGCCAAAGGCTCCTCAATGACATTTGCCAACTCCCTCAGTACCCTTGGATGTATTATGTTAGGACCCATGGATTTATGTACATTTAGCTTTTCTAATAGTTCCTAACCTGTTCTTTCCCTACCAAGGGCTGTCCACCTTCATCCCATATTGCATCACTTAGCGCATTAGTCTTGGAGCTGACCTTGTCTGTGAAGACAGAGGCAAAGAAAGCATCAAGTACTTCAGCTTTTCCCACATCATCTGTTACTAGGTTACCGTCCTCATCCAGTAAGGGCCCCACACACTCTCTGATCACCTTCTTCTTGCTAACATGCCTGTAGAAACCTTTCTTGTTATCCTTCACATCCCTTGAAAGTTGCAATTCCAATTGCGCTTTTGCCTTCCTGATAACTTCCCTGCATTCTTAAGCTATACATTTATACCCCTCCCTAGTCATCTGTCCAAGTTTCCACTTTTCATAAGTTCCCTTTTTGTGCTTAAGTTCACCAAGGATTTCCCCAATAAGCCAATCCGGTCTCCTGACATATTTGCTTCTCTTGCTATGCATTGGAATGGTTTCTTTCTGTGCCTTCAATAAGGCTTCTTTAAATTACTGCCAGCTCTCCTGGACTCCTTTTCCCTTCATGTTAGCATCCCAGGGGATTCTGCCCATCAGGTCTCTGAGGGAGTCATAGTCTGCTTTTCTGAAGTTCAAGGTGTGTATTTTACTACTCTTTTCTTCCTTTGGTCAGGATCCTGAAATCTACCATCTCATGATCACTGCTTCCCAGGTTGTCACCCACCTCTACTTCCCCTGTTAGCTCTTCTCTGTTTGTGAGCAGCAGGTGAAGCTGCGCACAGCCTTTGGTCAGGTCCTGCAGCACTTGTATGAAGAAGTTATCCCCAACATTCTCCAAAAACTTCCTGGATTGTCTGTGTACTGCCATATTGGTCTCCCAACAGATGTCAGGGTGATTCAAGTCCCCCATGAGAACCAGGGCCTGTGATCTGGAAACTTCTCTCAGTTGTCTGAAGAAAGCCTCATGTACCTCATCCACCTGATTGGGTGGCCTGTAACAGACACCAACCACAACATCACTGCTGTTGCTTACACCTCTAAACTTGATCCATAGACTCTCAACAGGCTTTTCTCCCTCTACATACTGGAGTTCTGAGCAACCATAGTGCTCTCTTACATACAAGTCCTTTTCTCCCCTGCCTGTTCTTCCTGAACAGTTTATATCCTTCCATGACAGCTCTCCAGTCATGCAAGTCATCCCATCAAGTCTCTGTTATCCCAATCAAATTGTAGTTCTTGGACTGGGCCAGAGCCTCCAATTCTTCCTGTTTGTTACCTAGACTTCTCGCATTGGTGTACAAACACCTTAGATGACAAGTTGATCACCCTACCCTCTGCATTCAAATCGGGGTCCACTTTGGTTGCTCGTTCCTCTTTTCATTTCTTCCCAGTATTCAACTTCCCCACTCACCTCAGGGTTTTGGTCACTGTTCCCCAACGTACCTAGTTTAAAGCCCTCCTCACTAGGTTTGCAAGCCTGCCCACGAAGATGCTCCTTCCTCTCTTTGTTAGGTGGATCCCATCTCTTCCTAACAATCCTTGTGCCTGGAACAGAGTCATGGCCAAAGATACCAAAACCCTCTCTGCAACACCAACTGTGCAACCACTCATTTACTTCCTCAATTCAACGGTCCCTACTCAGTCCTTTCCCTTCAACAGGGAGGATGGATGAGAACTCCACTTGTGCTTCGAATTATTTGATTCTTATTCCCAATTCTAAGTAATCCACAGTAACCCACTCAAGGTCATTCTTGGCTGTATTGTTAGTTCCCAAATGGAGAAGCAGGAAGGGTAGTGATCCGAAGGTTTGATCAGTTTTGTAAGCCTCTCAGTCACATCCTGAATTTGAGCTCCCGGCAAGCAGCACACCTCTCTAGATTCCAGGTCTAAATGGCAGATGGATGGCTCAGTCCCTCTTGGGAGGTCGTCCTCGACCACCACCACCCGCCACCACTTTATTTTGGGGGTGGTGGTCGTGGAACCTCCATCTCTAGGACTGTGCATCCCATGCCTTCCAGCTGAAGTGGCTCCTTTCTGATTTTTTCCTTGTGAGGTCCCTTCCCAAGCATTCTCCATTGCAGAGCCTGTGGAGAGAGCCTGAAAGCGATTACTTACCTCAGTAGGAATGGGGAATTCCTGTGCTGGCTTTTTTTTCCTTCTAGAAGTTACATGCTGCCAGTTCTCTTCCTCATCCTGTACTGCCCTTGCTTGCTCTTCTGCCTGCTTTGCTTGCAGGATTAAATGCTGCCTTCTATCGAGGAAGTCTTCATCCTCTCTGATCGAGCGTAGGGTTGACACTTGGGTCTCCAGTACTCTAATTTTTTCCTCCAAAATGGTGATCAGCTTGCACTTAGTGCAGATGAAATCCCTTCTTTCTTCCATGAGGAAGACAAACATGGCTCATGCTGTGCAGGTAACAACAACAGCAGAACTATCACCATCCATACGTGCTGTCCTAAAAAAGGGTTTAAAGGAAAGACAAGAGTACCTCGCCCCCTTCCAAACTCCCTCTCTAAACTTCCTGTTTGCAATCACCTGTTTGCAGGTGATTGACTCGCTCCTTTATAAAGCCCTCGATTGCCTGATAGTCCCTCCCCCTACCAAGGCTCAGCCAATCAGCAGAGGCTTCTAGATTTCAAACTTTAATCAGAAGCTAACAGTTTCCAGCTGCCAGTCACAGCACACACTCTGGGAGAGGGGAGCGGGAAGGAAAGGAAAGGAAAGGAGTAGGACTATCGTTCTGTTTTCCCCTGCAGTTGTGGTGGTACCAATGTAAGCAGGTGCATATACAATGAATTAATTGAGAAAATGTACTAGTTTAAAAGACTCTAACTATTCCAAAGAAATTCCTTATCTCTTAAATGAGGATTTTTTCTGAATTCAATAGAAGTGGGCTTTTGTCCACAAAAGTTCATGATACTATATATATTTTTTTAGTCTGTAAGATGCAACAGAAGTACTCATTCATTTTAAAGTTAAAGACAAACACTCTGAGACTTTTGAATCTTTCAAGAAATATAACTTTTTTCTGACCATAGGGCACTGAAACACTGAGGGAGCAATTAAACGAATACTGCATATAGAAGTGTTGTGGACTTCAGGGAGAAGATAGATCTGAAATTGGGCTGTTATGATGGGTAATACGATATAATAAAACTGTCCTCAGCCTGCTATCATGTTCTTGGGAATCTCAACATTCATTTAAAGAAAAGTATCTGGCTGTTATGGATGAAAAAAACATAAACTAATAAAACCACCTCACAATGTGGAATTAATAATCCCAGGAGATTGCAGATGGCTAGAACAATAATGCTAAGAAGTATGAACTGTCCCTTTCATCTTCGATAGGGGTTTACTCAGATGTCTAATGATGATTATTTAAACTTCAATCGTAAATATTTCATTCCATACTAAGAGTGACTAGTGAATGATGTTGGGAAGAGTTCGAACACTTCTTTTGAACCCCAGTTTAGAAAGAGCAAATCCAAGGTGTCCATCAGTGTTCATGGATGTACTCAAACTTCATTAATGGAGAAACAAACACAAGGGACCCAGTAGAGCTCAGATGGCATTCATAATAGTATTTTAATACCTACATAGTGGGCAACGTCCTCGCTCAGGCCCCTTGACCTGGGACACCTTCTGGTCCACAAATCAGCCAGGGACCCTCTCTGGTGCCTTTTATTGTCTGCTTCCCACCACCTTCTATTTACAACATTTTTTTGGATTACAGCAAACTCAGCCAGCCTCCCCTTCTACCTGGGGAGCACACTCAGCCACAGCCACAGCCTGGCTCCTGGCTCCTTGTTCCCCCCTTCTGGCTCCTCTCTCTTGGCCCCTCTGGCTCCCTTATATAGTCCTCTGGGTAACGAGGCCCGCAGCTGCTTCTAATAGTCCTTCAGGCCTGGGCTTGCCCTCCCAAGGCAAGTGCACTATCCCCTAAGCCAAGCTGGAACCCACCCAACCACCTTACCTTCAGGACGCCTGATAGTCCCTCCCCCTACCAAGACTCAGCCAATCAGCAGAGGCTTCTAGATTTCAAACTTTAATTAGAAGCCAACAGTTTCCAGCTGTTCCACTATAGCTCAGGCTATAGTGGCAGAGCTCTGGCTTAGCCAGATGAAATCCCATCTACGATGATAGTCAACTGCAAATAGTGGCTTCTTTGGACATGACACACGGGTATAATTAATTTTGTGGACAATCATTGAGAGAGTACCACCATTGCACCCTCTGCACTAGCTGGACTCCTGAAGTTTTAAATTTGCAAGGAGTATGATATCCAGTCCTTTATATCTATTTAAAGAATAACCAACAAAACCTTTTATATTAGTCAGTATAAATTATTTCACTCAGGAATATTAATAAGCCATTCGCCTGAGTGAGCTATGCACACTGACTTAAGTGGCAGTGCCACTATTGTGTAGTGGAGACCAGAACTTGGAGTATACAAATGGAATTACTGATTTTCATATCTCCGTACCAGTTGTGGTTACCTCAATCTTGCTAACCTGGAAGTTAAACTTAATTAAATGAAAGCTTTTGTCCTTCATTCTTTATTGCAAAATGGGGATTGAAACCTGAGCCAACAAAAATCAATGACAGTTTTTCAATTGAATTCAGTGGGGGCAGGGTTTCATCAGATGCCTTTTCCTTTATAAACAAAAGGCGGATTAAGCTGAAGCCTCCATTTGAACTGGGAATAAAGAAATGTTCTAATTCACCAGTGTTAAATCTTTCAAGATCTGAAATACTTGAGGTAGACAACCCCAGTATACCTCCAAAGAATGTATAAAAATATTCCTCTACTTCTTTGAGAAATATAACTCTTTGTAAGACATAGTTCTCCTGATATAGTAAAACCTCAAGTTTTGAAAATCATTATAAAAGCTAATATATAAGGATTCCATAGTCTTGTGGCAAGATCTGGCAAGAAATCAGGAATTAGAAAACTCAGGTTTATTGGGCTAAACTAAACCACGTCACTTAATCCCACATTCCAGCAAAATATCCCAACAAGATGTTTTGCATTTTTTAATTGCTAAGTACAAGACTTTTTAAAAACTCAGATGTCTAGGATTAAGCTTCATAATAAATAAGAAATATTTTGATTTTCAAAATGTGCCTCTAGCTGAGCATCCAAGAAATGAAGCAACCAAATTTCAGTGGCATATGAGGTTTAGTCTCTGGTTTCTAACTCTCCTTTAGTCAGATATAGCTGTAATCTATTGTGGTCATAAATATTTGTTAAACACAGAAAAGCAAATTCTGTTTGTTTACACAGTATGGCTACGTCTACACTTTTCCATTAAAAGCATTTTTGGAAAAGCACGTCTAGATTGGCAGGATGCATTTTTGGAAAAGCACGTCTAGATTGGCAGGAAAAGCACTTTTTGCGGAAAAGCGTCCGTGGCCAATCTAGATGCGGTTTTCCGCAAAAAAGCCCCGATCGCCATTTTCGTGATCGGGGCTTTTTTGCGGAAAACGGTACTGTGCTGTCTACACTGGCCCTTTTGCGCAAAAGTCTTACGGAAAAAGACTTTTGCCCGAAAGGGAGCAGCATAGTATTTCCGGAAAAGCACTGATGATCTTACATGAGATCGTCAGTGCTTTTCCGGAAATTCAAGAGGCCAGTGGCAAGTTTTAACAGCTGGCAAGTTTTTCCGCAAAAGCAGGTGATTTTGCGGAAAAACTTGCCAGTCTAGACACAGCCTATGTGTCCAGAATAACTCCAGGGACACTTCACAGAAATTCTTTACATATGTGTAACTGATGATTAAATTTGACTCTGATGCATCTGTACAAGATTTCCATTTTTGTGGTATGATTTTTTAAAAGAACCTACAACAAATTTATTTTGAGTTTGTTGCTTTCCAAAAAATTTGAGGGTTAAATGGATGTATCCCCAAATGGCAATTTCTTGTTCAACCTCAAAATTCCACCAAGCTACAAACTTCTAACTGCATGGATTTGTTTGCAACGAACAAACAAACAAACAAACTTCCACTACATTAGTGTGGTAAAACACTGGTTCCAGAAGAGAAAGTTACATCCTTGAATCATTAACATGCAGGAAAGCTTAGATGGCCAGCATCTTTATGAGCAAGTTGCTTTAGTTGAATATCTATTAGAATGATGAAGTTGATGGATTTGACCTGACAAGTTTATTACTGCATATATATTTTTAAAACTTTCAGTTCTCTACAGTATTGCTGGAATTACATTCAATTCCATATATTGTAATATATTATTCTGTTTTGTTTGACTGTTTGTGTTTCATCATGGAGAACTAGCACAATAATTTGTTATTCACTGTGCTTCAGTGGGTCACAGCTGGGAATGCCAGACTCAGAACAAACTGGGAAGACACCCCCAAACTGGTGATTATTCTATCATAAAGTATATCAAGCCTGTGCCAAAAGCAAACTTCATTCTCACCACACTAGTTAACAAAATTTAAAAATGCAATGTAGAGAGAGGACGTGGCCTTCCTCCCTGATGGATGGGGAGAGAGCCACGACTGCCCATGACTGACAGATGGGGATATGTCTTGGTGCCATCAGTAGCCCTCCCTCCCCCCGCAGTTGAGGAAGCCCATGGCAGCAAAGCTGGCTATGATGGGGTCCATGTCACTCAGGTTGATGACTCTGTGCAGCAGGGCAGCGTCGATGGCCCTCACCACCTGTAGAAGGAGACACACAACCAGACAATCACAGGGTTGCCAGGGCCCTTGGGAGGCCCCTGGGCCAAACCCCTCTGCCCTCCCCCACACATACCAAGAACAACCCCAACTTGCCCCATCCACCCTCAGGGTTTTGTGATGGCAGGACTAAAAAAACCTCATGGAGAGGGGACTTTCACTACCTCCACCCCACTATCATTGCCTCTACCCTAGGGAACTCCACTACAGCGGTTCAATTCACCAGTCTCCTGGTACAGGTACACTAGCATGAGAGCACCATCCCTGCATGACTACGGCCCCAGTGATTGATCTCCCTATGCCAAACTGGTTCCCAACACATTGGTAGTTGTCCAGCATGGCAAGCTTCCAGAGGGCAATGGGTTCCTGCTTCTGGAGGGGAATGGTGGGTCTCATATGAGTGTCCTGTCACCAGAGGGCAGGGGCAAGCCACTCACACAGCTCCAGAAAGGTGTCCTTCTGCATATAGAAATTCTGAAACCACTGACAGGGATCAAAATTCAGAAGTTCTCCAGGGAAAAGGAAAGAAAGAAAAGTTCTGAAAACACACAAGGAACAATAAAATAGATGGGTGCAACACTCCAAAGAAGTGCTAAATTGACCAGAACCAATTACAAGACTGGAATTTAATAATAATAAACTATCAGACCTAGATATAGATATATCTGAGGTAAAATGGAAGGCGTTAATAAAATATTTCGGAAGCTTAAAAACAACAAGTCATCTGGTCGGGACAGCATTTATTTGGCTTCCCTGGGATACTTACGACACTCCCATTCAGGAGGCACCTGGGTTCCAAGGTCATCATTCATCTCACTGGATAAATGGCTGTTGGCAACCTCAACCATTCCTCAGTTTCTCTGGGTCCTGGCAACTCCAGCAGTCCCTCTGGGTCTCTGCCACTCTAGCGCCTGTGTTGGGTTTGAGCTCCAGCAGTGGAAGGGAGAGGTCCCGCTTCTCTCACAGCTATTCCACAACTGAGCTAGTGGGCCTGCCTTTTATATTTCCAGTTCCTTCACCTTCATGCACACCTGCTCCTGAGTGTCCATCTGGCCATAGAAGTCCACATTCCTGTGCCTGTTGCAGAGCTGGAGGTTTGCCTCCTCTTCCCAGAGTTCGATGAGGTCCAGGATCTCCACACCTGACCAGGAAGGCACAAGTCTCTTCCATCCCCAGGCGGGGTCCTAGGAGCTGGCTGCCAACTCACTAGGAGCAGAAGAGAGCTCAGTGGGAGAAACAGGGTCACTCATGGGGGCCAAACACATTGGTCTGGTAGATGCTGTGTGGTTCAGGGCTATCAAGGCCTGGTGTGAGCCACAAGTCCTTTCCCCTATGGCTGCAGCTTTAAGGTCTGCAGGGGAAGGGGGACTACAGAATTTTGATGAGTGTGGACAGAGGGGCCAGCAGGGCACGTGTGGGAAAAGCTGGAGGCCTCTTATTTTGAAATAACTCCAGCTGCCCTGTCAACACATGACCTATTCTGAAATAGATATTTTGGAATAGGTATTATTCCTTGTACAATGAGGCTACGTCTACATTGGCCCCTTTTCCGGAAGGGGCATGCTAATTTTTCAGATCGTAATAGGGAAATCCGCGGGGGATTTAAATATCCCCCACGGCATTTAAATAAAAATGTCCGCCGCTTTTTTCCGGCTTTTAGAAAAGCCGGAAAAGAACGTCTACACTGGCCCCGATCCTCCGGAAAAAAGCCCTTTTCCGGAGGATCTCTTATTCCTACTTCAAAGTAGGGCGTTTTTCCGGAGGATTAAACAACAGGGACATTCGGAACATTCTTGTTTAAGAGAATATTTGAAGTAATATGCTAGTCCAACAATTTTAGATATAGTATAAGTACTGACTATGATACTGACATTATGATATTTAATATGACTCTGACACTGAGTCAGGCCTAGTCTCCAACTGCTGGTGTAGCATTAGTGTAGGCAATGGTGGGTGTTTCAGAGCTGTAGGGCCATCAGTAATTTTACCACTTTGTTATTTAGATGTGCTCTAATGGAGTTATATTATATAGTGCCTAAGAAAAACTGACAGCACTTCTATATGGTGGAATTGCACTGGTTCTTCACCACTGTGGAAGGAGATTTTCAAACAGAACTCAGGTACAACATTTTTCCAAGTTACTATTGATTTTAGTTGCCTTGGTATGTGCCTGAATCACAGTAGAGAGCATGATTCACGGAGGGCGGAAGTTCATTAAATCATTAGTCACTTTAGAAAATGTTGGCCTTGTGACAAACATGGGCTAGGTCACATTAAACCCTCCTGTTATATTTTATACTGTCTTAGTGTGTTGTGAACCATACTTCTGAAAGTGATTCTCAAATACTGACAGGCTGAAAAACACAAAAAATGTGATGTGACCTTTAAAAGTAACATTCACATTTATATTAAAGACTGTTGACTGTTCTTTTTTTTTCTGTATTGGTGGTGTGTTTAACCTCTAGTAACAATTTTATTCCTTTATTTACCAGAAAGCTGAGAAGTAAATGCTGGTGGGAATGTTTTCAGATGTTATTAAATCAATGTCTGTCTAAAATTAAAGATACAGTTTTAAAATCCCATATACTGTTTCTTGCATATCAATAGCACATCCCATCTCTTTTTTTCCCTTGCCTGAGTTAAGCCTCTAGATAGATCTTTCTTACCTCCTCTCTGTTTGTATTATTTGTATAGCTAGGCATTTCACAGAAAAAATTTAAAAAGAAGAAATACCTGCCTCGAGCTTAAAATCTCACCTTAGTTATGACAAACCTAATGAGAGTAACAAAGAAATAGGAGGTGAAGATGGTAGAAATAGGACAATAATATATGCCATTTAAAATTATTACTGTTAGGGTACGTCTACACAGTGGCATTATTGCAGAATAACTGACGTTATTCCGAAATAAAATAGTGTGGGACTACACTACAAGCCTTTATTTTGAAATAATGTCGAGCTGGAGGACTTCTTACTCTGACTCCTGTAACCCTCATTTTAAGAGGAGTAAGAAAAGTCAAAGGAAGAATGTTCTTCCTTCAACTTCTGCTGTGTAGACAGTGCCAAAAGCAGAATAAAGCTATTTAGACTTAAACTACGCAATTGACATAGTTGAAATTGTATAGCTTAATTCAGATTTAGCCCTGCTGTGTAGAGGTGCCCTTAGAGACAGAAAGTCATGAGAAAGACAGCTAAAAGTAAGGAAAGCAGTTGTGAGTAGCTATGAAAGGAAATACAGGGACAGCACTATTTGTGGCATAGAACTTGCTAGAGAAGCAATCATGATAATTGTGAGAAAGGAAGTTGCCTGATGTTTGTTTTACTGTGTTTGGGGAAATAGGACTTTGTGTACATTATTTGTAAATAACCGTGTTTGCATCGAAGAAATGATTATATCATGAATTCTCCTAATGGAAATAAACCTGCAAGAACTCAAATATTTGGTAATTGCTCAGACTGAAGAGGCAGTACTAACTCAAAGTAACAGCTATTTTTAGGTATATCTTCAGTAAGACATGATGAGATTGAGATGGCCACAACTGGTTTAATTTTCCTGAAAGAGGGCTCAGTTTAAACAACATAATTTATAAAATTTGGGAAATTCTTTTCCATAACCTCCTCTAATTTTGAAGTCTCTGTTGAGACTGTCAGAATCAGTAGGGCTGTTGTGGTTTCGATATGGACACTTGGAAGTTGACAGAACTTGCAAACCATTAGGAAGGCAGCCTTAAGATGTAAATAATTTTTTTCCATTATCAGTTTCTGCTACCTTGAAAAAAATTAGAAACATCTTAGTGATAGCTCTATGCCCCAAAGACAGTGTTTTCTATGAGCTGTGCACCACCCAGTAGAGACTCAGGTGCCATCCAGCTGATTAGCAATGTCCCCACAGCCAGCAACATGTGTTTATATTGGTGGTGCACATTTTCACATACCTCAGTGCACACAACACAATTTATTCTGCACATATATGGAAAAATTAGAGGGAACATTACTAGTCTCCTCAACCATCCAGTTTCCCATCATACAAAGCAACTTATGCATGTTTTTCTATGTAATTATAATATATTGTTCAATTATGAATCATTGGTACACAATTTTAAAACTTACAATGAGATGTGTTAATGTCATTGTCCTTTTGCAAAAAGCTTACCATTCACAAGTGCATTTTTCTATAACAAGTATCTGAAAGCCCATTCTGTTGCATGGGAGTGGAAGTCTGGTCAAGTAATACATCACTCATGAGGTCTTTCTCACCATCAGTGAAACTGTTGCCTTAAAAATAGAGAAACAATGGTAATTTGTTGACCTAGTGACAGAAGTAGCAACCAAAAAGAGAGTATCAGAGGGGTAGCCATGCTAGTCTGAATCTGCAAAATATAAATATATAAATATACTTATACCTGCCTCTGGAATTTCCACTACATGCATCTGACGAAGTGGGCCTTTGCCCATGAAAGCTTTTGCTCCAATATATCTGTTAGTAAGGTGCCACAAGACTTCTCATTGTTTTTGAAAAAAGAGAGTAACAGTGATGATGCTGTTCTCAGACATTTCCAGATTCATAGACCAGAGTTTATATTTTAACGCAACCACTTACTGTATTTTTTATTGTTACCTTAATAAAGAAGGCTTTTGATGTTGCAACAATAGACCAAATTGCTAAACCTTTCCCGCTATTTCTTCTCTTCATGAAAGCACTCACAATTTGTAAAGGAAGCAGAGCATATGAGACAGATATTCATTTTTGCTTCTGGGTGTTCTTACCCCTTTAATTAGTCACCACTTATCAACACATTTCTGCTTTCACCACAGTGTAAACTTGAATCAATTTAGCTGAAGTGAATGGTGTTAAATGTAAACCACTTCATGACCAGAATCTATCCTAAGACCATTACAATAATTATAAAACTGAAATGACTTTATATTGAAGCACAGTGAAAACATCTACGCAATGCATTCCAGTCTCCACTGGGATCCCTTTGATGGCACTCCATCTATGCATACTTGGTCCAGAATAACTAGAACTGTTAGAGAAATCCATTTGCAAACCTCAACTCATCAGTAAAACACTTTGCTGAAGAGGCAGCAATTGTCACAATGTCACACAATAAAACCTAAGTCGGTGAGAGTGAAATAGCAATGGGGGAGAGGGTGAGGGGGGCAGGGGAGGATGGCAAGCATACCTGAAGCACTGTTGAAAACATGTTCCCAGAAGAGGCATATTTGTATATAGTACATTAAAGGTATGGTATCTTGTGTACCTGAACCAACAACAACCCCAGAAACTGGCCCAGAAATTTCTCTTTCTATCCCACAATCCTCTCGTGACTTAATCTAAATTATACAACAATAATAACCTGAAAATGCTGCATTACAATAACAATATCAGTATGTCCCCTCTCCTTTTCTGCAGTCTTCTGTTTTTTTCAGCTTTCTCTGTGGAATTTGGTGGGGGTATAAAATAAGATAAAAGGATACTCTCCCCTTCTCCAGTATCAGTCACACAGAATGATAATTCAGCAAGTTCTAGAACTAAACCTTTTGGAACTATTTAGCACTTGAATAAAATCATGTTGATTAGCAGCTAATCATATATCGTTGTACAAAAGGATAGTAATAAAAGCAAATAGCAATAGACTAATAATTGTGACATGTTTTATTGCCATCCAGCCATGCAAGCTGCACTAAATAGAACTTCCAAAAATTAATTTCCTGTCTGCCTCATAGTCACATGCCACCTAGTGACCTAACAATTAATTGCAATTTAAAATTTATTAAGAATAACTAGTAGTTACAACACAGTTACAAAATAAGGACAGAGTCTGAATTTTTTTAAAATAGCAGCCTTTCTGTTTTGCATCCAAAACTGGCAGTGTAATTGACAGTGCACAAAATAGAGCACACTATTATTTGTGTGTGTGATTTGACTTTGAAGTATGAGTGTTTGATAATGGATGGTCCAGAGTGTCTCACTGATTTATATCACATTTACAATTTATTTTTGCCCACAAAATAATATGAAGTTTAGGAAAGAGGTGCATATCAGGCCCTGAGAGCCTTTAAACAAGCCTTAAAACAAACGTTATATTTAAAAGAAAAATTTTTTAGCTATAAAACCCAAATAATATATCCAGATAAAAATACAGTACATATTCAAGTGGAGTTTCAGGGTATATCTACACTGCATGGCTATTTCAGGATACCAGTGGTGTCCCAAAATAGCTATCCCATGTCTACACTACCTGTCGGTTATTTCAAAATATTTTTCAAAATAACAGGTGCACTATTATGCCATCCTGGTAAACATCATTTCACGAGGGATAAGGGATAATGTGTTATTTTGAAATTTGGTGCTGTGTAGATGTGCCAAATTTCAAAATAAGCTATTTTGAAATAAGATACACAATTTACATAATGCAAATTGCATATCTTATTTCGAGTTTAGGGCACCCTCAGTCACCAGATACTTCAATATCAGCTCTTTTTAAAATGTTTTATAAATGACTTTTACTTAGCCTTCTGAATTAGCTTTGCACATTTTTGGCTCCTTAGAAATGATAGGTTTTCATCACAGTGGATTTTTGTTAATCATACTTCGATTTATTTACTCACAGGTTTGGGTTTTTTTGCTAATGGAAGAGGGGTCATTCCTTTTGATTGTGTGCTGCAGCCAAGAGTCAAGGAACATAATGAAACCTTGACCTTTACATACAATATCTCAGAATTGTGCAAGAATATGCTCTCTGTCTCCCAAATTAGAGATATGTAAAATCATTACTTTATCTGATTTACTACTGCATTTTCTACTAATAATCCAAGTCATAATAGCTTTAAAGTCGAAACTTTAGTGCTGGGATAAGCATTTCTCAGAGAAGGTGATTCTATGACCTCACTCCCATCGTTCCTCCAAGTTTAGGACAAAGAATGAGTTTGTGATTGTACTCATAGGCTATGACTGCACTACGAGTTTTCTCGGCAAAACGTATGCTAATGAGGGACTCATTTGCATATTTTATGCCGATCTGTTTTTGCGCTGCGTTTTTTTGCACAAAAACAAGCAGTGTGAACATTTTCTTTGTGTGCATAAAACCTTTTTTCCTCAAGATCCTTATACCCCAAAAAAGGAGGTTTACCGATCATGAGGAAAAAGGGTTTTTTGTGCAAAAAGAAAACGTTCACACTGCTTGTTGTTGTGCAAAAATCCCAACGCAAAAATGGATCAGCAGAAAATATGCAAATGAGATCGTGACTCATGCGAACGAGTCCCTCATTAGTATGTCTTTTTGCTGAGAAAACTCATAGTGTAGATGTAGCCATAGTGTTTATCAAAGCAATATGTCTGCTGTTCCTCCAATTTATTTTGATCGAATATTGTCTGATAGGTTCTCCATTATGTACACAGTCCCAGCAGTACCTATTCAACTTAACTTTATGTAATGCAGAGCAGATAGCATTTGATGACAATTTAATATTTGAAATGTAATGAAGTATTTACTCTCTGGATCCTGAATGTCATCTGGCCACATTAATAAAGATTATATTGTAAAGAATGATATTCTCAAAACCAAAAAACAAAATATTTGACCAAATCAATATTGGCATCAAAATACAAAACTATTGCATGAACTTGTTATAAAATACTACAATACATCTCATAGAAAAATACTACACTATAATCTCATGGGGATTCCATGACTGGCAGCATAATAATAAAACAAAGTTCTCTCCATCCATAGATCGAAGCTCTTTGCCAAAGAAGAAAGGAATATTGCCTATCATATATATAGTAACCCAATGTCTGTGACTCTATAATGCTGAAACTCTGGCTGTTGCCTCTGAGCGGCGCTGTTGCCTCCCGCCGTGGTGCTCGGCTGACTTTCTGTGCCACTCAGCCAGGCCGCTGCGCGGGAGCAAGCGACACAAGCAGCTATTTGGGGTCCGTGCTCCCCATGTAGCATGGCGGGTGGGGCCTGGATGAGCATGCCCATAGGAGACAGAGGAGAGTGGAGAGAGAGTGAGAGGCAGGAGGGGGAGAAGAGAAAGAGAGAGACGGAACGGAGAGAGAGTGAGAGGCAGGAGGAGAAGGAGAAGTGAAAGGGAGAGTGAGAGGCAGGAGGGGGAGAAGAGAAAGAGAGAGACAGAGAGGCAGAAGGTGGAGGAGAGGTGAGAGAGAGGTGGGCAGGCAGTGGGAAGAGGAGAGAGAAAGAGAGAGACGGAGAGAGAGACCGGAAGCTCAGGAGAAAAGACCGACGTGGAGGAGAGACCTGAAAATCCCATCTTATGATGGGCTAATTGGCTAGTTTTCATATAAAGCTGCTGGGACATGGGCAGCTTATCTAGTGGATGGAGCAGGAATTTCCCTGTATATTGTGTTGGCAGTTTGGAACAATCGCAAACACAGACCCAGCTGGGTAGCAATCCAAGGATGAAACTAGAGTCCAGGTTGAGGAGCCTGTAGCCAGACAGGAACCCCCCTTGTAACATCCATTTTTACTTGCCTGGAGCATGCAGGGCACACAGAACAGTAAAAGCCTTGAACAGAAGGCCCAGGCTGCTGTGACCATGAATGGCTGTAAACAGAGATATGTCAATTGCTGACTAAGAGGCTGCCGAGGAGTGCCCTTGACTCAAACCCATATTGATATGAACACACAGCTGTCCGCGGGGGGAGGAATCTCTTGCCCAGTAAAAAAAATGTCTAGTACTCACAATTTAGTTATCTCTCTTGCAAGTGTAAATTAACTTGAAACTTGCTTGTAAGAACTGGCGCCACAAAACGGACCAGTACAATTTGGCCTCTTAGATAAGAAAGAGGATACGGGTCCCCAGGGGTATAAAGATGGGTCCAGCAGCACATTTACTCTGAGTGTCAATCTACCATGTATCTGCTGGTCGGGTTAGGTGTTTGATCTCCCGAGGTTCTACGGGGATGCCCACCTCGTATTCGTCTTTCCTAGGAATTGAGGGATCGGCCCTGGCCTGACACACTGGAGTCGAGAGGCACAGAAAGGGGTAAAAATTGTACCTGGATGTGGTCCTTTGTCTTAAGTGTACACATAGACTTAGAGCTCTTTAAAGATTAAGCTGTCACTTGGTACCATTATTTCTATTTTCTATCTTTATTTTCTTTGTAACCATTTTTAAGATCTATATTTGCTAGCAGTTAAGAAATAGAGCAATAGCCATTGTAACCATAAGATCTGTATTTGCTAGCAGTTAAGAAAGAGAGCAATAGCCATTGTAACCATATGCTGCTATAAGTCTTTTTAATAAACCTGTAACTGTTTAAGTTTTTAACCTGACTCCTTCAGTTGCTGTAACAGAACCAAGCACAATTTAAAAGAACTTCAGCCGGTCATAAGGGACAGGTATAGGAAGAGCTTGGGCGTTTGGATTTGTGTCACTCCCAGGTGACAGATCTGTGGGGCATCTCTCAGTCTTTCCTAGAGTGCCCGCTGCGAAGGGATCTTGTATTCTAGCAGCTAAAATCTGAGATGTAATAGGCTCTTCCTATAGGCCCAGGGCGTCTGTCAGCCTGTTGGCTACCTTCTGCGATGGGACCCCGGTCCTAGCAGTAAAGTCACGGACGTTAAACCTCTTCTCAGCACACACACACACACACACTGCCCTGACCGTTGGCTGACAGAGCCACAAGTTGTCTGAGTCAGCATTAGAGCAAGGAGAAAGGACTAGACTGAATCAAAGCTGAAACAGGATGTTGAAATACCAGCAGGGCAAGCATAGTTGCAGACATGATATGCTGCATTGAGCAACCAGTTTTGTGCTGCCACTGAGAGGTTCAAGTAATAGGCTGGTGGTACCTTTGCCCAATCAGCAAGCACAACAATTTGGAGAAAGTTCAGAGGCCCAGATGAGCTTGCTGGGTTGCCTAGCAATCAGGCTGGGCCAGCTGAGCGCCTTCCCGACACACAGAGGGGAAGTACCTTTCTCATGATCACCTAGTAGTAGATCTGGGAATAAAAACCAGAACTCCTCAGTCCCGATCCATTCCCCTATCCAGCAGGCCATCACACAGTGTTTGAGATGCCTGTCCTTAGTTTGGATACAAATATAGGTTCCACCTCCCTGGTCTGGCACCTTCAGAACATGACTGGTCCCCAATGAGGGGATTTTCTGGAGGGTGGGACGGGGCTTCCCTCCCACCCCCACTCCACCTCCCAGAGCTCCCAACTCCCCCCCCCCCTTCCCAGGACTCCCCATCCCCTGCAGGGACTGCAGCCCCAGAGTGCTTTACCTCCACTTCCCCATGCCGAATTGGTTGCCCACCAACTGGTAGCTGTTGGGGGTGGGGAGCTTCCAAATGGCTATTGCGACCCACTTCTCCAGGGGGATGGCGGGACACAGGTGGGTGTCGCATCATCAGAAGGTGGGGGTGAGCTCCAAAAAGAAGGCTTTCCACATGCAGAAGTTTTGGAGCCATTGCTGGTTGTCCCATCACTCCATAACCAGCCAGTCCCACCAATTGGAATTGGTGTCAAGCCTCCAAAATCACCTCTTCACTGTGGGGTGCGGTTGCAAGACTATAGCTCCCCCACTCAGGGAGAAGGTCTGAAGAATTAGTTCGGGGTGAATCTTGTGCAGGACCAGGAAGGCAGCCTGCACAAAGTGCTGCAAAAACTGCAGCATTGCCATGTGGGGCCATCACTTGCCCAGGGGCAGCTCCTGCTCCATTGCACCAAGAGAAAAGCTGTGACATTCAAAATAGCAGGGCAACCACAGCAGGCACTGCAAGAGCTTTGCTGTCTCTCAAAGAGGTAGCAAGCACACAGCAGAAGCAGAGAAACAGTTGTCCACGGGGTCCTTTTAAGCGCATGTCTCTGCAAGGATCCGGCACCAGTACTTGGAAGCAACTGGCTGAAGCTGTTCTGGGTGGCCTTTTATGCGAGATATCATCCAATCAGTTTGGTTGCTATCTTTCAAAAAAGCAGATTGCTTTTTCAATGCACTTTGGCAGTGTGGATGCTCTTTTTGGGAAGAAATTCTTTCGGAAGATCTCTCCCGGAAAAACTTCTTCCGAATATAGCCTGCATTCTAGACATAGACTAATAAAGAAGCAAAATTGGATAAATGGGTGACTCACAGATTCATGGATTGTTCTTGTTTCAAGCATAGATGTGATGGACTTGAAAATACAGGAAAACCACTGGATGGAAGGTTGAAGGACTATCTGCTCTTTCCAGAGCCTGTGTTGTGGTTAGGATGATCTATGGGCAGCTTATTAGCAAGCACATGTTATTTAATATGTTTTTTTCTGTATTTTTTTTACCTGAAGAATAAAATATACTATCTTAGGAAGAGCTGTCTTGTAATTTGAAAGTGGGGCAATTATACCTTGTACAGTCTCTGAGGAAAGAAATAAAGCAAGGCTGCTTAGGCAGACTGCCTAACTAGGAATTACACAGTGAATGCAAGGAACTGGTAACCTAAAATATTCTGATCAGAAATGAGTGCCTGCCACCCAAGACAGGTTATGAATGAGGATCTAGAAACCTAGAATGGGTTTGTAAATTGTCATGCCTACAGCATAAAATTCTCTGGCACAGGTCTCTGGAAGCCTCTTGTCTCTCATCTACTACACCCTAGTTGTCACTTAAGTTATAGATACACAGGAGAGTTTACAGAGCCACAGGTGCACAGATGCTGCTGTGCTGCTATAAACTCTGTAATGTAACCTCTCTATGCTAAGAGGAAGGGGCTTTCCCATCAGCTTCATAACCCCTGCAAGCTGGAGTAGCTATGTCAGTGGGAGAAGCTTCTACAACTAAGATAATGTTCTCCACACACTGCTTAAGCTGGCATATATTATGTTGCTCAGGAAGTGTAGCCTTATTCACATAACTGTAGCCTTATTTTTTTCTACTCCATTCACCTTGAAACTCCCCAATCTGGTATAAAACCAAACAGACTATTAGAAAGAAAGAAAGAAAGAAAGAAAGAAAGAAAGAAAGAAAGAAAGAAAGAAAGAAAGAAAGAAAGAAAGAAAGAAAGAAAGAAAGAAAGAAAGAAAGAAAGAAAGAAAGAAAAGGGGTGAAATAAATGGGAAAATCACGGTTAATCAGGAGATTTCTAGAATGGTTTTAAATCAAAAGAAATGGCTTCTCACAAAGACAATGAGCTATTTATTGTAAAAGTCAACTAAGGTTTTAAATCAGTGCTTAAGTATGATTCATTGAATGCTGCAGTAACTTCTGATATAAGGTTATCAGTATGTATAGTAGCAAGAGTCCAATGAAAAGTCACTATTGGACAGCCATATATTAGGATGAAAAAAATGCCAGAATAAATTATGGCCTGAAAATGCAAAACTGATGTGTAAAGTGCTTCACTAAGGCACTGCTGTATAATCACAACATTGAGACAGTCTCCAGATGAATGAGTTGCCAAATAACCAAGTAATAATCAAGTATTTAAAACTCAAAACAGAAGAAAATAAAAGAAAACCGATTTAGAAAGAACACTGACCAATTTCTTCCATAAACAAAGAAGATGAACTGGAAGAACTATAAATTATTAGGCTCTAAATAACATGAAATGAGCAGCTGGACAATGTGGTATCAAAGTAAGTTAAAGTACCTAACACAATTTAAGCTAATGATTTCATGTCCTGACTAGATTAGAGCCTTGAGTCAAGCCCTTCACTTCTACCTACAAGCCAGAGAAATTAAACTGACATCTATTCCTTCAGTTAATGCACCCAGAATAGCAGAAGCTTCAGCAGAGAGCTGCAGCTTGATTAGGGTAAGTGGCTGGAAGATGGCTGGTTTATGCCTGGCCCCCTGACCTGTGCTCCTGGCTATAAGTAACAGAGCAGCAGCTTCTCTCAAACCCCGGGGCCTGAGGGCAGGGCAGACAGTAAAGCAAATGCAGTTCCAGAGTCAGTGAAGCCCAGGCCCTAGTTCAGGGAGGGGCAGCCAAATAAACACAGTTCCACGGGCACAAGAGGACAGAGTGAGACTCCCATCCAGTATGTGGGGTGGCAGGGGGGATGTGGGCCCTCCCTACTCCACCGTGTCCTGGCCTAGGGCCCTAGCAGTGGCCGCCTTGGCGGCTGCTGGGGTCAACAGGGATCTGATTCGCAACACGCCGACAACTTTAAAGTGTTATTAGGTCAGCCTGACAGTCATCAGCTTTCCCTGGGCCACTTCCTAACTCCCACTCTGCATCTACCTGGCTCCAGGTCGGCTACAGGTTCTCGGGGTATGTTTATCAGGCTGCCTGGAAATTGAATCTGTTGTAGGCCCTGATTCTTGACAGAGAGTATAAGTGACTACACACTTATCATGTGTAGTTTGATTTCTTCTTATCTTCTCCCCAAGAGAAGTATGTTCAATGGAGTGGGATTTTTTTGTCCATTTGTTTGTTTTCAGTGCCACTAAAGATGTTTCAGTTTCATATCCTGACTGAATCTAGATTATTTTGGGGTCTAGAATATTATCTTCAATTAGATGATTTTGTAATTGGTCTTTTGCTGTTTTCTCTGTGAGCTTAGCCAGAGATGGGAAGTTTGATGCTGGGTGATAATGGGCTAGAACACAACCAGTGTGGTTTCTTCAGTGTTAATTGCTGGAACTACTGCATGCTTGATGGAGGAAGGGAAGATTCTTTTTCTGAGGGATGACTCCTTTTGTACATAATTCCACACGAATGTTGCTGAGTTGTAGTCTAGTAATCTGAGGGAGACTTTCAGCAAGTAATAATTATAATCTGTTCTATTTCCATATTCCATAACATAAGAACAACCATGGTGGGTCAATCCAAAGGTCCACCTAGCCCACTATCTTGTCTTTCAAGAGTGACCAATGCCAGGTGTCTCAGATGGCATGAACAGGTAATGATCAAGGGGTCCATTCTCTCCTGCTTATTCCCAGCTTCTTGGAAAAAAAAAAAAGAGGCCAGGGACACCATCCCTACCCATCCTGGCTAACAGCCATCAATGGACTTATCCACCATGAATTTACCTAGTTCTTTTTTTTAACCCTGTTATAGTCTTGACTTTCACAAAATTCTCCACCAAGGAGTTTCACCAGTTGACTATGTACTGTGTAAAGAAATACTTTATTTCATTGTTTTAAACCTACTGCCTCTTAATTTCATTTGGAAATCACTACTTTTTGTATTATGAGAAGGAGTAAATACCACTTGTCATGATTATGAGGGTTAGCCAGCAGCCTGGGGATTAAGGGGTTAACTACACCTAGCCAGGTGGAGTGACCAATAAGAATGTAGGTGGGACTTTTCAAACTGGGACAAAGGAATTTGGGTTTTTTTCCTTTCTCCTTTTGTCTCTCTGAGAGAGTTCTCTGCAGCTACAGAGAGGGACAAGCATGTCTCTCTCTCTCCAAGACACCATTCTTCATTTTCTGTAAGTAGGGTAAAGTTTAGGTAGTTTCGTTAGGTTTTATTGTGTTATGGATTGGGTATGGGATCTGAGATCTGGCACTGCTTAAAAGATGTTTTGGCTTTTCTTTGTAACTAAGTTCTAGACCCATGGAGTTTCTCCATGAGTATATTTTGTTACCTTCCTCTCTAGTCATTATACTTGCAACCAGAATATTGTTGTAATAATAAAAGTTCTTTCTTTTCTTTTATTAACCTGGCAGTGGTTAATGGTGTGCCCTGATTTTTGTTTTAGGGGGAAGATTTCCCAAATGATCTTTCCCCTGGTTTCTTTAGCAACATTTGGGTGGTGGCAGCGGAAGTTTTATTCCCAAGATCTAGGGTTTTTAAGATCTTGGGGGAAGTTTTATACCAAAGCCTGGTAGATAAGGCTTTGGGGTACACTTGCTGGCCCCCACTTCTGCATTTATCATGCCAGAGTGGGGAAGGAGCCATGACACCACTCCCTTAAGTACTTTACCTACACTAGTCATGATTTTATAGACCTCAATCATAGTCATCATAGACCTCAACCCTTAGTCATCTCTTTTCCAAGATAAGCAGTCCCAGTCTTCTTAATTTATCCTCATATGGAGGTCATTCTATCTCCCTAATAATTCTGTTGCCTTTTTCTAAAGCTTTTTCATTCCAATATATCTTTTTTGAGACAGGGCAACCACATCTGAATACAGTATTCAAAATGTGGCTGCGTCATGGGTTTATATAGCGTAAATATAATATTGTCCGTCTTGTTATCTATCCCATTTTTATGTTTTCCAACATTCTGTTTGCTTTTTTAGCTGCTGCTGCACACTGAGTGGATGCTTTCAGAGAACTCTCCAAATGACTCCAAGATCTCTTTCTTGAGTGGCAAAATCTAATTTATACCACATCATTTTATATGTATAGTTGGAATTACATTTTCCAATGTGCATTACTTTTCATTTATCAACATTAAATTCCATCTCCATTTTTTTGCCTAATCATCTAGGTTTGAGAGATCCTTTTGAAGCTCTTCCCAATCTGCCATGGCCTTAACTACCTAAAGCAGTTTTGTATCATCTGAAAATCTTTCCACCTCAGCGTTTACCCCTTTTCTAGACCATTTATAAATATGTTGAATAGGCCCATTCCCAGTACAGACTCCTGGAGGAAACCACTATTTACTGTTCCATTACATGGACCATTTATTGCTATCCTTTGTTTCCTATCTTTTAATATAGTATTGAAAATTGTCTACACAGGATGAACATTTATGAAGACGTTATGTAACAGGTCTATACTATGAATTGTCAGCAGTGTTTGAAACAAGGGCCTACAGCAGCACAGCACAGATCTGCACCATGTGAGGTAAAGCAATAACTCTACTAGCAAGAAGATGCAATAGATTGTTATACTCTAGTTGAACCAAAGCTTGTGGAAACACTGTACTGAAGTGCCACATTTATTTATTCTGCACGTGTCTTCCCCCAATTGATATCCTATTTAACCCAAAATACTCAGCGTCAGCAGCATTCATTGTCAGGCAAAGGTCAAAGGCACATTTATTAAATGGACCAATTATGAAAATGACCATTGTGAAATGATGCAGTTTATTACTGTATTCATATTTTTCAGATCTTGGATTTGCAATATCACCTTTCCCTGAAAATATTGCCATCCTTGTAAAAATCTGTTACTATCATAAGCCTGATCATATTTCCATGTAAAAGGCAAAGCTGTCTCCCATTATGATTTCTTGCTGGAAAAACTCCCTGAAGGAACATAGACATATGGTAAATGTGAAAAAGTTAATTGGCTATGTATTGGCTGTAAAAGTTAATTAGCTCCATAGTGTTCCACATATTGATATTTTAACAATTTACCTTCAAAAGTCAAAACTGATCCTTCCACTTTCCTAGGTATATTACCTCAAACATAAACCTTCATAAGAAATTGGTCTAATAAATAGCTCTTTTGGTCTAGAGGTTTGTGCATATGTTTTTTGGTGGCATTGCCTTGCTTCTACAGTTGTTCACCATAGTAGAAAAAGGAAGGGCCCATAGGTAGCTCTCCTGAATTATCCACTGAAGCATATGGTGAGTGTGGTCTTGGAAAACAGCACAAACGGGGCCCAGATAATGCGACTGATATATAATTGGGAAATAATCCATTGAGTTAACATATTGGAATTATCTGTTCAATTGAATTCAGATAAATTAACTTTTGCCCTAACCCAAATCAAGAATCTTGGCTGTGAATGACCCCTTAGGCATGCACTGTGCTGTTTCTACTTTATTTTTCTGTGTGACCACTGGTTCCTCTGTAGCAGTGATACTCAAGTACATCTACCCACAGGCCAATTTGAGAATTTTATGACAAGAGTCTGGCCATTTGCACAGAAGGCTGGCTAAGTAAAATGAAAAACCAAAAACTTCTGTTGCCAATAAATGAATACGTTGATTCCAACATAAATATTAGTATTTCTATGTTTTAATGAAGTTTACAAATTAACATTATTACCTGTATTGTGGCAATCTGTAAGATGGAAGTAACATCTATGATCTCTGGCAAGCTTTGTGAAGAGTGCCTTGTAGAAGGTCAGGGCAAGGCACATGCACAAGTGTAAATGCTTGTCTTTTGGGAGACTGTGGTCTTAGCATTTTATAACATCCATAGTAGAAAATTCAGATTCACAGAGGTATGTTGATCTGAACATAGTTAAAAGATAGATGGTTAGATCCTGGTTGTTCTGAAATTGATCAGTATATTGAACTCAGAAATCACAAAGTCCCTCTCATCTGAATTTTGCCTTCAAGACCTCTGAGCTCTGAAGCCTTACAATCTCAAATTGAAAGGCACCCTCATCAATTGAACCAAGAATGATCATTGCTTCTCAAGGGCAAAGTCCATCAGCAGAGACACCAAAAGTATTACAAACAACTAAAATCAAATCTTTAGAATTTTTAAATTCTTAAATTGCATTTTAAAGTTTTCTATCTGATTGCTGAGGAATTTTTGCATCATTTCCATCAAAGTTTCATCTGTAACAACAACATGCAATATGGGAAAATACAACCTTTTCTCTATTAAGTCTGTCTGAAAGATTTCAAGATTCCTCTGGAAGGCACACACATTTTCAAACAGATCCTTGATGATGTTTGAACAGCTTTTGAGCTTCAATTTGAGGCAATTCAAGTGACCAATAGTATCACACAGAAAAGCTACCTGGGGCAAAGGGGACATAATTCACAAATTCAAGGAGTTCACAAGCCTTGTTGGTCTTGTTGTTTGAAAGAAATTCTATTACAGTAAAACTCCAGTTGTCTGACATCCAGTGGTCTGGCACTCCTGATAGTCCGGCGCCACCTGGAACCCAGAAGTGCTCCAGGCAGCCAGACAATTGGAGCTGCTCTGCCCCGGGCTTCCCTGAGTCAGCCGCTGGTCAGCTTCAGCAGCAGCTGACTTGGGGAAGTCTGGGGCAGAGCAGCTGGGGTGCTGCTGGGTTGGTTCCGCAGCACCAAGGAGCGGCGCTATGGGACCAACCCGGCAGCACTCCAGATGCTCTGCCTCAGGCTTCACCAAGTCAGCCGCTGGTCAGTTTCAGCAGCAGCTGACTTGGGGACGCCTGGGGCAGAGCAGCTGGGATGCTGCCAGGTTAGTCCCGCAGCGCTGCCCTCCCATCCCCCCCCACCCCACCCCAGATCCCTCATAGCCTCCCCTTCCGATAGTCCGGCATATCTGATAATCCGGCACCCCCTGAGTCTTAAAGGTGCCGGATTATTGGAAGTTTACTGTTCTTCTTTTTTAAGTGGACAAAACTTCTGACACACATATTGCACACTGCCATATACTCAAACTTTTCACAATAAATGAAGACATTGCGGGGTACCTTGTGAGGTTTTATTTTACAAATATTGATCTGTTTAACAATTATGTTCTGTTAGATTGTATGTATTGTCATTGTTTGTGAAGCTATGAAGTATTGCTATATGTGCTATTGAAAAACGTCATGAGGTTGGCATGTAGTCACAGTCGACTTTCAGTAAGGAGAAAGGAGCACCCATCACTGGCTCCTTAGAAAGGGCATGTATTCAGTGGAGACTGCTTGACCAACGGGAATTGCCTGATGCCCCTGTCACACCAACGATCTTTCTAGCATCTGGAAGAAGGTATTAAAAGAGAGACAGTGACATCATCACTTGGCTTCTTTTTCCTTCCTTTCCCCCCCACCCCCCCCTCCATTTCATAACCTGGAAGAAGGGCTGGAAGACAAAGACTTTGAACTGAGGAAGACTGGTCATACGCTGGAAAGGGTGCAGTCAGGGTATTTTGGAATTATAAGATGCTTGTACTATCTGTTAGCATGAAACACTGCTTGATTCACATCTTGCTTAGTCTGTTTAAGTTAGAATTTAGACTGCAAATTTACTTTTGTTTCTTAAATGGCCAGCTCTGCTGTCTATGCCTGTTGCTTATAATCACTTAAAATCTCTTTTACCTATAGTTTTCACATTGCTCTGAAATCAGAGAGGGACTTGCTTTACATGGTTCGCAATGTCATCTTTGTTTTTGCTTTTTTTATTTCTGGCCAAATGCTCTTCCAGCATTTCCAATGTGCACGCCTTCACAGTCTCATTATCCAAGAAGGATGCTTTCTTTTAGCTAGTACCAATGTTATCTGAAGAGAAGCAGCTGTTGCTGTTTCCCATCAATTCGCTGATGTTGTGAGAATGACATTTGAAGTGTGATACAAAGACTTGAGGTTTTCAGTTTTGTCATGTCTTGCAACACTGCCACACAGTGTAGAAGTTAACTGTGCTTAGATTCAAAGTAGCACCTTAGGTTGATGACTTTAGAGCAGGTTACAGCGGTTTGGCATATTAAATGCCACAGTTTTGCATTTAAATGAGATGGCATAATAAGAAGAAAATCCTCTGTCCAGAATTTGGATTAAAAGCCAGATTTTCACTGTCAACTTTGTTTATGCTTATTCACATGCATTTTTTACTTCATTTCCATCAGTAATGAAAAACTGGGCAGCATCCTAGCTCTATCATAGCCGATGCTATCACAAGAACTTAAGATCCAGTGAGCAATACTTAATTTGTGCCAGGCCCATGGCTGAGCCCCTGCACTTCTACACTCCAGCCCCAGCACCTCCTAGCCAGCAGTCACTGCTCACCAGCTGCCCAATTCTCGAGGCAGCGCTGCTGTCACCAGAAGTAAGGGTGGCATTACCAGACCTTCCATCCTTATTTCTGTCTTGCTGCTGGTGGTGGCCCTGCCTTCTCAGTTTCACATCCAGCCAACAGCCACTAATCCTCAGCTGCCTGTCAGTGCTTAATTTGTGCCAGGGCTGAGCCCCAGTACCTCTTCATTACAAATTAAGCACTGCCAGTAAGTTGCTTACTAAGGAAGTCATAGGCAAATGATAGGCAGCACATCACTGTTAGTGAATTTAATTACAGATATTTTTAAGGTGAACTGTCAGCGGCACGTTTGGTCCATGATCTGCCTATTGAGTATTACTGCTCTATAAGGTCCTGATGGTCATGTATGAATCTGATATTAATGATATGTTGGATCCACTTCTATCCAGCCATAAGATATCTGGCAGTAGGAAGCCTTGGTGGAATATGAAGTTGATTTATATCCTTGAGGATGTAGAAGAGGAGGGAATGCTAACAAATATGAGTTTCTTATGCCATAGTCTCTTTAAATGGGCTATTTTACACATTAAATTACTGTTGCTTATGCATCGATCTTCATCCAAGGCTCTCGAAGTGCTTTATGAATATAAATTATCTTGCAACCTCTGTGAGAGAAGTGTTTTAAAAGAGGGGTAAATGGAAGCACAGAAGTTAAATAACTTATCAGATGTCATGAGGCACATTGGTGGCAGAGTGTGAAGTGGAACTCAAGGGTTCTTATTCCCAAACTTCAAGAATTCTGAAAATATCGAAATATGGTTTCATTATTAGTTTGATTTTAATTTCTTCACTTGTCAAATCTCTGACAAAGAAGTAGTTCTGACTCTGGCCCTCAATATTATCCATAACCATGCTTTGTCCCTCCTCACCATTACACCTTTGTCTGATTTAGTTGCTAAGAAATTCCATGTTAGACTTTCAAATTATAACTCTTACTTGCTATGAAGAGTTTGAATGAGACCCTGGAAAGCAGCCTTTGAGCTGAGTTAGATTAGGTACCTACAATCTTCAGCAGAACATTTTTGGATTGGATTGGATTGCAGCCAAAACTGATACTTGGGAGCCCCAAGACTTTAGTATCTACGTACTTTTGTGGATCACACCCTTTGCCTCTGAGATTGATGAATGTCTATCAAATGTGTAGTCAGATTTTGTAACACAAGTTCACTAATGTTCTCTCAGGGTGCATCTACAGTGTACCGTTATTTCAAGAAAACCATTGTTATTTGAAATAACAATGCGAGCATTTACACAGCATTCCATTATTTCGAAATAATTCTAAATAATGGATGGCTTATTCTGAAATCTGCAAACCATATTCTACAAGGAATAACGCCTATTCCAAAATAGCTATTTCGAAATAAGGCATGTGTAGATGCTCCACTGCTGCTATTTCGAAATAGTCCCTCACCAGGGCCCTCCTGGGGATCTAAATCGTGAAAGCACGTCTATAGTAGGGAAGACTGATTTTGAGGCTTCTCTCCAGTATAGACATGCTATTTTGAAATAAGCTATTTTGGAATAACTATTCCGGAATAGTTTATTTTGAAATAAGTGTTCAGTGTAGACATACCCTCACTGATTTCAGAGCAAAGAGACACTTTTCATTTGCGTTTATTATTGTAGGTGCTGAATTGTCTCTTTTCGGATCTCCATTAAAATCACTGTGACACTGTATGGATGCAGGAACCAGTTGCATGGCTGGGGTGTTAGGGTATGTCTACACTACCCTCCTAATTCGAAATAGGAGGGTAATGTAGGCATACCGCAATTGCAAATGAAGCCCGGGATTTGAATTTCCCGGGCTTCATTTGCATAAGCGGGGCTCCGCCATTTTTAAATCCCCGCTCGTTCGAACCCCGTGCCGCGCGGCTACACGGGGCACGAACTAGGTAGTTCGAACTAGGCTTCCTAGTTCGAACTACCGTTACTCCTCGTGGAATGAGTCTACAAAGAATATGGAACAATAATTCTAAGAACTATGAATTACTCCATTCCTCTCAGGGTAATGTTAGCTCTGGACACTAGTAATGATAACTTAAGTTTCTTAAATATTAATATTATTAGCTATTTCTTTCCTCGTGTACTAAAGGAGAGATCACATATCCATACAATTCTTTGTGTGATGTCTTATGTAGAGGCTACAACTGTATAACATTTTGGAGAGCTTCATCACTAATTTTTTCCCACACATAACCAACGAGGAACAAAAGCCAAGGAGCCTAGGAGAGCCCATGGGCTTGTTCAAGCCCCACAAAGCTGGGTTGAGCTAAACAGAGGTCAGAAAAGCTAGGTCTAGACAGCGGCACTGTTTCAAGAAACTAGAAGTATCCTGAAATAGCTATTCCGTGCCTTTAAATGTGCCCCTTCTTTTGAAATAATGGGCACACTATTCCAATAAGCTATTTCAAAATTAGATCAAAATAAGATATGCAATTTGTGTAACTCAAGATGTGTGACTTACTTTGACCTACGGGTGCAGTGTAGATGCATCAAAAGTATGTACAACCATATTCTGAATATCTCCCTTGATGGGCAACAGTTCATTTGGGTAACTTATACACAGAGATCTTATTCTGTGGACAGAGCGTGGAAAAGCACCATCTTCCCCCTGCAGTTTGACTGCAAAAGTGAGGACCCACATTGTTGTTGGTCTGTATGGGCAATAAAGATGCCAGATCCTTCCCCTGCTTGCAACCACTTGGGGATAGAATCACACCTATTAATCAAAGCAGACTGGAAATGGGCACACCAGGAATGTTCAGCCACATCAATCTGCCTTCAGCAGTTGCAGGAAGATTTTCCTACATCTGCTCAGAGGACCAAGAAAAACATACTAAATAAGGATTTTTTAATTATTATATATATTCAGTTTTTCAGTGTTACTGGGCTATTATTTAGCCTAAAGGGCTCTGTACCAAGCTTCCTGGAAAACCCTTTCCAACTTGTCGTCTTTGCATTGTTAGCTAAGCTATAACCTATTTTTCCTCTAGCCCATCTCCTCTCTACAAACACAAATCTCTAGCTTGAATTAATTGTTGCTTTAAGCTGACCCACCCACCGTCTGGTTTGAGGCTTCAGTACTGCTGATACTCAATGCACTGGGGCCACAGTAATTTAATTTCAACAATATATCAGCTGCTAATCCAAACCATTGCAGAGAGGTCACTCGCTCCACTCTCAGGCTATGTCTAGACTACCGAGTTTTGTTGGAAAAATGGCCATTTTTCCAAAAAAACTTGAGTTAGGTCCACACTGCAAGTGTGTTCTTTCTACAGTAAATCAAAAGAACAGAAGGCTTTTTGTGCAATTGGTCATCCTCATTCTATGAGGAAGAAACCTTTTTGCAAAAGAGCTCTTTTGCAACAAGGCGTGTGTGGATGGGGAAGAGTTTTTTCCGAAGAAGAGGGAAGAGAAAAAAGCACAGGTGCACTATAGCCATTCTGTCCTTAGCAATCACTGCTTACATATGAGATGGTGTCCATTCAGTGTGGTTGCTATATTTTGAAAAAGCGCATCACTTTTTCAATGCGATTTTGCAGTGTGGACGCTCTCTTTCACAAGAAGTTTTTTCTGAAGATCTCTTCCAAAAAAAGCTTCTTGCTCAAGAAGCCCGTAGTCAAGATGTAGCTTCACTTGAATTAAGCTACATCTGAAGTGGCGCTGCAGTGAAGACAGCCCAATGAGGGAGCTGGTTGTAACATTTGCCAGTGCAGCATTTCTGGGCCGTCTCTCTGGCAGGTGCGCCTCATAGGCAACCAGGAAGACCAGAGAAGCTGGTGGAAAAGGGTGCAAAAATACCCTGCTCATTCTGCAGTTAGGCCTTACGTCACCTGAAAGCAGAACCCTGCTCACCACTCACTGGCCAGATCCTTCTGCTTTCCCATTCCACGCTAAGTCTATGTCTACACAGCAACATTATTTCGAAATAAGTGACGCAAATTGTGTTTCTTATTTCGAGGTAATTTTGAAATAGCTTATTTAGAAATGTGCTTGCCACACAGCACCAAATTTCAAAATAAAGCACTGTTCTAACAAATCCCTTAATCCTCATGGAATGAGGGTAGAGGGATGTCGGAATAGCACAACCATTATTTCAAAATATATTTTGAAATAAAGGGCACGTTTAAAGATGCAGAATTGTTATTTTGGGCTACTTCTAGTATCCTGAATTTAGCCCTGCTGTCTAGACATAGACTAAGGCTACATCTAGACTGCAGGCTTCTTTCAAAGAAGCTTTTCCAGAAGAGATCTTCCAAAAAAAGTCTTGCAAAAGAGCGCGTCTACACTGCCAAAGCTCATAGAAAAAGCAAATTGCTTTTTCAAAAGATAGCAACCACACTGAATGGATGCTGTCTCACATTTAAGCTTACTAAAGTGGCCACCAGGGCACCTATGCTTTTTCCTCTTCCCTCTTTTTTTGAAAGAACTCCCTCTTCCCTGTTCACACATGCCTTTTTCCAAAAGAGCTCTTTCAGAAAAAGGCTTTTCCTCATAGAAAGAGGTTTACCAGTGTTGGAAAAACCCCTCTGTTCTTTTGATTTTTTTTCCGAAAGTATGCGATTTCAGTGTGAACGTAAATGAAGTTTTTTCAGAAAAACAGCCATTTTTCCAAGAAACTTCTGTAGTGTAGACATAGCCTAAGTCAGCAAACCAGTTCAGGAACAAGATGGAGAAACTAATAGATGATAAGGGGTCTCATGACCAACAGTTTATTTCAAACCATTTCTCATGCCTTCTTTAGTAAGCTGTGTGTCAGCACTTACGCAACATTTCCTTGCTAGTTACAGGCCTCAGTGTGGCAAAAGGGCTGTGCACTGCAGCTGTTTCTATAATCCTGTCTTGCTTGCTCATTATAGTATATCTACACAGCAAAGTTATTTCGAAATAACTTTACTAGTGTCTACACAGCCAAACTACTATTTTGAAATTAATTCGAAATAGTGGAGCTCTTATTTCAAATTTGGTAAACCTCATTCCACAAGGAATAATGCCAATTTTGAAATTGCTATTTCGAAATAAGTGCTGTGTAGACATGTATATCAAAATTGGGGGACCCCCAGCCTTCCCAGGATGCCCTGGTGGCCACTCCAGCCTTAACCAAGAACACTCCTCTCCCTCCGCCCTCCCCAGAGCCCTTAAAGGGATTAACTCTGGCCACAGTGCCTGGGCCAGCTCGTAGCCTGTCAGCCCAGAGCCAGCAGTCACTGCCCCTGACCCAGTGGCCCTAAAACATGAGCCAGCAAGCCACTGGCAGCCAGCCTTCCACCACTCCTCAGGAGCAGTCTGCCAGCTACCAGGAGCCTGCCAGGGCCTGGAGAAGGTGTGTGCTTTCCTGGTCCAGGGTGGAGATCATGGATCTTATTCAGGGTTGGGGGGATGCCCCAACGTCCATGATCTCTGCACTAGACAGAGGAACGTGGCCGTCTATGGCAGGATAGCTGCCAGCCTGGCCACCAAAGACCACATGCAAACCCAGGAGCAGGTTTCCATGAAAATCAAGTTGGTTCAGTGAGACCCCCCAACCCTGAGCCCTGAGCTTCCTCTCCCCCTTCTTCCCCTTGCTTCCAGCTTCCAGCTCCTTCCTCCCAGGTTTCCCCCCCTCCTCTCTCCCACCCTTTCTCCTCTCTTCTCCCACCTCCTTTCTCCAGACTCACCAGAGTTTCATTCCCCCACCCCAGTTTTGTTAAATAAAGAAAGTTTGTGTTCATGAAATACATGTATTTTATTTGACATCAGGAAGGGGGGTCAGGGAGGGGTAAGTGGAAAGACGTGAGGGAGGAATGAGGCACAAGCCCCCAGTGGGGCAGACCAGGGAGGCTTTTAGTGCTCCTCAGGGTAGAAGCTCTCTTACTGGGCCTCCTGGATACTGACAGCTCCCCAACGGACCTCCCAGATGTCAGCCTACAGAAAGTGCAGCCAGGCTCGCAGCAACACGTCCACAAGAAACACCAGAGTGCCCGGGGCAGGTCTGGCTCCATGTTGCAGAGTGCTGTGGTGTCTCGAGTGAGGGCAATCAGAGCACGCAGAGACAAAATGCTTTGCTGTCCCTCATTGAGGTAGGTAAGCAAGCAGGGAAAGCTGAGTACCAGCTGTCCAGGGGAGGTCCCTTTAAGCATAGGCCTCAGATAGCCTCAGGCAGCAGCCACACAAAATAACTCCTGACCTGATGCCCTGCCAGACCTGGTTCCAGCCAGCCTTAAATGCAATTCAGCATCCACTCAGTGCATTTTGTGTGTAAACACATTATTTCAAAATAACTTATTTCAAATCAACTATTTTGAAATAAGATATTTCAAAATAACGCTGTAGTGTAGATATACCCTATGGGATTCAGTAAGTCAAGATGGCTAGTTTATGCTTCCTGAGCAGGGGCTGAGAGAACACCTATCAAGTGCAAAAGGCCAATATATGGATCATTTCAAAAGAGTGTACTTTTAAGGTGCTACATTTGTTACTATAGCAAGTGGAAAATGTGGGTCTTCCTTCAAAGCTACTCTTTAGCAACATCAGGACTTGGAAGTTACTCTTCATCTACCCTATGAAGAAAGAAGGTTAACCTTGCATGTTTGCAAAATCAGCATACACTTATGGTCAAAGCCCAGAAAGATCAGTACATAAATAAAGAATGAATGCATGATAGTGGGGCTCCTGTAGATAAAGGGAGAAGTTAAAAAAAATGAAACCAGCAGATTTATGAGGAAATATGGAGAAACTAAAATAACTTAAATCCTAACTGAAAGCAATTATGATGAATTCAGTTGTTAAAAGTGGTGACTGTGGTTGCTTAATACAGTACCTTGGATGCCAGACATGGCCCACCATAAAAGGGTTTTATCTTCAGAGAATGGATGTTCAACGTCCTTTCAAAGTAGACCCATTTACAATCTCACATTCACAACTAAAATTGCTACTTGCATTTTAAAACTTAAACCCATGTGACATTTATGTATTTGAGTAATTTAATATTTTGTCTTTGTTTTTTGATTCCCGACCAAAGAGAGGAAGTAAATATCGAGTTATTGTTAAAATATTATGCTGGATTTCCCAAATTACCTGTCTTTTTTGTAAGCCGTGGTATTATTATTATACATTTATACATATTCTATACATTTATATACATTCTATACATTCACTAAAAGGTGCACCATACACGGAACTCAGAATTCTGTTGTGTTCCAGTTGTTAAATTAATACCTGGTTTGCTTTAAATAGAAAGTTGTACCTGTGCCTTTATAAAAAAAAATCTTGCAAAAAATTATATTGATAAAAATCAGTGTAAAAGAAAATACAAGAAAAGCAGATTTTTGAAATGGGTAAGTACATTTGTGACTTTTCTTGCATCATAGTACAGCAGTGTTTCTGAAAGTGTAATGTGGAAACACTTTCAGAAACACTTTAACTGGCCTCTCTGGTTTGTTTATGTACTGGCGCTGTGGCATTGGAGCCTGGGGCTCCCATTGGCTGCATTTCGTCCTTTGCAGCCATGGGGAGATGCTGGAAGCTGTGGCCCAGCCCATGCCACTTCCCGTGGCTCATCTTGGCTGCAAAGGATGAAACGGAGACAATGGGAACCCTGATGCTCCGTGGCCACGGTGTCGGTACATAAATAAACCAGGGCGGCCAGTTATAGTGTTTCTGAAAGTGTTTCCACAGTACAATTTTAGGAACACTGTAGTACAGTACATTAAAATGTAATGAAAGGTTTCTATCCTGAAAAAATTGCTTATTTGTTTACATAGCCTCTATTCTTTAATTAGCTTATCTATCTTTCTAGCAGTAGATTTAGGAATAATCATTGAGTTGAACTTTCATTTACAACCTGTTGTGTCCTTTTGCATATTTGGATACAATTTGCATAAACAATATAATTACAATTATCAGCTTTTCCCAAAAGATTAGGAGGAAAAATTACAAATTAATCTCATTTACATGAAGATAAGGTTAATTACCTAGGCACATATTCTGTTGATTTTCATGCTTTGTTGTAATAAGTTGTGTCATTCTTATTAAGGGACAATGAAAATTTTATAACACTGCAGCAAACTCAACATTGTAATGGGATTTTCCGGTGTCCAAACCCAGAGAACTGAAAATGAACCATATACAAGCATAATTTTAAAAATAAGGTTGCACAGCGAACCACCTGGATAGCTGGAAATAAAACTCAGGACTCCTGACTCAGAATATCCTGCTTTAATTACTATATACCACCTTCTCCTTTTCTACCTGTGGGTTCAAAAATTAAATACTTGAGAAAGTGGGCTACTGAGTCCACATTTTAACACTATGTTCTTGGTTTTCTCCTTTGCATTCTGAGATATCTCTATATCCATGTTTACTCTTCCAAGAGGGAGATACAATGCAATTTAGAAAGTTCTGTGAGTGAAAAGCTCCTGCTTGAGTTGAATAGTCTAGCTGTGTTCAATAGATTCAAACCTACAGATGATTGGCAGGTGCATCACTGTAGTCAGTGAGCTAATTGGCTTTCTAGAGCATGAAAACAAAAATAATATCCCAAGCACTGCTTAAGCTAATACGAGCAATAACTAGAAAAAGATTTAGTTTTAAATTATACAAATAGGAAAAGTCTACACACACAATTTACAACTACTTAAAATTAAAACAGAAGAATTCTTTTCAGAGTGTGTTGGGTATCAATAAATATAGAGAAGGACCATATTTTCCTTTATGTACCTACTACAGACAAGTGTGTGTGTGTGTGGGGGGGGATTTCTAATATTCTACTGTGCTTTAATAATTTGAACATTCATGAATTTATATAATTCATCTTTTTTTGTAATCCATGGTAGATTTTTTTCAAATGGCATACAACAAATCTCATTGCTTTGTGTGTACTTTTAGGATCTCTTGTCCTCCTCCTGCCATAGTAAATCTCTCAACCATTAGGTACAGAAACTCCATTGACTTCCTTCCATTCTCTTGTGAAGATGCCATGGTTACAAGGTAGCTGTAGCTCTGTTGTCTTCATGAGCTCTCTGAGGGTATGTCTAGACAGCACGGTAAAGTCGAATTAAGCTACGCAACTTCAGCTATGCCAATTGTGTAGCTGAAGCCAAAATAGCTTAATTCGGCTTTTGGTGCTGTCTAGGGCTTTTGGAAGGCAGTACTACTGACTTCCTAAAGAAACTTCAAAACATCGATAACCTCTCCAATAACACCATCCTTGCCACCATGGATGTAGAAGCTCTATACACCAACATCCCACATGAAGATGGATTACAAGCAATTAGAAACACTATCCCAGAGGACACCACTGCCAATCTGATAGCAGACCTATGTAACTTTGTTCTCACCCACAATTATTTCTAATTTGAGCACAATTTATACCTCCAGATCAGCGGCACAGCCATGGGTACAAGAATGGCCCCACAGTATGCTAATATCTTTATGGCTGACCTAGAACAACGTTTCCTCAACTCCTGTCCCCTTTTACCCCTTCTCTACTTACGCTACATCAATGACATCTTTATGATCTGGACGCATGGCCAAGAAACACTAGAGACATTCCACAGAGATTTTAACAACCTACACCCCACCATCAATCTCAGCCTGCACCATTCTATACAAGAGATCCATTTCCTGGGCACCACAGTACAAATCAGCAATGGAAAATTAGACACCACTCTCTACAGAAAACCCACTGACTCATACAGTTACCTACATGCTTCCAGCTCCCATCCAGAACACACCCTACGATCCATCATCTATAGACAAGCCCTTCGATACAACCGCATCTGCTCTAATCTCACTGACAGAGACCAGAAACTTCAGGACCTCTACCAAGCATTTATAAACCTCAACTACCCACCTGGAGAAATAAAAAAGCAAATGGAAAGAGCCAGACGAATACCTAGAAACCAACTACTTCAAGACAGACCCAAGAAAACCAACAATAGAACACCACTTGTCATCACCTAAAGCCCCCAACTTAAACCTGTCCAACACATTATCAATAAACTACAGCCTATACTGGAACAGGATACTAAACTCCAAGAGGCTCTAGGAGACAGACCCATGGTCTCCTATAGACAACCACCTAATCTCAAGATGATTCTTACCAACAACCACAGGACATACCACACTAATACCAACCCTGGTACCTTCCTTTGCAACAAACCCCTTTGCCAGCTTTGTCCACATACTCACTCTTCTGATACCATTATTGGACCTAACCAAGTGAGTTATAAGATGAAGAACACATATTCCTGCGCATCCAGAAATATAATTTATGCGATCATATGCCGAAAGTGTCTGTCTGATATGTATATTGGACAAGCATCTCAGACACTTCACCAAAGGATCAATGCCCACAAAACAGATATTAGACAGGATCACAAAGAAAAAACAGTTTCTTGCCATTTCAACCACAAAGGACATTGTCTCAACGACTTGATTACCTGCATCCTGCTTCAAAGGCCTTTTAAGATTTCACTTGAAAGAGAATCCTCTGAACTGTCATTCATGCTTAAATTTGACACTTTACACCCAAATTTGAATAAAGATGCTAATTATCTTGCCCATTACAAAGATAGCTTCCCCAATTATCACCTCTAATATCATTAGCTCACAGACATTTACCTCCCCCCCATCCCCCTTCTGTTCTGAAATTTGATTTGTCCTTTTCATATGTGTTCATTTTTTTAATTGTATCATTTGGTATATATGGTTGTGACAACTTTCTTCCATTATTTGATCTGAAGAAGTGGGTCTGGCCCACAAAAGCTCATCACCTATTAAACCATCGTGTTAGTCTTTAAAGTGCTACATAGTCCTGTTTTATGTTATTTTGGAATGATATCAGTTATTCTGAAATAATGCTGCTATGTAGACAAAGCCTGAGCACACTCTTTTACATGTCAAAACTTGTGTTTTTATTTTCCATAGAATAGAATTCTCTGGTTCACACACTCTTCAAGTAGGCCCTGAACTACAATACCTTGTTTATCAGCCCTTTGTCTCACTGGGTTCAGCTCCTGCATTTCTTCCCTCTGAGAGTCTGTGACCAGAAGTGAATACAGTAGTCAGACATCCTTCTTGAATCTACAGTATTTAATTTCACCAATAGAAACAAAGCATATAGAGAAGAAAAAAATAATTTTGAAATAATAACCAGCCTACATTTAGATCTTTTTATTGGCTCACCAACCCCTGATGATAGCCTAGACAGGGTTCTTCAAACACCCACGCAGATGCCTGCATCCGTCTGAACAGTTCTTCAACTGTCTCCCCTCTTCTGAGTGTTCTGTTTGCCTTCTGGTGACTATGTTTGTCTTCTGAATATCAGGAAGTTCATAGTAGCCTTGTGCCTTTATCCTCATCATTTAAAGAAATGGCATTGTTTGCTTCCTTGATGTAGCCAGCCATCTTTGAGAAGCTGTGGATGGTGTTGTCCATGGCTTCTGGCATGCATTGCCCTACCAGAAATACTTGGAAGGATTAGATTTGTGCTTTTGAATGCAAGGACTTCAATTGTCCTTTGGCCCCAAAAGGAGAATGCTTAGAGATATATGTATAGGAAGAAGTCTTCTTAATTCTAAGCATCCAGTTATTAACTAGGGATATTATAGTCTAATATTAAGTAGAAGTGTTTTGTGATCCTTGGATGGGAGGCATTATAGATTATTTAATATTAATATAACTTTAGTGACTAAATCACAGGCGGGGGATGTCTGGTGTAGCAGCGGTTCCCTACCCTTACACTAAATTAACTGTATTTTTAAACTTGTATTTTTAAATATAATTTGAATTTTAAACTATTCAGCTTGATGTATTTTTTAAAAAATCACATACAATGTGAGAAAAAGCATTGCAGACTTCAAAGGCGATTATATTGTATGAAATGTGCAGATTGTGGTTCTGGGGATAAGAAAATAAAGCACAGATAAGCTTGACAAATAGACAATCAAAGTTCTTTTAAAACAAAGAAAAATAAAACACAGTGCATATGAAAAAAAGGAAATACTATCTTGATTAATTTTATATGTATCATTAGGCCTTTAAAAAAATCAAATGCCACTTATAGTAGCTGCACACATTAATTGGGTATTTCTAAATGCAATGTGCAATTCAGATGTTTAAATGGACACTTCCATGCATATTAGGAGCAAACAAGTTTTATAACTACGGGTGAGTCTAAACTACATGGCTCCGTCGATGGAGCCATGTAGATTAGGCTGATCAGCAGAGGGAAATGAAGCCGCGATTTAAATAATCGCGGCTTCATTTAAATTTAAATGGCTGCCGCGCTGAACCGACAAACAGCTGATTAGCTGTTTGTCGGCTCAGCGCGCTAGTCTGGATGCTCCCGTGCCGACCTGAAAGCCCTTTATCGACCTCCCCGTTATGCCTCGTAGGATGAGGTTTACCGGGGAGGTCGATAAAGGGCTTTCATGTCGACAGGGGAGCGTCCAGACTGCTCCGATCTGCCGACAAACAGCTGATCGGCAGAGCGGGGCAGCCATTTACATTTAAATGAAGCCACGATTATTTAAATCTCGGCTTCATTTCCCTTTGCCGAACAAACAAATCTACATGGCTCTGTCGACAGAGCCATGTAGTCTAGACATACCCTATGTTACTGACAAGTGTCTGTTTTCAATGAACTATACCTTTAAGTTTCTAGGAACCTGGGGTATGCTAAAGCAGCTTTAATTTTGGGAGACAAAACAAATGCGGCATGTTGGAGTAGCCACGTTGTGCTGTTTCATGAAGAGTTTACTTTTATCCTTTCTTGTGATATTTCCCTAGGACTAATGATTTATTATAGATTGAAAAGTATATGAGTATGGAAAACATAACATAAATATTCCCAAATTCTTTATGTGACTGAAAATCAAGTACTTCATATTTCTTAAACCTTTTTTTTGGTGGTAAAATGTGCATTTGCAAGCAGGTCATTGATAACCTCAGAGTTTCTGTCTGGCTTGAATGCTGTTGTGTGAATGCTAAATGGAATTCAATTTTAAGATATGCAATTTGCTAAAGGGGTTTAGAGAAAATTATGAAATTATACTAGAGCTCTGTGTTGTACTGCATACTTTTTAAAAATCCTCCTTCTCCATTAGTGAAATCAACTTTGAATGGTGAGTATAGTAAATTATTTGAATGAGCTAGCTTATATTAAAATTCTGCTAATTAAACTAATTTTTAAATTCACCTACTTACTTTTATCAAGGTCATTTAAGCAAACAGCACAGTAAAAATATTAATAGGGTATCTCCATTTTATTAAATCAACTTTGAGGGATTAGCAAGAGGAAGTGTTGAAGAGCAATCTGGTTATATTTTTTAAATCCTCCTAGTCTATTTAACTGAATCCTTGGTGTATTCTGTTGTATATAAAAAAAAGTCAGTCTATATAAACCCACAATACAGCCAAGGATAGAAGAGTTACATAGCTCTATAAGCAAAGAGATTTGACATAAAGTTTGTTAAGCCAACAGTTATTAATTCACAGGTGGTTTGTTTGTTTGTTTGTTTGGTTGGTTGGTTGGTTGGTTGGTTGGTTGTGATTTATTCATATACATTATGTAATATGTTGCAGGCAAAATTTATATTACATACATCACAGTCCTTTTTTGTACTATCCTTTTTATTAGTGATTGCAATTTTAATATGGGTACGTCTAAAGATTTGTATCATATCTGTTATCTGTAAACAAAACAAATGATTTATGGTTCAGATAAGTGAATTACTGTCTTAACAGCTGACAAATATTTGTTGTCAAATATTTGTACTTAGTTTTGATTTTCATAGCCAGGATCACTTCCATGCTAGCTTTCATCATACCAGGACAATATTATTTTGTTAAAGTTCCATAAGTTATGTTCTGCCAGCCCATATTAAATGTTATTCTTTTTTTTCTAGATTCTGAAAAGACAGAGGTTGAACGCTCTGATTCAGGATTATTGTTATGATCAGAATATTTTTTATGAGTTTAATATTTAGGTTATTTCAGAGGTGATCGACCCAATGAGCTATGTTGGCAATCTGAACCATGGCCAATGGGTGCTGTGGGCAGCTCTACATACAAATACAAGATAAACAACTTGTTTGGGGGGAGAGGGGGCTTGTCAGTAGCTTACCTGTTGAGCCATGTGCAGCCCACAGGTTGCCCCTCCCGAGCTACAGTAGTCAATTAACTGATCAAGCTGAACTCCGATTAAATCTGTTCTACAATGAACTGGAAAGGGAACTTACTCCCTTGTCTGATATTGCTAGAACCTTCATTATTGAGTAGGTAGAGTATGTGTAAGCTTAAATGTGGCTAGTTATGTAGACTGTAAGCACAAAGAAGTTACACTTGCAAGGAGGCATTTAAGATGGATTTTAAAAAAATTATTCATTGCTTATTTAAAATGAACTCTGTCAAGAATGCCCCAAAGTAATGTGATAAAAACACATGCAAAATTGATAATTTTTAAAGGCTGTGAAAAAACAGGAGATTTTCCAAAAATAAGTCATCCTTTCTGTCACAAAGAGATGAGGAAAGACATGAGCTTTGCATCACGTATAAAGGTCAACAGAATTAGGCTCTGTAGTATCAGCATAGGGAGCAAATTTCAGATCCCTTTTCTAAGAATGCCAGATCCAATCTCATATGTTTAGTCATAGAGACTTACCTTGTGTATCTCAGATGATCTCAATTGCTACATGATATATGAGGTTGGAAGTGTGAGGACAGAAGGAATATGGGACTTTATAGATCAAATGAATACTTTGAATTCTGTTTTTGCTGGTGGTGTTCTGGGTTGGATTGTTGTCCTCCCCCCACAATCTAGTAATATCTATAAAATAGGGATCACTTTTTGCAACACCTGTGGCTTCTGAGAAGCTCTAAGAAAAGAATATTCATAGCGTTATGGCCAGATGGGATTATTATGATCACCTAGTCTTACCACCTGTATAAGAGAAGCCAAAGAATCTCACACAATCTTTGTATCAAGGCCATAACTTCTGTTTGATCTATAGCACATGTTTTAGAAAATATTCATTCCTGATTTAAATTAAGAGTAATGAGAAATCTGCCACATTCTTAGCTAAGTTGTTCCATAATTAATTTCCTTTCCTGTTAAAAATATATCATATTTTTAGTCTGAATGTGTTTAGCTTCTGTATCTAACCACTGGATTTGTTTAGCCTTGGTCTGTTAGATTAAAAAGCCATCTACCAGAAATCTCATGTGAGTACTTGCAGACTGTAATCAAATCACCTTTTAACCTACTCTTGTATGAACTAAATAGATTGAATTTTTTAAATCTTTCACTATAAAGCATCTTTTCCAGATGAATTTTTCTATAACACTTTACTGAACCTATTACAACATGTTTTCTTGAAGCTTGGGCACCAGAAATGAATACAGAATTCCAGTAATGGCCTCACTAATAATGTCATTTACAAAGGAATACCACTTACTGCTGCTTGATATTATCCGTCTATACATCCAAAGTTTCTTATATTACTGCATCATACTTGGAGCTCATGTTCAAGTTTCTTATATTCCTCAAATTACTGCATCATACTTGGAGCTCATGTTCAGTTATCATGATCCCAAAGCAGTCTTCAGTATCGCTGCATTACAAGACAGATCTGTGATCTGTGTTCTATCTTGTGATCTGTGTTCTATCTTCCTGATTACATAATCTTGCATATAGGTATATTAAAAAAACACATCCAAATGAACCCTCTTTACCAAGTTATCCAAATTAGTCTGTATAACTAAATTTTCAAATCATTATTTACCTTTCCCCCACTTTTTGTGTAATTTGCAGATTTTACTAGCAACTATTTTATATTTTCTTCCAGATTATTGATAAATATATTGAAAAATAAAGGGGGCTAGAACAGATCTCTGCAGGACTCCACTAGAAACATCGTGATTGGCTGATGATTTCCCATTTACAGTTACATTTGTGATCTATCAGTTAATCAGTCTTTATTCCATTTCACACGGGCTGCATTGATATTTGAATAGTGTTAATTTTGATAACAGAATTTCATATGGGATCAAGATAAGTGTCTTACAAGAAGTCCAAGTATATTATGTCACAATTACTTTTATCAACCAAGCCTGTAATCTCAACAAAATATTATAGCAGGTTTTGCAGTAAGGATTATTTTCCATACAAATTATATTGATTGACATTAATTATATCTATGGGTATGTCTATACTACCCTCCTAGTTCGAACTAGGAGGATAATGTAGGCATACTGCACTTGCAAATGAAGCCCGGGATTTGAATTTCCCGGGCTTCATTTGCATAAGCGGGGCACCGCCATTTTTAAAACCCCGCTCGTTCGAACCCCGTGCAGCGCGGCTACACGGGGCATGAACTAGGTAGTTCGAACTAGGCTTCCTAGTTCGAACTACCGTTACTCCTCGTGGAATGAGGAGTAACGGTAGTTCGAACTAGGAAGCCTAGTTCGAACTACCTAGTTCGTGCCCCGTGTAGCCGCGCTGCACGGGGTTCGAATGAGCGGGGTTTTAAAAATGGCGGCGCCCCGTTTATGCAAATGAAGCCCGGGAAATTCAAATCCCGGGCTTCATTTGCAAGTGCGGTATGCCTACATTACCCCGCTAGTTCGAACTAGCGGGGTAGTGTAGACATACCCTGAGTCTTTTAATTATTTACTGATTGTATCCCATATCAGCCCTTTAATGCTTTGGTCAAGCACTGATGTAAAGCTAACTGGCCAATAGTTACTATGGTCATTCAATTTACCTTTTAAAAAATATATATGGATACATCGACTTTTTTCCAGTGCTTGGGTTCACCTTCACTTTTCAAGATTTATAAAAATAAACATTAATGTTCAAGTAGGTCCTCTGCCAATTCTGTTAACACCCTTGGCTGGAATTTATCTTGTTTTGTATAGCTACAGGTGCTCTAATAATTGTTGTTTAACATTCTCCCTTGTTAGTGATGTAATAAAAAGCACTTTCAGTATCATTTGTAAGATATGAATATATCCTGTTTTCTTTCCTCAATACAGAAATATTGAGTACTTCTGCTTTTTCTGTATCATTATTGTCAATTTCACCACTGTGATCTAGTATAGGACATATACCTTTTCTAGGATTTTATTTGTTCCTGGTATATTTAAAGAATTTCTTCTCTTGTCGTTAGTACTACTGGCCATGGATTTTTCAGTTACATTATTAGCCTGCTCTTGTCAATAGTCTGTATTTCCTTACTGCTCAGCATTTAATAATCTGTAGAAAAGTCACAAGGATGACCATGGCAATGTTCCGATTTGCACATAAGGGCATCAAGTGCAAGCTTCATACAGTTGAATAAAGAAAATTCTGGCCCCTGATGATACTTGAAATCCCAGAAGCAATAAGAGGTCTAAGCTCTGCAAATTGCTTGCCTCCTATGGGGAAAGGATTGGCACATCAATGAACATAGAGGTGAGCTTCATGCCATTATCATAATCTATTGGCAATGTTTCATACTGTGCAAATGATGAAAAAGTCGGCTTCTGCCCCCCAGCAGCTCACATTCTACAGAATGAACCCATCAGAAAAGGGCACACCTCACCTCTTGTTTTCCCAGTAACAGAGAGTGTATTATACCCTCATTTATAAAGATTCCTTTTATGAATCAATCTGCCTAAGATCCTTCCTCTATGCTTTTAGAAACACCTCCTACTTCACCCAACTCACTTTCATCTATGTGCCAGTTGCTGCAACTGGGAACCACCAGTAAAAAGTCAGTAATTACTGAGAATTTTCATGCAGCTGTTTCTGCTCTAAAAGCAGGTTTTGTCACCACTGTGTGGTAAACCATTGCTGAATGTAGCCTTACTACTTTGATCTTCAGATCAGTCCAGATACTAAAGTTAACATCTTGCCAAAGAATGAAGAAAAATATCAAGGTTTTTATGACATCATATGCCATTTATCCTACTTCCATTGTTTTTTTTCTCCAGTAGATGTGGAACCTATACTAACAGGAAGTCTCTTAGCCCTTTTTAACACTTGTGCTATTTTGGTTGCCCACATGCTCCTTCCTATGTCCCTGGAATGGATAACTGCAGAAAAATGTCTATATTCCTGCCCAGATCCAGCAAGTGTCTGTGTTGCCAGGCTCCAATGTAATCTATGACTTTTTTCAAAGATAAAGATCATCCCCTGGGCACAGAAGGATTCCATTGGAGATGGACCTCACCACTAATGTAAAGGAACTACCCTTTCAAAGACCAAGATAGACTATCAGGACCACTAAAGCATGGAAGATGCTGTCCAGACCTGTCCCCATATGACCCTTCCATCATAAAACCCAGAGTCAATACAGAATTGCTCTGAAACCCTACCTCCACCCAGTACCTCTGTAGTCCACCATTAATCCTGCTGGTGCTAATTCTGCTGGAAACCATTAACTCCCCTCCATTTCTTCCAGATGGCAGTGGAGAGAAATCCAAGAAACTATGAATAGCAGATCTACACCATATCAGCTCCTCTATTGAGCAAATAAGTAGAGTAGCAGTGGCCTTTCCTGTGCCCATAAGAGGAAGATGATGATTAGATTTGCTCTGAAGTGCCACACAGAGGAATCTAGTCTCAATAGGAGTTAGTAGGTATATGAGACCCAGGTGAAGGAGATGAAAAGCCATGGCATAGTGGTGCTGATCATGAGGGATGTATGTACATTTTATAGCATATAGATGGTATTATGAAGTTATTGCTATGAACATTTCCATGTTGTGGACTCCACTACTGTGGACAGGATCTGTGATAGCTGTACACCAGGTAGAGGACAATGCTGAGTATTTAACTTTAATGACTGTATGTGTTTTGTCCATATAATTGTTATGCTAAGGAGAATGTCTGAAGTGGAAAACTAGTTCAGCCAAGTTGATTTGGGTTTTAGAGCAATGGAAAATCACTAAAGGAAGAATAAAAATATCAAGGTGTTGATGCTAACCTTTCAAAGCCACAGAGGCTGCATTGTTCAAAGGGAAAACCCAGAGAGAGAGAGAGAGAGAGAGGAAATTTAGGGAGGAGAGAGGAAAGGGATAGAAACCCCAGATGGAAAGGAGACGAAGTTGAGAGATCACTCCATATTTCAACCCACAAACAGTTCTCTAGCATTGGAGGGCCCCCGATCAACCCTAATCCCAGCTCAAAGGATGCTCAGGGGCGGTAAGGCAAAGAAACATGAATAGGGTTTCTTATTTTTACTGGCACAGGGACAGCCCTAGCAATAGTACTGTGGGCTTGGATAGTGAAACGTCTTGCTTCTGGCTGAAGTAGGCCCAAATGCACTCTGAAAGCAGGACCATGGAACCAGCACAGCTGCACTGAGCTGAAAGAGTGGCCCAGATACAGAAGAGGAGCCCTGAAGATGATTGGAATAGTCACATATTTCCATATCAAAGACCGGATTCACCACTCTGAGCCCAACACACTCACACATCAGTGATCCCCATGATGGGCAAGAGGTAACCTATTGTAATACTGAAGCTGCAGGATGTTTGAACTCTTAATCTGGTTAGATACACGGTGGGGAAACAGTATGCTCTGGTATCGCTGAAGTGGTATTTTGACTTTAGGAGAAGTCCCCAGCTTGCTCGGTTTTACCATCTGACCTTTTATTGAGATAATAGCATTAGTATTATATGTGGATGCAGCATTAATTTCTGGGTCTAAGCTAGCAGAATATGGACGGCCTATCTAGTGAACGAAGCAGAAACTTGCTACTTGGAGCAATGGCGAGTGTAGATTTAAGAGTCAAATACCAGTCTGAGGATGAACCTGGATTCAGGTCAAGAAGCCAAGCGAAAGGTTGGAGTCAGGACAAGGACCACTCGACTGAAGCAGATAGGAGTCAAGGCTGGAACAAGGGCTGGGACAGGAAGCAGAAGCAAGCACATGGTATGCTTTGAACAGCAATTGTGCTGCTATGACTAGTGTAAGCAGCAGGCTGCTAGCTTCCCTGCCTTATCAGCTTGACTACCATTTGGAGATCAGGAGATCACTCCCTGGGTCAAGATGAGCTTGGTTGGTTGCTAGGTTGCCTAGTGATCAGTCTTGATCGCTGCAGTACTCCTAGTACTGAACTTAATTTCTGCTTTCCCAAAGGCTATGGAAGGGAATCAAAGAGGTTTTGATCTAGTAGGAGGCAAATATGACTATTCACCCCCATGCATATAGCTTGGAATTTGGGAAATGCCCAAGAAACTGGGGTACCCCCACAACACAAGCATCTAACATGACCATACAATCCTCAACTTTCTTAGGATACTGCCGTTTTGGGGGAACTAAAGAATGACATTAGGGACCAACAGGGCTTAAGTGCTGGTAACATCTCCACTATTATGTCCCCTCCCTCTTCTATATATTACCACAGATAAAAGTAGGAGAAAATACTTCACAGATCCACAGTTAACTGGTGGAAATTCCCTCCCTCTATCTGTGTTATCCCCTCAGCAAACAGGACTCCATTTCTGTAGGGCTCTTTCACCCTGCCTAGGAATGGAGACTATTATATTCTCTGAATACCACTGTCACTGACACCAGAAGAGGAAAAAACCAGGCTTTGTGTGGAAAAATTATCTGCTGCCAAACTGAACTGGCAGGCCTCCCACCCCTGTCTGAGTGTCCCAAGCACTCTACCAAAATAGCCTCCTGAATTAGACCATCCCCCAGTTCTCTCATAATTTCTATTGAGAAGAATCTGATTGCTAGCCCGGCCTTCTGCCTACTCCCACTGAACATTAAAATCAAGCTGATGATAATAGCTGGAATGGGTGGAAAGAAGATTCAACAAAGAAAAAAAAACAAATCTTAAAAACTTCAATCCAGCCTCAAGCCCTCATTCTCCTTTCTTAAATTGAGAAACATCAAAACATTTCCAATAGCAGGGAGAAAATTCTTAAAGGGTGAGGGCTATTAATTCTTGGGCTAATCTCTCAGGCTATGTGTACACTACAGCACTATTTTGGGATACCGGAGGTATCCTGAAATAGCTATCCAGTGTCTTAACAACAAGCCCATTATTTTGAAATAAAACAAGCTTTCTATTCTAACGTCCCTTTAAACCTCATTCCATGAGGATTAAGGAACATTTCGGAATAGCTGATTATTTTGAAATTGACTCAAAATAAGCTGCGCAATTGGAGTAGCTCAAATTGCATAGCTTATTTTGAGCTACTGGTGCAGTGTAGATTTGCCCAAGGCATATGCCAGAAGCCTCGTTACTTGAGATATTTAAAATAGATTGAAGCAATCTTATTGGTGGGGATGGACTAGCTATCATAACAGAAATTTCCCCATGGGAAACATGGGAGTAATCAATGTATTATAATGTATTATAATTCTAAAATCTTTGGTGCTGAGATTCAACATAAAAATAATAAAATTCATTTTCGCTAGGCTATTTCAAAGTGAAAGACAAATCATAATTTTCACTATATAGAAAAACGGCTGAATGCCTATTTATATAAAGTAGTGAATTCAAGCTGATACCTAAGCCGAGTAGAGAGACTATATCTATTTTATATTTATCAAGAAAAGAGCACAATGATTCATTCAGTAAGGGTATGTCTAGATTACAGGTTTTTTTTTTTAAAAAGTGACCTTTTTTGGAAAAAAAACCTTCCCTTGCATCTAGACTACCGCCGCCTTCTTTTGAAATTAAATCAAAAGCATGATTTTTGACCACGGTAAGCCTCATTTTATGAGGAAGAACACCTTTTTTTGAAAGTGCTCATTCTTGAATGCAAATAGGGCTTTTTCGAAAGAGAGCATCCTGGGTACTCTCTTTTGAAATAGCGGCTCGCTTTTTCGAAAGAAGTCATTGCAGTCTAGATGCCCTCTTTTAAAAGAGGCTTGTAATCTAGACGTACCCTAACTGTAATACTAGTATAAGCTTTAGTAACATTTTCCTGCCTTCGATAATATGGTTTCCCTGAAAAAAACATGAAGAAATATAATAATAATAAAAAACAGGGCTGATGTCACTCCATTACGGTTTACTACAAGGAATGGGACAGCCAATCCTCAAAGCTGGTAGTTATTCCAATACTTATATTTACCAAGCCAGTACAAACCAGCTTCTGTATTACCTAACCGGTCAATCCGAAGGCCAAACAATGCAGTTACCTTCAAGTACCCAATCTCAGACTTCCACCCACACATTGCAGTCACAGGATGAAGCACATTAGCTTCCAGATCAATAAATATTACAGTCAATTTTTATTAACTAAATTAAAATGTATTAAAATAGAGAGTGTATTGATTAAAAGATCAATATGCACACAGACATGAGTTTGATTCTTGAGGTTCAGATACATCATTGAGATGGTGTTCTGTAGTTGCAGATGGCTCTTTTCAGATTAGTCCAGAGTTAATAAGTCAATGTTAATTATAAGAGAACCAGGGTTTCCTGGGATCTCATCCTTTTTGGCTGGCAGCTTTCTTCACAAGCATCCAGGTAGTTATGAGATAAAAAAGGATATCATGCAATGCCCTTTATAAATTTGTTGCAGTCTCTAGCACTGGAAGAACAAAAAATAAGCTCTTTGGGTATGTCTACTACAGCGCTAATTCGAACTAACTTAGTTCAAATTAGTTAATTCGAAGTAAGCTAATCCGAACTAACGGATCCAGACTAGCGTTTTGCTAATTCGAACTAGCATGTCCACATTAAGTGGACCCTAAACCAGGGTTAAGGATGGCCGGAAGCAGTGCCAGCAGGGCATCAGATGAGGACTTAGAGGGTGGAGCTGCTGCCTCAGGCTAGCCAAGGGCTGTGCTTAAAGGGACCCGACCCCCACCCCGGACAAACAGTTCTCAGGGGTGCCCTGCTTGCAAAGCAGTCCTGGCTTAGAGTGCCCTGAGTGCCCACACTGGGCACATCACAGCACTCAGCCACCAGCCCGGCTGCACTTGCCACAGGTTGCCATCTGGGGAGAGGGGGCCATTGGGGGACTGCAGGAGAGGTTCCACCCCCAGAAGCCCACAGAGCCAGCCCAGTCCTCCCCATCGGGGGCTCGTGCCCCATTCCTCCCTCACCTCCTTCCACTTACCCTTCCCTAGCCCCCCTTCCTGATGTACAAAATAAAGAAAACGTGTGGTCAAAAATAGAATCTCTCTTTATTGAACAAAACTCGGGAAGACTGGGAAAAGGAGGTGGGAGAGGGGAAGAGAGAGGTTGGGAGAGGGGAGGGCAACTACAATGATCAGAGGTTTGGAACAGGTCCCATATGAAGAGAGGCTAAAGAGACTGGGACTTTTCAGTTTAGAAAAGAGGAGACTGAGGGGGGATAGGATAGAGGTCTATAAAAGCATGAGTGGGGTGGAGAGGGTGCATCAAGAAAAGTTCTTCATTAGTTCCCATAATAGAAGGACTAGAGGACACCAAAGGAAAGGAATGGGTAGCAGGCTTCAAACTAGTAACAGAATGTTGTTCTTCACCAAGCAAAGAGTCAACCTTTGGAACTCCTTGCTGCAGGAGGCTGTGAAGGCTAGAACTAGAACAGAGTTTAAAGAGAAGTGAGATAAAGTGATGGAGGTTGGGTCCCTGGAGTGGTATTAGCCAGGGGGTAGGAGTGGTGTCCCTGCCCAAAGTTTGTGGAAGGCTGGAGAGGGATGGCACGAGACAAATGGCTTGGTCACTGTCTTCGGTCCATCCCCTCCAGAGTTCCTAGGGTTAGCCACTGTCGGCAGACAGGCTACTGGGCTAGATGGACCTTTGGTCTAACCCAGTACGGCCATTGTAAGCTCAGGGCTCAGGGTTGGGGGTCTCAGTGGACCACCTTGAGTTTCATGCACACCTGTTTCTGGGTGGCCAGGCTGGCAGCTCTACTGCCCTAGACAGCCACTTTCTTGTGCCTAGTGCGGAGGTCGTGGACGAGGTCCACGATGTCCGCACTAGACCAGGCAGGTGCCCACCTCTTGCGGTCCCGGGCAAGCTCCCGGGAGCCGCCAGCCTGGTCCCGGGAAGAGGGGGAGGGCTGGGGGGCATCGGGTGGCTGGCTCGATCCGTGCCAGGTGCAGGGTCTGCTGGCTGGGTGCTGGCAGGCTTGCACCTGGCACAGGCACCGTAGCCAGCCCGTGCCCCTTTAAGGGGTCCGGGGCCAGGAGGGGGGCAATAGAGTTTCCCTGGTGTTGGCCAGAGTGGCCACCAGGGAAAGCTGGGGAGGGCTAGCCTCCCACTAGTTCGAATTAAGAGGCTACACACCCCTTAATTTGAATTAGTAAGTTCGAACTAGGCTTAGTCCTCGTACAATGAGGTTTACCTAGTTCGAACTAAGCGCTCTGCTAGTTCGAATTAAGTTCGAACTAGTGGAGCGCTAGTGAAGCGCCTATCAAAGTTAATTCGAACTAACGTCCGTTAGTTCGAATTAACTTTGTAGTGTAGACATACCCTTTTAGTGTAACTGTCTGTCTCCCAAGCATCTTGGCAACTAGCACAAGGTAATTTATCTATTATACACAGTTCACATACAGTTTTTCACAACCTTCAAAGAGACATATAAACAATAATGCTACTTCAGTTAAGTTTCATCATAAATGTTAATATCCCCTTCTGATTTTGAATCTATGTTTTAGAAACAGCTAAGGATTGTTTCCTTATATCACAAGACCTGAGAAAACATTTACCACTCTACTGCTCTAAGAATGCATGTTTGCATTTCAAAGTTCTATTCTAGCCTAATGTAACAGCCTGATTCTTATTTATGCATCTTCCCAATAAGTCTTCAAGGGTTGACCTTGGGTCAGCCAGCCTATGGTCTGGTTAATCCTTTTTGGCCATGTGCCACATTTTAATCAGCTGTCCAATATTTTCATCAGTCATTAAGGTAGTCCTCTTAAGCTGACATAGAGGGTGGCCTGCAGAGGGGCCAACAGATCTTCAAAAATAGCATAATAGAAAGGTAGGGCTGGAATGGATTTTGAGAAGCCATCTTATCCAGTCCCTGGTGTTTGCCCAATTACTGTTAGGTCAAAATCATCATCTTTTCATTCAGAAGGCAGATGCACATTTAAAATGTGCACTGGTATAGCACGTCAATGAAGAGTCAAAGAGAGAGCTTCTCCCATAAGTGTGGTTAATCCATCTCCATGAAAACAGGAGAAGCCTGCCCATCACCTTAGTGAGGTCTATCTTGGGGCTTATGTTTGTATAACTGTAATCAGTCAGTAGTGCAGATTTTTCATACCTCTGAGCCACCTTTAATATCAGTGTCAGTTTACAGTTTAGACCTGGCATAAGCATCAGCATCCTTCACTGATCTGAATTGTTCTGTTTCCAGGAAAAGTGTATTGGCATGCAAACTTACTGTCCACTAACATTTTGGCCAGCACTAGACCCTATCCAGACTACTCCAACTGTGATTAGGGTTCCTCTGTTCCAAGTACATCTGTGGGGTGGTTGTTGGTGGTCATGGTAAATGTACACAGCCATGCAGAACACATTACTAGGCCATGTCCTGTTAACCTCTTTTATGTTTCCTGTTGCAAAAATCAGATATAACAACAGCTTTTTCCATAAATCTGGGGCAATGACAGAAGAGTGGTAAACTATTTTTGTTACACAATCCCTTTTTTTGGCCATACATTTATTGATAGGTTCCTCTATGTTGCAAAAGCCAAAATGTGGTTGGTGGGGGGAGCTGAGGGAGGGAGGAGGAGGCTATGTTTAGACGGCAGACTTCTTTTGGAAGAAGCTTTTCTGGAAGAGAGCTTCTGGAAAAAGTTCGTTAGAAAGATAGTGTCCACACTGCCAAAAAGCATTGAAAAAACGATCTGCTTTTTCGAAAGATTGGACGCTATCTTGCATTTAAGTTGTGATTACTATGGATGGAGTGGCCACCAGGACACCTGTGCTCTTTCCTGGAGGCCTCTTCTTTCGAAAAAAACCCCTCTTCCCCATCCACAGATGTCTTTTTCCAAAAGAGCTGTTTCAGAAAAAGGCTTCTTCCTCGTAGAAAGAGGTTTACCACTGTTGGAAAAACCCCTGAGTTCTTTCAACTTTCTGACAAAAGAACGCAATTGCAGTGTGGATGTAAGTGTAGTTTTTCCAGAAAAACTGCCATTTTTCTGGTAAAACTCTTCAGTGTAGACCTACCATGAGTGTGTGTGTGTGTGTGTGTGTGTGTGTACTGTTTATACAGTGCATTGAGGAAAATGTTGTGGGAAGCCTGAAATATTGCTCTTAAAGGGAAAAGCTTATCATTGCCTTCAAATCAAAGAATGATGTCACTGCTCTTGATGGCAGGGAATTGACCCAATATTTTCTGATAAGCTTAAAGTGTTGAACAAGTAGGATAAAGGTAAGATAAATAAGTCTATTCTTCCATAAATTCATGATAAGCTGTCGTTCCCTTCCAAGAACAATTTATTGGTGATAAATTTCAACTAGCTGCTTCAGCATAAAACTCTGGAGGACAAACATAACTTCAATAAAGTCATTTTGTGCCTATTTTCACTATTAGTTCAATATCTTAATATTTACCAATACATTTAAAAACAAATCTGTCTTTACATGAAAAAAATCTATATCTCTGTGTAGGGAAAAAGATGTATTTTTTCAGACTTCTCTGTACTTACTGCTACTTGTACTGTGTACAGAAAAACACAAAATATTTTTGTTACTTCAGAAGATCAGTTTGTTTAACATGTTTTTTAAAAATTTGCAAGCATGTTCTCAAATTCCTATGTAAATAGATTACAGATTTCTAACTGACAAAAGTGAAAGGAGTATACATTACCTAAGTATACATTTCTATGGGATGTGCAAGTTTACTCTTAACTAGGCTTGCTACCTTCATTTTCCATTCATACCAATTGCATTAAACCTCAATTAATTTAGTATTAACTGCTTTGCATCATTCCACCTAAGGCTTACATTTTTGCCAGGTTAGGATTTCCATGATATTTAAATGATGTTCAGATTTGTATATAGTTTGTAGATACAAAGCAGAAAATCTATGTCCCAAAGTATTCTGAGGAAATATATAAAGGATTTGCATACAGATAAAGTTCTTCAACATGGTGCATAGTGATGAATGAACAGGTCTCACTGAAACCATTCTTACTCTTACCTCTTCTAAGCATAGCAGGGATGAGGGAGAAGAGGACTAGGCAGAGATTTACATAAGAACATAAGAACGGCCGTACTGGGTCAGACCAAAGGTCCATCTAGCCCAGTAGCCTGTCTACAGACAGTGGCCAGCATCAGGTGCCCCAGAGAGGGTGGACCGAAGACAATGATCAAGCAATTTGTCTCCTGACATCCCTCTCCAGCCTCTGACAGACAGAGGCCAAGGACACCATTTTATCCCCTGGCTAATAGCCTTTTATGGACCTAACCTCCATGAAATTATCTAGCTTCTCTTTAAACTCTGTTATAGTCCTAGCCTTCACAGCCTCCATTATTTCTGGACTTCAATAATGGGGTGATCAAGATCAGGCCTTTCTAGTCACCCCATTCCTCATCACCATCAGAAACACAGGCAACCATTGGCAATCTGAATTTCTTCAGAGGATAATTCTGAAAGAATATCCTCCTGTCTGGTTGAAGAGCCAAAATGTGTAGGAAAAGTGAATGAATTAAAGTAATAATACTCATTATTCATCATCATCATCATCATTATTCTATAAAAAGAAGCATTCTTGCCCTCTTCAGCATTTTGTTTTTCTCTTGCCCCTATTCCTTTCTCTACAAAACTATTACAGACTCAATGGCATAGTCTGGGTTCAGCAGCTTGTAGGCATGGCTCATGCAAGTGTCTCCTCTCCTCACATGGGCAATCTACGGATGGAGGCAAGCAGTCTATAAAACTCCCACTGAATTAAATGGGAGCAGAAGGTGGCCAATGCTGAACACTTTTAGGAATCTCACCATATTATACACATAATTCATATAAAATGTCCACTATGCAGTCTCTAGAAAAGAGTTGTGATAACTGCATAGAGCTGGTAAACATAAAAGTTCCAACATAACTAATCCATTCCTTGTAATAGTATGAAACAATACTTTTGGGTATTGTGTGCATGGGTGCAGAGAAAAAAACATTTTAAAAGTGTTTATATTTCCCTGATGGACATGCATACAGAACAGAGATGACAGGAATGCAGATAATTTACATAAAACACTTAAATGCTGGTGGTTCTATTTTATTCTATGAATAGTGATGTATCTGCCCTTGGGCAAGTTATACCTGAAATGGAAATAGTGGGCCAAATTCTGCTTTCACCTTCTAGAGAAGGGCGCCATTTTGGGCACGTAGGGGGGACAGCAGCCATGCACTCTGGGATGTGGTTTGCTTTTCATCCCATTCCTCAGATGCTAAGGGAGTGAGGGGAAAATGATTGCATTCTGTGCATGCCTCTCACACCTGCCTGGTGAGCTTCCTTCACTAGCCAGGTGAGAGAGGAATGCACAAAATGCAAGCACTTTCCCCTCACTGCCTTAGGGTATGTCTACACTACCCTCCTAGTTCGAACTAGGAGGGTAATGTAGGCATACCGCACTTGCAAATGAAGCCCGGGATTTGAATTTCCCGGGCTTCATTTGCATAAGCGGGGAGCCGCCATTTTTAAAACGAGGTGTACCGGTAGTTCCGAATAGGAAGCCTCGTCCGAACTACCTAGTTCAAGCCCCGTGTAGCCATGCTGCATGCACGGGGTTCGAACCAGCGGGGTTTTAAAAATGGCGGCTCCCCGCTTATGCAAATGAAGCCCGGGAAATTCAAATCCCGGGCTTCATTTGCAAGTGCGGTATGCCTACATTACCCTCCTAGTTCGAACTAGGAGGGTAGTGTAGACATACCCTTAGAGTCTGAGGAACGGGAGGAAAAGCTAGTCGCATCCTGGAGTGCACTGTTGCTGCCCCCACTACGCGCCTAAAATGGCTCCTAGACTGGTGGGGGGGGGGGCGCTACCTGCATCCTAGGCCACCACTTCCCACAGCTCCCAGTGGCTGGGAATGTTGAACCACGTCAATTGGGAGTGGAAGATCTCTGTGCCTGTGGACACTCAGTAAACAAACCATCTTGCAGCCCACTAGCAGCTAATCCTGATGAAGCGCATGTAGCCTGTGGGCCGGAAGTTCCCTACCCCCGTCCCAGACCAACTGTGTAAATGCTGAATTGCTCCTCTAAGCTAGACGGAGTGGATTGTGTAGTGCATGACAGAAAGTATTCCTTTGTTTGTTATTTTTTAAATGCCCTAAGGGGAGTTTCCATTTTATATCAAATGTGGATACTGTCTTTTGTTTAATAGGAAACAAAAATTACTCTTGCTCACTTCAAAGGAATTATGATGTTTTTGTAATTTAAAAACCTGGCCTGTACTTTGGGGAATGGGAAGCAGAGGGATTCCGTAGGTCAGATTTTCAATAGGATTCAGCTTTCAGATTTTCTACTTCATTGACCAAACCCTAAGGTGTCTAAATGGGAATTTTTTCCCAAGTAACCACAGGTTGGCAAGTAGTCTTTGCCATATTGAGATACAATCTGGTGATGATGGTGATGTCATAAACATACATAATTTCTCTACAACATGCAATAGATAGGAGCAGATCCTATGTAGATGCACATATACACCTCTCAGATCCCATACTCTCTCTTGCACCCCAGACCCATACCCTGAGCTCCTTTCTGCACCCACTGTCCATTCCAGACCCCAGACACTCTCTGTAGAAAAGTGCAATCTTAGACCACTTACCAAAATCTTGGAGTGGCCCCCCATCAAAAAATATTGCCTACCCCTGACCTAATAGGTACTTCCAGGCAAACAAAGGAGCTTCTGTTTAGTTAGCAGGCCACCTCCAGCTAACTGTTGAGAGTGGAGATAGCACTAATAAAGAGGGGAACTAGGGTGTGACTACACTGCACCATTATTTTTAGATAATTAGTGTTCTTTCAAAATAACAATGTGAGCATCTACACCAACATTTCTTAAAGTGTGTTCTATGGCACACCAGTGTGCCGTGAAGCAGTCAGAGGTGTGCTGTGGAGAGTACAGAAAAAATTCTGCTCCCTCACCCTTGCAGAGCCCATAGACCAGTGTTTCTTAAACTTTTTAAGACTGAGGAACACCAAACAATAATTTTCTTTTTAACGGGGAACACAAAGAATTTTTTTGTTGAGCAAGAAAAACCAAAACCACCAGACCTAGAAGACCTGGGGGTCGAAATGCACCACGACCCCCCCAGGAAGACTGCCCTAATAGCAGTCTGGTACATGGAGCTAAGAACGTAGACCACAAAAAAGTAAGGATAATAATAAACAAATGCTAAATAAGGTCATGTGTCTGGCCAGGAGGGAGGGTAGAGGAAGGTCTTGGGGCAGGGTATCTGGCCAGGAGGGAGGGTGCAGGAGGGAACTTGGGGCAGGGTGTCTGGCCAAGAGGAAGGGTAGAGGAGGGGTCTTGAGGCAGAATATCTGGCCAGGAGTGCGTATTGGGGAAGGGTGTCAGAGCAAGCTGGGAATGCGGGGTCTTGGCAGGGGGAGGGGTGTGAGGGGAGTTTGGGTGAATCCCTTAGAAAAAGAATAGGAAAGCAGTTGCACTGATTGGTGGAACTGGAGAGAAAGATACTTGCAGTCCTGTCCAGAGGTGCAAAAAGATACAGAAAGACTGTCCTTCCTGAACCAAGAAAATATGGATTGTGGCTTCACCACATAGGCCTCTGTATGCATCGGGGAGAGGGAGAATCTAGTAAGAATGGTTCCATCTGCTATCGTGTCCCATGTCCAGCTAGTCCCCACTTTGCATCACTAATTCCCTTGTAACTTCAGTCTAGTCAAGGTCCACTATTCCTTGCACCACTTGCACCCACTGACAAAACAAGGGGCTGCTAATACAATTCTCTTCTTCTACTGTCCTGAAAATGACCTTCTGGGATTTTCTTTCCATGTAATTTGTACTATTCTTGCCCCCGTTATAAGCATGGAAAAAGAGGTGGCAGTGAAATGACAACTATAATGTTACTGTTCCCAGGAGTTAACTATATCAAAGGGGAAGTTTCCGATCCCCCTCCTCCCATTTTTTCTAGGAGAAGGAGAGGGGGTAAGGAAGGAAGAAGGAAACAGTAATTCCCTATGACTAACTTGCATTCTCTCAAGACTTCTGAGTTTGGAAATAAAGAATGAAGTAATTATGCAGCTAGAAAAATATGTAACTTATCCTTGAAAACCAACGATTGGAAGGTGGTGAATATGATGCTTATCTATGAATAAAGAGCTAAAAGCAATGCTGAGAGTCATAAACTGCTAAACCTCAGATCAGTATAGGGGAAGCTAGCTGACACTAAAGTAAAAAATTAGCCAGAGTGTACAATTTAATGGGGATAGATCAGCACAGCTTTAATCAGGGTTAAGCAAGCATCTGTAATTTGACAGCATTCCTTGAGAAAAAGATTTATCTTAAAGGGAAACTATTGCTTACATCATAAAACCCACAGGGCAGGGACCCTGAAGAAGAAAGGGGTAAATGCTATAAGCATAATCTTACACAGTTTCTTTGCATTTTGGTTTTGTACCCCTCCCCCCATTCCTACCCCTACTACGCAGAACTGCACTGCATCCTGAGATGGGTGCAGCCCATTCCCCATCCCTGGTGGTAGAGTCGGGTCTGGAGACACCAGTCTTCACCCAGCTGGGGGTCCCACTGACGCATTTTCCTGGAATAACAGCCATTATTCTGGAAAAACAATACTAGCGTCCAGATTGCAATTGCGTTATTTCGACAACAAATCAAAATAACAGAAGGCTTTTTTCAACGGTGGTAAGCCTCATTCTATGAGGAATAAGGCTTTTTTACTAAAAAGCTTTTTCGGGAAAAGGTGTGTGTGAATGCTGAAGATGGATTACTGTTGAAAAAAGAGGCCTTCAGGAAATAACTCAGGTGCCCTGTTGGCCACTCCATCCACACTCATCACAACTCTATAGTTCCTGTCTCCTGGCAGTTCTTAAAGCTGCAGACACTGGGGACAGAGCTTGTGGAAGGAAGCCAGCCCTGGAATCTGCAACACACTGCACAGCTGCCAGTTCCTGATGTGTGGTCATCAATGTCCCAGCCACAATCCCCCAAGAGTCCACTGGCCCTTCCAGGGAGCATGTACAGGGCTACAAGGAGCCAGCCAAGGGCCAGAAAAGGTGTGCGCCATCCTGGTCTGGAGCAGAGATCCTGGCCATCCTGGAGATATGGGGCGAGGAGAAGACCCTCTAGGATCTTTGCTCCAGATGGTGCAACACCGACATATATGGCTGGATGGCTGAGATCCTGGCCATGAGGGGCCACCACCGGACTCTGGAGCAGGTAAGCTGCCAGGTGAAAGAGCTCCAGCAGGGCTATGCCAGGTTGAGGGAGTGCAGCTCATGCTCCGGGACAGGACCCCACTCCTGCCCCTACTATGCAGAACTGCACTGCATCCTGGGGTGGGTGCAGCCCATTCCCCACCCCTTGTGGTGGAGTTGGGGCTAGAGACACCTGTCTTTGCACAGCTGGGGGTCCCACTCCAAGAGGAGGAGGAGGAGGAGGAGCTGGAGGAGCAGAAAGAGATGGCCAGCATGGTGACCACCATTACCCTGGAGCCGATACCCCAGGGCCTGGATGTCTCTCAGGCATCCTCTGAAGCTGGGGGGAAACATCGCACACACAGGGAGGGGGTGGCGGGCACAGGGGATGTGGTGTGATCGTTACTTGGCCTTCTTGGCCTGGCCCTCGCACTGCAGTCTGAGCACATGGATGCATGTGCAGCACCAGTCTGAGTCATGCATCCCCAGGAGGCAGCACCAGAGCACCCCTGGGTTCCTGCTCACTAGGTCTGGGGAGGCCAGACACACTTCTGACCCCCACGGGGGATGCCCACCACCAACCACCGCTGGAAGGAGGCTGGAGACAAGGGCACATGCACACACAGACTCTGGAGTGCTGCACATGGCACGTGGGCATGTCTGCATACTTGAGGCACCACCCATTCCCTGGAAGAGCGCTGCCAGGCGCAGGTGTATGTGCAGCCCCGATGGAAGGCCAGGCTGCTTGAGGCCCTTCTTCTGGCCATTGGATCCCATTGTGGCCAGATACTTCTCTTGCCTGCTTGTCGGTGGGACAGGGGATGGGGACAGGAAGCATGTTCCCCTGGGGACGTTTGGTTCCTTGTGAGGTAGGCCCCACTATCCAAGCCACACATAGCCTTGCTCCTGGGACATCACTGTCCTCTGCCCCGAAAACTGTTGCTCTCTGCTCACTGATGAGGGCAAGGCCTTAGGGACAGTGTTTCCAGGGATGACTGAACAGATCTCTTTATTTCTCCCCAGCCAGTCCAGCCGTGACTGTGGGGCAATCACCAGCTTCCAAGCCAGCTGCCCAACCCTGGGGGAGCCGCAGGCGTCAGAGGGTGCATGAGGACCTAATGAGGGAGCACGTGTCCGTCCTCAGAGATATGCAGCAGATGCTGTCCCAGAAGGTCTGCGATAATGCACAATGGTGGGCTCAGATGTGGACCAAGCTGCTGCAGCAGAGCTACAACATCTGTGTCACCATCCAGGAGATGATGACCTACCCAGCACCAATCCCAATCCCTGCTCCTATCCCTGTTCCTGTCCCTGCTCCCCCTGTCATGCCAACCTCTGCCCCCTCGCCATGCTTGACCTCATTCCCCCTCCCATGCCTGACACCACTCCTGCCTCCCCTCCTGACTATTCCCCTTTTCTCCCAGGACCTTCCACCCCTGAGTTTGCAGAGTCCTCACACACGAGGTGGAACTACCACCTGAACTACATGCCAGTCTCTGCCCCAGTTTTGAGCCTCTCCTTCCCACTCATAGGTTCTCAGCCCTCCTTCCCATATCCAAGTTCTTAGCCCCCCCTCCCTCCTTCCCAGTTACTTTTATCCAAATAAAAAAGCAAACAGTTATTTTTTTCAAAACTAAACAGTTCTTTTTTAGTTTTTTTGGGGGGGGAAGCGAGGGGTTGTTGTGGGAAAGGCGGAGAGGTGCAAGTCACAGACCCCTAGTGGGGAGGCTCTGGGGATTGTTACTGGGATCCCGCAGAGAAGCTATCTCTTAAGGCCTACTGGATGTGCATCCCCACCTGATGGGCCTGATGGATGGCAGCTATGCGCAGCTGCTTGAAGACCCATTCCTCTGCCCCTGCCCCGGAAGGAAGGCCTCCCCCTTCTTCTCCATAATATTGTGGAGAACACAACAGCCTAACACATCGAGGTGGGTCAGGAGGCACCTGAACCATGTCTTCAAGCACCCGACGGAGCATTCCACCTAGATGTAGGCCCTGCCCAGATGGGCATTGAAACAGTCCCTGCTTGGGTCTAGGTGGCCAGTGTAGGGCTTCATCAGCCATGGCATGAGGGGGTAGGCCGCGCCCCACACAATGCGCAGTGTCATCTCCACATCCCCAACCATGATGTTGCACTGGGGGAAGAACGTGCCAGCTTCCATCTCCTCCAGTAGAGGCTGGAGTTGTGGAACATGCGGGCGTTGTGCGCCCTCCCCGACCTGCCGACGAAAATGTCCAAGAACTGTTTGCAGTGGTTGATCAGGGCCTGCAGGACCATTGAAAAGTATCCCTTTCAGTTTATATACTGGGTGGCCTGGTAGTCTGGGGCACGGATGGGTATGTGGGTTCCATCTATTGCCTCCCCGCAGTTGGGGAACCCCAAGGCAGCAAATCTAACCATGATTGGGTCCAGGTCTCCCAGGCAGATAACCGTATGCAGCAGGATGGTGTTCATGGCCCTCAGCAGCTGCAGGAGGAGACAAACAAACCAACAAAACAGAGACTCAAAAGAGGTGCAAGAGCCCTTGGGAGATCCCCAAGCCCTCTCTCACCTCCACCCCCCCAACACTCCATCCTCACACCTCAAACTCTCCCTTTCCTTAGGGTTCCCCTTTCCAGTACTCTCCTCCCTCCTCCCTCCAGGATTGCCAACTGAGAGTGCCTTACCTTCAGGAGGAGGGCCCCAACAGTGGACTTCCCATGCTGAACTGGTTGCCCACAAACTGGTAACTGTCTGGTGTGGTGATTTTCCAGACAGCAATGCCAACCTGCTTCTCCAGAGGGATAGTGGATCATATCTGGGTGTCACGTCGATGGAGGGTGGGGCAAGCCAGGCACACAACTCCAAGAATGTCTCCTTCCTCGTTCTGAAGTTGTGGAGCCACTGCTGGTTGTCCCACTGCTCCATCACCAGCCGGTCCCACCAGTCAGAACTGGTGTTCAGCCTCCAAAAGCATCTCTCCACCGTGGTTGCAGGGGCATGCTCCTGAACACAGGCAGAGGTTCTCAAGGATGAGCTCGGAGTTGAGCTTATGCAGGACCATGAAGGCAGCCTGCAGAAACTCCTGCAGAAACTTCAGCATGGGGCCATCACATACCCAGAGGCAGCTCCGTCTGCATGCCAGAGAGTGCTGTGTTGTCCAAACACAGGGCAACCAAAGCTCACAGTACATATGCTTTGCTGTCCCTCAGAGAGGTAGGCAAGCAAGCAGAAGAAGCTGAGAAATGGCTGTCCAGGGGGGTCCCTTTAAGCACATAGCATCAGGCAGTAGCACCTGGAAGCAACTGCTGACCTAATGCTCTCCCTGAAGTGGTTCTGGGTGGCCTTAAATGTGAGATAACATCCAGTCAGTATGGACGCTATCTTTCAAAATAGCAAATTGCTATTTCATTGCACTTTTTGTGTGTGGATGCTCTCTTTCAAAATAAGCTTTTCTGGGAGATCTCTTCATCTACACTTCAGGGTTTTTGTGGAAGTAGCATTTTGCGCAAGAGTTTTTGCACAAAACCTTCTTGTGCAAAAGCATGCCCAGACCTCCAAGCGCATCACAAAAGCAATGTGCTTTTGTGCAAGAGAGCATCCACACTGCATGGACACTCTTGAGCAAGAAAGTTCTGATGGACATTCACAGAATGGCCATCAGAGCACCTGTGCTTTTTCTGATAGAGGTTTCTTGCGCAAGAAACCTGTGCGGAGCATCCACACCTGCCTTTTTGTGCAAGAGGTGTAGCGCAAGAAGGAGTTATTCCTCATGGGGAGTGGAATAACTCTACCGGCAAAAGCCCTCTGTTCTGTCCATTTTCTTGTGGAAAAGCGTGCTTGAGGTGTGGATGCTCCGCTGGTTTTCGCGCAAAAACCTTATAGTGTAGACGTAGCCATTCTGAAAGAAGTTTGCAATCTAGATGTAGCCTTAGGGGGAAAATGAGGGACCCAATGTCCAAATCCCATGAATTCTCTAGAATTCTTTCAAATATAGAATCATAGAATCAAAGGACTGGAAGGGACCTCAAGAGGTCATCGAGTCCAGCCCCCTGCCCTCAAGGCAGGACCAAGCTCCATCTACACCATCCCTGACAGATGTCTATCTAACCTGTTCTTAAATATCTCCAGAGAGGGAGATTCCACCACCTCCCTAGGCAATTTATTCCAATATTTGACCACCCTGAGAGTTAGGAATTTTTTCCTAATGTCCAATCTAAACCTCTCCTGCTGCACTTTAAGCCCATTACTCCTTGTCCTGTCCTCAGAAACCAAGAGGAACAAATTTTCTCCTTCCTCCTTGTGACACCCTTTTAGATATTTGAAAACCGTTATCATGTCCCCCCTTAATCTTCTTTTTTCCAAACTAAACAAGCCCAGTTCATGAAGCCTGGCTTCATAGGTCATGTTCTCTAAACCTTTAATCATTCTTGTCGCTTTTCTCTGTACCCTTTCCAATTTCTCCACATCTTTCTTGAAATGTGGCGCCCAGAACTGGACACAGTACTCCAGCTGAGGCCTAACTAGTGCAGAGTAGAGCGGCAGAATGACTTCACGAGTTTTGCTTACAACACACCTGTTGTAATATCTGGATACTCAGACGACTTACGGCCATATTGTGTAGTAATCCATTTGAACAATTGGAGTGTAGTGATTAGGGAAAAGAGAGACCTCATGTAGTGTCCTCCTTTAGAAGAGAGGAAAGTTTTGGGGCAGGAAAATCCAAGAACATACTAGGACTGTAGAGGAAAAAAGATTTAGCAAACTTCAATAAAGGATTAAAGATGTTATATGAATAATAATTAATAACCTTTTCAATTATGTTATTCTTTATTAAAATGTTTCAAGGGATATGAATCTTACTGATTCTGTGTATAAACTAATTACATACTGGGGTCAAGAAGGAATTTTCCTCCTATAGAACAGTGCTGCATAAGAAGCCGAACACAGCATGAAGGGCTTTTGCCTTCCTTTGAAATATGAAATAGAGGACTTGAGTGACCAATGATGGTATGGAAATGGTATACACTTCTTCTCAGTGGCAGATGCAAGAAAAACATTGTAGATCTGTTTAAAAAACAACAACAAAGTTCAGGTTGTGAACTGATCCCTGCTGTTCCATTTGTGTGAGCTTGGCAGTGAACTACATTGGAGATTCAGGTTAATTGAAGTCAGACCGCTAGAAGACCTATATGTTATTCTATACTCAGAGATAAACCTGCACTTTCCCTCTAGTTCATCTTTATTTAAAATGAAAGAAAACAACAAAAATAAATATGAAGTCACCACTGGGGGGAAAAAGCAGAACGACTTCTCTCCCTTTTTCTCTCCCTCTCTTTTAAATTTTCCATCTTGAATCCAAACTACATCCAGTCCAAATACCCCCAGATAGTTGTCTTACAGTTCAATGTGCAATACAAAGAAAACAGAATGATGGCTACTTACTCAATGGAAACATCTCCCTTGATTACCTATCAGAGGTTCCCTGCTTTCTTTAGCCTTCAATCCTTAACAAGCTCCAGTGCTGCTATAACCTTCAGACAGAGGTATATGAGATGCGTGATGGACAGCCTCCTCCAGGATCTCTCCTTGGCTCTAAGACCCTTCCTGTATTCTCAGAGGGTTATTCTATAAAGATAATGGTAACATAAATATTTGATCAAAAAAGTTAAAAAGGAGGGCATGCCAAGAAAATCCACTTCCCAGTGTAATCCAAAGTATTATCATAATATTCCAGCTCAATTCTAAGATGTTCCATATTTTTACTGAAGCCTGTGTGATTCATTAGGTTCCCATTCATTATGAAAATAGACTAGCAAATTACATTCTCTGTAAATGGAATCATTATAGCAGTAATTTGCAAAATACATTAAGCCCTTTGATGATCTTTCTCAGAGAAAAAACATATACTTTTAAACACATGCTTAGGCCATTATAATTTTGAAACTGTAGGCCTTGAATTCATAATTTGTATTATTTATTTACGAAAGTATTTTCCTGTATAACTAACATCTGCATTTTGGATAGTTATGTACTATGTATTTCACCTTTAATAACTGACATAAAGAATAAAGATTTAATGAAATGTAGGAAAAAATGTAAACATAAATTGTCTTGTAGAGACATACTTTTCAAACGTCCATTGGCCATGCCTAGAATTTATCCACTGAGACAATATGGCACAATGAATTTTTCAGCAATGTAATAATGCTATGATTGTTTCCAGAATTCTATTTTTGGTACCTGTGTGTATATTTATAAAGAAAAAACACCTACATTTTGTGTGTCAGGCTATGTCTACACTACAGCTGCTTTTGCGCAAAAACCCGCGGAGCATCCACACCTCAAGCACGTTTTTGCACAAGAAAATCTACACTCAATTGACAGAACAGAGGGCTTTTTGCAGTGTAAGTATACCTCCTTCTATGAGGCATAACTTCTTTTTGTGCAAGAGTTCTTACACAAGAGTTCTTGCGCAAAAAGGTGTGTGTGGACGCTCAACAGGGGTTTCTTGCGCAAAAAGAGCCTATCACAAAAAGCACAGGTGCTCTGATGGTCATTCAGTGAATGGCTATCAGAACTTTCTTGTGCAAGAGTGTCCTTTCAGTGTGGATGCTCTCTTGAGCAAAAGCACATCGCTTTTGAGATGTGCTTTTAAGGTCTGGGCGTGCTTTTGCGCAAGAAGTTTTTGCACAAGAACTCTTCCACAAAAACCCTGCAGTGTAGACAAAGCCTCAATGTATTACAATATATCCTGTGTAAGGAGGTTAATTACCTCTTTTCCTTTTTTGCTTTATAGCTACAAAATGCTTGAAAACATGATTTTTTAAAAAATGCTCAGGCTTTTAAGGTGGTAGAGTCTGTAACATGGTGGAGGAAACTAAGAAGGATAAAACAAAGCACTTAGCTGTTTTTAGGAATCTTTGCAGTAATCTTCTTTGCTTGGGAAACAAGGTAGAAAAGAATTTACATCAAACCAGATTATATACTGTACAGCATATTCATTATTGTACACATTCTGGAAAGCATACCAATGTTTATATTTATTCCTAAGGGAAACTGATCCTCCTGCAGTACTCAGAGAGGTCTTGTGTAATATCACATTAATTTTCTAGTATTTGTCTGAACAGGGAACTAGGTGTCTAGAAGAGAGTGGTTACACAAACAAAAAATAAGAGCACCTGATACTATGGTATTATGGTATCTTCAACATTTGTTAGTCATACGAAGATCTGTATGGATTTAAAAATAGATCTTGTGTGGAATTTTGCCCAAACTGTTCAACATTTAAAAATGCATTAGCTTTTAGTGATATATTTTAGGGATTGCACATAGGAGCACAATTTTTTATAATATCCTTGCATTTTTTAGTACATTTCTAAATTGTTTCAGAAAACCATCATAAATACTGTTTTAATATAAAAGTCATCAAAAAATTGGCCACTCTAGGCCGTGTCACGATGATTCTCCACATTGTTTTTTATAGCTTCATACAATGAACTGACAATTTTGATTAATTTACAAACAACTATTGCAGCTTATAATTAACATTGTATTCCCAGTTATAAACCCCTTTTCCACTCATTCCAGTATCCTAGAAATAAATCCAAATAAATCCTCCATGCAACCTCTAACACAGCATATGAGCATATTAAAGGAGTGATTTTCACCCTCCATCTCTGAAAATGTCCATAGAAGAAATGAAACGGTGGTGTGATTTGTTATGCTGTAGATTTTGCTGTTGTTTAAGTCTGTTTTCTTGGGCTTGATTCTGCAGTGTGTGCAAATGCCTATTATGTTACATTAGGGAACTTCTTCCGGTGTGGTCATGGCCCTACAGCTGCTATATCCCTCTGGAAAAATGGAAGTGTCAGTCAGAAAAGAAATCTATGTACACAGCAAATAGAGTTTTCTCTGTAGTTGTCCTATTGCCATAGACTGCTTCTGGGAGTGAACAGGATGATAATGAACTTTGCAAAAATGGAAAAGCAATGTATTTGCTTTCGTGTTCTCTCAATAATCACATGTAAAAAAAAAAGAAAACAAATGACCCCAAAACTCTCTCCCTACAAGATGAGGTGAGGTGTGATAGAAAGAGAGATCATGCACTTACTTCAATAAACTTCTGGTATGCTGAGGTAACAGAATGATGAGCACAATATCAAAAGCTAAAGTAGCAGGCCCTGTTCATATTACCTGGCATATAAGTGCTTTTTTAGGCATTCAGTAGAAGCTAGTCAATGGATTCATCAAATCAATAATACAATTCCATTTAAAATAATGTTGCCCCTTTGCTGAGCAATAGCAGATTTCTGGGCCTTAAAGGTCAGCTTCTCATTGGGGCAGAAGTTGGTGACCAGGATTTATTTATCATACAGTGTACAACAGTTCTCTAAAGCAGGGGAGGCCACAAACTACATACTGGCATAGGCAGTGAGGTTTATGCACCCATAGTACCCAGGCTCTAGGAATATTCCTGGCTTGGGACCTGGCTTCAGCAAAGTTTGTAGCTGGGTCTCTTCCCCAGACTTGCCTGCTGCCTTTGTATGCTCTCCAGTGTGTCCCCTGGTCCACCTGCTGACCCTAGATTATTTTAAAAGGCCTGGGGGACCTTGTTCCCACCACCAGCAGTGGAGGGAGGCTAAAGCAGCTTCTGGCGTCATGCGGCTGCTGACACATCGGTATGGCCCCAGGATATGGGTCTTTCACCACACTCTGCCTTTTCCCTGAGTGCCCGTGTGGCCAATGGGAAGCTGTGAGAGCAGTGCCTGTGGGGGGATGGCTGTGGGAAGTGGCATGAAGGAAGCCCCTGCTCCACCACCTAGAAGCTGCTCCCAGAAGGGGGTGTCCTATGTAACTGCTGTGCTCCTGTCCCCCTTGCACTTCCTCCTGCAGCCTAGCCTCTCCCAGAGCCTGAACCCACACCCTCTCCTGCCCCCAAACTCCCTCCAAGATCCTAAACTATAGACCCCCCACCACACCCACTTTCCCTCCCAGAGCCTGACTCCTCACCTCCTCCTGCACTCCAATCCTCTACCCTAGCATGTACCCAACACCAAACTTCATCCCCCTCCTGCACCCAATCTCCCTCCTGGAGCCCATATCAATTTATTTTAACCCATTTTGATATAAAAATTAGAAATAAACTTAATGAAATCATGTGGCACAACAGCAGGAAAAGTTGAATTAAAATCAAAATATTGAAAGTAGTTTGTCGAATTAACACATTTTGTTTGCCGTTATTAACATTTGAAATAAAATAAAATCATGGTGAACTTCGACTTACAGCTGCTTTGCATATTCATTATTATTAGCAGTGATCTATGTTAAAACATTACCTATGTTTAGTTAAGCGTATGCTTGAGTCAAGCTGTCACAGAAACTGATTATAGTGCTATACATAATTCTGCATTTTTAAACAATTTTACTGCAAATTTTTTCTTTGTATTTTTTTAACATTTGGTTCAAATATATATCTATTGTGGGCTGAAGAAGAATTCAAGGATATTAGACTGAGGGGAAGCAAGTTCTATTTGGCATGTTGATGGCAATTTCACTATCCTGTAAAAAAGAAATTGAGCAATCAGGAAGGGAATCTGTTTGGGTGGAGGAAAGGGTGTTGTAATATTTGTGACTCCCTCATGAATTTTGCCTTTGTCCTTTTTCTAAACTGTGACATTTGAGACCTGTCAGGCCATTCGTACATATATAACTTGTCTAGACTAGGATGTGGAAGGTGTTAGTTTATACTTGTTAGCAGCCTATTGTAGACAAGATAACTTTAACACTGTATAGCATTGCTAAGCAGGTAGTTTCCTATTTCTGTAAGGGTCAGTGTACACTGCACCCTTAACTTGAAATAAGCTACGCAATTTGAGCTATGCAAACTGCGTAGCTTATTTCAAGTGTATTTCAAAATAGCTTATTTTGTAATGTCCCTTAATCCTCTTGGACTGAGGTTTACAGGGATGTCAGAATCGTGCACCCATTATTTTGAAAGATATTTCAAAATAACGAGTGTGCTGTCAAGACGCGGAATAGTACGCGGAAGTATCCCAAAATAGCACCACAGTGTAGACATACTCTTAAGAAGTGTTGTGTTGTCAGAGTACTCTCCCCAGTATTCAGAACTTCAGAGTGGGCTGCTGGCATGTGGCCCTGTCTTCCCTTTTCCTTAGCTTGAGGGTTTGTTCTCTGGGTATGTTGATGGAAATACCACAGTATTGTAGAACAGGAGTTCCCAAACTGTGGAATGTGGGTAATGATGAGCTTGACGTTACAGCAATAAACTTCACAACTTTTTTTTTAAGCGGGCATGTTTGGGAGTAATCATAGAAATCATAGCAGTGTTTTTCTCCCAGAGATTAGATTGGCCTGGCAGGAGATTCCTTCTGCATCCACTCTAGCTGCTACTGTGTTAGGTAGGGATTATGGTTCTCTCATACCCAGTCCTGGGGTTGAGTTCCTTAGGTTGATGGTTCTCTTTTCCCACACCATGAAGTGTAGGTTTTTAGCTTAAGGTGTTCTTTCTTTCCTTGCTCTTAGAGGATGATTTCTAGCCTCTCACTTATTCCCATCTCTCTCCACACCTCTGTCCATATCACAACATATATCATGGGCCAAATTCAGATCTATTGTAAGTGTCTCTGATACTTTTGAAGAGAATGGAGTAGCACCCATTTACCTCAAGTCTGCATTGAGCAGGAGGTATTTTTAAAGGTTAGCTTAATATGAATTTAACCTTTGGGCCATATTCAACCCAGGCAGACCCACAGAAATCAAAACTTGCAGCAGGTATGAATTTGGGCAAAATAATGTGTTATGTATTATTTCTCATGTCATTTTTTGAAATATCTATGGGGGAGGGGGAGTGATTTGCAGTCTTGGGGTAGGGATGAGGTGGAGCAGCTGTGGTAAGGGGAGAGGATTATTGCATGGCGTCCTTTCCCTTCCCGTCTCCCCTGCATGGGGATCCACTCCAGGTTTTCATTTCCGCTCTACTGTATTTCGCCTCTGTCGTGTGTAGCACGTTTCGCTCTCGGGGTGTGTGTGTCTTCCCCTCAGTCTCTGTGTCTGTCTCCAGGATTTCTCCCTTCCTACTTCAGGAGGCTGCTCCTGCAGGCTCTGACCGCGTGTGAAGCAGAGGTTCCCCTGGATCCTGTAAATGCAACCCGCACATGCTCTCCCTCCTTCCCCCCGACACACCGAATAACACCACCAGAGGCGCGCACACACACACACTTGTGCATGTTCCAGTCCATCCCCACACCACGCGCGCAGACCGGGAGTGAAGCCCTCGCCCAGCCTGGCGCAGGCACAGGCAGCGGCTGCAGGATTCCGCTGCTCTTGTCTCGGGGAGTCCGCTCGCAGCCCGAGAGAGCTGCGCGGGGAGAGGGGGTCGCGTTGGGAAAGAAGAAGCGGCCGCTGCTGTTGCTGACCCCGCTCCTGCGTGTGGCCACGTCTCCCCCTCGGCTTACAAAAGTTTGCAGTCGCCAGCCCGGGGGGGGTCTCCTCGCGCCCGCTCGGTCGGGGGGCCCCGTCTGCGCTCCCCCTGGAGGCAGCCCGGCTCGGGTGGCAGCGGGTGAAGGCGGGAGCGTCCCCCGAGGATTTACTGAGCTGGATTTGCCTTTTGCACCATGCCTGCGAGGATCCGGGCTGCGCTGCTGGGGGCTTTGACCGGGCTGCTGCTGTCCCTCTCGGCCGGGGCTGAGGTGAAAGCTCGGAGCTGCAGCGAGGTGCGGCAGGCGTACAGTGCCAAAGGCTTCAGCCTGGTCAATATCCCCTTTCAGGAAATAGCCGGTAAGGACCAGGGCTGGGCGGGATGGCAGCGGGGAGAGGGGCAGGATGCAGCGAGCAGATGTGTCCGCGTGCGGGGACAGCATCCCACGCGCGTCTCCTTCTGCCCCCCCCCCCCCACTCCGGACTTTCACTTTTGCTTGGTCCTCTGCCCTGCGCCCCTCGCCGCCCCCATGAGGCAGGGTCAGAGCCCTGCGCCCTGGGCAGCTGCGCTGGAGGGCCGGGGCTATGAATGGCCTCATTGTACGCTCATTGAGATATTGGTCTGTTCTGGCTGCCCCGCACCTCCCTGTGTGGGAGGGCAGGGGCACGCCAGGAGTGCCCGTGAGCCAGTGGTTGGTCACACCGGCCCTGGGAAACTTCTCAGAGTTGCTGCTGGGTGATTGAATCCAGGGAGCCGGCTTGTCGGTGGGTCCTGCCTCCCCTGCCCCTTCCTGCGGGCAGACAAGCTTGTCCTTTGCCAGTGGGGGCAGCGAGCGGACGGGGATCGCCCTCCCTACCGCTGGCGGGCTCCGCTGCCTGCGGTGTCTGAGTCCTAGGGGTGGGCACCTCCATTTGGGTTTTCCGTGAGGCAGAATGTACAGACAGCGAAAGCGACTCTTCTCCCTGTCAACATGACTCTGGTTAGTCACCTGGCAGCGCAGACTCCCACAGGCGCTGAAAATCAGTCCCCCAAGTCCGCCCCAAGCGCCAGATTCCTCCACTTCCATCCAAGAAAAGTGGAGGAACCTGGGCAGCAGCGGCTGCTGGGGAGATTTCCCCTGCTGCTCTGAAGCGCTGTTACAACAGGTTCATTTCAGCCCTTCTTTCTAGCAGGGATTTTTTTTTTCAATTTGACTGCCCGTTTTTTCATTTCCAATCGTGTGTTCATTGCATCTCTGGGACTGACAGAAGAAAAACGTGTCCGGGAGCGAGAGAGTCCTCTGGCAATCAGAGAGTAGAGCAAAAGAGAGGCATGGGGCTGACTTTTCATGCCCTACGGGGAGAAATCCGCTTTGCAAACTAGTAACGTTTTGCTGGTAGATTCTCCTGTTTGCGCTGTGATGTGGGTGTTCTGTGGTTTCTTTGCTTGCTTTCTGAAGTTGGAAACAGCGATTTTTTCTCTCTTTGGATTAAATAATGCCAAACGCTGCTGCTTACTGTTTACGATCTGGCTCTTTATCGTCATGGTGTAAACAGTGTGGTGCAAACATCTAAAGATCTCAGGCATGTCAATCCATAGAACAGGAATGCGGTTCCAATATAGCGATACATAACGGTCCTCCAGATCACCGGGTGTTAATAGCTCCCTTGACTTCCCTGGAGGCAGAATTAAATGGCACACTAGCTGAGGAGCTGGCCCATTGACAAATTTTGGACGGGGACAGAAGAGTGAGGGGCCTTTGCTTGTGGCAATTTAGAGACCTCTCTTCCATCGGCTCAGACTCTCTTATTCTGATTTCTGTGCCCTTTTTGAGTTTCTTGTCGAATTGCTGATCAATTTTATGAGCGCTTTCCGGTGAGCCACATGCCCTCCGAGTTTCTCAGTCATGCTTTCCCTTCACTTACGGTTATTTCCTTTTCTCAGACTGGCAGTGACAGGTCAGTCTGTGGCCTCTCCTGTTTTAAAAATCCTAGGGAATTTCAAACTTTTAAATGGCTTTGAGTAGACAGTTCTTGTTTTCAGCTGGAAGTTTTAGATTCTAAACCACTCTGGATTTGTTTTGTTGTTGTTGTTGTTTTTAGTCAATCAAGAGTGGACATTCAGTTTTTAAAACATCTTATTTAAGTGTCAGTTAAGCTTATGAGTTTCTGTTAATAAAAACTAAGACCTAATGGTTAGTTGCTAGTTAAATATTCAGATTAATCAGAGCTAAAGCCAAGATTCCTCTTATGTCCTCTTTTTTGCTTGCAGAATACAAAATTGATGAAGCTGTAAATGTTATTTTCCCTAAGCATTCTAACTTTAAAATGCAGTTGGCTTTTCTTAAAATTTAACTACTTTCACTCTGTATGAGATGATACTTTTAAGCAGCTTGCTTGGAGACTATGGTGTGCTTGGTTGTTGGGGAAGTTGATTGTATTGTGTTTAGGTAATATGTTTAGCTGTATGCTATTTTGCACATGCTGCTGAGTGCTTTTGCAATAATTGCTTGGGAAGGATATCCTGTTGTTAAATGGAATGCTGTCTTATTTGTCACTCGGCCCAATTATTATAAGCATTTAATCACAACAGCCAACATCAGGATTTATGGTGCTTGGTTTGCTTGATTTATTTTCCTTCCTGGTCCTTTTTTGACTTACGTGAACTATAATTGCGGGTTAGTGAAACAATCTATTGCAGCATTAATGTGTCAAGGTGCATCAGATTTCATATATTTGATTAACTGCTTAATTTTCAAAGAATTGTGATATTGATCACTTGATAGTATGTTTGAAAATGATACATAGTTTGATCTGTGTTTTGATGTTTAAAATAGTTACACTTTTACTTTTGTTTTTTAATGAGCATAAATAAGATAAGTATCAGACACGAGGGAACTAAGTCCTAAACTTACAGGACAAAACTTATTGAACACCATTACACCTTATCTACATACATTAATATTAGTAAACCATTATTACTGGGATTTGATTCATACAGTAAACCTGTCTCCCACAAACAGAAAGCCAAGACTTTTTAGATAAGCTCTTTTCACACTAGCACTTCTCTTATTTTTTTAAAGATTGAGTGGGGAAAATATAATTTTTTTCATAATATTTCTAGTGTTACATATGTTTGTGATATAAGGCTGTTTTTCTGTACAGTGTTTTGATACAAATTAAAAATGTGTTGAAGTCAATGATAACATGATTATAATGAACATATTTATTTGCTGTTCTAGGGTAGGCTGCTATGTTAGTGCTAAACTGCTCAATGCCAGTTATGTAAGAGATATTAGATGTAGTAACTTGACCCTTCGACCATAAATATCCTGATTTTAGAGAGATGTTGTACATTGAATTCCAGTGCTGCAATCTACTTTAGAATATTTCATACAGAGGTCATTTCAAGCACTAGGGGCCAAATACTGGACTTACTAGCAAAGCCCCCAGTAGAAAAGCTTAATACTGTCTCGGTGGCAGAAACCTCACCCATGTGTTATCATAGAAAACAATGCTGCAATTATATATGTGGATTTTCATCCAGACATTGATATCAGTAACTTCAAAATCTACTCAACAATACCACAGTAAAACTTGTCCTTTTGTAAAATTGCTAGTAAATGAATCCACCTGTCATAGATTGGGTGAGAATATTGCATTAGAGTCTCACAAAATAACCTTTGTGTAAAAATATTGAGTGTGTAATTATATATGTAATTAATATATTTAAATGTGGGTATCATGAATAGAATATAATTGTTATGTATCAAGTACATTTCTTCAGGCTTCTTGTGGAGGAAGACACTATTCTCTTCTGTGGGTCAGAGTATCAGAATCTGACTCTTTAAGAGATTTTTATATGAAAGTGAAATGTCATAGTAAAAAAAACCCATTAACAGTACTTGTTAAATTCAAACCATGATTTCAACAACTCTAAACATCTGACTTAAGGCAAAAATTATTGAAAGGTTTGGAGTTCTATATATTATTTCAAAAGTTAGTGAGTCTTTTCTTATGTGGAAATGAAGAGCAGGATGAGATTCAGTCAACTTACAAAACACTACAGTGAAACTAGTGTGAGCAGAATCAAGCCCTTTATTTTCAAGGTCAGAAGTCTCCTTAATTTAACTTTAACAAAGTGTCTTTACAATGGCAAGATAGGGAACACTGGATTAAAGAAAACAAGCCTCTCCACCACCCAACACAACTCTAGCTTCTTGTAGACCATAAAACAAGAGTGAAAATTACTGCATAATTATTCACATAATTGAGACACTAATGTATGTCAGAACCACCCAAGAACTTACGTCTTTTTTAGTGTTCTTAGAGTTCCCACCTCTCTTAATTGTCACTAGAATGCAAAAGGTGACTGGGAAAGTCTGATGGGTCAAACTAGTGTCAAACAACTTTTTTAGTTGTAAGTTCTACTGCCATTGAAGTCGGTGTGGATTCTGTGAGCAGAATAGCTGTGTAACTGGACACAAAGAGAGACTGAAAAAGGTGAAGGGCCTGCCTCAGAAGAAATGACTGAAATTACTGCAGTTATACTGTTGTAATTTTGTGAAATCAGTACTGGGCCCTTAGAGATTAACGTGTCCTTCAATTGTGCTCAGCACAAAGCCTGACGTGGGGATGGGATGTTATGTAGTCTTGCACTGCCCTCATGCTAGGGCTGCCATAGCCTCATTTAGCCTTGGTGTAAGTTAAAATCACCTTGTAGGCTGCCCTAACTTGTGTCTAGCTGCTTAGTATCCCTTTGAGCCATTCTAATAGCCAGGACATAAAATACTGCTGTCTCCACACTTTCCTACTTCAGTAGTGCCCCAGCTGATTTACCTGCTCTGGGGGCTTCTTAGAGGAGTGGGTAGCGCTTGCTACCTGTTTTGACTCTGCAATAGGGATATGAAAGGTTAACCTGTTAACCAGTGAGGGATGGAACAGCTCCCTGCCTGCCATGGGTAGGGTGCTGCTCCAGCCTGTGAGGCCTACCACAGATAATTAATTGATAATTCTATTAGGGTATATCTACACTAGCCCCCTAGTTCAAACTAGGGAGGCTAATGAGAGTGACTGAAATTGCAAATGAAGTGTGGGATTTAAATATCCCGCGCTTCATTAGCATGTTCCCAGGCGGTCACCATTTTGGAAACTGACTAGCCCGGAATAACTGCCCCGTCTACACGCGACAGTAAAAAGGGAGTTCAAAGTAAACCCCTAACTCGAATTAGCTGTTAAACCTTATTCCACGAAGAGTAACAGCTAATTCGAGTTAGGGGTTTACTTCGAACTCCCATTTCACTGCCACGTGTAGATGCGGGCAGTTATTCCAGGCTAGTCAGTTTCCAAAATGGCGACCGCCACATGCTAATGAAGCGCTTCATTTGCAATTTCGGTCAGCCTCATTAGCCTTCCTAGTTCGAACTAGGGGGCTAGTGTAGACGTACTCTTAGTCAGTAAGGGCGCCTTCGCTTTTAAAGTGTAGCAACAGCCCCAGGGCTCTTGCTACACTTCAAAGGTGAAAGCACTACAGGAAGCACAGGGCCAGCAGAGGTCTCAAGCAGCCCTGGTCTCATGCTGCCTACAGCAGTTCAAAGCGACAGTTCCGCATGGACCTTGCGGTAAGCTGGGAACTTTGGGAAGAGGAGAGTGTGCTTTGAAGCAGAAGCACAGCGTGGAGCCTGGGGTCTGCCGGTTTGAAATGCCGCCAGGAGCCAGGCATCAAGCTCCATGTAGCATTTCAAAGCAACAGCACCACATGGAGACCAGGGCCAGCAGGGGATTCCCCAGCTGACCCCGGGCTCCACGTGCTGGTGTCACTTTGAAACGCCATGTGCAGTCCACGCTGCACATGGCATTTCAAAGTGGCAGAGCCCGATCTCCACACAGCGCTTCTGCTTTGAATTGAACTCTTCCCACCCCCGCTGCCTCTTTCTGATAGAGGCAGCACCAGGGAGAAGCAACTAGTTAACTAGTGTGTCGACTATGCAATAAGCATTTCCTTATTGGATAGCCAAGTAATCGTTCACATCTCTAGCTCCAACCCAACTAGAGAAGCCTCTGGCCACATCGGGCCCAGTCACACCCATCACAGGCAGGAGCTGCTCTGCCTGGGCTGGAGTGACCCCTTCCTCCCCCATCTGCCTCCCCTTTAATCAGTTAATAGGTTAAATGTTTAACCGGTTAATCAGTTAAATGAGATTTTATATCCCTATTCTGCAAATGCTCGGAATGCCCATTGGAGGTATGCTTCTGCCATTTTATAGACACTTTTTGCCAGAGGATCATCCTGTGTGAAGTGCCGTAAGTCAACTATTAATAAAGCTCTTGTTATGTCTACACTGCAGTGCAAACCCAGGAATCAAACTCAGACTGAAGCCTAAACTTCCTTCCACTTACACACAAATCAAGATAACCCGGAGGTTGGAACCAAGGTTCTAGGATCCCACAATAGTGGAGAGTCCAAGCCTCAGTCAAGAGGGGACCCTGTTGCTTTAAGGAGGCGCCCCGCTGTACTTGTGCTCTAGGAGTCCACTAAAAGTATCCTTCAGTCCCACTGGATGACTTTTTTTGTGTTCTAGCCAGTAAAGTGTGGTGGACAGTCAAGTCTTCCCACACTAAACCACGAACAAAGGGCCAATGCAGTCACATTTTAGAAAGATGGTAGAATGTCTATAATATAGGCAGTTGGGCTTGGGCATACAAAATACAGTGTGGACACTGGAGACACAGATTCCTAATTTGATGTTATAAATGAATGTAGATCAGGAGCCGGCAACCGTTGATAGGTGGTCCATCAGGGTAGTCTGCTGATGGGCTGCAAGATACTTTATTTACATTGACCGTCTTCAGGTACAGTACCCGCTGTTCCCAGTGGCTTCAGCTTGCTATTCCCAGCTAATGGGAGCTGTTTGATGTGGCAGCCAGCCTATTCTTGAGGCCTGAGCTACTTCCCACAACTTCCATTGGCCAGGAACAGTGAACTGCAGCCACTGGGAATTGCAGGGGTGTGCCTACAGATGGTCAATATAAACAAACTGTCTCGTGGCCCACTGGTGAACTCCCCCGACTGGCTACATGTCGAAGGCTGCTGTAGCATGAGTCTTTTTGAGATCAGGGCCAAAGTCCTTTTAGGCCATGATCTTGCAGTTACATATGTACATGCTTAATGTTACATACATGAACAGCCACAAGGAATTGAGAAGTGCTACTCACCTGATAATGAACTAAGAGCTTCATTCCCTCAGAAGCACCTCACATTGGCCACTCTCAGAAGACAGGATACTGGATTAAACAGACCACTATGGCTATTCTTATGCACTTGTTTTAATAAAGTTACACACTTAGGGTATGTCGACACTAGCCCCCTAGATCGATCTAGGGAGGCTAATGAGGGCGACCGAAATTGCAAATCAAGCCCGGGGTTTAAATATCCCGCGCTTGATTTGCTTGTTCCCTGCCGGTCGCCATTTTAGAAATTGACTAGCCCAAAGTAGCTGCCCGCGTCTACATGCGGCAGTGAAACGGGATCGCGATTTAAAGCTCTAACTCGAATTAGCAGGTATTCCTCCTGCAATGAGGTTTACCAGCTAATTCGATTTAGGGGCTTTCAATCGGAATCCCGTTTCACTGCTGTGTGTAGACACGGGCAGTTACTTCAGGCTAGTCAATTTCTAAAATGGCGACCGGCCAGGAACATGCAAATCAAGCACGGGATATTTAAACCCCGGGCTTGATTTGCAATTTCGGTCGCCCTCATTAGCCTCCCTAGATCGATCTAGGGGGCTAGTGTAGATGTACCCTTAGATAACTGCAGGATCAGGGCCTTCAAGAAAAAAAAATAATCCCAGAAATGTCTAATCCAAGTCACTGTCTCTATTAATGTTTAAACCATCCTTTAAAGAGGCCCAAATTGTGTTTTTGTTCATTCATTTCTTTTAACTTATAAACATTGCTTTGGGACTAAAAACTTTAAATCCTAGCTTCTGGAGGTCCAGAGCATAATTTGTCTGATGGAGTTCAAAATCCTGAAAAGAGGGATTCAAAATAGAAATGTCAGAAGTAATGCTATAATAATTAGTGTAACACTGAACCTCTGTACCTTGTACTATTGCAATACGGTTATTTTTTGCCTTCTGTTTACATTCAGATTTACAGTTGAAGAACATATGTAAAGCTATAGTACCCTTTGCATTATTAAGTGCTAATGTGTTAATCTGTTTTACAGCTTCTTTAGTATTTATTTCATTATATGGTATCTTGTACTGTTCAAAGACTTGTTGGTGGTCAGACTCCAAAGTGGTCATACACTGTGTTAAAAGCTCAGGCCATTGTTTTTATATGACTGCAATAAAGAATATGTGCATTTCATTAATGTTACGAGTTGGCTTTCATAAAAGGTTGGTCTCAGTTGAATGTATTGTTACTTGCAAATGGCAAATCTTATAACAAGTGATGAACAATAAAAGCTCTTCTGGATAATTTGTCTTTAAAATTACCACCTGCCATTTCTTTAGAATGATTTCAGGATCTTGCAGTATCATTTAGAGATCACTGTTTTATTCTGCACAATATATGTAAGAAAATTATGCATACTAATCTTTTTTCTGCTTAGTAAAGTAAAAATGTATAATTATGTTAACGTTTCCAGTTGAAATAAGAGGCTTGTACTTAAAACTCCATTACAGTGCCAAAGTAGCTGCACTCATATTACCAGCAAAATGAAATTACATTTCCAATGAACTATGACTTTGTGTTACCCTTCATACCTGGTTAATGGTCCGATCTCTCTGGAAAAGGAACGTTCAATTTAAAATAGTGACCATTTGTACTACCAAGCATAATTATTTTAGCAGTTTAAAAATGTACATTTACACATATTTCTAAGCATTGCATGCTAAGGCTAGTTTTTGAGAGCAGAATAGTTATGCTAAAATGGAGAATACATTGCAATCTGACCAAGAATTTTAAAATATACTGCAGATGGTAGAAAAACATATACATGCTAAAATTCATGATTTTATGGTCTTATATGTGTAAACCCTTAAACCAATGCAATTAAGTTAATTTCTTTTGCAGTTTAATTCTACAGTTTCTTCAACTACACCAGAAAACTCAAGAGTTCTTAATAAAACTGAATATCTTTCTAGCCCTTGGCTATAGAGTAAAACTGTTGTTAAGATCACCAACCCTCTGAAGTGCAATTTATTTTCACTAACATGACCTTTTACTTCAAGCAAAGTAAAACAGTGCTTTATTTCCTTGAAATATTTTGAAATACTGTTATTTGGAAGAAACAGCTTTCTAGGCAATTACTGTAATTCTAAACACAATAGAGGCGAACAAAACCAAGAATATTACAGATCCCACCTTTTTCAGCATTAGTTCCAACTGCTAACTGCATTCATAGTAATAATTCAGACTTTATTTTACACATCACACAGCCTGTTTCCTGTCAGCTAAGTTAGAAGATTATTAATAACACCTGAACAGTTACTAACTTTTGGGAAACATTGCCTATAAATCTGCTGTACGTACCATGTGTGGCCAGAAGGAGGCTCTACTGTGTAACTTCATCCTGAAGAGAGAATACCTCAAGCTACATTTTAGCCCAGTTATTGTGGAATTGATTTTCACGGCTCATGACAGAAGCTGTTTTCAGCCCAGGAAAAGGAAGTGGCTAAGGCTGATACTCCTAACACAAACAGCAAATTGCTCGATAGCTTTCCTAGCCTGCAAGGTCTGTTACCTTAAAGTTCTAATGGCCTTTTAACAGTGTTTCCAGCTGAGCAGCAGATGTAAAAGATACTGAACACTGAGAGCTGGGATTTTTTTCCACCTTGAAAGAAACATTTTTACAGACACTGCACTAACAATGGAACTTAAGACCTATTCTGTGACCCATTGGGTTTAAAATAGCAGGACAAGTCTTATGAAATGAATTGAAATCTTGACTTCTTTTTTTTTTTTTTTTTTTTTTTTGTGGAAGCCTTATAGGAATGTTACTGTTCGTTGTTAAGATGTGGTTAGATAATAAAAATCTTATATATGTCATTATGTTTATCGTATTGAGTGATCCCAAAGCAATATACAAACCATATATACAGAGCACCAGTGAAATGAAGCTACTTCTAGGATTGAAAAGCACACTCCTAGGATGCAGACCAGACAGCATCTCTAACTTTGTGATCCTATCATGTGCCTTAATAAATGTTCTAGAACTTAATTTATCTGCACCCAGAAAGTTGAAAGGCTGAGGCAACTCTTCCTACTCCAAGATTTCCTTTGTGCTTATTAAGCAATCACATTAACCATTACACACCATCTATGCCCCTCAACTCTGTACAACTGGAGCCTAGCAGAAATACATATGTTTTCCCAAGTTGAAGCAGCATTAGCTTGTTACTGACAAATTGCCACAGCTCAGAGTGGCAATAATATTGTAACAGTGGTAAGCTATGAAGTACATGTTTGACAGTGGAACTACTTAAGGGTTTTTTCTCAGATTGTGTTTAACAGAACTATTTTAGAATTTAGGATTTTGTTTCCCTCCCCCCCCCCCCACCCTGCTGTAATTCCGAGGCATATTCTGTCCTCTCTGAAGTCCTTTTAGGATTAAGGGGATGGCAGTCTATACCTGATGGATGCCTGAAGAACCTACAATTAGGAGAGTCCCTTTACCTTGGAAGACTCAAGGGAGGGTACAGAGGGGTTGAGCCATCTAGTCCAAGTTGTTAGGAGCAAGAGGAGGATAAACCAGTGGACTTCCTTAGAAATGTTCTAATCTAAGAATGAAGTGTGCTTGGGGATGTAAGAGATATGGAACTGCTGGTCAGTAGATGGGGAAAATGGGAGGTTGGATGGATAAGGAGAGGCTGGAAATAAAGGTAGTTCTTGCTTCTCAATTGAGTTCAAAATGAAATTGCAAGGAACCTTCCAAGTCCTGCACACTATCCTCATGTGTTGTAGGGTTGCCAGGTGTCCGGTATTGGCCCAGACAGTCCAGTATTTGCGGCCTCTGCCAGGTAAAAAAAATTAAAAATGCCAGACACGTAAAATGCATAATAGCCCCAATTCTGAAAACCAACAAAATAGAACCGGAGTCCTGTTTTTCTCGGACAGAAGGCCACTTGTGATATTCTTCCCGGGGGGAGCAGAGAGCATGGGGATTTAAAGGCGCAATGACTCTTTATTTTTGTGCAAGTTTCTTTTGCTCAACCAATTTTTTTTCCCGTCATGTTCAGTATTTTTTGTATCTGGCAACCCAACATGTGAGTTGTATACACTGGTGAACTGTGATGGCTGCCCATTAGTTTCCAGGGAGTGTTTTTTAACCTAAAATTATGTGAATTATTTATATCCAGGCAATTTGACAAGCTGCCCCCTTTATTTTGTGGTGGTACAGTGGAAGTTGTGATGGGTTGAAGCTTCCTTTGGTATAATTTAGAAAGGTCTGTCAACAGGGTATTTTTGTATGGAATCCTTATTTTTGGAATTTGTTTCCACCTTTGTCATCTTCAGGACATGCTATAAAAGTCATCTATTCTTCCAGGCTTTTCCTGGAGGCTGTAAAGAAGGCCGGGCAAGCTCAGATATTTTGGTGATAGTTACCAATATCAGAACCTTCACATGCATTGGCAATCATGTGGTGGAAATGAGAGAGCATTTTTTTCATTAGTCTTTGAAAGTCTTCATGTCTTCATAGCTGATATGCTGAATTTTGCTGGTTCCTGCTAATTTTGTTTCACCTAGAAATTTCAAGTTTATTGAAAAAAAATGGGTGGGTTGTAGATGAGGATCCTGTTTGATTTATTTATGTGTTTTGTTTTTTAGAAAAACCCACTGCACACATTCAAATCTTGGAGCATCTGGGAGAAATATTTAAACTAACACACAAGTAGAGATGTCGAAACACAATTTGTGTCCCAGTCTATCACATTTTATCTAATCCATAGTCAGCAAATTTTGGAAGTGTTGATTTTTAATTTTGTGAGTGTATTTGCTTTTACATTTGTGTTACTGCTTACAGAGCTGTGAAGGTGTAGTAACAAATAAAAATGTGGTTAGACTTAAAGGTTCTTCCATTTCCCCCATTTTAAGCTTTTAAGGAATCTCTTTGTAGCTAAGAGGTTCTTTTAAAACAGGAGAAACTTTATATAAAACACAAGTAGTGTAGAGTGCATGGTCCTATATACATATATATATATCGATACACAGATACACAGTATGCAAACATACTATAAATATTTCCTTCCCTAAACTTACAAATCCACCGGCCAGTACTGATCTAAAGTATTAGATGATTCTACATGTGAGCAATTTTGTATCCTGGGATAAAAAGGGCAATATTAAATATGCATTGATAAGAAATAGGAGACAAATATCTTCAGTACTTTTTCACTCAGTCTGTATTTTCTTTAACTAATTAGAACTGTGACCATTCACATTGTCCTCTGGTCTGAACTTTCATACCAAATGTGTATTTCAAATGGTTTTGAAAATGTAAAAGGAAAAATAAAGTAGGCCTAATTGAGATGAGAAAACATCTTTAAATACAAACCTTTTTTCATTGATAAAGCAGAGACTCCTCTGTTAGCAGTGACAGTTGCAAAAAATCAGGAAAGGCAGACCACACTAACAAGTTACAAAATGGGCTGCAGTGACACAATTGAGATTTAGCTGTTTCTGAACAGAAAATCAAAGTCGAATTTAAAAATGAAAGGCTGTGTCTACACTGGCATCCCTTCCGGAAAAGGAATGCTAATGTAGCACTTTGGAATAGGCAAATCCGCGGGGGATTTAAATATCCCCTGCGGTTTTTGCATTAACATGGCTGCCGCTTTTTTCCGGCTTGGAGATAAGCCGGAGAAAAACACCAGTCTAGACGTGATTCTCTGGAAAATAAAGCCTTTTCTGGAGGATCTCTTATTCCTTGAAAGTAGGAATAAGAGATCCTCTGGAAAAGGCTTTATTTTCCGGAGAATCACGTCTAGACTGGCGCTTTTCTCCGGCTTATCTCCAAGCCGGACAAAAGCGGCAGCCATGTTAATGCAAATACCGCAGGGGATATTTAAATCCCCCGTGGATTTGCCTATTCCAAAGTGCTACATTAGCATCCCTTTTCCAGAAGGGATGCCAGTGTAGACACAGCCACAGTGTTTAAAATTTTGGCACAAGGAAGCTTTATTTCTTGAACTGATGAAAAGACGGGAACAATATTCCTTAACTGTGTCTGTTACAAGATAGTCTGCCATGCTGGCAATGGCCTAGCAATGAACATTGTTAATTGAATACCTAGAACTTAACTAAAATGCATTGAGTAAATGCAAACACCTGTCTTTGAAATGTAGCCTGGCTGATGCAGTGAGAAGATATCCAAAAAATGTTTTCCTGAAATTGAAAACTGAAACAGCAGTTAATTTGTTCATAAAGCTGATCTTTGGAAGTGTAGGACCTTTCTTTTAATAAGAACCCCAAAAGCTTTTTAGACTTTTATTACAGAGATACAATACACACCATAAAATGCCACAATTTCACTCTAACCTGGCTGATTATCAGATTAGTGTGTTAAACAAGTAAGAACAAATTCTTGCCCTTTTCCATATCCATTCAACTCAATGTGGTTTAACTAAGGGCAGGATTTGGCTAGAGTTGTCACCCACCTGGTTTTCACCTTGACAGCCCAGACTTCAACTTGTGTGTCTAGGTATTATTTAAAAGCCTGGATGTTGTTGCATTATTTTTTTAATCTATAGCAACTCTAAGCAGAAGTAATCAGGCAGCACTCAGCAACAATCACTGACACCTCTGGGACTAAGCTGTTCAAGTGGCTCGTGGCGGAGTGTGTCTTGCAGGGGTTGAAATTTGAAGGAAGAAGCAGAGCAGGGAGCAGGGCCTGGGGAAGAGTTGGAGAAGGGGGCGGCCTTGGGCAGAGCAGGAATGGGATGGGAAGTGGACCAGTTACCAGCCATTATAAAGGTGGCAACCCTAGATTTGGCAGAGATTTATTAAATTATTTATTATTATTGTTATTGTTATTTTGTTATTAACATTTATTATTTATTTTATTATTATCAAGTGAAAAGTATGAAATAGAAAGGTAAGTGTCTACAGCTCTAGGACAGATGCAATACTGTATAAATAATGCCTACTGGTATACTACCTACAGTTATCCAGTGCAAACCCACTGGACTCACTGAGGTTATGTCTACACTACAGGCTTCTTGCGCAAGAAGAGATCTGCTGCAAAAACGTCTTGCGCAAGAGAGAACCCATACTGCATGGACACTCTTTCGAAAGAAAGCGCTGATAACTATCCACAGAACTGTCACCAGGGCACCCGTGCTTTTTCCTCTTTCCTGTTTTTGTGCAAAAAGCCCCCCTGTTGCCCATCCACACATGCCTTTTTACTCAAGAACTCTTGGCCTTGTATTTGGTGGGGTTTTGTGCAGACAATGCCAGATTCTTTCTTACCCAAAATGTAGACAAATATGACTATATTATTATTATTATTATTATTTATTATTATTTATTGGTCTAATAACAATAACTTGAGTTCCTGAAAAAACTTTGGCTTTCACTGTACTAAATGTTATACAAATACATAGACTTGCAGAACTGCAGGAATGCTCATATCCTGTCATTACTGAAGTACATATTGGTTTAAAAACACTTTTCTGTTACACAAAGAACACAGTACTAAGAAATATTCTCATTTTTTGAAAATTATCCTTTTAAAGAACATCAGTTTGATATCCCACTGAGATTTCTACAGTAATTGATTAATCCTTTGTCAAGATATCTTTGTACCTAGTTAATTAGGAATTTAGAGTCTGAGTTTGCCTTTTTTAAAGACACTCCAGATAGACACTGTAAATCACTGTCTATTGCACAATCAATGTGGAGTAAAGAAACTGTCCTTTCACAAAGCCAAGCCACAAATTCTTTACATCTTGTGTGCCAAAATCTGATTACTGGTGGATACTTAAGTGAATAAATTCAGGTAATTGATCAAGTGGAGCTTTTTCTAATATAGGGGGTAATTCGAATTTTTCTCTCCTGATTTGTACAAAAGAGAACAATTGACAGTTCATCTATAGTTTGCAGTGCAGCAAAAATAGATGTAATAGACAGAGTATGTAGAACCTCAATTAAGATTCTACAAATGCAAAGTCTGTTAAAATTACAGCTAGTGGGCAGTGCTCTCTTTCTTAGATATACCATGGCTGTGTCAATGATGTTAGATTTCACATTCCTTCAAATATTTACATGAGTTTTGATTATTAGTTTGTGACTTCCTGTCTTCAAAGAGAAATCTCCTAGAGGAATATTTATTTTCCATACTTACGGGATCAGGCATTGTATCCTGGAAAGAGAGGTAATGCAACTCTTGGGCTACGTCTAGACTGCAAGCCTCTTTTGAAAGAGGCTTTTTCGAAAGATACTTTTGAAAAAGCCTCTTTCGAAAAAGAGCGTCTAGACTGCAAGCAGTACTTTCAAAAAAGCAAGCTGCTTTTTCGAAAGAGAGCACCCAGACAGTCTGGATGCTCTCTTTCAAAAAAGCCCGGTTTGCATTCAACAACGCCTTTTTTCGAAAGAGCACTTTCGAAAAAAGGCATTCTTCCTCGTGAAATGAGGAGTACCGCCATCGAAAGAAAAGCCGCGTTCTTTCAATTTAATTTCGAAAGAACGCAGCTGCAGTCTAGACGCAGGTGTAGTTTTTTCGAAAAAAGGCTCCTTTTTTTGAAAAAAACCCTGCAGTCTAGACACAGCCCAAGGTTTATGGATACATAAACAGAGGAATCTTGAGTAGAAGTAGAGAGGTTATCTTACATCTGTATTTGATATTGGTGTTACTGCTGCTGAAATACTTGTCCTGTTCTGATGTCTGCTGTTCAGGAAAGACTGAGAAATTGGAGAGAGTTGAGAGAGGAGCCAGAAGAATAATGAAAGGATTGAAGATGTCCCTTATAGTGATAAACTCAAGGGTCTCAATTTATTAAGCTTATCCAAGAAAAGTTAAGGGGTAAATTCATAGCAGTCTGTAAGTGCTTACATGGGGAACAAATAATTGGTAATGGGCTCTTCAATCTAACAGAGAAAGTTACAATAGGATCCAGTGGCCTGAAGTTGAAGCTAGACAAATTCAGACTAGTAATAAGCTATATATTTTTGACATTGAGGGTCGTTACCATTGGAACAATTTACCAAGAATCAAAGTGGATTCTCCATCAGCGCTGATTTGTTAAATCAAGATTGGATGTTTTTCCAAGAAATGTGCTATTGGAATGATTTTAGGGATTGTCAATGGCTTGCGTAATATTGGAGGTCCAACTAGGTGATCACAATTGTGAGGGCCCTGGAATTGAAGAATATCTGTGATGCAAAATGGAAATTTGATCATTGTCTCTTTGCTGACTGTTTGTTTTTCAGCAAGTTGGCCTTGCTGAAATATCTGCTTCTAATTCTAGAAGAAACTTTATAGGGCTCTTGATCCCATGTAGTATAAATACCAGGAAAGTCAATGTCAAGGAGGAAGTACTATATACTTGAAGGAGTGATCCATAAAGTTTCTAATCTAAATACGCAACAAGTCAGTTTTGGGTTTATAAGTATTAATCATCTGGAGAAGCACACATGTAGCTTTGGTGTTGATGTATATAATTTAGTTTAGGTTTTATAAGTGTGCTATAGTGCAGCGAAAGCAATAAACCTCTCTAAGAAGACTATCTCAATCTGCCAAATTCATTATATTAATGGCTAGTGATTTTCTTCTTGTTCCATTCTTTGAGTTGACTATGATGTAAGGAACTGATCAAACTGTTGAAGGCAATGATTTCTAGATATGAATCATACTGAAAGGAAAAGGGAAGAGTGAAGGACTGGGGATCAGTACTTTGAGATTCCTATATCTTCATCTCACCTCTTTATGGAGATTTTTAGCTGTACTATAAAATAGCTGAAATCAACTTACAATGAATATGCTACTCCATGTTTGTCAACATGCTAATGTAGGCATATGTAGTAACTTGGGGAGGATGTTCCAGTAACAAATAGCTGCATGATAAGATTAGTAGAATATTTTACTTTTTGATAATCTTGCATTAATATGAAACAGACAGGAATGTGGATGCCATTATCTGATGGTCTATGAGTTCAGAAAGTTAAATTAGAATACCCATTTCACAGTGGGTTCATTTGATTCTGTCTGCTGCTGCTTCAGTGACTAATAATTACTGATCTGCAAGGCCCCAATTGTGTAAACAGATCCAGACAGGTGAAGTATTAGTTGTGACAGGAACCTTACATCGAAACAGAGTCCCATAGAAGGCAATGAGGACTTTGTGCTGATGTAAGGAAATATCTGTATTAATCTCTTTGCAACACTGCGGCCTTAAATTGCAAAGGCAAGGCCTGTAGCATATGCAGCATACAAATAGGAGAATCACCTACAAAAATATTTATGGGCTAGATTTTCCAACTTGCTTCTATAGAACTCAAAATTCATTCTAAGAGAACATTTTTCTTTCTTTTTCAACTCTTTTTTTCTATTCTTCCTATCTCACACAAGCTTCCATTTCAAGGGAAGAAAAAGTCAAGAGCAAAATAATTTCATCATTTTCCTCATATTTACTGGAATACTTAATTTATCTTTACAGAAGTGTTACAGTGCAATCTGGAGGAAGTCGGTTGCTTCAGAATGTTCTCCATACATCGTAAAGAGGGTCTAACATGATACTTATACTTCCATAGTCTAGTCTCAATTTAAAAGAGCTGAGTTTCCTTTGTGAGTATGACGTCTCAGTATTCCTATTCCCAGTGCTAACTAGACATATTGTAGAACTCAACTTTGGGGTGAAAGAGGTCAGCAAGGATTCTGATAGGAATTGTTATTTTATATACTTGGCAAGTCTGGGCTAAGCCGCCTGGATCCTGTGCTTCCTGGCAGGGTCTTTGTGTGTGCCTCAGAGGCTCACAAGGCAAGGGTACCCCACTCCAAGAGCCCTTTTCATCATTGGCTGGTCCGGGGTTTTGGAGGTCAGTCTCTCTGATAGTCCAAGGGTCCCTTGCTGGCAGCCCAACAATCAAGAGGAGGGTCCCACCCACTTGCTCCATGTTCTGGCCCAGGGCCTTATGAGCTAGCCCAAAGTGGGGCTGTGAGGCCTGGCCCTTGCCCCACTGAATAGCAGTTCCTCCCTGGGCCACTTCCCAGCCACTCCCTGGGTACCTCCTTTCTGGCGTCTTGGAACAGGCCCTATTAGCTTGCTATCTTCCGGGTTTGTCTTCTGCTCAGCCTCTCCTCGCCTCTCTTCTGGTCCGTTCTTTTTCTCCTTCCCCCGCCTTGCCTGAGGGAAGGATTTTATGGTGTGCCCATAAGCCTTAACTGGGAGCAAGTGTTCTAATCAGCCTTCTTTCTGGGCTGGCTTCATGTGAGCTTCAGGTATCTTAATGGCTGAGTTGCGGTCTCTGGAAGCCTACTCAGGGAACATAATCCCACATACCCAGCTCCCAGTGTACCTGCCTTCCACCAGACTTCTGCAGCCCCCTGCTTTTGGGCTGCCACAGTACACTGCACAAAGTGTACAAGAGGGGTCTGAACATAGATACAGCCCTGGAGCAATTAAGATGATTTCATTAAAATGAAGTTGCAGCTGTAGTAGGAAGACATAAACACAAAGAACCACTCCTTAAGCATCAACTAGAAAACTCCCTGACTGGGAGTTCCTTCTTATTTTAAACTCCACTTGCAACGCATCATAGTTGTCTCTGGAAATGTGGACGACCGAAGAACTCTGTAACCACTCCACAACTCCCACTTACATTATATATGAATTCAGTGCAAGTGGCCTCATATAGTCAAATAAGATAAACAACCCAAGGGTACACTGGGTGAACTAAGAATGCATTTAATGGGATTGGATTGCATTTATTCCATTTCTAGTAGACTATACTTCAAAGAGTATGCTGTTCAAAATATTAGGTGAGGCAGCAAAGAAAAAATGTACAATACATAGCAGGGAGTTGCACTATAACAAAAGTTAGGTTTGTAGTAAGATCATAGTGTTGCTTGATCCTAAAGCTTGTTTTTATTGAAGCTGTATCTATTTGAAAACCAATCAGGACAGCTGGTTTCTACCCCAACCTTTAACCTACTCCTTTAAGAGAGATTTGAACTAATTCCTGGTTTTATCCTTCTGTTGATATTGCTAATTTAAGTATTAAATAATCAAATATTCCCCTTCTGAATGTGGCTGCAACTCAATGAAATTCTAAGAACTACTAGGGAAAAATGTTTGATTGTAGAATAATTTCCTAAGGGACTTGGTGGAAGCCTTATTACTTTAGTAATTTCATACCTAATTGGATAAATCTTACACAGCCAAATTCACTATCACTTTATGTTGCTTTCTGCCAACGTAATGAAAAGCCTGATTGCTAAGAGTTCTTTGGTGGATTACATTGCAATGGCAAAAAGTGTCAACAACTTCACAACAAGAATGAAGTGAGAATATGACCTGAAGGAGTTATTGTAGCCTCAGAAGAGGGCAACTGTAGACAAAAAATGTGTGTGATTAAGGAGCCTGGAAATCAATTGATGCAACAACTCTGTTCAGAACCTTTGGATTCTTGGGAAGGTTAACACTATTGGGAGGGGGGCATGCGGGTGTTAACACAATTTTCTGGATGTTTCTGCCTTTCAGATAGTTAACTCTTTAGACTTGACCCTAATTGATTTGTCTACAATGGTTAAAACCATAAACTGTGAGTCCTAGAGAATGCCCTGAAATGCTAGGGTAGCAGGTAGTGAATTAACAGGAGGCCAAGAGAGCCAATAAAACTGAGTATGGGCTTTTGAATTGGAAGTGGTGGCCCTTTCTGTTCTTGTTGTGTGGCCAGAAGACAATGTAGAGGCCCTATAAGAAGCCAGGGAGCCAGGCATGGAGAATTCAGTGACATCCATGCCTAGCAAAAGACTGTCTTGACATTACAGATATTTGGGTAATACAGGGAATGTTTAGTCAGACACAATTAGGTTATTTTCCTTATTTTGGATTTTGTTGGACTTATCTGTGTTGAGCACATGTAACTATGCCCTTAACACTGTAACTTTCCCAAACTGAATTCCCTGTGAAGCAAGGGTTTTTAATCCTTTTTCAGTGGTTCTGTAATGGGAATGTGGAAACATAACCAGATAACCTGTTAACTGGTAAGCATCACCCTTACTGAATGATGTTTACTAGTTCCAGTTAACTATTGGGGGCTGGAGCAGCTCCCCACCCTCTGTGGGCAGATAGGCACATCACAGGCAGAGGCTGCTCCCGTCATCTGGAATAGCCCCTGTCTGTGGTGGGCCTGGGTGCATCGCAGATAGATCTGGGCTAGAGCAGCACTTTGCCACAGAAGGTGGGGAGCTGCTCTCCATCCTCTGCCCCTTTTAATTGGTTTACCGTTAAATATAATGGTTAACCAATTAAACAATATTTTACATCCCTACTCTGTAAAACATTTAGTGGCAAGGCATTCTAAAGTCTCTTGTGGGCCCCTACCTTCTGCACTTGAATTGCCAAAGTCGGAAAGAGCCTTGATAACTGTCCACTCCCACCATGCCAAATCCTGATATGAGAAATTGAAAATTATCTGTCCTCCATAGGAATAAATTTCCTGCTGAAGATACATTAGCCTTAATTGCTGCTGACAAGAGAAGTAGTCAAGAGTGATCATAAGGATACTGACTATTTTTTATTAATTTGTAGCTCAGAAAAGAAACTCATATTATCTCTCTTTCTCAGTCTTTCACACACAGACACCATATGGAAGACATTATTTTTGCTAGTGGCATTTTTTATGGACTATAGTCAAAGGACTGTAATTATGTTGGTTCCCAGAATGTGAAAGGAAGGTATTGAGGCCTACCCAGAATATGTCAAATGAGCACCAGTTTAATTGTAAGTGTAAAGGAAAGGCAGCATTGTGAGATACAGGAGATAAAAATAAAAACAAAATTTGATTGGATGACCAACAATAACCCCGCTTGTAGGGAAGTAAGTAACTCAGACAGCAGTATGCAACAAAGTGCTGATTACCCCAAATGGAGCAGATGAAAGTTTTTGTAAGGGCAGAATGAGACAACAAAAATCTAATGTCAGCAATTGTCAGGCAAGTGGAGGAGTACCAAAATACCGAAACAGGATATATAAGGTTGGATGGAACAGACCAAGAGCAGACGGGTTGCGAATCCAAAAAGCTAGGTCTGATCAACCAGAGCTCCCTCCCTGGCGCTGAATCTCACTGCCGCACATAAGCTCCGAAAGGGGAACAAATAAGCTCCGAAAGGGGAACAACACCAGTCGTAAGTTGTAACGAAAAATCCAAAAAAAGGAAAAACATAAAGAAAAGAATATCTCCTGAATCTAAGCAATGCTTCTATCTTTCTTAACGTGAGTATTATATATTTGTTAACTCCATAAATTGTTTAAAGGTAAATCAGGAGGGTATATCTGTAGGAGAAGTTGTTATTTCTGGGTTTTTTTAACTGTACTGTTTTTCTAATTTTTTCTCTGTATATTATATTGTCTTAAAAGAATCAAAAATAGTGAATTAATTTAAATGAAAAATTAATTATAAAGTAAATAGAAAAAATAAAAAATCTTTGTTTGACCCTAAAAAAAAGTATTCTTCTGTCTATGGTTTCAAATCCTTTAAAGAACCAAACCCAGTTACCGAAAACGAAACAGCAGGAATATTTAATTAAGGAGGTTGATCCAATGGGAAACTCCAGTTAAGAAGCCCCCCTCCAAATCTTTCATACATAACTATTAGATAGAACGATAGGGAACAGACTATACCTGTGTAAAGATATTCCATGTTGTACTATCAGGATGGTATTGAATATGTTCAGTAGATCCTTATGCTACTGGATATTTTTTAGTTTCCTACTTTTATTCAGTCTAGCCATGGACTCCACAATGACAACAAGGGCAGCAATGATTGTGGCTGCTGTTGAGTGAGAGTTTTAAAATTCCCCATTAGGGAAAAATGATTTGCCTAAGAATCCAAAGATCCTTTGAGGGTTACAGAGATATCACTGGCCAATACCACAAAGGCAGTGTGATGCAGAATTAAGCTGTAAGCTGCTGTTGGAAACCACCAAGATAATGAGTCAGTTCTAGAGAAAATCTTTTCATTAATTTTTAATTGGGCTGCTTTTCAAGCAACTCATGATCTGCTTATCAAATAACAATAGGAATTCCATATATCACTGAGTTTAAGAAATTATTTAAAATTTTGAATTTAATACCTGCCACATGATGAATTCATTGACTACTCTGTAGATCTTTACACACCTGCTTTTTCACATGTTTCTACAGGCTGGAAGAGGAGGAAAAAACAAACCAAATCAAACCTTCCTTATGTCTTCAGTATTTACATAAACCCTGACAAAAATGCAGTATTTATGGTAAAACTTTAAAAACACCAAAAACATTCTGGAAAGGTTAATGAGTACAGTACATCTCTTTCTGAGAATTAACATCATTATAATCTTTTTTGGGATATTCAGGATTTATGGAGCAGTTTTCAGTAGAATTTTATAACAACAAAATACACACACATTTTAAAAACATCTATTGCTAAACAAATAAGAAGTTCACTGGACATTCAATATCAAAATATTAATCTTGAATTGTGAGTAATTAAGTTATGGTTCATTTAGTGACATTAATTTGTCCACATTTTACATTAGAGGACTTGAAATACTTGTATACCTGTGGTGAGTAGACATTTTGGGCAGGACAGTGGTCTGACTATGCTAAGGGACCATAATAGATATAGATATTTTCACTTCAGCCTGGGAGTGGAGTAGACAAGTAGTCCTATATCTTTAAGAGGAGATGATGATTGCAGAACATAGTTACCCATTTTCAGAGGGTAGGAGAAGAAGCAAAATGATGGAGGTGATACAACCCTGGTGCCATTATTGTTTTAACCTGAAACTCTAAGAGGGTCGAGAAAGTGCATATGGGTGGAGTGAGTGGCTAAGGGCATGTGGTAGTTGTAAGAGGGTTCTTGAGGCAAGTCCTTCACTGTCATACCAACTGCTCATTACAAAAACAGTCCAAAACTAAAGAAAGCAGTTGAAATGGCTTAGTAGCATTTTGACAGTATTATCAATGCAAGAATCAAAACCATACTTGCTGAGCAGATGACTCAGAGCTGCATTAATAAATTGATGCACCTGGTGCAGATTTGCACATTAATAGCCTAGCCAGAAACACATCTGATCCACTTTTCACAACATACTGGAGTAGCTGGAGTTTGCTGAATAATAACTGCATTAACTCAGCATGATGTCTTTGTGAGTGAGATGAGGTAAAAGTTCATTTTTTCAAATAAGGACAACATTGTTAACTGATGTGCCATGGGATTCCAGCTTGCAGTCTTCTTCACTTGAGTGTAGTTCTTCAGATAATTTCTTCTGGCTGGTGTATTAACCAAAATAATTCTTTTCGCATTTTTTATATTTCTAATATCAGCATTTTTTGGCTTGCAGAATTATTCATATTTTCTGGTAAGCTATTTCACATGGCGTTAAACCATGAAATGTAACTGAAAGATTTAGGAGTGAAGCTGGCTCCCGAGTATCTGGGTAATGCCCTCAAATTGAATATTGGATTCATTCCCATAGATTCAGGAAGTGATAAATTGAAGAAATCAGCTTTGATACGCTGGAATTGTTGGTAAATATAGTTTCATGTAAATATTCCCATGTTTCGCTATATGTCATTTTCTCCCATCCCTTCATTATTTTTTTTAAACTTTTTTCAGATTTACTTATAATTCTGGTCCTAGAGTTTCAAAGTGTTGCTTTGTTTGCTAATTTTACAATCAAAAAGAACATAATTGAATGTGGTCTTATCATAGTCCATCTACAATCCACTCTACTTTCAATACCCTTTACATGTAGCATTCTAGTAGGAATGCTTCTTTTCTTTTTACTAGTTAAACAGAAATCTAATTTTGCCAGGATAATCATCAGAAATCTGGTTTATTTTGTGCAAGACCAACTTCTCACTCTAGGGGTGTGTCTAGACTACATGCCTCCGTCGATGGAGGCATGTAGATTAGACAGATCGGCAGAGGGAAATGAAGCCGCGATTAAAATAATCGCGGCTTCATTTAAATTTAAGTGGCTGCCCCGCTCTGCCCATCAGCTGTTTGTCGGCAGATCGGGGCAGTCTGGACGCGCCACGTCGACAAAGAAGCCTTTCTTGATCGGCACAGGTATGCCTCGTGAAACCAGGTTTACCTGTGCCGATCAAGAAAGGCTTCTTTGTCTATGCGGCGCGTCCAGACTGCCCCGATCTGCCGACAAACAGCTGATCGGCAGAGCGGGGCAGCCATTTAAATTTAAATGAAGCCGCGATTATTTTAATTGCGGCTTCATTTCCCTCTGCCGATCTGTCTAATCTACGTGCCTCCGTCAATGGAGGCATGTAGTTTAGACACACCCTAACTGTCCCTGACTGGTGAACTCCCTGAGTGAAATCTTGTATGTGGCAAAAATCACAAGTATGTGGCAAAAATCTCTTGGACTTCACTGGGTCCAGGATTTCCCTCACTAACATTTCCTTTACTCTTTGCAATTTTTTTTCATTTGGGCTATTGTACCCTTAGCTTGGGAGATATCAATTCACTGGTCCGGTAAAATATTAAAAAGAGTACCCAAGCATACCCTTTGGGATGTGGGTCAGGAAAGGGGAGCTGCCATCTAGTGCTGCAGAGTGAAGTATTGCTTGTAGAAGTCTGATACCTGCTTCTTCTGAGCTGCATGAGACTACTGGAACACAATGCCACTCTGCAGATCCAGTCCCATACCAACAACGGAGACATTGGCTACTTGTCTTGTTCAATAACTTTAGCTCATTTGTTCCTATAGTTCTTATCAAACATCTAATTTAGTCTAATATTGATTATTATCTGTAATTTCTCAACCCATCCATATTCACTCATTTTTTAAAAACCCATTACTAATAGTTCTTATTTACAATCTGATAACATATTCACTTAAACTCTCTAAATTCCCATTTCTTTTCAGTATACAGTAAACTTCCAATAATCCGGCACCTTTAGGACCCAGGGGGTGCCGGATTATCAGATATGCCACACTATCAGAAGGGGGGGGGCTATGAGAGGTCTGGGGTGGGGTGGGGTGGGGGGATGCTACTGATAATCTGATCAGTTTCAGCAGCGTCTGAATCGGGGACGCCTGCAGCAGAGCAGCTGGAGTGCTGCCAGGTTGGTCCGGTAGCGCCGACCCTTGGCGCTGCGAGACCAACCTGTCAGCACCCCAGCTGCTCTTGGGGATGCCTGGGGCAGAGCAACTGGGGTGCTGATGGGTTGGTCCTGCAGCGCCGCTCCTCGGCGCTACTGGACCAACCCGGCAGCACCCCAGCTTCTCTGCCCCAGGTGTCCCCAAGTCAGCCGCTGCAGAAACTGATCAGCGGCTGACTCCAAAAAGCCAGAGGCAGAGCTGGGTTGGTCTGGTAGCACCAAACCTCGGCACTGAGGGGACCAACCCAGCAGCACTCCAGCTGCTCTGTCCCAGGTGTACCCAAGTCAGCTGCTGCTGAAACTGACCAGCAGCTGATTCCAGGAAGCTGGGGCAGAGCAGCTCTGTCTCGGGCTTCCTGGAGTCAGCCACTGGTCAATTTCAGCAGCGGCTGAATCCGGGACAGCTGGGGTGCTGCCGGGTTGGTCCCACAGCCCTGAGGGGCAGTGGTACTGGACCTACCCGGCAGCACTCCAGCTGTTCTGCCCCCTGCTTCCCGGATTCAGCGCTGGTCAGTTTTAGCAGCGGCTGCATCGGGGAAGCTGGGGGCAGAGCAGCTCCAATGGTCCGGCTGGCTGGAGCACTTCCGGGTTGCTGATGGTGCTGGACCATCAGGAGTGCCGGACTGTCAGATGCCGGACCATCGGAGTTTTACTGTACTTCCTGCCCACAGTCCCTTGTCATATCCTTGTCTTTCTTTAAAACAGCAACACTCAGCCTTTCTTCCTTTTTTCTCCCAACACCTCTGGTCTGACAATCATTTCTTTTTCTTTGTGCAAACTACCATTCTCTGCACGTACAATAATAGTGATGTCAGAAGGCTTGGAGAGAGGCTCTTGGCTTTATCAGCTAATGCTGCCTTCTCCCACTGACTCCTGAAGTGTCCTATGAAAATAAGACTGCCCTCAAAGAAGCCAGCAGACATCCATCTGCTGAAGCAAACTGAGGAAAAGCAAAGAGTTCCTTTTATTGAATTTGGTTTTTTTTTTCTTTTCCCACTGCAGAAGCCACACTAATTCAAACTAGCAGCAATGACATCCACTGTCCCATTGAGAAGAGCTCTCTGTTATAATTAACTGGTTAATCTGAAATAGTCAACATTTAATTCATCTAACATAACTGAAATTTTGTCCCTGTGATGTTATGACACAAGACATGAGAAATAATTCTTCTGCTGTACTCCATGCTAATTAGGCCTCAGCTGGAATATTGTGTCTATTTTTGGGTGCTACTATCAGGAAAACTGTGGACAATTTGGAGAAAGTCCAGAGAAGAGCAATGAAAATGATTAAAAGTCTGGAAAACATGACGTATGAGGGCAAATTGAAAAAAAATTGGGTTGATTACTTTGGAGAAGAGAAGACTGAAAGGAGACATAATAACACTTTTCAAGTACATAAAAGGTTGTTACAAGGAGGAGGGAGAAAAATTGTCCTCTTTACACTCTGAGGATAGAACAAGAAACCATGTCTAGTCTTAAATTGCAGCAAGGACAGAAAAAAATCCTATCAGGGTAAACTAAAAAAACAACAAATAGTCTGGTAGCACTTTAAAGACTAAGAAAACATGTAGATGGAATCATGAACTTTTGTGAGCACAGCCCACTTCTTCACATGTGCCCACAAAAGCTCATGATACCATCTACATGTTTTCTTAGTCTTTAAAGTGCTACCAGACTATTTTTGTTTCTTTAAGTTTATCCTGTACAGACTAACTCGGCTATCCCCTGAAGATTCTATCAGGGTAGTTAATCACTGGAATAAATTGTGGAATCTCTTTCACTGGAGATTTTAAAGAGAAGGTTAGACAAACATCTGTCAGGCATGGTCTAAGTAATACTTAGTTGGGGTTCTTGAGTGCAGGGGACTGGACTAGAAGTCCTCTTGAGATCTCTTCCAAGCCTATGATTCTATGGATGCTACAAGTTTCTAAAGAACATAGGACTTGCCCTACTGAATGAGGCACAAGGTCCATTTAGTGTAGTATTTGGTGCCTGAAAAGTGGCATGAAATGCCTCAGAAACACTAAGAACACTGCAGTAGGCAGATGTGAGGTAATCATGCTCACCAGAGGTCTCTAATACAGATTGGACCTCGCTCGTCCAGCACCCACCAGACCTGACTGGTCCCGAATGAGGGAACCAGGGGATGTCCCTCCCCTCATGTCCTATGCTGCCCGCTGCCCCTTAGCTAGGGTTCTAGTCTGGCACTGCTGCTGCCTCAGCCCCCTACAGCACCTGCCTGCTGCTGGCCCCACTGCTGCTGAGGCTGGTGTGCCATGGCCAGAGCTCCACAGCTGGGGCTGGAGCTCCGTGGCCAGGGCCAGAGCTCTCCAACTGCCACTGGGGCTGGACCTTCCAACTGCTGGGTCCAGAACAGAGCTGGAGCTCCCTAGCAGCCGCCCTGGCAGCTGGGCTGGAGCTCCCCAGGTGCTGGGGCTAGAACTCCTTGCAATGCCACCTATCCCCCAATGACACAGGGCTCCTGGCTGAGTTTCTGGTCCCCTCTACCATGCTCCTGCCCTACTGCCAGACCTCTTTGTTCCTGGGCTCTGTGGTCCAGGAACATCTATGGTCCTGCTGGACCACGGATGTTCCTGGGCCCAAAAGTTCCAATTTAGGGAGGAATAACCTGTAGTTTGAGATTAATTAATCCTGAAACTTGAGGTTTACAACTCTTTCAATATTTTTGTTTTCATTATCATGTCCTCTTCTTTTCTAAGGTGAATTGCTATCCTAGTAATCCCTTTTCAATCTCTATTCACATCAAAGATTTTCCATGGTCTTGATCATTTTCATCTCCACCCATAGCCCAGTACATATTATTTCCTTGATTTTAATGTATTTTATATTAATATTTTCCTCCCATATACCCAGTGAAAGAATATCTTGGTGTATAGAAAATCTTGAGGTCCAAGGATAGAAGAAAAAACAATGAGCTTTGAACAGAGAGGCTGTCTCAGCCTTTTCAGCTTCTCTCTGTATATGTGTGCTTAAGTGATACTTTTTTCTGGACGACAAGTAATTGCAAACCTTCTTTGACTTATTATCTCTAAGGACAGTTGAGGTGTCTACTGTCTCTTCTAATCATTAGTGATGACTCTGTGCTCCCTGAAGTGGGTTGTTGCTCCATTTCTTGGGTTTGTTTAATCTGCAGGGTTTTACCAGGCCTATATAATTTCCAGTTGCCAACTGTGTCAACCTCTGGGCTCTCTGATTGTCCTTCTCATTTTCCAGATCATACAAAAGCACTGTGTCTTGTGTCTATAGTTGCTTTGCTACATGGCCAAAGTACTGATCTTTCTTTCTTTTCAGAAGATTCCTGTTGAAACACAGGTGAGGTTTTTTTTCTTCCATTTGTGCACCTAGAGATACTAGCTTTCTGTTTTCTCCTTGGGAATAGTTCAGTAAGTGATTGTCCATAAGCAAGAAGAACTTCCTTGCAATCAAATTGATTATGGCAGGGTTTCTCTGTAGTCTCAATTGTCCACACTGAGAATTAGTACTTAGGAAGCCAAGTTGTACATAGTATCTTTATGACAAGCAGATTAGTTTCAAGATAAACCTTTTATTATGAAATAGCAAAAAAGGTAAGCAATTGTGAAATGAATAAGAAGTACAGAGATTTCCAAGAAATAGAACCAAAGATCCTGTATGAATAAATTGAAAATCTATGGAACAAAGTCAGAATTGATATATTCAACTTCTTGTTACAATAGTTTTTTTTTATCAAGTTACAAAAAGTAGTCACTCTAGACGCTACCATAACAGCAATTATTGTCAGCATCATTAAATTTAAATTTTCAATCCATTCAATTTCAAAAATAATCTTAACTGACAACGGACCATAGTTAAGGAATAGGGAATTCCAGGCCTTTGTCAAACTGTATGACTTTCGCCATGAGACATCAGTCCCAGATATCCTTGAGCCAATGGATTAGCTGAATGTGGAGAATCTATATTGAAAAATCTCCTCAAAAAAGCAGTAGATGCAACAGAAGGATCCATGTTTAGCACTGCTCAGCTATAGAGCTACTCTGTTTCAAGGTGTCATATAGAAGGTCACCCGCTGAATTGCTCTACAGCAGGTGTATAAATACCTGGTTACCAGATATGGGAGAAAAACAAAGGATGACTAAGGAATCTATAATAGCAAGGAAAAAGCTAGGAGATAAAATATTATAGTAAAGGAGTAAAACCTGTCCCTGCAACTAAACCCACTGCCAACTATGTCTGCATAGCTAGTCAAGCAACACCATCATAGGACCTAACCATATTTTTGGTAACCGGGTTTGGTTCTTTAAAGGATTTGAAACCATAGACAGAGGAATACTCCTTTTTAGTGTTAAACAAAGGTTTTTATTTTCTATTTACTTTATCATTATTTTTTCATTTAAATCAATTCACTATCTTTGATTCTTTTAAGACAGCGTAACATACAAATAAAAAGTAGAAAAACAATACAGTTAAAAAACAAGAAATAATAACTCCTCTTATAGCTATACCCTCCAGATTTACCTTTGAACAATTTGTGGAGTTATCAAATATATAATACTCACATTAAGACAGATAGACGCATTGTTTAGATTTAGAAGGTATTCTTTTCTTTATGTCTTTCCTTTTGGATTTTTTCGTTGCAACTTACGATCGGTGTTCCCCTTTCAGAGCTTATGTGCGGCAGCAAGGTTCAGTGCCTGGGAGGGACCACTTGGTTGATCAGACCTGGCTTTTTAGATTTGCAGCCCATCCACTCTTGGTCTGTCTGATCAACCTTATATACCCTTTTTAGGTATTTATCCACTCTCCTGACTTTGCTGATGTGTTTTTGTTGTTGTTGTCTCATTCTGCCCTTTCAAAACTTTCGTCTGCTCTATTTGGGGTGATCAGCACTTTGTTGCATATTGCAGTCTGTGTTACTTTACTTCCCTAAAAATGGGGTTTTTGTTGGTCATCCAATCAAATTTTGGTTTTTTAGCTTACGTCTCCTGTATCTCAACAATGCTGCCTTTCCTTTACACTTACAACTAAACTTGTGCTCATTTGACATATTCTAGGTAGGCACACATTTCCTTCACACATATCAGCAACATCATCGGGGTGTCATTTTGCCTTCACATCTACTAAGGTGATATATGCCATCATGTGCCAGCAATGTCCCTCTGCCATGTAAATTGGACAAACCAGACAGTCTCTATGCAACAGATTAAATGGATTCAAATCAGATATCAAGAATGGCAACATACAAAACCTGCCTCTATAAATTTCCACTCCATGCATCTGACAAAGTCAGTCTTTGCCCATGAAAGCTTATGCCTAAATACATCTGCTAATTTTTAAGGTGCCATAGGATTCCTCATTGTTCATGTAGTCTTTGGATTTTCAGTGACACACTTCTTGGAAGGGCAGCAGAAACAAAGAAGTCCAGGACAGTCTCAGGCTTCTGCTACACAGAATAGTGCAATGTTTGTACCTTATTAAATGCACAGTTCTGTTAATAAATAAGGTTTTTGTCGACACTAGTCTGCTCATCATAAAAATACCACAGTATAAATCTACAGTGGTCTAGCTTGCCATATGCTAACCTTATGGACCCTGCTATAATGCACTGAAAGTCTTCTGTTGTGGTTTGACATGCTCCCAAGAGACTACAGAACTTTTATGCATGGTTAGTAAGGTTCACATGCTGAGTTAATGCACAGCAGGCTAGTTCACTGCAGATTGACACCTTCACTTGTCTCCCACTAACTTACTGTATGGACAAGCCTTCAGATGCTTTTTAAAGGGTGTGTGGTTTTTTTCACCATGCCGAGTCTTTTCTTCACTTCCAAACATTCTTGAGAATTCTGTAGATCTGTCAAATGCTGAAATGCATAGAAATCTTCAAATTCCAGGAAAACCGTTTACTCCCTATTTTTTCTTTAAGGATCTGGTGGCATGTCTGTAGTCTCTAATGATTGTTTTTATTTCATTGTTTCATATCTGATGTATGTGGCTTAGTTGATGAGCAAGTTGATATTATCTCTGTTCATAATTGCTTCCCCCTCCATATTCTATAATAAGATGTAAGATAATACAATCCATTACTGTATTTCAGTCTGTCCACTTAGATATAGTACAAGTTAAATAGATAGTGTATTATGTAAGACTGTAGTATCCAGGAATTGTAAAAACTATTATTAACATTTATGCCTGAAAGTCAGTTATAATGCATATAATGTGAATATTTTTCAAATAACAGAAGAACCTATACCTCGTTGTGGAGTAAAATTTTCTAAAAGTTTTTGTGCTGTATGAACTAAGTCTTATGCAAAGATGAATTATTTTCTAACATAGTTAAAAAAACAAATATTTTTTCTCCAATCTTTCAAAAACAGTTCAACAACATTCAAAAATTTCATCCCAAAATTTTCAAGCAGTTATGAACTGAAAAATATAACTCCAGCTGGCAGAACTGAACCTGGGACCTCTGAAGCTTAGTGCATGAGCCTCTGTTGCTTGAGCTAAAAGACAACTAGCTTTTAGCAAAGGGCACAGCTAAACTACAAAGATTTTTTGAAAGAGGATATGCAGATTCCCATGGATTTTTCAAAAATGAAAGTAATCTGTACGCGTTTTTTTTGGAAAAAAAACTTTTTTGAAAAAATTGCGTAAACCTCCTTTTTTTTTAAGGAAGAGCGTTTTGTTTTTTTTAGGGTTTTTTTTTTTTTCAGAAAAAACCCCCGCGTCCTGACTACTTTTATTTTTGAAAGATCCTCTTTCGAAAATGCGTTCAGAAGAAGATATGCAAATTACCATGGAATTTGCATATCCTCTTTTGAAAAATCTTTGTAGTTTAGACGTAGCCTAAGGCTGTAGAGCAGGCTTATTCTTTCTCTCTAAAGTAGGCTAACCCAGAAGGTGTGTGGGTTACAAAAGATTTGTGTATAATGCAATTCCTGACATACTGAAACCTTGTCCAGCGTGGGAAACACTGGGCACCCATTATAATATTATATGTTGACAATGTGCATATCTATGAATAAAAATATTTAGCTGAATTAGTTGAAAACATATGATCTGTTGTGAAGTTCTCTTGAGAAGTGACGTACAGATTATACTGTGAGAAATACATGTAATAATAGCTTACACTAAACCAGATTCTAATAACCTTGCTCCCTTCAAGTTTCACCTTACTCCACAAGATGTCACGTTGGCTGCAGTGGGACAAATGTGGTTAACGATACTGTTCCGTATGAAAGGAGGTATTAAAATACATCCCAGGGTGACTAGGACTTAGAAAGAGAATTTGAAGTTAACATTGTGAGAACTGAATACTAATGCTTGTAGACAATTGTAAATATTAATAACTAGGACAAAATATAGGAAGATACAGTCTACAGATGATAAGTGTATAGGCTTCAGTGAGAGACAGCATCTATGAAAATCACATGTAACAAGGGGATTCATTGCCAATGCTCATGTCATTCAGTGTATGAATTACCATAGACATATATGGTACAACAAGTGAAGATACACAATTTCAGCTTTGAAATCATTTGCAAGTTGCATGTTTTCTGAGAGGGGAAAAGCTCTAAACTGATTGTCAGCCAAGACGGATATAACTTAATTTATACCATATAAAATTTAATAGTTTGGGAGAGAGAATAACTAGTAAACAAGGACAAAGTAGTACCAGTTATTAGAATGTGATAAATTAATAGCTGAGTGCAAGATTAAATTATTAATGTAGTTAAAGCCTGATGATTACATATAAAAAAGGAGGACAAAATATGTTCTGTACCAAAAATAAAACTATTTTGATCGTATCCTAGTTTCTGTTTATGCATCACATATGTTTTCTTAAACAAGGCCAAAAACTGGATTCAAGAAAGGCTTAAGCCTTCAAGTTGTTCTGTGTAACTGGTCCCTTTGACTTCACCGAGGCTGCATGTAGGTGCAAGCCGAACGACTTGAAGGATGGAGCCTACCAAACTAAGACTCATTACCCTTCCATTTCCAACCCATCTCCCAGGTCTCCATGTTCTCCACTTACCGTGGGCTTTGCTTTCCTGTCCCCATCGAACCTAGTTTAAAGCCCTCCTCAGTAGGTTAGCCAGTCTGTGTCCAAATAGGGACTTCCCCCTCCTCGAAAGGTGAACGCCATCTCTGCCTAGCAGTCCTTCCTGGAATAGCATCCCGTGGTTGAGGAAGCCAAATACCATGCCCCCCCACCCAGACCCCCACAAGTACCCTGCCCAGAGCCCCACCTGCCTCCTATTCAGGGCCCCACTAGGACCCTGCTCCTGCCCCCTACCTCCTGGCCAGACACCTACCCCCAGCTTGCTCCTGCAGCCTATTTTCCACCCACATTCTTCACCCCATCCCTATCTCACTGACTGGAAGCCCTGTCCCGCATACCTCAGAGTGTAGAGGGGCCCACAAATTCCACTAACCCTCAAACCCCAGAAGAATTAATCTGGCCTGAGGCCTTGAACCTCAGTCCTACCTACCCTCCCCCCATTGGGCTGGCGTGCCAGGGTCAGTAAGTGTCTCAGTTGGGGCCACATCAGTTGAGTTTGGGGGGGTTAGGAGGGTTGGGGGGGATTGCATCTCACTTGTGCGTTCCCTTATATATTTTTTTGTGGGTCAGTGACCCCTGACCCAAAACAGGTTCCCTGTTCTTCCCATAAATAAAGACAATGCTGAAACATTTGTTCTGGACATATTTTATTTAAAAATGAAGCCTAGCTCACAAAGCCCCAATTGGGGCCAACCCTCCATCTGGCCACACCATCATGACACCCCTGCATACCCACTCACACCTCAGTCCTGAGCCTATCATACACTGGAACACCCTGTCCTGAGCCTCCCACATCCCCAGTCTTCTGCCACAACACTACTGCACAATCCACACACTGCAATTTGTGTCCATCATATTCCCAACCCCCCTGCCCTGAGCTCCTCATACACTCCAACCTGAACTCCTGCACCTTCACATCCCCAAGCCTGTGGTTTGCTCAGCACCTCAACACTCCACCTGACCCCAACACTCTCCAGTCTGGAGCCCCCTCCCTGAGCCAAAAGCCTCTTCTCCACCTCTTCCTGCACTCAAATTCCCTCCCAGAGCTTGCACCTGTCACCCCTTCCGACCCAAATCCCTCATTCCCACCCCAGAGCCTACACATCCTGTTTCAACTCAGTGAGAGTGAGTAAGGGCTGGGGACAGCAAATGATGGAGAGGAGGGAAATAGAGAGGGCAGGGCCTCTAGAAAGGGGTGGGATGTTGGGGCTTGCCCTGACATTTAAAAAGTGATTTTGGGTGTAAAAAGATTGGAGACACTACCACAGTAAAAAAAAGTTTTAATTTTCAAATTTCATACCCTGAAATGCAAATATATATATATATCCTTTCAACATGTAGGGGTACCAGTTCGGGGATGCCAAAGAACCATGTAGAAGGCAATGGAACTTTTTTAAACTTTCTAGTACTCTTGCAGGAGTGTTTGGGACTGTTCTAGCATGGGAGTAGGTAGCCAGTCTTGTGCAGTTACTGATGGTGGGGTATATATAAGGCTGCACGCGTCTGTATGTAATAGCAGTAGTAAATAAACTTTTTCAATAACTTATCAAAGTAACTTGCGTCCATTAAATGTATTCTAATCAGGAAAAATATTTTTATTAATATATTATGGCTGCGATTAAGAAAAGGAAGTATAGGACACTTCCAATAATCCGGCACCTTTGGGACCTAGTTGGTGCCACATTATCAGATATGCCAGAGTACCAGGAGGTACTATAAGGGGGCAAACTCCCAACACAATCCCTCCCCACCTTATGCTTGGGTCCTGGAGCTGCTGGTACAGCCTCACGTCTCCCTCCTGGCTCTGGGGCACGTGCGCTGAGTGGCCGGCTTCTCAATGAGCTGGCCGGGATGCCATGTGCAGCCCAATCTCTCTCTGCTTCCCTTCCCCAGAGCCAAACACTTCCCCTCAATTTGTTTCTGCTATTTCTTATGTTAAATTACATTTTTATTACATTTTTGTGCCAAGAAAAACTATTTGTGCATATTTTTAATTTTAAATAATTTTTATACCAAGTTTTTGTGTTTATTTTTAATTTTAAATTACAAATTGATTTTTTTGTTAAAAGGGAGGTTGGATGATGGTAAAATGAGGAGTGTGGGCGTGATGCCAAAAAGTTTGGGAATCACTGCTGTATGCCATCTGATCACTCCATCTCCCCCCACCACACAATATTTTGGAATTAAAAACAGTATAGAGAAGGGCTGTGAAAATGATTAGGGATAATAGAAGGAAAGGTTTAAATTACTAGGATTTTTCAGCTTGGAAAATAGATGACTAAGTGGAAATAAGAACTAGATAAAATTCCTGGAGAATAGATGTATCAATTGCTATTAGACAGGATAGGCAGGGATGCAACACCATGCTATGGGTGTCCCTGGATCACTGGATCATTGCCTGATCTGTTCATTCCCTTTCTCTCTGAAACACCTGTGACTGGTCACTGTTGAAAGACAGGATACTGGTCTAGATGTCCCATTGATCTGATCCAGAATGGCCATAATTATGTAAAAATTAATTATAATAAAATGCATAGTACTGAAACTTCCCAAGATAGTGACTTCTCAAGATGGCAACAATATGAGATAATGATCTTGGGGCAAATAAAGAATTTTTAAAATCGAAGTCTAGTAGAAAATGTCTGATTAAGCATAAGATGCTTGTCTTTACTTTCAAGGATCCTCACTACCAATCCCTACCCTACCTATCATTCAATCCTGAATGGTTGATTCCTATCTCTGATTGTCCCATGACTCTGACCTCCACCATCCACTTGTTGAATTTTCAAACAAGCATTTTGTGCTCTCTTCTGTGCTGCCTTTCAATCTTGAACAGAGCTCATCACACACATCCATAAAGGTATCTCATTATCTCTCTCTCTATATAAAGTTTTTTTCCCCCTGTGGGACAACAGAGTGACATCATCATGTCACAGTGTCCACAGGCTGGAGGAGAAGGCATGGGCAGGTAAAGCCCAGCTCTCAGCCCCCTGCTTCATTCCTGGAGCCAAGCCCTAACCACTTCCAGCCTGGTCATCTCCAGTGGCCACGTGTAGGGCCAGGGCTGGGGTGCTGTGGCCTTGAACCAGTTTTCCCCAGTTACTGGGGGCAGAGCCAAGCCTGGCGTGCCTTGGCCCAGCCCTTCCCAGCTGCCAGGAGCAGAGCCAGGCCTAGCGTGGCCTCAGCCAGGCAACGGGAGGAGAGATTAGGGTTAGAGGCCGGGTTGGGGCCTGGGCCGGGGCCGGGACCAGTGCAGGTGCAGTCATGGTCGGGAAGAGGGAGAAAAAGGGTCTGGGGTGGCATGGCTGGGAGTGGGGGAGAAGTACTTTTGCACTGGGTTTTTATATTAGCATTTAAAGAAATCCTTTATATGCCGGTGTTTGTGACCAGAAATTGAATTAGTGTATAGTTACTAACCTTTATTTTCTTCAAGGAGGATTTATTCTGCAGCAAACTGTTTCCTTGCCCTACAGATGCACAGCATGAGGCCAAAAAGCAGCTTATATTTCTTTACTAAATGCAAATAGAAAATAGAGAGTAGCTGCACCTTTGCCATGTACATCGTGTAGCATGCTCACAAAAACATTAGTTTATTTTTAATATAGGAATAAAATATGCAGGTATCATTTTGTTCTATGCATTTTAGCACGCAGCAGTTTCCATGTTTTATTGGTGAAATTTATATGTACTATGATGAGAGGCTCAATTCTTATTTTACAGAATTTCACATGAATATGTTTTACTGTTCTTTCTTCTGACTTTGCACTCCTACTCTGAATTATTCACTGATTATATAAAGTAGCTGTTCATGAATCAAAATTTTCCAAAAATGTAAGTTTTGGCCTGTTTCTGATCCTTAAAAATGGATGTATTCTATCCATTCAGAAATCACAGCTTTTGGTAAAAAAAATTGCACTATTTAAAAAAATTGTGTAATTTAGTGCATTTTCCATGAAAATGAAGCCATCTGCAGAGTTAATAAAATATGTTTATTAATAAACAAACAAGCTTCCAAAGCTTTTGTTTTTTTAATTAATTTTGTGTTTAGTTATGAATATTTTGATCACCTCTACTTCTAACCACCTGGTTGCAAAGGATATTGGCAGGGTCCCCTATCCTCCTCTGCTCCTAACATAAACGAGTAATACTGATTAATGCCATTATTTAATCATGGCAGCTTTGTGAAACTCTCATTGCCCATTCACGTGATTTTTACCATGTTCTATGATTTTTTTCTATCACAGTAAAGGATAGGTGAGCAATACTTTTTCCCTGGACTAGTTCGTTTTCATGTCACATTTGGAAGATGTAACTTTACCATAATCTTGTATTTTGTTCTGAAATAGACCTTCCTGGACAGAGGCTATGCATTTTCAACCAGTTATCCTGACATAATTTTGTTTTCCTATTCTCTCACTTGCTTAAGATTTATTCCCATGTATCGATGGTTGCATTATGTATCTGTTTTTATCCTTGTTCAGAAGAGGCTTCACAAGTCTAAGGGTGCCATGGGATTCCTCCCCCATGGCTCCTAAGGAGGCTGGATGATTCCCTTCTACCTCAGAATGGTTCCTAAAGGGGGTGGGGCTTTCCCTCCTCTCCCTTCCTCCTGCTCCTCTTCTTTCCTCCTTCAATTCCCCCCTCTCAGCTTACTGGGACTTCAGGGCTCCATGGGCCCAGAGCAGAGCTGTAGCATCTGGGGGTTTCTCTCTACTCTGGCTGAAGCCAGGGAGAAGACCTGCAGCAGCCCTGGGCATACAAGCAAACAAGGCTGCGTACTCCAACATTTAGCAAAGCCTCTGTAGCCCCCAGCAGTACAGTGTGGCCCCAAGCATGCCAGGGAGCCCCTGCTGCCACCCTGTCAGCACCGCTCTCACTCCTGTGAATGGCCATGAGGACCTGCTGCCCACAAGTGACCTTGTGAGCACCTCACATCCTCTGTCCCCTACCCTGAGCCCTGCCTCACCCCCAAACCCTCATTGCAATACCTGCATCCACTATGCTTAGCCCCCCCACACGCTGCCCTGACTCCAGCAACCCCCACACCTAACCCCCGCCCTGACTTCTGCACCCTCACATCTTGATGCCCCACACACTCCCAACCCTCTGTTACCTCAGAGTCTCAGTAACAAGCAGAATCTTTTGAATTAATTTAGAATTTAGGATAAGGGATGTGACTGATGATGTTAAATGCTCTGGTTACCAGAAGGGGGGCCCCTGACACCATATCTGATCATCGGTGATTTCTCCCCAAAAGAAACACACTTGGAGTCCAGATTAAAGTTCACTAATATATTGTAAGAATTTAAATTGACAAGTGCATGAATAAGAACAACCACCAACAAATCCAACCCCCACCCCAAAACAGAAGAGAAGAAAGCGAGAAAGATCCCCAATACAGGTAAGGTATTTATACGTTACAAAAGTTTCTGTGTCACTGATGGCGGTACTGGTGCTTGCGACCTTCTACTTTTGGGCTCAGGTTAGCCCTCAGGGAGGAACTGCAAGTGATCCCTCGCAGATGGATCAATTGCCCTTGGTGGAATCCTAGGCTGTTGCCACAGGAGCCAAGGCTGATGATGAACAGTGGTACAGTTGTGGTATGATTCTCGTTGGGCCTTCATCACAACGGAGCATTTCACAACGGCCCAAGGCCGTAGAGATCAAACACCTCTGCTTGGTGTATTCCAGATCATCAGTGCTGAGCCTTCACCACAGCGTGGTGTGGGAATCCACCATAGTTGTGCATGATCCCTATGCCTTTTCCCTCTGTGGCGCTATCAGGCTGGAACGCTACTCTTGAAGGGTAACTGTCACTGGATCCTGATCCTTCAATAGACGCTCCCTCTCTGACACACGCTGTCCTCACAGACACAGATGGAACAATGACCACCCCCTCCCTTGGGGTGCAGTGCTTTTGTAGAACTTTTGGTGGGAAAACTTGTGTAGGGTGGTGTGCACAATTTCGGGCTAGGTGCAAAGGATCGGTGTGCCTGGTGCAAGCCTCTTCATGCCTTGGGCACAGCTTTTGCGTGCCATGTGCATAGGTTGGTAATGAGTACAAAGACTTCTGGCGGGAAACAAGTCCACATCTTTCCACAGAGTTCTGATGGTAATCTCCATTTTGTTTTCCAGTCACTGATGACAATCACCATTTTAAGTGTGCACCTTACCCAAATTCTGTACACAAAAATTGAACTATAACCATTATGAACAGATTGACATTATAACATTAGAGTCCCTCTAGCACCCCCTGCCTTGAGCCCTCCCACGTACAATCCCATGTCCTTAGCCCCTCCCACACACAACCCCCTGCCCAGAGCCCCTTTGCTCTGACTCTTCCACACACTTAACTCTCTGCCTTGAGGCTTCCACTCCGCGCTCTCACTCCTGCATCCCCACCCACTACCCACCATCACTCCCTACCTGACTCCAGCACCCTTCACTTTCTGCCCTGAGCCCTCCAGCTCCATCTCCACTCCCCAAAAAACTCACATTACTTGCCTTAAAGACCCAGGCAATGCATTAGCAGTGGGGCTGGGATCTGCACGCCCTTTTAACTGTTTCTATTTAAAGGGCTCATGCCTTCCCCACGAGTCCTTTAAATAGAAGCAGCTGAAAGGGCTCACAGCTCTGTGTTGCATAGGAGCCACTGAGGAGGTGTGAGCTCTTTCAAATGCTTCTATTTAAAGGGCTTGTGCCTGCCTGGTGGCTGCTACTGCATTGCCTGGCAGCCATCTGGAAGGCACAAGCCCTTAAAATAGCAGGAGTTGAAAGGGCTCATGTCTCCCCAGTGGCTCCCCGGCAACGTGTTAGTGGTGGGGCTGGAAACTGTGACCCCTTTCAACTGCTTCTAATTAAGGTGCTCTTGCCTTCTGGGCAGCTGCTAAGGCTTGAACGGTTTAAATAGCAGGAACTGAAAGGACTCACAGCTACCATCCCCCACTAATGTATTGCCTGTGAGCTGCAGGGAAGGTGTGAGCCCTTTCAACTCCTGCTATTTAAAGGCCCCGCCTCTTACTTCTGAGATCCTGCCCTTCTGCCTGATGCCCTGCTCCTTCTGAGAAAGCCCGCAACCACTTTGAATGTTTTGAAGTGACTTTCCTTCAAAAATTATTGCCCACCCCTGAGCTAGAGGGCCGCTAATACATGTACGCACTGTGTTGCAGCTCCTAATATCACACAGTGGGTCCTGCATTTCTGGGTAGCAGTAGGCTGAGTATGATCTCTTCCCAACTGAGGAAAATAGCAACTCTCAGTTTAATTGCTTACCTCAGTGGCTCACTAAGGCTGTGTCTAGACTACATGCCTCTGTCGTCAGAGGCATGTAGATTAGACACATAGGCAAAGTCAAATGAAGCCGCGATTTAAATGATCACGGCTTCATTTACATTTACATGGCTGCCGCGCTGAGCCGACAAACAGCTGTTTGTCTGCTCAGCGCGCTAGTCTAAACGCTCCCCTGTCCACATCAAAGCCCTTTGTCGGCATCCCCGTTATTCCTTGTGGGATGAAGTTTACCAGGGCTGCCGACAAAGGGCTTTGATGTTGACAGGGGAGCATCCAGACTAGCGCGCTGAGCGGACAAACAGCTGATCAGCTGTTTGTCGGCTCAGCGCGGCAGCCATGTAAATTTAAATGAAGCTGCGATCATTTAAATCGCGGCTTCATTTGACTTTGCCAAAACAACAAATCTACATGCCTCTGACGACAGAGGCATGTAGTTTAGATGTACCCTAATTGTTAATTGCTCACTTCAGTGCCCCCCTACAACTCTCAGTCTAACCCCTTTACTCGATCATTTGATTTTTGCCATTCTCATCATTGGCATAACAAGGGGAAAAGGGAAAGGGAAAACCTCCTAGTTTCTAGTAGCCTTTCCAGACATGGAGGCAACAGACTGGATTTTTTATTTCTGTCTTTTCCTCTGTTGCAAGGATTTTATTTCCCTCATAATTTTGGGACCCAAAGGGGCTGTTCCCCAGGCAGGGCTCTCCCTGCCCCTCACCTCTGTACCTGCAGGGTTTTCTCCTGATCTCTGACAGCATCTCTAGAATTCCTGCAACACCTCCTCCTCCCACCATTCCCAGGGCACCACTATATTCACTAAAGGAGAGGCTTTCAAGCAATTCCAGCTGAGCTTTGGTTGGTTCCAGGTGTCTCAATCAAACCTAAGAGTCTCAACTGGTCCTAGCAGGTAGTTACTGGGGAAATAGGGACTTGTTTAACCTGGAGCTAATATACCTGCTTTCTTGTACTGTCTTATAATCACTTGGCCTTACCCCATTACAGGCTGTGTCTACACTCGCAGCTTCTTGTGCAAGTATGGCCATTCTTGCGCAAGAATCCGCAGAGCATCCACACTGCCCGCCTACTCTTGCGCAAGGAAATTTACAGTACAGCGTGGTAAGAGAGGTCTTCTTGCACAAGAGCTACTTTCTTTTTTAACAGGTTTAAGCCCTCTTGCGCAGGAGCTCTTGCACAAGAGAGCAATGTGGACGCTCGGCAAGGATTTCTTGCTCAAGAAAGCCCTCTGGCTAAAATGGCATCAGAGCTTTCTTGCTCAAGAGAGCATCCACACTGCCATGGGAACTCTTGCGCAAAAGCATAGCTCGCACATAGCAGTGTGGACTTTGTTGGGGATGTCTGTACTATCCTTGGGATGGATGGTATATTCAGTCACCATCCTTCTAGAATGTGTTTGTGTGAGTGTCCTTTACTGAGCATTTAGGAAAGTATTTTTTTTCAATACCAGCCCAGTTCATGTCAGGTTCTGTGAACTCACAAGCAGGCAGAACCTGATGTCTTTTCACAACTTGACTTTTGCTAACTTTGCTTTATATGAGCAAAACTTGCCCACTAATTTAACTCATGCCTCATACGAGGCCTCTGATATAAGAGATTATATCTCAAGCTCTCTTTCTTCTACAACTTATAATGACCATTAATGTATAGTTCTGTGATCGGGTCATTTTTATATGTCAAGACAAGGTCAAATGTAGAATTCCTCAGAGTTGGGTGCAATGCTTCCTGCATTAAGAATGATGAAGTATAATTCTTTAGAAATCTGAAAGATGCTTTAGTACTAGCAGTGTAGTATTCCAGTACATATCACATAAATTGAAGTCCTCTAGCACCATGCAACATTTTTCCCTTACACATTCTAGATAGAGGCATGAGGAATTCTTGATCATATTCCCTAGTGTGATTTTGTAATCTGTACTAGACACTAGCTAATATCCCTTTTTGTGTTTTGTTAAGACATTGATTCTTAAACATTCAAGAGATCATTTTCTTTTGAGTTATCAGTGACTCAGAAAGAGGACATGCCATTTTGGCATAGAATGTCACTCACCCTTCCCTTTTGTCCACTCACTCCTTCCTAAATAGGTTATAATCATGTATGTTAACATTCCAATTATATGAATCATTTTGCCAGTTTTTATAATTACAACTAGATCTAATTTGTGCTTATACATGAACCATTTCAGTTTCTCTTGTTTGTTCACTGGCCTCTACCAGGGCTGTACAGTGAATTAAAGAATATTTTCTCTGTATTTCCTTTACTGCCTTGATTAATTTTTTATTAATATTCTCAAGCTTCACCATTCCTTTGCCATCAGCAGTATTTGTGAAGACCATTGGGAAAGTATCTCATTTATCTCTAATGCTGATCGATATAGAGGATCAGTTACTTTGTGAGCTCAAGTGGCATATCACTGTGACCAGTGGTACAAGTAAAATAAATTTTGTACTGGTACAAGGAAGGAGTGGACACCAGTTAACATGGCTTCCCCTAGTATCCTCTATGTGACTCCACCCTTCTCCCAACCTGGGGATCCTACACTCTTCTCCTTCTCTCTCCATCCCACATTATCTGGGGAGGTCTGCGAGCAGTACAACAGCTGGTAAAATTCTGTTGCTTTCCCTGCTCTGCTCCTGCAGTGGGGAAAGGATCAGAACGCCCAGCCCTACCCACTTCCTTTCCACAGATCTGTATCTCCTCCAGTTCCACACAGCAGCAGGCCTGCCAGAGGGCAAGGTGATAGGAGAGGAGGGAGCTGGCAGTTCTGCTCCTTTCCTTGCTGTGAGGGGGAAGGGAAATGAGGAAAGGAGCAGAACACCTCCAGCTCCTCCAGCTGCCAAACTGCTCTCAGCTCCCTTCACCCTAGTCCTGTTCTCCTATGGGACTGTGTTCTGATGGAGCTGGAGGAAAGGTAGCTCTGTGTAGGGCAGGGGTGGGCAATCATTTTTGGTGGGGGGCCGCTCCAAGATTTTGGAATGTGGTCTAGGGCTGCACTTTCCTGTGGAGGAGGTGCTGGATCTAGGGTGGCACAGAAGAGCACATTGGCTAAGGGACTGGAGTGCAGGAGATGGTGTGAGGTCTGAGAGGGAGATTGGGTAAAGGAGGAGGTTGTGATCTGGGCCAGGGGATTGGGGTACAGGGTCTGGGAGGGGGTATAGATGCAGGAGAGGATTCTGGCTTGGGGGAGGGGTGTAGGAGGGGATACAGGATCTGGGAGGGTGTTGTGACCTGGGGCAGAGGGTACAGAGGGTTTGGATCTTGACATGGGACAAGGACTTGGGGTGAGGTAGAGGCAAGGATGGCAGTGACAGGCTTTGGCTGGGAGGTGCTTACCTAAGCATCTCCTGGCCAGCAGAACCTGCAGCACCTCAAAGGCAGCTTGAACTCCCTGCCTGTTGCAGTCCAGATTGCTTGGAAATATAGGCTGTTCCTTCCATGTGGCTTTCAGCTCTGGAGATGGCGGTGAAGAAACTTATGCAGCCCCCATACCCCAGGCCAATCCTAAGATCCTATTGGCTGGTTGTTTCTGGACAATAGCAGCTGAGAGAGTGGGCCAGGGACACACGAAGCCTCCCCATTCCTCTAAAGTAGAGAGTCACATGGAGCAGCCCAGTGCTTAAAATAGCAGCTGCTGTGTGCCTGAGGGTCCCGGCAGAGGGGTGTCTGTGGGTCAGATCTGGTGATTTGGTGTGCCGGATGTGGCCTGTAAGAGGTTTCTTGCCCACCTCAGTGTAGGGGCTGGGGTCAGTACAGTGTCTTTCCTATACACGGTACGACTAGAAACGTCTTGCTGGTTTGCATACCAGACTTCTTCCACTGCTGTCTGTGAGGCAGATCTAACAGTTTCTATCCTGCTGATAGACTATGATTCCACATAATGCATTTTTTTAAAAAACCTGGGAAATATATGGTCATGTACATTAAAAGATGTACAATCTTCATTTGACTCTCCTTTATAGCATGTATTATGATATAAGTAACTTGGATTTGGGCATTTCCTAACTTTCAAATGCTCAGCTTTGCAATTTTATAAATGTTCTTTTAAGGTAGGGAAAGTTGTAGTGGTGATGATAGTGGTAGTGTATGCATTTGTAATTTGCGTGTACTCTGTTTACAACTGTGATGTCATAAGGCATGCATATTGTTATGTTTAATGTTTCAGGATGAAATTCACCACAGTTCAAACAGTCTGCACATTGTCAGTGCTCTCTTAAATTCCATCTAAACCCTCTAAAATCTGATTTTGAGAGACTAGTAATTTGCAGGCCTTCTGCCTAGTAGTGAATTTCACCCGTAGTGAGTCAGGCTAATTCAACAACATAGTGAAAATGGACAATGAACATGGCATTAATGAAAATATTAGAAGCTGCTGTTCAGGGCAATGGATAGTATTCTTGATTCAGTTTGTTGCGAAAATTGAGCAATTTACAGAGCTGGAATATAACTCTGGAAGATATGACATTTTATTCTTCATTCTGATTAAAGATTCAAAAATAAAATAGATTAAGTGTAAAATAAGATTAGTGTAGGAACTCTGAAACCTTAGTGAGAGTACCAAAGGGAAAATCAGTTCAGGTGATTGCAACTTTTTCTTTTCATTGACCACCTTTTAGATGCCTTGAAGTTGACTGAGTCCTTGAGTTAGATCTAGATGTTTCCTTTTAATTAAATGTATTCTACTTTAAGAAGAGTTTTGCTAGAGAGGCAGAGATTCCTAATGAGACATCACATTTTGAAAGTGGCCATGACAGAAGTAAGTTTCTAATGTGACAAATCAAGCACAGAAATGTATTTGGATCATGTCCTAGCCATTCTGAAGAGGATAAATAATTTGCTCAGATCAAGTGGCAGCTATAGGAGTATTGCAGTACTGAAGTGTATTGAAACTGCAAGTGCATTTGGTGAGAAAGTAATTTATTTTTAATCACTCCACAGAAACCTGAGAACGTTATTGAGGAGACAAAGACTAAAGAATTCATTCATCTTTCATTTTAATGAATTTGTTTGCAATAAATGACAGTCTTTTAATGTAGTTTGTTTCCTTCCATGAGATACTTTGAATGAAGTATCAGGAAAGTCATGACATCCATGAAAAAAATATAAATATAAGATTTAGATGAACTAAAAATGTGTAAAGATTTTTATTGCAAAACTTAAGTTACAAAAGTAATGCTAAATACATCATAAAACACACACACACAAAACTACCCCCCAAAAGAAACTGTATTGGAGGGGAGGGGGCTATATATTAACTTTCCCAAGCCTAAAGAAGAACTCTTCTTCTTGTTACTTCTGTGACTGAGCAAACTCTATATACAAAGGACTGAATCACATTTGTCTCATTGTCAGCATCCACAGATCCTTTCAACTGGGAATTCCCAAGTTCAATCAACCCATGAAAAACCCATATAGAAATTATCCGTCATGTACTTCAGATCTTAATTATATACTCCATTCCATACCCTATTTCTAGCATGGGAGAATCAGGGATAAACTGAACAGGGTTCCGCCTGAAGCTTCTGAATAGCTCCTAAATGAGTTTTATCTTCATGTTCCCATTTTACTATCCCACAGACAATTCTCCAATTTGCATATGTGACAGCTTCTCCCTAGCATTCCCATTACTTGATATGAGATGTAATCCCACGGTCTCTGCCAGAATCCCAATGGTATAAATATTTGATACAAGGAGGAAGGAAATTTCTCTATTATCTCTCCTTGGACAGTTGTTCAAGCAGGACTTTGTACAGAGAAAAATCGGAAAAAAATACAGACTGACACAGTTTCTGGCATATTTATGAGTAATGAAAAACATTGACATCTCAGAACAGAACTGGGAAATTAGTTGTAGGCTTTGGCTGAGATTAATTCTCTCTGGGACAAGGTTTTATCTCAGTGGAATGTTGACAGAAGAGGATGACCACCATAAAGGAAAACAAAGAATTTCACTGAGACAAAGATAGAGTTCTTATATGGAACCTACTGGGAATGTTGATCTAATACAGACATATTTCAATTATACTATCCACTCATTCCTGTTTTCTGCTCCATATTTCTACCTGTCATATCCATTGGCAGAGATTAGGGTCCTATTGTTTATTCTATGCTCTGTTGACTAGTGACCTCAGAGAATCAGATTTTTTAAAGGATCCCCCCCTTAGTAAATCAGAATAGTTTTTATGTTGGGGGAACATCTGGGGACACGTCTGAAGACAAGGCAGGGAATGGATACCAGAAGACATGAGAGCACAGCAGCTACCAGCTGGAACACAAGGATACATTACGTCTGAGGGCACTATTCTTTCTATGGATAATAGACTCATTCTTTTTGTGACCATGAATGTGCCTGATGAGGTTTTCCCTATAAATTAGGAAGCACATGATCCCAGAGAGAGAAAACAATCTTCTCCTGTCCTGGATGGAGTAAAGTTTCCCATTTCTATGTATACTCCTAAACAAGGGGGAAGTGAACATCATGATTTATGTGGCAGAATTTGGATCAACCAGCATAGAACCTGCACCTAAACATATCCTCATTCATTGTAAATCCATTTGGTGCACTGGTGATTTACTTCTTTATGGAAACAGCAATAAAATGCTCTGTGGCCAGGAATTGAGGTGGTGCAGGATGTCTTGCAATGTCTCTGCTAAATGGCTTCCCATCTTTTCCAATGTTCTCCAGGGTCATATAAAAGATCAGAAGAAGAGAGAGGTGTTGATACTATTTATGCCTTTATGACTGAAGAGGTTATATCCCTCAAGCTTAATGGACCTAACTTTGGATCTTCCATTATGTCTCATGGAGTAAGTCATTTTTCCATCCAGAACCAGACAGGTTCACAGTGGATTTTTGATTGAAGTGCTTATCACACTCATGGACTATGGAAAGAAGTCAATAAATAGAACTTTATTCTGCTGCTCCCTGAAGCTAAATCCATGATTTAACTATCACATTAAGCAAGTGGAAATATAGCCTAGAGATCTGCTGGGAGGGCCCTTGTGTGAGTATAATGAGCTTCCATAGAATAAGGTCAAGTTTCTGTAGTACATAGTTATTAGCATACTCCAGAAAAGGATGTTTTGTACAAATAGCAATATTAAATATTTGTTTGGAGCAATAACCCTTATTCTAGCCTGACATGGCAGTAGAACACAACTTTGGAACTTCATTCTGCTCTGTAAAGAATTACCCAGACTAAAAAGTCTCAGAGGGGAAGCCATATTAGGGCTCTAATAAATCTGTTAGTCTCTAAAGTGCCACAGGACTTCTCATTGTTTTTACCCAGACTGAATTACTGCAGGAGCTGTCATTATGTCCCCTGTCCAATAGAGCATACATTACAGCTACTTTCTCTAATTAGAGAAGTTTTGGAAGTTGGCAGCTTTCTGATGAGAACTAGTATTTTCTTATTAATTCAGACAAGTAGTCCTCGTAGACTGTCACAGCATCCTTTCCCAAAATAAACTCAAGAAATATTCTTCTCTCTGTTGAGCATCAAAGTCCAGTCTTCTGAAGAATTGTCAGTATTAGGATAGAGAAGTCACATCTCCTGAATTAAGATCTATTAGATGTTCACATGGCCATGAACCAGTTCTATGTATTGGCCATCCCATCTTTATTCAGTGCCATTTTGGCAGATTTCTACTCTATGCCTTAGTGCTAGGGTAAGATGGAGACCTCATGTAATTGTCAGAGTACTGCTCAGTGAATAGTTAGCTCACTGAGTAACTGGGAGGCAATTAATTATGCAGGGAAGCACTCAGACTTGATAAAAGGCTGAGGACCTCAAACAGAAGGAGAACTCCTCAGGAGAAAGGCAACTATCAGAGAGGGAGAGGGATTGCAGAGAGTATATCCCTCCAGCAGAGTTGGGAAAAAACAGCCAGAAAAACCAATACTTCAAAGACAGAAAAGCAAGAAAAGAAGCTGGGAAAATCTACAGAGAAGGAGAGATTGGAAGTAGCTGAAGGAAAAGTAAAGGATTGAGAGGATTTGTTCTAGCTGTTCCAAAGAAGAGTAACATTAGCACCCACTTGAGAGGGTGATCTTAAGAACCCCTATCTAGCCAAAGACTCTAGAGAAGAATGCATTGAACTTAAGAGACATATGGCTGTCTAGTCTCCACTAGTGTCATGAGTTTCAACTTTTCACTGAGGAGAAGACAGTATGCTTATAAAATTTGCAGATGACACCAACCGGACTTTCATGCACTTGGAAGAAAGTATTAAAAATCAGACAGCCTTAATAAATTGGAGAATTTGTCTGAGTCCAACAAAATCACAGGAAAGTGAAACATACTACCCCACTACAAAACAGGATATAATTGGCTAGAAGGTATGTGGTTGGGTCTCCCTGGCAATGGAATGATCTAGTGGTTAGGCCCCAGGATTAGCTGGCGGGAAAGAGGTGCAAAGCACTGCTGTGGGTACCCAGGCAGTTAGTTCAGGCCTTAAGTTTGGGTTACAGCCTCAAGAGTTCAGATTTTCCCTCTCCATGAGAATTTCTTGCAGGTTTTTTCCTCCCCCTTGTCTTGGGGGGAGGGTGCAGGGTTGGAGGCTTACTATCTCCTGTGACTGTCCAAGCAGACAGGCTGTGGTGCAAATCCTGAAGCTGCAGAACAACATTCTTGTCTCCTTGCTGGTCAGCAGCTAATTGTGCCAGGCTCCTTTTTTTTTTTATCCTTCCTCCAGGCCTGGCATTGGGTGCAGGTAAAGTAGGGTAGGGCTAGCTGGGCAAAAAGGCTTTGTTGAGTCCCTGCACTGTCAGGCTCTCCTCTCACTCCCTCACCCCCCCCATGATTGCTATTGGGATCGCCTTCCCCCGCCCCCAAGTATGCTCCACCCTCCCTAGAGAAAAAGTCTGCATTTACATTGTTCCTCCAGGCTTGGTGTTGAATCCAAAAGGAAAAGGGTTAGAAGGAGAGGTACCACTACATGAATCCGGGGTTTGTATCATTTATTGTCTGTAGCCAGCAAAGAAGGGCATAGCCTGTGGTGAGGGTAAAGTGTCTATCCAGTAGGTAATAGTGGAGTGTGTCCACCACCCATTTCACTGCTAGTGCCTCCTTTTCAATTATGGAGTAGACCTTCTTCCTGGGAAACAACTTCCTAGTGATGTAGAGGATCAGATGTTCATCACCTCTCTCAACTTGGAAAAGAATGGCTCTTAGGCCCACGTCGGAAGCATCCGTTTATAACAAGAACTCCTTTGAGAAGGTGGGGCTGTACAAGATGGGTTTTCGACAGAGTTGGGCCTTTAGGGCTGGGAAAGCATCTTCACAGGCTTTGGTCTACTGGATCTGATTTGGACTCTCATTCTTGAGGAGATTGGTAAGAAGGGCCTCAATGGAGGAGAAGTTCGGAATGAAGTGGTGATAGTATCCTGCCAACCCTAGGATTGCTAGTACCCTGGCATACTTGCTTTTTTGATGATGGATGGACACATCACTGGAGGGCTTGGGTCTTTCCCACGAGGGGACGGACAGTGCCTTTCCTCAAAGTATAGCCCAAGTAGGTGGTCTCATCCCTTCCAAGGTGGTATTTTTCAGGGTTCACTGTCATGCCAACTTCCTTGAGGGACTGTAATACAGCTGCCACATGTTGTAAGTGGGTCTGCCAGTAGTGGCTATAAATCACAAAGTCATCCAAAAAGGCACCTGTGTACTGGCCAGGGGGACAGAGAATGTGGTCCATAAGTCACTGGAACATGGTAGGGGTGCCATGCAACCTGAAGGGCATGGTTTGGAACTGGAAGAGTCCAAAGGGGGTGGAGAATGCCATCTTCTCCTTGGACTCAGGTGTGAGGGGGATTTGCCATTACTCTTTTGTTAAGTCCAGAGTGGTAATATATTCTGCCTCTTCAAGCAGATCAAGCAGCTCATCCACTTGGGACATGGCGTATTCATCAAATTTGGACACAAAATTCACCTTTCAGAAGTTGATACAAAATTGGTGCTCCCATCAGGCCTAGGGACTAGGACTATTGGGCTCTTCCAGTAACTGATTACCCCCAATGCCAGCATCGATTGGAGCCTTGCTTCACAACTTCAGAAACTGTCTGGGTATTCTTAAAGACCTTATCCCCTGGTTCCATCAGGATGTGATGGACTGCCAGTTGAGTTAAGCCTGGTTTTACTGAGAAGACGGACGAGAACGTGGTGATTAGTTGCTGTGCCTGATGCTTCTGTTCAGGTGTGAGGTTGGATCCAATCTGGACCTCTCCTAATTTTGATGCATCATCCGCTTGGGGCCCCAGTTCTGTGTCCAGCAGGTAGAGTGTTATTAGTAACCCTTCCTGGGCTCTCCAGGGTTTTAGGTGGTTTACATGATAAATCTGTCAAACTTTGCATTTGTCAGGCTGATGCACCTCATAGTTTACTGGACCCACTCCTCCAACATCTCATAAGGCCCCTGCCAGCAGGCGAGGAGCTTTGAGTCTGAACTGGGTAGCAGTAGTAGGACTCAATCCATAGGCAGGAACTTACAGAGCCTTGCATATTTATTATGAGTTGTCTCCTGGGCCTCTTGGACCTGTAGGAGGTTCTCGGGAAAATGTGCCTAATGCTTTGAGACTCTCTTGGAATCTAAGTACATACTGCTCTTTGTTATTTGGCTTAAGAGGGTTGTTCCTCCCACATCTCCTGAACTAGGTCCAAGATCCCAGAAGGTTGTCTCCCATACAGTGCAAAAGGTAAAAACCAAGTGGAGACCCGGGGGACCTCCCGAACTGCAAACATGAGGGATGGGAGGAGCTGGTCCCAGCAGGAGCAGCCCAAGGCCAGCTGCGACAGCTGGTGCCCCAGGCGGAACACGCGATCGGTACTCCCACCTGCACGGCCGTTAATGGCGTGACAATCATTGGGCGCCCCGTTGAAGGCGGCACCCTAGGCGACCACCAAGTCGGCCTATACTCACAGGCCGCCCCTCGGTCCCAGTGCTGAACATCAGTCAGGACAAACTTATGGCTCATAGCCTTAAGGGTCCTGTTGAACTGCTCTACTAGGCCATTTGGAGGTAGTAGACAGACATTTGGAGTGTTTTAGTTTTTAATAATTGACAGAGCTGTTGCACTGCCTATGACGTAAAATTTGTTCCCTGATCAGTTAGGATTTCCTAAGGAACTCCAACATGGGCTAAGCTGTTCATGAGCTCAGTCGCTACTCTCTTGGCACTCATGGAGCGTAATGGCACTGCTTTAGGGGACCAGGTCACGTAGTCTATGATGACAAGGATGAACCAGTATCCAGCAGCAGTCTTCTCCAGGGAGCCAGCTATGTCAATTCTAATCTGCTCAAATGGTACACTCATGAGTGGGAGGGGAATTAGCAGGGCTTTCTCTATGGGCCAGGTGATGAGCTGACACTCTGGACAGGACACACAAAAGTCTGTCACCTCCCTGCGGATCCCAGGCCACAAGAAGTGGGCCAAAATCTGGGTCAACATCTTTTCCCTCCCCAGGTGTCCCGCAGAGGGTATGGCATGGGCAAGTTGTGACACCTCCCTCCGGTAAGAGCGAGGCACCAAGCACTGTTTGCAGATTCTTCTCTACCCAATATAGGTGGCCCCCCTGAATCTCAAAATGGGGGAACTGTCTCACTTGTTGGGGGGCCATGGTTTCTCCATTCACTATGGCCACCTGGTCATATACTCAGCTCAGGGTGTCATCAGCTCGTTGCTCTGCCACAAAGTCTGAGGGGCAAGTCAGGATTGTGGACTTGGGCAACAGAGCTGCCTCCTATGGCTGGCTGGGAGTCTGGTCTGGGTGCTGGGTGTTGGGAGGTCCCCTCCCCAAGATCTGCCACTTCCCCCACCCCCGCAAGAGTCTCTGTTTCCACTTGACTGGCCTTTAAAGGCTGGGGTCAGTACTCCATGGAAGGGGGTTTCACCAGTTCAGTCAGCAGTTCCTCAAAATAGGCCCAGTCATGGCGCTGTATCACTAGGTAGGCAAGGGTTGGGGCCAGGTCAACCACCAAGGCCTCCTCGCACCTCCCTACCCTTAAGGTCATCTGGGTGCAGGGTTAGGCCTTCACATCCCCATGAATGCATTGAAACCTAATGGTGCCCTGAGGAGGGCCTGGGTTAGGCACAAAAGCACACTGTACCAGGGTCTGAGCACAACCAGAGCCAGTTAGCCTGATTGCTTCCATCCCATGATCGGCTTTGTGAGGTCCTGATGGTGCACTCATGTTTGTGGGGTCCAGAGCTTTCTGCAGTTACATTCCAGGGACTGTATGGGCAGTCCCTGGACCAAAATCTAAAGCCCCCACATGTAGAACACGTGTTCCAATTTGATGTGGCCTTAGGGTTGTCTCACCTCTGTGCCAAGGCGACAGGTCTTGGTAGGTTTCCCTGGCAGCATAGTGGTTTAGTGGCTAGGTCCCAGGATTGGCTGGTGAGAAAAGGGTGCAAACCACTACTGCAGGTGCCCCTGGCCAAGGAACTCCAGCCCACTATGTTAGTCCAGGTCTTAAATTTGGGGTGTGGCCCCAATAGTACAGATTTTCCCTCTCAGTGAGGGTTTTTAGCAGTTTTCTTCCTCCTCTTTGTCCTGGGAAGAGGGGAGGGGGGCGGAATTGTAGTCTTACTGTCTCCTGTGGCTGTCCAAGCAGATAGGCTTTGGTGCAGGTCTTGCTGGCTGCAGAACCACACTCCTGTCTCCTAGCTTGTATGATTCAAAAATCTGATGAAGTTAAAAAAGCTAATATCATCCTGGAGGAATGGAGGTAACTGTCTTGCTCCAGTGAACACTGGTGAGGTCTCTGCTGGAGCATTATATCCAGTCCTGGGCACCATACGTTAAAAAAGATGTAGACAAATTGGAGAGTCCAGAGCAGAGTAACAAGGGTAAAAGATTTAGGAGCACTCACATATAAGGAAAGATTAAAAAGCTTGGTCATGTTAATTCTTGAGAAATGAAGACCAAAGAAGGACCCAAGAACATGTCTTCAAACATATTAAGGATCTGTTATAAAAAGAATGGTAAATATTTTCCATGTCCACTGAACATCGGGAGAAGTAGTAATGGTGTTATAAAAAAATTATAATTCAATGAATCTAGTACGGTTCTGGAATAGGTTTCCAAGGAAGGTTGTAGAATCCCTGAAAATTGAGGTTTTAAGAACAGGGTGTACAAATGCCTGTCGAGAGTGATCTAGATTTACTTCGTCCTGCATCAGATCATAGGGATGGACTTGAGGACTTCTTGACGTCCTTTCCTGCTGTACATTTCTATGATTACCTTGAAGGGGGCAGAGACTATTAATCATTTGGCTCAGAGGGCTGGGTCATAACAAGGAATTAATGAACACAGAATTCAATGTGTCTGCATAAGGGGGTTGGAGTCAGGTAGGTGTAGCTCCTCATACTATCCCATGGGGCTCAATACAAAAAGGCCCTATTTTAAAATACTTATCTTGTTCTGGATGTCCCTGTTTAAAATACGATCTTGCTTTCTGCCATGAAAACATACTGCTGTGAAAATTACATTGTAAAGGATTTGTGGGCCTTAGCACACAATGAATAGGAAAAAGAATAAAAAAAATATATCTAGGCATACCGGAAAATATCGTTTCTTCAAGAAATAAAATCTCATTCACATTGGAGTCACTCAAAATAAAGATGGAAATTGAAATCCAAAGATTTGGTCTTGTCCTGTTCTGGGGAATTTCCTATGTTTTACAATAGAAGAAGTTGTACTTTTTCTTCAAAGTATGTTTAGCAAAATCTGTAATTTAGATTAAAGGAACTGAATTATCCGGACTATGGAAAGTTGCGTCAAATTGAAGGATCATTATGGGATGAGACCTTCTCTGTGCTGCCATTGACTGACTGGATTACTTCTGACCTAAGACTGCCAGCAGGTTGAAGTACCACTGTAAAAATCTGTGGGCCTTATTACCAGAAGAAAGAAAATGTTTAGATAAACACAGATCATTTCCCCTAATCTCAGAAGATAAGTGACATAAAAATATACAAGGAGAGGGGGATTTCTGGAACAGAAGGGTATAAATGACTTCCTTTATTTTGAGACATACTAGGGGTCAAAGCCTTGTAGGAGATGTTGCAATTGTTAGACATCACATTAATAAGTCATGTTTTGTTTTCTTCCTGCCCCATTTGTAACACTTTATTATGGATATGCTATTATGCTAATTTTGTTTTTAATGTTTTTGTGCCTCAGATTTGACACGCTGTTCACAGAGGATTTTCTCCTGTACTTTTAACTTTCCATTCTCACTCCACAATGCAAGATATAATATGTTAAGATGTGAATTTTGTTAAAGAACATTAATGATAGTCTGTTTTCATTGTTCTTTTGTGACCACATTTGAAGTGCCAATAAAAAGTTATGACTCCCAGAAGACAAGGATATAAAAAATGCAAAACTCAGTCTTTCACTTCAAAGGCTTTTAACCATAGCATGTCTTGAATTAAGGACACCATCACTGAATATCCTCAAATTCACTAGTTTTTAAATAATATTTCCTGAAATAATTATAGCAGATATAGTCTGAATAAAAAAGGACATTTATTTATTTCCTCAGCAATTCTCCCCTCCGATTATACTGTGCTATAATTTTTTAAAAGACTCATATGTATAATTGACCATTAGAACTCACTTTCACATGATATTACTGAGGCAAATAGAATGTCTTTCTTTTACTTACTTATCTTAGGCTATGTCTAGACTGCAAGCCTCTTTCGAAAGAGGCTTTTTCGAAAGATAGTTTCGAAAAAGCCTCTTTCGAAAAAGAGCATCTAGACTGCAAGCGGAACTTTTGAAAAAGCAAGCCGCTTTTTCAAAAGAAAGCAGTGAGTGAGTCTGGATGCTCTCTTTCTAAAAAGCCCTGTTGGCATTCAAGAATGCCTTTTTTCGAAAGAGCACTTTCGAAAAAAGGCGTTCTTCCTTGTGAAATGAGGTTTACCGCTGTCGAAAGAAAAGCCGCGTTCTTTCGATTTAATTTCGAAAGAACATGGCTGTAGTCTAGACGCAGGTGAAGTTTTTTCGAAGGCTACTTTTTTCGAAAAACCCCCTGAGTCTGGACACAGCCTTTGGGAGACAGCATGGCCTAATACAGAGAGCACAGAACTGGGATTTGAAGAGCTGGATTGAATCCCTGTGTTGACTGATCTAAGATTACATTTACATTTCTACTTACCTACCTTTAGAGTTGACAGATTCTTTGTCCCAGGATCAGGTCCAGTATTCAATTATTCTATGATTGGGAACCCTTATGTGCACAGTTACAACACTCACACTATAGAAACTCTTGTATATTTACAAATATAGTTTATTAATACAGTTAGCACAGTCATAAACACCCCAATTTCATAAGATAGGAAATGTACATCTATATTTCCATACCATATACTTACATCATTCCTTCTAGAACAATCTTAGGTGTTAGCCCATCATATTTCTCATTATCTTCACCTTCCCCATCACCAGGGGCCATCATTCTGGCCTTTCCAAGGACGACATCTTCTTCTCCCTATTGCTCCTAGACTAGGGTCCCACTTATATACTATGTGACATGGACGCTGACATGTTTGATCCATATTCAGTAGGGGATGTTTATAATGTTGAAGTGTCCTTTTCCTATAGGTCAATGTATCATTGTTCTCAACTTCTTATCATATATATCAATTTGTTACCATGGCCCCAGGGCTGGCTTTACCATGAGGCGAACTGAGGCAGCCACCTCAGGTGCCAGACTGTGTGTGGCGGGGTGCCACTAGGACCCAGAGAGTAGAAAATTGTGTCTTCTGTTGGTGCATATATAATCTCTCTGATCTAGATGCACAGAGATGATGGAGTGCTGTGCTGGAGGAAGGAGGAAAACAAGAGACATAACAGGCAGGCAGGAGAAAAGGTGGCATGGGGTAGTCATTTGGGCTCCCCACCTCAGGTGCCAAACAAAATGTTGTGGGCCAGCCCTGCAAGGGCCTTTGTGGTCAACTATCACATCCTGTGTCCTGATTACTCAACTCAGCCTGAACCCTTATTTTGGGACTTTTATATAATGATGCATCTGCTGACTCTGAGGGTATTTTTTCTACCATCCTATGGGTATGTCTACACTAGCCACCCTAGTTAGAACTCCTGCAATGAGGAGTAATGGTAGTTCAAATTAGGAGCTTTAATTCGAACTACCTAGCCCGTGCCGCGTGTAGCCGTGGGCAGGTAGTTCGAACTACGGGGCATTTAAAAATGGCGGCGCCCGGGAACATGCAAATAAAGCCCGGGATATTTAAATCCCGGGCTTCATTTGCAAGTTCGAGTGACTACATTATCCACCCTAGTTCGAACTAGAGTGGAAGTGTAGACATACCCTATGTGGGTGAAAGGTCCCAGACATAAGTTCCCCTTTTCAGTCCCGGGAAACCATATATAAGCTATGACCTGTATCTGGGTGAGACTATGCCTCAACCACAGAAATTTGCTAATTTTGCAAACAGCCTGTTTCAGCCTGGACCAAGGATAAAATATAGCCCCATATTACTTGACCTGGACAGTGAGCTTATGTGTGTTTTTTTTCATTCGAGTGCAACCCTGCTTCTAACTGGCTGTAATGCAGACATGGCACTCATTGGAAAGTGCATTCAGAGGCTGACCCATTTTGTTATACCCTAGAGCAGGAACCACTGCACTGCAGGAGAACCCAATTCACCAGACAGCCCCTGGGCTGAGCTGTACTGCACCCATGCTGCTCCTACACCTAATGGCATCTGGACTGCCACACAGCCCCGTCAGTGCATGGCAGCAACAGGTTTGTGGTTGGCTGTGTGGGGAGAGACGGGGCTTTTTACCAACCATGGGCAAGCAGCATATGTATACAGATAGGTACAAGCAACAGGACCACTAATTTGGGGCTCTTGCTAGACTTATTTACAAACATACCCTGACCCCAGCTAAGAAAGGGCATGACCTGTACCCAGGCGGGTCAATGGCAAAACCATCCCCAAATAGTTGAGTGATGCTGTGCTAGTATTCAGTGGGCCTTCACAACCTGCAATGGGAAGACATAAGGCCTAGTGTATTATACCTGAACCCAGACATCAGTCAAGCTAACACAAAGGACCCACGGGAATGCCAAGAGCAGCTTTCAATATCTGCCTCCCACTCCTTTGGGGTGTAGGGTTGCTAGATGGTTTCAACAAAAATACCAGATACACATGACAGTACATCACAATCTACATTACATCTTATTTAGAAAATACTGGACATTTATATTTTCACATTTATATTTTCTCAATTTGTTTCCCGAACAGAAAGCTCAAATATTGGACTGTCCAGTTCAAAACCGGATACCTGGCAACCCTCTGGCCAGATAGATATGCCTTCCTCTCACCCCCACCCGCAGGTGCTCCAGTCTAAGGCACTGGGCAGGCAGGGCACATTGAGCTGCAGACCAGCCTTTAGCAGATTTTTTTGCATTATTACCTCTATACTAAGTCTACCCATTAAAACAGTGTTTCCCAATTTTATTTGACCTTTTCAACTTGAAAGAATTTTGCAGAATCCCTAATAATAGTCTTATATATGGAGCTGAAAAAGTAGACCACAAATAAGTAAGGATAATAATAAACAAATGCTCAACAAGGTCATGATATGTAGATTAATCTATCATAGTCAATTTATATTTGTCACAATTAAATTTTTAAATAAAAGAAATCACTTGACTATACCGAAGTAAAGTATTCGCGAGAGTACTGACTGCGCACTCACATACAAGCAACTGGTTTGATAGCTGAAACTTTAAATTTGTCCAACGCAGCGCTAGTATATTTGTATTCACTCGCCCACATGATCCACTCCCCCTGAAAGTGGGTGCGGGGATTTACGGTGGTATATAACAGGAGATCCCACCACTGACTCACTGCGAGCGTAGCGCTGAGTAGAGTCATTATCATCCCCACTCTCTGGCTAAGCTGGCACAGGACACAGGGACACTTATCGTGGCAAACACAAATGAAAATTGTTTTCAATAAAATTAATAAATGCTTAAATATTAATTATTTTTTAAATCATTGTGACTGGGCGACCCCGCCCCGCACTCAAGCCCAGGGAAACCACCTGGGGGCGGGGGAGGAGAAGGCCCCACCCACACAGCTCTACTGGGCATGCTCCAAAGGGAGCACAGGTACAAAAGGCTGCTGGCCTGCTCAGAAGGGACAGACTGCGACCCGAGCTGGAGCTAGCACCCACCGGCCAGAGAGGGAGTCGCCAAGGGAGCTGAGCCTGCTGCTGCCAGGCCTCAGCCGGGCTCGGCCGCAACGCCGGAGCCACCGACCGACCCCCCGTGACCTGAGCACCGGACCGGACTCTGCCAACTCTGAGGCTGCCAGGGGAAGTACCACTACAGCCAGTCGACCGACGCCGACAGGTGGGACCGTGTCAGGTCAAGAGCAGGGGGTAGGAAGCGACCCAGGGCAGGGAGCTGTAGAATCATCTGAGGGCTCGGGGCATTGCGGGGAGGACCCCCTGCCGAGCCAGTGGTGGGAACCACCCGCCACTACTAGGGCCCTGGGTCAGGGCCCGGTGGAGAGGGAGGGCCTGGGCCCCCCACCCCTGCTGCCCGAGACCCTGGCAAGTGGGGACCGGAGTAACAGACACTGAACTGTGGACTAGGTCTCTAGGCCTGTAAACTGTGGACTAGGCCGTATTTCCCCCAAAAGGGGGCATCACGCTTTGGGGCCGAGGCCCCAGTTGGTTGGATGATGTCTCGGAGGCGGGTGGCAACCCCGTCAAGGGGGGGCCCCCCAACAATCATAAAATGTTATTGTAATGGAATTTTCTCACCGAATCATTATTTTCACTTTGCAGACCCCCAGGGTTCCGCGGAACACCATCTGGGAAACAGTGCATTAATATATTAATGAATTAATCTAAATCAACACAACCATATTATTAGCATGATATGCAAGTAACTTGATAGGCTACACCTAACTCTACCACTGGCTTGTTTGGTGGCCTTATGCATTTCCAGTCTCTGTGCTTCACTTTCCTCTTTTAAAACAGGAGATTAGTGATACTTGACTTGCTTTGTAAAATGTTCTGAGATCTACTGAAGAAAAGTCCTGTACACAAGTTAGGTATTACTACTACAATTATCCAACTACAGACTATATTTGTATTTATAATTGCTCAGATGAAAAACTATGATCCTGATCCTCAGGTCTGCATAAGCAAGCCACAGATGGACTTTAACATACACCAATTTAGGAGACATTACACTAGCCTTGTCATGACCCCCACTCAGCCCCTGTGAAGGATGCTGTGAGAGGATGGTGGTGGTGTATATCCAACTCAAGGAAATTGTCAGCTAGCCAGGTGTGGCAATCTTATGGTCCTTTTGTGATCCTGGCTGATCATCTGGTGTGGTCAGAAGGGGATTTTCTTTGTGTAATATAACATTGTCAAAGTGGATTCATGCAGCATACATTGCAGAGAAGAGATCACTTTCTTGTGAAACATTTTCTGTTGACCCCTGAGAAAAGCAAATTATCAGACTGTAACTCTGTTCTGGTTTGAAAATTACTATGTTTCAAACAAGAACTTTTCATGGAAACTATGATATCAGAAAGTAATGTTTCTTTTGAACAACATGATGAATACTTAGGGCTTTGACTGGGATTATATAGGCAGAAAGATTAGGAAATGCTGATGTAGAAAGCACAGTACCCATCACAGCAGCACAACACAGAATGGACAGTGAAGCAATGAATACAGTACAGGATGTTACCACAAAGAGGTAAAAGGGCAAAACCTGCTAAATGGAAGTATTTAAAGCCTCCAGTGGAACTGGGGTCAGCAAAGTTAAATTAGCGAAGCGGACAGGGGACTGCAGACAGGGGAGTTGAAGAGGGAGAGCAAAGCGACCCCACCGCTGAAGAGGCTACCCGGTGAGAGTACAAGCTGTAGTGTGAGTGTGTGCCTGTGCCTGACTGTTTGAATTTTACAGTTTGAAGTGTGAATTGAGAGTCTGATTCCAGGTGAGTGCTAGCAGTTTCAGTTTCAGCTTCTGTGGCAGTTGGGACTGAGAGCCTGCCATTGTTCCCTTGATTGCCTCTGATTAGCCTCAGGCTCAGCCTTCCCCTGTGTGACTCAGAAGGGGGCAGGCCTGACCTAGGCAAGCAGGCTTTAAAAAGCCAGAGCAGTGCGACCAGGGGAGCGAAGCGGACAGGGGACTGCAGACAGGGGAGTTGAAGAGGGAGTGCCTGATGGTGATGAAGACCCGAAGCGCTTGTGCCAGTACTTCTCCTGTCTCCTCCACCTGTGCCTGTATCCAGACAGAGAACCTGAGCATGGATGCCTCTACCCAGGTCCTGGTGTGGTCTTGCTGTATTTGTGGCTTGCAATTCCCACTGAGTGATCTCCAGGCTGGGGGAGACAACCATTGTGAAAGGTGCCTGCTGGTGGAATCTCTCAGGCAGCAGGTGGGAGAGCTACAGGAGGAGGTGGCCAGGCTGAGAAGCATTCGAAGCCATGAGGAATTCCTGGACAGTATTCCTGTGGAGTCCACGGAGGTCACTGTCCTAGGATGTGGGACTGTTGACCAGCCACTTATGGAGGAGGCAGTGGTGCAGGGTGAGCACTGGCAGCTGGTTACTTCCGGCAGCGGGCAGTGTTCCACCCCTGCTCCTAACCCTCCCACTGTGTTGTTACATAACCGTTACACTTTACTTTCAGCAGGAGACAAGGAGTCACCCCCCACAGTGGAGGAGACCAGGCCTTGCACCACCAAGGTTGAGCAGTCTCCTGCCACCACTGCGAGGAGGAAACGTAGGGTAGTGGTGGTTGGAGACTCTTTTCTGAGGGGAACGGAGGCACCCATCTGTCGCCCTGACAGCTCATCTCGAGAGGTATGCTGTCTGCCAGGGGCCCGTATCCAAGATGTTACGGAGGCATTGTCGAGGATTATCCGGCCCTCTGACTACTACCCCATGCTACTCATCCACGTGGGCACAAATGATACTGCCAGGTGTGACACTGAGCGGATCAAGTGTGACTACAGGGCTTTGGGAGTACTGGTGAAGGAGTTTGGAGCGCAGGTGGTATTCTCTTCTATCCTTCCTGTCAAAGGTAGGGGCCCGGGCAGAGAGAGGTGCATCCTGGAGGTGAATGCCTGGCTGCGACGATGGTGTCACCAGGAGGGATTCGGCTTCCTTGATCACGGGGTGCTCTTCCAGGAAGGACTGCTTGGTGGAGATGGAGTTCACCTTTCCAGGAGCGGGAAGGCCTTGTTTGGACACAGACTGGCTAACCTTGTGAGGAGGGCTTTAAACTAGGGTTGTCGGGGGCAGGTGAGCAAAGCCCACACGTAAGTGCTGAATGTGCGGGACTGGGAGATGGGTTGGAAATGGGGGGGACTACGGCCTATAATGGCAAGGAGAAAGGAGGGTCAGGGCACAACAGGGAGGCAAGATCAAATCAGTATCTTAGATGCCTATATACAAATGCGAGAAGTATGGGTAATAAGCAGGAAGAACTGGAATTGCTAACCAATAAATACAACTATGATATCATTGGTATTACAGAAACCTGGTGGGATGGGACGCATGATTGGAATATTGGTATGGAAGGGTACGGCTTGCTCAGGAAGGACAGACAGGGAAAAAAGGGAGGAGGGGTTGCCTTGTATATTAAAAATGTACACACTTGGACTGAAGTGGAGATGAACGTAGGAGATAGCTGTGTAGAGAGTCTCTGGGTTAAGCTAAAAGGGGTAAAAAACGAGGGTGATATCATGCTAGGAGTCTACTACAGGCCACCTAGCCAGGTGGAAGAGGTGGATGAGGCCTTTTTTAAACAATTAACAAAACTATCCAAAGCCCAAGATTTGGTGGTGATGGGGGACTTCAACTATCCAAACATATGTTGGGAAACTAACACAGCGAGGCATAGGCTATCCAATAAGTTTCTGGACTGCATTGGAGACAACTTTCTGTTTCAGAAGGTTGAAAAAGCTACCAGAGGAAAAGCTGTTCTGGATTTGGTTTTAACAAATAGGGAGGAACTAGTTGAGAACTTGAAGTGGAAGACAGTATAGGGGACAGTGACCACGAAATAATAGAGTTCATGATCTTAAGGAAAGGTAGAAGGGACAATTGAGGTAATGGATTTCAGGAAGGCAGATTCTGATAAGCTCAGAGAACTTGTAGGTAATGTCCCATGGGAAGCAAGACTGAAGGGAAAAACAACTGAGGAGAGTTGGAAGTATTTCAAAGGGACGTTGTTAAGGGCCCAAAAGCAAACAATTCCGCTGTGTAGGAAAGATAGAAAATATGGCAAAAGACCAGCTTGGCTTAACAAGGAGATCTTGCATGATCTCAAAATAAAAAAGGAGTCATATAAAAAATGGAAACTAGGACAACTAACAAAGGATGAATATAGGCAAGTAACACGGGAATGCAGGGGCAAGATTAGAAAGGCAAAGGCACAAAATGAGATCAAACTAGCTACAGGCATAAAGGGAAACAAGAAGACCTTTTATAAATACATTAAAAGCAAGAGGAAGACCAAGGACAGGGTAGGCCCACTGCTTAGTCAGGAGGGAGAAGCAGTAACAGGGAACTTGGAAATGGCGGAGATGCTCAATGACTTCTTTGTTTCGGTCTTCACCGAGAAGTCTGGAGGTGTGCCTAACGTAGTGAATACAAGCAGAGAGAGGGTAAGTTTAGAAGATAGGATACACAAAGAACAAGTTAAAAATCACTTAGGAAAGTTAGATGTCAGCAAGTCACCAGGTCCTGATGAAATGCATCCCAGGATACTCAAGGAGCTGATAGAGGAGGTATCTGAGCCTTTAGCTATGATCTTTGAAAAATCATGGCAGACAGGGGAGATTCCAGAAGACTGGAAAAGGGCAAATATTGTGCCCATCTATAAAAAGGGGAATAAGAACAACCCAGGAAACTACAGACCGGTCAGTTTAACGTCTGTCCCAGGGAAGATAATGGAGCAGGTAATTAAGGAAATCCTATGCAAACACTTGGAAGGTAATAAAGTGATAGGGAATAGCCAGCATGGGTTTGTGAAGAACAAGTCATGCCAAACTAATCTGATAGCTTTCTTTGATAAGATAACGAGCCTTGTGGATAAGGGAGAAGCGGTGGATGTCATATACCTAGACTTTAGTAAGGCATTTGATACGGTCTCGCATGATATTCTTATTGATAAACTAGGCAAATATAACTTAGATAGGGCCACGATAAGGTGGGTGCATAATTGGCTGGATAACATAGTCAGAGAGTTGTTGTTAATGGTTCTAAATCCTGCTGGAAAGGGATAACAAGTGGAGTTCCTCAAGGGTCTGTTTTGGGACCCGTACTGTTCAATATCTTCATCAATGATGTAGATATTGGGATAGAGAGTACGCTTATTAAGTTTGCAGATGATACCAAACTGGGTGGGGTTGCGACTTCTTTGGAGGATAGGGACATAATTCAAAATGACCTTAGCAAGTTAGAGAAATGGTCAGAGGTAAACAGGATGAGGTTTAATAAAGAGAAATGCAAAGTGCTCCACTTAGGAAGGAACAATCAGTTCCATACATACAAGATGGGAAGCGACTGTCTAGGAAGGAGCATGGCGGAAAGGGATCTAGGGGTCATAGTGGACCACAAGTTGAATATGAGTCAACAGTGTGATGCTGTTGCAAAAAAAGCAAATATGATTCTAGGTTGTATCAACAGGTGTGTTGTAAGCAAAACTCGTGAAGTCATTCTGCTGCTCTACTCTGCACTAGTTAGGCCTCAGCTGGAGTACTGTGTCCAGTTCTGGGCACCACATTTCAAGAAAGATGTGGAGAAATTGGAAAGGGTACAGAGAAGAGCGACAAGAATGATTAAAGGTTTAGAGAACATGACCTATGAAGCCAGGCTTCATGAACTGGGCTTGTTTAGTTTGGAAAAAAGAAGATTAAGGGGGGACATGATAGCGGTTTTCAAATATCTAAAAGGGTGTCACAAGGAGGAAGGCGAAAATTTGTTCCTCTTGGTTTCTGAGGACAGGACAAGGAGTAATGGACTTAAAGTGCAGCAGGGGAAGTTTAGATTGGACATTAGGAAAAAATTCCTAACTGTCAGGGTGGTCAAATATTGGAATAAATTGCCAAGGGAGGTGGTGGAATCTCCCTCTCTGGAGATATTTAAGAACAGGTTAGATAGACATCTGTCAGGGATGGTGTAGACGGAGCTTGATCCTGCCTTGAGGGCGGGGGGCTGGACTCGATGACCTCTCGAGGTCCCTTCCAGTCCTATGATTCTATGATTCTATGATTCTATGTTAAACCTCAGATTAACAACTTGCTTTTTGTTTAAAACTGAATAGGATTTAAGATTCTTCTGGGAGAAAGTTGAATATTTCTCAGAATTTTATAGATTACTTTCTTTTGTTTTTTTTTCATAAATATTATCACAATTCTTGCTATGAGAGGAAGAAACGTCTGCTTTATTTGGAAAGAATTGGGGGTCTGATGGAGATGCAGAACAGGCAGGAGAAAAGCAATAGAAGCAGAATAATAATAAACAAGCATTGAAATCCCTAATCGGTCTTCAAATGGTAAAAAAAAAATCATTAGAAATTAGTGCACAGGATGAAGTTCCGATTCTGATCTGAATTTTTCCCCAAGGTCAGAGTTGTGGGATTCTAGTTTAGCCTACTCCCTGATAAAAATACACCAGTGATATGTGTCTTTTTTAAAGATAGTGTCCCAGGTCCCCTGCCATAACATGGCATCTTTGTGCTGCTCCGGTGGTGAAAAGGGGCTGTAAATCAGCATAGACACCTTATTTCAAGTTCCTGGTGTAGTGATCATAGCAAAGGAAAGGGCATGTCTTGAGGGCTGCTATACATCTGGATTTTTAGCTAGTGGAGCTACTCCTTGGAGAAGCAACTTACTGAAGCTGTTCTGGGACCCATCCTATTCAACTTATTTATAAATGATAGAGAAAGGGTTAAACAGTGAGGTGGAAAAATTTGCGGGTGATACCAAACTGCTCAAGGTAGTTAAGACCAAAGCAGACTGTGAAGAGCTTCAAAAAGATCTCACCAAACTAAGTGATTGGGCAACAAAATGGAAAATGAAATGTAATGTTGATAAATGTAATGTAATGCACATTGGAAAACATAATCCCAACTATATATACAATATGGCTATGTCTACATTGCATCCCTCTTGCACAAAAGCCTATGCAAATGAAGCACAGATTAGCATATTACCACACTTCATTTGCATAATTAATTAGGTGCCGTTTTTGCGCAAGAGGCTTTTGCGCAAAAAGGAGCCATCTACACACCTCCTTTTTGCACAAAACATCCCTCTTGCGAAAGAGCTATTCTTCCTCATTTTTTCAGATAGAACGGCTCTTGCGCAAGATGGATGCAATGTAAACGTAGCCTATGATGGGGACTAATTTGGCTACAACTACTCAAGAAAGAGATCTTGGCATCATTGTGATTAGTTCTCTGAAAAAATCCACTCAGTGTGCAGCAGCAGTCAAAAAAGCAAATAGAATGTTACAAGTCATTAAAAAAGGGATAGAGAATATCTTATTGCCTCTATATAAAACCATGGTACACCCACATCATGAATAATGCATACAGATGTGTTCACCTCATCTCAAAAAAGATATATTGGCATTGGAAAAGGTTCAGAAAAGAGCAACAAAAATGATTAAGGGTTTGGAACAGGTCCCATATGAAGAGAGATTAAAAAGACTTGGATATTTCAACTTAGAAAAGATGAAACTAAGGGGGGATATGATAGAGGTCTATAAAATCATGACTGGTATAGAAAAGTGAATAAGGAAAAGTTATTTCCTTATTCCCACAATAAAAGAATTAGGGGTAACCAAATTAAAGTAACAGGCAGCAGGTTTAAAACAAACAAAAGTAAGTTTTTCTTCTCTCAGCGCACATTCAATCTGTGGAACTCCTTACCAGAGAATGAGATGAAGCTAGAACTTTAACAGAGTTCAAGAAAGAGCTAGATAGATTCAGTGAGGTTAGGTCCATCAATGGCTATTAGCCAGGATGGGTAGGAATGGTGTCCGTAGCCTCAGTTTCTCAGTGGATGACAGGGGAGGGATCACATGAAGATTACTTGTTGTGATCCCTCCCTCTTGGGCATCTGGTAGTGGTCACTGTCGGCAGACAGGATACTGGGGTAGATGGACCTTTGGTCTGATCCAGTATGGCTATTCTTATGTTCTTATGTTTTTAAGCTCTAAGGCTGCTTTCAGTTCCAACAGTACTGAATTAGGCTCTATGCAGGCCTAGAATAAGGAGCCATAAAGTTTTGTGAAATAACATTTTATTCCTCTGTAGGTGAGTGAAGTCACTTACTCAGAAAGATTGTTGTGTGAAGACAACTGGACCCGAATGAAAATGAAAGCCTCTCAGAGAAAGTTGGTGGCTGTTCTTGTTATCTCTGCAAAGTTAAGAATAATACAAGCAATTCTGTTGAATTGGGTTTTTAGTAATTTATCTCTTCTTGTCCTTGGCCTCTAAACATTTTCAAATGCTATTTATTAATATTAAAACAAAAACTGCAGGGACCAGTCCTGCCTTGTGCAAAGGATGGACAATACAAACAGTAGGCTCTATCCAGTCTGCTTATTTCAAACCAGAGTTTAGGATGATCCATGTTGGGGACAATAAATATCACAGGCAATGTTTGATTAGTGTGAGATCTGTAAAACCAAAGCAAGCTACAGGAACCTGTGTCCAGTGGCTTTAACTAAGAATCCTTTTTTGATTCACTGAAATGAGTTTTGTCCTTTATCTGTACTGTGGGATAATTAAGATGACTAAATGGGTCTTTCAGTTACTAGATCCTGTTTCTGTGCTTTTTTGCAGAGCAAGCGCACTCAGAATATATAGCCTCAGTTCTTACTGCACAACGAAAAAATAATACATTAAAACAATTCCATAATTTCAGGAAATAGAAAAAATAAATATAATATAATATAAAGTAAAATTAAAAGAACTCAAAAGCAGAAAATGTCAATACACGTAAACTAGAAGTTAAATTTTCATTTTGATACATAGTCAGTTAATTTGGGGCAAAGGACTAGTTGACATAATGGGTATTTTCCATATCTATTTTTTACATTATCTATATGGCTAAATCAACTCTCCAAAGAGGGAGCTTACATATTTAGCTGTTGTTTCATTCTTGTGTACTGCACAGGAGTGATTCAGTACATAGGGTCATAAAAATCATTCTTTTTACATCTGGCATCTGCTTAGAGTTTCTTCATAAACACATGTCTTCACTAAGCGGAAGATCCACACTGCCTATCTATTTTCCAGGGTTCAATTTATCGGGTCTAGTGAAGGAATACGTTTTTTATAAAAATGTGTACTTTGATTGATGAAAGCAGAACAAAGTAAGCTACTTTGAAAGTAATACTAAACATGCAATCAAAGCTAGATTCACTAAAAAAAACTGGTTACAAATTAGTAATCAGTTACTAAAACTGCTTATTCTTAATCTAGTTATTGTTTCTGGCAGAGTCCTTCACAGGTCAGATAAATCTTAGCATGGGTTTAGCAATTCTTTCCCCTCCCCCTTCTCAGGTACAATCTTTTTGTTTCTATTTTTTATTATAATTTTGGAGCGGGGAGGTAAAGGTAAGACAAGCTGAAGATAACCATTGTTTTTCTCCCTCACTTTATATAGAATTTCTATAATGTTGGAAACCTTTGTTTGAGTCCCCCAATCCCTCTCTGCCATGGAATGGTTCAGCAGTCTAAGTTAGTATCAGGTGACCGGGTCACCTCACTTCATCATCCATGAGTCAGTAGCTTTATGGAACATCTACCAGAAGGCCAATGGTATTCACAGTTCATTGTTTTAGCTGATGGGTCACCAGCTGCTGGTTTTTCCATTGTAATCCTTGAAGTGTGAGAGAGCAATGGGACGGTCCCAAAGAAGTAAATATGAAATACAGATACACAATATTCCTGATTTCAAATGAAAAAATAATACATGCATATAAATGTGATAATCATATTCAGTAAATCATAACCTTCCCAATGATATCTTTCATGAATTATCTTGTGTAAATATATCCGTTATTTCATATTCTTATCATAAGCACATTTTGTGAAATGTCACATCACAGAATGATTTAGAAAATAATTAATATTTCTTTAGTTCAAGACAGATGCTGGAGCAATCCAAGTTATTTCACTAATGTTTATTTTAAAAGCAAGAGTCACACAAATGCCATGAAGTTTCTAATTTTAGAAAATGTCTTTCAGAATATGAAGACCACCAGGCAGGCAATCTTCAGAAAACAAACACAACACTTTCAGCACCACCCCTGCCCCCACCACAAAAAGAGCCATTCCAAGCAAACAGCACACAGTTCTCACAAAAAGGGAGTGATCTAGGCTGAAGTTTGTAAAGCAAGTCAAGAATAAAACATACCCTGGAGATACATTTAGATTGAGTTTCCCTTTGAGAGTCACTAAGAGATTTATGTGATTTCAAGATCATTTTGTGCTACTACTTATTGGGAATAATTTCATTCCTATTCTTCTCATAAAATCCAGTATGCATTCTATCTAGAGAACAAATTCTGCATGTGCAACTCCCAGAGAGATAGATGGAAATTGTTGTAAATTTGTCTGAGAGAAGGATATGGCACTATTTTACAAGTATCCTGCTGAAGCTTTAAGAAAAGTTCCAGATCGATAGTTAATTCATTACTCTATCGCTGTGTCTACATTGGCAGCCTTGACCGGAAAAGGGATGCTAATGAGACCAGTTGGAATTGCAAATGCCGCAGGGGATTTAAATATCCCCTGCGGCATTTGCATGAACATGGCTGCCGCTTTTTTCCGGCTCGGGGTTTTGCCGGAGAAAAGCGCCAGTCTAGACCGGATCTTTCGGAAAATAAAGCCTTTTCCGGAAGATCCCTTATTCCTGATTTTAAGAGGAATAAGGGATCTTCCAGAAAAAGGCTTTATTTTCCGAAAGATCCCGTCTAGACTGGCGCTTTTCTCCGGCAAAACCCCGAGCCGGAAAAAAGCAGCAGCCATGTTCATGCAAATGCCGCAGGGGATATTTAAATCCCCCGCGGCATTTGCAATTCCAACTGGTCTCATTAGCATCCCTTTTCCGGAAAAGGGTGCCAATGTAGACACAGCCTATAGGTACAGCTACACAGCAACATTATTTTGAAATAACTAGTGTTATTTCGAAATAACTTAATCTGCATCTACCCAGCAGATGTTGAAATACTGTCAAGCTGGAGGGCTTCTTACTCACTCATGTAACCCTCATTGTACGAGGAGTAAGGGAAGTTAGAGGAAGTGTTTGATTTTGAAATAAGTACTGTGTAGACACTCCCAATTTTGAAATAAGCTATTTTGAAATATGCTACGCAATTGATGTAGCTCAATCTGTGCAACTCATTTTGAGCTAAGCCCAGCTGTGTAGATGCACTCTATGGGTGTGTCTAGACTACAGGTTTGTTTGTTTTTTTTAAGTGGCCTTTTTTCGAAAAAACTTCCCCGGTGTCTAGACTGCTACTGCATTCTTTTGAAAGTAAATTGAAAGAACGTGGCAGTTTTTTCAACCACGGAAAACCTCATTTTATGAGGAATAATGCCTTTTTTCGAAAGTGCTCTTTCAAAAAAAGGCGCTATGTAATGCAAACTGCTCTTTTTCAAAAGAGAGCATCCAGATTGCCTGGGTGCTCTCTTTCGAAAGAGCAGCTCGCTTTTTCGAAAGTACCGGCTGTAGTCTAGATACTGTCTTTCAAAAGAGGCTTGCAGTCTAGATGTACCCTATATGTCCCTAACTAGAAGACTTACCCAGCATCACTCAAGTCCTTCAGGACAGAGGTCTGGGGCTGTGGGGGATGCAAGAGTAAGGGTTGAGGGGTGAGAGGTTAAGAGTTAGAGCAGGGGGTGAGGAGCTCAAGTCAAAGGGTGGGGGTGCAGGAATCAAGGAAGGGCACTGTGAGAAGGAGGGGAGTTCAGAGGAGGAGGTAGAGGGCAGATGTTGGGAGCGGCCACTGGCTTTTCTCCAGTGCTGGCCCAAGGGTGGCGGTGGACATGTGGCCCGCCCACTGGCTGCTCCCTGGGGACTGTGGGGGTTGTGCAACCTACCTGCCATCTGCTCCTGAGGTCTTGCTTGGGCTGGCAGGGACTGTGTAGCTGCCCCATCAGCTGCTCCCTGAGGGTGGTCCAAGCCAGTGGGTGCAGTGTATCCCAGCTGGAGGCTGCTCCCCAAAAGTGGGGGAGACTGTGAGGCCCAGCAGGCAGCTGTTCTCCAGGGGCAGTGAGGGCCGCACTAGCCAGCTAGCAGCTACTCCTCAAGGCAGACTGGGCGGGGGCCATGTTGCCAGCCAGCAAGCTACTCGGGGCTAGGACTGCCTCTCTGTGGTCATTCTGGGGTATAAATGTCTCCTGCACTTGTTGACACCCATGGCCATTCATGCTATCACACCACTCCCTTACTGTTTGATAAGAAACAATCACATTCCACACACAGCCCATTGTCCTGGCACAACCAAACCATGATTTTGCTTTCATTTATGAAAAGAGGATGCTGCATTCTGAATTTGGTGGTCGTACCTCTCCTTTGGTTTAGGAGGAATTCTTGAACAAATAGACTCACAGACAGATGGACAGACACACGGAGGACAGATGCACAAATTCTCTCAAATATATAGCAGATAATGATTTTGAAAATCCCACCCAAAAAAAACCCAGATTCACTGCCGTAACTATGTGCCCAATGAAGTCAATGGTAAAACTCCCATTAAGAGTAGGCAAAGGCTGAGTATTTTTGAAAATTCCATCATAAGAATCTCAAGGGGAGAAAAAGAAATATTCTATAAATGAAAACCCAGGTGTACTCCCAGGAAAATCCTTTATTTGTCTGAGATCTAAATGCACCTTTATTCTCTATTGGAGGCATTTCTGTATTTAGTATGCATTTGTTAAGTGCTAATTGCCGAATGGTATCTTAGGAATTGTCAGGAACAAGAAATCAGATTCAAGCAGTACCCAATACCCCTGCCTTTCCTTGGTTCAGTGCTCTTTCTCCATCTTATAATGAAAATGTTTCCAACTTTTGTCTTTGGAACTACTGATTGGGGGCCTCCTTAAGAGATGAGTCTCCCTGCATGCCATGAACAGGGTGAAGCTTGAGCTTATATATGGTCTCATTCTTTGTGGAGTGCCTAAGGCTGTGTTCCTTCCTACTCATGTTCCTGCCTCTGAAGAATATGAACCCGGCCTTGCCTATTTTACTTCACCCTTTGATCTCAAATATTGTTGTGCATCATGACAGAAGAACAAATCCTTATGATAGAATGGGTTTATCCCATTGTGGATTATCTAGATGAGCAACAGTGGCTTGAAAAATAATAGGTTTTATGGGAAGCCATTATGATAAAGTCTTTAATTGCACAATCACATCCAGTTTTTTCCCTCTTGGACTCCTGCCTCATGGGCTTTGTGCTTTGAGCCTTAGAATCTTTAAATGTTGAAACCTTTCTATCCACCACATAGACCTGTGGCACTGGAACAATCAGAGTAACTGATAGCAGTAGTAGTTTGTTATCCTCTATGCAGAGGCAATGCATGTATGGACCTCATTGCTCAGGGGAGGGTGTTTGGAGGGATGGGGTTGAGTGGGAAGAAATGGGGAGAGAACTGCTGTGCACTGAATGGAATTTTCATTGAACTATCCATGATGGCTCCAAAATCTTTCTTGAGTGGTAACAGGTAGTTTAGAACTCATAATTGTTAATGTATAGTAAGAATTACTTTTTTCCAGAATGCATTATTTTGCACTTATCAGTACTGAATTTCACATCCATTTTGTTGCCCCTTTGCTGAGTTGTGAGATCCCTCTTTGCAACCTGCTTTGGATTTAACTCTCTTGAATAATTTTACATCATCTGCAAACTTTGCCACTTCACTGTTAATTCCTTTTCCAGATCATTAATGAATATTTTGAACTACATAGACCTCGGAACAGATGATTGGGTGACATTGCAATTTATGCTACTGTAATTTCTACTGTAATTCCATCTACAAGTGACCCCTGACCGCCCTACTTACGACCCCCACATTTACAACCTTTTTTATTTTAAACAGTCTTCTTGTGTGTCTAATGGGAATTTAGACTTTCCCCTCCTGCACACGTGCTGGCCGACCCTACCAGCTCTGGCTCTTGCAGCAGGTGAGCTCTGTTGCCTGGCTATTTCAACGAGGAGGGTGGCCTCCGCAAGCTCTGGCTCCTGGCAGGCTGCCCAGCTTCTGCAGGCAGCCCCACCTGCCTCTGTGCCGACACCTCCGGGCCGCCCACCTCCCAGGCAAGTTTGCGACAAAGCAGGCTTCCCCCACCACCTCCTAAAAGAGGGTCCTCCTGCCTTCATACCATGTGGCTCACAGCCCTCCCAGCAGGCTGCCCCCACCAGCTCCTCCTCCCAGCAGGTTGACAGACTGCCCCCCCCCCGCCACCAGCCTGAATTCTGGCACCCCCTGCAGCTCCCGCCCCCCCAGCTCACAGCTCAGTGCCCCTGTGGCTCCCCCTCTCCCTCTCCAGACTGCATCTTGGCCCTTCCCCGCAGGTCACTGACCTGTTCCCAGCCCCCCAGAAGCCCAGCCCCCACCACATCTCCCGCTACCCTGGCAGGTCGCCCCTGCCATCTCCACCTCCCCCCTCCATCCTGGCTCCCACCCCAGTCCCCTCTCCTTCTGCTTTTCTCCAGTAACCATCTCCCTCCCCAAATTAAGAAGATGAAGGTATTTTCTGTGCTTTATTTTCATATTGAATGTTTGTTTACAGTTAATAAATGTTTGTAAAAGCATATATTATTGTTGTATTTACTTTTTCTCCACTTCCAAAGTCAATTTTGGCATTTTTAGGGCATGAAATGGGGTCCCGGGAACAGAACTCCCATTTTTATCATTGTGCCTATGGGAAAAAAGTGTTTGACTTACAACGGCACGACTTGCAACGATTCTCCAGGAACCAATCCGATTGTAAGTGTGGGGGTCACCTGTATGTCAATGGAGTTAGATAGGCACAGAATGAATAAAACTGGTGATTCCGGCCAATTGTAATCACTACATTTTGTTTGCTCAGTCTCTCTCTTATAGTCTCATTACACTTTTTCACCTTGAAATGCATCAATTACTATGGAAACATTGAAACAATGATGCTTTGTGGATGGATGGGCTTGGTAACACCCATAAGTGCAGTATACAGTCAGCTTATATTTGATGGTTAGAATTTGCTGCATATAATAGCTGGGGAAATAAAATACAACTGTTGACTACCTCCAAGGGCAAGAGATTATAATACTGTCAAGGCAGAAATAATTCATGAGACTCTGACAGTTTTCAGGCATCTCTTTCTTACATTGTATTCCCTCCATCTGTTTGTTGTATCCAGCTGTTACCTTCATCTTATACTTAGCTTGTATATTCTTCCAGGCAGGGTGAATGTGTCAACTGCCAGCACAATAGGGCCCCCATGCCTGGCTGATATCACAATAGAGACTATAATAAATGTTATGGACAATTTTGTACAACAGAGAGGACACCATATTACTGAATGCAAATTTTTGTAATTTTTTCATTTGTCACAAGTCAGACTATTGCAATGTCTGACTTAACTTTTTAAGGATTAAATACCTTTAAAGAGATTTTCTGATTTTTATTCAAATTAGTTAATTGATATAGGGTTTATTCCTCCATCCTCATTCACTTGCTGTATGCAGGTTATCTTTTACTACTTTGTTTTTAGCATTGAGCAGTGTATGCTTTTGATTACTGTCGTACATAAAGAAGGCTAAAAGAATTGTAAACGTTACAGCACAGTTTACATAGATGAGACATTTCTTTGAGAACTCCAGCTTATTTCTCAAATTTGGAGCCAAACTACTAATTCTCATTATTTTTTAACTCTTCCCCAAACACAATCAAATCCTTTTTAAAAACATGTCCTTTTTAATGTTTTTAAAAGAACATTATGCCTTTTATTCTAGCCAGGTGTTAGATGTTGCTTACTTTTTGTGTATAAAACACAAAAGAGGCCCATTTGAATTCAGTGAACTTACTTAGTCACTAGGGCTAGAGTGTTGACTGCTAAGTTGACTTGTCTCCTTTTGTTCCCATTTAAGTACCTTTTAAGCTCCAATGAATTGACCAGTGAGTTAAGTGTATGCAGTGGCTGTTAATCCCTTCTGCAGATTCCCTGTCCAGATATGGCTACTTAAAAATTTTTCTAATGATTGCCACTTTGTCTCTATCATTCTAATACTTTATATTTACATTGCTGCATCTATTTCTAGAAGATGCTTTTTTAAAAATGATGCCATTGAATTATGGTGGGAAAAAAGCAAAAATATCAGATCCAGCAGACATGAGTTTGTGCTTCCAAGATACTTAGGCAGGAGTGAGCAATAATTTTTGCCCAGGGGCCACTTCAAAAATTTTTGAAGTAGCCCTGGGACACCCCAGAAGGGGCAGGGCCTAAACAGGAAAGGGAGGGGCTACTCCACCCCCAGACCATGATTGGTCTGCGGGTGTGGGAGCCCTTTTGCCCCCCTTCCCACTAGGAACCCATGCCCTGGAAGAGGCTTGGCATGCTTTGAAGCGCTGTGCAGGGCAGGGGCAGAGAGGAGAAGGCTTTGTGCACTCCCACCACCCCCAGACCCTGGCCTGGGGGCAGGGGAGCAGCAGAGCCTCTGCAGTCTCGATCTGGCCCACTTGGCAGGCCGGATCCAACCTGCGGAGGCCCTTTTGCCCACCCCAGTACTTAGGCTAAGTTTGCATTGCAAGTGCTACAGCTGCAGCTGCACACCCGTAACAGTATAGCTTAGGCCTTGTAGTCTACCCCTAAAATGTATGTCGACGTAGCTACACTACTTAGGGTTAGGCAACATGTCATACCCTATACAAAGCAGTGAGACATAGCAAATCCAAGTGAAGAATACTTCTCCCAGCCTATGTAGAGACCCCCTCTGAAGGCCTCATGGTCCCACCTCACTTCACCCCAGAAAACATCAGAGAAGTCCCCCAAGAAGCTCTTAGACATGTAGATTACCTGTTGTTATGGTGTCAGCACCCATGTCTTGCAAGCAGCCCTTCTCTGGCCAGTACACCTGCAATCACTCTAGTTTTGAATGGAGCGGCACCCTCCTCCCACGGGCATCCCGTTTTTGGTCAGAAGTGAGTTTGTATTTCTTTGAATTCTTATAGCAGGGTGGCTTCCACCTCTCCCGAGTACCCCTCAGAGGATGGTTCTTTTGGAAGGTCTTTGGTGACTCAGCCCTCCAGCCAAGTCACACACACTGTCCCCCCTCCTATTTCTTTTTCACAACCCTGGTATGGGGCAATCACACTGAGTCTTCCATCCCAGAGGCGCTGAATTCTTCAACAGACCAACAGGGAACCCGCAGTTGGTGTCTTTCCAGCAGTACTCCTTGGATTTAGTCTTCAACCAGACAAGCATGGCTCATTAAGTTACTCTTGCCCAGTCTGGCTAGGTTTTGGGCTCAGTACTCTGAGTTTAGCCTGTCCATACTGATTTATCCATGGACCTACTACTCTGTCAGCCTGCCAGGCAGCTGGTCTTTGGCAGCCTTCCCTGGTTCAGTCCTGCTGCTTTTCCAGGCACCCAGCCCTCCTCCTTCAAGATCTAGGCAGCAACTGACTATGGTGACTCTGCTGCTTCATTTTATATGACCCTTTTACCCACTGATTAGTCACTCCAGCAGCCCCTCTGATTGGTTATTTCTCTGTAGCCATTCTAAGCTGTCTGGGGGACTTCTCCTCTGCTGTTTTCTGGGGTGAGGTAAGGCAGGGCCATGAGGCCTTCAGAGAGGGCCTCCAGATGTTGTCCAACACATCACACCTGCATTGAGAGAAAACCCTTTTCTGTCCGGCTACATCTACACTGGCACCCTTTTCTGGAAATGCTTAAAACAGAAATGCTTCTGGAAAAGCACTTTTTCTGGAAAAGCATCCATGGCCAATGTAGATGCGCTTTTCGGGAAAAAAGCCCCAATCGTCATTTTCGTGATCGGGGCTTTTTTGCAGAAAAGACTACTGTGCTGTCTACACTGGCCCATTTCTGGAATAATTTTTCCAGAAAAGGACTTCTGCCCGAACGGGAGCAGCATAGTTTTTCCGGAAAAACACTGACAATTTTACAGTAGATCGTCATTGCTTTTCCAGAAAAGCAAGTGGCCAGTGTAGACAGCTGGCAAGTTATTCCGGAAAAGTGGCTGCTTTTCCGGAATAAGTGGCCCAGTGTAGACACAGCCTCCATGTATAAAGCATTTACATTGCAGCAACAAAGCTGCAGTGCTATAGTTGTGCCACTGTAATTGCTGTTGTGTCAACATACCTTTAGGAGCTTTCTACAGCACCGGAAAGGGTTTTTCTATTTATATAGCAAATTCACCTCCCTCCCCCTTCACAAGCTTCTTCCCACTTCCTAGCTGTAGCTAAACTGGGAATTAGGTTGACTTAATATGGCATCCAGGGAATTAAAATTTTTACAGATATGAGCAATGGATTTAAGCTGAGCTAATAGTAAGTATAATTCTTAGGTAAGAATAACTAATTTATACTGAGGCATTAAGTGATGGGATGAATGAACTCTGTGTGGCACTTCACAACAAAGGGGTTAAAATCCTGTGCTATCTAAGTGTGCTTGCATCTGGTGCTGAAATTACAAAGGGAGAAAATCTACCTTAGCTTCTAGCTGTCTGTGATCTGACAGCTAGTTTAGTTGGACAGCAGCAGTTCTTGAGGGGAATGTTAATGAGACCATCGGGCAGCATGCACCTGATTTCCTGAATGAGCAAAGAAGAAGCACAGGACGAGGGCTCTGATAGCTTGAGAATGAAGACACAGAAATTTCTCTTGAGCTGGGTGAGAGCAAGACTTTTTTTTTTTAAAGAATGACTAGCAAGGACAAACTGCACTGTATTTTAGAAATTGTTGGCTGCAGCTTGCTTTTGAAATTGTTGGCTGGGAGGTGGGGAAACTTACCTTCTGACTTGAGAAATCTCGCAACAGAAAATTTTAAACATTTTATTTACCAAATCCTAGTCATATGATTAACCATGCCACTGCAATGTGTGACGTGAAACCCTTCATTACCTTTGTCCTTTGTAAGTGCACTTGTTGCATCGTCTGTCAACTTTCACTTCTTTAAAACTCCCCAAAGCAGTCAAACAAAAAAAAAAAAAAATCCCAAAGCATTTTTCATCTAGCCATGCAGAAACAAGGCACAAACAAGAATGGGTTAAACATGGCAAGCCACAGGTTTTCTAAAATAAAATAATCCTAAATAGTGGGGGGGGGGAGATGAAACTCCCTCCATTCCTATAATTAGAGCCACAGACAGGGGATGGACGGGGGAAAGAGGGAGGGGAGCAACTGCCCCAAGGCAAAGCAATTTAAAAGGGCCCAGGACTTCCAGCCATAACCACTGTTATAGAACAGCCACAGTGGCCAGACCCCTGGATCCTTTAAAACTCTGCAGGAGACCTAGTTGTTGCAGGCTGGACAGCACTGAAGGGTTGACGGGAGAAGGCTAGCCCTCAGCCCTGCTTCTTCTCCTTGAGCTGCCTTGTTCATGGGTCCACAATTCTTTGGGCAGAGTTGCCTATAACTATGAGACAGTCCCAAATATCCAGTTAGACCCAAATATCTAAACAACAGGGAGGGAAGATAACACTCAGTATATGGCTTTGTCACAAGCACTACAGCAGTGCAGTTGTAGAGGTACCACTGAAATGTGGATGCTTGCTATAGCCAGGGAGGAGTTTTTGAGGGAAGTTAGTAAATTCAGCCTCTCAGAAGGCAGTATCTGGATCAGTACAATAATTCTCTGTCAACTTTTCATTGTCTACACTGGGGCTTAAATTAGTTTAACTACATTCCTCAGGAGTGTGATTTTTTTCACACCCTTGAGTGACATAGCGAGGTTGACTTCAGTTTTAGGTTTAGAGCAGGCCACAGCCTTACTCCACCCACCCTTACTCTACATATCTGAACCAGTGATTCAACCCATAATATGATAAATGGTTAAAATTCAGGGGGGAAGAAGAGGAGTCACAAAGGGTCACAGACATGGCAGTTACAAAAACTGAAGCAGGCCTTTAAAGAGAACACTTAACACATTGTTTTAGTAACGCTTAGTTTCCAGGTGTTGATAAATCCCCTCTCAACACACAGCTTTTCAGATCACTTTAGGTTCTGGTTAGGGTTCTGGCCCGTAGCTGTCCCTGACATGTGCAAAGGGTAGGAGAATAAGGCTCCCATTTTGGAGTTAGGGTTGGAGCCTATGGATGTCACTAGCAAAGGGTTACAATTAGGGCCATGAGGGCTTCCTGGCCATGAGGATAAGGACCCCGAATTATTCCCATGTTAGGTTTCGAGTGGGGACTAGTAGATACTCTTCAGGTTATAGTTGGGATTGATAACGTTCTGGGGCCAGAGGATAGGCTGGGTTTGGTATGGTTCCCTGGCCTATGGTTAGCATTGAGTGCAGCTAATATTCCCTGGGTTAGGAGTACTGGGACCCGCAGGAGTTACCAGACTAAGGATACGTTTAGAACTAGGGAAAAATCCTGGTCTGGGGTTAAATTTGGGAAAGGAGGTTCCATGGCTCAGAGCAACTATTGGGACAAGAAAGGCCCCATGTTGGGGTTAGTAGTGGGTTCAGCAATGCCCACTGAGCCCGGGTTCAGGTTGTTAAGGATTCCCATTTTAGGGGTAAGGTTGGGGCAGGGTTCTGATTGGGTTGGGTAAAGGTTCCCAGCCTGTTGTTAGAGATGTGGCCTGTAGAGATCTCTGGTTTATGGTCAATGCTTAAAGTGGAAGAGATGGGGGTTAGATTTTTTTAAATTGGTCCAGGATTTTAAGGTGCACCCTCTAAGCACTGTCTACCTGAAGCTGCTGCTCTCATGATAGATCCTGCAAGTCTATTAAACCATTTTTAGCACTGGATTGGATCCCTTCCAGTCTCTCCTTATGCAATGAATGAAAATGGCTACAAGAATGAGAGTATGTCTAGGCTACATGGCTCCGTCGACATAGCCATTTAGATTAGTTTACTAGACATAGGAAAATGAAGCAGAGATTTAAATAATTGCCGCTTCATTTACATAAAAATGGCTGCCATGCTGTGCTGATCAGCTGTTTGATGGCACAGCACAGTAGTCTGGACGCTCTGTGGTTGACAAGGGAAGTCCTTGCTGACCTCCCCGGTAAACCTTATTCCATGAGGCATAACAGGGCAGTCGACAAGGGCTTCCCTTGTTGACCGTGGAGTTCCCAGACTACCGTGATGTGCTGCCAAACAGCTGATCAGCACAGCGCAACAGCCATTTTGATGTAAATGAAGCAGCGATTATTTAAATCACCACTTCATTTTCCTATGTCTAGAAACCTAATCTACATGGCTCCGTTGATGGAGCCATGTAGTCTAGACATATCCTGACTAAGCTGGTAGGCGATTTAAGATGATCTTGCCTCAAATCAGTCTGGGTTTGTGCTCATCCCTTCAAGGTCCCATGCTCAGATTTACCCCTGAACCCCTGAAGTTGATTATCCACTTAGTCAGCATATATACCCTGGACAATGCAACAAAGCCTTCTTTAATTTCTCCTTTTTATCCTAACTATCCCAGCCCAACCACCAAGAAGTTATATGGAAGGTAAAAAACTGATATAGGCCAGTTTTATTCTGTGTGAAAATCCCTTCCTGACCTTGAAAAAAGGCAATCCAGCTAGACCAGGGCTACTCAACATGCAGCCCATGGGCTACATGCAGCCTGCCGCCCACTTGTTTGCAGCCCACAATGTGGTTTGGTTTACGCAGGGCTCAACACGTGGCCCATGAGTGGAAGCCAAAACAAAAATGTAGTTAATATAATGTTCTTCTGTTGATATGTGTTTTAGTAGTTAAATTCCTGGACTGTCATTGCTCATTAAAAGTGCTGTTATATGGGTGGAGATTGGGTAAATAATGCATTTTATTAAAATCAGCGGAACTGACTTAAATGGGGCCTGTGTGTTGTATAATCTTTCCTTAATATTTGTATTCATGCCCCTCAGTGTGAAAGAAGCTATTTGCATATATATTTGCATGTATATGCAACCACACTTAAGTTGTGGCCCTCGGGATGAGCTGTGAGTACAGGCAGTCCCTGAGTTACACGGATCCGACTTATGTCGGATCCGCAGTTACGAACGGGGTTTGCTCCGCGTCTCCCTGGCCTGCTGGTCTGCTGGAGACCAGCAGACCAGGGAGACGGGGAGCAAAGCCTCTGAGGACGCTGGCAGCGGGACAGCCGTGGCGCGTCTGGGCTGTCCCGCTGCCCGCATCCTCAGAGGATTTGCTCCCAGTCTCCCTGGTCTGCTGGTCTGCTGGAGACCAGCAGACCAGGTTGACGCGGAGCAAAGCCATGGAGGACCCGGGCGGCGGGACCGTGGTGCGTCTCAGTCTGCCGCCCGCGTCTCCCTGATCTGCTGGGGGGGGGCACAGCTAGTACGCCCCCCCCCCCCCAGCAGATCAGGCTTTTCTCCGGACGCCTGTGGTAGAGCAGATGGAGTGCTGCCGGTTGGTCCCGCAGCGCCGCTCTGGGCGCTAGAGGACCAACCCGGCAGCACCACAGTTGCTCTGCCCCAGGCGTTCCCAAGTCAGCCGCTGCTGAAACTGACCAGCGCTGACTACAGGAAGCCCGAGGCAGAGTTGAATCTGTATGTAAGTCGGCGTAAGTCGGTGTATCTGCCTGGCGTTCTTAAGTTGAATCTGTATGTAAGTCGGAACTGGCGTCCAGATTCAGCCTGTTGAAACTGATCAGAGGCTGATTCCAGGAAGCCCGGGGCAGAGCAACTCTGCCTCGGGCTTCCTGTAGTCAGCCGCTGGTCAGTTTCTGCAGCGGCTGAATCTGGACGCCAGTTCCGACTTACATACAGATTCAACTTAAGAACAAACCTACAGTCCCTATCTTGTACGTAACCCAGGGACTGCCTGTATAATTGTGGCCCATGGGGCTTCCAAAGTTGAGTAGTCCTGAGCTAGACCCACAGCATATCTGGAGAGCCACCTAGACAGCCACATGGAACAAGGGCAAGATCAGTGGATGTAGCTATGTTGGGACTAAATGGTCACTGAATCCTAGATAGAGGGTTTTATTAACAGAGGAGGTTGACATAGGACCCAAATGACTCCTATGATTTCCCACTGCATTTTAAAAAATGGCTAATTGCAGCCTTACTCAGAGAAGAGTGGCACCAAACAGAAAGAGAGAGAATGGCACATCCTTCTGATCAGGGAAAGATAAAAGGCACAGTGCCTCTCTTCCTACTCTGCCTATAGGGACACCTATTTCCTGCTGGTGTGGCTTAAACTCTTCCTCATTGAGTGTGTCTTTGGTGGGGGGGAGAATGGGAGAAGCATTATGATGTCATTATGTTAGAATGCTCCAGTCACATGACTGGAGAGGAGGCTCCCCAACACATCAGTGCATAACACAAAAACTGAATTCAGTATTTCATAAACAAAAATAAACACAAAAAAAATCCACAACAATCAGGGTAAATGGGTCAAATGTAAAAGCAAATACTCTTCCAGGAAGTTATTTTCGTTAGAGCAACAGCTTTCAAAGGAGAGTCCAGAAGAATTGTCTCATCAAGTGAGAGGGTCATTTTCCAAACACTCCATTCAATTAGTCATTAATCTGACCTGCTTCCCACAATATGTGATGATAGGAAAAAGTGAAAACAACTGTATTCTAATTATACAAATGAATCTCGGACAAAACAATCACAATTCATACAGTAATCAAGAGTTTTAAATCACCAGTAACTGTGGCTGTCTGATTAAAATTCACCCAATACAAAACTGGGAAAACTTTGGCTTCACAGGCTTAAAACACAAACTAGTCTCAAGTATTTGCTAATCTCTTTGGGTATGTCTACACTAGCCACCCTAGTTCGGATTAGGGTGGCTAATGTAGTCATTCGAACTTGCAAATGAAGCTCGGGATTTAAATATCTCGGGCTTCATTTGCATGTTCCTGGGTGCCACCATTTTTAAATGCCTGCAGGAGGAGAAATGGTAGTTCGAATTAGGAGCTTTAGTTCGAACTACCTAGCCCGTGCCACGTGTAGCCGTGGGCAGGTAGTTCGAACTACTGGGCATTTAAAAATGGCGGCGCCCGGGAACATGCAAATGAAGCCTGGGATATTTAAATCCTGGGCTTCATTTGCAAGTTTGAATGACTACATTAGCCACCCTAGTTTGAACTATTATTTAATGAATGGCCCTTGGGAACACATGTTGGTATCTGTATTACTTGTGAGTTGTTTGTTGCTGGTATTTAAGCTTCAAAACTGATATTTGACCAGATCATGCAAACTATTTTAGAACCTTCATGAATTTGTGAATACCAAATGGATTAAATATAGCTTATTTAAACTGAAGCACCACTTTATTTTTCACCATTTCTTTCCTTGCTAATGGAATAGTTCTACTTTCAACCTTTATGAAAGTAAAGAATTAGTTTACTACTACCTGTAACATAAGTCATTGTCTTACATCTACATACAGAAACGTTGATTCCATGTTATGTTCAGAAATGCCAGAGTATAGGAATGGGAGATTTTATTTAACTGAATATTCTGTTGAACTGAATGCAGCCACAGATACCCCACACCATTCACACTGGTCTCATAGTGCAAATGTTGAAAATATCACTATGGGAAATACCTTTCCTATTATGGCAGTTTTGAAATGACAGTTATTTTCACTGCTTCCCAGGAATATTAATGAGAGCATGACTCTTCAGTCTTCTGTGAAATATATGTTTGGGGCAACATTTGTTTTTAATGTTTACAGCATGTTGCAGGTGAGCATTTTAAGATATATGCTAACATTGCAAGTATGTCAATGGTGGAAATACTTCTCTCCGAACAATACATGGACAGAGACAAGGGCATGAGGCAGGAAAGAAAGATATTTAATATTATTACCAGCCGTTCCTACATTTTGATTAACTTATTCAGTCCTACTGATCCCTTTTCTTCTTTTTAGTATTTAATCAGGCAAAGCACTGGGAAATCTATTCAATGAGAGCTTCACCAGCTGAAGAGTAGGCTCTGATTGCAGATTTCTAGAGTAATGTATCCAAAAAAGGATGTTATGGCAACTATCATTTTTATCTCATTGATTGAGGACAGTTCTTGAGGTCAAAATCATACATCTGAAACTGGTTCATTTAAGTCCCTAATGAGCCGTGTGAGATGAAGACTTTACTCATGTGTTATAATATATGCACATAATGTACAATAGAAAAGAAGAGATCTCGAAACTAAAACAACTGAGAAATTATACGATTGTTGAAGGATATACAGATCTTCCTAAAAAGTATCTACTATAATGTCATGTTTTGAATTGTGTCATCACATTAATTACATGAGGAAAATTCATGACAAGGAATGAATAGAAATGTGACAATATGGTATCTGGAGTGTGTTATGTGGCTTGTGGTTCTAAAGTACTTCCTTCACCTGAGAAGTGTGATTACATTGAAACACTTGTTATGAAGTCTCTGTTTATTTTTTGTACTGTCAATAACAATTGGATGAGACTGTAGAAATGCATACGCGAGACCATCTCTGCATTAAAGAGTTTATAGTTTACTTTAAGGCATCAGGTGGAGAAACATACAGTGTAGAAAACAGGGAAGATGTGGATGGAAGGGATTGTAGCCAAATGTCTGAGGTTAGTTAGGTGCACAATTGAGTGTCATATGTACATTTTACTTAACAAGCCAACTCTCTCGGTGTGATATCAACATGCATTAACAAATGTTATGATTATACAAACATATGCACTTTATAGGCCTGCAGTTAAGCAGCTTACAAATTAAGTAACTGTATACACTTTTGTTTGCTTCAAGTACATGGGTAGTGTTTTGCAGAAATCTGTTCCTACATATTAGTTTCTAAGGATTCTGAAAACCAGGTATTGATATTGAAGTGAACCACATTTTGGACAGTATTAATCAGCAAAAAAGAAAAAAAACACCAAAAACACCCACATATTTGCCTTATTGACTTTACAGTTTAACTTACATAGAACTTAGGGTATGTCTACACTACAGCACTAATTCGAACTAACTTAATTCGAACTAAGCTAATTCGAACTAGTGTATCTAGACCTAAAAACTAGTTCAAATTAGCATTTTGCTAATTCAAACTAGCATGTCCACATTGAGTGGACCCTGAACCGAGGTTAAGGATGGCCGAAAGCAGTGCCGGCAGGGCATCAGATTAGGACTTAGAGCATGGAGCTGCTGTCTCAGGCTAGCCGAGGGCTGTACTTAAAGGGACCCGACCCCCACCCCAGACAGACAGTTCTCAGGGGTTCCCCGCTTGCAAAGCAGTCCTGGCTTGGAGTGCCCTGAGTGCCCACACTCGGAACATCACAGCACTCGGCTATCAGCCAAGCTGCACTTGCCGCAGGATGCCATCCTGGGGGAGTGTCAATCGGGGGGCTGCAGGAGAGCTTCCACCCCGAGGAGCCCACAGAGCCACTCCAGTCCTCCCCATCGGGGGCTCGTACCCCATTCCTCCCTCACCTACTTCCACTTACTCCTCCCTAGCCCCCCCTTCCTGATGTACAAAATAAAGGACACGTGTGTTCAAAAATAGAAACTCTCTTTATTGAACAAAACTCGGGGAGACTGGGAAAAGGAGCTGGGAGAGGGAAAGAGAGAGGGAGGGAGAGGGGAGGGCAACTAACATGATCAGGGGTTTGGAACAGGTCCCATATGAAGAGAGGCTAAAGAGACTGGGACTTTTCAGCGTAGAAAAGAGGAAACTGAGGGGGTATATGATAGAGGTCTATAAAAGCATGAGTGGTGTAGAGAGGGTGCATAAAGAAAAGTTCTTCATTAGTTCCCATAATAGAAGGACTAGAGGACACCAAATGAAATGAATGGGTAGCAGGCTTCAAACTAATAAGAGAAAGTTCTTCTTCACAAAGCAAATAGTCAACCTGTGGAACTCCTTGCTGCAGGAGGCTGTGAAGGCTAGAACTAGAACAGAGTTTAAAGAGAAGTTAGATCAATTCATGGAGGTTGGGTCCATGGAGTGCTATTAGCCAGGGGGTAGAAATGGTGTCCCTGGCCTCTGTTTGTGAATGGATGGCACAAGACAAATGGCTTGGTCATTGTCTTCGGTCCATCCCCTCCAGGGTCCCTAGTGTTGGCCGCTGTCGGCAGATAGGCTACTGGGCTAGATGGACCTTTGGTCTGACCCAGTACGGCCATTCTAAGCTCAGAACTCAGGGTCGGGGGTCTCACTGGACCACCCTGATTTTCATGCAAACCTGCTCTTGGGTGGCCAGGCTGGCAGCTATCCTGCCCTAGACGGCCACTTTCCTGTGCCTAGTGCGGAGGTCGTGGATGAGGTCCACGATCTCCGCACTAGACCAGGTGGGCGTCCGCCTCTTGCGGACCTGGGCAGGCTCCTGGGAGCCGCCAGCCTGGTCCTGGGATGAGGCGGAGGGCTAGGTGGCAGCGGGTGGCTGGTTTGTGCCGTGCCAGGTGCAGGGTCTGCTGACTGGGTGCTGGCAGGCTTGCACCTGGCACGGGCACCGTAGCCAGACCGTGCCCCTTTAAGGGCTCCAGGGCAGGGAGTGGGGCAGACGAGTTTCCCTGGTGGTGCCCAGAGTGGCCACCAGGGAAAGCTGGGGAGGGCTAGCCTCCCACTAGTTCGAATTAAGTGGCTACACAGCCCTTAATTCGAACTACTTAATTAGAACTAGGCGTTAGTCCTCGTAGAATGAGGTTTACCTAGTTCGAATTAAGCACTCCGCTAGTTCGAATTAAGTTCGAACTAGCGGTTTGCCTGTGTAGCGCCTATCAAAGTTAATTCGAACTAACGTCTGTTAGTTCGAATTAACTTTGTATTGTAGACATACCCTTACTGTGGTACCTTATTTCAGACAACCAAGCCTATGCAGGGGAAAATAATTTATAAACTAATCATGGTTAGGAAGTATTGCAACAATTTAACTTTACTGTAAAAGCTGAAAATAGGAAACATTTTTAAAGACAAAGAGATCAGACATTTATTTTCTTTTGTCCTTTATTTATGCCCTGGAATGTCTGCCTGGGAAATCCAGTGCACTACTTCAAAATGAGTGATGATTTCATTCTCATCACCCAAACCATAGGACAAAAATTAATTTTGTTTAGTAGACAGCAATCCCCAGAGTCCACTTGCCTTCTCTTCCCCTGTCTTCTCCCTTGCCCCAGTTTACAAGCAAGTAGTGATTTCTTCAATTTTAATAAAAACAGTGATAAAAATTTGGCATTACTCCAAATCAGAACAGATTTAGTGGCATGTCAGCCCCGTTTTGTCCATGATTAAAGCGATTTCCTATGCTCTAAAGGCAGTGCATTACTCTTTCTTTCTTTTTCTTCGTCTCACATGTTTTCTCTTCTTTGTCTTGCAGTCTTTCATAAAGATATTTTTCAGTGTCAGTCCCTCTCTTCCAATCTTTATTTTTGAGAATATGGAAGAAAAATAATAATTCTCATCTATTTTTTTTGCTTGCTTCATCAAAATGTGGTTCAAATAGATAGCTGTAATATATATTTTTTACTCCATCAGGAATGCCAGTAATAGAGAGAATTAGAAAACCATTGTACATTAAGGGCTTGTCTAGACTACACCGAAGTTCTGAAAAAGGATATGCAAATTCTGTGGGAATTTGCATATTTTCTTCCAATCTCACTTTTGAAAGTGGAGCTTTCGAAAGTGAAAGTAGTTGGGATGCGGTTTTTTTGGTAACCCCGCCTTTTTCGAAAAGTCGCTCTTCCTCAAAAAATTAGGTTTATGCGTCTCTTTGAAAAAGGGGGAGGTTGCTGAAAAAACGTGTCCCGACTACTTTCCACTTTCATAAGCTCCACTTTCAAAAGTGAGATCGGAAGAAGATATGCAAATTCCATGCAAATTGTATATCCTCTTTTGGAACTTTGGCGTAGTCTAGACATAGCCTAAATAAATTCAATATTTCATGGACAATAACAGTTTCCCCTAGGCCCCATATTCTTTTTCAAATTTATACTCTTGGGCTACGTCTACACTGGCCCCTTTTCTGAAAGGGGCATGTTAATTTCACAGGTCGTAATAGGGAAATCCACGGGGGATTTAAATATCCCCCGCGGCATTTAAATAAAAATGTCCGCTGCTTTTTTCCGGCTTTTAGAAAAGCCGGAAAAGAGCATCTACACTGGCCCCAATCCTCCGGAAAAAGTACCCTTTTCCGGAGGATCTTATTCCTTATTTCAAAGTAGGAATAAGATCCTCCGGAAAAGGGCGCTTTTTCCGGAGGATCGGGGCCTGTGTAGACGCTCTTTTCCGGCTTTTCTAAAAGCCGGAAAAAAGCGGTGGACATTTTTATTTAAATGCCGTGGGGGATATTTAAATTCCCCGCGGATTTCCCTATTACGACCTGTGAAATTAACATGCCCCTTCCGGAAAAGGGGCCAGTGTAGACGTAGCCTTGGTCTGTTGACCTTCTGTGTGGAACAATTTGGTGTTGTAATTCAAAAGAGGAGGTTTGGGCAAGGACTTTATAATCAGGATTTGTACTAAATTCCAGTGCTTTTTGTATTGGATGCATCCTGATGCCCTAATTTAGGCAAACTCCCACTGAAGTCAATTTCACCTTCATCATACTTAAAAACTTGAAAAGATTTATTAGATCATCAAGTTCATTTTTGTGCATGGACAGTATGTAGTTCCCAGGACAGATTCTACCACGTTTTTCATGTTGAGTAATAACTTACCCTCCCATTTATTTCAATGGGACTACTCAAGGAATAGGTTACTAAACAACATGAGTAAGGAGGAAAGTCTTTGACCCTTGAGTAACATACCAGCTATCATATGATAGATGTATTTGTTTTCTATTGACTTTCTGTTACTGCCTAATCATTCCATAACTTCTAGGAATAATCTAAGGATTTAGCTACCTGACAGGCCACCTGTCATCTTATTTTCAGTCAGAGTATTTAGAGTTGCTTTTGATTCTCTTGATGCTAGTTCCTAGTGTTGAACATTCCAGGGTTTATTGTGAAGCCTGTGTATGCTAGGACCCTGGACTCTGGAATTTACTTCCCTTGTGGTTTACCACAACTCACCACGTAAAATGGATATGTTAAGTATTGGGTTACATTATTTTTGTTGGGAAGATATTGGATCACAATTCATATAGTAAGGGTTGTAGAGGACTGTTTGGAGAGCTGTGTCTGGGCCCAAGCCTGCCCTCACAGAGGGCAGGGAGGGAGCACCACTCAGCCCCAAACAGCTCCCAGATCTGCTTCAATCCTAGTCCCAGCTCTGCCCCCAGCCTCAATCTCCAGCCACAGCTCTGCTCCAAGCCTCACCCTGGCCCCACTCTTGGCCCCTGGACATGGCTCCACACTTGGTTCTGGCCCTGAAACTGGTTGCAGATGTGCTCCAGCTGCAACCCCAGCCCCTGCCTCCCTTCTTTTTACACTGTGGAGGACAGAGATAAGTGGGGAGAGTGACCATGAAAAGTCATATGTCAGTTGGGGACCATGGCTCTAGTGGGTAGTTTAGTATTTGTATGCTTTTCCTTATCTTGGATTACAGATAAAAGATGCAAAGGCAATAGGTATGATGAAGAGTTCATAAATCAACTATAATTTCTATTTAACTGATATTAAATGTGAAGAAATTTAGATGGATTATACTGTTAGCCATAGATTAATGTATTTTCTGCTTTACAAACAATATTTAATTGGAATGTAAAAATCTGCAATACTAATATGTTAAATTGTTACTCTGAAAGATAATTGCAAAATAAGCAGAACTAATTAAATATACTCTGTTTAGTTTACATTATATCATTCAAATTTACTTTTTAATTCAACTTTTGTCAGAGTTTAACAATTGGCATTAAGCAGAATTAATTGTATTTTAGGCTTTACCTTATTTGATTCCAGGGGGTTTTTAAATGATGAAATATGAGAGAGTAAGACATCCTTCAGTGTGGGTCCATCCATCCCCTAATATTCACCAAGCCACATATGCTCATTTGGTATTCCCAGATAAATAAGGAGAGAGGATACATTTTTATCTTACACAGTTCAAGCTCCACTTTAGGAATATGGTAAGTTTACTTTTTTATGAGACATAGGGTTTTGTGTTAGTGCACACAAGCTGGAATGTAAATTCAAGGATGCCCTAGTTCATATTAACATAATACCATTTGGGGACTACATTAATGTGCAGTAAAGAATTTCAAATGTGTGCCAGCGGGATTCCCATGGGTCGGTTAATGAGTAACATGTTGATGTAGATGAAAAAATCTATACCCCACTGGTATGGACTAATGCACCATATAGGAAAGACCATTGATTGTTTCTTGGTTTTAAAAAACAGCCAAATATAGCACATAATCACATATATATATTGTTTTTATGATTAGTGTCTGAGACAAGTAGTAAGGAGACCTGGATTCTGTACTGATATCTGCCATTTAATTGCTAAGTATTCTTGGGTGATTTGCTAACCCACCCTTTCCTGGAGGTGCCTCTTTGTAATATGAGGATATTAACACTTACCTCCTCAACCTGTTTTTAGAACACTTTAAAATATCTGCATGGAGGTGTTGCTTAATTGGAACATATTCATATGATCTATTTATTATTTAATAGTCTACCAATTTAAGACGTCAGGTCTCAACACAGTATTGTACCGTTGTTCCAATATTTGTGCTAATTTTGATTTAAAATTTGCAAATTTTTTATTATAGTGTCTCTAATTACATGGTCACATGCAATTCATTTCCACCAGACCTCTTGCTCATTTAGTGCTCATGACAGGGGAGATTACTTGATAGTTATCTTGTTCTTTTTGTTCCCCCATTTGGCATCAGCTATTGTCTGAAGACAGGATACTGGGCTAGACAAATCATTGTCCTGACCCAGTATGGCCATTCTTATGTTCTTGTGTTAGTGCACATATATTCAATACTTTGTTTTACTTTATTGCTCAGTGTACACTAATTAAACACTGAAAACAGAAATGTTACTTTTCTCATGGAAATCCAAGAGCAGATTTTGTTGATTGGGACAGGTGGGTAGCTATGGGGGCTAGAGCAGGGGTGTGCAATCCAAGGTGGTCATGGCTGTCGGGCCAGCTGCCATTTTGTTTTCCTGGCTACGTATTTGACGTGTGCACATCAGGGATGGGGGGAGTGACAGGGGAGCTGTAAAGGGGCTATAATAAAATGCTCCAGCCATTGGGGTTGTGGGTTTTTTTTACTCAACTGGCCCTGGGGGGTTGCGAATTAAAAAAGGTTGAGCACCACCACTGGGCTAGAGCACTGCTGACACTATTTTCACATGAGGAGATGGGAGAAGAGGAAGCAGAAGGAATCCTGATACACTCCGCCCTCCTCTTCCTCTTTTGTGAAAAATTGGTCCATATGCTTTCTGCACCCCTCTCCCCATCCCTGAAATATCACGCTTCCAATGGGGAAGAGGAACTGAAGCATCCTTGCTCTCCAAGCCTTGAGAGAAGGACCCCACAGCTGTAGTCCCCTCAGGGTTGGGCAGGGGGTGAAGTAGATGTGAATTGAGGGACACATGTGATGCTGCTGACTGATTCACTGAAATGAGAGTGAGGCGTAATGAATGGGAAAATGAAGGAGAATGTGTGTGGGAGGGCACAGAAGCAATCCTTTAAATTTAATGTGGTGTTACTGGTGAAGCTGGAAGCTCCACACAATGTGGCAGCACTCTATACAAATCTTCATGAACTGATCTTAGTGGAGCTTGTAGGCAAGAGCTCCTGTAGTGGGGAGACCAAAAGTGCCTTACTCTGTAAGTCAGACAGTTACTGACAAATACTGAAATGGTCCCAGAGACCCAGAGAAAGGGTAGAGAGGGTTTAAATATCAAAAGAAAGACAAAAACTCACAATATAAATTAAAATAAAGGCAACCTCATGACTTTAGGGCCAGTTAATTAATTTGCTGTGATCCCGCCTCTTGCTTTTTGAACTTTGAGATAGGCAATATTGCTGATCCCACATTCCTTTTTCCCTCTCCACTGGCTCCCAGTCTCCTCCCTCCTTCCCACAGCTTTTCATTTGATCCCAGTCTCCTCCCCTACACTCATTACCAATCTCCTCTTGCTCCAATATTCACACTATTTCTAGTTTCTCCCCTCCCCCCAAACCAAAATCCTTGTCCAAATTTACTGACCTTGATTTTATGCCTTCTTGTCCCCAGTGACTTTTGTCTCCTCTGCACTGTAGTCAAACTACTTTTTCCTCCTTGCTGCATAGGAGCCAGCAGAAGGATCATGGGGAAGCACAAGGAACACAGTCTCCCTGCTCTCATTTCTGACTCTCATTTCTGATACCAAGTCTCTCCTCCCCTGCTCCCTGCAGTTACCAATAGCAGCCAGGAGCAATAATTACAGGGAAAGTCCTCTGCCTTTTATGTTCAAAAGTTTCAGAGAAGTAGCTGTTTTAATCTGTAACTGAAATAACTTAAAAAAAATAAACAGTCCTGCAACTGGATTTGCTCCAATCCCACTGACAGAGACAAACACCTACAGGATCTATATCAAGCATTCTTAAAACTTAAATACCCATGTGGAGAAGTGAAAAAACAGATTGACAGAGCTAGGTGAGTACCCAGACACAATCTTCTTTAAGATAGGTCCAACAAAGAAAACAACTGAACACCACTTGTCACCATCTACAGTCCCCTCTGGTACATTATCAACAATCTACAACCTATCCTGGAAAATGACCCCTCACTCTCACAGGCCTTCGGGGACAGGTCAATCCTTGTGTACAGACAACCCCTTACCCTCAAACAAATTCTTTCCAATAACCATGCAGCCCACCTCCATCATACTCATCCAGAAACTCACCCCTGTAATCAACTCAGGTGCCAACTCTGTCTACACCTGTATACTAGTGACATCAACACAGGACCTAACCACATAAACCACCACATCAGAGGCTCATACAACTAGCTAACTGCACATCCACCAGTGTGATCTATACCATCAAGTGCCAGCTATGCCCCTCTGCCATGTATATTGGCCAAACTGGACAGTCTCTGCCACAAAGGATTAATGAACACAAATCAGATATTTGAAAAGGTAACACACAGAAACCTGTTGAGGAACATTTTACCTAACCAGGCATTCATTAATGGATCTCAAAGTTACCATATTATTACAAGCCAATTTAAAAAAACAGCTTGAAAGGGAAGCTGCAGAACTTAATTTCATTTACAAGTTTGATACCTGCAATAGAGGTTTAAACAAAGATTAACTGGATTACCTGCTACATTCCACATCCTAATGACATAAAAAGCAAAGCACCAAGTACTTAAGAGTACTTAGAACCCACTCTATCTGCTTAATTTAGAATGCACATGCTGACAATTTTTACCTCATTTTTCCCCTTCTCTTTCCCTACCCATCTCCTTTCTTTCTTTGCTATTTATTTTGCAACCTGGACCCCCTAACTCCATTCATCTGAAGAAGTGGGTTGTGCCCATGAAAGCTCATGATTCCATCTAAATTTTTTGTTAGTCTCTAAGGTGCTGCAGGATTATTCATTGTTTTTCAAATATTCTCAGCCTTGGCAGCCATGGGATGGAGCATAATCAGCACAAATGGATTTTTTCAGTAAATTGGGATGCCCTGCTTTTAACAAAGCTCTACTGAGAACAGAGGGTGTCAAATTTCAAGTCCCCCTGAGAGAATGTTAAATAGTATCATGAGCAAAACCCTCTTCCATTTTTCTTCCTGTAGGCTCATCTGAAGGGATACATCTAGACTGGCAAAATTTTGCGCAAAAGCAGTCGCTTTTGTGCAAAAACTTACCAGCTGTCTATACTGGCCGCTTGAATTTGCGCAAGAACACTGACGTTCTAATGTAAGAATTCAATGCTTCTTGAGCAAATACTTTGACACTCCCGCTCAGGGATAAGCCCTCTTGCGCAAGAATACTTGCGCAAGAGGGCCAGTGTAGACAGGCACCTTAATTTTTTGCGCAAGAAAGCCCAATGGCTAAAATGGCCATCGGAGCTTTCTTGCACAAAAGCGCGTCTATACTGAGCACGGATGCTTTTGCGCAAAAGCACTTTTTGCGCAAAAGCATCTGTGCCAATCTAGACACTCTTTTGCGGAAATACTTTTCTGTTAAAAGTATTTCTGCAAAATCATGCCAGTCTAGACACAGCCAGGAAGTTGGTTTTGCCCACAAAAGTTCATCATAATATATATATTTCATCTCTAAAGTGCCACAGCAGTACTTGTTTTTAAAGTTACAGACTAAAACAGCTACCGTTCTGAGATTTGTAAAAGCTGTAATTTATTGAAATCACAGTTGTATAATGAGGCTGTATTGGATGATATTAAGTACAGGTGTATATATAGCTATAGCTCTACATTTAGATATATCGAATTTTGGGTTTGTGGTGTGATTCTCCTGCTTGTATACACATACTCAAGCCAGAAGTCATGGCAGCATGGACAGTGACAGTAGAGTAGATAAGCCAATACAAGTCCCCCAAACCAGTTGGTGTATGCTTTAGCACCACTCAGCCGTGCCTCCATGTAGACTATAATTAACTCCCAAGTTATCAGATATTATCTGCCTATTATCACTAAGTCTCCAGATATAATCAAATCCTAGAAAGATCACTGATAGTATTATTGTAAGATTACTTTTAACTGAACACATATTAAGACAACTTCAAATCATATACAGATGTTACAAATTGGGGTTATTGTGGCCTTAGATTTCTTGACACTCATGAAGATTTATAATGCTAGTTAGTTATTTGATCTGAGATAGAGAGAATATTTAATAGCATTCCCTTTGATTAATAAGAAGAAATCCTTCAACAAATGTGCTTCCCTTACATATATTTCAGTCATTTGATATTCCGTTTATACACTTATAATAGTGTCAGAATAGTAGAACATGAAGTCTCTTTTATATCTTTTATTTAGAAGAGTTTTGTAAAATCACCACCTCTAGTCACACTTTGTGAGAGGTATTACAAGACAACTGGAAGGCTACTTTTAATGAATGCTCTACTTTATAGCTCCTTTGAACTTACTTTTCACATGGGAATCCACATACAAATGAGCACTAGAAGAATCTTGTCTGACTTTAAAGAACTGTTGTGTCTAAACTTAGGCCTAGGTATGTGATTCTCAGCTTGTGTATATGTTCTGACTAGCTACCCTCTTGCATAAACCCATCTGAACTCTCTTGGTCCATGGTCAGAGTGTAAGACTATAAGAACGGCCATACTAGGTCAGAACAAAGATCCATCTGGCCCAGTATCTTATCTGCTGACAGTGGCCAGTAACTGATACTCCAGAGGGAGGGATCACAACTGGCAATCCTCACGTGCACCCTCCCCTGTCACCAACCTCCAGAGAAACAGAGGCTGGGGACACCATTCCTACCTTCTTGGCTAATAGCCATTGATGGACCTAATCTAAATGAATCTATCTAGCTCTTTTTTGAACTCTGTTAAAGTTCTAGCCTTCACCACATCCTCTGGCAAGGAGTTCCATAGGTTGAATGTGCGCTGAGAGAAGAAAAACTTCCTTTTGTTTGTTTTACACCTGCTGCCTGTTAATTTAATTTGGTTACCCCTAGTTCTTTTATTGTGGGAATAAGGAAATAACTTTTCCTTATTCACTTTTTCTATACCAGTCATTATTTTATAGACATCTATCATATCCCTCCTTAGTCTCAGCTCTTCTAAATTGAAAAATCCAAGTCCTTTTAATCTCTCTTCATATGGGACCAGTTCCAGACCCCAAATAATTTGTGTTGCCCTTTTCTGAACCTTTTCCAGTGCTAATATATCTTTTTTGAGATGAGGCTACCACATCTGTATGCAGTATTCAAGATGGGGATGTGCCATGGTTTTATATAGAGGCAATAAGATATTTTCTGTCTTATTCTCTATCCCTTTTTAAATTACTCCTCACATTCTATTTGCTTTTTTGACTGCCGCTGCACATTTAGTGGTTGTTTTCAGAGAACTATCCACAATGATGCCAAGATCTTTCTCATGAGTAGTTGTAGCCAAATTAGTCCCCATCATATGGTATATATAGTTCAGATTATTTTTTTCCAATGTGCATTACTTTACATTTATCAAAATTAAATTTTATTTGCCATTTTGTTGCCCAATCACTTAGTTTGGTAAGATCTTTTTGAGCTCTTCACAGTCTGCTTTGGTCTTAACTATCTTGAGCAGTTTGGTATTATCTGCAGATATTATTTAGATCAGTTATAAATAAGTTGAACAGAATAGGTCCCAGAACAAACCCTTGGGCGACCCCACTAGTTATCTCTCTCCACTCAGAAAACTTAGCATTTATTCCTACCCTTTGTTTCCTGTCTTTTAACCAGTTATCAATCCACAAAAGGACCTTCCCTCTTATCCCATGGCAACTTACTTTACTTAAGAGCCTTTGGTGAGGGACATTCTCAAAGGCTTTCTGGAAATCTAAATATAATATATCCAATGGATCTCCCTTGTCCACATGTTTGTTGACCCCCCTCAAAGAACTCTAACAGATTAGTAAGGCAACATTTCCCTTTACAGAAGCCATGTTGACTTTCCCCCAACATATTATATTCATGCAGGTGTCTGACAATTTTATACTTTACTGCAGTTTCAACTAATTTGCCCGGTACTGACGCTAGACTTACCAATCTGTAATTTCCAGGATCACCTCTAGAGCCCTTTTAAAATATTGGCATCACGTTAGCTATCTTCTGATCATTAGGTACGGAAGCCAATTTAAAGGATAGGTTAGAAACCACAGTTAATAGTTCCGCAATTTCCCATTTGAGTTCTTTCAGAACTCTTGGGTGAATGCCATCTGGTCCCAGTGACTTGTTACTGATAAGTTTGTCAACTTGTTCCCAAACTTCCTCTTATGACACCGCAATTTGGGACAATTCCTCAGATTTGTCACCTAAAAAGAATAGCTCAAGTCTGGGAATCTCTCCGATATCCTCAGCTGTAAAGACTGAAGCAAAGGATTCATTTAGCTTCTCTGCTATGACTTTATATATTTGAGTGTTCTTTTAGTATTTTGATCATCCGAGGGCCCCACTGGCTTCCTGCTTCTGAAGTACTTAAAATATTTTACTATTACTTTTTGAGTTTTTGGCTAACTGTTCTTCAAACTCCTTTTTGGCATTTCTTATTATATCTTTACACTTAATTTGATTAAGTTTATTCTCCTTTCTATTTTCCTCACTAGGATTCGATTTCCACTTTTTAAAAGATATCTTTTTATCTGTCACTGCTTCTTTTACCTGGTTGGTAAGCCACAGTGGCACTTTTTTGGTTCTCTTACTGTGTTTTTTAATTTGAGGTGTACATTTAAGTTGGGCCTCCATTATGGTGTCTTTGAAAAGTTTCCATGCAGCTTGCAGAGATTTTACTTTTGTCGCTATACCTTTTAATTTCTGTTTAACTAACCTCCTCATTTTTGTGTAGTTCCCCTTTCTGAAATTAAATGCCACAGTATTGGGCTGCTGAGGTTTTTTTCCCACCACAGGGATGTTAAATTTTATTATAATATGGTCACCATTTCCAAGTGGTCCAGTTTACCTCTTGAACCAGATCCTGCACTCCACTTAGAACTAAATCAAGAATAGCCTCTCCCTTGTGAGTTCAAGAACCAGCTGCTCCAAGAAGACATGGAGGAAACGTGTACCCAGTCAACATGAGGATAGTTGAAATCTCCCACTATTATTGAGTTTTGTATTTTTATAGCCTCTCTAATCTCCGGTAGCATTTCCACGAGGCGTACAGATAGTTCGGATTAGAAGCCTAATCCGAACTATCTAGTCCGTGCCGCGTGTAGCCGCGCGGCACGGGGTTCGCACTAGCCGGCTTTTAAAAATGGTGGCGCCGGCTTTATGCTAATGAAGCCCGGGAAATTCAAATCCCGGGCTTCATTAGCAAGTTCGGTATGCATACATTACCTCCCTAGTTCGAACTAGGGGGGTAGTGTAGACATACCCACTAACAGAAAGCTCTCCCCATTGTGTCCTGTCCACCAGCAGCCTGGATGGTCAACTTCTCCCTCTCCCTCCCAGTACCTCCTGCCTACCATGATCCACTATTTCATGGTATTCAGGAAGCAATAGGAAGGAGGTGGAGGAGCAGAAACAGGGTGTGCATGAAGGAGGGGGCAGTGCCAGGGGAGAGAAGAGATGGGCTAGGATGGAGGCTTGGGAAAGGGGACCAGAAGAAGGCAGCATCTGGGCGTCTCTCCATTTTTGCAGAAGGACTGTGCTAGAGTTATCAAAGCTCTCTGAGGATATGTCTATATGTGCAGAACTGAAGTGGTGCAGTTGTACTGGTTCAGCTGTGTCGCCACAGTGCATCTGGCAAAGATGCTCTGTGCTGACAGGAGAGAGCTCTGCTGACATCTAAAAAAACCCACCACTTCTGCAAGTGGTATAAGCTATGTTGGCAGAAGACACTCTCCCACTGACGTAACGTTGTGCACACAAAGGTTTAGTTCAGTGTAATTTATGTCACTTAGGGAATGGAATATTTACTCCAGCATAGAATGGAGTCTGACTCTATATAGTACCCTGCAAATCCATGTCTATCCACTTTACATCTGTGGGTATCCATCACAGAAATGGATGTGGATATCCATGTGTCATTTTTGCAGATACAGGTGCAGATGTGGATACAGATTTTGTATCTGCTTTATATCTGCAGTTATCCATATCCGTGGATAGGGATGAGGATAGCCATAGCTCACTTTTGCGGGTACAGATACAGATGCAACTACAAATTTTGTATCCATGCTGGGCTCCATACATATAGCCTTTTTCCTGAAAAGAATAATCCCATCTTCCCCTTCACTTGCAGATTTCCCCAGTGCTCAGATGAGGGACTGGTTGTGGATCTCCTCCAAAGTATATCCAGTATTGTATGTATGTAGCCATTTTGGTAACAGAATATCATAGAGACAAGGGGTATAAGAAACTATTTTTATTGGACCAATTTCTGTTGGAGAGACAGACAAGCTTTCAAGTGTCTTTACTCCACATCTGGGAAAGATACTCACAGTGTCACAGCTAAATATAGGGTTGAACAGATAATTTAGCTGAAGTAGTTAGCATGTGTTCTAAGGGACCATTCAAGGTGAATGGTGCATTAATACAACTGTAGTCTTAGGAAAACAGGGGGGTAAGTGGGTCACAGATTGTTGTAATATATCTTAAATCAAATAATTTAATTAAGGCCAATATTTTTAGTATCTAACGAAGTCATGAAGTTAAGCTCTGGGTCTGTCTTTTGAAAGTATTGTGCAGGTGTCTTTGGAGGCTGAGGACTGTTAGATCAGACGTAGATTGATTGCTTTGTGAAAAGTGTTTGCAAACAGGTGATGTGTTGTTTTTGCTTTTTATCATATTCCTCTGTGAGTTCATCTAATTGTTTGGTTTCACCCACAGAGTTCTTATTGGTGCATTTAATGCTTTGGATGAGGTAGACCACAAATGCATGTGTAGGATCCATGGATCTTGAAAGGTGTGTTGAGGGGAATGATGTTCATTGCAGTAGTGGAGATATGTCTACACAGTTTTGCAACTGTTGTTCTGGCAGGGTCTGGTGCCAGTTTGAATTGGTGTGTCCTGGTCCTTCTGATAATCTTGGAAAGGCTGGGGGCTGTTTGAAGGCCAGAAGTAGACAGATTTCAGGAAAGATCTCTCTCAGGATGAGCTCCCCATTGAATATGGCGTATGTAGTTGTTCAATGATACCTCATATGGATTCCAGTGTGGGTGGTTGGACAAACATTGAGTACCTTTGCCAGGCCTGAAGAAGAGTTCTGTGTAGCTTTAAAGCTTGTGTTTTTCACTAACTGAGGTTGGTCAAATAAAAGACATTATTTCACCCAAAATGTCTCATATTTGCAGAGAGACAGTTGGTAAATGGAAGAAATGATGCAGCTTGCAGGGATTTTACCTTTGGCACTGTGCTTTTTAATTTTTGTTTAACTAACTTCTTCATTTTTGTGTAGTTACATTTTTTAAATGAAATGCCACAGGACTGGACTGCTGTGGTGTTTTTCCCATACTGGGATATTACATTTAATTATATTATGGTCACTATTTCCAAGCAGTCCAGACGTAGTCATCTCTTGGACCAGATCCTGCACTCCATTTAAGACTAAATCAAGAATTGTCTTTCCTTTTGTAGGTTCTAGAACCAGCTGCTACAAGAAGCAGTTATTTAAGATCTCAAGAAACTTTATCTCTGCATCCTGTCCTGAAGTGACATGTATCCAGTCAATATGGGACAGTTGAAATCTTCCAATATTATTGTTGGTTTAAAAAAAAATTATGGCCTCTCTACTCTCCCTTAGCATTTTACAGTTACTTTCACTGCCCTGGTCAGGTGATCGGTAATATATCCCTACTTCTATATTCATATTATTAGAGCATGGATTTACTATCCATAAAGATTCTATGGGACAGCTTTATTAATTTAAGATTTATACATCATTTGATTTTATGCTTTCTTTCACCTATGTTGTCAATCTTCCACCAGCACAACTTATGTCCTTCTGCTATATTTTTATCACTGTGTTCCAATGATTATCCTCATTCCACCAAAATTTTTATCCACATCCTCATCTGTATCTGCAAAAGTGACATCTGCATATGTAGATACCTGCAGATATAAAGCAGATATCTGCAAATCTGCAGTGTTCTAGATAGAAGTTATAGAAAATAGAAGTAGAAAGAGATTTAGTCACAGTGTTGAAATTTCTGGTCAGATTTGTGAGACATAGAGGACGTTTTACTTGAAAGGAGAACTTGGAATGTTCAGGAACTGGAAAATGAAGAAGCAAAGATAAGCAGGTAAGTAGATAGGAGACAGAGGAATGAGTCAGTTATTTCATGGCACTGTGTTGAACTGGCATTATAGTCAGAAAAGAAATCTAGATGACATTTGGATCTACAGATCTGCCCTTTCTCAGGGCTGGCAGCATGCCAACTATGCCAGAATAAAATGCAGACTCAATTGTCAGGCTCCTAAAAGCATAAATTACTGCCAGTTTTTGAAGAGACACAGTGCAGCTCTAATGAAGCTGTATAGCTCTATTTGTACATCTGATTTTGATGCAGATTCAGAAAAATATTTTATTTTAAAACACCGAGGGGAAATAAATGACATTTTGTTTAAAAAATGGATACATATCCCACTCATGAATGGAGTCAGTGTAAAACCTCATACAAATTCGTTATTCTTTGCCATATTAAATATTCTGTGATCATGGATAAAAGGAGACCCATGCGATGAAAATATCTGAGTTTCTGCCTTATCCGTTTTAGTACTTTCAGTGTTCTACGATGTGTTCTGTGTATATGTCTCTCGACCATCTGATGGCTTTGGACACCAAGTTCTGCATTAGCTGAGTGTGCCATCAATTGCCTCCACATGCTCTCTATTATTAGCTATGTTTATTTTATTATCAAAGATGGATCAAACAAAAGACAACAGAGCACAAGCAATGGTTATTTCAGTTGCAATTTCTTTTGCTTATGTTTCTGTGGAGAGCTTTCAATAGAAATTACACCTTGGAGTGTAAGTCTACCCTATTGAGATGTTATGCTTATAAGAACCACATGGGATCTTTATAGGAGAAAAAGCCAATATACTGCATTTAATCAGAATACAATAAAAACACAGCTAGAATATGCTTGCATAGAGACAGACATACACACACACATACATGTCCTGCCAGTTGATGTTTATAGTTACCAGTCTGTTGCTTACATTAGCCTGGTGGCCAGGTAAGCTAAGTGTGAGGGGAGGAACCAGGTTCTGTAGTTCTGGACCAAAGTGGCAGGACAACCCCCAAAATTATGGCAAAGCAGCTCCTTTTTAGAGAAGTTTTCCTTCACCAGGATCAGTAAGTTTTGCACCATCATGCTGTAATCAATCACCATTTCACAAGTGCTTGTTTTTTTTACAAGTTGTTCTTTTCATATCACAGCTATTTTGTCCCAATTGCCTTATCTTTTAGAGTTGTCATTCTGCCCTTCATCTGCCTCTCAATAGGGATGTAGAGCAATCTACTGGTGCTTTTACATCTAACCCTAGTTCCTTCCTAGAACATCTAGTCCAGTGATGGCTTTCACACTTATATCCTAACACACACATTCCTCATTCACACAAAACAGTGTAGATTTCTTTGTTGCACAGAAACAATATGAATCATTTGAATAGGAATGAGGAATAAGGGGGCTTTGGAAAGAGGGTTTTTTTCCGACATTTGGCCCCATATAGACAGGCCAAATATTGAAAAATCTTCCGGAAAAAGAATTGGAAGAAGATATGCAAATACAAGTGTGCAAATACCTACTTTGAACCATCCCCCACCCCCACAGTGTAGCTGTACCCAAAGACTTATAGTCTGTGTCTAGACTGCATCCTTTTTCCGTAAAAGGGATGCAAATTAGACACATCGCAATTGCAAATGAAGCGGGGATTTAAATCCCCCCTCTTCATTTGCATAAAAATGACTGCCGCTTTTTTCCAGATTGGAGCTTTGCCGGAAAAAAGCGTCAGTCTAGACGCGGATCTTTCGGAAAATAAAGCCTCTTCCGAAAGATCCCTTATTCCTTATTTTAAGAGGAATAAGGGATCTTTCGTAAAAGAGTTTATTTTCCAAAAGATCCGCGTCTAGACTGGCGCTTTTTTCCGGCAAAGCTCTGAGCCGGAAAAAAGCGGCAGCCATTTTTATGCAAATGAAGCGGGGGGATTTAAATCCCCGCTTCATTTGCAATTGCGATGTGTCTAATTTGCATCCCTTTTACGGAAAAGGGATGCAGTCTAGACACAGCCATAGTGTAGACACACACTTTGTTATTTCAGAATAATATCTGTTATTCTGAAATAATGCTGCTGTGTAGACATACCCAGTGAGTCCTATCACAGTATAGTATCAGTAACTAAAACAATTTATAGATGGGCAAAGAATTTTAATTTATGGATTCATGAATCCTAATTGGTTTATCATGGACAAAAGTATATAAATGGACAGCGGTAAGTGATCTAAGCTAAGTTTTATTAAACTAAAGGAAGTTTCTTAAGAGAAGCTATTCAAAGTACAGACCTCAGACATGAATGCTAATAAGTATTATGAACGATAAATTCAAATTAAATCTCACTATTACCTTCTTTACCAAGTTATTTTATATCTCTTTTCCTGGAATGTGCAGTTTAAACAATCTGGAGTTTCACAGGAGAAGCTGTACATTATTCTTTGCTACATAGACACTGACTTCCCCTCTGGCCAGGGTATGCTTGAGGCCCTGCTCTGTCCCAGCCTTGCCAATTCCACCCATTCCTCCAAGCCCTGATACCCAACCTGCCTCTTCCCACCACTGCCACATCTCCTCCACCAGCATGCCCCATCCCCAATACTCCCCTGTTCTCCTGGAGCTTCCTGAATTCCGTGAATCAACTGTTCATGGCATACTGAAAGCCCTATGAGGAAGAGGGAGGAGTAGGTCAGCAAGGCAAGGAAGAGAGATGTGGAGGGCAGGAGCAGGTGTGAGCTTGGTGCCAGTGGCTTCTGAGCAGCTGCTAATTTTTCTCCAGGGGTACTCCAGCCCCACAGGGTCTGTGCCTGTGCCTTGAAATCTCTTATCTCACCATGATGCTGAGGTCTTAGTGATGTCATCATGTTACAGAAACAGTGCTGAATCAGAAGATTGCTATTTCCAGATAGTGTGCTGTGGTTTCTTTGTTCCTTTTAGCTGATTTGTTTCTGTTCGTTGCTTACATGTAGAGATGAGATGAACAGGATAAACTGAAATGAGAGTGCTGCTACTTGCTTGCTTAATTCAGAGAGATTTATTCATACAGTTTAAGTCCAGAAGGGAATATTAATTCATCTAATCTGACCTCTTGTATACCACAAGCCATTTACATGTCTCCTAACTATCCTTATATTGATGCCAATAAATAGTATTTAAATACTCTGACAGCAGATAGTGTCAAGTCTGCTTGCTGATCATCATCTTTGCAGTTTTCTTATTTCCAAACCAACATCCTTCAGTTTTTTTCCCCTGGAGAAACAAACAGCTTCAGTGATGTCAAATTTATACTTGACCTTATGAGATTGCAAATTGTCAAGCTGTTTGTTAGACTGGGCCTGCATTTCTAATTGGTGTAAAAATCAAGGCCCTATGTCTGTCAGTCTTTTAAAAAAGCAGCTAAACATAAAGCCCTAAAATAGTCTTGAGAATCCAAGGCCCTTAAGCCATTCTAAATATATGAGAAATAGTGGCAAAATGGATCACAAGCAGATTAGACAAACCCAAATAAAAATGTAAATGGATATGGGCAAAGCATTGTTAGAAGCTTCATACTCTTAGGCTATGTTTACACTGCATCCTGAAATAGCTATCCTGCATATTAACAGCAAGCCCGTTGTTTTAAAATATAACGGGCTCACTATTCCAACATCCCTGTAAACCTCATTCCACGAGGAGTAATTGTTTTAGAATAGCAGGTTATTTTCAAATATGGTGCTGTGTAGACAGCACCAAATTACAAAATAGGCTATTTCAACATAACATCTAAATAAGATACACAATTTGCGTAGCTCAAACTGTCTTATTTTGACCTACAGTGCAGTGTTAATGCACCCTTATAGATTTAAATATTTTACTAAAGAAAAATGTGGTTTTCCTCCCCAGTCTATTTATTATTCTTTCCTTATCCAATAATTTCACTAAAGGAGGAAGGCACAACTCTTTCAAGCATTTGGCCATATTGAAATATCTGCTGCTGTTGCCCAGGGCTGGATCAAGACATGCTAATGCCCTAAACAAACTATGTCAAGTTTAAGAGGTCCCACAGAACTGCCAAAAATGAATATTATCCTAACAGAAAGGACAAAGAAAATAGAAATATTAATGTTTTATATTTGCATATATACTGCTACATAGGTGAGAATGCAACTAAAGACTAATGAGCTTTTTTGTATTTAGATGCCCCTCATAATTTGAGGCCCTAAACTGTATTTTACTTAGCTTGTGCATAATCCAGCCCTTCCACTGGTTCAAAAGCTTCATGGACTTTTACTGATAGTATCTTCAGCCAATGAATATGCAATCTGCTAATGCATATGCTGCAGTATTGTAATTGCTTGTGGGATAGAACACACTTAGAACATGTTTAAAGTTGGAATATTTCTTCTTTAAATGTAGTTCTTTTCCTGAGAACTCTTTGGCTGAGTCTAGACTGACAAGTTTTTCCGCAAAATCATCTGCTTTTGCAGAAAAACTTGCTAGCTGTCTACACTGGCCGCTTGAATTTCCGGAAAAGCACTGACGATCTCATGTAAGATTGTCAGTGCTTTTCCAGAAATACTCTGCTGTTCCTGTTCGGGCAAAAGTCTTTTTCCAAAAGACTTTTGCACGAAAGGGCCAGTGTAGACAGCGCAGTACTGTTTTCCTCAAAAAAGCCCCGATCGCGAAAATGGCGATCGGGGCTTTTTTGCGGAAAACCGCGTTTAGATTGGCCACGGACACTTTTCCACAAAAAGTGATTTTACGGAAAAGCATCCTGCCAATCTAGAAACACTTTTCCGAAAATGCTTTTAACGGAAAAGTTTTCCGTTAAAAGCATTTTCGAAAATCATGCCAGTGTAGACGTAGCCTACAGGTATAGTTGGAGTTTAAATTTTATTTCAAATGAATTGAAACATTCATATTCCCTATATAAATGTCTATAAAAGCTATTCAAAATCTACTTTAGCACATAATTCTTAAAGAGAGATTTTAAAAGTTAAATAGACATTAAAAAAGTTACTGTCCTCTCTTCAAACCAGTATTTGACAAAGTAACTCTTCTCTTTCTGAATTTGGTAAGGAGTTGCTTAAGGACTGCTAGATAATTTTTAACTTTCCAATTAACATCAATATTTTATACTCAAATGACTTCTTTTCTTATCAACCAATTAAGGCATCAAGTAACCCTGTTATATTTGAGAATAAAATATTATACCATTCATACAGAAATAGCATCAGGAAGTTATTCTTTGTAGGCCTGCATTTAGCTTTAAAATATTTGAAAATAGACACATTCAGAAGAATTTGAAGAACAACAAATTTTCACCATTCAGTGAAATATTGAATAAGAAATGTCAAATGTCTTCTGCAAATTTAAGATTTCTCTTTGGAAACATGAAAAGATGCCTACTCTGACATAGTATTGTGATGGACTGGGCCGGGTCTGGGCACAGCTGAGGGCATCCGCTCAGAGCGAATTGCTCAAATTTGGGGTTCCTTACAGCCCCCAGACTGGAGACCTCCCCAAATAGGCCACATTCAGTCCCACCGAGCACTTCAGCTGCCTGCCTGAAGCCTCACGAGCAAAACCCCTTCGACACCCGAGTAATATCCGTGCCCCAAATGGCCCCGGACCTCATACACAGGTGGGGGGTCTTAGAATCAAATCCCACCTACCCTGAACAAGTTCTGTCTGGTCCCAGCCACAGATCCCAGGCCAATTTACTCTCTGGATCTTACCCACAAACCACGCTGAGCCAATACTTTAGAATCTACTATCTACTAAGGTTTATTACTACAAGAAAGAAAAGCATGAGAGTAAAGTTGTTAAAGAATCATATGTTACATGCATCGAATCTCCCAGTTCCCGATGCAGGCTCTAGCAGAGATGTTATAACTGCTGGCTTAAAAATCCTTGTTGCACATGCTATGTCCGGATGGGTCCACAGTTCTTCCCAGCTCTTGATTTCCTGCGAGGCCGCATCTAGGGTCAGAAGCAGATCTGAAGACCAAGATGAAGTCTGCCACATGGCATATTTATAACCTCCTTCCAGGTTTCTTCCAAGCTGGAGGGAGTCACATGGCCAGTGGCCAGGTGTGTCTTTGGCCTTCAGAGGCCCCTTGTTCCCTGGAGCTTCGGTCATTAGCATGTCCATAGGCAAACATTTCTAGCCCATTACTCAAGCACATTCAGAGAGACTTCCAGTCTCCATACAGAGTACAGATTCCTAACTCCACACACAGACATTATACAGATATATGAATAGCAGATACAGAATCAGAAGAAAGTAAGCTTTTGTTTGACCCCTCACATGGCCCCCTTTGTACCACTTTCGGGACAAACACCCCCCCATGGGTGCAGCAGTGACCCGGCTGCTTCCCTTACAATCCAATAACGTGACAAGTATAGAATCCTGTGTCACACTGGGATGCCTTCTGTTGCACTCATCTAAGTATTAACTCTACCAGACTATTCTTGTAGTTCCTTGGTCATTCCTGTGACTTTCCAGCTCCTCTCTTGGTCCTCAGGGAATGGAGCATCTATGTGGCTTAACCTTCCAGCCAAGTCACAATAGTCCTCCCCTTTCAGGCTTCTGTCTAACGCTTGTATGTTTTCCTAGGCCATCCTTAAGTCCACTACTGAGCCTCTCTCTCAGTGGGTTCTAGCCCAGGGGACCTGTTTCTAACAGCTAAGGTCTGTATTAGCATACAGTTTCCTACCACTCCTCTGGAATGCTTCCCACCTTGCCTTTCCCAAGAATATATTTTCCACCCTTGTAGCTAAACCTCTTGATTCCTAGATCTGATGAACAATCCTCTTCTTTTGGGTCTAAATTAGGGGTGTGAAAGGGTTAACTGGTTACCTGGGAAGCATCAACCTTATGGGGTGATGTTTAACTGGTGAGCGGTTAACCGGCAGTCCAGCAGGGCTAGAGCACCCCCTGCCAGATGTGGACAGGGAATTGCTCCATCCTGGCCAGGCCCACTGCACAGTTAAGTTTAACCAGTGAAGTTTAACAGATTAACTGTGATCCCATGATGCGGCAGGACCAGCTGGGCTGGAGCCGCCCCCTCCCGTGACACAGGGGGCAGCTCCAGCCTGGCCAGGCCCACTGAGCTGTGCCATGGGGTTGGAAGGAGTGGCCTCTCCAGCCTGGCAGGGTCCCCTGCACACAGGATCCCAGTTAGCTGGTTAAATTTATCATTTAACTGGTTAACTTTTTAAATGGGAGTTTACATCCCTATTGCAAATCCCTTTCTCTCTCTTTTCCCAGGGAGACTGACTACAGCCCTATTTTCTACAACATCATTTCTGCAGCCAGCTCCCTGCACAGGTGAGCTTCCCTTGTTTAGGACCCTATCTCAGCCTAAATGTCCCCCAGTTTTCACCCTAACAGGTTAATTATCTCATGTGATCTAGGTTAACTCATTTGTGAGTGCAGAGAGCACATCCCTCACTCCAATAACAGATCATTACTCTTGGAATTTGAATAGAGAGCATATTTACGTTTTTTCACACTATGTTGTTAAAAGTAAGCAGTTGTTTTGCTCAATTGTGGCCCCAGTTTCTCTCTCTCAGTTTTCTGGTATTCAACATATTAAAAATGAAATGTCTCTTTAGCAGAATGACCCTGGCTTTACAAAAAATTGAACCATAAAATCTCTTCAACTTTAATTACAAGAAAAAAATCCAGGAATACCAATAGTTTGACTGGATAGCATTATATTAAAACAGGTTTAAATATATATATATCTATATATATATCTATATATATCTCATTTTGCTCTGTCTCGATTATCAAATAAAAATATATTTTCAGTGGTAATACAAATTGAAGTCATTTGCAGAAATATTTTAAAAGCAGAGTTTTCCTTCTGGAGATATATATTAAAGTGCTATAAATTATGGATAATTAGTATTATCAACTTGTAGATAAATTCTGTTCTTCGGGGTTTAAATTAATCTTGTGAATAATTATAGTAGATATTGTATCGTATATGTCTAACAGTCTCTTTAAGAATTCAAGATTAATAAAGTGGAGAAGACATTTATCAGGGATGGTATTTTGATTTACATACATTAATTAATGCCAGAAGTTACACAGAATGTATAGCAGTACCTGACAAGTGGAACAAAGCAAAAAAAAAAAAAAAAAAAAAAAAAATCCCGATGCATGTCAAGCTCACCACTTGCATAATAAAGTGATCCATGCAATTTTAAATCAGTGTGATTCATAATCTTAGTTGTTATGTACTTGGGAAAATATATGGAAAGTACATAAAATAAATGAAATACCAATATATGTGCATTTTCTCTCTGTCTCTGTCTCTCTTTCTATCTCTTTTTAAAGGCCACTATGAATTTGTCTATTATAACCACAATTCAGTTAGTAATTCATGGACAATAATATATTCAACAATTCTCTATTTGGTTGTGACTTTTTTCTTCTGCCAATAATTTACTCTTTTCTCATACAGATTTATTTCAGTAATATTTATCAAGTACTTCTTGTTTTCAGTTTTTGGTCTGTCATTTTTCACATGCAAGCAGCTTCAAGTTTCAAAAATCTGAGCATTGTTGCTTCACCGATTCCCAATTACTTTGAGCTACATTTCCCACCACTGCCATTTTCAGAGATTTATATGACCCTTGTGCAAATGAGGTAAAGCAGGTGAATATTGCCGTGCTTCATTTGCATATTTAATGAGCTGCCATTTTTACGCAAGGGGATTTTGCATATTTGTGGTTTGCAATTTCTGTAACTTTTTCTGAAACACCCCTTCCACCAGGAGTGTAGACATAGCCTAATCACTCTCCTTCCTACCTTTTCTCTCCACTTCTTCCCTTTTCCATACTCTGCATCCCTATGGCGTCCTCATTCTCAGCTTCTATTTCAAAGTTCTGTTTACCTCTTTGCCAGTTTCCTTTTAATCTCCTTTCTACATCCCAAACCATTTTCTTTCTTTTCTGTATAAAATTCCATTCTCAGTTTTCTCTTCCCAGCAGTCCATCATTATTATTTGGCAAAATACTTTACACTCTGTCATTTTTTCTGATAACCAGATATTTATTTTAAAAAAGACAATCAGAATTTCCCAGATCTCACCTAGATACATGTACCACACCTCCTGAGACACCAGACTACTGACTGATTTGGAAAATCATCCCTTAAAAATAATGCTATGGCAGGGATCACCAGATGGTGCTATACCCCATAATCTTCCTTGAGCATGTTTTGATTCTTGGGAAAGCATGCTGTGTTTTCAAGGTTTGTGTGTTTAGGTAACTTTGGGAGAGAACAAGTTGTGAGAGCAATAGAATTATTGAACCATAGAAATGTAGGACTGGAAGGAATCTCTAGAAGTCATTAAGTGAAGCTCCCTGTGATTTAGGTAAGAGCTAAGAAAACCTAGATCAGCCCTCCGATGTTTGTTTATCCTATTCTTAAATACCTCCAATAATGAGGATTCTAAACTTCCCTTGCAAGTTCATTTGAGAACTTAACTACCTTCATTAGAAAAAAAATTACAATTTTATCTACAGCAAATGTTGATCTATGTTAGTTATTTCTTGTCATCACTTCAATAGACATAGAGAACAGTTTATTACCACACCCTTTAGAACAGCCTTTAATATATTTGCAGATTTATCAGATACCACAGTCATTCTTCTCTTCTGAAAACTAAACGTGCCCAAGTTTTTTTTTTTTTTTTTAAATAACCGTTCCTCATAGGTCAGATTTTCTAAGCCTTTCATTTTTGTTGCTCTAGCCAGACTCTCAAATTTATCTACCTCTTTCATAAAATGTAGCACCCAGCATTGGACATAAAACTCCAGTTGAGGTCAAACCAGTGAGGAATAAAGGATAACAACTACCTCTTGTGTATTACATATGACACTCCTTTTAATAAATCACAAAATACGAACCCTTTTTGCAGTTTCACCACATTGTTGTCTCAGATTCAATTTGTAATCCACTATATCCCTTCCATACCTCCCTCAACACTTTTCAGTATTACTTTCATCTATCCATTATTCCTCATTTTGTACCAGTACATTTGATTTTTCTTTCCCAAGCGATTTTTTTTACACTTGTTTTATTTAATTGATCTGACAGAAGCAAGATGTAATTCTCCTATATGTCACAATGATTTTGATTTCTAGTTCTATCCTCCAGATGGTTGCAACCCCTCCCAGCTTCATTTCATTGATAGTCTTTATAAGTGTACTCTTCACTTCAATATCTAAGTCATTAATCAAAATATTGAATAATACAAAACCCAGGATAGACCTCTGCAGCATCCCATTAGAAATGTGCTCCCAGGTTGATAGCAAATCATTGATAACTATAGTCTTTTAATCAGTAGTGCATCTACCTTCTAGTAATTTATTCTAGACCTCATTTCTCTCGTTTGTTTATGAGAATGTCATATGAGACTGTCTCAAAAGTGTTAATAAAATCAAGATATATCACATCTATTGCTTCCTCCCTATCTGCTAGGCAGGTAACCCTATCAAAGAGAGTACAGGAGATTTTTCTCTGCCACTGGGAGCTCAATGCCTGTGGAAGCTCAAGTCAACAAAGCATCTGTCAGTGTCAGCTCACCAGCAACTAACCTTGATGAACTGTGTGTGACAGGCACACCCGAGGTTCCCCGTCTCTGCGCTAGGTGCACTAGATCACTTCACTGCCTCTCTATCTCCTCATTGACAACCTCTCTGCCTGCCCTCAAAACACCGTCTCTCTCCACAGCCCTCATTTACATAGAAGGGTAGGCATTGGCATGGGCCCCAATGGATGATGAGATGGGGAGGATTGAGAAGCAGTGACATGAAGTTGGTGGGAACATGTTTTGAAGAGGAACAGAAATTGAGGTTGTAGATGTGGCAGGCATGGGGGCAGAGCTTGCAGTCCATTCCCCAGTGCTGGAGGCGAAGAATAAAGGGAGTTCTGGGATCCTTTCCCTGATCCAGTGCGATGGAAAGAAGATAAGCCTCTGAACTTCTCTTGGTCTCCCTTGGAACACCATTGGGAGGAATTATTGGGCAATGGAGTGTATTTTTCAGGGTGAGTGTGCTCACAGATTACTCTACTTAAGCTCCAAGGTATGTCTACACTATAGAGGAAGATCGAAGCTGCTGCTGTTGATCTTCCAGGGTTCAAATTAGTGGGCTGGTTAAGACAGCTAATTCAATGTGAGAGGGGCACTCTAGTTAATGCCGATAACCCTGCTTTCACAAGGAGTAAGGGAAGTTGAAGGAAGTGTGTTCTTCCTTTGACCTTCTGCTGTGTAAATAGAGCCAAAAGCTGAGTGAAGCTACTTCAACTTCAACTACACAATTAATGTATCTTAATTCGACTTTGTCCTGTAGTGTAGCCATACCCCAAGTGTGTAATTGGAGGGTAGCTTGCCTAAATTTCTCCCCTTATGGTTTTGGTCAGTCAGAGCTTCTGAATTTCTAGAGAAAGGTCCCTTTGATGAGATCTTATTTAAAGAGAATGTGCAGAAAGTCTATGAATGTCCTGCTTAAATCCATGTGTTATTACTGTATCTGTAGCTATGGCTATGTATATATGACTATTTGTATCTCAAATATATTTTTTCTTGGGTGACACTCAGAAGATAATTTACATTTGATCTCACCAGCCCATTGTGAATGGACTATTCAAGCTTGATGGGTTATTAAGAAGAATCAACTCTCCAGATAACTCTTCTTAAGGATGCCTCAGCAACAAATAAATGACGACCCCTTTGATTGAGTAAAACATGTAAGGACATGCTACAGACATGGGATCATAGACTCCAACTTTGTCAGTAACTTCCTATACAAAAGGACTGTGGGCTTTTGTTTGGGACTGTAAATTTCCATACATGTCAGAGGAGATAAGACATATGAGACTTCTCTATTCCTTATTGCTGTGCCAATTCTCTGATCTGTAGATTTACGACTAAAGTTGAACTGTGGACTCATGCCTTTCCAATACAATGGAAGTTACTACAGGTTGAACATCCCTTGTCCAGCACCCCTGGAACCACAGAGTTTGCCAGACAAGGGGAAGTCAAAGCTCCCTACCCAGTTGTAGGGCTCTGCTCCTGGCTGGGGCTGCACTCCCTGCTGCTTGCTGCTGACTCCAGCCCTGTACCCTGGCAGGCTTAGCTGGGGCTGTGTACCCCACTGTTCTGGCCCTGGACAGGGGCTGGCCCCGCTGCCGCGACCCCTGGCTGAGGCTGCAATCCCCACAGTGGTGGCCCGAGCTATGCACCCAGCTGCTGGCTCTGCTGACTCCAGACCTGGCTGGTGCTGCACTCTCCCCTACCATGCCAGCTCTGAGCGAGGCTGTTTCACACACCATGCCAGCCCTAGCTGGAACTGCACTCCCCATCTTGCAAGCTTCAGCGGGATGGCTGCTGTTTCCAGCCCTGGCTGGGGATGTCCTTCTTACCACCAGCCCTGGCCAGGGTGTGCTCCCCACCATGCCAGCCTTGCTGGGGATACACTCTCCACTGCCAGCCCAGCTCAGTCTGCACTTCTGGAACTGAGCAGCTGGGGGTTCTCTGGTCTAGTAATATCCATGGTCCTGCCAGACCACAGATGTTGCTGGACCAGAGAGTCCTGGATTTAGAGGTTTTTAGACTTTTCCATCACTTCTATGAAAATGACCTAAGGACTTTGCAATCGTTTGTATGCATACAATCTTTTAACCATTTATAATTTTCTTTTTTTTTTGTTAATAATTTCTCAGTTAGGTTACTAAGGATTGGAGGACAGCATGACAGTTGGATAAGATCTGAAAAACAAACAAAAAAATGACCTTAGGTTAATTGTCTGATCCTTTGATAGAACCTCACATTTTCAATAACCTCTCATTGTATTTGACCAGTTGACTGGATGGGAGGCAAGAGCTGGAATGCCCTAAAGGGGAGAGTGTTTGGGGTTTTTTTAATCAATGTGGTGCAGCTGACACTCCTTTGTTTCTGGTTTGGTCAATCTAATTATAGAATAAGCCACCAGTTTCAGGGGATTGCCTGCCCTGTTTCTTGCACTCTGCCCTGAGAGTGGCATAGCAGACACCTGGTCAAACCTATGGGCTGTGTCTACATTGGCACCCTTTTCCGGAAAAGGGATGCTAATGAGACACTTCAGAATTGCAAATGCCACAGGGGATTTAAATATCCCCCGCGGCATTTGCATGAACATGGCTGCCGCTTTTTTACGGCTCGAGGCTTTGCCGGAGAAAAGTGCCAGTCTAGACGGGATCTTTCGGAAAATAAAGCCTTTTCCAAAAGGTCCCTTATTCCTGATTTTAAGAGCAGCTGGTTCAAAATAATTTACACTCAGGCTATGTCTACACTACGGAGATTTTCTAGGATTCCGCCGCATCCTGGGATCGCGTCTGCTCTTCCAAAATTTTTTGGGAAGAACAGACATGCTCTTTTGGAAGCCGCGTAAACCTTGAGTGTAGCCAGGCCAAATTTCGGAAAAGCCTCTTTCCAAAAAAGTGTCAGAAAAATGTATGCAAATTGCGGAGCACAATTTTTCCAAAAAAGGAGTGTAGTGTAGGCTTGCAGGCTTCTTGCCCAAGAATAGGCGCCTTGCGCAAAAACTTGCAGAGCGTCTACACTGCACACATGTTCTTGTGCAAGTAAATTTACAGTAAAGTGTCAGAACAAAAGGCTTCTTGCACAAGAGTTATTCCTCTCCTCATGAGGAACAAGCCCTCTTGCGCAAGAGCTCTTGTGTAAGAAGGCAGTGTGGATGGGCAACAGGAGTTTCTTGCGCAAGAAACTCCTATGGCTAAAATGGCTATCAGAGCTTTCTTGCACAAGAGAGCATCCACACTGACATGGACGCTCTTGTGCAAAAGCACATCTCTTGCACAAAAACACATGGCAGTGTGGATGTGCTCTTGTGCAAGACCTTTTACACGAGAACTCTTGCGCAAAACAGTTCTTGCGCAAGAAGCCTGTAGTGTAGACGTAGCCTCAGTGTGTAATCAGACCCTGCATTGCTAACTTCTCTGGGTACATCTACGCTGCAGGCTAAAATCAAATTAAGCTAAGCAACTTCAGCTACATTAATTCTTTAGCTGAATTTGAGTTAGCTTAACTCGGCTTTTGGCACTGTCAACACAGCAAGAAGTCGAAGTAAGAACACTCTCCTTTCAACTTCCCTTACTCCTCATGAAATGAGGGTTACAGAAGTCAGAGTAAGAAACCTGTTATTTTGAAATTATTTTGGCATTATTTCAAAATAATGGGCTTGCTGTGTTTGTTGTGTAGCCATGCACTCTGTTATTTTGAAAGGAGTTATTTTGAAATAAGTGTGCAGTGTAGACACATACTCTGATTTTTCTTTATTTGTTTAGCTTCAGCTTCTGGCCAATGGACCTTGCTATCCCTTATTGTGCTAGATTAAAGAAATCCCTGCAGATACTTCCTCCTGCAGATACTTGTAGACCATGATCAATCAACTCTTAACCTTTTCTTGGATAACTGAATAGGCTGAGTTTCTGAAGTGTCTCAATCTAAGTCATGCTTTTTAGAACCGGAATCATTCTTGCAGGTCTCTTTTGAACCCTTTCCAATTTTTCACCATTCTTTTTGAAGTGTAGATTGCAGACCTGGGAATAGTATTCTATAGTGGTCTCACCAAAGCTGTGACGATACTCTCTGCTCCTATTTTATATTCCTCTGCTTATACATGTGAGAATCATGTTTGCCCTCTTTACTATTGTATATCAAATCCTTTTTATTGGGACTGCGATCTAGGACACAATCTTCCATTTTTTGAATGTGACCTATATTCATTACTCCTACATTTATAACCTTGCATTTGTCAGTATTAAAATGCATGTTCTAGTGAGCCCAGAGACCCAGGTAGTTCTGTGAAAATGATCTTTGCCCGTCATTACTGTTACTACTCTACCAATTTTTGTCATAAGCAAATGTTACCAGCAATAATTTTATTGCCAGTGAGTACTTGTCTTCACATGGAGTCAGCATCGAGTGAAACGTAAATTACATACTTTAAAATTTTTGCAATAAGGTAATGTTATCCCCAGAGACAGGTGCTTTAAATATAAAAAAGTTCTGTCAATTGGGTTCTTTAGTATTTGAAATTATAGTATTTGTGAATATCAGTTCACAATTTTTTGTTATACATGAAAAAAATAACGTGGATGTTTGATTAAATTGCTGTGCAGAGACTCACCATTTAAAGTTTTCTTTTTAATCAGGTATTGAAAAGTAAAATTCTAAGGAGAAAACAATATAAAGCAAATCCAAGAAGGTAATTAATTTTGATAAAGAATAATATATAGTGCATTTTGGAATGTTTGAGATGTCTGAATGTACTGAAATACTTTACATTTTAAGTAATAAACATCTTTATCATGACATTGAGTTATCTAGCTGGGAACAATATTGCGTGTATGCTTATAGAAAATGGGATGGAGTACCTCAGTTTTCATACAGAAGAATGTGGGATAGCCTTTTATAGTTCTGAAGGTTTTTACGCTGGTATCTCTTAAACTCTGAGTCTTCAATATCCTTTGGATCAGATCTTCAACTCAGATAATTTAGCATAGCCTAATTTTATATCAATTAACATAAGCTCTCATTTTAGAACAGTCCATCATTTAGGTGGAGCTATATCACCAGAATTATACCAATAGAGGATCTGGTTTTTGCCTCCAGTGATTGTTGGCATTTTTCCTGGAACTTTGACAGGCTGTATAATATCATTTTCTTTTCACATAGCAAGGAGCTCCTGGTTGCTGTTTTTGGAAGGTCATCTCTTTCTAATTCTTCCTCACTGTTTTTGAACATAATTTTCATCTTGATACTAATGGTCCTTGATGTTGAATCACCTTGTAATGATTGGCCATATCTTTTGTTACAAGGGAGCCAAGCAGTGTAATAAAATCCAGTGATGTGGACATTGTTGTAAGCTAAAAGCCTAAAGTTAGAGAGCTGCAACTCACTGAGAAATGGTAGACATTATAAATGATGTTGTGTTGGATAATACTAGATTAATTACATTATCTAAGCACTGATGGAAAAGAAGTGTGTGCTGTTAATTAAATCACGCTTCACCATATTTATTCACAGCACTTCCTCCTGTGCACTAGATAAAGGAGCTCATTCAGAGATAATGCCTTAGAGCTACCCCCTGCATTGTTGTCCCAATGCATTAGTTTCTGATATCCTGAGCTCAAATGTTCTTTGAAGGCACAGCCTGCAAAGGGCTCCTGTTGCTTTACCACACGGGAGCACCGAGAAGCTTTCCCCTCAGGGAGGCTGTCACAGATTTGCTGGAACCAGTTGTTATCTTGGGAAGGGAGCTCAGCTAACCTGCAGTAGTTTAAACACTGCCTAACTCCAGTGTCTGAGCCCTACACATTCCTAAACAAATAAAAAGTCTGATCAAGTCAGGTTACTTGGTCTGATGGAAAGGGAGAATCCTCCCACCCCTCTTCATGTTTCACCCAGAACTGTCATTTGATAGAATCAGCCAGCCTTTTTCATCTGGCCTGATGAGCCGTGATTGGCCTCTGCCTGCTCTCACACCTTAATTAGGGCAAAGTTTCATCTGTTCCAGCAGCAGCTGACTCTAGAAGCTTTTCTAGGCAATCTTTGGAGGACCAGATTCACAGCACTTCACTTCTTAAAAGGCTGCTTCCTAAGGGTGGCTCTGCCAAAGCAGCTGACAGGAGACAGCAAATGTCTAATATAGGGTACCCCCTGACAGAGTCAGGAGGCTTCCCAAAAATCTTCAGCACTCTTGTGAGGTAGGCTTGCTACTGCAGCTTTTCTGAAGTAAAACATACTCTTCCCTCATGTACCAATGCTTATTTATGGGCAGAAGCAGAGAAAACAGTGGGGCCTTGACTTTGCCTCCTTTCCATTCCCTCTGGTTTGTCTATTGCCTTGTATTTTCATTGGTCCTTTTGTGGGCCATCTTAAGAGTAGGAAGTCTTCTTTCCCTGCCTACATGGCCTTGAAAGGCCCATGCACACTAACTCTTGTTAAATAATTATCCCGGTTTTTCTTCTGCTTTGTTGTTGTTTTTTTTTTATATTATGTATTTTAAAACTTCCCCACACATCTCTGCCAGTGTACTTTAGTTATGCTATGATCTGGTTATACAGGTTTAATTTTGATCAATTATATAAATCAGAGGTGTTTTGTTTTATTGTGGACACACATCCATTACACGTTATTATTTGGTATTTTATACAACCTTTTATTTTTCTTTAAAGTTCATTTTAGTGATGTTACTTTAAACCATTGTGGGTTCACTCCGGAGGGCTATAGTTTCAGGTTCAACTGAGCTTATCTCTGACACGTGTGTTAGCTATGGAGTTCATAAGAACACATGAAGGTCCAGGGAAGATCCAATATATTTTGTCAATTTTATTCAAGTTACTAGCAAAGTTATGAGTATCACAGTATATACAAATCCTAGATATACCCATTCACCAGTTACAGCAGTATTCATGCATCCGACCAAGAGAGTCTTTGCCCACAAAAGCTTATGCTCCAATAAAACTGTTAGGCTACGTCTACACTGGCCCCTTTTCCGGAAGGGGCATGTTAATTTCACCTATCGTAGTAGGGAAATGCGCGGGGGATTTAAATATCCCCCGCGGCATTTAAATAAAAATGTCCGCCGCTTTTAAAAAAGCCGGAAAAGAGCGTCTACACTGGCCCCGATCCACCGGAAAAAGTGCCCTTTTCCGGAGGATCTTATTCCTACTAAATCCCCCGCGCATTTCCCTACTACGACTCATGAAATTTACATGCCCCTTCCGGAAAAGGGGCCAGTGTAGACGAGCCCTTAGTCTATAAAGTGCCACAAGACTCCTCGTCACTTTTGCAGATTCAGACTAACAAGGCTACCCCTCTGATACTTGACAGCAATAGTCATATTCTCCTAGATCGGTGGTCCCCAAACTTTTCATAATGGTGGCCCTTTTCCTCCCCTGTCTTCCCACCAGGGATCCAGGGCTGGGGAATAGGGCTGCAGCTCCAGGAGGAGGGGGACACAGCTGTGTTAGGGAAGGTATAAGGGGGCTGAGGCTGGGTCTGGGAGTGGAACTGCGGTCACAAGGCTAGGATCAGAGTAAGGGCCGAAGACAGGGCCTCAGCTGTGGTTGTGGCCAGAACCAGGAGCGGAGCTGGGGGGTAGAGTGAGTGGTGCTCCTGCCCTGCCACTCTTGGGGGCTGGGTCCCTGCTGCACCTCCCAAATGTTCCAATTCACCCCTCACCCCAGGGGGGATGCACCAGATAGTTTGGCGACCTCTGTCCTAGATGTTGTTTGTGTCTGGTGGCTCTCTCATTGCTTGGCCATTAGTAAACAAATGTTTCCTGCTGGAGTTTTCCTGTAGGAAGCTCAATTTTCCCATTCAGGGAACCCTCTTCTTATAATGTGATTTTTGCCTACACTTACATTCTATGTGGCTACGTCTACACTGGCATGATTTTCCGGAAATGCTTTTAACGGAAAAGTTTTCCATTAAAAGCATTTTTGGAAAAGCACGTCTAGATTGGCAGGACGCTTTCCGCAAAAGCACTTTTTGTGGAAAATCGTCCGTGGACAATCTAGACGCGCTTCTCCGCAAAAAAGCCCCGATCGCCATTTTCGTGATAGGGGCTTTTTTGCGGAAAACAGTAATCTTATGGCATCCAGTTATTCTTCAATCACTTACTTAGTCATGTTCATCAGCATTTCTTATGTAAGGCCTAAAATGTTGAAGAAAGATTTTACATGCCTCAGTCTTTAGGCAGAGCCATCCAGAGAGCATGGCAAATTGGGCCAACCACTCTAGGCACCATGCTTTGGAAAAGTTAGGATTGGCAGGTGCAGTTGGTTTTGAAGTGACAGACCTGTCCTGGGAGTCACAGATCGGTCACTTCTGCTCAGGCCTTGTACCCCTCTAAGTACAGCCCTGCCTATGGGTCCTGCATTTAAGCCCTTTTCACTCAGATACCTAATGCATAATTATTCCTTATCACCACTAATCAATCTTTTACTTTTATAATCCTAAAACTTAACTCTGTTTAGCATATAGTGATTACATGACAAGACACGTTAGTTAAGCAAAACATCACGTAATAAATGTATAATAAAATGAAATCATTGGCTGTATTTATCATGGAGACAGAGGGATGGATATAGCCACTGCAAGTGTGCTACTCTCATTAATAGAAAGAAACCTGTTTGATGTGAAATGCCTCTAGATTGGAAAGGTTGACCCAGGAAGTAAGATAAAATTAATTGTGCCATTGAATTTAATCAAATAGGTTTACTGCAGATAGTAATATTCCTTAGAACACTCCCTGTGAAATGAAACTAGATAAATAGCACAAGTGTTATAAAGCTATTATTCAGATTGATAACACATACTTCAGTAGATAATGGATGTCACATGATTTAAAAGTAAGTATATATATATATATATATATATATATATATATATATATATATATGCAAGAACTTGCAATTTATTTGAAAATTACTCAAATTATATTTACAACAATGAATTTCACACAGGGCATACAATTTAAAGCAATAACAACTACAAATTTTCATATAAAATATTTTTACATTAGGGCTGTGTCTAGACTGCATCCCTTTTCCGTAAAAGGGATGCACATTAGACACATCGCAATTGCAAATGAAGCGGGGATTTAAGTCCCCCCTGCTTCATTTGCATAAAAATGGCTGCCGCTTTTTTCCGGCTTGGAGGTTTGCCGGAAAAAAACGCCAGTCTAGATGCAGATCTTTCGGAAATAAAGCCTTTTCCGAAAGATCCCTTATCCCTCTTAAAATGAGGGAGCATAAAATGAGGGAGTATCCCTCTTAAAATGAGGGATAAGGGATCTTTCGGAAAAGGCTTTATTTTCCGAAAGATCCGCGTTTAGACTGGAGTAGGGGGAGGGGGACACCAAAAGGAGGATCAGATTAAAGAGAGATTAGGGAAAAGAAGCAGTGGAAGATGCAGGAAGAAAGTTGAAAAGGACAAAGAGGAAGCAACAATGGGTACCTCTTCAAGAAACACCAAGGTTTTGGGATACTTTGGGAAAGAAAACAGAATCAGACTTGTAAATATATTAGATCTCTCCTTCCCCTTACCTCTGATATGCACACATGCTTCTCCCAAGGCATTTAAGATATAGTATAAGTCATTCAGAAAGTATATTTGATTTGGGGAAGTGGCTTTTGGCTCTGTCTGATTGTTCTGGCAACATCTGGAAAGTAACAGTTTTTCTTATTACTTTTGGATCTGCTCCACTTGCCACATTGATATTTTAAAAATCTTTTTGCCTAACGTCTATTTCTGTGTTACCGTCATCACGCTTTAACAATATGCCTCATTGAATCTACATCTGTGCAAAGTCAATCCACGGAAGAATTTAGAAACTAGACTAAAATATAATTTTGTTGAAGCTCATCATCCCACTGGGGCTATGTCTAGACTATGGGGTTTTTCGGATACCAGAGGAATCTCAGAAAAACTCTGCCCCGTCCAGGGAACCTGTCTGCTCTTCTGCTTTTTTTTGCGGAAGAGCAGATTCGCTCTTTTGAAAGCCCTGTCTTCCTCCTCTCATGAAGAAGAAGGGCTCTTCCAAAAGATGGGGGCTTTCCAAAATTTGGCCTAGTGTAGACGGGCTAAATTTCGGAAAAGCCTCTTCCGAAAAAACTATTGGGAAAAGCAGGCCCTCTGTGATTTCACACATACTGATTATTTTGATAAAGCCTATTTTTTTACATCATTAGATACAAATATTCTTCACAGTTTAGTATCCTTTAAGTCCTCAAGACAAGATCCATAGACTGAAATCTAGAAATCCCCACTGTGATCATAAATTAAGTAAAGAGTATTTTGGCTTATTGAGACACTTATATCATTTACTAATTTTGCATATTGTGTAAACTGTGCTGTTTCATGCGCTATCTGTATTAGTAAAGCCCTTTCTAAAATGAATGAATTGGTCAGAAGAGTTTTGGATTAATCCAACTACAGTAAAACTCCAATTGTCCGGCATCCAGTGGTCCAGCACTCCTGATAGTCCGGCACCAACTGGAACCCGGAAGTGCTCCGGCCAGCCAGACAATTGGAGCTGCTCCGCGCTGCTTCCCCAAGTCCGCTGCTGAAACTGACCAGTGGTGGACTTGGGGAAGAGGCGCAGAGCAGAACAGCTGGGGTGCTGCTGGGTTGGTCCCACAGCGTCCCCTCACCCCCCTGCTTGGCCCCCGGCAGCACCCTGTTGCTCTAGCTCATTAGGTCATTGAGACAGTATCCTTTCTGGTTGAAATGGCAAGAAACTCTTTTTTCTTTGGACCTAATCACATGCATCCTACTTCAGAAGACATTCAGATCTGCACTTGAAAGGGAATCCTCTGAACTGGCATTCATGCTAAAATTCGATACTCTCCGCAGGGGGCTGAACAAAGACCCTAACTACCTTACCCATTACAAAGATAGCTTCCCCAATTATCACCTCTAATACCATTAAGTCACAGACATCTCCCCTTCCCCACCTCTAATATCATTAACTCACAGGCATTTACCTTCCTTTCCCCCCCCTCCCGCATCCCCCCTCTGTTCTGAAATGTGATTTGTCCTTTTCATATGTGTTCATTTTTTTTAATTGTATCCTTTGGTATATATGGTTGTGACTATTTTCTTCCACTATTTGATCTGAGGAAGTGGGTCTGGCCCACGAAAGCTCATCATCTAATAAACCATCTTGTTAGTCTTTAAAGTGCTACATAGTCATGTATTTTGTTTCAGCTACACCAGACTAACACGGCTACATTTCTATCACTATTCTACATGAGAGTTAAGGATTCAAGTTACTCTAGGGACAGATTATTGTGCACAAATTAATACTTAGAACAAAAGCTGGTGGAACAATTTTGTGAATAATATTCAAGACCAACTTACAGTTTTAAAGTCAAAGTAATTATTTACAAAATCTTTCATTATTTGATCAAGTTGTCTTTAAACTGTCTCATGGTCAGCATAGTGTATATAATGTGGGTGAAGTTCATCATCCCACTGGGGTTATGTCTAGACTACGTTTTTCTGGGAATGTGTCTACTCTTCTAACTTAGAATCCACATCAGAGGAACGCTGCATGTAGTAACTGATCTAACAGTTATCAATTATATTTTGGTAAAGTGGGAAAAGAGTAGCTTGTGGTATCACTGTCTAATAACTAGAGAGGTCTGAAAAAAGTATGCTGCAAACACTATTGCTTTAAAAGTAATGTTTTGAATCTGAGTGTCTAGACAATGACTCAAGGGAGAAGCCAAAAAACCCTAACTGACATGTCTCCCAACTGAGGAGAAAGCCCCCACATTCGCCTTAGACACCAGAAGCCCAGCATAGTAGAGTTTTTGTGCCTTGGTCCCGGGGTGGAGTGCCAGTGAGGGCTCCCCAGTGCTGGAGGGTCCCTGAGTTTCAGAGACTGGATCCAGACAACCCACGGTCTACATCCAGCACTCGGGCCTGAGGTTCCCCATTGCTGTAATACAGTGTACCATTTTCTATCTCCTGTACTGTTCTTGTTACTATGCTGCTGCTAATGACTTCTGAACACTGTACATAAAATTTCAGGAATAGTTAAGAAATAGAACATCAATTTATGACTCTTCTTATTCATGACGATTTGTCTTTAGTTGATCTTTTTAATTTTTCCCTTGGTTTGATTGAAATCAGCTAATATATCAGTATATGAATACATGGCATCTAATTAATTTTGTTCTTTCTTTTCAAAAGATTTTATACCAGAGATGACAAATCTATTCAAATTTTATTTATTACTCACTGCAATCCATGGGTAAAAATCTTTGAAATAGCTGTGTGATTTATTAGTGAAAGTCCTTATGGTTTTGAGAGTTAGGATCCTAAGTGCCTAGAAGTATTTCTATATCTTTTTTAGAAAGCACCTTCCCTTCTTCTGATTCATAATCACATTCTATTAATGTGGTAATTTCCACAATTGTTACCTGAAAAAGTATCAGTATTAAGAAGAGTATTTAATATGCTTTTAACTTCTTGTAACAAAAGGTATCATATGACACGTCAGTTCTCTGCTGACTGCAGCAATACTCAACAAACCATTAAGAACAACATTTAAAAACTTACTACTGTGCTGTTAGTCTGTTGTGTTTTAATATATGACTTAGTGGTTCTTGTGTGACTATAAGGGGGAAACACCCTCTCCCTAGACCCTTGAGTGCATCGGGGGGAGGGGGACACCCTCTCCTTGGACCCTTTTGGAAACTATAAGTTTCTCAATTTCTTTTTTCAAAAATTGAAAAGCATGTAACACGTCTTTATGACCTTCCACACCATGCTATTTGACTGCCTTAGGTGTTGTCAGGCTACATTCATGAACATCTCTGAAGGGCAGTGTCCCATTTTACATACAGGAATCAGAGGCACAGACCGAGTTAGTGATTTTGCCAATGTCATTCAAGAAGTCTGTAACCCAGCTGAGAATTGACCCCAGCTCTGCTGATACCCAGTCCTCAACTACAAAATCAGCCTTCCTTTCAGATATTCCTTTCATTCACAAACAGGAGACCAGACCAGTTCTGTTACATTAGAACATCTTTAAACCAGATTTAAAATAGAACTACCTGTATCATTCTGTTTCTTTCTACTGATTTGTCCTAGCAACAGCAGATCAATGTTGAATAAGGAGATAATTTAAAATGAAAAGTTATAAAACTTGTAAAAAAATATAAAACTTGTAAAAAAAAAAAGAACTGGTTAACAGTTTATTTTGTTTACTTAAGAATACATGTAATTATGATATAGTAAGAAACTGTCAGAAATGGTCTTAGAATGTACAGTGCTGTTTTGTGTTTTTAGATCTATTTTGTGATTTCATACATTTTCTATAAACAAGGACAACAAGATGAATTATATTGTGTATATTATGTTGTGATAACTGTATGTACAATATTTAACAGTTCAGTATGTAAACAAGTTTCAAAGTTATTTTAGGCACTAAATCATATAATTGTGTACTGAATCCTTTATTAATCTAGGTATGTCCAATACATTAGAATATAGCATATTAATCCTAATAGTTACAAGAGGAAATTTAACACTTTTATTACATTTTTGTGATGACTATTATATTCAACAAGTCACATGTTAAAGAATTAGAAATTGGAAATAATGAAGAACATGTACATAAATGTATTGGTTTGCAAAGAGAAGAGTCATTTTGGATTTTTAAAAATCATATTTTTCCACTGAACTATTTATATAGAAATCATTATAGAAGAGTTATGTTTGTTAAACATAAAGATGCCAAAAGCCTTATTAATAATAAAAATATTCAGCAACAAAATTGCCTACAAGCAACTATGGTCCATGGGAACTGAAACAGAATGCTGGTGTTCTCTGATGAAGGAATTTATAGAATACTATACATATAAATTTACTTTTCATTTTCTTCAGAATTATACTATTTCTACAGTATGTACAAAACATATTTTCTTTATCTGCCCTTGGCTAGAGAATGAAAAATGTGCATGCCTGGAAACTAGTTCACCTCCTCCCCTTCGCTATTCAATTAAAGATTAAACATGCATTTTATAGAGGTAGTGTGGTGTTCGGTCAAATTTACTCTGCAGTAAAAGTAAACTCTGATATATTTGTCTTGCTTACTTTTGTTTGATTATGTATATATTTATTTTTAGATTTTAGCAGGAATATATATTAGAAATAAATGAATATGCACATGGGAAAAGGAAGACTTCATTCTCGTCCTTTTCAAATCAATGTAAAAATTCCCATTAGCTTCAATAATGTTTCCTAAGTGCCTGATTATGCCACCTTTGCTCATGATGATCCATGCTTTAGTTCAAGTCGTCCTATTGAAATGAAAGAAATGGCTAGCTAAGTCTGGAACCACTCAATGTGAGTTGTAGAAATCTGGCACTAAATAATTATATCTAGTCAGTACAGGAAATACGGTATTTTTTTTCCTACTTGATCTGAATGCTTTCTGAAATCCCAATGAACTGTACCTTTCTCAACAGATGTTACAGGGAGTTATGTACATATGTTTTGCATGCAAATTTTTGCAGTTTGCTACTGGTGTAGTAGACAGACAGTCCCTTTTTCCCTTATTCACATGAGTGAGATTTTCAGAATAAAGTTGAGTCTGTTGCAGAGGTAATGTGTTTGTCCACTAGAGAGAAAATGGCATATGTACCAATTATAACTCCATTTCTCTGGAGATTCTGTGGAGTTATATCTGTGGCAGCTGTGCAGATCGCTAGAATGATGGCTGTCATTAGCACCGGGGGAGAGGAGCATATGTATATAAGAAAAGAAAACCTAATATAACACAGAACTTGTTCAACATTTATTCTCTGAGATGCTTAGTTTATATATGTTGGGGTGCCCCCCCCCTTGACGGGGGTTGCCACCCACCTCCAAGGCATCATCCAACCAACTGGGGCCTCGGCCCCACAGCGTGATGCCCCCTTTTGGGGGAAATACGGCCTCCCGGCCTAGTCCACAGTTCAGTGCCTGTTACCCTGGTCCCCACTTGCCAGGGTCTCAGGCAGCGGGGGTAGGGGGGCCCGGGCCCTCCTTCTCCACTGGGCCCCGACCCAGGGCCCTAGTAGTGGCGGGCGGTTCCCACCACTGGCTCGGCAGGGGCTCCTCCCCGCAACGCCCCGAGCCCTCTGGGGCTTCTACAGCTCCCTGCCCTGGGTCGCTTCCTACCCCCGGCTCTCGGCCTGCCGCGGTCCCACCTGTTGGCGTCGGTCGACTGGCTGTAGTGGTACTTCCCGTGGCCGCCTCAGAGTTGGCAGAGTCCAGTCCGGTGCTTGGGTCATGGGGGGTTGGTCGGTGGCTCCGGCGTTGGGGCCGAGCCCGGCTGAGGCCCAGCAGCAGCACGCTCAGCTCCCTTGGTGACTCCCTCTCTGGTCAGTGGTTGCTAGCTCCAGCTCGGGTCGCAGTCTGCTCCTTCTGAGCAGGCCAGCAGCCTTTTGTACCTGTGCTCCCTTTGGAGCATGCCCAGTAGGGCTGTGTGGGTGGGGCCTTCTCCGCCTCCAGCCCCAGGTGGTTCCCCTGGGCTTGAGTGCGGGGCGGGGCCACCCCGTCACAATATACATACTGTATTTCGGAATTTTATGCTGAGAAATACTCCCGCTGGTGCATGAGAGGAGTTAAAAACCCAGTCAAGGCTTGCAGCTGACCCAGAGAAGAGTGGGAGAAGTTGATCCAATTATTGCTGGACCCACAACCATGTTTCCTAGCCTCCATGGAAAGGAACTAGAAAATGATACCTGGAAACTGGAGCAAACAGTAAAGATCTGACTCGTAACATATACATGTGTGAATCCAATCACATTGCCACTCTCCTACCATTCTTGAATGTAATCATATTCAAGCTTAATGACCCAAACTGTACTTCAGGTTCTGAATTCCACCAGCCAAACATCAGGAAGTGATGGAGACACTGTATGAAAATAAACACATAAACTATACTTTTAAATAGAGTGAGTTCTTACTCAATAGTGTTTTTAAAGTTCTAATGGATTGGAGAAGGGAGGAGAACAACACTTTAGGAGATATTTATTCCAAGAAGAGATAATTTTCTACTTGCTGTTTTTACTTAATATTTGGCATTGAGTGTATTGATGAAAGTATTTCATTTTGCATGGTTTTAAACCTCCATTTTTTTCAGAAGACAGTAGATCACAAAATAATCACTATATATTTTTAATTAAAATTATTATTTGTGTGCTTTGTGTAAGGGGTACTTTACTTTCTGTAACATACAGTAGTCACTAATAAAAAATAAACATTTAACTATTGGTACCATATTGTGTGCTAAATTTCATGTCAATTTACATTTCAGGCAATACTATTTACTCTATTGAGATTGTACCATGTGCAAGTCAGACAACATTTTGTGCCTATGGTATATGAGGGTATGTCTACACTACCACTCTAGTTTGAACTAGGGTGGTAATGTAGGCAACCGGAGTTGCAAATGAAGCCCAGGATTTGAATTTCCCGGGCTTCATTTGCATAAAGCCGGGCGCCGCCATTTTTAAATGTCTGCTAGTGCGGACTCCGTGCCGCGCGGCTACACGCGGCATGGACTAGGTAGTTCGGACTAGGCTTCCTAGTCCGAACTACCGTTACTCCTCGTGAAACGGTAGTTCCGAGTAACGGTAATGGAGTAACGGTAGTAACGGTAACGGAGTAACGGAGTAACGGTAACGGAGTAACGGTAGTAACGGACATTTAAAAATGGCGGCGTCCGGCTTTATGCAAATGAAGCCCGGGAAATTCAAATCACGGGCTTCATTTGCAACTCTGGTTGCCTACATTACCACCCTAGTTCGAACTAGGGTGGTAGTGTAGACATACCCTGAGAGACTAATCATAATCCCTACATCTGCATGGAGCTCTCTTCTTCCTCTGAAAAGAAGGAGATGGGAAGGATCAGACACTTCCATGGCAGTGTTATCCTCTTCCCCAGGCTCTCTGGAGAGTGCTCTGCAGATTTTTGGATCAGGGAAAGGTACAATGTATATTTCTCCCTCCCTGAAACCCTGTGGAGATTAGGATATAAAGATCATGTCAGCCTAAGGCTACATCAATTTTCTGTACCTTTTCCTGCCTTGCCTCCTGTCATGGCTCCTTCCCCACTCTGGCACAATAAATGCAGAAGTGTGGGCTAGCAAAAATATCTCAAAACCTTATCTACCAGGCTTTGGTATAAAACTTCCCCCCAAAATCTTAACAACCTAGATTTTGGGAATAAACTCTCTGCTGCCACCACCCAAATATTGAAAGAAAAATCAGGGGAAATATCACTTGGGAAATCTCGCCCCTAAAGTACAAATCAGGACACAACCATTAACCAATACCAAGTTAATAAAAAGGAAAGAGAAAGAACTTTTATTATCACCACAATATTCCTGTTGCGAGCATAATGACTAGATGGAAAAGTAACAAAATAATATACTCATGGAGGAGAAATTTATCATGGGCCAGGAACTTAGTTACAAAGGAGAACAAACCCCATTTTTAAATGCACAGACATCAGATCCCATTTCCAAAACCATAAAACAATAAAACCTAATGGATTTATCTAAACTTTATCCTACTTACAGACTGTGAAGAGTATTTTCTTAGAGGGAGACATCCTGTCCCCTTCAATAGCTGGAGAGGAAACTGCCCAGGACAAAGGAGGAAAAAACCCCAAAATTCCTTTGTCCCAGTTTGAAATTCGTACCTACATTTCTATTGGCTGCCTGCCACCTGGTTTAGGTAAGGGACATATTTAACCCCATAGTCCCTAGGATGCTGGCTAACCCTCATGATCATGACACACATCCCAAATCGCAGATGGTGCTGAACAGCTTCTGGCCACACTGGCTGTGATTTCTTCCTGGAAGTCTGAGATAAAACATAGTAAATAAGTACATGCACACCTTCACATTGAAAGGGAGTCCCAGGATTAGGTGTCAGCTGTCTGTATGATTCCATTTTAGGTAACCATGCTGCTCAGGGGGAACTATTGGAAACCCAGATCCATCACAGAGGCATAGGGCCTCTGCATGGGAGGATCTGGATTCCATCCATGTTGGTCCCAGGAGAACTGTAGGGTTTAGGATAGGACAGAGGATCTCATTTCCATGAGGAGAATTCTTTAACCTACATCTGTGCATTTTCTCTCAGGAAGGGATGACCTTGCCTTGAAAGACCACAATTATCATCTATTTTATGTATGGAAACATATTGCAGAATCTCAGACACCATCAAGGCGTAACTCACATGTTAACTTTTTAAATGGAGACTACTGTGTTCTTACTTTCTATATGGGGAAATGTAGCCAACATGCAAATTTAACTAATGGGTTAAGGTTTTACTGTGAAGGGATGTTTTGTGAAAACTGAAAAGTAAACAGTTGATACTAAGCAATTGGGATGCTATTGTAGACCATAGTAGACACTCTGAAGCTTCATTAGCATTAGTTCCAGGAGGAAATGTTCTTGTATGAGATAAAAACTTACCAAAATGATAATAAAAAAGACTGGAGAAAAAAGTCTTATTTTTTAGGAACAAAAAACAAAAGCTGAAACAACTCTCCCCCATTATTATGTTTCACATTTAAAAGTTACTTTATCACATGTAACATTTCTGAATGGTGACATAGTTTTTTAAATTTAAAAAGAAAAGCTAGGTATGTCACAGTATAGAGATATGTTTTATTTCTCAGAATCAATGTTTTTAATTAGAGAGTAAAGTGCTATTCATTTTAGGGCAGTGATCTTCAAAGTGGACCGCTGGCCTGCTTTGGAAAAGCCACTAGCGGGCCTGTACCACTTTGTTTACCTAAAGGGTTCCTATCCACAGAGCCTTGTGGCTCTCATTGGCTCTGGTTTGCTGTTTCCCACCAATAAGAGCTGCAGAATGGCAAAATCAGATATATATTTTTTCCCTTGTCAGTGGTAAGAATAGAGAACTCTTGTTAACACTGAAAGCAATTATTGCGTGCACTTTGAATTCACAGAACTGTATTGGATATCCACATAATTAGTAGAAATTAGGTGGAAAAAACCTGTGTGCCAGTTTGAATTTTTTCTCTTTTAAGTTTTTAGAAAAACAGAAACAAAAAAAGCATATGCAGTCTTCTTGATTAAAAGTAATGTTACAATATATAGACATTAGTTTTGATTATCTATTTCTCCCTTTAATAAATGTCTAGAAGAGCCAGGAGGGTCTTGGGGCTGGGACATGCTGCACTTCACCAGCCGTGTGCTCTGGCTGCTTTGCTGCCACAAGTGGCTGTGAGGGTGCCTGTCCCTTTAAGAAATGGCTGCAGACAGGAACCAGAGACATGCAAGCCATGCCCCAGATTGTCCACCAGGGCTTCTTCCTGGAGGCCATTAGTTTCGAAAAAATGGCCTCCCCACGTCCACACTCACTTATTTTCGATGGATCTCTGTCGAAAAAGGCGTTCTTCCTCGTGCAATGAGGTTTACCGCCGTCGAAAGAAAAGCCGCGTTCTTTCGATTTAATTTTGAAAGAACGCGGCTGCAGTCTAGACGCAGGTGAAGTTTTTTCGAAAAAAACCCTGAGTCTGGACACAGCCCTGGACTGCTTACAAACAGAGATAAGAACAAGGGAGCTCTACAGCCTAAACTGCGAGCCAGCTGGCTTTATAGCTCAAGCTGTAGAGGCTCTTACACTAAGCTGCAGAGGTACCATGTCCAAATCCACCTGGTGGCAGTTATTCCATCAGTCTATGTCTTCTCAATTTTTCTTATAGACCCTCACAAAAGAGTAGAGTTTTAAGAGGGTTTGAAAGAGAAGCTTTGAGGGTGTTTATGGAGACTTCTCCCAAGCTTGAGGAGCAGCACAGGAGAACACATGAAGCTGCTTGTTTGAAATGTTAACAAAGGGGAAATGGAGCTGACATCCTGGTTTTTTACATTCCTACTGTACATGAGGATCATAGAATTATAAGGCAAATAACAAACCTTAACATTTTAATTGCAAGTCCAAACACATCTTGTTATCAGTTACCATTGGTTGATATTTGTGAGCTCTTTGATATCATTCGATTAAATTAATTAGTTGTCTTAATATGATCCTCAGTAGACAAGTATTGAAATCACACCTGGCAATCTTTTTGAGCGGGAACAACTAAGGACATCAAATGATCAGTTAGCCTGAACTTATGCTTTCTCATTCCTAAAGGAAATCCCTTGGGGACAAAACAGAAACATTTAGGGGAAACAGTCAAAAAGCTTGTTCAGCTGCTGTTCATACCGTACCTTTCCTGTTGATAAATAGGGGATTTCAGTATCCAAGGCTGCAAGTCATTTTCAAAAATTAAAATCACCTAAAAAGGGAAAAAAAGATTCCATCTAGATAGTGACATACATTTTGCTTAGATCTTCTCACTATAAAGTGAAATTAATTTGTCCAAAGTATGACAATCTATCTTGAGTATAATTAAGATTTGGTTTTAATACATAACTGAAAAGTTGGAGACATTTATATTTTTATACATAATTGTATTTTTCAGATCTTCATTTTTCTTTATCTTTTACAAGGGATCAAGTAACTTCAAAAGAGATCTCTTCTAACCACACTTAAGATAAGTCCTGCATGAAGGCAGACTTCTGAAAACAGCAAAGCTGTCTGGAAAACCTTTAGAAGTAAAGCTGCGTGGCTTAGTTTCTGGTATGAGAGGGACATGTACCTTCAATCAGTAAGAACATCTATATTTGACTGGAAGGAGGACTCATTTGATTTAGTCAAGGCAGTTGTTGCTGAATTTAGATTCATTATTAATATAAAATGAAATATATGACACAAAGACACAAATACTTTGAAATAGCCATTTTATCTAAATTGAAAATGGATAATTGAAAATAAGCAGAGTCCTTCTCAATGATTAGTTCTGGAGCATTATTTGGGAGGGAGGGGAACCCCACACAGTACTTTTAGCAATCTGGCATTAAAACCTATGGCTGCGTCTAGACTGGCATGATTTTGCGAAATTACTTTTAACGGAAAAGTTTTTCCATTAAAAGTATTTGCGCAAGAGAGCGTCTAAATTGGCATGTGCCTTTGCGCAAAAGATTTGCTTTTGCGCAAAAGTATCCATGCCAGTGAAGACGCTCTCTTGCACAAGAAAGCTCCAATGGCCATTTTAGCCATCAGGCTTTCTTGCGCAAGAAATTAACGTTGCTGTCTACACTGGCCCTCTTGCTCAAGAATACTTGCACAAGAGGGCTTATCCCTGAGCAGGAGTGTCAGAGTATTTGTGCAAGAACCACTGATTTTGTACATTACAAAGTCAGTGTTCTTGTGCAAATACTCGCGGCCAGTGTAGACAGGCGGCAAGATTTTGCACAAAAGCAGCCGCTTTTGCACAAAATCATGCCAGTCTAGATGCAGCCTATACGTTTATTTTAACTTTCTCTTGCAGTGACTGAGGCACTGAAAGCTCTTCTCTATTCTACATTATTTCAATTAACCTTATGCAGGAGATGAAAGCTTAGGGAGGCAGGACTGTGAAAGGGCATGCGTTTGAATGATTTGGCTTTCCTTGTTTTTTTTCTGTTTATTCTTTTTCTTATTTTGATTTTGATCAGTTCCTTTTGGGAATTGGTGAATTATTATTTTTTAGTTTACTTCTGATACTATGCTTATACAGTACCATGAGAGACAGGTCTGACACACAGAACCCGGCTACAGATCCTTTTTCACATATAAATGATGATATTTTATGGAAATTGGGAGATATAATGTACAAATACTGGAAATGCACAGATGCTACCCAGGTCTACGTCTCTTTTACTTATGAAGCAATAGTACTTGAATTAAGATCAGACCAGCATCTTCATGAAAAATTAAAATGAAGGTGGTCAAAATAGGGAAACCCGAAACAGATATGGAGCACAATGGTCTATTCATTTTTTTCTTAAAGAGATATCTGAATTATATCTGCAATATTTGTTTGTGTTCTTTGGTGAAAATTTAGGCAGATAAACAGAATCATCCAAAGGAAAGATCGGAAAAGAATGAAAGTCATATACAAAAAACAGCCTGAAGTTGCAGGTAATAGTTATAGACGTCTGAGAATTGTTTTAACACAGCATAGGGAGGACAGCTTGAACAGAACAGTAGTAGAACAAAGGCAGTGCAAACATAAGAACATAAGAATTGACATATTGGGTCAGATCAACAGTCTATCCAGCCCAGTATCCTATCTGCTGACAGTGGCCAATACCAGATGTCCCTCCCTCCGGAGGTTCCCCAAGGGTCTGTCCTGGGACCAATCTTATTCAATTTATTTATTAATGATCTAGAGAAAGGGGTAAACAGTGAGGTGGCAAGATTTACAGATGATACCAAACTGCTCAAGATAGTTAAGACCAAAGCAGAATTTGAAGAGCTTCAAAAAGATCTCACCAAGCTAACTGATTGGGCAACAAAATGGCAAATGAAATGTAATGTTGATAAACATAAAGTAGTGCACATTGGAAAAAATAATCCCAACTATTTATACAATATGATGAGGACTAATTTGGCTACAACTACTCAAGACAGAGATCTTGGGGTCATTGTGAATAGTTCTCTGAAAACATCCAGTCAGTGTGCCGCAGCAGTCAAAAAAGCAAATAGAATGTTAAGACTCATTAAAAAAAGAAAATATCTTATTGCCTCTACATGGTACGCCCACATCTTGAATTCTATGTACAGATGTGGTCGCCTCATCTCAAAAAAGATATATTGGCATTGGAAAAGGTTCAGAAAAGGGCAACAAATGGGTTCCATGTGAAGAGAGATTAAAAAGACTTGGACTTTTTATCTTAGAAAAGAGGAGATTAAGGGGGCATATGATAGAGGTCTATAAAATCATGACTGGTGAAAAAGTGAATAAGGAAAAGTTATTTACTTATTCCCACAATATAAGAACTAGGGGTCACAAAATGAAATTAATAGAGAGCAGGTTTAAAACAAACAAAAGGATGTTTTTCTTCTCTCAGAATACAGTTAACCTGTGAAACTCCTTGCCAGAGGATACGGTGAAGGCTAGAACTGGAAGGTTACATCTACACTTGCTCCCTAGTTTGAACTAGGGATGCAAATGTAGGCGACCAAAATTGCTAATGAAGCAGGGAATTAAATATCCCACACTTCATTCACGTGATCTCGCTGGCGCATTACTCCGCTCAACAGCTGTTTTGAAAGTGAAAGTGCGCTCCGGGATGCATTAGTTCAAACCAAACCCCTTGGTTCGAACTAACATTGCTCCTAATTTTTTGAAGTGCTTAATCTACATCCCTGTGTCGGCAGAGGGGTGTAGTTTAGACGCACCCCTAATTTGGGCTCTTCACTTCAGACTTTGGACCTGTATATAGGCAAATACTTCATTGCTGAAAATGGATTATTATCTACTAATGTGCAAGCACCAGTTATTCATCCCACTGGGGATAGTTGAGTGTGTAGTGATATAGACCTCATAAACAGTTGTGTTGGTAGATTTAAGGATATCTCTGGTGCTAGTAAACTGTTTTAAACTGCCTTATGATCTTTTTTGAGGCTTTTTCTCTCTTAATTTGTTTTCTTGGACTTACCTTGCTTGCTTCTGTCGGATGTAGAGCAAAATCCTGTGCATATTCTCAAAATCTGCATATAGATTTTTATATAGGAAAAAAAAATTAAGCCTATAGAATGCTTCTTTAAAAATACATATCTTGGCTGTACTCCTTTATTCTAGTACTAATGCTCAGGGCTCGACAATTAGTGTAATCTATTCACCCGTGGTGAGTAGATTACAAGCCAGCACAGCCGCGCAGCGCGGTCTACACATGTGCAGCGTGCTGAACCGCACAGTTAGCAAGTGGGACTCACTGCCACTTGGCAAGCCCTGCTAATGCCAAATGGGTATTTATCTTCATAAGCAAAATTATTCAGTCCTTCTTCTGTAGAAGTAATTATGTATGTTTAAAGTGTGGGTGCATAAACTAGACACAGTTCTTTTGAGAATATGTCCCAAAGAATGTTTTTAACAAAGATATTTCAGTTGTAAAGTCTTCTGTTGCTTTGCTATTGCTCTTAGGGTATGTCTAGACTGCATCCCTCTGTGACAGAGGGATGCAGATTAGGCAGGTCGACATTGCAAATGAGGCAGGGATTTAAATATCCTGTGCCTAATTTGCATAGAAATGGCCACTGCGATTTGCTGACTCAGCACTTTGTCGGCAAAAAGCGGCAGTCTAGGGGTGTGTCTAGACTACATGCCTCCTTCGATGGAGGCATGTAGATTAGCCAGATCGGAAGAGGGAAATGAAGCCGCGATTAAAATAATCGCGGCTTCATTTAAATTTAAATAGCTGCCCCGATCTGCCGATCAGCTGTTTGTCGGCAGATCGGGGCAGTCTGGACGCGATGCGCCGACAAAGAAGCCTTTCTTCATCGGCACAGGTAAGCCTCGTGAAACCAGGTTTACCTGTGCCGATGAAGAAAGGCTTCTTTGTCGGCGCATCGCGTCCAGACTGCCCCGATCTGCCGACAAACAGCTGATCGGCAGATCGGGGCAGCCATTTAAATTTAAATGAAGCCGCGATTATTTTAATCGCGGCTTCATTTCCCTCTTCCGATCTGGCTAATCTACATGCCTCCGTCGAAGGAGGCATGTAGTCTAGACACACCCTAGGGGGGATCTGTCAAGAAATAAAGCCTTTTTCAACAGATCCCGAAACCTCCTTGCAGGAGGCATAAGGGAATCTGTCGATAAAGTCTTTCTTTCTTGACAGATTCCCCCCAGACTGCCGCTTTTTGCCGACAAAGTGCTGAGTCAGCAAAACGCGGCAGCCATGTTTATGAAAATTAGGCACTGGATATTTAAATCCCTGCCTCATTTGCAGTGTTGACCTGCCTAATCTGCATTCCTTTGCCAACAGAGGGATTCTGTCTAGACATACCATTAGGCTTCAGCTAAAAGTTAAGAAGTTTCTCATTGTTGTAATAGGAACATACAGGGCTGAATCTTTTGCCATATTAGCCTCTCGCATGTGATGAAGTTGCCTGAAGGAAATCCTAAAATCATATGAAAGTGCCAGCATCATTGGTAAATTGTTTATTTATTTTAAAAATGTTCAGCTTGAATCAGAAAATGTATAACAGTGGTTATAATGCATCATAAACTTACACTAGCTTCACTAGCTCGCCTCTAAAAGAGCTGAGATTCTACAGTAATTGGAGAGCTTTGAAGAGCTGTGCTGACTGCAAAAATTACAGACTTGAAAAATAAAGAGGGAGAGAAACTTGCTAATCTTTGAATAGATTGTTTATTTTTAGAACATGTATATTCCTAGACAAACACCATTCACGAGAAGTTCATCTTATTACAGTGAGTCCCAAATAACAGAAAAATACCAGGAATATTATATTAATAAGTCACTATTTTTGTCTCTTCATCTTAATGTGTCAAATTTAATTTCAGATCATGGAAATAAAGATTATAATATTCTTACAGTTCATACACTCTACAACAAAAAATCTACATAAGAGCAAATTTGATGTTAGAACTTCCAGTATTGTTAACATAACCTTCTTTACCAACATACAAGGAATTTATTGCTTCAGTTTATGAGCTATAGGAAGATAGATTAAAGAAGGAAGACCTGAAACAGTTGTTTCAATGAAATATCAATTACATTGTGCCCCCTCCTACAATCATGTCTGCATAACTGTTGGTAAGTCTGATAATAATAATTATGACGAAATCTATGTGCTATGATAGTATTCAAATTCTTACTAACATTACCTCACCTTGCAATATTTCCATAATCCTTAATTATCTGATTTTTCAGCTAATATTCTTGCCATTTTTCTCTAAAACGTGTATCATTTATTGTAGCAGCTTTGGCTATAGGTTAACAAACTTTGTGGTCTAGGAATTTCCTAGAAGTTTTATACCTGGATAAAAGGATAAATGAGCAATGTAAATTAGGTTCCTGCAGGACTTAGGTAGTCTCAATAGACATCTGCACTGTTGGACTGAAAGCAGATAAAATATTTTGGCCAGATCTAATCAAAGTAGCTGTGTTGATTTATACCTATCTTAGGGCTTGTCTATATTATGGAGAAGATTGACCCTCCAGAGGTCGAACTTCTAGCATTTGATTTACCAGCTCTAGTGTAAACCGCCAAATCTAACGCTGAGGGCAGCCCTCGCTGACGTTGTGTACCCCTCGTTCTGTGTGGAGTAGAGGATGCTTCTGTTGGCCTTCCACAGTGTAGACACTGCAGCTGTTTAGCTTTATGTTACCTAAATCCAGCTACACATTTTGTGTAGCTGGATGGTGTATCTTAAGCCTACTTGCCTGGTCTAGCTTAGACCAAGGCTCGGGGTCTGTCTGCTTGTGCTGAGGAGTTTTAACATTCCTTGCATTCCAGCCTACCACACTGCTCCAAGACATGGAAAGATTATGGAGTAGGTAATATAGATTTCATTTTGTTTGGGGAAAATGGGTAATATCAGACAAGATTGTGCTTTAGTTTTCCAATTTCTGTTTTTTGGATTGTATATTTTTAGGACAAGTCTTTTTGTAACACCGACAGGCAAAATCGAACCTGGGCCCTCAGAACATGAGCCTCAACAGCAGGGGTGGGGAACGTTAGGCCTGGAGGCCACATGTGTCTCCTGGCTTTCCTGGATCTGGCCCCTGAGGCTCAGTTTTCCCCTACCCCCCAGCATGGGGAGCCCGTGCTGGTGCTCCAGCCTCTCTCCCTCCCAGTCCGTCCCTCTCACCCCACCCCCGCTGCCCAATAAAATCTACTAGCCTAGGCCCCCCTGGCTCTGGTGTGGGACAGGAATGTGGGGAGTGTTTTTCTGCTTCTCAGTCAGGGGCCACATCAATGAGGGTTTTTATGGGGGAGAGGGGGCTTTTCACTTCTGTGCAGCCCCCAACCGATTTTTTCTGTGGGTCAAGAGCCCCCAAACCAAAAAGTTTCCCCACCCCTGCTCTACAGCTTGAGCTAAAAGGCAGCTGTCTCTCATTCCTTCTCTCCGTAAGTGGCCTAAGTGCCACTACAGGGGACAATGTACCACACCTTGTCAGGTGTGTGGGTTATACCAACACCTCCCAGAGTTTTGTTGTTTACTGTGTTACATATAAAAAATAAGAATAATTCTCTCCTTGGAGGGCCTGGTGAGTAGAGGATTATACTTCCAAAAGGTTGCTGCTGCTGGCTCATATTGATGCACGCACCTACTCTGTAGGCTGGCGTAGTGTACTGTGACCAGAGGTAGAGGTAGGGACACAGGGCAGTTATCCTGTGTGCCAAATTCCAGGGGTACCACATCAGGACTTGTGGGTGGCAACATATTGCTTGGCTGCTCAGGTTTTTATTTTTCTTGGAATCTGCAGGATGGGAGATTTCTGCCTTGAGCAGTAAAAAACTTAGGGCCGACCATGGCTGAGAATGCCACGGCAATCCTATCCAGCACACTCAATGAAGGGCTAATCACAGTCTAACCTTAAACTAGCTAAAATGATAAATTTAACATGCAGCCTTCTTCTAGAATAGATACTCAGAAGTGCCATGGTATATAGTCTTTAAGCAAACCCACCACAGCATTTCTCAAAAAGCAAACTAGGGTTTCAGGATCATGCATGCCTTTTGCCTGTAGACATAGCACTTGATTGTAGTAAGCTTTCAGATTCAAAGCTATAGCTATTCCCTCTTTATATATATATATACGTGTGTGTGTGTGTGCGTGTCAGGGTGTGTATATGTGTGGAACCTTTTAAATAGATGTTAACACAAGACACATAAAGAAGCAAGTGTAAGAGGAGATGAAACACCCCAAACCTTGTCATTGAAGTCAATGCTTGAGTGAGACTTCTAGATCAGACCTTAATTTAATAGGTCTGGAATCATCCAAGATTCATATGTGGTACATTGCAATTAGTTTATTTGCTCTGGCGCACCACACCGCACAAAAGAAAACATGAGTTTTGGAGTCATTTAAAGTCAGGTTTCAAAGAAGCCAAACAGAAACTGTACACTAAGGGAACATTTACCCAGCAAGGCTAAGCTGGAAATAAGCTATGCAACTTGAGATGTGCTACCTGCATAGCTTAAGTCAAAATAGCTTATTTCAAAATTGGGCATGCCTACACAGCACTTATTTCAAAATAGAGCACTCATCCTCCAACTTCCCTTACTTCTTTCTCATGCTATGAGCTTTACAGAAGTCAGAGTAAAAAACCCACTATTTTGAATTTATTTTGAAATAATGGGCTTGCTGTATAGACATGTAATACATTATTCCAAAATAACATCCATTATTCCAAAATAATGCTGCTGTGCAGACATATCCTAACGGAGCAAAAAATATAAAAATAAACCCGTAAGAATAAGAGCGATGTGTTAAAATAATGACCAATCATTATTTATTCCTTTGGCATTTGTTGTAATAATATTAATCCTCAGGTACTCTTTTGGGATCAGTTTGGATGAAATACTTTATGGGATTTCAGCATTAACTGGACCATTATTTTAAAATGTTTCATTGCTACACTAGTTTTGGTGCTTTACATACTGCAGATGAGGTCATTGTAAAATAGCCAAAAGCATATTGTCTATGAGCACATGAAAATAGGATAAAGGGATTGGTGATTGTTCTGCGTCTGTTTTACACTAATTACAAAGTTCATATGGCATCTGTTACAGTTAGTTAGAACATAAGAACGGCCATACTGGATCAGACCAAAGATCCATCTGGCCCAGTATCTTGTCTGCTGACAGTGGCTAATACCTGATACTCCAGAGGGAGGGATCACAACTGGTAATCCTCACATGCTCCCTCCCCTGTCAGCCACCTCCAGAGAAACATAGGCTAGGTACACCATTCCTACCCATCCTAGCTAATAGCCATTGATGGACCTAACCTCCATGACTCTATCTAGCACTTTTTTGAACCCTGTTAAAGTTCTAGCCTTCACCACATCCTATGGCAAGGAGTTCCGACTGTGCCCTGAGTGAAGAAAAACTTCCTTTTGTTTGTTTTAAACCTGCTGCCTATTAATTTCATTTTGTGACTCCTAATTCTTATATTGTGGGAATAAGTAAATAACTTTTCCTTATTCACTTTTTCCATACCAGTAATGATTTTATAGACCTGATTTTATATAGTTTGGGGTCTTCCTATTGATTATCTTGAAAACAGCTGAAATGAATGAGTACCTGTCCATAAAGAGGAAATGAAAAAGAAAATGTAATAAGCAGGTATGAGGCAGTAATGTTACAATTAAATGTGTATAGTTAATAAGCTCCATTTCAAATATTTTCCTTTTTGGTCACTCCCAAACATGTAGAGCAAAACCAGACCTGAGATGCATAATTTAAATCTGGATTTTTGAACCCTTCAAATTTGTGGTTTTGGTTCCGGAGCATTTTTATTTGGCTGAATGCTGAATAACCTTATGTATTAAGGGGCAAGAATAAGGGGCTAGGGGCAAGAATTTCAAATCTGTTCAAAGTCCAGCAGATAATTACAGCAATTGCGGCTGCAGATATTTTAAGGCTGCATAGAGATTTCCTTTCTGACCCTTTAGTATTAGTTTCTTAAAGTTATGAATGGCTACCAACATTTGGGGTTAGGAGTGTTTAGGTTTGGACTTTGTCCAAGAGTGATTGTTCCTAATTTTGGAAAAAAATTAAACAAAATTGTTCCAGATATTTTTTTAATACAAGAAGACAGGCTAAGAATTGTTTGCCATTATAAAAAAGTGATGTAACCTTTCTTTTAAATAGCACAGCTGGTGATAGAAAGTTGACATTTTGCCTGGAAGTAGCCCTTATGTTATTAACTAGCTTTCAATTTTTTGGAGAACATAGATTTTTCTGAGTTTTGAGATTTAAAAAATCATACACCTTGCAGAAGCATTGCACTGTCAGAATCAACTTTTACAATATTATTGGGAGTGTCGTGAATTTTGGCATTGCTTTTTGGGAATTTTTAATGTGAGGGAGGTCTTTAACTTTTTTCCTTTTTTTTTTAACAAAAATGATCATCATCTGGCATCTAACTTTCAGCTGAGAGAGACTATTCTTTCAGTAGCCATTGAAGGTGGAAGTGAGTTTACAAGTACTGCCAATATAAAAATGTCCAAAAGTCATGTCAATTACCCAAAATCATGAGAGCAGCTAAAAAGAATTTCTATTCCCAGCATGCAACCAAGAAAGAAAACAGTAAAAAGATGCTGGAATACAAAGCTGTAGAAAATGAGACTGTGACTTTCAGGAGCAGATGGAGTAAGAGGAGGAAGATTATAGGGTCAGAGGAGTGTAAGATATAACAGGAAAGAAGGCTGTTGGGAAGCAGAGGAAGATAACAATGGAATACTGCAAAAGCGACGAGGAGTCCTGTGGCACCTTATAGACTAACTGAAGTGTAGAGCATAAGCTTTCGTGGGCAAAGACCCACTTCGTCAGATGCATGGATGCATCTGACGAAGTGGGTCTTTGCCCACGAAAGCTTATGCTCCTACACTTCAGTTAGTCTATAAGGTGCCACAGGACTCCTCGTCGCTTTTGCAGATTCAGACGGCTACCCCTCTGATAATGGAATACTGGTGGAGTAGAGAGACTATGGGAAGGGAATATGGGCCAAGGTACAGAGTGGGAGGTAAGCTAGTATGAGGTGAAGGATGAAAATGATGTGGAAAGAGTGTGGCAGACAGACAGACTGTTTGGCACGTTGAATGTGTGTAGGGATTTGGGAACATGTGAAATCAGGGTGGAAGAGTATGAAATAAGAGATGTTGTGATGGAGAAACAGAGGGAGAGGTTGGGGATAGGAAAATATAATAGAGAAGGAATTTAGGAGAGGGATGGACTTAGGAGACTGTAGGGGTAGGTCAAAGTGTGAGGAATGTTAGTCAGGTAGGATAGTGACCAGGGTGGACTGATTTAAATCAAAGTGATTCAAATAATGTATTTAAATAATTGTTTAAATCACCAAAAATGATTTAAATCGTTACCAAAAAAGCTAAGACCGAATGCGTTTAGAGTGCATGTAATTTTGAAGTAAGTCCCATTGAGCTCACTGGCACTTCTGGTTTTTTTGAGAAAACAAGTATAGAATGGGGTTCCCTGGGAAAAGCTGAGTTCTATTGAAGTAAACTACGGAATATACTTATAGCTACACAATTATTGTCTCTGACCGTAATGTTCCAAAATAAGACACATATATTACGTACTATAAAATGGCATTCAGTGGCAACTGGCAACTCTAGATTTCTCTTACTACAGCTTTCTCTACTTTATACGTGAGTGATAGACTCGAACTTAGTTAACAAATCAAACAAGCCATAAGGATTAGCTGAGCTGAACTTTTATTTCTTGCAACATCCAACTGAATAAACACAGCTTGGAATTTATTTATCAAATCATACTTATGCTAAAAAGCATAGAGAGTGTCTTAAAGAATGATTAATTGCAGAATATAATTACTAACCAGTTGATCCACTCAGACGTATCCACATCTTCTTCCATGCTTTTTCCCAATAAGCAATTTTCTGTATGATATTGCATCTTACAACTAAACCCTCCATCATCTTCTTACACTGCTTACACTGGACATGTTTTCCTTTTTTACCCAGGGAATGAATTTCTACAAAATAGTCCCAGATAGAGTCTCTCTTACATTCAGAAGCCATGACACTTTTTCTATTGCAAAAGTGTAGGGGAATATAGGAAACGATCTGTTTGCCGAATAATGTCTTCCTTTTTTCTTTCCAGTACACTCCACTATTCTTTTCTATGAGGCGTCCGTCCTTTCCTATATGTTGTCTCTTCATCTTTTAAAATAATATCTTAACTAACTTAGCCATGCTTGGCCACACAGAAGCACAGAACAAAAACAGTCCTATCCAGTTTGTATGTGTCTTTGTACATGTTACTTTAGTCAGCTGAGAAACAGAAACTGAAAGCCCAGAACTTTCAGGAAGCAAAAACTGTTAGTTAGGCTGGACAGACTAGAACCATTAATTCATTTTGTCATTAATTAAGGTTCAAGATTTAGATTCACAGAAGTGATTTAGGTTCAGTATTGCGACACTGGCCCATAGGCATCCATAAAAGTAGAATCCACAGTCCTGAGTTAGATTCCCAGGCCAGGTCTACACTAAACTCAGCAGCTCCTCTTATGCTACCAATATGTAGTTGCAGTTGACTTACCTCAAGCCAAGCTTGGTGGAGTCCCCACGGCAGGAGGCCAATGGGAGAAAATGCTCCTATTGGCACCTCTTACTCCTCACAAAAGGAGGAGTACCGGACATCAGTGAGGACCCTCTGAGTTCAATTTAGCAAGTCTTAACCAGATTCACTAAATTGAACTCCGAAAGATTGATCACGGCAGAGGTGATCTTCCTTTTAGTGTAGACAAGGCCCCAGGCACTCAAGTACTATGTATGGGGAGAGCTAGGTACCTAGAAATAGGATTTACAATAGCCAGAAAGCTGAGCAAAGAGTACCCTAAAATGAATAATAGGTCCAAGGAGAAGGGTGAGGCCTAAGCCCTACCCTGTCCCAAAGGGAATTAGGCACGTAACTGGAGGTATTTCCCTCTGTTTAAGTTTCACAGCCAAATAGCCGAATTGTTAGAGATCTAATGTGGGACTTGAAGGCCGAGTCTGTCCCTTCTCTAATGAATATTTATGTATTTTATTGAAAATAGAACAATTTCAACATGGTTGATTAAGAGTCACCTCAGAATACCCCATTGGCCAGTGCTTAAGGCACTCACCTGGGTTCAAATCCTCTCTGTTTTAGGCAGAAGAAGGATTTGAGGCTTGGTCTCCAGGGCTACATCTAGACTACAAGCGTCTTTTGAAAGAGGCTTTTTTGAAAGAATCTTTTGAAAAAGCTTCTTTTGAAAGAGAGCATCTAGACCATGGGTTCCCAAACTGGGGGGGCGTGAAGAAATTCCGGGGGGGGGGGGCAGGCGTGAGGCAACCCAGCTTTCCCCCCACCCCCAATCAAGTTTTCCTGCCCTGGTCAGACCCTTTTTTTTTTTTTGTTCAACAAGTTTTGCTGTGTGTATGTGTGTGAGGGAGAGCGTCAGGGTTTTTCAAAAATCAAAAAGGGGGTGTGATGATGAAAATTTTGCGAACCACTGATCTAGACTGCAACCACTAATTTCGAAAAAGCAAGTCACTTTTTTAAAAGAGAGCACCCAGGCAGTCTAGATGCTTTCTTTTGAAAAAGCCCTGTATGCATTCAAGAACTCCTTTTTTGAAAGAACACCTTCCAAAAAATGTGTTATTCCTCATAAAACAAGGTTTACCGTGGTTGAAAAAATCACCGCGTTCTTTCAATTTAATTTCGCAAGAACACAGTGGCAGTCTAGATGCAGGGGAAGGCTACTTTTTTGAAAAAACCCGGTAGTCTAGATACACCTTCACAGTCTGGCTGTGTGCTATAACCCTGGATTATAGGGAACTGAATTATTATGCTTCCTGGGTCTTTGTATGGCACATCTCTAGACAGGCCCTGCTGTTTTGACTCCAGGAAAGAACAAGAATAGTAGAATAATAGCTAGCAAATTTGTAAAATCCCCTTCATTAGAGTTTTCAAAAAGAGTCTAGACAGCTGTCTGTCTGGAATGGTTTAATCACAACAAATCCTGTCTCTTCACAGAGGGTTAGACTAGATGACCTGTGCAGTTCCTTCTGCCCCAAGTTTGTTTATTTGGTTTTGAGGATCTAAATTTTGGATTTTGCCATCTAACCTGAGAGTTAAATGGCTAAGCCTTTTGCACATTGAACCCAAAGTGGAGCATTTTTCTAGCCCAAGGAACCGATGTCCTATTGATTTACAGTGGAACTTGTGTTCTTAGGTCATTTAAGCAATTTTGAACATTGCATCCCTAGGGTGGCATCCTTAAAAGGTAAGGCCTTTTTTACTGCTGAAAGAGTAGTATAAATATGGATTTTTAATAAGGAGTTTACAGTTATTTTAATAAAGAACAGAAATATTGTTCAGGAAAGCAGATAGAATGTATTGTTTGGTGGACACTTTACTCTGCTCATTTTGCTGAATTTCTTTACAACTGTAGCACAGCACTGTCATTTTACCTTTTTCCCTGAGTACTAGCTCTACTTTGTATTTTAATTTCTGTTAACAGAGAGACATCTAAGTGTCTTTTGTTTTGTTTATATATAGACACACAATATTACTGAAGCTAAACTTCCAAAGAATTGGATGGCCTCCAAGAATTTTGAATTTCATTTGGTACCTAAAATTAATCTAGCTATGATTGGGGAAGCAATTATTGATGAAAATAGTAGTTGACAAATTCTAAAAAGTACTATTTATTAAACCATCTTTTCAATAGTTGGTCTCGAATTCACAACAATGGGATTATACGTATTCCTTTCAGTAAAAATGAAATTTTAGTTCAATTAAAATTAAAAGCTATTAAACTAAACAGTATTCCACGTCATTTTTGTGACAAAATATTAATGAAAATATCACTATGCATATAAACCAGTACAACACTGACTATCAATATGTCTTCCTTATTCCAGTCAATACCTAGGAACAGCAAAAGGCCTACAGTGTGTGATGGCCTTTCACAACAGGCATTCTCACTTGGTGGTGAGGAAAATGACTACAGTCTGTACGAAACTATTTTAGCATCACCCTGAGCTTAATAGAGCAGTGTTTCATTGCCTGTTAACAAGCTGCGCTTATTGCCAGAAAGTGTTTAAGCTGATAAATGTTGTCAAATCTCCTTTGATGCAAAAGATTTTTTGGTGTTTAGAGTGTGAGTATTAGTTTTAATGATGTCAAAACATATGTTTTACTTAACACACTGATCATTCCATTCACCCAATAAACAAAAATATCTCAGCTAATTAGCAACAAGAATTTCACCATGCTCATGCTAAATTTAATCACGTAGGTTTACAATTAATTCATATTAGGATTTCAAACTTACTAAAAAGTGGGACACATGTATCTCTTCTGGGTGCTAGTCTACAGTTCATATATATAATTTAAATCCTGCTTTTTATAATGACAACAAGCAGATAAATATTATGGAGAGAAAAATAGTTTCTCCGTTGCTAAAGTTTCAAAAAAGGACAGAGTACTGTATTATCGTTAAACAGAAATTCCTGGTCACATGCAAATAAGCCATGGCAAAACTTTTGAGAGCCCTGTTTAAGCAGAGATTTCCAGTTATGATGTCAAGGGAAAAGAAGAGTATCATCAATCCAGTGATTTAGAAGGCTTGCAAAAGAATGTCTTAGAGCAAGTGGAGCTAAATTGTATGAACCATTCAAAGTTGTTAACAAGAGAAAAAAGTAAACATGGTAGTTTCCTTAGAGTACATGCCAATTCCACAGCTCCAACAGCTAAGTGTTTTGTGGGAGCAATTCTTGATGGTAGTAGAGATGCTTTCTCCTGCAAAGTACCCTCAAAACTCTTCTAAATGGCCAAGTGTGCTGCCAATAGTAGTTTGTTGATAACTAGTGATTCCACCCCTTCACTGCTCCTGGTGGGACAGAAGTGAGGTTAGAGGATGGTGCATTACGGAGATCCCTGAATGCCTTATTTGTCCTTGGGGGGGGGGGGGGGAAATCAGTCTCTTCGACTTAATTTGGATGAAACAACTATTAACCTTGCAGAATAAAAGCTTTTATTTTCATGCACTGGGAAAACCAGAAGAAACAAAACTGAATTAAGCCTTTTTTTCTTCTTTAATCTGTTCCCCTTCTAATTTAAGGTAAATTTCAGTCACCATGCAGCATATGGTTAATGTGTGTGGGGGGAAAGAGTGAAATAACAAAAAGAAAATTGGTTTCCTTTGTGTTTTGGGAAAAGGCTGAAAGCTAGCATGCTGTAGTGATTTTAAAAGAAAGATAGTTGAATACCATTCACACATCATCTGTATATCTCACTGTCATATTCTAGACTAAAGGTTTCAGAGAGGTAGCCGTGTTAGTCTGTAACTTTAAAGAAAACAATGAGTAATCCTTGTTTATATAGTTAGAATCTATATAGTTAGAATCTATCTAACTATATACACATATACAATATAATATGTAGTATCTTGAAATCATGAGCTTTCATGGGCAAAACCCACTTCCTCAGATGAGTGGAGAAAAAGAGCAGAGAAAAAAGGGGGAACCTCCAAATTTATAACAAGAAAAGAAAGGAAAGGGGGAGAAAAAACCCCCTGTCAATAGTATTGCTGACACTAATGAGGCTAATAGAGTTGTATTGAATAATAATGGTTCATCCAGTTCATGTCTTTTTCCAGGCTATGAGAGATAGTGTCAGATAGTGCATATGGAGGTCAGTTCCACAGTTTCTCTCTGTAGTCAGTTCCTGAAATTCACTGCAGAACTGGTCTTCCCCAGCTTTGCCCAGGTCCTTCATGGCAGGGGACTGGCGGTGGGGGGGGGGGGGGGGGGGGGGAGGGAGCGAAGGGAGAGTGCTGATATAGCTTTTGGCCACCTCTGAACCTTGTTTGGAATTCTAAATGGATTTCCACTTGCCTCTTGATCTTTGAATTTGAATTTCTTTATTAAAAAAAAATTACATAAAATCCCAAGGAAAGAAGCCTGGGGGTTAAAATTAGTGTTGGGAGCTGTACAGGACCAGGACAGTGTGAAAACCTGATATACTATAGCAAGGGGGTCAGTGTTACTAGTCCTCCTAGCTGCATACACCAATCTTCAGAAGTTTTTCAAGTTTGAGATATTTTCTCCAGCAGGCACGCAGAAGGGGACCAACACCCCAATACCATCTTCCCTGCTGGGCAGAAACCACAAGTAATATGTGTTTGGGGGCACATAGGGTTGTATCTCCTGAATTTTTGCACCAGTTTCCTAGCTTTATTTGGTCATATGGTGGCACCAGGATTCCTTCCTGCTCAGCAGCTACTAGAGCCAGCAAGCTGGGAGCTGCACCTGTGAGGAGATTCAGTGGCAAAGAGGTGGGCATTGAAGGGAGAGTCACTGCTTTTGCTGCTGCCTCTCCATGTGGCATTAATACCTAGGGAGTTGCAGATAGAACTGCTGAGGTTGTAAGAGCATGTGTGTGCTAAGGGAACATGATTCATGTTTTTTAGGGGACTGAACCTTTACATTGTGCTCCCCACTCTCAGCAGGCACTGGTCACCTCTTGTAGAAGTCCCTAGCCCCATCACCCCACTGCAGGGCAGAATCTCTGAGCTCCTTCTCCTGTCCCCCCACAGTCTGGTAGGCAGAGAATGGAGAGGGGGCTCTGTAAGACTCACTTTTAACTCTAAAAGACCCATGTGTCTCACTCACATGCCACAGTTTGGTAACTCCAGTACTACAGTGACATTTTTGGTTGTTTTTGTGTTACCATGAGTGTAATGTCTGCTTCTGATAACTATTTTAAATAAAATAACTCAGAAAACCTGTTAGACGTAATGTTCCATGACGAGCGAGCATTTAAAAGGAACAGAGAACATGTCCTCTTCTACTCCTGTCTTCTTTTTTTTCAGCTCAAGTACTTCTGTTTCAAAATATGATGAGCAAACTCATTGGAAGATTCAAGGTCTTAAGAGAAACTGGTAGATTTATAAGCAATTACACTTGCTCGGAATAGTTTTTAGTATGGGGGTCAGAGTTTCACTGATGATCACAGGATTTTCCAGTGAGAGATTACATGCATCTGACGAAGTGGGTCTTTGCCCACGAAAGCTTATGCTCCTACACTTCAGTTAGTCTATAAGGTGCCACAGGACTCCTCGTCGCTTTTGCAGATTCAGACTAACACGGCTACCCCTCTGATACTTGACACTTTTATTGTGTCATCCCATGAAGAACAAATGCGTATTATTACTGAAGAGATTTTCACATGGGGTTTCTCTTTGAGTTTTTCTGTGGAGCACATATGCTCTTAAATCCTCTAGAGCTTTTCTCTCCTCATCCCATTACAGTAATATATCAGAGCCCTTTCAGAACAGCAGGTGTGCTTTATTCTATTGTTTTTTATTGTTGCTCATAAAATTAGTATCAGACCAGTTTGGTGTAAATAAATTTCACATGAACTGTCTCAACAGTTACGGAAGTAAAATAAAACAGCTTGCCAGGCTAATGCAAAGAAAAGCATATTAACTGTTAGATTTGTTGGAAGTCTGTTGGATGCCCACAGCACAGGAATACTCCCAGCAGAGCAGTTCAAAATATCCCACTAGGCAGATTCCAGAGGAATTTGTAAACGAGTGGAGGGGGAGAAGTCTATGCCTTTTAAGAAATCCTGAGTTAATCTCCTTATTAAAGGCTACTGTGCTTGTTGATTAAGAAATCCTTGTTGGATGGCTTTCTGTTACATGCAGATGAAACTCCATGATCACTTTAAAGCAAATTGCTGCAGTTTTAAAGTACTTTGTGGTCAATATGTGGCTTAAGTTGTTTTGCACATTAATATTTAAACACGGTAGTGGGTTTTAGAGGTGTGTGCATAAACTCTCCTATGCTTTGGGAGCAGTTGGTTGAAAACTACAGTATATGTTTGTTGCCATTTCAATTATCTAATCTGTTATTGGAGAAGTAATATAGCAGTGTGACTAAGGGGAAAATATATATGCAATGTTAATATTAACATGGGCAGCAATGAGATATGGTACAACAAGAATTTATTTTGAAATTAATTTATAGAAACTGGATTTAATTAATATTGCCGCATTTTCTTTTTGTATCCGTTTCCTCATTTTTCCTGTTTCTAGGGGCTGCCTTTGACTCCTAAGTATCTCTCAAAATGCTAGTGCTAGCGGTTAAGTTCTAAATCCAATTTGAGGGAAGCTTTTGCCATGGGGAGTTTGAATTGGAGCCTGTAAAACTGTTCAGTCTGCAGTAACACAATAAAAGGATGAAATCCTGTGATCTTAAAAACTTAACAATTTATGAAAGCCTATAAAACAGCCTCTGTAATTGAATGATGTATTTCTGCTAGATACTTCTATTTGGATGAAGCATTTCTAATTGCCTCTCCTCATCTGGATACCTGAAGGAGATGCATCTGATATGGAATGTCTACAACTGGCAGTTCATTTTGCTTAAATATAGGCACTGAGTTTTAAAGTTAGTTTAGGATTTAGCTTAAACTGAGCCACAAATAATAAGCTTTAGTTGCTGCCTTTTTCACTTGCTCCACTTTGTAGCAACTCTTTGCTTCATGCTGGGTCTTGAAAATCTATACTATATAATCTAAAACAGGTTGTAACATTTCATGTCTTTGCACTTTAGAATTTGTCTTAAGCATTAATGAACTTTATATTTAACAATCTCAGCATCAAATATTTGAGCTACATTCAGTACTACATATTTCAAATTAGAAGTATTATGGTGCTAGGACATAGCAAGGACTCTGTTCTCTATTAAATCTTTTTTTATTAAGTTGTTTTTGTTTTTACTTCACTGTTTCTTATAGTGAAGACTTATAGACTTATAAGAATTATAGCTGAATATTTCATATTGTTTAGATGATCGGCTATAGTGCTACTTCTAAAGATACTAGTGAGGTAATGTTCATGGGTACTTGTGAAAAAGAATTCACAACAATATCAAATGATTGCTAACCTAGTCAACAAATACACAAAATTGTTATGCACAAACCTAGCTTAGAGCATTATTAAAACTGCAAAGTCAGCTCTGAAAAATTTAGAATTGACAGAATAATTAAGGTTGCCTATTAGGGTTGCCAGATACTTTCACAAAAAATACTGAACATGGCGGGGAAAAAAAACCCCGCACAAAAAAAAAAAAAACCCTCACCATGCCTTTAAATACCCATGCTCCCCCCGCCAGACTTGGGAGGGGAGGAATATCCCAAACGGCTTTCCGTCCAAGAAAAAAACAGAAAATACCGGACATCATATAGATAGTAGCCCAGTGTCTGCAAGTCTGTAACGCCGAAATGCTGGCTGTTCCCTCTGAGCGGTGCTGTTGCCTGAAATGCTGGCTGTTAACTCTGGGCAGCACTGTAGCTGAAATGCTGGCTGTTCCCTCTGGGCGGCCTTATGCCTCGTGAAACAAGGTTTACAGGAGCGGTCGACAAAGGCTTCCCTTGTCGACTGATCCACGTCTAGACTGCCGCGCTGTGCCGTATCAGCTGATTGTCGGCACAGTGCAGTGGCCATTTTTATTTAATGAAGCAGGGATTATAAACTAGTTTATATGGCTTCGTTGACAGAGCCATGTAGTCTAGATATGCCCCTAGTGACGTAACTTAGTTACTATAGCCAGGGGCGGATATAGGGCAGGGCGAGCGGGGCGGCCGCCCCGGGCCCTGCACTTCAAAAAGCTCCGCGCATGCACCGTAGTGTCACCGCGCATGCGCCGTGTCAACGTGGGGCCCCACGAAATTATGCTGCTCTGGGCCCCGCAAAATGGTCATCTGCCCCTGACTATAACAACAACAAGATCTAGATCTACAACACCACAATACGCAACAAATATAATGTCACAGTTGTTTTTGAGGCTGTGGATGGTGTTGCATTCTACATGGCTGAGGTTGTAGGGTACGTGATGATGTTTTCTCACAACTTCAGCCTGTGAACATTTGAGAAAGGACTGTTTTTTCCTCAGGACTTTTGTCTTTTTCATAGCACAGGTTGGAGCTGGGTAGCATATATAGAAAATTTTTTGTCTCTTAAGACCCACATTGCAGATGCTGGAAAGCTTGCAGTGAACGAGAGGACTGTTTTTTGGGGTGTATAATTTCTTACATTTTTCTCCTCCATGTTGCCTGGATGATGGTAGTACGAAGAGAGGGAGGAGAGTCACAGAGTACAGGAGAGACAGGGTCCATATTTTGTTCTACTGTCCTGCCTAGACCAGCAAGAGTGTCTCCAACTTTGCAATTCTGTGAAGATGGTGCATGTGCAGACTGGTCAGCTTTAGGAGAAGAAAGAAGCTGCAATATGCTCAGTGAAGATGGAATGATTGGGGATTGTAGCACTTTAGCTCTAATAAGTCTATTCTGAACATGTATGAACTCTGATTTCTTTTTTCAAAGTTCGCTATAACTTTGGTAAGATTTTCATAGTGGTTGGAAAAGACACGTTTCTGATAAAGGATACACAAAAGTCTGCCAAACGTCAAGTTGCTGCTCCACAGAATAGAAGTGAGAGCTTTTTCAAAGAAAAAGTCACCAAACGTTTTTTAATTGTTACAGTAATATATTTTTAACCCTAGCTTTGTTCTTGGAAACAGCTGTTGACAGGTCAAATCCAGCCCTCTGCTCTGAAGTAGAACCGAGTATACCTAGAACATCCCAGAAAGGTGTTTGTCTAACATGTTAAAAACCTCCAGTGAGGGAGGCTTAATTCCACTATTTAATTATCCTTACAGTGAAAAAGATTACATATCTAGTAGCTTAAACCATCCTTGCTGCAGATCAAGCTGATTACTACTTGTCCTATCTTCAGTTCTGAAGAACAATCATCACCATCCTCTTGATAATAGCCCTTAGCATATTTGAAGATTTTTATCAGATTCCCATCCTTCTCAGTATTCTTTTTTCAAGACTAACCATGCCCAGTCTTTTTTAAAATATTTCTTCATAAATCAGGGTTTTCTAACCCTTTTATTGTTGCTGCTCTTCCCTGGACTCTTTCCACTGTGTATACATCTTTTCTAAAGCATGACAGGCACAACTGGATATAGCACTCTAGCAGAGGCCTCTCCAGTGCTGAGTAGAGCAGGACTGTTATCTCCTGTGTCTTGTATACAACACTACAAGAATGATACTACTCTTTTTCACATTTCTATCCCATTAAGACACATTACATTAATGATCTGATATAACCCTTAAATCCTTTCCTGTGGTACTCGACATTTTGTAGTTTAATTAGATTTCTCCTTCCTAAGTGTAGAACTTTCCATGTGACTTGATTAAATTTAATTTTGTTTATTTCAGACCAACTCTATAATTTTTCAAGATCATTTTGGATTTTAATCCTGTCCTCTGAAATCTTGCCATGACTCCCAGCTTGGTTTATCTGAAAATTATATTAGCAGGCTTTCCACTCCATTATCCAAATCATGAATTAAAATATTGAAAAATGCCAGATACAAGACTGACCCTTGTTTGACCTCAATAGGCATGACATCTAGCATTGAATATTTCAGCACGAATGAATAAGTTTGGCAAAGTTATAAGCACCTGAAAAAGGATCTTATTGTGTAAAATCGACGAGGAGTCCTGTGGCACCTCGTCGCTTTTGCAGATTCAGACTAACACGGCTACCCCTCTGATTGTGTAAAATGTTTATCTACTTTAATAACAGGCAATGCTGTGAAATATACAATGTAGAAACACTATTGTGTAAACTCCATAAATGTTTCATGTATATGAGCTAGATGTTGTATTCGAAAAAATGAAAGAAATTTCCTGTAGGAACTAAAATCACTGCAGGGGTGTCGCAGGGCAGCTTCTCCTTTCCACCTCCCAGGTCTACCATCTGCCCTGCGTGCTCCACCCTTGGTGGTATCCTGGACTCTACCCTAGAGGCTGACCAGCGCTCCACCAGAATTAGCCAATATAGAATTGCTTGCTGGCCCTTTAAACCCAGGCCTGAAAGCCCACAAGACCAAGTCCCTGTACAAAGTCAATAACTGGCCCTTTTAGGCCAGGGCCACAGGCTCACTGGCCGGAACCACTACGCAAAGTCAATAGCTGGCTCTCTAAGTCAGGGTCCACGAACCTATGATGGTAAGTCATGAGTAGGGGCTGCACCCCTGATAGGGGGACCTGGGCCCACCCTACTCCACCAGGTCCCAGCCCAGGGCCCTGTGAGTGGCAGGAGGACTCACCACTCCCTGGGCAGGGAATCTGTCTGAAACGCATCAAGGATCCCAGGGTGGGAGAGGCTGTTCCTGTTCCCTCCTTGGGCCACTTCCTGCCTGATCCAGCAGCATAGCATCCCACATACTCATAGGGTCCTCCACTTCCCTGGGGGCTGCTTCTCCCTCATAGACTGTAGGGGAGACATCCCAACGGGCACTCGAGTTTCTGCTGTCTTCCCTCTGGGCATGTCTACACTACCCCGCTATTTCGAACTAGCGGGGTAATGTAGGCATACCACAATTGCAAATGAAGCCCAGGATTTGAATTTCCTGGGCTTCATTTGCATAAGCCGGGCGCCACCATTTTTAAATCCCGGCTGGTTCGAACCCCGTGCCGAGGAGTAACGGTAGTTCGAACTAGGAAGCCTAGTTCGAACTACCTAGTTCGTGCCACGTGTAGCCGCGCTGCACGGGGTTCGAACCAGCCGGGATTTAAAAATGGCGGTGCCCGGCTTATGCAAATGAAGCCCAGGAAATTCAAATCCCGGGCTTCATTTGCAATTGCGGTATGCCTACATTATCCTCCTATTTCAAAATAGGAGGGTAGTGTAGACATACCCTCTGAGAGGCTGGTTGGTGCGTGTCAGGGGCTCCCCTCTGAAGTCCTTCCACTTCGACGGTCAGCCCAGATTGAGCTTCCCTCCAGGCTTTTATACCTGGGCTGCAGTCTGAGCATGCCCAGCAGAGTTGTGGGGGGCAGGACTTCTTCAGCCAGATGGGCCTGATTAGGATCAGCCTTCACAATGTGGGGCTGGTACACCCCGTCAGAAGGGGTAATGAATAGGAATCTCTATGCTGGTAACGCATCTGGAGAAGCTTCCACCCTTTTGAAATTCCATATGGCAGTTATACTGGGCCCAATTGCCTCACCAGGCTCCTGAGTAGGATGGGGAGCTCTGCTCCCAGCAGTGATTTGAAAGGCCAGGGTCTCCAGCTGCCACCACTGCCATAGTAATGGCGGCCGGGAATTCTAAGCCCTTTTATATCACTAGGCCCTCAAGCAACTGCTCCCTTTGCCCACCCCTGTCTGTGGGCCTGTCCAGCAAACAAAACTGAAAATGGTGTATAGAGTGACCAGTCTGCAAAAGGACAAGTGTTGACAACTTTCTATTGACACAAAACTGAATGCCCTAGCCCTGCCCCTTTCCTAAGGTCCTGCTCTCCCCTCAATATATTCCCCTTTCCTGAGTGCTTTATTTCCCCCTCATCCTCACTTTAATTGGGCTGGGCATGGAGTTGGTGGGTGACTGGAGGTGAGGGCTCTAAATGGGGTGGTGCTCCTGGCTTGGGAGGTAGTGAGGGTTCCAGCTGGGGGTATGGGCTCTGAAATGGGGCTGGGAGAAGAGGTTTGGTGTGCAGGAGGGGACTCCCGGCTGGGGTGGGCACAGAGGGATTCAGAGGGAGAGAAGTTGGGTAGAGAACAAGTAGAGGACTATGGGATGGTGCCAGGGATGAAGGGTTTGGAGTGTGGGACAGGGCTCTGAGCTGCAACAGGGGATTGAGCTGTCGTGAGTTAAAGCTCTGGGATTGAAACGCAGGCTCTGAGGTGGGCCCAGGGATGAACGGCTTGGGATTGAAGAGAGTGTCCAGCTTGGGGAAGGGTTCAGGCCTGTGGGCTGGGGTACAAGAGGGGATACAGGCTTTGGGCTGGGGTGTGAGCTTTGAAATTGGGCTAAGGATGAAAGGTTTGGTGTGTAAGAGTGAGGTCCAGATTTGGGGGGTGCTCAGGAATGGTGCAAGGGATTGGAGCAGCAGTATGGCAGGATGCCTGCCTATCCTGGGACACTGCTCTGTACTCTGGGAGCAGTCAGCAGACTCAGCTGCTAGGTGGGGGGAGGGGTACAAGAGGTTTTACGGTGTGTCGTACATGCTGCTCTCACACACTAGCAGGCCTCCCCCAGCCTAGTCAATGGGACTGCAAAGCTGATGTTCAGGGAAGTGGGAGCAGTGAGAGCCTTGTGGCCACCCCCGCATCCTCATCAGGGAGCTGGACCCGCTGGCCACTTCTGAGACACATCATGGTGCCCCAGGACACATAGGGCACGTCTACACAACAGGGCTAAAGCTGAAATAAGCTACGCAACTTGAGCTACGTCAATTGCATAGCTTAAGTTGAAATAGCTTATTTCAGCTTTTGGTGCTGTCTACACAGCAAGAAGTCCAAGTTAGAGCACTCTTCCTCTGAATTCCCTTACTCCTTGTAAAATGAGGGTTACAGGAGTTAGAGTAAGAAATCCTCCAACTTGACATTATTTTGACATTATGTCGAAGTAACGGCTTCCTGTGTAGACAAAGAATGTTATTTCAGAATAATGTTAATTATCATATATATAGTAGCCCAATGTCTGAGAGTCTGTAATGCTGAAATGCTGGCTGTTCCCTCTGGGCAGCCCATGCTGCATGGGGAGTGCAGGGCCCAAATGGCCGCTTGTGTCGCTTGCTCCCTCGTGGAGGCCTGGCTGAGCGGCGCAGAAGTCAGTCGAGCACCGCGGCAGGAGGGGAAGAAGGGTGGGGCGATGATGTACATGGCCAGGGGGCAGGGACTAGCTGTGTACATCACCGCCCTGCCCTCCTTCGCCTCCCACTGAGGCACTTGACTGACCTCTGTGCCACTCAGCCAGGCTGCCGCAGGGGAACCCAAATGGCCGCTTGCTCCACTTGCTCCCCCCCGGCGGCCCGGCTGAGCGATGCAGAAGTCAGCCGAGTGCCACGGCAGGAGGCGAAGAGGGCAGGGTGGTGACGTGCGGCGTGACAGTGACTCCAGGCCCCGCCCCCTGGCTGTGAACATCGCCACCACGCCCCCCTTCACCTCCCACCGTGGCACTCAGCTGACTTCTGTGCCACTCAGCTGGGCCGCCATGGGGGAGCAAGTGGCACAAGCGACCATTTGGGCTCCACAGTCCCCATGCAGCATGGGGAGTGCGGAGCCCAAATAGCCATTTGGGCTCCGAGGTCCCCCGAGTGAGAGGCAGGAGGGGGAGGAGAAATGAAAGAGAGTGACAGAGAGAGAGGAAGGAGGGGGAGAAGAGCTGAGAGAGAGAGAGAGAGAGAGAGAGAGATGGAGCGAAAGACTGGAGGCTCAGGAGGAAAGACTGACGTGGAGGAAAGACCTGAAAATCCCGTCTTATGACGCGCTAATTGGCTAGTTCCAAAATAATGCTTCTGTGTAGACATTGCAATAGGGAATACCCTACCTTGGCTCCACAGCACTGCCAACCAGACTTTTAATAGCCCAATTAGAGGTATTTACCACAATTGCCAGGGTCCCTCTTCAGCTGCGTGTTACAGTTGAAAACTGGAGACCTGCTCACCTTAGAGAGAACAGAGGAGAACCAAGAATAGTATAATTAGATTTTCAGAAAACATTTGTCAAGGTCCCTCACCAAAGGCTCTTGTGTAAATTACATGGCCATGGGTTAAGAGGGAAGGTCCTTTCTTGGATTGAGAACTGGTTAAAAGACAGGAAACAAAGGGTAGGAATAAATAGTAAATTTTCAGAATGGAGAGGGGTAACTAGTGGTGTCCCCCAAGGGTCAGTCCTGGGACCAATCCTTTTCAACTTATTCATAAATGATCTGGAGAAAGGGGTAAGCATTGAGGTGGTAAAATTTATGGATAATACCAATTTAGGATAGTCAAGATAGAAGCAGACTGTGAGGGACTCCAAAAAGATGTCACGAAACTGAGGGTATGTCTACACTACAGCGCTAATTCGCTAATTCGAACTAAGCTAATTCAAATTAGCACATCTAGACCTAAAAACTAGTTCTAATTAGCGTTTTGCTAATTCGAACTAGCATGTCCACATTGAGTGGACCCTGAATAGAGGTTAAGGATGGCCGGAAGCAGTGCCGGCAGGGCATCAGATTAGGACTTAGAGCATGGAGCTGCTGTCTCAGACTAGCCGAGGGCTGTGCTTAAAGGGACCCGACCCCCACCCCGGACAGACAGTTCTCAGGGGTTCCCCGCTTGCAAAGCAGTCCTGGCTTGGAGTGCCCTGAGTGCCCACGCTCGGAACATCACAGCACTCGGCCATCAGCCCGGCTGCACTTTCCACAGGCTGCCATCCGGGGCAAGGGGACAATCGGGGGGCTGCAGGAGAACTTCCACCCCGAGCAGCCCACAGAGCCAGCCCAGTCCTCCCCATCGGGGGCTCGTACCCCATTCCTCCCTCACCTCCTTCCACTTACCCCTCCCTAGCCCCCCTTCCTGATGTACAAAATAAAGGACACGTGTGTTCAAAAATAGAATCTCTCTTTATTGAACAAAACTGGGGGAGACTGGGAAAAGGAGGTGGGAGAGGGGAAGAGAGAGGCTGGGAGAGGGGAGGGCAACTATAATGATCAGGGGTTTGGAACAGGTCCCATATGAAGACAGGCTAAAGAGACTGGGACTTTTCAGCTTAGAGAAGAGGAGACTGAGGGGGGATATGATAGAGGTCTATAAAAGCAGAAGTTGGGTGGACAGGGTACATAAAGAAAAGTTCTCCATTAGTTCCCATAATAGAAGGACTAGAGGACACCAAAGGAAAGGAATGGGTAGCAGGCTTCAAACTAGTAACAGAAAGTTCTTCTTCACAAAGCAAATAGTCAATCTGTGGAACTCCTTGCTGCAGGAGGCTGTGAAGGCTAGAACTAGAACAGAGTTTAAAGAGAAGTTAGATCAATTCATGGAGGTTGGGTCCATGGAGTGCTATTAGCCAGGGGGTAGGAATGGTGTCCCTGCCCAAAGTTTGTGGAAGGCTGGAGAGGGATGGCACGAGACAAATGGCTTGGTCACTGTCTTTGGTCCATCCCCTCCAGGGTACCTAGGGTTGGCTGCTGTCGACAGACAGGCTACTGGAGTAGATGGACCTTTGGTCTGACCCAGTACGGCCATTCTAAGCTTAGGGCTCAGGGTCGGGGGTCTCAGTGGACCACCTTGATTTTCATGCAAACCTGCTCCTGGGTGGCTAGGCTGGCAGCTCTCCTGCCCTAGACGGCCACATTCCTGTGCCTAGTGCGGCGGTCGTGGACAAGGTCCACGATGTCTGCACTAGACCAGGCGGGTGCCCGCCTCTTGCGGTCCTGGGCAGGCTCCCGAAAGCCACCAGTCTGGTCCTGGCAAGAGGCGGAGGGCTGGGGGGCATCGGGTGGCTGGCTCGAGCCGTGCCAGGTGCAGGGTCTGCTGGCTGGGTGCTGGCAGGCTTGCACCTGGCACGGGCACCGTAGCCAGCCCGTGCCCCTTTAAGGGCTCCGGGGCCGGGAGGGGGGCATACGAGTTTCCCTGGTGGCCACCAGGGAAAGCTGGGGAGGGCTAGCCTCCCACTAGTTCAAATTAAGGGGCTACACAGCCCTTAATTCGAACTAGTATGTTCGAACTAGGCTTAGTCCTCGTGGAATGAGGTTTACCTAGTTAGAACTAAGCCCTCCGCTAGTTCGAATTAAGTTCGAACTAGCGGAGCGCTAGTGTAGCGCCTATCAAAGTTAATTCGAACTAACGTCCTTTAGTTCAAATTAACTTTGTAGTGTAGACATACCCTCTGAGTGATTGAGCAAGAAAATGGCAAATTAAATTTAATGTGGATAAGTGTAAAGTAATGCACATTGGGAAAATAACCCCAACTATAGGTACAGTATAATGGGGGCTAATATGGCTATGACAAATCAGGAAAGAGATCTTGGAGTTATTGTGGACAGTTCTCTGAAAACTTCCACACAGTGTGCAGCGGCGGTCAAAAAGGCAAATAGGATGCTAGGAATTATTAAGAAAGGGATAGAAAATAAGACACACAATATCTTACTGCCCCTGTATAAAACTATGGTATGCCCACATCTTGACTACAGTGTACAGATGTGGTCTCCTCACCTCAAAACAGATATTTTGGCCTTGGAAAGGGTTCAGAAAAGGGCAACTAAAATGATTAGGGGTTTGAAACGGGTCCCATAGGAGGAGAGGTTAAAGCGACTGGGACTTTTCGTTTAGAAAAGAGGAGACTGAGGGGGGATATGATAGAGGTCTATAAAATCATGAGTGGTGTGGAGAGGGCGGATAAAGAAAAGTTATTTATTAGTTCTCATAATAGAAGAACTAGAGGACACCAAATGAAATTAATGGGTAGCAGGTTTAAAACTAATAAAAGGAAGTTCTTCTTCACACAGCATGCAGTCAACCTTTGGAACTCCTTGCCAGAGGAGGCTGTGAAGACTAGGACTATAACAGAGTTTAAAGAGAAGCTAGATCATTTCATGGAGGTGAAAGGCTATTAGCAAGGGGATAGAATTGGTGTCCCTGGCCTCTGTTTGTCAGAGGCTGGAGAAGGATGGCAGGAGACAAATTGCTTGATCATTGTCTTCGGTCCACCCTCTCTGGGGGCACCTGGTGCTGGCCACTGTCGGCAAACAGGATACTGGGCTAGATGGACCTTTGGTCTGACCCAGTACGGCCGTTCTTATGTTCTTAAAATGTATAGTCCCAAGTGGGATTTCACACTGCACTTTCTTCATCACACCAGAAACTAGAGAGCATTTTGTTCTGTGTTATCATCAGTGAAGTGAAATTTATTTTCTTCAGTTATATGGTTTCCTTCCTGAACTCAGAAAAAATGTGCATGAATTTTAGGTTTTGGTATATAAATTGTAAATCCCAATTCGAAACCTATGGGAAATACTGTATGAGGGAAGTTAATGTAGCATGAAGTCCTTTTTTTTTTAAGTGAGGATCAAATTTTTTTCTAAATTCTTGCTTAAGATAGTAGTTAATGTGAACTTATCAAGATGTGAATCTTAAGCACCAGTAAAAAAATGCTGATTTGAACCATCTGGCTGTTAGCAGGTATTATTGCATGACAAGAATCAATAAGTATACTAGTTAGATGTATCAGAGGAGAAAACTTTGCTGACAAAAAGTGTTGAACTCATCTTCATATTACAGATCTGCACTATTCCTTTTTGTATTAGTTCTGTCTTAGAATCTGAACTTTATGGTTACGTCTAGACTGGCATGATTTTCTGTAAATGCTTTTAACGGAAAAGTTTTTCCGTTAAAAGCATTTGCAGAAAAGAGTGTCTAGATTGGCTGAGGTTTTGCTTTGATAACTAAGAAATTATCAGCAAGTGTCCTTTTTTGCATTACCATAGTGCTCCAGAGCCCCAGGCAGGGAGCAGGGCCCTATTGTGCCAGGCATTGTACCAACACAGAACAAAGAATTAGCCACTGCCTCTCAGGCTATATAATCTAAGACAAGAGTCAACATAAAGGATAGAGACAGCAGAGTATAGAGAGGGTATTGGTGATTATGGTAGGAATGGTTTTGCCATGACAACAGTGTGAAGTTTTTTGTAAGTTTTTTGGTGAAGGAGGGATTTTAAAGAGGGATTTGAAGGAGGTTAGTGAGGTAGCTTTTCAGTTGTTTTATGGAGCACTTCCCCTCTTCCCCCCCAAGCATAATGGTCAGAATGAGGAAAACATGAAAGAGGTTTTTTAAAATTTAACAAGTGGGCAGTGGAGGGTGGCATCACTGGGATTTAAAAAAAGTTCATGCTTTCAGAACTACTTACAAAATGTTGGGACATTTAGATGTTTCTCAGTTATGAAACCTTCCTAAGTCTGACGTGAAATTTCATGCAATAAAAATAACTATTCATGCTGCTCTATTTCTTATATAACACAAATGATTCTGCCAAAATATAGGCATATAAATATGTAGTTTTTACTTTTATCTTCCACAGTTTGATGAATTCTTTTAAAACAAAATGTTGTGAAGTTAATATGAGTTTTTTTAAAGAATCCATTCTATTTGTACTCAAAGCTAAATTAATTAGTTTTTCAAATACAAACCTCCAGTCACTAAAGTTTAAATGCTCTTATTGATACTGTCAAAGGGAGACTCACTTTCACAGCACCTGCTACTGGTAGCCCTGGGAATTAGCTTTTGTTTACAGCTTTTGTTTTGTAGACACCTCCCTCTGATTGGTGTGTCCCCGTGTCCTCACTTCACTCTCCAGTTGGGACCTGCATCACTCTTCGACCATGGTGTCCTCTTGAGGACACTTCCCTCTGACAGTACACACTCCATTGTCTCTCAACCTACTTCCAGAGGTGGGACGTGTTTATGAGTCTCTGTACTCCAGGGTCCTCCCCTCCCAGAGAACACACTGTTCCCCTATACCTTCCTTGCATCAGTGACCCACTGCCAGTCTTCATTTAGAGACAGACTGCAGTCTGTAACGGCCACTCATCATTGGCAACTGGGTGTGCACCTTCTGTCTTTACCTACTCTGTCTGGCTCTCTGCTGCCTTCCTGCACTCGGGTGGTGCCTCAAGCCCTGCAGCCTGGGAGCTTGCCTAGCCAGAGCTTCCCCTGCTCTGCCTGCCTGCCTGCCTTGCTTGCCCAGCATTGTTCTACCTCCAAGAAGCCTCCTGCTTCCCATACAACCAGGTCCCTCCTGTTCTCCAGCCCAAGCTCAAGTAAGTCCTCCTCTCTACTCCAGGACCCCTTATTTATATAGTCCCCAGCTGGGCCCTAATTAGCAATAAGTGCCTCAGCTGGGGCTTTGCTTTTGGCCCTCACTCAGGGCTGTGTTTTGCCCTTTAAAGGGCCAGTGCAGGACAGATACCCTCTCACGGGTACAAATAATTTTGCTTTTACCCCTTCTGCTCTCTCATCTCCCCCAAAAAGCTGCATTGCATTATAATAAATGGAGTCTATTATAAACATATTATTTAAATCCTGTTATTAGCTATCTTAATATAAGAGGCCAAGAGGTGCTGAAAGAGAGAGGCCTATAAAGGAGAATGTATAGTGAAAACTTAATATAACATTTGGTCAAGTACAACATGTCAGTTATAATTTCATGAATTATGTTCCCCTTAAAATATCCAATAACCTCTTTTACAGACATAGGAACACAAGAATAATGTGAAGTTTTTCAGCCTTCCAAATTTAACAAGGGGAAAAGGCTCCCTTAGGCAAGATCATTGTTTCTCCTCGTTTCAACATCTTCTTTATTATTTTTTCAAATATTCATTTTTAATAAAATGCATGTGCATTTGAGTCCCTTATGAAAAGGAACAAAGTGGTCGATAGAGTATCTCAACCTAATTTAAGAATAAGATCACAGGAAATTCTCTCACTTTTGCTGCCACTCATATTTTTAAAATAAAAGGAAAATGTAATGCAGCCTCTGGCAATACTGAAGTCCAATAAGGCAGAAGTGGCATTTCTATTTGTGGAAACTGTTACTGCTTCCCTTAAAGAGGGTAAGCTGCTGGTTTTCCATAAGGAACAACTTCTCTTTGCTCAGTAAGCCATCACTTATGTTGATGATCCTGCCAGTCATCACTGAGTGTCATCAGCATTTGATTAATCATGGTAGGACAGCTTTAATTCCTAACTGCATGAGATCATTTTGACCTTTGTCAAGCTGGATTCAGAACTAGATACAGAGACAGAACTGATAATACTGGTGGATGATCTCTTGGCAAAGACAGCATTCAGAAGTCAATTGTGATATTTAACCCATCACCTGTTTTGGAGAGAGTTATGATTATGATGTGTATTTGAAGCCACATACCAGCAATATTATGTATTTGGCTTCTTCCCATTGTTTCAAATGGGGAAATACATGAGAAGAGCCTTCTTCTGAAACATAAATTTCACCCTGGAATCAATGGGAGTTCTGTTTGACTTTGATCAATTTATGCCCCCCTATACTATTCAGATCACCAGCTTGTTGCAGAGAAATGATGTGTTTGTAGTTGTTAAAGCATTTCTCTCAACCTGCCAAAGCCCAAAATGCCAGTTCCAATGAAAGAGAGAGACAGATTAATTTGTTCAGGAAACAAAATGCTGTGGGATTTTTTACTTTAACCTCAATTTCATGATTGTTTATTTCTAATGTAAATAATTTTCAAACATGAAAATAAAGGGGGTGCAAATTTATGAGCAATGCAAATGATTTAGGGACTGAAATGGTATACATGCTTTGAAATGAGAGACACTTTAGTAGTATAGTAAAAAGGCAGGTGTGTGATTTCTAATGTTTGTAGTCAGTGGAACAGAACAACAGATTATATTGCTGGGACGACATATTGCCAATAGCAGAAAGAAAAGTCAATGTGACTGTCTAATGTGGCATTCAATGCAAAATATTTCATAAAGCTGTTGCAAGCAAAGAAAACACAGCATGAATTATTTGAAGTACCTTTTGCAAATAGTTATATTTACAAGTCAACTGGAGTTCAAGCTCACATATTATAATATTTCTAAATTTATTCTCATGTGATGTTGAGTATCTTCTTAATTTCACTGTTTTATCTTCAATCGCTTTCTGCAAATCAATAACATATTCAGTTGCCTTTTCTCCCCAGCGTATTGTGGATGCATAAATAACAGTTTGCTACTACCATTTTGGCAGATCTAATTTAAGGCAAATATAAGTTAATAGAGTTACAGAGGGGTAGCGGTGTTAGTCTGTAATTGGAAAAACTTTTAAAACAACAAATAGTCTTGCAACACCTTAGAGACTAACAAAAATGTAGATGGTATCATGAGCTTTGGTGGGCACAGCTCACTTCTTCAGATGAATGAAGTTTAAGGAGTCAAGTTTTCAAATATATAGCATAGAGAGGGAATGGGAGGGAAGGGGAAGAAAAAGAAGAACAGAGAGTAAATAAATTGTCAATTAGAGTGTCCATACTAAGGGTATGTCTACACTTGCCCCCTAGTTTGAACTAAGGAGGCAAATGAAGCATACCGAAGTTGCAAATCAAGCGTGGGATTTAAATATCCCACGCTTGATTAGCATAGTTGCTCCTGGTCACCATTTTAAAATGCTGGTCGCCCGATTTAACTTGCCACGTGTAGACGTGGAAGTTCAATCGGAAACCCTACTTGCATGAGGAGTAACAGTTAATTTGAGGGAAGGGTTTCCGATTGAACTTCCGTGTCTACACGTGGCAAGTTAAATCAGGAGACCAGCGTTTTAAAATGGCAACCAGGAGCAATTATGCTAATCAAGCGTGGGCTATTTAAATCCCACGCTTGATTTGCAACTTCGGTATGCTTCATTTGCCTCCCTAGTTCAAATTAGGGGGCAAGTGTAGACATACCCTAACTGAATTAGTGTCCATGCTAAATGAAGCTGATAAGAATACTTAGTAACCACTTTAAATACCCTTTGTTTATTTTTTTATACCATTAGCATGTGGAATGTAGTGGGCCATCCAGCCAATGACTTTGTTTAGATGTCTGTTGTGGGAATCAAACTTGTAAATGAAATTAAGTTCTGTAGCTTCCCTGTCATGCTGGCTTTTGAAATTGGTTTGAAATAATACAGTGACTTTGAGATCCATTAATGAATGCCCAGGCAAGTTAAAATGTTCCCCAACAGGTTTCTGTGTGTTACCTTTTCAGATATCTGATTTGTGTCCTTTAATTCTTTCTTGTAGAGACTGTCCAGTTTGGCCAATATACATGGCAGGGGGGCATTGCTACCACTTGATGGAATAGATCACATTTGTGGCCGTGCAGTTCTACGAGCCTCTGATGTGGTGATTTATATGGTGAGGTCCTGTGATCATGTCATCTGTATAGACATGTGCACAGTGTTGGCATCAGGGTTGATTGCAGGAGTGGTTTCCTGGATGAGTATGATGGAGGTGTGCATTGTGATTATTGGAAAGAAATTGTTTGAGGTTAGGGCGTTGTCTATAGGTAAGGATTGGTCTGTCCCATGAGTCTTCTGAGAGTGAGATGTCATTTTCCAGGATAAGTTGTAGATAGTTGATAATGCGTTGGAGGGGTTTAAGTTGGGGGCTGTAGGCTCCTGGGTGCTCTGGGTGCCATCCTCCTCCTCGTCTGCCTCCTCCTGGAGCTCCTGGTCCCCCAGCAGGTGTTCCGGCTGCTGTACAACGGGGGTCTCGAGCCCAGACTCCAGCAGTCTCTCAGGAGGCAGAGGATCCCCTGCCCCCAGGATCCTGTCCAGGTCCTTGTAGTACTCACAGGAGTACGGCTTTTCCCCAGAGCGGGAGCTCTGCTCACGGGCCCGGACGTACCCCTGCCTCAACTCCTTCACTTTCGCTCTAACCTGCTCCAGTGTGCGGGGGTGGTGGCCTTGTTTGGCCAGGTCTTCTGCCATTCTGGCAAAGATGTCGGCATTCCGCCTCTTGGTGGAGTGCATGGCCTGGAGGGGGGAGTCCTCAGCCCAGAGGCCCAGGAGGGCTTTTATCTCCGGCCCTGACCAGGAGGGTGCCCGGCGCTTGGTGCCCCGGGGTTCCCGGGGGGATGATTCCCTGGAAGGGCCGGAGGAGTTTGGGGGGGTTTGTCCCTGCGACATAGCTCGACCTGAACTGAGCAGTACAGCCCTGATCTGCTCTGGAGCTCGCTTGCTGCCAGAGTGCTGCTCCTGGGTGTCTGTGCCTTTTAAAGATGGCTACCGGCAGGAACAATAGAGTTGCAAGCTGTGGCAGGAGTGTCCACCAGGGGTTCTCCCTGGAGGCCTTTTATGTCGACATAACTTTTCCCCTGCGTCCACACTGCTGTTTTATCGACAGAACTACGTAGACAAAGGAGTTATTCCTCGTAGAATGAGGTTTACATACGTCGACAAAACTGCTGAGTTCTGTCGACGTTATGTCGACAGAACTCAGCGGTAGTATGGACGCAGGTATAGTTTTGTTGACAAAAGTCCACTTTTGTCGACAAAACTCTGTAGTCTAGATACAGCCATTGTGATTTACCCATCTGGATTTATTAGATTTTATTCCATCCTTTTGCACTCATCAATCCAAGCTGCAGAAATCAAGATGAGAAGAGTTCTATTTCACTTCTGCAGGATTTGGTACTGTGTTGTAGCTCAGTAATACGACTTAAAGACAGGACAACTTTTGTTCCATTGCTAGATCTAGCATATATTCCCGGTGTTTCTTTATCCATATATGCCTCTGTTTTTCTCTCTGTAAAATAAGGAAAATTTCTTCTTTCCATCATAAGGAATGCAATTAAGTAATAATTGCAAAATCTTTGAGGCCCTTGGATGGAAGGTACAACATAAAAAGCAAGATATTAGTATGGAAACATTCATTTTTCAGCTAATGTATTCATGGCCTGGAAGATGGGATAAGCACATTTGGAATGTGGGTTTAAAATCTTGCAATGCCTTCACTTCTTTTCCTGTGCTTTTCCAGTTCCAGGGGCTGTTGAGATTACTTCTGGGACATTTGTAAACATGTATTTAACATTTGTCTCTAGTAATGTCGTATGCTGATTTCACTGTACATACTTAGAAACCCTACAAAATATGTGGCATTATAATAAATTTTACACCAATGGTGTGAATATATTGTGAGACAGATGGTGCTCCCAATAAGTTATTAGTGAAAACTTGGTTTCGTATCAGCACTCAGAATTAATCTCTCATTTGCTAGTCAGATCCTGTTAAAATCTCCTCCACCCACCTTTGTTCTTGGTAAAAGCATCCATGTGGGCAAAATTGGTGTTACCAACTTCCTAATTGCACAAAATCAAATACCTCTGACTCACACCATCCATGAGGTCCCACTCCTTTCTGAGGATACAGTCCATGTTCACTGTCTTCTGACCCGTATGGCCATTCTTATGTTCTTATTAATATCAGCACCAATAGGACTATGTCTACACTACAGATTTTTTTTGGAAAAACAGCTGTTTTTCTGAAAAAACGTCACTTATATCACTTTTCTTGTGGAAAAAAATCATAAGATCAGAGGGTTTTTCTGATATTGGTAAACTCTTTCTACAAGGAAGAAGCCTTTTTCTGAAAGAGCTCTTTCAAAAAAAGGCATGTGTGGATGGGGAAGAGGAAGTTCTTTCAGAATAAGAGGAAAGAGGAAAAAGCACAGGTGCCCTGGTGGCCACTCTGTCCATAGTAATCACGGCTTAAATGTGTATAGCATCCATTCGGTGTGGACATTATCTTTTGAAAAAGCAGATCACTTTTTCGATGCACTTTGGCAGTGTTGACACTCTCTTTTGGAAGAAGTTTTTTTGGACAATCTCTTCCGGAAAAGCTTCTTCCGAAAGAATCCTGCAGTCTAGAAATAGCCTGGGAGTGCCCTCTCAGTTTGAATTAGCATGTCCTTACTAGATCCTCCAATTCAAACCCTGGAAGATTGATTGCGGCAATTTCGATCTTCTCTGTAGTGTAGACAAGCCTTTTGTCAGTAACTTTTATTTGGTTGAGCCTGTCTCTGTGATGTGGACAACTGAACACTAGACACTGTGGCTCAATTATATTAGAATTCAAAAATCACTGACAGGATTTAATTAAATAATAGCTCTATTAACTAGTATAAGGAAACCTGAGGCTAGTAACCACACATTCAGCATTTACTTTCTCACAGAATGAATGAAAACCTAGAGTCCAAGACTGTTTTCATGAGCTGTGCTAGCATGAAGAACTCTATCAAAAATGTAGTTTAAGTGATGTGCAATAAACCAACATAGTCATTATCCATTTTCAAGTGAAAATGATGTTCTTCTTCGAGCTGGTGGCATACATTTTATTTAAAATGACAGGTTTCATGTTCAATGTCAATCTTCCTAATTAGGAGGGCTTGAAGATGCTGGCCTTGGGGTTGTTCAAGCAGAAAAGGTATTCACAAGCATAGACATATTTTATCTCCAATAGAACTATGCTTTGGTTGTCTAACTGCAGAGAAGTACCCCTTTTAGCTTCAAGCAAATGCTGTGAGTAGCATTTGTATTCGAGACAATAGGCTACCATCATAGTGAATTCCTGTCTACTATGCAAGGTGCATCTTTTGATCTTTCGGAAAGAGCTGGAAAATTGGATGACATTTGCAAGAGCCTTTCAGCAGAGAAATGTCAATAATGTAATTGTGTTGAGACCAGCACCTGGAATTGGCTTGTTGAAGGGGAGTGGGAGGTGATTATAGGTACAGGGGAGAAATGTGTATCTGTTGATTACATAGAACAGAGAAAAATTATACACAAGACTAACGGTCATTAGATTGTGTCACAAAGGCTCACTTGATATAATAAGCGAACATGGACATACAGATGTGCAATTTTGCACACTTTTTTACATGTGGATTCCAGAACTTTTTCTAGAAACTTGGCCCTCAGTACACCACAAAGTGTGTGAACCATAAAGGAATGAAATGTGCTTACAATATTGTGCCAGTGTAGTTGAATAATACATAAACTAAAGATAATTTCTCAGTAAACCTCTATCCGCCTTTGTGGATCTTTAAAATTCTTCAGTGTATGAAGTGTCTCTCTGTGGGTCACTTCCATCTACATAATGCTTTCACAAATAATCAAAGATAATTACCAGTGATTAAAAATGATTGTTCTTCTGTTAATTGTGTTCCTTGTTAATCCACTAGTTTAAAAGAATTAGGGTTATTTTTAATTTGTTTATCCATATTTATGAAAAAGTTGTCTCTCAATATATGTCTTAATCTATTTCTAAACACTTTCCTTTTGGAAAAAAACATTTTAATACAGCATAATTGAAATGTTAGGTTTTCAACATTCTATAAAATAGGTTCATTAAATACAAAGGCTAATGTTGCCCACAGTGCCACATTAAAAAATGTGAATAGTAACTCTTAAAGTGGTTTGATTTTAGTATAGAAGAGGAGAATGCAAAAAGAAAGCAGAGACAGGGGGAAAAGAGTGAGTCTGACTAATAAGATGGGTGAACTAGAGTACCTCATATTAAATGAGGAAATTGACATAATAGGCATCACTGAAACCTGGTAGAATGAGGAAAATCTGTGGGACACAATCATACCGGGATATAAAATATATAGAAAGGATAGAGTAGGCCGGGTGGGTGGCGGAGTGGCACTGTACGTGCAAGATAATGTAGAATCAAACAAAATAAAAATATTAAGTGAATCAACATGTTCAATAGAATCGCTATGGATTCCATGCTCCAATAATAAGAAATTAGCAGTAGGGATATATTACCGACCACCTGACCAGGACAGCGATACTGACATTGAAATGCTAAGGGAGATTAGAGAGGCTACCAAAATAAAGAACTCTATAATAATGGGGGATTTTAATTACCCCCATATTGACTGGATACATGTCACCTCAGGAAGAGAAGCGGAGATAAAATTTCTCAATGGCTTAAATGACTGCTTCTTGAAGCAGGTGGTACAGGAACCCACAAGGGAAGAGGCAATTCTCGATTTAGGCCTGAGTGGAGCACAGGATCAGGTCCAGGAGATAACCATTACAGGACCGCTTGGTAATAGTGACCATAATATAATAACATTCAACATTCCTGTGGTGGGAAGAACACCTCAGCAGTCCAGCACTCTGGCATTTAATTTCAAAAAGGGGAATTACACAAAAATGAGGAGGTTAGTTAAACAGAAATTAAAAGGCACAGAGACTAGAGCCAAATCCCTGAAAGCTGCATGGAAACTTTTTAAAGACACCATAATAGAGGCCCAACTTAAATGTATACCCCAAATTAAAAAACATAGCAAGAGACCTAAAAAAGAGTCACCGTGGCTTAACCACCATGTAAAAGAAGTAATGAGTGACAAAAAGGTTTCTTTTAAGAAGTGGAAGTCCAATCCTAGTGAGATAAATAGAAGAGAACATAAACACTGTCAAATCAAGTGTAAATATGTAATAAGAAAAGCGAAAAAAGATTTTGAGGAACAGCTAGCCAAAAACTCAAAAAGAAATAACAAAATGTTTTTTAAGTACATTAGAAGCAGGAAGCCTGCTAAAAAACCTGTGGGTCCCCTAGATGATCGACCTATAAAAGGAGCAATCAAGGACGATAAAGCCATTGCGGAGAAACTAAATGATTTCTTTGCTTCAGTCTTCACTGCTGAGGACATTGGGGAGATTCCTGAATCTGCACCGTCCTTTGTGGGTGATGAACCTGAGGAACTGTCCCAGATTGAAGTGTCATTAGAGGAGGTTTTGGAACAAATAGAAAAACTTAATGTTAACAAATCTCCGGGACCAGATGGCATTCATCCAAGGGTTCTAAAAGAACTCAAATGGGAAATTGCTGAGCTATTATCTGTGGTTTGTAACCTATCCTTTAAATCGGCTCTGTACCTAATGACTGGAAGGTAGCCAATGTGACACCAATATTTAAAAAGGGCTCTAGAGGCGATCCTGGCAATTACAGACCGGTAAGTCTAACTTCAGTACCGGGCAAATTAGTCGAAACAATAGTAAAGAATAAAATTGTGAAGCATGTAGAAGAACATAATTTGTTGGACAAAAGTCAACATGGCTTCTGTAAACGGAAATCCTGTCTTACTTATCTGTGAGGGTATGTCTACACTATCACCCTAGTTCGAACTAGGGTGGTAATGTAGGCAACCGGAGTTACAAATGAAGCCCGGGATTTGAATTTCCCGGGCTTCATTTGCATAAAGCCGGGCGCCGCCATTTTTCAATGTCCGCTAGTGTGGACTCCGTGCTGCGCGGCTAAATGTGGCACGGACTAGGTAGTTCGGACTAGGCTTACTCGTGAAACGAGGAGTAACAGTAGTTTGGACTAGGAAGCCTAGTCTGAACTACCTAGTCCGTGCCGCGTGTAGCCGCGCGGCACGGAGTCCGCACTAGCGGACATTTAAAAATGGCAGCGCCCGGCTTTATGCAAATGAAGCCCGGGAAATTCAAATCCCGGGCTTCATTTGCAACTCCGGTTGCCTACATTACCACCCTAGTTCGAACTAGGGTGGTAGTGTAGACATACCCTTAGAGTTCTTTGAAGGGGTTAACAAACATGTGGACATGAATTCAAACTGGAACAGGTACAAAGAAGGGCCACTAGGATGATCCGAGGAATGAAAAACCTGTCTTATGAAAGGAGACTTAAGGAGCTTGGCTTGTTTACTTTAACCAAAAGAAGGCTGAGGGGGGACATGATTGCACTGTTTAAATATATTAGAGGGATAAATACCAGGGAGGGATAGGAATTATTTAAGTTTAATACCAATGTGGACACAAGAACAAATGGATATAAGCTGGCTAGTAGAAAGTTTAGACTTGAGATTAGACGAAGGTTTCTAAGCATTAGATTAGTGAACTTCTGGAACGGCCTTCCAAGGGAAGTAGTGGGGGCAAAAGATCTATCTGGTTTCAAGATTAAACTAGATGGGTTTATGAAGGGGATGGTTTGATGAGATAACATGATCTTGGTAACTAATTGACCATTCATTATCAGTGGGAAATAGGTCAATGGAGGGATGATAGGAGTTACTACAGAGAACTTTCTGGGTGTCTGGCTGATGAGTCTTGCCCACATGCTCAGGGTTTAGCTGATCGCCATATTTGGGGTCGGGAAGGAATTTTCTTCCAGGGTAGATTGGCAGAGGCCCTGGAGGTTTTTTGCCTTCCTCTGTAGCATGGGGTACAGATCACAGCTAGAGGATTCTCTGCATCTTGGGGTCTTCAAAGTATTTGAAGGCTTCAATATCTGAGATATAGGTGAGAGGATTATTCTAGGAGGGGTGGGTGAGATTTTGTGGCCTGCACTGTGCAGGGGGTCAGACTAGATGATCATAATGGTCCCTTCTGACCTTAAAGTCTATGAGTCTATGAGTCTACAAGGGGGATCCAGTAGATATAGTATACTTGGATTTTCAGAAAGCCTTTGACAAGGTCCCTCACCAAAGGCTCTTGTGTAAATTACATGGCCATGGGATAAGAGGGAAGGTCCTTTCTTGATTGAGAACTGGTTAAAAGACAGGAAACAAAGGGTAGGGATAAATGGTAAATTTTCAGATTGGAGAGGGGTAACTAGTGGTGTACCCCAAGGATCAGTCCTGGGACCAATCCTTTTCAACTTATTCATAAATGATCTGGAGAACAGGGTAAGCAGTGAGGTAGTAAAGTTTGCAGATGATACCAAACTGTTTAGGGTAGTCAAGACAGAAGCAGACTGTGAGGGAATCCAAGAAGATCTCACCAAACTGAGTGATTGGGCAACAAAATGGCAAATGAAATTTAATGTGGATAAGTGTAAAGTAATGCACATCGGGAGAAATAACCCCAACTATACGTACAGTATGATGGGGGCTAATTTGGCTACGACAAATCAGGAAAGAGATCTTGGAGTTATCGTGGACAGTTCTCTGAAAACTTCCACGCAGTGTGCAGCGGCGGTCAAAAAGGCAAATAGGATGCTAGGAATTATTAGGAAAGGGATAGAAAATAAGACACACAATATCTTACTGCCCCTGTATAAAACTATGGTACGCCCACATCTTGAATACTGTGTATAGATGTGGTCTCCTCACCTCAAAAAAGATATTTTGGCCTTGGAAAGGGTTCAGAAAAGGGCAACTAAAATGATTAGGGGTTTGAAACGGGTCCCATATGAGGAGAGGTTAAAGAGACTGGGACTTTTCAGTTTAGAAAAGAGGAGACTGAGGGGGGATATGATAGAGGTATATAAAATCATGAGTGGTGTGGAGAGGGCCGATAAAGAAAAGTTATTTAGTAGTTCCCTAAATAGAAGAACTAGAGGACACCAAATGAAATTAATGGGTAGCAGGTTTAAAACTAATAAAAGAAAGTTCTTCTTCACACAGCGTGTAGTCAACCTGTGGAACTCCTTGCCAGAGGAGGCTGTGAAGGCTAGGACTATAATAGAGTTTAAAGAGAAGCTAGATAATTTCATGGAGGTTAGGTCCATAAAAGGCTATTAGCCAGGGGATAAAATGGTGTCCTTGGTCTTTGTCTGTCAGAGGCTGGAGAGGGATGGCAGGAGACAAATCACTTGATCATTGTCTTTGGTCCACCCTCTCTGGAGCACCTGGTGCTGGCCACTGTCGGTAGACAGGATACTGGGCTAGATAGACTTTTGGTCTGACCCAGTACGGCCGTTCTTATGTTCTTATGTTCTTATGATATGAATGTTTAAACATTGTAACTTAATAATTATAAAGGTCAAGCATATGTGCATCTGGACCAGGTGCCTGAAGGAGTTCAGGATAGACCAATAACCCCATTCCACTGGCTCTCAACATAATTTGTGGCAGTCTTGATGAGTCATAATATCACATTAAGATCTTTGAGTTCACTTTTTGCTTGGCATGCTCATTTGGTTTCCCCAAATACGTGAACTTCTCTACGTTCTCTAGTTCGATCCCATCTACACTGATCTTCCTTCCTATTTCCTTATCTGAAAATACCATTGTCTTTGTTTTATTTATATTCATAATCAGTCCATACCGCTTGCCTTCCTCATTTAGTATCTGTACCGTTCTCACTAGCTTCTCTTCATCTTCCTCGATGATAACTATATCATCCACAAACCTTAAGTTGTTCATTCTCATCTGGTGCACCAATATCTCTTTTACCTCTTCCTTGATCTTATTCATCACTCTCTCTAGGGGTATGTCTAGACTATATGCATCTGTTGCCAGAGGCATGTAAATTAGACTACCCGACATAGTCAATGAAGCGGGGATTTAAATATCCCCCGCTTCATTAAAATAAAAATGTCCACCACGCTGTCCCAGCTCAGTTGATCGTGAAATGAGGTTTTTCCTTATGCTTTCGTGAAATGAGGTTTACAGGAGTGGTCAACAAAGGCATTCCCTGTTGACCGATCCACGTCTCGACTGCCGTGCTGTGCCGACAATCAGCTGAGCCGGCACAGCGTGGCAGCCATTTTTATTTTAATGAAGCGGGGGATATTTAAATCCCTGCTTCATTGACTATGTTGGGTAGTCTAATTTACATGCCTCTGGCGACAGAGGCATGTAGTCTAGACATACCCTAGGTGTGTAATGAAGATACTCGGCGATATTGGATCTCCTTGTCTTGTACTTCTACTTGTTCTAAACCAACTTCCCAACTCTCCACACATTCTCACTGCTGCCTCTGTATTATCATTGATATCGTTCAACAACCATATCAGTCTGCTAACCACTCCATATGACTTCAACACTGCCCAAGTCACTTTCTGATCTATACTGTCAAATGCCTTCTGAAAATTGATGAAACAACTGTAGATGTTCTTGTTCTTTCGCCGAGCTTTCTCCACTTTCAATCTTAGTGCCAATATCTTCGGTATGGTACTTCTGTCTTTCCTGAATCCCACTTTCTCATCTGCTACATGTTCTTCTATCTGCTATTGCAATCTCTCTGTCAGTATCATCATCAGCACCTTGCTAGATGACTCATTAAGGCAACCTTTCTGTAGTTCTTGCATTCCAATGCACTTCCTTTCTTGTGTGTTATCACAAGCTCAGATCTTGTCTATTCCTTAGGTGCCTTCCCTTCTTTCCACGCTACATTACATAGTCAGTGTTTTTCATGAATCATACTTTCTCTGCCATATTTGAGCATCTCTCCCATGATCTTATCATTTTCTGGGCTCTCGTTGTTCTTTAGTCACTTCACTGCCCTTTCTACTTCCTCCTTCAAAATATCAGTCTCGCTCTCGATGCTCGGTGGTGATATCTCTTTCAATTTTGTCATATTTCCCTTTTCTTAAAAAAGCATTCATATGCCATTGCAGAAGTGGAAAGACATCATATCTCTTTCTCAGTTTCCACTTCTTTAAAACTGAGATGTTAATGCCTACCTACCAGCAGTGTCATCAGGGTTAGGTAAGGGATAAATAGTACTCTGAGGATGCAAAACACTGGATAAATTTTATGTCTATCACATTTATTTGTAAGATAAATACATAATAATAATAATAAAATCAAGTATACTTATGTATATGTTATAAAACACCAGTCGAATAGAAAGAGGTGGCAAATCTGTTGATTCTGGGAATCACGAGTAGGAGTAGGGAACATAGACATTAGAGGTTAAAGGAAGTGGGTGCATGATGGTGTGCAACTTTGGCCTCTTCGTGCCCTTTCATCTCCCCTGAGCACACCCCATCCCCGCTCTTCTCCCACCCTTCAAGAATGTATCCTGAATGCTACAAATCATCTGTTTGCAGTGTTCCAGAAGTGCTGGGAGGATAGGAACGTAGTAGGACATGAAAGCCACTGACATGCAAGAGGCTGGGAGGAGGTTGGTGCCAGTAGGTGCATTGTACTCAATAATGTTTCCCCAAGGGTTCTCCAACACCGAAGCAACCATAGAGTCAGCACCTATGGTAAGGAAGTTGTTAACACTGTATTTGGCTACTAAATGTGCTCACAGTTAAAGAAGGGTGTAGATAAATTGGAAAGGGTTCAGAGAAGAGCTACCAGAATGATTAGAAATATAAAACTTTATTATTTCAATTTTCATTGTCCTTTTTGTAAGAATAATACGCTTTTTTTTGGTAATGCTATGTGGCCTCTTAAACTTGATATAGTTTAGGGCCTCAGTGGTCTTAATCTGACCCTGGTTACCAGAATGACCGAGATGTTAGCAGATGAGACTAGAAGTCAAATCTCCTCCTCTACTCTGCATCCTACTTGGCATCCTAGGATACATTTTTTTCTACAAGTCACCATTACTGGATTGAGGTTGGCTTGGTTATAAACTTTACACAAGCATGTAAACCAATTCTTCTTCAGAAAATTTAAACCAGTTGATTATGATTTGAAGTATACCTTTCCCCAAAGACACAGCAGTAAGCACCCCTGTTGTAGTTTAATTTTTTAATTTTGCTAACTGATGGAGTCGCATGTCATCGGCAATGGTATTTTCATACTTGATGTTACCGATTAGGAGTTTATTGGTTAATTAAATCTATGTTCAAATTACATTCACTGTGATATATATTGAAAAAGAGAACACTGCATGCTTCAATGAAGTTAAACTTACTTTGTAGAAAATATCACAAAGCTAAATTATTTCAGTTTGCTTCAGAAACACTCCACCTGCCTTGGCTGCAGCCTGCCAAAAGTGTGTACACACTCTTAATTATGGGGCCCTACAAACAAAAGAGAGAATTGCTGCTGTTGTTAGTTGTTTTAAAAAGAAGTAAGTTTCTAGTAAGGCTGAAAAGAAAACTATTTTCATGTCCTGTGAGAATTTTTTAGACTTCAAAACATTTCATATCTCAAACTCTGCTGAAAAATGTGATATCAGAAATTTCAACTGACAAAACCAAAAATATTCAGTTCTGGTTAATCAAAATATTTCATTTAGATTTTGACATTTTTTTCTTTTTTAAAAATGTAAGTAGGGCTGTCAAGCAATTAAAAATTAATCACAATTAAACTATAATAGAATACCATGTATTTTGAATGTCTTCTATATTTTCATACATATTGATTTCAGTTACAATACAAAATACAAAGTATACAGTCCTGACTTTCTCTTTATTTGATTACAAATATCTGCCTGTAAAACTGATAAACAAAAGAAACAAAGTTAAGACCTCCCTGGTCCAGCACCCTCGGGACCTGACCAATCCTAGATAAGGGGTTTTGTCAGACTAGGGCAAGGTCATTAAAAGCTGGGTCCCCATGAGCAACAACTCCTGCTTGACTCCCCTCCCCGCTACTGTCTCGGTGGAAGGCAGCAGAATGGGGGAGGGGGACAGATGGCTCCACAGGAGCCGGCATGTGCAAGGCGCTGGTTTTTCATGCACACTGGTTCCCACCTCCCCACCGCTGCCACAGAGGCATCAGGAGGGGTGCGTGTAACTGTGCGGCTTAGCCTATGAGCTCAGGCTTATCAGCTAACCTTTTACATGAGTACACATTAATATCCCTAGCGTGCATCTGTCTGTCTGTCTGCTGCCATGAAGCAGCACTTCTCACCTGGCCCCGAGCTGCTGCCGAGAGGGCTGAGATTGTCCTTTTTCCCTGGCATAGCCTATATACTGAACTGCTCATCCCCAGCCAGATGAGCAATCTCCAGAGCAATGATTTAAATGAAGAAAAACAAAAGGACCTGAGCAACACCATGTAAATCTTCTAGTATTTAATGTATTTCAATTGGTATACTACATAATTCATTTTTAATTAATTGTGTGAATTAACTATGATTAAGCAAAAGCCCTAAAATTAATTTTAAATTTTGAAAATGAAATTATAATAGAAAAACTGAAGCTTTGCAGTTAGAAAATTTTGAATTTCTTTTGTAACATTTTTTTCAAGTCAGGAAATTTGTCAGTGACAACACTGGCATTTTTCAGCGAAACTTTTGTGAAAAAATTCTTACCAGCTCTAGTTTTTTTAGCCTATTCTCTTGATAAAATAACATGTAAACTGAATTACTCAGTGTGAATTGACCACTAATTGCTTCTCAGAATTCCATTCAGTTTATTCTACATCATCCCTGGGGTTTTCTTTGGGGTCTGAAAAATCATAGGTCTAAGGCTCTTAATTATGGAAGCACTGTAGATCAGCTATAGCTTTGTGAAAAGCTCCCTCTTTAGAGAAGGTAAGCTAGCTCCTACCATGAACAGCCTTTGTATATAGTGCAGGTAGCTTAATGCAGAAAGAGGTAGTAATGCTACAGCAGGTGTGGCCAACCTGGGCGTGAGAAGGGTCCACAGTTTACTAATGTACTTTCCCAAAGAGCTACAGTAATTTGTCAGCAGTCCCCATCAGGTGCCTCCTGTCCCATCTCTAGCATCTTTTGCCCACCACCCGCCCCACCAATCAGTGCTTCCTTTTCCTTCCCCATGCCTCCTGCCCACTGCAATCAGATGTTTCATGGCACTCAGGAAGCTCTGTGGGGGAGGGAACAAAGGCGCAATACGTTTGGAGAGGGCAGTGGAGCCAGGAGTTGAGCACTAGAAATTTGGCACCAGTAGCTGTAACCCTGGAGTCGGTGCCTGAGCAAGGAGCTGCATAATAACTTCAGAAGAGCCACAGGTGGCTTCAGAACCACAGGTTGGACATCCATGTGCTATAGAGAAATCACAGAGTGTTACTTGGTGGGCTTTTTTATGGAAGAAAGAGTTATAGGTAAAGGTAAATGACCCCTGGAGAGATTAAATATCTTGCCCAATGCCATAAAGTAAGTCAGTAACTAGAGTAGAACCCACAAGTCTCAAATTCTAGCCTTGTGCAGACTCTGTTATAAAAGCAGATCTCAGTTCAAGATTTCTGTAACCTCAAGGTGTTTTGCAAAGAAGTTGCAATGGATTTGCAGCCCAAATCATAGTAAAAATATTTAACAGATAATTATTTTGATTCAAGAGAAGCCAAAACTTGGGCATCCCTCAGAACTGTACAGGTGGGAGTACAGAATTGGTTGTCATATGCATGCCATGTGTGCATTGGGTTCTCTGTGATCACACAGTGGGGAATAAGGTCCTGATGAAATGCATCCCAGGATACTCAAGGAGCTGATAGAGGAGGTATCTGAGCCTTTAGCTATGATCTTTGAAAAATCATGGAAGACAGGGGAGATTCCAGAAGACTGGAAAAGGGCAAATATTGTGCCCATCTATAAAAAGGGGAATAAGAACAACCCAGGAAACTACAGACTGATCAGTTTAACGTCTGTCCCAGGGAAGATAATGGAGCAGGTAATTAAGGAAATCATATGCAAACACTTGGAAGGTAATAAAGTGATAGGGAATAGCCAGCATGGGTTTGTGAAGAACAAGTCATGCCAAACTAATCTGATAGCTTTCTTTGATAGGATAAAGAGCCTTGTGGAAAAGGGAGAAGCGGTGGATGTCATATACCTAGACTTTAGTAAGGCATTTGATACGGTCTCGCATGATATTCTTATTGATAAACTAGGCAAATATAACTTAGATAGGGCCACGATAAGGTGGGTGCATAATTGGCTGGATAACGGTAGTCAGAGAGTTGTTGTTAACAGTGCTAAATCCTGCTGGAAAGGGATAACAAGTGGAGTTCCACAAGGGTCTGTTTTGGGACCCGTACTCTTCAATATCTTCATCAATGATGTAGATATTGGGATAGAGAGTACGCTTATTAAGTTTGCAGATGATACCAAACTGGGGGGAGGGGGGGGGGTTGCAACTTCTTTGGAGGATAGGGACATAATTCAAAATGACCTTAGCAAGTTAGAGAAATGGTCAAAGGTAAACAGGATGAGGTTTAATAAAGAGAAATGCAAAGTGCTCCACTTAGGAAGGAACAATCAGTTCCATACATACAAGATGGGAAGCGACTGTCTAGGAAGGAGCATGGCGGAAAGGGATCTAGGGGTCATAGTGGACCACAAGTTGAATATGAGTCAACAGTGTGATGCTGTTGCAAAAAAAGCAAATATGATTCTAGGTTGTATCAACAGGTGTGTTGTAAGCAAAACTCGTGAAGTCATTCTGCCGCTCTACTCTGCACTAGTTAGGCCTCAGCTGGAGTACTGTGTCCAGTTCTGGGCGCCACATTTCAAGAAAGATGTGGAGAAATTGGAAAGGGTACAGAGAGGAGCGACAAGAATGATTAAAGGTTTAGAGAACATGACCTATGAAGCCAGGCTTCATGAACTGGGCTTGTTTAGTTTGGAAAAAAGAAGATTAAGGGGGGACATGATAGCGGTTTTCAAATATCTAAAAGGGTGTCACAAGGAGGAAGGAGAAAATTTGTTCCTCTTGGTTTCTGAGGACAGGACAAGGAGTAATGGGCTTAAAGTGCAGCAGGGGAGGTTTAGATTGGACATTAGGAAAAAATTCCTAACTGTCAGGGTGGTCAAATATTGGAATAAATTGCCAAGGGAGGTGGTGGAATCTCCCTCTCTGGAGATATTTAAGAACAGGTTAGATAGACATCTGTCAGGGATGGTGTAGACGGAGCTTGGTCCTGCCTTGAGGGCGGGGGGCTGGACTCGATGACCTCTCGAGGTCCCTTCCAGTCCTATGATTCTATGATTCTAAGGTGGCTGCCTCAATATCTACTTCCATACAGTTTTGATTTAAGGGCTTGTGGAACAAGGGAATTTGTTACATTCATTTGATTACATTTTTGGTTGGCATTCTTGTACATTTTCCAGTAGGTTCAGAAGATTAATCAAATAATAAACCACCTTCTGCTTCCATTGAAATGGTTAGGAGTTTTGCCATTGATATCTGTGATACTGAGGAACTGAGCCTAATGTATGTAAAGAGCTGTGAACAGAAAAAGCTCTATCAGTGTTCTATTACTCATTTTTATGCCAGTAATAGTGCAGCTTTCATTTTGTCACTCTTAAAGTGCAATTTGGATAATAAAACACAAGTGCAATACTCAATTCATCCAATCAGACACAAGAAATACATTAAATTATTTTTATGAATACTTTACATCTATTTTAAATACAGAAGTATTATAAGAATTAGTTTGATAAAAATGTAGGAGTCGCTCATTTGTACAAATGGATGCAAACACCAGGAGCCACTATTTCTGACCTTAGACTGTTCAAAGATTATTAACTATTACACCTTAATGCATAATTTAAAGTGAACTCAACTCTATTTCTGCTCATGGAATATCTGGAGCAATATATTGCTGTTAGCAGGTGAAAATGTCCTTGATTATTTCATAAGTTTTACATTTTGTGATTGTTTTAAACACTCATATTTTAAACTCCCTGGACTGTAAGCATACAGTTATCTGAATAGTCAGTTCTCAATATATGCTATCTGAACTATGTTGGGTAGCCAGAGGCCACATAAATCAGGTAACAATATTTCTTTTCACTGGCTGGTACAGATCATGAACAGTTTTGGCATGGATACGCCAACATGCATCTTTGAAATTAGATTTCCATGAATTTCAGAGTAAGTAAAATTCCATCAAGCCACTATTCATAGAAAGCAAACTCAAAAATGCTAAGTTAATTAATTCAGAACCTTGAAGAGTATTTTGTTGTGATTATTCACCTAGCTCTCTAGCTACAGTCAGAAAGCTGTATATATTTGAGGAATTGTAATAAAGGTCCTTATTGTATCTTTTGGTCAGTTACAGTAGAATATAAACGATCTGAACAGTCACTCAGAATATCCCATAGAGTATACCTCTGGCCTTTCCTATTGATAAGCAAGGTGCAAAACCAAACCTTAGTTAAGCAAACTGTTCAAATAATTACACATACTATCTTTCGTAGGGGTCTTTTAATTTTGATTGATTAACAAATGAAAAAGGATGTGAGAATTGAATTTAACTTTATAAAATTTTATTAAATATTCTCAACAACATCTACTAACATAGGATGTAAGAAGGCAAAAATTAGTACTCAACTATGATTTTGCTAAAATAAACTAGAAAGTTGGTTGATATAACCATTCAGGTTTTCAGAATCAAAACAACACAACCATAGCTTATGTTCCATCACTGCCTTGGGAAGGTTACTTTGTAACAGATTCAATATTACATGGCCTCACTTGTGCCAACTGGCTGTCAACTCCAATGTTCTAGATACAATAGAAGAAAACCAATCAAAACTAAAGCATAAAATAACGTTGTCCATTATAAGTCAGTTCACCAAGGTCTCCTTCCCAATGAAAGTATAGTAATAAACTCTTTTAACCTACTTCACCACAAATTATATTTACAAAAGGAACTGGTTAACATTCCTATCTAAAATAAACTCCTATTTTTATGATTAACTGTATATAGACATATAATGACATCAAATGGGAGAGGCTCTTGAACTGCACTCAATCTACAGTTATATTGACCAGTTTCCTAGTTCATTAGCAAAATCATAGTCCAGTACTATTGATACCTTCTTATATCCTATGCTATTTCTAGTTGTTGTTAAAGAGAGTTAATAAAACTCTGTAAAGTTTAATTAAACTGTCAAATCCTTTTTAGGCATGCAATCAAAACTCAAAGAAACATAAAGGTAGTACAGGTAAGCCATTTGCTTAACTAACATTTGTTTTATATCCATTTGTACAGGGATGGGAATGAGCCCGAATTCTTGTATTAGCCACCAGTTCTTCCTGGCTTATTTCTACAAATTTAAACAAGCACTGTGGCCTCTTCTTTCCCCACTCCTCCAGCCTTACTGGTGACATTTCAAATATCAACTGAAGCTTTGTTTCATGTAGCTTGCCCAGACTGATAGTTTTTGAAATATAAACTTTCCTGTAAAATGAAAATGTCATCAGTCTTTTTGATATTAAAATTATTAAAAATATCTTGGGGAAAGTATTTCAAACAACCCATTTATTGCATTGACTTATGTACTGGCATCACTTGACAGACACTTAGAGAGATTGCCATTATTATATTTTAGCAATATCAACAGACATTTCTTTAGCCCCTCTGGTAGGTACTTTTTAAATTATTGAGATGGGGTATGTTGTAGCAGTCAATGTTCCAGACAGTTCCTATCTCACTGAACTGAGAAATGCTTTTTTATTTGTTTTTATTAAAATGCCAGAATTCCCACATCCTTTGTGATCTTAGAAAAATAACGACAGCTATTTGAATGACATATTTGTGACAAAAATACCCAATGTGGAATATTTTGGTATAGCAAAAATATTTTGTAAGCAATCTGCTCCTTGGGGAACTCTGGGTCCTATTTACTAACCTGTGTGATATAAACAGTTAGTTAGTAACGTTCCACAACTGAATTGTTCTCTAACATAAATACTGGCTACGTGCATGTTGCTGTCAACATTTTTACTCAACAAAATAAATGTTTTGTTTTTCTCTGAGGAAAGCAAAAGTTTAACACAACTTGATAGCTTGACCCCTTTCTGACTAATTGTAAAACATATTTAAGAAGTACGGTTGCATGCATTCAGTTAGGGAAAAGAAGTAGACTACAAATGAATATGAATTATACTAAATTGATTTAAACTGCCAGACATATTTACTCTAAATTGTGCGTGCATCTTTAATAGTTACTTAATGAGACAATCAATTTTGTGTGTTTCTGCAAAGGTCCCATACAAGTTCCCCAAGTTTTTTAGGTAAAGAAAAAATGCTGACACTCTCACAGTTCCTTTGCTAAGTGCTTTTGTTTTAGGCAGTGTTCTCTAATAAGAATAGCCACAAGCTGAAGCTGATTATCCAAATACCCACATTCCTGATCTTTTGGTGGAATGGATACGAGGCTCCAATCTGCATTTTTTCCCTTACAGAATCCAATCCAATCTGGAGCTGAGTTCTGTTACATTTACTTGAGTTGCATATTGCCATACTCTGCCACTGGTTCCACTGAAATCAATTAGACTGTTTGTTTGATATGGTGCTAATCAATGCAAAGTAGGGTTACATAATCTAGCCTATAGAGAGGACTTAAAAAAAACCCAAAGCACTGTCTTTTTCAGCTGATATCTAGCAATAAGTTCGTATTTTCTTTGCATGGTTAAAACCCTTTCATTGGCTGTAGTTATAGCATGAGTTTGTCATAAGATGGTAAAGTTAAGTATTACCCACTCAGAAAAAGGCACCCCAGAAAGTATATCTTCCTGGGAGCATAATATTTCAAAATATAAAACATCATTCATGAGAATGCCTCAAGAGCCCTTCCTTTTTCCTAGTTGTGTATTGGTTTCTCATTTCTCATGGTGTTCAATGCCTAGTGATGGATGTGTTTAGCAGTTTTGGGCGCTATTGAATTTACTTTTCAAGAGTTTTCCAACCCTGTGTGGATGTCTCTCCACGATGACTCCAAGATCTCTTTCCTGATTAGTTGTAGCTAAATTAGCCCGCATCATATTATATGTATAGTTGTGGTTATTTTTTCCAATGTGCATTAGTTTACATTTATCCACATTAATCCCTACTCAACATTAATATAATTCAGCCTCTGGTCCAAGGCACATCTGCTCTTGTCCTGCAGGCCTCACTAAAGGGAGCTGAGCAGAACGATATGGAATAGAATTCTTCTGAAAGGTCTGAGCCACTGATTCTTTATCCCCTTCTTATCTGAGCTCTTTATGTTATGTGCTGCCCAGAATGTAAAGAGAGGGAGGCTTTCACTGAGCTTTATGTGGATAAATTCCTATAGAATTTAACTTGGGGGTGGTGCCATGTTGACTGAAATCTGTAGAATTTGTCCTCAGCTTCTCAGTGTAGCCAGCCGAATATGCACCCCCTCCACACACACACACATTGGAGTGTAGCTGACTGGAAATGACACCCCTGTTTCTACCCCCTTGGTTCTAGCTCTCTCAGCTACAATTTAAGTAGGCTTCCTGTTATGTTGAAAGTAGCTTCCTTTTATGTTAAAGCTGATAAGGACAGACATATGCTTAGACATCACACTGCTTAATTATATTCATGCATATGAATATGTATGCAACCTCTGGAATGAGTGAGGAAGTGTGAATGAGAAACACCCAATCATAAGGCAGTTCAACATATGTAACCTTTTAAAATAAGGAAGGACCCTGCAAAGTGCATACATTAATGTGACAGGTGGCCAGGTGTCTCTCTTGGAGAAGATGTAACAGCATGCCAAGCCCAGTAATGGACCAAAAGCAGTAGAGCTCTCCCATGGGTCTGAAGGGACACCAGGGAACTCTCCATCACCTCCCTAACAAATCTCCAAGGGGCTGTCATCTGCCAGTTCCAGCCACCTGTGAAATCAAAATTAACTCTCACCACCTGCAGCCTGCCTCCAAACTGCCAGTATGAATGTGGTGTGTGTTTGAGTACCACTGCACCCTTAAGAATCTGTACTATTAAACAAGCTTGAGTACTGCTCCAGTTCACCCTTTGTCTGGGCTTTATTCTTTGGTTGATTCCAAGGACCGGTAACATTCAACATTTAGAAACTTTATTCTCTGGGATATTCTGTGCATCTTCTAACTAATCTCTTTCTTGGAGGTACTCATTTAGCAAAAACACAGAGAATTTTCTGTGAACATTTGCTTCTCCTGTGAGATTTTCCTTCATTAAAAGGGAGGATTGAGGTACTGAATTACTATCACTCCTGTGCCTTTCAAGTTGAACAAGGCACATTTTTCCTTGACAAATCTTATTTCTAGCTGTAAACAGGAAAGACAATTCTTATAATGCAAATAGTAAATTTAAAAATAATAAAGAATGTGTCCATATAGCAGTCTCTATAACATTCATGAAATAATTATAAAAACAAGAAACAAACAGGGAGCTTTTATTTCCTCCTCATACATACGTTAGGTAAGCTGTTTTCACTCAGACTAGTGAAAGTGAGAAATAACTGCACTTTCATCTGAAGATTATATTTAGCAAAGAATGGTGGGAAGTCTGTTCTGGATTGAAAAGTCAGAGGAAGGAAGCTAGTAGATTAAAACCAAATGAAGTAGAAATCCATCTTGGGATACAGGAATTGATCAAACACTGACTATCAAAAGCACAAAGTTGGAATTGCTTTCCATAAGCAGATCCACATTCACAAACATATCAAAATAAACACATCAGTATCTGCAGAAAAGAACACACATGCTTTCTTAAATTGTATGTCAGATTTGTGCACAAAAATTATAATTCCGTATGGTGAATTAAGATGGATTTTTTCCCCAAAAGTAGAGATTGGATTTTAGGTTAAGAGCACTGTGAGCCTTTGTGTTCAAATAAGGATGTTATCACTATCCCTTTTTAAAATGTCTTTATTCAATATACTACAGGGAAGGTTATGCTATAGTTATTTTCATTGATTTCTATAGTGACAATAAATTATTAGTTATCAATATGTTCAGCAGTTCAAAGCTACTCAGCTCTCTGGCTGAGTCACACACCCCTGTATGCAGATCACAAACACTTTCTGGGATACACATCTTACAGGACCCATTTTCATGCCCTCTGTTCGTCTCCTTTTTAGTTTGTTTCTGAGTCTGTCTGCCCATTTGGAGAAAGTGGTGTCTCCTAAACTTCTTCTCCTGGGCTTTGTCTACACTGCTGGCTTTTGCTGACAGAGTATGCAAATGAAATGCTGATTAGCATTTTGTCACACTTCATTTGCATAATCTATTTGAGCCATTTTTGCACAAGTGTTTTTGAGCAAAACCAAGCAGTGTGGACGTTTCCTTTTTGCGCTCCCCCCCTTTTTTTGCTCAAGGGGCTTTTTGTGCAAAAACCTCTCTGCAGCATAAGGATCTTGCACAAAAAGGGGGGTTTGCACAAAAAGGAAACATCCACACTGCTTGTTTTTGCGCAAAAACCCTTTCCACAAAAACGGCTCAAATAGATTATGCAAATGAAGTGCGACAAAATGCTGATCAGTGCTTCATTTGCATACTCTCTGTCGGCAAAAGCTGGCAGTGTAGACATAGTCCTGAAGACAGCTTCTTTGCTCTTATCTCACGGCCTTATCTCAGTCTTAATATAATCCACAGTAGCTCTCCTCACAAAACTCTCCGTGGTGTTGCCATTCCCTCAGCTAGCCAGTCACCCCTGGTCTTCTCTCATTCAGATCTGGATTGCAAGTAACTGCTGTTGAGCTTTTCAACTCCTTTTATAGGTTTTTCTTCCCCCTGATTAGTGGGTTCCTTCACAGCTCTAGCCTTCTGGAGGACTTGTCTATGGTCTCTTCTGTAGTGGGGAGTGGCAAGGCCACAAGTTTCCAGCAGGTGGCTTCAGTGCCTGGTCCACCCCATCACAGTGCCTAGAGCCACATTTCTGAGCTAACACTTAATACTAAGCTTTTGTCACTCACATTTTAGATATGATTTCTTGATTCTAAGGGTGGCTGTATTTTTCATTATCAAACCAATATTCAGCTGTGATACGTTTGCATATTACATGCTGGTGGGGGAAGGACAGAATACTTCTTTAGAGAGACAAAATAAATAAGTTAATATCTTTTATTGGAACAACTTGTGTACGTGAAATACAAGCTTTTGAACTACTCAACCTGAGGAAGAAAGCTTGTCTCTTTCACCAACACATACTAAAGATATTTCCTGACCCTCCTTGTCTCGCTCATGCCTTTGGACCAACATGTTCTAACAAAACTGGAGAATACATTTGGGGGGTTTGTTTTCACTTTGATCTTAAACCTCATGTGTATTTTCCCCCTTTTAATTCAAACTCCTGTGCTATCTTCAAACTGAATAATGTATAGAGTTCATCTTCCATTACACTAATATCTGGGTAGGGATGCATGTACAGAAAGGCAGGATGTTAACTAGGAGAAGCATTCCTTAAGGACACCAGACTATTATTTGTGCTTAGATGCGTGACTAGACAGATGGGTGACTATAAATGAAGTATCTTCCTATTCACTCCAACTCTCCAACACATAAACCATAGTGGCCTTCCTTAGATGTTCTGTCATGGGAGCGAACATGATTAACTACAGAATATTAAGTATCAGAGGGGTAGCCGTGTTAGTCTGAATCTGCAAAAGCGGCGAGGAGTCCTGTGGCACCTTATAGACTAACTGAAGTGTTAGAGCATAAGCTTTCATAGGCAAAGACCCACTTCATCTTGCATCTGACGAAGTGGGTCTTTGCCCTCGAAAGCTTATGCTCCAACACTTCAGTTAGTTTATAAGGTGCCACAGGACTACTCGCTGCTTTTACAGAATATTAGTTACCCTACTAGCTGTTACTCTTCTGTAAAATACAATAATAGTACACACATCAAACAAAAGCTGGCATCAAGTGTTCAGTGTGTCATATCCCACCCATCTTGTAAAAGACAAGAATTTTATTTTTCAACAAGGTAGATTTGGAGGTAGGCTACTGTTTCCATCATTTTTGTTTATTTAAATGCAAGAAACCAGAAGAATATAAGAGTGGCTTTGTTGGGTCAGACAAATGGTCCATCTAGCCCATGACCCTATCTTCACCGATGCCAGATGTTTCAAAGGGAATGAACAAAATAGGCTAACTATTGAGTGATCTGTCCCCTGTCATTATACTATAGTATCTGGAAATCAGAGGCTTATAGTTGCATCCCTTACCATCTCTAATTCTTTTCTGAATGTGGTTGTACTTTTGGCCTTACAACATCTTCTGGCAAAGAATTCTACAGACTGATTGTTCAGTGTGAATAAACCCTTCCTTAGGTTTGTTTTAAACCGGCTACCTATTAATTTCACTGAGTTACCCATGGTATCTGTCTAATGTGAAGGGGGTAAATAACACTTCTTTTTTCATATTCTCCAATCTAGTCATGTTTTGTAGATCTTTAGCATATTTCCCCTTAGTAATCTCTCACAAGATGAACAGTCCCATTCATTTTAATCCCTCCTCAAAGGCAGATGATCCATATCCCTAATAATTTATGTTGCCCATAATGGTATTTTCTCCAATTCTAATATATCTTTCTGAGGGCACGACTACACAGCAAGTCTAAAGCCGAAATAAGCTACGCGACTTCAGCTACGTTAATTGTGTAGCTTAAGTCAAAATAGTTTATTTCAGCTTTTGGCACTGTCTACACAGCAGGAAGTCCAAGAAAGAGCACTCTACCTCTGACTCCCCTTACTCCTCATAAAATAAGGGTAACAGGAGTCAGAATAAGAAGTTCTCCAGCTCAACATTATTTCGACATTATGTCGAAATAACTGCTTGCTGTGTAGACGTGGACTATGTTATTTTGGAATAAAGTCAGTTATTCCAAAATAGCACTGCTGTGTAGACATAGGCTGAGAGGGGATGACCAGAGCTGCATGCAGTATTCGAGGTGAGGACATGCCATGGATTTACATAGTGCCATTATGATATTTGCAGTCTTATTTGCTCTCTCTTTCCTAATGGTTCATAATATTTTTAGCCTTTTTATGCCTGCCATTGCACAGAGTGGGTGTTTTCAGAGAATTATCCATGATTATTCCAAAGATCTCTTTCTTGAGGGGGAACAGCTAATTTAGATACCATCACTTTGGATCTATATTGTTGGGATTATGTTTTCCAATGTGCATCTGGGTGGCTCTATGGACTAACTTCCCAAGATCTCACTCCTTCCTCTTACAGGAGCATGGAGCCAGCCTCCCCACACCTTGCCCAAAGGCTCAGGGTGGCAGAAGGCCCCTGTGGTATCCAGTGGCTCAACAGTTGTTTGGTATGCGTACTGCTTCTGATGTACTTAAAAATGCTATTTAATTTTTGTGTCTTTTGATGGTTGCTCTTCAAATTCTCTTTTGGCCTGCCTAATTATACTTTTACACTTGACTTGCTAGAGTTTATGTTCCTTTCTACACCAATATACCATCTCATTGACAGATCAATCACTTTCAAGCCTTTGCCTCTAGATATAATAACTTTACAGTAGAGACTGTTTGATGTTGTGGCTAAACTCTAGTCAGAATCTAAGTCAAAAATGGAATCTTAACTAATATCCTTCATATGCTAGTATAAGGGGGGAGAAATGTGTCCTGCTGTTAAATTTAATACTTTAAACACAGCTAGTGTTTCCAGTTGGTAGGCTTACCCTGAAAGTCATTTTAAGTTACATCAACAGGTATCCAGGTATATTATTATTATAATGATGAAACTTGCACGATCAATTGTTTTAAATGAACAATTGATTATTTTGATGGTATATCTTAATCTGAAGTGTGCTTAAAAAAAAAAGGTCTGACCTCTGGCAAGGATCATTGGCAGACTTTACAACAGTCTGTTTTATACTGACGTGTTTTCATCATAGCTGTTAAATTCAAAGTAATGGTTTGAACCTGATGGCTCCTGAGCAGATCTTTTAGGACTAGATTCAAATCATTAGGCAATTATTCAATTTTAGAAATATAAAGGCCCAGGTGTCTTGTCTTCAAGCTCTTGATGACACATCCTTTAACTACATGTCTTGAAGTCATATTTTATGTCTTTACTTGACCTAACACACCTTTATGATGTCAGAAGCATTGTAAGGGAAGAATTAGAGAGACTAAAATGATGCTTTACAAATTGTTTCAAACAAAGAATTCTGTGGCTTTAATTCTGTTGCTGTCCCTCTGGTTCATACCAGAAAGTAAAAGAGAATGTATCATCATTGTATGTGCAACTTCATACCTTGTGGTAGGGGCGGAGAGTGTAGTGGAAGAAAAGGACATCAGAGGACTAAAACTGCTCAAGGAATGGAGCTGGTTTCCATGATTTTGAAGGTATATTCCATTGTAAATTAATCTGTTATATGTAAGGTTTCAATTATGTTCCAGACCTAAACTACATAATAGCTTCCTGAAGAAAAATTATCTTTTATTTGGTTTCTTTGCCTGATTTCAGAATAAACCTTCCTTTTTACAACTCAACCTTGTACTTTTTTGTTAGAATATGTGTATTATTTTAGCTTGTGTATATCTTTGTTTGTAAATTATTGATGTTACGTTACTGAATTAATTGGTATTAAAAGATTTCCATATGTAATCCCAATGAACAAAACACATACTGTAAGAGAAAAAGCAAATTCTTTACCCTTTTGCGAAGGGGTAAAAATTTGCCATAGTTCACATGGCACTAATCCTGAGCATAATTGCTGTATTGTTTTGTGATTTTGTTTCGTGATCCTGAATACTACCTATTTAGTGGACTGGCGACTCAAAAGGATTCTGTATATGTTGTGACCTTGTAATGTCAAGTTTCTTACAAGTTCCAATGTAATTCATTATGGAACATGATAGATTCATGGTTGCATCACTGCTTTGCTGTTGTTGATTAAAGTTTCACACATCATTTACCCTCTGCAAATGTTCTTCTTAAACTCCCTGGAATTTATTCTGTTTCATGTCTGTTACTGTTGCCTTACAAGTGCATATATTGGTGGTTCCCTTTTTGTTGTTGTTGTTGAAGGGAGTTTCTATCTGTTTTGTGAGGGATCAATCTGTAACCATGACCTCTTGGGTCACAATTGAGAACACCAAATTCAGGCCACACCACTGAGAAATAGGGCAGATACTCCATAAAATGCTAGTGGTTATTCCCCCATTAGATATACTAAATCAGTCACAAAAGTAAACTTCTGTCATACTTCACTGTCTAAGAAGTCATAAGAGCAATTTCCTAGGACATTTTAATCTTTGTATCATCACCAAAAACACTGTGTTAAGAGATGAGTGGTTCTTTACAGCCAATCTAATCAAATAAAAGGTTCTTCTGATCCCAAAGGACCAGTCACACACCCAGGTCAATATAAAGCTTACACCTTACCCCCAAATCATGCTGATTTAGATTTTAGTATTTAAAATCTAAAGGATTATTTATGAAAAGAAAGAAAGGTGAGAGTTAAAGTTGGTTAAAGGAATCAAATACATACAATAATTTCAAAGTTCTTGATTGAGACTTATAACAACGATGGAATAAACTGCTGCTCTGAGTCAAGTCTCTAGTTGCTTCCAAATCATTGTAAGATCCTCAGTCCCTTTGTTAGAATGCACCCTTTACTATAGTTCCTTAGTCCAGTGGTTGAAAAGGAAAGAGGCTGGAACAGGAGAGAAGCAAAAGAAGGTGTTTCCAGGGCCTTTTATAGTTTCTGCCATATGGAAGGAATTAAATTTTTTATTGTGGAAAATTTCAGGTGAAGACGGAAAATTTCACATTTTTTATTGTGGAAAATTCACATGTATATATTTAATTTTGCTTAGTCACAGCAGAAGCCATTACCCACATCTGGTTTGAACATTCATAGGGAAGTCCACTAGGTGGAGATGGGCATCTTCCATGGTCCATTGTGAGCTAAGTGTTTCTTAATGGGTCATTCAACTTAAATAGTCCTTTCACAATGTGCTGTCTAAATTCTTCATCGGTCTTACTATGGGGGTCAAGCATTTGAAATACAGCTGCATTGCTAATATTCAAAACTTCAAATACATCCATGATCAATGCATACAAATAGCTTTATTATATTCAACAAATAATAAACATCCCATAGACATCTTACATACTGTATTTTGTACAAGTTTTGTTGCAAATATAGAACAGTAGTTGCAACAATGATCTATATGGTCATATTTTTATCAGATAACATACAGCATGGTTCTGTATCTGTGTTTTCTCCTCCTCTGTGAATTTATCCCTTCTTTCTTTCTCGTCTCGACTTTTGTGTGTTCGGGGTGATGCTTTTTATTATTATTTTTCTCCCAGCTCTCTCATTCTTTTCTACTTTCTCCTCTGGTTTCTAAAGTTCTTCTTTTTCCTTCCAATCCCCATTTTCTTTTCTTTTTTTCTCCTCCATTTCAATGCAACTTTCCCCTCTTCCCAAGTGGCTTTCCTTCTCTTTCACGTCTGCCTTCCAGAGAGGTGAAATAATTCTGGAAGGGGAAGGATGGATTTTCTTGCTCATTTATTGGTTTCCCACAGCAACTAAATACACATGCATCTTCTTCCATACCTTTGAAACTTCATCTGGAAATCATTTACTTACCAGTTCAGAGTATGGTACCCATGTGTAACAAGTTTTCTGCATGAATATATGGGCTGCTAGTTTGAGCCCTAGTTGCAATTTCTGGGTGCCTTTAAAATGTAGCTCAATCTATGTAATTATATACTAACCATATCTATAATATCAGAGGACCTTACATATAATTAAGAATTCAGCTTTCTGGGCCATGGGAAAGGGTATGCCAGGGAGGGAAGTGGAAGAAAGACTATGTGATGAAATTCAACCAGCTCCTCAGGAGAATCCAAAATGCCTCACAGTAAGCTGTTTTGTAGTTTTTCAAAGAACTGTGTATTGGGGGTCAACTATAGTATATAGCTTCATTAACACTTTCAAAGGGGAACTCTGAATTTTCAATAGAACCCCATGAGCTTGGAATTGGACATGTTTTTGAGTGTTTAGAATATGTCAGTCTTCATACGGAGGTACCATTACTAACGCACTTCAGCAGCATTTTTTTCCTGTAAGTGTTTTGCAGCTGATGACAGTAACAACAGGATTTGGATTCAATCCTATATTTTGTTAACAGGAAAAAATTAATTCTCCTCTGGTTAAAATAGCATTAATGACACTTGTTTAATTTTGCTGGGGCATTTATCTTTTTATTATGATTGAGGTCATTATTTACAACCCAAGATTTTCCTGTGATCTGAGCTTATTGCAATGTAATCTGTGTGCTTTGTGAAATGATTTGTCAATCAATCAGCCACTTTAATTACTACTTGTCCCTTCTCAGGCTGGTAATGAAGCCATCTTGGCCCCCATAAATTAAAAATAGTACAGTGCTAATGCAATACCAGGCCTAATTAATTATTCATAAATTCTTTATTTATGATTATTCTTGATTCTGATGTAAATGACATTTAAAGTGTGAGCTCTATTTTTGGAAAACTTAATGGCAAAGAAAAAACTGCCATTTAACCTAGGGTGAATTGAATCTTCTAAGCCTAAAGGGAGAAAATAAAAGGAGCCAAGCCACCCACATTCCTTTTCTTTAGTCCTATGGCCCAATACATAGAGAAAAAAGGTTAATAATTTGCCTCCTAGATGTGTCTTCTTTAAAAGTTAATTTGTTTCCCAGACACCTCTTTAAGCATTGGAATTGCTTGTGGCTTTTCTATCATGGAAACCTTTTGCTAAAGAGGTACAGAGTAGAATTCCAAGAGGCAAAAGGCTGGATATTGAAAAGCATAGAGGAGAAATATTCACCAGTATCAAAGATATTACACTTTCTATGGACTGCTGACTTATAGACTAAATTCTTATTAATCTTTGCGTAGGTCATCTGGAAGAGGAGGGTTGATATTGAGTCTTTTTTTCCCCCTTCCTTTTTCTTCCACTTCCTAATAGTGCAGCCATGTAAACTCCCCACTATTTTATTACAAATATATAGATAAGGGACAATTACTGGCACTCCTCCCCAACCCCAGAGTCCCCACCATTCAGAAGAATAAACTAGCATTATGGGTGCTGAAGGGTCAGCCTGGTTGGTGGTCTGGCTGGAGTTCTACAGCATAGAGGCTGTAAGTGCTGCTTACTTTGAAAAACAGTAGTAAGTGTCATTGCAAGGTTTGTCCCTTCAACCGATGTTCCTGAGCTAATCTACTAGTAGAATGGCTTGAGGATGCTCCATTCAGGTGCTCTAATCTTCAGTCTTCTACTACTCCCTCCCAGTGCATAAGCCAGAATCTCACCACATGGCTGTGTCTAGACTGCACCCCTTTTGTGGAAAAGAGATGCAGATTAGACACAGCGCAATTGCAAATAAAGCGGGGATTTAAATCTTCCCTGCTTCATTTGCATGAACATGGCTGCCACTTTTTTCCGGCTTGGGGCTTTGCTGGCAAAAAGCGCCAGTCTAGACGGGGATCTTTCAGAAAATAAAGCCTTTTCCGAAAGATCCCTTATTCCTCTTAAATTCAGGAATAAGGGATCTTTCAGAAAAGGCTTTATTTTCCGAAAGATCCCCGTCTAGACTGGCGCTTTTTGCCGGCAAAGCCCCAAGCCGGAAAAAAGTGGAAGCCATGTTCATGCAAATGAAGCAGGGATAATTTAAATCCCCGCTTTATTTGCAATTGAACTGTCTAATCTGCATCCCTTTTCTGCAAAAGGGGTGCAGTCTAGACACAGCCCATAAGTTTAAAATGGCATCTGAGTCAGTTTCAGCCTGTTACAGTGGTGTACCATACCAGTGCTTCCCTAGTGGCCAGGTTAGTTTCTGTAGAATTGCCTTCTATAGAATGATTCTCAAGTTCCAGGACCATTCAGATAGCACAGGGAGTTTCCTGCAGAAAAGTTGAATTGGTATGGGCAGGGGAGGTTAGGTGGGATGGGGATGGTAGTTTGGGAAGGAAGTTAATATTTTTTCCAGATCTAATTAAAGAAGAATTTTGGAGCAGCGGGGGAAGCAGGAAGAACTGGATCGAATGTAACTTTCAGCATGCTGTGTCACTCCTTTCCTCTTCTAATCTGGCCAAGGAACACAGCATGTCATAAACATAGGGGATGGGGTTCACATTGAGAATTTAGGCGCAATATCAGGACAAAATTCAGGGAGCAGGGGTTAAGGAAGGAACTGAATATGTTTTTCTAGTTAAAATTAAAGAAGAAATTAGGAGGGCAGTATTCTGTGGAAGCTGTGTGCTTGTGCAGCTGCTCAGGAGAGATTCAAATGCCATCCAGATGATTAGCAGAGTGCCCACAACCCTCTGTTGGTGGTGCACATTCAAATGTGCCTTGGTGTGCATAAAATGTATTCTGCACATGGATGGCAATGATTAGAGAGCACATTGCAGGAGGGTTTCACAATGTATGCATACTCCATCCTGTATGGGTGGGTAGGAAGGAGTGTTGGAAGTACAGTTAACTCCATGGGATGGCCTTGGAGCCCCACTGCCCCCATAGTCTAAGGCAGGGCTACTCAACTTCGGAAGCCCTGGGGGCCACAATGTTATTCACAGCACATGCTGAGGGCCACAACTTAAGTGTGGTTGTATTTACATGCAAATATATATGCAAATATATGCACATAGCTTTTTTTACACTGATGGGCATGAATACAAAGATTAAGGCAAGACTACACCACACGCAGGCCCCAAGTCAGTTCTTCTGATATTAATAAAATTCAATATTTACCCAATGAGCAATGACAGTCCAGGAATTTAACTACTAAAATGCATATCAACAGAAGACCATTATATTGACTACTTTTTAGTTTTGGATTCACAGTTTTAACAAATCAAGCAAAAACTGCCAATACAAGTGCCTGGGATCCCCGTCCTGGATTCTCAGCAGGGCTGACGTCACCACACAGGAATCCGTTGCTCCGTGTGGGACGGAGGCAGGGGTGCCTGGCTGTGGCGCCGGACACAAACATGGACAGTGTGAGCCAGTCATCACCTATCAGGCTCTGCCCACAAAGCTAAGCAGCCAGCACTTCCCATGATGCCCCAGCACTCTCTGCACCTCCTCCCTGGGGGCTAGAAACCCCGACACCTTGTACCCCATCTGCTTCAGCCAGCTCATCTACTTGCATCTTTCAATGCTCACCCTGTCTGGGAGATGCCTTTCTGTTGTTGAGCGTGTTCCTAGTGGAGGCCATGTTCAAAGGATCCCACCTATGGGCTGCATGTTGAGTAGCCCTAGTCTAAGGCCTAAAGTAATGGCACTTGCTCTGGTGGACTATGGCCTAGTAGTCAGAGTCAGTATAGCAGACCTTCTCCGCTAGTCATATGTCCTAGTAACCAGAGTCAGTAAGAACCTCCAATGAAGAGGCTTGTGGACCAGGAAGGGAGATCCTGACTAAGGGCCCTGGCAGTGGCAGGATAGACCATAACTTTGGCTCTGCAGGGAATCCCAGTGAAACATGCTGAGCTCACCCGGGTGGCAGGTACTACATGCTCACCTGCCCTGAGTCACTTCCTACCATAGGGTATGTCTACACTACCCCGCTAGTTTGAACTAGCGGGGGTAATGTAGTCATCCGCAGTTGCAAATGAAGCCCGGGATTTGAATTTCCCGGGCTTCATTTGCATGAAGATCAAGATCTCCAGGTTTCTCAGTGTGGGCTGCTCCCAGTTGCTCCATTGGCTGTGGAAGCTTACTCTGGTCCTCAGCTCCTGCAAGGAGGGTATGTAGCTGGTTCTCAGCAAGAACTCCCACCACACATCCTTCCTCTCTGGCATCCCTCCCCAACTGAGCTGAGCTGCATCCTTTTATACTGACCTACCACTTTGAGCATGTTCAGTATTGCTGGAGGGGTGGGACTTCCATCCATGGTGTGGTGATAATCTCTTCTGACCCAATGCGGGGTATGCTCGCCCTGCCACAAGGGGATAGAATGTAACTAGCAGGTCACAGAACCTTATTTCTACCCCCCAAATATCCGTGAAATCTTTTATAATAGTTAGCGGTCAAGATCACAATTTTATATCTGACATAAAAGACTTCACCTCTAGCAACATAGTACATCGGACTGGGATGCTGGGTTTAAGTAGTGACTCAAAAGGACTTCATCTATCATCTGAGGCCAAGTGTACACTGGCAAGTTACTGCACAGTAAATCAGCTTCCAGCACTGTAACGCCTAAGGTGTCCACACTGGCAAGGTACTTAGTGCACACTAACTCTGCAGTTGCTGAGCTCTAGGTAAACTACCTTGACATGAGGCATAGAGTTTACTGCACTCTGGATACAGGGCTGGGGGACCAGTGTGGGCACTTGAATTGTTTGTTGTATTCTGACTGGCCTCCAGAAATGGCCCATAATCCCCCAAGCCCCTCTGCTCTTTGGAATTTATCTGTTTGCCCTGCAGGCATGTGCATATCCTCTTTTAGAGCTCTGTTTCAGACAGCCTGCATGCTGTGCTGATTTGCTCCAGGACACAGAGCAAACCAGTCAGATGGAATGCTTGTACTGTTGACCACAGAGATAGGCATCTGTATATGTGAGAGAAACAGAGAGAAAGAGAGAGAGAGAGAGAGAGAGAGAGAGAGAGAGAGAGAGATTGCAGTGTAAAGAGCTAGGGAGGGAGGCAAGGGGCACCTGAGATGTCAGGGTTTCCCCCCACCCTAGCTCAGGAGTTGTTTCCTGTCACTTTCTGAACTTACAAGACGGCATTCTGACATCCCCCAAAACACATTGTCTGTCCCTCACCTTGCATACACTCACACACATACACATGCTCCCTATCACGCTCTCCTCACTTCTCCTGAACTTCTGTTGAGAAGAAGTTGTCAATGTAGCAGGCTGGCCATGGAGCAATGGACTTGGGAAAACCTCATCTTCTGACACTAACTGCCCCATGCATCATTGCACATCCTTCCCCAAGCTCCTTGTGCCCACTTGCACAGTGGGAGAGCTACACAATGCACTGCTTTCTGTGGCACTGCAAGAGCTGCTAATGTGTATATGCTCCACCATCACATACAGCAGCGGTTTCCCCACAGTGCTCTGTGAGCAACACTGTAACGACCTGCACTTTTAGGGATAGAAATGTAGCCGTGTTTGATCTGAGGAAGTGGGTCTGGCCCACGAAAGCTCATCATCTAATAAACCATCTTGTTAGTCTTTAAAGTGCTATATAGTCCTGTATTTTGTTTCAGCTGCACTTTTAGGGTATGTCTACACTAGCTCATTAATTCGAGCTAGGTAAGCAAATCAGGCAACTGGAGTTGCAAATGAAGCCCGGGATTTAAATATCCTAGGCTTTATTTGCATGTTCCCGTCCGGCCGCCATTTTTAAATCCCCCTTAGTTCGAATGAACTGCCCGTGGCTACACGTGGCAGTTTAAAGTTAATCCGATCTAAGTCCTTCGTTCGGATTAACTGTTACTCCTTGTAGAATGAGTTCGGACTAAGGGGGATTTAAAAATGGCGGCTGGACGGGAACATGCAAATAAAGCCAGGGATATTTAAATCTCAGGCTTCATTTGCCTACCTAGCTCTAATTAACGAGCCATTGTAGACATACCCTTATATCTGTCAGTGTAAACATACCCATAGTCAACATCATGGTCTCTCCCTTTCTTAAAATGTTGATATATGCACATACAGCTTGTCAGAAATGTCCTCATTGCTAATGACTGGATGCTTAATTGTACTCTATTGTCATATCACTAAAATAGTATGTATTAAAATAATTGTCTGCCGTGGCCTCATTAAACACCACGTGAGAAGAAAATTTTTTCAAAATTTAGATGAATGTCTTCTATTATTTGAACAAAGCGACAGTCTACAGCTGGATGATGATGTATTTCTAATTTCACATAAAAATTTCCAAACATTAGTAACTAAACAATTAACGATATTCACTGTAGATTTAGAAAGAATGTCCCAATATGCCATTTCTAGGAGTTCAGATCATTAAAAAACATTGCAGTGGACAGCATTTTACAGCTCATTGGGAAAAGATGCATATAAATGCCAGTTTAAATTATGAATCTGATCAACATCCACTAATGAAATGTGGAATAGTCAAAACATTACCCAATCACTATTTGATGTCTCTCTCTCTTACAATGTTCAGAAATGAAAATATTCTGCTTTTCTTCTACAAAGATCACTTTCTGAAGTTTCTGAGTAATAAAAAAATCAATACAAATAGCAGAGAGCAAAAACTAGAAAAAATGGGTTGCAGATTGTACTCCAGTTCAATTAAAGACATTGTTTTCACAGTTCCCGATGCTTAGATAGGATAGAGGGAAACGTGTAAGCAATATGAGGAAGAATTAAATTTGATAGCCTCTTGGATCTTTGACTTTAGTTTTCCTTTCAGAAAGTACAATTGTTAGTAAAAAATCAATTTGAGTAAACATACAAAAAGTGTGTGTGCACATCCTGTCTAATTAGACAATAACAATTTTTATACAGAATATATGTGATACTGAATGTGTTTTTACACACTTTGTTATTGCAATTTATGCTGAAGAGGTTGTAGTAAAATCAGTGGTTCTGGGTATATGTGGTACCCCATAGTGGAATAATTTTAGTAATGAATACCAATTCACTGCTGAACTATTCTTGAATCTCAAACTCAACTCTGGCTTTGTGCATTGTCTGCGTATCTTTAGTAATGTTTCTTGTTGCCTTCTTCCCCCCTTTTGTATCAGCTGCCAAAGTGAAATACTACCAGTTGATCAGGACCCACAGATGAATGAGCACAGATATAAGAATGGATTTAAGTGGAGGATGACAATTTTTTAGCTTAGTGCTTCTCCCCAGCAATGTGTATTCCTTTTCCTTTTACCAAGCATTTACATGGGTCCAATACAGATGTCACAGGACTCCCATTATATAACCCATGACACAAACCCTATCCCTAGCATTCAGTGCAAAACTTCTTACCTTTTCATCTGTGAAAGGGGGAGAGAGGGTACCCAAAGAAGGGACCATATTTCTAAGAGTTCAACTCTCCCCATTTCTCATAGGCCCCAGCTTCACCTCAAAATCCTAGGTCTCTTCTGCTACTGGAAGCTAGCCCTTTCGGGCTGTGTCCAGACTCAAGGGTTTTTTCGAAAAAAGTAGCATTTTTTCGAAAAAACTTCTCCTGCGTCTAGACTACAGCCGCGTTCTTTCGAAATTAAATTGAAAGAACGTGGCTTTTCTTTCGACAGCGGAAAACCTCATTTCACGAGGAAGAATGCCTTTTTTCGAAAGCGCTCTTTCAAAAAAAGGCATTCTTGAATGCAAACAGGGCTTTTTCGAAAGAGAGCATCCAGACTGCCTGGGTGCTTTCTTTCGAAAAAGCGGCTTGCTTTTTCGAAAGAACTGCTTGCAGTCTAGACGCTCTTTTTCGAAAGAGGCTTTTTCTAAAGTATCTTTCAAAAAAGCCTCTTTCGAAAGAGGCTTGCAGTCTAGATGTAGCCTTGGTGTTTTATCTGTACTGGACACCAGCCACAAGTTGCAATGAGTTATATCCAATCCTATTCCTATTTAACTTGAAACCATGAAGAAGATGGAAAACAAAAACAAAAACCATGAAGCCTCTGTCAACTCGGCCCAAATAGCAGTATAAATTTCTTCCTGACCCAGAAAACCAGCAATTGATCCACAGGATCTTTAAAAAAAACCATGATTGATAGATTACAACTGCAGGGAAGAAGAGTAGGAGCCTCTTGCTTCATTTTAGCTGCCCCCAAAGACTTTGTCCAAGAGTTTTAAAAAGGCTGCAAAGAGAAGGCAGGTGGGTAAAAGCATCAATCCATATTTTCTGTTTAGCCAATAGGGGATTGAGAACCTGAGAAGGAGGGGGTGAACCTTGCATTCCTCTGTCATGCATTTTCCTTTACTCCCTGTTTCCCCTCGGATGCTACCCTCTATCCAGAGTCCAATCCAGTTTTCTACCCATTGAATTGAGTGTGTGGCAATCCAAAAATCACTGAGTATTTCGGGAGATTAATAATTTTGAAGTCCCCATCATGGAAGGCCCTTCAGGTGTTGTCTACATAAGAAAATCGTACTTGCTTAACTAAATATTTAATTTTAAACCAATTAGGTAAAAGTAGGACAACCTCTTTTGTGGGCACTCTTTTATTTCAGTTTTTAAACCAAGCTTATTTTGATTTAACATATGTTGATTTCTGAACAGCTTCTGCTACACTGAAATAAGTGTTCAGACACTATTTATACTAAATTGGTTTAAACTGACAGATGCAAAGACACTGTAGTACTTTTAAAAATATTCAGACTGTGTAGCCATCTTGCCTTGATTCTTCGGAAGAGCCAGACTCTCCTGTTAGTTGCATCTGGAAGTCCTTACTTCTTTTAAAGGTGCTTATATGTAACTCAGAGCAGGGAAGAGCAGAGTTTGGTCTGAATTTAATAGCTGTCTTTAATAGCTGAATTTAATAGCAGACAGAAGTGCAGCTATCAAGGTAGTATCTGGGCTACTTAGAGCTTAATATGTATTCAGTAATATTCTGTGTGCCTAAAAGCAGCTCAGGAAAAGAGGGACCAATAGAATTGTCATTCCCCTGAGCAAGTTGGGTGGGGCCTGTGGCAAAGCCCCAGATGGAAGGTGTGGGGTTGGGGCAGCCTTCCCTCAGTGCTACCCAGACCGCACCACTGTCCCCCACCCCAGTGTTAAGTGCCTCCCAGACCATGCCACTTGGGTCTCTACTGCTGCTACGCAGGTCCTGGGGTAGTTGCCCCCATTATCTCCCTTGTCGACAGGCCTGCCAGGAAAGACATGTCCACAAATGTCTGATTTCTAGAATGTGCATGGATGGCTATGTACAAGACTGCTCACATTTTAACAAGCTGTTATCTGATAATCTGTATGCATCTTAAATTTCTGGAGTACTAAAAAGGAGTCCTGTACAGGAGTACAGGAGCTGCTGAAAAAGCTCCCCGCTGTCGGCAGAGCCATGGCTACACTTTACTTTCACTTTCGACACTGAGCCTGATGGGCACAGCGATATTTAAATCCCGGGCTCATTGGCACTTCCAAAGTGCTTGATTTGCATCCCTCTGGTGGCAGAGGGATGCAGTCTAGACACAGCCTAGGAGTTGTGGGACTATGGAAAAGAGTGTGAGGCATTTTGGGAACATGCAAAATGGCCTTTCAGGTACTGCTTTGTTCTGGGGCTTCCGGTGTCTTTTTGCACCTTTTTTTCTCAAATACCATTTTCTGCTATGAATTCCACCATTTGCAGTGAGAAAGAATGGATCCTGCACTTCTCTTGCATGTTCTGTCAACTGTGGTTAGGACTTCACACATGGCAGCAGAGACCATCTTGAGGTTACTGACAAAGGAAGAAGATTTGGAGGAGCCTGACAGTTACAGAGCAGCTATACGGGGGGAGGAGGAGAGACTGACATTTCAGGACTAGGGAAATCAGTACTGAGTGGTGGGATCACATCATCATGCAGGTGTGGGATGAAGACCAGTGGCTACAAAACTTTAGGATGCATAAAGCAACTGTCCTGGAGCTGTGTGCTGAGCGGACCCCTGAACTGCAGTGCAAGGACACCAGAATGAAAGGTGAGAGGCATGTGACAGTTGCTGTGTTGAAGCTGACAATTCCCAATTGCTAGCGGTCAGTTGCAAATCAGTTTGGAGAAATACTGTGGCAAGTACACAGGTCAACAAATCACATTCTGTTATGAAGTACCATGATTCTGCGAAATGTGCAATGCATAGTGGCTGGCTTTGTGGACATATGATATCCCAGCTGTGAAAGAGGACAATACGTGGCACACGCATTTCAATTTTAGCACCAGCTTACCTTGCTCCCAATTATATCAACAGGAAGGGATACTTCTTGATGGAGCTGCACGCTCTTGTGGGTCACTGTAGGTGTTTCACAAATATCAACTTCATGTGTTCTGGAGAGGTGCATAACACATGCATTTTCAGAAACGCTGGCCTATGCAGGAAACTGCAGGTGAGAACTTTCTTTCCAGACCACAAGATAACAGCGGGGTATGCGGAAATGCCAGCTGTGATCTGTGAAGACCCATCTTACCTCTTGCAGCCCTGGCTCATGAAATTGTATTGGGGGCAACTGAACAGCAGTAATGAACGTTTTAACAAGAGGCTGAGCAAGTGTTGCATGGTGGTCACATGTACCTTTGGGAGATTGAAGGCAAGAGGGTGTTGTCTCTATGGCAGGCGAGACCTCACTGAGGACAATACTTCCCTGGTTATTGTGGCTTATTGCACTTTGCATAAATTGTGCAATAGCCATGTAGCTTGCATCTCGCCTCCTGTTTCCTGGTTCTTGGAAAGCAGTTGCTCAGACTGGCTATGTCCATCTGCCATGGAGAACAGTCCCTGGCTACACACAAGGGATGGGGCAGGTGGCTGGTCACCTGGTTGCAGGGCAGCAAAGTTCAAACCACTGACCAGAGCAGCTGTTTGGGAATTGAGGTCCACTTCCTGGAGATAAAACATCTCGAAGTGACTATCCTGCATGTGTCGACAACACAGGAAGGAGAAATGACAAAACTCCCTCATGGAGCTGGAATTTTTTGATGACAAAAATGGACATTTTTCTGAAGGAGCTGACAGCGGGGTCCCTGGGCAAGGTGTGTGTGTGTGGGGGGGAGAGGGACAGTTCTGTGCTACGAGAAAGGGCAGCATCTCAGGTGAAAGTGTTGGAACTGTGGCAGTCAGCCCTCAGTACTGCCTGTACCATGCCACACCCCCAAGCCCTTAATGCCACCTGGAGCAAGCTGCATGGTGCTCCAGAGGCTTTTTAAAGGGCCTGGGCTCTAGGTGCCACCACTGCCTCAGTAGCAGCAGCAGTGGCCAGAAGCTCTGGCCCTTTTGAATCACCAGGCTCCTGGTCAGTTTTCCCCTCTTCCTCCTGTCCCCTGTCAGCAGTCCAGGTTTTTTTGTGACAAATGTCGCTTTGTAGTGTGAACACGCACACAGTTTTGTCACTAAAAGGCACTTTTCCTCAACAAACCATGCCAGTGTAGACAAGGCTTAAGAATAAACAGCTAGGAACCTATTTTGTAATTTCACTTCTCAACTACTACCCAGATTACCAAAAACCCATCTCTACAGCATTACCGCAGCTTATGCTCCAGGGGATGATTTAAGTGGAATAGTGAAGTATTGCTGTGCTAATTGTAAGTTATTTAGTTGTTGATATTTTCACAGGTCAAGCAAAAGAAAAGAGGAGAAGCAATACAGCTTTATTTAAATGAGGAGGTGGATCCTTCTTTGTAAGTCAGTCAAAGCAATAATCCTTTTATTTTACACTGCAATTTGAGGGCAAGCTTTGTGAATAACTGTGGAGGCCATTAGGAGCTGTCATAAAGAATTTATTTGCCTTTAAATGGAAAGCAGAAGTATTCTAGCAGGAGCAGAGCTACTTCAACATGGATAATTCTTTTTTTTTGTAGATTTTTAAACCTATGTTTATTGTTTCCGAGCATGTCTCCCTAGACTGCTCTAACACTAGTACTGATGATGTTGCCTTTGCTGCTCTTGTCAGGAATAAAATTTATGGAAGAAGTGTGGCCCAGGAGAGACAATCTTGTCTTGTTTTAGGGACTATACTAATAGCCCACAGTGAGGGTCAATTGAAACTTACAGAAAACACGGTAAAAAAAACCCACACATCTATAAAGGCTAAACACTGTGGAAACTTTTTTTCTGCTTGCAAGAGAAACATAATACTTTATAAATAAGTGCAGCATCAGAACAGAGGCCCATGTTGCAGTTGTCATGACTTGCAATCCAAAGTTGGTCTGCTCACTCATCTGAAAAGGACAGTGTTATTGAAATAGTACTGTTTTATATTGAATCAAAATTATGTAAACAAACTTTTTAGCTAAATGAATTGTTTATTGTCATTCATTTAGAAAACTCTTCATAGAACTAAATTTATCTTAAAAATAGGTTTCTCTTTGTCTACCCTAGTGCTGTGTAATTAAAACACGCATTCTGAATACTGTTTGTGTAATCTGCTCTGATCCAAATTGAAGAATACTACTCCAAGTGCACCATTTATTTGGATACAGTTGAACAACCAAATATTTTTGGTATTAAATATTTTTGTCCCTTTTTAAATGGAAAATGTTGATAGTCTAGTTCCACAAGACACAGGCTTGGCTTCCTTTTATAAACATATTAGCATTTCTCTAAGCCCTCTGACCATTGATTTTCCTCATTTTAATTAATAGATTTCCTACACTGTAGACACCCTCAGCTGCTGGATTTTAAACAATTTATTGGAGCTATTAGCAGAGGTTTTCCTATGCTAGAATTGATAGTTCAGGGTAAAAGACACTGCCTTGTACAGTAATAATGCTAATTCAGTGAAGGTGCTGAAGTCATAGTTTTGACTTTACTGTGATGTACAAAACTCTAACTCAACCCTTTAGGGATCTAATCTCTCTAGAGTACAAGTTTTTACCTCTGGGCTTGCTAGGGTTGCAGACTGTCTAATCATACAGTCCCAAGCATCCTTGCTCTGCCTTTTCTCTGAGACCCCACCCCCACTCATTCCATTCCCCTTTCCTCCTTCTTCCACACCACTCACTTTCACTGGAATGTGCAAGAGTTTTGTGTGTAGTCTCTGGGCTGGGACAAAGGGGTTCAGAATATTGGAGAGGGCTCTTGTCTGACCCTGGGGCAGGGGATTGGGTTCAGGAGGGAGTGCAAGGTGCAGGCTCTGGGAGGGAGTGTGGCTGCAGGAGGGGAGTGGGGCAGAGGATTGGGGTGTGGGAGGAGGTGAATAGCTTACTGCATCTGAAGGGAACAGCTTACTGCTTCTGCACCTTTGTTGGCATAGATTGACAGACTATTTTTGTGCCTACTTGGACAATGGGGTGCAGGAGAAAGTTAGAGGTAAGGCAAGGAATTTCCTACCCAAGAGTGGTATCCTTGCAATAACTGTCCTTCTTCACCCCGTTCCATTACACAAACCACAGTGTGAAGTAGGTAGCCAATGAAGAAAGACAGAGTTGTCTTACGTTTCCTCACTCCTTCGTGTAAGTGCACAGCAGCAGAACTAACAACCAAACTGTGGTGTTTTAGATGCTGCTTGTAATTATTAGAACTGGGAGCACTGGCTGTTGAGAGTCTGGAAGCACAGGAAACAGGAAGGAACGGGGAGGAGATGAGCCAGAACTGAGTGAGAGCTACAGAGGGGAGCAGCAGCAGCTTTTTAAAGAGGATTGACTTTTGGTAAATAAAGGCCTGTTGAAGTTGGTTAGTATCTTGCTTGAATGATACAACACAAACCCTGAGAAAACAGCACAAGGACACATTCCCAGATTTTTTTAATTGCCAGATTTTTAACAGGATTGATGACTCTTGTATGTCCTCTGGGCATACAGATGTCACTTTTTGTATGTACATCATAGGTTTGTACAGCATTCAGTGGTAAAAGCACTAGTTAGAAAGGTGAACAGAGTCTACATTTCAGGCATATTACCATCATAACACCTCTGGCATACACAGTGCACATTTTTAATATTCACTGACAATGTAGTTTGAAGCAGATAGAAGGTTTTAAACTTGCCTATCGGAGAATGCACAAGGTACGGCTGAAGCTTAACTTCTTGAGGCTACTAGGCCAGTAAACGATACTCTCCCTCTTTCCCCTATTTTTCTTCATGATTCAAGCCATGCTGGGTTGTTTTGAGGATATATTGAGGCTGTGAGCATTTTGCTTCATCTGAGAGCATTCCTAGACCATGATACAGTGGCAGAATAATTGGGTAAAAATGAAGAGGTGCAATACTGAAAGAGTGGATAAGTAAAAGTGGCATTAGTAGTCTCCACATTCGGTATTGTCACTGATTTGATCTTTTGAATTTACTGGCTTTACAGGTAAAATGTTATCTCCTGATTGCCAGCCTCACAAAGTCAGCCAGGGCTGGGATGTTCAAGCAGAACTCTTTCAACCTTAGCAGTAAGGCTATGTCTATACTGCAAGCCTCTTGCAGAAGAACAAATGCAAATAGAGCACTCATTTGCATATGCAGCACTCTCATTTGCATTTCCTCGTCCTTTCCCTTTTGTGCAAGAGGTTTTTGCACAAAAAAGCGCTGTTTAGACAGTGCCTTTTTGCGCAAAAAACTCCTTTTGCGCAAAAATCATTCTTCCTCATTAGGCTTGGAGTATAGACATAGCCTAAGAGAAGTTCTGCTTTGTGTGTTCAACTCTGCTATCTTTTCATTATGTTCTCTGACTCCTGTGCAAACTGACTTAAAGTCTACAGGTGTTACTGACGGACATAATTGGAAGATGCTGGAGCCACACAGGTGAACCTGAGGGCATAGTATTGCCTGTAGGCCATGTCATATTTGACACACAGTCTTTTAGGTGAGAGATTAAACAGAGGCCTTGATCACATGTTAGTAAAAATGCTTTATATTAGAGGGAACAGAGATTTTCCTACTTAATCTGAAGTATTAGGTGTGTTATCAGTATTTGCAGATCAGCAGCTAAGCAAACTGTTTTATTCTAATTCTGGTTAGAGCAACTACATTCTAGCTTTTTTCTGCAACTGGCAAATTACTTACGCTTTTGGTAAATGTTTTTTTTTTCACCCCACTCTCCACCATCTTCAAGGAAGAGCACCCCTCTATGTATGTCAGTTATTTATTAAGCAACCTAAGCATTCCAGGCAATGAGTTGCAAACCCTTGAATCCACTACACTAAAGATAGGATCAGCTGCCTGTGCTGAGTGGCATGGTAAAATCCAAGAGGAAGGGTAGTATTGGAGTACAAATCCCTGTCAAGATAAACTGCAAAAATACTTCTAATATAGCTGTCTGCCTGCCTATCTGTGTGTCTGTTCCATTCAAGCTATTTATCTTTCTTACCAATAGTTTATACAGAACTTTGGTACTTCGAGAAGGCTTAGGATGAAAGGCTTTACATAAACATAACATCTTTATTCTTTGCCATTATTACCTTGTTTCTTTTTAAATTAAGGGAATGAAATGATTTTTTTCAAATGTGAAGGTATTTAAACAGCTCCTCCATTGCAACAATTGAGATATTAATATCCCCACCCTGCCATTCACTCATCTTTCTTGTAGGTGGGTCTGAAGTTATCTGTTTTATATGGCTGCAGCTCCTATTGACTTGAAATGAAACCTTCCACATCTTACAAAGTAAAATATGGCCCATGGGTGGGGACATTGAAACCCGGGGAAGCTCAGTCTTCCCTTACGCAGAGACTCTCTGCCCACTCTCTGTCCCATGGTCCTATCTTTGCTCCCTCTGTCCCCTAAAGACAGTAAGGGCTGAGTTCCAGAAGGTGGCCAGCCCAGGCATCAAGTGGGCTGGGGTGGCTTTAGCCACCCCTGTGACTGAGGAGGACCAACCAGAGCTCCTCTGGCTTGGAGGGGAGAAAGAAGTGGTACTTGGAGCTCAAGCAAGTGTGGGAGCAGACCTTGGTCAGCAGGGTATGGTCGGGGCAACCCTCCCTTAGGCGGGGTTCACTTGCTGCCCATGGTTTGGTCCATGATAAATCTATCCAGATTAGTGGCTGTCTCGAGTCAGTTTCTTTAGTCACTTTCAGGTCAAATCCACTTTGAAATGTGTGTATTTTTTTCTTATTGTTTTGTTTAAATGCGCTATGGGCATTGATGGATTGGATGGTTAGAATTTGTATACAGGTTGGACCTCCCTGGGCTGGCTCCCTCAAGGCCTGACCCCATTCTGAATAAGAGAATTTGCCAGACCAAGGGAGGTCCCCTGCCACCAGCCTTCTGTGACACTGCCCCTCCCTCTGGCTGTCTCTGCTCCAGCCCCACTGCCCCAAGCTGCAAGGCTTGGGCTTTGGCATGCCAACGCCAACCTGCTGGGACTCTTTGGGGACGGAGCTCCAAAGGCACCACAGGCTCACTTCTGCCCTGACCCAGCTGGCACTCCCTAGCTGCCCCGCTGCTGCCCCACCTAGAAGGGGCTTTCCAGGGATAGGTTTCATCCATCCCAATGGTGGGGCTTCCTGTTGCTGGACTCCCAACTGTCTTGCACTCCTGGTGGCTGGGTCTCTCTAGTCCAACAACATCCCTGGTCCTGCAACACCATGGATGTTTCCAGACCAAAGAGTCCCAGATTTATGAGTTTCTACTTGTATTTCCAATACTACTTTTCATTGGACTATTTTCTGATTACACATCCATTGCATCATCACAATAGTAAACAGCTTTCTTAGATGTGTTACATATCTTTGTAGAAGTGGTAATTTGTATCCTCTAGTCATATATTGAAAAGATTTCTTGCTCAGAACTATATATTTTGTTTGAAAGCTTCAGAGGGATAGCCAAGTTAGTCTGTAATAGGAAAAACTTAAAAAAACAACAGAGTCCAGTAGCACTTTAAAAACTAACAAAACATGTAGATGGTATCATGAGCTTTCGTGGGCACACCCATGAAAGCTCACGATACCATCTACATGTTTTGTTAGTCTGTAAAGTGTTACTAGATTATTTGTTGTTTTTTATATTTTGTTTGAGTCAGACTGATCTCATATGTGATCCACTTTCTTTGGCTTGTTTCCTTCTGTTCAAAAATTATCCTTTTATTTCTTTGCGTAAGTCCAGAAGTATTAGAAATAATGGCCAATGCCTAAATTCTAGTTAGCCTTCCATCTAAACTCCCTGATATAGAAGTTGATAGCCTATGTTTGATTAGTGTGTATCCTTCTGTGACCTTTGAGTCTTTAATTAAACTCAGTCCGAAACTTTGATATAATTGTTTTTTTTCTGGTTTTTTTTTTTTGGTCTTTTCAATGGCCATATCATCTATCTTTACTGGTCTGGTTGCAGAGATGCAATCAACTCACTTTCACAAGAGACTGATGCAAGTTATTACTGAAACAGAAGACAGAAGATTGAGAAAGTACTTGAGAAAGATGTCATTTGTAATTTTCTCTGAGGTGCAGAAGAAATAAAAGGTCAGATTCTGATGACTCTCATCCCAGCTTTACACAGATGCAACTCCATTGGAGCTGCTTCCTGATTTACATGCATATAAATGAATGCCTCATTCATTCAAGGCCCTCTTCAAGAGAGGGGAAGGACTAAAATATCTAAATACTGTTTCAAAGAAAGATGAGTTTAGTGCTTGAAGAAATTTTCTTGAATGACCTAAACACTTGGAAAGAAAATTTCTGTGAAAATGGGTGCGAGAGTGATTTGCTCCCTGTAACTGAAATGGATTCACAGCTCCTATACTAGAGCATGTGATCCCAAATGAGCCCAAATTAAGAGGTGAGGTAGGTTCTCAATGAATTCTGACTCGGGCAACATACATCCACACATCAAACATGGTTTTAACTTTAAAGGCACTACAGATTCAATCCTGAATATCCTTTATAGCCTGTTCCAACTCTAGCATCTGCAATTCAAGAACAATATGGAAATATTGGAGAGGAGGACTTAAAAAATGATCTACTGACTGAAAAAATAAGCATTACATTATCTAAAGAGCTCAACCTATTTAGCTTATCGAAGAGAAGATGCAGAGATGAGTTGATTACTATGTATGTGTGCTTGCACAGAAATAGGTTTCTGATAATCAATCTGTAGTCATAATTTGATGACAAAGGTTTAACAAGATCCAATGGCCAGCAGCTGAATTTGGGCAACTTTGAGGTAAGAGTCAGATTCCCAGTAGGGATGAATAATCATTGGAATAGCTTTCAGAGGAGGTGGTGGACTCCCCATTGCTTGGCGTCTTTAAAACAAGATTAGACATTTCTAAAAGATGTGCTTTAATTCAGATTCTTCGAGAAACTCTATGGCCTGCATATGTGGGATGGTCAAAGTGGTCCCTTCTGGCTACAGAATCTATGAATCTTCCTGTTCATCCTCTTACTTTCTGGACCACAGAAAGTACAGGTCTGCATTTACATCAATATGCTCGTAACATTTTAACATGTTAAAACTGTGACTAAAATTAAATGTCAGACTCCATTTAGAGATAGGATACTAGCCAGGATAGAAGAGTGTTGTGTGATACAGAGAATCTGCTTTCTAGATCCCTGACTGGTGTGCCTTGTTCACATGTGCAGGCTTCTAGTTTGCCTGCTAGGATCCTCTCCCTGCTATTTTAGAGGCATCTGGCATTCATGGAATCACTCTCTCTCTCTCCTGATCTGTGCCTCCAGTCACACACACACTTACTTAGTCCTAAAGTTTGAAATGCTTTGCCTTATCGAATCATTACACTCAAAATAGTGGTATATGAGTAAAATGTAAGTGTCTGAGTATATGAAAGCAGCGAAGTTGCAAGGGACTTATGACCTTGCAGTTCCACATTTGAAAGAGTATATTTTGCTGGGACCTGTGTTCCTATGACAGTGATTAAAATGTGGCCATAAATCCAACAAATGTATTCTTGGTGTAATTCCCCTGACTTTAATTGAGTCACACAAGGGATGAATCTGGACACTTGCAGCAGTACCTTGTGATTTTAATACTTGTATGCATTCAGTTTGGGGCACATATTTAATCTAGAGAATCAGTTTGATGGCTGTCTCACAAAGATCATTCATGTCTTGTCATAATTTATTGCTTGGTATATTACTTAGTTAAGAGACTGGTACATCATTTACTTTAAAAGCTTAACATTCTATAACTCTCTAACTTCATTTTCTTCCAGAGAATGTGATGTTTAATCAACTTCTCATAGGGGTTTTTTTTAATTGATCCTTCGTACTGAATAAGTAAAAATAAAGTGGCAGTTTTTCTAGGACCTACACAAAAATCAATATCCTTCATGTCCCCGAAGATGAGGAATTAGTTTCATTACATACCATGGAGATTTTTCATTCCCATGGTGATTGCCAGAACTTGTTTTAGTAGACCATAATGTGGTCACCAGTTTGTTGGGAGTGGACCCAGTTGCTGGGTCCTATGTGATCCAAATCAACTTACTCTAGGTAAAGTCATTGTTTATAGCTTTGGATCTATACGGTGTGCTGCCTGGCTCTGTCCTTTTGTCTGATGCCCTACCTTAGAACATGGGGTGCTGCTACCCTATGCCCTAAAACTTATATTTAAGACTGTGTGAGCCCCTCTCCCAGTTGCTTACACTGTTGCCTAAGCTGTCCACACTCTGGGATTCTAATTTAACCCTTTTGGAAACAATGTGGTAGGAAACCAAAAAACATAGGTTTGGTAAAGCTGTGGTGTAAGCACAGTGATTTTTATTCTTTCAGCATTTAAATTGCTGGGTTTTTTTTAAATGACAGAGTACTGAGACATAATCTTTCCCATTCTCAGCTCATCCCTTCTGTCAATCAGCAGTTTGGGCTAGTCAGAGTCCTTCCTGCTTTCTGTCTCCTATAAATCCTTCAGTTGTGTGTGCCTGGACACGGTCCCCCTCCACCCGTCCAATGTGCATGGAGCAGAGCCCTGTTCTAAAGTGCCATTTGTCCTCTATGCCAGTTGCTCAACTTAGGTGTAATAAAGGAGGTTTCTGGGGTCACTACTGAGACTGTATTCAGGGTGTATTGCTTAGAGGACTAGGGTCCTCCACTATAAGGCACACCCAACCAGTCACAAAGAGCACTTCCATTTACCACACTGGCTAGCAAGAAGTCATATAAGCAGTTCCCTTCAAATCTCCAGTTCTCCTGTGATACCACCTGCATCACTCCTCACCAAATCAAAACAGCTTCTTCAGACCAAATCAAAACATGTTATTCTGATCCCAAGGACCAGCCACATTCCCAGGTCAATTTATAACACAGATCTTACCCATAAAAGTCTGCTGTTAGCCAATTCTTAGAAAGAAAGAAAGAAAGAAAGAAAGAAAGAAAGAAAGAAAGAAAGAAAGAAAGAAAGAAAGAAAGAAAGAAAGAAAGAAAGAAAGAAAGAAAGAAAGAAAGAAAGAAAAGCTAGACTACAAGAGTTTTTCCGGGATGCCAAAGGTATCCCGGAAATACTCTTCTGCATCCAGGGACTCATTCCACGAGGAATAAGGGGGCTTCTAAAAGTCCTTAGTTCGGATTAACTTCTGACTGCCACGTGTAGCTGCAGGCAATCAGTTTGAACTAAGGGGATGTAAAAATGGCACCCACCCGGGAACATGCAAATGAAGCCCGGGATATTTAAATCCCGGACTTCATTTGCAAGTTCGAATGCCTACATTAGCCACCCTAATTCGAACTTTGTTAGTCCTTTCAAACTGGGCAAAGATTCTCCAGAGGTGACAAGCTGGATTGAAGACAAATGGAGGGACCCCCTGGCCCTCTATATGCCCTTGGCCACTGGAGGGACTCTCATTGTTCCCACTGTGTAAAAGTATGTCCCAAGATGGAGTTTGTCACATGAGAAAGTCACTTGTCCATGCATAACTCAGTCTTTTTCAGGAAGATGCCATAACCTACATTCCAGACTGGAGGTTCGCAGGAAAGTCCAGTCAGTATAGTTGGGTGCCTCCCACGCTTCATTGTTTATAGAATGTTCCTTGATGGGCCAATGAATGTAAATAATCATTCCCAGACATGCTGATTAGCTACTCTGTGGGTGTTATTCCAGAGGCTAGAATTTTTAAATCCACACACAGGGCTAATGTTCACATCTTCAAGTGAAAAATCAATACATGCATAGTATCAACAATACATAAATAGTATCAACAGAATTAGCTATAGTTATCATAGATTACTTCCTTGGCACACTTTGTACAAATTGTGGTGCAAATGTATACCAGTGGTTGTAGCAGTGATCTGTATGTTCATATTCCATTCCAATAATAACACCACACAGCAGTTTGGGCTAGTCAGAATCTCTCCTGCTCTCACTCTTCTATAGGTCCTTCAGTTGTGTGTGCCTGGCTATGCTCCCTGCCTAATTTGCATGGAGTAGAGCCCCAGGATGATCTCTCTCCTCTGTGCCACATGCTCAGCTTGGGAGGCATCCAATCATCCTTGCTCTCTACCTCCATCCTGCATGCAGGCCCCAGTGAATGAAGCCCATTGTTTCATGGGGTTGGGTTGGTAACTGGTGACTCTTGGTTACAGTCTGGGAGAGACAAGTATCATTCTTGTGTAGGCTAACTAGCTGTAGTGCAGTACAAGAAGTTGCCTTTGGGCTTGCCCAGGTTTGTGCAGTGTCCAATATTTTCACACACAGCACAAGAAAGTGTTCATAATTTGAGTTAGACAAATCCCACCTTGTCAGAATAGTGATAGAAATGTAGCCGTGTTAGTCTGGGGTAGCTGAAGCAAAATGCAGGACAATGTAGCACTTTAAAGACTAACAAGATGGTTTATTAGATGATGAGCTTTCGTGGGTCTGGCCCACGAAAGCTCATCATCTAATAAACCATCTTGTTAGTCTTTAAAGTGCTACATTGTCCTGCATTTTGCTTCACCTTGTCAGAGTACTTGCATGGCTGCAGTGTCAATTTAGCATAACTATCAGTCAATCAGGTGATAGCACCTGCAAATTGGGAGCTAAACTGCTCCCTTCTAGTATAATCTTGGAGTGAAGTTGACAAATTCTGTTTCAGTTTTTATTTTAGTCTAATTTTGTACAGCATCTACAGGAAATTGCCATGAGGACAAAGCTATTACCTTTATGAATCAGATCATCAGCCCATCTAATTCAGGATACAGCCATTGGGAAAACACTGCTGTGCTTTGTGTTTTTAAAGAGAGACAAAACTGCCCCCAGCAAAGATGATAGTCTATTGTTTATAAAGTTTCAGGCTTTTCCAGTACACTGATATTCAATGTGTGAACACAGTTCATTTTGTATGCCAGATTTAATTGGCATTTTAGACCTTGGACTTCTCAGTGAATGAACAGCCCCTGCCATTCTGACAGCTCATTTGATAGCAGTGATTGTTAACTCTCGTGGCAACCTGAGTGCGGTTTGAATGGTGAGATGCATTTTGTGCTGTATATCCTGCTGATTTCCTCAGTCCCCATTAAACATAACAAGCCACCTTTCTGAAGGTTGCATTGATTCTTGACCACAGAGCTTGGCTCTGTATGAAGCTAGCCTCTTCTCCAGAAAGGTCATACTGCCTCAGAAATCAGTTTAAAGAAAATATATACTTTTCTGCAGGCAAGAGTTGAGGTGTCACATTCCAGGATGCAATCCAGAGCAGCAGACCTGCTGCTGTCATTCGCAAACAACCTGACAATTTGTGGGTCAGACTTTGAATGCCTGTATAGCTCTAGCCAGCCAGAATGCTCTAGGCACACACTAGTTTCCACCAGTCTTGGTTAACAATTGCAGGAAAACTCCAAAATATTCCCTGTCCTGAATTTCCCCCCAAATGTATGTTCTGCACTGTGCAGGCCTTTCCTAGAACTGATCTGGTATTAGTGATCCATTGTGCTTATAAGGGGTCAGTAGTTTGCTTTTTTATTTGGAATTATTCAAACAGTTCAGTTTAAGCACAACAGTGGATGAATTTTGATTAAAGAATAAAACATATTCAGCTAAAAAGAGAGAGATTTTAAATCAGTACAACTATAAAGTTTTAAAGTCAGAAATGGTTACCCGAAAAATAAAGAGAAAATCCTTGCTAGGAACTAAAATGTAACAAACTAGACTTGATTCAAGGTAAAATCCAAATCATGTGTCCCTCGTGCACACTGACCAAATTGCCATGTCAGGCTCCCTTCCAAAGTCAAAAGGCTGGTTCTGTTGTCTTTGTAGGTGGAAGAGAGAGGGAGTGAAAGAGAGATTACTCCTGTGGTGGTTTTGCTTCTCCTTGTTACAGTCCAGTCACCCTTTGAAATGCATTATATTGAGGATTACCCCCATGCAGACAAAATTCCTTCCTGGTGTGAGGATGGATACATGGAATCTCATGGTGAAAGAGGTTCCATGTTGTTGCTGGTTAAAATGTAAATTGGTATGTCCCCGTGTCCCTTTTTTTGTCAAAGAATGCCCACTTGACATGTGGTCACCAATCAACTTTGACTACACCTGGCTAGAGGCATTACCTTGTCCTTTGTCTTTTAGAAACAGGTTTACTCTCTGCCCAGACTTATCTGCAAACATATTTCATTGAAGAAACCAGATTTCATGGGGGTCAGTGTTCCCTCTAAAATTTTCCATCCATGAGCAGAGTGAGTTTTGTCTTGTGTGCCAGTGAGGTCACATGAACTTGTTTGGATGTGTGCCACTGTGGCACCTGCCAGTGGTGTTGCCCTCCAAGAGACTCTCCCAAGTAGCACACCCCACCTCTTGGGAAGAAGGTGAAATAGGACAGGGACTGCCACTGCTCCTCATGGGGCTGGCTGTGAGTCCCCACCTGGGGCAGAGGGAAGCTGCTGCCAGCACCCAGGGTTTGCAGGAGTGGGGTGCTAGGGCTGGGACAATGGCATGTGGGGAGAAAGGGGTTACAGAGGGCTGGGGGCAGAAGGCTCTGAGGGGAAAAAGAGAAGTGCAGGGGGCCCCAGCCCCAGAAGCAGTTGCACCACAGCCCAAGTCAAGCTTTGGGCAGCCACCATGCAGCCAGCCCAAGGACTAGACAGGAAGCCACTTTGTGACCCTGATCACAGCTCCAGCCCTGGGAAAGGGCTGGAGCTAGCCCCAGCCACTGAAGCAACCACCCCTCCACATGGCCCCAGCAGCCAGAACGGGCCTGGCCCCCTGCCATACAGTCCTAGCACCCCAAGCAGGCCTCCACCATTCGGCCCCATCAGAGCCTGCCCCCTGAGCAGGCCCCCCAAGCCAGCCCCAACCTTCTGAGCAGGCTCCCAACCCACCCTACCCGCTCCATGCAGCAGGTCCTGACCCCGGCTGCTGGAGCAGGCTCGGCTCCCTTCACTATGTGGCCTCTGCCAGCCCACCCCAGCAACCTCACCACTATGCTGCTGCAGCTGTCTGCCATGACACTCACCTTCCACCAGGAAGGTGAGTGCTGCTACGCCACTCTGCAAAGTAGGTGGGCAGGTGAAGAATTTTTTGTGCACGGCCACACAGGTGTGCTCCTTAGTGGGAATTGTGATGGGGGTGACCAGATTTCACAGTCCAAGAGGCATTTTTCACAGCTGTGAAATTGTAGGGCCCTGCTCCTTGTCAATGATAGTCAATGGGAGCTGGGGACCAAGTTCCCCAAGAGCCTAAATCTTTAGAGTTGGCATACTTGCTTCACCTTTTGAGGATTGCTTTGTTTTTAATTTTAAAAATAAACAAACCAGCCCCACTTGTGTGAGGATGGAGAATGCTTTCTGTGTGCCAGAAGAAGGCTTCACTGCATTGGTGGCTTAGCTTACTTTGTTTCCCCCTGGGACACAGTGCTAGCTGTAGCATTCTGATCACTGATGTTGCTGTAGTATAGAGAACACTGCAGGCTTAAGTTGGAATCAATCAGCCTCTTAGTTGTGGGGGTTACTGACACCTGGTGGCAAATGTGAACATAATGAGATAATTGGCTCAGTAATGGGGAGGCTATGTAATTGGGAGGAACAGGACGGGAAAGGGGAGCTCAGACGATGACTTGACTGGAGATGAGAAAGCTGTGCTATGGTTGTCTGTGTTTGGAAACTAGTTTAAAGGTAAATGTAATTTAAAAAATGGATTCCTGTGTGTTTGTGAATAGAAGACCATGAAAACAGCTGAGGTAATGCTGCCCATTGTGTAGCTGATGAAGCACCCTGTGAACTGTGTTCATTGTTGAGAGCAAAAACTGGGTTTCCTCCATCTTGCTCCATTCTCTGAGCTTTTTAGATGTCTTGTGCAGCTCTAAGGTGCTTCATGTGCAATTTATATCAAGACTGAGGCAGCAGTTCAAATTTTTGGTGGGTTATACTATTGACAATTGAATAGGAGGCTGGAATTCCTAGCTATTTTAGTTATGTCATAATGTGGTATGCTCAGAAAGGTTAATGTGCAGTGATCTTGGACTTCCAGAACATGGAGTCAGGTTTAAAAAGACTACTTAATTTTACCCTCTGGAAGATAATGAAGAATGCCTAATTTTCCCGGTGGCAATAAAATGGTACTTTCGTCTGTGACTCACTGATTTTTAGAGCCTAAAAACACTAGGACTAAAAGCAGTGTCTAGAACTGTAACTTTTGTCACATGATAAAGGAATCCACTTACTAGATGAATGCAGAACAAGAAACAGAGGTTTACAAAGCATGTTTGGATGAGTTGACTTTGCTGTTATAATCAACAAAAAATTGTAAGAAAAACACTTCAACTCTGATTGTAATAGTTTGCAAAGTATGCATGATGGGAAAAGAACCAAGGTTGTTTAAAAGAGTTGCTAGAGTTATTTCCTTGTTTAAAATAAAACATCTTGGTCAATGAGATCTGTTTTTATATCCAGCACTCTTATCTCTTTCATCTGATTACTATTTGAATATGTTCTGATGCTTTAATGGTTATGTCATTCTAAAATCTAGTAAATCATGTTCTTTATTTCCCCAAGCTGTGAATTCCTTTGCATGAAATGTGAAAGAGCATCTGATAAAGATGGTATCAAGAGCACTAATCAGACCTGAATTAATGCTAGTGACCAAACCAACTACATTAAAAGACTTAAACAATAATTTTCAATAATTAAATCCATGGAAAAAACTCTAGCATTAATGCAACACTAAAGCTATTCTATGAAGCAACCATACATTCTAGATCTGTCTGAATATAACTAGTTTTCTAATTTAAAAAAAGCCCTATAAAAATCCAGTTAATCTATATTTTTTCTTAAAGGATTAAAAAAATCAACATGAATTTTTATTTAAATGTAGAATTTTATGGAAGAAATGTTCATGTATAACCAGCATTGTGATCACTATTATGAGTAAATGTTCCCAGAAGTCTTTGGATTGGAAGAATTCCTATTGCTTGTTTAGTAATTCTGAATGGGAATAACTTACAAACAGAAAGATTCCTGTAGAAAGTTGTCATCCTTATAATGGAAGCTGAAACTTTTCAAAGGGCCTTAGGTATCCTATTATCCGGTGAATGTAGCTTACTAATAGCAACCAATTAATGAGAAAAAAACCCCTAAAAATACTTGAACACCTGGATTATTATTTGTAATTCTAATTGAGAAAAAAAATCTGTTCACAGAAGACTTAGGGGGCCATAGTCACTTACTATTTTCTCTTGATATAATATTTGCAATACATAATCCAGAATTTTTTTCCCTGTGGCTCTGTTCTTTTCAGTTGGTTCTATGGCTTATAGAAGTGGTCTCAAACCTTTTTAAGCACAAGATCACTTTTGAATTTAGGTCAATCCAGGATCTACCTCAAACCCAAATACCTTTGTCCCATCTCCTTCCTTACCCCTTCTTTGTGGCCCTGCCCAACACCATTCCTTCAAGTTTCCACCCTGCTCACAGGGAAAGGGGACAACCTGACATCAATTCTCCTGCTTCTGCAGGAGCAGCACAATACTGGGGGAAGGAGGGGCAGCTGAATTGCTGTCACATGATAGCCTCCTAGCCAAATGACGAGTGATCCTGACTCAAAGGCTGCAAGATCTACCACTAGATCCTGATCTACTGGTTGGTGATCAATGACTTATAGTCTATAGCTGGGAGGGGGAACTAGATATTCCATTTTGTGGGAAATTCCACAACTTAGAAGGTGTGGGTTTTTTTAATGGACTGGAAACTTAATTTCAAATTAAACACAATTCTGGAGAGGAGGAGGGACTTTCAAGTTAAAGTAAACATTTTGATTTGATATTTTTTGTTCTGGTGGCATTACATTGAAATATTTTGATTTTCTTTTTTTATTAAAAATATCAAATTCTCAATGTCTCAGGTAACCATATTGGAGGTTTTCAGTGGAAATTTGTCAAAATTGTCACATTTCCCTGATATGTTTTTGGTTTTGACCAATTAGTCTTGTCAGAAAATGCCTTCTGGGATAAAATTCCTAACTAAATCTTATTGCTCCTTTCCTAGTTCTCCCTGATAACAGAAAGAAAGGCTAGGAGCCATTTTAAGGCAGTGCTGACTAGTATTCATGTAGTTGTAGTATTAAAGCACTGATCCTTCTAATTCAATATTTGGCCATACTACTCCATGTTCTGGGAATAGTGTATTTCATGTTGTCTCCAGGCAAGGGATTTTCAGCTATTTTTCCCTTGCAGACTCTGGCCCCTCCTCTCCTCATTGGTTCTCATGCTGACATATGCAGTTTTATGAGAACCCTACTAACTTTTAACACTTAGTCCCTCCCTTTCTCTTAACAGCTTCGCTCCAGTCATGCACGCATATCCTTTCTGTATACTAAAAGGGGTGTAGTCAACAATGCTTGTTCAAAAATAAAATGGAGCTTCATGTTCATTCGCTCATTCTGTTTTTCACAAAAGAAATGCCCTTCACTGGCATGAATATATTTATGGCAAAGTAAACCAAAGGTTATGAATCTTTGGTGGCAGTGTAAATGCCCGTTAGACAAGTTTCAGTTTTTTCTGTGTACTTTAATTGATTTTGTTCAATTTTGGGCAGTTAACCACTTAAAGAAACAGGGCTTAAGTAAAGATGTGTGTATGGTTCTAACTTAACAATTAGATGCATATTATTTATAATTGCTGTTTTGGAGTTAGATCTAGAGTATTACTGGAATAAGTTTATTCCTGGAGACACTCAAGACACACCATTAAGAATATACTGGGGCCAGCCAGATAGAGGCACTGCTATTTTATATTCCTTAGAACAGTGTTTCTTAAAGTTTTGAAGTCCGAGGAAAACCAAACAATAATTATTTTTTTTGAGAAACACTAAGGATTTTTGTTGTTGTTGTTGAGCGCAAAAAAAAGGCGGGAGAGAAGTTATTGAGCCAAAAAAAGGTTGCCTGCCCTTTTAAGCGTGGCCATTTTGAACTCTGTTGTTCTGTGCGGCACACCTCTGACTGCCCATACAGTTTAAGAAACACTGCTTTAGAAGCAAGGGACATCAGCAAAGGTATGGTCAGGGGATCCCCAACATTACCACTGGGATACTCAGGATCTCCTTTAATTTTAAAAATCAGGTGCCCAGGCACACAGGTGAGTGTTGCTTGCTCCCCAGTAACTCAGGGAGGAAAGAGGGGCTTACATAAGGAAACTGTCAAGTGCAGTGTGTGTGCATGCCACACATACTGCAATAATATTCTGGTACCGCAAAGTGCAAATTTACTGAGCTGTCATAAATGGTCCATTTTTAGCTGAAGTAGAAGAAATATATTTCTACCTTAGTGTGTGAACTTACAGCGTGGTGACAATGTGTAAAACATGTTTTTAATACTGTTTTGTTATGGTAAACTGGCAGTTATGTTTTGGAATATATTATACTTTTCAGAAGAAGCTTAGTGGTAGTTTAAACTTACTTAAAATATGACTGTCTGTAATAAGTCTGCCACATCCAGCACAGACAGTGTAAAAAATGAAAGTAAAAATTCAACTCATTACCCTATTCTGGCTGAACTTCTGTTTTCCCCTACAGACTTCAGTGATACAATTTTCATATATATTAGTCCAATCTAGCCCTGTGAAATAGAAAATATTTTTTGACTGTTTTATGTTGCTTGTGTTGGTGTTCTTATTTACTTAACAATTTTTCTGAAAAAAAATCAGAATTGAACACTCAGAAATCAGGGAAACCTGTGGGTTTTTTTAAATCGCTTACAGTTGTTAGCCCCATGATTCTAAACCAGAAATGAGCAACCTGCAGGACATGGGCAGCATGAGGGACCTGTGAGAGATTTTGTTTACTGTTGACCCATGCGCAGTGTTGCCAGATTCTACTGGTTTCCATACACATAGGAGTTTTTTTCCAATCCGTATTACTAAAGTAATACACATGTAAAGCAAGTGCACAGGAAGTGAGGCACATATTGACTGCACACAACATCTGACTGAGAGCTCTGGGCTCCCACTGCAGCCAATCAAGTTCTGCTATGGTTCATTCTACAAAACCAACAAATTCTAGGTATGCAAGAACTGTTTGGAAAATTACCATGTCTTGGTTCTGACAATCTTGCAGTCCACTGAGATGGAGGGTCACTCATGTGGCCCACTCAATAGCCTAGTTTGCCCATCAGTGTTTTAAACCATCTAGCTTTCTGTGTTCTTCTTTCCCCATTCCTTCTGTGTTGTCTCCTTCCATGCCTACTCCCTGTGCTTTCTTCTGTGATTCATATTGAGCAACCTTCACCTTCTCTTCCAAGTCCCTTCTAAAGGGACAGCACTAAGGCTGAAGTGCTGGCCTGACTGAAGTAATTTGGAATGTTGCTATTTCAATAGAGCTATTTAATGTGTGCTCTACTCTAACAGTATCTTAGCCCCCTCCAAAATTGTAAGGGTGTGTGGGGGAAATCTCAATGGCTACGTCTAGACTGGCCACAAATTCCGGAAAAAGGATGCAAATCAGGTAAGTCAGCATAGGGAAATCCGCGGGGGATTTAAATATCCCCCGCGGATTTAAATAAACATGTCCGCCGCTTTTTTCCGGCTTGGGAAAAAGCCGGAATAAAGCCCTTTTCCGGAGGATCTCTTATTCCTACCTGAAAGTAGGAATAAGAGATCCTCCGGAAAAGGGCTTTATTCCGGAGGATCGCACCAGTCTAGACGCTTTTTTCCGGCTTTTCCCCAAGCCGGAAAAAAGCGGCGGACATGTTTATTTAAATCACCTGCGGATTTCCCTATGCTGACTTACCTGATTTGCATCCCTTTTCCGGAATTTGTGGCCTGTCTAGACGTAGCCAATGTGTTTTAACCAACACAGCAGTAGCAAGTCATCAACTTGTGCCTTTTAGGGGAGGGGTGTCGGCTATTGTCTATAAATGATCCATTCTGTTAAGATAATTTAAAATTGAACTGTCAGTAACTATTTCAATGTCCAACTTTAGACATTTTTGTGGCTGAATATTGAATGACAATTCTATATTCTTCAGGTTGGTAAATCCTGGTTATATCTTGATTGACAAATGAATAAGGACCTGTAGATTGATACCAGAATTGCCTTCCAAGACCAGAGCTAGTTTACTTCATGATAACACTGTGTGATGTGATGAGTCTTTTTCCCACTGTGGTACATGCTTTCACAAGAATAAGAGAGAAGCACATTTATCAAAGAGACACCAACTTCTATTGGAACACTTTAAAACAAACAAAACACTTCATCATTATTAACATGAACTTTCCATACAAGTATTAACACATCTTATCTGTTCCATTTGTACTGGTTGTCCTTTTATTCTGAACTTTTACATTTTCTGGTTACAAATAGCACTTCAAACCACAACACAGATAAAATAAGTATTATTCATTTCTAATGACTTTTATGTCCCTCTATTTATATTTGTAGGTATTTTTCACTGTCAGTGATCCCAAAACTGTAGATGCTCCACCTAGGACAGCACAAAGAAATGTGTACGGGGTACATCAGTCCTGGTCCAGGCCCCACACGTAGTGGGATGGGAGCACCACCCAACTCTCTCTTCATCTCTGCTGTGCTCTTGCCTCCAATTGCAGCCGTGGCCTTAGCTCCTGGCCTGGCTGCAGAATCACACCTCACCCTGGCCCTAGCTGCTGACCCCAACTGTGGCTCTGCTCTTGGCCTGGCTCCCTGCATTGGCCAATGTCCCTTGCTTCTCTGCTAACCCTGGTCCTGCCTACTGGTGCTGGCTCTGCTCCTGGCCATGGCCTCTCCATTGGTCCCTGGTCCCATTTCTTTCCTGGGTCTCGCTCCCAAATTTGCCCCCTCAGTCCCAGCCCCATGTACATCCCTGGCCTCAGCCTCTGGTCCCAGCATGGACTTCCTTACTTCCTGTACCCACCCTTGTTCCTGACCCCAGTTCCTACCTATGGTTCCTGACTGTAGGGCAGATGGGCTTAGCATGAAAAGTTTGGGGCCACTGCATCATAGGTTCACCTACATTGTAAAACAAAGAACCATGGCAGCGTATCTCAGCCCTGGTCAGCTGAGTTTCATGCTATGGGCCTAAAATACCGGTGTTCCCAGTTGGGCTCTGAAACCACTGATGGGGGTGGGTCTCACAGTCTGTGCGCCAGCACAAGAGAGAAGAGCTACACTGATATTTAGACTCCTGGATCAAGACCCAAGTCAATTGACCCAGGCTCTGAGACTCGCTGCTTCACTGTGTGGGTGTTGGAATTTTTTTGGGGGACGGGTGATTTTTTGCTCAGTGCAGGTATGCCTTTTTCTCTGCATGAGTTTCTCCTGTTTTTGTTGATCTTTCAGGTAGAACTGAGCTGGCTTTTATTTTTTAGTAAATGGTATTAATAAAACCATGAAAACTGACAGGCATATGGGGCAGCTGTAGTGCCTGATATTGCTATCTATCTTTCATGTACTAACTACCTCTTGTGTAACTTTTTTTAATCAGTAAATCTCAAAAGTATGTCCATATTATTCCTGTTTTACAGATGGTGTCTTTCTAAAATGCATTGTTTTAATAAGGGCATCATTCAATTTTGGATGGTTGGTATCACACTGTTTCTGCCATCCAGGTGGTAATGACAATACCTGAAGGAAGGGATTTCAATAAATTCTGATGGAAGGTGCACAATTTTCTTATATTTGCATTTGATGTACTAAACAGTTGTTCCTTGGTGCATAGCCTGAAACCTAATCAGTTTCTCACCATGAGCTTACATTTTCTTTGAGCTCCATGCCCATAAATCATCCCGCAGATATTCTTGCCATAAGCTGTATTGAGACAATGATCCCTCTTTGCCATAAACTGTGTGTGTGTGTGTGTGTGTGTGTGTGTGTGTGTGTGTGTGCGCGCGCGCACTTGTGAAATAAACTATCTCTTTATTTGTCATGGTGAAAAAATGTGTAGTTGAAAGACTCTAGTACAGGGGTGGAGAACATTCTTCCCACAGGCTATCCATGATCTATCCTGGTTAGCCACAGGTGAGCTGCTAGACAGTTTGTTTATATCAGAGGTGGGCAATAATTTTTTTTTGGGGGGGGGGGAGGAGATTCAAGATTTTGGTAAGTGGCCAAAGTCACTTTCTGTGAAGGGAGTGAGATGTCTAGGGGTTGGGTTCAGAAGAGAACTCAGGATAGGGCAGGGGTGGGGAACCATCAGCCTAGGAGCCAAATGCAGTTCCCATCTTTTCTGGATCCAAACTTCAGGGCTCCTCCTCCCCAGCACTGGGGAACCTGCTCTGGCACTCAAGTTCCATCTGCCCAACTAATTTTTCTGTGAGTCAGCCACCCCAACTCAAAAAAGGTTCCTCAACCTTGGTGTAGGGGCACAGAGGGTTATGATTTGGGGCAGGGGATTGGGGTGCAGGGTCTGAAGGGGTATGGGTGCAGGAGAGGATTCTGACCCCCAGTGCAGAAGGGAGTGCAGTAAGTTTGGGTTATGACCTAGAGCAGAGGATTGAGATGCAATAGGGGGTGCAGGTTTGGAGAGGGTGGATTTAGAAGAGGATTCTGGCATAGGGGAGGTACAGAGGGTTTGGTGGTGATCTGGGGCAGGAGGGTGTGGGGTGCCAGATGCAAGTTCTGGCTAGGAAGCACTTAACCTTGGCAGCTCCTGGACAGACACCCAGTGGGATGCTTAGGTAGGTTCCCTGCTTGCTGCAGCTGGAAGCCATTCGGCAGCCAGTTGTTGTTGGGGCCATATGCATCTCTGTGCTGCACACCTCTTGAAGAATCTTTGCTCCCACTGCCACTTGGTCCCATGCACCCCTTGTGGGACAGGGCCCCAGTAGCTGGGCACTTAGAGTAGCCTGGGGCTGTAGCAGCTGGGGAGCCTGTTTGAGGGACCTGGTGGGCTGCAGACCAGATCCAAAGGCTCTGCAGACTGGCTCCAGTCCAGGGGCTGTATATTGCTCACCTCTGGCCTTGCAGCTCCCAATGACTGTGGTTCACCATACCCAGCCAATCAGAGCCATGGAAAGTGGCTACCACTTCATACCCTAGGAATTGCAGGTCTAAACGGCAAAGTTACTTCAAGATAACAGGCCTTATTTAGAAATAACTTTCCTAGTGTCTACACAGCCAAACTGCTATTTCAAATAAATTCGAAATAGCAGAGCACTTATTTCGAATTTGGTAAACCTCATTCTGGGAGGAATAACACCAAATTTGAAATAGCTATTTTGAAATAAGTGCTGTGTAGACCCTTATTTTGAAATAGGGGGCCTCCAACCCTTCCCAGGGTGCCTTGGTGGCCACTCCAGCCTCAATCAATAACACTCCTCTCTCCCCCGAGCCTGGAACCCTTAAAGGGATAGACTCTGGCCACAGTGACTGTGCCAGCTCCAAGCCTGCTAGTCCAGAGCCAGCAGTCACTGCCTCTGACCCAGTGGCCCCAAAACATGAGCCAGCAAGCCACTGGCAGCCAGCCCTCCACTGCTCCCCAGGACCAGTCTGCCAGCTCCCAGGAGCCTGACAAGGGCTGGAGAAGGCAGGTGCCTTCCTGGTCCAGGATGGAGATCAAGGACCTCATTCAGGTTTGGGGGGATGTCCCCAGTGTCCATGATCTCTGCACTAGATGGAGAAACACGGCCATCTATGGCAGGATAGCTGTCAGCCTGTCGACCAAAGGCCACATGTGAACCCAGGAGCAGGTTTGCATGACAATCAAGTTGGTCCAGCAAGACCCCCAAACCTGAGCCCTGAGCTTCCCCTCCCCCTTCCTCCTCCTCCTCCCAGGTTTCCTTCTCCCACCTCCTTTCCCCAGTCTCACCAGAGTTTCATTCCCTCCCCCCCCCCCCAGGTTTGTTAAATAAAGAGTTTGTGTTAATCAAAATACATGTATCTTATTTGACATGGGGGGGAGGAGTTAGGGTGGGGTAAGAGGAAGGACGTGAGGGAGGAATGAGGCACAAGCCCCCAGTGGGGCAGACCAGGAAGGCTCTTAGTGCTCCTCAGGGTGGAAGCTCTCCTGCAGGGACTCCTGGACACTGACAGCCCCCTGACGGACGTCCTGGATGTTAGCCTTCTGAAAGTGCAGCCAGGCTTGCAGCAACACGTCCAAGAGAAGCACCAGAGTGCCCAGGGGCAGCTCTGGCTCCATGTTGCAGAGTGCTGTGGTGTCCCAAGTGAGGGTAACCAGAGCACTCATCGAGGTAGACCAGCAAGCAGGGAAACCTGAGAACTGGCTATCCGGGGGGGGGGGCGAGGGGTCCCTTTAAGCACAGGCCTCAGGCAGCAGCCCCACACAGTAAGTCCTGACCTGGTGTCTTGCCGGAACTGGTTCTGGCCAGCCTTAAATGCGATTCAGAGTCCACTCAGCGTGAACACACTATTTCGAAATAGCAAAGTGCTATTTTGAAATGCATTTTGTGTGTAGATGCATTATTTTGAAATAACACTGTAGTGTAGACATACCCCTATTTAGTTTTCAAGACATTGAAAGAGTTCTTCCACAAAAACTTCTTGCACAAAAACGTGTCCACACTTCAAAAGTGATGCGCTTTTGTGCAAGAGAGCGTCCACATTGCATGGATGCTCTTGTGCAAGAAAGTTCTGATGGCCATTCACAATGTTGACACCTTTTTGCACAAGAACTCTTGCACAAAAAGGGGTTATTCCTTTTGTAGAGGGAGATACACCTACAAACACACACCCTTCTGTTCTGCTGTTTTACTGTAAGTTTTGTTGTGCAAAAATGTACTTGAGGTGTGGATGCTCCACAGGCTTTTGCATAAAAACCCTGCAGTGTAGACATAGCCTGGAAGTCAGAAAAAAGGAATAATTAAATGTTCATATGAGAATAAATCTAACTCTGCAGCTCTCGCATCCTATAACTTTTCATAGCACTATCAGTAGGTCACATTATCCTACCTGTCTTAGTTTCTTTTTGCGGGAGCTAGGCAATAGTGTCACCGGGAGCATCCCCCACTTGCTACTTTATTCCCCAGGCTAACAGACCAGGGTAATTATGTATATGGAAAGTAGAGAGGGAGATGCTTCCTGCCGGATTGCCTTTCTCACTGTTAGTGGTGTGACAGTTTGACACTCTGATCTTTGTATATGTATTTCTCTACTAAACTATGCTAATGCATTTAACATTTTACCTTATTTTAATGGAACTGAGAGCTTAGAGGTTTGATAACTCTTTAGGGATATTGTGGAGAATGTAAGATGGGGTAATACAAAATATATATTATTAAAGGCACCTTGTTAATACAGGTCAGACCTCCCTTGTTTGGCACATTTGGGACCTTAGTGGTCCTGAAAGTGGAGTTTGCTGGATGATGGGAGGTCAAGGCTCCCTAATCAGCTGTAGGTTCTGCTCTAAGCTGGGGCTGCACTGCCTGCCACTACCTCCAGCCCGACACTGTGCCAGGCCTGGCTATGGCATGCTCTCCCATCATGCCAACCCCCTGCAGCCTCCAGCTCCGGTAAAGGTTGTACCCGCGTCTTCCTACAGCACCAGCCCAGCTCACTCCAGCCATGGGTTGGGCTCAGCCCCCCACAGTCCCAGCCCCCACTGGTGCTTCTCTCCGAGCCCTCTAGTCTTGACTGGGGCTGTGCTTCTTGCCACCAGCCCTAGCCAGAGCTGTGCTCTCCACCGTACTGGCCCTGCTGGAGCTAGGCTCCCCGCGCCCAGCCCAGGCTGTGCTTCCAAACCTAGACATCTGGGGCTCTCTTGTCCAACAATATTCATGGTCTAGCAATATCTGTGGTCCAGTAGGACCACAGAGCCCTGGATCTTAAAGGTTCAACTTGTATTATCCAGTCTAACCACATGGAGTTAAATTAGAAATGCTGTTAGAAAGAGCCACCAGTACAGAGGTAAGACAACTCTGGACCAACAGTTTCATGGTACTTAGGGGAACAATGTTAAATAGTTTTGTAATTGGTATGCCTAAGCTAAAGACCTGAGATCACAATGACCCTAATCAGTTAATTATTCACTTTACCAGAGAGGGTTGTTAAGTTGTCAGAGGCTGCTTTTAGAGAGCACTAGTCTAAGCCCTGGTCTACAATATAAGAGTAAGTTGGTATAATTAAGTTAGTCAGTGTTGTGAATAATCCACACCTGTGAAGTAATTATATTGACCTAAGTGCCACTGTAGACACAACTATTGTGGAGGTGGAGCTCATAATGTTTGCACCAGATGTACTACAGCAGTGCAGCTGCATCAGTGACTAATCTGGACTTCGAATGTAGACCTGCCCTAAGATAGCAGACATGTAGGACATATCTGAGGTATGTGGGCCTGGCCAAGCTTTTTTGGGGGATGGAGGAGGAGAGCAGATCATAGGCATTAGCTAAAAAACAAGTGTGAAGACCAGTTGTGGTTTCAATACTTTCTGCATGAATAGACAATATCTATTTTAAAAAAAATTTAAAAAGGAACTGCTTGAGTCACAGGCTCCCAGAAGGAATTTTCTTTTAAGTGCTAAATACAGTTTATCCTGTCATGTTAATGCAATTGAAAATGAAAAACTGCCATCCTTGGAACCAAATGAAGAATGGCAGAACCACTGGATTATGCTCAGGTGATGTTAGTGAAACCTCTCATGTCTAGCTGCAGAAAGGCCTAATACACTGATCACCTTGTAACAAAGTCAGGATAGTGAGAATAGAATGTGGTGTAATGTGACCATCCAATCTGAAGTGGGGGTGAGCTTTCCATTCTAGTGATAAGGCTGGTGATGTCGCTAGATGGGGAGAGCTCAGAGTTATTACTGTGAATTCGGGCTGGGTGGGTCTTTCCCAAGTGTTCAGAGTCTAATTCAATGCCATATTTGAGGTCAGGAAGAATTTTTCTCTTGGGTCAGATGAGCAAAGGCCCTGGATTTTTTTTTTTTCTGCCTTTGCAGTTTGGGGCATGGGTCACTACGAGTTGCAACTAGTATAAATGGTGAATTCTCTGCAACATGAAGTCTTTAAACCTTGATTTGAGAACTTCAGTAACTTAGCCAGAGGTTAGGGGTCTGTTACAGGAGAGTATGGGTAAGGTTTTGTGGCTAAAATATTCAGGAAGTCAGACTAGATCAGGCCTGGGCAAAATATGGCCCATGGGCCAGAACCAGCCTGCCAAGCCACCAGATCTGGCCCACAGACACTGTAGGAAGCCACAGACAGGTTCCCCTGCTTGTCCTGCAGCCTTGCCATTTCTCCTTAGAAACTGTGAAGGGGGGAGAAGGCTTCAGGTGTAACCTCTGCTGCCAGAATAATCCTATTGGCTGACTTTTGGTAAATGGGAGCTGTCTGTCTGAATAACAAGCAGCTAGGAAGCACTAGCTCCCTCCCCTCTGGCTCAGTTACACTCACAAGCACATGGCCAGGCAGCCTGTGCAGCGTAGAGGGAGGCTGACCGGCTGAGAAACTTTTAAGCTCTTCAAGCCGTAGCTCTGCAGTGAAGCAGGCTGGTTGGGCTTCTGGCTGGTATGTCTCCTGGCTGGAGCCTGCCTTTGGCACTCCAGCCCCTCCGTCCCCAATCTTTTGTCCCCCTCTCAACATAACCAAACCCTCTGCCTTCCTCCTGCACTCACATCCCCTCCCAGCTCTGGCACCCAAATTCCCTGCCCAGATCACAATCCCCCATTACTCTAGGTTACAAACCAACCCCCTGTACCCCAGTCTCCTACACTACGTCACAACCTCCTCCTGCCCTAGGTCACAAACCAAACCCCTACACACCAGTTTCCTGCAGTAGATCACAACTGCCTCCTTTACCCAAACTCCCTCCCAGACCACAGTCTCCCTCCTGCACCCCAATCCCTTAACCCAAGCTCCCTTCTGCACCCAACCTCCTTCCCAGACCTCGCACTTCTTTAATATCCTGGAAGAATGCAATCCTCAATCACTTTCCAAAACCTCCCATCAACAATTATTGCCCACCCCTTGACTAGATGATCATGAAGGTCAGAAGTGACCATCATGATCATCAATGTTTGAGTCATTCTGGTTATAGTGCAGGTAGAGATCTGTCCTTTGGAAAGAGACCGGAGTAGAGATCGCAGGTACAACTGTCTCCTAAACCTATGACAGATTTGTTTTTAATCTCTAGTTCGCTAGCCCACCTTCATTTGAAAGTTGTTTTCATTTGATGGCTACTCAATGTATGTGAAATGAATTTGTTGGTTTTACTGCAAAGATTGTAGAAATGAGTTGATAGAGTAACTTATTTAGTAGAAAGTTTCCACATTAATTTATAAGACATACAAATATAAGTGCTGTGTGTTCCTTCCTCCACCTCCCTTTATGGTTAGCATTTACAGTGTTCTAAAATTAGGACATCCTCCCAAATATTAATTGAATCAAACTGTACAACATAATGACAAACATTAGAGAAGCCACATAAAGTGACAAAGCCATATGTAAATCAAGTAAATTGGCCCTTCTTCAGGAAGACCAGATGAACACTAATATTCTGACTTTCGCCAGCAAGAGTGAGGAAATTTTGAGTCAGTTCTGCTGTTCTAAAAGTGGAATGTGTTTTGTTGGGGGTGGGTAGTAAAGCACAATATATTTCTTAAAAAAAACAAAACAGGACCCAAAATATCCTGTGATGGGTTGAAATATGAGACCTGTATATATTTGTCTGGATTCTTTATTAACTTTCTAGTTTCTGAGCCTTTTGGGTGATCATGGGTTTTTTAAGCTTTACTATGCAACCATGAAGGCTGGAAACTTTTTTTTTTTAAGGAAAATCATGTAAAAACATAACTGCATGAGCTGAGGCTCCAAGTAAAATGTCAAATATTATTAGACTCACAACAAAACTGACTTGGCAACAATGTTTCTGTATAATAGAATAACCTGCACTTTTCTGATTCAGCATTACTCATGCACACCAGCAGCATGAGAACTACAGACTATTTTTGAAATGATGCCTACATGTTTATCAATCAAAAGCTAGTAAATATTTTTAGAAATTATAAAATTTTGTAATATACACAGGGGCTACGTCTATACTGGCCCCTTTTCCGAAAGGGGCATGCTAATTTCACAGGTCGTAATAGGGAAATCCGCGGGGGATTTAAATATCCCCCGCGGCATTTAAATAAAAATGTCCGCCGCTTTTTTCCGGCTTTTAGAAAAGCCGGAAAAGAGCGTCTACACTGGCCCCGATCCTCCGGAAAAGGGCTTTTTTCCAGAGGATCTCTTATTCCTACTTCAAAGTAGGAATAAGAAATCCTCTGGAAAAGGGCTTTTTTCCAGAGGATCGGGGCCAGTGTAGACGCTCTTTTCCGGCTTTTCTAAAAGCCGGAAAAAAGCGGCGGACATTTTTATTTAAATGCCGCGGGGGATATTTAAATCCCCCGTGGATTTCCCTATTACGACCTGTGAAATTAGCATGCCCCTTTCGGAAAAGGGGCCAGTGTAGACGAGCCCTTAGGGTTTAATATGGGAAATACACAATTTGTGTTTCCCAAAACATGGCCAGAATTTTATGTGCTTCTGAATAATCAGTGGATCTCAGGTTGATCATTGTTTGATGGGCAAAGTGGTCGAAGCTGGCAGCATCTTCCTTGCAAAACTTGTATTAACTCGGGAGTGGGTGATTCATGCACATTGGTAGATGTCTGGCCAAAACCCATATATTCTAATGTCCCTTTTATCACCTTTCAGTTCTAATAGTAATTTCTTTAGGTAGTTGACAAAAGGCCTTTTTAAAACATAACCTGTAGGACCTATTCTGTAGGTCTCACACAAGCAAAACTCACATTAAAATCAATGGCAGTTTTGCGTAAAAGAGCAGCAACAATTTTCCTTTCAATAACAGAAGCCAGTGATATTGAAGGGGGACATAAATATCAGTGGCTCACGATAATGTCTTGTATCTAATATAAGTGTTCATTTTGTGCTTTAAAAAACGGATGCTCAGATATATTTGGAATGGCTCTGGTGTCTGTTCGGTTTATTTAATGTGCTGCTAAAGGGGAGCTGGCAGATAAGTAAGAAAACAGAAAGGTGGCTGTGTCTTTGTTATTATTGGAGAAATGCCTATTGTGCTGTTCATAAATTGAGTATTATTGGTGGAGGAGGTAGTTATGCATTAGAGAGCTCTGTAGCCTAAAGACCTGGTACAGAACTGTCATTAAAATGAATGCTGAATGAGGCTCATTCAACTCAGCTCACTGGAGATGATGATTGATTTTCACAGTCTGGCTAATAGAACACTTTTCTGCAGACCTTGATGCAATTACATTACAATCTTTTTTTAAAATCTGGAATTATGTTTTAATGGAATATTTGAGTTTCTTTGTTACTCATCAAGGTTCAATTAAATCTAATTTTAAATCTCAATGTTTAAAAATTCGCTTTTTTAATTTCTTTGGAAGGAAAAACGTTCTTTCTTTACCTCTCCCATTCTCTCTCAGCTGGCTGACCTCAAAAGGATGCTGAGTTCTTATGCATGGGGCAGGTATTTGAGTAAAAATAACTGTGGTTTTAAACTTACTTGCATTTCCAATGGATGAATTGTGTATCATGAAGAAAAGAACTAGCATGTCTTTCATTGCCAATGAGATTAGAAGTCTAAAGTATGCAATAACATTTGTATGCAAAATGTGGTTTGCCTAATTTTTTAATAACTCAAACATATCTAATGGAACTGGCTCTAGTTTTGCTTTTGATTGTTTAGGTTTTTTTCTGAAAAGCAGATTTTGTGTTTATTTTTGCAGCATAGGATGATGCACCTAGTGGGAAGGTTTTGGAGTACAGTATGAATTATTTGCTAGTAACTGGAAGTTGTTGGGCACAGTTTGTAATTGCTGAGTGGTCAGAACCAAAGTGCTTTGCAGGAACATATATGGTTTGGCATTGAGTCCAGGATGTTATTTCAGATGAGGAGCTTGGGAGGAAGAAGAGGGGGAAGAAAGCTTTTTCCACAGCTCATAGGTTGGTGGTTAGGTCCTAATCTGGGATGTAGAAGAGCTGGATTCCAGACCCCCTTTCAAATAAAATGGGACCAAAAACTGGTATCCCATGTGAGTGTCCTAGATAGCAGGCTGTCCTGGCATGTGAATATTTTGTTGTTGTTGTAAGATCTTGGTTTTATCATGGTTTTATCATGGCAAAAAATGGGGGAAAATCTGGAAAATGTTCATGGGATGAGAACACCATTTCCTGTTCAGCTCTATTTGTAAGTTCACTTCTGTTGGTGGGTGTGAGAATGGGGGGAAGTTTAACATTTTTCACAATGCATTATAAGCATATAGTTGAGAAATTAAGCACCCCAAAGTCAGAAAACCCCAAAGTCAGAAAACATTTATGGCTGAATGATAAATTCAAACTTTGTCCTCTAGTATATACAGTGTGGCTGATATACTGCTTCATATAAAAGGTTGAAAGATGGTTTCCCTCCCCCCCCCCCCCCAACAAAAAACACAGGGGAAAAAATTCTGTTGAGTGGGGGGGAAAGAGGGAGATCAAAGTTGTTGCACAAAAAAGGACCTCAGAGTTATTAAGCCAAAAAAAAAAAGGCCCCTTTGAGGCTTTTTGCCGGTGACCATCTTGTTTTCCTGATCCAAGCCAGAAGACCATTACCCTGCGGAACCAGGTAAGCAGCGTGTCCGGGGGAGGCCCTGGATGGGACCCAGTTGCTGAGTATGTGTAGGGTTGCCAGGTGCCCAGTATTTTCACCTCCTGGCAGGGGGAAAAAAATCAGAAAATACCAGACATTTTTGCCTCCTGTTCAGTTAAAAAAAAAAAAAAAATCAGAAAATACTGCACACCTAAAATACCAGACAGTCCGGGGCAATAGTGGACACCTGGCAACTCTTCATATATAATACGACTGTATGTGTGTGCCTACAAGAAGGTATCCTAAATCATTGGATAAAATATAAACAGCAGCATTGCCTCCTCTTTTTCCAACTGCTTGGGAAAAATCTGGGTGGGGGGAAAAAAAGGTGGCCAAAAATTAATCCCATGTAAAATTGCAGTGATGGTGGTAGCCAAGACTATCTTGCTGCCTGCTAATGTCCTTCGATGTCAAAGGATACGTCTACACAGCAAGCCATTATTTTGAAATTTTCAAGATGATGGACTACTTATTCTGACTCCTGTAACACACATTTCATGAGGAGTAAGGGAAGTCCAATTAAGAGTGTTGTTCCTTTGACTTCCTGCTCTGTAGACAACGCCAAATACCGAATTAAGCTACACTGCACAATTGATGTGTCTGAAGTTGAGAATCTTAATTCAGCTTTTGCCCTGCAGTGTAGATGTGCCCAAAGGCAAAAGCCCTCAAATAGCTGACTTGCACCACAATTTTGGAGTGATCTTGGACTCTGCAATTGGATGCCCACCTACTTATGTCTGCATCAAGCTGATGACCAGAGCAGGGCAATCAGTTTTTGGCCTCTACGCTGCTTTATAGCAATTCCTTTTTAGGAAAGAAGCCACGCACTTTGAAAAAGCTCCAACTAGCAGCACAGATGGTCATAAACTCACCATTTCAATGAGTTCAGTGACTGGAGTATTCTGTTCAGGTGCACTGGAATTTGTATAGCTGGTATGCTGAGAGCCATTTAACCAAACTGTAAACCCTGTATGTGATGGAAATCACTTCAAGCTAAAGGCGGCAACAGCACCTGTAGTTCCAGCACCCGTGATGCTTTTCAAGGTATTCAGGATTTTCCATGGGATTTGGCTCTAGCTACCCACAACCACTATAGCCCATGAGAATAATGAACACCTCAATCAGTAGGGGGAGATCTGTGAATCCTGGGGACAGAACTCACACAGGATGGACCTGGAATATGGAACTCACTCCTCCGAAAAGTAGAAATGGCAGTAGAATGATCCACACTTGCAACTAAATCAAAAGTCATTTATTTGTCTTAGTTTTCATGTCATGTTCTACACATTCACGTTCTGACACACAAATTTTAAAAAAGCAAGACACCCTTCCCTTCCTTCTCCCCCCCCCCCCCCCCAAAAAAAAAGCCTTGGGAAAAAATCCCTAGTTGGCAAACTGCTACTATTCTAAAGGCTTGGAAGAGAGATTGTTCTTTTTTATTTTTAAATACTTGGAAGCTGATCAAATTCTACGGTGATAAAGGGAAAGGGCCCAGTCACTGTGTTGGTTGATGCTTTGTCCCATGTAGAGGAAATATGATACAAGTAAAATTGCGCATGCAGAAGCACATAAGATCACTAAAGGACCTTAATGAGCCATCTATTTGCCAGAAAAAGACTAGTCATCTCTGCTAGAAGTATTTGGGTCTGTTCCCAGCTTCAGAGTCTCAAGGCTGGCTGCATATATATTTATACATTATGAAGTTAAGGTATTTTGAAGTACAAAAAGGTCATCCATTTCAGAAAATTAAAAAATGAAGAAACTGCATTCAATATTCAGAAAGTATACTACGAGAATAATAATTTTTTGAAAGTCAAATGTATGCCTTTTTAGATGACCTTATTAGTCACCCCTTACAAATAAAAATTTCAGAATGGGTTCCCAAAAGTGAAACTATTTTTGTCCAACATATTCCTGACAAATATCTAAGTGTTTTTTTTTTTGGGGGGGGGCGGAGGGCTCACCTAATAGTTCAAGACAATGGAAGGAGGGAAGAGACCGTTTTTCATGCATTGGCAAGCAGTGCCAATGCATGAAAAACAAAGCCACCTTCCAGTAGCTTCAGCAGCAGAATGAAGGCCCATAAGGCAACCATGAAATCTGATTAGTTGACACTTGTCAACAACATGTGCTAGTGACTAATGGAGAGCACACTGACAGAGTGAAGCACACCCCATGTTGGTGGCACACATTCCTTGGCCAGTTTAAAATCAGTTGAACAGAGGTCAAAGATAGCATGGCAAGTGAACTCTCAGCAGTCAAATGGGTCAGCAAGCAGGAAACCATTTCAAATGTCTTTAGTGAGCTACTCTTTGTGCCATAGGGTTCATGTGGTTGAGACCACAATGGACATTTCAAAGCATGTCTTACTTTGGAGTCAGTGATGATATTCATATGCAGTGGAGGACCTTAACTGGTGCATAGAGCCTCTAGCCAGACCGGTGGAAAAACTTTGGTAAAAATATGGCAGGAGCTATGTTGCTCAGTACAGATAGCCATGGAATATGAATGAGGAGAGAGAACCGGTAATGAGCACAGTTGAGTTCAGTTGATGATATAGTGATTAGCATTGAGGTGAGCACTACCACATGGGCAAGTCTGCTTACATGTCACTTGAGTTAATCTGTGAGGCTATCGTTCACTGCTGAGATGATTCACTACTTGTTTCCTGACCCAGTTCTAGCTAGTTTGGACTTTTCTTGTCCTTATGTAGAACCTTTACTGGACACATTAGCAGGTTTTTGTCAATGTCTCATGATGCTGACAATAGTGATATGCTTTTTACTTTTGTATGGGGCCCAGTCATGAAAGACTCTGAGCATTCTGGCCTGATAGCACAAAATGCTTAAGCAGGAACTTCAGTGTTTGTGCATGGACAGTCCCAATACATCCTTGTTAACAATACACAAACAGGCTGTAAATAGGCGACATGCATCTGACTAAGTGGGTCTTTGCCCACAAAAGCTTATGCTCCAACACTTTGGTTAGTCTATAAGGTGCCACAGGACTCCTCGCCACTTTTGCAGATTCAGACTAACACGGCTACCCCTCTGATACTTGAGGCTGTAAATAGTGAACTCTGGGTGATAAACAGTGTGTGTGTGTGTGTATAGAAAACTTTTTATTTGGGGTGGGACTGGTGGTGGTAATAGAGTATGCTTAGCTTAGACTATCTTAGATTTATTCTAAGATAATATACATCATAGTGTGTGTTTTTTGCAATTCACTGCTGCAGGAGTTCACTGAACCAAATGCTATGGCTGGAGTTTTAAATTAAGTGGATAATTTATGGTGAATAATATCAGAAATGATACAATTTTAGGTATCTAAGAATGGTCATACTGGATCAGGCCAAAGGTCCATCTAGTCTACTCCCCTGTCTTCTGACAGTGGCTAATGCTAGTTGCCCGAGAGGGAATGAACAGAACGGATAATCATGAAATGACCCATCCCTTGTCAACCATTCCCAGCCTCTGGCAAACAGAGGCTAAGGTCAGCACTTCTGCCCATCCTGACTAGAAGCACACAATGGACCATTCCTCCATCAACTCATCTAGTTCTTCTCTGAACCCTGTTAATAGTCTTGGCACTCACAACATTCTCTTGCAAGACATTCCATAGGCAGGCTGGTCATTATATGGAAAAAATACTTCATGCTGTTTGTTTTAAACTTGCTCTCTGTTAACTTCACTTAGTGGCCCCTAGTCCTTGTGTTATGCAAAGAAGTATATAAAACAATTCCTTATCTACTTTCTCCACCCCAGTCATGGTTTTATAGATCTCTGTCATAGTCCCCTTAGTCATCTCTTTTCTAAGATGAAAAGTTCCGGTCTTATTATTCTCTAATCAAATAGCAGCCATTCCATATTTCATTTTTGTTGACCTTTTCTGAACCTTTTTTCCAATTCTAATTTCTTTTTTGAGATGAGGCAATCACATCTGCACACAGTATTTGAGGTATGGGTATACAGGCAATTTATATAGAAGTAGTATGACACTTTCTTTTGCTAGCCCTTTCTTAATGATTCCCAACATTCCATTGGTTTTCCGACTGCTGCTGCACATTGACTAGAAATTTGCAGATAACTATCCAAAATGACTTAAAGATCTTTCTTGAGTGGTAACAGCTAATTTAAATTCCGTGATTTGATAGCTATAGTTGGGATTGTTTTCCACTGTGCATTACTTTACATTAATCATTATTGAATTTCATTTGCCATTTTGTTGTCTAGTCACGTGTGTTTGTGTGTTTGTGTGTTTGTGTGTTTTTAAGCTCTTCACAGTCTGCTTGGTATTAACTATCTTGACTAGCTTGGTTTTATCTGCAAATTTTGCCACCTCACTGTTTACCCTCTTTTCCATATCACTTTTGAATATTTTGAATGGGACTGGCCCCAGAACAGAACCCTGAGGAAAAACCACTATTCAGTTCTCTCCATTCTGAAAATGGACCATTTATTTCTATGCTTTGTTTCTTGTCTTTTAACTGGTCGTTATTCCAGTTTGAGAGGACGAACTCTCTTATCCCATGACCACTTACTTGGCTTTAATAGCCTTTGGTGAGGCACCTATTCAAAGGCTTTCAAATCTAAGTATACTATATCCACTGGATCACCCTTGCCCACGTACTTGTTGACCCTCTCAAGAATTCTAGCTAGACTGGTGAGGCAAAAACCATGTTGACTCTTTCAACCAGTTTTCCAGTCTCTGAAGTTAGGCTTACCAGCCTATAATTGCCAGGATGACCTCTGGAGCCCTTTTTCAAAAAAAAAAATTACCATCAAAATAGCTATGTCCCCTAGTTGTCTGGTACAGAAGCTGATTTAAATGATAGGTTACAAATGAAAGTTCTGCAGTTTAATATTTGAATTCCTTCAGAACACTTGGGTGAATACCCTCTGGTCCTAGTGACTTATTACTACAGTTGAACCTCTTTAGTCTGGCGCACGCTTGTCTGGCAACACCCATGGTCTGGCATGATTTTAGTTAGCTGGATGTCTGCTTATCATGGGTGTGGCTAAGTTTCCCACAGTTCCATAAAATCTGTTTACAACCACCATCCTGGCTCTGTGTCCTGTGCTGTTTAGCTCTAATTTACCCCTAAATGTCTTGGAAGAGCCCAGTAAGCAGTAGAAGTGTTGAAAATGCTGCTACACGATATCCTGTAGTACGGCAAATTCTCTAGTTTGGCACCAGTCAGGCCTTGAGGGTGCCAAACTAGAGAGGTTCAATGTATATTTAGTTGAGAGGAAGTTTTGCAATAAATTGATGACACCTCAGTATAGAGAAGTTCCTCTGAATAGTCATCTGAAAAGAATAGCTCAGGTTTGGGAATCCTCTTCATAGCCTCAGCTGTGAAGACTGATGTAAAAAAGTCAGTTAGCATCTCTGCAATGGCTTTGAGTCTCGGTTGTTCATCGTCTCTATATAGCAGACTTCCTGCAACTGATGCACTTCAGAAATATGCTATTACTTTTTGAATCTTTGGCTAGATGTTCTTCCAATTCTTTTTTCAGCTTTCCTAATTATACGTTTCAGTTTTTGCCTGAGTTTTTGTTCCTTTCTATTTCCCTCCAGGATTTAACTTCCATTTTTCAGACAGTGCTTTGTCTCTCTTACTGATTTTTTTTTCTTTGTTGTTTAGCCACAGTGACTTTTGTTTCTCTTACTATAGTTCTTTCTTTTTTGGGGGGGAGGGGATGGAAGAGCGGGGTATACATTTAAGTTGTACCTCTATTATCATGTCTTTAAAAAGTTTCTGTGCAGCTCGCAAAGATTTTACTTTTGGCACTGTACATATTAATTTCTGTCAAACTAACCTCATTTCTGCATGGTTCCCCTTTCTGAAACTCTTACCACAGGGATATTAAATTTAATTATTGTGGTTACTATTACCAACCAGTTCAGCTATATTCACCTCTTGGACCGGATCCTGTGTTCTGCTTAGGCCGAAATCAAATATTTCCTCTCCTCTTTATGGGTTCTAAGATCAACTATGGTTATTTAAGGTGTCAAGAAATTTTATCTCTGTATTCCATCCTGAGGTGACAGGTACCCAGTCAGTGTGGGGCTAGTTGAAAGCCTCTGTTAGTGAGGTTTTGTTTTTTTAATTTTTATAGCTTCTTCAATTTCCCTGAACACTTCTGTCACTATGGCTGGTCAGATGGTTGGTAGTATATCCCTATATTTTTTTTTTTTTAAGAGATTGTTGGACAGTTTGATTCATTCACAATTTTTACTTCATTTCATTCTACACTTTATGTAAAAGAAAGTGCCATTCCCCTTCATACAGTGCCACACCACTGCTAGCATGACTTGTTCTATCTTTTCAATATATTCTGTACCCTGGTATTACAGTACTATGTCTCATTGATTATCCTCATTCCACTTAGTTTCTGTGGTGCTTATTCTATCCATATCCTCATTTAACATGAGCCACTCTGTTTCACCTATCTTACCATTTAAATGTCTAGTATTTGTATAATAAGTACTGTAAAAACATGTCCCTCTTCAGCTGTTGTCATTACATGATGGTTTTGAACAGAATTTTTTCAGTTGACTGTTTCTCATTAGATCCTACCAGTACTTTATCAGCTTCCATCCTCTCCTCTTTATTAGTATGTAGAGAATCTTTATTAATTATCTCAAAAGGAATGTCTTTGTCCAAATCAATGTTTCTCTGCACCTTTTGGTTTTCCCCCAGCCCTTAGTTTTAACAACTTCTCTACAACCTTTTTAATTTTTAAGTGTTTACTATTTGGTTCTACTTTGGTTTAGATGGAGCCCAGCCTTCCCCTTTCCCAGAAGGTTCTCTAGTTCCTAATAAAAACATCTTCTACACTATTATTTGATCCACCCATTGAGATCCTGTAGTTCTGCCTGTCTGTCTATAACTGCACACAGAACTGTAACCATTTTACAGAATGATACCTTGGAGGCCATGGACTTCAGTGCCTTACATGGCATCATAAATTTAGTCTCCAACTTTTATCCATTTCCCTATGTCACTGGTACCTACATGTACCACAGCCATCAGCTCCTCCCCAGCACAATACATAAGATTTTTAGATGTGTTCAGAGATCCACCATCTTCACATCAGGAAAGTAATTTCATCATGTTGTTCTCCCAGCCATTGCAAATACAGCTATCTATGTTTATAATCAAATCCCCCATTAATTTTCTGTTGCTCCTTGGAGGATAAGGTCATAATTTAGAATGATCTGGACAAACTGGAGAAATGGTCTGAGCTAAATAGGATGAAGTTTAATAAGGACTAATGCAAAAGTACTCCAATTAAAGAAGAACAATTAGTTTCAAACATACAGAATGGGAAGCAACTGTCTAGGAAGGAGTAATGCAGAAAGGGATTAAGGAGTTATAGTAGATTACAAGGTAATTATGACTCAACAAAATGATTGTGGGATGCATTAACAGGAGTGTTGTGAGCAAGATACGATAGTCAATCTTCTGCTTTATTCAGCACTGATTAGGCCTCAGTTGGAGTATTGTGTCCAGTTGTGGGCACCAAATTCCAAGAAAGATGTGGAGAAATTGGAGGAGGTCCAGAGAAGAACCACAAATGATTGAAGGTATAGAAAATGACCTATAAAGCAAGAATGAAAGAATTAGACTTCTTTAGTTTAGAAAAGAGAAGGCTGAGGCGGAACATAATAGCAATTATCAAGTATCTAAAAGGGTATGACAAGGAGGAAGGATTAAAAATGATAGGGCAAGGGGCTTAAATTTGAAGTAAGGGTAGATTTGATTGGACACTAGGGAAAAACTTCCAGACTGTTAGAGTGATTCGACACTGGAATACATTGCCTAGGGTGATTGAGGAATCTCCATTATTGGAGATACTTAAGAGCAGATTGGATAGATCATCCCTGACAGATGTCTAGGTGGTTCTTGGCCTTGCTGTGAGGGTAGGGGATTGGACTTGATGTCCTCTCGAGGTCCCTTCCAGTCCTAGTATTCTATGATTACTAATATCTGTCTCTCTCTAGTCATTGGAGTTCCCTCTTCAGGAGAGGGCTCAGCAGTATAAACCAATACCACAATAATCATCTGAAAGGAGGGTCCCAACTATGGAATTGTTTTCCTCTGTTCCAGTTGGATGTTCTCCTTCTCACCTGAGACTTCTATCCTTCTCAAAAGCACAGAAGTTGCCAGCTTTGTGATGGGGCCATTCTACTGTATCTAGGAAAACCTTAGTGATAGAAATGTAGCTGTGATAGTCTGGGGTAGTTGAAGCAAAATGCAGGACAATGTAGCTCTGAACTGTCATTCATGTTAAAATTCGACACTTTCCAACAAGGACTTAACAAACATTTGAACTATCTCACCCATTACCAAGATAGTTTCCCCAATTATCACCTCTAATACCATTAACTCACAAACATCCCACTCTCCCTACCTCTAATATCATCAATTCACAGACACTTACCTTCCTTCCTTCCCCCCTCCCCCCCGCATCCCCCTCCTGTTCTGCAATGTGATTTGTCCTTTTCATATTTGTTCATTTTTTTTTAATTGTATCCTTTGGTATATATGGTTGTGACTACTTTCTTCCACTATTTGATCTGAGGAAGTGGGTCTGGCCCACGAAAGCTCATCTAATAAACCATCTTGTTAGTCTTTAAAGTGCTACATTGTCCTGCATTTTGCTAGGAAAACCTTATTTATGTACCTCTCTCTTAGCTCCTCCAGTTCAGGCACTCTGTTCTTCAAAGACTGTTCAGATTCTGAGGGCTAGGAGCTGCTTGGTACTGAATGTGCCCACATGCCACTTGCCCATAGGATAATCATACATGATGCCCTGGATGCAATAAGCTGGATAGCCCCAACTTTGGTAACAAAATCTTATATTTGAGGCACAAGACTATTGTGTATATATCTAAGACTAACTTGCAGTACAAATATTCCTGAACTTATTTTTACTACCAAAGAGTTTAGCTTCTGATAATGGGATGCTACTCTTGTTAGTGTACTAGTCAGATTTGCTATTGCAAATTCCATGATTTGTAAATTCCCAGTAGCAATTAGAAAAAGCAGAATAAATAACCCTGCACAGATTTATTTAAGTCAGTAGCCTTTAGAATAGAGAAACCTCCTGCTTCTCTTTGTTCTCTGCTATATATCTGCTGAGGCCTGATGCCGGTGTTTGGTTCCTATTAAAAACATCTATGTCACTTCTGCTCCCACTGTGAACAGCTGATAGTTGACTGAAAAGCTGCTACTGCTGATGAGTGAGAGATGCTGCTGTGCAGTAGCACAGTTTTAACACTACTATTGCTTAGGCCTGGGGGGAGTGCCAAACTGAGCCAAACCACCAGGGGTCTGATTCTGATCTTGGCACTAGTACAAATAGTGTGATTACAGTCCGTAAAATTACACTAAACTAAACTGGTATTAATAAGATCAGATTCAGGCTCCATATTGCGCTCTCACTCTACCTACCTATGTTCCTGATAATACCACACGTAGTCATGTCTCTAAATTTCCTAAGATAATTTAAGCAAAATGCAGGACAATGTAGCACTTTAAAGACTAACAAGATGGTTTATTAGATGATGAGCTTTTGTGGGCCAGACCCACTTCCTCAGATCAAAATTTTTGATCTGAGGAAGTGGGTCTGGCCCACGAAAGCTCATCATCTAATAAACCATCTTGTTAGTCTTTAAAGTGCTACATTGTCCTGCATTTTGCTTCAACTACCCCAGACTAACACGGCTACATTTCTATCACTAAGATAATTTTTGAGTGCTTATTTATACCAGCAAATACGGGGGAGGGAGGAGGTGCAACAAAGAGGTTAAATATCTAGGAGGGGAGTTGTCAGAATTTAAGTGACCAATTTTTGTTTCCATTTTTAAATGATCACTCTGATTTTAACATTATTTACTAGAAGAAATACCTGGCATTGCCTGGGGAAAATATAGTAAAAGGTGTGATGAATGAACTATGTCAATGACATTAACATAGCATATTTTATTGGAAATACTTTTCTCTGATATATTACTTTAAGAAATTAACGAAGGTAGTGATGTGCTTACTAAACAACGAATAGGGTCTCTTTTCTTAATCCCCACAAATCAGGAAGGCCCATCTTCCTTTAAAGACTCTATGCAAACCAATGCCAGCAGCCTCCTTGCCAGAAGCCTTGAGAAATGGAGGAGCTGTCTTCTGGGCTCTACAGCAGCAGCAAATAATCACTGCTTCCCAAGTAGCCACTCTCCGAGTGCCTTCAGTGCATGCTCCATGGGGCAACCTGAATAGACTTCCTAGCGGCAGCTGGACTGGATGCATTGCTCAGACAAAGTGGAACACCTTTAGACCAGGTGCAATGAGTGATAGCTAGATGATCAGAACATGTTGCACCTTGAACGTACCTGTTTTAATGAGAATAGGCTGTTATGATTGTACTGTGTCCATCTCTGGCTCCATGGTGCTCAAAACCTTGTCCTCCTACCCACTTCTTCTTTGTACCGAGAGCTGGATCCTGCAAAGTGCATAATGCCCATGGCACTTGCTGATAATGCAACCAGCCCTGCCAAGAGAACGCACGCAGCCCAAGGAGGGCGGGTAGTGGAATGGCTCCCTTGGGTGTGGGAAGAAGGAAGCAACTTTAATTTCCAGAAGGGGTTCAGTTGGAGCCCGGCTGTGTGAAGATGTTGAGAGGTTGTGATAGCTGGAGGCTTCTCCCAGCCACAATTAGCAAGGCCAGATCCCATCCAACGTCAGCCACATTTGGGTCTGTCCTGGAGACCTGCTGGTGCCCCAGTATAGGGGACGCTGCTGATTCTCTGCCCCACTGCAGTCTCTCTCCCCTGGGCTTTCCCTTGATGGTGCTGCAGGTGTCCACATGCTTTATCCGCTAGGATCTTGTAGTTGCAGTTTGACACTCTTAACAGAAGAGTCCAGCAGATGCCTATGATCAGGCACTCATAAAAGCTAAAAATCAGTGGGCCCAACTGGGGTCCCAGGAGAACCAATTTTGAGAGATAACCAATCCAGTTATTTAAGTTAGGAAATGAGTGGTATCCGTGCCAAATTTGGTGTTTCTAGCTCTTATTGTTTTGGAGATCTTTCGAGACAAACAAATTTTCAGAAATATTTATGGTTTTATTATTTGTGTGCATTTAAAATATTTTAGTAGTAGAGCAATGTATAAAACAATATTTGAGAAGTTGGAGTGTGACAAATATGTGGCAGTATGATAATCCTTTTTTGTGCGTAGTTTTGTCTTTTGTCATTTTGTAATAACAGTCCCATTCCCTCAATTATGCTGGACTTCATAGACAATGCTATGTGATATTCTCCTCCTTTTTTTTTCTGTTTAAATGTTTCTTTAAATAAAGGAACACACTTCACATTGTGAGGAAATTCTTGCCATGGTACTGAAATTATGCCAGAGTCTATAACAAGTAAAACTACCCACAAAGAAAATACAACTATAAAGAAAATTTGCATTTTAATTAAAAATGATCTAAACACTCACTCTTGTTTTTAGCTCCCAGCACTGGAAATAAGAGCTCAGTAGGAGTTCAGTTCTCATGCACCAGTTACCATTCGTTAAATAAAACTGGATATTCTTCCATTTTTTAAGCTTTTGAGTTTTTTATGATCCAGTAATTTATAAGAATGAACTTTTCCACAGTTGGAAAGAGGGATGGTCTATCCGTCTGAGCACAAGAATTCCTTAGTTCAATTTTTACTTCTGGTACTCATTTGTTATGTGGGCATGGATCACTTTCCTCCGTCAGTGAGATGGAAACTATAGAACGTATCACACATGGATGACTGGTGGATTAACTGGTTAATATTTGTAAGACTGAGTGAAATAGAAATGTTCAAGAGTATGTACATTTTGTGGGGATTTTCTTGCCATGAAGAGATCCTTAATCACCTTCTTGGAATAAATCTCCAGACTGATTTGGATGACTCTGGACTAATTTTGGGCAGCCTTATGTAGGTTTTCATTTTACAAAAAGTAGAAGAGTTAAGCAGTTGCATCAATAGTTGCAAGATCAAGATTTTTAGGGACCTATGCTGCTCTATGGCCTTATCTTTCCTTCCAAAAAGAAGTGTGCTCATACCGTGAGGTAAAATTCCAGTTGTTTGTAGTTAGCAGGGCATTTAACATCCTAACTTGTGTGTAGATGACAAACTGCCTTGTTTTCAGTAGGATTTTACCTTGAGCTAAGAACACTTTTTTCTGTTGTGAAAACTAGGCTCCAGTGGGTTACTCATAGTACAGAATTAGGACAACTATTCATCCTTTCATTGAAACAGATGTCCCTCAAGGAAAATGGCTGGAGATTTAGTCAATAAACCAATGAATCTAGTGTGTCAACTTGCAATGACATTTACTTTTATAATGATATTGTCTACTGGCCAGTCCCGGGTGAAATAACCTGTTGACATATTTTTCCAGTGGCCAGAACATCCAACAAATTCCTGGAACATGTATTTGTAGCTCCTGGTGTCTCTTATTCTTAGACTGGGTGATGATACATTATCTCTGTAAACATACGAACTGTCCACAGCAGAAACTGGATGAAATCCTTTCCCCAATGAAGACCGTGGCCAAAACTTTCACAGTCTGTTCTCCTTATGTGCTTGCTGTTCTTTCTGAAGATATCCCTTTCTAAGGTAGCTTTGCTGTATGCTCTTGGTGCAAATGATAGACCTGTGACTTTAAATGTGTTGCCAGCCACTTTCTGTAAGAAATTTTGTACCTGATACCACTTGCTATGGATGTGACTGTTTGGAATTTTTGTGACTCACTTCTCTTCTGACACCATGTAATAAGTGTGCTACACAGGAGTACTAGCAAGAGAACTGTTTTATTTTTGCCTTCTACTACACTGTATGGGTTAAGGTTACAAAATTTTGTGTGCCTGTCATATATCAGTCAGTATACTTTGTTCATTTGTTGGTACATATAAAATGTATACAGGCAGTCCCCGAGTTACGCGGATCCGACTTATGTCGGATCCATAGTTACAAATGGGGTTTTTCTCGTCCCGGAGGACGGGAGCGGCGGGACGCCCAGATGCGCTGTGGTCCCGCCGCCCGCGTCCTCCGGGGCGAGAAGCTGCTCCGCGTCTCCCTAGTCTGCTGGGGGGAAGCCCCCCCCCCCCCAGCAGACCAGGGAGATGCTGAGCAAAGCCGTGGAGCACGCGGGACAACCCAGACACGCCGTGGCTGTCTTTGCTCCCTGTCTCCCTGGTCTACTGTCTCCAGACCAGCAGACCAGGGAGACAGGAAGCAAAGCCTCGGAGGACGCCGGCAGCCGGACAGCTGCGGCGCATCTGGGCTGTCCCGCTGCCTGCATGCTCCGCGGCTTTGCTCCCCGTCTCCCTGGTCCGCTGGTCTCCAGCAGACCAGGGAGATGCGGCGCAAAGCCGCAGAGGACACGGGCGGCGGGACCGCGGTGCGTCGCGGTCTGCCGCCCACGTCTCCCTGGTCTGCTGGGGGAGAGGGGCAGCTAGTGCGCCCCCCCCCCCCCCCCCAAGCAGACCAGGCTTTTCTCCGGACGCCTGTGGTAGAGCAGCTGGGGTGCTGCCGGTTGGTCCCGCAGTACAGCTCTGGGTGCTACTGGACCAACCCGGCAGCACCCCAGCTGCTCTACCCCAGGCGTCCCCAAGTCAGCCGCTGCCCGAGGCAGAGTTGCTCTGCCTTGGGCTTCCTGTAGTCAGCCGCTGGTCAGTTTCAGCAGCGGCTGAATCTGGACGCCAGTTCCGACTTACATACAGATTCAACTTAAGAACAAACCTACAGTCCATATCTTGTACGTAACCCAGGAACTGCCTGTATCTGGGCCCTCAGGATGGAGTTTTGTAGTTATTCAGCTGTGCACATAACCCAAATTTATATTAGAACCATTCTACAGAATTTTTAAAATAAAAAGCAAAACCAAATTTTCCAATTACTATAGGGAATAAAAGTTAATTTTTAATTAATCGCAGGTATGCTTCTGTGGATTCAATTGTGTTTTAGGTAGTTGCAGAAGCTATAATATTAATCTGGTCAATAATGTCACAATGTGCTTACCTTTTAAAAAGCATAATGAGACCAGCGACCAAGAATATTAGTGATTAGTGCCCCAAAAGGAAAAACTGAATAAAATTCATACAATGGGAATAACCTGATGTGAACAACTACAAGTTGACTCCAGTAAAAAGATAGTCTCAAGCTATATTCATAGGGCGTGTGTCTACATCAGTGTTTCTTAAACTGTTTTGTGGAACACTGGTGTTCCACGAACAACTCGCAGGTATGCTACGATCTCTGCTTTGTTTTTGTTTGTGTGTGGTGTGGGTTTTTTGTGGGGGGGGGGAGGATCTGATAATTTTTTTAAAAGAATTTTTATAGGTGTTTCTTATTTAAAAAAAATTGTTTGGTTTCTGTGGTCTCAAAGTTGAAGAAACACTGGTCTGCATAGCAGTGTTAATTCAGAATAATGGCCCTTTTTCCAAAATAACAATGCGAGCATCTACACAGCAATTCTGTTTTAAAATAAATTTGAAATAACAGATGGCTTATTCCAACTTCTGTAAACTTCATTACATGAGGAATAATGCCTATTCAGAAATAGCTCTTCCCCAAGGCCATTCAGACTAATTGCTCCCCAGTGCCTCCTGGGGCTCTAAATTGAGGTAGTATATCCACATTAGGGGAGCCTGCCTTGGACTAATTTTGAGGCTTCTCTGTAGCATCGATGTGCTATTTCAAAATAAGCTATTCAGAGTATTTCTTCCAAAATAGCTTATTTTGAAATAAGTTTGCAGTGTAGACATACCTAGAGAGATGGACTTGAAATTAGGAGTTATATTGGTATACTATCATATGCTCTTGTGCTCTGAATTCTGGTAAGTGTAAGAAGACCATTGATTTTAACTTTTGAAGCATGTGTTTACTTAAAAGAAAGATTACATAAAATTGGGCCTGTCACCTATTCCATAGACCTGTCACTTCAAGTCTTGACAATTTTACTTTAGACATTATTAAATTATACATGTTTTGTGCATTACTCTTACAATTTATACTAGCAGTTTGTTTCATGCTCTGATCAGTTTTTATGCAAATATGTTCCACCAAAATTGGTGGTATTCTTCTCTCTAGCCGCAGTCAGGCCTGAAAAGTCCACAGCAGAACAGTCAGTGGGCCTCCATGTTTACAAGCTGCACCGGCACAGACTTGGCTCTCCTGACATTTAGGTGGTGCTACACCTGCGCTTGCTGGTGCCCAGCAAGAAGCTGCTAGTGCTGCTGAGTTCTCTCTTCCTGCATGGTCAGGGCTTCCAAGTGCCTGCTTAATAGGTTTGCCAACTGTCTAATCATGCAAACCAAATACTTTTGTCCCACTGCCTTCCCTGCCTTTTCCCTGAGGCCAGTCCCCTGTCTTAAGCCTTCTCTAAGGCTCCACACCAGCTCATTCCATTTCCTTCCTCCTGTCATTTGCTTACCTCCACCCTGACTCATTTTCACCAGGCTGGGGGAGGGAGCTGGGGTGTGAGAGGGACTGCAGGGTGTTGGCTCTGGGAAGATGTTTGGGTGCAAGACAGGTCCAGGGGAGAGGTGCATACCTTGGATGGCTCCTAAAAATGACTGGCACACCCCTCTGGCAGCAGCTGCTTCATGGAGGAGCAGGGGTCTCTGTGTACTGCTGCTCCCACTCACCACCCTGTAGCTCCCATTAACCACCATTAACGAATGGGAGCTGAAGAGTTGGCACTCAGGGCAGGGGTAGTACATGGAGAGTGCCTATCTCCTGAGGCCACCACTACAAAAGGCATAAAGAGAAACAAGAAGACCTTTTATGAATACATTAAAAGCAAGAGGAAGACCAAGGACAGGGTAGGCCCACTGCTTAGTGAGGAGGGAGAAGCAGTAACAGGGAACTTGGAAATGGCGGAGATGCTCAATGACTTCTTTGTTTCGGTCTTTACCGAGAAGTCTGGAGGTGTGCCTAACGTAGTGAATACAAGCAGAGAGAGGGTAAGTTTAGAAGATAGGATACACAAAGAACAAGTTAAAAGTCACTTAGGCAAGTTAGATGTCAGCAAGTCACCAGGTCCTGATGAAATGCATCCCAGGATATTCAAGGAGCTGATAGAGGAGGTATCTGAGCCTTTAGCTATGATCTTTGAAAAATCATGGAAGACGGGAGATTCCAGAAGACTGGAAAAGGGCAAATATTGTGCCCATCTATAAAAAGGGGAATAAGAACAACTCAGGAAACTACAGACCAGTCAGTTTAACGTCTGTCCAAGGGAAGATAATGGAGCAGGTAATTAAGGAAATCATGTGCAAACACTTGGAAGGTAATAAAGTGATAGGGAATAGCCAGCATGGGTTTGTGAAGAACAAGTCATGCCAAACTAATCTGATAGCTTTCTTTGATAGGATAACGAGCCTTGTGGATAAGGGAGAAGCGGTGGATGTCATATACCTAGACTTTAGTAAGGCATTTGATACGGTCTCGCATGATATTCTTATTGATAAACTAGGCAAATATAACTTAGATAGGGCCACGATAAGGTGGGTGCATAATTGGCTGGATAACCGTAGTCAGAGAGTTGTTGTTAACGGTTCTAAATCCTGCTGGAAAGGGATAACAAGTGGAGTTCCGCAAGGGTCTGTTTTGGGACCCGTACTGTTCAATATCTTCATCAATGATGTAGATATTGGGATAGAGAGTACGCTTATTAAGTTTGCAGATGATACCAAACTGGGTGGGGTTGCGACTTCTTTGGAGGATAGGGACAAATTCAAAATGACCTTAGCAAGTTAGAGAAATGGTCAGAGGTAAACAGGATGAGGTTTAATAAAGAGAAATGCAAAGTGCTCCACTTAGGAAGGAACAATCAGTTCCATACATACAAGATGGGAAGCGACTGTCTAGGAAGGAGCATGGCGGAAAGGGATCTAGGGGTCATAGTGGACCACAAGTTGAATATGAGTCAACAGTGTGATGCTGTTGCAAAAAAAGCAAATATGATTCTAGGTTGTATCAACAGGTGTGTTGTAAGCAAAACTCGTGAAGTCATTCTGCCGCTCTACTCTGCACTAGTTAAGCCTCAGCTGGAGTACTGTGTCCAGTTCTGGATGCCACATTTCAAGAATGATGTGGAGAAATTAGAAAGGGTACAGAGAAGAGCGACAAGAATGATTAAAGCTCTAGAGAACATGACCTATGAAGCCAGGCTTCATGAACTGGGCTTGTTTAGTTTGGAAAAAGAAGATTAAGGGGGGACATGATAGCGGTTTTCAAATATCTAAAAGGGTGTCACAAGGAGGAAAGAGAAAATTTGTTCCTCTTGGTTTCTGAGGACAGAACAAGGAGTAATGGGCTTAAAGTGCAGCAGGGGAGGTTTAGATTGGACATTAGGAAAAAATTCCTAACTGTCAGGGTGGTCAAATATTGGAATAAATTGCCAAGGGAGGTGGTGGAATCTCCCTCTCTGGAGATATTTAAGAACAGGTTAGATAGACATCTGTCAGGGATGGTGTAGACGGAGCTTGGTCCTGCCTTGAGGGCGGGGGGCTGGACTCGATGACCTCTAGAGGTCCCTTCCAGTCCTATGATTCTATACAAGGGCGGTCTGGAAGCCTGACTTAATTTCACCCACTGCCCATAGTTAAAGTATCCTAGTACATACATCTATGAATAAAATTCTTAGATCAGCTTCCTAGTAGAGATGGTAAGTTTCAGAGTTGCAAAAAGTTCTTTCAGTTTAGTTCCATAGTTAGTCATGTCCAGTATTAGAGTGATTCAAACTGGAGCCAGAGAGCTTAGTATTGGGACTTAAAACTTCCAAAGACAAAGCTTCAGCAGATCTGAGAAGACAGGCTAAGGGCCTAGGAGTTCTTTATATATTCAAAAATATAGTTTTCTGGCAACCTTTTTACAGCATGCAGTGCTTGGCTGGCTTTGAAGTAACACCTCCTGTTTCCTATAGATACACAGGTAACTAGTTGTGTTCATCAGCATAAGGTGATTAATTATCCATTAAGCAGTTCACAGAGCACTCCAAGCTTCAGAGAAGCACAAACAATGATATTAGTATGCCCAAGTTCCAGCTAAAAGTTAATATCTAGAAGTTAATATCCTCTTTTGATCTCAGAATCAATTGAATATAGTACCACAAAGGAGCCATATGTTCACATACTTATATATTGTTAGTTAACATCGAACACATATAATTAGTATCATCTCTAAATCTCTAACAGGCTAAAGCTTTGAAATGCAAATCTATATTATTTAGCATAGTTATATTAATTTTTTATAAGGAAAATATCCCTAATTATCATTTATATGCTTTTCTAATATGCCTTTTACAGGCTGAATTTGGGTCCTGTAACCTACTAGCTGCTTAATTCTCACTGTCACAGAGGTTTAATTTTTATTACAATTTTATGTGGGGAAATAGGCTTATTTTCTTTCACTTCTGTAACTACAAAAATAAGAAATTCCAACAGCATGTTATAGCCTTAAAAATCTATAAATCTACCCATTGGCTACACGCCAGAGGTTGTGATCTTGTCTCATCTTATTAGCTCAATATGGTGAAGTTAATTTAGGACAATAATTGGGTGATAGCCATCTAAGGATAGGAGTTCATGCAATCATTTATATCAGTTGTGGGCAAGATACTGCTTGTGGGCCAGATCCAGCCTGCCAAGATGTTTCATCTGGCCCATGGCCTGACCTACTGTGCCCCTGCCCCAGGCCACTTGAGACCCAGGTGTGGGAGTGTGAGAAGTCTCCTCCCCTTCCTTTTCCTGCTGGGGCATGCAGCACCAGGGGAACCCCCCAGTTTCCTCTGGGCACGGCTCACCCCTGGCAGGATTGTGGGGGGTGGGGAGCGGGGAAGAGACCTCCTATACTCCACTGTACAGGGGAGAGCACAATCTCCTCCCCCCTTGCATGTGGTGCCTAGAGGGAACCACCTTTTCCGGCTGAATCCCTGCTTCTTCCACCTAAGGTCCTGCGCATGGCCACTATCAACATTGGTGAATTGCCCCCCCACCCTTACAAAAATTATTGCCCACTCCTGATTTATATAAATAACAAGGGAGAAGCATGTTCAGAATTGCAGGCAGTTCTTCAGAAGCTGTAGTTTCTGATGCAGAAAAATGTGTAGTTCTTGGACTTCCTTATGACATTGCCGCTCATTGCAGCGTGGCTAAAGGATAACTACTATTTTATTTTTTTACTCCTTGAATTAATAGGAATAAAACTCAATTGTCTGTCAGAATATTGCCAACTTTTTCCAGTCTGTGACAGGCTAAATTCACCAGTAGGTAGCACCAACAGTCATTCCCCAAGTGCAGCCCATAAAATGGGCTCTGCCAGCCATGGTGGAGTGACTCACAATGGACCGTATGAGCTCTGCACGTTGTTGTTATAACTCCATGGGTGGGGCTTTGTAAAATGGAACCTGTTGCTGGCCCTCCCTCGTTCACAGCACAGAATATTGGGCTCTTTCTGATGTGGTGAGGCTTAATATTCATCTCCCCAATTCAGTTGGAGGCATATTTAAAATAGCTAATAACTAAGTACCATGTAAAACTGTTCCTGGTAGCTGTTTACACCACAGGTATTTTCCAACCAACACTATACTGTAGGTATGTTAAAGTGATTATTAAAGCTTTGCGAATAACAGATTTTTTTTCTTTTTTGTTTTGTTTTTCTGGTAGTTCCAAAAACAAAAGAAGAGGGAAAAATCTTAGTTCAGGTCCAAAAAACAAAACACTTTCAGAATTTGAGAGACAATCAAAAGGTGGATAAAATTCCATTTTGGGGTCACATGGAACATCTTGGCTACATCTACAATACAGGCTTCTTGCAAGAACTGTCTTGCGCAAGAGTTCTTATGCAAAAGTTATTGCGCAAGAGTGCGTCACACTGCCATGTGCTTTTGCGCAAGATTGTCCTTGGCAGTGTGGAGACGCTCTTGAGCAAGAAAGCTCTGATGGCCATGTTAGCCATACGGGTATCTTGCCCGAGAAACCAGTGTTGCCCATCCACACTGCCTTTTTGCACGAGCTCTTGTGCAGGAGGGCTTATTCCTCATAGGGAGAGGAATAGCTCTTGCACAAGAAGCCCTCTGGTTTGACACTTTACTGTAAATTTACTTGTGCAAGAACACGCGTGCATTGTAGGCGCTCCATAAGTTTTTGCACAAGAACGTGTGTTCTTGTGCAAAGCCTGCAGTGTAGATATAGCCCTTTAGTTCAATCTATTTAATTTGGGGACATTTTCAAATGTGCTTTTATTTAAAGGGGGGGGGGAATTGCTATTTTTACCCAATGGTAGTGTCAGCAGGCCCCTTATACTCAGTATGCAAACCTTTTAGGGGATTTGCTTGAGATGCAAGAGACCAGATTTGAATCCCTCCTTTGGTGCTTAGACTTGAATGCAGCTATTCTCCCATCCCACTGCATATGGGTGTCCCAATCAGTACTTTTCTTTGACAGTATTGCCCAGTACTCAGTACCAGCACCTCCAGTCAGAGCTCAATAATTTTTCCCCTGGAGTACTGGCACGTGTGTGTGTGTGTGTGTGTGTGTGTGTGTGTGTGTGTGTTTAAACAAACAAAAAAGCAGCACTGGTCCTAAACACTTCCCCCTTCCCCCCCCAATCCACCAGTGGAATAGCTTAGCCAGATGAGAGAGAGATCCACTCCAGAACTGCCAACAGCCCTGTGACTATGGCCCTCAACTGGAAGTGGGGAAATGTTAGTTCAGAGGTCCCCACCCTTTTTATACCAAGGTCACTTTCTGAATTTAACGATGACCAAGATCTTCCCTGTGCCTTATCAGAGTTCCACCCCTCCCCCATGGCTCATTCTCTCTCACCCTCACTCACTTTTACCGGGCTGCTTTGGGAGGGAGTGCAGGAAGGGATATAGATTCTGGTTCTGGGAGGAGGTCAGGACTGGGGTTCAGGGTGCAGGGAAGGCTATGGAGTGAAGGAGGGGTATGGGGTGCTGTCTGAGATAGGGGTAAGAGCTGGAGTAGGTGTTTAGGGCGCTGGAATGGGGTCTGATTGCAGGAGGAGATATGTGCTGGCTTGGAAAGGTGGGGGGAGGGGAGGGAAGGAGCTGACTGTAGGAGGCAGGTCGGGCTGGGATGTGGGTGCTGGCTACAGGAGGAGGCTGTAGGTTGCCATACAGCCTATTGCTGGGCAACATTTACTGCTGGCAGCTCCCAATTGGTGGTATAGTAAAGTGGGGGCAGGCTTTTCCTGTCCCAGCCCAGTGTTCCACCCAGAAGGGCCAATGATCTCCTGTGGCTCTGGGGTTGTGGGGTGCACATGGCTCACCACTGTCCTCTCTGCCAGCACCACACCCATCGGCTCCCACTGGACACAGCTCCCCTTTCCCAGCTCATGGGAGCTGTGTGGGGTGGTGCTTGCAAGCAGGAGCAGTGCACTGAGACGCACGCACACGATTCTGGAGCTGCTCTGACTGCTCCCAGGAATGGGCTAGCAGAGTAGGGCCAAAGGAAGGCAAGGACTGAGTGCCAAACATGTTCAACTGGGAGCCTTCCCAGGATGGACCAGGGTTGGTGACCTCTGTCTTAGTTCAAGTCCCTTCCAGAGCCAGGATTCAAACCTGGTCATTCCACAGGCCAGCTGAGTGCTTCAACTACAGGTTGTACCTCTAAAAACTGGCATTGTCTGGTCTGGCAACACATGGCAGTGTGAGGCTTGGGCCAGAACACCACAGCAGCCTCAAGGAGCCTGTGCTAGCATGAGGCTGGGACAGAGCCAGGGGCCTGCCTGCAGCAGGGCTGGTGCTGGGCTAGAGTCCTGAGGCAGCCCCTCAGGAGCTTGGGGCTGAGGTTGGAGCCCCATGGCGGTATGGGATCAGAATCCTCTGTCAGCTTCTCGGGGATCCTGCCTCGTGCTCCTTGGTAGTCCACTGTAGTACAGGGCTTGTGCACCATGACAGCTCCCAGCAGCATGGGGCTAGAGTTGAGCCTCAGTGCAGTGCAGGGCCAGAGCCCCGTAGCAGCTTGCTAGAGAAGTCCTGGGGCCAGAGCTTGTTTGCTCTTCCCCCAAAAAGTTCTTTCAGGGAGCCCTCTATACCTTGTTCTACAAGGAATAAGGGCCCTTCTGAAAAATGAGGCTTTTCTGACATTTGGCCCTGTCTAAATAGGGCCAAATGTCAAAAAAGTCTCTTCCAGAAAAGCAATCGGAAAAAGCTATGCAAATTGCATAGCTCAATTTGCATAGCTTTTTCCAAAAAAAGCTATACTGTAGATCTAGCCTCAAGTTGGCCTGATGCGCTCCTGCTTGTCCCGAGGTCTATGCAATCATCTCTTACTGGGTTCTTTGGCTTCGTATTATATGCTGTTCTCATCTTTCCCTCTCTTTGTTCCCTCTTTCTCCCAGTCTTCAATATACTCAGCATTTTCTCTTCCTGTAGTTCTTATCCTATCCTTCCCTCCGCTGCTCTGCTACCACACAGCTCACCCATTAACTCAGTGGCAGCTACTTACATTTTTCTCCTGAACACCCCATTGTGATGTTTTTCAAGCCTTACATCCCATTTGGTGGTGGATGGCAGGGGAAGAGGTGGGCTGCTTTTCATGTCCCACTTTGGTGCAGAGGTGTGGGAAGAGGAAGTCTTTTCACATATTCTGGAAGTCTCCCAGTGTATTACTGTGTATTCTCTATTGTCCTCTGTGAAAGACAGCTTGACTGACATCTCTACTTTTATAACAGTATGGATGATATTCATTCCAATAGACATACGTGTGAAATGTTTAATCTATATTTTTTGGTGCAAAAAGCTTCTGCTGAACCATTTCTTCCCACTCCAATGAAAATACTAATAAAGCTCAATTTGATGGTTTCTAAAACAAAATCAGGTAGCTAAAGTTATACTTAAGCTTTACCTTCCTGATTTGAAACATCTTTCTTGGTTGCTGCTTGTGCAGAATGTTGCTACCTATACTTTGGTAGATGCCCAGAAATACCACCACCTCAAAATTAGCAAAAGTAACCAAATATTTCATAGGATCTATAGAATACACAGTCCGTGAATTTAGTGCACTGTGTTTTAATTCTGCCCTTTCTGGAGGCATTGGCAAAGCTCCCATTGACTTCAGTGAAGCTAGGATTTCACTAGATTTCTTTGAGCCTTGGATTTTCTTAGGATGTGGAAACCATTTGCAGAGGAGTTTAACTTAGTACACTTTAGAAGATCTAGCAAAGTCTTGTTTCTCTTTTATTTTTGGTAACAAAACACTTACCCACTTGAATGCATCACTGCTTGAAATCCAATTCAATAAAACAATCCCCTTCTTTCCGTTTGTCATCCAAACAGAATGATAAATATAAAAGGTTTAAATATAACCTTGCTGTCATTCTTGGGTTTTGTTAAGTTTTTCTTTGTTTCTTTTTCAATGTTTACTGGAATTTGCATTCAATAGATTTTAAAGGTTCCTTGTATTGTGTTCAAGCTGAAACAGGGTTTTAGGAAGTTTGCATAAACTTTGTTTTAGTGTGATTGTTTGCTTTAAAAAGGTCATAGTGCCATAGAAATACAGATGGCCTCTGAAGTCAACTAATGTTATATAGCAGACCTACTGAAAACATTAAACTCACTATAAAAGATACTAAATAATTTTCATGAGAAATCTTGATTGAAAATAGAGGTTGGGATTGGAGAACCACCTTAACCATAAGCATCTTTAATAAATAATGTGACAAGATATCCTGATTTTTTTTTTTTATAGGAATGGTCCTGATATGTGGAGCTTTCTCTTATACAGATATCCATTACTCTGTCCCTATTTTTCAGACTTGCTGTCTAATCACCCTATGAATAAATGTCTCTAATCAGTGGTTAGAACTCCAGGCCCTTTAAATCACCGCTGGAGCGCTGTCCACTGCAAGTGACTTGTGGGAGAAGGGGTGGCAGCATGCTCTGGGTATCTTGGAGGTCTGGCTGCCCCTGCCCCTTCTGGAATCATGGAGTCACCCTCTGACACACACCTTGCCCAGGGGCCAACAAATGCTGTCAGTGCATCTTTCCATATTTCAATTCTACTTTTCTGTTTTGACAGGAAAGGTTTTTAGGAATCACATCATACCCTATTATTTAGTAGTTCCCTTCTGTCACTTTACAGTTAATCTCTGTTCTTCCTCCTTTTTCTCTAAACCATTGTGTTTAATGTAAAAACAGAAAATCCCCCTTCCAGAAAATCTAAAGTATAAGATAATAATCAAGGACATTAGTCAAATGAACACACTTAAACCTTTAGGATATGTCTACTCATCAGGGTGATCTCAGGATACCAGAAGTATCCCCAAATAGCTACCCCATGTCTTTTGAACACATCCACTATTTTGAGAGAGCACCTCCAGTATTTTGAGACCTATTTCAGCATCCCTGTTACCCTAGTTCCACAAGGGATAAAGAATGTCTAAAAATAGCATATTGCAAAATTTGGCACACTGTAGGTCAGTGTTTCTTAAACTTTGAGACCATGGAACACCAAACAATATTTTTTTATGCAGAACACCTATAAAAATGTTCTTAAAAGTGGTGTCACACACAAAAAGACAAAAAACAAAGAAGAAAGAAGAGGTCGTGGCACACCTGCGAAATATTCATGGAACACCAGTGTTCCGCGGAACGTAGTTTAAGAAACATTGGTGTAGATGCACCAAACTTGGGAATAGGTTACAGCCGGTCCCCGGGTTGTGAACGGTCGACTTATGACCATTCACAGTTATGACCAATGTCATAAATGGCAGACCCCGAGTTACGAACCCGATCCGCGCTTATGAACAGCGCGGTGACGTGTAACTCAATGGGGTCCGACCTACGAACAAACCGAATTACGACCAATTGCTTGGTCCATAACCGGTTCATGAGTCGGAGATAGACTGTATTTTGAAATTCAATCAAAAGAAGACACGCAATTTGCGGTGTATAGTCTAATCTTATTGTCAGGGCCCTATACTGTTTGTTTTGTCCAGATCTTCTTTTTCTTCTCCTTTCTCTGTTCTCTTATATTTAGCTATTTTCTGATATTATCATTAAGACTGTATTTTTTTAAGTGTCACCCTTACCTTTCTATTCCCCTTAAGATTCTGTATTAATGCTCTTTTACCTTTAGCTAATACTAGGATCCTATTTTTGTCAGTGATTCACATTCTCATTTTAGTGGAATGCAGGGGAAAATATTACATTCAGAAAAGGCAGTTCTTCAGGCCTTTGGGGTAGAAGGAAAACAGCAGAAAAAAGTATAGATTTCAAGAAAGCAAACTTTAGCAAACTCGGGAGCGGGTAGGTAAGATCCCATGGGGATGTGTCTAAGGAAAAACAACTGAAAACAATTGGCAGTTTTTCAAAGAGGCATTATTAAAGGTGCAAGAGTAAATTATTCAACTGCATAGGAAAGATAGGAAATGTGGCAAGAGACCAGGCTGGGTTAACCAGAAGATCTTGAATGATCTAAAAATCAAAAAGGAGTCTTACAAAAAGTAAAAACTAGGTCAAGTTACAAAGGATGAATACAAACAAAACAAAAGGGTGTAGGGGCAAAATTAGAAAGGTTGAGGCGTACAACCTCAAAGTATCCAGACACACAAAGGGTAATAAGGAAACTTACTACAAAACTTGCTTCTATATTAGAAGCAAGAGGAAAACAAAAGACAGGAAAGGGCCAATACTCAGTGAAGAGTGAAAAACAGTAACAGGAAATGTGGAAATGGCAGAGGTGTTCAACGAATTCTTCGTTTCAGTTTTCACCAAGGTTGGTGATTGTAAGCCTAGCATAGTGACTGCTGGTAAAAATGAGGTAGGTGCAGAAGTTAAAATTGTTTCCTGTCCTTGTACCAGTCAAGGAAAAAAGCTTAGACAAAGGGTGAACTTGAGCAGCACTGAAGCTAGTTTATTAGTACAGATATTTAATGATATGGCGCTGTGTGTGTGTGTATATACACACACGCGCGCATATCACATTTATGCTGACAGTTTGGAGGTAGGCTGCAGGCAGTGAGTTAGTTTTGATTTCACAGGTGGCTGAAACTGGACAGCCCCACACAGATTTCGCCACAAAGGTGAAGAGAGTTCCCTGGGGTCCCTTCAGATCCATGGGAGGTGCTCTACTGCTTCCAGTCCATTCTTGGACTTGGCTTGCTATTATATTTTTCCGAAGGAAGAGACCCTCTGGCTGCCTGTCACATAAATTTATGCACTTTCCAGGGTCCTTTCTTGCCTTAAAAGGTAACCGGTGCTGGGCTGCCTTATGATTGGATGTTTCTCATTCACACTTCATCACTCATTTCATATGTTACATACATATTCATAAGCATGAATATAGTTAATTCTATTTAAGTAATGCCACGTCTAAACAAGGATCTGACATTATCGGCTTTGACATAAAAGGAAGCTACCTTAAACCACATTTGCTCAGCTAACAGGACCTATCTAAACCACATTTACTTAACAGGAATTAGTCAAGCTGTAGCTGAAAGGGAGAAACGGTGTGGGGGGAGGCTGTGTCGGGCTGGCTACATTCCAACTGGGGAGGGGTGCCATGTCTGGCTAGTCACAAATAGGAAAACAACAAATTAAAAATTACTTAACGATAGAGATCTTCAAATCACCAGGGCCTCATGAAATGTATCCTAGAATACTCAGGAAGCAAATTAAGATGATACTCTGAGCTAAAGGATCAGATATGTCTACATTTGCCCCCTAGTTTGAACTAGCGAGGCAAATGAAGCATACCAAAGTTGCTAATGAATCCCAGGATTTAATTATCCTGTGCTTGATTAGCATATTTGCGTCCGGTCACCGTTTTAGAATGCCAGTGGCCCAATTAACTTGCCGTGTGTAGATGCGGTATTCTGATCCAAAACCCTTCCTGCAATTAACTGTTACTCCTCATTGCATGAAAGGAGGAAAGACTGAAATAAGTAGGTTTGTTTAATTTAGAAAAGAGAAGACTGAGGGGGGACGTAGCTGCTTTCAAGTACATAAAAAGGTGCTACAAGGAGGGAGAAAAATTATTCTCCTTAATCCCTGATAAAACAAAAAGCAATGGGTTTAAACTGATGCAAAGGAGGTTTAGGTTGAACATTAGGAAAAACTTTCTAAAGGTACATCTAGACTGTTAGGCTATTTTGGGGTACTGAAGGTACCCCAAAATAGCTACTCCATGTCCAAGGAATGCGTCTATTTTGAAGAAATTTTCAAAATAATGCATAATAATGCATGCACAACTTCAGCATCCCTGTAAATCTCATTTCCATGAGGAATAAGGGATTTCTTGAAATAGTGTTTTATTTTGAAATCTGGCACTGTGTAGACATGCTAAATTTTGAAATATTTCAATTTTATTTCAAAATAGGCTAAGACACAATTTGTGCTATGCAAATTGCATATATCTCATTTTGATTTTAGAGTGCAGTCTAGATATACCCTAATTGTCAGGATGGTTAAGCATTGGAATAAATTGCCTAGGAAGGCTGTGGATTCACCATCACTGGAGATTTTATGAGCATCACCAGTCAGGGATGATCTTGATGAGGGGTGGGCAAATACCCACCTACGGGCTGAATCTGGTCTGCCAGGGTTAGCCCCGGCTGGCCCGCACACCATTGTCTTTACCTGCACCTCTGGAGGTATGGGGATCACAGCTCCCATTGGCCAGGAACAGCAGTGATCACATGTACCAGGTTCCGGTAAATATAGTGGCAGCAGCCTAACAGGAGCTAACCTTGGTAAACTGCCACTGTTTTATTGCCCCCACCTGGTTTAGATTGTGCTTCATCCTGCTAGGAGTGCAGGGGGTTGGAATTAATGATATGTCCCTTCCAGTTCTGTGATTCGATTCTTAGTCTTCTGACTGTTTTGACTCCTGTTTTGTTTGCATCTGTTGCTGAAAGGCAACTAAACAGGTAGTCCCCAAAAATTGTTTCAGCAAAATACCTTCTAGAGAAAAGTAAAATGTTGCTGGCCATGGGAAGCTAAGATATAGCTACCATTTCAGATTGGGAATAGTAATTTGTCCCTTCCGTTCTATAATCCAGGTTCTTGGAACTTCCTCAGCAATATGTAGTATACATAGGTGTCAAAAATGGAAGGTATCCCCCAAGTGCATGTCTGGTTGATTCGAAGGTATCCCCATTGGTATGCAAATAGCTACATACAATATATGTAAATTTCTTTCATTGGGAAGAATCTTAAAAGACTTTAGAAATTGTAAATCAGGTGGATTGTGGCTAGAACCCTGCAAAAGAGCAGGACATTGGACAGTTGTGGTGGAGTCTGTCACAGACTATTTAAATCAAGATTGGATATTTTTTAGACTATTTAATCGTAATGGTCCCTTCTGGCAGTAGAATCTGTCTATTGGTAGCAGTAGTTGCTCTAAGAAAGCAGAATAGCATGGACTTTTTTAACCCTTTGTTCTACTACGAAGGTGGAGCATCCCTTCATAGCTTCCATCATAGGGTATGTCTACACTACAGCACTATTTCAAATTAACTTAATTTGAAATAGTTAATTCGAATTAAGCTAATTCGAAATAACGCATCTATACACACATACTATTTCAAAATAGTGTTTTTCTATTTTGAAATAGCACATCCACACTGAGTGGACCCTGAACTGAAGTTAAGACTGGCCGGAACCAGTGCCAGCAGGGCATCAGGTTGGGACTTAGTCTGTGGGGCTGCTGCCTGAGGCTAACTGAGCTCCGTGCTTTAAGGGGACCCTACCCTCACCCGCTTGCTTCTCTACCTTGATGAGGGGCAGTGAAGCAGTCTTGTCTTGGAGTGCCCGCACTTGGAACACCACAGCACACGGCCACATGGAGCCAAAGCTGCCCCTAGGCACGCTGGTGCGTCTTGTGGGGTTGTTGCCATCTGACTGGCTGCACTTGCTGCAGGCTGTCATCCGGGGGTCTATCGGGGGGGCTTTCAGGATCCAGGAGGCCCTTAGGGAGAGCGTCCACACCTAGGAGCCTCCCTGGTCCCCTCCACCAGGGGCTCATGCCCCATTCCTCCTTCATGTCCTTCCACTTATCCCCTTCCTGATGTCGAATAAAAGACACGTATTTTCAAAAATAGAAACTGGATTTATTGAACCAAACTGGGGGGGGGGGGAGATGGACCTCTAGGGAGACTGGGGAAAGGAGGCGGGAGAGGGGAAAAGAGCGGGTGCGAGAGGGGAGGGGGAAACCTGGGAGGAGGGAGCTGGAAGGGGAAGCTCATGGTTTGGGGATCTCACCAGACCAACCTGACTTTCATGCAAACTTGCTCCTGGGTTCGCATGTGGCCTTTGGTGGCCAGGCTGGCAGCTATCCTACCTCGTGGAATGAGGAGTAACGGTAGTTCGGACTAGGAAGCCTAGTCCGAACTACCTAGTTCGTGCCGCGTGTAGCCGCGTGGCACGGGGTTCGAACGAGCAGGGATTTAAAAATGGCGGCGCCCAGTTTATGCAAATAAAGCCCGGGAAATTCAAATCCCAGGCTTCATTTGCAAGTGCGGTATGCCTACATTACCCCGCTAGTTCAAACTAGGAGGGTAGTGTAGACATACCCTGAGAGCCTTTGGAAAATCCTCAAAGGGAACATCAACTTCACAGTATTTATTCTGCCAACACCAGGCATTCAGAAATCTTACGTGAGGCTCAAAAATATGAGATTAGTATTGAACAAAGACATTTTATACTTTCTTTCAATCTTTGAGCCCGGAGAAACTAAACTTTTTTTTTTTTTTTTTAAATGAAAGCTGTAATTCTCAGCAGTCACTGAATCCAGCAGCAGAGGCTTTAAGAGCACCAAATATCACAAAAGACTTATGGTAAAGCCAGGAGAGTTAGCAACACTGCTGAGACTGTATGGTCACTTACAGTAATTTTACCAGTAAGAACATGCCTGTGGCAGAAGCATCTACAATTCTGTTAACTTAGCCCTCCCAAACGAGTGTAAAATAAAATACTATAAAATAAGGAGAAATAGCACTACTTACAGCTGATACTTATTCCACAGGTTTTCTCTAAAATAAATTGTAACTTTCAAATGAATACATTTTGAAAGGTCATATTATCAAATTAAAGTTATTCTAGAATTTCTACCACAGGTAAGAAAAGACACACAGTTTGATTTTTGGGGGGGCAGGGAAGAAACAATCACAATACCAACACTTCCTGAGCTTTTGACAAAAGGGTGCATATATGGTAGCAGGTAACTGGTATCTAACACTATCAAGATAAGGGGAAAAGGGAAGGAGAGGGAGATTGTTAGTCATGTTGGGACTAGTAAATGGAAATCCACAAGAGTCAGATACAAATAGAGGTAATTTTCTCCCCTTTTTTCCCTTCCATCTTTAGAACAATTTTCTTTTTTTTCCCCCTTTGAACAGTACTGAGTTTTTGGAAGAGACATAAAGGATAAAAGGATGGACACCTGGGACACTGTTGTCAGAAAAGGGGTACCAGCCATATTAACTCTGTGGAAGAGAGTTTGCAGATGATTTGAGTGGAGAGGAGGAGGTAATACAACAGTAAAAGGAGCTAGGGCCTTCCATAGGTGCATGAACACATATGTATGTGTCTTCACCCACCTTAGATCTCAAGCCAACTCTGTTGTAGAATGCAGTAAATATTCAACATTGCAGCCTGGGGCTACATCTACCCTGCAGGCTTTTTGTGCAAGAAGCTTCTTGCACAGAGATCTTCCACAAAAATTTCTTGCGCAAAAGCATGTCCACACTACAAAAGAGCATTGCAAAAGCAATTCACTTTTGCACAAGAGTGTCCACACTGCATGGATGCTCTTGTGCAAGAAAGCTCTGATTACCATTAACAGAATGGCCATCAGAGCATCTGTACTTTTTCTGATAGGCTCTTTTTGCGCAAGAAACAAGGAGTTATTCCTCACAGAAAGTGGTATACGTATACCCCCAAAAGCCCTCAGTTCTGCCATTCTACTGTAAATTTTCTTGCGCAAAAATGTGCTTGAGGTGTGGATGCTCTGTGAGGTTTTGCGCATAAAATCCTGTAGTGGAGACGTAGCCTGGGATATGATGGATAAGATCAAGCTGAAATTGAAGGTAGAGTTTAGGTAGTCAGTGTGCAGCTACCTTCATTTACAATTTAGCCAATCTGGGGGATAACATCCAAAGACAAGTGCAAGTATTTAATTTTCTTCATCAACATTTGACTTAACATAATAAGGTTGACTTTCTCTCCAAATAGGATTTTCAATAAATTGGTGACCTAAACAAATTGATCCATTTAAAAAAAAAAAAAAAAAAACAAGCATAAGCAACGTTGAACTATCTAGACTTTGTGAAAAGGTCTGTAAAATCTTTAGTCTAATAGTCCAGAAACAAATTTGTTTGCCTTCCCTCACAGAGGATGCCAGTTGCGGGAATCTTTTGCTGCTGTCATTTAGAAAGAAATTAGTGTGTCCTTTACCAGCTGTTTCTTTGTCAAATGCATTAATGCAGTTAATTAGTATTGACCTTTTCCAATATTCATCATGCCATTGCTTTATTATCCTGAAAGTTTGCTTTAAAGAAGGTACAGCTGGTCCCAAGGGGAGAAAGGGGGCGAGGGACAGAGGGAATCTCAGCTGGCTTTTATTTTTATGCTAATGTTAAAAAATAAATGATTTCTGCTGGACAGCCTCAACTAGCAAAATCATTAGAGATATCATATTTATTCCATGCTGTAAACACTATCAATTTATTTTGCACTGAGGTAGTGATTGGGGACAGTAGATGGGAGATCTCAGTGCTGGATTTGCTTTGCAGTCATGCCTCAGCCTATTTTTTTTGCAGGAAAAAAAAGTCTTTATACAACTGAGCAAAGTAATGACTGTCTTTGAAATAGCATCATATAACCCATTTCAGGATTATGAGCAGGGACTGTATTAGGCACCTTACAATACCATATATGAACCGTGTCTCTCTCTTTCTTATCTCTTCAAGCAAATTGGACAAAGATAAACAAGATTATGGTTCCTGCTTGTCTTGGTCTCTGTCTCATATCTGTATGTTCCTTAAGACCTTGAAGTGATTATGAAGTTAATTTCAGATTAGTTAGCAACCGATAGCCTCATGAAACTTTAACTGCTGACCTAACAAGCAGCTGAAGCATGATATACTAATAACACACACAAAGAGAAAAGCTAGTATTCATCACAATTGAGTCTGTCACTTCTGTCACCTCAATTACCCTTTCCAAAACAAAAAGGAACAGCAAGCTCCTGACAGAGCTTCTATATTTATAGCAAAACACCCATACACCCCCAGCAGCCAAAATACGCTTATCTATTACATAGTTTAGAGAATTTGTCTGTTTGATCAAGAACTCCTCCTATGTGCTAAGAGCTAGGATGTATGCAGCTTCCTCTTGGTCATTTATCATAACTTAAAGCAACATAAGGGTTTTGCTGTGCCAGGAAAATGGGATGGGTCTGCAATGGGATTCATCATCATCAACAACCATGGGCTCAACAACCTTTGGTGTTCAACGCCTCCCTCATTATTTCCTTCCATCTTTCCCTGTCCAGTGCAGAATGGCTTACTTTCTGTAGACTAGCTCCGCACCATTCTACTATATCATCTACCCATTTTCTGTGAGATCTGCCTCTCCTATTTGGACCATCGCTATGGGATTGCTGCTCATAAAACCAAACAGAAATAAGACTGTGGAAGAAAACATTGTCCTCACTCTGAATTTGTAAGCAACAAGTAGCCAGAGGCAGTTTTATTACGAGCTGCAGCAAGGGAAAAACTGGTTCGGACAGGGGCTTCCCCCCCCGAGGCAGATCTTCGAATACAAGCAATTATGAAGCAGTTTATATACTGTCTATTAAATATAATAACAATGACAATTAGTCTCCTTCCCGTTACAAACACCAATGGCTAACAGTTATTTAGTTCCACCCAGATGCTCCTTATCTCAAGGTCCCTAACAGAGTCAGCATTCTATCCTTATCTCCGTATGGAGGCGAGAGGCGAAGGCAGCGTCTAATTACAGATCTCGCGTTGTCAGGCCACAGACTTAGCCTGACTCTTGCTCTCTTGTTAACAAGACCAAGATGGCTGCACACAAATTCCCTTATTCCCTTTTCCTGCCTCCACAAGACCATCACCAAATCAAGTACAGGCCTCAAAATGTACATAACTGATCAAACGCTGAAAGAGACCGAACCAAGATGAGCCAGAAAAATAGGATGAACCTGGAATAGGTCTGCTTCTCAAGAAACCTTACAGAAAAGAGATAAAATGGAGACCTCTGGAGTAGTGCTTTGTTGTGGCACACCAAAATGAATGCTTAAGGTTTGAAAAATAGAAGAAAATATTATGAAACTAAATAGAGTATGTTTGTAAACTAGAATCTTCTGGTCCAGCAACATTCAGGGACCAGAGTCCTGGTGAAGGGCAGGCCAGGAGCTGAGCTCACCAAGAGTCGGGCTGGAGCTGGGCAGGGCAGCAGAGTTGGTGGCATCATGGGAGAACACTGGCTGTGTGACTTGGAGAAATCACTTAATTTCTATGCACTTCTACCTGTAAAGCAGAGATAATGATACTTTATTTTGGCTGTCCTTCTTATTTATATTATCTTTTTAGAGGAGGGTCTATTACTTAGAAGAGTAGTTTCAGCACCTGCCATAATGAAGCCCTGATCTCATTTGGAAGTTTCTGAATATTATTGTTATACAAATAGGTGTAGATGTAAGAATTCTTTTGAAAGAGACAGTGATGAAATTACAGAAAAATTAGCTAACTTAATCCGTAAGAATGCAGGCGCTCCAAGATCAGGATTCCAAAGCAGCATGCTTGGGCTTACCATTGTGGGACCTATCTGTTTCTATTTTTGTTATTGCTATTGTAAGCTGCCCAGTCTGTTCAAATTTCTTCATTAAGAAAGGGAAGTGTGGAAGGGACATTGTGGAAATGAAACATTACTTGGTTGGCCTATCATCTGAGGTGAACAGTCTGTGAGCATTTGCTAACACTTTATGCTTCTCATGGGCAAGAACCAGTGAATTTTTAACCAGTGTCATGCCTCTTTCTATGCCAGATGATTAATATGCCAGTAAAAACTTTATGCACACTTAATCATTCATAACCAAACATATTAGATTCTCAACAGCTAAAAGCTTCAGCATTCATAATTAAGTGCCATCAACAGAAAGGAATCAGCTAAATGTGGAAGTGGACAGACTGAAAGCTTAATGAATGTTTAAATCTTCTGTGTTTTTGAAGTGTGGCACATATGAGTGCTTGTTTTATCGGGGAGGGGGGGGGAGGAAATAGTAACAGCTTCTTGGTAGTTTTCTTGTGCCAAAAAGCGGGAAATGATTGACAGAGCTGAATAGAAAACAGAAAATTCTGTGCTGCAAAATACAAATTAAGTCATATATGTAATATCTGCAATATTAGTTAATGGGGGGGGAAAACTACATTGGGGGCCATATCATGTAAAAACATCAGTTACTGTCAGTAAACTTTCTGGAGAGAAAAGTACAATGTAATTTATTCCTTACAATGCTGTTTTGAAGAATGCTGCATGTCATCATATCACCTACTAAACTCTGAGGCTTTGTCTACATTGGCATCCCTTTCCGGAAAAGGGATGCTAATGAGACACATCACAATTGCAAATCCGCGGGGGATTTAAATATCCCCCGCGGCATTTGCATGTACATGGCTGCCGCTTTTTTCCAGCTTGGGGATAAGCCGGAGAAAAGCGCCAGTCTAGACGTGATTCTCCGGAAAACAAGCCCTTGAAAGTAGGAATAAGAAATCCTCCAGAAAAGGGCTTATTTTCTGGAGAATCACGTCTAGACTGTTGCTTTTCTCCGGCTTATCCCCAAGCCGGAAAAAAGCGGCAGCCATGTAAATGCAAATGCCGCGGGGGATATTTAAATCCCCCGCGGATTTGCAATTGTGATGTGTCTCATTAGCATCCCTTTTCCGGAAAGGGATGCCAATGTAGACACAGCCTGATTGCACAAGTACTCGTCATAACTCTGTTTTCTTGCTGAAATAGGTCCAGCCAGTTTTGATACAGAACTCAAAGATAATTACACACAACCTAAATAAGCAGATTTGGACATTCCAAATTTGCCATTACCCTCAAACAAAAATAATAGTGTCAAGCATACAGATTTATTCAGTACCAGAAGGTACGCAGGCCATAATCCTATGCATTTCAAACATGCACTGATGTTTCAGTTTGTCACCAAACCATCCTGAGTTTAACATGCAGGAATTGTCCGGTTCTCTGTAAGGCTGTCGAGCAGGTCCATGACCTCATCATTATGGTGCCTCCTGCTGATCATACCAAGAATTCACTCTGACCATTGAATGTGCCACCTTCTGACTGGTCTCACCCATCATTGGGTGTCCACCAGGGGATAGCAGCAGCCCTCAGTCCTTGCAGCTACCTGAGCAGCCAACTACAGATCCAAAATCTAGTCCCTTGCCTTACAGAGGTCTGTATAGGCTATGCTTCAGTGTGGCTACATGTGGTGCAAGAAGGAAGGGGGGGGGGGCAGTGACACAGGGCCACCCTATAGTCTGGGTCCTGGTCCAGGCACCCTATGGCAGCAGCCTTGTCCTGCTCTCCTCCTCTCAACTGCCCTCAGTGTTCCCTTGGTCACTTTCCTGTAACCTTTGCACCTTCTTGGCCCACCTATCAAGCCCAAAGCCTGGAAGGTATCAGGCTAAAGTGCCTTTCCAGCTCCCCTGTGCCTGCCTAGCACTGCTCCACGCAAGGTGCTTCTCCTTCACTAGTAGCCAGTCCTGCCCCATTGCTGGTCAGGACTCAACTGTCCTTTGCTCTGCTGAGCAGCTGTTTGACGGGATGCCTCAGCAAGCCTCCTTTTGATTGGCTTTCTATAAACCTCTCTCTTATTGGAGGGGTCTTTGCACAGTCTCCCTTCAGCCTGCTCTTAACCTCTCCCTTGCCGGAATGGAGCAGCTGCCTCACTACAGATCGGTATCCTTCTCCTGGTATCCTTTTCCTTGTGGTCATCTTCTTGCTACAATTAGTAAAAGAAGGCCCATGAGACTCAGCACCTCCTTGTTAAGTATGGCTTCCTCCCTCTTGCTCCGGTTCAACTTAATAGCACAATGCCATTGAGAATATGGGAGTACTAACTGATTAATGACTTCTCCTCTCTGCCTTGCTCTTAGACGGAGCACCCTTTGATCTACATGAAGTCAATTTCACTCTCTTAGTAGCAAATGAAACTTGGGAGATTCTTGTCCTTCTCTCCTCTATAATATCTTTTACCTTCTGCAATCATCTAAATTATTCTTCTCTTGTATCTTTTCCAATCTCCAACATAAAATCCAGCTATACCGTTGTTTCCTGGCCATAACTCTAGGCAATTATACTCATCTGGCACCATGCTTTCAATGCATGACAACAATTTAGTCATTAGTGAACTCTCTTTAATGGTATTTTCTCTACATGTCTCACCCATAATGTACACTGTGTTTGTATGTCGAAACCATAGTATACACTGTTACATAGCAACCCAGGTAGTTGCTCACAGTTGTTCCTAGTCATCAGACATCAGTTGGACTTTTGATAACATTTATGAAACTCTCTCTTGAAGCTTTAATCCACTCTTACCTTCAGGTTTATGCAGTCTACGTTATAAAGCATCTGCATCACTATTTAGTTTGCTTGACTTGTATTTGATGGTGAAATAATAAATTGCTAATACAGCTGACCACCAATGAGATGTAGCATCCAGGTTTGCAGTTGTAAGAATGAATGTTAGAGGATTATTATCAGTCATAACTTCTAATTTTAGTCCATACATATAGTCATGAAAGTTTTTTTGATACAGTCCATTTCACAGTTAGGAACTCAAGCTAAAGATGTTTGAGTTTGTTTACTTTCACTCAGTCCACAAATGGTGTATGCAATGATTATCTCCTTTCTTGTTCTTGGTACACTTTCACTCCTAATCCTGTTAAAATGTCATCTGTATGCATTATATATGGAAATTTCCATTTGGCAAAACCTAAGATTGGCATAGTTTACAGTTCCTTTATGGTTTCAAAGTCTTCCTGACAACTGTCAGTTAATTGATCTATTAGCTTTTGGGAGCTTTTGCTTATACAGTAAAACTCCATTGGTCCAGCATCCAGTGCTCCAGCACTCCTGATGGTCCGGCACCATCAGGAACCCGGAAGTGCTCCAGGCAGCCAGATAACTGGAGCTGCACTGTGCCTGGCTTCCCCCGATTCAGCCGCTGCTGAAGCCAGGGGCAGAGCAGCTGCGGTGCTGCCGGGTTGGTCCCGTAGTGCTGCCCCTCGAGGCTGCGGGACCAACCCGGCAGCACCCCAGCTGCTCTGTCCCAGGCATCCCCAAGAGCAGCTGGGGTGCTGCCGGGTTGGTCTCACAGTGCCGAGGGTCGGTGCTACCGGACCAACTCAGCAGCACCTCAGCTGCTCTACCGCAGGCATCCCCGATTCAGCCGCTGCTGAAACTGACCAGCAGTGGCTAAATCGGGGATGCCTGGGGCAGAGCTGGACTATCAGAAGGGGGGCTCTGAAGGGTCTGGGGTGGCATCCCCCCCACCACACCCGAGACCCCTCATAGCCCCTCATTCCAATAGTCCGGCATATCTGATAATCCGGCACCCCCTGGGTTCTAAAGGTGCTGGATTATCGGAAGTTTACTGTACTAAATTATCCATTCTTTCCTCCTCCCATAAGAAGTGATGTAAAAGTAACTGCCAAATACTTCTCCACAAATTTAGCCAGCAAATCCCAGGAAAGTCATTACTTCATTCAGGCTTTCTCTACACTGCAGGGGTTTTGCGCAAGAAGTTTTTTGTGGAAAAGCGTGTCCACACCTCAAAAGCACGTTGCAAAAGCAAGAGAGCAGCCACACTGCATGGATACTCTTGCTCAAGAAAGTTCTGATTGCCATTCACAGAATGGCCATCAGAGCACCTGTGCTTTTTCTGATAGGCTCTTTTTGCACAAGAAATCCCTGTTGAGTGTCCCCACACACACCTTTTTGTGAAAGAACTCTTGCGCAAAAAGGAGTTATGCCACGTAAAAGGAGGTATACCTACACTGCAATAAGCCTTCTGGTCTGTCAACTGACTGTAGATTTTCTTGCGCAAAAATGTGCTTGAGGTGTGGAGGCTCCATAGGTTTTTACACAAAAACAACTGTTTTTGTACAAAAACCCTGTGTAGACATAGCCTAATAGGCCTTGGCCTTGACAAGTAATTTAAAGCAGACAATTTGTCAGTCATGTATATCGTCCCATGAAATGATGTCCCAATTACATAACAGATACTTTAAAAAATGTCCATTTGGAAACTGACAGCTTCAGTTGTGAGCCATCAAACCTTTCTTAGCCTTCCTTGTTCATCAAGCAATGCTGAGAATATTAACTAGTCATCTAGGAATGCTATGACTTTCATGAAGGACATCAGTCTCATGGGAAAAAACAGTTTCTTGCCATTTCAACCAGAAAGGACATTGTCTCAACGACTTGATTACCTGCATCCTGCTTCGAAGACCTTTTAAGACTTCACTTGAAAAAGAATCCTCTGAACTGTCATTCATGCTTAAATTTGACACTTTACACTCAAATTTGAATAAAGACGCTAATTATCTTACCCATTACAAAGATAGCTTCCCCAATTATCACCTCTAATATCATTAGCTCACAGACATTTACCTTCCCCCCCCTTTACCCTCCCTCCATCCCCCTTCTGTTCTGAAATTTGATTTGTCCTTTTCACATTTATTCTTTTTTTAATTGTATCCTTTGGTATATGATTGTGACAATTTTCTTCCACGATTTGATCTGAGGAAGTGGGTCTGGCCCACGAAAACTCTTCACCTATTAAACCATCCTGTTAGTCTTTTTAAAGTGCTACACAGTCCTGTTTTTTTTTCTTCATGAGACATGCTATCATATGAACGTCACAAGGATATTGGTCAGTGATACAGAAACATCAATTTCCCACTGGTTTAGTGGGTCTATCTTCCTTCTCCAACTCAATTAAACAGTAGCTTGCTACCAAATTGGAACAGATAGCAAAGATAGAGCTTCCTCAATCCTTGGTGTATGATTGGCATCTTTTCTGATGATGCCATTAAGTCATCTATAATCCTCTGCTATTCTTAAGGCACCTACAAAACATGGAGAGGAGATTTTGACTCCTGTTTGCTCCTTTGGTTAACAGTTCATAGAGATGCTATCAGAATTCCTTGGAAAACAGCTGGTAAAACTGAAAGGCATTATGTCTGAATAGTGAATAGCCTATGTTCTACATCCAAATTGTGTCTGGAGAAAGCTGCTCCCATATCTTGGGAGAGTCTCTTCTGATTACAAACAGCATCTTAAGAACTTATAGGGGAAACACCAGAATCTAAAGACAGAGGATACTGTCATTGCTTTTAATAACTGGCTTGACCCAGTCCACAACTTCTCTATGGGCTCTCATGTATTTCTTGAGTAGCATAGTTGAATGAGATTATCTAGTCTATTGTAATTATGATCCTATTGTAAGAAGCCATGGAAATCTGAGTGGTGTTTTTTTTGGCCATTAGCACTGGGGAAAAACTTTCATTTTCTGTATCACATAGTATACTTTTGAGTTGTTCTTTGTAATATTCTTATTTCAAATAACTTCCTTTATTTCACCTGGCTATAATGCCACTTATGTATCTCCCCTCCCTATAATTATTTGTCTTTGCTGTTCTCATCTGCACGATATTCAGAGCATTCTATGCCTCTGCTCATAAAGTACCTATGTGCAATTTCTGCAGAAATGTGAGCCTGTCACTCAGTCTTCCTTAAATTGTAATTGAATATTGGTGCCTACAATAACTAGCACTGAAGCTGGTGAACTCTGATTAAAGCATATCAATTTGAAGACTGTTTCTTGTCTGTTCTGCAATATTTGGGGAATCAGGTTGATGCAATGATGAGTCTTATCCTTCAGCTCCTGTTTCCTGGGGTATTTATTTCACTGGACCTAATTGTATATATGCCAAATGTTCTTTTGTAAACTTCTTGAGTTATGTAGGTTATCTGGGAACCGGCATCCTATGAAGCATTTGTGTGGCACTTCCTCAAAGAGGAGAGGGGTGTACACAAATCATCAGTCTTGTAAAAGTGGTGACTATAGGGGTGCCATCTGTCGCTACAATGTTAGTACAAAGATTAGTTTCCAGATGGGGATGACTGTCATTACACACAACTCCAAAATCTCAGAAACCAAATAGAAGTTGTAAGAGTGGGGCTAAGCTTTGAGGGGTCAACAACAATTCATCACTGCTGGTCTATCATTTGAGATGTATGTGTTTTCTAGCTCTGTCAAAAACTTCTCTGCAATGGTAGTCTTCCCTGCATTGAAATCTCCCTTCAGTGGTGAAGTGACAAACTTTCTATTAACTGCTGGCTTATTCCCTGGAAGACAATTTGGGATCATGTAGTAGATTTTTTTATTATTATTTGAAGCTTTCTCCTGCTACAAATATCTACTTCCTTACTGGATGCTAGTGAATACCCTCAAACTCTTCAATGTGTAGGCTATGTGATGGCAGGGGCAACACCCTCTAAAGACTTGTCCACATGTTCTTCTGCTATTCCTCTCTGAAAAAATGAATGTGGGAGTAGAATGTGTTTAAATGTTAGTTGAGGAGAATGTATACTTCTCTCTGGAAGCATAATAAGCATATTGTCCTGAAAAATATGCAAATGCAGCATTACATGTCTGATTAGTATTAACTGTGCTATCCTTTGGAATCACTCCTGCTGTTAGAGTTGTCATCCTTTGAATACCTATCATCAGGAGTACTATGAGAATTTTTTCAATGTATTGTGAAACATATTTCTCTTAACATTCGATTTAACCTATTCATTAAACTCTGTCCTCAACAGCCTTAAGAAGGAAACTCTCTATAGGGAACACCTTTTCTTTCCCTGAACTGAAACTGAAGGTATTTGTTCCCAAATAAAAATGCAGATTGTATGCAAGTATCACAAGTAATCCAGACTGTTTTGAACCTAAGTAAGAGTCAAATTTTCAAAAGCACTTTACACTGAATAGGAAAAATGAACATAGTTTTGACAAATCTGTTCTGTATTTTTTTTCTCCAAAAGTACAGCTAGTCAGAATTTAACAGGAGAAATCATAAAACTTTTGTGTTACAATCATTTTTCAATATTCAATTTAAAATTACTTCAAAAAGTAAAGTTAGCTTAGAAATAATTTTTAGCCAGACTAATTTGTTGTAAATAAGGATAAGAGAATTGGCTGGAAAATTTTATGGTTTCATGAACAAAAATAAATAGATTCAATTTTTTCCAATATATTATCTTTAATTTAAGCATTTTTAAAAGAAAACTTATTTGTTTTTTGTTTTTTAGAAAGTCAATGGGGAATGAACCTACTCTCATTACTACTTTGCTTCTTCTCAATCTTTTTACCCCACTACTTTTTCTTCCAGCAGGGAATTCTAAATTTGGACCAAAAAGTTTTGTTTTTTCACACTTCTGTGGTTGTGTGTGTTTGTTTTTTTTCATGTGGCAAATTTGCTCAGGCCTCTTCAATAAAAATACAGTAGACTTCCGATAATCCGGAACCTATGGGATTTAGGTGGTGCCGGATTATGAGAGATGTCGGAGTATCAGGAGGTCCTATAAACTGGTTATACTATATATACTGTTCTTAACCCTTTTATTGTACATACTGTATACAGTATGCTGTAATGTTTTAATTTTTAAACCCCTTTTTTACCCTTTTCGTTCAGTTCGGCTGCTGCTGCTGTTACCTTGTGACTCATTTTTTGCCGAAGCTCACTCACTAGGCTCTTGCCATTTTGATGCCGGACTATCAGGAGTACCGGACTATCGGATGCCGGACTTATTGGAGTTTTACTGTATTCAGGGTTATACTATAGGAAGTTTTTAAAAAAGATTTAGACTATGGTGTGAAGTATGAGGGTTTGTACGCCTTCTGTAACTCAACTATTAACCAGTGATGATCAAGAAGAAATATTTCTTGTTTGCTGTGTATTCTATCCTTGCCTCCTGCAGGTTTTTTTGCTCTGTTTACTGAAGCAGCTGGGATTGGACTCTGTTGGAGACAGGATACAAAACTAGCTGGATCACTGGTCTGATCCAGTAATGTAATTCCTATTTTCCTATTGAAAGTTTGATAGTAATATCTTTTTGCAGACCAATTCTGAGGCTTCCTGATGCAATGCAATCTTCCTTTATCTCTTTTCCTTTCCTCTCAGAAATTGCCTGAGTTTCAAATCTTCTTTCCTTTTTATAGTGTTCATTGATGATACAGCATACAGCTCACAGGAGTTTGGTTGGAGTCAGATATCATTGCCTGTCACGTCCCCATTGGTTCATCTGCTCAGTGGACTAGTTTCAATCTCTTCTCTGCTTTGTGCATGCATAGCCAGTTAACAAATATTAGAGTCATGAATTGTTGTTGAATAATATATAGGCCTTTTGTTTGGAGGGCTAAGAATTTTGTGATATTTCACTTTTTGGTCCATGAACTGAGTCACCACTGCATTATACCAATGCTGAGGGAAATTGGGTCCTCTACTATTTAAAAATCTGGCCCTAAATAACTTTTTTAAGGTATTTTGTGTAACGGTCTGTGTGGCTTATTCCATCAGCAATACGTTCAGATGCACCTTCTATTGATCTAAGTTTTCTGAGAGAGTTGCATAAGCCTATTACTCAGAATTCAATATTTATAGACAGACTTTCAAGAGTTCAGGTATCAGCTCCCCTAACAGAAAATAGCCATATTTTCAGGTCATCTACCCATCTACCACCCAAAGGTTCATATGAGAACAATCCGTAAGGATAATACATCAGAACATTTTGGGAGATGGTTGATGCTGAGCACTGTTGGAAAATCTGGCTCCGTCAGTGAAGTACCTAAGTGGAACATGATCTCTTCTGAAAATCCAGCCATTATTTCGGGGTTCTCTGTGGTATAGTCTTATATATTGAGTAAGACTTTCAAAAGCTTCTAGGTCCCATTGACATTCAGTGATAATGGAACTTGGACTCTTAAGTCACTGCAACCACGGTATCCACTGGGGCCTCACTGAGATTGCTAAACAGGGCAAACTGAGAAGGATGGGGGTAGACCTGAGGTTCTCAAACTGTGGTCCATGAGGTTATTCCAGGAGGTCTAAGTAATGTCCATGGCCACGGACCTACCAATCATCTCCTTCCTCTCCCTCCCAGTGCTTCCTGCACACTCTTCAGCAGTGTGCAGGAGGCACTGAGAGTGACAGGGGGAAGTTGGGATGGGGTACACTTGAAGGAGGGAGGGAAAAGAAAGACCTTGGGGGGTAGGAGTGGAGTGGTTGTGCATTTCTGGGGAAAATTAGAAGCTGGCCTGGGCAGGGAGTGGGAAAGAGAGGGAACGGTCTGTGGGGGGGAAAAAAATTAAACCAAATGAGGATCTCTCAGTTGCTAAAGTTTGAGAACTGCTGGGATAGATGATCTCCAAAGCTGGTCATTTATTCAAATATTAAAATTCACCAAGCCAATAACAAAACAGCTTCTAAAATGCTTGACTGGTTACCAAGAAGCTCTAAAATAACTGAACCCCGGAATTTTACCTGGACAGCCAATTCCAATATGGTGAAGATTACTTAAAATCTTCTTCACCCTAATTGAAGTTCTAGCAATCCAAAGAGATCAAAAACATTACTCACAAGGTCCATGACTATTTCAGACTTTACCAAAATGCATGCTTACAACTGCTTATTAACTAATCTAATACGTTTTAAAAAGAAGAGTGACGATTGAAACATCATTATACGTTCAGTTTTGAATAAAGTTCTCAGGATAGCTTCATAAAGCTGGTGAGCTGAGTTGCAAAAAGTTCTTTCAGAATCAGTTTAATAAGTTATAATCCAGTAGGAAGCCTATGTACAACATCTGTATACATTTTTCAAAGAAAAAAAGCAAGGTAATTCAGGGTACACATGGAGACTTCAAGCATGTAATTTGAAACTTCCCCTGATAAGGTTCAAGCAGACTTGAGACGAAAAAGGATCAGATCCCAATTTGTATAGCCTTTTGACAACAGGTAACATAAAGACTAAGTGATGTACATTGTTGCTTTGTTCTGGTGTGTACAGCTAGTTGCATTGATTAGCATTAGACGATTAACCATCCGAAGGTTCCTTATGATATACTACGGACTTCAAAGAAAAATAAAGACAATAATATAATTTTACCATATTCAAATCTATTAGCTAATAATTGGCGTTGATCTTTGAATTGTTAGAATATAGTAACAGACTGGAATAGAAGTTTCCTATCTACAATTGTTAACATCTAACAAGATATAGGTACACACAGGCAAAAATAATTAGTATTTACTTCTAATTCCCTACAGTAAAGGATTGCATTTTAAACAATCTGGTTGGACTCTTAGGCTACATCTCCCCTGAACACCTTACAATGGTGTAGCTGTGGAGGTGCCACTGTAAGGTGCACTGTGTGGGCACCCTTAGAGGGATAAAATAAAGCCACCTATAATGAAGGGGGGTAGCTTCATTGTCAGAGTGCAGCTCCTGCTTTCAGTGTTGTCTACACCAACACTGTTTGTCACTAAAGCGTTTGGTGTTCCAGGATGTGGGTTTTTTTTTCATACCCCTGACTTTTAATGACAAAAGTGCCAATGTAGGCTTAGACCTAGCCAGCTAATTGGTTAACTCTTTCTGGGTCAGTGTCTGTTACACAGAGGGCTTTGAAGTGTTAGCCTTTCTTTCTAAAACATGAAAAACTTAAAAAACAACAGTCTGCTTTTTTTATGTAGTAGGACTTTCCACAATGTATAATAGAAAGTATAGCTAATGTCCTGAGTGTCTTTGATAATCTTTCTAAAGCCTATCACAATACATTTAGTCTAGTTTTGTGTTCTGAAACAGTTAAATAAAATAACGAATAACTGGCATGGGATGGAATCTTGATTCCTTGTTAAATGACTCTCACTTGCATTTCATTTCTCTATCTCTCAACAACAAAATGCATAAAATTCTTTAATTGGTTTATAGGCTCAGATTTCCCCCAAAGAATACCACAAAACCCAATTAATCCTTGAATATGGGATTTTGCTTTTGTATTTCTCAACTGGCTACCAAATAAGGAGGCATATAGTTCCCTACTGACTTAATGGCAGACTCCTCAGCTGTTGTAAATGAAATGTGCCCTGGATTCTCTCCTTTTACTTGGAAATCAGCCTTTGACACAAGTTCTTCATATAAACTAAGTGCTTTCGCCTTCAATTTGATCTTTGTCAAGACCTTTGAGCATAGGCATTGTTAGGTACATGTTTCAGTCTAATGAAATGCCTTATGGAGAGAAATGTCCCATTATCGTTTTTAAAAAGATGCTGCTGACTCCTTAAAATGAATAGGTTGCATCATCTACTGTGTGTGTGTACACACACGCTACATCTAGACTGGCATGATTTTCCGCAAAGGCTTTTAACGGAAAAACTTTTCCGTTAAAAGCTTTTGCGGAAAAGAGCATTTAGATTGGCACGGACGCTTTTCTGCAAAAGCACTTTTTGCGGAAAAGTGTCCATGCCAATCTAGACATGGTTTTGTGCAAGAAACCCCCAATTGCCATTTTCGACATAGGGGATTTTTTGTGCAAAACAGTTTTCAGCTGTCTACACTTGCCCTTTTGCACAAAAGCATTTCCGGAAAAGGGCTTTTGCCCGAACGGGAGCAGCATAGTATTTGTGGAAGAACACTGACAATCTTACATTAGATCGTCAGTGTTCTTGTGCAAATTCAAGCAGCCAGTGTAGACAGCTGGCAAGTTTTTCCGCAAAAGCGCCTTCTCTTGTGGAAAATCTTGCCAATCTAGACGCAGCCAGAGAAAGGATGATGCAACATTAATTCTAAGGAGTCAACAGTGTCTGTTTAACGTGATTATGGGAGATCATATGTATTAGACTGAAATACATATATTAATCAGAACTGAATCCCTTTATTTTTGCATTTGTGCATATTATAAATACATATTATAAATATTCTTTTCTGAAAATGGATATAGGAATAAAGATGTATGAAATCCTAATCCTGAAGGGATTCCACGCTGATATTACCAGAATTGTTTCCCTGTGCATTAAATCTTTCAGGTTAGTCCCAGAGTAAATGCCATGCTCCCCTCTCTATACATGCTGGTTTATTCCAGAAGTTGAATCAGAAAAAAATGGGACACATCGGATTGCTTCAGTGAAAATTTTAATCTGGAAAATGTATGAGCTTCAGGGGGAAAGGGGAGTTGAGGATTTACTTCTGCTATATCCTACTCTCTTGTTGGTTTTAGTACTTGTTTTCCAGTCATTCAGGTTATGTCCTGTGGTGTTGGAAAGAGAATGAATGAAAACATAACATTTCCCTCCCTGTTTGTGTGAGACTAAAAAGGAGGGAGGGGAAGGAAGGAAGATTGTCTTAACAGCTGTCATTGCTGACGATTCTTTAAAAGCTGTAAAAGCTTTCATTTGCCTTCAAGAGTTGTGACATATGGTTTGAGGATTTATTATCATCCTTGTTGGATAGGACTCAAAGTATTCTTTAACAAGGAGCTTGTCCCTCACTATACTTGGAAGAATTCTTTCAGAAATTGTGGGACATGTAGAAAGCAGACAGAATAACAAGGTTCAGATAACATTTGTTTTTATTTGACATTAATTCAAATGAAAAATATGAATTACATCATCCTTGACAACAAAACCATCCCTTACCTGTAAATTAAGATTATACTTTTAAAAATATGCATAGAATGTATCCGAGTGTGAACAATTTGGAAACATGCAACTTCTGGCTTTGCCCATATACATCCATTGAGTTTGAGCTCACACTTTCTAAAGTAATAGGAAATAAATGTAATTATTCCATTCTTTGAAAGCGTGATAGGACCTTCTTTCCCTCTGAAACCCGATCAAAACTTGTGAGGGCAAGAAAATGACCAGTGACAAACTATTTAAGTGACAAACTATTTGATCAAGTGGCTAATGGTAAAGGGAAGGGAACTTTCTGCACATACAAATGTTGTAGAAGTAAAAATACCTTCAACTGTGCATCTAAGAATGAAGAAATGGTTAAAGAATAGGTCTTGTTAAAGAGATGGCTGGGAAAATGAAATGTATGTAACAAAACTATGACTACTACCTCTTTTCTACCATCCTTCACCCTCCTGAGCTGCTGCACCTATGGGAATTAACTATAAAGCCCATCTCTATGAATTCTGAAAGACACCTTGCCTACTTTGAGATCAATGTATCAGTGAGACACGGCAAGAGGCATTTTTAACCCCTTTCTAAATTTTGTATTAGTCAGGCTGATTTAGGCTTGGGCTGAATAAATTCCTTCAATTTTCGCAGAGTTGACAAAAATGTACTCTATTCCAGTAAGTAAATACAGTAATATAGAAATGTTCAGTTTATAAAGTAAAGGGCTTTCAACATTTTTACTTTAAGATAAAACATCCTTGATTGTCTCCTGGACAGCAAGAATTTATCACAGACTAAGGAAATGAATCTCCATCTACAGGCAGTCCCCGACTTACACGGATCCAATTTATGCATTTACAAACGCATTTTGCCGGAGCTCATGGGCGGCAAAGCTTCTCCCGGTCTCCCTGGTCTGCTGGGGGGGGTCCAGCAAAGGTGCTGGACCCCCCCCCCCCCCCAGCAGACCAGGGACACCCGAGCAAAGCCGCTGCCTGGGCAGCTTTGCTCGTTTGCCCGGGAGCAAAGCCGCCCAGGCAGCGGAACCCCCGCCGCCTGGGCGGCTTTGCTCCTGTCCCCCTGGTCTGCTGGGGGGGTCCAGCGGCTTTGATGGACCCCCCCCCCAGCAGACCAGGGAGACAGGAGCAAAGCCGCACAGGCGGCATCCCGCCGCCTGTGTGGCTTTGCTCGGGGGCAAACGAGCAAAGCCACATGGGCGGCAGGGTCCCTCCGCCTGTGCGGCTTTGCTCTGGTCTCCCTGGTCTATTGGGGGGGAGGGGGCGCAGCTAGTGCGCCCCCCCCCCCAGCAGACCAGGATTTTGTTGCGGGACGCCTTGGGTAGAGCAGCGGGGGTGCTGCCAGGTTGGTCCTGTGGGAACCTACCGGGCAGTGCCACAGCTGTTCTGTCCCAGGCTCCAGATTCAGCAGCTGTTGAAACTGATCAGGCTGATTCCAGGAAGCTGGGGGCAGAGCAACTCTGCCTCCGGCTTCCTGTAGTCAGCCCCGGTCAGTTTCAGTGGCAGCGGCTGAATCTGGAGCCAGTTCCGACTTACATACAAATTCAACTTAAGAACAAACCTATAGTCCCTATCTTGTACGTAACCCGGGGACTGCCTGTATAAACCTACTTTTTTTTTTTTTTTTTTTTTTTTTCTGGAATGCTGCCAGGAGGGAAGAAATGGGCCAGACACACAGACACCATGGGAATCCTAGAAGTGCTCATTGCTCAGGCTGTAGAAGCAGGGAAGATATAAAGGCAACCAAGGAATGAACTGTCACCAAAGGTCTCTCTACTACACTACCTCTGCTTGTTAGACCTATATACTGGACAGACAGTCAACATTACAGTCCACAGTAAGGTTGATAGTGAAATAGCAAGGTGCACAGGAGCTGTCACAATGGACCTCTGTTTGGATGTAACAGAGTCCCAGAAAACAGTAACTACAAGATAGAGTTGGTTGGGAATTTCTACCCCATTCTCCCACTAGCAAAACATTGAGAGAGACTTATTTTTGGAGGGCAGAGTCAAAAGGTAAAATGTTGGGGTTTCAATTGCTGAAAGCTTGTTCACATTCAATGAATGATGTTTTTGGAAGGACAATAATAGTCATTGTATCAAATAGCCATTTTCTTTCCAAAAGAGATCAGGACAGAAAAATATTTGACCAGTTCTTCTGGAAGATCTTATTACTGTCTCTCCTAAGACAAGTAGACGAAGAGGTCTGTCACCCCTGCAGCCCACAGCCATTCTTGTAAAGCAGTGGTCCCCTACCATTTGGGGTTGCCAGACACCAGGGGGCGTGGCCGTTCACCTGCCGGGCGCCGGGGAGGGGCGCCCATAGCCGCATTCCGGGGCCGGCACTCTCCCTTCAAGCGCCGCACACCTGGGGCAGGTGCTCTCTCCCCCCAAGCGCCACGCACCTGGGACTGGCGCTAGCGCTTTCTCTCCCCCCCCACTCCCCATGCGCCGCGGGGCGTGAATCCGCGGTGCCCCCGGGGCTGGCAATCTCTGTGCGCCACGTGCCCGGGGCCGGCTCCGGCACCGCGCATGCGCCATGTGCCCGGGGCCAGGCCAGCCCTGAGCACTTGGCGGGCGCAGAGAAATGCCCCCGCGGGCACCATGGTGCCTGCGGGCACTGTGTTGGGGACCACGGTTGTAAAGGATGTGCATTCACCATACCAACCACAAAGGGTGGGGGGCGCTGTTCCTTTATTCCCATTAGGGCAAGATTGGTTCATATGCCAGGTTTTCTAGTGCTCAATTCTTGTGTAAAGTCACATGGTCTTTCTAGGGGACTTCAGCTACTTTCCTTGAGGGGATTCTCCTTCAGCCTTGTCAAAGAATTTGCTGGTGTACAGCCTACATTTTTGAAATTTTTATTTGTAAAATGTAGGCATCCCTCAGTAATTTTGGGTCTTACCTTATTACACCATCATGTAATTTAAAATGACAAACATTACTTGAAAAATAACTGTCTTGAAATTCCTCTCACTGACTGAAGAAAAGCCTGAGAAAATGGGCCTTTCAGTGTTCAATGAAAATCAATGAAGGCTGCCTCATAAGAGCTGTAGGGGAAGCAAATTCGAGCTCCAAGCCCCTTTACTCCCCCATTGAAGCACACTGTTCCACTGCCCAAGTCTTTCAAACTGAAGAGCCCTAGTGAGAGCTTCTAAGGATGGTGAACAGGAGAGATGTGATCTTAGACATTAAAATGTAATGCCTTGATTTGCACCAAGAAAGATATTTCTAACTAGGGATGTCAGTAGAGGACTTTTTTTTTTAATGATTCATTAAGCAAGTAACCCATCTCATTCTGCATTACCTTAAATTTCAAAGTTTGCTTCAGTGGTAGTTCCACATGGAGCACCTCAGAGCAATCAATTCTGGAAACAACAAAGAGAAGGATAATAGTAGAAAGGGTTTTCCTTAGTGTTCCATCTCACAGAAGGTAGACTACTGACTTAAAAGCACCTGAAAACCTTTCTGAGCAATTCCCACAAATGTTTGTTCAGAGGACTGTTTCCTACCATATCTGAAAAACTTGTGCAAAGAACTAAAAGAAAATGAGTGTCCCATGGGATTTCACAGTGCTGAGAGTTTCTCTAAGATGCAAACTTCAACTTGGCTGTGTGTGTGTGTGTGTGTGTGTGTGTGTGTTTTCTGATGAAAAAGACTTCACTAAATTGGGGAACTGGGTTTCCTCAGGATGGTTCAACACAAAACTCATGGGGGCAGGATGCTTGATCACACCATGCAGAACCTGATGTTAGTGGAGTCAAGAGGTAAATGCTGTTTAAAGTAGGGGGTTATCTGGGGACCATATAAAGGTCCAGCAAAAATTCCTGTAATAAGAATAATCTTCAGAATTGTGTTCATGTGTTTAGTTCTGCAATTCAGAATAACAGACAAACTGTCACCAGTCTTCTGAACTTAAAATTTGCCCCTTATTAATGTTTATTTAAAGCCTCTTGATACTTCATAGAATATCTGTCAAACAGAGAATTCCCCTCTCCTTCTCCCCCACCCCCCAAAAAAAAGAGAGAGAACTTACTGAATAGCAAATTGTTACAGATTTACTTCTGGGTTATACATGGTTCACTGATATATTTCTTTGACATAAATGCCATCTTGTAAATATCATTATGTAGCATTTCAAACTCCTCAGTGGGTGACTGTCAACACCTGCTTCTGTTCAGAATACCTGTTTTTTGTGTACAGACTTAGGAAACATCTTAAAATATGCAAGAATATTTCCCTGCAGCTTAAACATTGCATTCCATTAATAGCCATTGTCTTGTCCCGTGAAATAAAGCCATTTTTAAAAGGAGTAGTTTTATGTGTATCTAGATTTCCAAATCAAGCACTTGCTTCCAAATAGATATCTTTCTATTCTGATCCCTGGGCTGAGAGAGTGCTCAGTATCATGGTATTACAGCTACGGAAAATAGTTAGTTTTCTTTTAACAAGAAAGTTCCTATACAACACTACAGTTAAAGATGCCAGTAACTGAAGCAATCCTTTGGGATCTGGAAGAAAGTAACAGCTGTCTTTTCTAGAAGTAGTTGTAGATATTTTAACGAATAGATGGGTGAAATATTTGGAGTTTCTCGTCAGAGGTACAATAAAGAACACGAAAATTGGCTGATATATTATGTACTCTTATATCTCAGGATGCAGGAAAATAATACAGTTTAAAGAGAACTATAAAAACATTAGTAAAAATTGGCATCAAACTTTAAACATAATAGATAAACATTTTAAACATCCTTCTGTACATTTACAGGCACATCTACTTGGTGTTCCCAAGCTAGAATCACTGAATACTAGAACTGCAAGGGACCACCTCAGGTCATCAATTCCAGTCCCCTACCTTCCTGGTAGGACCAATTACCGTGTTATCCCTGATTGAAGAGAAGGTTAAATAGACATCTAAGAATCCTGTTGCAGAATCTTGGAATAAATCCAACTATGCTGTTTCCTGGGCCCACAAACCCAGGATATAAATGTAGACAGAACCTACCAATAGTAGTGTTTAAACCCACACTAGTGGATCGTAAGTCCAATGCTTTAACCCCTTCACCATTCTGGTGTACAGATACTTGGCTTATGTAACCTGTAAACACTAGGGTTGCCAGGTGTCCGGTTTTGAACTAGACAGTCCACTAGAGCTTTCTGTTTGGGAAACAAATTGACAAAATATAAATGTCTGGTATTTTCTAAATAACATGTAAGGTAGACTGTGATGTAATGTCAAGTGTCTGGTATTTTTGTTGAAAACATCTGTCAACCCTGTTAAACACATACAAAGCACAGTAAAGATTTTGCATTTACAGCTTTTGATTATTGCAATCAGTTCATTCTCTAGATCGGTAGAAAAGTGCAAAAGTTTATACATGTACAAAATAAAATGATTGACTTTACTGTCGTGAATCCTCAAAGTGAATGCAATGAATGGTGCCTATGTGTAGTGACTGGCCTTTCCAAATATGAATAATCACTTGCAACCTTGTTTAACCATCTAGTATTCACTGGAAAAGAAAAGACTGGAAGCTAGAGCTGGTTTTGTTCAAGTGTTAAGCTTTTGTGCAATAAATATATGTACTGTTTTTACTTAATTTTATGTGTACATAATTTGATTTTTAATAATCTGTATTTTATTCATAACTGTTGCAATACTTTGTATGCAAAGATACTTTAGCTTGTGGTCTGAATTACATTTCCAATGCATCAAAGTGTTGGTATGTAATATTTCCAACAATGATCTGAGGTCTTTTAGAGTAACTTACTTTCCTTTCTCATCCTTTGTGCATTTGTTTTGCAAAAGATTTATTTCTTAGGTCTATTTACCCAAATTAAAACTCATTTTAATCACCAGAGCACTCTTTCTCTTTCTCTCTGGCTACATCTACACTGTTTTTTGTGGAAGAGGAAATGCAAATGAAGCATTCATTTGCATATCTTGCACTCTCGTTTGCATATCTTCCTCCAATCCTTTTTGCGGAAGAGGTTTTTGCCATAAAAAGCCGTGTGTAGACAGGGCCATTTGTTTGGGGGGGGGGGAACCTTTTGCACAAGGGCCCTTATTCCTCAAAAAATGAGGTTTACAGGCTATTGTGCAAAAGGTTGTGGTTTTTTTTGAAAGAGAGATCTGAAACACATACTTTAATCCAATAGTTTGGGGACTGGGGAAACCATGATAAATGATAGAATCTTTCTCAAGTTAAAACTGATTGCAATTTTACAGAATGTAATAGCCAGTTTGAAACACTTTCCGTGGGAAAAGTCTGAGGGGTAGCCATGCTTGTCTGTATCTGCAAAAAACAAACAAACCAACAAACCTAGTAGTCCTGTGGCACCTTAGAGAATGTCTATACTAGGAAATTATTTTGAAATTTTGTATGGTAGTGTCCAACAAGAGGATCTCTTGTGTGGATTGGCCCAGGCTGAGGTTGATGATAGGGTGGAAATTGTTGAAATCTCTGGCATTCAAGAGCCTCCTTCTATTGGTCCATATAATGAAGATGTCATCAATGTAGTACAGGTAGAGCAAGAGTACTAGTGGATGAGAGTTGAGGAAACATTCTAGGTTAGCCATAAAAATTTTGCCTTAAAAATAACGGCATGTGGTTACCCATAAAAAAGTCCCTCTAGGGTTAGGAAAACCATGAAAAGATGGTTAAAAGAGAGGACCCAGGAACAAAATATTGATTTTTTTTTTTTTTTAAAATTTCCCAGCTCTGCAACCAAATTGCTGTTTCAATGCAAATTGCATTACAGAATTCCCAAAGATGTGAGAGAGGGCACTACTATGAAGCAGAGAGAGGTTCAGGGTTGGACTAATTTAGGTTTGGCTATAGATGAAAGCCAGCCAAGGATAAAAACTCAGATATATTGTCATTTAAACATTTCTTTTCATGTTCTGAGATGGATTTTGAAGGTTTTCTTCCCCTGATTTCGTGCCCAAGCACAGTATACTTCATAAATCCAGGGTTTGACATGCCCTCCATCTCTGTGATCTCTAAAAACTGAAGCATGGCTGGTATGTCACTCAGCATACTATCATCTAGTTTAATAAAATTCAAAGGAAACAAGTAAATAATTTTCCCTCGGCACTCAGATGTTACTGTGGTTTATCTTAGGAGATATTGAATTTCAAAGTAAACTCACTTTCCTTGCAAAACCATGAAACACAAACTGATGTACAGCTCTCTACAGCGAATGCAAGGTATGAGTAACCCCATTGGATTTACTCTTTAAGTGTTCAGCAGACTACTTAGGGAAGGAGATTAATTCATTTTTAATGTAAGGAAAATATAGTCATTAAAAAGCAGATAACATAAAATGCCAGAAATGCTTTTAACATTACATGAAATGCACTTCTTGCCTAAATAGCTTGCTACTTTTGGAGATCTAGATATGCTGAGGTATTAAATATTAAACTAGAGGTTGCTTTTTAAAATGCAGCGTTTCTTATCATAAAAACAGTTTGAACAAGCAGCATTGTTGTATAATGCATGATGTTGCTAATAAGAGTCTGGGAGAATCATTTTTTATGTTATGAATATTTTTGAACAAGAAAGATGCTTTCTTTGTGTCCTCTTATCAAATATATAGAAGTGCCACCAGTCTCCATCTCTGGTAATAAATTTACAGATACATTTTGTATTAGTCAGTCCCCTCTGCTCTTGTTGCATTTTGGAATATTTACTCTCACTCAACTTAATTAGCAGATTTCACCTAACACTTAGTAGTTGCCGTAAGAAAAATGATACAACTTAAAAGGCTGGAAAGAAAAAGTATATTGTTTGGGAAAGATCATCATGCCATCTGTAAGGTGGGATGTGGAATTGTACTATATTTACAATGATATATGTTTCAAACCAATTATCTGACACTACTGCATAGTTGTGCAGTAGCCACATATAACCGGTCATCCGCTGATTTAAATCTCATTCCTCCATGGTGTAAATTAGATTGGTCAGAACTAAATTCACTACTTTCAGGCTAGACCCTATTGTGTAATTAGATTAATCAGAATTTTTATCCTAGATCCAAATAGATCTGACATTTTTGGAGATGTTCAACATTTAGATTTTGATCTGACTTGTGTGACTGAAGCCCATCTCTAGTAAAAATAGAGAGAGAGAAATATTCAAGAGAAATTGCCCTAGCGCCTAGCCTTAGTTAATTTTCCTCAGTAAGCAAAGATCTTTTGGAAAGAATGGGGACCAATCTTCCAATCTGAATGCAATGACATTTTGAACATAAATTGTTTAAGCTAATTTGTGAACTGATTCTTTCTATAAATATCCTCAATAATTCCAAGGTCCACGAGGTCCCCATTGTTTGAGTCTTTATAGGGAAATCAATAAACAAGCTGCAAAGCACTATGACATTCAGTGTATATTTGTCCTATTTGCAATCAGAAAATTATCTGAATCAGATTGTACTTTTTTTTTCCTCTTCAGGTGCAAAGTTATTTCTCTTTATTTTAATGTAACAGTCAAGTTCATTCTGACATAATTGCCATTTTTCTTCTGATAGACAATTTTAAGTGTCCATCACTAAATTCCATATAGTCTCATGTTAGTCTGTATCTACAAAAACAAAGAGGAGTCCTGTGGCACCTGAAAGACTAGGCAACGTCTACACCACAGTGCTATTTGGAGATACCGAAGGATCCTGTAGCTATCTTGCATCTTCATGGCAAGCCCATTATTGCAGACTTACTATTCTGACTGTTTATGGCCCTGCTCCAGGGGCTCTGCTCTCAGTCTCATATGCAGGGTTCCAACCTTAGCCCCCTAACCTTTATCTGCCATGTCCACCCAGGTCCTCTGGCTTCAGTCCTGGGGGATGGGGCATATACAGGAGTAAGGGGGTGAAGTAAAAAGTTTGGGGTGGGAATAGCTGGCTTACAGCATCCTCCATTGTAGTAAAAAATATATCAGCACCACTGCCGACATTAGTGCTTATGTTCACAGCAGTATGTTAGTAGGGGACCTTCTGCCACTGACTTAGCTTCTGCTGCTCATAGAGGCAGTGTTGTTATGCTTATGGAGAAGCTCCACCCTCATCAACACAGAGCATCTTTATCAGACGTGCCACAACTGTGCTACTGGTATATTGATACCGCTGCAGTGCTGTACATATAGACGTGGCCACAATTTGGTTATTTGCAAGTGCCAGATAAGAAATGGTGTACCTAGTTCACCATTTTGCTCATGTCATTTTTTTATGCATCTGCAGTGAGGCAGAGGGGGAAGTGATGGTCCCTGGAATGGAAACCCCTGCATGGATAAAATAATTCTGGAGTAAGTGGAGTGGTTCTGTATTGCTCTTCTGCAGCCACTGTGCAGGTTATGGGAAGAGCAAATGGCTGGAGCACACTGTATTTTTTTCTATATGTGTCTACTGGGGAGAACAGCCACCTGGGGCAACTAGTAGCCCAGAGCAAGTTAGAACAACCCTGAGCAAACATGAGAATCCAAGGAGTTAAAGCCACTTTTTCACCAAGAAGAAGGAGCAGAGAACTGACTCCCTTTCTGTTTCTCAGTCTTCATATTAATTGGCTAGCCAGGCTTTTCTCAATGTTCCTTTCCAGTTTGGCTGATAACTCATTTTTCAACTATTCCATCAGGATCTCATGCTTCCAAGCAAAACCGGAAAGAATAGTTTTGCTAATTAAAGTAGCCCAGTCTGGAGCCCACTGTGGAATCTGTCTAGCATGCAAAACAAGGTGGCAAGTAGACATTTTTAGTTGCAGATGGTTGTTCTTAAAGGGAAACCAATAGAAAGGACACCAAGGAATGATAAGTCCAAAAAGAAAATGTATGCTGAATGCCTATGTGAATATTTCAGAAAGTTTTGAGGGTTAATAGCAGCAGCTTAACTGAAGAAGTAAACAGCAAACATTTTATATTGCATCATTTTTGGAAGATAAAGTTCTGGCAAGCAATGTTAGCTTATTAATTATTTAAAGTGTCTTTCTTTGCTTAAGTCAAGGACCTAGGAAGGGGAGGTTGTGTGATAGTGGGCAGAAATTCTAAAATCCTAATTAAAAGCCTGATCAGAACTCAAAGTCAGGGGAAAGATTCCTTTTAGCCTCTATGGGAAACTGGTCAAACAATTATGATGTGATCCTGCATAATGCCACACCCTCTTGATTTTCCTCCATTTTTGTTGGAGAGAATGTGGCTCAGACTGCTTTTTTATTTTTGTACAGTTTTACTTGGATAAGCTCCTGTTAAGTTCAGTGGAAAAAGGGAGGACTGAAGAGGACCAGAGTGACTACCCTTACAGATAGGGTTACCAGGTATCTGGTATTGGCCCGGACAGTCTGATATTTGCGGCCTTCGTCTGGTTTACAATAAAAACCCCAACAAACCAGAAAATACCGGACATGTATCTTCTGTTTTTCTCGGATGGAAGGCTGCTTGGGTGGGGAGAGAAAAGGGAGAGCGTGAGGATTTAAAGACGCAGTGACTTTCTTTTGTGCTTTTTTTATATAATTTTTTTTCACAAAACTTTGGTCCCCTGTGTGTTCTTTTGTTTTTGTTTTTTTTGCTCAACCAATTTTTTTCCTGCCATGTTCAGTATATTTTTTTAAATATCTGGCAACCCTACTTACATATAGTCAATGTTTTTATTCCCTGAAAAGTCTCATTGACTAGCTAAATGCAACATGTTTATCTAAAGAATATGTTTCAGTGTAACAATGGCAGAATATGGCAGAGAGTAAAGATTTCTGGAGTTGGTTCAGGTTTCCTATCTGAAGCTGTACGGTTCAATGCAGATGCCACTTTTAACATTGTTTTAAAGAATATAAAGTCATAGATTATTAGGGGTGAAAGAGGTCTCAGTATGTCATCTAGTCCAAACTCCTGCTCAAAGCAAGACCAATCCTATCTAAATCAACCGGTCAGGGCTTCGTCAATCCCACGACTTCCCTAGGCAACTCATGCCAGTGCTTTACTACACTCCTCTTGAAATAGTTTTTTCCTAATATCCAATCTAGTTCTCCCCCTCTGCAACTTGAGACCATTGCTCCTTGTTCTGTTAATATGATGCTATTGGTGTGAGATTTTGTTTAGCAAAGATTGTAAAATGTTTTATTTGGTTAAAATATTCTAAAGAATTTCAGTACATTATTTTACAGGCTGAATAATACTGCTCTTTTCAGAACTTCATGTTGTCATAGTTACCAGATGACTAAAATCTAGATGGCTTTTTTTTTTGTAATGATGACCATTCTAGGACAAAGTATAAATAAATAGTTCCTATTGAAAATATTACTGCAGGTGCCATACATTCTTTTGAAAATGTTAATGAGAGTAGCTTACTTTAAAACATTACATATTTTAAGTGTTCTAAATAACAACCTTTTGTAAGACATTAGGCTCATCAATCAAAAACAATCTCTTCATTACATAAGTCTTTTCAATACACTCATGAATGATTGCCAATATGCTAGATGGAAGATGGGAATATTCAAAATATCACAGCAGGATTACTTTTCTTTCTGCTGTAGTTGGATAGTGTTATACAGTCTCTGCAGTAGACATGCATCCTATCCCCTATAATTTGACATCAAACACTTTTGTTGATACCAGTGGTTTAGATATTCTCCACAATCTGTTTGATCATGATGGTCCCTTTTGACCTTGAAGTCTGAGGGTGAAGGTGAAAAAAAGTAAACTATCTACTACGTCTACACTGGCATGATCTTGCGCAAAAACTCTTCCAGAAGAGCGTCTACACTGGCATATGCTTTTGCACAAGAGATGTGCTTTTGTGCAAGAGCATGCATGCCAGTGTAGACGCTCTCTTGTGCAAGAAAGCTCCAATGGCCATTTTAACGATAGGGCTTTCTTGCGCAAGTAATTCATGTTACTTGTCTACACTGGCCTCTTGCGCAAGAACAATTGTGCAAGAGGGCTTATTCCTGAGCGGGAGCATCAGAGTTATTGTGCGAGAAGCCCTGATTTCATACATTAGAATGTCAGTATTCTTGCACAAGAACTCGCGGCCAGTGTACACAGGCAGCAAGTTTTTGCGCAAAAGTGGCTGCTTCTGTGCAAGATCATGCCAATGTAGACACAGCCTCACTGATCAATTGAAATAAAGTAGGCCCTAGTGGTTGCCTGTATGGCATGGCCATTTACACTTGTGCAAAATACGTTTGGAAACTTAACTAAATCAAAATTGTAATTTTTATGTTCATTTATGCTCACTTCAGAGGTGTAAATGATGACACAAGCTACCAAGCTTTGGAAAAAATTATGTCCAAGAAGATGAAGACACTTCCTGGGATAAAATAGCAAGATATACCTGTGTATGGCTACATCTACACTGACATGATCTTGCGCAAAAACTTTCCAGAAGAGAGCGTCAACACTGGCATGAGCTTTTGCGCAAGAGCATCCATGCCAGTGTAGATGCTCTCTTGTGCAAGAAAGCTCTGATGGCCATTTTAACCATAGGGCTTTTTTGTGCAAAAAATTCATGTTACCTGTCTACACTGGCCTCTTCTGGAAGAGCTCTTGTGCACGAGGGCTTATTCCTGAGCGAGAGCATCATAGTTCTTGCACAAGAAGCCCTGATTTTATGCAGTAGAACATTAGTTTACTTGTGCAAGAGCTCACAGCCAGTGTAGACAGGCAGCAGATTTTTGCGCAAGAGTGGCCTCTTTGGCACAAGATCGTGCCAGTGTGTAGACAGCCATAGAGTAAAATTGAAACAGCATGTCTCAGTTCTCTCAAACAATCATCTAAATGTTTCTCTAAATATCAGTCTGTGAGGGAAAAAATGTGGATGAAGATACGATGGCAAGAAAGTAGTAAAAACAAGGGGAGAAGAGAAGATTCCCAGTCCTTGAAACAAAAGGGGAAAATATTAACCCGATCAGAGAGACTGAGGTGGCAAGGTAAAAAAGATGACACAATGGTAAAGCTATTGTCTAACCTTTTCAAGAACACAGATTTATTCACTGTGAGGTATTTTTTCTCTTCCTGGATGCATTCATCTTTAAAAAAGAAATAAAGGAGACCTACAAATAATGGAGGAATCTGCATATTCATTGTTAATAGGAAATTGAAATTTGTTATGCCATCACAAGAGTTGCATTTTAGAAGCATTGATAAATGAATGTCAAAGCATACTTTTTAGGAGATTATCTGGTTACTTGGGCAACATGGGTATTACTCATTTCTGATAAGAAATGCTTCTTTCATTACCACCTGTGCCCTTTGTCACTATGTTCTGTGTTTCCTAGTAACGTCAAAATGCTTTGATAAAAAGTAATTAATACATTTAACTGTAAGAAGAATATACATATATTTTGTACACATTTAGCTGGCATTCTCTGAGAAGCATGGTAGAATTTAAAGGTAAATTCTTATTTTTAGTAAGCCCCCCCCCCTTTTTTTTTAGTGTAATTCTTTGGTTTATCATTTATTTCACTCAGGTTCAGACAATGGCATTGCTTGTGAAATTGCTGAACCATTCATAAACTCAGAGTAGAGATTTCAGTTTGCGGATTTATGCAGCAATATTTCCTAGTAACACATTGCAACTAGTTTATTTAAGAAGGTTGTGATCACTGATGCCTCAAGGATTTTGATGGACAAGAGTAAAAAAATAAGAACAGTAGTCATTTAGGTCAGACCAAAGGTCCATCTAGCCCAGTATCTTGTATTCCGACAGTGGCCAATACTAGATGCCCTAAAGAGAGTGAACAAAACAGAATACTCTTGCAATATATTAAGACAGAAGATAATTTTGTGGTTTTCATGGGACACTTGAGCAACACAGTCAAACATTTATTCTTGATATAAATCTAAAATCCAGCTTCATACTGCTCCAGAGGGAAAGACGTGTATTCTGAATGACATGTATTTAAAAGCCTTAACCCATTAGACCAAATACTGAAGTTCTTATTTTAGTCCCTTTGACGGGGTTTACCAACCCCACACTTGGCCTGCAGGGGTTAACCAGGCCTACACAGCCCTGCTGGGCATGCTCCAGCTGGAGGACCAGTATAAAGGCCAGTGGAGCAGCTCAGTCAGGGATGACCACCCTGAGTAGCAGGAGCTATTGCCAGAGCTTTGGAGAAGCAGCAGCTGTCAGATGCCACAGCAGAGGCCAGCCAGTAGAGTGAGGCTGGGGCAGCTCCCATTTCAGAGGAAAAGCAACCAATGAACTCTGTAGCAGAAGCCACCCAGCAGAGACTGGCTAGGAAAGCACACAGCTGGGGAAGATGCTGATGGTCTGGAACAGGCTAGGAAGCCCAGTACAGGGAGGACTGATTCCACGCTGAGCTAATGGTGGGACATACCCACCACTGACAGGGCCCTGAGCTGGGACCCCACGGAGAGGGAGGGGCTGGGTCCTCCTACCTCACCCTGTTAACCTCCAAGGGGGGCACTACATCTTGACTATCGATTCGGGACAGTAGAGCTTACTGCCCTGCAATAGGGGTCATTTTGCTATTGACTTGGCCACTAGGCTCTATTGCTCCACTGATAGGGCTGCTACTGACATAGGGACTGTAACAATTATGGGGTGGAGTGCCCCAGATGAGTCCAGAGAGGCTCAATGCTCTACCTCTGAGGGGGGCTGGGCTTACCACCATGACCTAATCAGGCAAAACTTCTTCTGGAACTCATTGAGTTTTGCCTGAAGATGGTTGTAGAATTTTAACTAGTTGTGCCAAATGCTGAGCCATGTTATTGCCACACATATGTAATTAGCTTGTGCTACCTCTGTTCATGCCACTTGTGAAAAATGTGACCATTATGTGCATATTTTATAAATTTCAGGAGCCCAGTGAAATTTCAATATTGATGATTTGCTTGGCTGTGAATTCCTTTATCTCCCCATGTGGCAAGTCATTCCTTGGCCTTAGAAGATCACCTGCTTACCACAGAAAACAAATATAATCAGAGCAGTGGTTCCCAACCTTTTTTTATGCCAGGGACTGGCAAACCCTTCACAAACTTTTGGGAGACAGGCAATATTTTATTTACATATTTGTGTATGCATTATGCAAATAATGAATATGCAAACATGCAAATACAATGTTACCTGACTGCCTAGACCCAACCCAACCCCTTGCTTCCCAGTGCCTAACACCCTTTAACCCCTGTATCCTTTTAGCTTCTGACCCCTATAGCCCATGCCAACACCCTTTTGCCCCATGACTCCACCTTGCTCTCATCCAATACCCCTTTACCACTCCCCATCCCAACACTCCCCAGTGCGAGGCTGCCCCCCAGGAAAGTGGTCATTGGCAGCATGCACGCTCCTTCCTCCTTCTTGTCCCCTTACTTCCGAAGTGCGCCTCATGCCTCTGTAGGCGGGGGTGGAGCACCATTACTGAGGAAGGGAGATGTCTCCTCCTGCCACTTGGTCATTCAAGGAAGGGGACTGGTGGTGGGGGAGGTGCAGGATTCAGGCCTTAGGGATGTGGGGGAAGTGCAGGAAGCTGGGTGTGGAGGGGGTGTGAGTAAGGGTTGGGGTGAAGAGGTGCTTAGAACCACTTTCCCTATCTAGCATGGGCCTCTTCTCTCCCGCCCCCCTCCCCCTAAGCCCCTGTGGCTGCCAGAGATATTTTTTTTTCTTTCACCAGCCTCCTTGATCTCCAGTGGCATTTTTCTCTCTCTGCAGCTCCACCACTCCCCTGGCTGTCAGGGGCCTTTTTTCTCTCTTCAGCTCCCTTCCCCCAGATTCCAGGGGACTTTTTTCTCCCCACAACAACCCAGGATGCCAGGGATATTTCTTCTCATTCCAGCCTACCCCTGGCCATCAGGGGCCTTCCCCCACCCCCACCTCCATTGGCCCTGGAGCAAAGGGCCGGGGTAGAGGAAGAGTTTTGGGCAGGGACCTATTTTCTTGGTGTGCTGGCAGGCAAAATGGAGGAGCCCCAGCCCTCATGGCCATTCCCTTGGTGGCACGGCTGCCCCCCCGCAGACACTCTGAAGGGTAGCTGTCCTTTGCAGGCTAACTGCTCTCCGTGACCACTGTCATATGTCCTTCCGAACAGCAGGCCCTTTGTATCTTATGGAAAAGGGTCTTTTTCCAGGGGCTTCTGGTTGTCCTGGCACAACCAAACTCTGACCTTGCTTTAAGTTAGGGAAAGAAGCAGCTTCATAATACATTTGGTGACCCTAACTCTTACCATTTAGGAGTTCTTGAGAAAACAAACTTGCAGACAGACACACAGACAGCTGAACTAGAGAGCTTCAAGTAGTAATTAACAAAGGAACTGCAGAGGTACTTTTTTGTAACGGGCATAAATGAAAGCAAAGGAGTAGAGGCAGGTCAGATCAACTCACTTCCAGATAAACTAAATATTTTTAGTTTTCATTTATTTAATTTTCATTTATTCCAAAAGGAAACACAGCTAGATGGCGGGGAAAGGCTGCTCTATTTTACTCTGTAATATGCAGAATTCTACTATAGGAAATGGAAAGAATGCAGATTATACTGGTGTAGAATCTAGTCCTAGGTTTTACACAGTGCTTTGTTTTTATCTCCTACTTTTTCATCTGTGCAAAGCTCTCCATTATCCACGCACACATTAACCTTTGCCTCTGTGGAGCCTATAATTATTGCTGGGTCCTGTGTTCCATGATGATGGTGGTATCAGTGAAGCACTTTTGAAATCATCTGCTTGGAGTCAGAAGGCAATGCTGATGTTGCCCCTCCCCCTTCCTCCCCCCCCCCCCCATGCAACCCTATGGAGGTCAAAAGCAATAACTGAGATAAAAATGCTTACAGTTATTAAATAGGTAGCAGAGTTTCATGCTTCATAGAAACATTTTGAGAAATATAATTATAAAGTGGCTTATAAGATGGCTTAAACTTCATTTTTTTTTTAACTTTTATGGTGATTAATTTAGACAGAACTTAGACAAATTCTTTTGTATGAAAACACCGATATGAGGTGGTCATTTCTTTTCAGTCTTGATCAGTTTTATTTCCCTCTGGCAACAGGATCAGAAGAGATCTTTGAAAACTGTCTGTTATATTTGTCTGAAACTTTCCTTTAACTCGCTTTGACCATAATTAGGTCCTCCTTGTATTGGCTGTCTATACATAATGTAGCAGGAGCGTTTAGTGGCAAATATGACGACTCAAACACTGAATTTTAAGCAAATATTAAAATATGTATGAAAAGTAAACTTTGAATTAATAGTTGCAAGCATTTGCACCAGAACATGATTCCAAATCCATGCTCATTCAGTCACAAAATAAATATAACATGAAGTCATATTTCTAATTAAAATAGCTCAAATGGGGTGCATATTCAGAAATGAACTATAGAAAGCATGCTTGTAGAAGACTTGTTGACTTATATATATTTTTAATATACACTTGGACTGAGGTTCAGATGGAAATAGGATGCATACTTATTGGAAGTTTCTGGGTTAGCATAAAAGGGGTACAATACAAGGTCATGGTAGGGGTCTACTACAGAACACCTAATACAGAAGGAGAAGAGATGTGGTTTTTTTTTTAAAAAACAAGAAACAGTCATCCAAAGCTCAGGAATTGGTAGTGATGAGGGATTTTAGTTACCCAGATCTCTGTGAGGGCAAGGGTGGGTACCGCAAGGTACAGATTATCTAACAACTTGGATTATATTGAAGACAATGTTTTAGTTCATAAGGTGGAGAAAGATACTATGGGACGGGCTGATTTAGATTTTATTTTGACAAATGGGGAGGAATTGGTTGAAACATTAAAAGTAGAAGGTAACTTATGTGAAAGTGATCATGACAGAGTTTGATAAGGAATGGTAGGAGAGAAACAACAAAAATGGGTTTAAAGGAGGCAGACTTTAGCCCACTCAGGGATTTTGTATATAAGGCCTCCTGGGAAACAACTCTAAGGGGAGAAACAGTTCAAGAGAGTTGTCACTTTTTTCAAGAGTCATTATTAAGGGCAGAAGAGCAAAGTATCCCGCTGTGTGTTAGTATGATAATAGTCCATCCTGGTTTAAGGTGGAGACCTGCAATGATGTGAAACTCCAAAAGAGTCCTACAAAAAGTAGAAACTAGGTCAAATTGCACAGGATGAATTTAAACAAATAACACAAATATGTAGGTACAAAATTAGAAAGGCCAAAGCACAAAATAAGATTAAACTAGCTAGAGATCTAAAGACTAACAGGAAAACATATTTCAGATGTACATGTAGAAAGAAGAAACCAAGGACAGGGTAGACCCATTAGTCAAGCAGGAGAAGGACAATAACTGAAAACATGGAAACAGCAGAAGTGCTAAATGACTTTTTTGCTTTGATTTTCACCAGAAACACTAAAGATTGGACACAGTGAATGCCAGTGAAAATTAAATAAAATCAGAGCCTAAAACAGGAAAAGAACAAGTTAAAATTTTGTACACAAGTTACATATCTTTAGGGAATCAGGCTGTGATGAAATACATATTAAAATACTCACTGAGCTGACTGAAGGGATATCTGAGCCAGGGGGAGGCTAGCCAGGCAGCTGCCTGGGGTGCCAACCTATGAGGGGGCACCTGATGACAGCTGTAAGGGGTACTGCCTGCCAGGGGCCAGGGGCTGTGCGGCGCCCCTTAGAGCTGCACTCAGGTTCCGTGTACCCAATTACAGCTGTAAGGTGTGCAGTGTGCCATGGGGTGGGGCTGCACATGCGCCATGCACCCAGGGACAGAGCCTTGCATGCATCACATGCCTGCTGCTTGGGGCGTATGAATGGCTCAAGCCAGCCCTGATCTGAGCCATTAGCAATTATTTTCAAAAAAAGAGGGGAGAGATCCTGAAGAATTGGAAATGGGCAAATACAATACCAGTCTATAAAAAGGGAAATAAGGACACCCAGGGAATTACAGGCGAATCTGTTTAACTTCTGTACCCAGAAAGATAATGGAGAAAATAATTAAGCAATCAATTTGCAAACACCTAAAAGATAATAAGGTGATAAGTAACAGCATGGATTTGTCAAGAACAAATCATGTCCAACTAACGTAATACCTTCTGTTTGACACCTTCTCAATAGAGGTAGCAGCAAATGTGGTATATCATGACTTTAATTGGATTTTTGATACTGTCTTGCATGACCTTCTCCTAAGCAAACTAGAAAAACTAGCAATACATTATAAGGTTGGTGCATAACTGATTGGAAAACCATTCCCAGAGAGTAGTTATCAGTGGATCATAGTCAAGCTGGAAGGCCATATCAAGTGATATCCTATAGTATTACTTCTGGGTATGGTTCTGTTCAATATCTTCAAAAATTATTTGGATAATGGCATAGAGAGTACACTTATAAAGTTCATAGATGATAAACTGGAAGAGGTTGCAAGTGCAATGAAGGATAGGATTCAAAATCATCTGGACAACCTGGAGAAGTTCTCAGGTAAATAGAATGAAATTTAATAAGGACAAATGCGAAGTAATTCACTTAAGGAACAATCAGTTGCACACATACAAAGTGGGAAATGAGTGTGTAGGAAGGAGTACTATAAAAGGGATTTGCAGGTCATAGTGGATCACAAGATAAGTATGAGTCAATCGTGCAACACTGTTTAAAGAAAAATGGAAACATCATCCTGGGATGTATTAGGAGGAGTGTTGGCAATAAGACACAAGAAGTAATTTTCCTTTCCACGCTGCACTCATTGGGCTTCAGATGGCATATTGTGTCCATTTTTTGAGCCACATTTCAGGAAAGATGTGGACAAATTGAAGAAAGTCCAGAGAAGAAAAACATAAATTATTAAAAGTTTAGAAAACATGATCTCTAAGGGAAGACTAGGAAAAATTTCTTTAGTTTGGAGAAGAAAAAACTGAGAGAAAACATAACAGTGTTAAAGGACATAGAATATTATTACAAGGAGGAGAGAGAAAAATTGTTCTCTAACTTCTGGTGATGGCACAAAAAGCAACAAACTTAAATTGCAACAATGGCAGTTTAGGTTGAACATTAGAAAAATCTTATTGTCAGGTGGCTAAGCACTGGAATAAATTGCCAAGGGAATTTTGGGAATCTCCATTATTGGAGACATTTAAAAGCAGGTTAGACAAACACCTATCAGGGGTGGACTAGATCAGTGGTGCACAACCTTTTCATTCACAACCCCTGAATTGCCAGATGGTGTTCACCAAAAATACCAGACCCAAAGTTGAGCCAAAAAAAAAAATGCATTGCCCCCTCTAATTGCTGGGCCACAAGACACATCACAGTGCTACGACCCCCCCCCCCCCCCCACACACACACAAAGACAGCTGGGTTGTGTACCACTGGTCTAGATCAGGGACTGGCAATAACTTTTAATGGGGGACCACTCCAAGATTTTGGTAAGCGGTCAAGGGCTTCATTTCTGTGGAGGGGGCAAGGTCTGGGATAATGGGTGGGGTGTAGAAGAGAGTTTGGGATAGAGAACTGGGGTGCAGGAGGGAGTGTGGGGTCTGAGAGGGAGTTTGTGTGAAGGAGGGGGTTATGAGCTGGGGCAAGGACTTGGGATACAGAATCCAGGAGGATGTATGTGTGCAGAAGAGAATTCTGGCCTGGGGTAAGGAAGCAGGAGGGGGTGCGGGGTCTGGGAGAAGGGGGGAAAGGGGTACAAAAAGTTTGGGTGGTGCCATGGGGCAGGGGAATTGGGTGCAGGGTCAGGGAGTGCTATGTGTACAGGAAAGGATTCTGGCCTGGGAGAGAGAGAGAGGAGGGGGTACAAAATCTGGGAGTGAGTTGTGACCTAAAGGAGGTGAGGAGAGGGGATACAGAGGGTTTAGGTGGTGGCCTGGGGTAGGTTATTAGTGGGAAAGTGGTGGTGGGGTGCCAGAGGCAGGGTCTGGCTGGGAGGTGCATATCCAGGTGGCTTCCATCCCGCATCTCTGCAGGAACCTGAGATAGGCTCCCTGCCTGTGTCTGGGCAAGCTCCTTCACATGGCTCTTCTCCAGCACAAGGAGGGAGGGAGAAAGTGAGGAGTGGAGGGGGAGTGAGGAGGACTCATTCACTGCTCCTGCCTTCAGCAAAAATTCTCTGTTCCTTTTGGTCAGAAATTGGCCAATAGGAGCTGAGGGATTTTGTTAGGGGGCAAGGACAGCATGTGAAGATTTTTTTTCTCCCTGCTCAGACTGCATAGCAATTAGCACCCTGCTGTTTAAAGTGTCTGCAGTTGCTTTGTAGTAGGGGTGCCGGCGAGACCATGGGCTGTATCTGGCAGCTTGGCAGGACAGATCCAGCCTACGAGCTGCCTCTTGCTCACCCCTGGTCTAGATACTACTTAGTCTTGCCTTGAGTGCAGTGGATAGACTAGATGACTTGTTGAGGTCTCTTCCAGTCCTACAATTTATGATTCGGTAAGTTTGAGAGGTTATTTTGAATAATTCATATCTTTTTGAGGAAGATATCCCTTCATGACCACATAGAAAGGCAAAAGTCATCAGATCAATTATTAATTACAAAATATTTGCTCTGCTGTCATGACAGTGTGAATGATCTCCTCATTCACTCTTACTATTCAGGTCAAATTCAGTCCAAAAGTGTGTTGTTTGATTTTGGTATTCAGGAATAATGGAAGCAACATTAAGCGCATGTCTACACTACAAGCTAAAGTCAAATTAAGATACTCAACTTCAGCTATGTTAATTGCATAGTTAAAGTACCTTAACTGGCTTTTAGCACTATCTACACTGCTGGAAGTTGAAGGAAGAACATTCTCCCTTTGATTTCCCTTCCCCCTCATGAAACGAGGGTCACCGGCATTGACAGGAGCACCCCCCTCAATTCGAATTAGCTGTCTTAACCACTAATTTAAACCCTGGAAGATCGATAGCAGCAGCTTTGATCTTCCTCTGTAGTGTAGATGTACCCTAAGAAGTTTATTGAAAAGATCCTGCCAAAGCAAGAGGATTCCTGCAAGGGTAGAGCTGCTCCCCCTTCTATTAAAAAAAATGACTTGAGGTGAAACTAATGGGCCAAATGCAGCAGTGAAACTAATTGAAGTTTAACCTGGTAAGTAAAAGTGGGTCAGGTAGCAGCCAAGCTAGGAAAGTTTGTATTTGATGTGAAACAAGTGTATCTTACACTGCTTTGGAATTACACTTCGAAACTTAATTAATTCTGGAAGTGAACAATTGCAATTCCTATTAACCTCAATAGAAGTTCTATCAACATGTAGCGATATTAAATTTGGGCCTACTAATGTTGCCAATGATTCAAACATAAATCAGAGTGTTTTATGAGCTGTTTTAGCTCTGCTCATTCTGGGTACCCAGCGGTGCTATTTCAGGACAATGTCTGTTATCCTGAAATAGCGTTGTACACATCTTAACAGCATGCCCATTATTTTGAAATACATTCAAAATAACAGGCATCTTATTTTGGCTTCCCGTAAACCTTGTTGAATGGGGAATAAGGAAGACTCTGGAATAGCACTCTATTTAGAAATTTGGTGTTTTGTAGACAAAGCATAGCTCAAATTTCATAGCTTATTTTGAGCTTCATGTGGCTGTATAGATGTGCCCTCAGAGATGAGCATGGAGTGAAGCATATGAACCGGACAAAATAACAGCAAGAGTGAGGAAAGGTGCTCATGTGTGCTTACTGGAATACAGAACAAAAGCTACAGCATGAGTTGAAAGCTTTGCTGCAGGGCTACATCTAGACTGGCATGATTTTCCACAAATGCTTTTAACGGAAAACTTTTCTGTTAAAAGCATTTGCGGAAAAGAGCGTCTAGATTGGCACGGACGCTTTTCTGCAAAAGCACTTTTTGTGGAAAAGCGTCCGTGCCAATCTAGACGCGCTTTTGTGCAAAAAAGCCCCGATTGCCATCGGGGCTTTGTTGCGCAAAACAAATCTGAGCTGTCTACACTGGCCCTTTCGCACAAAAGCTTTGTGCAAAAGGGACTTTTGCCTGAACGGGAGCAGCATAGTATTTCCGCAAGAAGCACTGATTTCTTACAGTAGGAAGTCAGTGTTCTTGCGGAAATTCAAGCGGCCAGTGTAGACAGCAAGTTTTTCTGCAAAAGCATGTGCTTTTGCGGAAAAACTTGCAAGTCTAGACACAGCCCAGTTGTTTAAGAAATTAAGTCTGAAACACTAACTATTCTATGTAGCTTAAATTACATTTGTTATCATAAGACCAGTAAGTTATCAGTCACACTTGCCATAGAGTTAGTAATGGTCACAAATCTGATGTCATCTGCAGCTGCTTTTTTGACCCCCTTGCAGGGCAAAGTAGTCTTTGTCATGACTCTGCCTTTTAAGATGACATCTCTGATTCTTGTAGACAGGGTGCTTGCTATTATGGAAAGAAAAAACCTAAAACTGTTCAAATACTTCTAATTTCTGTACATATGTGTATTAAACTGAATTCATTTTAATAGTGTTCTGCACTTCCTGCATTCTCTTTCTGTGATTCTAGCAAATGTGTTTACTGGCAGGAATGTTCGCAAACACAACACATCTAAAGGAAATGTGAAGATAGGAATGATACCTTTCCTCTGGGGGCAGAGACCTGCAGCTGGTGGGCTGACTGATTAACTCCACCTGCTGCACCTGAGAAAAAGAACTGAAATTTAATTCAATGATCCTCATAAAAGAAGGCAGCAGGAACACAAGGAGGAGACTGCAACATACTCCAAAAAGCTAAGGGATTAGGGGCCATGCTCCCAATTGACTGCTTCCAGATTTACTACAGAGAGGAAATCTGCAGAAATCAGTTGTACAAAAGAGAGACCATGACGTCCTTTATCACTGAGGCTCTGATGTAGGAGTAAGGAGAAGTTTTGGATTGTTAAAGTTACTGGTGTGAGGGACAGACTTTGGGAAGAGACTAATCAATCTTTACTTGCTTTTTTTCTAGCAGATTGTTATATGTTTTGTTAAGAAGGCCTAAAATAAAACCAACTAAACTCTGCTGGAAACTGCTCCACTGGATTCTATGGGAGAGTTCAGACAGAATTACTCCAGGGAATAACTTAAACCAGGCATGTCCAAAGCCCGGCCCGTGGGCCAATTGCGGCCCGTGTTCCGATTTAATACGGCCCCCGCTTCCTCCCCCTCGCCTGGCTTCCCGGCGCTCTTTTGAACTGGCGTGCCCAGCGCACTGCTTCCGGCCGCGCCGCCGCCGCCCATGGCCTCCGCGGTCCTAGAGCCTGCCCTGTAGGGCACGTCCGCAGCCCCACTCCCCCACTCGGCTGCGGGTTCATCCTGCCCCCGGGCCACCGTGAGGCCAGCGTGCCCTGCGCTCTCCGCCCGCCTCCGACCCTGCGGGCCCTCCGCCTTGGGGCTGAGAGTGCGGGGACGGCCCTCACGCATGTTCACTTCTTCAAATCTGGCCCTCTTTGAAAAAAGTTTGGACACCCCTGACTTAAACCAACAAATGGTCCCGTAGCACCTTATAGACTAGCAGAACATGTTGATGGTATCATGAGCTTTCATGGGCACAACCTACTTCTTCAGATGAATGGAGTTAAGGGCTCCAGAGCACAAGCTCAGCAAGAACAAAATCTGGTCAACAGGAGAACGGTGCTATAGGTGAGGTCCCATTGCCATAAAGGAATATTATACACAGTAACTGAATTCTGGACTACTTGTAAACAGAAGTATTTGCATCAGAATCCTGATTCTAAAAATTACCTGGTCCCTGATCCTAGAATTTGATACATGAAGACAGAGATGTACTCCCACATGGGACTCAATAAATCTAATTGGTTCTGTACATGCATGTCTACTTCTGTAGACTTAGTGACAAGATTGGGGCATGTATCTGAAATAAGAAACATGCTGTGGTATTTATCCATGGTTAAACCACCAATATATCTGAGATTTAAAATATTTAAAAATATTTAGTAATTCCTTATGACCAAGAATTCTCTGCAAAAATATTATTCAGCAAATAACACCATAGAGCAGCAGATGAATTCCAAGCCAGTTTCAGATGATTTGTGAATAGAAAAATAGGTTAAATTAATCAAATTATATTCAATGACATACTGAACTTCAGATAACAATGAAATTTTAATAGAAATCTGGCTATCAAAATTTCATAATTTATTTTGGAAATCCTGTTTGGAACCAGGCCAAAGCTGTTAATTATGTTGGTTAGATACTTCAGAGTGATAATATCCACTGGTGTACAGAGAACTGGCCTACTTACTTCACAAGATGCTTCTGTGCACCTTGTTTCAGTTCCCTTCAACCTCCTCAACTGACACTGGGCATTAAAGTGGAGTTTTGACATTAAAATGTAAGGTGGTATTGACATTGTTTAAACTTTTTCGGCATTAGAGGTGGGCAATAAGATAGCAGCAGTATACCAGGGTTCCCCTGGGTGGGCTGCTGCTGCAATATTTACCTGCACCTTCACGTGAGCAGGTGATTGCAGTTCCTGCTGGCTGTGAATCACCATTCATGGCCAGTGGGAGCTGCATGAAGTAGCACAGCCCAGGACACCACCTCCCGCAGATTCCATTGACCCAGAACGGCAATTTGTGGCCAACAGAAGCTGCAGTTGCCCATACCTGCAGCTGTGCAGATAAATATAGTGGCCTGCCATGGACTAAGGCTGGCAAACCAGATCTGGCCTGTGGTCCAGTATTTGCCCACCTCTGTATTAGAGGTGCCTTTGTAGTAGAATATGAAACTAATGTTGTTCTTCTGAAACTAACTTTGGATAGTATATTTATCCAAATCAATCTTTAGGCTGATAATTTTTAATTGCTAAAATGTATTTAGCTATCACTGTCAGTGGTTGAAGATGATATTTCTGCGATTAGTTGAGTGTGGATTAAGCACGGTAGCAATAGATTCAATGTAGCATTCTCACCTTGAGATTGGGGGTTTTAAAGTGTACAACTGTCTTCTGACTAACTGGAAACTTAAAACATGACAAAAATCTTCCTTCTAAAAGAATTGGGCCTATGTTTGGAAAATAGCTATTCAGCTTTCCCTTCCTGCATGCCTGGGAGTTGATAAAGTGGAAGAAAGTGTTCTGCTAGGAGCAAGGGGCGATGGGAAGGCCATCATTGGGAAGATGAGATGCTGCTGACTCGAGGAACTCTCAGGCTACGTCTACACTGTCCTCTCCTGCACAAGAAAATATGCAAATGAGGTGAAGCAGTGAATATCACTATGCCTCATTTGCATACTTAATGAGCCGCTATTTTGCACAAAAAGGAGCCATCTACACGGCTCCTTTTTGCGCAAAATTGCCCTCTTGCGCAAGAGCTGTTCTGCCACTTTTTTCAGGAAGAACGGCTCTTGTGCAAGATGAGGGTTCTGTGCAAAAAGGAGCTGTGTAGACAGCTCCTTTTTGCGCAAAAACCCCTTGCGCAAAATTGGCAGCTCATTAAGTATGCAAATGAGGTGCAGCGATATTCACCGCTTCTCCTTATTTGCATATTTTCTTGCATAAGAGAGGGCAGTATAGATGTAACCTCAGTAAATAAATCAGACCTTCAGGCAAAGGCAGGTGAGGGAATTTGGTTAAATGGCATGGCACAGCTAGAAGACAAAGATCCCATCTGCTCTGTGAGAATGGTCATACTGTTTGATAGACAGTAACCTTTTTCATTACTCATGGTCTGGATTACCAATATCTAGAAAAAATAGCAGCAGATTTGGATGGTGGCCTAAGAGATGAAAAAGAAAGTGTGTGTGTGTGTGTGTGGAGGGTGAGGAAACAGCTTATGTGCAGCTCTTAGGTTTATTGGCTTTACTTCTTTCCACTGTCAGATTTGGAGTAGGAGCATAATGAAGACTGCTAGAATTAAAAAAAAAAAACACACAGGTGGTGACTCACTAAAAGTAAGTGTACAAAGAGCAACATATGCTGCATTAGCTGTCTTGGTTCTCTTATTTACTTTGTCTTTTGAGGTTATTGAGATCTCTTTCCCCTAAAAGATCAGAGTTGTTTTTAAAGGAGAATACATTTTTGAGTCTTCAGCTCAGTGCAACAGCTTCAGAGAATGATTGCAACATCCTATTCTCAATTCTCCTTTTTTTTTCTTTAAACAACTTAGCCAAAGGTGTACACATACCATTCCCTACTAATATCTGTTGACAGGACCCCTACATATCTGAGCATTTTAAAGGACTGGTTGGTTGGCCTGCTTGATCTTGAATCCCCTGTGACATCCTGGACGAACTTCATTGAATTAAATTGAATAAAATGTAACTTAATACCTTTTTGGTCATTGTATTAACCTCATTACATAAATATCCATTTTTATGTGGTACTTCTTTAGCAGACGGCCAAATACAATAAGAACATAAGAACATAAAAATGGCCATACTAAGTGAGACCAAAGGGCCATCTAGCCCAGTAGCCTGTCTGCTGACAGTGGCTAGTGCCAAGTGCCCCAGAGGGGGTGGACCAAAGACAATGCTCAAGCAATTTGTCTCCTACCATCCTTCTCCAAACTTTGATAAACTGAGGCCAGGGACACCAGTTTACCCTCTGGCTAGTAGCCTTTTATGGACCTAACCTCCATGAATTTATCGAACTCTTTTTTTAAACTCTGTTATAGTCCTAGTCTTTGCAGCCTTCTCTGGCATGGAGTTCCACAGGTTGACTGTGCACTGTGTGAAGAAGAACTTTCTTTTATTAGTTTTAAACCTGCTATTCATTAATTTCATTTGCTGTCCTCTAGTTCTTATATTATGGGAACAAGTAAATAACTTTTCTTTATTCGCCGTCTCCACACCTCTATCATATCCCCTCTCAGGCTCTCTTCTTTTCTAAACTGAAAAGTCCCAGTCTGTTTAGCCTCTCCTCATATGGGATCTGTTCCATACCCCTAATCATTTTAGTTGTTCTTTTCTGAACCTTTTTTAATGCCAAAATATGTTTTTTGAGGTGAGGAGATCACGTCTGTATGCAGTACAGTAATTACTCACTTAACATGTGCCCGCTTAACATGTTTTAGCGATAGCACGATTTTGGGGGGGGAATGTTTTTTGAACAACACGACCGTCTCTGAAATAACACGGTTTCCCCAGCCGGCCGGTCACCTGTGGCGGCGTGGGGCTTCCCCCACCTCTCTGCAAAGTGGCAGAGGGCTTGCCGTGCTGTTGCCCGGTGACCCCCGTTCACCGGACACGTTGGTCCCTCTCCTCCACCCCCACTTGTAGGCTGGTGGCTGGGTTTCCCCAGCCAGCCAGTCACTGGCGGCTGTGCGGGGCTTCCCCTGCCTCCCTTCAAACTGGCGGAGAGTTCACTGCTTGCCGCGCCGTTCCCCAGAGACCCCCCTCTCGCCGAAAGCCTTGCTCCCTCTCTTCCAACCCAGCTTGTAGGCCAGCAGCTGGGTTTCCCCAGCTGGCTGATCACTGGCAGCTGCACGGGTCTTCCCCCACCTCCCTTCAAAGCGGCAGAGGGTTCGCTGCTCGTTGTGCCATTCCCTGGAGATCCCCTCTTGCTGGATGCCTTGCTCCCTCTCCTCTGACCCAGCTTGCAGGCCAGCGGCTGGGTTTCCCCATTCCGCACCACTTGAAACACAGGCTCCACCTTTTCCATTATTTTCAATGGGAAAATTGACCCTGCATAACACCAATTCACTTAACACGATCATTTTCTGAAATGTGTCTACTGTGTTAAATGAGGAATTACTGTATTCAAGATGTGGGTGTACTGTAGTTTTATATAGGGGCACAGATCTCTGAAAGTTATTAGAAACTTCTCACATTGTTCTGAAAAGTCCTATGATGTGGGTTTCCTTGGAAGTGGGGAGTGATGAGAGAATGCAGACACCTCCCAAACCTTCCTTTTCCCCAGGCAACCTTTCAAAAATAAGCTCTGAAGAGGGAGATTCATTGTGTACTCATTACCTGCTTCAGGAAACTCAAAATCAAAGACCCCCGAACTGTACAATGTATGGGTGAAACATGAGTGTGTTCTTTATGCCCCGATTTATGTGATGGGATTTGGGATCACACAGGATGTCCCTTGTATGGTTTGTTGAAGGATTGCTTCTGCCAGAACCCATGTTAGAGTTAGATTGAAGGCTGGGAAGCTTATTAGTAGTTCAACAGTTCTTTTATTGCTTTTAAATATATTTTTTTTAGTGTTTTTACCATCAGCATAAAATAGGTTTGCACAGAGAAGACTATGTGGTAACTTAGAATATTGTCAATCTCTTGTTATCAGTCTCTGGAGAGGAAGCAAGCTAGTATGCTTGGACAGCCTGTGTCTGCTGAGTATGATACAGTGAATCCAGGGATCTGTGTAGCCTGGAAATACCCTGTCAGAAGGGGAAAAGAGCCAGATTTCCACAGAAAGGCAGCAACAAGCAAGCTAGAAGTCTGAGAGTGGGTGTCCTAGCTGGACTACTGATTGGAAATACAGGTGCAGAAGCCTTCTATAAATCCTTTAGAGTACTGTTATATCTCATTCCAGTACCATGAGGTCGTCAGGTGCTCACAAAATCCAAAAATCACATTGCCACTTTTGGTGGCTAAATAAGGAAATATTAATGATTAATGTCAAGGATCACAAGTTTAAACAATTTTGGTTTGAGCATACTATTGCTGTTATACAAATCTACTGTATATTTGAGAGAATTTGTGCATCTGTCTGCCTTTGCGTCTGCCTGGCTGAGAGTCCATTTTTTTTCAAGAACTCCTCTTAAATGTTAAGTGCGAGGGCCACCAAATTTGGCATGCAGCTTCCTCTGATCCTAACTTAGAGCAAGGTCAGAGTTCGTTGTAACAGGACAATGGGATGTGCATGGAATGCAATTGTTTCTCATCAAATGGAAAGGGAGATGTGATAGCCAGGATAGTTATACTCACAAATGACCAGAGGCGGCAGCAATCATGGGAAACAGTTATGCCCCTGAAACATCACAGAGGAGCAGCTGCTGGCTAGGCAGCCTGTGCAGGCCTCGTTTGACCCACACTGGTCTCAAAGAGAAACCAGTGGGCACCTCCACCACTGCCCTGAACTCCTAACCCCTCCCTTGTGCACCTCACAACTCACTGCCCTAACTCCTACACTCTCATCCCGTGCTCTGACTCCAGCTCCCCCTATTCTGAGCTCCTCATAACCCCCCAACCCAAATTCATGCACCCCACATACCTCAAGCCCTAATGGTAGGCGATCCAATATGTTTGGTACAGTTTGCATAAAAAAAATCCTTAACTGGTCTTAGGAGGAAAAATAATGCAGCTGTCCTCATACTTCAGTTTTAAGGATTTACCTTTCTCACATTGTGGCTTTTTTTACTATTACTTGTATTAATAAGGTCAGTACCTTCCTAGACTAGAGGCTTCAAATGAGTTTCAGTCACCATTGTGATAGGGACTTTACATACACGTAGTAGAACACAGCCTGTGACCTGAAGAAGCTTATAGTCAAAATAGACAAAACAGAGACGTGGTGAGAGACAGGAAGTTTTATCTCCATTTTACAGATGGGGAGCTGTACTAGAGACAGAAAATGATTTGGTCATATGGGAAGTGTGTGAAAGACCTGGGACTTGAACAGAGATCTCCTGAGACTCAGTTCAGTCTTTTAAGAACAAGACTATCGATTTGGAAGTCTTTGCTCTCTTATTCATTTCATAAGTGGCTGCATTTTCAAGTGTACTCCAGCTAAGTTACTTTGTTCAGTGTCTGAAATTCCCAGTACAGAGGAAGTTATACCCAACTGCTTTGGGAAAAAATACCTTATTCTATGACCCTTCATACACAAAATAAAATTGAGAAGAATCATAGAATCCTGGACCTGGAAGGGACTTCTGGGGGTCATCAAGTCCAGTCCTCTGCCCTCACAGCAGGACTAAATGTCATCTAGATCATTCGTGATAGCAGTTTCCCATTCATTAGCAGAGGTTGATTTATTGTTCATAAACGAGTGGCACCTACTGAGAGTAAAACAGCATCATGCTGATGTCACACAAGTTATTACTGTCGTGTAATGGAACTATTGTATGCTTTATTCCAAATGGAGGAGAATAAATGAAATGCTAGGGAGATGTTAATGACTGACTTTAAATACTCAAAGGACCCTGAAGGGAAATTACTGCTGAATGAATTTGAAATAGTCAATTCAATGCAAGAGCCACTCTGACCAAATATAATATTCACACATATATTAAGAGTCTAATTACTATAAATTATTATAACCAATCCAGAGCCAAGATATACTTAGAATAGGGCAATACATAGTACTCACAAAATTGCATATGTGACATGAATGTAATTTATAGCAAACCTAAACATGAACATGTATAGTGTTTCCAAGATGTATAGCCTGATAACTGTGAAGTATTTGCTTATTAAACACTCTTTGCATGTTTGGACTTTTAGGCCTGTTTTTTGCTCTATTGCTCCTGATTTTCAACAGTGTAAAACTAGTAATTGGCCACAGTTACATGAGTTTTTCTGATCTGGATGATGTCAAGATTATGGATGTTTAGTAAATGTCCCCCTTCCTCCCATGAAAACTTCATATTTTTGGTGACAACCCAAAATAGTTTACTTTAGACACAACTTTGTGTCTTTTGGGAGTTCATGCCACCATTCTCTACTATAGGAATATCTGCCTGGTCAGATTACATCTCCTATTGTGAGGAAAGGCAGTGTATCATAGGACTGGAATGACGTCAGTGAATTATGGGAGATGGAATCTTGATGGGAATTCTGGCCCAGAGAGGATAAGAGAAGTATGATGCACTTGTATAACAACTCCTATGAAGCTCTGGAGTCGTATATCTAAATCTAATTATTTTGGTTTTCATAACAAATGGAGGAGGGGGTTTCAAGAATTCAGTTATTCAACAGAAAAATTAAAATATTCCATGCAAGCCAGACCCTTAGGCAAGTTTGGGAGCCTGCCTCCATGAACCTGGAAAGGGTGGAGCCTTGGGTGGAAGGGGCAGGGCCAGGACAATCAGCCCTCCATGTCACCTGAAGCACATCACACCCCACCCCCAACCCTTAGAGCTGTTCAGAGTACACCATGCAGGACTCAGAGCAGCGATTTAAAGGGGCTCAGGCGCCACCCGCTACCACTGCCACAGTAGCGCAGCTGTAGCTGAGAACCCCGAGCCCCTTTGAATCAGCAGGAGTGCCCTAGAGCAACTCCCCTTTTTGCTTCCCTCTTCAGTGGGCCTGGCTGAAAACCATTTTTCCATCATCACACTACTTAGATGAAAAGACTTTGGCTCAGCCTTTGTCATGACCCCATTTCAGTCTTTGCTATTTGCTTTCAGCTGGGAAGGGAAGCAAGCACAATCTTGTTTCTGTTGGAATGAGTTAGGCTAAAGTACTCCAACTCAAAGTGAATACTTTCACATATCTTACAAAAACCCAAGGCTAACCAAACAAAAAAGTTCATTCCTTGCAGCTTGATTCAGTCACTAATTTTAGGAATAGGCGTGCTGTTTCGTGACTCTGACTGACAGCAATAGTTTTATAGTAAACATTGCTTCCAATGTAAATTGGAAAGAGCATATTTCGATTTACCATCTAGTATTTTTTTTCTGTAGCCTACCAAGATGGCTAATTCATTAGGACAATTGTGTTCTCAGTTTGTGAGAACTGCTTATGAATTTTTGAACTGCTCATGGATTTTTGAATGATGTATTTTAAATTTACAGACAAAAACCCAGAGAAAGCTAACTAGTCACAGAGAACCTTTCTGAACTACAATTCAGAGGAATTATAATTGTTTTCACTAGGGTGACCAACTGTTCTGGTTTTTTTCACTTTAAATTCTCTGTTCTTTTTGACAACTTTAATTTTATATTTTACTGAAATTATCAAAGCTCTTATTGAAAAGTAAGGCAAACAAACAAAATCAAAATTATAACTAGTACATAATAATAATCCAGATTATCAATGTAATGTTGTACTTGACCCACATTAGAAGTACAAACAATAGGACTGTATATAAAGACACATCTACACTAGGTAATTATTCTGAAATAACTTAGTTATTTTGGTAGTTATTATTTCAAAATATTTCAAAATAAGTTCATTTCCCAAGGAAAGAAGGAGTGTAGATTTTGAAATAAAGGGCTTGTTAGAGTGGATTCTCCACTTATTATTTCAAAATAAGGGGGGTTATTTTGAAATAACTCCTTAGTTTATACCCGGGTTTCAGGAGATTATACTGTAGTCCTAAAAATCTTTAGTATGTTCTGTTCCGGTGGAAGAATAAATAAAATCCCATCCTTTTGGATGACTCAAAAAGGAAGTGAATACAACACTAACACATGCAGAGCAAAAATAATGTTTAGTTACATTCATGTGCTGTGTATTACTGACACAGATACTCTGATAATACTAAGTTATTAATGTAAATAACCCAATCCTATCTCTCCGTCTCTGTTCCCACCCAATTCACACACAAAGATATAGGCCCCAATACATGATTTTTTTTTCCAGTACAGAGCATTCCATCATTTGACAATGAGATTGAACTAGAACATTGTACGTATAATGCAAACATTTTTTCTCCTGCTTTCAGTGCATACCATAATACAGTGAAAGTTTTGTTATCCTGCACTCAGGTAGAAGCACAGTGCCAAATAACAAAGCAGCCCTTGCTGGATCTGCTCTGGGGGAGGAGGATTCCTTCTCCCTAGGAGTGGGGCCTGGCAGCCTATCCAGTCGGTCAAATTCACACATTGTCAACTAGCATTGTCCACTGCCAGTTAAGAGTTTTCCGGTGAACAGAGTGCTGGACAACAAAGCTTTTACCATACCAAGTTTAAGAAGGTGTCCAGTTCAAAAGCCCTAATTTACTGTGTTAGTCTACAGCAGTGGTCCCCAACATGGTGCCCATGGGTGCCATGGTGCCAGCCGGGACACTTATGTGTGCCTGCCTAGCCGGGGTCGCAACACAGGATGGCCGGGGGAGGATGGGCCGCATGTGCTGTGGGGCCTAACTCGCACCATGATGGGGCGTGGGAGAGCGCCGGCGGCAGGAGAACCTGCCAGGGAGCACGGTAGGGAAGCCGTGGGAGCAGGGTGGCCAGTCCAGAGTGGCGAAATAGCTATGGTGGGAGGTCTGATGACAGCACAGGCGCACTTGGCACGGGGCCGGCCGGGCGACACAGTGGGATGATGTCACCCATTGGTGCGGTGCCTGCCACACAAAAAGGTTGGGGACCACTGGTCTACGGGACCATAGCTTCAAAATTCCGTTTAAATATTAGTTTGGTGCGGAATAGTATAAAATCTTAACTTTAAAAATCATCCTGTTCCCCATCCCACAGGCTGCCATTGGGTATAAGGGCACCAGTTTGGTAGTACTGCATACAGCCTCATCTGAGGAGCTAAGAGAATTGCCAGGCTTTGGGGGCTGGCTCCACGCTTAGGGTTGCCAGGTGTCCGGTTTTGAACCAGACAGTGCGTTATTTGAGAAAATAAAAGACATATAAATAAGTTGTATTATTATCATGAGTATCAGTACGTAGTTGCATACTGCCTGGCTGGTAGACACATGCTCACACTGCATGAGCGTATCTACCAGCCAGGCAGTATGCAACTACACAGTGGGAGGGGAAGCGGGAGGGAATCACTGGGGCCAGACTTGCCCATGCGCCCCGCCAAGACCTTGCAGGGGACGAGCGGCACCCTGGGATCTGCGTGCACCCAGGCGAACCCTGCTTCCCGCCGGCTGGTTTCCCCCCACTCCTCCTGACCCACTCCCGGCCAGCCCCACTCCCTGTCAGCCAGTTCCCCCCTGTCCAGCCCTGCTCCTCCCAACCTCTCCTGCTTCCCACTGGCCGGTTTCTTCCCCCGATCTACCCCAGCCAGCCCCGCTCCTCTCGAACCCCTCCTGGCCAGCCCTGCTTCCCGCCAGTTGGTTACCCCTCCCGTCCAGTGCTGCTCCCCCCAATCCCCTCCCAGCCAGCCCTGCTTTCTGCTGGCTGTTCCCCACCCCACTCTCCCCAACCTCCTCCTGGACAGCCCCACTTCCCTCCTGTCCGGTCTCCACCATCATCTGAGATCAAGTGTGTCCAGTATTTTTTTGAAATCATCTGGTAACCCTATCCACACTCCTGAAAGGGACATGGCTTGGGTGGAAGGGGTGGGGCAGGGCTGGCCCTTCCACCCCACTAGTCAGTCCTGAGAGCTGCCTGGAGTACCTCACATGGTGCTCTAGCAATGGTTTAAAGGGCCCTGGACTCCAGATGCCACCGTTGCTATGACAGCAGTGGCAGCAGCCTAGTGCTCCAGGATGTTTTGAATTGCCAGGCTCTGGGGCAACAGCCCCCATTGTCCCTCTCCCCCATCAGCAGGCTTGAGCCCAATAAATCCTAAAGAGAGTTCTATATCTAACTCTTTGGTTCTGACCTTCTTTCTAATTTATCCAGTATATTTGCTATTCTGTTATTATTCCAAAACAGTAAGTATCAATCTTGCATTTTCCAAGTTAACCACTGAAACTTTAATTTCCTGGTGTTTATCTTTCACTTAGGGTTTTTTTAATCATCACAGTGATTAAAACCTCTGTGGTATTTTATGGTTTCAAGATCAAGGTCTCAGTTTGTTGCCTTCTTTGGCTCAATAATAATTGACTCAGCATGTTTCCTGTTGAGTCTACAGGAAGATTGGGAAAAAATAAAGTAGACCTGAAACTAGAGAAGCTAAATCATCATGCAGGGATAGGAAAATAATGTAATAGATCAAAAACTGGATAAGACAGAAACAAACAGTAGAAATAAATGGTCAATCACGGCAAAAAATGAATAACAGCATGTCTCAGTGTTCCATACTAGATGCAATGTTTAACATATTTATTAATAATTGGAAGAGGAGTGGGAAAAGAGCATTCAGATAGCAAAATCTGGAGATTATTCAATTACTTAGGTGAGTCAAGTGCAGAGAGAATTGGGAAGAATTTCAGAGGGACCTAACAAAAATGAAGTTAAATGTTGGTAAAAGCAAAATAATGCACTTTGGAGGAAAACTGAAACTACATATATGCCTTACGTGGTTCTAAAATAAATATTAACTCAGTAAAGGGACCTGGCTGTCCTGTTGGTCTTTTAGACATTTTAGGAACTGTAGTGGTTCAGTTTCCTCTCTTCTTCTTCAGGTTTTTAACTCTTTTGCAAACACATAACCAAGATTACAAATGGATTGGCCATTTTTATGGATAACAACTACCCAGATTCCTTACAGATAATTCCAACAGTTATTGGAAGAGATATTAAATACTGTATCCAAATTCTAGGTATAAATCAGTGTTCATTGGGGATTAGGAGGATACAATGTAGGGGACAGGGTATTCATGATTTGCATAAAATGAGGTTGCTTATCCCTGCTTCTGAAGCATATGTTGCTAGCCAATGTCAGGCAGTGTATGAGATTATATGGATCACTTGTCTAATGCATTATGGCAATTTCTGTTTCTTCTTTTCCCACAAGCTCTAGTTCAGTACTTCGAATCTCACTCATAAGATTTAGGAAAACTCTGACTTAATCCATGCTGGCTTGTTAAACATTTTAGAAATAGCACTGATTCAGCTCCAGGAGAAAACTTACTGTTGCAGACACAACATGGATTAAAGACAGAGATCAATACCTAGTGACTAACAAGTGTGTTCATGCATTTCTGATCCTCCTCTTCTTATACAATTAGACTTTTCCCTCTTCTGCTTCCCACAACTAACGTGTTTATATTCTTTTGACACAATGTAAATTCACTACTACTACCACTGTTTCCAGTTCTTGCAGTTTTGTCAAGTGTAACAAGTAATTTGCCCGTTTAAGGGTAAAAGTGCTAGGGGACCCATTAAAAACACATTAAGGTCTAGTTGTTCAGAAGGGATCAGATGACTGCCTATGAGCGCCTGATTCTTATAAATGCTGGAAGAGATCTGGGAAAGGAGTTTTTGGAGAATGTTGGGGATAACTTTTTGACACAAGTGCTGAAGGATCCGACTAGGAGCCGTGCGCAGCTTGACCTCCTCACAGACAGGGAGGAACTAATAGGGAAAGTAGAGGTGGGTGACAACCTCGGAAGCAGTGATCATGAGATGGTAGATTTCAGGATCCTGACCAAAGGAAGAAAAGAGAGTAGTAAAATACACACCTCGGACTTCAGAAAAGCAGACTTTGACTCCCTCAGGGACCTGATGGGCAGAATCCCCTGGGATGCTAACATGAAGGGGAAAGGAGTCCAGGAGAGCTGGCAGTATTTTAAAGAAACCTTATTGAAGGCACAGAAAGAAACGATCCTGATGCGTAGCAAGAGAAGCAAACATGGTAGGAGACCGGATTGGCTTACAGGAGAAATCCTTGGTGAACTTAAGCACAAAAAGGGAGCTTACAAAAAGTAGAAACTTGGACAAATGATGAGGGACAACTATAAATGTATAGCTCGAGAATGCCACAGCATTATCAGGAAGGCGAAAGCGCAATTGGAATTGTGACTGGCAAAGGATGTGAAGGATAACAAGAAAGGTTTCTACAGGTATGTTAGCAAGAAGAAGGTGATCCGAGAGGGTGTGGGGCCCCTACTGGATGAAGGAGATAACCTAGTGCCAGATGATATGGGGAAAGCTGAAGTATTCAATGCTTTCTTTGCCTCTGTCTTCACGGACAAGGTCAGCTCCCAGACTAATGCGCTAAGTGACGCAATATGGGACAAAGGTGGGGCAGCCGTTGGTGGGGAAAGAACAGGTTAGGAACTATTTAGAAAAGCTAAACGTACACAAATCCATGGGTCCAGACTTAATGCATCCAAGGGTACTGAGGGAGTTGGCAAATGTCATTGAGGAGCCTTTGGCCATTATCTTTGAAAAGTTGTGGAAATTGGGAGAGATCCTGGATGAATAGAAAAAGGCAAATATAGTGCCCATTCCTAGAGGTGTTTACGTCCCGGCTTGACAAAGCCCTGGCTGGGTTGATTTAGTTGGGATTGAACCTGTCTAGGGCAGGGGGCTGGACTTGATGACCTTCTAAGGTCTCTTCCAGCTCTATGGTTCTATGATTCTCTAAGGGAGTTGGCTCCTGTAGGAAGTCCTGGAATCTAGAGGAAGGGCAGGGGAAAAGAAAGTGAGCTCCCCAGAAAATGGCTTGTGGGAGTATTGGAAATGTATGCCAGAAGCAGGGAGACTTGGGAAAAGATTTAAGTTTCATGCTTTGTTTTCATATCTTGCTGAACATTTTTGTAACACCCATATAACAATATGAACTGAATATGTGTTTTCTTCAGTGGTAAATTTAGGTTTCAAAGTCTGTTGTTAGGCAAAGTTAAGAGAGAATAATCCATTGAACAAAGATGTCTATATATTCATAAGGTTTAAACTGGAAGCATTCACAAACTAAATATCCTTTTCTCAGGTTATGTCTAGTGTACACTGACCTGTTGGAAAAAGGTACGCAAATTACACTCAGCAATTTGCATACCTTTTTCCAGTAGTTTTTTTGGAAGAGGTTTTTCTGGTTTACACTGGGCCAAATTTCAGAAAAGCCTCCTCTTTTGAAGAACCCTTTTCCATTGTGGAAGGAGGAAGACAGGGCTTCTGAAAGAGCATATCTGCTCTTCTGCAAAAAAAAGTGGAAGAGCAAACATTTCCTGGATACAGTGGAATCTTTCCAGTATATCAATGGTATCCCGGAAAAACCCCACAGTGTAGACACAGCCCCATTCTGACATTTATTTCAGTTTTACTCATAAATAGCCATATTCTCAGGAACTAAACATTCCTGAGAAATTAAAATTCACTAAATTGTTGGGTAAAATTATGAGATGCACTTACATGATTTCGGAGCATGAGTGCCATTGAAAGCCAATGGCATCTTAGGCTTCTAAGTTATTTAAAAACCTTCACAGATTTTGTCCACTTTTAACAGCTAGCAATATTAAAATATTTAGAATTGTCTTTGGAGGTCTTTGTGATGTGAAAATAGGCCCTCCAAGATTGAACTGAACTGGTCAGACTCATTAAGGACCTTTTCTTTTTAATTTTGTGACTTCTAGCAGCTAGATAACTTCCATACAGCTAAAAAAAATTCTGAACCACACAAAGAAAGATATCCTTTTGTCCTTCCCTTCACTAGTTAAGTCCTAGAGTGAAGCCTGCCAACGTCCAGCATGCTGGTTTTTGTTGTTTGGTTGATTGTGGGGTTTTTTGTTTTTGTTTGTTTTTGTTTTTTGGTGGATTCCACCTACACTACAGCTGAGAGGCATGATCCCTTGCATGGGTAGGCACTTGTGAGCTACCACACTAAAAACAACTTTGTGAATGTTGTTTCATAGGTGTCTGCTCTGGTTAGCCACCTGAGCTCAGACCCAAGTGGATTATCCAGTGCTACAACATCCACACTGGTAGTTTTAATTATAGAATTGTAAAGTACTAGAACTGGAAGGGACCTCAAGAGATCATCAAGTCCAGTCACCTGCCCACACATTAGGACCCAAGCACTGTCTATATCACCTCTGATAGATGTCCCCCCAACCTACTCTTAAATATTTCTGGTGATGGAGATTCCACAACATCTGTAGGCAATTTATTCCAGTGTTTAACAATTCTGATAGTTAGGTAGTTTTTTTCCTAATGTCCAGCCTAAACCTCCCTTGCTGCAATTTAAGCCCATTGCTTCTTGTCCTATCATCAGAGGCCAAGAAGAACATTTTTTCTCCCTCCTCTTTGAAATACCCTTTTAGATACTGTTATCATATCCCCTCACAGTCTTCTATTTTCTAAACGAAACAAGCCCAGTTCTTTTGGTCATCCCTCATATGTCATGTTTTCTAAACCATTAATGCATGAGTTTGAGCTGAGCTGGCATAAATCAGTCTATCCAGGCTGGAGTTGCACCTCCCAGCTGCAGTGTAGACACTTTTACTACCCTACCACTGTATAAGAGGCTAGGTGCCTATTCCAGAATCTGTGGATTCCTCTGGGTTGTTAAGTTCCTAAAAATGTTGCAATGCCTAAGGCCAGAGCTACAAAGGAATTTAGGCACTGTTATACTGACATTATAACACCTGACTTTTAGGTGTTGAGAACAATATGGTTATCCACAGACCAGGAGTAGGTGCTTTAGGGTCTTGATATAATTCAGGGGAAGAGACAGGCATCTACAAATGGGATCTACAAAAGCCAGCACACTTGATCAGAAAGCCACCTGGCAGAGCTGGAGGAGAAGGTGATGGTGCTCACCTTTATAACTCTTTCTTTATATTCTCACTGAGGATATTGCAGACCTAGGTTCATTTTCTCTATCTCATACCTGAGGGCTGTGTCTACACTGGCATGAATTTCCGGAACTGCTTAAAACGGAATACTATTTCGTTTTCATTTTTTCTGGAAAAGGAGCATCTACATTGGCAGGCTGCTTTTCTGGAAAAGCCCTTTTTCCAGAAAAGCGTCTGTGGCCAATGTAGACGCGCTTTTCCGGAAAAGAGCCCCGATCGCCATTTTACACTGGCCCTTTTCCGGAACAGTGTTCTGGAATAAGGACTTATGCCCGAGCGGGAGCAGAATAGTTTTTCCGGAATAGCGGCTGATTTTGTACAGTAGAGCGTCATTGCTTTTCCGGAAATTCAAGGGCCAGTGTAGACAGCTCGCAGCTTATACCGGAAAAGCGGCTGACCCCTGTTTAAGTCCCCTCATCTTAGTACTTAACCATTGAGCTATGAGATATTTTGATGTGAGTCTCCTTCTGTCTTTCCTGTTGAAACTGTTCCATTTTGGATAGTTACTAAGGGTACGTCTAGACTACATGCCTCTGGCGACAGAGGCATGTAGATTAGGCTACCCGACAGAGTAAAATGAAGCGGCGATTTAAATAATCGCCGCTTCATTCCCATTTACATGGCTGCCGCGTTGAGCCGACAAACAGCTGATCAGCTGTTTGTCGGCTCAGCGCGATAGTCTGGACGCTCCCCTGCCGACATCAAAGGGAGTTGTCGACAACCCAGGTATGCCTCATCCCAGGAGACATACCTGGGTTGTCGACAACTCCCTTTGATGTCGGCAGGGGAGCGTCCAGACTATCGCGCTGAGCCGACAAACAGCTGATCAGCTGTTTGTCGGCTCAATGCGGCAGCCATGTAAATGTAAATGAAGCGGCGATTATTTAAATCGCCGCTTCATTTTACTCTGTCGGGTAGCCTAATCTACATGCCTCTGTCGCCAGAGGCATGTAGTCTAGACGTACCCTTAGTCATTGGGCCAAAGAGACAGTGATTGTATTGCCCAGTGGTGAGGCCACTTACCTGGGTGTTAGGAGACCCAGGGTACAGTGCCCTCAGCTCCAGTGACTATGTAATTAGTGACTGTTGAATTTCTGTAGGAATAATTTGTTTCCTGGTGGTATAAATGCTGCATGGATCTTGAATAGGATCCAGTATAGCTGGTGTGCCTCTGGGTGTGCCGAAAGAGGCGGAGCTACACCGCTCTGCTTCCAACTTGTATATTGCACTAGGATTCAGGCAGGGGACAGGTATTCAGATACACACACAGTTGCCTCACTCTGAGTGTGTGTGTGTGTGTGTGTGTGTGTGCGTGCGCCCATGCCCAAAGACAGAAACTTATCACTTATAGCTAACTAGGGAATTTTTATAGTCAAAATGTAGGTACTGAGTGTATTTATATGCCTACAGTTTCAGGTGTCAGTCAAAGGAGAGCTGTGTGGATTGCAGTAGAATCTCTGCTCCCTAGAAACCAAGCTCACATAAAGAGTCTCAAATTGAGACCTAGTAGTTCAAATTATATTCCCCTAGGTTATTATTAGGCTGTATTTGTACAAGTTGAATTTCTTTTATTAACAGTAGTACTTAGCCTTTTTTTTACTCTCTCTCTCTTGGTCCCTAAGTATTTCTTTCTCTCACTCTCTCTCAGCTTGTATATTTCCCTGTTTAGTATTATCAAATGTTTAATAATTTGGGAGAGGACTTAGATGGCACTTAACTGTGACTCCTGAAGTACCTCCATTAGATGCTACTTTTAAGCTTAGTATATTGCCCTAATCATTACCTTATTATTAGAGTCCAAGGCTGTAGAAAATGTTGGTTGAGTTGGGGAAAAAGTCATGGAGATCTTTTGGGGAGGCCAGGGTTCAGTGACATAACTCAGGATCAGCTGGGGTTATTAACTTTCTAGAAATCCAGTTTGGAGCAGTTCTAAATGCAAAGAATAAAACTGCTCAGTGTAGACTATCAGTGAGGGAAAGACTGCTAATAAATTGTGGAAAGTTATTTTTTTAATAGATTCTCGTGGCGGGGAGGAGGGGAGGTTCTCCTGTAGCAAGAACAGACTGTAAAGGTCTGATTTTTAAAGTCTATTCTGTTTCTCTCTGGCTTCAGGAGAGACTCTACAGGCTTTGTTCCATCAACTTTTGTTTATTGTGCCGCTCTTTTTTTCCCACCTGCTGGTGGGCTCAGACAGCGCTCATTGCTCAGAAGAAGACAGTATATTTTTCATTCCACAAGTATTTTGGTTTATTTTTCTCAAATATTGTGAATCCAGGAAATGAAGTAGTATAACACTTCTAAAACAGCTATAAAGAAGGATCTTTCAGAAGCTGAAATCAAGTGGACTTTTCACATGCTTAAATTTCAGCATGTGATGAAGCATTCTGCTGCATTGGAGTCTACCTGAAAAATCTTGTTGGCAAAATGTCATTGGGATAACAGATATGGATACAAAAGCAAATTGAGTTTTGTTTAAGCAAATGTTCATGAATGCAATTTTGTGATACAACTCCATATCTAATTATTTAGGTAGAAAAATATAAATACCATTAGCAATTGATATGAAAACTACTCAGTCTCTGAGTATGCTTTACTCTGTCATGTACTACTGCTATGGCTACTGACATTCCTATTAACAACCTAAATCAAAGAAAATGTTAGCAATTAAGAAGAATGAATCATTTGAATGCTGTTTTTTAAAATTAAGTTACTTTACCCTTTCACAGCACTGCTTCAGCCATATATTGTCTATCACTAACTTGAAGTGGGATTGTGGAAGTAAGCATTAGATCAGGCTAGATAGTCATTTGTAAGTAACAGCACAGAATACTGAGAGCCAGGATTGGTGGCTGTAAACAAACTTTATGGGACCGTGGGAAACTTGACCATGACTATAAGTGGATACCCATTTAACTAAAATCAAAACACGGATGTTGCCAGACCAGAGAGTGCTGGACTGGCAAGGTTCAACCTGTACTTTTGTTATTTTACTTCGTCCATAAAGATTAACAGATCAAATAAACCATTGGGTTGGGATGGTGTAGTGATGGCATTTTCTTAGATTTTCTGCATTGAATGCAATCTGATAAAGATTATTGATCAGCAGAGGGCAGAACTGAACTGGGATCTCCCGTATCCAGAATGATTTACCTAAACACAGGGCTGACCCTTACAAAAGGAAGCTTTTGTTTCTTCTGCTCCCATGCCCAACTGTTTTGTGACCAGGGAGCTGTGGTGTGGGGAGAAATCTAGATCTTAGGAATTAGAGGAACACTCATACACCTGCCTAAAGGCTGCAGGGATTTTCACTCTGCTGAGTGAGTTTAGATGCCTAGAGTGGTAGGCAGAAGCTGAGCAGGTGTACTGTGGATTGTGAGGTACCTAAATCTCCTTGTGGGTCTGGGCACTAGTGCTTATCCGTGCAATTAGACAGAGAAATCTGGGATAAAGGATTTCTGAGGCAGACCTCAAGATGATTTAAAAACAGCAAATTAGGCATAATTTTGCCATGGGTAGGCTAACAACAACAACAACAACAACAACAAAATCCAATGGCTTAACTTCATGTCACAACGCAAAAAAAGGTAATAGGTTCTCCTTATGTTTCTTTAGTGATATTGCAGTTGGTACATTTAGTTCTGGGCTCTTCACTTCCAGAAAGATATTGAGAAATTGGAGAGAATTCAGGAAAGAGTAAGACAAATGGGCTGTGTCTAGACTGCATCCCTTTTTCGTAAAAGGGATGCAAATTAGACCTATCGCAATTGCAAATGAAGCAGGGATTTAAATCTCCCCTGCTTCATTAGCATAAAAATGGCTGCCGCTTTTTTCTGGCTTGGAGCTTTGCCGGAAAAAAGCGCCAGTCTAGACGCGGATGTTTCAGAAAATAAAGCCTTTTCTGAAAGATCCCTTACCCCTCATTTTAAGAGGGATAAGGAATCTTTTGGAAAAGGCTTTATTTTCCGAAAGATCCGCGTCTAGACTGGTACTTTTTTCCAGCAAAGCTCCGAGCCGAAAAAAGTGGCAGCCATTTTTATGCTAACGAAGTGGGGGAGATTTAAATCCCCGCTTCATTTGCAATTGTGATAGGTCTAATTTGCATCCCTTTTACGAAAAGGGATGCAGTCTAGACACGGCCATGGAGTTGAAGGGACTGACTTATGAGGAAAGATTAAAAGCTAAATATTTATCATTTGTCTAAGCAATGACTAATAAGGAGATAAATCTACAAATGTTGAAGGATATTAATGCCAAAGAAGGAAAGGAATAATTTAAGGTGCTACAAGGGCTGTGACAGAGATCAGTATGATGAAGCTAATTAAGGGGAAATTTAAGCTGGATATCAAGGATAATAATTTTGACAGTAAGACTTATTAGGCTGTGAATAGCTCAAAATTCATCCTGTATCACCAAAAATATTTAAAACTTCGTGAAGTAAATCAGTTGCAAATAAATCTCAAAAGCCAATTCTGCAGAGGGTAGAGCTGCTGATTTAGTAGAACAACATAAATTAATGGGGGGTGGATTATCATTTAGTCCTTGAAAGGGAGGGAGAAGAGACTTTTTTTTCAATTGAAGGCTCGCTACTGTAGATTTCCCTCCCCCTTCATGTACACAAATGGTAGCTCGTTTCAAGGCTAAGCTCAGTTTTTCTTTGTAGACACTGTACAGTGTTTCCCCAAATCAGCAAACTATTCAAGTACATCATGAAGTTAAGCACACGTCCAGATTCCATCAAGAGTGTTTCCTTTGTAAGAGAGTTGTTTTGGACTTGGTATTTCTGTGAGATGCCTTGATAGCTTTGCTCATGGCAGCCAAACTGAAATATGCAGGCTGACCTAGAATAAGTATTTTTTCTTCCTATTTCATCTCCAGTTGCTCAGAGTGCTTATATAGTACCTTTAACCTAGTGCATAACGATGATCCATTAAAAACCATTTGGAACAGAACGAGCTGTGTGAATGAAACCTCATCAGGAAATCTAAACCACACACTGCATTGTATCACCATGCTGCAGTTCTTGTATATACTACAGTATTATTATACGTGTAATTTATTCCAAGATGCCACCAAAGTACAGAATAACTTATTATAATTGAGTTGAAGAAAAAATAACTGTCATCTCAATAGAGAATGTTGAATACCCTTCTATGTAGAACAATTTGGCTGGCTATCTATCTATAAACTCCCTTTTTATGCTTAAGTATTGAAGACTTTTGCATTAAAAATCTGTTGCTAAGACTTAATCGTCTTTATTTCCCAACTAAATTCATAATCCCTTGTTTGTGATATTGTAATTATTTTCACAGCAATCTGTTTGATGTTACCAACCCAGGATTAAGAGTTCAGGTAGAGAATAAGCAGCAGGAACAAATGAATTCTTGGAAACAAAGATCTTGCTTTTATGTAAATATCATTGGTAATGAATAGATAAATACAGTATTAAAGCCTAATTTAAAACATTCTATTTAGAGACAAAGCTTTCCTTGAAGCATTAGCTGCTTTTTCAATCAGCAGTCATGTTCTTTTTCTATATTGCTATGAAAATATCTTTAGCAATAAAGAATGAGGGAAAAGAAATTAGGAATATACATGTGTATCTAACTACTGATTGATCAACAGTGTCCATTCTGTGTACTGAAGAAGGTAGGAATCCTGTTGAAAAAATAGCATGTGATCTGTACCATATCACTGTGTACATTCACATGGAGGCTGTGAATTAAGGCTCCATTAGCAATCTTAATATTGGCACTTCCTAATTTCTGAGGCTATGTCTAGACTGCAGGCTTCTTTCGAAAGACCCTTTTTCAAAAAAAAAAAAAAAAAAGAGCATCCACACACAAAAGTGCATCGGAAAAACAATCTGCTTTTTCAAAAGATAGTGTCCATTCAGTGTGGACACTATCTCTCATTTAAGCTGTGATTATTATGGATGGAGTGGCCACCAAGGCACTTGTGCTTTTCCTTCTTTCCTCTTCTTTCGAAAGAAATCCCTCTTCCCCATCCACACATGCCTTTTTCCGAAAAAGCTCTTTTGGAAAAAGTCGTCTTTCTCATAGAGGATTACCAATGTTGGAAAAACCCCTCTGTTCTTTTGATTTACTTTCAGAAGAACACGATTACAGTGTGGACGTAACTTAGGTTTTCCGACAAAACTCTGTAGTATAATCATACCTTGATTTCTTGACTTTGCAGCCTTAATATTCTTTCTATTTTAAATGTAACCAGCTAATAGAAATCACATAACTTGCAGAAGTTGCTACTGTTCAAAATGTTACAAAAGTAGCAGATAAGAAAAGGTATGATCTTAAGGTGCATGGATAGGAAAAAAGATGTTACCTTTAGTGGCAGTGGGCCTCATTTTCAGAACTGAAGAGTCAATGAGGGGAATTACTATTGAACTATTGTCAAACATCTCAGATAAGCAGAGATAGAAGTTTGTCAAAGCAAAAGTGAGTGGAGTGTAGGGAATAATTAGATTGAAGATGAGCAGACTGGTTAACAATGCCTTACATATTTTTAACACTAAAACTGATTTTTTGGCATAATTTAGTTGCAGAGATAAATGGTTATTGCTACAGTGTGGATTTTTGATGCTGATGACCAGTGCATTTATAATATAAACAATAAAACACATGAAATCGTGTCCATCTCTGTTGAGCTTGGAAAGAACTTTAAAAGTCTACTGTTTGATCACAGCTAAGAGAGCTGGTCTTTTTGCTCCAGTTAGCGGAGGATTGTACTTTAACACTGAAGGTAACACTTAGTTAATGCCAAGGCACTGGTGATGCTCGGGCACCAGGAATATTCCTGGCTCGGGGCCTGGCTCAGCAAAGTTCAGGGCCAGGTATCTTCCTCTTCCCCCCCCCCCCCCCCCCCGCCAACCCCGCTTCCCACTTCTGGGCAATGTAAAAGATTCCCAGGGATCTCATGACCAGCAGAGAAATGGAGCTAGTGTGACTTCTGGCTGCTTGCTCTGCACAGCTGACAGCAGGTCTCTGTGGCCCTGGAGAGAAGAGATGTCTATGCGTCTTACCCCCACCCAGGAACAACTGACAAAGGAGAGTGCTCTGGGTAAGTATCCTCCTTCACCCCATGCCCCTATGCACTCCATCCCTTCCCCTCACCTCCTCTTGCTATGTAGCTTGCATGCAAAATAACTTAATTTTGAACAGAATGTCACAGACCTAACTGAAATCGTCCATCCCCAGACTTCCGAGCAAATTCATTCCTGGAATTCATTCTTTGCTGTGATGTTTTGTCCAATGCAAATATTAAAATAACTGACCAGAGATGGTGTGATAGCCATCTCATAGATTTGAATTGAATATTTCAAACACTTTGAAATATGTTTTAAAGTGTAAAGATGATTGTAGATATGTATTTTTTTAATCATAACCAAATGGCTGCAAGTCATTATAGGTTCCAATGCTTTGCATATAAGCTACCATACTACCATAGATCACAGACCCCTATTGTACACAGACCAAACATCTACATGTCCAGCTGCATCTAGGTATAGCACACGACTAATATTTTCCCACTAGTACAATAAAATGAAGAATAAGTACAAAATGCCACTAAAATATCCTGGAAAGATCACATGCTTATTCAGAGACATTTTAACAACAGATCTATTTAAAATCATAATTGTCACCATGAATTTTGCCTTTTGTTTTTAGGTAAATTTTTGGGAAAAGATTTAAAGCCGATTATTCTGTACATTTCATACATGCAAATGCTTGTTGTGTGAGGGAAAAATCCCCTCAAATATTCATGAAATTCCTGCAATTCCATTTTGATTTGACTTGCAAATTGCCTACTTTGTTCATTTTCTTTGGTTTGCATAATAGTTACTACAGTGTAGATTGCTTTCCAGTTCTAGAGAGGTTTTGCAGATGATACAGCCACAGATTTTTTTTTTGTTTGAATCATAAATTGAATTCCTTTCATAGAAATGCTATTTACATTTTGTACCTAGCACTCTTTTGTAATATACCAAGTTACTTGGAAGCTATGCTGCTTTTGGATTTCTCATCTCTGTGAATGTTCAAATATAAACGTCACACTCCATTAGTCTTCACTTTGAATTACTTTGGGATTACTTCATATTTTGCTCATCTTCACAAATAACTCTATTATGAAAGGAAATTAAATGGAGCTAAAGCTAAAGCAATAACGGACAACCTCATCTAGTGAATGGCCCTCCTGCTTTTCAGTGGGATGCAAGTGGGGTTGCCAGGTGTCTGGTTTTGAACCAGACAGTCCAGTATTTGAGCTTTCTGTTCGGGAAACAAATTGATAAAATATAAATGAGAAAATATAAATGTCCGGTATTTTCTAAATAATATGTAATGTAGATTGTGATGTAATGTCAAGTGTGTCCAGTATTTTTGTTGGAACCATCCAGCAACCCTAGGCCTGCAAGACTTTGTAACCATGATGCTCTCCTGGTTAGGGTAATTTTCCTAACAGCACTTGTTCACCTAGTATTTGTGGGCTGTGCCGATTTGAACCACAGCAGTGCTTTGATTGGATCAGAGGGAATGAAAGGCTCTCACAGTCTATGTAGTGTGCAATCAGCGCACATCTCACTTCATGTACCCTTGCATTACATACATGTAACAATATCTTTTCTCTTATTTTGTATCACACGCAACTAATCAGCACTGCTTCAAGGGACAGAAATATTTACCCCTACTAAATGCATAAGGTATGATGTTCAGATTCTTTAACAGAACAGCAGCAAATTAAGAGTGAGGAGGTGTGCATAGCAGAGAAACCTCTCTGAGGAGCTAGTGTTCACCAATAGTTACCTCACCTGCTAGGTGAGGTTTGAGCCCAGAGAATCTTGAGGAGTTTGCTGGTAAGGAAGACAAACTGTTGTAGCAGGGAGCTGAAACATAGTGAAAATGCCAGCAAAATTCACCTTTGCTTTATCAGGAAAGGTAAGAGTAATTTACAACTTTGGATGTCACCAGCAGCGTGTTACTATGGTGCACAAGCATAACACTATACATAAGCTATTTTGATGCCCAGAAGCTCATTAGATATAAAGGTGGGTAAACTTCAGATCTGTGATAACATCCAGCAATTACTTTTGTTATCTGCTTTTCAGTCCACTCATCAACAAGAAATCACCACACAATGCTCAGTTATCACTTTGTCTAAAAATCTAATACAGATTGAGCTTCTATGTGATAAAAACATCTGGTCTGATTATTAGGATGCATCTACACAGCACCCTAAACTTGAAATAAGATACACAATTTGCGCTATGCACATTATGTATCTTCCTTCAGTTGAATTTTGAAATAGCATTTTATTTTAAAATTTGGCATGTCTACACAGCACCAAATTTTGAAATAAAATGCTATTTCCAGCCATCCTTTATCCCTCGTGCAATGAGGTTTACCAGGATGGTGAAATGGCGTACCTGTTATTTCGAAAAATATTTTGAAATAACGGGCGGCTTGTGTAGATGCGGGGTAGCTATTTCAGGATACCTCCATATCCCAAAATAGCTGTAGTGTAGGTGTACCTTTGGAATCTAAACCCAGGTTCCTATCAAATCTCTAAGCACTGGAAGAAAGTGCCAAAGGAGGTTGTAGAATCTCTGCCACTGGATATTTCCAAGAGCATGTTAGACAAACTCTTGTTGGGGTGACTTAAAATAACACTTAGAGTTTGCCACAGCCGTTCTTTAGACTACAAGTGTGGCCATGGCATGAGCGCTGGGAAAGTTCTCTCCCACTATGTAAACCACCTTTAGCTAACAGCACTGGGAGTCTAGGTCCAAGCGCTATAACCTGGTTCACACGGTAACTTGCCGAATTTGTAGGGAAGTGAGTTTTTTTACTACCCTGAGCCAGAATGTTAAAATGTAGTAAAGTGCTAGTGTAGACTTGACTTTATTTCTGCCATGAGTGCAGGGGATTGAACAAAAGATCTCTCAAGGTTCCTTCCAGTCCAAATTGCTATGATTCAATAATAGCGGAGGTGGACAAATTCTGGCCTGAGGGCCAGATCCAGTCCACAGGGTTAGTCCTTCGTGGGCCCCCACTTCTGTTTACACATGCCTTCTCAAATATCAGAGCATCGCAGCCATGAACAGCCAACGAGAGAGGCACGAAGTGGCATTCCAGACCATGACTCTTCACTCCACTCGCATTGACTGTGAACGATGATTCACAGCTAACCAGAGCTGCAATCCTCCGATTACCTGCAGAGGTGCTGGTAAACATGGAGGTGGAGGCCTGCCAGGGATTAACTCTTCAGGCTGCCAGTTTGTTGTTGCCCACCCCTGTTCTGTGATGACATATTAATCAATAATGAAACCTAGTTCTTACCTAGCACTACTTTTCATTCAAAGCACTTTACAGTGGAGGTCAGTATTGTTATCTTCATTTTATAGATGGAGATCAGAGTCTGAAGTCATCAAGCAGGCCACTTCATACCCTAGAATAAAATCCAAATATTTGGAGTTTCAGTCAGTTTGCTATCCCCTAGGCGACATAGCTTCTCTCTGATATAATCAAATGGAAATACAAATATTTTAGGTTGATTCCCTAGTTTCATGCCTTTCATTCAGTCTTATTTATTTGTTCTCTCAATTTTAATTTGTAATTCAACTTTATAGTAATCATGCACCTCAGGGGGAAAACAGTAGAAGCTACTAGAATGCATAAAGGAACATGGACTAAAAGTCTTCAGTGCCATAAAGATGTAGCACTTGCTGCTAATAAAATCAAGCTGAGCAGTAATAGAATAATTGCCAATTGAGATTAAGGGAAATGTGAGGTACCAGGTTGGCTAAAATTAGCAATTATTAGGCCCTTACTCCAGAAGACACCTGTTTGCAGCAGTGCTATAGCTCTATTGATACTCAATATTAGAAACACAATATCTCTTAGGGTATGTCTACACTACCACCCTAGTTCAAACTAGGGTGGTAATGTAGGCAACCGGAGTTGCAAATGAAGCCTGGGATTTGAATTTCCCAGGCTTCATTTGCATCTTGCCGGGCGCCGCCATTTTTAAATGTCCGCTAGTGCGGACTCCATGCCGCGCGGCTACACGCGGCACGGACTAGGTAGTTTGGACTAGGCTTCCTATTCCGAACTACCGTTACTCCTCGTTTCAGGAGTAACGGTAGTTTGGAATAGGAAGCCTAGTCTGAACTACCTAGTCCGTGCGGCATGTAGCCGCGCGGCACGGAGTCCGCACTAGCGGACATTTAAAAATGGCGGCGCCCGGCAAGATGCAAATGAAGCCCAGGAAATTTTCAAATCCCAGGCTTCATTTGCAACTCCGGTTGCCTACATTACCACCCTAGTTTGAACTAGGGTGGTAGTGTAGACATACCCTTACTTGGTGAGAGAGGCAAGCTTTCAAGCTACGCCACCCTCCTGAAGATTTCGGAAGGGAGATCTTGCAACTGAAAAGCTTATCTCTCTCACTGGCTGAAGCTGTTCCAATGGAAGAGATTATCTCATCAACCTTGTCTTTTATCTTCTGAGGTTGACAGTCTCATTACTATCACCCCATCTTTAACCTGCCCTTTGTGACACTTGGTGTCACTTGGAGTTGTCTATTTCCCTTTACCTTCGTTAATTTCGTTTCAGGTGATTATGGAAGAGGGATTGCTGAGTTTTTATTGGCTTATAATATCCTCAGAACTGACAAGTTGAATGTCCTGCTGATAGTTTCAGCTCTATCAGTAGTCTTTGATATTATTGACAGGAGATTTTTCCAGAGTGAGTGCCTACAACTACATGTGAAGTCAATGAGTGCTGCAGGTGCTTAGCATTCCTGAAAATCAGTCTAAATAGACTTTTCTGGGATGAAATCATTTAATATAAATTGGTTCTGCTCTTTGTTGTCTCTGGAAGATGGGCCAGTGTGTTTCACTAATTGCACAGCCATTCTAAACCTTGATTATGCAGGCTTCCGAAAGGATTGCAACATGGCTATAACACCTTTCTGTTTAATATATCAATGATAGCAAGTTCAGTGTGATATTAGCAACCCATTATATTGACATAATACACCTCCTCTCTTTTTTCCATCATTTTTCTGTTGTCATATTGGATAGCCCTAGTCAAGACGGGAACTTAGATGAATGACGAAGGGTTCATTCCAGGTAATAGAAGTATGATAGTTTAGAGCCCTGAGCTGACACAAAATTTGTATCCACATCCACATTTGTATCTGCAAAAATTAGCTGGGGCTATCCATATCCATGTCTGTGGATGCAAATACCTGTGGCTATATAGTAGATATCAGTGGATCTGCAGGGTTCTAATGATAACGGTGCTGGGGAAGCATCCAGATTATGGCAGAAATGGAGTCTGCTTTCATAACTCAGGCAATTTGATAGTCTCAGTAAAGAGATTGCTTTGCAGACTGGAAGTACCTATTCATCTTTTTTTCGTCTCTTTTAGTACAAAAATTACAACTTTTTCCATCTGTTGTGGATTTCAGCATATTCACTGATGTTTGTTCACCTGACAAACATTTTGAGATCACCTGATGAGTGCTTAGTCATAGTTTCTGGATATTATTGCCTCTGGTGGTAAGGCATTTTCAGGGGAAGACCCACTGAGACCTCTGGAATTAACATGCCTCATTGGAGTGACAGACTTTTTGGCACCATTGTGAAGTTGATTTGTTGGCTCAAGCTTTTCTGAGGGGGCAGTGTGTATGGTGGCCTAAAATTCTCTGTTTACAAGTTTTACTCAACATTCTTCTATAGCTTTTGTTTTGTGAATTTCTTTGTGACTTTGCATAATCACCATAACTAGGTACCATTATGTATTTGATTTAAATGTGGGTAATCGAAGGGCTAGACCATCTAATTACAATTTATCATTATGTCATAAAGATACATTTTAATCTACATAAAACGACCCAGTGTGTGCAGCGGGAAATATTTTAAGGCCAATATTTTAGCAATTCCAAAATACCAGAAACAATTAGTCTAAATGATAGAGCTAATGGCTTGAAAAATAGAGATATTTAGTTCAGAAGTGAGCAATAAGTGGGCCACAACTCCTTCCACCTTGATGTTTTATTGGACTCTTTAAAGCAAAATTCATCTGAAATGTCTTCTGTTCAGTACTGTGCTTTGTCCTCTTAAGAGATAAAGGCTAACAATTTTTTTGTAATTTGGTTTTAAAATTCTTTCAGGAGAATAAAATAGCATTGTTGGAAGCACTGAAACAGTTTTCCTCACTATATTGTGAAGCTGAGAGTCTCTGTGTTGACTGTCCGTTTTAAAAAAAAATCCAACTTGTGTGGAACTGCATAAGGTGAAAAGGGCGGATGTTACACCCATGGTAACTTGCTAGACACTAGAGAGCCTCCTATTGTGAACATGCAGCAATCAGGATGCGGTTCAAATAACACGTATGAATAGAGCCCAGCATATCTGTGGACTGCTTTCATGGATGCCAGCTCAAGACTCTTCGTTCCTCTCCACACGACTGCCGGTCAGGTCCCCCTGCTGCTAATGGGGAAGGGGCACAACAGGTTTCCAAACCTCATTGAGCAAGGGGCCCACAGCTGGCCTTCCCTGGGGGCCACTCTGCCTGGTGATCTCTGACCTGAGGGAAACCCAGCCCCAGGTCCTGTTTGGGCTCATGCTCCCCACCCTCCACACAGCTGTTCTGTGCTGTTGGCTGTTGCAGAAGCATGCATGGCTGATTTCTGGGAGAGGAGACGGGATCCCAGCAAAGCAGTGAGCTGCCCTGCTCTGAGCGAGGAGGACCCAGATCTATGGGGCAGGAGCTGAAGCAGCAGGGGAAGTCGGGGCAGCACCCTGGGCATGGTGGACTGGTAGCAGGGCCCACCCTCTCCTGCATGGCTTTTAGCTGGCAGAGCCCTGATGCTGTAGCCCTCCATCCCACTGTGATATGACAGAAGATGTTGCTGCCAACTGCCATGAGACCCTGGGCAGCAGCACATGATGAAACATCTATTCCTTTCCCCCCAATCCCCTCTCTAGACCCTCACCCTACCATGTGCTACCCCTAATCCCTGCTCTTGTGCTGCCTGCCTCTTCCCTACAAGACCCCACCCACCCCTTACTCCTCTGTGCCCCCTTAACCCCCCCACCCCTACCAAGGTGGCTTGCTGATGCAGTGTGGATGCGAATGAAGGTAAAAACTAGCTAGTGGATTGAATGAAGGGTTGAGCCTTGCAGATGAGGATTAGATGCAGATGCTCATTTTTGTATCTGCACGGGGCTCTACATAGGAACATCAGCACTTTAAAGCTGCGGTGGTCAACACTCTAGCCCCTAGCCACATGTGGCTATTTGGCTGTTTGAGTGTGGCTAGTTCCCTATAGCAATAGCCACTATAGTAGCCACTGCTTCAGAACTGGTGGGACACCACAGCTTTAAGGGTTCTGTGAGAAGGTCTGGTTCCAATCAGCTAGCACAGCAATTGATGCATTTCAGCTGCTGTCTGACTGACATACAGGCCTCACATCCCTGAGTAATATGCTCTACTTGTGTTGCTCCTACACACTATAGTGTATCTCATACCATAAGATGACTACACTGCCATGTGCATCCTGTTGATGTGGGAGGACAGAAATTTACTGCAGTTGATAACTGCTGTTAGTAGCGTTTTGCAGATACCCATCATTATATGTCCATTGTCATTGATCAAAAGAGCTTTTTTATTATCTACTATAAAGAAAATTAATTGGGGGGGGGGGGTTAGCCTTGGTTTTATAATAAAGTGGGACACTGAACTCACAGAAGGATTTGTTCCCCATGTCTGGGAGATTTACATTCCAATCCTGTAAAGCTGGAGGTAGTTAGATAATAAGCACCTTGAAGACTTTTATAAAACCCGTTCAAAATTCAGGATAGGGCCTCAGATAGTAGTCAAAAAGGTTAAAAACAGTAATTAATAATATATGGAACTCCCTGTTGTCTTCACCAGAAGATGAAAATATTGAAGCAGTTTACGCTGATTGCTGAAGGTATTTTAAAAAAAGTTGTACCACAGAAATACTGTAAATCCCAAGCTAAGCACTTGAAACCATTTTTTTTGGTTGAGGTGCTAATCCAGCGTTTAACAGCAGTTGCCTCTTCAGCCAGTGCAGAGAATTTTTTTCATTTGAATTTATTCAAATTGTTCAGTTCAGTGACCAGTTTATAAAAAATGGAAAAAAGTATGAAAGCTTGTGAATAAAAATGTGAGAGAGTAGACTGAATAGTTATAAAATCTTGAACAACATTCTGACCTGCAACAATCAGTTAAATTCACTACCAGCACATAATACTGCCTTTGTTTAATAAATACATTTTACATGCAAAACATGACCTAGCACATTTCTGGTAATCTTATTTAATTGGTACAAATATTAAAATTCTAGTTTCCATGTAAATGCAGCATGACACATTGAGTACAAAATTAATATTTAAGTATTAGAGGGGTAGTCGTGTTAGTCTGGATCTGCAAAAGCAACAAGGAGTCCTGTGGCACCTTATAGACCCAGGGTCCCCAACACGGTGCCCACGGGCGCCGTGGCGCCCGTGGGGGCATTCGTGTGCGCTTGCCACGTGCTTGGGGCTGGCCTGGCTCTGGGCACGTAGCGCATGCACAGTGCCGGACCCGGCTCCAGGCGCATGGTGAACGCTGGCCCCGGGCGCGCGGCGCTTGGAGGGGGGGCGCCGGCCCCGGGCGTGCGGCGCTTGGAGGGGGGCGCCGGCCCCGGGCGCTTGGAGGAGGGGGCGCCGGCCGCGGGCACACGGCGCTTGGAGGCAAGGGGGCGCCGGCCCCGGGTGCGCGGCGCTAGGAGGGGGGGGGCCGGCCCCGGCCCCGGGCGCTTGGAGAAGGGGGCGCCAACCCCGGGCGCGCGGCGCTTGGAGGGGAGGGGGCGCCGGCCCCGGGCGCGCGGCGCTTGGAGGGGGGGCGCTTGGGGGGGGGGCGCCGGCCCCGGGCGCTTGGAGGAGGGGGGGCACCGGCCCCAGGCACGCGGCCCTTGGAGGTGGCCCCGGGCACTTGGAGGAGGGCGCGCGGCTATGGGGGGGGGCACGCAGCTATGGGGGGCCCCGTCCCCATCCCCGCCCCCTGGCGCCCGGCAACCTCCACAGGTTGGGGACCACTGTTATAGACTAACAGATGTATTGGAGCATAAGCTTTCATGGGCAAAGACCCACTTCCTTAAATGCCCACGAAAGCTTATGCTCCAATACATCTGTTAGTCTATAAAGTGCCACAGGACTCCTTGTCGAATTAATATTTAGTTAACTAGAAATGCATCAGTCACCATTTTCTAACAATACAGATGCAAACAATAAGTATCCATATAATGCTATAACACTCACAAGATCAGTGTTAATGCATTCCTCACTGTCACTGTGCAAATATAGTATTTTAGATCAGTGGTGGACTCATGACAATAAGCCATGCAAGCCACAGAAAATTTTTGCGTGCTGTTTCTGATAGCTACCATTAGTCAGGTATGGCAAACTACAGCCAATGGGAGCTATGGGCAGCTATACCTGTGAATGCAAGGTAAACAACCTGTCTGGTGGCCTGCAGTGGCTTACCATGATAAGTTGAGTGCATCCTGCTAGACTCAGCTTTCCTGTCACTGTTTTAGTTCCAGATTCTACGGAGTCCATGTCAATGGAGCATTTCACCTCCACAGAGTCCCATTGACTTCATATGCAAGGAGCTCATGGCAGGAGATGGGATTTAATTTATTGTTTGTAACATTCACTTTTCAATAAAGCCACTCTAAATTTGTGGGCACTGAGTTTTCATTTGCATTTTATTTGTATTGATATAGAATCTTGTTTGCAGGAGGTGAGAATAGGGAATGGATTGTCAGGTCTGACATGATTAATTAAATAGCAAGTGTTGTTAACTTTGCCAACCTCTGTTGAATCAGGATCTGAATGGCACAAATGTAGCCTTTTAAACAATAATGTTTTTTTAATTTGCTTTCTGTTTTTCAACATTTAGGATACACTTGGGACATGCTTACACATTTTTCATTGACCCACAAAGGCTAGGAACTTACTTTTATTTTAAATGAGAACTCAGATTCTCATGAACTGATGCCACTGTTAGCTGGCAATTTTAAGAAAATCAAATAATATTGCAAGACTAATGATAAACATTGTTAGCAAGATTTGCTAACATTTCATTTTGTTCATGTGAGATTGGTCCCAATACTCCTCCCACTGGAGTCAATGGTTAATTCCCATTGATTTCAGTAGATCAGGTTCAGGCTCACAATTTAAAGTGCAAGTTAATAAACATCAATCACAGACTATTGGTGGAGGATCTGCTTCCCTAACCTTTCCATAGCAAACAGGGGGAGCTTTTCTTACAATCATCAAATACATATAAATGGGCTGAAGCCATAGAGAAGTAGTACATTTTGAATGTGTAAGGTGGGATATTCTAAGGAGGATTGGGGCACCCACTAACATTTACCCTCCTTTAAAAATTCTAATCATAGACTATAGTGCAGCATTTACACACACACGCTAGAGGTGCACGATGAAAAATGTGGTCCTTCTCTTAAAGGTCAGGGTGGTTAAAATATGAAACCAAGCTGGATATGGTCCACTAAACTACCAGATCTATCTTACCACCATGGCACAGCCCGGCAAGTGTCTCAGGCAGGCTCCCTGCCTACCGTGCCCTCATATTATAGCATCTGAAATCACACATAATTTGCCTGCTTTTGTTTCTGGGACAGACCAGTACATCAGTCATTGTGATTACTGTTTGCCTGGAAGCCAGTTGGAGTGATTTCAGGAGCTGTAAAGCCTTCCCTAGACTAAGTCATTCTTGTCTGGGTCTTGGGGACAGAAAGACCTGCTGCAGTTTTGAAGACCTAGTCAGCCATACACTGAGGTTAGCTCGAAGATCTGACATAAGCAAAGAATACTTTGGGCATGTCTATGCTGAAGTTTGGAGATGTGATTCCCAAAATTGACCTGACATGCTAAAAATAGCAGTGAGAGTGTTGTGGAACTGGTGGTGTAAGTCCAGCAATCTACCCAATCCACTGTGGACAAATTCCCCAACATTTGCGCTGGTATTTATATCTTATTAGCCTGAGTTGAGGCAGCCTGAGTTTGTCTACTTGGACTGGGAATGATACCTCACAGCTGCAGTGCTGACAGACTTTCAGCCTTATAGTTTAGCTTAGTAGTTTGCTAGAAGCACCAAAAATCCAGAAATAGTTGTGTTCAGCCTAGATTAGTGTTTGTTCTAAATCTGTCAGCTTTTAAATTAGCTAAAATCCATAATAATATGAAGTTGCTGTAAGAATTGTTTTAAACAAAATTATTTCCATTTTTATGGGATCTAAAATTAAAGTATTTTTCTCTATTATCAATGCACCAGAGTCTTTTACTGCTTCTTCCCCTTTCATGATGTCTGAGTATGCATTCTGGAATCCACAAACATTACATCACATTAGATAGTTTCATTACAAAACCTAAACTCCAGCCAGGTCTGTCTAATACTTCTGGGCAAGTGGATCCAATTTTCTGCAAACTTTGGCTAGGTCTTGATTTGGCATCAGAACCATGAAAAGTTATCAGTTACACATAGTTTGTTTAACTCTATGTGAAACATTCCAAATAGGAGTAGATTAAAAGGCTTTATGGAACTTTTAGAGCACAGCAGTACTGTTCACAAGGATGATTGGTGTATGGAAGGCTAGTGTGGGGTAGATTTATCCCTCAGTTTGATGTGTACTAAGGACATGTCTATACTAGGAAATTTCTTCAAAATAACCAGCCCCTTATTTCGAAATAATGGGCTTGGTAGCGTGGATGCTCTGCTTGTTACAGTAAACTTCCGATAATCCGGCACCTTTAGGACCCAGGGGGTGCCGGATTATCAAATATGCCAGACTATCAGAATGGGGGGGCTATGAGAGGTCTGGGGTGGGGTGGGGGGATGCTAACCCAAACCCCCTCATAGCCCTCTCTTCTGATAATCCTGCTCTGCCCCAGGAGTCCCTGATTCAGCCGCTGCTGGTCAGTTTCAGCAGCGGCTGAATCGGGGACACCTGCAGCAGAGCAGCTGGAGTGCTGCCGGGTTGGTCCAGTAGCGCCAACCCTTGGCTCTGCGAGACCAACCTGTCAGCACCCCCGCTGCTCTTGGGGATGCCTGGGGCAGAGCAGCTGGGGTGCTGACGGGTTGGTCCCGCAGCGCCGCTCCTCAGCGCTACTGGACCAACCCGGCAGCACCCCAGCTTCTCTGCCCCAGGTGTCCCCAAGTCAGCCGCTGCAGAAACTGATCAGCGGCTGACTCCAAAAAGCCAGAGGCAGAGCTGCTCTGCCCTGGGCTTCCTGAAGTCAGCCCTGGTCAGTTTCAGCAGCGGCTGAATCGGGACGCCTGGGACAGAGCAGCTGGGGCGCGGCTGGGTTGGTCTGGTAGCACCAAACCTCGGCGCTGCGGGGACTAACCCAGCAGCACCCCAGCTGCTCTGTCCCAGGTGTACCCAAGTCAGCTGCTGCTGAAACTGACCAGCGGCTGATTCCAGGAAGCTGGGGCAGAGCAGCTCTGTCTCGGGCTTCCTGGAGTCAGCCGCTGGTCAATTTCAGCAGAGGCTGAATCCGGGACAGCTGGGGTGCTGCCGGGTTGGTCCCGTAGCCCTGAGGGGCAGCGCTACTGGACCTACCCGGCAGCACTCCAGCTGTTCTGCCCCCTGCTTCCTGGATTCAGCGCTGGTCAGTTTTAGCAGCGGCTGAATCGGGGAAGCTGGGGGCAGAGCAGCTCCAATGGTCCGGCTGCCCGGAGCACTTCCGGGTTCCTGATGGTGCCGGACCATCAGGAGTGCCGGACCGTCAGATGCCGGACCATTGGAGCTTTACTGTACTTTGAAATAAGAGGATTTATTTCAAAATAACTCCCTAGTGTAGACCAGGGCTAAGTGTTCATACACAGAAGGCCCAAGATGTGCTTTGAGATTGAGGTTCATTCAAATATGAAACAAAAAATGAAACTTGAGAGTCAAAACCCATAGAGATCAAAACTAAAGATTTCAACTTCTGAAGGTTGATATTTAGTGAGTTTTGTTCTGTTCTGAGTCACAGATTTAAAGATTTTCAGAAATGATAATGGAACACTATGGAAACACATAATAAAGTAAAATGTAATCATTCAAAGGCAGCTTGATTGCCTTATAGTCTAGTCTTTGTATGGACTTGGCTCATTGTAGTTATCATTTAAAAAAAAAAATAAAGCTTTTCTGATGATACAGTCCCTTGTAATGGAAATGCTATAACATTGCCTTTACAGGAACTTGTCAGTTATTTTACTTATGAATGGAGGTTTTAGTTTGAATATTTGATACTGTGAATGATCTAAACACGTCCTAGATATTATGACTCTAAATGATGCATCAAATTAAGTTGAAATAAATGCTTGCTGATTCTCTCCTCTCAGCACGCATGTCATAGATCTGCAGTTTAACAAGGTGGACAGAAATCAATATGTCTTTTTTTTTGGGGGGGGGGGATCTGAATTTAAATGTTTTATAAAATTCATTGTTATTTAAACCAGGAAAGCCTAAACTACTAACTACTAAAAACATTTAAATAAAAACTGAATAAGCCAAATACATGAATTTCTATCAAAAAGTTTGAGTTAAATGCTCCTTTTATATATGTAGAAAGAACCAGGGAGGAGATACTTTACTTTTGAGGTCATGCTTTATAAATGACACATGGATCATGTACTGTATTAAGGCTTGTTTTGTTTAGTAAAAATAAATCGTATGTGCTTTTGTGTGTTTAATTAATTAAATTCCAGTTACCATCCTAAAGCAGTTTGACACAAATAATTAGCAAAAAATTAATTATCTAATAAATAAACAATACTGTATATCATTCACTATTTTCTAACATGCTAAAGTGTGGAATTAATTAGTAAGCATCTGAAAATAATAAGCACATACTTGCTTACGTAAATGTTTATACTTAGAGTATTTCAGTAGGGTAACAAAAAGATGAACCATATCTAGCATTAAGGTTCCATTTATTTATAAATCATCATGTTTTAATGGTTATAACAACTAGTAAAAATGTACATTGCTTTAGAAATGAACTAAATACAAATAGACATTTTCTTTAAGTAGATGATCTAAAATCTGACTTTCAACTTGTTGATTTAATCACTTTCATTTATATCAGTCCATCCTGGCTAAAATGGCCATCGAAGCTTTCTTGCGCAAGAGAGCATCTACACTGGCACGGATGCTTTTGCACAAAGGCACATGTCAGTATAGATGCTCTCTTGCGCAAATACTTTTAACTGAAAAACTTTTCCGTTAAAAGTATTTGCACAAAATCATGCCAGTCTAGATGCAGCCAAAGTGCTTATCTTTAAGAATCTAGGGAACATGGCTGTGATGGAATATGGGTACTTTACACATCCTATAGAAATCAGTATTGAAGAGAAAAATTTGGCAAGGCTCTTGAAAATGTTCTCCTAGTATCCATTTTCCTTTGTTTAGGTCTAGTAAATTGCATACAAAGTTGAACTATTACTTGACATCATTTTGTCTTTAAAGCATGTGCTTGACTCTCGTCTGTTGTATGATTACTTAAGATTTCCTCTTTGGGGTTTTTTTGGACCAAATATTTTATGCTTATAAGAATAATTTTACTTTGTGGGCCAGATTCTGTCAGATACGAGGCACCTTCAGTTCCTGTTAACTTCATATACAGTTGAAGTTGCTCCTTACCATGAGCACATTAGGTCCTTGCCTACAGTAGGGGGCTATTTTGAAATAACTTCCCTTGTTCTGAAATAACAAGCAAAGCATCCACACTACCAAGCCGTTATTTCAAAATAATAGGCTCATTATTTTGAAACAATAACTCCTGCTTTCCCCAAGGAATAACTTTTATTTTGAAAAAGTTATTTTGAAATAGCATTAGTGTGGATGCTCCACTGCTGCTATTTCAAAATAACTACTCCCCAGAGTAATTCAAAGTAATTACTCCCCAGTTCTTCCTGGGGCTCTAAGTCAAAGGAATGTGTCCACATTAAGGGAGCCTGCCATGTCTGGCTACACCCAATGCAACCTAAGTTTGTGGTTGTAATATCAGGTGTGCAGATAGAAGCTCTGCATGTTGGAGTCATTTTACAGATTAAAAACAAGAAGGGGAAGGAAAATCAAGAAATTCTCATATTTAAATCTCCATACTCAGTTAAGTTTTGACACTGGAAACATTTATGCATTTAAATAACTTTATATAGGAAGTAGGCTTATTGAATGTAATGGGATTAATCTTCTGCATAAGTGGTTTCAGGACTGAGTTGCTTATGAGCTTTGTGTGTAGCTGTTACAAATTTTAGGAAGTACCTGCTCTTAAGTTTGGGTAAGTGCTGTAAGTCAGTGTTTTTGAAACGTGGTTCGTGAGACTATCAGGGTAAGCCATGGGCAGGCCCATGCCACTTTGTTTACTTGATGTGACCGTAGCCACAGAACCTCACTATACTCATTGGCTGAGGTTCACCATTTTCAGCCAAGGGGAGCAGCGGGAAGCGGCGGTACGGCCCACACCTCTTCCCGAAGCTCTCCTTAGCTAGAAAATTTGAACCACAACCAATGGGAGCTGCAAGACTGCATGGCAACTGACACGTTAAGCAAACAAAGCAGCATTGGCCCCCACTGGCTTATCCAGGTGTCCTCATGACCTAAGTTTGAAAGATAGAGTCGTAAGTCATAATAGAAAAGTGTATCTGGCTGCAAAGAATGGGCTGGATTGCGTTGCTGTTCATTTCCTTATTTTTTTTTCTTATAGTTTTTAAAAAACTGTACACTTTCTCATTATGAAAATTCTAACACTTTTTGTTTTTTGCATGTTAGCTGAACTCCAAAAACATATACTTTTAGCTGCATACTTATGAATTATCTATATATTATTTATAAATTGTAATGGACTTATGGACAACTGGACCAATTTGATACTTCCATAAAATTTCTTTACAAGTGCATGAAAGTAAGAGTACTTCCAAAGTAGTGTTAATATGGTGGAATAGTTATCTGACTCTGATTTTAGGCTCTTAGTCTCTTAAGTGTCAGCTAAAACTTTCACTGATTATTGAATTACTTAAACGAGAGTGAATTTGCAATGGAGGAGAAAGTTTTTATCTTTCAACAAGTGGTCATGCAGACTGAACTTAGAAAACAGCGAGGGTTTCCAGGACTGTTGGATGGAATCATTTGGCAAATTAGGCCTAAAATGTGAACTTAATTGAATCAATTCCACTGAAGGAAAGAAAGAATCCTCCTCAAATGCAGAGCCTTGGCTGGGTTCCACAGAAGTACTTTGGTGCATAAGTCCCAGTTTTACATGCCACTGTGACCCACACCCCCTCCTCCATGCACTTACCTTTACCTCATTAGGCTCCTAAATTCACTCATTTACCAGCTTTTTGCAGTAAACGTTCTCTAGGCAAATAAGTGTGCATGTTCAGAGGCAGAAATTGGTGCCTCACTCTGGATACCCAGATGTCTATTTCTTGCCTAAATCCCAGAGTGGAAAATTGGTGGAAAATTGTTAGCATGTCAGCAGATCACAGTCTGGAAGGCAAGCTCAGAAGTCACCTCACTCTATACAAAACAATTGGGGAGGGGAAGGGGGATGGTGGAAGATGAGGTGCTTTCTTTTATAAACCTGTAACCTAGGTCAATTCATATATGGGTTTTCCTCCATCTCTCTCACTGAAGTTTTCTATTTTTTTATTAAATATTAATTGGGTCAGAAACCATAAGACTCACTCTCTAGACCAATGAGAGCAAGCAGTGCTTGGGACACACTTTTTCTCCTTTGCATTTCCCAATAGCTAGTTCAAGCAGGTGCCTACCTAATGGCTTTCTGTGGTTCCCATTCTTGGGCACCTATTTCTCCTCCTTCATTATATAAGTGCATAGCTCAATTTTGTGTATATAGTGTTACATGGAAACACCTAAAAGTCACATGTTGTAATGTCAATCTGTGGACCTGGACCATTTTTTTCTTGTATCTAAATTTCTAGGAATAACATGAAACAACAATTTCATGTAGACTAGACATTCTCTGATTGTAAACATAATTCGAGGAAACCCACGCCATTCACAGGGGGTACGTTATTGAGATCATTGCAAATGGTTAAGTTCACAAATACTGGGGGCGGGGTGATGTTCCTGACACAAAACAACCACATTTTCTGAATAAAATGATGTAATGATGCAGTATATTAATATTTATATGTAATAATGTAATAAACACATATAATAACTAACATTTCCTGTTATATCACTACCGCTTCAATTTCACTTTTAGTTTCAGGCTCTGTTACTGTGCTTGGGCTGGTGCAGCGCGGCACACCATGAATATTTGAAACTGAATAGTGAAACCATGAATGTCAAGGTCTTCCTGTATTAGCACAGTTTTGCATCACCTGTACTATAATAGTCCTCATTGAAACCAATAAATCCGTCTTTCATAAACACAAAGTGCCATGAGCAGACGATACATGTATATAGTTGCAAAAATGAATCCCTCATTTGCAATTTAGAAAAGTGTTAACTTAATCAAGAGATTTACTGGACAGGTGTGTGAGTTTCTCTACTTTTTTATAAATTGATCTGACCTTGTTTTCCAGTACACTCAGTCTTAGCTTTTACAAATATTTTGCTGCTTTAGCTAATAAACATAAATATAATGGGCCAGAGTTTTCTGGCTTTACTCCTGGAAGCAGTCCCAGCCTATTTAGGATTTTTATCAGGCTGATCAAGTCACCACTCCCAAGCAGGGAAAATATATGTATCATACTACTTTGTGTTCGGGTATGTAATAGGGCATATGAATAAATTTGAGACTATGTTGTTATGTACTTTTAATCCCTGCTTAACAAGGAGGGTGTATCTGTGCTACTCCAAGGGCAGATCAAGGAAGCCAGTGGGACTTAGTTTCCTGTTAGGAGCTTTTGAAAACAAGTCCTGAGGTTCTTAAGTCACTGATGCATTTGGAGCTATTTTAATAGGGAAATAACGTTAGAAAAAAATTGACATTTCTTTTTGATGGAGAGAAGCTGAGAAAATTGGAAGTCTTCTAGCAATTCTTGATGTGCCTTAATTACTTGTAATCTCCTTTTAATCACCCAAGATTTGCCAAGGAAGTAGAATAAAATCACAACAAAATTTGTTTTGTTATTAGCTATTGGGGTTGGCAGAAAGAAAAAGGATAGTTTGGGTTCACTGGGAGATTTAAAAAGTGAAACTTGATCATAAGGAACACCATTGCCATTGACATGAAAACTCAATGTAGTCAATAATTAGAACAATGTTAATTTGGGGAATCTGCCTGGTAAACCAAAGTGCTTTTATTTTTCTTCACATTTAGCAAGCCTCTGAAGCTAGTGAAGTATGCAAGGTACAGTACTACAGGTGGGCCCAAATTAGAACCATTGACACCACACAGCTAGCAAACATTTTGGAGTTTTAGCCCTGACTCCCATTTGTTCAAGAAACATGTCTAGTTTTAACTATCTGTGCTGCCTAGATTTATTGCTATGTTCACAACTGCCATAGTCACCTATCATGAGCCACTTTTCTCCCTGAAGTCTTTTGTATCAATGATCACCTGTTTATCTAACTCTAAAATTTCTAGAAATTTTTTCTCAAGCATTAAAAATGATGCAATTTCCTATTAAACATCCCTGAAAAATATTTGGGAGTCTTATCGGTTGAACACGAGTTCCTAGTGTGATACTGTAGTCAAAGGGGCGAATGCAATCCTTAGATGTCTAAATAGGAGAGCCTGAATTAGGAGGACCTCTGTATGTAGGAGGACCTAGAATGACAGATGCAAGAATATTGTATCCTGTTCAGGTATACACAATTTAAGTAAGATATAAATAGAATCATAGAATAATAGGACTGGAAGGGACCTCGAGAGGTCATCGAGTCCAGCCCCCCGCCCTCAAGGCAGGATCAAGCTCCGTCTACACCATCCCTGACAGATGTCTATCTAACCTGTTCTTAAATATCTCCAGAGAGGGAGATTCCACCACCTCCCTTGGCAATTTATTCCAATATTTGACCACCCTGACAGTTAGGAATTTTTTCCTAATGTCCAATCTAAACCTCCCCTGCTGCACTTTAAGCCCATTACTCCTTGTCCTGTCCTCAGAAACCAAGAGGAACAAATTTTCGCCTTCCTCCTTGTGACACCCTTTTAGATATTTGAAAACCGCTATCATGTCCCCCCTTAATCTTCTTTTTTCCAAACTAAACAAGCCCAGTTCATGAAGCCTGGCTTCATAGGTCATGTTCTCTAGACCTTTAATCATTCTTGTCGCTCTTCTCTGTACCCTTTCCAATTTCTCCACATCTTTCTTGAAATGTGGCGCCCAGAACTGGACACAGTACTCCAGCTGAGACCTAACTAGTGCAGAATAGAGCGGCAGAATGACTTCACGAGTTTTGCTTACAACACACCTGTTGATACAACCTAGAATCATATTTGCTTTTTTTGCAACAGCATCACACTGTTGACTCATATTCAACTTGTGGTCCACTATGACCCCTAGATCCCTTTCCGCCATGCTCCTTCCTAGACAGTCGCTTCCCATCTTGTATGTATGGAACTGATTGTTCCTTCCTAAGTGGAGCACTTTGCATTTCTCTTTATTAAACCTCATCCTGTTTACCTCTGACCATTTCTCTAACTTGCTAAGGTCATTTTGAATTATGTCCCTATCCTCCAAAGAAGTCGCAACCCCACCCAGTTTGGTATCATCTGCAAACTTAATAAGAGTACTCTCTATCCCAATATCTACATCATTGATGAAGATATTGAACAGTACGGGTCCCAAAACAGACCCTTGAGGAACTCCACTTGTTATCCCTTTCCAGCAGGATTTAGAACCGTTAACAACAACTCTCTGACTACGGTTATCCAGCCAATTATGCACCCACCTTATCGTGGCCCTATCTAAGTTATATTTGCCTAGTTTATCAAATTTATCAATAAATTGTAGAATTAAAGAAAAGAGCCACAAGAATAATTAAATGATTAGAAAACATACCTTTGTAGTGATAGACTCATTGGGCAAACCTATATATCTCCACAAGGACTGATTAAGGGTTGACCTGTAAGCACCTACATGGAGCAATAAATATTATTTAATGAGCTCCACAATCAAGTACAGAAAGATATAACATGCTCCAATGGCTGGAAGTTAAAGCTAGAGAAATTCAGAGTGGAAATAATGCCTGCATTTTTAACAGAGAGAGAATTTGACCTATGAAATAATTTATAAGGGCCCTGGTGGTTTCTTTATTACTGGGAATTTTAAAATAAAGTTTAGATGTTTGTCTAAAAAAATATGTACTAGAATTTATTTTAGGGAAGTTCTATGGCCCAGGTCAACACAGTAAGACCAGATAATCACAATGATCCCTTCTGGCCTTATAATCAATAAATCTATACAGCCCTCACTGTATGGCTGCAAATAAGGCAAGATGGTTGTAATTTAGAGGATCCCCAGGATTCCCACCCCCCTGAAAAGCTATGCTCCAGAAGCGAATAAGGGTAGAGGAGCTTTATGATGACCACACCAGCTCCCTTATGTTCTCATCGGTTTACCAGGAGAACACTCCACTATCAAGGAATGATGGGAATCTGTCTCAATCAGTGGTTTTCAAACTATGGATCATGACCCAGTGCAGGGTCATGGAATGTCAGTAACTTGCTTGGTCTTTTTGCAGCAGGGTGACCAGTGGGTGTGCTAAGGCAGGCTACTTCCTGTCCTGACACTGCAGACTGTGCTACATCCCAGAAGCAGACAGCTGAAGGCCCAGCTCCTAGATGAGGGGTGGGGGACAGAAGAGTGCACAGGACTCTGTTCATTGCCCCTGCCCTGAGCACTAGCTCTGCACTCTCATGGGCTAGAACCTGCTGATGGCTGCTTCTGAGGTGCAGCATGATCTGCACTTCCAGAGGATGCGGGAAACCTGCCTTAGCACCCCCGCTGGACTGCTGACCAGGAGCTGCTTGAGGTACACCCTGCTGCCTCAGCCCTGACCTTCTCCCAAAGCTGAAGCGCTCATTTTCAGCCCCTCCCCAGAGCCCACACTTTAGTCAAATAATGTTGGGCCATGGGCATCAACAATTTTCCTCAATTGGGTCATGAGAAAAAAAGTTTGAAAACCACTGGTCTAGATTGTGTTGCCTGAGCTGCAAGAGTGGATGGCGCAGCATGAGAAATTGGTCCCCAGAAGTTTCATTGACAGCACAATTCCAGAAGCACTTGTTGCAAATACAATACTAAAAAATCCAGTAAAGTGTTTAAGCATATGAGTAGTCTTACTTAAATGGGACTATTTACTTACATCTTGTAAGCATTTAGTTGGATTGGAACCTTAAAGAGCGATTGAAAGATCTGCTTAATATTACATCACATATTACCTTGACAATACTAAACACGATAGTGGTGGCTATGTCAATTACTGTATTCCGCTATGCCATTATAGTTGACTTTTTGCCAGTTTTGTCTAAAAAATTATGGTATATTCATAATCATTCACCTCCATTTCTCACTTGAAATTATCTATGTGCATGTCACACTCAGTAGGCAAGCTCATACAGTTTCTTCAGGTTATAGTGTGGCAGTTCTGTGTGCTATTACTTTTTGGATTTTAGGGAAAACCTTGAGACCTTTTGGAGTTCATGAATGGTTCCTATAGAAACTCTTATAAATTTTTTCTCTCCAAGTCCTTGTTTTAGTTTTTTTCTCTCCAAGTTCTTGTTTTAGTACCATTTTATTTCTCATGAGTATTAATATAGCACTACTGTACCTGCATAATGTGTATTACATTTCACAGAAAGGAGAACAAGGAAGACAGGAAAAGAAAAGGTCCCTTAGAACTTCTCATCCAATTCAGTAAACTTTATTATTCTATTCTTGCAATACCCAAGAATCCCAACCAGACTATGGATCGCACAAGAGGGCATGTTTCATGCCTGGAAGAAAGGACCTAAACATGGCGTGTCATTGAAAAAATCTTCAAAATAATGTTTTTATACTGTTTTCTTATATAAAATGTGTTCATTTGTCATCATAATGAAGCATTATGGTGTGGGAATTATAAAATGTAAAGTAAAATAAATACCAGTGAGAGTTAGAGGCAACCAGTTAGGGTGGCAACTGTGACACATCTCCTGTCTGAACTTCTCTTGTCTTCCTTTCCTGTTTGATGACTCTGTTCACTGCTTAAATGCAGTCTAAGGCAAACCCCCATTCCTTTGTTTAGGACGGACGTATTTGCCATCTTCCATATGGGCAGGGCTGGGGGGTTTGGAACATGTGATGAGAACACCATACAGGTGAACCTTATAATTTCTCATACAGTATTGCCACACAGACTTTACCAGGACAATATTGACCAGCAGACTGAGTTCTCAAATGATTCCTTACAAAGCATACTCTGTGCCAAGATTATTATAGTAAGCCTTTCAAGTAGGAATAAGGGATCCTCCGGAAAAGGGCTTATTTTCCGGAAAATCGCGTCTAGACTGGCGCTTTTCTCTGGCAAAAACCCTGAGCCGGAAAAAAGCGACAGCCATGTAAATACAAATGCCGCGGGGGATATTTAAATCCCCTGCGGATTTGCAATTCCGACTGGTCTCATTAGCATCCCTTTTCCGGAAAGGGATGCCAATGTAGACACAGCCGTAGTGTGTAGGGTATGATTACAGGGGTATATTCCATCACAGCAGCATAGAAGCTTAACTCCTCACATGATGCCCTTTTAAATACTCTGTTTTGGCAACCTCAAGCATTTATTTTGCTAGAACATAATAACAGTCATACTGATCATCCTGATCATCCCTCTAATCCAGTATCCTGTCTTCTGACAGCGGCCAATGCCAGATGCTTCACAGAGAATTAACAGAACAAGCAATCACTGAGTGATCCATCCCCTATCATCCACTCACAGCTTCTTGTAATCGGAGGCTACAAAAGTGACGTGCAAGATAGGCTAATGAATGGGCCCCATGAGTGGCCTCCCTTCATCTCCATGGTCTGCAAGATTGCTGAAACCAAGACTGTCTCCTGAGATAGCGTAGTTATGCTAACTGCACTGGCATAGCTACAATCTGCAGGGTATGCTAACTGAACTGTAGCAGCACGTTGATTGGATGCAGTGGGGGCACATAGCTCTCCCAGTCAATCTTGAATGTAGTGTTGGGTCACTTCTTGTGCCCTTCCTTTTCATGCATGTCACTCAGTAATACTTGTAGGAAAAAAACCTATGCAGAATCTGGCAACCCTGCATGTGGGTAATGGTAAACAAAAGGTCTCGTGGGCCACACATAGAACCCTGATGGGCTGCATGTGGCCCACAGGTTGCTCGTCATTGGACTACAGACACATCCCAGATGTGTCGGAGCATCCCAGAGCATCTTGATTAATAGCCATCTATTTTCTATGAACTTACCTAGTTCTTTTTTGAGTTCTCTTATAGTTTTGGCCATCAGCATCAGCTGGCAATTAGTTCCATGGGTTGAGGAAATACTTCCTTTTGTTCATTTCCATAGCTTTGATCATTTTTTAGTCCTTCTCTGTACCTTTTCCAATTTAAAAATATTATTTGAGATGGTTGACCAGAACTGCAAACAGTATTCAAGGTATGGGCATGACATGGATTTATAGAACCAAACTATATACCTTATCGACACTTTAGATAAAACTTAGAGAGATGGAAAAATAGAAAATAGCCAGATTTGATGAACTATTCTTTCTGTGCATAATGAAATGTCGGATCCGCAGTTACGAACGGGGGCTGCCCCAGAGTACACGGACTGCGGGACCTCGCGGTCCTGCCGCCCGTGTACTCTGGGGCTTTCTCTGCGTCTCCCTGGTCTGCAGACCAGGAAGACGCACAGCAAAGCCGCGGAGGGGCTCAGGCAGCCCAGGGGCGCCTGGGCTGCCCGAGCCCCCCCACACCCCGTCCCGCGGCTTTGCAAAGCCGCGGGGAAGCCGGCAGCAGAGCAGTCCAGGTGCGCCTGGGCTGCCTCGCTGCCCGAGCCCCCCCCCCGCGGCTTTGCAAAGCCGCGGGGTGGGTCGGGGGGGGGGGGGCTCGGGCAGCCCAGGCGCCCCTGGGCTGCCTGAGCCCCTCCGCGGCTTTGCTCTGCGTCTTCCTGGACTGCTCCACTGCCGGCTTCCCCGTGGCTTTGCAAAGCCACGGGGGGGGCTCGGGCAGCGAAGCAGCCCAGGCGCGCCTGGACTGCTCCACTGCCGGCTTCCCCACGGCTTTGCAAAGCCAAGGGGGGGGGGGGCTCGGGCAGCGGGGCATCCCAGGCGCGCCTGGATTGCTCCACTGCCGGCTTCCCCAAGGCTTTGCAAAGCCGCGGGGGGGCTCAGGCAGCGGGGCACCCCAGGCGTGCCTGGGCTGCTCCGCTGCTGGCTTCCCCACGGCTTTGCAAAGCCGCGGGGGAAGCCGGCAGTGGGACAGCCCAGACGCCCCGCGGCTGTCCCGCTGCCGGCGTCCTCAGAGGCGTTGCTCCCCGTCTCCCTGGTCCGCCGCCCGTGTCTTCCTGGTCTCCTGGGGTGGGGGGGGGGGGCGCAGCTAGTACGCCCCCCCCCCCAGCAGACTAGGCTTTTCTCCAGACGCCTGTGGCAGAGCAGCTGGGGTGCTGCCGGTTGGTCCCGCAGCGCCACTCTGGGCGCTACTGGTCCAACCCAGCAGCACCCCAGCTGCTCTGGTCCTGATTCAGCCGCTGCTGGTCAGTTTCAGCAGCGGCTGAATCAGGACGCCTGGGGCAGAGCAGATGGAGTGCTGCTGGGTTGGTCCAGTAGTCCCGAGGAGCGGCGCTACTGGAGCAACCCAGCAGCACCCCAGCTGCTCTGCCCCAGGCGTCCTGATTTAGCCGCTGCTGAAACTGACCAGCGCTGACTACAGGAAGCCCGAGGCAGAGTTGCTCTGCCCCGGGCTTCCTGGAATCAGCTGCTGATCAGTTTCAGCAGCAGCTGACTTGGGGACGCTTGGGGTTCTTAAGTTGATTCTGTATGTAAGTCAGAACTGGCGGTCAGTTTCAGCAGCGGCTGAATCTGGATGCCAGTTCCGACTTACATACAGATTCAACTTAAGAACAACCCTACAGTCCCTATCTTGTACGTAACCCGGGGACTGCCTGTACAATTCTTTCAGCAGGAGTATGCCTTAATATCTTTGAGTGAATTAAACAACTTTGTCATAACTGATTTAAAAAATACTTCGAAGTTGAAGCTACTGGGATAGAGAGACCGTGTCTGCAGCTAAACATCCAGTCTAAAGCTATGATGAAAGCATGCAAAAATCTCACCCTTAAAGAATATAAGTAAAGAAATTGGAGGATAAATTAAGATGTATAGACAAGGGGATATTAATAAAATACTGAAAAGTCATAGAGCAAGCAAAAGAATACTCACGTCTTTAGCTTATCACAATATTCTTAAACATCCAGAACTTCCCAGCAAGATTGTTAAAATATCTGGAATCCCTTTATTTGTTCACTGGAAAATGCCCACTGTAGTAATGCATGTATATTAGACTGCACAACTAGGGCATATCTAGACTACGCTAGACTTTCGAAAGAGTACGTGCAAATTCCATGGGAATTTGCATATCTTTTTTTTGAGCTCACTTTAAAAGCGGCACTTTCAAATGTGAAAGTAATTAAGATGCAGTTTTGTTGGCGAACCCTCCCGTTTGTCGACAAGCTGCTTTTCCTTAAAAAGTGAGGTTTATGCGACTTGTCGACAAACAGGTGGATTTGCCAACAAAACCACGTCTGACTTTTGAAAGTGAGCTCAAAAGAAGATATGCAAATTCGTGTGGAATTTGCATAGCCTCTTTCAAAAGTCTAGCGTAGTCTAGATACGCTCTAGAATGTTGCTAAAGAAAAGTTTAAGAAGAAAGCTGGAAGTATTCATCATTTATTCCTAGAAAGTTATACTGTATTAAAAGATTAAAAAGAGGAAAAGATTAAAAATTAAGCAGATAACTGCAGAGAAGTTTTCACATCCACATGGGGATTTCCTTTCATGTTGATCTTTAATCATAAAGGTCAATCCTTTACCTTTAGAACACTTGAAGGGCAGAGAACATTGTTACATTTGGTTATTGATTTTTGTTGTTGCTGCTGGTGTTCTTGGCAAGGTCCAAAGCCTTCAAGTATCACAGACTATAGAGTGTTCACCCAAGGACGGTAATAAAGAGAACTGACAATTTGATCAGCTCCACTGTGGTACACCTGGATACAAAAAACAGCACAAACTAACAGTGGAACCAGATGCTCAGGAATTGGAGGAAATATTGGAAACTTGAAGTGACACTGGACTAAGTTAAAATATCACCTGTCTTTTTATGATGAGGCTTTCATTTTTCTCTTTGATGCTCTTGCTTCAGTTCAGTAAGAGCTGACTGACACTAAGGAGGCATATGGAGTGTTCCTTACATGGATTTGTTATGCTTAAACGAAGCACACAAGATCTTTTATAGGTGAAAAGGCAGTATGCCACATTTATTGAGACTACAACAGTTGCATATGCTTTTCAATCACTCACACACACAAACACACACTCAGTCTTGCCAGACAATGTTATAGTTACCAGTCTAGAGTCTATATCAAGCTAGTGGCCAGCTAGATTGAACACAGAGGGAGAGCAGGGCCTTTGTCGGTTGATCGATCCGATGCTCCTCTGGATTTGGTGTTGGCAAGACGAACCCAAAGTTCTATAGCAAAGCACCCTGCTTTTGTAATCCTTTTTTCTGTTTAAATCAGTGTATTCCGCTGTGTCATTGTGTGACCAGAACATTATCTTTTTGATGTCAGTGTTCCCAAAACATTTTCCAAGGCTCGTCCTGTAATCAGTCATCTTTTGGGGGTGTCCGCTTGCTTCAAGGCTTGTCAATCTGCCAATATCCAATCATCTTATGAGTTGGGGTACGCATAGATGGTTATAGATGGCTTCTCTGTAGCCAGGTTGTCTCATCTTCACCCACGCTTGCTCTCCCTCCTTCTTTGGCCATCTGGTTCTGAGAAATAACTTTGCACCTTATCTCGACACATTCATACCCCTTTCACACACGTAAGCAATGTTACAAAAACTTTCAAGGCTATGCGGCACATCAACATCTGTTTTGGTAAGACAAAGAGTAATTGTAAATCAAGCTATTAAGGCCTCAACCTTTAACATTCATATAGTCTTCATTAACACAGACACAATATGAGATCCTGTCTCTTTACTTACTAAAACTTTAGAACAAGGAAATATAGGAGATATATACTTTACTAAAGACTTTGACTTACTACAGTACAATCTTAAATATGATTATATATTACCTTACATTACTACATTACTAAACTTAAAATACCAATATAAAAAAGAATAAAACTTTCAATTCCAACAGTGAACATTCATGTACTGTGATAATCAATATTTAAAAAGAAGCTTGAAATGTTAATTAACTCTTTCATGCTCCAATATTTTCACCCTGATCATGAAGTAATGTTTATGTACTAGATTGATCAGTCCATTAAAGCTAAATTCTGTAATGTAATTAGTGCAAAGCAGGTGAGGATAGCCAATGAAGAATTTGTCTTAAGTTTGCTGCCTCCCATGTTAATCACCCTTCTCGTTATTGTACGGAGAGAGAATGTGTTCTCCGCCCCCCTCAGGAGTAGGGTCTAGATAGGCAGATAGAGGCATACAGTCACAGAACTCCACTGTGCCTTAGCCTTAAGTGGCACAAGGCTCATTATGTGGAAGTCAGAGTAGATAGTGTTTCTCTTACTACACTCAAGTAGATCAGTGTTGCATGACTTTAGGAAAAGAGTAACTATTTCTTTCTCTAGCTAGGACAACTGATGTTGGAAGGAGTTAGGTAGTGGATAGAGTAACATAAAGGTGTGGAATCAAAGAAAGATTTTATCAGCATGAGTTTTGGATGGCTGTATTACTCCACAAATGGTGATACCATATGAAATATTGAAGGGCCAAGTGACTCAAAACTTGTATGTCATACAGGTTGAATCTCCCTGGTCCGGCAACATCGGGGACCTCATCAGTCCCGAACTGAGAGAATTTTCTGGACCAGCGGAGGTGTCCTCTGCCACAGGCACAAATCCAGCCAGCCCTTTGCCTCTGGCCCTATCTATAGCCCCCCATCCAGGCTGTCCATCCTGCTGCCACTGCCCCCCCCCCCCCGGCTCCGGGCTGTCATGGGCATCCAGGGTTCTCCAGACTCCAGCCCCGCATTGCTGTGGGTGGCTACATTTCACTAGCTGCACGTTTGCTGCAGGCTGCTGGAGTTCTACGGCCCCTGGCTTCATGTTGACATGGGCAGCTGGGATTCTCTAGGCCGTGGCTCCACACCATCATGGTTCCCTGGCCCTGAACTGCTATGGGCTGCCATTTCCCCAGCTCCATGCTGCTGTGGACTGCCAGGGTTCTCTGTCCCCATGTTGCTGTGGGCTGCTTGGGTTCTCCAGTGTGTCCCCAGCATTTTTGTGGGGCTCTGGTCCCGCTGCCCCTGGCTGGGATGCTGGGCCTCCTACTTTAGGCTCCTGGGCTCTCTGGTTCAAGAGCATTTGTGGTCCTGCTGGACCATCAATATTGCCAAACCGTAGAGTACTAGTTTTCAGAGGTTCAACCTCTGGTAATATATGTGGCATATACAGAATATATGATGATGGGCTATTTTTTCAGCTTGAATTTGGAAAGATTTGCCTAACTCTTTTTTATGTTTATTCACATAAACTCATGCTGATCAAACCTTTATAAATAATCTACCCTCATTTGCTTTCTATCATTTAATTATCATAATAAAACTGTTTGGAAAACAGCTAAAAATTTTTTTTAAGTTGAATTATAGTTTATGGGCATAGAAAACCTGTAAGCATGATTTATTCTGTTCCCACTTGTGCTGACTTTGGAGTGAGCAGGGCTATCTTTGTATACAAGGCACATTGTATACAAGGCATTCCCAGTGTTATAGCAGGGGATATAATAAACAGGAAAATCAATTGAGGGCAGGGAGAAAGTTAGCTGTCATCCCCTGGAGAAAACATGCTTCCAAACCAGAAAATTACAGTCAAGTAGCCAGCAAGATGATGAAACTGCACAATGCTTTATGACCGTTTGTCTTTCACAATGCACTGGGCAAAATGTCAGTAATACACACCCCAAGGGGTAGCTAAAGATTCTTTTCACAAACTGTGCTATCAAAACCCAATTGTTTAACTTTGTATGCCTGGAAAATAATATGAACCTGAGTGTAGGAGAAGTGGAACAGCTTCCAGTACTATAGCTGGGAAGACTTGAGAAACTCTATCCCTTTCTTTAGCATCTGTGTAGTCCTAGTATGAACAGGTTTGCCTTGGCCTCAGCTTCTGTGTCTTCTTATTGAGGGCTTCCCAAGGACAACACGGTCAGGGCTTCTTGTAAATGAATGTTCCCTGTGGGACACATAATGAAGAGTGAGTTAACTAATTATCGGTCTGTTTGGAAGGCATTCATTTTTAATTGATTTCATGAATAAAAAACATTTAAGGAAAAATGATTTGTGTTGGAGGGAAACAGATGTGTCACTTTCTTCCATAGAGGAGAAGGGTTTGGATAATAGGATCAGGAGGACACACAAAGATTCTTGTTCAGCAGCCTAGGATCAAGGATGATGTGCAGGCATTTTATATATGTTACCTTGGCTTTTTTCTTTTGTATATTATATTGCCTGCAAATATTGTTTCAGTCCTCTCATTTCAGGGAAACATTTCAATAGAATTAAATTAAGTAGTAAAATTCAACTCTGCATTTCGAATGCCAGGTGCAATGTCACTGAAGTTGGTTGCAAACCTGCTATACCCTCTTCTCCAAGAAGATAATTGCTTCAGAAGGAGATACAGCCTACAGTGTAACTAAATGATGTATTATTTTCTGTTAATTCCATATTTCCTGAAATAATAGAACTCAGCCTTTTTGATTGGTTATGGTTTACTTTTTTTATCCATTCAATAATTGTTGTTTATTCTCTACTTTTTTTCTTTGACTCATGAGAATTTGTGGATTCGAGTATTTCAAAGTGCCACTATTTTCTTGGGGTAGAAGTAACTTCACACAATAGAAAACAAAAATGTTACAAAGTGCTTCATCATAATAAGCCCATGAACTTGATTTCACAATTAATGTTTTAACCTGAATTCTTGCCACGTCTTAAAGAGAAAACATTCCTTCTGAGACAATGACGAGCTGAAGCATTTTTTCTAAACAATTTTTTTCTCCTTTCACTCTTCATCATTTTTTTGTTTGTTTCATGTAAGTGAAAACATTTCCAAATATATTTTACCTTCCTGTAGTTTTCCCAATTTGGTTTCTTGTTTTTCTGCTCGATTTGAATAGGGTTGCCGGATGGTTTAACAAAAAATACCACACACCCCACCCAAAAAAAAGGGAAAAATTAATTCTGCTGATGGAAAAAAAGGGGGAGACCAAAGATGTTAAGCAAAAAAAAAGGGGGGGGGCACTGCGCCTTTAAATGTCCCCGCACTCTTCACTTTCCCATCCCTGCCAGACACGGCAGGGGAATATTGTCCCCACCGAGCTTCCTGAGCTCCTCATTCCCCTGCCCCCGCCAGACGTGGCAGGGGAAAATTGTCCCTCACGGGCTCCTCGTGCTTCTCACTTCCCCGCCCCCGCCAGACGCAGCAGAGGAAAATAGTCCCTGCTGGGCTTCCGTCCAAGGGAAAGAGGAAATACTGGTCATTTCATATGTCTGGTATTTTTTTTTTTTTTTACTGGACAGGGGACCCGAATACCAAACTGTCCGGGTGAAAACTGGGCACTTGACAACCCTAAATTTGAAGGACTGATATATTTTTGGTGGCCTTTGCTTTACTCCTCCTCCTGGAACTTTGTGGGCAGCCCCTTTGTCTTGTGTACAGATCCCTTGCTTTGCATTATGAGGGACACTTTTTTTTCCCTTTATCTTCTGTAGACTCTGCCATTTTCCAGACAGCAACTGGATTTGAATGCCCACAAATAACAACCATTGTATGCCTTAACATTCATTTAGTGCTGGATTTACAAATCAGGAACAAATATTGACTGTACAATTCTATAAAGAGCAATCATACTATTGAATGCCTGCAGGACGAGCAATATGAATAGTGGAGTTTATTGCTGGCTTTTATTTATGGAAAGGGCAGAAACTATCTCATAAGGAATAGTTAAAATGAACAGCATAACACATAAGAAATCTGGCTGACTTAATATGATTTACAGGAGCATGATTCCACTTCTAATATTGTAACTTGGGGTACTACTGTTAGCTACGGACAGGTGAGAAGAACCATAATCTGTTGTGGTTGGGGTCTCTAAAGGTTAATTTTTCCTATATTGCTTTATGATATGTTCAGATTTACCTTTTTTTAAAGATTTACCATACTTAGATAACGTATGGCGCTTTAATAGAGAGGTAGAAGCCAATTATTCAATGAGAGTAGTTTTTTAAAGATCTAGTGAGTTTGTATGGCTTGTTGTGGGAACAGCAAATTACTGTGTATTTGAGTTCAAAATAAGTGCCTTGTAAATAGTGTTATTATGTTCAAAGGGCCATACAAGTAGGATTACCAAATTCAGCTGTTAAATTTGCCAGTTTGGAGGAAAGACAGGTGTGAGATTATAGCGGTAATAAAACTGAAATTGAATACTAGTGGCTGAATTTGTAGTAGGCAATTGGTTTGATATATATAACATAAGCCACAAAAGGATAGAGAGGTAAGTCAGCAACTTTGGTTGGAAACACAGTGGTTAGATGAACTGTAGTAGGTCACTAGGAACTGCTGAATTAATACTTGTTTGAAGTCCAGCAAAATGCTGGTGCAGCATAATTATATGCAGTCATATGGAGACACCAGTTTCAAGAAGGAAAAATTAGTCAGTCAGATCCTGGGCCACTTAGGAGAACATAAAACATATGGTGTTTCCCATGGCAAGAGGCAGTACATTAGTTTTGAGCACAGTAGTAGCCTTCAAAATACTTAAGAGGTGTAAATACTCAGATCAGTAATTTTAAATCCCTTTTGTTAGAGTCCTGGGACAATCCATAACAAAACAGAAATAGAAATGAACCTGTACCAAGAAATAAGGAAAGCATAATAAAAATAGTCTCCAGAGTTACTTCCAATCTGGACAGGATTGCTCTCGTTGATGGGGAAAACTTGCACATAATCAGCAAAAACTCTCTTAAAGAATAATAAGTTTTACAAAAAAATTCAAAAAGCAGAGTTATGACCTTTTCTATTTTCCTTAATGGGTGTGAACTGGATGTTCTGTCGGAACATAGTATTATTGACTGTGGAAAACAGGAAAGTTAAAGAAGGAAAATAAAGATAAATGATTAAATAATTATAGACAGGACTGGGAGCACCATCTGTTACTTATGATGGCTGACATGTCCTATTATTAGACCCTGTTTTAAACTGTTTACAATTTTACCAGACTTCCACAATTTGGGCTGACATTTTTCATGCTAGCTCTGTGTGGAGGTGTTGAGTGGACTTTGTCTTTGTTTTGTGGCTGAAATTTAAAAAAAAAAAGTCCATCCATTTCTGGGAATGAGATTAGGGGCAAATACATCGTTTTGCCTGTGTTACAAATTCTTTGTTCTTTTAGATATTCTAGCTCCTCATACTTGGAAGCAGAAACTTGAAATTTGGTGGGCAGAGCCTTGTGTGTCACAGTTGCGCTTAACATGTCCATGAAAAGTTACCCAAATTTGATTAAATTATAAGCCTTTGAAAAATTGCGGTTTGCACAGGCTCATTAGAGGATTGCTAGAGTTTAATAGTGAAAATCCGCAAAGGTTCTTTCCTCACTGAGCATGCTGCAGCCCCTCATGGTTTGTAGATGTGACAAGACTGCAGAGGAACCATCATAACACACTGATCCTGCACCAGCTCAGGATTATGTGGGCTAGAAACTTTTTCCCTGGTCTGTGCTCCAGCTACTCTGGCGTGTGGCTGGTCAGTGGAACTGAGAACGGGGTCCCTGTCTCCCCTTTGTTGACCCACACCTACACACACCCCTCTGGGCTCTGGTCTGCATGGAGAAAGAAGGTACGTATTCAACTCCAAAGGGACATAGCTGAATCAAGGAAGAGGCAAAGGAGTGGATCAGAGAAGAGATCTAATGAGACTTGCACTGGACAGAGGGGGAGAAACTGATTGTGAGTTTGAGAGGGGAGCAAGCCTGAGAATGGTTAGACAGTGAAACTGGTAGAAGAAGAAAGGGAGGCCTGGATGGGTTGGTAAGGAGTCTGGGACAGGTTAAGCAAAAGGTTGGGAGCTGAACTTGTCTTAGTATTGTTCAGCCTGAACACCGAATGGGGCAGCAGTCCTATAGAAAAAATAGAACATAACTATACAGTTCGACTGCATCAAAATGCATACTCACAAGTGGGGTAAATTAAATTAGTACCACCAACCTTAATTCTGGCATATCCTAAATTTTGAGTGCTTGATTTTGTCACCTTAGAAATGTTCTTTTGATGTAATTTTAGTGCGTGCAATATGTAATAATGGTGTAGCCTCTCAGCAGATAAAGTCCATCCAGGAGCACAATGATTTCAGGGGCTAAATGCAAATTTTTTTTGTTACTTATAATATATACGTGATTTTTTTTGGTTAGTATTACTCTTTCCAATACGCTGATTATCAGTAAATAGTTGCTTTTGGTATCACGGTAGAAAGGAGATTGTAGCAGTTTGAATACATGTTCAAGGGACATTCTTACATGGGATAGAATCTGTTTGAATTTAAATCACAATGGCCATCTTACGTAGAGAGGACTCTGATAAAAGATAGTGACATGATTCTGCTAATATTGTAGTACATTTAAGAACTCTGTCGACAAAAGGCGTTATGCCTCGTAAAATGAGGTTTACCAGCGTCGACAAAACTGCTGAGTTCTGTCAATGTTATGTCGACAGAACTCAGCGGTAGTGTAGACGCAGGTATAGTTTTGTCGACAAAAGTTCACTTTTGTCGACAAAACTCTGTAGTCTAGACACACCCCAAGAGTATTAGGAACTAAACAGAAGAGAACACACAGTCTCTTAAGAGGAAAAAATAATTGCCCCCTTTCTTACCCCTCCCCCAAAAAAGAGAAAGGGGAGGAGGATGTGAAACAGAATGAGTTTCTGGCAGTCAAGGAGATGATATGGACTTTAAAAACAAATTGATAATCAATTCAGTAATAAAGATAAAGTAGGCCTGAAAATAAATAGGATAGAGAAAATTAATGATGCTGCAAAATAGCTGAAATACTGAACTTCTTAGCCCTTATTGTAGTTTGATATTTTGAATGATGTAATCATATCTAAAATCGTGGCTATTCGTAGTTAAATGCTTAGCCTTGATTATTAGCTGTTATTCAGTAGAAACCATAATGAATAGATCTGATATTTGATAAGGGTAATAGAAACAGATGTGGGGTGAAAGAGAGGAATTGAGAACATTCCCAAGTTAGTGAGGACATGGAAAAAAGAGACAAAAATAAGTAATTGTGATATAAAGAAAACATAAACTATTCCCAAAGCTGGAAAGAGGAAAGTACTTCTTTTTCCAGAGTTTTTGGTTTCAAACCAAAAAAACCTACTGAGCCTTTTTGCATAAGGATTTTCTTGCATTTGGAAAGGCAATGTCCGGCAATGTTTTCTCAGTGTTATATAATCACTTCAGAGGAGCAAATCTGTTTGTAATGATGGATTTTCAAAGTAATGTAATTTTCACTGTTCTTTCTATTTCTGATTTCTAATAAGCAGTAAGATCATCACTAACACCCACCACTCTTTTGTAGTGTTTTGCTGGTACAGCACCTAGCATAATGGGGTCCTGATCCATGACTAGGGCTCTTTGGTGTGACTGCAGAACAAATCAGTAGAGAGAGTGACAGTGAAATAATCTGCCTCCAAGATAGAGTATCTCAACTTCACACAAAAAAAAGTTTTCAAATTTCTAAAAGAAACTTCTGATGTGAAAACTCACATAAGAATAAACTAATTATTGAAAATGATTGTACTTCAGCACAACAGGCTTCTGTTGAAAATTGAATAAAGTAAAGGGGTGATTCTTGTGAAACACAATATTTCTTCCAAGCATGTGTACTTATTTCAATACCTGAATTATTTTGATGGTAAATAAATAAATTACTGTATCTCTCTTCTGAGAGCCACCCAGGGCCTGATTCTCACTCAGGCTCATTTTAAGTCCTCTTTACACTCCAGAGTGGTGCAAAGTGGCCTTCAGATAAATGAGAATCAAGTCTCCAATATGTATTTAATCCTTGAGTTTATCCATCATCATTTGAATCATACAAAGGTTTGCAGAGGAATTTAATCAGGATATAGTATTTGGAAAGCTAAATCTTTTCATTGCTAATAAACAGCTTATCTTTTTTCTTATTTCTCAACAGAGAGATGGAATTTCTTCCCTTCATACAGCCCAGGCTAAACATTTCTGACACCCAGAGTACAACATCAATTGGAAATTCACTTTCCTGTAATAACAGACCACTTTAATTTCATGAACTTCAGAATTGGCTTCCACTTGGAAATTGCACTGAAGAAGGCAATATTGTCACTGCATAAAGAGAGAAATCATGAATTAAATAACAGGCTTTCATTTCCTTTAACGTTGCATTTCAACATAACATAAGCATTAATTAAATCCTTTATTGTGTGCTTGCTTTAAGTGGAACATTTGCTATGTCTGACAATGGATGTCATCCAAGAAAACATGTGGAACTAAAATATTACTATTAAAACACACTCTCTTGAGCTGAAGGGGGAAAGTGTAAAGAAAATGTTGCTGCACTAAGGCAGTCAAACGGGCATAAGGACACATCAAGGAATGCTAACCCTTTGTGTCTAACCAGATTTGTATGACAAGGCTGCCAAAATATGCAATTCTGATATCTGAGGTTAGGTAAAGAGAAAACTCTCAGTAAGGTAATAAGAAACTTTTGCTTACCACAATGTACTTTCTTTTACTATTTCAGGGGAACATTTGCGAATCTGTCCTCAGGAGTATACATGCTGTACCACAGAAATGGAGGACAAGTTGAGCCAACAGAGCAAACTGGAGTTTGAAAATTTGGTGGAGGAAACAAGTCACTTTGTGCGAACCACTTTTGTGTCCAGGCACAAGAAGTTTGATGGTAAGTGGGATGTGATTTGCTCACTCGTTGGAAGTTCAGAAAATGAACATGTGTGATCCTTCAAGTTGACTTCCAGAATTGTACATGAGTCCATGATCCAGAATTTGTTCTGATTTGGTTTCCTTTATAATTGGATATCACGGGTGCAGTTATCACCTTGGTAAAGATAAGGATCAACTTTACAGCTTGTGCTCTTTATCTGATTTATGACTATTGCCTTTAGTTACAAAAACATAAAGAATCATGCAGTTGAATGCCTGCTGATTTGGCTAATTGCCAAAACAACAGGTTTCATGTGCTTAAAGACAGCTTTATCCATGTGCACATTCATATGAGGTTCTATAAGTTTTACTGTTTTCTTCTGTGTGTTTCATAATATGCATAAGTGGGACAGACTCCTTTCTATAATAACTGTGTGATAGATGGCCAGAGGAGTATAACTTACAAGGCAAGAGAGAAGCAGTTTTTCTCTGCATGTTTCTCTCCCCATGTAGAACTTCTAATTTAAGTTTTGTTTTAATTTAAATTTGAGTAGAGCTGGTGAACTCTGCTGATTATGGTAAGGATCTGTGTATATCTGTTGTTGTTGGGATAGGATGGAATTTATCAGAAAGGTGTGAGACTGGATCTCCAAAAGAGATTGTCTTGGGGACAATAAATGCTGATGCTGTGTGGAGAATTCAGAGCCAGGCTCAGCAATGTTATGTACACAGTTATTACTTACATTTTATATAGTATAAATATTTTTATATTTTAATTTTCAATTAATGAAGACAATGGTATGGGAAAGTTCTGCACCAAAGGTATAAAGTGAATTGCTGGGAGAGTTTAGCGTTAGGAGAAAACAGTTTTTCTTATGCCATTAAAGTTCTGCTTCATTGTTAGAAGAATTTGACTTTCCGTGATTGTTTCTCATTGTCACATGATAAGGAAGACAAGGAAGCTTGGTCAAGGACAGCTAGTGATAATGGAGTATGAGGATGAAGAAAGAGTATCATGGAACCTTTTGAGGGGGGATCTATTTCTCTCTTCTTTCAGCAGAGGAGAGAAGGCTGCTATGGATTTCCTATCCCCTTCTCTCAGAACCTATAATGATATAACTTAAAATGTGGAAAGTGATTTTTGGAAGCCATACTTAGACTGTGGATTTGGGTAACAAAATGACTGTAAATTATTATATAATATTTTAATTTTGTAATCTATTGTATTTGATTTGTAGTGTGCACATTTAGTATTCTGTCTGGCTTTGTGAACATTAAATTTTTTCTTTTTTAAAATACTCTTAGAGCATGTGCAGGATTCAAAGATGAGTTGAAGTAAATATTTAAAATCCCTCAAGAGCAACTGCAAGACTTTTTTCCACTTGTGCATGTAAACCAATATAGTCAATTGAATTTAGTGAGTAATGTGGATTACTGAAAATCTTATAGATTTTGAGTAGTTTGTCACCATTTTCAGCAGATTCCTCTGCATACTCTTGACAATTTGATGCCTTTTTATATTGCTGCAATGAACAACTAAGGCTGTGGTATATTCTCCATCACTTGAAGTCTTTAAATCAAGACCGGATGTCTTTCTAAAAGATCCTGCAACTTAAACAGAAATGATGGGCTTGAAGCAGATGTGGATGAGGTCTTTTGGAATGTGTTATACAGGATGTCAGATTAGATTATTACAATTGTCCCTTCTGGCCTTGGAATCTGTGAATTTATGAATGTTCCCTTTTTTGTCATGTCATGTTCAAGTTCTGTCACTGAACGGCTGAGTTTCATTTCACAGTCCTTTAATTAGATTGTGGAATTGTTTTAAAGCCATTTTTTATATGCAAAAAAAATTATCAAGTCCTCTTAGGTACTGCAGATATTTCCGTAGAATAACATGCCCTTCCAGTAGTCTTCATCTTTACTGCATAGCCAATTGTAGTTTGTTTTGGGCTTTAATGCAATTAAAATATATTTGTGTTGTTAGAATAATTAGATTTTAGACTCGTTAGACTGTAAGCTATTTGAGGCTTGAACTGTCTCTCTTGTGTGTTTCTACATTGCCCAGTGCAATGAGGTCCTAATCTATTACTAAGGCACATTCACACGACCACATACAAATAATAAAATACATAAAACAAATTATGGGTATTTAACAGGAGAGGTTTCATAGTACATGTATTCATCAAAGAATCCTGTTTTCCATAACAAAGGAAGGCGGGGGGCTGAGAGCAGGGACAGCTATGTTCCCCAAAAATCACTGGAGTCAGTGAGCACAAGGGGACAGTTATACATCAGTCACCACAGGGGGCAGCCGCACAAAGAAGAGGGTGGCCAGCTAGGGCCAAGGCTCTTCACATTGCTGGCCACCAGCCGTGAATAAGTGCTCTCGTACCCAGAGCTGGCCCGAGCCACTTTGGCACCCCGGGCCCGGGCACGTGACACCCCCCCGGGCGCATGGTGCATATGTGGGCCTGCCCCCGGGGTGCATGGGACATGCACTGCTCAGCCATGTCTGCTGGCGCGCAGCCCGGGGCCCGCCCCCAGGACGCATGGCGCATGCGCTGCCCAGCCCAGCCCGGCCACCGCTGGTTCACACAGTTTCTCTCCCCACCCAGGCGCTGCCTAGGCCAGGCTGGGATGCACAGCCCAGTTTCCTCCCCCTCCCCCACCAACTGGAGGAGCTGCTGGGACCAGCCAGTGCAGCCTCATACACTTTTAGGGCCTGCTGGAGCCAAGCCATGCTGTGCAGCTATGCCCCCTACACGCTTTGAAGATCTGCGGGGCTGGGCAGGACAGCCCTGACCCCACCTCCAAGAGCCTGCTGGGGCTGTGGCTGTAGGTGGGCTTCACAATCCCACCTCACTCCTCCCCTCCTCTCGAGGAGATGGGGGGGACAGCTGCTGCAGCACCATCCTTACCACTGCAGGCAACCCTGGTGAGCCCCCCAGACTCTTCAGCCCACACCCAGAACTTCCTGCACACCCAACCCCTATCCAGAGCCCCTCCCAGCTCCCTGCACTGACTCTTGCACCTCTACCCCCTGCTCTGAGCTCCCTCTCACACACGCTACCTGCCCTAATCCTCCCAAACCCTTTCCCTGACTCCAGCATCCCCCACACTGCCAGCCCCCCTGCCCTGTAGAACCTGAGCAATGCCGGGTAAGTCTTCTAGTCATAAATATAATAGAAGAGATGTCTTTTAAAAAACCTCATACATAACTTAAGCCATGTAGTGAAATCTCATCTTAGCCTTGTTTTAGGGAAGGAATGGAAGGCTATGTGTTAAGTAAGGGTAATATGCAAATCTTCCACTTTGCACTATGTTCCAGCTCACTTTGTCAGTTTCAAAAACACCACTTTAAGCACTCTATATGGATGCTAATTTTCATTATACAGTAGACTTCCAATAATCCAGCACCTTTTGGACCTAAGTGGTGCTGGATTATCAGATTTGCCGGAGAATCAGGAGGTCTGGTACAGCTGAACGGCTTAACAGCTGGCCAGGACACAATCTCCCTCCCTCTCCCCTTTCCTCTTCCCATCTCTCTCCTCAGTGCTGTAACCTGATGCTCCTCCCCCTCCCCATCCCTTCCCTCCTGTTTCCCCTTAGCTGAAGCAAAACACTCTTCTCCATACTGTAACCCCCCCCCACCTTATGCTCTGTCTGGTTACAGCCAGTTTGTGTGCTGAGCGGCAGGCTTTTTAATCAGCTGGTCAGGAGCGCTTGGCATTTTGATGCTGGAGTATTGGGAGTACCGAACAGTTGGATGCCGGACTGTCGGCGTTTTACTGTAGATGGACCTTCCAGACCCATCTACAGGTTGTATCTCCCTTAACCAGAACTCTCTGGTCAACAACATCCATGGTCTGACACAGACCATGGATGATCCTGGACCAGAGAGCCCAGGAACAGGGAGGTCTGGCAGTGGGGCACACATCAGAGTATATGCCCACCAGAGCTTGGAACAAACCTGAGATTCCTGAGGGTGTTTCTAAACTAATATAATACATGGAGATACACCTTCTCATACAGCTGGATGGGACCTTGAGAGGTCATTGAGTTGAGTCCAGTCTCCTGCCCTCACAGCAGGACCAAGTACCATCCCTGACAGATTTGCCCTAAATGGACCCTCCTCAAGGATTGAACTCATAATGCTGGGTTTAGTAGGTCAGTGCTCAAACCACTGAGCTATCCCTCCCCCCTTCTGTATGGAGAGTGAGTGACTGCCAGATAGGGTGTAAATCCATGGTGCACTATTGGCTACACACTAACTGGCCACATGAACCATTGCTTCTGTGCACAAAAAGTTTTGAAGTATACTATGGAATTCTTATTAGGCAGTGCCAGGTAGTCTGTGGCAAGCTGGGGTATAAATGCATGGTGCATTTATTTACCATTAAGTAACTCTTTGTATAGACAAGTTCTGAGTCTTACCATTCCTACGCTGTCAGCAATTATCTGTGAAACTCGCTGACACCCTGTCCCACCCACTTCCTGTTATTTACACATAAGATGCCAACCTTTTTTTTGGTTCTGGACATCCAACACTCTGGTCATCTGAAGAAGTGGGTTGTGCTCACAAAAGCTCATGATACCATCTACATGTTTTGTTAGTCTTTAAAGTTCTATCAGACCATTTGTTGTTTTTTAAGTTTAACCTATTATAGCTATCCATTACTGTTAGCACAAACAGCAGAGATCTGTATGACAGATCTAAAATTTCCAGTTGATGACCAATATGAGTATCAATATCATGCCACATGATGGACTTTCTAATTGTTCAACTAGCTTTTTTCTTCAAAAATTTAGGACATTGCACACAACCTCCCATCTAAATTAAAATAAAAATAAAGGTTCCAAAGCCATGCACTCCAATGTTAGTAAATCCCAGAAGTAAGGTTATATATGTGCACCTTAAACTTAGTGCACTTGTGCATATGCATTATCTTACAATCTTTAATCACATGATCATATCCTGTTTCTCCCCAGGACCCCAATCGAATTAGTGCACTGAATGGATGCTACTTACTTCATAAGCAACCTTAATACTAGCATTTATGAATTTTTGAATGCTGGATGTTTCACATTTAATGTCTTGTACTGTAAGGTGTAGGGGTGTGTGTGTGTGTGCGTGTGCGAGATATAGAAATACCATATGGTATGCATAACACAGGCCTATTCCTATGGGTTCTGTGTGTTCAGATCTTTGTACTCAGATAGAATCCCATTATAATCACATCCCAGCCCTGTCTCTAATCTGGTGGGCAGGATCAAAGCCTGCCAAGTGTCCTTCCACTATTCAAAATCCACCTTAGAGATCATTAAGTTTTTCAGCTAGATATTTGTGGCAAGAGACCTCATAATATCTAGAGATAGAGATATCTGCTGCCCAAGTCTCCATGCCAGTTGCCCTGTGGGCCTGACATATTGCCCTGTCATATATGCAATTTTCACCTTTGCACTGATAGATAATTCAGTGCCTTCTGCTTCCCAAAATCTTGCCCAAGGAAGTCTAAGAACAGCGAGCATTCTGGGAAAACTGTTTTGCTAACAAATAGTAAAATATATGTGTTAGATGGGAAGCCAGGAAATTCACAGGAGACCAACAATGTTTGGAGTCTTAGTAGACATGATTTTTCTCTTTTTATTCAGAGTTTTGGACAGAACTAATCCAAATAAGCAGACATGTAGTGATCAGGTGCTTCACATCACTAGTAATCGACAAGCAGTCAAGTTTGAATTCTCAGACCCCCCACTGCATACCAAAGCAGCTTAAAATACATTACGCTCCCAGTGTAGTTATAATATTATCATCTTATTATCACCGTTTCCCTGGCATGGTGGCTTTGCTGAGCAGCTGTTTCACAGACAAGCCAATTTCTTTTAAGTATTGCTCTATCAGCAGCTGAAACCAACCCAACCACCGGATTTTTTTTTTTCCTGAATGTTAATGAGCAGACAAGTATCTGTTCAGTGACATTTTCTCGCTAATCCTTTGAGTAACTGTAGGCAAGTTACAGAAAATTTCATTTCAACTAAATTGATCTGATACTGACCAAATAAATGCTTTCCCCTCCTGATGAAAATGATGGAAAATGTATTGTTTTAATAGATGGCATTAGAAGTGGAAGGGTGCTGGCGAGTAGATGTCATCAACTTTAGCGGACATGGATAACCTTGAGCAGAATGTGTGAAACATTTAAGAAATCCATGATCTAGTCATGGATCATTATCCAGGCACTTTACAAACACAGAAAAAAAGGACAGTTTCTGTCCCAAAGACAAATGACAGATGCCCCCACTTACCTAAATGTAGTTCTTACTTTGTCACAGGCTTCTGTCTGTTACATTATGCAACAAAAGTAAACCTTGCTCTTAGAAAAGAGGTGGGCAATAATTTTTTGATGGGGGGCCACTCCCAAGTTTTTGGAAAGTGGTTGAGGGTCACACTCTTTCATGTTATTCATGGAGAAGATGTGGGGTCTGGGATGGAGCCTGGGTGAAGAAGGGAGCTTGGGGTAAGGGATTGGGGTGCAGGAGGGAGAATGGAATCTGGGAGGGAGTTTGGGTGAAGGAGGCAGTTGTGACCTAGAGAAGAGAACTGGGGTGCAGGGTTTTGGGATGTGACCTAGGGTTGGAAAGGATAGTGATCTGGCCAGGTGATTGGGGTGCCAGATCTGGGAGGCGGTATGGGTGCATGTGGAATAGCCGGGCAGAAGTGGGGAGCAAATGGTTGCAGAAGAGAGTTGAAGTTCCAAAGGATTCCTTGCCAGGAGACTTGCCTGCCTGCCTGCTTGCAGAGCTAAAGGCTTGCAGAGCTTAAAATATATCTGCCTGCTTGGGCATATGCTTGAGTGAGTGAGCAGGAGGGTTGTGATTTGTAGCTGCCTGTTATTCAGACAGGCAGCTCCCACTGGCCAGTGTCTGTCCAGAAACTGGCCAATGGGATTGTGCTGGGGCAGGAGCTGCATCTGAATTTTCCCCCTTCCCTCTGGACTCAAAGAGAAAGTGCCCCACAGCTGCATTTCTGAGTGACGTGCGAGGCTTTGGGGCAAGAAGGGGAGCCTGCCTAGGGTTCCCCATTGCCTCCGCAGACTGGATCGGGTGGCTTGGTGGGCCAGATGTGGCCCATGGGTCATATTTTGCCCAGGCCAGTCTTAGAATCAGAAGTCAGGGTAGCATCTCATATCCAGGCAAGAAAGCCACAATACCCATCTACGGGACAAAGGAAACAACTGCCTTACTACTTCTTTCTTCCTGTTCTGGATATTCACTAAATGGGCACACATTTCTTATGTGAAGCTCTTAACCAGAGCATTATTGTTTTACTGCTGTCCTCCTTAGAGTACATCATGTCAAGCAAATCTTGAAATAATAATGCAGGAAGCAGGAACTCTGGAATCCTTGGAAGATGGATGACCCAGTAAACCAATATCTTCACATCTCTGCTCATTTCCGACAACTCTCCTTTTTTATATTTCTTTTCCACTTATTATTTCAGCACACCTGTCCCAGTGTGCTGAACTTCCTTTCTTGGAAAACCGCACTTCCCTTGACTGGCAGCAGTATTCCCAGAAAAGTTGTTTAGTACTGCAGTGATTAGTTTAAGGATTTAAAAGACAATTAAGTGTTTCTGTGCCATGAATATGTTTTTAAAGGTAGTTTTAATATTGTGCCTCTCTAGATCTGGTTAAATCAGATTAGGTGATTATGATTCAATCTTGGGATGCCTGGGATTGTGTGCCACTTTGTTGCCCCTCATCTCAGTAACAGAGATTTAATTGTGCTTAATGGGGTATCATCTCCCTGACACCACTGGTCTGTTAGCCTCCCAAACAATCTCCTCGGAAAGCTGAAAGACCTTTCTTTGCCTGCGTGGTTAACAATAGGTGCACCTTAATATCTGAGTCCCTTTGAAAGCATCCCTTTGTAGTATCCACCCTTTCTGTCCAGACGCTCACAGCAATTACTACTTATGCTATTCCCAAGGAAGCAGTACACGCACAGCTTGACTGGAACAATTTAGGCTCATATCTTTTATAAAATGACAATACTAATATATATTTATAGTGAGGCAATCATAAGCTTATCATCAAAATTTAAGATCTGAGAGATTATGAGGAAGAAAAATGGAAACAAATTAAAATATAAAACAAAACATAATGTGCAATTTATGCTCTGTGCTTTCCTGTGGTCACCTTTCCTATTTAAAAAAGTAGATTTTTCTGTCAAGTATTTAATCTTCCACAGAGCTATTGGTTGAACCACAATCCAAGCTTTCATGAAGAGTTCACTTTACTAATCATTACTAGTGCTCACAGTGCAGATTGATGGATAAAATAATTTTGATGTCAAAAAGTACCATGGAGTTGCTTACGACCCTGGAGTGGGATCTTTTGTTCATTAATAAATTCTCTGCCTTGATATCAGTGGCACCTTGCAATACTCTATTTTTTAATACAATGACAGTCACCCCTATGCAGAGAGAGGTCCCTTTTAGTCTCACTTCAGCTCTCAGAATAGGGTTTCAAGTGGGTCTAAATGGCATGCGGATTCTGTATGTTCTCTATACAGGGGGTGAATTCCATATTATTACATGTGTGCCAAAAGCTGTGACATCCCAACCATTTTTAAACGAGAATTTTAAATAAACCTTTTAATGATGCAATCCTCTCTCTCATATTTATGAGCAGGTGTAAATGTATGTACGTAGTTATAGATGTATATATGTAGAAGTTATAGAAGTAACTATTGTGAGCTGGGCATCTCCACATCTGAGAAGTAGATTGTATGCCACAGACTTCATCACTGTGATGAGATTTTTATGCATCAATGGAAACAGATTTCATACATGATTTTAACCATTTCTGAAAAGAAGCATTGAAACAATGTGAAATTGTAGTGCCTTAAAATGACCAACAAGACTACAATGTATTTTGATTCTGGCCTCAATCCATTTATTCAAGTCCATGGGAGTTCATTCAAGGATTGAGAGGCATAATGTGTCCCAAGCAAATTTCAGGTGATCCAGTTCCACAATTCCTTCTCACCTTGATAGTCCTTAGGTATGGAGTGCCATTGAAATCAATGGGATTTTTCATGTGTATTAGAGTTCTGGACTTGTCTTAGTGTTTGTAGCCAGGAAGACTCTTTACTGTGTACTGCAGGGAAAATCTTTTTATTGTTGTTTATTATATTTGTGTCTGAACCTACATTCCTTCAGGCATTACAACTGCCTACTGTACTCAAAGGAGACTTCAGAGTGCCACAAGAATGTGTAATCAGTCCCACAGCTTGAAGGGAAGCAAGGCTAATATCCATAGCTAAAAGCATTTTTCCCAATTTAAATAAAATGGCCCAACAGCTTAGATGAATGTACCACTTTTTGGACCCCTTTTATAAACAACGTAATTTTAAGATGTACTGTTACAATGTCAAAAAGACATAGGAAGCTGATCATCTCTGTGTCAGTTCTTTTAGAATTATTTAGATTACAGTTTCCTTGGGCATGCTTACAGCAACCTGAAACTACTTTATATATTCTAAGATAAAACAAGGATCTGTCAAAATGTATTCTGTATTGGTTTTTATACTACTGGGATCATGTACCGATGCTATATGAAAAAAGCAAAAGCAAGGCGTAGTAAGGCATCTTGACATGGTAAATAATTAAGGAAATAATTCTATATCTACAATAAAGAATTGTAGATAAAAATGAAGTACCCTTAAATCTTAAAATGTGCCTTTTTCATATCCTTCAAATGGCAGATGAACAACTAATGTTTTTATTTTTCTGTATCATAACTAGAAAAACTGGAGCAAAAGTCTGATGAGCATATTGAAAATGTAGTCAGAGAAAGACAAAGCAATATTTGTTTTGTAGCAAATAATAAAGGAAGCATGGATCAATACAATTTCTATTAGTTTAAAATATTGGAAGATCACTTAGAAACAACAAAAATGGATGAGACAAAATGACCTCTTGCTGGTGATTTGAAAGGTATTGTTTGTGATTCTTGTTGTGCAAATGAAACACCTTTGTTTCCCTCTTAGGATTGTATCCAGGGCACTGATGTCCTATATATTTTACTTATTAAATCTTCTGCTAAGCTAAAACCTTCCATCTTGTTCCAACCTTACATTTCCTTTATCAATATAATGAATATATTTAGGGCTTTTGTGGAAAGTCTCAAAATTCTCCAAGAATATTAGATACAGCAATATATGAATCGGTGTCACAAGGTGACTCTTAGTATGATGGGTCATACAGAATAGCAACCAATTTCAAATCAACTAAAATATTTTGTCTTTTTAAATAAGAAAAATGGCTTTGGTCTATTCTGCTAAAAGAAACGGGAAATAGGTGAAAGTGTGACAATTATTCTAGCAGCTAAAACAATTATTCCAAGCAGGTTTTGGAGAGGAAATGCATTGAGCTGTGGCTTACATGGTTATCTTATTTTGCTGCATGATTTTAAAGTTGACCTTATGGGGCCATGGAACTGCACAGGTCACTGACAAAATCAGATCGGAGGGAGAAAAGAAACAAATACATCATATTACTTGCAAGAGCAAGCATCAGTCCAGTGTCTGAAACAAATGTGGTGTGTTTTAAATGTACAGGCAGTTGAGGTACAAAAAGTGTCAGATGAAGATAAATCAGCACATTGATCTGATTGCTTTTGCCAAACAGCAGTTTTCTGATTCTTACTAAATATGGTGCTGGGAGTGCATCTCCTTAAGGGTTTTAGTGTTTAACCTATTAAGAAACTATTACTAGCCTGTCTAAATGAATTTGCATACTATCACTTTTTGTAATAGACCACCTATGAACATCTGTAGTGAGTCTTGCAACAACTTTTCAGTGTTGAGTTGCTAAACATTCTAGGGCTAGTGGAGTATCACATTTATATAGTGCTAGGGCATTGACCAGACATTTATTCCTATGTCTTGCCATAGAAGGCACATCAAGAAATAGATCTTTCATTTATCTTGAAGTATTGAGCTTTGCAGCTTAAACCAGCCAACCTCTTTAATGGTACATCTACACAGCAGGACTAAAGTTGAATTAAGCTATGCAGCCTCAGCTACCTCAATTGCGTAGCTTAAGTTAGAATAGCTTAACTCAACTTTTGGCACTGTCTATGCAGCAGGAAGTGAAAGGAAGAGCAATCTTCCTTCGACTTCTCTTAGACCTCGTGAAATGAGGGCGACTAAGAGTCAGAGTAAGAAGCCCTTCAGATCAACATTATTTTGAAATAAAGGCTTTTAATATATATAAGAATGGCCATACTGGGTCAGACCAAAGGTCCATCCAGCCCAGAATTCGGTCTGCCAACAGTGGCCGATACCAGATGCCCCAGAGGGAGGGATCACAACAGGTAATCTTCATGTTATTCCTCCCCTTCATGTCACCCACCTCCAGAGAAACAGAGGCTAGGGACACCATTCCTACCCATCCTGGCTATTAGCCATTGATGGACCTAACCTCCATGAAAATATCTAGCTCTTTTTTGAACCCTGTGGTTCTTTTTTGAACCACATCTTCTGGCAAGGAGTTCCACAGGTTGACTATGTGCTGAGTGAAGAAAAACTTCCTTTTGTTTGTTTTAAACCTCCTGCCTATTAAAGATGCACACTATATCATATATATAGTAGCCCAGTGTCTGAGAGTCTGTAACACTGAAATGCTAACTGTTCCCTCCGGGGAGCACTGTTGCCTGAAATGCTGACTATTCCCTCTGGGCGGTGCTGTTGCTGAAATGCTGGCTGTTCCCTCTGAGCGGCCTGTGCTGCATGGGGAATGCGGGGCCTAAACGGCCGCTTGCTCCCCCGCGGCGGCCTGGCTGAGCAGCACAGAAGTCAGCTGAGCACCACGGTGGGAGGTAAAGGGGGGCGAGGCGGTGATGTGTGGCATGACAGTGGCTCCAGGCCCCGCCCCCTGGCCATGAACATCACCGCCCTGCCCCCCTTCGCCTCCTGCCATGGTGCTCGGCTGACTTCTGCGCCTCTCAGCTGGGCTGTCGCCAGGGAGCAAGTGGCACAAGCAACAGTTTGGGCTCCACACCCCCCATGCAGCATGGGGAGTGCGCAGCCCAAACGGCCATTTGGGCTCCGTGGTCTCCCGAGTGAGAGGCAGGAGGGGGAGGAGAAGTGAAAGAGAGAGAGAGGCAGGAGGCGGAGGAGAGCTGAGAGAGAGGGGGGTGGGGAGGCAGTAGGAGGAGGAGGAGGAGGAGGAGAGAGAAACCAGAGGCTCAAGAGAGAAGACCTACGTGGAGAAGAGACGTGAAAATCCCATCTTATGACGGGCTAATTGGCTAGTTATTTCAGAATAACACTGTTGTGTAGATATACCCTAATTGGGCTAAAGTAATATTTACACATTTGATAACACAAAATTATAGCCTCATCACCACCTCTGTTGCTTCACTAGCTCAAGAGTTCCCATTTCTTCTTAATTAGACAAAATGATATTGGTGGGGAAAAAAAATAAAAGAAAATTAATGTACATTTTTCTCCAGTTGTGATTCTACCCTGGCAATAGCAATAGGCATTCAAAAGAGATTCTGGGGTGGAAACTGGGGAAGGATTCTCATCTTATATGCTGATGGAGCATTTCTCACACATGCTCATGATGCCATGTGATTAAGATGCTTCTGTAATTGTGGTTGCTGTTACTTGCAAAATTATTTTGCTGAAATTCAAGGTGCAAATATCAATAATTAGATAGAAAGAACTCTTTGTGATCATTTATGGAGTCAACATATATAGTTTTGGCCTATATCATAAAATTTGTCCATTAAATGTCATGCAATAGGCTTTTCTATTAATAGTGGAAAGTATACGAGAGGCAGTAGGTGAAGAAAGGATCTGGAAATTACACATTCATCAGTGAGCATAGCACATATAAATTAAAATTAAAAGGTCTTTAAAGAGTGCACAAGTTTAATTTCCATTGTCAGAATGATAGAACCAATTTTTAAATCTACTTATTACCATACTTTCTGCTTTTATCCTTTAAACACTTTAGGAACTAGATATAACAGAGTTTGCCAAATTTATGTATAGACTTTATTAAGTCCTCTGACATCTTTCCTTTTTCCTGACTATATCACCTTATCTGGCTAACAGTGGGTGCTGCATATCTATTATTCATAGAAGTGGGTGAACATGTAAGAGCGTCCATTCCTTTGTCCTAATGAAATATAAATCTCATAAAGACTTAGAAATCCAGAAAGCCTTTGACAAAGACTCTCACCAAAGGCTCTTAAGTAAAGTAAGTTGTCATGGGATAAGAGGGAAGGTCCTTTCATGGATTGATAACTGGTAAAAAGACAGGAAACAAAGGGTAGGAATACATGGTAATTAATCCTATTCAACTTATTTATAAATGATCTAGAGAAAGGGGTAAACAGTGATTTGACAAAATTTGCAGATGATATCAAACTCAAGATAGTAAAGACTAAAGCAGACTGTGGAAAGCTTCAAAAAGATCTCACCAAACTAAGTGATTGGGCAACAAAATGGCAAATGAAATTTAATGTTGATAAATGTAAAGTAATGCACATTGGAAAAAATAATCCCAACTGCGTATACAATATGATGGGGACTAATTTAGCTACAACTACTCAAGAGACAGATCTTGAGTGGATAATTCTCTGAAAACATCCACTCAATGTGCAGCAGCAGTCAAAAAAACAAATAGAATGTTAGGAATCATTAAAAAAGGGATAGAGCAGCGTTTCCCAACCTATGGGCCGGGGCCAGGTACCGGGCCGCAGGAAAAAAATACCAAGTCTCAGCATGCCTGGTGGCTGCTGGCCCTTAGGCAGATTTGACTAATTCGGTTGAATCGGGCCCCGCGCCCTTGAACCCGGAAGTGCCGGCAAGTTACAGAGCCGGGGCCCTTCTCCACCAATAGGTGGAGCTGGGTCTCTCCCCCGGCTCTACCTGGAGCGGGCCCTGGACCCCCAGCACGTTCTCCCACCCCACCCCCAGAGTGTCCCCCTCAGCCCCGGACCATCCCTGCCGTGTGCAGCTCCTCCTCGCTGCCTGCTGCTGCCCATGCGCAGAGTTGCACGTGGGCGGGGAGGACGCCCTGGAATGACGTGATGTCACAGCCCGGGGTTTTAAAACTCTTCAGAGACACGTTGCGGGGCCTGTGTGGCTTCGGGTTCAGCCTCCAGGACTTTAGCGTGGCCTCCGGCCCCGCAACGTGGAAGGCAGAAGGTAGGGAATAGGCTTGTGCGGCAGCAGCGGCAGTGGCGGAGGGGACGGGAGGCGGCGGCAGTGGTGGGCTTGGGGGGAGGAATGGAAGTGGGGGAGGGCTTGGGTGGAGGTGGGGGGAGGGGTGGAAGGAGAAGAGGCTTGGGCGGGGGGAGGGGAAGGCACCAAGGGACAGAGTGCAGGAGAGAGACAAATGCCAGGAGGCCAAGTGCAGACAATGGAAAGGGCAGGATGGGAGGTGTCAGTGGGAGGGGGGCAGTGTGATGCTGGGAGAGGAGAGGAGAGGGGAAGAGCATTGGGGGCTGGAGGAGGAGGTGCTGGGAGAAGGCTTGAAAGAAGGGGTGGGCATGAGGAAGGCCAGGATGGAGCAAGTCATGTGTGAGGGCGCAGAGGGGCAGAAGGGGAATGGGACAGAGAGTGGTGAGGGGGTGGGCATCAGGGAAAAAGAGAGCAAAGGGGGCAGGGGCAGGGGCAGTGAGGGAAGGGGGGGCACCAGGAAGGTGCAGGGCTAAGGGAAGGTGCAGGTGCCAGGAGATTCTGGGGTGACACCTGCAGGGGAGGGACCAGCACCAGAGGAGAGAGGCAGGGCAGGTATTTAGAGGGAGGTGTTAGAAGAGGAGGTGAGGAGAGGTAGCTCATATGATCAAAGTGGGGCTACTGGAGAAGTGGGCACAGTGGGGAGAGAAGGGCTGGTGAAGGGGGGCAGGTCACAGGAGGGCTGAGGGCAGTGAGAAGGGCAGGAGTCAGGACAGCAGAGGAGGGTGAGGAGTTGGGGGGCAGCAGGCACCAGGGGAGATGATGGAGTAAGGAGAGGAGACATGGAAGCAGAGAGAAAACGTAAAGGTTTATAAAATATTTATTAATAACTTGGTGTGCTGCCCACGGCCAGTTTGTTTGTGTCCCGTGGTGCAGTTCGGGTTTATGTGGGGATCAACACATGGCCGGTAAGTGGGAGCTGAAACAAAAAAGTAGTCAGTGTGATGATCTTCTGTTGATATGTGTTTTAGTAGTTAAATTCTTGGACTGTCATTGCTCATTAAAAGTGCTGTCACATGGGTAGAAATCAGGTAAATATATAATTTTATTAATATCAGCAGAACTGATTTAAGTTGAGGCCCTCAGCATGTTCTGTAAGTATCAGTGTGGCCCCTGGGGCTTCTAAAGTTGAGTTGCCCTAGCTTCTCTCTGACAGGCGTCTATCTAATCTGGTCTTAAATATCCCCAGTGATGGAGATTCTGCAATCTCACTAGGCCAGCATTTCCCAAACTATGGGCTGCAGCCTGGTACCGAGCCGCAGGAAAAAACTACCGGGCCTCAGAGTGGTTGACAGGGTGTTCTGCATTCTCGGAGTGCCCGTGTGGTGCCGGGTCCCCCAAGCCCTCTGCCGGCCCGGGCGGAGTCTGCAGCCAGATGTTTCGGCTCCTGGCAGAGTCCTAGCTAGCGGAGGTGTGTGTGTGTGGGGGGGGGGGGGGAAGGCAGCCAACGGAAGCAGCACTGGACTGGGGAATCGGGGCGGGCTGGGGAGATTGGGGGGCCAGTGGAAGCCAGGCTGCCCAGGAGATGCAAGGTTGGGGGAAGGGAGCTGGCTGGGGAAGATGTGCGGGGGGGCGGGAGAAGTGGCCACCGGAAGGAGGGCTGGATGCGGGCAGCGGGGCTGGCCAAAGGAGATTGGGAGGAGAAGCGGGGGAGAACTGGCTGCCCCAGAGGGGGTTGGGGGAAGTGGGGCTGGCCAGAGGCGCAGCGGGAGGAGCAGGGGGAAGGAATGAATCGGCCTGAGGGGAGTGGGACTGATCCGGCCATATGTAGATCTCGGGGGGCTGTGCCCCTTTCCCCCTCCCTCCCACAAAGCACGAGTTAGTCCAGCCCGGGGATTCTATTGTGTCCCCACACACACACACCCTCGAATAGTTGTGAACTGTCTGGCTGGTAGACACACTTATGCAGCCTGAGCACATTTACCAACCAGGCAGTTCAAAACTACAAACTGATTCATCTAGTAATAATAAAACTTACCTAATGAGAAAATACCAGACATGTTACATGTCAGTTTGTTTTTTTTATGTGTTTATATTTTTGGGCTGCAAAAAACAGTACTGAAAAAAAAGGGTTCCAACTAAAGTAAAAAGTTTGGGAAACCCTGGTCTAACCAGCTTTCTGTCTGTCTTACAGTCAATTTATCCAATCCATATTCCTTAACTTGCTGGCAAGAATATTGTGGGTGACCATATCAAAAGCTTTGCTAAAGCTGGCACTGGGGGTTTTGGGAGGACCAGAAATAACTTATTTGAATAGCCATCATTTGATTAATGAATATGCAAATGACCGTTACCGGTCCTCCAAAAGTTCATGAATGGATTTACTGGTCCCCATGTCAAAAAGTTTGGGAACCCCTGGGATAGAGAATGAGACAGAGAATATCTTATTGCCTCTATATAAAGCATGGCATCTTGAATATTGCATACAGATGTGGTCACCTCATCTCAATAAAGTTACACAGGCATTGGAAAAGGTTTAGAAAAGGGCAACACAAATGATTTGGGGTTGGAACTGGTCCCATATGAAGAGAGATTAAAAAGACTTGGACTTTTCAGTATAGAAAAGAAGAGACTAAGAGGGGATATGATAGAGGTCTATAAAATCATGAGTGGTGTGGGAAATGTAACTAAGGAAAAGTTATTTACTTATTTCCATAATATAAGAAGTAGGGGTTCCCAAATGAAATTAACAGGCAGCAGGTTTTAAATGAACAAACGGAGGTTAGGTCCATCAATGACTATTAGCCAGGATGGTTAGGAATGGTGTTCCTAGCCTCTGTTTTTCTGGAAATGGATCAGAGGGGAGGGATCACATGTTGATTACCTGTTGTGTTCCCTTCCTGTCTGGAGCAACTGGTATAGGCCACTATCAGCTAACAGTATACTAGATGAACCTTTGGTCTGACCCAGTACGTCGTCGTAGGCATCCTTCTATCCCGAAGGATCATGGGTTTGCGCCCCTGTTAGACTTATTCGAGCAGCATCTTCTGTGGCTGTGCAATCCAATCCAGGAATGGCAGTCCTTTCTGCACTGTGAGCAGCAGTAGGCAGATGTCACTCTGGTATCATGGGCACAGATCTTCCTGAGGGCTCTCTTGTATTCCGCTTCCTTCACCAAGGCGAGCAGAATAGTGCACGGGTGAGATTATGCTAATGAAGCCCGGGATATTTAAATCCCTGCTTCATTAGCAATTTCAGTCGGCTACATTTGCATCCCTAGTTCGAACGAGGGAGCAAGTGTAGATGTACCCTTGGTTATACACATTCTATGTACAGATTTCATGTATAGCTCCTTTTATGAGAGATATTTGTTGTAGTTTCCAAAAAGCTTTTACTGACCTTATTCCCGCTCTCAATTGGAAAATAATAATCCCCATGTCATATGCATTGGTGAACATCTATAATCTCAGTGCAAAATAGTTTTTATACACAAAGACAGGCAAGGCACTGACTCTTATGTTTAGATGGGAGACAGATTGCCTAACAATCTGTGCCTAAAAATCTTCCTCTCCCTTCAATGTATGAGTAAAGCTTTTTCTTGGAAAATCATGCACATGCCAGAACACAAGAAGCATGCAAAGTATCCACTTAAGTGTACTTCATCTATTGGGAGCAGCTGCTCTTCAGTATCTTTGTTCACTTTTCCTTCTGAGTCCTATTGTCTTTTAAGAAAATACACATCTCCGATCCCAGTGGGCGATAGCTATTAGGATGTTTTAATGAGGACTACAATACTTTATTATATTCAGCTGTGTTATTTAACAATTGACCTCCATATGTGTATGTTTGATGTAGTATCAGTAATTTTCTCCTGTATGTCTTTAAACTGATTTGGAACTGAACTATGCTATGGTATGATCATATTGGGTCTAATGACAAAATTATATTTCAGCCATTTTGTCTGCTTAGGACTGAAAGCAGGAACACAGGAGCTGAGTAGTGGTGTAGATCTGATCAGTTTGTACCACAGAAATTGTAGTAAACCATTACATAGAAAGGAAGTGTGTATGTGTGAGTGTGTCTTGCACAGTCTCCTTCTGTGTCTATATTGGGGTGGCCAATCTATGGCTCGTCAATCACAGGCAGTTTTTTACTGTTCAAGTGTGATTCATGGAATCTCTCAGCCCCTGCCATACTGAGGAAGGAGGGAGAGGGAGAGCTCAGGTCTTCCCCCGCCCCCCCAATGCTAGGATGACAGTGCTAGGGGCTTCTGCCCGAGGAGCATGGTACCTGCTAAGAGGGGAGGACTCAATTTAAAGGTTTGCCCCCCCCCCAACAGATTAAGTAAAGTCACATCCCCTCTCTGGCACACATATCCTTTTACCCTCAGCAGCCCCTCCCTGCAGATTCTAGCTCTTTGCTGCTGCCTGTCCTCATGGTCGCAGATCCTAATTTGCTGGATCCAGCAGCTGCTGCAGAGGGATGTGGCCTAGCAGGACAATATTGCCATGCAGGGCCAGCAAACCCTGACAATAATCTGGGGAGGCATGCTACTCCATGGATCACCTCTGGCTTCAGCCCATTGTGGGTTCAGGGATCTTGGGGCTTCACACCAACGGGGCATGCCTCTAGGGGTTGGGGCTTCATTAGGAGTGGGACTGAAGCCACTAGTCCTCACTGGTGTCTCCCATGGGACTGGAGCCCTGAGCCCCCACAGATGTACCCTGGTTCTCGAACTTCTGAAGATTGTATGCACCTCAGTGGGTCAGTCAGTTTGGCTACCCCGATCTATGTATAATACGTATGTGTGTATATTCTTTGTGTACCTGCAACTAGATGATAGGATTTTTCCCCCCAAGGTACGATACACACATGTCCATTCAGTTAGTTCAGCATAGTCCATTCAGAATCAGCATGTCACCTCAGAGGTTTTACTCCTGAAATATTTGTGCCAAGAATACCAAAATAAATATTCTCACATACCTTATGCAGCTATTGATTGAAGATAGCTTATTCTGGAATGATTTATTTATGCTTTGCCCTTTACCATTCACTGTGTAATCTGTTTGTCTTTATATCTGGGCCCATCGATGCTAAAAGTGCCTGTCACTAGTTTTTTAAACAGCATATTTCAGGTGGAAACAGTCAAACTGCAATCTTTCTCCTGGTTTTAGAAAAATGTGAAAATTCTCACTAACTAGCCATAAGTACTCATTTAAGGCATTTCTGTTAAAATCAGTATCATTCTGGGTATGATGAGTATACATATTATATGTATATGCATAGAGGAATTATCTATTCTGTACATAACTGTATTTTACTAATTGCTTCAACTTTTTACATTAAGGTAGGTTGTTAGTCAGCCAACCTCAGAGTGAATGTATAGAGCTTGAAATCTATCTGAAGCTGTCAAGGCCTCGGGTGATTATTACCTAGTAGATTGATTTGGCTTGTTGTGATCTCAGGTTGTGTTTTTGGAAATAAAATAAGTCCTGAAGAAAAGAATATGAAGTGACCTCTAAATGGGTCTTTATTTTTTCTTCCCCAGCTGGTGGATTTGAGTGCCAGCTTACAATAAGTGAAAGAGGTCTCCCACTACCTGTCTCTCTGAATGAAGTCCTAAATAAGTGATATTCTGAAGAGCAACAGACTCGGCTTTGTCAGCTTCCCAGGGAAAGTGAATTCCAGCTCTAAGGCTTTGTACTCAATAGTTCCCTGCTTCCAGTATCCAGATGTCTAAATTCAGAAATTGCCAGTTGAACCACCCCAGATGTTGTATTGTGCGTGGGGATAGAAGCAAAATATTAGGTTGTCAGAACCCAAACCATAAAGGGATTTTTAAAATCAATATTTTATATTGGTCCAGAAGCAAATAGAAAGACAATATTAAAATAAGATAAGCTGTGTGTTGGCAGTAGTATCAGGGCTGGAATTCAGAGTGAATTGGTTTTGGTAGAGAAAAAGTATTTGTATTCCTGTTCACTTTTAGGGTTGCCAGGTGTCCGGTTTTGAACCGGACAGTCCAGTATTTGAGCTTTCTGTTCGGGAAAAAAATTGAGAAAATATAAATGAGAAAATATAAACGTCCGGTATATTCTAAATAAGATGTAATGTAGGTTGTGATGTAATGTCAAGTGTGTCCAGCATTTTTGTTGAAACCATCTGGCAACCCTATTCACTTTTAGAACTCTGACAAAAACCCTGTTCCATTCAAGGCCTTAGTCCTTTGCTGTCGTTTTATCTGTTCACTTTTCTCTTCTTGTACTACCTCCACTATCAGACTTACTTCTGTACTTTAACCCAGTTTATCTTGGGAAGTTTGCTCCATCTCACTGATAGGCAGGCAGTGGTACCAAGGCACTATTTCACTTCTAAGCTAAGCTTTGATCCATGGCTCCTTGTTATCGATAGGTTGGAATGTCTTCTGCAACTTACATTACTTATATCTCTTACTACTCATCCACCTTTCAATACAAGAGCAGACAAGAGTATCCTCATTGACCCCCTGCCACCTCCTGATTTCCCCGTTTCCCCCCAGGGCTCTTGGACTATGTCGTGGAGTACAGATGTACCATCTTCATCTGCCTGACCTCCCTGAGTCTAGGCCTTTCCTCAGATGAAAGTCTCTCAACTGAGGTAGCAAATACTTTTGGCTCAGTAACTCTGGCACTTGGGCCAATTCTGATGTCAGCTCTGGCTGTCCTGTCCTGTCCATGTATCACAAAGAAATCACTGTTTTGCTTTGGCCTGTTTCAACCAGGACTTGAAATTCCTCTCTGAGTTCAGGTTTCATCTATCATAGCTTTCTGGGGTCTGATTGCATCTAGATTTTTCCATCTTTTTCAAAGCTCTTTACTTACCGAGACCAATTTTTAGACAGATTAAATGTCAGTAGGACCTTCCTATTCATGACTCCATAATCTTGCACACATGCATCAAAAGTTTCCCTCTATTAAAATTGCAGTTTTAAAATTATTAAAAGTTGAAAAAATGCATCACTATGCACCTCACTGCTAGATTCATAAACTTTGATTTCTCCTAGCAGAAACACAGTAGATTAAATGTTTTTTTCCATAGATTTCCTTTACATTATGTACATTTCATTTGACTTGCAGACCTCCATTATGTTGAATACACTATCAGTGTGCTACATTAAGTACACCAATCTGAGGAATAACATTACATTGCTAGCTGGTTACAAAATGCTTCTGCTGTGCCTTTAATGTAGTAAAATGCCACCAATGGGATTTTAATGGCTCTTTATCACAGCTGGGCTGTGGCAATAAAAAAAAGTAGAGTAATAAATGCATCAAGATTGCAAATACACACGTTCTCCTTGTACATGATTGAGAACAGAGACTCTAAATATGAGGAAAATATAATTAGAATATTATGAATTACAATGAGGCAATAGATACACTAACACTATTTTCACTGTCAGATCAAGTAAACTTGGCTCACTTCAGATTTTAATGTTCCATGAAATCCATATTAGGAACATTTTACAGACACAATAATACACCTGACAAATTTATGGTTCAGATCTCTGGTGTCTCTCTTTCCAGCTATACGATTATTAGGAAGTAGAAATTCTTCTAGTTTCAGATTCATTTCAACTATTATTAAAATGTGGAAATAGAGACCTGCAGTACATCTTTAACTGCTAGGACTCTCTTTCTGGCCCCTTCATAATTATAGAGGACAAAAGCACTTTGATTCATGTCCAAGTTAGGCTAATTTGATAGCTAGAGCTTTTTTAATGTCAAATTGTATGAGCCACAGATACATGCCATTCTGTGTACCAAAAGATATCAAGGGCAGAGTCCTCATCATACAGTGATGAAGTCACCTATAAATGATAACAAAGAAATAGTTGTTCAGATTTGGGTGCGCTAAAGTATGTTTGGCATATATGACACCAGTGCTCCAGGACCTGCACTGGCCACCTAGGCTATGTCTACACTACAAGGTTTTTGTGAAAAAACCTGTGGAGCGTCCATACCTCAAATGAGCTCTTGCACAATTAAATGGACAATTAAATGGCAGAACAGAGGGTTTTTTCCGCTATAGGTAAACTTCCTTTTCTGAGACATAACTGCTTTTAGTACTACAGCTATAGTGCAAGAAGGCATGTGTGGATGCTCCAGAGGGGTTTCTCATGCAAGAATGGCCATCAGAGCTTTCTTGAGCAAGAGCGTCCGTGCAGGGTGGATGCTCTCTTGCGCAAAAGCACATCACAAAAGCTTTGAGGTGTGGACGTGCTCTTACACAAGAAGCTTTTGTGCAAAAACTCCTGTGCAAAAGGCTTCCTGTGCAAGAAGCATGTTGTATAGACGTAGCCCTAAAGTTTTCCCAGTGGAGTCTAAAATAGAGTTCTGACGTATAAAACCCTAAATGGTTTTGGCCTGAGATAGCTGAGGAATGGTCTGTGTCCTTGTACTGTATTACCATAGATGCTGTCAAGACGAATGCTTGAGTTGGATCTATACCCCTTATAGTTTCTAGAAATTGCTCTCCCACTCGATCCTTTCCAAGTTAAAGGATGGTCAGCTGTTTGAGGAAGATATGTCGATATGCAGTGTACATGTATGTATGTATATATATGTATATATAGTTTGATTGACATTCACATACACACTTTATTACTCCAAAATGATGGTCAGCTGTTTGAGGAGGATTTGTCTATGCATCTCTATATCTAAAATGACTGTGTATATGCAATTCCTCTGTCTAAAGCATGGCTACTCAACACATGGCCCATAGGCCGCATGAGGCCCACAGCCCATTTGTTTGTGGCCTGTGGTGCAGTTTGGGTTTTCAGGGGCTCAACATGTGGTCCACGGGTGGGCGCCAAAACAAAAAAGTAGTCCATATAATAGTCTTCTGTTGATATGCATTTTAGTAGTTAAATTCCTGGACTGTCATTGCTCATTAAAAGTGCTGTCATATGGAAATTAGGTAAATATTGCATTTTATTAATATCAGCAGAACTGACTTAAATGAGGCCTGTATGTTGTGTAGTCTTGCCTTAATCTTCATATTCATGTCCATCAAGGCTGCAACTTAAGTGTGGTTGCATATACTTGCATATATATTTGCACGTATATGCAACCACACTTAAGTTGCGGCCTTTGGCATGTACTGTGAGTATCATTGTGGCCCCTGGGGTGTCCGAAGTCTAGTAGCCCTGATCTAAAGTGATAAAGTGTATATATGCATAAACAATTGTACATAAAAATAGCTATAAAATGTCAAAGACTGTACCAGATTTCTCCTCTTTCACAAATTTGTTGTACATCAACCTGCTCTGCTACAGAGCTGCCAGTGGATCAGATAGCAAGCACTCTACCAAACATAGCTGTTGATGTGCATTTATGCCTTACCTACCTCCGACTTCACAATTGCTATTATAAAGTCTTTCACTTTGTGGGCATTTAATATAGTTTGGAACAAGCTTAATGCCATTTTTGCTTGCAAATGACAGAGTTTGTCATATTCTCTGTAGTTAAAAATGCCATTTAATGCTCATATAAGCAATGTTAAGCAAGGTGGCAACTGTTTGGGTCTCTGCACATTGCATTTTCCAGAACAGTCTGGTAAGAGGAGCTGCTTGCGGACAAAGTGACACATTTTCTGCTCTCATTAATTTCACATGAGCAGCACAGCGGTCACATAGAGAATCTGTTATAAAGGTCTCACGTCCTCTTTCAAGAGATTGTGCTTATCACAATTTTTCTTATGTGAACTCTTTGTTACACAGCTGCCTTCCCTCTCAGTGGCAGTGAAACCTTCCTGTTCTCTCTGCTCCATTCCTACTGAGCCCCTCTGGTGCCCCTACTCTGACTGGGAACTCAGCGTTTCTGAGCCTGATACCACAAAGTCCACCTCCAGTCTCTCCTGCTAGTCTTGAAAGATGGACAAGTAGCCTGACCTTTCTTAGCCAGATGGCAGCAGTATTTTTCCTGAATTGCTGGGCAGTAGGATTTCTTCAGCCTGTTATATATATACACATCCCCCTAATATCTCTTATTGTCATCTACACTAATTGGTTATTTCCAACATATTATGATTTCTTCTAGGTAGGATTTCTTCTTCCAGTCTTAGCCCAGATAATATTTATGAAAGCTGTGTCCTTGTTTTGATATTTGACCTTACCTTCAGCTAAATGTGGTGCCACAGAGCAGTATGTGATGTCTGGGATAAAGTTGAAAAATCAATCTGCTTAATGTTATCCTTATGTAGCTTTCCATCTACTCTGTCTAGGGTTGCTTCCTGGCTAGCTGAAAGGAAATATTGGATTGCTGAAATGGCAGGATGACACTGCAGAAACTGTGCCCCAGAACAAGCTTTGACTATTCTGAGCAAGCTCAATGGTGCTGAAATTCACACTGTAATAGGCAAAGTGATAATTGGATATTTATAATGAAGTCATCTTCTACTTGAGTTTATAGAAGTGCGATGCCTTTAGAGTTTCTTGTTTAGCTGCAGTTGTCGAATGACTAACATCTCAGTTTGAATCCCATTTTCTTCTCCATCTTTTCATATCTGCATATTGTGGTAAATTGTATTATTAAAGGGGTTATTATTTTCAATGGAAATTGTGTATTTCTGTGCGGCACACACAAGTGGAATCTGTCACGTATTTCTGCAAATGGGACTCATTAATGTTTCCATTTTTCTCTTGAAAAGCAGATTGAAAGCTTGTTCTCCAAAGATGCTGTTACCAGTTGCTATTTTGTTTTCAAAGAAAAAAATGAATTACTTTTCTGTGTCTGCCTTCAAATTAAACATATTCCCCAGCGCAACATATTTTGTGAGAAAGAACTTGGACTTATATAAAAAGCTTAAAATATCGGGCATTTATCTAGAGAGACAATATGGGTGAGATAATATCTTGTATTGGACCAACTTCTCTTGGTGCAAGAGACACGCTTAGTCTAAGCAGCTAGCAGTGTGCTATCAATGGATGCTAAACAATCGGTTCCAACATGCATTTTGCTGTGATGCTGGAAGTACCTTTCTTAGACCTGAAGAAGAGCTCTGTTGGCTCAAAAGCTGTTTTCTGTCTCCAACAGAAGTTGGTCCAAAAAAAGATATTGCCTCACTCACCTTGTCTCTCTTAATCTTGAACCGACACACCTATGGGTCGAACCTTCCTTGTTCAGCACCCTCAGGATCTGAGTGGTCTCAAACCACAGTATTTTGTAGACAAGGTTCTGTAACCCAGGTGTAAGGCTCTGCTCCCAGCTGGGGCTGTGCTGGCTGCCCCACAGCGCCGGCCCCAGACAGGAGCTGCCCTGCTGCCTCCAGCCTCAGCTGGGGCTGCACTCCCCCACAGTGCTGGCCCAGGGTACGTGCTCAGTTGCTGGCCCCACTGACTTTAGCCCTGGCAGGGGCTGCACTCCTTGCTGCCAACCCAGACCAGGACTGCACTCCAGGCTGCTGGCACTACTGCCTCCAGCCCCGGCTGAGGCTGCACCCCCCATACACTGTGCCAGCCCCGACTGAGGCTGCGTTTCCCATCCCACTGGGAGTGCACTGCCAGACCACAGAGGTTCAACCTGTACAATTGCACAGCATATGAGTACTTATCTAATCAAACATTATGCTGAGTACATTACAGCGATATTTCAGTGCAGTCAGTCACAGACTATCTCATATGTCCTGTTAGGCTATACTTGTGTGAATGATCTCCCTACAAAAAGAAAGATGTGCTGATGGAGAATGATTTTGCCATTTCATCAGGAAGCAAACCATTTTTGGAGGAAGAAAAACAATGTTTTACATATAATGTAGCCGCAGCACAAAGTTATTTCGATTCAAGAGGTCTGCAATTTACATAGGTCACCAAAACAAGAATATGCCATTCTAATCCAGAGTTCCTTCTTTCATGAGCCTGAAAGAAACAGCTATAAATAAATTGGTGACCAATGTCTTCCTGAAATGTAAATCAAACCTGCTATTTCATAAGAGTTTAGAAATGGGAGCAGTGAGCATTCTGAGGACACTCATTCTCCATTAGAGAGACAAGGTAGGGGAAGTAGTACCAATTTATGTTGGCGGTGAGAAAGACAAGCTTACACAGAGCTACTTTACAGCTCTGAACAATGCATTGAAATTTCTGTCATGCAGTATTGCTGACTGGTCCTCCAAGTTTAACATGAGGGGTTAACTTGTTTTATCTCAATAACTTTATCCCATGCAGTGTTCTTGTTCCTTAAAATCTCAAAGTAAGATTAGGGGAAGAAGAGGATGGATTGGTAGCCTAATGAAGTTGGTTACCTGAAAGAAAATGAGTAGGAGCCAGAGGCAGGACATCTCTTGCTGAGTGAGAGACAGCCTGAGCAACTTATGATGAATCCAAAACTAAAGTATCAGAGGGGTAGCCGTGTTAGTCTGAATCTACAAAAGCGACGAGGAGTCCTGTGGCACCTTATAAACTAACCGAAGTGTAGGAGCATAAGCTTTCGTGGGCAAAGACCCACTTCATCAGAACATGCATCTGACGAAGTGGGTCTTTGCCCACGAAAGCTTATGCTCCTACACTTCAGTTAGTTTATAAGGTGCCACAGGACTCCTCGTCGCTTTTGTAGATTTAGACTAACACGGCTACCCTCTGATACTTGACACCATGCAAGGCACTGCATTTAGCCGTATGGAGTGGAAATCTATCAACCTCATGAAGAAACTTGCACAAGTACAAACAGATATCATCTTTCTCTCCAAATGCAAACAGATGGACATTATACCAAATGGACCGAAGGTGAAAAATCCATTGCTATCTACATACTGCACAGACTACAGTGAGAGATTATGCCATATACTATCCAAAAAACTGAGGAACCACCTGATCAGCATCCTGTACAGCAAACAGGAAAACATCAAAAAAGAGCTCTCCAATCTGGAGTCTCTCATAAAACACCAACCTTCTGCACAAGTGGACTTTACTAAAATAAGACAGGAGATCTACATTACACACTTCACTTCTCTACAGAGGAAAAAGGACTGTAAGCTGTCTAAAATACTACCTGTCACATGGGGCCACAACAGTGGTACCCCTAACTCACCCAGCAATATTGTCAATCTCTCCAACTACACACTCAGCTCGGCAGAAGAATCTGTTCTATCTCGGGGACTCTCTTTTTGCCCCGCCACCCCCACTAAAATGATTCAGTTCTGCGGTGATCTGGAAGCCTACTTTCGCCGTCTCCGTCTCAAGGAATACTTCCAACACAACACTGAACAGTGCACTGACACTCAGATACCTTCCCACCAACAGCACAAGAAGAACTCCACACGGACTCCTCCTGAGGGCCGAAATGACAGTCTGGACCTCTACATAGAATGCTTCCGCCGACGTGCACAGGCAGAAATTGTGGAAAAACAGCATCGCTTGTCTGGTAACCTCAGTCTTGCAGAATGCAATGCCATCCACAGCCTCCGGACAACTCTGACATTATAATCAAAGAGGCTGACAAAGGAGGTGCTGTTGTCATCATGAACAGGCCTGACTACCTAAAGGAGGCTGCCAGACAACTCTCCAATACCAAATTCTACAGGCCTCTTTCCTCAGATCCCACTAAGGAATACACTAAGAAACTGCACCATCTGCTCAGGACACTCCCTAAACAAACACAGGAACAAATCGACACACCCTTAGAGCCCCGACCAGGGTTGTTCTATCTATTACCCAAGATCCACAAACCTGGAATCCCGGACGCCCCATCATCTCGGGCATTGGCACTCTTACCGAAGGACTGTCTGGCTATGTGGACTCTCTGCTCAGACCCTACGCCACCAGCACTCTTCGTGACACTACGGATTTCCTGAGAAAACTACAATGCATAGGTGATCTTCCAGAAAACACCATCCTAGCCACCATGGATGTAGAGGCTCTCTATACAAACATCCCACATGCAGATGGAGTACAAGCTGTCAGGAACAGTATTCCTGATGATGCCACAGCACAACTGGTGGCTGAACTCTGTGAATTTATCCTCACACACAACTATTTCAGATTTGGTGACAGCATATACCTCCAGACCAGTGGCACTGCTATGGGCACCTGCATGGCCCCACAATACGCCAACATTTTTATGGCTGACCTGGAACAACGCTTCCTTAGCTCTCGTCCACTTACACCCCTTCTCTACCTACGCTATATCGATGACATCTTCATCATCTGGAACCATGGGAAGGAGACTCTGGAAGAATTTCACCATGATTTCAACAGCTTCCACCCCACCATCAACCTCAGCATGGACCAATCTACACGGGAGGTCCATTTCCTGGACACCACGATACAAATAAGTGACGGTCATATCAATACCACCCTATACCGAAAACCTACCGACCGCTATACTTACCTGCATGCCTCCAGTTTCCATCCCGGACACACCACACGATCCATTGTTTACAGCCAAGCACTGAGGTACAACCGCATATGCTCCAACCCCTCAGACAGAGACCTACACTTACAAGATCTTCAACAAAAAATTTGACATGCATCTGACGAAGTGGGTCTTTGCCCATGAAAGCTTATGCTCCTACACTTCAGTTAGTCTATAAGGTGCCACAGGACTCCTTGTCACTTTTCCAAAACTAAAAGTGTGTCTTCTACAGAAAAAAACCAAACAAAACAAATCACATGTTCTTGGCTTGGATTAGCTAACCAAATAAATTCACTGAAGTAAAATTATTAGTGAAGAGACAGCAACTCAGCTTTTAACTTCAGTTAGCAGCTCCAGCTAATTTGAAGCTTCCCTACTGACTTTAGCTGACGATGATAAGGGAATTTAAAAGCACGGTTGCTGTGAATTCACTACTATTTTAATCCAAATTATTTAATATGTGTTACCAAACCTGAATGAAGAACACTTTTTTTGTGTGGTGTAGACAGAAAGGGGCACACAATAAATTTAAAATATAAGACTAGTTAGAGGATCTGACACTTTCCTTGTGGAGAAGCTACGCTTGATGAGGAGCTCTAGCAATGAACTTGCATACAATTTGGTGCATTCTAGAAATACATTATGGGCTACAGTGATGGCGTGATGAAAGTTGATTATCTCTATGATGTGATTGGTTTACTGAAATCTGAACAGATTGCATAGAAATTACTTGAGTATGAAGATATCAGTGATGAAAATGTTGCCGTAAATGAAAGCTCTTGATATCCAGGTCATGGACAAGAGTTTAGCCATGCAGAGTGTTAGCTGCATTTCTTCTGCAATGTGAAACATGATGTGGTGGGAGTTAGTGACAGCGTGAACACGGGCAGAGAAAGAAGGGGAAAAGTCAAAAATTATCTCAAGGTTGCAAGCCTAAGGGGCAGGGAAGATATTTGTTCTACATTAGTGAGGAAAGGTGGAGGTGAGCTGACAGATTGCCATCTAGGTGAAACAATGCAGAGATGAAATGTACAGGATTGGACAGAAAGAGAAGAAACCAGTGTAGTGTAAAATGAGGTAAATAGAATTTTACTTTTTGCTATTACTGTGGAGTGAAGTGTAAAAAAAAAATACAAAATAAAAAAAATAAAGCCTATGAAGAAAGTGATCTCTGATTCACAAATTAGGCAATGTGTATTCTGCTGCGGGGCATACAAGACTCCTTGCTGGCAAAATATATTTCTACTGTTTGTGTGATGCTGCTCATATGCTCTCAATGCACAGCTCCTGGAAACAGGGACAGGGAGAAAGAGTGTTGCTTTTATTTCTAACCAAAAGATGTAAAAATAAAATCTTCTTTGGCTGCGGTTGTTCATCACTAGGAAGCTAATGCAGACTTGATTTGAGTGGACTTTTTCCTTCATGAGACATTTTCATGTTGACACTGCTGTTCTTATTTCAAAAGACAAGCTTTTTTCTGAGTTAAAAGTCAGAATCAGCATTTAAATGGAAATTTTTCTACACCATCACTGGAAAGTTTCATTTTCATGTGCAAGGATAATATTGCTCTATACACTACTTAATACAGAAGCAAGTACAAAGCAGAATGTATTTGTTTTGTTAAAAGAAAATGTGTATTTAAATAATAGCAGTGGAGTTTTGGAGAATATGAAGAAAGTTAGCAAACTCAAGTTTTTTATATATATATAATATCCTTAATCATTGTTTTTTTCCAGAGAGAACTGTTGGATTACATGCATTAAAAATTATGCTTGATAAATATCAATGAATAAATAAGTATGAGACACAGGGAGAGCATAGTTTCTGATATTACCCCTTTGTTTTTCCTTCAACATTGTTGTATCTGTGACTTGGGTCAAGAGGGGAGAAGTTGAGAATAAGAAGGGTAATCTCAATTTTCATCTCATATCAGATATTTCTCATAAGTGTTATTCTACCAAAATATGCTCACTAATAGAAAAACAATTAAATATTCAGGAAAGGGCACACAATATCTCTCTGTGTCAGAAGAGGCATAACTATGGACACAGACATAAGTAGTGTAAATTGCCTCCCTACACACACACAATTTGTCCTATTCTGTTGGTGTCCCTGTAAATGTGGCTGAAGGAGTAGTGCAGTCTCTCTTCTGGTTAGAGCTGGGTGAAATTTTTCAGGTGAAACCTTTTCACCCCAAAATGCACGTTTGAGTTGACTGAATATTTTGTGAATTTGTTTCAGTTTTGACAAATTGCTTTGGTTAAAAAAATTGGAAATTTCAAAAGAGTTAATTAAAAGAGTAAATTTTGATATTTCTAAAATAAAACACATTCGTTCTTGGGACTCCAACTATGCTCTTTATGTGGATGCACCTGTGCAACCAGGCCTTTTGAGTACTAGAGGGACTTCACCAGAGAAAGGGAAAATGGTGGTACTAATCATTGCATACCATCCCTCAAAGTTTCCACCAAGGGGAGGCACCTTTAGCATGTTCTGGACATTGGCTCTGACCCACAGACATAGCTGAAGGGATCCACTAAGCTAACGTAACCTCTCCAGTGTCCCCTATAAGCTGTGCAGCAGCACAGCTTCAGAGGTGATTAATCAACCCTGCCCAGTCAGAGGCTCAGGGCTCTGTGCAGGGAGCTGACTGACTGGGCAGGGCAGACTAATCACCTGTGATGCTGTGCTTCCATGCAGCTTAGAAGGAACACTGATCCTGCCTTCCACACAGATGCCACATACCACCCATTTTGACCAAGGTGTATTATCTGCTATATGCTCTCCAATAGAAAGTTGCCACCACATTTCTCCATAGAAGGCTTTGGCCTGCACCTTGATTTATACATGTGGAAACCAACAGAAGCTGGGGGAATTTAGTCCATAGTGCGTCAAGATTCAATATCATGATTTTTTCAGCTTTCTAATACAATTTTTTCTATGGAAATATACACAAGTGCTTTTCAGGCTTCTGTGATGTAGATCTAGCAAACTAACATGTAACATTTTCTCTTGTTCTCCTCCACAGACACATATGTCCCTAAATGCATATCGATTGTATTTTTGCCTGATAGGAGAAACTACTTTCATATGGATTTGTTAAAATTAATCTCAATGACATCATGTGGAGCTAGTTAGTCAGAACATTTAAGGAGGATAAAGCACTTTAGCCTTAAGGACTATTAAAATGAGAATCGTTTATTCTCCATCTTCTTCTGTGAAATGGATTCTTGCTGTTACTAATGTAAAACCCTGCTGCTAAATGTTTAGATTGTACATATTAGTTGGCTGGTGGTTGAATTCTTGCTACAGAGTTGACCAGAGTTGAAATAAGCAATTTTCCAGGGGAAAGTATATTGTGCTGTATCTTTCTGATTTGTGAGTGTAATCTGTAATCACCAGGGAGTTTCTTTACATTTGCAATTAAACTGGAGCTGGTAATTTTATAGCAGGGGAATAGGAGCTGACTAAATAGAGGACACAGAAGTTGAAGATTTCATTAATAAGTTTTTGAACTTTTTATAACATGGAAGCTATTAGCAGCTAAAAGTTAGCTAAAGAGACAATGCATGTAATATACAGAAAGAAGAATTGCGATTTAACCTGGTACACTCATAACTAAACGTGGTTCCTATTAACTCTTGGTTGTCCACTTCCAAACATATATAAAAGCCTGAACCAAAATCCACCTTGTTAACGAAAAGATTCAGGTTGATTTCAGTGAGCTTGGGATCAGGGTCTCCACGAAGAAGATGGTGTATCCAAACAAACCATTCATGTCACCTTCTTTTTTTATTCTCAAGTATTTTAGCATTCTGATTATTTTACTTCACTTGGCTATTTAATAACTAGTTCAGTTCTGTCCTTTCTTAGGTATCCTTTTTTTTCAAAAATAAGTTATATTGAAAGCTTCTGTTTCTCTGCTTTTAAACACTGCACTTAGATAGTGTGTGTGTGTGTGTGTGTGTGTGTGTGTGTGTGTGTGTGTGTGTGTGTGTACAAATGCATGGAATTTGTTTTTCTAGGTAAACTTATATTTAGAACTAATGCGTAATGTATCCTTTTGTAGCTCCTTGAAGGAATGCTAGTAGGAAGATGATTGTCTCAGACATCTTCTAACAATGGTTTTGATAATATATGTTGAATTTGTGTGGTGGAGTGGAGGAGGGATAAACTCTACTCTTATGGTGTGATAGGGTGCCTCTTGTTCATAACCCTCATATATACTGAGTCCATTGAGAATGGGACTTTTCATGGAGATATGTACCATATAAGAAATGCTGCTTACCTTACCCAATCCCTGGAGGCTTTGGACCCCTGCAGGCAACTAGGAGAACAGAAAACCCATGGATTCAAAAGTTTTCCAAATGTTATCAATCTGTCTATTGAATGCCTATTTTCAAAACAGCATCTGTATCTGTGTGTAAAGCAGCACCAAAATATTACTTTTAATACTAAAAGATGTGGCATCAGTGGGCTTGGATATATAATGGATTTTACTATTTCATATTGATGATCAGTTAAAAAAAAATGGACCAGCATGGGAAAAAATGCAAAATAATGGAAGTTTTATAACTAGAATATAAAGAAAAAGCAAACCTTTGAAGAGACTATTTAAAATTAATTTTGTTTTACTTTACAAGGGCAGTGCATTTTTCTGACTTTTGTGTTACCATAATCTGAGGATGTATATAAATCTTTCCATTCGTAGTAACAATGCCACTGTGTGTTTTGTACATAGTTATTTACTGATGTTGACTAATGTAAATCATTCCCATTACATGGTACACATTTACATGCATTAAAAACTGGTTAACTTTTATGTTTCAAAATGTAACTGCAAACAGGGAATCATACAGTACATGTGCATCCAATGGGGGTCTTGTAGGAATCAGTTCTTGCTCTTATGCTATTTAACATTTTTATCAGCAGTCTGGAAGAAAACATAGAACCTTTGCTGATAAAGTTTGTAAATGACACAAAAAATTGGTGTAGTGGTAAATAACGAAAAGGACAGGTCACTGGTTCAGAGTGATCTGGATCACTTGGTAAACTGGGTGCAAGTCAACAATATGTGTTTTCATAGAATCATAGAATCATAGGACTGGAAGGGATCTCGAGAGGTCATCGAGTCCAGCCCCCCGCCCTCAAGGCAGGATCAAGCTCCGTCTACACCATCCCTGACAGATGTCTGTCTAACCTGTTCTTAAATATCTCCAGAGAGGGAGATTCCACCACCTCCCTTGGCAATTTATTCCAATATTTGACCACCCTGACAGTTAGGAATTTTTTCCTAATGTCCAATCTAAACCTCCCTTGCTGCACTTTAAGCCCATTACTCCTTGTCCTGTCCTCAGAAACCAAGAGGAACAAATTTTCGCCTTCCTCCTTGTGACACCCTTTTAGATATTTGAAAACCGCTATCATGTCCCCCCTTAATCTTCTTTTTTCCAAACTAAACAAGCCCAGTTCATGAAGCCTGGCTTCATAGGTCATGTTCTCTAAACCTTTAATCATTCTTGTCGCTCTTCTCTGTACCCTTTCCAATTTCTCCACATCTTTCTTGAAATGTGGTGCCCAGAACTGGACACAGTACTCCAGCTGAGGCCTAACTAGTGCAGAGTAGAGCGGCAGAATGACTTCACGAGTTTTGCTTACAACACACCTGTTGACACAACCCAGAATCATATTTGCTTTTTTTGCAACAGCATCACACTGTTGACTCATATTCAACTTGTGGTCCACTATGACCCCTAGATCCCTTTCCGCCATGCTCCTTCCTAGACAGTCGCCTCCCATCTTGTATGTATGGAACTGATTGTTCCTTCCTAAGTGGAGCACTTTGCATTTCTCTTTATTAAACCTCATCCTGTTTACCTCTGACCATGTCTCTAACTTGCTAAGGTCATTTTGAATTATGTCCCTATCCTCCAAAGAAGTTGCAACCCCACCCAGTTTGGTATCATCTGCAAACTTAATAAGCGTACTCTCTATCCCAATATCTACATCATTGATGAAGATATTGAAGAGTACGGGTCCCAAAACAGACCCTTGAGGAACTCCACTTGTTATCCCTTTCCAGCAGGATTTAGAACCGTTAACAACAACTCTCTGACTACGGTTATCCAGCCAATTATGTACCCACCTTATCGTGGCCCTTATCGTTTTAAAACATCTCAAAAGAAATGCATATGTCTAGGAACAAGGAGTGTAAATGATACTTACCGAGTGGTGGACTTGATCCTGAAAGCAGTGACTCTGGAAAAGATTTGGGCTTTGTAGTGAATAATCAATTGAACATGAACTCCCAATGAGCACTGTGGCCAAGAGGTAAGGCAATCCTGGGATGCATAAGCAGGGCAATTATGAGTAGGAGTAGAGAGGTTATCTTACCTCTGTAATTGGCAGTGGTGTGGCTGCTGCTGAGATACTATGTCCATTTCTGCTATTCAGAATTCATGAGGATGTTGATATATTGGAAGGGGTTAAAAAAAGAGCCAGGAGAATGATTAAACTATTAGAAAATATGCCTTATACAACCGAGCTCAATCTATTTAGCTAAGGGATTGCCTTATTACAGTTTATAGCTACCGACATGGGGAACAAATATATAATTACTTAAGTCTATCAAAAAGATATAACACTATCCAAAGTATGGAAGTGAAACTAGACAAATTTAAATGGCAAATAAGACATACATTTTTAATGGTGAATATAAGTAAAAATTGAAACAATTTACCAAGAACGGTGATGGATACCCCTTCATTGACAATTTTTTTAATCAAGATTGACTATTTTTTCCTAAAATATACACTCTAGGAATCATTTTGAAGAACTTTTATGTCATTTGTTATACAAGTGATCAGACTAGAAGAGAAAATGGGTCGTTCTTCTGACCTTTGAATCTATTCATCTATTTTTGACACTAGTATGAACATTTCAAAAAATAGGAGCCATATCTTTAGCATAGAGTAATGCTTGTAAATGTGCTGCTGATGGGAAATGAGTACCTCATTACACTGATTATACGCAGGGGCATAGCAGTCCTCACACCATCCTCTTAAAATAAAAGCTGAAAACATACATTCAGATAAGGAGGTTCAAATTAAGGAAAGAGAAAGGAAGGATTTGAAAGAGAAGATAAACTGTCTGAGATCTCTCAGGTCAGCAGATCTTTGGCACACATGCTTATTCAGCAGAGCATTTAAATACATGCCTAATTTGCATTGAAATCAATGAGATTTAACCACATACTTAAAGAATAATCGTATTCTTAACTGCTCTGAATTGAGTGAGACTGCTGAAATAGGACCAAAGGGAAAAAAATAATTCACAAGTTAACGTATTTTTAAAGAAGAAACAATGCTCTACATCACCAGCTTTTGTAAAGTGCTGTATTTGCACTGACTTCAGAGGAACCACATCAGTGTAAACCATCTGAACATCCAGCCTAAGATCTCCCAACAATTGCTAGTTTAACAGCATGCTGACAAATATAGATGCTGCAATACAAGCAGTAGCAGGATTAGGCACGTACAGAAAAAGCTAATTTGAAGGACAGAACAATAGGCATGTTTTGAAAGCAAGGTGTGTGACATTGGGTAGTAAACACAATCAATAAACATTGTGTAGCTTGGGAGGGAAAAAATTGATGGTCCACGCATTGTGATACACTAGAAATCTGTTTTCTATACCATATAGATGAAGAAGCATGGGACCAATTACAGGAATAGATTGACAGGACTTAATGGAACACTTTCTATGAGTAATCCAAATAATACTTGATAACTATTAAAATATCTAGTAATACACTAGAAAATATTACTTGTAACACACTTGCCTCCTATTTGGAAAAAACCCTACTGAAGTCCAGTCTCTTAGATGGGCTTTGGATAAGGATCATAACACAAATCCTAGTGCCAGTCCTTTAACTACTTACACTGCAGGCAAACTGAAAAAATGCACAAACTAACAATATATACATATTTACTAGAAGCAAATAAATACAATTCTATCATTACTTAAAGTTTTAACAGGATGATTAGAAGAATTGCCAGTAATAAATTATTGGGAAATAGTTCTTCTACAATTCAGTGCTTTATACACTAGGACATGCTGAGAAAATTATTATAAAATAAAAATCTTGATCATGCATGAGTTCAGGGTTTGCTCTATGCCTGAAATATTGAATCATTTACCAATTCAGCAAAGATCTTGAGCACATGCTTAACTCTGAGCACATGCTTAAGTCCATTCATGTTCAACAAAACACTTAAATATGTGTTTGTCTCCTTGAAGTTACCGGGAGTGAAGAATATACTTGAAAGTATGAAGGTAATTAAGTGCTCTGCTGAACAGGGAATAAATTATTCACGTGTTTAAAGTCAGGCACAAGCTTAAGTATTTTTCGGAGTTCCAATACTTGCTCAGGCATTGTAACCTGGAATCAATTGCCAATAGAGAAATCATGCCAAAATTTCTTTGATTCATATGATTACATTTAGAATGCTGGTTTTAAAAAAAAGACACAATAGAAAAATGAACACCAAAGCTGCTTCAAGAAAGCATAACATCAGGAAGGTAATTGAACAAGTGAACTGCAGAAATCAACTCCCAAGACATACACATTTATGCTTTATCCTATAAGAAGTATTTAATTAGGTTTTTGATTGGGGAAAAATAGATTGGCAAAGTCTACACTTACGTTTTACAATGCTGTAACTTTCTGGCTCAGGGATATGAAAAAATACCCTCCTCCCCAAAATGCAGCAAGTTACAGCACTGTAAAGTGCCACTGTGAACCAGGCCATACTCCCAGCTCTGCTAGCTACTCTCCTCAAAGAGGTGATTTACATACAGGACTGGGGATGTCTCTCCCAGTGCTCCTGCCATAGCTTCACTTTCAGTTTAAAACACTGCCATGGGTGCGCTTTAAACTATTAAATGTAGATAAAGCCATACTTTTATTAGCTGAATAGGAGGAAGAACATAAAATGTCAGTGAATTAGAATTCAGAAAGCATACGTGAAAAATCAAATATAAAGAAATCCAGGTGTTCAGCTTTAGAAGGAATATAATTGACAGTAACATAAGTTTATCTTTAGAAAACAGACCCAAGATAAACTTCTAATTATAAAAATAATTCAATAGAATAACTGTTTAACACATGACAAAAGATGAATGCCCATAATTATTGAAATATTTTGACTCATTTGTGGTACCTATTTTTTCTCAAGAGAATTTATAGAGTGTTGAAGGTTATAGGACAAGTACAAACTGAATAAAATGTCTTGCAGTCAAAGTAAAGTTTAAAAGATGAAATTTTTAAATCCAACAGGCTGGCAATGTACAATGAATCTGGAAACTTAATCGCAGTTATTAAGTTTAAGTTCATGCTTAAATGCTTTTCTAAACTGAGTAAATAGTTGCTCCCTTACAGAAATGTAAATTGTCATATTGTGGTCCCGTTATGATTCTTTTATAGAAGCATTTAGCTTCCTTTGACAGCCTTAAATTTTGAGAGGAATTCTTTTAATAAAATTAAGGGGGAATTATAAAATAATTCTTCAGCGTACGATAAGATTCCTAAAGAGAGAAACTGACTAAATGTGTTGTAAGAAAGATAAGAAGTGCAAAAAGTGGCCTTTTTTCAAAGTAGGCCATTGCTAGATGAATAAATCAAGATGATGAAATGTGTAGCTGAATATATAAAGGCTGATCTGTTAAGGAAATTTCACGTTGGAAACATTAAAACATGGGAAAACCCAATTTGCCTGAATTTTAATCCACTTAAATACTGGGACTTTTGAACTTTTTTAGCCCACTGTAAGTGTATTCTGCTATAAAGAGGAGATGGGGGGGGGAGAAAGAAACAATAGGATGAAAAATAGTCTAAAATATAGGGAGAATTAAATTAAAGTAAACTAATTCAAATTTTAGAATGGAAAAGTAGTTTGTAGAAGAAAATTTCAGTTGGAAAAACAAATGCAGTCTAAATAAAATAGAGAAGGCATATATTTGTGCTAGCTTGGATGTATATTGATAACACTGTTTGAAATGCATATTACAAGTTTGTCATTATCTGTTTATGATTTTTAAATTCTTTCACTTTCCGGAGGGAGGAGGGAGAAACCGTGGTCTTAAATAACAAGGGGAGAAAAATCACAAATTCTAACTAATTTGCAAACTAGAAATCCCAAATGTAGATTTGCAATACCTTAAACTGCGTTAAGTTCAACCTTTCCTAAAGTAATAAAGCACTTGAAAGATAAAACTCTTTCATTAGAACTTTACATTTTGACATAATTCACTTAAAGAAGACAGAAGGAGAAAAAATAGTCAAGCTCAAGAAAATACAATGATGCCTAAAGTTGGTGACTTGGCTAGTAGTTATAATGAAAGAAATTGTGTGAGATTTGGTTCCAAGAGTCTTTCATTTTTAGGAAAGTGATGTGGAACAGAAATAAAATGAATTAGTGAATGACACTATCACCTATTAAAAAAAATCACCAGAAAGCCTAGCATCTTTCTGAAATAGGCCTGTGGTTGCAATGGTTGGTAAGTATTAGAGTCTGCTGGTGGAGCCTGCATAGCATTTGCAGATTTTAAACTAGAGCTGTGCATCACTTTACTCTGTAAGAAGTTCTCCAACTTTAGCTCAAAATATTAGGAAAAGGAACCATATAAAAGAAATAAAGTGGTGGAGAGGAAAACAAATTCAACATGTTCCACACAACTATCTCCATACATGCACAATTAGTCATAATTGAAGATAAATATTCCTTAACATAGGAAGGTAGTAGGTTTGGGAGGATCCCTTTAAAATATTTGGGATGCCACAGTGGGAATATCTGTTGTAAATCTTTTAAAATAAAAAATATGAGTAATGTCGTTTCTAAAATAGTTATAAACCTACGGGAAAAGCGGCTGACTGGAGCTGTCTGTTGTTTGTGGATAAGGCAGTTTACTTTCTGAGGAAGAGCTTCAGAGAGGCTTTACGTAAAGTCATTTCTGGCTGGTCTGCTGCCATTTCAAATTGCTCTTTCACATCCCAATGAAAACCCTGAAAGTGTTAATAATCTATTTTTAAAGGAAAAACCTCTCCAGAGATAAAATTTTGTCACCTTCTTTTGTTTCACCAAAATATTCTGCAGCTCACTAATTGGAATTAAGAAGAGCAGAGCTGCTGTGGGAGATGTAAAATTGTGTATATTAGAAAGGCACTCTTGCTACAGAGATGGATGTACTACAGTCACTTACAATAGATAGCTGGAATGGCAAATCAGTGTTTAAAATACATGTACCGCAGATAAAATTTTCTCAATCTTTTTCAGTTTACTCAAACAAGATGGTGGGTGCTTCTATTCTAATGCATACCGCAAAAATGGCAAAATCGTGTTTGCAACATTTAATGAGAAGAATTGCCTGTTGTGTGAGAGATTTGTACTCCTGGCATTTTGCTTTCCTGTTGATTTGAGTGAAATGGTTGTTACCATATCAACAACATGCAAAAATGTAAAGTGTGTGGCAATACCAGGAATTGAATTGGGTATCTTGAGTCCCAGTGTAATATATAACTACAAGGTCATCGTTTCTTTGAAAAGTGCATTGGGATCCAGGTCTGAAAAGCTCTACATAAGAACAAAAAGGGCTTTATAAATAGGTGAAGTATTTTATTTTGAATGGACATTGCTGGGCACGCAGCAAAAAGGCTTTTCAAAATGTGGCTTTCTATTCGTGCCAGTTTGCAAAAGGGCCTAAATAGTTAATGAGTGGCTGAAGTAATATCTCACAGGGTATGTCTACTGTGCAATTAGACACCATGACTAGCATGTGGGACAGGGGCTAAAGAGCTACAGTGTAGATATTTGGGCCCGATCTCGGGCACCCTCCCCACTTGCAGGGTCCTAGAGCTTGAGCTTCAATATCTACATCACAATTAAACAGCCTCTAAGCCCAAGTCAGTAGGCGTAGGACAGCCATGAGGTTTTAATGGCAGTACAGACATAACTTTGTTGGACTGACTTCTGTGCTGCACAGAGCTCTTCTTCAGGAATGTTCTGTTATGTTCAAAAGCTTGATTGTCTCACTAACAGAAGTTGATCCAATAAAAATATTATCTTACTCATATCTTCTCATATCTTGGTACCACCATGGATACAACAATACAACAACAATATAAGTGTTTAACAACATATTTAGATAAATGCTTTGAAGAGAGAATTTGTGTTGTATTGCATAAAATGCACACATTCAACTATGCTGTTTGCTGATTTTGTAGTTTTTAAGTGGTTTTAATAACTTGTAAAGAGAAGGAATAATTCCGTAGCGCAACTATATGAGATTTAAACAAATACGTTAACTTTACATAATGTATTATAATTATAATTGTAATTTTGATACAATCAGCATGAACAAGGATGACCTTTCCTTAATAAGTATATTTATTTTTAGATTAGATTCGTAGAGCACATATTCCTTAAACTGAAGATGCAAATGATAAATGCAATAGTAACCTCCCAAACACAAACCTTCTAATTAAAAGTAATTTCCAAATAAAAAAAAATAAAAACTCAATGTAATCACCAAAAGCCTTCAATCCTACCACTTTATGGGCAGTTGTCCTGATAGAACTAAGTTTTGTTGGTGTCTTTAGAACAGAGGATTATATATACCATTTGGTTTAGAGACGAGTACATAACTAGTAGAGATGATAAAACAGAGTCGGAGTTGGAGTTGTTGGTTGGTTAGTTGATTTACTTACTTGAAATGCCAAAAATATTTTAATTACAATTTGGGGGGTGATTATTATTAGCAGATGGGCGTTTGTGGAAATGTTGGTGAACCCTCAAAGTTTTCTTGATTTTAAGAACTAATTAGTATTCATCCAAAAACTCATTGAAAGAAAATCCACAAGGCACAGACCTGAATTTCAGAAAAATTGTCAGTGATATTCTTTTGTAAATATACCACTTGTCTGACTGTTGCAATATCCACTTCAAATCTAAATGCTGTTTTGAAGAAAAGCATGTACTCCCTGAATGGATGCTGCACATATTTGATTGTATCTTTTTGACCTCATTTTCCTGGGACATTAACTTCCATTAGACAGTTCACTTATATTTCACCTGATACATCAACCAGAGTCTTTAGTGGGGACTCAAAGTTTCACAGAGTGCACAGATAATATAGCTGAGATTTGCTGGAAGATCAAGTCCAAGGGTTTGCTCTGAAGCACATAGCAGAGTGGTTTTAGTGTAAATAAAGATGTGCAGGGAAGCATGAAATTGAGAGAGTTCTTGAGGCCTGTGGGAATGGAAGGAGCTGGTGCTTCTGCTACATTTGACACTGTTCATTTGGAGATTTGTCTTCAAATAGGGTGAAAAGGGATAAACAAAATAAAGAAATGCCCATTATGCAGCCCTTTCTATTTCTTAGAAGGTCATAATGGTGATAGCCATTGAAATACAGGGTCAAATGGGAGAAAGAATTTTAGAAAAAAAAAAAGCTTTCTGGTGATCAGAATTGAGTCTTCTGAGTACTTTATTTCATTTTATTTCTATCTTGTAAGTTCTTTACACAGCTATGCAAAACAGACTGCCTCTTGTCTAGCCAATGCTGAGTCCAGCATTGCCAGCTTTTAATTTTTTATCGTCATGTCGGAGTGAGAACTCTTCACAACTTGCTTCACACCAATCTGAATTGATTGTTCCTCCACCACTGCAGCACATTTAATCTCAGTCAGAATGTGTCACCAAAAATAAATCTTTCTTTTTCTGAAAGAAATCATTTTAGAAGTGTCACAACAAAATCAATCTCTGTGCAGAGTGGTTCATGGATAGTGAAGGAGAAAGTTCACTCAGACTGAAAGCATGTACAGTCAGTAGGTACAACTGCTGGAGCTCTTTCCCTTCACTCATTTTAATAAAATATAGAACAGCAGTTCAATTAATTGTAATTGATTATAACAAAAAGAAAAATAAACACATTTCTAATCATTGTTAGGCCTTCATCAAAATAGGGATCAATAAGGGGTCCACTAACTAATATCTAGGGGTACGTTGACGGAGCCATGTAAATTAGTTTACTCAAGAAAGGGAAATGAAGTGGTAATTTAAATAATCACCGCTTCATTTAAATCTGAATTGCCACCGCGCTGTGCTGATCAGCTGTTTGTCAGCTCAACGCGGCAGTCTAGACAGGGATCTGCCGACCCCAGAACCCTTCGTCGGCAGATCCTGTAAGCCTTGTTTCATGAGGCATAAAGGATCTGCCAATGAAGGGTTCTGGGGTTGGCAGATCACCGTCTAGACTACCGCGCTTAGCCGACAAATAGCTGATTGGTACAGCGTGGTGGCCATTTAGATTTAAATGAAGTGGCGATTATTTAAATTGCTTCTTCATTTCCCTTTGTCATCCTACCTCATCTACATGGATCCGTTGACAAAGCCATGTAGTTTAGACACACCTTAGGAATATCTGTATTAAGGTCAGATATCGATATTTGTATTGGATCTGGTACAATGTGCATGATCATTTGCCACAAGCCTGAAAGGGATATGTGTAAACCATTCATGATCAACCCAAGACAAAAGGAGTTATTACTTATCTTTGAAGTGACTCTCTTTCTAAAAGACAAGTAATGGTCCTTTATGTATACAGAAGTTATTGCTCAAAAATGGTGGCCTAGTTGTGTTGAACAATTGGGAGAGGGAGTATGTGTCATATTTTTTTCCCCATTGACTTTAAGGCCAAGTGAACTAGATCTATAGAAAGCTAAGCTTAAATATGATCTTGCAATTCTTATTCTAGTATTTTCAGTAAAGTCACATGAGTAAGGGCTGGAAAATTTGAGCTTCCTCTTGAGGTTAGTGCATGAGCCTCTACCACATTAGATAAAAGCCAGCTGGCTATTAGTTAAGGCTGTACAGTAGATTCATTATCCTTTGTGTAAGTGGTCTTGCGGCTACTAGATGGGACAGTACTAGGGATGTGAATGGTTAACCAGTTAACCTGTAAGCATCATCCTTATCGGGTGATTCTTACCAGTTAACCAGAGGGGGCTGCAGCACACCCCCCCCATAGGCAGGGTGCTGTTCCAGTCCCACACAGCCCGCCATGGACTGGGGGTGTTCCAGCCCAGCCGGAGCACTCGCATCCATGATGGGCCCAGTCCAGGCACAACAGGAACAGCCCTTGACTGCAGCATGTTTAACCAGCTAACTAATGAAACAGGATTTTACATCCCTAGACAGTGCACAATACCCAGAAGATGTGTGGTTTACATGCCTCCCTTAACTGAGGAAGAATGTCCCAAACTTCAGAGACATCCTAGTTGAAATCCTGTATGAGCCCTCACTTGTAATGACAACAGGCGAAGTCAAACCTGGGATTTCTGGAGCTCAGTATGAGCCTCTATCACATGAGCTAAAAACCAGCTCACTATTAGCTACGTGCATAGAGCAGGCTCATTGTTCTCTCTGTATATCAGGTCTGGGCAAAATATGGCCCATGGGCTGCATCCAGCCTGCCAAGCCACTGGATCCGGCTTTGGATGCAGTGGGGAACTCTGGGCATGCTCCCCTACTTGCTTCACCCATCACTTAGAAAAGTAGCTGTGGGGCCATTTCTTTTTAAAAACTCTGAGCCCGGAGGCTGGGGGAAAGGCTTCAGGCATAACTCCTGCCCCCAGTACCATCTCATTGGCAATCTTCTGGCCAGAAAATGGCCAATGGGAACTGCCTGTTTGAATAAAAGCCAGCACTTGAAGCATCATGTCCCCGCCCCTCCAGCTCAGTTATTCACACAAGCACATGGTCATGCAGCCTGTGAAGGCACAGGGCAGGCAAGTAGACTGGCTGGCTGAGAAACGTTTTAACCTCTGCAAGCATTTAGCTCTGCAAGTAGGCAGGCTGGTTGGGCTGTTGGCTAGTAAGTCTTCTGGCCAGAGCCTGTCTCCAACACCCCAGCCCCTCTCATCCCCAACGCTCTTCCCCCCCAACATAAATAAACCCTCTGCACCCCTCCTGCACACATACCCCTTCCCAGATCTGGCACCCCAATCCCCTGCTGTGTCACAACCTTCCTTCTGCCCTAGGTCGCATTCCAAAACCCTGCACTCCAGTTCCTTGCCCTAGTTCACAACTGCCTCCTTCACCCAAACTTTATCTTAGACCCCGCTCTCCCTCGTGCACTCCAGTCCCTTACCCCAAACTTCCTTCTGCAGCCAGCCTCCATCCCAGACTCCAGAATTCCTCCATTAATATCATGGAAGAGTGTGGCCATTGACAACTTTGCAAAAGTGTCCCCCTGTCAAAAATTATCACCTTCCCCTGCTGTAAGTGGTCTTGCTGTCACTAGATGTTGGTGTCACAGTACACTTGCATTAGGTATGTAGGTTACACACAGTTGCTATGAATCTTCTGCCTTATTCATGTTTGTCAGTGCTACTGATAGGGTATGTCTAGACTACATGGCTCTGTCGCCAGAGCCATGTAGATTAGTTTACTAGACATACCCAAATGAAGTGATGATTTAAATAATCGCAGCTTTATTTAAATTAAAATGGCTGCTGTGCTGAGCCGATCAGCTGTTTGTCGGCTCAGCGCACTAGTCTGGACGCTCCGCGGTCGACATCAAAGGCATTTGTCGACCGCCCCGTTATGCCTCGTGGGATGAGGTTTACTGGGGTGGTCGACAAATGCCTTTGATGTCGACTGTGGAGTGTCCAGACTACCTCACTGAGCCGACAAACAGCTGATCGGCTCAGCACGGCAGCCATTTTAATTTAAATGAAGCATCGATTATGTCTAGTAAACTAATCTACATGGCTCTGGCGACAGAGCCACATAGTCTAGACATACTCATAGTGTCTACCACCACCAGCCATTTGACTGAAATACCAACAATGTCTATTCATGGCTCTCTACACTTGTGGCGAGCAGTTTATTAATACCTACAGTAGTGTAGGCAGTCCCATTCTGCTACTGACCAACACTGCTGTACCATAGACTGTTATTTTACACCTTCTTTTTAATTTCATCATATTCCAATCTATAATTACTAAATCACAATTGCACACAACTCATTTCACATTGCTGCCTATTTTGCTCTAATTAATCTGATGCCATCAATAATTAAGTGTTTGACATAGTTGCTCATCTTGCCATATTTGTTGGCCATAATCTTGATTGGTTTGCTAGCTAATCAGTTTCTATAATTCATTTTCTCCGCGGAATGTGATACATTTCTTCTGCCATATTATTATAGTTTGACTCTACAGTAGCAAATTTCTCTTTTACCTTTGTTCCTCACTCTACATTTCTACTACCTGACCCTGTCAGGTGTCTTCCAGTCAGCCACTAGCTGAAGGTACAAAACCATTCCTTTATCAATCATCCTCAGACCTTCCATTTTATAGCTAGGAAAACTGACCCACCAAGTGGTTAAGATTTGTCCCACCTCATAAAAGGACTGGAAATAGAAGACCCCTCCAGCTCTGTGATTTAATCACAAGACCATCCTTTAAAGCAGCAGTGGGACACCTCCGGCACACCAGCCACACGGCTGCCAAAACAGTGAACTGCAGCCACTGGGAGCTGTGGGGTTCTGTGCCTGTAGACGCTCAGGTAAACAAAGTATCTGGTGGCCTGCCAGTTGCTAACCCAGATGAACTCCATGCTGGCTGCTCCAACCAATCCCCAGGACCTGTGAGATTACCTGGGGCCAGGGCCTGACATGGTGGCAGCAGAGGTCTGCCACCCTCTCTGCACTCACCACAGTGGTGGGAGCTGCAACAGCTTGGCAGTATGCTCCACTCTGCCCTGCCACCCTCCCCTGGCCCGCTGCACTTGGCTTCTCAGCGATGGCAGGAAACAGAGCACCCTGGCCCCCTGCTTTCCACCAGCATGGAGAAGTTGGGCAATGTGAGTGGGGGGGAGGGGGCAACCCACCAAGGCAAAGCACAGTGGATTGCTGGGCTGTTCCGACTCCTGCCACTGTGGAGAGTGGGGAGGGAGCACCTCCTGCTGCTGCCCCGTGCCAGGCCCTCCCATAATCACTCAGGTCTCATTGCACAGAGAAGTGGGCAGTGTAGGGATGAAGCAGGAGCAGGGCTTGAGGAAGAGGTGGGGTGGGGCAAGTCCCACAGCAGGGGGGGTTTCCCAAGCCCTGCACTGAGCCTATGGCAGGGAGCTGCCCCAATCCCCACGCCCCCCTCCAGACTGTGCCAGAGGATCCCCAACCCTGCTTTAAAGTTACTAAGAGGCAAGGCTAAACTTGGGCAACACAGTTTATATTTTCTCTTCAGCAATAACAAAAATTGGTTTTGGATCCCAAGATAAAGAGAAGATTAGTTGATTGTGGAAGGATTATCAAATGGGCTCAAATGAATCGTAAAATCATAAGGCTCGGCTGTAATTTGATTGTTTTTCTTCTAAACTGGCTCTGTTTCATGTTGGGTTAATGTTCTGTCTCTTCTTGGGCCATAATTTCTGCATCAGAAAATTCTGCTAGTTAATGACATTTTTTATTTTATTTCCACACTCCTCCCCTCCTCCCTTCTGAGTAATGTGGTATGTCACTGTGTGTGAAGACCATGGAATTTGTATTCTACTAAGCAATGAACTATGTCCAATTGGACTTACCTTTATTTTTTGACATACACTTTAAAAATAAAAATTACTTAACTTGAACCTTACATAGAAGTGGACATTTTCAAAAGCACATAATAACTTAGGATAATATGTTCCATTGACTTTCTATGTGATTTGTGGTCTTAAATCAGTAAAGCCCTTTTGAAAGTCCCACTTTGAATGTTTATCATGCTTATTAATGTGCTGTATTCATTATATAGTCTGTTTATATAGAGAACATTTGTATAGGGGTTTTTTCCCTCAAAGTAAAAATCCTATATGGATTGTGTTTAGAGATGGGATAGACATCCTTGTATTGCTGAGCTTCGGGAGCCTTTTAAAAAAAATAGCACCATGGGAGTTGCATAAGTCTTCTGTTTTCAGCTCTGAATGTTCAAAGCTAATATAATATATGCTCTTGTTCAGGTTAGAGAGTGGCAGAACGCTGTTGGTTTTGAAGTTGTACCTCTTTACAAAAATTACAAAAAAACCAAGCATTGAATGCTGATAAATAACTATTAGAAATGAGAACTGGATCTTGATTTTTGGCTATTCTACCAGCACAAAATGAGGTGTTCTACCTAACAGGTTAGTTGTTGTACAATATAAAACCGAAGCCTGAAGAGTGTGATGAATAATGCAGTACAGGCAGTCCCCGGGTTATATACAAGATAGGGACTGTAGGTTTGTTCTTAAGTTGAATCTGTATGTAAGTCGGAACTGGCATCCAGATTCAGCCGCTGCTGAAACTGACCAACGGCTGACTACAGGAAGCCCGAGGCAGAGTTGCTCTGCCCCGGGCTTCCTGGAATCAGCCGCTGATCAGTTTCAACAGGCTGAATCTGGACGCCAGTTCTTACATTCAGATTCAATTTAAGAACCCCAATTTAAGAACCCCAAGTCAGCTGCTGCTGAAACTGCCTCTGGCTTCCTGTAGTCAGTGCGGATCAGTTTCAGCAGCGGCTGACTTGGGGACGCCTGGGGCAGAGCAGCTTGGGTGCTGCTGGGTTGCTCCAGTAGCGCTGCTCCTTGGCGCTACTGGACCAACCCAGCAGCACCCAAGCTGCTCTGCCCCAGGCGTCCTGATTCAGCCGGTGCTGAAACTGACCAGCAGTGGCTGAATCAGGATGCCTGGGGCAGAGCAGCTGGGGTGCTGCCGGGTTGGTCCAGTAGTGCCCAGAGCGGCGCTACGGGACCAACCGGCAGCGCCCCAACTGCTGTACCACAGGCGTCCGGATCAAAGCCGCGGAGCACGGGGGCAGCGGGACAGCCCAGACGCACCGCGGCTGTCCTGCTGCCCACGTGCTCAGCGGCTTTTCTCACTGTCTCCCTGGTCTGCTGGTCTCCAGCAGACCAGCAGACCAGAGAGATGGAGAGCAAAGCGGAGCAAAGCCGCGGAGCACGTGGGCAGCAGACAGCCCAGATGCGCTGCGGCTGTCTCGCTGCCGGTGTCCTCAGAGGCTTTGCTCTCTGTCTCCCCGGTCTGCTGGTCTCCAGCAGACCAGGGAGACGGGCAGCAAACCCCGTTCGTAACTGCGGATCCGACATAAGTCGGATCCGCGTAACTCGGGGACTGCCTGTAGTTGGCACTGCTGGTAGCACCTTACATTTGCATTTCATGAAATTTTGTTGTATTTTGTGCAACCTTATCCCATATACCCGTGAGAATGGTCCCTCTGAGTGTATTTGGAGTATTCATGGTTAAAGTCTTAAGGTTACCTTTGTGGAGGCAAGAAAGGGGACTAAGGGAATTTGTGTGCAGCCATCTTGGTCTTGTTAACAAGAGAGCAAGAGTCAGGCTAAGTCTGTGGCCTGACAACGCGAGATCTGTAATTAGACGCTGCCTTTGCCTCTAGCCTCATTACGGAGATAAGGATAGAATGCTGACTCTGGCAGGGACCTTAAGATAAGGAGCATCTGGGTGGAACTAAAATAACTGTTAGCCATTGGTGTTTGTAATGGGAAGGAGACTAATTGTTATTGTTATTATATCTAATGGACAGTATATAAACTGCTTCATAATTGCTTGTATTCGAAGATCAGCCTTGGAGGGGGGGGTTCCTACCCTGTCCGAACCAGTTTCCCCTTGCTGCAGCTCGTAATAAAACTGCCTCTGGCTACTTGTTGCTTATAAACTCAGAGTGAGGACAATGTTTTCTTCCACACCTTGATCCCTTAAGGTTACATTGGCACAGCTTTTACATTTAATGCCATATATTGTACATTAATATTGTTGTTCATAGACATCACAAGCTGCATGGTACCAATACATTGCATTCTTAAAAACAGAGTGATGCTAAAATGCTGATATACTTCTATTTTGTACTAATTAAGAATATTAGGTATGCTCGGTTCTGGACAGGATAGGGCCAAGGAAGCAGCTGCAGTATGCTATTTCCCGAGCAGTGTGTAAACTGAACAGCGATACTTGTCTTGGGCCCAGATAAATATCTAACCATAATAAATTAAAATACATAAATAAATAAATAATAATAATAACTAATTATAATACATCATAATTATAATAAACCATAATAAATTATAAGACTTAAATAGCAGTTTTCATCCAGAAAACTAACATTGCTCTACAGGAACCATCTTTATCCCAATTTGTAGCTAAGAAATGGAGGCAGAAAGAAGTGAAGTGACCTCTCCAACACTGAAGACTGAAGAAGTGGGTTGTGCCCATGAAAGCTCATGATATCATCTACGTGTTTTGTTAGTCTTTAAGGTGCTGCAAGGCTATTTGTTGTTTTTTAAGTTTTTCCAGTTACAGAATAACTCAACTACCCCTCTGAAGCTTTCTCCAACATTGTGCAATAAGTTAAAGGCAGAATGGGGGATAGAATCTAAACATCCTGATTCCGAGTCCGATACCCAACTGACATGCCTATTTGAATCTCATTGTAGGAGTTAATGGTAGGCAGCACTATGGAGAAGCTAGAACATCTTTGGGCTTTAGCTTCCTTTCTCATGTGTCCTCAAGATGTGCCGGCTTTGTAGATTGTGATTATGCTTCCTTTGGCATGCCTATAAATCCCTTTCTCTACTGGTCACAGTAAAAGAAAACAACAGAAGATAAACTCTGTGGAGTTCCCCAAATCCTGTCTCTTTCTCACTGACTTAACCAATGAAATTACAATACAACTGCAAGTAAAGACTGCAGGAGTTTAGCCCATTGTGAGTTGTGCAGAACTTCATGATTTCATTACTCACTGACAACTGAACATGCTGCTTTTATAATCATAGTTCAATGGAATAATTTTATTGTCAGATTTAATGAACTTGAAAATGTTTTCTTTAATCTTCTACAACTGTTTTATTTTACTTTGACTGGCATTTTTAAATATGGTAAAGTTTGATCTGTGTGCTAGGTAGAGGCACAGATGGCTGTGAACCCATCTTGTTAAAGTTTATTAAAATAAAATGACAGATGTACCTTTGAAATTGAGTACAGGTGCAATGGAAGGACAGTTATTACTTTGTATCCAACTTTGCCCAGAGACAGCTGGTGCTACGTCTTTTCTTCTTCTTCATTTTGATAATGGGAATTCAGGCATTTTATTTGTTCTCATCTTATAGGCCACTTTCAAAATACAATTAAATGGGTCTGAAGAAACCCACCAGCTGTAATAAACCTTTGCTTTTCTGAGTTGCCAAAGAAACACATCTTCCATTGATGTAAGTAGGACCTCTGAAAATCAGGTTTTAAATTAAAATAAAACACAAGTATTTTGTTCCCAATCATTTTATTTATTTGCTCCTGAGCTCAAGTTAAAAAATGCCAAACTGCTTACATATAACAGATGTATCTAGTAGTGAAGGTGATTTTAATGTTTTGTGCATCATGTACTGAAAATTTTCTTCTTTCACTCTGTTTTATCTATTGTGTCCACAGTGTGGATGCAGCAAACAGTGTGGATGCAGCAAACTGTAGGACTGAGATTCATGTTGTAAGTGTCTCCAGACAAAAAGTGTTGACCTAGATAATAATAATAATAATAATAACCAGCTGAAATAATTAGTATTTTTAAATGCAACATATTTTGGGTGCCAAATTGAGAGTGTTTCAGGAAGCTCAGGGTACGTCTACACTAGCCCTCTAGTTCGAACTAGGGAGGCTAATGAGGGCCCGAAGTTGCTAATGAAGTGCGGAATTTAAAGGTCCCTCACTTGATTAGCATAATCCTGGCCGATTGCCATTTTGGAAACTGACTAGCCCTAAGTAACTGCCCACGTCTATACGTGGCAGAGAAGTGGGATTCTGAGATAAATCCCTTAGTTCGAATTAACTGTTAAACCTCATTCCACAAGGAGTAACAGTTAATTCAAACTAAGGGGTTTATCTCGGAATCCCGCTTCTCTGCCGTGTATAGATGCGCGCAGTTACTTAGGGCTAGTCAGTTTCCAAAATGGCGAACAGCCGGGATTATGCTAATTAAGCGCAGGATATTTAAATCCCACGCTTCATTAGCAAATTTGGTCACCCTCATTAGCTTCCCTAATTCAAACTAGGGGGCTAGTGTAGACGTAGTTAGTCAATAGTGAATATCAGACCTCTTGAATGGGTCTCGTGTTAGGCAATCAAAATTTGCTACATCTAAACATAGGGGCTGTGTCTACACTGGGCCACTTATTCCGGAAAATCAGCTGCTTTTCCGAATAAGCTGCGAGCTGTCTACACTGGCCCTTGAATTTCCGGAAAAGCAACGATGCTCTACTGTACAAAATCAGCCGCTATTCCAGAAAAACTATTCTGCTCCCACTCAGGCATAAGTCCTTATTCCGGAACACTGTTCCAGAAAAGGGCCAGTGTAGACAGCCCAGTAGTCTTTTCTGAAAAAAAAGCCCCGATCGCAAAAATGGCGATCGGGGCTCTTTTCCGGAAAAGCGCATCTACATTGGCCACAGACGGTTTTCCGGAAAAAGGGCTTTTCCGGAAAAGCAGCCTGCCAATGTAGACACTCCTTTTCCGGAAAAACTGAAAACGGAATAGTATTCCATTTTAAGCATTTCTGGAAATTCATGCCAGTGTAGACACAACCAGGGGCTGTGTCTACATTGGCACCCTTTTCCGGAAAAGGGATGCTAATGAGACACTTTGGAATTGCAAATGCCGCGGGGGATTTAAATATCCCCCGTGGCATTTGCATGAACATGGCTGCCGCTTTTTTCCGGCTTGGGGTTTTGCCGGAGAAAAGCGCCAGTCTAGATGGGATCTTGCGGAAAATAAGCCCTTTTCTGCAAGATCCCTTTCAAGTAGGAATAAGGGATCTTGCAGAAAAGGGTTTATTTTCCACAAGATCCCGTCTAGACTGGCGCTTTTCTCCGGCAAAACCCCGAGCCAGAAAAAAGCGGCAGACATGTTCATGCAAATGCCGCAGGGGATATTTAAATCCCCCACGGCATTTGCAATTCCGATTGGTCTCATTAGCATCCCTTTTCCGGAAAAGGGTGCCAATGTAGACACAGCCAGGGATTGCTTTTGAAAATGTAGTCCTTTCTGTCATAGTTCAGCTACTTTATAACATTATGTACAAGAGTGTTTCTTTAAAAATAATAGTAATAATAGGGATAACTGATAGGAATTTCTCAGATCACACAGTCTGGAGTGGCTTAAAATTATGAGTGCCTGCCTAAGGACAGATTGTCAAGGAGCAAAGCATGGATCTGAAACTGATTATAGATGTAAGCGGGGTCAGGGTAAACTCTATCCTGACATCTGGTGGTGAACTGTGGCAAGTGGTACAAAGAGACTTCAGGGGCTGAGCCCAATTTGCATAGACACACCCACCCTGTCTAGTATGTGCTCACAGCAGCCCAAATGGTCACTTTGGCCACTGGGGGATCCCCAGTCTCTCTGTTATTGAGGCAGGAGGGATAAAAGTGTTGTTACCCTGATTATGCGAATCAAGGACAATGGAATGGTGGAACTGTTTATGACAGAGGGATTCGCCATAAACTAAGTAGCACTCGCTAGACAAGGGGCATGGGTTCCAAACTGAGTCAAATTGAGAGAGGTTGGGGATAGGTCTTTGTACCTGGTGGTGGGGCCCTGTCTGAGGGCTTATACAACACCAATTGCACCTTCTCCTCTCTCCACTCTGGAATATCAGAGTTAATTTGGATTCTGTTAGGAGTCTAGTTGTGAGCTGTGGAGTTAACTTCACTGTAGACCAGTGGCGCACTAGTGCTAAGGCTTCTCTGTCATGAGCTGAAATCACTGCGTGCTGTGGGGAGCCTGGTGCTAAGCTGCTGGGCTACTAGCAGAGCAGCTTGCAAGGGACAACCAGCAAGCACAGGTGGACAGCAGAGCGGTTTGCCGGGATGACCGTTGGTTGCAGGCGGACAGCAGATGCAGCTGGCGGGGGCGACGTGTGGGCGGACGGCGGAGCGGCTGACGGGGATGACCTGTGGCTGGAAGGAGCGCAGGCAGCCAGGGGTGCTGGCAGCCAGGGGAGTGGACCAATACGTGGAGCCGGACAGTGGAGGCGGCTCACTGGACGGGGCAGGGGCAGGCGGAGTGTGGCGGAGTGACTTGCGTCAACGGCGGCGGCAGAACCCCACGGAGAGGCGGAGCCACCAGCGGGTCACGTAAGGTGTATCGATCCCACCCCTCCAGGTTGGGATGGTGAAACCCTGCCAGGTGAACTTTTGAACCCTGGGGCGGCAATGACCTGTGGCAGAGACTTTTGGGGTGTTGGACTTTTGGGACTTTGGGGGGATTTGTGGCTGAGGGGAGGGCCTTCGCTCGGTCTGTAAATCCGAGTTCTGGTGTTTCCCCAATTTAATGCTGATGTTGGTTGCCTCATGTTATTAAAGGTTTGCTACTATACTGAGGCTCTGTGCTTGGGAGAGGGGAAGAATTGCCTCTTTTCATGCACCCAGAGGTGTATGTAAGATTTCCCAGGTCACTGGGTGGGGGCTTGAGCTGGTGTTGTATTACCTTGTTAGGAGGAGACCCCTAGATACAGAACCCGGCCCTTGCTGCTATTTACTTGGCCTGGCAGAAGGGTTACATATATTCTTTAATTAGCTTTCACCAATCCAGGAGCAATGATGAACTTGTAAACTACTATAACAGTCTTATCATGGAGACAGACAATCCTTTGGGCACTTTAGGCTTTCTTGCCACCCAGTCAAGTTGAACTTAGTGAAAGATGGTTGCCATGTAGATGAGCTTTGTAAACATAGCAAAATGAAGCGGCTATTTCAATAATCACCGCTTCATTTACATCAAAATGGCTGCCATGCTGTGCCAATCAGCTGTTTGTCAGCACAGCGCAATAGTCTGGATGCTCGGCGGTCGACATCAAAAGCCTTTGTCGACCACCCCATTATGCCTCGTGAAATGAGGTTTACCAGGGCAGTTGACAAAGGCTTTTGATGTCAACCACCTAGCATCCAGACTACCACGCTGTGCCGACAAACAGCTGATCAGCAGATCAGCACAGCGTGGCAGCCATTTTAAATCGCCGCTTCATTTTGCTATGTCTACAAAGCTCATCTACATGGCTCCGTTGATGGAGCCATGTAGTGTAGACATAGCCACAGAGACAATCCATTAGTAAACTGTCTAAGAATTCATTAACTCAGAAAAGAAAGGAAAGTTATTGCAAGTTTAAAGCAGGCAACCATAGGTATTATACTGGTACAATCTGTGATTTGAAAAGGTGAGAGTTATAGTAATCTGTCAACTCTGAATGCCTTTTTGGGATAATCCTGGCTGACTCTAGTTCTCTTTCATAGCTCCTACCCTTTGAGAGTTCAAGGACAAGTTTACACTTCAAAATTAGCTTGACCTAAGTTATGTTGACCTACCATCTCTGCAGTAATTAAATTGCTTTTGCATGTCCTCCCTATGCTCTTTGTGTAGGTGGTACATGTCCTCACTAGAAGCACATGCACCTATTTAACTATCAGTGTAAGGCATTGTGGGATACCTTCTGAAAGGCAGCAATAGTCGATGTAAGCAACATAGTGCCCGACACTGCATCAATGTAAGTACGTCAAGCTAAATGCTAGTCCTCTTTCAGAGGTGGAGTTGGTATTATGTTGGTATTATAGGCAAGTTACATCTATATTTTAGTGTAGATACTTAATGAGTTAGGTCAGCATAATCTGCCTTATATTGATTAACTCTATAGCGTGTTCCAGGCCACAACAGCAAAATAGATGAAAAAATTTCTTGTGAGCTATTTTCACTTCCTTCTTCCAGAATTCAAACTGATTGATGCCTTTTGCATGTAGATTTTTCGCAAGTGTAAGGATACAATTGGCAAAGTCTTTGTATTGTGAAGTCCCACAGTGGCCCATTTAATTCTGATAGTCCTTCTTGATGAACAGGATAGAATCCCTACTAACTAGGTCCACAGTTACAGAGCAAATATTTTTACAGTTACAAAGCAAAAACTTACTTTACCTTATAGTATATCCAGTACAGCAGCTTTAATCAAGTAATGACCTCAGGAGTTCTGTGCAAAATCCTGACTTGATTTTGTTAGTGTTGAAATGAGTCACTGCAAATTATGCTAAATCTTTCAATCACATACAGTGATTTTTTTTTTTTTTTTTTTTTGATCTGAGGAAGTGGGTCTGGCCCACGAAAGCTCATCATCTAATAAACCATCTTGTTAGTCTTTAAAGTGCTACATTGTCCTGCATTTTGCTTCAACTACCCCAGACTAACACGGCTACATTTCTATCACTATTATACAGTGATTGGTTAGTGATGTGATACTGATGCCCATTAAGCCCATTAAATTTACAGATCTGAAAAATTACTCTTTTTTTTGCATATAATTTTTTGTTTCAGAAATACTGAAGAGACATTTCAGCCAGGTGCTTCCTAAATGACTGTCATACTATTCAGGTTGTTAAAATGTCCAGGTCTTCATACTAATTCCTTAAAACAAGCCAATGTATGTAATAATGATTCATAAGGACTGGTGTTAGCCAGAAAACGGAAAATCTGTCCAGTAAAAAACAATGGCTTTTTTGGGGGGGGGGAGGGGATTATCCCAAGCTGGGGTGACAAGTAAAATGTCCAATTTGTCACAGAAAGACATTTCCGTGAAAATTCTATGTTGGAGACCTGAATTTTTCAACTTGCCAAGTTGCCTACCTGGAAAGCTCTTCACTTTCTCTCTGCCTTCAGTGTGGGTAGGTGGAGAACTGTCATTTTGATTTTCCTGACAGAAAATTTCAATTTTGCAAAGAGGCCATTCCAACAGAAAATACCCAACCAGCCGTAATACACATGTTGCCTTCCATTTCTTATTGTTGAATTTTTAAAATATAGTATTCCCATACTAAGATCTCCAAATTAAACTCAGCATAAAGGTCCTTTCTAAACTGGAGGTTCAAGGGAAGAATGATCAGAGCTATTAGTCCCTATACTTATGAACCTGCAAATTTGTTGTACACTTTGGATTTTGCATAAGCAACAAGAAGTCCTGTGGCAGCTTATAGACTAACAGATTTATTGGAGCAAAAGCTTTCGTGGGCAAAGACCTACTTTGTCAGATGCATGTCTAGATTTTGAGATCTAATTTGTGACAACATAACATTTGTTCCCTATAAGAATTGTGTGGGAGGAAAGGGGGAAGACAAGGTTGGAATAGCAATTTCCCAGTGTTCTGTAAAGACATGGAGATATATTATTTGTGTAAGCAATGATAGCAGACTTCAGTGGCTATTCAAGCTCAGTTCTTACTAATAAGTTTTACTACAGTCAACAGCTATTTTAAGATATTTAAGGGAAATAAGAGTTAAGATAGTTTATCTAAAAGTCTTAGCAATTATAAAAAGTGCTGTACTTTATTATACAGAAGATCAAAAATTCAAAAGGTTACCTTAAAGCAACCAACAAACAGAAAATCCATGTGCAATCTGCTTTGGTAGAGGCATTGTACATTCTGTTGTGGAATAAAGAGCTAGTAAAATACTGAAAAACAAATTAATGAATGAGAAGTTGTAAGGATAGCTAAAGAGTCTGCAATAAGATGTTTACACTATGAAGGAAACTGGCAAGTAGGGTACAACTTTTTAATAGGTTTCCCTTCTTTAACTCAGGGCAAAATTAATTGATTTATATTTTGGTCTGCCTGGATTCTACCCCTTCTCGTAGTGTCCGAGTGCCTTTTGCATATTATTATAGTCCATACTTACTGACAAATCTGTCATGCTACTGAATTGCTTGGGAAGAAAATACATTTTATGCACATTTTCACACATTTGATCATCTTTATTTTTCACTCTGCTTTGTTGTTAGATAGAATCAGAAAACTTTTCTTGGTCCCTTCTTATTTCATTACTTGTGACAGTGAGTGCCTCAGGAGATGCTGGATCACTCCGGGTAATTTCATCAGTGTCAACATGGATGTTAAACAGTGGCCTTGACGCTACGTGTTAGTCTTTTATGAAAGATTTAAACAGACAACAATAAGGCATGAGTTGGAATCTTCAGATCAGATTTTTGAAGCACTCATGTGTCAAATCCATTCAGCATTCCCTTTGGTGGTTTTTCAACTTTTCTTGAGGTTTTACATTTCCAAAATACCTACCTTGTTGAAAATCAAAGCAGCTGTGATAATTTCCAACAGGCTGTCAGATTTACATTTGGAATCTGATTTTTTTCCTCTCTTGCCTTGTAGATAGAATTTATAAACTATCAGAGTCTGACTGACTTTGATGCATAGCTGGGACCCCATGAAGTAAATACACAAAACAAATTGTGTTTATTTTAAATGCACAAAAATCTACTATATATTGGAGAGAGTTTGTTTGTCTTTCTGTTTGTTCTCTCTTAAATGTAGGACCACCAAATTGGCTACACAGCTTCCTCTTACCATAACATAAAGCAAGGTCAGGGTTGGGATGTGTCTGGAAAATGGGATGTGCCTGGAATGGGATTGCTTCTCATAAAACCTTACAGAAAAGAGACCAGGAAGGTGACAGGGGCTGGCTGGCGGCACCTCCCCATCCTGGACTGTACCTTTCCCCTGATTCATACAGGAATATTGCTGGCTGTTTCCCTTCATCAGGGAGAAAGGGGAATGTGCACAGTTTGCTGCATGGCTTACTCTGGCTGGGAAGTGTAGGGGGCAGACAAACATGGACCTATCCAGGTAGGGGACATGGATCCCTCCCCTGCTGAACTGCAGCAGCTATGGAGAGGCATCTCTCACCTGGCCCAAATTGCTGTGGTGAGACAGGGCTGGGGTTGTCCTCTCTTCCTGTAGTAACCTGCATACTGAACCCCTCATCCCCAGCCCCACCCCACAAGATATCTGGACTTGAATTGATTTGAAATGTCTGCCTACAGGTACCTTTATGCTTAGGATAGCATGTAGAATACAGCAGACACCATGCACCCAGGATTCATCGATATAAATAGTAGTGTTGCTGATGAGACATGGCTTAGGCAAATACAGTAAAACAGAATGCCCTAAACTCCCAGGCTGTGTCTAGACTGGCAAGTTTTTCCACAAAATCATGTGATTTTGCGGAAAAACTTGCCAGCTGTCTACACTGGCTGCTTGAATTTCCGGAAAAGCACTGACGATCTCATGTAAGATCATCAGTGATTTTCCGGAAAAACTATGTTGCTCCCGTTTGGGCAAAAGTCTTTTTCCAAAAGACTTTTGCACAAAAGGGCCAGTGTAGACAGCATAGTACTGTTTTCCACAAAAAAGCCCCGATCGCGAAAAAGACGATCGGAGCTTTTTTGCGGAAAACCGTGTCTAGATTGGCCACGGCCGCTTTTCCGCAAAAAGTGCTTTTGCGGAAAAGCATCCTGCCAATCTAGATGTGCTTTTCCGAAAATGCTTTTCACGGAAAAGTTTTCCGTGAAAAGCATTTTTGGAAATGCATGCCAGTGTAGACGTAGCCCCAAGGTATACCCTACAAGGTACTCTACTCACTCATGCATTCAAGAGCCTTTTCTTGCTGCTGGAGCCTTTCACTATATAGCATAACTTCACACCACAGAGACAAGTATGGACGAAGCTTGCCTGTCTTTTTCATATTTAGCTACATATCTAATGCCTGTACTCTACACACAATCAGAAGTATGAACACACCCTATGATCAGAAGAATTGCCAGGGAATCACTTGAGAAACATGCTCTGACAAAACTCTACCCTAGTTTTATAGAGAACAGTGATAGGTAATTCAAATAAGTATATAGTGTCTTAACTGATCCTCTAAATATTTGCCTATCTCTTGTGTTGAACTGCTGTTTTTCTCTTATCATCCATCTCCTGCCAACGTGATCTTGATTTTCCAGGGTAAAGACAGAAAACAGTGTTTCCCTCAAACTCTTAAGGTGCTTTTTAATTCCAAACAGATTATGTTGCCTTCTAGGATTGCTAGTTCTGGATGTCAAAAACTTGGTTAAATTTATTCAAGCACAGTTTTGATTCATTGCTTATATGTAAAGAAGGGAGGAGAGAACTTCCCTAGCTATAGTCTTTCATGGAGCCATGTCTGATTATCTTTAAGAAAAATGTATGTTACAGTTCTTTCAGATTTCTTTTTATTTTTTTTAACACTCCTCTGCTTGCTGTGTCTGGAGTTTCACTTTGCTTCCTTCAAACTATTGCCATATTGAGACTCCGTTAATACAAAAGGCAGCAGCTTGAATTCTTGCTGGTTCCAATCTGTCTCATCAAATTATACCTGTTCAAAAAATCTCTTCACTAGTTTCTTGTAGAACTTCATACAGACTTCAGAGTATCTTTTTTTCTGTACTTGCAAATGCCTCATTCAACACAGTGTTCAACACAGTTTAGCTCTCTGACCATTTTTTATCATGTGCTTGTAGTTGTTCACTTAAGTTTGTATTAGCCTTTTTTTTTAAGTCCTCATTATTGGACTGAAACAACTGGACTCATCCATTAACAAATGGTACCCTATGACTGGAATCATTTTGTGGTTCAAATGCAACAAACTGGTGCTGTTTCATCATTTAAATACAGATTAACAAAACATGGGTATGCTGGGGAATTAATTGCTACATCCTCAGGTACACTGTGTCTATGATGAAGGATAACCTTTATATTTGTGCTTAAAACATCTCAGGTTTAATTAATGAAGCCATAATTAGTAATGTGCCATACTAATATAAACATGAGAAATATAGCATTTTCCATGTCAGTAGTTTGTATATAAATTTTGTTTCTCAAAAATGAATATAGCTCCTGTAAACCAATAGGACTTTTTCTGATGTGTGTGAAAGAGGAGGGGCGAAATGGGATTGATCATATAGAATCATTGTCCCTAAATAATAATATGCAATCATCTCTCAGATGTTTACACTAGATCCTAAAACATTTTTACAGACAGAAAATAATAAGGCACCTGTACCTAAGGATTAACAGCTTTCCCAGTGCCCTAAGGATTAATAGCTTTCCCAGTGCCAAGTCATAGTTTTAATGTAGAGCTACCAGCATTAGAAAACTCTTTCCCATGACCCAGAGATTTCACTCAGTCATTGCTGCCCCTTCTCAATCTAGAATGTGCTAGTCACAGATATCTACTCTGATCTCAAATAAGAAACTGATACATTTAAAGATACCTACAAGGTGGATGCTCTGGTTTGGTCTTCTTTTTTCCTAGCTGCAGAAACCACTATTAAATCCAGCTTAAGAGAAATATTGTCATTTCTGAACATTGGGATGGAGAAATTTGCTCCTAACAGAGTAGATTCTATAGCCTCAGGTAATCAACTGTCCTTTGCCAGAATGTGAGTACACAAAGACTAATTCTGATAGCAGCAGCAGCCTTTCCACCGCTGGATGATAGCCCAGTGGATGAATGACAGCAAGTGAGCTGGGCTTTGCATATGTATTAGTGTTCAAAACTCTGCCAAACATAATGCTGCCTTTGTAATTTTGTGTGCACATTCAGGACGCAATTAGAAGACATTTAATAAAAGAACTCTCCCCTTCGATCTTTCCCCTATATTGATTAAGCTCCTTTATTTCTGAGTTCCCTGTCATTGGCTTTTATTCAAACTCTGACCTATTTACTCTGGTATTTGATGGATAGGCATTTTAGTAAATGTGACATCACATCATGGTACCTGATGAGGAAGGTTATCCATGGAAACTGGAGATATCAACATATGCTTAGGGTCTGAATTCACCCTTGGCACCTGGTGCTGGCCTGGAAACCAGTGGGATGAACAAGTAAATTTCTTCAAAGCAGAAGCAGAGATTATGAAACTGAGTGAGCATGATTGAATCTTTCATTCATGCCTGTTTTCATAAGTCCAAGATACCCAAATAACTATTAGTAGACCAGAATCAGATTATCAGAGAGAAAGATGAGGGAGAGGAGATAAAATGATCATTTAGATAAGATGTGCGAGACAGTTACCACATAAAATCTTGTATAGTTCTTTAATATAGCTTGTCCCATTTAAAAGAAATGAAGATGTTTTCTCCTTACTTTAATAAAAGGCTGTAGTCTTACATATCAGGTATTTGCTTTTTAGCATATCTGTACTTCTGGTTTTGTTCATTCACTGTACATTACAGTTATAATTGACCTATGAATTAATAATAATAATCACTAGGAAGAGGGCCAGTGAGGATTATTCATTCATGCATTCATTCAGGGTGTGTATACACTGCACTGTTTATTTTTAAATAATAGGTATTATTTCTAAATAACAATGTGAAGATCTACACAGCCATTCCGTTATTTTGTTATTTTGAAATAATTGACGGCTTATTCTGAAATCTGTAAACCTTATTCTACAATGAATAACACCTATTCCAAAATAGCTATTTTAAAATAAGGTGTGGGTAGACTCTCCTCTGCTGCTATTTTGAAATAGCCTCTCACCAGGGCCATTCTAAGCCTCCTGGGGCTCTAAATCGAAATAGCACAGCTACATTAAAAAGCCTGCCTTGGACTAATTTTGAGGCTTCCCTGGGGTATGTCTACACTACAAAGTTAGTTCGAACTAACGAACATTAGTTCCAACTAACTTTCATAGGCGCTACACTAGTGCTCCGTTAGTTCGAACTTAATTCGAACTAACGGAGCGCTTAGTTCGAACTAGGTAATCCACATTCCACAAGGATTAAGCCTAGTTTGAATTTACTAGTTCAAATTAAGGGCTGTGTAGACCCTTAATTTGAACTAGTGGGAGGCTAGCCCTCCCCAGGTTTCCCTGGTGGCCATTCTGGCTAACACCAGGGAAACTCTTCTGCCCCCCTCCCGGCCCCGGACCCCTTAAAGGGGCACGGGCTGGCTACGGTGCCCGTGCCAGGTGCAAGCCTGCCAGCATCCAGCTAACAGACCCTGCACCTGGCATGGCTCGAGCCACCCACCTGATGACCCCCAGCCCTCCCCCTCTTGCTGGGACGAGGCTGGCGGCTCCCGGGAGCTTGCCCGGGACTGCAAGAGGCGGGCACCCGCCTGGGCTAGTGCAGACATCGTGGACCTCGTCCATGACCTCCGCACTAGGCACAGGAAGGTGGCCGGCTAGGGCAGGAGAGCTGCCAGCCTGGCCACCCAGGAGCAGGTGTGCATGAAAATCAAGGGGGTCCAGTGAGACCCCCAACCCTGAGCCCTGAGCTTACAATGGCTGTCCTGGGTCAGACCAATTGTCCATCTAGCCCAGTAGCCTGTCTGCCGACAGCGGCCAACCCTAGGGACCCTGGAGGGGATCTGTTCCCAACCCCTGATCATTTTAGTTGCCCTCCTCTCTCCCAGCCTCTCTCTTCCCCTCTCCCACCTCCTTTTCCCAGTCTCCCCCAGTTTTGTTCAATAAAGACAGATTCTACTTTTGAACACAATTGTCCTTTATTTTGTACATCAGGAAGGGGGGCAAGGGACGGGTAAGTGGAAGGAGGTGAGGGAGGAATGGGGTACGAGCCCCCGATGCGGAGGACTGGGCTGGCTCTGCGGGCTTCTGGGGGTGGAAGCTCTCCTGCAGCCCCCCAGTTGCCCCCTCTCCCCAGATGGCAGCCTGCGGCAAGTGCAGCCGGGCTGATGGCCGAGTGCTGTGATGTGCCCAGTGTGGGTAGTCCGGGCACTCCAAGCCAGGACTGCTTTGCAAGCAGGGCACCCCTGAGAACTGTCTGTCCGGGGTGGGGGTCGGGACCCTTTAAGCACAGCCCTCGGCTAGCCTGAGACAGCAGCTCCATGCTCTAAGTCCTCCTCTGATGCCCTGCCGGCACTGCTTCCGGCCATCCTTAAGCCAGGTTCAGGGTCCACTTAATGTGGACATGCTAGTTCGAATTAGCAAAACGCTAATTCGAACTAGTTTTTTAGTCTAGATCCGTTAGTTCGAATTATCTTAGTTCGAATTAAATTATTCGAACTAAGTTAGTTCGAATTAATGTTGTAGTGTAGACGTACCCCTGTAGTGTAGACATGGTATTTCAAAATAAACTATTTTGGAATAACTATTCTGGAATAGCTTATTTCAAAATAAGCATGCAGTGTCGACATACCTTCATTCTTTCATTCATTATTTAAGCTCTTTATTACAGGGCTTTTGTGATGGTTTTCTCTTGCTTAGCATTGTGGGACTGTCATCATGCCCAGCCTGTTATGTACTACCAAAATATAAAGAACAATAAATATTTCTAATGCAACTCCTTCTTATAGATAGTATCAAAGTAGCCCTCTTTTTTACAGTCAGAAAAGACTAGCAATGATTGAAGGGGGAGAGAAGAAATGTACAATTAAAATATACAATCAAAGTTGTTGACTTTTTTTTTTTTAATATCACCTACTGTTATTTATTTAACCATTCTCAGCTAACTAATTTCCTATATAGGGAAAGAATACTATAGTTCCGAAGATACGTAAATAGCAACTTAAGTGGCACATACTTTTAAATGGCTTTTATGAGCCGGATACTATGAGTTCAGGCACCAAAAGTAATTGTTCTCTTTGGCAAATCCTATAATGAAAAAGTTACAGTACTTTCAGGAATAACCTGCCATTATGGAAAGCCACAGAATGCAGAAACCTCAGCCAATTTTTTTTTTTTTTAGTATTTAATTTGTGGTCTGGTTTTCAGAGTACACACTTAAATATTTGAACTCTTTCCCTGAGACTAACAATGGAATTAATGGTCATTTAAAGCATCTTTCTGAATAAATAAAAAATAGTCTTCACTTTTACTTTAAAAGTGCTGTAGTTGTCCATTGCCAGTGGTGCTTGAAGTCACTAACCTTGGAAATGAGACCTCTGTTGTGTTATGAAATACAAAAGTGGAAATGAATAGATATGATTTGTATTGTTGAAATATTAGTATTATAACTTGTCAGATATTAGCTGCTTTGTACAGAACTTTATTGATTTGCTGCCAAATGAGATAATCAACTACTCCTAATCAAATACTGAACCAAGTATATTTCAGTAGGAACATTATGTAAATCAGTTAGCATTGGCTTGACACAAAGAATTTAAATTTAAAAACAAAAGGAACCAATGCAAACACAGTGCATTTCAAAGTAGAGAATCTTGTTAATCTGCATATTAAATAACAATAAAACTGGAGAGACTTAATGTGTATGAGAAAAGGCCTACATTAGCTTCCCTAGTTCAACTAAGGGGCTAGTGTAGACATACCCTTTGAGTAGTAGAACCATATCAGTACAAACTGTTAACAAGTTTATAAGTTACGTGTTTTGAAATAACCATTTATTTTGTATACTTTGTTCATATTTTTCCCTGTAAAATTAAACCAGAAATAGATTGTGGAATCATTTTTGGATTAAAATGGACTTCATGAGTTGTGCCAGGCAGGCATTTCAAACCTTCTTTCAGCTACGGTATAATTAGAGATGTTTGGGCTTGATAATGCTGCTTGGACATCTGTTTAGCTAAGCTTTCTCTTTAAAGGCCCGATCTTTATCTCCTTAATTACACACTGTATCACGATACTTGTACAATTCTTAGCCTCTGAACAATATGCATTTAACTTTGCATAATATCTGCATGGTGCCATCCAGCTATTCTGAATAGATTTCCTTTTCATTTTACATGAAAACAAGTTGTGGTGGTGTCTTTATTCCTCAGGAGTTAGATGTAGACCTCAATGGGTTTTTGCAGTTCATTTTTAAAGGGCTCTTTTCCCCACCCCATTAAACATAGGTTCTTTCTTTTTATTCTGTGTTTTATCACTTATAGCAATAAGTGTATCTCTTCTATCTGGAGCTAGAGCTCATGTTATGATCATCCTGAAAACACCATTATTTACCAAATTTCTGGAAAATGTAGTCAGTTGGGTGAGATAATTTTCAAAGATTTTGTCTTGTTGAAGTAGTCTCCCCTATAGGTGATGCACTGTACACATGATCCATGACCTTTTGAAAGAGACAAAGCAGAGGGAAATAAGAAACATAGAGGGGAAATTGAAAACCTGTTTTGAGGAGTGTGGTATGTTGACCGATTGGTAAGAAAAGTAAAAATGTGTTATTGAAAGGTAGTCTAACTTATTCAACAGCTATGTGCTTGGTTTAGTTTCCAGTTCACAAAATCATGAATCCTTGGATGCAAAGTTTCTGTAACATGTTTAGCAGAGTTCCTTGTGCTGGTCTCTGCTCACCTGAGCTTGCGGAGAATGCTGACACCACTAGAGTGTCTCCTAAAGAATCTGAGTGAACAGTAAAATCCTGTTGGCTTCTTTTCCTGAAGACAAGACTGATATTAACTTACTTTTTGTAGGTATAGCACCATAGGTGAGAATGGACTTTAAAGGCAGTTTGAAAAAAAAGGAACAATTACTGTCTCAAATGGCTCAGTATACAATTTAGAAGTTAAACAGTGAATAACTGCATTGCATAAAGAGTGGTGAAGTAAGTACTAAAGGATAAGGTAATAACAAAGAATAAACACATTTCTTTAGCACCTTTTAACATTATCGGCTTTGGTGACCATGTGCAGAGAACACAGAGAGGGGGAATGAAGTGTGTATTCTGGAGCTCCCAGTGAGACAGGGATTATCATGGAAATCTGGCAATAAACAGCTGTTTTCCTAAAATTTTTACCTGTTTGTTTCAGAATGCCATGTCTAAATTTGAGTTGAGACTGTAATTATTCAAAAAGGGTTCTAAACCCCAGACTTGAACTGTGATCATCTCTGAATCCAGATCTAAGTGTTGCCTTCGCTCAGATCTAATGTTGGCAATGCTAAGTTACTCTATGTATATTTTTACAATGCAGGGAGCTGGTGACCGGTGTGCTCCTATATCAAGGGTGGGCAATAATTTGTAATGGGGGAGCACGCCAAGATTTTAGTAAGTGATCAAGGCTGCACTTCCAGGTTAAGGAGTCTGGGATGAAGGCTAGGTGCAGTAGAGATCTTCGAGTAGGGAACTGGGGTACAGGAGAGGGTATAGGGTCTGAGACAGTCTTTGGGTGAAGGAGGGAGTTGTGATCTGGGGGCATGGATTTGGGGTGCAGAGTCCAGGAGGGGGTATGGGTGCAGGAAAGGATTCTGAACTGTGAGAGGGGTTTAGGAAGGGGTGTAGGGTCTGGAGGGAGTTGTGACATGAAAGAAGGGGAGCAAGGGCGTACAGTGGGTTTGGGTGGTAGTCTGGGGCAGGAGAATTGGGTGCAGGGTATGGGAGGGAGTTGTGACCTGGAGGAGGGGGTGCAGAGTGTTTGGGTGGTGACCAGAGCAGGAGGGGATGGTGGCATGGAGCATGTAGTGGAGGGAAGAGAGGGCTTGGAGTCCCAGAGGCAGCTCCTGCTGGGAGACGCTTACCTAGGTGGTTCCCAGCCAGCAGCCCTGCAGGAATCTGAAGGCAGGCTTCCTGCTGTCTGCTGCAGTCCCAGGCTGATCAGCTGGCTGTTCCACATGGCTCTGCTCCAGGTAGGGTTCAGGGGAAGGGAGGAGCCTTTGCAGCTGCCCCTATCTCCAGTAAAAAGTCTCAGTTCCTATTGGCTGGAAACTGGCCAGTGGATGTTTAAAGCAGTATGAGCTGCTCTGTGGTAAGGTGGCCATGGGCAGGGTCTGGGAACTTGGTGGGATGGATCTGGCCCGCTAGCCACAGCTTGCCCACTCCTGTCCTATATTAAATTTGATAAAGTTTGAGATTGCTTTACTGCATGCCCTTATGTAAGTGGGGGAATGCTATTGTGGGGAAATTTCCTGGCTTCTATACTACCCCGGTGAAATGGACCAACAAAAGGATCTGAGTCCCTGCTCCCACTTTCTTTACCCAAAGGCCTCCCTGACCCTGAGGGCTCCCTTTCCACTCTCCTGAGTAGCAAAGTCCTCGAAATCCCAACAAGGCGGGGTCCAGGTTTCCTGGGGTTTAATCCCCGACCTTGTAGTCACTTGGGGCAGAGGCTAGGATGTCCCCACTCTGGGGTGGTCTCTGCACACTGCATGCTTTCTTGACCCAGTGATCATTTCATATAGTTCAAAGCAAATACAATTTATTAAATATCAACTGGTTAAAGAGAAAAGAATAAAAAAGAGAAAGGTTAAATGAGAACAAACAGTCCTACTCTGTAGCATGGGGACATCACAAACAGCAGTCTGCAGAGTGTAAGGACAGTTCACAGTCTGTTCCTTATAGGTCCCAGGGCTCTCTCTCAGGCCCTGGCTGTGCTGCAGGGGGGCTGCAGGCTGGACACGTTTGCTCTGGCAGTGACCACATGGCCTCAGGTTCTAGGTGGTAGGACCTCTCTCCCAGTCTGGCCTGCAGGGCCTCTTGGCTGGTGGTGTCTCCCTGCCCAGAGCCTCTTCCCCCACTTTGCTGGTCCCAGGTGCTCACCACACCCAGCTGCAGGCTGTGCTGCTTTGCCAGTCTCCAGCTCCTTGTGTTGCTTCTCTGTCTCCTTTGGCTCTCTGATTACTGCAAGACTGCTCCTCAACACAGAGTCTGCGCTCCTTGGGCTGTGTGTGCCTGGCTCTGTTGCCGCAGTACTGCCCCTTAGCACAGGGTCTGGGTTCCTTGGACTCTGGCACTGCAGGTCTGTCTCTCCACACAGACTTGCTCCTCTTGGTGCTCTTCTTAGCTCTCTCTGCTTTCTCTCAGAGAGACCCAGAAAATCCCAGTTCATATGGAGGATGGGACCTGGACTCTTAATTTTCTCTGTCCAACCTGTCAGTCAGGCTGAGCTGGAGTGTTGGTGCTTTCCATTGTCTCTGGGGTCTGTCTGTCTTATGGACCCTTCCCCTTTTGGTACTAGGAGCTGGCCAATCAAAAAGTCCCACAGAGTTTTAGTAAGGGGCTAACAGTCCCCTTATACTTATACAAATGTATAATGTTGAGTTACAAATGTTGCAGACAATCAACTTGTAGAGGGTAAATTATTCCATGTTTCTATAGAATGTGGAAATCCAAAACCAAAATTATTTGTAGTTTTGGTTTTATCAATCATAAAGCAAAATATATTATGACTAAGCGCACCCCAGGCAAAACTTGGCAGTCCATTTTTAAATATAAACAGGAATTAGGAATATTTAATGTTTTTAATTCAAATTTATATAAACCTTAGAATTCATTCTTGTTCTGACTGAAGTTTAAGGCAAAAGACCCATTGACTTCAAAGTTAGCAAGGTCAGGCCTTCCCACTGAATGTACTCCTAATTGGGTCATATATTTTAAAAAAATACAAATTGTTTTAGCTTTTGATGTCTCATGACAACCTGAGGAGATGTCCGCACAGTTCAAGTGAATTAAATTCAACATTGAAGAATCATTAGACTCATAAATTAAGTCTGTGGAGTCTTAGGTGGGGAGCCTAAATAAATAGGTTCTTACTCTTGTTTTACTGGCAATGAGATTTACTGGCCCCTATTTATGTGTCTGAATGCAAAAGGAACCAAGGAAAAGGAACATTTGCTTAACTTACAGATCTCAGTCCTCTTTAACCCACAGATCTAAAAGCTCTTGCTAGGTTTTTCCAGGGCCACAATCTACTCATAGGGTACTGCTAGCCTTTTTCACCTCTGCTCTCTTTCTTTGTCTGTTATTGGCTGTGCTAGGTTTCTCTGTGTTCTCTCACCCACACACACTCGGTTACAATATCCATTTGAACCCTTTGATCATATGATTCTACTTTCTGGACAGACTTTTAGTTTTAGTTTTTATGTGGTCCCATAAGTGTTGCTTACAACTTTCTTAAATGGAGGATTGTAGCGGGGTACCCACCCCGCCACAGCACCACCTGCCGTCAGCTCGGGGAATTAGATCTGCCGGCAGGTGGCAGGATCCCTTTTCAGGACACTGCCCTCCGGCAGTGCCCACAAGAGCCTGAGCTCCTCCCCCTTCCGGGGGTCTGTGATAGGCCGATAGGCCTTCGGGAGGTGGCTCCTCTGCCTCCAGCACGGGGTGAGGCGCCTGCCCCACTGTGCTCCCGTGCCTTATAATAGGCCAGGCAGGCCTTGCTTCAGGTCGAGACAAGAGGTAACCGTTCACGTGCCCGGCCTTGCTTCAGGACCGGGCCGCAGAGGAATAAGTTCACCCTTTACAAGTCTATTTTCACCCAGTTCTGGGCAGCACAGCTGTCCTAGTCCTGTCCCTTTGAAAGGTCCCGCCCTTGCATGGCCGATCCCAGAAGTACCACCGGTAAGCCCGAGCCCTCGAGCAGGGCGGGGCAACAAACACCTTAAGCCCAATCCCAACCCTAACTCTGGGCAGGACAGGAAATGGAGGCCAGGCCCTGAGGCAAGGCCTGGCCGCCAACAAACCCCAGGTTATAAAAGCTCCTAATTCAGGAGCAACAAACACAGGGATGTAAAAGCTCCTCATTCAGGAGCAGGCCCGGTAAGGCACCGGCAGCAGCAGTGAGGGGGAGACTGCCACCCACCTAGAGGGTGGCAGGGGGAGGGGGTGCAGGCCCAGCCACCACCCTGCGCCCGGCCCAGGGGCCCTGACAGCAGCAGTTCGGCCGCAACTGGCTCAGCAGGGCTCCAGCCCGCAACTTGCCGGCCAAGGGCTGCTCTCAGCCCGTGCTACCCCCTAGGCCACTTCTTGTCTCCCCCTACTCAAGTACCTGTACCTCCAGCAGGTCCATCAGGGAGTTGAGGGCGGTGTCGTCCCAGCAGGGTCCGGCCGGCCCAAACCAGGGGTCAAGGGGTTGGTGCTCTGCAGCATCCCGTGGGCTCATCCGGCTCCGGGGGTCCCAGCTGGCCCACCGGCTCAGGCCTGTCCTCTGGGTCCCCATCCCTCCGTAGGTCCTCTAGCTCGGGTAGGACCTTAGGCTCTCTGGGTGCTCAGAGGCCTCGGTGCTTAAGCAGGACCTCCATCTCAGGCAGGTCCTCAAGCATGGGCTGCCCCAGCCAGGCCTCAGCTTCCAGGTCAGGGAGCTCCGGACAGGCCTCTGTCTCCCTCAGAGGCTGAGCCCTGACTGAGCTCTCTGCCACACCTTTTATAGTCCTAGCCCCTTAATATTACAGTACACTACCCTCCGGCAGTGTCCACATCAGTCTCTGAGCCCCCCCCCCCCCCCTTCCGGGGGTGTTTCTTCAACGGGCCTCTCTTCAGGCCCTGCAGTCTGGGGGTTTCCTTGGCCAGAGCTCCCCTAGCCCTGCCTTGCCTTGCCTCCCAGGCCTGCCTTAGCTCCAGGGAGCCTCCTACTCCCCCAAGCAGCCAGGCTCTCACTGCTCTCTCTCCAGGAGCAGCAGCCCATCCTCTTATTAAGCTCCCAGCTTGGCCCTAATCAATTAATGCAGCCTCAGCTGGGGCTTAACTCCCAGGCCCTGCTCCAGGCTGGGGTTTGCCCTTAAAGGGCCAGTGCAGGGCGAACGCCCTGTCACAAGGATTCATTCACATTTCACGTCAAATGAAGTTCTATCTCAGCCCATGATAAGGTTTCACCCTGCTCATAATACCTTATTCTTTCTGATGCGCAAACCTATGCCAGGTGTCATTGACTGTTTTTGTTTTTCATTTGTTAGCTGTGCCATGAATTAAAACTTATTTAGCGTTTTGTGATGGGTAGAAAAATATTTACTGAAGTGCTACCCCATCACATTTGGTCAAAGAGACCATTAGTATTCTGTATTTTGAAATGTCCTTTGATGTTCTGAACCTAGTCTTTACATTGGGCCCCGAGAATGGGAAGGAACACAGCTATCAGTTTCATTTGATTATATATATCTATTGGAGTATAGTGGGTGAAAACAAGAAGAAAGCAAGTTCTCTGGGGTTACAAAATGATGAGTAAATTCAAATAAGTTTTTAGGTGACATAGAAAACTCTGTGATCCAGGAAGTAGAGAAACGCAATCACAGAAATAGTCATGGGTCTCCTTCTTTCTGAAGGGAAGGTGGTAAGAAAGAGAATGAACTTGAAATATGTGTTGACAGGTTAATTCATTTCAACATAGTAAGGACTAACTTCACAGAATGCCACACTATGAATGACTACAAAGATTGAAATGCTAAGACCTGTGAATTAGTGTTATGTATTTGTGGCATATTTGCTATTTCACATGAACCTATGTTGTGGAAGTACTCTGTTATGTTGCCTGTGATATTTCCCAAGAGCAAGGGTCTTGCAAATAATAAAGGATTGCTGTAAAATAATTCAGTTTCCAGACTGACCAGCTGTAAACGTTTTCAAAATAGTATAGGAAATGTCCTTGACATTTCTAGTCTCACAGAGTACCTGTCCTTGCCCTACAAGTGTTGATGTTTTCACTCTTACACTGCACCATGATCCTGTAGTACTTTTGTATTAGTGTTGCTGAAATTGCTGTAGAGAAAAGTTAATAAACCAACTTTTTAATTCTCTCTCAGAATTCCTGATGCAATTTAAAACTGAAATAAGGGAAACCGATAATGTCAGATTATCTTCTTATTGCTAAGAAAAAAACGAATGTTTGTCAAATGTTACAAAACCAGTAGGATAAGAAAGAATGTGTCACATGTCTAGTTTAATTTGAACACTACAGACTGCTTAACAATGAGGATTAGAACCAGATTAACTCTTCTCGGGGCCCAGGCTATTAGATTGTGCGGGGCCCCGAAGATCCAGGTGTGATGGATTGTATCAGAGAGCTCCTTGAGATTGTCACGAGTGTGCTGACAATGCCACTGTGCCCACCTACTTGCCCTCTGGGGTGCCCTACCACCTTCTCCTGCTGGGCTAGAAGTTCTGGTCTTCTACAACAAAGACACAGAGTTGGCGGTCACAGCCCATGGCAGAGCAACACAGATGCTGATAAAAGCAGCATCTCCTAGTAGCAAAATGCCTTTGCTCACAGTTTCTTCTTATTTCTGAACTGCAGTTGGCTTCTTGCTGCTTTCAACAAGTCGAAACACTTTTGACTTATTCATAAAAGCGTGACATAAAATAGTTCTGTTGAACCTGTAACTCTGCTTTCATAATTTCACTCAGTCTGTTTCTTTCTTTGCTCTATAGCTAAGTTATTAAACTGAAAACCTTTTCACAGTAGGCATTTGAGTGTTGTAATTAAGAGTATGAAAGACACGATTTTAAACATTCATCTGTTTCCACTTTCAGGTATTTGTTTGAAAACTTCTACGTATCCATGATCTATTTCTTGCTCTGTTGAAATGATTTCTCCTTTGTCTTGCTGTAAAATGAAGTAATCATCATACAGCTTCTCAAAATCAAATCCTGTGCAAAGAACTTCAGCCAACACTTCAAGATCAGACCACTTTTCTTCATTGTCCAGTAACAGGGCTGACACAAAATCACCTGAGCCAATCTTCCATAGAACATGTCCTCTTTCCCTCTCTTTTTAGCTTAGAATGAGCATGACACAAACTTATTCTGTACATTTGGCATTTTTTGAGTGATTCATGAAATACTTTCAACGGGCTATGCAGAAAGTAAATGTAGCAAAGAGGAAAAGAATCCTGCTCATCCGTGCTGAATTTTTCTGTAATTTTGACAGTCTTCTTCCCCGTCTGATATGAAATATGCCTTTCATACAGGTCAGCATTGTAGGACATGTTCTATGTTGGGTATAAGTGACAACCACCTAGCTGGTACATGACACAGAAGTTCCTCATCTTCAATTTCTAAAATTTGAAATATGAATTGAGATATTCCGTCTTTGTAGCAAAGGTAAAAGATTCACTATGTACTTTCAGGATAAGACTTTCAATATCAAAACTCATACATTTCCTGCTATTTTAATACAGTTATGAATTACATGTCATCTGCATCCAACCTGAATCTTTCTTGTTTCTTCAGTTGTTTACGCTTTTGATAGTTTTGGGAAATAAGGGTCAGTTTAACAGAGGAATCATCAGCTATATTATATGATATACAGTTTATACTATAGATGTTTTCTTCTATAATACTGAAATGTGTTCTTCAGTGGCTTCACTTGTGTTAGAATTATTGTGGTAAAAATCAAGCAAGACATGTGTAATCTCTTCTGTTGTGAAAAAAAAATAAGAATTGCTAGGGAAAGCGTCCTATTTCCCTTATTAGATGCATCCAATCCTACTGAAAATGACCCTGCTAATCTCAGACCATTAAACAATATGATTTTGGGGCCTGAAGGGTATGCATGTGTTCATTTTAAACAAAATGTGGTTTGGAAAGTAGGTATGCATAAAGAAGCATGCTGTGGCTCACCACCCTAGGAACAGCCTAGAAAAGGCCAAGGGGGGGGGGGGGGGTGAACTCAACATGTGGAGTGGAGAAGTACAAGCATGTGACAAACAAAGCCATATATGGAAAGGTTGAATCTGATTGGTTTAGAAGTTTGTGTTATGTAACCTGTAACTGCCATGTGCTATAAAACAGCAAGGGGAGGGGCTCCTTGTTCGAGGGGCTCTGGCTGATTTTAGTACTAGGGGCTCTCCCTTTGTGCACATTGAATAAAGTCTTGTTGAATTGAATTGAATTAAAGTACTGAAGACCCTTGATTCTGCCCAGCACCTGACTCTCTGGGAACCGCAAAATCCCAACATGCCTAAGGCTACATCTAGACTACAAGCCTCTTTCGAAAGAGAGAGTCTATTCTTCAACCATTACTTTCGAAAAAGCAACTCGCTTTTTCGAAAGAAAGCACCCAGGCAGTCTGGATGTTCTCTTTCGAAAAAGCCCTGTTTGCATTCAATAATGCCTTTTTTCAAAGGAACACTTTCAAAAAAAGGCATTCTTCCTTGTAAAATGAGGTTTTCCATGGACGAAAAAACTGCCGCGTTCTTTCAATTTAATTTCGAAAGAACGCAGCAGCAGTCTAGATGCAGGTGAAGTTTTTTAAAAAAAGGGCCACTTTTTTTGATAAAACCCTGTAGTCTAGATACACACTAACAGTCTACTAATTGCTTTTGTCTGTCCACAAAGGATTTTTCTTACAATTTCTGAACCCAGTAGAAAGCTTGGAACATTTGGTTACCATAGTATAACTTAAATGATGAAACAAGCTAAGGTAAATTTCTCTAGTTTTTGTTGTCCTCACTATAATTTCTTGAAGTATGCCCTTTTTTGTATAAAAAAAAAGAAGAAAAAAAAGAGGAAGTTCATTTCTGATTTTCCATAGATTCCTTGTGTTTTGTACGGTCTGCATGGGTGTTAACAGCTCGTCTCCCTTCATATTCAATGGAAAATGCTTCTTGATTCAAAATGCATTCTGATGTAAATTAATTGTCCTAGCAAAGCCAGTTTTTATAGTTTCTTTACATCCATCGTCATTGCAACCACAGTGCTTTTTCTTTTTTTTATGATACCTTTGAAGCTGCTATGTTTTGAAGAGCTCTCACCATCATTCCATTCTGTTCTCTTTTTTTGAAAGAGCGAGGCAGTTACAGAGTAGCATAGATAAAAAAGGCAACATCAATGTGCCTGTTATGTGTGTATATCAATTATGGTGCTCAGACTTTAGGTCACGACATAAAGACAGAGCCACACAAAGTAAAGAAAATGCATGCACAGTGCAACTGTTGAACAGGCAAATGCATATTACCATGGCATTTTGAATACTTGCACAGCTACTGTATACATTGGATTCAACAATCATTGTTCATTTTCAGAATGCCTTCTGATTTATTTCCAGCTTTCTCACACGTCACCTGGAGATTTATATTGAATTCCTGCAGATTTAATCATAGTCCTGAAGTGCTGACAACCCTCTGCTGTCCATTTTGAGGGTAACTTTGAGTGCACGTGCAATAACAGCTTTGGATCTTTAGCTCTCCTCAGGTGGAATTCTGCACTTAGCCCTCTCTCACGCCACAACTTGGGTCACAGTTCCCTGGGTATTAACTTTGACTAATTCAGCAGGTCCAACTTGAACTGGCCCCAGCAAAGGCTTCTCACTGGGAGCCTGTGACAGCATGGCTGTGCCTAGACTACATCCCTTTTCCATAAAAGGGAGGCAAATTAGACATATCGCAATTGCAAATGAAGTGGGGATTTAAATCTCCCCCTTCATTTGCATAAACATGGCTGTCGCTTTTTTCCGGCTCGGAGCTTTGCCGGAAAAAAGCGCCAGTCTAGACGCGGATCTTTCGGAAAATAAAGCCTTTTCCGAAAGATCCCTTATCCCTCATTTTATAGTTTCCCTCATTTTAGGAGGGATAAGGGATCTTTCGGAAAAGGCTTTATTTTCCGAAAGATCCGCGTCTAGACTGGGGTTTTTTTCCGGCAAAGCTCCGAGCCGGAAAAAAGCGGCAGACATTTTTATGCTAATGAAGCGGGGGAGATTTAAATCCCCGCTTCATTCGCAATTGCGATGTGTCTAAGTTGCATCCCTTTTACAAAAAATCCCCCCTGCTTCATTTGCATAAACATGGCTGCCAATTTTTTCCGGCTTGGAGCTTTGCCAGAAAAAAGCGCCAGTCTAGATACGGATCTTTCAGAAAATAAAGCCTTTTTTGAAAGATCCCTTATTCCTTATTTTAAAGCTCTGAACCGGAAAAAAGCGGCAGCCATGTTTATGCAAATGAAGCGGGGGGATTTAAATCCCCGCTTCATTTGCAATTGTGATGTGTCTAATTTGCATCCCTTTTACGGAAAAGGGATGCAGTCTAGACACAGCCTTCTGGTTAGCCTCTCTGACCACTTCCCCACTTCCTTTTTATAACTAGGCAGGGTCATTTGATCCCAGGCTTAATCTTGAACACTACTAGCACTATCAAACTAGACTGGATCTGTTTATATTTACTGATGGTTCTTTAATAAGATGTTCTTAGTTATTCAAAGGTTAAGTTAGCAGGATCTGGCCATCTTAACTTGTGTTTCCACTTTCAAATGGCAACATCTAAAAGTGTTTCATCAGGAAACAAGGACAAGATTTTTTTTTAGAAATATATTGCTTATTATAATACTCAATTTGAAATTATATACTGTAGAATGACAGAATTATTGCTGCTGTGAAACAGAGCCAAATGCTATGCTATTAGTTCTACTAGCCTACATATACAACTGAAATACCTGACTAATTATGATAATCTATGTACCTGATGAGAATGCGCCATATGGAGACTGCTATTCCTTCAGTTGCACAATGTTTAAAAGCTTTCAAAGTCATTGGAATTGATAAATATTTTATTTTAATTTACCATCACCTTGGCAACTAGGGGGGGACCCTCTTCCACGCTACCTCTCTTATTTTGGATTCATTAACATCAGTGTTTCTTAAACTTTTTAAGAGGGACACCAAACAATATTTTTTTTTTATGGGGACAAGGAGCCTTGTGGCACCTTATAAACTAACAGACCCACTTCGTCTTTGCCCACAAGAGCGTATGCTCCAATACATCTGTTAGTCTATAAGGTGCCACAGGACTCCTTGTCGCTTTTACAGATCCAGATTCACACGGCTACCCCTCTGATGCTTTTTTTATGGGGAATGTCAGGGGGCTGCCCCCCTTTGGGGGGGTGCCGTCCAAGTCCGGGGCATAGTTATAATGCTCGGGTCTAGTCCCACAGTACACTACCCCTGTATTCGGGGAATTACGGCCCAATGGCCTAGTCCCACAGTACACTGCCCCTGTATTAGGGGAAATGCTGCCCACTGGCCTAGTCTTAAAGTACCCAGGCTCTGAGGCCTTTAGCCGAACCCCCACTTGCTGGGGTTCAGGGCAGGAGGGGTGGTTTCCCTGGGCTTGAGTGTGGGGCAGAGTCGCCCCGCCACCCCCCAGGAAAATAAATTTGTCAAGCAAAACAACAACAAAAACCACTGGACCAGAAGGGAGGATGGAGAGTGGAGGCTGCCGCATGCACACATGGAGGAGGAGGCAGCTGCACAGCAGCGGAGGCCCCGTGGGACAGAGACCATCCTGCGAGCTGGGAAGAAGGGGGTGCAGCTACAGTGGGAGCTGCCTATGGGCTCTGCAGGGGGCAAGGGAGCAGAATTTTTTCTGTTCTTTCCACAGCACCTCTGACTGCCTCGTGGCACACTGGTGTGCCATGGGACACAGTTTAAGAAACACTTTTATATAATAGGAATTGTATTTATAGTGTTAAGTGATCTTTAGTAAGTAAAAGGGCTATTTCCTGTCTTAAATGCATCTTTGATTGTAATATCCAAGCAATTGGAATTGCCAGGACCACAGCTGTCCCATCCATTGGAAAGTTCAGGGTGGCCTCCCCAGACCCCACACTTTGGGAGCTCCCACAACAACAGCCTCAGCATGCAAGGCCTAAAAAATCCTTGGGGGATAACTTGGGTGGCCTAGCGTAGAGTGGCAGAAGGCAGAGCTGGTCTTAGGGATGAGAGAACAGGGCGGTCTCCCGGGGCCACCATTTTCAAGGGGCTGCCAATCTTAGGGGTGGGCCATGACCACATTTTGGCCCGACTTCCCGAATCCTCCCCCCAGATTTCCCTGGTTACTCCCTGGTACGTAGGGTTGCCAGATGATTTAACCAAAAATACTCAACACCGCTCCCAAAATAAAACAGTGGGGGAAAAAATCTTTTCAGGAAAAAAAAAAACGGGGGAGACCAAAGTTGTTGAGCGAAAAAAAAGAGAGTTGTTAAGCAAAAAACAAACGAACCCAAAACAGCATGGCCCCTTTAAGAAACACTGTTGAGGCTTTCTGGCCTTAGCGGGCTGCTGGCACCTGGCGGCTGGCGACCGTCCACTGTCTTGTCTCCCTGCTCTGGGCCAGACAGCTCCTCTGCAGAACCAGGTAAGCACCCGGGATTTTCGCCTCCTGGTTGGGAGAAAAACAGAAAATACCAGACATTTTAGATGTCCAATATTTTCTGAATTTTTTTTGCTGGACAGGAGGCAAAAATACTGGACTGTCCAGGTCAATACCAGACACCTGGCAACCCTAACCATACAGGTGAGCCAATTGATTAAGACTGGTCCTGGCAGCAAGGGTCGCCCCTTTCCCCTCCCCCCCTCCTTGCATTCACCAAAGTGTTGGGAACTGGAGACACCCAACTACCTGCTCCAATCTGCTGCCATCTCCCAGCCATCTGCACTCTGCGTCACTATGGGGGTGGGAAGTCGTGTGTGCTGGCCACAGCCTCCAGGCACTCTGCTTCCCACCATTGCAGTGAAGCGTAGTGCAGCATGCTGGGAGATGGGTGGCATGGTGGAGCAGAGCAGGCTGCCAAGTTGCCCAGCTCCTGCTGCCTGAGTGCGTGCAGGGGATACTGATCCGTACTGCTGCTTTACACCAGGCCCCCTGGTAATTCACCTGGCTCATGTCACTTGGCGGAGGGGACTTTGAGCAACGGGCTGAAATTGGGGGGCAGAGCAGGGATAGGAGGGGCCTGCGGCAGAGTGATTGCCCTGGGCCCCATGCCTGGGACACTGGGCGGGGTTGCCCTGGGCCCTGCAAGGAATGGCCCTGTCCAGAACACAGCATTTTATATCTTCCACAGGCATGTGACAGAGGGAAAGAGAGTGGGTATTCTCAGGATACTTATATAGAATTTGGCTTTGCAACCGCATTCTAGAGATCCTCTTGTCTGGGAGACATCTTCTCTGGTTCATTCCATCCCATAGTTCAAGGACTGAAATTACCATTAGTTTCCTGTAGTAGGAATCACATTTTGTGCCTGTTCTACACTTTCCAGAAACTTAGTGTCCACAAGATTGAAAGTGTATGAACCCACTAGACTTAAATATTTCAGCTCTCTCGTCATTTGTTTCTCAGTCCTTTCTTTGTTCTGGTTTTTATTATAGACGGAGAATGAATGCTTCGTGAGTTTTTCTAAGGACTTTTAGGCATAGCCTTGCCATTTTCAGTGATCTGGTTCTTTGTAATGGGTAAAGACAAATGAACAATATACAGTGCAATCCAATGCCTGTTTGTAGCTTTGCATAGTCAAGGTTAAAGGCAACTCCATCCTGTCTTGGTTGTTTGAATACAAGACTAACAAACCTTGAAATCGTATTTTATAAGTAAATTTTAGCTAATTGTGTGCAGAAAGAAGGCAATTAAAATTATTTACCCATGATATAGTGGGTGTCTCTTTATGAGCAAGGGAGGAGTCAATCTTGTTCTGTCAAGCCATGAACATCTTACAATTTAACAGCAGATCAACAGCTGCCGCACTTGAATGAAGATGATACTATGCTGATGGGAGAGGAACTACTGAGAGAATTGCTGGAGTCCTGAGCATAGTAGGGGAAGGTGGCTTCAGGACCTCAGGAAGGGCAGGGCTTTGAGTGGAAGGGGCAGGGCTAGCTGCTCACAACAAGCCCTTCAGTGATGCCCAGCAGGTTCCAGGGCTCTGGCAGTGATTTAAAGGGTTCAGGGCTCTACCTGCTGCTTCAGTAGCAGTGGCAGCTGGAAGCACCGGGCCCCTTTAAATCACCAAACCACAGAACAGCTGCCTCCTTTGTCCCTCCACCGCACCCTCCCCCTCACTTTCATCGAGAGCTTCTTCCTTCAGTGTAGTTAGTCCATCACCATGAGATGCAGTAGTTGTGCTGACAGAAGATATCCCATCAACATAGTCTGTCTATACTGAGGGTTAGATTCGTATAAGTGCATTGCTCAGGGGTGCAAATAGTTAGTTTGTAGCATAGGCCTGCCCTAAGTTACAAGCAAATAAGGTTCACTAATGAGACTGGAGAACATCACAGAGCAATGATAATGACAGCAGCTATATAATGAAACTCAGTTTAGTAATTTTGTTTTACATCTACTGTTAATTATGATAACTATTGATTTTTAAGGATTCCTTGCTTATTTAATTTAACATATTTTACAGGTGGGCTAGATGCTATGCTGAATAATTTTTATTGACCAGCTTCTGGTGACAAACATCAATGGTGAATGCAATAATATCAGAATCAGAGTGTGACAGGTAGTTAAAAACTGTAAAAAGGCAGTTATCTGTTGAACAAGCAAAGTTCTCCGATTTGCTCAATATTTTCCATATAATTTACAATCAGTAGGTGACATTGCAGAAAGATCTTTTCACAACAGAAAAACATACCATATTCTGAATAAACAGTTGATGTATAAATGTTGTAATATTATATTTAAACTTAGTTGTTAAATTATCATGATGCTTTTATTAACACTCTTTAAAATCCCATCTCAATTTAATTATCTACCACATATTTTAGTTTGTCTGCTTGTCTGTTAGATCAAGAACTCCTCCTAAACTGTAAGAGCTAGGTCCATCAAATTTGGTATACAGCTTCCTTTTATCATAACTTAAAGTAACATAAAGGTTGGGATGTGCCAGAAAAATGGGATGTGCCTGGAATAGTAATGCAGCAAACTGTGCACTTTCTCCTTGCTCCCTGATGAAGGGGAACAGCCAGCAATGTCCCTGTACAAATCTGTGGCAGATAAGCTTCAGCCCTTCCCAATCTGCCTAATGGGTGTCCCTGGGGAGGGGAAGCTGAAGGCTGGGGTAGTCCCAGATTTTGGAGGAAGGGGGGGAGAGGGCACCTCCAGCCAACCCTTTTCACCTGCCTGATGATTCTATCTCTTTTTTGTATGGTTTTATGAGAAACAATCCTATTCCAGGCACATCCCATTTTCCTGGCACAATCAAACCCATACATTCCTTTAAATTATGATAAGAGGAAGCTGTATACTAAATTTGGTAGTCCTAGCTCTTACTGGCAAGGAGTTGTTGAACAAACAGACTGACAGACACTCTCCCAAATATATAGCATACATTCAAGCTTTTCACTGTACCTTCTTTAAAAGAGAAACCCAGACCAAACAAATATGGTGTAAAATTTTAATTGTTGCATATATGTAGCTATTGCCTTTAAATGTATCCTTCTGTTATCCTTAGCAGTGTCTTTTGAAATATGGCAATAGATACCATGAGTGCAGGATAGTTACATGAGCAGTCAGGTTCACAGAGAATTCCATTATTTTTTTTCTGTTTAAGTGAAGTTATTGCTCATGAAAGCTGCTATAATGACAGTTTTGAAGAATGTTGTCTTTATTTAGCCACAGAATAGTTACAGCACAGACAATGTTAGCACAGGCGGCACAAATGGATTAACAAGCCTTTGTCTTAAAATAAAGTGAGTGGGAAATTGTAGTGAATTTGAAGTTAAGCAGGGATGTAAGAAGATAACCAGTTAACCACTTACCTGGTAAGCATTGCCTTACCCGCATGCTTACCAGGCTAACTGGTTAACAGCATCCAGCCCAGCCAAAGTAGTCCCATGTCCATGGCTTACCGCGGGTGGAGGGTTACCCAGCCTGACCATCCACCTGCAGCACAATGTGGCAGTCAGTTAACTGGTTAAACATATAGTTTAATTGGATAACATTTGAAACTGGATTTTCACCTCTATAGTGAAGGCTCCTGAAGAAATAGTTAACAGCAACAGACCACTATGTTTAAGCCTCTAAATATACAGAGAGCTTGGTGCAGTGAGGTCCTTTTGAATATTAATACTTTTGTAAGACATTTGTCATAGCAGACTGAGCCAGGAGTGAGTGTTATGTGGGTTGAGATACCCTACTCAGCAGAAATAAAGCAGAGTTGTTTTGCACAGAGTTGTTTTCTTTGAGTAATTCTTCACTGTGAGATGGGCATGAATACCTAATCAGGAGCTTGAGTGGGGAAAGAACACAAAGGCCAGGATCCTAGTACTTCAGTTGTATTTTGAGTACTACTAGAGTAACTACCTTAAAGGCTATATCTACTGGGTGTATTTGTGAGCATGTCACTGTTCCAATGCAGCTGCCATAAGCTATTTTGCAGGTGGAATGAGTACAAATTAGATGACACCATGCTAAAAACATCTGCATGTACTCCATGTTCTACATTCTGCTGTTCACCTCATCAATACAGCTGTGCCAGTGTTGATTCATGCCCACAAATTATGATCCACGCTCATATAGATAAGGCCTGGGAGAGAAGGCATAGTCCAGTCTTCATTCCAGTCTGTGGTCTGTTCAGAAAAAAAGTCATAAAGTTTTGTGGTGTGGAAACTATTTCAGAGACTAGATTGTGATCAACAATCTAATATCATCCATTTGTTTGTCCATATTAGACAGACAAATTAGAAGCAGATTGTTTTCAGACCCAAATTTCATTGGTCTTTTTTGACATTACTTCATATTCAAAGACCTTATAGATAGAGTAAGAATTCTGTCAGTGCCGCTCTGGTGTGACCACTCTTGTAACAATGAACTTAGCTCTGAGCACCTTATTATTAGAAAGTTCTGATAGAGCAGAGAATACAGAGAAAAATGGTAAAAATGATTGGCAGTCTGCAGAGATTGTCTCAAAGGAATTCAAAGATATGTAAGTAGGTGCAGCTTGAGTATGCAAAAGTTTCAGAGGATACATGTTAAGTTTACAGATATCTGGAGTGTGTAAATAACAGTGGGGAGAAATTAGTTAGACATACATAAGGAAAAATAATGATCCGAAATGAAGAAGAATAATAGAAGAACTAGAGGACACCAAATGAAATTAATGGGTAGCAGGTTTAAAACTAATAAAAGAAAGTTCTTCTTCACACAGCGCATAGTCAACCCGTGGAACTCCTTGCCAGAGGAGGCTTTGAAGCCTAGGACTATAACAGAGTTTAAAGAGAAGCTAGATAATTTCATGGAGGTTAGGTCCATAAAAGGCTATTAGCCAAGTGATAGAAATGGTGTTCCTGGCCTTTGTTTGTCAGAGGCTAGAGATGGATGGCACGAGACAAATTGCTTGATCATTGTCTTCGGTCCACCCCCTCTGGGGCACCTGGCACTGGCCACTGTTGGCAGACAGGCTACTGGGCTAGATGGACCTTTGGTCTGACCCAGTACAGCCATTCTTATGTTCTTATGAAATGGGATGAGGTGTTTGGAAATTTTCACTGAATATCAAGTAATACTTAATAGTGAGACTTAAGAAAATGAAATACCAAGAACTTTCACTTGGTTCATATGTAACTAGACTAACCAAATCTCTAGAACATATATTGCAGAGGGAAAAATATATAAAATGTCATTTCCAACGTGATCTGGTAAATTTAATAAGAATGGAATAGAAGCTCCATCACTGGAGATTTTTATAAACAGGTTAGACAAACACATATGAGAGGTGGTCTAGATAATACGTGGTCCTGCCATGAGTGCAGGGGACATAAACAGATGACCTTTTGAGGTCCCCTACAGTCATATGATTCTGTTTTTAACCTGTGCAATATATGATTTCATGTAAGCCACTTGTGTTGCTGGCAGGTCAAATACCAACTCTGGCCCAGGCTGCAGGCATTAGCTAAGATCTGACAAACTTATAGCTGGAGACAGACCAGGTCACCAGTATGTTAGTTTTCCACAAAATAGGCATTTAGTGTTTAAACTCTATCAAATGTTTGTATTTGCTACATGTTGGTATTTTCTTCATCTCACTTGCAACGTCTGTATTACATGCTTTAAGGAAATGTGCATGCTATACTTCATAACTTTAGAAATATTTGCTCTGAGCTTGTGAATTGAGGCATGGGTATTGTGTGTGTGTCTCTCTCTCCCCCTTATGGAAGGACTGTCAGAATCGGAGGGACGTTCCAAGAACATCACAATCCAAAGGACTAGTTAATGGCCCAATCACACCTGGGAAATATTACATGCAACAAATAGTAATAGAAATCTAGCCGTGTTAGTCTGGTGTAGCTGTAGCAAAATGCAGGACTATGTAGCACTTTAAAGACTAACAAGATGGTTTATTAGATGATGAGCTTTCGTAGGCCAGACCCACTTCCTCAGATCAAATAGTGGAAGAAAACTATTTTCTTCCACTATTTGATCTGAGGAAGCGGGTCTGGCCTACGAAAGCTCATCATCTAATAAACCATCTTGTTAGTCTTTAAAGTGCTACATAGTCCTGCATTTTGCTACATGCAACAAAGTTTGTCTCATGAACTTGGAAGTTTAATACTGGAATTAAAACAAAACCACAGAAAACAAAACAGGAATTAAAAAAAAGCCACATCTTTTTGGCTGTTACAGCTCTGAAAAGTGAGAGACTGTAAACTGAATCCTGAGATCTACAGGGTCTGTTTCCTGGGTTCACTCTGAATGACATTTTAAATTGATAGATTACTACAACTCCAGCACTTTTAGGATTTAGATCAGGGGTGGCAATAAAAAAATAGCAGCCCTCAGGGTTAGTCCCTGATGGACCATCACCACTATGTTTACTTGCGATTCAGCAGGTTTCGGAGGTTCGCAGCTCTGTTTGGCCGCAAATAACCGTTCACAGCCTCTGCTGTCTTTCCAATTTGTAGATATCTTTCTTAAAGTGTTGCTCACAGAGTTGGGGACAATACTATATCTGATCCCTCACCAGTGTGAAGTAAAGCAAGACGGCACTCCTGCTAATACACAACAAAATTGTATTGACATTTTTCACAGCTGTACCACATTATTGACCCATAGCTAGTACCCCGAGTCTTTTCATTAATACTACCAGATAGACATTTAATCCTCCAATTTACAGCTGTAGTGCCTGGACAGAAATAACCTTTCCCCTTACCCATTTTAGAGTATGGCCCTGATTTATCAGACATATGCTGGCTTGTGCTGATTTGGATGGTGTGGAGGTTCTCCATGCTAGCAATTCCTCCAGGGGGAGGATGCAGCTGTGGAAAATATCTGCAACCACCTTTCTGTCTGGGACCCATAGGGAATCAGCACGGTCCTATGAAGGGAATATGGCCAAGAAAACTTAGAGATGCATTCGTTCAGCTCATGTTCTTATGCTGGTTTGGTTTCTTTAGGGTACATCTAGATTACATCCCTCTTTCGACAGAGGGATGTAAATTAGACACTTTGAAATTGCAAATGAAGCTGGGATTTGAATTTTCCATGCTTCATTTGTATAATTGTGTCTTTTGAAAAAGCTTTATTTCAAAAGTGAAAACACAGTCTAGAAAACACAGTTCTTTTGAAAATAGAAGCGCTGTTTTTTTTCTTTCAAAAAATGAGGTTTACAAGATCTTTCAAAAAAGGATCATAATTTTATGTCTGAGAAGGTCTATATTTCCAGTTCTGGTTCCCATTGATGCTGTAAATGGACACAAGGGGAAAATGGTTACTTATCTGTAATATAACTATTGTTCTTTTAGGTATGGGTTCAGACATGTATTCCAGGGAGGTGTGTGTATGCTCAGCACACCAAAGCAAGTGAACTTTGCATAGAAGCACCAAAAGGGACCGTGCTTACACCTTGTGGCCCTGCCACTTCCCATGGTTATTTAAGGCCAATATAGCATCATCAACCTACCTCAATTCCTTTGCACAAAACAACAAGAGTAGAGCCTCGGACACAGAAGGGGTAGAGGGTGGGTCGTGGAATACTCATCTGCACGCACATCTCAAAGAATTGCAGCACAGAGACGTAACTATGGGTGTTTTTTTCTCCAAGTGGTTGCAGATGTGTACTTCACTCAGGTGACTCTCAAGCGGTACCTAAGGAGGTGCAATTCAAAGTGCTCTTAACCAACAACAGTGGGACCGCCTTCCCAGAATTTGTATCTGACCTATGTATGGTGATAAGCACATAGTGTTTGGTAAAAGTATGTATAGAAAAGCAGACAGCAGCTCTGCAAAGGTCCAGTATCAAAACATCCTGCTATTGATACCACTTGGCCCTCCCTTATCAAATGAATTGCAAGCCCTTAATCTTTGTGGAGGCATAGTCTATGTTACTTCATATGCTGTTGTAATTCAGGAAGTTATCTATCTGGAAATCATTTGTACAGTTAGCATCCGACCTTTCATTCACTAAAAACTTTGAATAGATGGTCCAACCCCATCTCATATACCAGAAGAATCATGGAGCCAGTCAATACTTGTTTTGGAAGAGGAGGATAAATTGCCCAAGAATTGGAGTGAAGGTGGTCTATTTTCTGAGACTTTTTTTTCTCTGAGAACCTAAAGAAGTGGAATGATCTCTCTTTTGGGGGGTGGGAGGCATTAGAGTCTGGCCCAGGAACATTGGCTCATTCTGGTTCCTAAATTATCTGAGGAGCCAGATGGGCTGCAGAGATTCAGGAGGTCACAGAATGTCTCGTGGCCTGTTCCATCAGGTGCTATTTGAAGCCTATATCCCTCCCCAGCCACATAGTTTTCTTAAATTATTTTCAAATAGTTCACCTTTCCTTAATGTGCCCTTTTGCCCGTCACAATAAGTATCATGTGTGGCGATCGCCACTGGGAATAGCTAAACTCACACAATGGACAATTGTTTAAACCTGATGGGGATATCCCACCAAGAAAACTGTCGCAAACTAATTACCAGAACTCACAACTAATGTACTGTTAAATGAACTGTGAACTCTACCTAACAAAATCCAAGAAGATTGAGATAGAAAAGCATGAGGCAAACACCTCACTGAGTGCTCCAACTTTAGCCAAGGCCAGTGAGAAGGGGATCAGAGTGATGCAGTCTTTAAATGGTCAGGAAAAGAGACAGGGTATGTCTACACTACCCCGCTAGTTCAAACTAGCGGGGTAGTGTAGACATACCCACAGAGGCTGCAGGGTACGAGCATTGTTCCTGCTAGTATTGATAAACAACGTTCTCTGGCTTTGGTGCACTGGCCATGTACAACAGAGTGGCATACTCATCTGTAGCCACTTGAAGACCTTGCAATTCATTTCTTAAACTTAGCTCCATCTTCAAATTGCTCCATAAGAAAGAAAATAGTTTTCAGCTTCTATATATTTAGAGACACTAAGTGTCTGAAGTGTCTAAATATAGAAAACATGCATGAAATTCACCTCTGGCTGAATACGTTCTGTACAGCTAACTTTTATCACATCCTTCACAGTCATATTTTTGTACTTGCTCTTGTGTATTGAATGACATGCTGTCAGTGCTCTTAATAATAGCATAGATGATGTTCCTTTACCAAGGTATCCTTAGCTCTTTTAATTTTTGTTAATATGCTACCTGCAAATTTAAAGCCAAATATAAACACAGAATAAGGGACAGGGCAAAATTCAAGGAGGAAAAATATTTCAGTAGATATAAAATATTCAGCGAGCTAATTGTGTCATACATTTCATCTCTAGAAAATGCTCAAGATACCACAGTATATACAATAATTAATGCTAGCATGTTTTCCTGATCGATATGGGCAGGATTTTTTTTCACCTAAGAATGGAACGATGGTATAGAATATCAGGGAATGTCTTTAGAATTATTTTCAAGGGGAAAGAGATCCCTGTTGATGTCATTTAGGAAACCATCGCACTTCCATCATGTGAAAATGGCCAAGGACACTTTGGAATACATTGAGTTCTGTTTGCCAATATTTTCTCTTGTGCTTGCATATATATATATCTAAATATGTACTTCAAACATTACAATTAATCGTGATATGCATAATCATGTGACAAATTCTATTGTTTTGGAGCATGCTCCATTTTTGGAATGTTAATAAAAGTCTGCAGGAGAGTAGTGGACAGAGTTGGGGAAAGATGGTTTCAAGTGCATGATAAATGCATGTATTCATATGTCTCTGGAGTTTATCACATAGCTGTCTGTGTGTGAGAGGGAGTGAATGAGAGAGAACTACTCTAGCTATATAAACTTAAATCCTGTTTCAAAAGAACATGCTAATCTCAAGAAATTTGTGTCACTGCACCTGGAGCATTTACACTTCACAAAGCAGCTTTTATGGAAGAAACTACAAACTTTATCTAGGCTCTTGTCAGGAAGTGATGAATGAGGTCAGTGGTTCTGTAACCCTCATTCCTTTCCCTTGGGTGCCATTGGCTTTCTTGAAAGCATCTGTTAGTTTGCTTCAGCGTATGAAGTTTTCTACTGAATGTCTGTAGAATCCTAGATTTTATTTGGCTTTTGAAATTTTGGCCTGTCAGTCATGAGGGAATAGTGTATTCAGCAAAACATTTTTTAAATGTACTGCATATATTGCTAACTATAATAAGCAGAGGTGGAATGAGTTGTTTGCAAGAGATGTGAACACTAACAGTATCAGCTTCACATACACACACAACATTTATTTGAATTTACCTAATAGTGAAGCAGAAAATCAACTATTTGTTTTAAACTCTGTCACATATTACTCACCTTAGCCTTCTGAAATGGCAAACTACTATGATGCTGCAGAACTTATGGAACGTACGAGTTGGTAAAACAAAAAAAATTACTGACATAGGTTTATCCTGCACATGACTTTTTTTTGGCTCTCTGTAGGCTAGTGATTGTGGATCACGTCTACACTGCAGGGAAGCCTCAAAATTAGTCCGAGGCAGGCTTCCCTAATATAGACGTGCTATCTCGATTTAGAGCCCCAGGAGGTATTGGGGAGGAATAACTTAGAATGGCCCTGGTGAGGGGCTATTTCGAAATAGCAGCGGTGGAGCATTTACACACACCTTATTTCAAAATAGCTATTTTGGAATAGGCATTATTCCTCATAGAATGACATTTATAGATTTCGGAATAAGCTATTTATTATTTAAAATTATTTCGAAATAACAGAATGGCTGTGTAAATGCTTGCATTGTTATTTCAAAATAACTCTAGTTATCTCAAAATAATGGTGCAGTGTAGATGCACCTTAAATGGTGATCAGAGTGTGGTCTATTTGATGTGCAAGTCTTCCAATTATTTACTTCCATTTCAATGGAATATGTACGGGGTACTGATGGGGAACTGACAGTCCCAAATTAGGCTTTTATATTTGTGATGGTGTGGTTAACAATTTATATCTGTGACCTATCAGGACACGCATATGTGATTTGAGGAGATGTGTAAAACATAACCACTGCTTTACGTGCTCTTTTTTAAAATGTGATTGTCATCTGAAATCCTTCACTAGAGTTGGAAGGAATTTTTTTTCAATTCATGTACAACTTTCTATGACTTCAACTACATTTGATCTTATGCAAATCATTTGCATAAGCTGTTTTTACAGACTACCACTGGCATACGTAAACAGAAAAAAAATATGTGGCAGTTGATTTGTGTCTGCAAGTGGGGATATATGAACATCAATTCTGTCAGGTGGCCACCCTGTGAAAGTGCACATGTACAAATAAATGCCACAATTTGAAAACTTTGCCCTAATAATATGGGGGTTTTCTTGTTGAAAGCTGTGATTTGGGGAATTGGATGAAAAATATGAATGCATAGATCAGCAAGACCATTCTGTTGAGTCAGTGAATACAAAGCCATCTGTCTAATATAGAATAACAACCTGGCACTAGCTATATTATCTGCACATCAGGGTATAGGAGGAGATATTAGTTTCACTATGTCATCAGCTAGCAGAATAGTAAGAGTATAGAACATTTCTTTTTGTGCTTGTCCTGTCCCAGTGGTATCATCATCTTCCTCTTCCTAGCCCTTTGATACAGAAAGCTCCAGTATGATGGAACATGCAAAAGATTAGGTCACTATTCTTGGCATTTCTTGATGTATTTCAGGTTCTAAATCTTCAGCAGAGAGATTACTGTCACTTTCTCCATTTGCTTCTGTGCCAAAAACACTGCAGAGCTATTCAGTGAAAGAGCACCACTCTAAAAAGTACAGGTTGAACCTCCCAAATCTGGGATTCTCTGGTCAGGCAACATTCATGGTCTGGCAGAGCCACAGATGTTGCAGGATCAAAGGGCCCCCAAGCCAGCTGAGACAACACAGGAGCTGGGGAGCTCTGGCTGGGCCAGGCAACATCTGGAGAGTCCTCACTGTGGCCAGGGCATGACTGGCATCTGTATAGCCAGATGGCCAGGGAGTCCTGGCCCCAGCTGGGGAATCCCCAGCTATAGCAGGGCTGTTGGTGACCGGGCAACCCCAGCCAGGAACCCCAGGAAATCCATGATTGCAGCAGGGGTGGGATGACTGGACAGCCTCTGCCGGGGAAGCCCCAGCTGAAGCAGGGCTGCTGGAGGCAGGTATCCCTAGCCAGGGAACCCACGGAATCCCCAGTGTCAGTGGGGTGACCCTAGCAGCGGTGCAGGATGGCCAGATGGCCCCATCCGGGAATCCGGGGAACACCCTGCGGTAGAAAGTCAGCAGTATCCAAGCAGTCCCCATGGGGAATCCTGGGAGACCCGGGAGCAACAGGCAGGCAGCAGGGTAAGGATCCCTACCAGGCAAGCACTAGCAGGGCCAGTGATAAGGCAGGGAGCCCCAAAGACAGGAACCCCAAAGGCAGTCACTAGAGGAATATTGACCTCTTCCCCTGGTCCACTAAATTTCCTGGGCTGGGCCAGCTCAGGTCCCAATGGTGCCAAATCACGGAGGTCCAACCTGAACTATAATAGTGTTTTCTGTTGAACTATTTAAATAAGTAAATAAAATTGGGAAAAATGGAAAAGAACTGAATAATATCAAAGACTTACTTGCAAAGAGGTATTGTAGAATTAAATATTGTCAGTACTTCTGTGTGGAGAGAGAGACGGAGTGCCACCCATTTCTGCCTGTTTTCTTTGATCTAACAAAATTGTCCAATTGTGAAGATGATTATAAAGTCTGGGAAAGTCTCCAAATTCAAGAAATATGTGATTACAAGCTCTGGCTCAAATATTGTGTATATCATTCCCTGCATTTTCTCTGACTCTCAGTGATTCATACTCTTTAACCTAACATTCTGGCTGCTGCTTGGCAGCTAATGCATAATTGTGGCATATACCACACAGTTCTGTTGTCCCACAGTTAAAACATGCCAGTTAATTTACCTATTATTACATTGCGAGCAGGAACCACCAAAAAGAAAGTTCATATTTCAGTTAGTGAGCCACTTGGCTCTTCTTCTCAATGTTCAATATTTTCAGAGCAAAATTTTGTTCTGTTTTTCTTTGATGGTAGCTATTTAAGGAAAGATTACTGAACGTTAGGTAACATTTGACTAAGTACTGGAAATCACCTGAATGCATTGCTTTATCTACTGGGGGAGGAGATTCACATGGACCTGCATTAATAAAATGAAAAATAAAATATTAAAAAACTCAATAAATCAATATGACAACAGCCATCAGGGATATGAAACAGAAGTAGTCAACTGTGATCAAAATTATGTAAATACTGAATAAAAAATAGATACAAACTTCCCTCTCGTGGTAATATCAGTAAAATAACTAGGACAGATCTAGGAGAGAAAAATCTATAGATGTTGTTAAAAACTTAACAAATGTTGTTTTACTGTTGGAAAAATGACCTGTACCCAATATAAATTGTATTTAAGCATAGTCCAGTTTCAAGTTTCTTTTTGGCTTATGCAGTGGAATGTATGGCAGCCACTTATCATCCTGCCATTATCAATACTGGCTGAGAGTGTGCTATGTAGATCTTCAGAGCAAAAGGGCACTGATGTCTAGAGCTTTCTGGAGCGGAAAAGCTTGAGGTAACAGCACCTTTTACTGACACTGAAAAAGGCATGCTCTCACCAGCACACTGCTAAGAACTACTTCACTGATAAGAGTATCTTCAAAAGCATTTTATTAAAAGCATTTTCCTCCCTTTCATCTTGATACTCTTTTTGACTATTAAAATGTCACAGCCTGTTAACTACCTAAGTCCCAGAGTTTCTTACTATAAGTATTTATGTTCTTGGTAATGTTAACCCTTCCCTCCCCCACAAAAGAATTTAAAAAGTAAAAATCACACAATGTTTTCTTCATCTGGCCCCATCAGAATTCAGTGAGAATGTCTCATTTGGTTTTGTTTTCAACCTCATATTTTTCACCCAGCTGTTGTGACATTGAGGACTGTAAATGAATTCTTCTTCTTCTTTGTGCACACTATATATCTAATATATCTGTATAGTCAGATTTCATGCTTCAATCCAATAGGTTCTGCAGACATTTAATAAGCTAAGATGCACAAGCTATACGTTAGCCTATCGTGCTAAACAACTGCATTCACGGTAAAGACTGATATTATTAAGGTTATATACACAAGTTTTATTTCCATGCATATAGCCTGATGGCACGACTATTTTAAATCTCCTCTGACATTTTTTTCCCTGTTCACATTTGAAGACATGTCTTCTCTCTAAGATTCTTTTCCTGCTAAACTCAGCCATTTTCTACCTATTGTCCCTTGAGTCAAAAAGAATGAACATGACCTTGAGCACAAATCAACACAGAAGCAGTATATTTACATAGTTTTGTGCAGCCAAAAGAGGGGATATCAAGAATAGCCAGACAAACACAACCTGAAGGATCGCTTTGACCCTATGGACGTTGTGCAGGGTTTTTTTTTTATATATAAAGCAATAATATTGAAGACAACAAAGCATTAAATTAAATATCAGATTGATACATTGAGAAAATGCAGTTGAGTGAGAACTTCCTCCTAGAAGGAGGAACCTTGATATAGTATTATGTAGCAGTATTGTTTTAGTTTTGTAATTGACTCCAGGTATTGAAGACGGATTCATTTAAACTCTATGATTGGCTCCAGCCCCGCTCCCCAACTCACTTTTCAGATAGGCACACTCTCCTTGTTAGCAGTATGAATGGTTTTTGCATTTATTTGCACACTCTCAGGGTATGTCTACACTACAAAGTTAATTCGAACTAACAGAAGTTAGTTCAAATTAACTTTGATAGGCGCTACGCATACAAACCGCTAGTTCGAACTTAATTCGAACTAGCGGAGCGCTTAATTCGAACTAGGTAAACCTCATTCTACGAGGACTAACGCCTAGTTCGAATTAAGCAGTTCGAATTAAGGGCTGTGTAGCCACTTAATTCGAAATAGTGGGAGGCTAGCCCTCCCCAGCTTTCCCTGGTGGCCACTCTGGGCACCACCAGGGAAACTTGTCTGCCCCCATCCCAGCCCCGGAGCCCTTAAAGGGGCACGGTCTGGCTACGGTGCCCGTGCCAGATGCAAGCCTGCCAGCACCCAGCCAGCAGACTCTGCACCTAGCATGGCACGAACCAGCTACCTGCTGCCACCCAGCCCTCCACCTCTTCCCAGGACCAGGCTGGCAGCTCCCGGGAGCCTGCCCGGGTCCGCAAGAGGCGGGCGCCCACCTGGTCTAGTGTGGAGATTGTGGACCTCATCCACGATGGCTGCAGTAGGCACAGGAAAGTGGCTGTCTAGGGCAGGATAGCTGCCAGCCTGGCCACCCAGGATCAGGTTTGCATGAAAATCAAGGTGGTCCAGTGAGACCCCCGACCCTGAGCTTAGAATGGCCGTACTGGGTCAGACCAAAGGTCCATCTAGCCCAATAGCTTGTCTGCCGACAGCGGCCAACACTAGGTACTCTGGAGGGGATGGACCGAAACAATGACCAAGCCACTTGTCTCGTGCCATCCATCTCCAGCCTTCCACAAACAGAGGGCAGGGACACCATTTCTACCCCCTGGCTAATAGCACTCCATGGACCCAACCTCCATGACTTTATCTCACTTCTCTTTAAATTCTGTTATAGTTCTAGCCTTCACAGTCTCCTGCAGCAAGGAGTTCCTCAGGTTGACTACATGCTGTGTGAAGAAGAACTTTCTCTTATTAGTTTGAAGCCTGCTACCCATTCATTTCATTTGGTGTCCTCTAGTCGTTCTATTATGGGAACTAATGAAGAACTTTTCTTTCTGCACCCTTTCCACACCACTCATACTTTTATAGACCTCTATCATATCCCCCCTCAGTCTCCTCTTTTCTAAGCTGAAAAGTCCCAGTCTCTTTAGCCTCTCTTCATATGGGACCTGTTCCAAACCCCTGATCATTTTAGTTGCCCTCCCGTCTCCCACTCTCTCTCTTACCCTCTCCCACCTCCTTTTCCCAGTCTCCCCGAGTTTTGTTCAATAAAGAGAGTTTCTATTTTTGAACACACGTGTCCTTTATTTTGTACATCAGGAAGGGGGGCTAGGGAGGGATAAGTGGAAGGAGGTGAGGGAGGAATGGGGTACGAGCCCCCGATGGGGAGGACTGGGGTGGCTCTGCGGGCTCCTCGGGGTGGAAGCTCTCCTGCAGCCCCCCGATTGACCCCCCTCCCTGGATGGCAGCCTGCAACAAGTGCAGCTGGGTTGATGGCCGAGTGCTGTGATGTGTCGAGCGTGGGTACTCAGGGCACTCCAAGCCAGGACTGCTTTGCTGTCCCTCATCGAGTTAGACAAGCAAGCGGGGAACCCCTGAGAACTGTCTGTCCGGGGTGGGGGTTGGGTCCCTTTAAGCACAGCCCTTGGCTAGCCTGAGACATTCCTGAGTCCTAACCTGATGCCCTGCTGGCACTGCTTCCGGCCATCCTTAACTCTGGTTCAGGGTCCACTCAATGTGGACATGGTAGTTCGAATTAGCAAAATGCTAATTCGAACTAGTTTTAAGGTCTAGATGCAATAGTTCGAATTAGCTTAGTTCGAATTAACTAATTCGAATTAAGTTGGTTCGAATTAGTGCTGTAGTGTAGACATACCCTCATATTGTTTGCCATTTCCAGCCTCTGCTTCCTTTTGCTAACTTAGGGCAACAGCTGGGAAAAAGGGTCCACTTTCTGCTGAGGTGTGACAGAGCTGATATGGATAATACTAGGGGCAGCAAGTTTCCTCTTATCCAGCAGCCTTTAGCTGAGCCTCACAGCCTTTGTGATCTCTCAAGAAAGGGTAGCTCATTAGCAGAAGAAGTTGCTGGCTTAATTATGTGACTGAGAACACGTGACTGGTGTGCCCTTGCTATAGCAGGAAACTGGAAGGGACCTCAAGAGAGACAATAGCACAGATACAATGTTTTTCATGTGAAACGAGTCAATCTGTGTCACAAACAGCCTCTCACTAGCTATCCTACAACTCTCAACCCAGCCTTGGCCTTAGTGATGGTCAGGAATAGGTGAAATAAGCTGTGGGAGAGAGGCTTGCAAAGCACGTTTCCTAGACGTGTTCAAAAGATGTTAGGAGTGACCATCTCTCCTTCCAGATTGCTCCAAGTCAGACCTGATGAAAGGCTAATCTGATGAAAGGCCCCAGAGGTGACAGGGATGATGCAAGCAGTTTCAAGAAGCAGTGCAGAGTGAGGGTGGGTAGGGAGCCTGCCTTAGCCCTGCTGCATTGTGGGACTGTTAGTACCCAGAATCTCCTGGTTTGGCTGCAGTTGCCTCCAGGAGACAGGGCTTGATTCTCAGAGACTCCCAGTGAAATGGGGAGGGTTGGTCACCCTTTCACAGAATAAGAGCTACTGGTATCAACTGTTATCTTTAATCAGCACATGAGGGCAAAAGCATGGGGCAACTAAACGTATATGAAGAAAGAGGTTTTGCACATTTGAAAATAGCAAGGGAAAAGGACCCATGTGACCACCTAGTAAGTGAAAGGGTAAGACCTGCATCATGCCTATTCATCGGCTGCCAGCCCCGATTCTTGGGAACAGCACTACATCCCAAGCTTGAAACATACTTTTATGTAGTCTATGCAGTGAATGAATATCAAGCATAATTGACAGACATAATAAGATGAAATGGTCATGCTAATTACTTGTCATGTGCTTTATTATAATGTAAAGGGCAAAATGTAGCTGAATTCTAGCATGCCAAATGGTACGGCTTAACCCTGACCCTCAGTCTGAATAGCTGTTATTTTTCCTCCTATCAGCTGAGCAGAGACTATTATTTTACCAAATGTCGCTTGGAAACCAGTCTTTACACTTTTCAAAAGCTCTTATATTAATGCTGTATGTTAAAACACGCTATCAGGATGTGTAACAGCCAGTGCCATTGAGGAGTACCTAGTTTCTGTCTTTTTTATCACCTAAAATATCAGGAAAACAAATGCTAGCTCCTGGCTGGTGCACATTTTGGCCACAGTTGGATGACTGAATTATATTTAACTAGAAAGCACACTGAGTTGTTGCAGCGAGAGTATTCCTGCAGGATCCAAAAAGAATAAAAATTAATGTCTCTCTTGAAACAGAGTGGTACAGATGGCTCTTCAGTATACCCATCCTCAAACACCAAATGCCAGACTAATTCTGTAGTAAGAAAAGACACTGTAAAAGTTTAAATACAATCTTCTTCATGGAACACTGATAACTGATTGGAGCCCTGTTACATTGCAATCCCATTATTGAATGTTTCCTTAAACTTTTACAGTCCTAGTTGTTGAACTCAAGCAAATTGTATACAGATGTATATAACATGACAAGTGCCTGAGGAATATTTGTATTTATCGACATATCAACTAATGCTCAGGCTTGTTTGAATATGATACAGGATTTTCCATGTCAGTTTATGAAGTAGATTAATGCCTCCAGCAGCTGCCACAAAAATGCTGTTGTCTGAGAGTTCAGTGTACACTACTTGTCTTCGGGTTTGCTAACAGTTTAGTAAGATTAGGAGCTCAAATAGTGGCCAAAAGAGAAGAAATTTCATCACTTTTAGATAATATAATGCATTATTGTGGGGAAACAGAGAATGAATCAACAGTCACTGTGTAATCATCTGTGACCTTCATGTGTCATGGATTTGGCATATGTTTATTTTAACTACATAATCCTGTATATCCTATAATCTGATGCTTGTAAATTTTGCATTATGTGGGATTTTTCATGAAGTTGTATTAGGCTGGATTCTCTAAGGGCCTGATTAAACCCCATTGAGTATCTGAATCAGGCTCTTAAAAAAAAAGTTAAGTTCCAACTGCTTGCACTGAAGAACAGGTATGAAACTTGTTTTATTTTCCCTGTTCAGGAGAAAAAAAATGCAATTACAAAGCTTTGTAGTTTTAGAAAAAATAGGTAATCTGTGTTGGTTCTACTTCTTCATTAGAGATTTAAGGATGAAGTTCCCATAACAAAAGAGAGCTGTCTTAACCATTTTGCAGTTACTATTCTATAGACTCTCCATGAGCTTTCCATGTTCAGTAACAGCTGTAAGTTTCCTTTTTGAGGGGAAAGATCTCTTTTTACACACCCACTTATCATATACTATTCTACCTATCCATGACTTTATTATGACCCATAGCTCCATATTTGAGATTCTATTCTACTTTTTTTAAATCATAGGTTTTTTTACACTAGCTTGGCCCAGCTAAAGTTAGTATCTCCCCAGAGGGTAGATTTGATCCTGGATGACTGACTGCTAGAGGGTTCTGAGAAAGGCTTAGGCTGTGCCAACTGAAGTTGGTTATCTGACAAAAAAAGAAGCCATTTAGGCTCAGGGATTTCATCTTTTCTAAGAGAGATGAGAGGTGCATGAAAGACTCATATTTTTGTTGAGGAATGATGCAATACTGACAGCTTGGTCCCACCTCAGCAGCCATGCAAAGTGAGGGGAGAAGACAAAACTCTTCCCAGTAGCCCTGTTTCATGGCTTAATTGAGTATTGCGAGTGAGGTTATGGGCTCTTGCATTAGCCCTAAGGAGATATGAATAATTAGTTCCTTGCTCTTCTCCCAAAGCTGTACAGAAAAAACTTTAAGCCATAATGGATTGCTCCCCAAACATCAATGCAGACTTTAAGATTCTACTACGTTTTGTGTCTGTGATCTATGAAATATTCACAAATTGAGGAGAAAGTGTAAAACCTGTACATTCCCACAGTAAAAAAGCTATCAGTAAATTAGAGGGAACTATGAGAAGAGTAACAACGTTATTAAAGTGCTTGTGTGATAGATTTGTGAGGGGAATTTGACAGAACAAAGTGTTGCTTGTAAAGCCTGAGTAAATGGTAATGTAACCATTTCAAAGTGTATTTTTAGTATGCTGGGATGTAGGTAGCCAATCTTAATGTGTAGTTTAGAGCAGGGGAACTGGGTTCAGAACCAAAATCTGAGGTCAGGAACCAAAAGTCAGATACCAGGAATCGGGTCAAGTTGGGAAACCAGGAGGTGAGGATTATGGTACAGGAATGGGAAGTGCTGGGGAAGCAGTGTAAAACAGGGTCAAGCCCAGTTGTATAGACAACTTCCTGTTCCTACTCTTGGCTTAAGAGGGAGGAGCAGGCTGGTTAGGAAGTCCAGTGTTTCACCAATCTGGGTTTGGGTGGAGCAATCTATCTGAGCAGGGCTTCAAGGAATTCTAGGACTAGGGATGCCCCTAATCCATTAAAGTGGAGCGTCGGAGCCTGACGATGCTCAGGGTTCAAGGTCCACAGGTTATGACAGCATGACTTCAGGACTCAGGAAATATTTACAGTGATTCTCCAGTTAAAATTAGAAATAATGTTATGAATGTTTTTAAAAGAAACATGTAGGCTAAAATGTAAGGAGACGTTCCTAATAGAGAATCCCAGTGTGATGGGGTGTAGCGGAGTTGATTCACCACTATGGTGCCTCCTGGCTCTGCTGGGAGTTAGTTTTCTCCATTAGCAAGGCATCCCCAACTGCTTTGTCTCACCCATCATCACTTCACACTCCTGTCTGCACCCTCTGGTGCAATGCGCTTTTGAGCAAGAGAGCATCCAGACAGCATGGACGCTTTCTCGCAAGAAAGCTTTGATTGCCATTAACAGAATGGCCACCTGTGCTTCTTTTGATAGGCTGTTTTTGCACACACACACCCCCAGTTTCCTGCCCCCACACACCTTTTTGTGCAAGAGCTCTTGTGCATAAAGGCTTATTCCTCATGGAAACAGGAATACCTACACCACAAAAAAACCCTCTCTTCTTCAGATTTCCTGTAAATGTACTTGTGCAAAAATGTGCTTTCAGTGTGGATGCTCCATGAGTTTTTACACAGCAAATACTCTGCAGTCTAGACATAGCCTCTGGGTCTAGACCTGCATCGCTTCCTTGGTCTGTAGCATCTGTTTGAGGACACTGCCCTCTGGCAGTGCCCACGACTCTGTTCTTACCCCTTTCCAGGGGTACCAGCAGTCCTTAGTCCATACACCTGCCTGAGCAGCCAACTGCAGCCCCAAAACTCTAGATCCTGGCCCCAGGGGCAAGCTGCAGCCCATACAGGCCAAGTTCTTTGATAGCTAGATGGTGCAAGAGGGGGAGGGTTCCAGCACAGGGACCCTCTGGCAGTAGCCTCATCCTGCCCTCTTTCATTCCCCTTCGCTGCTCCCATTCCCTGGACCACTTCCCTGTGACACTTGCACTTTCTGGTCCCCAGAGATTCTGGGGAGAAGCAGACAGGAGCCAGGCCTCCAGGAACAACCCAGCAGAGACCAAGAAGAAGCAAAGAGTCTGCAGAGGAATGAATCCGTGAAGAAGGTAGGGACAAGGGGCCTAGAGACAGGCCAAGGGAAGGGAATAGTCTAGGGAAAGCAGAGCTTAGTTGCTTGCAACATGGTCTCTAGACTGGAGCCAGAATAGACGTTCCCCTACTCGCACTCAGGAAAGTAGGGTGGAAGACCCTGATATAAGAGGTATCAGGCCACTGAGCCCAGTATTCAATTGAAGACCTAATGTAAAAACTGTTTTGTGAGATTCTGCTGCGCTTGAAGGAGTGAGATTTCATCCTGATCTGTTTGGAGGACTGAGCCATAAGAAAAAGCAGAACCTTGCAGGACTGGAGCAGCTGTCATCAGGGCTCACTTGATTAGGGGGGCCTGCTATGCTACATCATGTCAAAAGTGGGAAAACCAATAATGAGTCCAATCTGACACCTCAGCCCTGGAAACATTTATAGTTAGGACCAACAAAGCAATCGGCTGTGTCTAGACTGCATCCATTTTCCGTATAAGGGATGTAAATTAGACACATCGCAATTGCAAATGAAGCGGGGATTTAAATCCCCCCCACTTCATTTGCATAAAAATGGCTGCCGCTTTTTCCCATCTCGGAGCTTTGCCGGAAGAAAGCACCAGTCTAGACGCGGATCTTTCAGAAAATAAAGCCTTTTCCGAAAGATCCCTTATTCCTCTTAAAATAAGGAATAAGGGATCTTTTGGAAAAGGCTTTATTTTCTGAAAGATCTGCATCTAGACTGGCGCTTTTTTCCAGCAAAGCTCCAAGCCGGAAAAAAGCGGCAGTCATTTTTATGCAAATGAAGCGAGGGGGATTTAAATCCCCACTTCATTTGCAATTGCTATGTGTCTAATTTGTATCCCTTTTATGGAAAAGGGATGCAGTCTACACACAGCCTTCTTGTGTTTGGAGGATTGGACTAGAGGATCTATGAAATCTTTCCCAACTCTGGATTCACACTAGAAAAAAGCTGACTTTGTTTTCAGTAGGTTAATGTGGGTTATTATATTTCTTACAGCACATATTGTACTCAGTGCATTGTCTTATCACTTTCAACATGTTAAGCATTTTTGTTACAAAGCTGCATTTATCTGAAGCTGAATGTGTTGAAATTAAAATAAGGAACCCACAGAGTATGAAAGCAAATCCATAAACCAGGCCTGCTTTTTCCTTTGAGAAAAAGAAACAATCTGTTAATTATGAAAAAGCACAGAATCATTTTCCCAGTAGGCCATGGAACTGTACTGGGAATATAGGTACATTATAGTGTTCCATCATTTTCTCCAAAAACACTGTAAATTGTAGAAAACAACATGTTACATTGTTATTTATGCAAAATTGGAGCAGGTGTTTTCTTAAGAGCATAACTCAAGAGTTGTACATATTGTGTTATAATGTGCAGTAGAAAATAACCTTGGCCATTCTTCGGCAAGAAGTAATTTTCCCCAGCAACTCAATGAGTTTCTTTTACTTTCCCCTTCCACACAACAGATCATGTTTTCCACAGCTTCTTTGCCCTGTGATAAGCTTTAAATCTGTTTACATGCAACAGCTGTGGGACATTACCATGAGGCCTTTTAACATAATATGTATCTTCATTCACCTCCTCTATCACCTACGAATTTTCCATGTTGTATTTTTTCACAGTGCTTAATACTAACACAAAGTCAACTGTATCAAAAGAGCATTTACAAGTATGTAGGTCATACGATGCCCTTTTTTTTGGATGGACTATCCCATAAATTAATCTGAACCATGTCCATCATATTTTAACTCTGTTGTGAACCTTTTTTTACATATTCAGTTACTGGATCTCCCTCCACATTATTGTTCCCTTCCCAGGAGTCTCTGAGGAGTTATAGGAGTCCCCTAACTTTCCTTCTATATAGAACAAGGGTGAGGAACTTTTTTGGTCAGAGGCCGTTGAACCACAGAAAAAGCAGTTGGGGGCCACATATAAGTGAGAAGCAAAGTGAGAAGCCCCTGACTAAGAGGAAAAAGAAACTCCCCATGTTCCCCTTGCAAATCAGAGCCAGAGATGGGGTGGAGGGGGTAGGGTAGTAGATTTTGTGTGCTTTAGCCCTGCAAGCCCCCCTGCCTGAGATTCCCCACCCCTGATATAGAAAATTAAGTGTGAAGAAAAACTTTTCTATTATTGAGGTATCTTTGTATAAATAAACAAGAATACAGCAGCTTTTCATCACAGTCTTGAACTTTCCTATTAGCATACATCCACAGCATAGATTTTAGATTTCCACTGAACCTCTCCTCCAGACCATTTGTCTTTGGATAATATAGAGCAGTTTCTAGGGAAATGTCTACACAGCAGAGCTAAAGTTGAATTAAGCTACACAACTTCAGCTATGTCTATTGCATGTCAAAATAGCTGTCTATACAACAGGAAGCTGAAGGAAGAACATTCTTCCTTCAACTTCCTTTACTCCTTGTAAAATGAGGGTTACAGGAGTTGGAGTAAGAAGTCCTGCAGCTCATCATTATTTTGAAATAAAGAACTATAGTGTAGACACGTTCTTTGTTATTTCAGAATAACGTCAGTTACTCTGAAATAATGCTGCTGTGTAGACATAGCCTAGTTGTTTCATTACATTTAACTTCCATAACTCACTCAATGGATGAAACATGAAATTAGACCAAGAGTCAGATTCATCTCTTTTGGGGAAGCCCTCTCGGCTAAAAATAATGAAAAGAGGTTTTGCCACAGGAAAGAATAAGATCTTTAGTAAAATTAGATTTTTAATATGAAACAATTTGAACATGTTTGCTTCTTGAGAGTTACTTTTTCATTGAAAAGTGAGACAACTACCCCCACACTAATTGTGATGGAGTATATTTCCTTTTACTTTGGCCCTTATTTTGCTGAATTTATGTAATGAGATATGATGGGTGAGATGCTCAGTCTTCAACAGCTGTTTTACTAGCACTGTTAGAAAATAATATACAAAATAAAGAGACATAGTATGGAACAAAAATTAGATTGCGACTATGTGCAGTAACACTTCTGCAGGATGAAAATATTAGTAACATTACAGATCATTTTTCATATTACATCATATGGAAAGATTTCTAACTGATTAAAGAGCTCAGTAATTTACAACTGGAGGAATAAAGCTGCCTTATGAAAATAAGCATTAGAGTGAATATTCTATGTGTATTGTAAAATGAGTAACTTTGAATTTGTAAAGTCATTTTATTCACTGAAATGCTTTTTTTGGTAATCTGAATCTACTTGGTGTTTTTTCAGATCAGGAAGTAACTATTTATAACACTTGATAGGATTTGTTTTTATTAATATGTACAGTGATGGAACAACTAATCTTTTTACATTGAGAATAACAACAACCAACCATGTATTTTCTGAAATTGATTGAAATACGATACATAATATGTATTGCAGATATTATTTCTATTTTTGAGTTTATGGTGTATTTTGTTTTGTTTTGTCCCAGATTACAAAGGGAAATGCAAGAGACAGATGTTGAATAAAATAAGGAGATGATGATTTATATATGATTAATATATCACAAAGTACAGTTTATGACCGTTCCATATGACCTTTTTATTCAGATTAAATGCATTTGCTCTAAATAATAGTAGGCTTTTAATTTAATCAACATTTGCCTTTAAATTGCCAGGCCTGAAATGAAAATGTCATGGACATTTAGGATGATGAAACCTCCTAGATACTGTATCATCTTCGTTAAGGACAGTGAATGATTACATATTTGACCTTTGCTGGTTATGTGTATTTACACTGTAGACTGAAACATTACAAAGACTTTGTAAATTTCTCATTACATGCTATGCTGATTGAGACCAAATCCTAATTTGCAAATATCTGTTTCAATATGATGCATGGGAAGTATTATGTGTTGTTCGTTTGTATTCAATGACTGCCCTATTTTCATTAGATACTACATAAATTTAACTAAATGTAAACAGTTTTGGCATCAAAATATGTTTATTTTCAACCTCACAATGTATTTGAAAAAAAAGAGGGAGAAAAGCAGGGAGAAAAATTGTTCTCCTTAGCCTCTGATGATAGGACAAAAAACAATGGGCTTAAATTGCAGCAAGGGAGATTTAGGTTGAACATTAAGAAAAACTTCCTATCTGTCAGGGTGTCTAAACACTGGAATAAATTGCCTAGGGAGGTTGTGAAATCTCTATCACGGGAGATATTTAAGAGCAGGTTGGATAGACATCTATCAGGGATGATCTAAACAGTACTTTATCTTGCCATGAGGGCAGGGGAATGCACTCGATGACCTCTTTAGTTCTCTTCCAGTTCTAGTATTCTATGATGATATATGATCAGCTCCATAATATTGTAATATCTCTGAATTCGGACACAGCATTGGAGGTCCCAACAAACAGATCTTTTTTTCAGTTTACATACATATCACAAATGTCCCACTCTTGGACCCTGGCAACTGAGCTAGGAGCGAACCACTTTTGGATCTCTAAAAACACAAATCTACTATAAGCATAAATATTTGAATCCTAAATACCAAAAAAAATCCACAAACAACCTCTTCATTCAGACTATTTGGTGAATCCTTTTTAAAACATAAGTTTACAGAAATCAAGATTGTGGTGAACGGTTCACTCTTCATGAATGGAGCAAAATTCATATTAATGTTCAACATGTATTTTTCGATCAACTAGCAATGTATCATTCCACCAAAGTCCTACTCAGGGTAACTATTTAATTTTTTTCACATTTAATCTTCAAAATCGTATGTTCTTGTTTTAGTAAAGTAAGCCACTAACATGAGCAGAGCACTAAGAGGAGTATTGCATTGCAGGAGGAGTAACGGTAGTTTGAATTAGGAGCTTTAATTCGAACTACCTAGCCCGTGCCACATGTAGCCATGGGCAGGGAGTTCGAACTACTGGGCATTTAAAAATGGCGGTGCCCAGGAACATGCAAATGAAGCCCAGGATATTTTAATCCTGGGCTTCATCTGCAAGTTCGAATGACTACATTAGCCACCCTAGTTCGAACTAGGGTGGCAGTGTAGACATACCCTGAGAGTGCCTTTCCCTGAATACATGCAGGATAAGGGTCTAGAATTTTATGAAAACAAACTAGGCAAATAAAATTAGTCTCCATCCTTAAACTTCACTGCCCCGCAAAAGGAACAGAAGAACAAGTTAGCTATGGCTAGACTTTTTTAGCTATGGCTAGATTTCTTTTTTCATTTAGGGATGATCACAAACTCGCTGAAGTAATAGGAAGTCCTATTGATTTTAATGGGTTTTGATGTAGGTGCTAATGGCTCTCTTGTGCCTCTAAAGCAGAGATTCTCAAACTGGAGGTTTGAAATATTTTTGGGGGGAGGCATGAGAAGACTTAGGGGGAAGAAAGACCCACTGTGCCCATTCAGTGGATGGCTATTGCCCATTTGAAGCTGCACAGCCAGAGAGCAGTGGCTCTGCATTCAGAGCTGGGTGCACAGTCAGCAGCCGCCACTCTCCACTCTGCCTTCAGAGCTGGGTGGCTCAGAGCAAAGGTTGTGGGCCGGGTACAAAGCACAGGCACAAAGAAAAGAGGTCTGATCAAATAAGGTTAAGAACCACTCCTCTAAATACATGCTGGTGGCTGTGTGGATGCAACTCCAGTGGCACACAGAGTGTCAGAGCTTCTGGCTACGTCTACACTGGCATGATTTTCCAAAAATGCTTTTCACGGAAAACTTTTCCGTTAAAAGCATTTTCGGAAAAGCAAGTCTAGATTGGCAGGATGCTTTTCCGCAAAAGCACTTTTTCCGGAAAAGTGTCCATGGCCAATCTAGATGCGGTTTTCCGCTAAAAGCCCCGATCGCCATTTTCGCGATCGGGGCTTTTTTGCGGAAAACACTACTGTGCTGTTTACACTGGCCCTTTTGCGCAAAAGTCTTTCAGAAAAAGACTTTTGCCCAAACGGGAGCAGCATAGTATTTCTGGAAAAGCACTGACGATCTTACATGAGATCATCAGTGCTTTTCTGGAAATTCATGCGGCCAGTGTAGACAGCTGGAAAGTTTTTCCGCAAAATCAGATGATTTTGTGGAAAAACTTGCCAGTCTAGACACAGCCTCTGAGTATATTGGTGGGAAAAGGCTGCATGTACTCTTGGAAGGCAATGGAGCACACACCCCAGTCAACTGAGAGCCAGCTCTGTTAGTTAGTGGGAGCAGGATTATTTTGTTTGTTTATATACTCTTTCAAGTGTCAAAATGTAATAAGAAAAGCAAAAAAAGATTTTGAGGAACAGCAAGCCAAAAACTCAAAATGAAATAACAAAATGTTTTTTAAGTACATTAGAAGCAGGAAGCCTGCTAAAAAACCTGTGGGTCCCCTAGATGATCGAGCTATAAAAGGAGCAATCAAGGACGATAAAGCCATTGCGGAGAAACTAAATGATTTCTTTGCTTCAGTCTTCAAGACTGAGGATGTTGGGTAGATTCCCGAATCTGCACTGTCCTTTGTGGGTGATGAATCTGAGGAACTGTCCCAGATTGAATGTTAACAAATCTCCGGGACCAGATGGCATTCATCCAAGGGTTCTCAAAGAACTCAAATGGGAAATTTCTGAGCTATTATCTGTGGTTTGTAACCTATCCTTTAAATCGGCTTCCGTACCTAATGATGGGAAGGTAGACAACGTGACACCAATATCTAAAAAGGGCTCTAGAGGTGATCCTGGCAATTACAGACTGGTAAGTCTAACTTCAGTACCGGGAAAATCAGTCGAAACAATAGTAAAGAATAAAATTGTGATGCATGTAGAAGAACATAATTTGTTGGACAAAAGTCAACATGGTTTCTGTAAAGGGAAATCCTGTCTTACTAATCTGTTAGAGTTCTTTGAAGGGGTTAACAAACATGCGGATGAGAGGGATCCAGTACATATAGTATACTTGGATTTTCAGAAAGCCTTTGACAAGGTCCCTCACCAAAGGCTCTTGTGTAAATTACATGGCCATGGGATGAGAGGGAAGGTCTTTTCTAGGATTGAGAACTGGTTAAAAGACAGGAAACAAAGGGTAGGAATAAATGGTAAATTTTCAGATTGGAGAGGGGTAACTAGTGGTGTCCCCCAAGGGTCAGTCCTGGAACCAATCCTTTTCAACTTATTCATAAATGATCTGGAAAAAGGGGTAAGCAGTGAGGTAGTAAAGTTTGCAGATGTTACAAAACTGTTTAGGATAGTCAAGACAGAAGCAGACTGTGAGGGACTCCAAGAAGATCTCACCAAACTGAGTGATTGGGCAACAAAATGGCAAATGAAATTTAATGTGGATAAGTGTAAAGTAATGCACTTCGGTAAAAATAACCCCAACTATACATACAGTATGATGGGGGCTAATTTGGCTAAGACAAATCAGGAAAGAGATTTTGGAGTTATCGTGGACAGTTCTCTGAAAACTTCCACACAGTGTGCAGCGGCGGTCAAAAAGGCAAATAGGATGCTAGGAATTATTAGGAAAGGGATAGAAAATAAGACCCTGAATATTTTTCTGCCCCTGTATAAAACTATGGCACGCCCACATCTTGAATACTGTGTACAGATGTGGTCTCCTCACCTCAAAAAATATATTTTGGCCTTGGAAAGGGTTCAGAAAAGGGCAACTAAAATGATTAGGGATTTGGAACAGGTCCCATATGAGGAGAGGTTAAAGTGACTGGGACTTTTCAGTTTAGAAAAGAGGAGACTGAGGGGGGATATGATAGAGGTCTATAAAATCATGAGTGGTGTGGAGAGGGCCGATAAAGAAAAGTTATTTATTAGTTCCCTAAATAGAAGAACTAGAGGACACCAAATGAAATTATTGGGGAGCAGGTTTAAAACTAATAAAAGAAAGTTCTTCTTCACACAGCGTGTAGTCAACCTGTGGAACTCCTTGCCAGAGGAGGCTGTGAAGGCTAGGACTATAATAGAATTTAAAGAGAAGCTAGATAATTTCATGGAGGTTAGGTCCATAAAAGGCTATTAGCCAGGGGATAAAATGGTGTCCTTGGCCTCTGTTTGTCAGAGGCTGGAGAGGGATGGCAGGAGACAAATCGCTTGATCATTGTCTTCAGTCCACTCTCTCTGGGGCACCTGGTGCTGGCCACTGTCTGTAGACAGGATACTGGGCTAGATGGACCTTTGGTCTGACCCAGTACAGCCGTTCTTATGTTCTTATGTTCTTATGTACTCTGTGGCAGCCCCTAGAATCTTCAGTTAGGGCCAGGGCCCCATTCCATTACCTACTGCACAAATAAATACAAACAGGAATTAAACAGTGCCTGCCCTGGAGAGCTCTCACTTTAGGATTGGGATGAGACACAAAAGTTGATACATGGGGCAAACAGGCTGTGACAAGGTAACATGGAAGATTGATACATTTGCTTAAATTAATAGACTAAGTTGTCATATCAGTCACAGGGAGCCACCTGTCTAATCAGCACCAGCGGTAGTGAAACCAGTGGAGGTTTCAAGGGAGACATCTGAGGGAGTAAATTAGTGGCTTTGCAGGTTTTGAAAGGGGGTTGTTCCTATGGATAAGGGATACCATGGAGGAAAACATAAAGGTATTTGTGATGGGAAGGAGGGGGAATCAAACAAGTAGGTAATGAAGTCACGCTCCTACTATCTCCATGATTTTCTTCGCCCTTTTCAGGAAGATTGGCACAACTAAATTGCATTAGGTCTATACAAAACCTGTACTCAAGTGCAAAAGTGTAACCTGATGTTCAACACTTGAGAGGGAGAAGGACAAAGGGGAAGACTCTTACCACCTAGCAGTGCAGCAGAGAGTCACACTCTGGAGGTCTGCTCAGCTGTTTTCTTTTCAAAGTATTAGAGAACCGTTTGGATCTTTTTTTAATAGCAAAATAGCAAAAGGGACTTTGAAATGAAAATTAATTTACAGCAGAATTTGTGTTTATTCTGTGGAAGAGAATTCCATAATTTATCAAAATTATGGAAATGATATGTATTTATTCAAAGCAGTTTTCACTTAATGACTACTTTATGTGGGTTTCCATTCGAGTCCCAGCAAAAGATATAGCTATTTATAAGACATGACTGTGATGTGTTTGTGAAATTCTTATAACACAGAAACACCTAAAGCTGGGACTGAGGTCATAACATATTTAGCAAATATGCAACCCATAAGCAAAATATAGAGGAGGAGAAAAGAACTGATTTCCTAGATAGGGAGTTTTACTGTATTTAGAGCGCTAAGAATGGATGGGAAAATTTCCCTGGATTTTCCCCAAAGAGCAAATTGCTTCTTTCCACAAAACAAGTAATTTCAACACTTTGGATCTCTTATTTTCAAGGCAGGCACTACTGGGAATCTTGTTCTGGATTTTTCCCCCCATTGAAGATGATACATGTCACAGCCAATGTGTCTACTAACCCTTACTTCAGTAAACTTCTTTATGCAAAATCCCAAGAGAAAAAAAATACTTGCTGCAGAAATGACATCTACCATGAAGAGAGACTTTCCCATAAAGAGAGCTTTCCCAAGAGCTAAGGGAAGTCATTAGGAAGGCTTCTCACAGACATTAAAGCCTTAATTGTAGAAACCTTTGTGGTAGTAGTGGACAGCAATGTGGTAATTTTAATCTTGGTAGTTGTTTTTATTGACTTTAATAGTACTAGGAATGATAATCTCCATGACAATGTTTAATGTGGCATTTTGTGAATTTCTTTTCATGCTTCAGTTGTCAAAAACATGTAACTTTTTATGCTTAAGAGTCTTCCTACTATCTTTAGTTTAGAGATTCTCTAGTTTTCTGTAAATAAAGGCTTTTTCATTAATCCATTTATAGAGATTTTTTTCATTCAAATAAGGTTAGAAAATGCATAAAGAAAACAGGAGAGGTATTTCCCAATATTTTCAAGGTATGTATCTAGTATAAACAAGGTATAAGCAGCTGAAACGTAAGTGAGGTCACCTGTAAAACTTAAGATAATCTATCTATATATTTTAGAAATGTTTCTCCATCTGTGAGTTTGTTCAAGAATGTCTCCTAAATGTCAGGTAAGTATTCTAGTACAATATCATATAGTATCTACGCAATATATTTTACTAATATCATGTGTATAATCACAAGTATTTTAGGAATCAGATTGGGCTAGGAAGGGTTGTTTCTATTCTTGTAGCTACTGTGTTCCTATATATTTGCTACTGTCACCAGAATTTCTTTTTATTTTCACAAAAAATGGAAAAAAATATATATGAGATATAAAATAAAGTCTCTTTCTCCAGTGGAGTTGCAGCTACCTACAACAAGCCTGAAACTGTAATTTAATATCCACAAATCTCACAATAATAGTAGGTTGTGCAAAGGACAGACTACCTGGAATTCTAGCATTCCCATTCTTTGAACTCCTAATGTTGTTTAATAAGTAGCAGTTGATGATGCATACTATTCAGTCTTCACAAAGTTTGGAAGAATCATCAGGTTTGACTTCACACTCATCAGGATGACTTTATTCACTTTCTGAGTGTAAGCACCTACTGAATCTGTGCCCAGTACATCAAAGTAAATGTAAAATGTTTGCCTCAAATTCACTCTTGACAGTCTCAGTATAATGGAGTTTTTGCTTCCAAAGACTGTACGCCATTTTATGAGAGTCACGCCACAATCACACCTGAAGCAACTAAGCTCTTCCAGTGAAATGGACAACTAGTGTAGGCACTTACAACTGCAATGAAGTCAAAATGATGCATTTTCCTCATCATCATCTTTTTTATTATTTAAAAATAACAGACATTGTCTCTGAGTTTTGTCATGACAGGAATGAACATTTGTAAAGTCAATGGAACTCTTCATAAAAATAAGCGGCGAGGAGTCCTGTGGCACCTTATAGACTATCTGAAGTATTGGAGCATAAGCTTTCATGGGCAAAGACCCACTTCGTCAGATGCATGTCGCCGATTTTGCAGATTCAGACTAACACGGCTACCCCTCTGATTCATAAGAATAATTGCTCACCAAAGTGAATAAAGGTTCCACAATCCCAAAATGTCCCTGTTTTTGACTAGGGAAGCCTCAGGTCTTTGGAGTGCCAATTGGGAGAACCATCTCACCTTTTCTCATATTGTGTTTGTAGTCAGAAACTACATGTTGTTGTCCCCATTAACCTGTTGGTAGGTGCATACATTGGTAGTCATTGAAATATCAGTATTCACCACCTGTTATTACACAGTATTTCCCTATAAAAAAAGTAGGCTATAACTGTAGTTTTGTCGCATCTGTCATAACAATCATGAGTTCTGTAATGTTTTCATACTTTTATAAAACTATCAATTACCCCCCAAAAATGTCAACAGTAAATTCAGTAGTAACCGCTGAACCAGTTTTACTGAGATACTTAGTGCTGACACAGTAAAGCCTGTGCAATAGGGATGACATTAGAGAGAAGGAACTCAGTAAAAACAATGTGAGAAGACAAATATCCAGACCATTGAATGGTCAGTGAAAATTTTAATATTTCAAGGGATGATGTTTTACCCTTTACCAAGGGTAAACTATGTACACCATGGATATAAATAAATATGTAAAAATACAAGAATTAGACTGCTTTCAAAAAGTTGGTAGTGGCTACTATGTTCAGATGCATCCAATGCTGTTTCAGAAAAATCACAGTCCTTAGTTTCACCAAAAAGGCAAAATACAGATTATAAAATGCCTGTGTGACCTTGTAACTCATTTTCTTTTTAACTCTATCTCTCCTCTGACTTGTTTTTAAAAAACTGCAACAATCAACAGCCCTTTGTATAATATATATTAGTTGCTAGTGAGAGAGAGTGGGAAAGGTCGCTCAACTTTTCCTTCCCCTAACTCTGGCTCCCTCCCCCCTATGTAATTTAGAGCAGCCAAAATTCAGTTGGAGCATCATGTGTTCTGGCCCTAACATGTCACACCCCTGCATAGAGCAGGTGAAATAAATCCACTTGACTTGTCTCAAATGAATACACTCCTCTCCTTTCCCTCCAAAGTAGCTTTGTTCTGGCAAAACTTGGGCTGGTTTGAATTTCTGGTTGCAGGATATTTCAAGTGGATGACTCTGTTCTTGAGAACACTTGACTCCCAGTGTAACCAATGCTGTTTCTCAGCCATTTCCAGTACCTGAAGTGAAATTTGGAAGAATAAAAAAAATAGAGAACTCCACTCAGATGGACATAATTTTCATAACCTAGCAGAACCAGAAAAGAATGTCAAGAAGAACACCAGAAGCTTTATATAGCATTTATTGATCTGACCAAAGCCTTTGACTCTTTCAAGCGTGAGGCACTGAGGATAATCAAAGTTTGGCTGCCAATGGAAATGTAGCACCATTGTAAGACTCTTCCATGGTCAGATGACTGCCATCATCCTGGACAGTGGCTTTACCCCTAAGCCCTTCATCATCCAAACTGGCATAAAACAAAATTGTGTGCTGGCATTCACCCATATCCATAGCAGCTAAGAAAGGACTGTTTACCACATGCATTGGCCTCTAGTATCTGACTGATGACAATCTCTTCAACCTTTCTTATTTCCATGTCAGAGCTAAAGTGATATCTGCAACAATAACCAAACTCTAGTACACACATTAATATACTGTACTTTCACACTCAATGGAGAATTTACAAACAACCATTAATTACATTTGTGAAGCTTACAAAAGCCTAGGGCTAACTCTGAACATCGACAAAACAAAAATGCTCCATCAGCTGATTCATCTTCCTCTGCCTTATTCAGTTCCCCCTTAACTACGTATAACTTTCCTATAAAAGTTGCACAGAGAGAGATATAATGCCACGCTTAAATGCTACATTCAAACCAGCAATCAATGAGAGTAACTGCAAAAACATTTGTTAACTTTTACCTAATTACTTGGGGGGTGGGAGGGTAATTAAGAATAGTTAGTTCTATAATACATGTGGTAGAATAGGTAAAAACACTCGACATTTAATTCAGCAATCACAGTGTCAGGACAAACACTCTAGGTGTTCTGGAGAAGGGGACATAAGAGAATTTTCTCTGCTCCAGTTACACACAAAAATCAGTACGCTCTCCAACGAACTCACAAAGAAAAAAGATGAGACATAAACGCCCTCTCACCTAGGGGCGAGCACTTTGCACAAAGTGATCACTGAATATGTGAAGTATCAGTCCTCATTCTCAAAGGAAATCTGCACAGCGCTTCTAAAAGATGAGTCTGGGAACTTAAATTCACAACTCTACTAGAGACTGAAAATAAGGATATCTACAGAAACACTGTTTTAATGTCTCATTACATCAATAAGTTAACCTACTAACCTTCCTTTGTCGTATGACTGCAGAGGTATTACCTACTTCATTTTAAGTGGTTTCTTCACACTAATGCCCCAAAATGTGCTGTAACTGATGTGTGTATTTTTCCTATTGCATCAAACAGGTTTCTACCCACAGATTGCACTGGTGTAGGATGGTAGTAGTATAGTGGAATCCCCAAGTGAACTAAAGCCAGCAAAACCAGTGTGATGTCACTGACTTTTTGCCCTCCACACCCCTCAAGCACTGGGGTGTGCTACATATGGGAAGAGACACAGGTGGAGTGGCTGAACTTTATTAAGACTCTTGCTTCTGGGTGGGTCTTGACTCATCTCTCTCATCTCTCTCTTAACAGAGGAATGGGGGACGTTCATTCCCGCTGTTACCCCACATAGATGTCAAGTTTTCAAAGTCTTTCTCTTCTGGGGCTTCCCCTTGGGGAAGTCTGGAAGTGAGGATTTTCATGTTCTTCATAATGAGTGGTTGGTGGTGAGCACACTCTTTCCCAATACACTGTGCTCCAGCCCAGGTAATCAACACATACCTTACAGCTGCCTCCCTGGGATGCTTCCTACCATCCAGTCTCCTGTCAAAACCTTACTGTTTATGACACAAAGTAGTAAACAGAATGAGTGTAACTAAACTTCCAGTCCCTCTGATTTCAGCAGAGAGGCTCTATATCCACAAGGAATGCTGAGGCAGCAGACTTCTTCAGTAGCTATCAGGATAGGCATCTTTTCTGTGCCCTTTCGGGCCCCTTCTGGGCTCACTGATGCCTTTTAAACGCCACTTCTAGCTTGAAACATGCTCTGCATGTGGGGCTGGGTGGGGTCATATGGGTCCAGAGCTGTTCCTTATCCCTTTCAGTTCATCTATGAAACTCTGCCTCAAGGTTGTTTTGACATAATTTCACTTTAGAAACTTTTCAGCATTAAATCAAAAATTAAAAGTTCACTAAGTCAATACAAAATCCTTATACTCATTGGAATTTCTTAGTTCATAGAAATATTTCTGTTTATCCCTTGATTCTGAATCACATTTTTCACTAAAGACTTGTCCCAAATTTCTCTCTTTTATGAACAGAACACTTATTTATGTTGCCTGTATAACTACTCCTGCAGGCACTAGACTCCCATCACCTATCAGTTCATGAAAGCTGGTAGTGCTGTCTTACCTTGCCTCTTAGCACTGGACAGTCCTTGCTCACTTTGGCCCAAATTTACAGTCTGGCCTAATTGTGGTTGGTGGAGCAAAGAGGTGGCATAGTAGTATTACCAAATCTCACGGCCTTATTATGACACTAGCAACTATATGATGAAGTCCTCAAATTATTTTCATACAAATCTATCTACGGAAACATCCATGCAAGGAACTCCATGCACATGGAGATGCCTGTCTGATTATAGCTCCTTGGAGGATCTCAGCCTTATATATTCCTAAAACACTGATTAACAACTACATATTAACAACTTCATATTTTTTTCAAGGGTATAGACATACTGTATCTGTATCAAAACTAGACTGGGCTGCTGTCGGAAGTGTGCAAGAAACAGAGCCTGAAGGACCATAGGATGGAGCATTACAAATTATTCTGGACTACTCTGATGGTATAGCAGCATGACATAGGCATCCTTGAAAGACTACTCTAAATTAAGGTAGCCTTTTAACTGCCCTGCTTTATGCTGGAGGCTGCACTGCCTCCAGAACTTTAAGCCCATTGATCTCTGCCTCATGGGATACTTGAACTTTGCTGTCTCAGCCATGTTTATTAAAGTGTTTTTGGGGTGAAAAGTGCTGGCATATAAATATCAGATATACAATGCAATGTGTACATCAATTTTTAATTTAAATTTAAGAATTCCAGTGTCTTATATTAGTATTTTTGTCAAGATTTGGAATTAGATAAAGAACAAACAGGAATTCCAAATAAAGATCAATATGTTAATGAAAACATTAAAAAGGAACTATCAGCTAGTTTTCTTTTCAATTAGTCTTAAACTAATGGACCAAAACAATATATTTTTATCACAGAAAACAACAGAAAGCTCCTGCATAATAGGCATCAGTTTTTATATTAATGAATAAAAGAAGCATATGGGATGGATCATAATTTAGATGATAGATATTCTGCCAGAAAAAAATATTTTTTAAATATCATCTGTTGTAGTAAGTCATATGCTACAGATAAGAACATTGGTTTTGAAATAACTTCCCTTGTAGCCCATAATAAACATAGCAATCTGTCTTGGATACTTACTCTGGCCCAATCTCAAGATTTAATATTCTTGGTAAGTGGTGACCAAGGTGAAACCTCTCAGGTCAATGAATCTTTAGCAAGGATCAATATCTGCTTATGTTCGAAGATGTAAATATAAATTGGTTATGTATAAATCAGCTAGAATAATGTGGTTGTGGGTTGTTTTTATAATATGCAGAGCCTGCAGTGATATCTATAATTAGGATTGCATAATGCTTTCTATTAGAAGCCTCCTTCTTCAGTAGCTTATAACTGCCAGATTTCAACCATTGGGTCAGATGTTTCCCTTGCTGGCTTTCTGCCTAAGGCTGATTCCCTGCCTACCAGCAAAAATGATTCATCCATTTCCCAGAACAAAGCTCTGTGGGGAAAGAGACAACTCTGCCAATGTTATTTTTTCCCCATTGCTCAGAAGTGCTCTAACCTGTTCCGCTCATTCACTCTGGGACACCTGGCATTGGCCTTTGGTCTGACCCAGTGTAGTGGTTCTTATGTTCTAACTCTTATGGGATTTTGAAACCAAAATTTGGTTGGGTAGTGGGATAGGTTTAGTCTCAGGGAGATGATTTTTGCTGTTCTCATATAGATCCATGCATATTTTGCATTTTAACACGGCAACCTTCATTATGATGTTCCCTAAGTTGTGAGAGCTTGCCTTTACAGTCTCTTAACTGTTTTCGGTCATGCAGTATTTTATTGTTCTATTCTGTTGGTAGGGAGGGAAGTAATTATGATAAAAGGGTAACAGGGCAACCAGTTGAGTTTCCCCTGTATGAAACCTCAAGCAGATCTGAGACAAACAAGATCAGGATTCCAAGGCCTTTATATCTTTGCAGCATACTCTTGTCCTTGGAGAACACAGTAACCTTCTATCTCCCAAATATCATGGCCATTGGTACACGATAATTTATCCACAAAACAGAACACATACAGTTTACCACCACTGTCAAAAAACAATAATATTACTTCACTCAAGTGTCATCCAAAATGTTAATATTCCCTTATGATCTTGAATCAAAACCATCATAGACAAGGATTGTTTGTTCACATCTTAAGAACTGAGCAAACACCCCTCCCCCCCTCCATTCTGCTGCTCTACCAATGCATGTTTGCATTTCAATGTTCTACTCTAACCAGTGTAACAGTCCACTTATCATTTACACATCTTCCCCAAAAGTCTTTAAAGGTTGCTCCTGCGACAATCAGTTTATGAGCTGGTTAATGCATTCTGCCCTTGTGCCATATTTTAATCAGATCTCTAATATTTCAATCAAATAGCATCTCAATAGTTTGTGGCATATTTACTATAAATACTGGGGTTACAGAATCAAGGTGGGTGAGGTGATTTCTTTTTTTAGACCAACTTCTGTTGGTAGGAGAGAGATACTTTTAAGCTTACATAGAGCTCTTCTTTAGGTTTCGAACATTTCAATACTTACAACAGTATTGAAGAGCTCCCTGTAAGTTCAAAAGATTGTCTTTCTCACCAACAGAAGTTGATCCAATAAAATACATTACCTTACTCACCTTGTCTCTCTAATATCTTGGGTCCAACACTGCTGGGACAACACTGTTTTTGTTACATATGTTCCCATTGCAAAGAACAGGAGACATTCAAGCTTGTTTTTAAAGGAACTTTACCTAGTAAGACGAATATAAAATGCGATTATGATGAAAGTGGCTGTATCATAAGAATAATTTTGGTGTATTTTCTGTAATGCCATGTGAAGAATTGTACACATATTAGTCCTATAATAATGAAAAGAAGACTGAAAATTATATTTACATTCTGCTTGAAATAGGCCTGCCTTTAGACCAAATGGTGCCTCCCCTCCATGTGTTAAATTTTTGAATACCTTATTTTTATTGCATTTGTAGCCCCTATGTCACAACTTTGCATACCTGATTTATCCTTGTCATATAAGACAATAAATTTGCACACTAGGATCTATAAATCTGTATATATTCATAATATATCAACAAATAAATCAGTTTTCTCTAAGCTTACAGAAACATTTTAATTTTAAGAATAACAGAAATGTACTAACATCAAGAAATAGAACTGTGCACCAGTATTGGCTGGAGCAGTAATCAATAGTGTTACTGTAGAATGTTAACCTTAATCCTTTAGTTCAAAAGGTTGCTTTTTTTGCCTTTGTCATTACAAACTGAAGTGCAGCATCAGAGAGATTCAACAATTGGCTAATGTCTTTTCTAAAATAGCAAATGATATCAGTCTCTCATCAGCCATCATTGACTGAAAATGTGTTTTATTTAGCCTGAATTCCAGAATCTGCACTCATCAGTTGTGACTGTGACCAACAGCATAAGAGGAATCTTCAAAGCTATTGACATTAGGAAATGTGTCTTCAGCTCTGCATAATGAAAGAATCAAAGAACTTGGAGTGGAGAGTGTTTCCCATGTTGCAAAATGTGATGCATATTGCCTAATTCCACATAGAGTTCTTTGCCATTTACATCCAAACATTCCCCATGTGTAACGTCTGATAAATACTATTGTTCAAGTCTTTTCATAGTACTTTACTTGTTCAAACTTTTCTTCAGTGGACACTCAAGCAGTGTCAATGAGCAAGCAAAAAACTTCCCTCTTGAATTTTCTTCCAAGCTTCCCATCATCCCATCTGACATAAGATCCAAACTGTATCTTCTTTATAGGAATATGAGTGTCCTTGAAGACAGGCTCAACTCCTACGTTTCTGCTATTTGTTTGGCAGCACTGATGGCAACTTCAAGCCCATTGTCTCTGCAGGCCACAATGAAATCAAGTCAAACCACAATTGATACCAGAAAATTTGAAGTCAGTCATTTGGTTTGCCAGGCTTTGTGCCTCATGTCAGATTCAGTACCCCCGACCTGGAACCCCAAGCATTGCCTAGGTGGCCTGACCCTAAATCCAGCCCTGACAATACACCCACATAACCACAGAAATTCACCTAAGTTCCTCAACTCAACCCATTGTTCAGACGTACTGAAAATTCCCTTGGTAAAAACAACCTGATATTCTCAGGCCCCCAGTTAGAGGATTATTTGCAGTAGCAGCACCTAAGTATAATAGGATTATTTAAGGGTACAGAATGTTCTTAACTGAATTTCCTTGCTCTAGTGGCTTTCTATCCTTGTAGCCCCTGAGGGTGCTGTGCTGCTTTTACTGACCTCTGTTCACTGCTTGGAAAATGCTCCCCTCTCATGTTATTCTAATCAAGGGTTGTATTATTTATGTGGCTACTATGTTATTGTAACAGAGTAATGGACATACACACAATTGAGTTTCTTATTCCTGATAACGAGCCTGTCCCTGGGCTTGGCAGGAGGAAAGAATGCTGTAAATACAGTGGCTCAGTCTCTGTGTGAATAGAACACCTCATTGCTTCTCTGGCTGGCACACACAATGGAGTTGATAGGGTCTGGATGGCATTTTATCCAAAGGCTGGGTTTGTGAGGATAAGGTGAAAGTTGAAGGAAAAACAAAGGACAGGTGCAAAATTATTCAGATATGCAAACTCAGCATAGTCATTTAAAGGATGTCAGGATAAGAGCTGATAAAGGAAAAGGAAACTAAACAAAGTCATATAATTCTATTGATTGATTCAACACAATTGCACAATTGTTTTTTAAAAAATGAAACGTATTGGTTTGGTTCCTTAAATCTTCGTGCGCGTGGAGTGGAAGTAGCACATTACTGATAATACGTTGTAATTACAAGAGGCTAGAGTCACGAAGTGGCTTAGTTTAAGTGTTGTGACACTGAGGCTACGTCTACACTGAAGCCTTTTGCTGGCAGAGAGTATGTTAATGAAGCACTCATTAGCATCTGTCGCACTGTCTTTTGCTTATTCTCTGCCAATGCTTTTTGCGCAAGAGGTTTTTGAGCAAAAACAAGCAGTGTAGATGGATCAATTATGCAGAAAAAAACCCTTTTGCACAAGATCCTTATACTTCTTTTTTTGAGGCATAAAGATCTTGCGCAAAAGGGTTCTTTTTGTGTGCAAAACGGACCCATCTACACTGCTTAGTTTTGCACAAAAACCTCTTGCTCAAAAAGTATTGGCAGAGAATATGCAAATGACAGCGCTACAAATGCTAATGAGTACCTCATTAGCATACTCTCTGCTGGCAAAAGGCTGCAGTGTAGACATAGCCCCAGTCTAACATTTAGACACCTAGAAAAATCACAGGAACAGTACTGTGATTCACAAAAGCTGAGCGTGCTGCTTAGGTTTCCTATATAATTAGTGGGGAGAGACAGGTGCTTTAGGCTACAATTCACAGCATATTAGGCAGAGAGCCACTGAAACTAGTCTCTATGGAATGCTGAGGAGACAGATACATCCTAAGCCCTACCTCTCTCCCAGAGCTATGTGCAGGCTAACCCTTCTGGTAATGCATAACAAGAACCCTGGAGGAAGGCAGCTCAGGTACATCAAGTATTTCTCATGAGAATGAGTTAGGCAGACACATAATTGCACACACCACAGAAAGAGTAGGAGGTGGTCGTAATGATCCCCACATTAACTTTTAGTCCAGCGATCAGAGCTCTTCCCTGGGATGTGGGAGAGCAGGTTCGGTTCCTTGCTGTGCCACAGAGACTTTCTAATTCTCTCATGTGATGGGGGAGAGAGTGAGAATGATTCTGTAGCCTGGCGATTAGGGAACACCTGAGAGAGGGAAGACCCAGGGTACTGTCTCCCTGCTCCAATAAGTTGCATTATTTGTCCACAGTGGAGCCGCTTTGACAGGAGGAAGCCTCATGTCAAATATTCCATCACTAAGGTTAAGGCTATGGTGTGGAATTCATGGATTCTTTGACTTCCAGACTCTTCTGTGGTATTTTCCACTTCAGTCCTGCGTGGCCCAGAGCTCCAAGCTACCACAGGTGGTGAGGAGATCCACAACTCTCAGCCACTGCAGGCAGCAGGGAGACCTAGAGCTTTGAGCCATGGCAAGGGGATCTTACAACTCTGAAGCATCATGAGTGGCAGGAGCTGGAGCCCTGACGCCCATCCCACAGGATTTAATCCTCCCATCATCTCCATGTTGACACAGCTAATTATTGTTAGTAAAAGTGAAGGACTGGTCCTGGGGTCTGGGTTCTGTGACCCATTTTGATCCAAAAAAGCTTCATCACAATATTGTAGCCTTGCAGCCTGACCCCTAAGAACCAGAATCATTTGACACAGGCCAACTATTGGTGTTCTATTGCAATTATACTCGGGGCCTGTTTGGACCTGGAGCCCGAGTGCTAGAGGTCCCATGCTGAGTTCAGCTTATTCCAAAACCTGAAATCTGGACCAGTGTGTGTCAGCAAACTTCCCCAAATTCCCATTACTTCCTGTGCCATCCCACTAAAGTTTTCAATAGCAGTAGTCAATTCTGACTATTTTAGGGACTGATGGGGAAACTAGACCTTCTTCTGAGCATATTAACCACGGACATGTTAGACTAAAATATGAAGTGGTGTATAGAACAGTAAACTGAAACCAGCTTGGTTAAAATGCAATCAAATGACAGCATGCAGACATGCTTTATTTTTGTTCTTTTCTAGCCTGTCAGCAAAAATCAGGGATAACAGTTCTCTCTCTGTTTGATTATTCTTTTATCGACAGGAAGAAGGGTGCAGGAGACATACATGCTGATTTAGTGTTGCGCTGATGAAACCGCTCAGTTTATGTGATGTGTCATTTTTCACTGACTTCTTATCAAGGTGTTTCAGCTGTGCCCAAACCAGGCCTTGTAATTGCTTTAGTTGCTTGTGGCAAAGTTACGTCAATGTCAGTCACTAAATGGCTTTTGACTGCTTCATGTTGGATGAACTCAGAAAAGAAAGACGGCACAGCAGGTTTTTATACAGAGGCCTGCTTGTTAATTTTGACTTTAAAAGAATGCATTTGAAAAAGGAAAGAAGCTTCCAGACTGTTCTGTATATGGAGAAAAAATGCAGGTTACGAAAGTGGAAAATTATTTTTATATAAAAATAGCTTTTTAAGCCACGTAGTATGGGAGAAATCATCAAAATTAAAGAATCAAACTAGAAGCAAATCTTTCTGTGGGTAGACGAATCTCCTGTCAATAAGAGGTTTTTGAGTAATAATGGCTGGGATTGAGTCCGACATGAGACTCATCTGCCCACCAACATACAGACCTGTTAGCAGTCATCCACTTATAGTGGCACTCCATTCTGTGACACTCATAACTATCTCTGCATTTTGTTTCTTGAACTACGTTGGGGAGGGTGGAAGAAGGGAAGAGTTTTGCATCACTGGTAACTTTGTTACTGGAATGTGGAAGGTGTTTGGTTTTTTGTTTGTTTTTTGCAGAGCTGACAGATGCAGCAGGGCTTCCTGGCTTATCCTGCTGTTTATCAGCTTCTGGGACATCCTGAGGAACTAGCGAGAATATTTAAACTTTTCCTTTAATTTAAAACCTCCTTGCTAGTTCCTCATGTTGACCCATGCATGTTGGGCAGCAGGGAAAAAACCATGATGTCCTCCTGAATCTGTTGCAACTCCTGTCAGCTCAGCAGGAGAAACAAGCTTCTGGATTACAATACATGGTTTTGTTTACCTGGCCTCTTGGATCTCTTACAAACTCTGAAATAAAAAATAACCTGTGAACAACCTCATTTTCAAATGCTGTGTTTCAATAAATATAACAAAAAAGGCAACTTGAGTACTATGATTATGTACCAGGTAACTAACTGGAATTAATTTTGTGAAACAACATTTTTTTCAGTAAAAATAATTGATATTTACACATATTCAGAAGAATTCACATTACACAAATGGGCTACATCTACATTGGCCCCTATTCCGTAATAGGGATGCTAATGTAGCACTTGGGAATAGGCAAATCCGCGGGGGATTTAAATATCCCCCGCGGCATTTGCATTTTCATGGCTGCCGCTTTTTTTCAGCTTGTAGATAAGCTGGAGAAAAGCGCCAGTCTGGACACGATCCTCCGGAAAATAAGCTCTTGAAAGTAGGAATAAGAGATCCACCGGAAAAGAGCTTATTTTCTGGAGGATCGCGTCCAGACTGGCGCTTTTCTCCGGCTTATCTACAAGCCGGAAAAAAGCGGCAGCCATGAAAATGCAAATGCCGCGGGGGATATTTAAATCCCCCGCAGATTTGCCTATTCCCAAGTGCTACATTAGCATCCCTATTACGGAATAGGGGCCGATGTAGATGTAGCCATGCTGTGTTAGCCAAATTTTGGATGACAAATTTGAATCAGTAAAAAACTGGTTAATGGAAAATAATCTGGGGTAAATTTCTACCCACTTCCTCCTCGCTTACTCTAATTTATGGTAGTTTATGCCATCCAACTTGTGTGTAAATTATGTGTAATTTGTGTCATCTCTGAATTCAGCCTCTTTTTCTGTTAAGTTTGATTTTTAAAATAGTGCTGAGAATTGTTAATATATAATAGGTATTTTTATTGCTGATTTTAATTTCAGGATTCATGGGAAGGATCCCCTTCAGTGAAATTGATTTAAAAGGGAAATTCATTTGAGACCAAAAGGATCTATTTTTTCAGCTACTCAAAGTCCTGTGTTGAGCTTCACTCCATGTATTTATGTATGTGATGTTTGTTTGTTTTTGTTTTGTCTCTTTCCCCTGAAGCATCAAAGATGACTCTGGATAAGGTTGGCTAGTACTCTGTGGTGGAACTGAGAATTCTTTCATGTGCGTGGGTGGTTGATTCTTGCACACATGTTCAGGATCAAACTGGTTTCCATATGTGGAGTTAGGAAGAAATTTTCCTGCAGGTCAGATTGGCAGTATCTTTATATTTTGCCTTCCACAACTTAATATATTGTATCTCACATAATCAGTGCTATGCTGTTCCAGGGGCCTTGGGCACTGATTCACCTTGGTCCTTTCCATTCTCTACTAATGGCACACAATAGCTCAGGCTCCTGAGAGTTGAATTACTTTGTTCTAATTTCAGTTGCTGGGTTTAGGTAGCTAGTGGTGTTGATGGTCTAAAATATATAGGAGGTAAGAATAGATGAGCAGGTGGTCCTTTCTGGCCCTAGGGACCATCTAGGTGGAATATGTAGGTATTTCATTTGTTTTGTAAGTATTTAATTGGTGCTAAATAATTAAATTAAAATGTAATTGGTCGACCGGAAAGTATCAACTACTCCTCAGATTTGTTAAATGTACATTCAGAAAAATTCCTAAAATTTCTACTGCTAACTTCTCATTACATTAATTTAAACTTAATGTAATGTAGCACACAGAGCTGTGCAAATAACTAATTTCTTTAGATTTGCTAGCATTGAAACATTGGGAAGTGGATAATTAGTTTTGTGCTAAATTATACATTTCAGTTTGTTTTTGATCTTTTAAATAGTATTCTAATAAAATTTCATTACATTTTGAAATTACATCTTATTCAAAACCAATTCTTTAAATTTAGAAAATGTCGAAATTATACCTATCAATTTTTCTTAATTTTTGTTGTTTGCCTCAAAAATGTTTCACACTTGTTGCAAATTCATGAAATCTTTTGACTGACTCAAATCTGTATTTTTTGATGGACGGAAGTTGGTCAAAGAACTTCAGTTATCTCTAATGGAGAGTATTGTACAAAGAGTTTTTATGTAAGTTTTAAATTTAAGGATAAGGAAGTATTCTAAATCATTGAAATTTCCTTCTTGATTGGTTTTTTATTTATCATTGTAGTTATGGCATTTCTTCGCAAAAACTTCTCATCAATTTTGTTTTGAGCCAAGTGATGAGAATTGAAACAAGGCACTCCATATGTTGACTTTAATGAAACAGTACACAATTTCCCTCTCATATTTGAGAAAGTCTAGAAAGATACTTAGCTTATTATAGCCAAAGGGCATTATGTTGTTTTCTATGTTTCATCCTTTGCTATCAACCATTTTAATGCCCCTATCTATTGATACTCTTTGTTGTTTCATTGATTCAGCCGTACTTTTATATGGCTACATTTTCTTATTTGATTGCCTTTGATTGCTCCTTTTAATATTCATATTTTGTACCCACTTAATTGTATTGATTTGTTTGAGTCACTATTTTCGTCAATAATTGCAATGAAATAAATCTTCATTTGTATTACTACAGAAACTTTTCCTTTTGTTGACATAAAATGATATACCTGAAAAATTCTGTTTGTAGATCTATATATTGTTTCTTTTATATAAAAAGCTGTTTGGATCATGCACTATTGGATTATCTGTGGTGGAAATATCCAATACAAAGCTTACACTATGTGACTAAGCTGAATGTTTAATGAGCTATATCATAAATTTGAATGCAGATCATGCTTTAATATAAGAAAATATGTCAGAAATGACATAGATATCTTTTATTTGATTTGCTTCTGTTCTAGTTCTGACTTTGATGATCTGTTAAAGATGCTCTTGAAATAGTTCTCTTCCCCTTTCTTTATGTCCATAAAATACAAACAGAGAAGTTAGATTTAAAAATATATATATATTCTTTCCTGAAGGTTACATAGAATCATAGAGCTGGAAGACACCTAAGGAGGTCATCAAGTCCAGTCCCCTGCCCAAGGCAGGACCAATCCCAACTAAATCAACTGAGCCAGGGCTTTGTCAAGCCGAGTCTTAAAAACCTCTTGGGATGGATATTCCATGACTTCTCTAGGTAGCCCATTCCAGTGCTTCATCACCCTCCTAGTGAAATAGTTTTTCCTAATATACAACCTAGACCTCCCACACTGTAACTTAAGACAATTGCTCCTTGTTTTGCTATCCGTCACTACTGAGAACAGCCTTTCTCCATCCTCTTTGGAACTTGCCTTCAGGAAGTTGAAGGCTGCTATCCAATTTCCCTTCAGTCTTCAATTCTGCACACTAAATAAGCCCAAATCCCTCAGCTTCTCCTCATAGCTCCAGCCCCCTAATCATTTTGGTTACCTGCTGCTGGACCTTCTCCAATACGTCCACATCCTTTCTGTAGTGGGGCCCCCCAAACTGGACGCAGTATTCCAGATGTGGCCTCACCAGAGCCGAATAAAGGGGAATAATCACATCTCTGGATCTGCTAGCAATGCTCCTCCTAATGCACACTAATCTGCCATTAGCCTTCTTGGCTACAAAGGCACACTGTTGACTTATATTCAGCTTCTCATCCACTGTAATCCCCAGGTCCTTTTCTGCAGAACTGCTACTTAGCTATTCAGTCCCCAGCCTGTAACAAAGCTTGGGATTCTTCCATCACAAGTGCAGGACTCTACACTTGTTCTTGTTGAACGTCATCAGATTTCTTTTGGCCCAATCCTCTAATCTGTCCAGGTCACTCTGGACCCTATCCCTGCTCTCCAGCATATCTACCTCTCCCCCTAGTTTAGTGTCATCCATGAACTTGCTGAGGGTGCAATCCATCCCTTCTTTCAGGCCATTAATAAAGATGTTGAACAAAACTGGTCCAAGAACAGATGCTTGAGGCACTCCGCTACCAACCAACTGCCAACCTGACAGTGAGTCGTTGATCACTACCCGTTGGGCACAACAGTCTAGCCAGCTTTCTATCCATCTTACAGTCCATTTATCCAATCCATATTCCCTTAACTTGCTGGCAAGAATATTGTGGGAGATTGTATCAAAAGCTTTGATAAAGTCAAGGTATATCACATCCACTGAGTTTCCCATATCCACAGAGCTAGTTACCTCACCATAGAAGCTAAACAGATTGGTCTGGCATGACTTGCCCTTCGTGAATCCATGGTGACTATTCCTGATCACTTTCCCCTCTTCCAAGTGCTTCAAAATGGAATCCTTGAGGATCCCTTCCATGATTTTTCCAGGGACTAAGGTAAGGCCGACTGGTCTGTAGTTCCCTGGATTGTCCTTCTTCCCTTTTTTAAAGATGGGCACTACATTTGCCTTTTTCCAGTCATCCAGGATCTCTCCCGATCTCCACGAGTTTTCAAAGATAATGGCCAAAGTCTCCTCAATGATATTTGCCAACTCCCTCAGTACCCTCGAATGCATTAAATCCAGACACATGGATTTGTGTATATTTTGCTTTTCTAAATAGTTTCTAACTTGTTCTTTCCCCACCAAGGGGTGTCCACCTCCTTCCCATACTGCGTTGCCTAGTGCATTTATCTGGGAGCTGACCTTGTCTGTGAAGACAGTAGCAAAGAAAGCATTAAGTACTTCAGCTTTTCCCACAACATCTGTTACTAGGTTACCTCCCTCATCCAGTAAGGGCCCCACACACTCTCTGATCACCTTCTTAATGCTAACATGCCTGTAGAAACCTTTCTTGTTATCCTTCACATGCCTTGCTAGCTGCAATTCCAATTGTACCTTAATCTGCCTGATAACTCCCCTGCATTCTAGAGCAATATATTTGTACTCCTTCCTAGTCATCTGTCCAAGTTTCCACTTCTTGTAAGCTTCCTTTTTGTGTTTAAGCTCACCAAGGATGTGCCTGGTAAGCCAATCTGGTCGCCTACCATATTTACTTTTCTTGCTGAGCATCGGGATGGTTTCTTTCTGTGCCTTTAATAAGGATTCTTTAAAATACTGCCAACTGTCCTGGACTCCTTTCCCCTTCATGTAAACATCCCAGGGAATCCTGCCCATCAGTTCTCTGAGGGAGTCAAAGTCTGCTCTTCTGAAGTCCAGTGTATGATATTTTGCTACTCTCCTTTCTTCCTTTGGTCAGGATCCTGAAATCTACCATCTCATGATCACTGCTTCCCAGGTTGTCACCCACATCTACTTCCCCTACTAGTTCCTCCCTGTTTGGGAGCAGCAGGTCAAGCTGCACATGGCCCCTGGTCGGTTCCTTCAGAACTTGTGCCAATAAGTTATCCCCAACATTCTCCAAAAACTTCCTGGATTGTCTGTGTACTGCTGTATTGGTCTCCCAACAGATGTCAGGATGATTAAAGTCCCCCAAGAGAACCAGGGCCTGCAATCTAGAAGCTTCTCTCAGTTGTCTGAAGAAAGCCTTATCTACCTTATCCACTTAATCTGGCATCCTGTAGGTGGCCTCCTTTGTTGCTCGTTCCTCCTTGTGTTTCTTCCTGGTATCTGACTTCCTCACTTACCTCTGGGCTTAGGTCACCGTCCCCCAATGAACCTAGTTCTCCTCAAGTTCTCCCCCAAGTTCTCCTCACTAGGTTTGCAAGCCTGCCCATGAAGATGCTCTATCCTCTCTTGGTTAGCTGGATCCCATCTCTTCCTAACAATCCATGTGTCCAGAATAGAGTCCCGTGGTCGAAGAAACCAAAGCCCTCTCTGTGTCACCACCTGCACAACAACTCATTTACTTCCTGAATTCGACGATCGCTACCCGGACCTTTTTCTTATCACCATCCATACCTGCCTTCCTTCTGAGAGATTCCTCGGTTGTTATTAAATGCTTCCTTGAGGCATTTCAACATAATTCTACTTTTATTCTTTGAATCCAATATGACAACACAGAGTAACCAAAGAACACAGATAGACAAAGCAGGCAGCTTCTTATGGCAGAGTGTCAAAAATGCACCACCTTCTTCTGATTCTGATAACCTGCTTCCCTACAAGGCCCTAAAAGGGTACATCTACACTACAGAGGGAGATTGAAGCTGTCACTGTTGTTCTTCCAGTGTTCGAATTAGCAGTCTAGTTAACACAGCTAATTCAAAGTGAGAGGTGCACTCCGGTCGATGTTGGTAACCCTGCTTTCACAAAGAAGAAAGGGAAGTTGAAGGAAGAGTGTTCTCCCTTCAACTTCCTGCAGTGTAGTGCCAAAGCCGAGGTAAGCTACTTTGACTTCAGCTATGCAATTAACGTAGCTGAAGTTGTATATCTTAATTTGACTTTGTCCTGTAGTATAGAGATACCCTTAGACTGTAAACAGGACCAGGAAAACCCCACGTAAAATGATAGCTTGCAATTCCAACAGACTTCTTAGTTACCTCATAGTTATAGTCCATCATAGTTATAACACTATTTCTTTGAAACAAGTATTAGTACCACTATTTTGATCATCATGGACATAGATTAATATGGAAGACAAAGTACATTGCTTGTTATCAGAAATAAAGCATTAGCAGTGATTTATGAAGGAGAGAGATGTCAAATACTGCTGTAGCTAGCAAATTTTATGGCACTATATATATTTTAAAGTTTAGGTACATTATTTTTCAGTGTGTGTTTGTTATCCAGGGGTAATCTGGAGGTTTTGTAGTGCAGTATTTTATGTAAACTGTATGTGAGACAGAGGAAACTAATGAAAATTATTATATGCCATTTCCTCAATTTTTCCAATTCTGCGAATGGACTTACATAGTGAGATCATTCCAAAACTGAAGCCAGTTCAGAAGTTGTTCATCTCTAAAGAGAATTCACTACGTTTGTGTTGTGGGATTTGTACTGACTACTAATATGTGCATAGATTGTTAGATCCTGGTTTTAAGAATTTTTTAAAATATATCTTAGAAATGAATAAAGATATAGAAGGAAGAAGAGCAAAGGTTATGGCTGTTGGCCCCTCTATTTCCTAAGTTTTTATAAGTATTTGAACAACAAGAGCATAACATTTTACTGTACAATAGCAAGTACATATGTTATTGAATCTTGTGCATATATCTCCATTTTATGTTTTTGATTGTTATACTGTTAACAGGTTTATCTCAATTGTCAAAGGTAATTTTAAATGGAAGTTACATTAAATCCATTGCCTTAACCTTTGTTGAGATGTATGCCTTTCCTATATAATGGACCAAAAAAAAAAAATCTAGTAAAACAGTCTTCTCCTTGAAAGCAGGGTTCTGTGTCTGACCATTGTATACCAAATTATTCCTTTTTAAACCAAAGAAATATTAAAAATGCCATTGGCTTCTCCTCTTATATTTATTAAGACTGAATGCCAAATGCAATTTAATGAATTGCCATAGTACAGTCCTTAAAATACAGTTTTGAATATCAGCTCTGATTTATTGGTTAAGGAGGACACAGTCGTTTTACTGATGTCTAGAGTTATATTTTGTGATAACAAGGAAAAATCACTAAATGGACAAATGGTTTGCAAATTAGAGCACTTGAGGATGAGAAGTAGGAGGATGGCAAATGGACAGCATCATTAGAAATAATTTCAAGCATGGCCTTCTGCCTCTGAATGCTCAAGCAATGTATTTTCATTGGTCAATCATATGCATGTTTACCATTCTCTTTCGTCTCATGTGCTTCTACTTCCTGTTCTGAGCTTGGACCATGGACCGAAATGTTTTACCTGGAGCAGTGCTTTATTCTAAAGGTGACTGGACAAAGCATGTCTATAGTAAAGTAGCAGTTTCTTGTGCTGACTTGGAATCACAATAGAATATTTCTTTTATCCCTACTTTTGTTTTACTTTTTTTTCTCCACGTCCATTCATTCCCAAGTTTGTCTTGCAGAGAAATGGGAATATTGAAAACAACATTTCCTGTCTTCTAAAGTTACTTGAGGGACTTTTCCATTTATATCTTGTTTGTTTAGTTTGTGTTCACTTGCAATTTGTTCTCTTCACTTGCATTTCAGCCTATCTGAAACATTGTTTGTGACAAGAAAATTGGTTAAAGATGTCTAAATAAACTTGTAGTTTCTTGTGATTTAGATGGCCATGACTTCAGCCCTTACATAATATCAAATATATGCTTTTAAGATGTTTCCATTTTCTTGGCACTCACACATCTGCGTAATGTGACAGAGAAACTAGATTGCACTTTCAGCCAATCTCAAGTATAACTTGTATAACTTTGTACCGAAAGTCACTTCAAGGTAAAAGCCAACCCTGTGGGATTATCAGCCATTTGCAAGTAGGATAGTAGCTCTTCCTCTACAGGGAGTTTTTCACTTTTCTCTCAGATTACTCAGAGAGCCAGCAGCATTGGTTTGAATGTTATTTAATAACAGGTCTTTTTATGTGGAACTGTGAATATGGAATGTAGAATAATTAGGTTAACAGAGAAGCTGTAGTTCTTTATTTCTATATTTTTCATTTGTTTAAGAAATGTTGCTGATGGCATTACTTACACTTGTGAAAGAGCCATCTCTCATTAAAATAAGTGTCTACACCAAAAAGATTGGAGAATAGCAGAGATTTTGAATTATAGATCAGTAAACACCAGATAATTAGTTGAAATGATAATTAAAAATGAAATTAGGAAACATTTAAATGATCATGACAGTGTCTGACCAGCACAGCTTCTGCAACCCTTCATCCATTAGAATTCTTTGAACATGTTAGTAAAGTGCTAGATAAAAAAGAACTTGTTCACATCATCTATTTTTTACTTTCAGAAAGTCTTTGATAAAATTCCTCATAAGAGGCTATTAAGAAAATGAAGTAATTATGTATGGAGCAAAGTACTATTATAGATTAGAAAAAAATATGAGTTAGAACACAAATAGGAAGCATAAATGCTCAATTTTCATCATGGCAAAAGGGTAACAATAGAGTGTCACAAGATTCGAGACTAGGATCAGTGGCATTTGGTAAATGTATTAATAATTTGGAAAAGGGGGTGAATAGTGAGGTACAAAAATTTGAAGATAACACAAAATTATTCAGATTGTCAGGAACAAAGACTGCAGAATTTCAAAGGGGGTTGACCAAACAAAGGACAGCTTCCAAGTACAAATGCTGAAGGAATCTACCAGCGGTCATGTTTAGCTTGACCTGTTGCTCACAAACAGGGAGGAAACTTGGGTAGGTGACTAGCGAGGAGTATAAATATATTGCTCAAGCATGCACAGGTGTAATCGGGAAGGCCAAAGCGCAATTGGAATTGCAGCTAGCAAGGGATGTGGAGGGTAACAAGAACGGTTTCTATAGGTATGTTAACAATAAGAAGGTAATCTGAGAAGGTGTGGGACCCTAAAGGTGTATCTACACAGCAGGGCTTAACTTGACATAAGCTACTCAAATTAAGCTACGTCAAGTCAGTGCTCTTGCGCAAATTCAAGCAGCCAGTGTAGACAGCTGGCAAGTTTTTGTGCAAAATCTTGCCAGTCTAGACGCACCCTGAGGGTTACAGAAGTCGGAATAAGAAGTCCTCCAGCTTGACAGTATTTTCACACTATTTTGAAATAACTGCCTGCTGTGTAGACGTGGACTAAGTTATTTTGGAATAGCGCTAGTTACTTCAAAACAGTGTTGCAGTTTAGATGTACCCTTACTGAATAGGGGAGGTAACGTAGTGATAAATGATGTGGAAAAAGCTGAAGTACTTACTGGTTTTTTTGGCTCTTTCTTCACTGACAAGATCAGCTCCCAGACTGCTGCACTGAGCAGCATAGTATGGGGTGGAGATGGGCAGCCTGCAGTGGATAAAGAACAGATTAAGCACTATTTAGAAAAGTTGGACATACACAAATCCATGGGGCTGGATCTAATGCATCCGAGAATGCTGAGGGAGTTGGCTGATGTGATTGCAGAGCCATTGTCCATTTTCTTTAAAAATTCGTGGTAATCAGGGGAGATCTTGGATGATTGGAAAAAGGCAAATTTGGTGTCCATCTTTAAAAAAGAGAAGAAGGAGAATGTGGGGAACCACAGACTAGTCAGCCTTACCTCAGTCCCCAGAAGAATTATGGAGGGAATTCACAAGAAATCCATTTTGAGAGGAAGAAATGAAAGTGATCTGGAACAGTCAACATGGATTCAGCAAGGGCAAGTCATGACTGACCAATTTGTGCCTTCTATGATGAGGTAACTGTCTCTATGGATATGGGGAAGGTGGTGGACATGATATACCTGGATTTTAGCAAAGCTTTTGATGTGGTCTCTCACAGTATTCTTGCAAGTAAGTTGAACAAATATGGATTGGATAAATAGACTGTAAGGTGGAAAGAAGGCTGGCTGGGCTCAATGGGTAGTGATCAACATTTCGATGTCTGGTTGGCAATTCATATCAAGCAGAGTGCTCCAAGGGTCAATTCGGGGGCCAGTTTTGTTCAACATCTTTATGAATGACCTGGATGAGGGGATGGATTGCACCCTCAGCAATTTCACAGATGTCAGTAAGCTAGGTGGAGAGGTAGATTGCTGGAGAGTAGGGATAAGGTCCACAGTGATCTAGACAAATTGGAGGTTTGGGCCAAAAGAAATCTGATGAGGTTCAACAAGGACAAGTGCAGAGTCCTGCACTTGGGATGGAAGAATCCCAAATAGTGCTACAAACTGTGAGCCAACTGGTTAAACGGCTGTTCTGCAGAAAAAGACTTGGGCGTTACAGTGGATGAGAAGCTGGACATGAGTCAACAGTGTGCCCTTGTAGCCAAGAAGGCTAATGGAATATTCGGGTGCATTAGTCAGAGCATTGCCATCAGATGTAGGGAAGTCATTATTCCCTTTTATTCAGCACTGGTGAGGCCACATCTGGAGTATTGTGTCCAATTCTGGGTCCCCCATTACAGAAAGGGCATGGAAGCATTGGAGAGTCCAGCGTTGGGCAACAAAAATTATGAGGGGGGCTGGAGCACATGACTTAGGATGAGAGGCTGAGGGATTTGGGCTTATTTAGTCTACAAAAGAGAAGAGTGAGGAGGGATTTGATAGCTGCCTTTAGCTATATGAAGGAGTGTTCCAAAGAGGATGGAGAGAAGTTGTTCTCCACAGATGCACAAATGAAGCATATGACAGAATAAAGATCAATGGTCTCAAATTGCAGTGGGAGAGGTCCAGGATATTAGGAAAAACTGTTTCACTTGGAAGGTGTTGAAGCACTGGAATGGGTTACCTAGGGAGGTGGTGAAATTTCCATCCCTAGATATTTTTAAGTCTCATCTTGACAGAGTCCTGGCTGGGTGATTAAGTTGGGATTGGTCATGCTTTTAGCAAGGGCTCAGATTTGATGACCTCCTGAGGTCCCTTCCAGCCCTATGATCCCATGGTCAGAGGCAAAATTTACTGAAAAATGTAAAGAAATTCACATTGGAAGGAATAGTTTGAACTACTCACATGCTATTAGGTTCTGCATTAACAGTATCAAATGTACAACTTAGGGTGGGAGCAGTGGGCGTCTCTGTGAGCAACTCAAAAAAATCTGTTCAATATGCAGCAGTAGACAGGAGTGAAAACAAAAGGTTAAGATGCATAGCAGATGAGATGGTGAATATGGCTGAAAGCATGTTAGTATAAAAATGGATGGTAATCCTTCACCTGGAATATACTGAAATTATGAAAACGTTCCCCATGATACTTAAATGACATTCTTTTTGTAGCCTTTTTCATAAATCAAACTGTGGCTGTAAGGAGATATTCACAAAGAAAAAGCCTTTGATTGATTCCTTATTTAGTTATGTATTCACATTTAGACTACGTTAAACTCTTAAAAATGCATCTTGCAAAATAAACAAAATCTCCAGCAATTACCTGCATTGCAGTAGCTGATAACGATGTAGCAACAAAAGAGCAAGTTTTGCTATTTAGAATGTAATTTCTTTAGAACAGGGACTGTCTCTTAGCATGTGTGCATTCAGCACCGAGTGAAATGTGAGGCCTTGATATGACTTTGGGATTCCTGGGTTCTCCTGTATTAATTTACAGCAATGCAAAGAGGAATGTGAGATGCATACTTTTGAAGCTTATATTTTTCCAGGGTTGCATTCACACTAAGTTTATTTAGGATTATTAGTTTGGCATAGTTTTGTGGTTGACTAATGTATTGGGAAAACTGGGTAAGGGTGGAGATTTTTAAAGGACTCTTGGGGATTTAGTCATATATCTTCCATTAATTTTAATTGAAGGTGTATCTAATTTCCTTAGGCTGCATTTAAAATGTCAGCCTTTCCACAAATTCAAGGGATGATAAAATCTGTTATAATTTTTGAACATATAGATATTCTGTATTTATATTAGTTTTACATTGGTACAGTATGACTTTCTTTAAATGTAAGGGGACCAAATTTACAGTTTGTTTTCTATGGGACCTGCATCTCCCATTTACTGTAGGGCAGGAAGGGAAGAAAAAAGAAACAGGAAAGCCCCCTGAAAAATGTAAAAGGGGAAAATTACATCAAAGGCCAAAATCTGCTGGAAACTTTGCTGTGACTTCTTGCAAAAGTTGCATATCGATTAAAGCCCTAGTGTAGGGATAGTTACACTAATAATGTAACAAGGAGTCCTGTGGCACCTTATAGACTAACAGATGTATCGAAGCATAAGCTTTCATGGGCAAAGACCCACTTTATCAGATGCATGCAGTGGAAATTTCCAGAGACAGGTATAAATATGCAGGCCAGAATAAGGCTAGAGATAATGAGATTAATTCAGTCATGGAGGGTGAGGCCTACTTCTAGCAGCTGATGTGGAGGTGTGAACACCAAGAGAGGAGAAACTGCTTTTGGACATGGCGAGTCATTCACAGTCTTTGTTTAATCCTAAACTGATGGTGTCAAATTTGCAAATGAACTGTAGCTCAGCAGTTTCTCTTTGAAGTCTGGTCTTGAGAGGTTTTTTTTGCTGCAGATGGCTACCTTTAAAAATCTGCTACTGTGTGTCCAAGGATATTGAAGTGTTCTCTTACAGGTTTTTGTATATTGCCATTCCTAATATCTGATTTGTGTCCATTTATTCTTTTACGTAGGGACTGTCCAGTTTGGACAGTATATGGCAAAGGGGCATTGCTGGCACATGATGGCGTACATTATATTGGTAGATGTGCAGGTGAATGAACTAGTGATAGTACGGCTGATCTCAAGAAGTGGGCTGTGCCCACGAAAGCTCATGATACCACCTACATGATTTGGTAGTCTATAAAGTGCTACCAGACCATTTGTTGTTTTTTTCTGTAACAGTCTAACTCGGCTACCCCCTGAAGATATTTAAATTAATTAAAAGAAGCTGTCTTGACCAGTTAACCAGTATTAAAAATCTTAAATTCAATTATATTCCACCATTTCTCTGTTGACTAATGTTTAAACCCTGCTTAGCCCTCTGCAGGAATACAAATTCTAACGTTGTAATTTAGTGATTTATAGGAGAAATTGTATTTTAAGTTACAACAGCATTTTTATATTCCAAATAAAATCTTCACAAGACTTTCAAATCTAATTCCATTTGAGGCTATGTCTACATTAGGAAAATATTTCAAAATAATTAAATGCAACTTAATAGCTCCTGATTTTACATAATTGAAATAGCATGTCTCCACTATGGGGAAGCCTTGAAATTAGTCCAAGCCAGGCTCTGTTAATGTTGATGGACTTAGAGCTCCAGGAAGTACTGAGGGGTTATTAATTCAAATTACTCTGGGGAGTAGTTATTTTGAAATAGCTGTACCGGAGCATCCACACTAACATTATTTTGAAATAACTATACTGTCTTCCATGTCCTTCTTATCAATAAACTATGGAAATTCAGCCTAGAAGGGGCTACTATAAGGTGGATGCATAACTGGTTGGATAACCATTCCCAGAGAGTAGTTATTAATGATTCACAGTCATGCTGGAAGGGCATAACAATTGGGGTTCTGCAGGATCTGTTTCAGGACCAGTTCTGCTTGAGATTGTTGCATAGACTATTCAATAAGACAATTAATCTAAATTGAATATCCCTACTAGGAAGGAGTACAGCAAAAAGTGGATCTAGGGGTCATAGTGGACCACAGGCTAAGTATATGGGTCAACTGTGTGACACTGTTGCAAAAAACCCAAACATGATTCTGGGATGCATTAGCAGGAGTGTGGTGAGCAAGATATGAGAGAGAAATTCTTCCACTATACTCTGCACTGATTAGGCCTCAGTTAGAGTATTGTATCTAGTTTTGGGCACCGCATTTCATGAAAGATGTGGAGAAAGAAGAACAACAAAAAGGATTAAAGGTCGAGAAAACATGACCTAAGAGGGAAGACTGAAAGAACTGGGTTTGTTTAGTTTAGAAATGTGAAGACTGAGAGGGAACATGCTAGCAGTTTTCAAGTATCTAAAAGGGTGTTATAAGGAGGAGTGACAAAAAAATTTCTCCTTGGCCTCTGAGGATAGGACAAGAAGCAATGGGCTTAAATTGCAGCAAGGAAGGTTTAGGTTAGACATTAGGAAAATCTTCCTAACTTTCAGAGTTGTTAAACATTGGAATAAATTGCCTAGGGAGGTTGTGGAATCTCTATCACTGGAGATATTTAAGAGCAGATTGGATAGACATCTGTCAGGGATGATCTAGATGGCACTTGGTCCTGTTGTGACTGGACTTGATGATCTCTCAAGGTCCCTTCCAGTTCTGGTATTACTTTTTCAAAGATCTCATCTTGGCAAAGTGAAAGGATGAGAGGCTGCAGCTTAAATAGTAAGACATTTTTTATTCTACATGACAGTTTTTGGAAAGATGATTCTCTTTGTTTTCTTGAATTTGATAAGAGTGTTGCTTGAGCACAGCCAGTAATTAATTAATTCCCCATTAATATAAATATCATATACTTAAATAGTATCTTACATTAGTAATTCTTTTAGCATGATCATTAGAGTCTGTGTTGGTACATAAAGCATTCTACCATTTACACTGCAATTATATTAGGTGCTTTTCCTTTAGCTAAGATAAATGTAAGTATGCATTACAAGGTTTTCACCATTTCAAATTTAAGAAATAAACAGAAGATTTAAAACATTTCCAACTGTATGTTTGCTAGAAGTTTTCTGAATAAAGGTTTCAGAGTAAGTATAACATTTATTTTAACAAAGATATTTGTAGAGTTCTTTATATAGGTTTACTTATTTTTTCTGTTGAGATGGAAAGGCCCACTTTACATCTAGATCAATTGCTCTGATAACCCGATCCTATATTCCTTTTTAAATTCAAGGCTTTTCATAAGGAATATTTTGCTTGGTTTGTTTCCTTGAGATAATAATTGCATTTGTACCAAATGGATATCTGATACAAAGGCAGATGTTCTGGTCTCGATAAGGAACTCTTAGAGGTAATAAAGATGGTTTTATGGCTAACAAAAATCGCTTTTATGAGTAAGGAGGGCTGTTTCCCTGACATGTAACTTATCTTTGGCAACTGAAACCAGAAACCTCCAACAATTTCTTTACCATCTTGAATATTTTATGACATAACTAACACTAACGTTCACAGATATTGTTGAATTTTCAAGTATTCTGGCTATAATATAGTTGTGACTAACTCCTATTGTTCAGTAAAGATGCAGACAAGTTTGTAACAAACAAATATTTTAAAAAGTTACAGTAATTTTATCCAAAACAGTGAGGAGTTTTGTGGCACCTTAAAGACTAAAAGATTTATTTGGACATAAGTGTTCATGGGCAAAACAAGTAATTTTATCAATAGTATTATTGTGCCAATAATGAGGTCAGTCCATCACAGTACTTTTACCAATATAGTTTATTTCAGGTACTGAATTGGTATAAACTGTAACAACAAAAGAATTGTTTGTTTTTTCTGGTACAAGCAATATGTACTCTAGGAGGGTTTATATAAGCAATCATGTTCTAGTGTAGACCTAGTTTCCCTCAATTCTGATGACCTATAAAAGCCTTCATTACAGCCCTATGAGGTGAAAGTGGCAGTGCTGTTGCATTTTAGTGTGTGTAGTCAGCAAGCATATTTGTGCCCCCTACTTATATTATTTTTGTCATTTTTCCTCCCCATTTTTCTGCCCCTTTGACTTGGCCCTGGAAGGTTTCCCTGCTCAACCTGCCCTGGTTAGGCCCTGGTAAGTGTCACTGGGTATCGGGAAATGACAGAGAGTGGTTTTCAACTGGTGATTTGTGGCCTCTGGGGATCCACAAATCATTTCAAGGGGCCCACAGGTGGAAACCCAGAGCCTGAGCCCTAGTGTTCCCTTTAGGACTGAATCCTAGAGCCCTGAGCCCTGGTGCTTCCTGTGGAGCAAGGTCCCTGAGCCCATGGGCAGAATTGGGAACAAGGAGAATATTGTCTCCCCTAAACTGCCATACAAGAGCATGATAGTCCTAGGAGCAACTCCACGCTTCCTGTTTCTCTCTCCCCCTCCCCCACCTCCATATCTCCTCTCCTCACCCTGTGGCCACATGGGAAATGGGAGCTGGAGCCAGGCAGTGCAAGACAGCTGCTGCTCTGTCTGGTGCCATGAAGAAGGCAGCTGCAGTGTTCCCTACTGGTGTCCTGGGTTGAAGCTGCTCTTCAGCTCCAAGCCTCCTTTGCTTCCACAGAGGGAGCTAATTAGAGCCACCAAGGTGGCTGGGTCCATGGCTGGCAGACTCCTCTGGGAACAGGGACTACAGGGGAGCCTTCCTGGCACGCCATCACTAGTACCACTTTCCTGCCCCCTGACCTACTCCAGTGTCTTCACACAATCCCTAGATAACCCTTCCTTGTCTTCTGAACTGTCCCTGTGCCCACACAGACCCAGCTCCCCTCCTCCCTGCACTCTGAGCAGCCTCTGCCACACACAACACCTAGCTATCCTTTTCCCCGTTCCCTGAGCTGTCTTCAAAGTTGTTGAGCTGAGCCCTCCCCTTCTGAGTTATATTTTGGTTGTCCCTCCCCAGGTGGCATGGTGAAGGGAGTCGGGGGGCTAGAGGTAGCACTTCATTTCTGGACCCTGCCACGGAGGTGGCTCAAGCCTTACTGGCCCTTGTCTCCCTCCCTCCCTCCCTCCCTCCCCAGAAGTCAAACTATACCTATGCCCAAGGCTGCTTCCCAACCTCCTTTCCCCCCACCTACCTCTTGGTCTTCCTGGGCACTGGAGCTTTTATAGCATGTTGAGGGGGATCTCAGATTTTTCTCTGGATGTTGCAGACTTTGCCTGTATGATCCCATTTATTGTTAGTTTCACTTCAATACTCTTAGCTGGTCAGGATGGTGATCTTGGTTCTATTACAATAAAATCATTCCTATTACATTGTCCAGTCTCCTGCACTCAGGACTAAGTTTTATCTAGACCATCCTTCAGAGATATTCATGTAGCCTGCTCTTAAAAATCTCCATTGATGGACATTCCACAGTTTCCTTGGGCAGTTTATTCCAGGGTGTAGCCGTCCTGAAAGGAGGTTTTTCTAATGTCCAACTTAAACTGCTCTTAACATAAGAACATAAGAACCAGCATATTGGGTCAGACCAAAGATCCATCTAGCCCAATATTCTACCTGCTGTCAGTGGCCAATACCAGATGCCCCAGAAGAAGGGAACACAACAGGTAATCATCACGTGATCCCTTGCTCTTGCTGCAATTTAAGCCACTGGTACTCATCCTCTCAAAGGTTAAATAAAACATTTTTTCTCCCTCCTCATATCAACTTTTTTTGTACTTAAAAATGATTATCAGATCTCTTTTCAGTCCTCTTTTCTCCAGACTGAGTAAACTCAGTCTTTTTAAAAGCTACTAGGAGTCCTGTGGCATAAGCTTTCGTGGACAAAGACCCACTTCATCAGATGCATGTCGTGGAAATTCCAGAGGCAGGTATACATATACAGGCATAAGAAAAGAGTTCCAATCAAGAGTAACGCTAGCCTTTAATCGTTTAATCATTTTCGTTCCTCTTCTCTAGATTGTCTCTAATTTTGACCACATCTTTCATGAAATGTGGTGTCCAGAACTTAGCATAATAGTCCATCAGAGGCTTGATCAGTGTGGAGCAGAGCAGAATTACTTCTCATGTACTGCTTACAACATTCTTGTTAATACTTTTCTTTTCTTGGCAGTCATTTCTATTTTGAATGTGTACAACTGATTTTTCTGGAATCTCTCACATCTTTCATGACTTTTTGAAGATAATTGCTAATTGCTAGATATCTGCTCTAGATATCTACTCTAGCATGTATTTCATGAGGCCCTAGTACTTTGAAGACATCTAACTTTTCTAAGTAATTTTAAATTTTTCTTTCCATATTTTAGCCTCTGTCCCTACCCTGTTCTTGGTCTTCCTCTTCTAATGTGTTTCTGAAATGCTTTCTTATTACCCGTTATATCTTTAGCTAATTTAATGTCATTATGTTCCTTGAACTTTCAAATTTTGTTCATACATACTTAAGCTATTTGTTTATAATCATTCTTCCTAATTTGACCTAATTTTCACTTTTTGTAGGACTCTTTTATTAATTTCAGATCATTCCAATATTCTAGACACTGAAATGCAATAGGGTATAGACACAATAGCCTGCGTAGCCTTTGTTTTTTCCTTCTTAGATTATTATTATTATTATTATTTATGAAATAGGGTAACTCCAGGAAAAGCTGTTGTTGAAAGTTATATTCCATCATGCTGATCTAGAGCAGTTGAAATTCTAATATCTGTAGATGAAGAATTTCTGTGTGAAAATATATTCAAATGTATGCAACCATATGCTGCTAGGCTTAAGGTAAAAGAGTTTCTGAACATTTTATAATGAAAATGTAATCCAGGAAAATTGTTCCTTCTTAAGCCTTGGCTCTTTAATATAGTTTTACAACCCCCTGAATGTGGCGAGTGTACTTGAAAGGACAAAAATCATTATTTTCCAGCGATATAAATGTTTCTCTCCATGAAACCACAAAAACTTAGAGTGATCGGGGATTAATGGAATAGATAGAAAAGTAATAAACAGATTCATCTTTTGCATATATCTTATCTCACAGAGTGTAACTTTTAAGCTTATTAAGTTATCAACTATTCTGAACAACTTTGTGAAGAAGACAGATTTTAAAAGGTTGAAGGTTTAAATTAGGCAGATAACTGGATAGCTGATATACAGAGCACTTTAAAGTTCCTGATTCAGGAAAGTGTCTTTATTTAGGAAACCATTTAAATATCTGCAGAAATGTGTTCCTGTTCTGGAACACATTTAAGCACATACATATTTCCCATTGAGGAGGGTAGGATTTTAACCGATGTTCAAATATAAAGTATGTGCTTAAGTGCTTTCCCTAATTAAGGACTGACTTAATAATATGTTTACATGTTTTCCTGAATCAGAGACAAATAACCTAACCCACACCATGTTTGACTTACAGAAGGTGAATTTTCCTTCATGTAGCAAAAATTTCAGCTTCAAGATGTTGCTCAATTTTTAAAAAAGGGGGTATTTTAAAGGTAAGGGCTTGTGTAAACAATGAATTAGCACATGGAAAATTGAGATGTGTATCTTCTGTGCTCCCATGTACTCTGTACTAATTATCCATTTGGATCCTGCTGCTGCTATTCGCTAAAAGTGTGTTTGTGAATTGGCCTATTACTGCTTGAAACAGCAGTATACGCTGTAGCAGTGTCAGCATTATCAACATACATATTTAAGAAAGTTTGTGTGTGTGTCTGTCTGTGAGCCCCTCCATCTGTAAGTCCATTTGTTCAAGAACTCCTCCTAAACAATAAAAGCTAGGACCATCAAATTTGGTATGCTGCTTCCTCTTATCATAATTTAAAGCAAGGTCAGGGTTTGGTTGTGCCAGGGAAAATGCGATGTGCTTAGACTAGGATTGCTTTCCATACCATGGAAAGAGAGGGGACTGATTAGAGGGGTAGCTATACTGCCGAGTGACCAGTGGGGGTAGCGAGCTCAGGAGAAAGCTATACTGCAGAGTGACCACTGAGGGGAATCCTCACCAACAAGAGAGTTGGCAGCTGGGGATGAAGCTCTACGTTGCTAGCCACCACACTGGGTAAGTGGCCTCCCTGCCCCAAATAGTGCCAGAGAGAGGGGCCAGCAGTCCTGGCACCATCTCTGCCCCAGCATTCCTGGCACCATCTCTGGGGATGGGCAATGCAGCCCAGACCCCCTCTCCAAGAAGTCACCCCCTGGGAGAGGCCAGGAACTGCACCCTGCCGCCTCCAGAGGAGCCACCTCTCCACTGAAGAGAGGCCAGGAACTGTGGCCCAGCCGTCCCTCCCCCATCCTCCTGAGGAGACGCCCCTCTGGAGAAAACCCCCCCCCAGAAGAGGCTGGTAACAGTGGGCTGGTCCCCTTCCCCCTGAGGTGCAGCTGGAGTCCAAGGCTGGCCTGCAGAGTCCCAGCCTCCCAGATAAGCTAGAGACATGCAGAGCCTCAGTCTTTACCCCTCCACCCCCCCCCCCCCCCGGTAGGAGCCACCATCCACGGAATACTAACCTGGCCCCCCTGGAGGAGCTGCTGGTTGGGGAGCACATCTCCAGCCCCCCAAGAGGTGCTGCCACCAGAGCAATACCTTTGTTGCCACCACAGATGGCCCCAGTAAGACCCCCTAATCTCCCAGCCCCCTGCCCTGAACCCCCTGCCCTGAGTCCTGCACCCCTAGTATCTGCCCTGAGCTCCCTCACACAACCCCCCTGCCCTGATTCCTCTACCCCCACCCCCTGCCATGAGCCCCCAGACTCCTGCCCTGACTCCTCCATCTCCTATCCCCTGCTCTTAAAAATGTTCTGTGTTGGAGATTGCGCAACATCACAGAGCAATTTATTTTAGTGTTTATTGACCCTGACAGTTAGGAAGTATTTCCTCATGTCCAACCTTTCCTGATCCTGATTCTGAAAGCCCTCCATACACTGAGCTATAGTTGAAGTCAATAGAAGTTCTTTTCATGAGGGGATTGCAGAATGGCATCCAATACATTTTAAATTGGTGAATGAGTAGATAGAACTTAAAAGTTCTCCATCAGGTGAGATGTTAGCCACCTCTTTTTGTGACTAATTAGATTATTCCATTGACAGAAATATTACCTAAATTAAGCATTATCACTATTTCCAAGAAGTATGCAGCTTCTTAACCTTAATTTACCTAGGGACTTAATTGGCTCACATCACCATCTACCCTGGAGATCTTAATGATTTCATCCTAACAAAGTAGTAGTAACAACATTTTACAGGTTCAGACCTGATGCCTTAGTTTTTTGAGCATGACACACATTTAGGAGACTGATTTTTAGAAAGTGCTGACTTGCTTACTCACCAAAAAAAAAAAAACAACAACCCCAAAACACTTAAATGTTCAGTACCTGAATCTCCAGTTATGTGTAAAAATCTTGACCATTGATTTTAGGCCTTGACAAGTGTTGATTGTGTACAGGCAGTCCCCGACTTACGCGGATCCGACTTATGTCGGATCCGCAGTTACAAACGGGGCTGCCCCAGAGTACACGGACTGCGGGACCTCGCGGTCCTGCCGCCCGTGTACTCTGGGGCTTTGCTCTGCGTCTCCCTGGTCTGCTGACCAGGAAGACGCAGAGCAAAGCCGCGGAGGGGCTCGGGCAGCCCCGCTGCCCGAGCCCCCCCCCCCCCGCGTGGCTTTGCAAAGCCGCGGGGAAGCCGCCAGTGGAGCAGTCCAGGCGCGCCTGGGCTGCCTCGCTGCCCGAGCCCCCCCCCCCCACGGCTTTGCAAAACTGCGGGGGGGCTCGGGCAGCGAGGCAGCCCAGGCCGCCTGGACTGCTCCGCTGCCGGCTTCCCCATGGCTTTGCATAGCCGCGGGGGAAGCCAGCAGCGGGACAGCCCAGACGCCCCGCGGCTGTCCCGCTGCTGGCGTCCTCAGAGGCTTTGCTCCCCGTCTCCCTGGTCTGCTGCTCTCCGCCGCCCGTGTCTTCCTGGTCTGCTGGTGTGGGGGGGGGGCGCAGCTAGTATGCCGCCCCCCCAGCAGACTTGGCTTTTCTCCGGACGCCTGTGGCAGAGCAGCTGGGGTGCTGCCGGGATGCCCCGCCGCCGGCTTCCCCCGAGGCTTTCAAAGCCGCGGAGGGGCTCCGGCGGCGGGGCATCCGGCGTACAAGACGACCCCCGATTTTTGGGGGATGTTTTTTAACTTCAGAGGTCGTCTTGTACGCCGGAATATACGGTACACAGATGTGTGAAGCATGCCTATCCATACTACTCTGGGGTTTTAGAGAAGCAACTGCCATAGCAGTAGGGATGTGAGCGACTAGTTGACTATCCAATAAGTAAAAGCCAAAGCTTATCGGATAGTCAACTTGTCCCTCGACTAGCCGCTTCCCCCCCCCCCTTGCTGCCTCTATCAATACATTTAAATACATTGTTTATTTATATTATTAATAATAATGCATAAATGTAGAAATGCATTTAAAAGGTTGGTTCACAGTGGGGGGAACCTGAGTGAGCTGGGAATCAGCTGTCCCAGGCTCGTGCTGGGTCCCTCCTGCTGCGCTTTAGCCTTTTAAATGTATTGAGAGCTGATAGACCCTTAATACATTTGAAAGGCAGAGCTGCAGTGGCGATAGCTCCCAGGCCAGGAGCTAACCCCACTGTGGCTCCCTTGCTTATCGACTAATTGACTATTTGATTAGTTGATTAAACTAAATTTAGCATCCCTATATAGCAGCCCAGAAGCAGCAAGAAGGAAACTGAAAATAAGCTAGCTACCATAGCAGGGAACCAATTGCACTCATTGGACAGAGAAGGGCCTAATCCACTTGATTTGTACACCTGGATAGCCAGCAGCAGTGCCTGAGCTAGAGAAGGGGAGGAAGGCCAATTGGCTAGGAGTCTGAAAGGTAGCAACAACAGTCAGACACAAGCTCAGGAAAGCCTGTAAATAACAAGAACCATCCACACATATGTTCTGAGCCTGGAAAAACACATTTTCAGATAGAAGAGAGTCAAGTCCGGCATCAGGACATGAAGCCACTTCCTATCTTCAACTTGCAGAACATAAAAGAACTCCATAGTGAAAAATCACAGCTCACCAAAAGTCCTCCCCAAGGTATTCAATCTGAATTAACTGTTGCCAACTACCTGCTATCAGAGGGCTCCAGGCAAGGAGAAGAGGAGCCATATATCCACCATCTTGGTAATCCATCCACACATCAACAGCCAATGTGGAATCATCAAGGACGGGGAGGGCCAGCCTGAATGAAGAAGAATGAAAGAAAGGAGCCCCAAGACTACACAACACAGAAGAGCGAACAGCTTTAGTGTTCCCGACTCATACAAATCATACTCATACAAGTTTCATACAAATCATTCAGTAGCTAATGCTTTTTTAAGCCTCAACTCCTTAAGACATATGACTACCTGAGAATCTTAGCTTTTATTTGTTTTTTATTATTATTTTTATATGAGTTATAAGCACAGTTGGCTGCAGAGAAAAGCCTGAAAATAGAAACTGAGTGTTCACTCAAGGCTCAGAAACCCTCCAGCACATAAAAATAATCTGCAATCTATTGTTTTTAATATATGTCATGATTTTAAGGGACAAGATGCTGTGGTAATATCTTTTATGGACCAACTTGTGTTAGTGAAAAAGGAAAGATTTCAAGGTAAAGAGAGTTATTCATCCGGTCTGGGAAAGCTATTCAGTGTGTCATAACTAAGTGCAAGGTAGAACAGTTTTCTAGCATTGATAGTTAACACATATTCTAAGACCCCATTCAAAGTGAAGTGTCACTCTGAGAACCTTTCCCAACCTGAAGAAGAGCTCTGTGTAGTTAGAAAGCTTGTTTCTCTCACCAACAGAAATTGGTTTAATAAAAGACATTACCTCACCCACCTTGTATCTCTAAGGGTGCATCTACACTGAGGGCTTAACTTGAAATAAGCAACTCAAATTGAACTACGTCCATTGCGTATCTTATTTCAAAATAGCTTGTTTACAATTAGGGAGCATATACACAGCATTTATTTCGAAATAGAGCACTCTTCCTCCGACTTCCCTTATTCCTCATACAGTGAGGGTTACAGGAGTCAGAGTAAGAAGTCCTCCAGCTTGACAGTGTTTTGACACTATTTCTAAATAACTGACTGCTGTGTAGATGCAGACTAAGTTATTTTGGAATAGCGTTAGTTATATCAAAATAATGTTGCAGTGTAGATGTGCCCTAATATACCAGGATAATACAGCTACAACATCACCACAAACTTGATTTTTAAGAATCTCATCAATTATTGGGTCCTGACTGATAATTTTTTAACACTTTGGGTAGACAGTACTATGGCTACATTCACTTTCTAGGCCTCAATTACACCCAAAGCTGCAAGAGAGCTTAAGCCGCACGAAGATCTTCATTGATCAGAAGAGGGAGATAACCCCACAACGGTAACCAATATTACGCTGTACTTTGGTGAGATAGGAAAAGAGGGTGAAAAGAGATCTGGTCTAAGAGACTTAATTAAACTGTATGTATAGGCAAGTAAAAGCTCCATTGTAATCAAGGTTGAATGTTACCTTCACCATGCTAACTCAGGTCAATCCATAATCAATAATCAATCCATTAGTTTCATTAGAAAAGATCAAAAATAAAGAACATATGTAATTTACAGGTAGGCTTTTTGGTTGAACATGTTTTCATTCTATATTCTGAGTACAGTAATTCCTCATTTAACACATGCCCACATAACACGTTTTCACGATAGCATGATTTTTTTTTAGGTTTTTTGAATTATACAACTGTTCCCGGAATAACATGGTTTTCCCAGCTGGCCCATTGCTGGCGGCTGCATGGGGCTTCCCCCGCCTCCCTTCAAAGCAGCAGAGGGTTTGCCGCTCGCCGTGCCATTCCCCAGTGACCCCCCTTCGCCAGACACAGTGCTGGTCCTGGCAGATCTGTCACAGGGGCATACTCCCAACCCAATCCCCCTCCCCGCTCCTCCCCTTCCCTTCCCCAGAGCCAAACACCTCCCCTCCCTGCTGTAACCCATTCTCCTTTCTCCCCCAACCTTATGTGCCGGTCCCAACAGACACCACTGCTTGAAACACAACGCCAACCTTTTCCATTATTTTCAATAGGAAAATTGACCCCGCATAACATGTTTTCACTTAACACGATCATTTTCTGAAACATATCTATAGTGTTTAATGAGGAATTACTGTATTAAAACTACCATAGATCACCGTCTTCACCTTATCCCATCAGTCAGAGTTAGAGGCTCTTTTTCCTCATTTCCAAGTGTTCCTGTTGAGTACATCTTTCAAGTTGATTCTGAACATCTTCCAGGCCACGTTCAGCATCTTGACCAACCTTTTGGGGGGGATCTTCCTTGTGCTATTTTTCCTCTAACTAATTTTGTACTCTCTGACCAATGTATCCTACCTCTTGTTGTCTCACATGACCCAACTCTCTCAATAGATATTCTCTCAGCTTTTCTGCAGTGGGGATTATCTACACCAGGACTCAGACTATTTCATTGTCTAGAGCTTATCAGCTCTTGTCTTTCCCAGTGTTTACTTCAGCATTCTTGTTTTGTCCTGATTGGCCATCATTCCAACCTATAGACATGACTGGCCTAATCACTGTATTATATGCTTTCCTCTTTAGTTGACTTGGCATATTTGTCCAGAAAATTCCTGTCAATTACTTCCATTTGCACCAAGTTCTTTTGAGCTACCACTAATATCCACCTTCACATTTCTGTGATAGCACAACGCTTGAACAGAAATATTTCAATTATTGCAAACTTGAACTCTATACCATTAAATGTATTGGCTTCTTGTGTTCTTTCTTAATGAAGCATTGCATTTATTCCATCTTATGTCAGATGATTCATAAACAGTTTTCTTTGAATGCAGTCCTATATCATTTCTACAGACCTTTCCAGTTTATCTTTGTTATATTACATAATGACACCAGTAGAAAGCAAACTCCATGGAGACTCTTCCCTAATCTCTTTTGTCAAGGTGTCTATTACAATCACAGTTGGGAATGGGCTTAAAATTGGTTCTTTGATATATACCATTCCTCCTATAAATGTCTCACTGTAACCACAGCTGTTTCTAACTACTGTTTTCTTGTTGTTGTGTTACCCATGTATATCTCCATAATAATCTGAACATACAAGTTGCATGACTATACATACCATCATATTAGTTCTCTAGGAACTCTGTCATAAACCTTCTCTATGTTTGCAAATAGTAAGTTCAATTCCCTTGGTTTATGCCAGTACATCTGCAAAATTCAGGCCACAAACATTGCCTACATTGCCATTTACTTGGAGCTCCAGTGGCCCATGAAGTCTTTTCTCAATAATTCCTTACAATCATTTCATTGTGTGTCTTGTTAACTTGACTGGTAAGTATTAACAACATTCTTGTACATTCCCTTTCATTCTGAGTGATAGAAACCAATGTGCTCCTCTAATTGTTGGGCATTTTTTTCCAGTTGGGAGGAGTAAGTGAAAGAAATTTGTCATCACCACCATTCTATGGGACACTGTCCAGTACCATTGTCCTTAACACTGTCTGACTCTCCACTTGTCAGATAGGTCTTGTGAGGTCATTGCTTCAGCATACTTCACTCAACAGTTTCCTCAAATACTCTTTTTTGACAAGTTTCTCATTAAAATCACAGCAATCTCCCAATGATTTCACTATATCCCACCAGTACTCTTCTGGTTTTGTCTTGGCTCACTTAAGGCTCTGGAGTCTTCAGTGCTTCTTTTGCATCATTTTGGTTAAACTGTACATTTTCCCTCTATGTAAGTAATCCTCCATATGTGCCCGACACTGGGTTTCCACAATCACTGTTTTTTTCACCTTTTTCTTTATCAGCTTGTATTCCTCATAACTTTTTGCTGTCCTTACTTCCAGCCACTGCTTAACCTTTCACTCCACCATTTCATGTTGTGGGTTGATTATTATTTTGTATATATTTTCCTTGGTATCTATGCCTTTTTTTTAACTTAATCCCTTGTCTCTGCTTCTCACACATTTAATTGTTTTTCACCTGATTTCTAGTTTGAAATTCCTATTTCTTTCAGTAACTATTTGGTCCATAGTTCTATTAGGCTGAGTCTAGACTGGCAAGATTTTGCGCAAAAGCAATTGCTTTTGCGCAAAATCTTGCCGCCTGTCTAGACTGGCCACAAGTATTTGTGCAAGAACACTGACTTTGTACTGTACAAAATCAGTGGTTCTTCTTGCACAAGAGGGCCAGGACAAGTTAATTTCTTGTGCAAGAAAGCCGATGGTTAAAAAGCAAATATTTTGTGCAAAGGCACATGCCAGTATAGACAGTATAGATGGAAAAACTTTTCCATTAAAAGTATATGCGCAAAATCATGCCAGTCTAGACGCAGCCTTAGAGTATAAGAACTATTATTGGCCTAGAGGCAATGGATGAAGACAGTCATATACAGTCTGCTATCTGCTAAGTGGAATCAACATGAATCAAAAAGTCAAAGGCTGAATCTTGTCAGCAGCAAAAGAAATAATACAGACTTGGGTCTCTTGATCTGACTGTTGGCTTGCAAGCTGTTTTGGAGGCAGTAGGTTATGGATTCTCCGTGGGAATTAGGGATTGTTATATCATGCAAGCAAGGTACTAACAAACTTCAATAGGACTTTATTTACCAAAAGTGGAACCCCTTTACAAAGCTGCTGCATCTCTCGGTAGCTTTCACTCAGCCTCTGTCAATCTTCTCCTCACTCCTTCCTGTTTCCTGCTTCCTGTGCTTCCAGACTCCCTAGAGCCAATGCTCCCAGTTCTAATAATTACAAGCAGCATCTAAAACACTACAGGGATTCATCTGGAAGTTGTTACTTGTCTACAAAGATTGTTTACAATCTTTGATTTGTGTACTTATTTATCTCTTCTGTTTATCTGGGTGCTTATCGATATTCATGTATCTATATTCCCAGATCTGTTTTTCTTAATTTTAACATTACAGAATAGTAAAACCATTGAGATTGTTCTTCTAGGAAAATACTGTTACGTAAGGGAATGATCTTGTAACTCTTGCTCACCCTAAAGCACTGTTACTTAGTCACATGAGAAGTGGTTGTAGGATGAGGTTCAAAGCCTTAGTTTCTATTTACTGTCTAATCATTTTTACATCTAATTCCTCACAATGGTCAGTTAGATATTTCCCTACTGGGAGGTTAGTGTTGATTCTGGAAGCATTCCTTCACAAGGTACAGCATGTACTGAGAGTCTGCTATTAATTATTCTGTGTCTGTGTTTGTGCAGCAGGAGATAACCTGTAGAATGAAAATAGGAAACTCAATAAACAAATGTCAAGTTCCGCTATTGTAGGTGTTGCATCTTATCTTATTGGAACAAATGTACAGAAAAAAAACCAAATGTATGATCTCCAGTTCACGAAAAAGCTTAATTACTGAGGTTATTCAACATTCCTGAGATGCATGCCAATATTCATTCTATTTTTAACCAACATTGTTGAGCAATTTCACATTCTGAATTGGTGTTGGATTTGGATGGCTCACATAGAGCTAAAAGAAGGAATTGACACTAGCTAGTACTAGTGTCTTTTTTTGGTTAACATTAAAAATTAGGATTATGACCATATTATAATAAACTCTGTGCAACACAATAAAATCAAATGAGCCATACTTACAATCTTTTTTTTTTTGTCTTATGCCAGACATATTCCTATTGACATACTCATTTAATCAAGAGTGACTCGGTGCAAGGACTGCATGTTTCAACCTCAAAAAAGTATGTTCCTTAGAATTAAAAATACAGAGCAGTTAGATATTGGCATGAGTTCAAGATATGAATTGAATTAACAGTTTAAATAGTTTCAGTAATACATCCATTTAAAATTGAAAGATTTAAAAAAAGAGTCTATTGTAAGAAATAATTGGGTTTTTAATGCTTGTACTTCACTATTACTAACTAAACATGGGGTTATGCTGTTGCAGGAGGTAAACATGAGTATTTTAAAAGCTTTCTGAATGTAACTGTGTTTCTTAGTTGAAAACATGGCAACACTGTTTCACATATTCTGAATTTTACTACGCCCTAGTATTCCCTTGCTTAGTAAATCTTTCTGTTAAATATCGTTGGCTAAGTGAATGATATAGCAATTTTTAAATTATTAACACAACACTGATGTTAGTGTCCTAGAAAGGGGGAATGAAAGCATAGCTTGCTTACAAGGGAGCAAATCCTCAATTTCTCAATAGGTGATTATACCCTGAAAAGTGACTTTGTAAAAATGTAATATTCCTTGTGGCACGGTGATTTCCAGGACAAATCAATCAGCTTGCAAACAAAAAGGTACAGTTTTCTAACTGCCAGCCATATAACCTCACTCTGGGATATGGCAGTCATGCTGGTTTCTCTCCATTCTATGTATCATTGCCAGTTGAAGGCAATGCACTTCCACTTGTGTCACGAAGGACACATTCTGATGGATTGCACAGGTATAAGTGAGGGAACGATTTGGTCTGCAGATTCTCTCTAACTGGGAATGGTATGTGGGATAGAGAACATCAGGTATGACTGTCAGAGACCAAGGGCATTGACATATGTGGCAGTCATTTTACTTGCAACCTGAGCAAATTTTATATGGAATCAGATTCAGTGAATACTGAACCTCAGAATGCCATATGGGGTAAAATAATTTTTGTAGCTAAAAGCCCACTTCAAGGTTTGTTTGCACATTATTTTTAAATCTGCAGAGACCTGAAAATTGCAATGAAACTGATTTTCAGCTGGTGAAAATCAGGAGACCTCTACTGAAATCAATGGAGTCCACATAGAGTCAGAACTGTGCTGTCTCTCTCTTTGGGATCAATCCCATAATCCTCTGTCTGGCAAAATTCATTTCTATCTGAACTCAGGCTTTTAAACACAGAGACTGAATAGCACTGCAATGCTAATAATATTATGAGTCTTGAGGGGGCACAGAGAATGACCTACTTCACTCATACAGCAGCACTGCCTTCTGATCTGTAAGTGACATTGGCATCACTATTGTCAGCAAACTGCATAACAATCAACCTCCCCAGGCTACGTAGAATTTCATGGCTCCTGAAGTGTTACAATATTTATGGAAATAACCTTGTAAGTAGAAGTATTTTAAGGTCACATAATTCCATTTTCTACTGAAAAAGAATTGCCCAATTAACTTGACAATTGTAAACCACAATGTCTTGTCCCTTTAAATCTCTTTAACAGACTGGTGTTTAGTTTGTCAATTAGACTGATTTATTTTATAAGGCTCAGTGTGTTAAATTTAGTCCTCTTGGTAATTTTAGCCACTCATATCTCATCTTTTTCTGTAAGTGTAATATAACACAACAGCTATGCAGTAAGGTAATATTTGTCACTAGTGAGATTGTAGTATTGTTCTCTGTGTCAAATTTATAGCACACCTTTGGTGCTGAAGTACTTGAATGTAACCACATAAGCTGTGTAATACATTGGAGCAGCACCTTTGTAAATGGTGCTTAATAGAAGTAATCCAAACAAATAAGCAGAAAAGAAGGACATTTCCTACAATAATCACATGCTGTGTCTATCTGAAATTACTTCATAAACTCACTAAGGTAATTTCATTCTCCTCCCAACGAGATGAGTACTGTAGATCCATCTCTCCTCTTTATGTGCACCAACATGCAGTTTTTATTGTTTTATAGTGGCAAGAAAAAAAAGGACATATCTAGCTAAGAATTTTAGCACTTCCAGAAAATATCAGCATTCTTTTATAGTTTTTCTCTTGGTGTGGGAAATTAGAGCAATCCAGAATATATTCATTTATGTAGAAGAGGAAATTTTATGTGTAATACATGTATTAAAGACTTTGATTGCCTATGTACTGTCCTCAGTCCTGTAGAGTACGACAATTCAACTGTTTCTGCTCTGAGGATCTTGTGATCTAAGAGAAATAAAATAAGTAAAAATAAGTGCTCCTTTAACCTCATTTAATTGTGGACTTTTTCATCAGGAAATACTTAATTCTCATATTATATATAGCATGTGTCCAAGGAAAAAACTCAATTTCTATGTAACAACATTGGCAAAAGCAGAAATCCTCAGTAGGTTAGAGTTTTGGCTGGATGTGGCATTCAAGAAATTAAAGAACTCTCAGTAAAATGTGTTTTATTTCCTTTCTTGCTCACTAGGTTTTCTGTTGAGCTACACAGTATGTTGTGTGTCAGCTAATATTTAAAGTAAACAATACTGAAAAACCTCTATTAAATAATGTGTTACTACTACCAATTACATACAAGTATGTATGGTATGGTGAGGATGAAAGCTGAAAAGCATAAAGATCATTTATTACATCTATGTAATGAGTGCTTGACCCAACTGTAACATGTATGTGTTGAGCTTGCAAACTCTGTATTCTTAATTTTTTGTTCATTTGCAACAATACCAATATTCAAGTTTTCTATAAAGGTAATCTCCATTAACAAATAGTTCTGCATACCTTTGCTTTGTTTTTGCAGGACTAGGAGAAACTCTCAATATCCTCCTTTCTAGGTTCTCCATTTCCACTGAGTACCCTTCCATTTCCTCTAAACAGATTTGATCCGGAACCTGCACCCCCATTTAGGAATATGGGAAAAGCATATGGTTGTTATCCTTTGACACAAATGTGTTCCTCACTGTGGGGCATGCTTGTTATAACCTTCAGGACTGTTATGACATTTATAGTCCTATTTATGTGTATATAACTCAAATGCATCTTTATTACACTAGTGAAAACCATCTGACTTCATAAATATTGTACATCACAAGTGACCAAATACAATGCCCAGTTTTTGCAGTCAAAGAGCATCTTTCCATTGACATCATTGGGGGCTTGTCTAGCCTGCATTCCTCTCTCAAAAGAGGAATGCAAATGAAGCAGATAAAAAATTCAAATGAAGCACGGATTTGCAAATCTCACGCTTCATTTGCATAATCTCATGAGAGCGCTTTTTCGAACTAGAACAATTCATCAGATTTATATAAGAACATCAGAATGGGTCAGACCAATGGTCCATCCAGCCCAGTATCCTGCCTGCCGAGAGTGGCCAATTCTAGATGCCCCAGAGGGAGGGATCACAACAAGTAATCCTTACATGATCCCTTCCCTTTCACCAACCTCCAGAGAAACAGAAGCTAGGGACACCATTCCTACCAATCCTGGCTAATAGCAATTGATGGATCTAATTTCCATGAATCTATTTATCTCTTTTTTGAGCTCTATTAAAGTCCTAGCCTTCACCACGTCCTCCGATAAGGAGTTCCACAGGTTGACTGCGCTGAGTGAAGAAAAACTTCCTTGTGTTTGTTTTAACCTGCTGCCTCTTAATTTCATTTGGTGACCCCTAGTTCTTATATTGTGGGAATAAGTAAATAACTTTTCCATATTCACTTTTTCCACACCAGTCATGATTCAATAGACCTCCATCATATCCCGGCTTAATCTCCTCTTTTCTAAACAGAAACATCCAAGTCTTTTTAATTTCTCTTCATATGGGACCCGTTCCAAAACCCTAATAATTTTTGTTGTCCTTTTCTGAACCTTTTCCAATACTAATATATCTTTTTTGAGATGAGGTGACCACATCTGTCTGCAGTATTCAAGATGTGGATGTATCATGGTTTTATATGGAGGCATTAAGATATCTTCTGTCTTCTTCTCTATCCCTTTTGCTTTTTTCACTGCCTCTGCACACTGAGCAGATGTTTTCAGAGACCTATCCACAGTGACTCCAAGATCTCTTTCTTGAGTAGTTGTAGCTAAATTAGTCCCCATCATACTGTACGTATAGTTGGGATTATTTTTTCCAATGTGCATTACTTTACATTTATCAACATTAAATTTCATTTGTCATTCTTTGCCAAATCACTTAATTTGGTGAGATCTTTTTGAAGCTCTTCACAGTCTGCTTTGATCTTAACTATCTTAAGCAGTTTGGATTCCTCGGCAAATTTTGCCACCTCACTGTTCACTCCTTTCTCTAGATCATTTATAAATAAGTTGAATAGGATTGGTTCCAAGACAGGCCCTTGGGGGGCCCCACTAGTTACCTTTCTCCATTCGGAAAACTTACCATTCATTCCTCAGCTCACATCCACAGCTGTGAAGACTGATGCAAAGAATTCATTTAATTTCTCTGTAATGGCCTTATCATCCTTGAGTTCTCCTTTAGCATCTCAATCATCAGATTCTTGTGGCCCCCTCATTGTTTAGCAGTCTTCCAGTTTCTGAATTACTTTTTGAGTCTTTGACTAGCTGTTCTTCAAATTCTTTTTTGGCTTTCCTAATTATATTTTTACATGTCATTTTGACAGTTTCCTTACTTTCCTCACTATGATTTAACTTCCACTTAAGGAACAATGCCTTTCTGCCTCTACTGTTTATTTTTCTTAGCCGTTTAGCAACAGTGGGCCTTTTTTAGCTTTCTTTTTATCTTTATACATTTAAGTTGAGCCTCTATTATGGTGTCTTTAAAAATTTCTGTGAAGCTTACAGTTTTTTCACTTTTGACACTGTACATTTTAATTTCTGTGGGTATGTCTACACTACCACCCTAGTTCGAACTAGGCTGGTTAATGTAGTAATACGAACTTGCAAATGAAGCCTGGGATTTGAATTTCCCGGGCTTCATTTGCATGTTGCCGGGCGCCGCCATTTTTAAATGTCCGCTAGTGCGGACTCCGTGCCCGCGGCTACACGCGGCACGAAATAGATAGTTCGGACTAGGCTTCCTATTCCAAACTATCTATTTCGTGCCGCGTTTAGCCGTGGGCACGGAGTCCGCACTAGCAGATATTTAAAATGGCGGCGCCCGGCAACATGCAAATGAAGCCCGGGAAATTCAAATCCCGGGCTTCATTTGCAAGTTTGTATGACTACATTAACCACCCTAGTTCGAACTAGGGTGGTAGTGTAGACATACCCTGTTATACTAACCTCCTCATTTTTGTGCAGTTCCCCTTTCTGAAACTAAATGCTACAGTATTGTGTATTTTTCCTACTACAGGGATCTTAAATTTAAACATATTATACTCTCTATTACCAGTTGGTCCACCTTTTCTCAGCTCTTGGACCAGATCCTGTACTCCACTGAGGACTAATTGCCTCTTCTCTTGTGGGTTCCAGAACCAGCTGTTCCAAAAACCAGTAATTTAAAGTGTCAAGAAACTTTATCTCTGCATCCCATCCTGAGGTGACATGTACCCAGTTATTACATGGAGAGTTGAAAGCCCCCATTATTACTGAGGCTCCTCTTTCTAACTTGTAACCAGCTTTCGAAATTGGGCCAAAATGTTTGCAGAGTGAACAGACAGTTGATAATCATATTTTCATTTCAAAACTGTTGCAGTGATTACTCTTTCAGGACATTATGTTGAAAAGGTACCTAAGCTAACTTCTACAATGTTGCTACCATATTTCCTCCATCTCTACTAAAAATAAAAAAAATATAAAAAGCTCATGTAGACAAAATGTAGAAGAAGCAAGTTGTAGATGAGGTTAATGAAATTAATCAAATAATAACACTATTTACAATTTTAAAAGGATGAACAGATGGTCTTAACAAGGTTGAAAGAATCAAAATAAAATTTAGTCCATGTGTTTGCTAAAACAGCTCTGCTTCACGTAAACATGACTGTTTGCTTTTCTAATAACAAAAATATTATTGAATACAATTTTATGTATTGTTCTATTTGCAGTAAAATTAATCTATAGTCTTGTAGTCTCTGTGGTACTAAAGATAATCTGTTTTAAATGGCTAGCAGTAGAAATTAGAGCAAATGTACCTCCGCAACCAGAAAGAAGACTTTCATCCAGATGGAATTAAAGCTAAATATTGAGTGATAGTGAGTTTTTTTACCACTCATCTTTTCCATAGGTGTATTTTGTCTTGACTGTATACCTTCATCTAAACCCTTCCTACATAGACATATTCACCAGCAATAGTGCAAAGTAATTTAGAATCCTCTGACCCAACAAAATGTGACTAGGGCTATGTTCTCACATTACATAAACTGCAATTCCAATTCATGTCAACTGAAAAATTCATATGCAGTAAACAGATAATGTGTTTAATTTACAAATTAATGTTATGCCTATCTAAAGCACATGCCCAAGTTGTAAGGATCTTTAATAAGAGATATTTGCTTCTACCAAACTTTTAATTTAAGCCACTGTGGAAATGCATGAATTAGCATCATGTAATATTAAAAATGCCTCCCTGTGATACAAACTAGAGTTGGTTGAACATTTTCTGGGAAAAACAATTTTGTCCTCCAGACAGGTGCTTTGAAGTGAGTACTGATGCATTATTATTGCAAGAAATGCATGGGGAGGAGCACCCAAACTTTTATCTAAGACACAAACTATTCCCCCAAGAGACCCACTATTCTACAAGAGATGGAGGTTCTGGCCATGAAGTAGACAATCACTTTCCTGAGATAGTACCAGCAGGAAACCTCTTTCAGCTGGTCACCACACAGATTCCCCTCTGATGGACCACTAGCATGAAGAACACCAATGCTTGGATTATGAGGTCATGCCACTCACTTCAGCCTTATGATTTTTGTTTGTCACATCAGCCATTGAAGGCCCAGGCAAATGTGAACTTCTTCTTCCAAATGGGAGGAGAAAAGAAAGGGCCAAAACTGGATATCCTCTAAAGGGGAAAGGTGTCTGGGAGGGTATACCTATCCCACACTTGTTTATCAGGAGTTAACCACACTCTGTGGGCTGAATCTGGACATTAGACCTCACATACTCCCCAGGCCAGCAATTCACCCTGCCTTGTGTAGAAGGTAGTCTCATTGACTCTGGCTACTAGTTCATGCTGCCCTAGGATTCAGGTCACTATGGAAACAGGGAGTTAGACCACTTGGGCTGACAAACCCCTACTTTACTTCCCTCACATCCAGGCATTACCCTGATAGTAGTACCTACACTGCAAGAGTAACTTCTGGTTCTTGAGTTCTATAAAAGAGTAACTGACATTTCCCTATTCATTTTTCCTCTATCAGTCATGATTTTACAGGCGTTTATCACCTCCCCTCTTGGCTGTCTTTTTTCTAAGGTGAACAGATCCAGTTTTTTTAATCTATTCCCATCTGGAAAGTGTTCCTGTCCTGCAAGAATTTTTGTTGCCCTTACCTGCATCTTTTCCAATTTTGATATAATTGGTTATGAAATGGGGTGAACAGAACTGCACCCCATATAAAAAATTGTGTATACTTTGGAATTATATTGTGATCTCATGATATTTTCTGTGTTATGTATTCCTTCACTAATGATGTCTACCCTTTCGTTAGCTTTTTTTTTTTAAACTTCTCTAGCACACTGAATGGATGTTTTCTGAGGAGTATCCACGGTGAGTTCAAGATATCTTTCTTGAATAGCAACATCTTATTTAGAATAGATTGGGGATTATTTTTCTACTATGCATTACTTTACATTTATCAACATTGAATTTCATCTGCCATATTCTTACCCAATCATCTAATTTTGTGAGACCCCATAGTAATTTTGTACAGTCACCATTTGCCATAACTATCTTGAGAAGTTTTGTATCACTTGCAAATTTTGCCACCTCTCTGTTTACCCACTTTTCTGGGTTATTTATAAATACGTTGAACAGCATAGGTCCCATTAAAGTTCCTTGGGAAATTCCAGTACATGCATCTCTCCATTATGAAAACTGACTATTTCTTCCTGCACTTTGTTTCCTATCTTTAAACAGTTATTGATCCACGATTCTCTTGTCTCATGACTGCTTAGTTGTCTTAAGAGCCTTTGGAGAGAGACCTCATCAAAGGCTTTCTCTAAATCCAAGCACACTATTCTGAGTGAATTACCCTGGGCTGGTCAATATTCTTGTTGACCCCCTCAAAGAAGTCTAATAGGTTGGTGAGGTATGCGTTCTCTTTACAGAAGCCACTCTTACTCTTCCCCAATACATCATGTTTAACTGTGTGTCTGATCATTTTGTTCCTAACTATAGTTCAAACTAATTTGCCTGGTTGAACTTAAGTTTACTGGCTTGTAATTGCCATGATCTGGCAATCTGGAGTCTTTTAAAAATGACTTTATATTAGCTACTCTCCAGTCATCTTGTATGGAGACTGATTGAAACAATGGGCTACATACCACAGTTAGTAGTCCTGCAGTTTCATAACTAGGTTTCTTCTGAACTCTTGGGTGAATACAATTGGCATCAATAACTTATTACGGTTTACTATTTAATTTTGTTCCTAAAACTACTCTATTGATTTCTCAGCCTAGGACAGTTCCTTATATTTTTCACCAGAAAAGAGTAGTTTGGATGTGAGGCTCTTCCCCATCTCTTCTGTAGTGTAGACTGATGTAAAGAATTAATTTAGCTTCTGTGCAATGGACTTATCTTCCTGGAGTGCTGTTTTAGTCCCTTGATAATTCAGCTGTTTCAATGGCTGTTTCTACTTCTGACATACTTTTTTGTTAGGTTTTGTGTCCCTAGCTACATTGAATTTTTTCTTGACTTGCCTTATTACACTTTAACACTTGATTTGCCAAATTCCTCACGAGGACTATGCTTCTAATCTTTAACAGATTTGTTTGTCTGCTTTTTAACCATGTTGTTTTATAAATAGTTTCCAGGCAGCTTTTAATTATTTTATTCTTGTGATTTTTCCATTTCATTTGTTTTATTAGCACCTTAACTATTTATGTTATGTGCTTCTTTGGTGGGTTTCTTTGGCATTTTTCCTCCTACAAAGATGTTAAATTTAGTTGCATTATGGTTGCTATCACCGAGAGATTCAGCTCTATCCCCACTCCCTGCATTAGATCCTGTGCTCAATTCAGGACTAAATCAAAAATTGCCTTTTTCCTAGTAGGGAGCAGGATAACTGCTCTCAGAAACAGTCATTTATGATGTCTAAAATTCATCTCTACACCCTTACTAAGGGACATATACCTAGTCAATATGAGGATAGTTGAAATCTACTCTTATTATTCCATTTTCCACCTTTGCTGCCTCTCTAGTATCCCTGAGCATTTCAATCACTGTCACCACTTTGGTCAAATGTCAGTAGTATGTTCCCACTGCTATGCTCTTATTGTTCAAGCACAGAATTTTTATCCATGGAGATTCTATGGCACAGTAGTTCATTTAAGATTTTTAGTTCATTTGATTCTGTGTTTTATTTCAAATCCAGTGTTATTCCACCTGCAGCACAACCTGCTCTCTCATTCCTATATATTTTGAATCCTAGTTTTATCATGACCCATTGATTATCCTCATTCCACCAACTTTCTGAGATGTCTATGGTATCAATATCCTCACTGAATGCCAGCTACTCTAATTCACTCACAGTATTTAGACATTTAGCATTTGAGTATAAGCACTTGTACATTTTATCCTTCACTTGTTGGCCTTCATGTGTTTTATTTAAATGAGATAGTTTTATGATTGACAGTTCTGACCTAACACTTTCCGGTACTTTCCCACCTTTTTTCCTATCACCTTCACTAAATATAGGGTTCCCCTCTTTAATAAATTCACCCCCTGGGATGTCTCTGCCCTAATAATATGCTCCCCTCAGTGGTGAAAATAAAATTCATTTCTTCCTGATGCAGAGGATAGGGGTATACCAACAAAGGAGGGCATGTGACCTTCCCATTGGTTCCACCCCCTTCCGTCCCAGGGCCCCACACTTTCTCTTCCCTTCCTCCTCATCTAACATATTACCTGCAGGAAGGTGAGGCTGGGAGCACTACAACACCTGGAGAAGCTGTTGGCAGTTCTACTCCTTTTCCTGCTGTCCTCACAGTGGTGAAAGGAGCAGAACTCCCAGTCCTTCCCCTGGCCGTTTCACAGAACTTCGTCTTCTCTGGCTCCACACAGAAGCAGAGGACGGGGCTGGAGGTACTTTCCCCACTCCTTTCCCTGCTGCTTCTCAGAGGGTTGGGGGTAGTATGGTGTTTTTCTAGCATACCAGTTATAAATCGCTTGTGGACTGGACTGTCCCACTTACTTACCAATGTGTTGTGCCAACCCACACCAGCTTTCTTTCACCTCTGGCTCCTCTGACCTACCAGCTTTCCTCTTCCCTTACTTTACAAAATTCTCTACAACTCTTTTAGTTTTACATGCCAGCAATTTGGTTCCATTTTTATGTATATGAAATCCATCCTGCTTAAATAGATCCTCCTTCCCTAGAAGGTTCCCCAGTTCCTAATAAACCTAACTCCCTCCTTCGCACACTGTTGTGTGATCCATAGTGTGAGACCTTGCAGTTCTGCCTGTCTTCCTGGCCCTGCATGTGGAACTGGAAGCATTTCAAAGAATACTACAATGAGGGTACGTCTAAACTACATGGCTCTGTCGACGGAGCCATGTAGATTTGTTGTTTTGGCAAAGTCAAATGAAGCCGCAATTTAAATGATCGCGGCTTCATTTAAATTTACATGGCTGCCGCGCTGAGCTGACAAACTGCTGATCAGCTGTTTGTCCACTCAGCGCGCTAGTCTGGATGCTCCCCTGCCGACATCAAAGCCCTTTGTCGGCAGCCCCGGTAAACCTCATCCCACGAGGAATAACGGGGCTGCTGACAAAGGGCTTTGATGTCGGCAGGGGAGTGTCCAGACTAGCACGCTGAGCGGACAAACAGCTGATCAGCTGTTTGTCGGCTCAGCGTGGCAGCCATGTAAATTTAAATGACGCCACAATCATTTAAATCGCGGCTTCATTTGACTTTGCCTATGTGTCTAATCTACATGCCTCTGCCGACAGAGGCATGTAGTCTAGACACAGCCTGAGTGTCCTGGTCTTTAATTCCTCACCTAGATACCTACCTTTGGCCTTCAGGACCTCTTTTATCCCTTTCCTTATGCCATTGGCTTCTTATGCACCCTGACCACATGCTCCTCCCCAGCACTTCACGTATGTTCTTCTTTGAAGTCTTGTCAGATCTGTAAGCTTTGTTCCTGGCAGGCAATTTACCACAAGGTTCTACCAGACATCACAACAGAACTATCTGTATTTTTAATAATGGAATCCTGATTGTTATTACCTAATCCTTCTTAGCATTGGGGGTTCTGTTCCCCTGGAGGGGATAGCACTGAAATCTGTTAGAAGCGCTAAAAAAAAAAGTTGCCCCAGCTTGGAATTTCTTAAATTGTACTCACCACCACAGCATCTGAATGCCTAAACACTAATGAATAACTTACATTGGCAGAATTCAATACATTGCGGCTTCGCAAACTGTGACCGAGGCAATGGGCATAGCATTCCCTTATGCACATCTGGCCTGATTCACTCATTGCCCCTAACTCATTGCTGTCATAATGGGTATTTTAAAGATGTCACATAAGGTATCATGCCAACTGATAACACAATGGCCATTAATATTATTATGTAAAGTATCTATTGACCATGTATGAATAATTATATAAGTGTGCTGGAAATATGTTTTTAATAGCAGATGTGACCAGGCTGGTGGAAGCCAGGGTGAGGTAACTGTGCTGCGAAGAGCCTGTTGCTGTCAAGCCTCTGAGCCAAAGCTGCATGCAGGGTCTTTTGGAAGGTGGTGACAGAACCCTTTATTGTGAGTGAAACCGTTAAACACCAGAGCAAATTTTCTGTGTTACTGATCACCTTTAATATCATGTAATATCATTCCCAGTCAACTTCAGGGTTGCCTTTTGCTGAAAATGATTTCTATGAATCGTATAGAAAAAGTTACGGACAACCAAAGCATTTTTACAGACACATTCTTGCATAATATAACGATGGCTCAAAAGGACAAAAATGAACTGTAGTCGATATGCATGCTGACATAAACCTATTCCTATTATAGCTAACCCAACCCAAATCATCCCCCTCTGGATCCTCCTCCCACACTGCCAGGTGATGCCCAGGAGCAGGTCACCTACCTTGGGCTAAGAGCCACCACTAGTGACTGCCTCATTGTGGCTTACCAGTGGGGAGACTAGGGGAGTCTGCTAAGCCTGGCCTGCTGTTTCCTGTTCCCCACCCCGTCAGCCGCAGGAAGCCTGACAGGGGTGTGTGCTGTATCCACTCTCACCAAAAGCTGATGCTGTGCTGAAGCTTGTGATGCCAATGAAGAGTTCAAAGCTGGAGATGGAACAGCCCCCACCAGCAAGCAGCAGGTCAGAGGGAGCTCCTGACTGGAGAATTCCTGTCTATTCCCTTGCCTGGGGAATTGCAAACTCTGGAGCTGCCCATGACAAGGAGCTCATGCAGGGACCAAGGAGAGGAACTCCTCAGCTCCACTGCAAAGCTTGGTGTTGTTTTCACTGATAGCTAAATGTTTTTACAGATGGGTCTAATTGTAGTTGTTTTTTATGGACTGTCTGTAAATATACTGATAGCTGGCAACCCTGGTCAACTCTTCCCATTTGTGATCACCTGAACAAGCCCACGCAAAAAAATGCAGCAAATGGTTATGTAGAAAAGTAATATTAAGGCAGTATTTAGTGTGTCTTTATCTGCAATTTAATATCTGGAAACAAGGGGGAGGAACCACCAGCAAATTCAGTGCAGATCACTGTTTGATGAAATTCTCAGTTAAATCATTATACACCCACTGCAAAGCAGATGCTCTGAGGTAAGCTCTCAGTCCTGATCTGAACTTTTTTATATTTGAAAATGAACAAGAGGAGTTTGTAATATGAATATAAATGGATTTTTGTCCAGCACTTTGCATTTTTAAAAAAGCTTAAATAGGAAAACTCACAGAAATGATGTTTTCTCAGACTATGAAGATTTCTCAGCAAGAAAGTTATTAATTCTAGTTTAGTATTAGAATTTCTTCATTTACCATGGAGAGATTCACTATTCCAGGAATCATTGGTGTCATTACAGGTACACCGGTCTTCCAGCACCCAGGTAGGAACTGGATCCAAAATATGCATCATAGCCCTTAAGTCATGTATCTGTCATCAGATCCTTTTCAGAAACCTCATTAAGTTTCTTACAAACCATGGGTGGCAAGTTGGAAGAAAACATAAGAGATGAAGGAAAGTAATTAAAAAGTAATTTATCCCCAGATATGCCCCACAGAGGCTAGCTGTTGGAAATGAGCCCTTAGTATGGATGACTATCATTTTAGTTTCTTTATCCTGCTTTTGTAACTACAGAATGCCAGAAATATACAAACTGTGATACACATCTATACTTTTTCACCCCGTTTTGAGTATTTTTCTTGTTACGTGATAAATCCTTTTGTCCATGCGGTTACTTCTTAGTCCATGGCTATCTCACTTATCTTTCATTGTTTTCTAATTCTAATCCATCAATAAATTTCAGAAAACCTTATTCTTTTCATCTATCACTGTAAGTAATGAGCAGAAAATTAACTAAAGTAAACTATAGCTGTGAACAGATGGCCAAGTACTGTTTGATAATGGTTGACAGGCAGTCTTTCATCACCACTTGGGTATAGACTGATGCTAAAGAAAAATATTACACCCTATTCATTAATATTCCATAAACTTCACAGTTTGAAAACTGATCTGAAAACCCCAACCAACTTATATTGTATTATGTCCCCAGATCTACAAAATCATTAAACATGTCCTGAGAGGTAACAGATGAGCAGTCCCATTGACTTTTTTCATTCCCATTCAAATCAATGGGAAGCTTTCAGTTGACTTAAATGGCCTTTAGATGAGATCCTGTGTGCTTAAAGTCAAGTATGCACTTAAGTGCTTTGCTGCATCAGATGCATAAAAAGAAGCCTAGTGGATATAGCAGCTCTGAATCTCACAAGTTTGTTCTTTAGTACAGCCATCTTGATTATGACATCAAAGAAATCTAGATGGATAGATGAATGGATTGTTATCTCATCAATCTTTGTTACACTTAGGATTCATTTTGGAGAGAGGTGTTTATTTTCAATCTCTTTATATTGAAGACCTTTTAGAAGTGTTTGAAAGATTCTCTCTGATATATTCCCATGAGAGCAATTGGTACTGTACATACTATTGCTATGGTAACTTTAGAGAACAGGAACACATCTGTCTTAATTTAATTTGGAGCATGTTTCCCCTACCCCCGGGTCAGTTTTTCTTTAACCAAGTATTAAGCAGTCTTCAAAATGAAGATTGAGGAGGCAAATGTTTTCATATAACAAAGCACTGAATTCCTTTTCACAGCAAATTACTTTTCAACTTTCATTCAAATATCAGGGATTTCTTTTCTTTTTTTTTTTCAGTAGCAATTTAAGCATGTAACAGGTTTTCTATGATAGGACTTGAGTACATTCATGTGAAATTCATCATTATTCTATTGGAATTCATTGCAAAGCTGGATCCTAATGTTTTGGTGAGCATTGTTGTTTTCAGCCTTTATTTTCTTCACAGATAAAAATACTAATACAGTCTTCATCAAATGATTTGTTCATCTGGTCCAGTTGTTCTTGGTTTCTTTGAGTGATGTAACTGCTGCTTTTTTAATATAATCATTTACAATTATGAAATTCACAAACAAAATACGTATTTGTGTCCTCTTCAAGCAGTATGTAAAATGTTAGTCAAAATTTTAGTATTGTCTCTTTTCATGAAAGATACCAAAGGTGTATTGATTAGCAAGAATATTATAGTGACAGTTCCTGTAAATGTAACTAACACGCACACAGGACTGAGTGGAACTGTATTTTCAAGTACTGTTATATAACTGTTTCCAGGCTCAGGTTCTTAAATGGTTCTTTCTTCATTCACATAATCTGGCCCAATAAGTATTTATTTATGATTACATTGCATGCTAATTACTAAGGTAATGAAGGTTTCCATTCTATTTTCTTATGAAAAATGTAACTATGCTATTTAATAATGCCACATGTATTAGAATATTAGTACCAGAATTTTATAAAAAGGTTATTTTTTCTGTCTTCCTGAATGTTTTAACACACTCTACAAGCCTTTGTAAAACTCCATCACAAAGATATCAGGATGTAAAAGAAAGTGATTTAGCACTAATACATCATCTATGATAGAGGTGGGCAATAATTTTTGGTGGGGGGCCACTCCAAGATTTTGGTAAGTGATCAAGGGCCACACTATTCTGTGGAAGGGTGGTAGGGGCTATAGGATGGAGGCTGGATACAGAAGCAGGGGCGGATGAGAGTGCCGCGGGGCCCAGGGCAGCACCGTGGAGCCCCAGGCAATGAAATTTTGCGGGCCCCCCCCCCCTTTGACACAGCGCATGTGCCTTGGTGCCACGGTGCATGCACGGGGCCTCGGGAAGCGCGGGGCCCGGGACAGCCGTCTCACTCGCCCTGCCCTAAATCCGGATTTTCCCTCAGAAGGGTGCATGGGGTAAGGGACTGGGGTGCAGGAGACAGTGTGGGGTCCGAGAGGGTGCTTGGGTGGGTGGAGTAGGGGGTTGTGACTTGGGTCAGAGAATTGGGGTGTAGGGTCTGAGAGGGAGTGTAGGTGCAGGAGAGGATTCTGGCCTGGGGGAGAATGTATAGCAGGGGAGTACAGGGTCTGGGAGTTGTCACCTAGGGCAGGGGATGAAGAGGGTTTGGATGGTGACCTGGGGGAGGAAGTTGGGATTCAGGAGGGGTTGAGGTGCCAGAGGCAGACGCTGGCTGGGAGGAGTTTACCTAAGTGTCTCCTGGCCAGCAGGTTGCAGCACCCCCAAAGCAGGCTGGGTGCCCTGCCTTTGCAGCCCTACAAACTGCTCCCTCCCTGTGGCTCTCAACTCCAGGTGGGGGGAAGAGGCTTGTGCTGCCCCAGGCTCTCAGGCCAATCTTTCAGCTCCAATTGACTGGCTGATTCCAGCCAGTAGGAGCTGAGAGATTGGCTGAGGTCAGTTCTTATTGGCCGGTTGTTTCTGGAGCTGAGGATTGGGCTGGGGGCAGGGAGGTCGCACAAAGCCTCCCTCTCCCTGCAAAGCAGAGAGCCACAGGGGCTGCATTTTAAACCGCAGCAGCTGCATTCCTGAGGGTCCCGGCAGGGTGGTCCACAGGCTGGATCCGGTAGGTTGGCGGGCAAGATCCAGCCCCCAGGTCATATTTTGCCCAGGCCTGATATATGATCTTATATATGATGGAAATGGAAAACATACTGTGCAAGAGACAGAATGACTTTACATTGGTCTCCCCACAATCATTTCATATTCAGATAGTAGGGAAAAACAAGTCTATTATGTAAATACTTACATTTATTTTACACTTACATAAGAACACAAGAACCTAAGAATGGCCGAATTGGTTCAGACCTGCCTTCCAACAGTGGCCAATGCCAGGAACCCCAGAGGGAAGGGAGAGAACAAGTAATCATCCAATGATCCCTCTCCTCATCTGTTTACAGCCTCTGAAAAACAGAGGCTAGGGATACCATTCCTACCCATCCTGGCTTATAGCCATTGATGGAGCTAACCTCCATGAATTTATCTAATTCTTTTTTGAACCCTGTTAAAGTCCTGGTCTTCATAACATTCTCTGGCAAGCAGTTCCACAGGATGACGGTGTACTGTGTGAAGAAAAACTTCCTTGTGTTTTTTTTTAAACCTGTTACCTATTAATTTCATTTGGTGACCCCTAGTTCTTATGTTATGGGAACAAGTAAATAACTTTTCTTATTCACTTTTTCCATACCAATCATGATTTAATGTTAAATATTAAGCATTTTAGTGGTGATCACTCTATCTCAGATACCACAGTGGAGTAATTGCAATGTTCACTTTATAACTGTGACATCACCCAGGGCACAGTCTGGACTGATGAACAGTTTGGCCCCTCAGTTCTCCAGTCTTTGCCTCCTATTCTACTTTTCTGTGAGAGCTATCTCTGTTAGCCTCCAGCATGTAAGTCATTTGTAGTTATGTTGTATGAGTACTAGATTCAGCCACTCATGAACACCAGCAAATTCTGAGTCCAGGATTTTCCCTCAGAAACATACATCTTGTTCTGCCCAGCTCCCTCTGGCACAATACAAGCTCAAATGAAGTCCATCATTTTATTAATAGAAAATGATATGTACATATCCTGTTATCCCAATTGGTGTTTCCCAAACACTTCAATTCAAGCACAGTGGTTTAAATGAAATTGCAAAGCAAAGATGTATTGATTAAATAGAATGTTTGTAATAATCTTTTACTACTTTTACTAGCTGTAAATGTAACTTACAAGCACATATCATATGACTCTGGGGGATTTATATACAAGTGCAGTTATGTAACTGTTTCCAGGATTAGTTCCTTAAATGGATCTTTTTTTATTTATATAATTTGACCCAATGTGAATAGATAGGATTTTAGATTTTAAGTAAGGAAGCAGAAAAGTCTGAATTGGCTACAAGAAAATAAAAGTAAAATACAACAAAAGCCTAACTTAGCAATCTAAGGTTACATCTATTCTGCAGCCTTCTTCCGCAAAAGCTTATGCAAATGAAGGGTGGAGTAGAATATTGCTGCCAGAGTTGTTGACTCGAGTCCCATGACTTGAACTCAAGTCCAACTTAAGTCGCCTAGGTGACTCGACTTGAGACTTGACTCAGGTTCATTGTTTGTGACTTGAGACTCAACTTGAGACTTGCTAATTTTGTTATATCGACTTGGTGAAAAAATTGTCCAAAAAAGCTGCTGTTCTGATGCACCCAGAGCGGCGTCACTGTCCCGCCACTCCCCCACGTCCCCACTTCTGACGCACCCAAAGCAACGATTGCAGCCCCGCCTCCCAACCTGGGAGTCCCAGCTGGGAGGCGGGGCCATGATCGCTGCTCTGGGCATGTCAGAAGCCTGGCGCGGGGGGAGGGGGGGAGTGGCTGGGAGTCCCAGCCACTCCTCCCATCTCCACCAGGCATCTGTGCAATCACAGGCTCATAGTGCCGATCGTGGCCCTGCCTTCCAGCTGTTCTTCCCGCCCACACCAGGCTTCCGTCTGGTGTGCAGCTGGAAAAATCAGAAAATACTGAACTGTCTGGTAGAATACCGGATACCTGGCAACCCTAAGTACTTCAGTCAAGTAAACAATTATTATATTCATGAAGATGCGAGATTTCATATTTGTAAAAAACAAATTGATAAAAATATCATGTTTACTTGTCAACAATATGCTACATTGTTGGGGGTTACTTTTCTTTCAAAACGATGCAATACAGTATGATTGTGTTCCATTTTTTGTTGTTTTGAACGCATCTAGGAGCAATTTCCAGTTTTAACATAGAGCTATGACAACAACAATGCGAAAATAGTCTATTAGCTTGGGATTTGTGAAAATCTTATTGATTGCATGTGTATGTCTATTTATGAAATTTTACATTAATAGATGCAATTTTTGAGATTTCAAAGTGAACAAAAAGAAAAAAATATATTAAAATAATCAAAAAGTTAATATCCATCTGTGAAAAATGAGCAAAAAAACTCAAAATGTCATAAACTTTGGATTTATTGATTTGACCAAAAAACAGAGAAAACACGATCAGCAAAGTGCAAAATCTGTGAGGTTGTAATCACTGATGACATTGTAACAACTTCCAATTTTTTGCACCATATAAAAACCCATCCGAGAAAGCACAGTAAGTACGAAAACTATCTGCAACAAACTACAATTGATCCCGCCTCACAGTGTAAAATATCGGATTTCATTATAAAGCATGATGATCTAGGTGTTTATGGAATAAATCATCCCAAACAAAGAAGAATAATCAGTTCTTTGGTTAGGGAACTGATAATCGGTTGCTCACTACCACTTTCAATAGCAGAAAAAACGCAGGTGATTTTGTCATGTATTGGATCCCCAGTCACGAGAAATAAGTCGGTCTTCGGTTATGACAGAACTGGACAATTTGTACCATAATGTGAAAGCTGAAGTATTGGCACTTCTTACTGAGGTGGACACAATTGCACTGATACTCGACATCTGGTCAGATAGAAGAATGAGAGGCTTTTGGGGAGTAACAGCCAACATGATAATAAGGTATGCACTCGTGACAAAATTGTTGCCATGTTAAAGGTTCCTTGGCCAGCATGCTGGTGAAAACATTGCAGAAGTGTTTGAGAACATATTTGATTCTTATAAAATCAAGGATAAAATTAGATATGTTATAACAGACAATGCTGCACACATGCGTAAAGCATTCACCATAGCATTTAACAACCATGAATCAGAGCAGCAAATTGATATGCAAGATGACACTTTGAAAAAGGAAGAATTATGGGAAGACTTAAACCCAGAAGTCGTTATGTCAGTCATCCATCACGTAAACTCAAGCAGACCTCCAATTAAGAGAATAAGTTGCTTTGCTCGTATTCTGCAACTCACTGTCAGGGATGGTCTCAAGGAGGCGAAGTTATATGGTGCCCAAGCAAAAGTGTCAAAAATCTGCAGCCTTTTTCACACAAGTACTCTATTCAAGGAAGCCTTTGAAAGAAGGTTTGGTCTTCAAGCTAGTATTCCCCAAACCAATGCCACCACGTGGAACAGTACTCTCAGACAAATAAATGCTTTTTTTCCCCCTGGATGAAGAAAAGCTGAAACACATGCTTGAAGAACAAAACCAGTATAATTTAAAACCCAGCCAAAGGGATTATTCCCAACTAAGAGAAATAGTGTTGCTACCCCAGCCATTTCTAGACGCCACAGATAAAGAGCAACGTGAACAGCATGTTACGATTTCAGCAGTGGTGCCATCAATAATTGGACTATACCACCACCTTTTGGAATTTATTCCAACAGATTTGGGGAACATGGTTACAGCTTTAAGAAGTAATACTGAAAAACCTTTCATTGGCATTTGCATTAATGCTGGTTTGATACCATTACCAAATCCTTTGGATGACACAGAAAAATCACTATTGGCTTTCAGTCATTTCATGTACTTTCTGGTGGCTGTGTTAGACCCTAATTTTTGCTTCTGGTGGCTGGAAAAAATTAGTTCTGATGATGCTAAAACTAATGCTGTGAAAGCAGAAATTGTTTCACAACTTCAGCAGTTTTGTTCAAATCCTCACTGTTTGTCTGCCTCTAGCTGTACTGGCTGTGACAATGTCTCGAACTCTGGTGCTGATGGCCCACTAGTTAAAAAATCAAAATATGCATACTCATATTCGGGCGCTGTGCCGATCGCGCGCCCTTTTGAAAGTGAAAGTAAAGTGTAGCCCAGCTCTGCCGTCAGCAGAGAGCTTTTTCGGCACATCCTGTACTCCAACATTTCATGTCCTGGAAGTTCCCTGCTTCATTACTCACTCACATCTTCTACCTTCTGCAACAAATGTGTGAAAGGCAAAAGCCTCCTTTACTTCACAGCCCTGCTCCTTTTCCAGAGCAGGTCCATCCTGTGCACTGAATTATTGGAGGGTCTTTGGGGAAAAATAGTTTTAGCCGTATAATTAAAGACTTTATCATATGAGTTTATGCATATGTTTCTCGGGAAAATTTATTTGCTATAAGCTAAGTCCTTCCCTGCTGAGCATGAGTGAACTGTAATTTTCCAAAGGCTTATAATTTGCTCAAATTTACACAGAAGTTTGTGTGGACAGCAAAAGCCACCCTGATTCATTAGTTCTCATAACTCTCCTGCAAGCTAATAAAACAGTATTATTCCCATACTACAGATGGGAGAATATAAGACACATTGAGGCTACGTTTACACTGCAGGCTTCTTGCACAAGAACAAGCATTCTTGCACAAGTAAATTTACAGTAAAGTGTTAGAACAGAGGGCTTCTTGTGCAAGAATTGTTCCTCTCCCCACAGGGAATAAGCCCTCTTGCACAAGAGCTGTTGAGCAAGAAGGCAGTGTGGACGGGCAACAGAGGTTTCTTGCACAAGAAACCCCTATGGCTAAAATGGCCATCAGAGGCTTTCTTGTGCAAGAGAGCATCCACACTGCCATGAATGCTCTTGAACAAAAGAACATCTCTTGCGCAAAAGCGCATGGCAGTGTGGACGCAATGTTGCGCAAGTACTTTAACGCAAGTACTCTTGCGCAAAATAGTTCTTGCGCAAGAAGCCTGCAGTATAGACATAGCCTGAGACTATTTCAAAAAGACACTCAGCAGTTCCAGGGCAAAATGTCATGGTGTAATGCTGACAGATCAAGTCATCCGCAGGCAGACTCGAACCTGAGACTGCTGAAACTTAGAGCATGAGCTAAAAGCCAACTGGTTTTTCGTTAATGCGGTAAAGTAGATCATTATTCTCTCTGTAAGTGGTCTCAGTGGCACTTGATGCGACAGTACACCATAGCCAGAGTGTGTGTAGGTTACATACTTCCCTTAACTGAGGAAGCGCATCCCAAGCTTCAGAGACATCGCAGTTGAAATCCCAGATGAGTCCTCACTTTTGTAATGCTGATAGAACCTGGCTGTCTGCAGATGGAATGGGACCTGAGATCTCTGAAGCTTAGTGCATGAGCCTCTGCCACATGAGCTAAAAGCCAGTGGAATCTGAGTTATGGCTGTAGAACAGACTCATTATTCTCTCTTTGTTAGTGGTGTCAGTGCCACTAGATGGGACAGTACACCACACCCAAGGAAGTGCGTGGGTTACAATGGCAGTTTCAGTGTAGACATTGTTTTTATCACAAAATTATCTAGTTTGATTTGGGTGGCACTCAGTTTTCACAGGAAGGTCATGATTGAAGGGAGGATAGTGAGGTAAATCAGGATCAAGTTGTCACTGACAGATTTCCTGTGTGGCTTGCAATAAAGCTTGCACCACCACATTCCCATGTTGACGTCTCTGTACTGCAAGATGATATTGTAAATGGTACAATATAAGTCCTTTCTACAATCATTCTTCTTGGATGTAACTTGAATAAAATTCCTTATCTCCACATTAAAGTCTGTACACAGAGCTCATAGCTTCCTGCTAAAAGCTGTATGCATATGACAATCATATTTGCATGGCTTTGAATGCTCTAGGGATGGATTGTATCTTCAGACTGAGACTCCTTTGGAAAATTTTCTAATTAATTATTGTACTAAAATGCTATGCCATTGTAGCTTCTTATCACCACAGGAATTAGGTCTCTGTGCCTGTAGGATCCTCCCTGTATTGTATAAACAAGTTAAATTTTTGGTATTGCAATGGTTTCAAACTGTAACACAATATTAGTGGAAGTTGAACTGGAGAACAGATAGTGCATGTTAATGGTTCGGTAACCATTTACAGGTGTCTCCTTTTGGTAGCAATTGAGTTAACCCCTCCCCCCCCCCCTACCCCCCTCCCCACAAATTCTGGAAATGCTAATATTTTGGGTTTTTTAAAATATAAATTTGTTTCTTATATGAAGCTAGAAAGGATTATAACATGAAAGAACTTGGAAGAGCTTGAACTAAAATTTCTGTTTATTTATCATTAACTAGCACAGTATAAACCTTAGAAGCCTGGGGATCTACATTGTTGTCTAAACATCATCTTCTCTTTGCAAATTAATTTATGAATTGGCACAGAATGAAGTGTGTGATGGTCTCAGTGGGTGAATATGTGCATTCAGATATCACAAAGAACAGCTAACTTTTTCCCCTCCCTTAATTCCCAGAACATTTGAGAATTAATTCCTCAATATGCTGGGCAGAAACCATTCATGTTTAACAGTTTAAAAAGGCAGATAGAAGCAGTAATCACAGAAAGGTTGTGATCTCTCTCTCTCTCAGCCTCAGTTGCAGGGTGGCAATAGAGAACTGAGAAGAAATTATAGTGACGTTTTCTGATATCTTGGCAGACTAGAGTGTTGCCTTTTGTATTTGAAAGAGTACTTAATCTCATGTCTCTCTGCAATCAAGGTAGATTGTTTAGTTAAAAACTGGATTGTGTGGAGGTAACTAGATCAGGGATGCCTTTGCAAGGCCTTTTCAGAGTCATGAAGTCAAGGACAAAAACTTAATGCCGTTCTTTGAATATGTAGTTTGTAGTGTAAAAACAACCCCCTGTCACTCTGGTGAGAAAATTTTGTCAGCGAAACTTGCTGTGGAGATCGATAGATCAATAGTATGAACAAGAGAGTATGAATAAAAGAAAAGTTATAGAAACAAAATGCTAAGTGTTTAATTGAAAAGCCTGATCTGTAAGTTGAAACAGCTTGCTACTAGCTGTAGATAGACTGTGCTTGTGCCACGAAAACATGTTTCATGAACCTTAGCAAAACTCAATTTATATATAAAATAAGAAAAATAAATCAGATTGTATATCAGAGAATCTGCCTGGACTATCAATGAGTCTTATACTTTAAGCTAAATTTTGTCCTCAGTTGAACATGTGGCAATAAAGGGCATAATTTGGATCCTCATTTTCACACAATGTCACATAATTGCAAGGATTAAACAGCAAAAGCTAATGCAGGACAATTAAACCTAAAAGGGTTTACAGCCTATCTGCAATCTGTAGCATAAGATTGTTACTAGGTGTGTGTCTCTGAAGCCAAGGATCTTTGTGCTGTCAGTGTGAAGTGGTAGAAACATTTACAAGCATAGCTTAGAGCGCTTTTTGTTCTGTTAAATCATCTTTGACTTTTGAGGTTGATTACTATCCAATTTTTCAGTTCTCAGCAATTTTGACTTTATGAATTCTATTCCAGTGGTGAATAGCTACAGTAAAGCAGGTCTCTCTGCCATGCCAAGAATCCTTCAACATGGTGATATGAGTAACTCAACCAATCACCACACTTACTCTACATCTAATTTGCATGCAACAGTTTCATTGGGTGAAACAGTGACTGCACAGATGGTAGATTACTCGGCCCAAGTGCTACATGCACATTCAATTCAGCACTATACCCCAGATGCAAATCAACTCGGTCAGGCTCCAGCACGCACTATAACCCCAAACCCACACAGCACACATTTCTCATTTGCTATCCACACAAATTCACATAACGTTCCCAAAACAAACGAATCAACACAACTGCCCAAATAAACCCAAATCTTACTCTGAGAACTCAGAATGAGGCAATGGATACAAGCATGGTTGAGAACTCTTTTTTTATTTTCAATATCAGTCATTACTGGTATTTTGAAGTGTGTTACCCTCCAATTCTTAAGTTCTCAGCTATTTTCACGTTTTTATAGATACATCTGACTCTATGAATTTCAGTTATGTGACAATATGGACTTTCAGCTATTATTATAAAATAATTTGCACTTATCTAAAGCTAATTAGATGCTAAGTATACATCTCAATATTTGTTCAACTTTGAATGACAGAGCAATGTGAGTTGTTCAAATTGAAGTTACTGTGATGTTTCTTCACAATGATGGCACTATTACATACATTTAAAAGGTTTTTTTTCTTTCTTTTAATCATAGTATTTTCTTGGTTGTAAATGTAGTAGCTAATGTTGCAAAATGGATTCTGTTATAATCCTTGCCCCGTTTTCACTTATTCATAACTTATTCTTTTTGAAGCTGCAATTTTCCATGGTCAAGGGCAAATCTCTTTCTGAAGGCTTGGAAGAAAATTCATTGTCCAATATTTTAACTTAGAGTGTAATTAAAAAAAACCCATCTGTTACAAAATAAATATATTTCCATGCATTAGTTCCCAAAGATAACTCTAAAATGGCTAAAATTCAAAATGTGAACATTGGAATGTAATATTATCACTGGGAAGCACTGTGTGTGTGGGACCTAACTGAAAAGAAAAACTTGGAAAACACATTTGTGAACACTTGAAAATTCTTTCCTTTCCTTTTCTTTCCTTGAAAATACTACACTTCATAGCACATCACTTTATTAAATCTGTGATTTTCACATACAGTCCCATTTACAATGGCTTCTCAATATGGTTAAGAATGGTTCACCTATAACAGTCTAGTAGCTTGGGAGGTGTGGGGATGGATCCTGAGTAGGACTGTCATATGCTGTTGAAATCATGGTCCTGTGGCAATATACAAGCACTCAACATCAGATTTTCTACTGTGAACAGCCTGCCACTGCTGCTATCATATTGATTAGCCCTTCTCTGGACAGGATTAAATGGCACGGATTTCATTTAGGATTTAGTCCTGCAACCACTGAGCATGTGCCTAATTCAACAGCTAGCAAAATGTCTACAGTGGGGTTTGCCAATGTTGCCAACACTGGTGGAGCTGACCAAGAGCTAGTAACGATGTGAAATTTTTAAAAAAGTTCCCTAATATGGATGGTTCCATTGAAAGATTTGCTCTGTGATCCCCATCCCATCCACCTTCAGGACTTTTCAGTCCATGGCAGTAAGTCTCAAATGACTATGAGGACTAAAAATCCCCTGTCGTGAAGTCCATAGAGAAGTTTAGTTAGCCTTTCCTTTCCTTTCCTTAATTCATAAAGGAGAGAAAAGAATAGTTATGAAGTTTAAAAATAATCAGGGATTGTAGGAGTAAAATTCCTTCAGCCATGTTAACTTTGGACACAACAGAGCACAATCCAGTCCCTCTAAAACAGGAGACTATAACACCTTGCACCAATATGGGGCTTCATTACTGGGATGGGTTGATATTTGCTCCATTTCTCCCTCTTGGAGTTTGCTTCTATTTGGGCTCAGGGTTTCATAGGCGCCCTATAGGTTGAGGCTGTCACTGATTTTGTGTCCAGTTCCACCATCACCTGGAATTTTGCTGGCTAGTTGTGCATGGATTTCACTATCATTTTACTCTAGGGCTATGTCTACACTCGCAGCTTCTTGCGTGAGAAATATTCAAATGAGGCTAAGCATGGAATATCACCGAGCCTCATTTGCATACCTAATGAGCTGCCATTTTTTCAGAAGAGGCTCTTGCACCAGGGGGAGCTGTCTACACTGCCTCTTCTTGCACAAGAAAAACATTCTTGCGCAATGCCGATATTCCTGAAAATAATCGGCGTAGTGGCATTGCGCAAGAGGAGTTTTCTTGCGCAAGAAGGGGCAGTCTAGACAGCTCCCCTGGTGCAAGAGCCTCTTCTGAAAAAATGGCAGCTCATTAGGTATGCAAATGAGGCTTGGTGATATTCCACGATTAGCCTCATTTGCATATTTCTCACACAAGAAGCCGTGAGTGTAGACATAGCCCTAGTAGGACTTTTCAGCACTGTCAGGCAGCATTTGGAGTAACTTGTGGCAAACCTAACCCATATCATACTGTATTTCTATTCCTATTTTGCCTTGTTTAATGCGTGCCACATGACCAAGTTAACATAGCTATAGAAAACATTAGGCCAGGTCCCAGTCCATGCCAAGTTGTCTTTGTGGTGTTCTAGCTGTGCAAAGAGAATTTAAAAATGCCCAAATGTTTTAGCACAGCTAGCATACACAGCATGTGTATGAAGAGGTGTGGACTGATTGGAGGATATCTGGTTGTAGAATTGCCCCTAGCGGAACACAACTAACAGCAGACCAGTTGCAGCCTCTGGTTGTCCTCAAGGACTGAGGGACTGAGAGGTGTTGGGAAGTCACATTTCAGTTCCCATTCCATGTGTTGCAAGTGCTGCTCCAGCACCTCAGAAGACTTAGTTTGCATTTCCTTAAAAAAACTATAACTGTGTGTCAGAGGGTGGGACTCACCACTGTGGCCTCTCCTGCTGGTAGTTCTTTCATCAGCAGGGGGCCTCCTTCTGGCTGGTGTCTGCCCAGTTACTCATCTCTGACTCTGCTTGGACTCTGGACCCACGTTGCTCCCTGGACCTCTTCAGGATACTGCCCTCCAGCCGTGCCCAATACTCTGGTTTCTCTTGCCCCCTTCTGGGGCTTGTCAGCAGTCCTTAGTCTAGTGCATGCCACCATGGCTAACTGCAGCCTCAGTCTAGCCCCTCACTTCAGGGGCAGGCCACAGTCTTTCCAGACCACACAGCAATGGTGGCCAGACTCGGTGCAAGGCGGCATTGAGGACCCATGACCATCCACTACTCTGGGTCCTGACCCAAGGACTCTTTGACGGCAGCCTTGTCCTACCCTCCTTCATTCTCCCTCCTTTGTCTCTTGTTCCCTAGGCCACTTCCCCTGTGATCCTTTGCACCCTCCTGGCCTTGTTAGCCAGGCTAGCAGCTTGGCAGGTATCAGGCTGGAGCCTCCCTCTCTAGCCTCCCTGAACTTGCCCAGCACTGCTCTCCCGCAGGTCCTTCTCTGGGAATCAGATCCTGCACCTTCCCTGGTCGGAGCTTAAGTGTATACGCTCCAATGAGCATTTCCTTTTACACACGATTGCCTCAGCCAGCTACACCCTGATTGGCTCATCTAAGACCTTCCTTGATTGGCTGGGTTTATGTGCAGGCTCCCTCCAGCCTGATGTAATCCCTGTTGGCCAGTTGCCCCACCACACTATGAGGTCCCAATGCACAGTTCTGTATTTAAGACTTCAGTATTTAAATTATAATTACCCCTTAGAAGCGTGAAACAATAATATATTTCCTAATACTAATTATAATTTTGTCCAAAACATGCTAGTGTGTTAAGTTCACATGATGAGAACTGAGCTATGTAAAATGCTTTTAAAGTATTTTCTATGAAACCAATAATCAGTTACAAAAATTGACTGCATTTTGTGAACAAAGAGGCAACAAAAAGAGAAGGTTACACATCAAACTTCAGTCTTAACAACCTTACCATTAATTTCATTGTCATTGTTGAACATGTTTCAGAACTCCTTATTTAAGCGGCATAACAGTTTGCTGCTCCAAGTTGAGGTCAGGGGGAATACAAACTGGACACCCCAGGATTAGAAACCAATAGCACAGTGCATGAGTTGGATAAGAGTGTCTATCTAACACTGCCTGCAGCTGACAGCCCTATCAACAACTACAGCTTATTAAGATGACAACAACAAAGGAGAAAAAAATCAAAGATTCTTGTAAAACCGATTACTTTGTTTATCTCAAGTGAAAAAGACATGTAAAAGGGACCCTTGGGATTCCTGAACTGAGAAAGTTCTAATGCTAATTGACATATGAATAAAAATGACTCTTATTGCCAACAGTCCAGTTTTGGCGTTATGTTTCCCAATATTTGAGCTATCAACCAAGCTATAACAATTTTAGTGTATACACACTAAAATAAATTTAAGAATATCAACACAGCTTTTGTAATATTTTAATGAAATGTCTCTTTGGTATTATCTGTCTTCTGACTTTTGTCTTTGCTATATTTTGTGTCAACACATTTTCATATATTGTTAAGTCACAAACAAAAAACTATTAATCTCTTTCTCTGTCCCTGAAAATGAAAAGCTTTACATTTATAGAGACTAGGGTCTGTGCCTTCTGCTCGCTACTTGCTGCTATCTCCCTCTCTCTGTCTTCTTTTGCTTCATTGAGAGAGCCTGTCGATGGTGATGATGCTGATGATGTGATGATGTAATTTTTTTGCCCAGCAGGAACATTCTGTCATCCAGTAGGAAAAACTTTTTTATACATAGAGAGAGACAATAAATACTGAGTGGAGAAGAAATACTTTTTTTATCTCATGCAGCATTTGTTGTTTGATTTGCAGGAAACTCGTGTACATAAAAGAACAGTCATGTTGATCTAGACAGTTGTCAGCAGTGAATGGATTAAAAAGTAATCTTATGCATGGGAGACAATAAGTTGTCATGGTTCAGGAATTGTGCAGCTGTGACCTCTTCTCTGGTCTCAAATACATTCCCTAAAGTGACAGACATTGTGCCATTCTTTGGCCTTTTTCTACAATTACTAGGGATCGAAACTGCTGTGATCAATGAGATTGATGCAGTGGGGGTTCAATTTAGTGGGTCTAAGACCCACTTAATCAATCACAGAGTGCTCTCTGATAGACTCCGGTACTTCACTGGAATGAGAGGAGTAAAGGAAGTCAGTGGCCGAATGTCTTCTGTGAACACTACATGGTGCAGACAGTGCAGTAAGTCAAGCTAACCTACATTGATTCCAACTGTTATTCACACAGCTAGGGAAGTGTAAATTAGGTCGACTTACCTAGCATAATCAAGGCCTTATGCTGGGACATGGACTTCAGTATTCTTTGTAACCCTGTGTTAGCTACTGGCAGTAGGGTTGTCAGGTGTCCAGTTTTGAACCAGACAGTCCGGTATTTGAGGGGTCTGTCCGGGAAAAAAATTAAGAAAATACTGGACATATAAAATGTCCGATAATTTCTAATTAGGTTAGTTTTATTATTATTAGGAATATCAGTACGTAGTTGAGAACTGCCTGACTGGTAGACACGCTCATGACAACCAGGCAGTATGCAACTACGCGAGGGGGTGGGGGTGGGGGCGGGGGCGGGGCCGGGGTGGGATGGAATCCCTGGGTCCGGACTTGCTCATGCTTTGCCGGTACCGTGTGCAGGACAGGTAGCACCCCGGGATTTGCGTGTGCTTGGCCCAGACCCGCTCCCCCCGACCGCCTCCTGGCTAGCCCTGCTTCCTGTTGTCCCCCCCCCTCCCCTGCCCTGCTTCCTACAGGATGGTTCTCCCCGCTCCCCCTCCCAATCTCTCCCCCGCCAGCCCTGCTTTCCACCGTCGGTTCCCCCCACACACACACATCCTCCCAGCCAGCCCCGTTCCTCTCCGGCTGGTGTCCCCCCATCTCAGATCAAGTGTGTCCCGTATTTTTTTTAAAGCCACCTGGAAACCCTAACTGGAAGTACTTCCTTCTGGAGTCTGTTCCCATAAATGAATACCTTGACCAGACAGCCTTTCCAAAATATAAGATGCCTTAATCTTACTATTAGGAATAAAGCATAACAAAAGAAAAGGGGTTTTAAAACAATAAAAGCTCTACATACTTAATTAATTTCCCTGGAGTCCTACAACAGCCTATTTTACTCCAGATACTCCAGAATCTGGAATCCTAGTTCACCTTAACTTAAAATCTTGTGTCACTGCCTCAAGTAATGATTTGTCCAGATAAAATCCTATGTTCTGTCTTGTATTTCCTGAGCCTGATTATACCAATTTGGGTGGCTTAGTAGAGTATGTGAGGTGGAATTCAAAGCCAATGGCTCTGCTCTGTTTCAGGTGTTTAAAGCAAAGCTTTTATCAAGGCTATTGTCCTCCTTTTAGCCTTTGAGCAACCAACCTCTTCTTGAATTAAACCCTTGAATACATTCATTGAACAACCATGCAACAATCAGACAAACAGAACATACAATATTCATAAATTATTACCAGATGCTCCATATTCTTTCTTTCTTGATGGTTATTTTTTCTTCACCACATAATCAATCTGCAGTGTTGTCACCAATGCTATAAACATTGGAATGTCTATTCACTCACTGTGCATATACAGTATGTACTTCCCAGGTATTTTAAAAAGAATACAAAAATATATGTGACTCAAACCTACAGAGTAGTGGAGAAAAGCCAATAATGTTTATAGGATAGAGCATCTTTAAAGAGCAATATGTTTCCACAGCAAAGACTCTGAAGAACCTTTTGGGTCAGCCACATAAAATTGCTGTCCTCCTTTGACTTTCATCTCCATCCAAGTTCATTGTAAATGTCCCTCTTTTTCTAATAAACCTGCTGTAACACACAATTTGGTTAGAGAAAGAATACCCAGTCTCTTATGGGGAAAAAGTGAATAATAAAATAATGTCTGGACACAAGAATACCATGGTAACTAATTAACATATCTGCTACTATGCTTGAAATAAAAAACCTAGTAATGCATGGAAGAAGGGAACCCCAGCATTAGTAAGGTAAGGAAATACAAGTAAGGAAAAGGGGCTGAAATCCCTATTGAATATGGATTAGACATAGTGGCCATCAGCCTACCACGTTATAAAAGCTGTATCCCAGCCTGTATGCATTGGGAGATGACAGGATGATGACCAGAGGTGGTGATAGTGAGTGTGAGGATTAGTCACTACAGGTTTTTCTGCATGGGACAGTGGGAATACATGGCTGTTTAGATTAGACATTTTTGACCATCTTATTTATCTATTTTAGATACAACACCCAGTCAGAAAAGGACTCTGGCAGCTCTTGTCAGCACTGCGAACTGGGCTGTTAAAAATCCAGTTGGTGGTGCAGTGGGGGTGGTAGGCTTTGGGGATAGAGGGGGATATCTCAGTGGTTTGAGCATTGGCTTGCTAACCCTGGGGTTGTGAGCTCAATCCTTGCAGAGGCTATTTGGGGCAAAAATTGGTCAGGGATAGTACTTTGTCCTGCTGTGAAGGCAAGGGACTGGACTCAATGATCTTTCAAGGTCCCTTCCAGTTCTAGGAGGTAGGCAATCTCCATTAACTTATTTTATACCTGGCTCCATGTGTCACCTGGGAAGCAACCAGCATCTCCTTCCATCTCTTAGGAGCCATCCAGGTAAAGTTGACCACCGCATAAACTTTTTTTCAGTATGGAGCATGTGTTTATTTTAGCATTACAGAATTCTATTCTCAATCACTGATAATAGGGTTAAAACAGGATTACTTCCATTCCGTACAGGCTTCTATGTTGCAAGATCTTTTGATTATATATTAATACTTGGTTAGCATTTGGTTGTTGGCCTCATGAGCAGTCCCAGGATTATTTTTATATGTAATTTTTTGTCATACCATAATTGTTGCTTTGACAGCCCTGGAGTAAGTAAGTCCTTTTGTAATTAGAAGATTGAAATATATTCAATCAGCTGATACATCCCTTCCACCTTCCCACTACTTCTGACATGCCGATTGTCCCTGATTCTACTGTCACCATTTACTTATTGATATTATTTTTAAATGGATAACATTCACTTATTTGTCCATGTTGTTGCACAAGCAAGAAGCTTGTCAATTAAAGCTGAAAAGCACTTATAGCAAACTGAAGCTCCCCATGCTCAGCTTCAACCAAAACCCATAAACTCCTAAATTAACTCTGCATCTGTGTTTTTGTGGTAAAATTCCCCAGGTGCCTAGGTTTCTGCCTCTGGGAACACATACTGCTGTTCACTCTGGAAGTCTAGATATCTAAGCCCCAATGTGATGCACAAAGCAGAGGAAAAAAACCTATTCCTCCATCTAATTTACCTGGGTGTTTCTCCTTCAGCCTGTGTTTAGAAGGCTAATCTCCATGACGCACCTTTCTCCTTGGCATCTCCCATTCATTATCCTAGGCAGCTTCCTGCCTATTGAGTTGGCTCTTGTGAATCCTATTCTTAGGTGCTCCTTTCTTTCCTCACTCATTCGACAGAAAGCCTCTATGCCTAACTCAAGCTCTGTGAATCCCAGGCACCTAAATATTAGGCATGGTGTCTCCTAATCCTCGTGCTCCCCCCCCCCCCCATCCCATGGGTTCCAGTGCCCTCACTGGCTTCCCAGCCTGGCCAGCTGCAGACTCTAGTGCTCCATGGGCTCCACTGGCCTGCAGCTGGCTCTGCTTGCAGCTACCAGCAACCTTTGTGCTAGGGCTTTCTAGCCCAGCAACATCTGTAGTCCTTACAGACCATGGATGTTGCCAGAGCAGAGGGTTCTGGACCATAGTGCTTCCACCTGTATAAGTGGGATCAATTTGTGTATTCCTGTGGTTATGGAAAATTTTCACCTAGTTGCCTGAAGCAGCACTCATCATACCATGATACAGTGTACTGTTCATGCTGTTCATAATTAATTCATATGTGAGCCTGAATTACCAGGAAAAGAGTGCTTCTGACCTATTTTGGGGTAGTCAGAGTATATTAAAGTAGGTCTGTAGAGCAATACTTTGCATTAATCTTTAGAGCACTCTGCAAAGAAAAGCTAAGAAAAAAGTGGGAGAAACTGAAAACACACCCAGAATACAGCCAAAATACTGTATAGTCAACTGATTAAAATCCGCTGGTTGTTTGTAATTGAAATATCTACACAAATCTGTTACATATTTTTGTGTAATAGTACTCTCCCTCCCCTCCCACCCTCCCCGGTTTTTTCTGTTTCTCCCTCTTTTGAGTTTTCCTACGCACTTACTTGCAGTGCGGAGTTTAGATGGAAGACATAGGCTTGGAAAATTTGAATGTAACAGAGCAAAGAGAGGATGAAAACACTGAAATATGAGGAGGGTTTTCATCTTTTATATTTTTAAATGTAACTGTTTCCTTTTTGTACATGATGTGTGTATATGGTTTTTGATATGAAGTATTACATATAATATGTAATTTATATATAACACCTGTTATATATGCCTTAAGATAATATTAATTATATTTAGGAATATAGTCTAATTACAAATTTACAATTAATAATTTTAGATACACCTTACAAAATATCAAAAGCCATATTATGATCATAATATTAGCATGAAACATCGCAAATTATAGTTCAGTACAGTATAGCTAGTTTAATTTAAACTAACTCACACTTACATTCCTTAAGCACAGTGCAGTAATCACAAGACAAATGAGAGAAGAGAAAGCAGAGAAACAGCAAATATTAGAAATTTCAGTGAGATAGTCTTTGTCAGACAGCATCACATTACAAGATCAGGAAGATAAACTAGGGAGAAACTAGATAAACACTCAACTGCTACAACTGTGATGTTGTACTAAAGGCAGTATAAAAATGCAAACTATTTGAGATAAAGTTGTCTGATCATATTTCTTGAATATAAGCAGAAGACAAGCGGTAGTATATTCAATCAGATGGAGTTGACATAAAGTAAATTTTGGAAGCAACATTAAAAAGTAATCTCAAGCAATAAATAAATATGGCCCTAGTGAAAATAATTATACTTACATCTCATCTATGTAGAAGTTTCAGCTGGAAGTTTAGACATCAAGCCAAAATAATTAAAAAGAATAAATTTATTAAAAATAAAGATAACCCATCATCACTATCAAATTATGTAGTTAACTATGCTATGTGACACTTTATTCATATATAAAATTAATATGTAAGAAAAAGTTTCATTATTGCTTGACCTATTCTTTAAAATTTTAAAGTACTATACATGCATAATGACCTGGAATGCTGGCTTTTGCAAGAGAAAAAAATCATCCAATTATCCCATGGATTACAAAGGCTGGATCATATCAACACACCACATTAGGCCTTGGAATTTCTGAAATATGTGTTAATCAACTAAAGGTTCAGAACACTTACACTGGTTTAGGAGTGGGATGCCAAAAGTTCCACATGAAAAAAACAAAACAAAACAAAACATAACATTGTCACCACTGTCTTTCTTGATGTTATAAAATGATGGGTGCTAAATTATCTGTTGCCACTCAAGAAAGAAATATTGGAATCAATATGGATAGTTTTGTGAAAACATTCACTCAGTGTACAGTATTAGCTAAAAATGCTAGCCTATTATTGGAAATCATTAGGAAAGGGGTAATAATAAAACAGAAAATATCATATTGGCTTTTTTTTAAATCCATGGTATGCCCACATCTTGAATATTGTGCATTGAGGTGGTCACCCAATCACAAAAAAAGATATATTGGAACTGAAAAATGTGCACAAAAGGGCAGCAAAAGTTATTAGGGTATAAACAGTTCCCTTATGAGAAAGGTTAGCAAGACTAGAAATTTCAGCTTGAACAAGAGACTAAGAGGAAATATGATAGAGGTCTATAAATCCTGACTGTAAAAAAAAAAAAAAAAAAAAAAAGTAAATACTGAAATATTAAAAGGCTGCACATTTAAAACAAACAAAAGAAAGTATTCCTTGACATAACACAGTCAACCTATGGAACTCTTTGCCAGAGGATGTTGTGAAGGCCTATATTATAACAGAATTAAAAAAGAAGTTAATGGAGGATAGGTCCATCAATGACTATTAACTATTATGGGAAGGGTCCCTAGCCTCTGTTTACCAGAAAACTGGAAATGGCCAACGTGGGATGGATCACTTGATGATTACCCATCCAGTTCCTTTCTTCTGAAGAGCCTGTCATTGACCACTGTCAGAAATTAGGATACTAGGCTATTTAGACAATTGATCTTGACCTATATGGCCATTCTTATGTTATCTCAATTGCGCTAAGAGCATATTAGTTACATAAAAAGCAGCTTTTAAAGTGATCTGCATTTCTTTTAAAGAGTTTTACCTTATCTCTGGGGTCTGATATTGCCAATCATGCCATTCACGATTTCACATGTGAAAGGTTACTTATGTGCATATAAATGTTTACAGGAACAAGCTATTACAAATACATATGGAATATTCCCAAAATGAAGAAAAAACTTTGAAGAAAATCCCATTCCAATACTACCTATTCAAGATCCTTCACATACAGCTAAAAGATGAGGTAACTTCACACCTCAGTTCAGAGGTTACTGTTACATTAAGAATAATTCATATTAATAATTCTACAACAATGTGAAGGTGATTATTCCCTGTACTTCACAAAGATAAAAGACTTGATCCTACAAAGTTCTGCATGCCCTCTCTCTAACTGATGAGAGATATATAAGATGATGCTCTCTGACCCTTTGCCAACAGATGAAAGCAATCATGTGGTAAATTCCCATCTGATCCTCTCAGATGGTTGCATAACAATTTGTTTTAAAAAAGTTCTCTTTGTACTTCATATCTGAAGATTAGTTCAATCCTACTGACATCAGCAAGAATCACAGTGGCTAAGAATGTGCTGACTTCAATAATGGGATATTATGGGTTTCCATGTTATTGTCAATATTTAATCCTTGACATATTTCATATAATCATGTTATTAGCAGAGCCTAGAGTTTTTGATATCTAAAATTCTACATTGACACTTTTCCCTTGATAATAGCCAGGGCAGGAGAGTTTAAACCCAGACCAGTAGTGTCTGTCAATGTTAAAATAATCAATTTCTCTATTCCCAGCTAAGGTTTCTCTTTCACATTACATTATAGCAACCTGTTTCTGGCCTTCTCATGTTTCCTCAACAGACTCATAAGTTATTTTTTTTAAATATCATAATATAATAAGAAATTCTGTTGGTAAGACTCAAGACAGAAGCTAAGTTGTAATTAATTAATTAATTAATGCTTCTTTACCCCAAGAAGGCATGATCTGATTTAAAACCAATTCAGTCAAGAGGATTCTTTCTATTGATTTCTATGCTTTTATCAGGCCTCACATCCAGCTAAAGAGCTGGAGTAAGCACCATATTGCTGGGCAATAACACAGCAGAAGAGGAAGAAGGTGTACCAGACACACAGGGCCTATGTTAGAAAGATTACACTCTATCTGCATGCCCCATCATGGATCACTCCATAACCGCACATGAGATTTTTGGAGTGTGGTATGGCCCTGGGATAAATGACTGTGTAAAATGGCTGAACAAACCCATTCTCTGAATGGGAATGCAGGCCCTGAACTAATAACTCTGGAGTGACTTTTGTAGTGGTGCCTCAGGGTCTAGGGGGGATGATTCCATGATGTCCAAACCTAGCCGAGAACCATTGAGCAAAGAATAAGGCTAAATTTAACCCAAAGGTTAGCACCTGCCCTAAAAGTAACAAGGTCTTAACATGTCTTTACTTATTGTGGAGATTTGAATCCTACTTCCTGAACTGCTTAATGCTTTAAGCAATAGACAGTCTGTGTATACCCTAGCAGCTTTTATTATTTTCAGCTCAGACAGTCTCATAAACTAATACAAAGTTTCCCAAAGTGGACATTGGGCCCACTTTGGGAAAGCTGCTAGCGGGCCCGTGCTGCTTTGTTTACCTAAAGGGTTGGTAGCCATATTGCTTCCTATGGCTCCCTTTCACTGGAAAAGGCGAAATGGAGCTAGTAGGAGCCATGAGGCTCTGTTGCTACAGACCCTTGCACCTGCAAAGACAAAGCCCCAAATACCATGACTGCCCTTATAAAATCGGGACATCTGGTCACCCGACTGCTCCATGTCTACCAGATCAAACAGAATATATAATTACTATGCTTTCTTTTTTTTTCTCCCCCCTCCCCCAAATAGTGGAGTTCATAGTCTCCTTTTGCATCAGTTCTGATCAGAAGTAACCATGAAACTTCTGAGGCAGTGCCTGTTGTGAAAGATTAGACGTTAGAATTATAATTAAGCAAAAAATGCATTAAACATGACTGGAAGCTCAAAATACTATGTCCAATATGTCTTCTGTCATTTTTAAACAACAGGTTTTCTTTGTATGTGTACCTCAGATTATATTCAATCGGATGACTAAAGGAATGCTGACATTCTGCACATGCTGTGAAATATATAAACGTGTTAATTAATATCTTTATTGCTCTATAATTCTTAAGAATAATTTCCAGATAAAATTTTGTATTTTTTCTTTCATATTTATTCCTATTTCACCCACAGTGAACCATAATACTTGTTTTGCTTCATATAATCAATTATATATACAGGCAGTCCCCAGGTTACGTACAAGATAGGGACTGTAGGTTTGTTCTTAAGTTGAATCTGTATGTAAGTTGGAACTGGAGTCCAGATTCAGCCGCTGATGAAACTGACCAGCGGCTGACTACAGGAAGCCCGAGGCAGAGTTGCTCTGCCCCGGGCTTCCTGGAATCAGCCGCTGATCAGTTTCAACAGCGCCTGAATCTGGACGCCAGTTCTGACTTACATACAGATTCAACTTAAGATCCCCAGGCGTCCCCAAGTCAGCTGCTGCTGAAACTGATCAGCGGCTGATTCCAGGAAGCCCGGGGCAGAGCAACTCTGCCTCAGGATTCCTGTAGTCAGCCGCTGGTCAGTTTCAGCAACGGCTGACTTGGGGACGCCTGAGCCAGAGCAGCTGGGGTGCTGCTGGGTTGCTCCAGTAGCTCCGAGAGCGGCGCTGCGGGACCAACCGGCAGTGCCCCAGCTGCTCTACCACAGGTGTCCTGAGAAAAGCCTGGTCTGCTGGGGGGGACGCACTAACTGCGCCCCCCCCCCCCAGCAGACCAGGGAGACGCGGAGCAAAGCCGCGAAGGACCCGGGCGGCGGGACTGCCCAGACGCGCCGCAGTCCCGTCTCCTGGGTCCTCCGCGTCTCCCTGGTCTGCTGGGTCGCCTCCCCCCCCCAGCAGACCAGGGAGACGCGGAGCAGCTTTTCTCACCCCGGAGGATGCGGGCGGCGGGACTGCGGCGCGTCTGGGCAGTCCCACCACCTGCGTCCTCCGGGGTGAGAAAAGCCCCGTTCGTAAGTACGGGTGCGACGTAAGTCGGATCTGCGTAACCCGGGGACTGCCTATATTTACATTTTGCCAGAGGTTTGTAAATTTTAAGCTAGCTGCTTTTCTTCTGCATAGTTGGGAAGACTAGATACTGCAGTTGAGATAGTTTTGGGGAGACCTGGGAGAGTGGAAGGGCTGGCATAGCTAGGCTGGTAGTAACTATGATGAGGTCATTGCGGCGTAAATAGGATGCTGGTGTCAAGGCTCTGAGTCAAAACTATGCAACAGAGTACACCCAAAGTTACAGAGGAGGTGGTGACAGACCCTTTACTGGTCCAGGTGAACCCCCAAAACATCAAACTTGTGTACAGTCCCTCTCAGCGGACCCTCACAGAAGCTATCAAGCTCATTGCCTCCAAAGAAACAGACTATACTGCAGCTTGCTTGGATTTACCCTATGGATTTATATAAAATGCTGGCATGGTTTTGTAATTAAGCAAGGGTAAGTTTATTAATAAAGATGAGTGTTAATAAATAAGACTAGAAGATGATTACCAGTAAAACAAACAAACAAAAAAAATACTTTCTCTCCCCTAAAGCTTAATATAAATAAGTTAGAGTCTGTGTCTAAGCAGATTTCATTAAGTCTTTATCAACTCTTCCCTTCCATGCTAAGAGAACCCAGATTTAAAAAACTCAAAAGATGCTGTGTCTTATCATATGCTCACTGATGGATAACCAAACCATCTCTCTTCTGCACCTACATTGTCCAAATTCATTGTGTGCCTCATAGTCAGGATGAAGCCCTGCTGTTCAAACTCTTTCTCTTTTTCTCCCTCCACCTCTGGCTGACACTTATTTCAATGGGACTTCCATAATCTTGAATTCACATTGCTTAATTTATGTTGGAGATAGATCGATACAGGGGGTCCCTGCTATATGTCCAAGATACATTCCAAAAACTGTGAACATATAGTGAAAGGACATAATGCAGGGATTTTTTCTTGAAGCTGACTTCCATTTGCACAATGGAAGAGCAGGGAAGGAGAGGACTTTAAACAGAACAGTTCCCACAAGCTTCAACAACGCTAGTGCAGAACCAGTATGTACCAGGATAATTGCGGGGATGCCCTGTAGCTGCCTTCCTTCCTATCTAGGGGATATCATGTTTCTCCCTGTGTTCGGTCACAGACTTTAAAGCATAATATCAGTGAGTATCCATAATTCCACATATAGTGTTAATTCATACATTTCACATGGATATTAATCACTGGTGTGTTACTAGCTTTCATAAAAGACTATAATGGATACCCTTTTATCTTACTATATATTTTAGAATTGTGCATCTGTCTGTGTGTCCATAGGAGAGACAGTTATATGGCAAAATGACTACAGGGGGCAACATGGTACCAGAGATTGGGACCAGGTTAGCTATAACCCCATTGGACAAGCAGGAGGCAGGGGTAGAGGAAGGAAAAGCTATCTACTATATATTTCCAAGAGTTTGTCTGTTTTTGTGTCTAACAGTTGGTGTGTCTGTCTGGCCCTAGTTAGGGGACATGCACCCCTGCCCCTAGTTGTGCCTGATGCACCTACAGCAGCCATTGACAGGTGCTTCTCACCTGGCCCAAGCCTGGCCAGGGAAGCCTGCATACTGAACTCCTCATCTCCACACACACCCCACACAGCAATGATTTAAGTGAAGAAAAAACCTTGTATCTTAGTTAAGGATCCAGCAATGCTGGGTAAATCATCTAGCAATGTAATATTGTATGCAATCAGTATATTTAGTCACTTATTCTTGGTGATGCAGATGCCTTGTTTTCTCCCTGGGGTGTCTGGGCCTTTATTGCCAACAGAGCACTATTGTTTGCTTGAAATAATTGCACTGTAGGTGGTATGCTGTGCTGCTATCTCCAAATCACTTTAAATATCAATACAACATACACATTTATAATTACTTATAGCTGTTCTTGTAGTTTTCTTTTTCTGAGGACCTCATGTCATGAATATTACAAAGTGGTCTTAAACTGAAAGTATTCATCTCTCTCTCTGCCTGTTATGTGTATGTATAAATGCACAATAAAAATCTGGTTGATTACACTTTATCTTTACAAAAAAAAAAAGACCATTTGCCACTGAAGAGTAAAATTTGATTTTTTCACATACAAAACCATCCATGTTAGAAAATTAGTGTACATGGTCTGATTGACATTTATCATAGTGAGAATATAGTGTGTGTGTGTGTGTGTGTGTGTGTGTGTATACTTGTCTCTAGATAATGAGCTACATTTGTCTCAGTGAAGCTACATTGATTTATACCAGCTGGAATCTAACCCCATTATGTGTACCTGTGTGTATGTGAAATGTAGAATATAAAATCTTAAATGCATATAAACTCTCACGCGTTCATTTTACTCACAGTCTGGAAATTCTGATAGCTGGGATTCTGAGGTTAATGTTATATCTTATGAATCTCAGCAAAAACTAGGCTTTAAAATGTTCTTAAATGCAGAAAATTCTAAAATATGGAGATTTGCCAGTGATGTGATCCATTTGACAATGAAATGGGCTGGTGGAAAAGAGATGAATATAAATTCAAACAGGATTTTAATCTACTGGGCCAAATTTATCCTTAGTATAGCCTCCTCCATCCCTCTCCCTTCCTCCCCCCAAAAAACTCAACCAAATAGAGTAACACCAGGGATAAAATTGATCCAATATCTTTCTAGATACCCTGACTGAAAAGAGAATTTACATTTTCCAGTATCAATAAGAGGGATAGCCATATTGTTTCATTAATTCAGTAAAAAATATTGTTTCAAAGCTGAATAGATCTTAAAAACTGAATATAAGGGCTGCATTCCAACCAATGAAACTAATCCTTCAAACTTGTCGATAATTGTGCATACATAAACTGTCCCATTGAATTCAATTAGACTACTCACAGGCATAAAGATAGTTATGGTGTAAGTATTTCAAGGATCACAGCCGTTATTTGAACAGAATTCAGTAGGACTATGCTCAAGCATAACATTATGTGACTTAATTATTTACCAGTTTGAAGCAGATATGTGTTTCCAAATTCAAGCCTATGCCCATGAAAATATTTATTAAAATCAGATTTCATTTACAAAATTTTTGCCATTTTGCTTCCTCAGTTTTAACATAAAGATGATTTTTTCTATATTTTTGTTAAAGATTTGAAAAATATTGTTCATTAATGATATTTTACTATGTAATGTTGTCTGTAACAAAGCACAGAAAGAATCAAGCAAAAGTGCTTAGGATTAAGGTGCCATATCTGAGAATGCCCTGAAGAATTCTGCCCCATGTTTGGTCTTGCATAGGGATAAACAGTGTTGCTTTTCTCTAATTTTTATCAGTCTCTGCTGTGATTATCAACAGGGCGTAACACTGTATAGTGACAGAATTGACATGAGGGTTAGAGTTCCATTATTATGGCTTATACTAACTTGGTCCATCCTGGTGCAGCCTCTTCCAATGGATGTACCATGTCTAATAGTTAAGATTAATCAGCTGTTTGTTCTCTTATCTACGCATAGGAGACAAAAATCTGATGGCACAAAATTCTGTTTGCTGGAAGATAGAATTGCATTCGCTTTTTTTCATCTTCTCATTATTTTGATTGTTATAAGCCTTTTGTCTCTCATTTACAGGCCCTAAAGAAAACTCATGTGCAAATCTTCATACACTACAGCTTTTACAAATGATACCTTGCGATGAGCATACAGAGTTGATTAATGATCAGCTACTATGTTCCCATCATACATTGTATTAGATGTACTATCTTAAAAATCTCAGCTGGACACCCTTTAAGCTAGTCAAGTCTCAGAAGTCACGTATTTTTGTTAAACTGATCTTGTGCTAGTCACAGAAGAGACAAGCTTTAGCTCTGCTGTCTCTTGGAACTTAAAAGAAAAAGCCTATAAAATAATTTGCATTTTAACAGACTTCAAGTCAGTTCTCTACTATGGCATATATTACATTCTTGCTGATCTGTAATGAAATGTTATTTTCACTTAATTGATTTTCTGCAAATGGACTGTGCCAGAGGATTCTATTGTCTAGCAGTTTCTATGTTGTGAGCCCTGATGGCCTGAATGGGCTCCTATCAGTTTTGGTGAGCAATTCCAGATACTTGTTCTCATCTCTCATTCCCATGGGACTTACATGGTACGTCTATACTGCAAGCTTCTTTTGAAGGAAGTTTTGTTGAAAGAGGTCTTTTGAAAAAGCTTCTTTCGAAAGAGAGTATCCACACCTCAAAACAGGATCGAAAAAGTGATCTGCTTTTTTGAAAAAGATCATCCAGACTGCATGGACACTCTCTCAAAAAAAAGCCCTGATTGCTATTCACAGAATGGGCACCTGTGCTTTTTTCAATTGCCTCTTTTCTCGAAAAATGTCCCTGTTCTGTGTCCACACATGCCTTTTTTTGAAAGAACTCTTTCTTCCTCGTAATTTGTCCCTAATCCTAACCCTCTTAATTTGAGGTTTACCAATGTTGAAAACCCCCCTGCATTCTTTCAGTTTAATTTTGAAAGAACATGATTGCAGTGTGAACGTAGGTGAAGTTTTTTTTCAAAAAAAGGGCAAATTTTTAAAAAAAACAATGTAGTCTAGACATACCCATAGACTTGCAAGTTTTTCTCATCCCCACTGAGATAGCTATGACAGTTATGGGCTAAATGACATGTCTTTTAGAGAGAGACAATTACAGAAGTGGCACTGAAGAATGACTGAGTCTGTGGGAACTACTACTGTCACACCTACTGTTCAGGTTTGCGAATTAATGATCACATGAATTCAGCAGGATGTACAACGTTAACTCAGAGATAGCCTTAATAGAGCAGCTAGGATGGGCTGCAAAATAATTTTTTCTCCATAGCTTCCCCAGATGCAACTTGGTTTTGTTCATCATGACCATATTACTGTAAATAGGACATGCCTGGGGATTTGGATAAAAGTTAGTGAGGGGAATATTTGAGGATACTTAGCTGAATCACTTTTACATAAAGAAACTTTCACTACAACTCTCTAGATCTTTCCCAAGCTACACCCGCAGAAGTATACCAGGCAGGGTCCTCAACTTCTAATAAATTTTGACAAGGGACAATTGACCATCTTAGCAAATGCTACTAAGCTTCCAGACACAGGGGGATTTAGTCTGCTGATTTTTTTACATTAGGAGCAATAACTCCTTTATCATCATTATGCAATGTGAGGTCAGTCAGTAGCAGTACCCCCTTTCAGATGGAGAAATTGAAGTAGAAATGTTATGGCTTGATTAAAGCCACAGAGAAGTCTCTGTGAGAATCATAGATTCATAAAAAAAGCGGCAAGGAGTCCTGTGGCACCTTATAGACTAACTGAAGTGTAGGAGCATAAGCTTTCATGGGCAAAGATCCACTTCATCAGATGCATGCAGTGGAAATTTCCAGAGGCAGGTATAAATATGCAGACCAGAATCAGGCTGGAGATGACGAAGTGGATCCAATCAAGGAGGATGAGGCCCACTTCTAGTAACTGATCTGGAGGTGTGAATTCCAAGAGAGCAGAAGCTGCTTTTGTAGTTAGCAAGCCATTCACAGTCTTTGTTTGATCCAGAGTTGATTGTTTCAAACTTGAAGATGAACTGTAGCTCAGCAGTTTCTCTTTGAAGTCTGGTCCTGAAGTTTTTTTGCTTCAGGATGGCTACCTTGAGATCTGCAATTGTGTGTCCAGGAAGATTGAAGTGTTCCCCTACAGGTTTTTGTATGTTGCCATTCCTAATATCTGATTTGTGTCCATTGATTCTTTTACGTAGGGACTGTCCAGTTTGGCCGATGTATATAGCAGTGGGGCATTATTGGCACATGATGGCATATATTACGTTAGTAGATGTGCAGGAGAATGAACCAGTGACAGTATGGCTGATCTGGTTAGGTCCTGTGATGGTGTTGCTGGTGTATATATGTGGGCAGAGTTGGCACCAAGGTTTGTTGCATGGATTGGTTCCTGAGTTAGAGTTATTATGGTGCGGTGTGTAGTTGCTGGCGAGAATATGCTTCAGGTTGGCGGGTTGTCTGTGGCAAGGACTGGCCTACCTCCCAAGGCCTGTGAAAGCAAGGGATCATTGTTCAGGATGGGTTGTTGATCACTAATGATGCATTGGAGAGGATTTAGCTGAGGACTGTAGGTGATGGCCAGTGGCGTTCTGTTGGTTTCTTTCTTGGGCTTGTCCCATAGCAGGAGGCTTCTGGGTACACTTCTGGGTCTGTCAATCTGTCTCCTCACTTCCTCGTGTGGGTATCGTAGTTTACAGAATGCTTGTTGAAGATCTTGTAGGTGTAGGTCTCTGTCTGAGGGGTTGGAGCATATGAGGTTGTAACTCAGTGCTTGGCTGTAAACAATGGATCATGTGGTGTGTCCGGGATGGAAGCTGGAGGCTGCAGATTAAGCCCATTGCTTCTTGTCCTATCCTCAAAAGCTAAGGAGAACAATTTTTCTCCCTCCTCCTTTTGACATCTTTTTAGATACCTGAAAACTGCTATCATGCCCCCCGTCAGTCTTCTCCTTTCCAAACTAAACAAGCCCAATTCTTTCAGACTTCCCTCATAGGTCATGTTTTCTAGACCTTTAATCATTTTTGGTGCTCTTCTTTGGACCTTCTCAAATTTCTCCACATCTTTCTTGAAATATGGCACCCAAAACTGGACACAGTGTTCCAGCTGAGGCCTAATCAGTACAGAGTAGAGTGGAAGAATGACTTCTTGTGTCTTGCTCACAAAACTCCTGTTAATGCATCCCACAATCATGTTTGCTTTTTTTGCAACAGCGTCACACTGTTGATTCATATTTAGCTTGTGGTCCACTATGACCCCTAGATCTCTTTCTGCAGTTTTCCTTCCTAGAAAGTCACTTCCCATTCTGTATGTGTGAAACTGACTATTCCTTCCTAAGTGGAGTACTTTGCATTTGTCCTTATTATACTACATCCTATTCACCTCAAACCATTTCTCCAGTTTGTCCAGATCATTTTGAATTTTGACCCTATCCTACAAAGCAGCTACTACTCTTCCCAGCTTCGTATCATCTACAAACTTAATAAATGTCCTGTCTATGCCATCGTCTAAATCGTTGATGAAGATATTGAACAGAACCGGTCCCAGAACAGACCCCTGCAGAATCACACTTGTTAAGCTTTTCCAGCAGAATTGTGAACCATTAATAACTACTCTCTGAGAACGGTTATCCAGTCAGTTATGCACCCACCTTATTAGTAGCCCCATCTAAGTTGTATTTGCCTACTTTATTGATAAGAATATCATGTGAGACCCTATCAAATGCCTTACTAAAGTCTATGTATACCACATCCACCGCTTCTCCTTTCTCCACAAGACTCATTATTCTATCAGAGAAAGCTATCAGATTGGTTTGACATGACTTGTTCTTTACAAATCCATGCTGGCTGCTACCTATCACCTTATTATCTTCCAAGTGTTTGCAGATGAATTCCTTACTTACTTGCTCCATTATCTTTCCTGGCACAGAAGTTAAACTGACTGGTCTATAGTTTCCTGGGTTTTTCTTATTTCCCTTTTTATAGATGGGCACTATATTTGCCATTTCCCAATGTTCTGGGATCTCTCCCATCTTCCATGATTTTTCAAAGATGATAGTTAAAACCTCAGATACCTCCTCTATCAGCTATGGGCGCTGGTAAGTGGCAGTCCTATGGGAATGCTCTCAGTCTCATGTCTTTTCATTCACTCTGTGGTCTCTTGTTGCTGAACTTTCACTTTGTCTATCCAGAGGTCAAAGAGGTTATATTCTCTGCTCTTCAGAAGAGTGTCTCTGTTGGAGGCAGCTGTTTCTGAGAGAGCTTGACAGTGCTAACACCATTAGCTGTAGCCTGGGCTGCTCTGCCCTCACAGTCATTAACTAAGATAGGGTTCTCAATATTCAAGAGTCCAGGGAGCTCTGTTTTTATGGACTCCAAAAGCCAGAGCAGAGAAGCCATAGGGAGGCTTTCTGGTAAAAGCAGTGACAGGCTTTCAACTCTAGCAATTGTTTTACATCAGTTCATGTTTTCTAGGCTGTTCTGCAAGTGAAAGGTTTAGATTTTTTTTAAATGAAATATTAGATTCAGCCTGACATTTCTAGGTTTCTCAAATGGTGGTGACAGAGCAATTGGGAGGAGAAAATGTCCATGCGATTTGCATTAACTTTAAATCACTTTCACCAGGAATATTGGGACATCCCTTCTGTCTTGTTTCAAATACAAAAGTAGGAAGGGGCATACCAAGGATGAGGGGGGCTATCTATTTAAAATGAAATCCTCTAGGATCAACTAAGACAGGATGTAAAGCCCTATGTACATTTTAGCAAGGGGAAAGCTTTATATAGGTGTAAATAATTACACCAGGTATGAAGGAGAATCAGACACATTGGACTAGATCTAAGTTCAGCCAAACTGCACTCCCTAAGGGAATGAAGTAGAGAAAGCAGCTGTAAATCACCTTCCTATTCCTCCCCACCTTGCTCATGCTGGAGCTGATTGTTAACCAACAGAATCCCTGGAGTAGTTTAGACTACTCTGGATTATATCACTGGAGCATTTCCCTATGGACCAGTCCATCAGCTCAGTATTCCTATAAATTCTGTTCCCTCCCCCATAATCCTATCATATACAGTCCTGTATAAAGTCACCAGAGGATTCCATTATTATAGGGCAATTCTTGGCTGCAGTTTTAGGCCAGCTTTTCTGCCCCATCTTCACACTGCCACACTCTGAGCCAAAATCTGACCCAATATATTCAGTCTGAGCCAAACACACACATGGAGGAAAAAAGGGGAGTGAGCAACTTGATTCTTCCAGAGCCACACATGCAGGCTAGCTAATCCACAATGTAAGTTTAGCGATATGATAGTGGGATTATCACTGGTTTGCTTCCTTTGACACTGGCTCTAAATAAGGTGCCATAATAGCAGCCGTCAACAAGCAAAGTGGAAAAGTTACAGTTGCTGTACAAACTCCTATTCCCCTTGTGTCTCGGAATCCTCTTTGATGTGCCTTCTGTTCTCCTCACACCGAGCAGTATTGCTGCTTTGGGTAGCCTTCTGCTACTTGGAAGATGATTCATGACGTTCAGCAAAACATACATTTCAAGTGTGGAAAATTAGCTTAGTCCTCTGGCCAGTGGTGTAGCGACGGGGAGCAGGGGAGGGCAGGTGCCCCTGCGCGTCATGCTAGGGCAAGCGCAGGGAGAACGGTGCGGGTGGTCTGACGTGGATGTGGCTGCTGTGGTGGGGCCAGGCAGTTCCAGATCTGCCCACACAGTTCTCCCTGTGCTCACCCTAATGTGGCGCCTGGAGGCAACTGCTCCTCCCCCCCCCCCCCCCGCCTCCTGCTTGCTATGCCCCTGCCTCTGGCCAGATCTCTCTACTCCTCCCCTATTGGGTGATCATTCTGCTCTACTTTCCTATTTGTGCTACTTCTCCAAAGCATTACTCTGCGTTCCAGTCCACGGATTGTGCATATCAGCAACCGTGGTCTGTACCAGCCTAAACCTTGCTACGGTTTCCCTGCACTGCTTCTTACTTTGCCTCTGACAGGCTCCTTTTCCACCCTCCTCTGGATGTGCCCTTCACTCAGAGCCAGGATCCAAGGTTTTCATCTTCCCCCTGGCTTCTACCTTTCTCTCTCTACTTCCTTGTTTTGTAGCAGCTTAGCCTGCTCCTTGCTTTGTTGGCTTCATCATAAATTAAAGGCCTGTCAACCCTGATTCTATTAAGCCTATGGCAGGGTTAATTGTCTCCCTTTCTCTCTACTCAGGCCTTTTGTGTGGTAGGCACCCAAAGGCAGGGTCCATTTAATTAAAAATATACAATGTGTATGTGTTAGTGTGAAATTGTAGTTAAGTTCTCTAGTACAGGCCAGATGTTAATACAATACTGCTGGTTATCAGCTCTTTCAAGCCACTTCTCTGAAGAGATCCATAGATACCAGCTGAAACTTATTCCCAAGGGCAGAGGAATCAGAGAAAGAATTTTTGGATAAATAGCCTGGCTTTAAAATGGCCTTCTGCATGATCCAGAAAACAGAAAAGACCCTACGTCTGGGGAAGGCCACAATCCTCTCATAATAAGCTTATTAGCATGCCTGAAGGGTTTTCTATTGCTTGTAAGATTTTTTTCCTGTAATGATTTAACATTAAGAATAAAATTGGCTTGCTTGCAAAGGGCTGCCTAGTATCTATAACTGTGAGCGGACACACTGTTATCCGTATTCTCCCTCCACCCCATGAAAAGAAGTAAGGGTATGTCTACACTACCCTCCTAGTTCGAACTAGGAGGGTAATGTAGGCATACTGCACTTGCAAATGAAGCCCGGGATTTGAATTTCCCGGGCTTCATTTGCATAAGCGGGGAGCCGCCATTTTTAAAACCCCGCTGGTTCGAACCCCGTGCAGCGCGGCTACACGGGGCACGAACTAGGTAGTTCGAACTAGGCTTCCTAGTTCGAACTACCGTTACTCCTCATTTCACGGGGTACGTCTACACTACAGCGCTAATTCGAACTAACGCGTCTAGAAGTAAAAACTAATTCGAATTAGCATTTTGCTAATTCGAACTAGCATGTCCACATTAAGTGGACCCTGAACTGGGCTTAAGGATGGCCGGAAGCAGTGTCGGCAGGGCATCAGAGGAGGACTTAGAGCGTGGAGATGCTGTCTCAGGCTAGCCGAGGGCTGCGCTTAAAGGGACCCGACCCCCACCCCGGACAGACAGTTCTCAGGGGTGCCCTGCTTGCAAACCAGTCCTGGCTTGGATTGCCCGGAGTGCCCACACTGGGCACATCACAGCACTCGGCCATCAGACCGGCTGCACTTGCCGCAGGCTGCCTTCTGGGGAGAGGGGGCAACTGGGGGGCTGCAGGAGAGCTTCCACCACCAGAAGCCCACAGAGCCAGCCCATTCCTCCCTCACCTCCTTCCACTTACCCTTCCCTAGGCCCTTTTCTTGATGTACAAAATAAAGGACAATTGTGTTCAAAAATGGAATCTGTCTTTATTGAACAAAGCTGGGGGAGACTGGGAAAAGGAGGTGGGAGAGGGGAAGAGAGAGGCTGGGAGAGGGGAGGGCAACTACAATGATCAGGGGTTGGGAACAGGTCCCATATGAAGAGAGGCTAAAGAGACTGGGACTTTTCAGCTTAGAAAAGAGGAGACGGAGGGGGGACAGGATAGAGGTCTCTAAAAGCAGGAGTTGGGTGGAGAGGGTGCATACAGAAAAGTTCTTCATTAGTTCCCATAAAGAAGGACTAGAGGACACCAAAGGAAAGGAATGGGTAGCAGGCTTCAAACTAGTAACAGAAAGTTGTTCTTCACAAAGCAAAGAGTCAACCTGTGGAACTCCTTGCTGCAGGAGGCTGTGAAGGCTAGAACTAGAACAGAGTTTAAAGGGACATGAGATCAAGTGATGGAGGTTGGGTCCATGGAGTGCTATTAGCCAGGGAGTAGGAGTGGTGTCCCTGCCCAAGGTTTGTTGAAGGCTGGAGAGGGATGGCACAAGACAAATGGCTTGGTCACTGTCTTCGGTCCATCCCCTCCAGGGTCCCTAGGGTTGGCTGCTGTCGGCAGACAGGCTACTGGGCTAGACGGACCTTTGGTCTGACCCAGGACGGCCATTGTAAGCTCAGGGCTCAGGGTCGGGGGGGGTCTCAGTGGACCCCCTTGATTTTCATGCACACCTACTCCTGGGTGGCCAGGCTGGCATCTTTCCTGCCCTAGACGGACACTTTCCTGTGCCTAGTGCGGAAATCATGGACGAGGTCCACGATGTCCGCACTAGCCCAGGCAGGTGCCCACCTCATGCGGTCTTCGGCAAGCTCCCGGGAGCCGCCAGCCTGGTCCCGGGAAGAGGGGGAGGGCTGGGGGGCATCGGGTGGGTGGCTCGAGCCGTGCCAGGTGCAGGGTCTTCTGGCTGGGTGCTGGCAGGCTTGCACCTGGCACGGGCACTGTAGCCAGCGCTTGCCCCTTTAAGGGGTCCGGGGCCGGGAGGGGGGCAGTAGAGTTTCCCTGGTGTTGGCCAGAGTGGCCACCAGGGAAAGCTGGGGAGGGCTAGCCTCCCACTAGTTCGAATTAAGGGTCTACACACCCCTTAATTCAAACTAGCTAGTTCGAACTAGGCTTAATCCTCGTAAAATGAGGTTTTCCTAGTTCGAACTAAGCGCTCCGCTAGTTCGAATTAAGTTCGAACTAGCGGAGCGCTAGTGTAGCGCCTATGAAAGTTAGTTCAAACTAACGTCCATTAGTTCAAACTAACTCTGTAGTGTAGACATACCCACGAGGAGTAACGGTAGTTCGAACTAGGAAGCCTAGTTCGAACTACCTAGTTCGTGCCCCGTGTAGCCGCGCTGCACGGGGTTCGAACCAGTGGGGTTTTAAAAATGGCGGCTCCCCGCTTATGCAAATGAAGCCCAGGAAATTCAAATCCCGGGCTTCATTTGCAAGTGCGGTATGCATACATTACCCCGCTAGTTCGAACTAGCGGGGTAGTGTAGACATATCCTAACTGTCCTTGGACAGCCTTCTCTGCTGGGAATAACCTATTGAAAGCAGGGAACTGTGTAATTAAGCAATTCCCCTGTCCAGGGGAGAGTTCCAGCTCTGTGCTTTTGGAAGGGGCAGGCCTTGAACAGAAGCCTCCCCTCCCTCTCCTCACCCGCTAGCACTTCAATGCCACTTAGAGTGCACAACCCCAGAGCGCCACTGTTGACTTAAAGGGCCCAGAGCTCCAAATCTTGCCACTGCCACAGTAGCAGCCTCAGCAACCACGGGCCCTGGGCCCTTTTGAATTGCTTGGCCACAGGGCAGTTGCTCCCTTTGCCCCCTTCTCCTGGCAACAGATCTGCCCCTGTCAGAAGGGAGAGAGATGCAGAAAGGATGGATAGCTGGAAGCTCAGATTTTGGTTCCAATGCCAGATCCCTGATGGGACATACGGATACACTTGTCCTGAACTCTAACTTCCATAGCCTCCCATGGAAGCCTATTTCAGTATTTAATACAGGTTGGACCTCACTGGTCCAGCATCGCTGGATTTGACTGGTCCCAAATGAGGGGATTTGCCAGACCTGGGAAGGACTCTCCTCTTGTGGCTGTGCTGCTGCTGGGCTGGGGCTCCAACCTGTCCCTTCTGCTGCCTCAGCCCTCTGGTCTCTCTTCTGCCCTAATACTGCCGGGGCCAGAGCGCCACAGCCAGAGCTGCACAGCTGGGCCAGAGCTCTGCAGCTGCCTGGCTCCATGGCTGGGGCTGGAGTCCTGCAGCCAGGAATAGGACTGAGTTTCCATGGCATGGGCCAGAGCTCCTTGGCTACCACTGGGACTGGAGTTCCCCAGCTAGGGGAGCCAGAATGTGTCCAGAGTTCTGTGGCCAGGGATGGGGCCAGAGCTTCCTGGCTGCTGCTGGAGTAGGAGCGCCCTGGAAGAGGCCGGTGGTGCACTCCCCTCCATCCTGCCCGTCCTCCCCTCCCACACACACACTCTGGGCTACTGGCTGAGTTGACAGTGCCCCTTATGGCACTCCTGTCTGCCACCAGGCCCCTCTCTTCCTCTGCTGTGCGGTCTAGGAACATCCGTGGCCCATGCCAGACCATGGATATTGCTGCTCCAGGGAGTCCCGGTTAAGGAAGGTACAACCTATACTATAGTTAGAATTTTTTACCCCAATACCTGACATAAATCTCCCTTGCTAGAGATTATGGCCATGACTTTTTGTCCTACCTTAGTGGATATGGAGAGCAATTCATCACCTTCCTCTTTTTAACAGCCCATAACATATTTGGAGACTGATCACAGATCTGCCTTAGTCATCTGTTCTCAAGACTAAGCATGCCCAGTTTTATGTTCTTTTAAATATTTTATCATTTTTGTTGCTCTTTTCAGGAATGTCTAGAATGCTCAGAGCGTTCCTATAGTGTGGTGCCCAGTACAGGCAGTCCCCGAGTTACGCGGATCCGACTTATGTCGGATCCGCAGTTACGAACGGGGCTTTTCTCGCCCCAGATGACGGGAGCGGGGGGACGCCCAGATGCGCCGCCCCCGTCCTCCGGGGCGAGAAAAACTGCTCCCCGTCTCCCTGGTCTGCAGGGAGATGGGGAGCAAAGCCTTGGAGCACGCCCGCAGTGGGACAGCCCGGGCGCGCTTGAGCTGTCCCCCTGCGGGCATGCTCCGCGGCTTTGCTCCCCGTCTCCCTGGTCTGACCAGCAGACCAGGGAGACGGGGAGCAAAGCTGCGGAGCACGCCCGCAGCGGGACAGCCCAAGCGCGCCTGGGCTGTCCCGCTGCCCACGTGCTCTGCAGCTTTGCTCCGCGTCTCCCAGGTCAGCAGACCAGGGAGACGGAGCAAAGCCATGGAGGACGTGGGCGGTCCCGCCACCCTTTCTCCCTGGTCTGCTGGGGGGGGGGTGCAGCTAGTGCCCCCCCCTCCCCGAGCAGATCAGGCTTTTCTTGCCTACCCCTGGGGTAGAGCAGCTGGGGCGCTGCTGGGTTGGTCCCGCAGCGCCGCTCCAGAGCAACCCGGCAGCACCCCAGCTGCTCTGCCCCAGGCGTCCTGATTCAGCTGCTGCTGGTCAGTTTCAGCAACGGCTGAATCAGGACGCCTGGGGCAGAGCAGCTGGGGTGCTGCTGGGTTGCTCCAGTAGCGCCGAGGAACCGCGCTACTGGAGCAACCCGGCAGCACCCCAGCTGCTCTGCCCCAGGCGTCCTCAAGTCAGCCGCTGCTGAAACTGACCAGCGGCTGACTACAGGAAGCCCGAGGCAGAGTTGCTCTGCCCCAGGCTTCCTGGAATCAGCCGCTGATCAGTTTCAGCAGCAGCTGACTTGGGAACGCCTGGGTTTCTTAAGTTGAATCTGTATGTAAGTCAGAACTGGCATCCGGATTCAGCCGCTGTTGAAACTGATCAGTTTCAGCAGCAGCTGACGCCAGTTCCGACTTACATACAGATTCAACTTAAGAACAAACCTACAGTCCCTATCTTGTACGTAACCCAGGGACTGCCTGTACTCCAGCTGAGGCCACCTCAGGACCAAGTTCAGTGTGTCACTTACCACCTATGCCTTACTAGTGACATTCCTGTGAATACCCCCAAAATGATATTAACCGTTTTTGCAACTGTATTATGTTGTTGGGTGGTAGTCAAATTGTGATTCACTATAACCCTGAGATCTCTTTCAAGATCTATTCCCCTTTTTGTATTTGTGAATGTTATTTTTTCTTCCTAGCTATAGTACTTTGCATTGGTCTCTCTAAAAGTTTTCTTTGTAGATGTTAGACCCATTCACAAATTTGTCAAGGTTGTTTTGGAATTTTAATCTTGTTTTCCAACATACCTTAAACTCCACCCAGATTGATGTAATCAGATATTATAAATATATTATCTTGTTCATTATCTAAGTCATTAATGAAAATATAGGATTGTGTTGGGCGCAAGACAGACTCCTTCTTTACCCCATTAGAGTCATCCTCTCAGTTTGACAGCGAACCATTAGTAATTACGCCTAAAATATGGTTTTTCAACCAGTTGTGCATCCACTTTATGGCAAAATTATCTAGATCACATTTCCCTATTTTATGAGACTGTCATATAGGAATGTCACAAGCTGTAATAAAATCAACATATATCATGTCTACTATTTGCCCCTAGCATCAAAACATTTATTTTTCATCAAATTTCCTGGGAGGATAGGTGAAGCACTTTTAACTAGGTGTACTAGGCTCCATTGCCCAGACCTCCTTTGATAAGTCTTGTCATCACTACTATTATATTTCTCATTCATTATGTTTATTCCTAATTCGTGTCCCCAACTCACTGACTAGTTGCTATCTCTGAAACAAAAGTATCCCATTCAACCTGTGTCATGGGAAATTTATATTTAATATAACTTAACAAAAATGGCAGTCTTAAGTAGCAGAAACAGAAAAAATGAATCCAATCATTTGTGTTGCTGTGTGTGTATGAATGTATTTTTCATTTTTAAGTGCATGTAAAATACCGTTGCATGAAACGGATACCTTTCCCCTATCTTTTCCCTCATTCAAGTTTCATGATCTTGATACCTGTACTAACACTAACAAATTGCTAGGCACTGATACCAAAGTCTTTTGTGGGTGGAAGCTGGAATTTTCTCTCTAGACAATTAAATAGATGCCCTGCTAGAAGAAATATTTAAAAAAATCTTGCTTACTTAGTTATTTCGGTTAGGCTAGTATTTGTATGAAGAAATGTCGTTATCCTGTCACCTATCAGGTCTTCATCCTTATATTCAAAAGCTTGACAAACATATCCTCCAAATAATCACAAAATTGCATATTAAAGATTCTTCCCCTACAATATCATAGGAACCAAACAAAAGACACAGTTAGATTACCTGTATATAGTTTGTTTTTCTCTTTTAATTTGTCTGTTTCAGGTAAAGTTATCTTTTCCCACTGTACACTCTGAGGGTACATCTAGACTGCAAGCTTCTTTCAAAAGAAGCTTTTTTGAAAGAGCTCTTTCAAAAAAGCTTCTTTCGAAAGAGAGCATCCACACTTCAAAATCGGATCCAAAAAGTGATCTGCTTTTTCGGAAGAGAGCTTCCAAACTGCATGGATGCTCTCTTGAAAGAAAGCCCTGATTGCTATTCACAGAATGGCCACCTGGGCACCTCTGCTTTTTTGGATTGCCTCTTCTTTCGAAAAATGTCCCTGTTCTGTGTCTACACATGCCTTTTTTCAAAAGAGCTCTTTGGAAAAGATGTTCTTTTTCCTTGTAAATTGAGGTTTGCCAATGTCGAAAAAACTGTATTCTTTTGTTTTAATTTAGAAAGAACATGATTGCAGTGTGGACGCAGATGAAGTTTTTTTTTAAAAAAGGGAAGTTTTTTTTGAATAAACAAAACAATGTAGTCTAGACATACCCTCAAAGAAAAAAAATAGATACTCTCTTCAATACTGAAAATTCTGCTCACAAAAGCAGAACACTGAATAAGTTTCCTTAGAAGTCATAGCATTGTCTCTGTCTCTTATTGAACTCCTACGATGAAGACCCTGTTAAAACACTGTAATTTGCTCCTTTAACGTTGTTCAGATTTATAGTTTCTCTGTACTTTGGGCAAACAAGGCTTAAATTCTTCAGGTTTACGGAATACTCTAGAGTACAAATTAAATACAGATCTTCTCATCGAGTTTCAACCAACTTGTGGCAATTGCTATTTCATTCCTTTCCTTGGTTTAAAAAAGTCTCAAGTTTACTTTGCATGTGGTTTGGGTAAGCAATATGTAGAAATATGAACATTTAGAAATGTGCTATGTCCTGTAGCCTTGTCAAAACCATTAGTTCTGTGAAATTAAACCAGTCTTTCCTCTTCTAGCCTAAAGCCATGGATAGTGATCTCATCATGTCTCATTGACTACATAAGGTCGACCTCGTCACTAGTTAGATGAAAGAACTCCAAACAACCCGTACATGTTTAAGAAAGTGACAATGCTAACTCAGTAGTTGGCAGCTTTCCTGCTTCAAAAATATGGAAGGGATATTCAAATAATTCCTAGGGAGATTTTGTGATACAGGCAGTCCCCGGGTTACGTACAGGATAGGGACTGTAGGTTTGTTCTTAAGTTGAATTTGTATGTAAGTCGGAACTGGTACATATTGTAGGGGAAACTCTAGCCAAACATTTCTCCAGAGCTCAGTTTTATTCTCCCACACCTCACTTCCCTCAGTCCTTTATTCTCAAGCTGAGGTGTCTGCTGAGAAAAGCCGCTCCGCATCTCCCTGGTCTGCTGGGGGGGGAGAGGGGTGGCGCTAGCTTCGCGTCTCCCTGGTCTGCTGGGGAGAAGCAGCTAGTGCGGGGTTGCCTCACCCCGTTTGTAAGTAGGGATCCGATGTAAGTTGGATCCATGTAACCCAGGGACTGCCTGTACTTGAGGTGATATGATCATTTTTTTAACAGCTTGGGACATGAATGTCTAATGCCACAACACTTCATACTCAAGTAGAGGTTTTAACTGGAGTTGATCTAAATATTAGTGTTTTTGATGAAAAATTGTTTTTCAAATTATACAATTTCATGAGAAAATTTCATTACAATTTAAATTGAAACAAAACCTTTTCATTGATTCCCTTTTTTTTTGCATTTATCATTCCTTTTATATATCTTTCTCCTTAAATTCATAGAGTCTGAGGCCAGAAAAGACCATTGTACGACTTCCAAGAAAACATAGGTCTCTGAACTTCCCCCAAATAATTCCTAGAGTTTATAGGAATAGAAGGGTACAGCTTACTCAGGAGTGATAGGCTGAGAAAAAAGGGAGGAGATGTTGCCTTATATATTAAAAATGTACACACTTGGACTGAGGTAGAGACGGATATGGGATATGGACGTGTTGCGAGTCTCAGGGTTAGGCTAAAAGGGGTAAAAAATAAGGGTGATGTCATGCTAGGGGTCTACTACAGGCCACCTATCCAGGCGGAAGAGGTGGACGAGGCTTTTTTTAAACAACTAACAAAATCATCCAAAGCACAGGATTTGGTGATGATGGGGGACTTCAACTATCCAGATATATGTTGGGAAATGAACACAGCGGGGCGCAGACTATCCAATAAGTTCTTGGACTGCATTGAAGACAACTTTTTATTTCAGAAGGTTGAAAAAGCTACTGGGGGAAAACTGTTCTAGATTTGATTTTAACGAATAGGGAGGAACTGGTTGAGAATTTGAAAGTGGAAGGCAGATTGGGTGAAAGTGATCATGAAATCATAGAGTTCATGATTTTAAGTTATGGTAGCAGGGAGAACGGCAAATTAGAGACAATGGATTTCGGGAAGGCAGATTTTGGTAAGCTCAAAGAGCTGGTAGTAAGGTCCCATGGGAAGCAAGACTGAGGGGAAAAACAACTGAAGAGAGCTGGCAGTTTTTCAAACGGACATTATTAAGGGCCCAAAAACAAGCTATTCCACGGCGTAGAAAAGATAGAAACTATGGCAAAAAACTGCCTTGGATCAACCAAGAGATCTTGCATGAACTAAAAATAAAAAGGAGTCATATAAAAAATGGAAAGTAGGACAAATTACAAAGAATGAATATAGGCAAACAACACAAGAATGCAGGGGCAAGATTAGAAAGGCAAAGGCATAAAACGAGCTCAAACTAGCTACAGGCATAAAGAGAAACAAGAACACATTTTATAAATATATTAGAAGCAAGAGGAAGACCAAGGACAGGGTAGGCCCATTGCTCAGTGAGGAGGGAGAAACAGTAACAGGAAACTTGGAAATGGCAGAGATGCTTAATGACTTCTTTGTTTCGGTCTTCACCGAGAAGTCTGATGAAAGAATGCCTAACATAATGAATGCTAGTGGAAAGGGGGTAGGTTTAGAATATAAAATAAAAAAAAGAACAAGTTAAAAATCACTTACAAAAGTTAGACGTCTGCAAGTCACCAAGGCCTGATGAAATGCACCCTAGGAGCTGATAGAGGAGGTATCTGAGCCTTTAGTCATCATATTTGAAAAATCATAGAAGACATGAAAGATTCCAGAAGACTGGGAAAGGGCAAATATAGTGCCCATAAATAAAAAGGGAAATAAAAACAACCCAGGAATCTATAGACCAGTCAGTTTAACTTCTGAGCAGAAAAAATAAAGGAGCAAGTATTTGAGGAAATCATCTGCAAACACTTGGAAGATAGTAAGGTGATAGGTAACAGCCAGCATGGATTTGTAAAGAACAAGTCATGTCAAACCAATCTGATAGCTTTCTCTGATAGAATAACGAGTCTTGTGGATAAGGGAGAAGTAGTGGATATGGTATACCTAGACTTTAGTAAGGCATTTGATAGGGTCTCACATGATATTCTTATCAATAAAGTAGGCAAATACAACTTAGATGGGGCTACTAATAAGGTGGGTGCATAACTGGCTGGATAACCATTCTCAGAGAGTAGTTATTAATGGTTCACAATCCTGCTGGAAAGGATTCTGCAGGGGTCTGTTCTGGAACCAGTTCTGTTCAATATCTTCATCAACGATTTAAATGATGGCATAGACAGTACGTTTATTAAGTTTGTAGATGATACTTTGTAGGATAGGGTCAAAATTTAAAATGATCTGGACAAACTGGAGAACTGTGTTACGTGAATACTTTTAATAAGTACCAACAGATCAAGGATGCCAAAGGTGTAAGAGGGCAATCCTCAAAGAAGTGCTCGGCACTTCCCAATCCTCTAGGGATGGTAAAACAGGTTGGACCTCTATCCGTATCTATTCACTGTTTAAAGTGAAAAACCACAATGAATGAAAACATAAGTCCAGGTATAGATTTTATAACAACAGGACTATATTGTTTAACAAGGTAAAAATTTAACACACACAATATCTCGGTTTAACAATAACCCGGGGGCAGTCCCCGTTATACAATAACCTAAAGGATAAGAAGGGGAAGTCCCCTCAAATCCTTGAATATTACCAGAGTCTTCGACAATAGTGGAGCCGCAGAAGCTGGTGACCTCAAGCCTTTGGCTGTTTTGGAGCCTCGGGCGAGGAACAACCAGGCGATCCCTCGTCGGGCAATTTGAGGCAGGATAGTCCCACGAAGGCAGGAATTGGGAACAACGACCGGCGATTCGTCTTCCACGGATCGTTCTCTCGTCAGCCCTTTTCACGCTCTTCGGTAGCGTCTTGAACCGGCGATGGTGGACCCTGTACCTAACTTATCCTAATCCTAAAATAAAACCCTACACTCTCCGACGCACCCGTCGAACAAACACGATGATGGCCGACCTTACGTTGACCGACGCACCTGTCGATGACACATGGGAGATCTATCCTATTCTAAGAACTAAACTACACTAACTAAAGTGGGAAAATGACCTTCCGTCATATAACCCAATTAAGAGAACTAGAACACCATAAAGATGTCCGGTACCACAAGGGTACCTAGTACCATTGAGATACTAACAGATCCTGTATATGACAAATACCATTAAGGTATTCTTTCTGGAAATGAGCCCAGGCTAGGATGCTCTACTAACCCGACGAACCCACGACGCTGCAGGCCCCAGCTATGTCCGGGAACCAGCATGAACTGACGTTCGGTCCAAACTTATATAGGGTGGTCTCATACATATTCATTACCTAGATGTTTTAAATTGATTGGATATGGCAAGGATGCTTTTCCAGCGTGGTATGAATTGATTGGCTGATAGAAATGCTCATGCATATTCATATTTATGCAAATTTAACTGACAGGTAGCTCAGGTTTTGAACTCAAATATTCTACCTGCACATTCTATGCCATACCTAACTGTAAAAGACAAATCTGCAAAGTTCTAGGTACAAAATGGAGTTTTGGACTCCATTTTGGAAAACTACATTTTAAACAGCTTTTCCATTATTAATGGTCTTACAAACATTTTCTTACAATTCACAATTCTTCACAGCATTGACAAGAGTACATAGTGCTATATTACATCACTTATATCCATTACAGGAGGCAGGCCTTAAAATTTTCTCAGATCATTCCTCTATTCAGCATTTCTGCCTTACAACTGGTCTGAGGTGAATAGGATGAAGTATAATAAGGATAAATGCAAAGTACTCCACTTAGGAAAGAATAATCAGTTTCACACATACAGAATGGGAAGTGACTTTCTAGGAAGGAAAACTTCAGAAAGGGATCTAGGGGTCATGGTGGACCACAAGCTAAATATGAGTCAACAGTGTGACATGATAGCAGTTTTCAGATATCTAAAAAGGTGTCACAAGGAGGAGGGAGAAAAATTGTTCTCTTTAGTCTTTGAGGCTAGGATAAGAAGCAGTGGGCTTAAACTGCAGCAAAGGAGATTTAGGTTGAACAGTAGGAAAAACTTCCTAACTGTCAGGGTGGTTAAACACTGGAATAAGTTGCCTAGGAAGGTTGTGGAATCTCTATCTCTGGAGATATTTGAGAACAGGTTAGATAGACATCTATCTGGGATGGTCTAGATGGTCCTGGGTCCTGCCGTGAGGGCAGGTGACTGGACTCGATGACCTCTCGAGGTCACTTCCAGTTCTAGTGTTCTATGATTCTATGATTCTCACAGAGACTTCTCTGTGGCTTTAATCAAGCCCTAACTTTTCTACTTCAAATTCTCCATCTGCAAAGGGGAGTACTGCTACTGATTGACCACACATTGCATAATGATGATAAAGGAGTTATTGCTTCTAATGTAGTCTGACATGCTAAAAATCACCAGACAAAATCCCCCTGTCTCTTGAAGCTTAGTAGCATTTGCTAAGATGGTCAATTGTCCCTTGTCAAAATTTATTAAAAGTTGAGAACCCTGCCTGGTACATTTCTGCAGGGGCAGAAATTGGAGAAGGTCCAGAGGAAAGCAACAGGAATGATTAAAGGTCTAGAGAACATGACGTATGAAGGAAGACTGAAAGAATTGGTCTTGTTTAATTTGGAAAAGAGAAGATTGAGGGGGGGACATGATAGCGGTTTTTCAGGTATCTAAAAGGGTGTCAAAAGGAGGAGGGAGAATACTTGTTCTTCCTGGCCTCTGAGGATAGAAGAAGCAATGGGCTAAAACTGCAGCAAGGGAAGTTTAGGTTGGACATTAGGAAAAAGTTCTTAACTGTCAGGGTGATTAAACACTGGAATAAATTACCTAGGGAAGTTGTGGAATCTCCATCTGTGGAGATATTTCAGAGTAGGTTAGATAAATGTCTATCAGGGATGATCTAGATGGTCTATCAGGGATGGTCTGAGGGTAGGGGACTGGACTCAATTACCTCTCAAGGTCCCTTCTTGTCCTAGTATTCTATGATTCTATATCTTTTAGGAAAAAAAATCTTCCAATCTTGATTTTAAAAGGGTCAGTGATGGAAAATCCACCATGACCCTTGGTAAACTGTCCCAATGTTTAACTACTCTAAACCCTGGTCCACATTAGGGAGATATTTTGAAATAACTCCCCTTATGTTGAAATAACAAGCAGAGCATCCACAAAACCAAGCCCGCTATTTCAAAAAACAGTGTGGTTATTTTGAAATAATAACTCCTGTTTGTCATCAGGAATAACGCTTATTTTGAAATTATTAATAGTGTTAATGTGGATATTCAGCTGCTGCTATTACAAAATAATTGGCCTCCAGAGTCCTCTCATAGCTGCACTTGTGGCCACTCTGGGCACACCCTTCACAACTCCTCTTCTCCTGTAGAGTTTAAATCTTCAGGCAGAAGGGGAAAGGGCTTGTAGCACCAAAACAGCATTACATGCCCCACAGCACCTTTCTTTGGAGCCATGTCAGACCTCAGTGCTCCTTCTGCACCCCCCACAACTGCCAGCACTCCCACAGAACCCTCTGATGCCACTAGCCAGGGGAGAATGAGGGCACCTGCCTGGACTGGTGGGGAGATCCTGGACCTCATCACTGTCTGGGGAGAGAAGACAAACATCCAGGATCTCTGCCCCAAGAGGAGCAAAGCCGATGTATATGGCCCAATGGCCACCAGATTGGCAGAGAAAGAACACATGCAGACCCTCAATCAGGTCTGCATGAAAATCAAAGAACTCCGGCAGGCCTACAACAAGGCTATGGAGCAAAGTTCTCACTCTGGGGCAGCAACATACACCTGCCACTTCTATGAGCTGCTGGATGCCCTCCTGGGGGGGAGGGGCAATCACTTCCCCCTACCATTGTCATTGACTCCAGCCAGGACATGCCCAGCATCAGCCTCCATGAGGGCACAGATAAGGAGGAGGAAGAGCAGGCTAGCCAGGATACTATGCCCATCAGCCAGGAGCTGGTTCCCCACACCCACTGCCAAATGTCTTCCAGGGTTCATACAATCACAGGGAAGGCACTTCAGGTCATTTCCATAATTTTCCCTACATCCATGTGGGGGCAGGCGATGGCCTGTAAGGGGCTTCATGCTCCATGCTGGGCCTTCTTGACCTGGGGCTCAAACAACAGCCTGTACACATGTGTGCACATGGAGCACCAGTCTGGAGCACACAGCTGCATGACACTCTCACATAGATGAAGATATTTACTTTAGCTGTGTTAAAATCCAGATTGTTTAATTGCACCAGGCTTACCAAGTGATCCAGCTTGCTTTGAATCAGTGAGCTGTTGTCTCCATTATTTACTACTCCCCCAGTTTTTTGTCATCTGCAATTTTTTTCAGGGATGATTTGGTGTTTTTCTTTTAGCTTATTCATAAAAATGTTCAAAAACGTAGGGCCAAGAACTGATCCCTGTTGAACCCCATTAGAAACACTGCTGGATGATGAGTCCCAGTTTGTGATTATGTTTGTAACTTATCACTTAGCCAACATTTAATCTTTGCCGTCTTAATTTTATATTTTTCAATTTATGAATAAAAATGTCATGAAGTACGAAATCAAAAGCCTTACAGAAGGTGAAGTATATTATTTCAACACTCTTGACTTTATCACTACAGCAATCTCATCAGAAAAAAAAAGGTATCAAGTTAGGTCTATTTTCCTTAAATCCATGTTAATTGACATTGATTCTATTACCCTTCTTTAATTATTTCTTAATAGAGTCCTGTATCAGCTGCTCCATTGTCCTGCCTGGGATTGATGGCAAGCTCGCACATCAATAATTATTTAGATCATCCTGGTTAGCATTTATAAATAATGGCACAAATTTGTTTCTTTACTGTCTTGTCAAACTCTGCAGGAGTTTCAAGATTGAGACTACATCCACACTGCAGTCCTATTTCAGGATACGGGAGCTATCCCACATCTTAACAGCAAGCCCGTTATTTCAATATATAGCGGGCTTGCTATTCTGATGTCCCTGTAAACCTCATTCCATGAGGAGTAAGGGATGTTTTGGAATAGTAGGTTATTTCAAAATTTGGCAGTGTCTAGACACTGCCAAATTACAGAATAAGCTATATCAAAATAAGATTGAAAGAAGATAACGCAATGTGTGTAGCTCAAATTTGTATCTTATTTCAACCTACGGTGCAGTGTGGATGCTCCCTTAGGCTACATCTACACTGTGCAGTTATTTTGGAATGAGATATTCTGGAATAATTATTCCAAAATAGCTTATTTCGAAATAGCACGTCTACACTACACTCTCGATTTAGAGCCCCAGGAGGAATAACTTAGAATGGCCCTGGTGAAGGGCCATTTTGAAATTACAGAAGTGGAGCATCTGTACACCCCTTATTTCAAAATAGCTATTTTGGAATAGGCGTTATTCTTCGTAGAATGAGGTTTACAGAAGTTCGAATAAGCCGTCCATTATTTTAAAGTTATTTCAAAATAACAGAATTGCTGTGTAGACACTCACATTGTTATTTTGGAATAACAGCCGTTATTCCAGAATAATTTTGCTGTGTAGATACACCCTTACTGAAAAATCAATATTTACAGTCCAGTGGCTTCCTTTGACACCTCTTTTAAAACTTTTGCATTTAAGTTACCGGTAGTCCCCGAGTTACGCGGATCCGACTTATGTCAGATCCGCAGTTACGAACGGGGATTTTCTCGCCCCGGAGGACTCGAGCGGCGGGACGCCTGGTCCCACCGCCCGCCTCCTCCAGGGCGAGAAAAGCTGCTCCCCGTCTCCCTGGTCTGCTGCGGGAGCCAGCAGACCAGGGAGACGGGGAACAAAGCGGCGGAGGACCCGGGGCTGGACCCGCGGCCACTTCCAGATCAGCTGGAAGCGCCGCGAGTCGGGCCGGGTCCTTTGCTCAGTGTCTCCCTGGTCTGCAGACCTGATCTGGAAGCGGCCGCGGGTCCGCCCCAGGTCCTGCGCCGCTTTGCTCAGCGTCTCCCTGGTCTACAGACCAGGGAGACGCTGAGCAAAGCCGCGCAGGACCCGGCCCGGACCCGCGGCGCTTCCAGCTGATCTGGAAGCGGCCGCAGGTCCGGCCCCGGGTCCTGCGCCACTTTGCTCAGCGTCTCCCTTGTCTGCAGACCAGGGAGATGCTGAGCAAAGCCGCGGAGGACCCGGGCTGGACCGCGGCGCTGATCTGGAAGTGCCGCGGTCCGGCCCGGGTCCTCCACCACTTTGCTCCGTGTCTCCCTGGTCTGCTGGGGGGGACGCAGCTAGTGCCCCCCCCAGCAGACCAGGGAGATGTGGAGCAAAGCCCGGGGCCTGTGGTAGAGCAGGTGGGGCACTGCCGGTTGGTCCCGCAGCACAGCTCCTTGGCGCTACTGGACCAACCTGGCAGCACCCCAGCTGCTCAGCCCCAGGAGTCCTGATTCAGCCGCTGCTGATCAGTTTCAGCAGTGGCTGAATCAGGACGCCTGGGGCAGAGCAGCTGGGGTGCTGCTGGGTTGCTCCAGTAGAGCCGAGGAGCGGCCACGCTACTGGACCAACCCAGCAGCACCCGAGCTGCTCTACCCCAGGCGTCCACAAGTTAGCCGCTGCTGAAACTGACCAGCGGCTGACTACAGGAAGCCCAAGGCAGAGTTGCTCTGCCCCAGGCTTCCTGGAATCAGCTGCTGATCAGTTTCAGCTGCAGCTGACTTGGGGACGCCTGGGGTTCTTAAGTTGAATCTGTATGTAAGTCAGAACTGGCGGTCAGTTTCAGCAGCGGCTGAATCTGGATGCCAGTTCTGACTTACATACAGATTCAACTTAAGAACAAACCTACAGTCCCTATCTTGTACGTAACCCGGGGACTGCCTGTATTTGCAGCTGCTAATTTTAAAATGTCTACCTTTAGAACCATCTGTTCAACATTCTCCTGAGAAACTAGTGGTATGGAAAGAATATCATATGATATTAATACCCCTCTGTTTTTCCGCAAATGCAGAACAAAAATATTTATTGCACACATCTGCCTTTTCTGCATTATTATTCATAATTCTACTCTATCTGTCTAGTAATGTGCCAATATCATGTTCAGGATCTTTTTTGTTTCCAATATATTTTGAAAACTCCTTTGTATTGTCTTTAATTCTGGTGACCACAGATTTTTCCTTGTGTTCCTTTGCTTCCCTTCTCAAATTCCTATAATTCATGCTTTCTGATTTATATTCATTACTATCAACTTTCCCTTCTTTCTTTTTGCTATGTTACTTTATTTTCTTTTTTATAGCTTCCTTCACTTTCATTTCTAATCAGATTGATTTTTTTTTAACCAGTGTGGCCATGTTCCTCCTTGGTGGGAATATGATTTTTTGCGTATCCTTCTACAATTTACAATTATCATTCAATATTTTCTGATTAAACTCTTCATCCAAGCTGTTTTAGCTCATAATTATCTTCAGTTTTGTGAAACTAGCCATTTTAAAGCACCAAGTGTATATTATATATATATAATAGGTCTGCATATTATAAATATGATCAACTCATGGTCATTTGTACCTAAGTTACAATTAATTTCTGGGTCAATAATTAGTTCCTCTTTATCTCTTAAGACAAATTCCAATAAGGAATGTTTGTTCACTTGATCCTTTTAAGAAGGCTATAATCATTTATTTTAACATTCCTACCATGGTAATTGTCCCAGCATATTTCAGTAATATAAGCTATCTCAAATTTATACTTATACATTATCAGTTCCAATTTATATTATTTGTTATATTGTCCACTAGCATTGGTGTACAGGCAATTTAAGAGTTGTGTTTCTGTATGTCCTTTGGTTCTTTGGTTAATTTTATTCTCAACAACTCATTTTTTGTTGCTGAATGCTTTTATCTTACCTTTTTTTACTCTCCCCTTATGTTATTAGTTTAATGCCCTCCTGACCACTCTAGGCATTCTATCTCCAAAAGATTGGTTTCTGTTCAATTGACTTGGAATCCATCCAAGCTATATGTTTTCCTGTCTTCAATGAGGGTGGATCAATGTTCCACAACACCAGAACTTCCCCCTTTGCTCTCATTATTTACTTCCAGAATCTGCTGCCTTCTGTCTTCTTTGTTAATGTGACAAAAAGAAAAGACAAATCTCTCAGAAAAGATTGCTAGGACATTCTTCTTCTTCAGCACAGTGAAGAAGTGATTTGTTTTTTGTGTGATATCTTGCATCATATGGTCAGACTCATTAGTGAACTGATATAAGCTATTACTAGTGGGTCCTTATCCGTTGACTTGAAAAGCCTACCCAGTGTTAGAGTGATGACTCGTGTCTTGGGTCCAGGAAGTCAGAACTCTGTATTGCTTGCAGCCTCTCCACTTGCCATGCAGAATATTCTTTCGATTTTTTCTGATTATTAAGTCTTCAGCAAGGATTGTCTGTCTTCCATGGAGGTCTGGAGAACTTTTTGTGGGCAAGCTTGATTTTTTTTTCAGGTTGAACCAAGCAGCCATTCCAAGTGTGTCCTGTACATCTCTCCATTCCTCTGAGCCCATGTCTATCTCTGTCTCCAGTAAAATAATGGAACAACTATCAAGTGAAAAATAATAAATATCTTGAATATCACTACACCTTTTGCAAATGAACTTTCTCAGTCTAGGAGTGCTGCAGAGAGGATTGTGCCACCTCCATTGCATTGTTGCTTCTCAGTGTCACCATATATGGACCTTGTGGCAGTCCATGTCTCCAATTATTTGCTCCGTTATCTTTCCTGGCACAGAAGTTAAGCTGACTGGTCTGTAGTTTCCTGGATTGTCCTTAGTGCACTTGTTATAGATGGGCACTATATTTGCCCTTCTCCTGTCTTGCATGACTTTTCAAAGATGATGGCCAAATGCTCAGATACCTCCTCTCTATCAGCTCCTTGAGTATTCTAGGATGCATTTCATCAGGCCCTGGTGACTTGAAGACATCTAACTTTTCTAAGTAAATTTTAACTTGTTCTTTTCCCAATTGAACTTCTGAACCTAACTCCTTTTCTCCAGCATTCATTACTGTAGGTATCCAAGCACCACCAACCTTCTTGGTGAAAACCAAAACAAAGAAGTCATTCAGCACCTCTGCCATTTCCATGTTTTCTGTTATTGTTTTTCCCTCTTCATTGAGTAATTGCCCTATCCTGTCCTTGGTCTGCCTCTTGCTTCTAATATATTTGTGATATATTTTCTTGTTACCCATTGGCTACATCTAGACTGACATGATTTTGCGCAAATGCTTTTAATGGAAAAGTTTTTCCGTTAAAAGCATTTGCATAAAAAAGCGTCTAGATTGGCACGGATGCTTTTCCACAAAAGCTCTTTTTGCGGAAAAGCGTCCGTGCCAATCTAGACGCAGTTTTGCGCAAGAAAGCCCCGATCGCCATTTTCGTGATTGGGGCTTTTTTGCTCAAAACAATACCGTATTGTCTACACTGGCCCTCTTGCGCAAACACATTTGCCCAAGAGGGCTTTTGCCCGAACGGGAGCAGCATAGTATTTCTGCAAGAACACTGACAATCTTACATGAGATCATCAGTGTTCTTGAGGAAATTCAAGTGGCCAGTGTAGACAGCTGGCAAGTTTTTCAACTTTCAGCTGCTTTTGCGGAAAAGCTTGCCAGTCTAGATGCAGCCTTTATGTCTCTAGATTGAGCTCATTCTGTGTCTTTGCTTTTCTAATTTTGCCCCTGAATACTTGTGTTATTTATTTATATTCATCCTTTGTCATTTGAACTTGTTTTCACTTTTTGTAGAACTCCTTTTTGATTTTTAGATCAGTTAAGATCTACTGGTTCACCAAGGGTGGTGTCTTGCCATATTTCCTATCTTTTCTATGCAGTGGAATAGTTTGCTCTTGCACCTTTAATAATGTCCCTTTGAAAAACTGGCAACTGTCTTAAACTGTTTTTCCTTTTAGTCTCGCTTCCCATGGGACCTTACTTATCAGCTCCCTGTGTTTGGTAAAGTCTTCCATCTTGGAATCCATTATCTTTATTGTATTCCCTCCTATCATTCCTCTGAACAGGAGTCGGCAACCTTTTCAAACCAAAGAGTCAAACTCTATCAAAATTGAGAACAAGTGGTCAACAAAGAGCTGTATAAGAATACCCATTTGTATGACTGAAAACATACAACATAATATTATTGATCACTTATATAACAATTAATAATAGCATAAATGAAACATTGTACTCACAGACTTTATTTAATGGAAGTTCTCCTGCTGCATCTTTTTGCGCATTTCATTTAAGTTTATACTATAACTTATCAAATCCAGCTTCATGTTTTCTGTGAGGGGCTTGGGAGTGTGGGGGTACAGGAATCCAGGCAGAGTATATGAGGGGCTCAGGGCAGTGGGTTAAGATGCATGATGGGCTCAGGGCACCAGAACAAAAGAACTACACTCCCTGCATCCTCCTGGTTCCTCCCCCTTCCCTCACTGCCCCGGCCTTCCTAACACCTGCCCCCCTTGCCCTCTTCCTCCCTAGTGCCTACCTCCTCAACACCCTCTGCCCCAGTTTTCCTCGTGCCCATCTGCACCCTCACACACGACTTGCTCCATCCCCTGCCCTCCTCATGTCCATCCCCTTTCACCTCCTTTTCTCCCAGCACCTACTCCTCCCCTCTCCTCTTCTTCCCTCTTGCCTCCATTGCCCCCTGTGCCCCTTCCCTTTCCTCTTCCAGCATTACCCTGTCCCCTCCCCCACCTACCTCCACTGACATCTTCCCATCCCCCTACTCCTCCTGCCCTTTCCCCTCATTGTCTGCTCTTGGCCCCCTCGCATTTGTCTCTCCTCCACCCTGCTCCTTCAATAAGGTACCTTCCCCTTTCTTATCCAGCCCTGCCCCCTCCTCTCCTCTCAGTACAAGTGCCTTTCTCTCCTCATCCACCTTCCCCTTAGTTCTCCCCTTGCCCCTTCCCTCACCGGAAGAAATACGTTGCAGTAGGTACAGCAAGAGTTATAAAACATTTTTTTAAAAATGACAGTCAAGAATAACAGAGAGTGCCATAGAATGTTGGGTCTGATTAACAAGAGCTGTTTTAAAGATTTGTTTTAATTAAAAGTGTGTGGTGTTTATATTTCCCAGAATGCCAAGGAAGTATAAAATTCTAGGGATAATTCAATTGTTCTATTTTGCCACTCTGGAAAAAAAGCATCTCCGAGTACTGGTTGTATGATTAGAGATAATCCTAATTGTGATTCATAAATGTTGTCCACCATTCGTACTATTATAGAGAGACTCTAAATCTAGGTAATTATGGTTCATTGCTTCTATTGCAGGCACACACTGCATATATCCTTCAGCTACGGTGGGCTTGACAAGCTGTGAATAATGTGCTACCCTTCCAAGAGTATTTATATTCAAGGCCCATTTAATAGGTGTATTTGGTACTTTTTCATCTCTCAGTAACTGACAAGGAACTGAGCTAGTCAGTTATTTTACTCTGATTCTGCTTTAGTGATAGGATAATCAATAATCAGTGATTAATTTGGAGTCACTTTTGTATGCTGGTAGCAGACAGCTATACTTTAATATTGATTCCCTATATAATTGACAATGTGGGAGAGGTGTACCAGGTATGATAAGGTGCATTGAAAACCATTATATTTTGTATGGGAGTAATATCCAAATGTCCCAATTGGATGGGAGTCCCACTAGTAGGGCTCCATATAAACCCCTCTCACTGCTCCCAGTGGCTGAAGCTTGCTGTTCCCAGCTACAGGGCAGTCTTGCTGACTCCAAGAGTTTACGGTCTTAATTTGTCCATCATATATTCAATTCATATGCTCAAACTATTTGTTTCTTATCTTTATAAATATATTCGGATGAATTGTGTTTTCATTTACAAGTAGGCAGCTTTAAATGAAAACCAGCCATATCAATGAAACTAGATATAGTGATGTAGTATATCGCATTGATTAGCTTATATAGTCTGAAGCAGCACTTTTGGAAATGGGGTAGTAGTTACAGCAAGGGAGTCCAGGCATATGTTCCTCCTTTGAACACTTTTTTCCTCTATAAATATCCTACATTTGCCACAATTTAGTAAGTTCCAAAGGCAAATAATTTGTTCTTTGGAAGTATTTAGTGAGTCCTACGTATCAAAGTTGTGCTGATTTATACAGGAAAAAAATATTGTCAGTTTCCACAAGTTGATTAATTCTGTTACTTTGAAATAGCTGCTATATTTAATATTAGTTTAATCTTCCCTATATTGTCAAAAAGAGTGGATATTTTTACATAAATTAGTAAGATTTATGATCAAATGAATCTAAGTCACATCATCATTTTGTTGCAGAAATTAACAGAATATATAATATGTTAATTATTGTGGAAGAGAAATTGTCTTAGGAATCTTCCTAAAATATTTACTTAGTTACTAAGTTTCCCTTGAATAATTTAATGTTCTTCACATGAAGCTAAACCATAAAATAATCATAATCTCATATGAAAAAGTAGATGTCAGTTAAGACCTCCTTCAAACAAATGCCCTGTTGATGAAATTTTAAAATTTCTGTCATTTTCTGAAATTCCATATAAAAATAATAGAAATTTTTTATTTACCCATTAATTTATAGGCTGAGTTTATTTTAGGACTCTTATAAGTGAATATATTTTGTGGAGTTTTGACAATATTTGGGAATCATTAACTAACAATCAGTATATAGGTCCATACATGTATGTATATCAGGGTGGGCAATAAGCAGCCTATGGGCCAGATGTAATTCACCAGGGTTAGGCCCTGGTGGGTTAACAGATGTGCTATTTGCCTGCACATCCACATCTACCACTTCTTGCAGCTCCTGTAGGCTGAGGTTTGCCATTTCCAGCAAATGGGAGCTGCAGTAAGCAGTTGCCCAGCCCATGCTGCTTCCCGCAGCTTCTAGTGGCCAAGAATGGTGAACTGCAGCCAACAGGAGCTGCAAGAAGACATACCTGCAGATGTACAAGTAAACAAAACACCCAATGGCTCACGAGGGAAGCCATGTTATAGTAGATGTGCAGCAATCTGATCAGCAAAGCTCACCATAAATTTTGGACATTTTAATCCAGTAAGAAGATGTATTTTTCAGAAAATGTTTCATCCCCCCAAATTCCTCCCTTTTGATCAGCTGCCATGATCAATGGTTTCAGAACTGTTTATTTCCATATGTCATGCTAGTTTTAGATCATAAAAATGCAGGATACTGTCCATATTTAAGTACGTATTTCAAGAAATGTTGCCATTGATGTAAATCTGGGAAGAATTAGGCTTGTGTCTTGCTAGAGATGCTTAAATTTCAAGAGCTCCTTTCCGCCAATCCAGAGTAATCAACTACGTGTAATCAATCAACCAGTGTAATCAACTATGTGGGGATCCATAATGTAAAGAGGAATTTCTAGATAGCATAGCAGCTGCTTAAAATTGTAGCAGTATCAGACCTGATCCATGGCCAGCACCAGGATAGGGAAGAAATAAAAGAGGTAAAAAATTCTCTTCCTAGTGCCAGTGCCCATAAAAAATAATCATAAGTCAAAACACTCATTAATGTCAATGGAAACATTGGTCCTAACCCTTCCAACATTAACCACAAGCAGCCTCATGTGAGAACATGCTTTGAAATGTATAAAAGCAGCAAAGCAACTTAAGAGCACAAGTCCTATTAAGTTTCAAGCACTTGTACTTTCAAGACTTACATGGTTGTCTTCACTGCAATGGTGTCAAGTATCAGAGGGGTAGCCGTGTTAGTCTGAATCTGCAAACTTGAAGATGAACTGTAGCTCAGCAGTTTCTCTTTGAAGTCTGGTCCTGAAGTTTTTTTGCTGCAGGATGGCTACCTTGAGATCTGCAATTGTGTGTCCAGCAAGACTGAAGTGTTCCCCTACAGGTTTTTGTACGTTGCCATTCCTGATATCAGATTTGTGTCCATGGACAGTCCCTATGTAAAAGAATCAATGGACACAAATCTGATATCAGGAATGGCAACGTACAAAAACCTGTAGGGGAACACTTCAATCTTCCTGGACACACAATTGCAGATCTCAAGGTAGCCATCCTGCAGCAAAAAAACTTCAGGACCAGACTTCAAAGAGAAACTGCTGAGCTACAGTTCATCTTCAAGTTTGACACATTCAACTCTGGATCAAACAAAGACTGTGAATGGCTCACTAACTACAAAAGCAGCTTCTGCTCTCTTGGAATTCACACCTCCAGATCAGCTACTAGAAGTGGGCCTCATCCTCTTTGATTGGATCACCTCATCATCTCCAGCCTGAGTCAGGCCTGCATATTTATACCTGCCTCTGGAAATTTCCACTACATGCATCTGACGAAGTGGGTCTTTGCCCACGAAAGCTTATGCTCCTATACATCAGTTAGTCTATAAGGTGCCACAGGACTCCTCACCGCTTTCACCGCAATGTTAGCTTAAGATAGAAGTTGAGTGTGGTCTCGAATCCAACCTCTGTTCACACATACAAATCTATAATTTGAGTCAAATGGCATTTTAAACTTGAGCTAGAGGAGTCATCTGGAAGCACAGTTTAAAGCTTGAATGCTAATGATGCTTGTGGTAATAATGCAGTGGAAATGCAATGCAGCTACAGAGTACAAACTTGAGTTAGCACAACTCATCAACTGATAATCCAATCACTCCTTATATCTCCAGTGATTTTCCCCATGTGGCTTCTCTCAGTACTCAAACTAGGCTGGCTGGAGTGGAGTAATTCATGCTAACTGTTCCATGGAAGAGAAGACTTCAATCTTTGTTAAAATCTTAGAGGCAAAAAAAAAAAAAAGCCATTTGCAAAAATGCTTGCTATAAGTTGCAAGTCTTATAGGTGCAGGCTATATACCAAACATCTGCTGCTGCTTAATTAAATGAAAATTGTCTTACTAAAAGTTCAAACAAAAGACCAGATTCTTCCAACTTTACGTGTTTTCAACTGTACTTTTTACCATGAAGAGCTCCATTGATTGTAATGAGACCATTCATGCAATAAGGCAAGATTCAAGAATTTAACCAAATATTAGCAATGGGTTACAGATGATACAATGAACTCTTGTGATACAAAAATACAGTATACAAGGTTAAAATGAGTGCCAGTTTAAGGGCTGCTATAAAGGTAAAAATATATTTTTGTAAAACCCACAAAACAAACATCTTCATCAATATTTTCAAATTACCAACAATGCTGTTCTTATTTTTTACATAGTTATGAACCCAAAATATACTATGTTATCATCAAAAAGAATAAAGATCATGAAAGATGTGGTATGCTCATGCATTATGTTCCATTGTGACAGAGTGCAAGGACTCTCCCACAATGACAGGTCAGAGCAAAAATAACCATTTCTGGGAATCAAGAAGTTGCTGTTTGTAGCAAGAGGTGCAGAAACCTTGGGTTTAGAATGGGTGTGAGAGAGAATGTATAACCTTGAAAAAGACAGCCTACAATGATATTTTTCCTCTTTATTGATAATTTTTATTTCACCAGTATTCAAATAAAATTATACAAGCTTATGACAATAATCAGATATTAGAGCTTAACTTTTTTTCAACAAAAATGTAAATCGCAGAACCAAATTATAACGTTAGTCATGGCAGTTCATGCTGAAGAATACAATACCTTTTTATTGATGATGACAAGTCTTTGTTATATTTCATAACTCAGATCAACTGACAATATGCTTCTTAAGAAAAATATGCTTTCTAATGCATAGTTCTTATATGTAGAAGAAGCAGAATTAACTGCAGAAATGAGATTTTACTGTGAACCCTTACTAAAAAGACACAAAGAGTACAAGGTTTATGACAGAACTTGATTTGGAAGTAGCAGACTCATTTAGTATCCAGGAGACCAATGGAGCTTCTCACAAAAATTGCATCAGATCTCTGGATCTTAGATCTTAGTTAATTCATCTATAAAATGTAATAATTTATGTATGTGGCCTTGATCACTATTAGAAAGTTCAACAAGAAACTGGAAGCTGAGTGAGATAGCAGAGTTACATTTTCATTGGAGTTATAGAACCTAGAATCCTAGAAGTCATATTTGTGAGGCAGGGGAACAAGGGGAAGTCATTGTGAAATGAAGACCCTTACAATTGATTTATATCAGGGAATCCAAAATTTTCTTGTTAGTACCTATAACCTCGATATGTGCTGTGTTTGGGTTTCCTGACTGCCTGCTTCTGTATGGTGGTCAGTAGAGCCATGAGAATTGCACAGGGATAAGAAAAGGAAAGTCAAGGCACATGATAGTCTGGCCTGTCATCAGAGGGGGCAAAAGGGGCAGATGTCCCAGGGGCCAGAAATACAAAAGGGCCAGTGCCACCACGGCTACTGACTGTCCTAGGCCCTTTAAATTGCTGCCAGAGTGCTACGTGGCACACTCCAGGCAGCCCTTAGACTTCCTGGGGGAGTCATGGTGCTTTCCGGGTGGTATTGAGGCTGCCTAGCTAAACCCACCCCTTCAGCCCAGGTCCCTTCTGAGGGTGTGGAGAAGAGGCCCCTTACTTTCTCCAAGGGACCTGGGCAAGCTATTGGCTCTGCTGATTATAATAATTGCAAGAACAAAAAAACCTTAGGTAGTCCCATTACATTACAGAATTAGATTATTTTCAGTGCTTTATTAATGTGCTTTTGTTTTTCAGTTGTTCCTGTTCTTTTTTACCTTAAAACAAAGGAACACTTATTTTAAAAGTTGAGAACACAATTATGGCTTAGGGAAATGTCAACAATTAAAAAGAAATCAGAAAGGACAAGACGGGTCAGGGGACCTCTTTCTCCAGTGTTATTCCACTGGCCAAGAAAGGCTAGGGTTAACTAATTTAGCAGGGAATGCAAATTGAAGTCCATCTGATAGCTAGGTAATGAAATGACACACAATATTCTATGATTGCACTCAATTAACCTATGGAAAACAATAATTAATTACCAATATTGAATAAAAATTCACCTTTGTCCCTCATTTCAGGCCCTCATTTGTATTGAGTGTTGCTCAAGAGACATCAGCAGAGGTCCTGAGTACTTGATAGATGCATTTTTCCCTTTCTTATAATGGACTGATCCTCTTACAGGGTAACTGCTAAATAGGTGAGAGTGAGCATTAAATTATTATCTTCAAAGTGCTGAACCTACCCATGTAGTGGTGTTGTCTAGAAGTGTTGTGTGCAGAATGGTTAATTTGGTCTATTTGTTTTGCAGCAAAAGACTGCCGTCACTGAATTTATCTAATGCAAGCCATAAATCAACTTGATGGCTGTATAAAATACGTAAATAAATACATACATAAATAAATAAATAAGGGGGAAAAACGGCTCAGAGCTACATTACATATTTTGTCCTTGATAAATCAAGAGATGCAATTCCATTTGCAGAACAATGTTAGCTGATCATTCTCATGATAAACTCCTATCATCATGACTGTATTAGGTCAGTGAGCTGGGTGGGTGTGCAAATATAGTATCAATACTGCTTATTTCATTAAGTGCAAATGTAGATAGAAATGCAGAGCCAAGGCTGAGAATTTAAGTAAAAATCTGGAAAAGCAAAACCTCATAGCATCGGTAGTTTTCCAGAATTTCATACACTGTTTGTAAGATACCCCTTTAACCATCTACTAATGCTTCATACCTTTTATTCCTTTTTGGACTTTTGGCATCTCTTCCCTCTCATCTGTGCCCTCCATCCTCCCATAGAGCTGAGAGCTTGACTTCATAATGAGCCACTAAAATCTTTAGAAATAGCCACTTCTTGAGCACTAAATCTTTGTACATTTCGTTCTACAGATTTCCAGGAAAAATATTGTTTGTACCTTCTCTTCTTAAATACATTTAAAATGAAACTTAGCAACTTGGATACTCAGACATCAGAATGAAAAACACAATGCAAATGTATCTGTTATTAGATACTGTTTCTCACTGAAGGCTAACCATATACACTAGATCTGTTTTTTAGATACTTGCTATCAAAATATGTCATAAACTGTGTGTATCAGAATTATTTGTTTTTCTTTCTCACAAATATATAACTCTAAAGTGGATTGACAGATTTTCCTCCTTGACTCCACCTTCTCCCCTACCACGTGACCTCCCCAAGGCCGTGTCCAGACTCAGGGGTTTTTTCGGGAAAAGTAGCCTTTTCCCGAAAAAACTTCCCCTGCGTCCAGACTCAAGCCGCGTTCTTTCGAAATTATTTCGAAAGAACGCGGCTTTTCTTTCGATGGCGGTAAACCTCGTTTCACGAGGAAGAACGCCTTCCTTCGAAAGTTCCTCTTTCGAAGGAAGGCGTTCTTCAATGTAAAGAGGCCGTCTTCGAAAGAGAGCATCCAGACTCGCTGGGTGCTCTCTTTCGAAAAAGCGGATTTCCTCTATCGAAAGATCCGCCTGCTGTCTAGACGCAATCTTTCGAAAGAGGCTCTTTCGAAAGATGCTTTCGAAAGAGCCTCTTTCGAAAGAAGCCTGCAGTCTAGACATAGCCCAAATTACCTTTTACTCTGAGGGAAAACTGCTGAAAAAAAGATTTTTTTCTGAAAGATTTTGAGTGATAAAAGCCAAGGATTGTAGAAACAGCTGTGGAGATTCCATAACTGAGGTTTCCATTTCACTTAAACCCTCTATTTCACATTTGTATAACTGAAGGGAAGTTTTAACCTTAACTATAGCTTTCACCACTACATAATACCAAGAATCAGAAAGACAGGTACAAAATTCACATAGGATTTATTTTTTCTGTATTTTTCTGTATTTCTACCTATTATCAGGAAGATATATGCAGGGAACATACTCCTATGCTGACATAACACACTTTTCCTGGCAGCAGTCTCTGAAGAACACCAGTGCATTGATACAAATTGAACTGACCACACTCACAAATGGAAGTCCAGGAGACATTCACAACCAGAAAAGTTAGAAACCTTGCCATTGTGGATGTTTTCAGAAATGAAACCAGGCCTGCTGTATGGGGAGAGACACAAGGGGATACTTGCTAGGATCCTGGGTGATTTAAAAGGCCCTGGGGGTCCCTTGCCTCTACCGCTGGTAGCACAGCTAAGGCAGTCTTTCTGCCCAACCTTATGCTGTGCAGCTCCAAGAAGCAATGGATATCGTCCCTGAAGCCTTGGGTGGGGAGAGATTGCTCCATGCTGCCCCTGCTCCAAGTGCTGATCCCACAGATCCTATTGACAAGGAACTACAGCCGATAGGACCACAAGGGAAGTACCTACGAGCAGTGATGTGCTGCGGAGACTCTATGGTCCCACTGTCTAGGAACCATTGCTAGAATGGTGCACTGGTACCTTTCAGGAGCTGCCTGAGATAAGCACCAATATGGCGATAGGCGAAACTGCTGCTTGTGGAGGCAAGCTCCCCAGACAGTGGCCTTCCCCATACTCCACCCAGACACCACCCCCCCCCCACTGCCCTACCTCCCACCCACCTCACTGTCTCCCTTGTCTCTCTGCTCACCCATTCCAACCAGATCCCTGAACCCCAAAGTAGCAAATTATATTTGAAAAAAAACACCCTCTTCTAAAATTTCTCTGTAAAAGAAAATGTTTTCCAGTGCATGACAGGCTGAACATGCAGGAAGTACTCAATTAGAAGCATTACATTTGAGAATAAAAAAATGTCAGTCAAAGGTTTTTTGATATACCCTGAAGATTGCCAGAGATTTATTTGCAAAAACTTTGTAGTAAGGGCAAGTCATTTGTCCTGTGGAATACATTAAACATTATGGCTGTGTCTAGACTGGCCAGTTTTTCCGGAAAATCAGATGCTTTTCTGGAAGAACTAGCCAGCTGTCAACACTAGCTGCTTGAAGTTCAGCAAAAGCACTGACTTCCTACTGTAAGAAATCAGTGCTTTTTGCGGAAATACTATGCTGCTCCCGTTCGGGCAAAAGTCCCTTTTGCGCAAAAGTTTTGTGCAAAAGGGCCAGTGTAGACAGCTAGATTTGTTTTCCGCAAAAATGCCCCGATCGCGAAAATGGCGATTGGGGATTTTTTGCGGAAAAGCGCGTCTAGATTGGCCATGGACGCTTTTCCGCAAAAAGTGCAATCTAGACGCTCTGTTCCGAAAATGCTTTTAACGGAAAACTTTTCCGTTAAAAGCATTTCCGGAAAATCATGCCAGTGTAGATGTAGCCTATGTGATACACAGTGCAGCCCTTCGCTGGTTTTCATTTTCTTCATCAGTATTTCTAAGATGATTTTATATTTTAAATACTCTCTAAACCTACATAAAATAATCATGCTACATTACCACATACTTAAACTCACTCATACAAAGACATTATTTTAAATTAATCAGCCAGAGCAGTTTAGTGTATTCACAATAATGTTCATTTCATTTAGGAAAAAAAAGGAACACTAATTTATTTTGTGTGATTTTCTTAACAAGAAATCTTTAGGAAAATTCTTTATATGTTTATGTTAAAATATGTTTTTAAAGATTTTAGATATATCCAAGTATTTTATGCCTGGGGACGTTATTGATTTTGCTGAAGGGATCTCTTAAAACTAGTTCATCAAATGGCCAGAAGTAAAAGGGGAATTCATTTGTCTAGCTATCTGAGAGAAAAGGAATGTTGTCCCTCTGGGACCCTCTTAGAATCATAGGGCTGGAAGGGACCTCTGGAGGTCATTGAGTCCAGACCCCTCCCCGAAGCAAGACCAATTCCAACTAAATCAACCCAGCCAGGGCTTTATCAAGCCGAGACTTAAAAACCTCTAGGGATGAAGATTCCACCACTTCCCTAGGTAACGCATTCCAGTGCTTCACCACCCTTCTAGTGAAATAGTTTTTCCAACCTAGACCTCCATCACTGTAACTTAGGACTCCATTGCTCCTTGTTCTTCATCCATCACTACTGAGAACAGCCTCTCTCCATCCTCTTTGGCACCTCCTTTCAGGAAGTTTAAGGCTGCTATCAAATCCCCCTTTACTCTTCTCTTCTGCAGACTAAATAAGCCCAAATCCCTCAGCCTCTCCTTATAGGTCAAGTGTTCCAGATCCCTAATCATGTTTGTTACTCTCCGCTGGACCCTCTCCAATGTGTCCACATCCTTTCTATAGTGGGGGGCCCAGAACTGGCCACAATACTCCAGATGTGGCCTCACTAGGGTCAAACAAAGGGGAATAATCACTTCTCCAGATCTGCAGGCAGTGCTCCTCCTAATGCATCCTAATATGCCATTAGCCTTCTTGGCTACAAGGGCACACTGTTGACTCATATCCACCTTCTCATCCACTGTAATCCCTAGGTCCTTTTCTGCTGAACTGCTACCTAGCGAGACAGTCCCCACCCTGTAACAGTGCTTGGGATTCTTATGTCAAATAAAAACGGCCCTAAAACTGATCCTGGGGACACTCCACTTGAAATCGACTTCCAACCAGACATTGAGCTGTTGATCACTACCCATTAGGCCCAACAATCTAGCCAGTTTTTTATCCACCTTACAGTCCATTTATCCAATCCATACTTCCTTAACTTGTTGGCAAGAATATTGTGGGAGACCATATCAAAAGCTTTGCTAAAGTCAAGTTATATCACATCCACTGACTTCCCTATATGCACAGAGCCAGTTACCTCCTCATAGATGGGAGGGGAAAGGGGGTAGAGGTAAAAGAAAAGTAGGTACTCTGGAAGCAAAATTTTATACTATAGTAATTAAAATGAAAATGTGTATTTTCAATAAGGTCCTTTGACAAATTTATTTTAAAAAATTTTATGTCTGAAGAGCCAAGCACTTAAGGCTAAAGCTGAATATTCAGATTGGTATCTAAATATTTAGGCAGGGATTTTTTTAGAGATGTGATTTTATAATCTTCAGCCAAAAATTAATGAAATAGTTAAAGCAAATTTTAAACTAAGGTCCTGTAGCTATAGTAATGCGCCACTGTTTTTTTCAGTAAATATTGAGATATACCTGTTAAATAGTTTCAATACCACTTAATGGATTTTTCACACGTTATGCTAATAGCTCTGGCAAGCTGGAATGCTTTTCTTTTTTAAGTTGACATATACACTTCAGAAGAGGAGTCACGACTCTGCTAGCTGCAACAGCCTGCTGTGTGAGCCTTCAGGAACAGTCAGAATAAATAGGGATAGGAAGACGGTAAACATTGAGCACTAAGACCCAGGGGGAGGCATTGCTTCCCTTGCCTTTTATACATGCTGCTCAGGAGCACTGACCCCTTAAGCCCTCCCACACCCTAAACCCCTTCCCCAGCCTAGAGCCCACACCCAAATTCCCTCCCAGAGCCCGCATTCCACACCCCCTTGTGCACCCAGCTCCCTGCCAGGCGAAAGCGAGTGAGAAAGGGAGCCGGATGGAGTTAGTGGGAGATGGGTCTCTGGAAGAGATGGGACAGGGGCATAGCCTCAGGGAAATGACAAGACAGGGGGCAGGGCAGGGGTTTTTGGGTTTGCACCTTTAGAGAGTTGGCAATTCTGCCAGGTGGGCGTGTGGAAGCCCTGGCTATGTTGGATGATCATGCATACCTGGCAGAACACTGGGCTCCAGACAGTGCAGATACACCACTGCCCAAATGTCTGGCAGACCATGTCTGTGCAGGCATGATTTGTGCATGAAGGGGAGTCCCTTAACTATTCTGTCATGAGGCCCGGAATTGATGTTGGTGGGCCTGAATGGAAAGATAGGGTTGGGAAAATATATTGAAATTAGTATAAATAACTTAAATCTTTGGATCTTCTGTACCTGTGACTGAGAAGCCCAATGGCAGTAAATTGCTGCCTCATACAAGAAGATCACAGGTGTATGTTTTGTCCCTGATTTATTTATTAATTAGACTGTGAAAGGTTATAGTGGCACTGATCTGATCTGAGTGATTGAAAGTAGGTTGTTCAGAGGGTCCGGTGTTAAGAGCACTGCTGGAAGAACAAAATTTTGAACAGAAAGTAGAGTAGCCATCAGCACATGTCTATGGTGATGCTGAGTTAGTGGAGCTGGTCCTTTTCATCCAGATGATGCCTAAGATACAGAGAGTCACACTTTTCAGGACAACCCTGGAGGAGCTTGGCCACATTTCTCAAGAACCAGCTATGTAATCTGTTCCCTCTTCAATGTAGAAGGGAAGTCTGTTTAGGTAGCCCCTCTGTCCTATGCTCCAATCTTGTCCCTGCTAATTTTTGAGGTTGTAACCATTTTTCAAATTGAAACAAATCCTTCCCATGCTCTTTTTTAGAATTTGGAGGTGACTTGTTTATTCTGATTAGACAAAGCCCATGGTATTGACTTTGATTTCTTGGTTGGTTGAATCTACCCTATGCTATTATTGTGACCATTTTACTCAAAGAGCAGCTCTGTTCCTTCCTCAGTGTAGAAGGAGTGTTAACTGATGGAGCCCTCTCATTATCCAATCTTGGCCACTATGTTAGAAAAGCAGCAACCTGACTTCCTTACACTGAAGGCACCAAATAGGAGAGGAATACATTGACAAATATGCCAAAATAATTAGCAGGACATTTATCCCCACCAAGATAAAAACAACATTAGTTCAGAGTGAAAAGGGACAGAGTGTATTCAGAAGGATACACAGACTAAGGAGACTCTCCAAAGACTGAAGGATATGTAGCTGAATGATTAAATTCTATAATCTTTCCAACATTGTAGAGAGAGACTTACAGTATGCTTTTGCACAACATGCCAGTGTTATTGCAAGCATTTGATGGTTTAAAAAATATTCCCTTGTAATGATTTTGTGCATGTGGTAGAGCATGTGCTGGTTGTTGTATGTTGGTAAGATCATGGTGGGAAATATCTGCTTCCACCTAAATTAGTAACAATCCCAATCATGCCAAATTTATCCAATATGTTTTTATGATTGAGCCTATAAATTACTTAGAGCCTCATCCCGAGTTATAGTAATTGGGAGTTGTTCAGCACTTCTCAGACTCCAGCCTTTAAGACTGCATAAGAATATATGAATTTGAGGGAGACTCCAAGGGTATCATAACAATAATAATACTTGACTGCATTTCATCAGTATGTTGGAAAATAATGCTCTTGCTGAAGAAATAGACCTGTTAAAAGAGTACATTTGTTTGGCATCAGTTTACAGGAATCTTTTATACACAGTGAAACATCCTTAATGAATCTCCAATATCAACACAAAGCAGTTAAATGAATAAAAGCCCTGAGCTGTAAATTGTGGAGTATATTGATTTTGTGACATGCTTATAGAGTAAATGTTCACATCAAGGCAACCCACACAGTTCTTTGTTTTCCACCAGCTCAGATTTCAGTTTCAAATAATTGAGAACAGGCTTTAAAAAAAAAATCCTTTCATGAATATCTTCTGGGGGTGACCTTTGGCCTTTAAAAGTCAGTTAAAACAAGCCTTCCAATAAAAGTATGAAAGTAACTACTGTACAGTATTTTTGGATAACTGATGACCTGACAAAATGCTAAAATAACAGAATGAAGGGTTAAGAATGAAATTCCATCCTTGACAAAATCCATTGTGTCTAGAAATTTCAGTAGCATATCCACTAAATAAATCTAAACTGTGGAAGAAGTTGTGGATGCCATTTTAGTTTAAGCTCTGAATTGTTTTGCTTCTATGGTGTGTCTCTGTCTTTCTGTTAGTTTAGCATATTTGTTTTTGTTGGAAGTGCTATTTATTGTTAGCTTCCCCCTATCTTCTTCAGCCTAACCTCTAGAATTTAGTCTACCTTTGGAGCCTATCACTTACCCTACAAGGGAGAAAAAGGGTGGACACTATTTAAGATTTAAGGCTGCCTTTTCCCCCCTTCAGGCTAATAGGGCAGGAGTGGCTAATCCATTACAGACAAAGAGCCAAAATAGCGGTGGATAGAGTGCAAAGAGCCACGTACCTAGGGGAAAGTTGTTGAGGGGAAAAAAATATATATAGTTATTATCCTTAGACATTAATCTAAAACTGGATCTCCAAGATAATGTGAGGAAGGCAAAGAATCCACCTAGACACTTCGTCAATTATGCACTGTGTTAAAATATTCCTTCTTGAGCTCAAACAGACAATTGTTCAGACTCATAGCCTTGTGGAAACAGTTCAATCTATGGCTATGTCTACGTAGCGCATTCTTGCACAAGAAGATATGCAAATGAGGGGCTGCAATGAATATTGCAACACCTCATTTGCATACCTAATAAACCGCCATTTTGCGCAAGGGCTTTTATGCTGGAAGGAGCAGTCTACACTGCTCCTTCTTGCACAAAACCCCCCTCTTGCACAAGAGCCATTCTGCCACTTAGGGTATGTCTAGACTACATGGCTATGTTGCCAGAGCCATGTAGATTAGTTTACTAGACATACCCATATGAAGCGGCGATTTAAATAATCGCCGTTTCATTTAAATTTAAATGGCTGCCGCACTGTGCCGATCAGCTCTTTGGCAGCACAACACAGTAGTCTGGACACTCCGCGGTCGACATCAAAGGCATTTGTCGACCTCCCCGGTATGCCTCGTGGGATGTTTAAGTCTCAGCTTGACAAAGCCCTGGCCGGGTTGATTTAGTTGGGATTGGTCCTGCCTAGAGCAGGGGGCTGGACTTGATGACTTTCTGAGGTCTCCTTCAGCTCTATGGTTCTATGATTCTATGATTCAAAACAATCAAGTCTGCCCCTCCCTTCTCTCAGGAGTCTAAATTCTGTCTTTCCCCACATGGTGCAAACATCCTTCACAGGTCCCAGAAAGAACCAGAGATTGTACCAATGGACTTTTGTGTACAGATAATAAATATAGGCTACATCTTCAATGCCAGACATGTGTCTGGTTACTGTGGAATATCTAACACATGGTAACATAAGCTGTAAAATCCTGCTGGAGACAAAGCACCTAATTTTACCACGTAGTAAACTAGCTGAGGTCAACCAAGGGCAGAGGTATCCTGTTGGCTTTGCCTGACTACTTCATGGTGAAAACTTAATGGTATATTGTCTCCACTAGGATTTAACAATGGACTAGCTCACAATCATGGTAAAACACAATTTTTTTGGCAGTGAAAACAAAGCCACACCAGAAATTGAGGACCTCTTTTTCCATCACTATGTTCTGCAGTGTCCTTCAATCTTACTCAAGCTGAACTCATACTGACGTTAGTGGAAACTCTCTCTTGGTCAGAATTACAAATTTTGGCATATATAATGTTTATATTGAATTCTTCATACTTAATATCTTCTACTGAATTACAAAGAAAAGGTGTTGTTTCATATTCTAAGAAGTTGCTTTTCTAACGGTATAATTGTGATTAGGGTCATTAATAAATGCAGTTCCCACATGCGATTAACTAAAATAATTATTCATTATTTATTGCCATTTTAATCACACTGTTAAAAACAGAATATCAATTGAAATGTATTAAATATTTTTGGATTTTTCTACATTTTCAGTTGTATTGATTTCAATTGCAACACAGAATATAAAGTGAACAGTGCTCTACAAGATGATACACAAAATAAATAGTATTGTTCAGTTCATAAGTTCACAAGCATAACTTACATAAGTAGATTTTTTAACAAAATGTCACTCCAAACAAAACAGTATAAAACATTACTGCCTAGAAGTTCACTCAATCCTATTTGTTCAGGCAATCACTTACAGAAACAAGTTTGTTTATATTTATGGGAGATGATGCTGCCTGCTTCTTAATTTCTGTGTCACCTGAAAATGAGACTATGTGTTCGCACTGCCCTGTTGTAGCCAGTATTGTAAGGTTTTTGCATGCCAGATATGCTAAATATTTGTATGCCTCTTTGTGTTTCAGCCACCATTCCAGAGTGCATACTTAAATGTTGATGATGCTCATTAAAAATGTATTAATTACATTTCTGACTGAACTCTTGAGGGGGGGAGGTAGAGGGAGCATTAAATGCCTCCTGCTTTGTTTTACTCACATTCTGCCATATATTACAAGTTGTAGCAGGACTGAATGATGATCCAGCAACTATTTTCAATTTAAGAACATTTTCACTGCATAAAGTGAAGCTAAAGATAGCTCCAGCACTCAACCCAAGGCTTAAGAATATGATGTGCCTTCCAAAATCATAGAGGGAGGAAGTGTGGAAGTGTGGAGTATGCTATTAGAAGTCTTAAAAGAGCAACATTCCGATGCAGAAACTATAGAAACTGAACTATAAAAGAAGATCAACGATCTGACTTGGTTAATGAAAATGAGCACTGCTTTGGACCATTACTGAACAGAATCCTTCATTAGCATGGACACATATCTTCTTAGTGGTGGTTGAAGCATGAAGTTTCATATAAATCCTTAGTGTAACTGACATGTAAATACTTGGAATGCTAGCTACAACAGTGCCATGTGAATGCCTGTTTTCACTTCTGGTAACATTGTAACCAAAAAGGGGGCAGAATTATCTCCTGCAAATGCGAATTTGCTGAACAAGAATTCGGTTGTAGGCTATAAAATTTTACATTGTTTTATTTTTGAATGTATTTTTTTGTACAAAATCTACAAATTTATGATAAAGATATTTCAGTGCAGTACTTGTAATGGGAGTATTTAAAAATACTATTTTGTTTTTTACAGTGCAAATATTGGAATTCAAACATAAAGTATAAAATGAGCAGTGTGCACTTTACATCCTTTGTTGCAACTTATATCAACATATTGAAAATATAAACACATCAAAATATTCAAATAAATAATATTCCATTATTGTTTAACTGTGTGATTAATTTTGTGATTAATTATGTGATTAATTACAATCACTCTTTAATCAATTAAGAGTCCTAATTGTGATTATTAATCTTGTTTTTTCCAGGAAAATATCAAAAATTACCATGAAAACTGAAAACAAGTAGTTTTATGAATATAACCATTGTGCAAACTGTGGCAGAAGGCATATTGAGAAGGCATCTTAGATTCTGTTTTCCCACCTATAACTTAAAAATAAATGATTTAAAATTTATATAAAAATCCATTTCTAGATGTGAATCCCACAGCTTAGATTCTTTACGTAAGATATCACCTGGAATGAATGTTACTGCAGAGGTAAGAACTCCCTGAAAATCAGGGTTATGCTGAAAAGAGCCTTACCTATATTGGTACTGGTGGGTGGCCTTGTAATGTTTCCTATGTGTATGCAGAAACACAGCATTATGGTTAACTCTGATGGTTGTATATCCCCAGGCTCTTACATATCTCCAAGCCATTTGGAAAAGGGCCAGGCAAAATATTTTCATTTGAGCAAATCAGCTTCCCACTGTTTTTCATCTTAAGGATGTAATGAAAGGTGCTTTCAAATCTGCAAGTATCAACAGCTTACACACAGATGATTCTTCTTTTACAGGATTCTTTATGTAAATCAAAGCATTTACTTTGACAGCTGAATTGTTGTGATGATGGTGGGGCTGGGCACAGGTAGCTGAGGCAGCCCACTATCAGAGAAATCCCACAGATTACATTGCCATATGTAAAAGTTAATGATTTTTAATTTTTGTGTGAAAAATTACTTCATCTGTGATGAACATTCTGTCCCTAGAATACAAACGAGCAGTCAGAATATGCCTTTTGGCAGCAGACGATTGAAATATAAACCACTGTTACTCCCTGTGGTGAAATTTCCACTGACAGTGCTAAGTGTCAAGGAGAGCTCAATGACATCAGCAAGCACCAGAGGCTTAGATAAAAATGGTCTACATTCATGTAGGAAACATCTGTTCTTGTTAGCATGTTTGGAATTTTGTTTGTATTAGTGCCTGTTGAAGTACTGCAAATACACAAAATCAAGAGTGCTCTGCCTCTAAGTGCTATTTTGTTGACATCTGTTTCATCAGTTTTAAGGCCAGAAGGAATCATTATGATCAACTTGTCTACACGTAGAATATTTCTCCAATATCCAACTTGAATAAGTACATTTGAAACTAAGTTAGCCCTTGAGCCTGAGTAGAAGCCATCCCTTTTAGGTTAAGGGCCCTGTAAACAAACTTGCTTTACATCAAAAGGAGTTTGGCAGTGAATTGACCAGAGGCAGCATTTAACATTGTCTTTCAAAACTATGTGTACTATGATAAATACACATGGAATAACATGTTCTTAATTTTGTATATATCTTCTATAGGCTAGCCTCTCATTCTGTTGTGCTTTTACATCATATATTGATGGAAATGTGAAAGCACACCATTAAAATACATTTGTATTTTTCTAGTTTGCTTTACTGTAACAAAGTAGGAAAATCTCTTGACTTGAAGACATTTCTATCAATTGCCTAGGATTTCAAAGTTCTTACTGCATATTTTTGATTTTTACAATGCTAGCTTTGGAGTTGAAACTTCATTATATTTTGACACAAAAAACCCTGACATTTTGAAAGTAAATCTCTTGTCTTTTTCTTATTTGAGCTACCTCAAAGTTAAATTCTATGTTGTTTCCTTTAAAAAGCATTTTGTATACAGATAATAAAAATTAAAAGAATTGCAAAGGGACACCACTATCTATCACTTTTTTTGTTACCACGCTCTTCATTAAAATAACTTTTGTGAAGCCTTAAAAAAAAATACTGCTCTATTTTTGTCTTTCAGTAATCATGTTTTCCCAGTGCTCTCAGAGCAAAATGTAGAACTGCCTGAATTTGTCTAAGAGTGGCCTAGCAATTTAACAGCTATAGCTGTTCAAACTATTTTAATAGTACATTTTTAACAACTTTGGCCTTTTTAGCAAGTAATGAATGAATCCACATTTTTCTGAATATATAGGATATTTACTATATTACATAGTTTTCAACAAAAAGTTGATGGCCAATTGATCCATGGGACACTGTTTTGAATATTTGCTGTTCATTTTTTGTATCTGATTGAATGACTGAATAATTTTAAACAAGGATATAAGAAACAACAAGTTATTGTAATTAATTTTAGGTTAAAAATAATCTGTGATGAAACTTGTGAAACTTTCAGTGTTTGCAGAGATTTTCCATCAATACCTGATATTTGTTTGAATACTAAAAGAAAGATAAAGCCAATGGACAACCTAATTTAATATATGTAAGTTGGTGTTCTTACAGTTTGACCATTGTGATGAACTGGGAATTCCTTAATTCTTAATTCTGTATGAGATTTCTTAATTTCTTAATTCTGTATGAGATTATGAACTCTCTGTATTTATCTTTACCAAGCTTACAATTACATTTTGAAGGGTGCAGCCTTTTCCTAAATCAGTTGTCTTGTTGCTTCCATGTTGGACTGAAATTCCAACTATTGGCTAAAAAAACCCACAAAAACTTGTCAGAGTTAAGTGATTACTCATTAAAATGGAATCATTCTAAACAGCAAATTAGTTCCCAACCAGAAGTGATTTAGTAAGGGAGAGGTCACCTAGCAATGAAGTCACTTGGTAAGAGGTTTCTGATAACCTTTTGAAGCTGGCAAATAAGTCGCCGGAAAATAGTGGCCAATTTTTGACCAGAAAGTCCAATTGTAAAAGGGGACTGACAGTGTCCTGTCAGAACTACGGACCAGGGACCCAAAATCTAGTTTCTGTGGGCAGAGGAGGTGGGAAGATTATCATCCAAGCCACCCCTACTCAGCCAGAGCTGCTTCCTACCTCCATCGGAGGGCTGCAGCTCCCAGCCCTGGCTCTGCAGCCAAATCCCACACGATCCATGACTAGGGGGAGATCATGGTCTGCCTGTAAATGTGGAAAGAGAAATATTGGAAAAACATGAATAGGTTTTAAAAATACGTTTTTGTTCTGAAACATGCCTTGGTAAAAATGACCTCACTTCAGCAGATTTGCTTCCTGAGTGTGTTGAGAACCAAATTTTCAACGATTCATTAAGTTTCTACAGCTTTCACTGTTACCTAAATGTAATTAGGGTTTGCCAACAAATAAAAAACCCAATTTGATTCTCAGGGGCCTAGTGGGTGCCCTTGCAGCCCCTATAGGTTTCTGTAGCGAACGCATTAGTGAGTGTAAGTGGCTAGAGGAGAATTTCAGGAACAATGCACCACGTCATGAACAGCCACAATCTGCCTGCCTCACTAGCTTCAAGCAGGGGGCAAGTCTGAGGATAGTGATCATCATCCTTGGTACAGGGATTCTAGGCTGCAGTGCAGCCAATAAACAGCCCTGGAGAGCCTGTGATAAGTTAAAACAATGAATGTGAGGAACACATTATGGATAATGAGACCAGAGACTTTCTTAATTTACTACACCAGAAGGAAAAGTGTATTCTGATATGTACAAGAGCACCCTCATATGGTAAACCATGCCTAAATGTCAAACCACAGTACATATTATGATTTCAGATTATATATAACTAATGCAGTGGTCCCCAACCTTTAGAGGTTGCCGGGCGCCAGGGGACGTGGCCGTTAGCCTGCCAGGCGCCAGAGGGCGGGGACACATGCATGCCCAGGGGCGGCCCCCCCCATAGCCGCGTGCTCGGGGGCGAGGCCCTCCCAAGCGCCACGCGCCTGGGGCCGGCGCTCTCTCGCAAACGCCACGCACCCGGGGCGCGAGTGGGCAATTTGCCGTGCTCCCGGGGCCGGCGCTTACCATGTACCCGGGCTGGCTCCGGCACCATGCATGCACCACGTGCCCAGGGCCAGGCCGGCCAGCCCCGAGCACTTGGCGGGCACACACAAATGGCACCGTGTTGGGGACCCCTGAACTAATGGATACCACAAACCTTGTTTCTCTTGGGACAAAATGCAATATTCAGCTATTTCCTACAAAATATAATAAAACAAATTAATCCTACATGCTCATTGAAGATAGGAAACAATTTGCTTAGACTATAATATATTTTTGAATGAATACATAGTATTCCAGGAGGTTTGGTTTTATTTTTTTCTTATTTTTTTTTCTTTAGACAAGGGAGGTGTAATGGGAGAATGAAGCAGGTCATTTTTTACTGGCTAGTTCCATAGGAGTGTGTTGTTCTGTGGTGTTTAGTTAGAACGAGGATGAACGTTCTTGGTGATCTTATTTTTCCTTAATTACATTGCAATAATATTTATGTATAAGAAAGTAAATTGTGGAGATTACATCCACTTTTGTACCTTCAGTTAGGTTACTTAATTCATGAAATCCTGCATCTGGGGAAAATAAGACTACAGGCAGTCCCCAGGTTATGGACAAGATAGGGGCTGTAGGTTTGTTCTTAAGTTGAATCTGTATGTAAGTCGGAACTGGCGTCCATATTCAGCCACTACTGAAACTGATCAGTTTCAACAGCGGCTGAATCTGGACGCCAGTTCAAACTTACATACAGATTCAACTTAAGAACCCCAGGCATCCCCAAGTCAGCTGCTGCTGAAACTGATCAGCGGCTGATTCCAGGAAGCCCGGGACAGGGGCTTACTGTAGTCAGCCGCTGGTCAGTTTCAGCAGCGGCTGAATCAGGACACCTGGGGCAGAGCAGCTGGGGTGCTGCTGGGTTGGTCCAGTAGCGCCGCCGCTCCTCGGCACTACTGGACCAACCCAGCAGCACCCCAGCTGCTCTGCCCCAGGTGTCCTGATTCAGCCACTGCTGAAACTGATCAGCAGCGGCTGAATCAGGACTCCTGGGGCAGAGCAGCTGGGGTGCTGCCGGGTTGGTCCAGTAGCACCAAGGAGCGGTGCTGCGGGACCAACCGGCAGCGCCTCACCTGCTCTACCACAGGCCCGGGGCTTTGCTCCACGTCTCCCTAGTCTGCTGGGGGGGGCGCACTAGCTGTGTCCCCCCCCCCAGCAGACCAGGGAGATGCTGAGCAAAGCGGAGGAGGACCTGGGCGGGATCGTGGTGCTTCCAGATCAGCGCCGTGATCCCGCCCGGGTCCTCCGCCGCTTTGCTCAGCGTCTCCTTGGTCTGCAGACCAGGGAGATGCTGAGCAAAGCGAGGAGGACCCGGGCAGGATCACGCGGCTGATCTGGCTCCTCTCCTCCCCCCCCCCCAGCAGACCAGGGAGAGGCAGAGCAGCTTTTCTCGCCCCGGAGGACGGGGGCGGCGGGACCGGGCGTCCACCGCTCCCGTCGTCCGGGGCGAGAAAATCCCCGTTCGTATCTGCGGATCCGACATAAGTCGGATCCGCGTAACTTGGGGACTGCCTGTATTGGATCTATCAAAACAATGCCTGTTGAGTAGGTTCCCATACCCAGTGTATCAGAACTGAATGGTTGTGCTTAATGTAATATTTAGTGCTGTGTAAAGATGTGTGATAATTTACAACTAAACAGAAGCATTTAAAAGAATGATCCGCCTTCAAGAATGTGAGAGGAGACTCATGAAAATTACACTCATTTTCTGCCAAATAACTAAAACATAAAAAGAACACTATCTTTTTTCTTGAATAGGACCTCAGCTTTATGATTTTTACTATTTGAGCTCACAGAATTTTTTGCTTAGGAATCCCAAGGAAACCAAAATGTAGATGCATTTTAATACTGGTGAATCGGAATGTCAAGTAATAAATATACTGCATGCTATTTTCCATGTGGTTTCAGGATTTACATTAAAAACAAATGTATAAGGTTATGTATGCCAAGCCTGGATATAGTGACTGTTCAGAAATGAAGCTCTCAAATAGGCTGGTGTTTTGTCAGTAATACATCCCTTTTGACACTTCTGTATATAGGGGAAAAAAATCTTGATTATGTTTCCATAAAACAAGACTTAATATGTGCAGATTATGGCTCAGAGGGTATAGGACAGAATTGCTATGCTAACAGCAGTTCTGCATTCCTTGAAAGATACAGGAGAAATATCAAAACAGACTGTCAAACCTGTAATTTTTCCCACTGGAAATGTGTAACCTTTTCTAGCCTCACTTTAATAGCATAAGCCCTATGATGTTAACCTTTTCCTGGCACTTCTAACAGCATTCTATAGATTTACTATTTTAAAAAGAACTAACAAGTTTTGCATAATTTTTAATTGATCTTGCAGTGCACAGCTAGCATTTGCCTCAGGCTCAGCCACTCAGAAAAAGACGTAATTCTCTCCCTGCCTCTCCCTTCTCTACTCAGACCCATCATCTTAGCTTAAAATATATGAAACTATGGATCGATGTGATACTGAATCTCATTCTGGCATGGACAGTATAACAGATGTAAGACCTGAGAATCGTAAAGAATTCAGACAACAAGCAACTATTGGCAATACACTCTTCATAGCCCTCATAGAAAAAGTAAAGCTCAGGCACTGACATTTTGGGAGTTTGTGATTGCTGGGGACATCACAGTATAAGGAAGGAAGCAAGCTGTGGAGCCTTAAATCCCTAGTTATCAGGGAGGGAGATGAAGGTCTCCACCTACCTCCCCCCAAAAATGCTGGCTGGAAGCCAGAAACATTGCATGGGTTCCCTTGGGGATAATGGAGAGGGAAATATAGATGTAGTTGCCCTGAACAAACAAAATAAGTGTCCAGCTCTTGCATGAGTGCTGAGAGATTAACTGTGTTGCTCACAAAAGGGAGGTAGTCATCTTTGTCAAGGATTTTCTGTCTAGCATAGGATGGTGACAGTATAATGTTAGAGACATTAGCATTAGGATAGCATGAGCAGAATAATACAAAGCTATTTTCAGAGCATCCCTCCCTCCCCACACTCACCATGGCAGCAGGAACTGCCGCAGCCTGCTTTGCTACACTCCGCCGCCATCTCCCAAACCAGCCTGCACTGAGACTATGGTGCTTGCTTCCTGTTGCCTCAGTGAAGCAGAGTGACCAGGCTAGCTTGGGAGATGGTGTAGCTCAGTTTTCCTACAGCTCCTGCTACCTCAGTGAGTGGGGCTCAACCCCTGTAGATACCCCACCTCAGACCATGTCTCTCAGGGGTAAGACTGCTTGAAGAAAGGAGTGCAATAGGGGGAGAAGGCAGAGCAGGGGCAGGTAGAGGTTGAGCAGGTGCTGGACTTGGGGAAAGGATATAGACACCTGCCTGCCCCCCACAGTGCCACAGGCATTCATATGCCAGCCATGCTTAACTGCTCAGGCTGCAGATGACCTGTGAGTTTGAGATGCAGATGGCCTAAGGCTATGAGTTTGAGAGCCCTGGTCTAAATGGTGCTTAGTCCTTCCCTGAGCACAGAAGAAAGGACTTGATAACCTTTAGAGGTCCCTTCTAGATTTATGATTCTGTGAGTTCTATGGAGACCCTCCCAGGTCATGTTCTCTTCAGTTTATATGAACATTTATTGCACTACGGCATTTAATTGTAACACTCACCTTTTCTCTTAATCATATGAAACGAGGAGTAACGGTAGTTTGAATTAGGATCTCTAATTCGAACTACCTACTCCGTGCCGCATGTAGCTGTGGGCACGGAGTTTGGACTAAGGGGGATTTAAAAATGGCAGGGCCCGGAACATGCAAATGAAGCCCAGGATATTTAAATCATGGGCTTCATTTGCAACTCCGGTTGCCCTCATTTGCCTACCTAGCTTGAACTAACGAGTTAGTGTAGACATACCCTTATATACACATTATATAAATTGTACGAGGGTGTGTGATCCAGGGTATGTGAAGCATATCGTATCATATATCATATCATATCATATCATATATCATATCCACATTCACCTTGTTTGCATGTCCTGAACAAATATATTGATATAAATATTCCTGTTTTTCTATCACCTGCACACACACACACACCTTCTGTTTCTCACAAGCTGTATAATCAGTCATGGTGTATATATCAACCATATATTATATACAGTATGAAATAAGCAATGCAATTTGAGCTATGCAAATTGTGTAGCTTATTTCTAATAATTTCAAAATAGCTTATTCTGAAATTTGGTGCTGTCTACACCAAATTTCAAAATAGAGCGCTATTCCAAAATGTCTCTTAACCCTCGTGGAATGAAGTTTACAGGGATGTCGGAATAGTGCACTCGTTATTTCAAAAGCTATTTCGAAACAATGGGCATGCTGTCAAGACATGGAAAACACTATTTCAGGGTACTTTAAGTATCCTGAAATAGTGCTGCTGTCTAGACGCATCCTATAATACAGTTTGGAAGAAATAAGAACCCTCTCAAAATCTCTAAGGGTATGTCTACACTGCAAAGTTAATTCAAAATAACAACCGTTATTTCGAGTTAACTTTAATAGCGTCTATACATGCAAACCACTATTTCGAATTTAATTCAAAATAGAGGAGTGCTATTTTGAATTTGGTAAACCTCATTCTACAAGGAGTAATGCCACATTCGAAATAGCTATTAAGTGCTATGTAGACACTTAATTTGAAATAGGGAGCCTCCAGTCCTTCCCAGAGAGCTCTGGTAGCCATTCGGGGCACAACCAGGAAAGCTTACTCTCCACCCCTCCAGCCCCGGAGCCATTAAAGGGGTAGACCCTGGCCACAGTGCCTGTACCAGCCCCAAGCCTGCCAGCACAGCGCCAGCAGTGGCCACCGGCACCCCTGACCCAGTGGCCCCAAAACGTGAGCCAGCAAGCCACTGGAAGCTTCCCTCCACCACTCCCCAGAAGTAGTCTGCCAGCTCCCAGGAGCGTGATGGGCTGGAGAAGGCGGGCACCTTCCTGGTCCAGGGAGGAGATCATGGACCTTATTCAAGTTTGGGGGAGATTCCCCCAATGTCCATGATCTCTGCACTAGACCAGTCTGGCCACCAAAGGCTACCTGTGAACCCAGGAGCAGGTTTGCATGAAAATCAAGTTGGTCCGGTGAGACCTGCAACCCTGGGCCCTGAGCTTCCCCTCCCCCTTCTTCCCCTTGCTTCACCCTTGCAGCTCCCTCCTCCCAAGTTTCCCCCTGTCCTCTCCCACCCTCTCTCTTCCCCTATCCCACCTCCTTTTTCAAGTCTCCCCACAGGTTCATCTCCCTCCCCCCCGTTTTGTTCAGTAAACCCAGTTTCTATTTATGAACATACATGTCTTTTGTTTGATATCGGAAGGGGGGCTAGGAAGGGGTAAATGGAAGGACGTGAAGGAGGAATGGGGCACAAGCCCCTGGTGGGGAAGACCGGGGTTGCTCTGAGGGCTCCTTGGGGTGGACGCTCTCCTGCAGGGCCTCCTGGATCCTGACAGCCCCCTGATGGATCCCCCAGATGGCAGCCTGCAGCAAGTGCAGCCGGACTGATGGCAACGACCCCACAAGATGCACCAGCGTGCCCAGATGCAGCTCTGGCTTCCCATGGCCAAGTGCTGTGTTGTCCCAAGTGCGGGCACTCAGGGCACTCCAAGACAGGACTGCTTTTCTGTCCCTCATTGAGGTAGACAAGCAAGCGGGGAACCCTGAGAACTATCTGTCTGGGGTGGCGGTAGGGCCCCTTTAAGCATGGAGCTCAGTTAGCCTCAGGCAGCAGCCCCACACACTAAGTCCTAACCTGATGCCCTGCCGACACTGGTTCCGGCCAGCCTTAACTTCGGTTCAGGGTCCACTCAGTGTGGATGTGCTATTTCAAAATAGCAAAATGCTATTTCGAAATAGTTTTTTTGTATAGATGCGTTATTTCGAATTAGATGCGTTATTTCGAAACACAGGCCATGCAGGCACTCAGGAGCTGAGCTGAGGGGCTGAGCTATCTGAGCAGAGGGGTATCCTGGTGGCCAAATGCAAAGCCATAGGACTGCATGTTGTGTTGTTGAGGTATGTGTATGGGCGTGTGCTCCTGGCAGTGCGAAGGAAACTTTGTGTGCTTCCTCCTGCCCTCAGGCCCTAATTGGCCTGGGGGCAGGGGAGTGGCAGGGCCTCCGCGGGCCGGATCAAACCAGTTGATGGGCTGCATCTGGCCCATGGAGGCCCTTTTGCCCACCTCTACCCTAGCCCCTGCCTTAGGAGATCACAACAAGGAGTAATGGAATCCTGCGCCCAGCTCATTCTACAAGGAATAACACCTGTTCCGAAATAGCTATTTTGAAATAAGGTGTGTGTAAACTCTCCACTGTTGCTATTTCAAAATAGCCTCTCACCAGGGCCATTCTAAGTTATTCCTCCCCAGTACTTCCTGGGGCTCTAAATAAAGATAGCATGTCTACATTAGGGAATCCTGCCTCAGACTAACTTTGAAGCTTCCCTCCAGTGTAAAAGTGTTATTTCGAAATAAGTGTGCAGTGTAGACGAACCCTGACTTTTAGCCTGATTATACACATTTTAGCTTAGATGTATGCTTTCTTTAGCTTGCTATCTCGCTAAATTTTCATTGTAATTCCCCTGCCCCATGCACAGCTTTCTACCATATATAGATAACACTTTGCCCAGTTTCCAGCTATAGAGCTGGAATCAAAGACTATTGATAATAATACATAGAATTCCAGGATGAAAAGTTCTCTTCTAGAGTTGCAGGTTGTTGTCTTCCTGTTTGTTTCTCAGACAAAATCCCTATTCATTACCATTAGCCTAAATTTCAAACAACCATGACTTCTTTGGGCTGCCTCAGTGCCTATGTTTTTAACCACACACAGTCAGAGTTCTGGGCTTTTGGCTTCCTCTAACTGCATGTCGGTAACATTTAATAATGATTAATAGGGATGTACAGTATTAGTGTCAATACATTTTAAAGGAATTTCAAATGAAAGATAATATATATAATTTTGGACAGCTCTTGTGTTAGGCATTGGAATATGTTCTATCAGTCAAAGGCTATTTAGAATTCAGGAGAGAATCCTGTCTAGTCTTTTCCGGGGTGGGAGTTCTCTTCTACCTGTCTGACTCTGAGTAGCTTTTAGTTTTTTATGTGTACCGTTGAAAGAAGCAGATGTGTCACAATTGATTTCTCTTAAGGTGTCTCTCACTTATAAGACCATGATTACACAAGTTTCTTCTTCCACAATTTCTGAGGTTGAATGATGATTTTGCTGCTGTAACTTCTTTGCATGCTTCTTTTAAATAATACAAAATCTTTCCACAGACATACTTTAAAAAATAAGAAATTAATTAGGCACCTTAAAAGTTAAAGGACTAATGCTTTGGATGAACTGATTATGCGACTCCTGTTTCCTGCTACATGGAAGTTGTTCCAAAGGGCATCTTCTGGCATTTCTTCTGTTCAGGTGTCTTAGTAGATTATTGTTTACAGGAATATAATGTTTACAGTTAACTACTTGTGTTACTTGGTTAAAAGAAGTACCATTAAGGCTCTTTCTTCTTTCTAACACCTGCAATTCTTTGTATGTGAGGGAGATGGATGAGTTTAATAGAAACAGGTGACACTGAAGTATTTGTGGAATTTTTCTGAGTGGCAAAGAGAGTAATGGGAAATACGTACAAAGGCAGTAGACTTTCTGTCATTTAATCCTCTCCCCCCATCATAACCAAATGGTGCACATGTGAGGGTACGTCTAGACTACATGGCTCCGTTGACGGAGCCATGTAGATTTGTTGTTTTGGCAAAGGCAAATGAAGCCGCGATTTAAATGATCGCGGCTTCATTTACATTTACATGGCTGCCGCGCTGAGCCGACAAACAGCTGATCAGCTGTTTGTCAGCTCTCGCGCTAGTCTGGACGTTCCCCCTGTTGACATCAAAGCCCTTTGTCGGCAGCCCCGGTAAACCTCATTCCACGACGAATAACGGGGCTGCCAACAAAGGGCTTTGATGTCAACAGGGGGAACGTCCAAACTAGCGCGCGAGCCGAAAAACAGCTGATCAGCTGTTTGTCGGCTCAGCGCGGCAGCCATGTAAATGTAAATGAAGCCGCGATCATTTAAATCGCGGCTTCATTTGCCTTTGCCTATGTGACTAATCTACATGCCTCTGCCGACAGAGGCATGTAGTCTAGACACAGCCTGAGTAAGGCAAGACCTGTCAGGTTGAAGCTTCCAATTGATTTGTATACAAAAGCACATTTTATTTTAAAGAGCATAGCAAATGCTTGTTTAGAATAAGGTCATTAGGTATCTGTACATAGTGAATGAAGAGACCAGAACAAAGCTAAAATTTCTTTTTCCCATGCATAAGTGACCTTTCTTTACCTGCTGGTTTACAGATGGTGTATATTCCTCAGAGTACAGACAGACACTTTGTGATCATTGGTACTAATAATTAATATCTGTTATTGCAATTTTGCCCTTAGATGTCAAGTCAGGTTCAAACAAGTGGAAGTCATGGTCTCTGCCAGAAAGAGGTTACAGTCCGATATATTTTCTTTATGACTTTCCACTGTTAAGATTACTATCTCAAGATAGGACACTAATTGCCTCTTTGTAAATCCCTGTTAATATTTTAGAGAGAGTAAAAATTTTGTGGTCATGGTTGGAAGGGAAGGTCAGTGAGATCATTAAGTGCTATAATGAATACCAATGAGGTAGATGGTTGACTCAGATGTGCTAGGAATGTGTTCAGTGTTAAGTCCTGGGTTGCTTGCAAGGTAGTTACTCTGGAGGAGGAGGAGAGAAGTGGAGTAATCTATTTGAAAAATAAGATGGCAGTGGAACATTATCAGAAAGTCAGTTAAGAATAAAACTGAAAAGAAAAATTTGTACAACATTACATTTTCAAAAATACATTTTTTAGTTTGCTGGATTTACTTCTATTCCTGTGACCTTTAAAAATAGATTACGTTGTGGTAAGTTATTTTATCTGCAAAGTATGTGAAATATACTTTGTAAAAATAAGGACAATAAGTTTCCAGGGCACAATAAAATTGTGGTATCAGCATGAACAATGACTTAGAAAATTGGACTTGGTCAGAGTCCATATTTCTTTATCACAGATGGTGATTTTTAAATGTGTTTTATTGAATTTTTCTTATCAATACAAATAATTGAAAGCAACAATACAAAAATAAGGAAATTTACTCCAATAATAATAGATATTGTTAATTAACAAAAAAAATGTTGTCTGCAAGTCCCCTAGAATCACTGTCCTCTGTTAATTCAATGAAAGGTAGTCAGATTTCAAACAGTCTTCAATATTTTTTGTACAGTGGGGGCTGAAATAGATCCTTGTTTTGCCATCAGCAACATTTTCCAGTGTTAGTTAAATGAAAATATTATTAATCAAGAATCATTCTTCCAACAGTGTGCAAGATAATATTGTTTTAATGTTTTCAATGGAAATTCCAACAAAACAATTATAATATTTGTAATTTGTCTACTTATATTTTCCAACATATTTTTATTTTAAGAGACAATCACCAAATATGCTAAATCTCCTTATATTCCACATTCTCTCCAGCTCTGATCTCATCCTTTGCTTAATTAATGAAACTTAAATAACCACAAAATAATCCCCACACAACTGCACCTCACTCATGAATCCAGCTGGCATGAGTGGTAGACAAGTTAGGTATCAGGGAACAGCTCTCCTCTGCTAATCCCCTGCAGCTTAGTTGGTAGCAAGTCTGCTTCCATGTAGAGTCTAGAGTCTCTGAATGGTAAACTTAAAGCAATGTAAGATGCCTGGAGAGAGTTAGGGATGTAATAGTGTAGTCATTTAACCAATAAACAAAAGCTAATAGGTTATTGCTATAGACTACACACATTTCCCTCCCCCCTACCAACCAGTAATTTTTTTAGCAGGCTGGCCAGCAGCTTGGCTCAGTTCTGGCTCACCCCAGTTCTGGGACCTACCCCTGCTGTGGCTCTGCATTTAAAGTGTATTAGGAGCTGGGCGGGCAGGCAGTTTGGCTCAGTTCCAATTCACCTTGGGTTTGGTAGCTCAGATACACACACCCCAGACAGGGGCTGCTGCCACCCCACACTGCTGCCTCTTTATCAGAGGCAGGAGCACAGGGTGACAAGCAGCCGGTCTGCAAGAGGAACAGGTTTTTAACCTGGCTCCCCTCATGGACTAGCGCCTGCCTGGCACCTCATGCTGCTGCCAGCCCTGCCCCCAGGGACTATAGAATAGTCAACTCACTGATAAGAATTCATGAGGTTACTCAACTATTCTATTAACCAGTTTTTAACATCCCTAGACAGATTTTGTGCTCTCTCAGGTCTTGTGTACACTAACCCCTCACTCCCACTGGCCCCCAATGCTCTAATGTAAATGACATTAGCTGTGCAAAATTGTGGATTGTTCAAAGTAAGGTAATCAAAATCAGAATTGCAGTGATAGCTTAATACTGTGTGATCCACAATATCCACAATATTGCAAATTCAGTGGGATCTTAATCTACTATGTATTTGAGAGAATCAGTCTGTAAGTATGCCCATCTGTCTATCTGTCTGTATATTCAAGAACCTCTGCTAAAGGGTAAGAGCTAGAACTACCACATTCAATATACAGCTTCCTCTTTTAACTTAAAGCAAGGTAAGTGTTTGGTTGTGCCAGGAAAATGGAATGTTCCTGGAATGGGATTGCTTCCCATAAAACCATACAGAAAAGAGACAATCACCAGGCAAGTGAAAGAGGCTTGCTAGAGGCATGATCCCCCCCCCCCCATCTAGGACAGCTGAGGCCCTAAGCCTCCTACCCCCAGGTGCCTTTTAAGGAAGGCAGAGAGGTCTGGTGTTCTCCCCTCCATTCATATGGGGAGCTGGCTGCTCCCCTTCATCAGAGAGCACTGGGAAAAATGCACAGTTTGCTGCATTACTCACTCTGGCTCCACCTCCACCTCCACCTGTCTTAGCCATCATGTGCCATGTGCCTGGCTGTGCCTGCTAGAGCCTGGCTGTGCCTGCTAGAGCCTGGCTGTGCCTGCTGGAGCTGCAGCAGTCATGGAGTGGCACTTTTCACCAGTCCCCATGCTGCTGAAGTGAGTGAGGGCTGAGGTGGTCCTTTTTCCTCAGGGAAACCCGCATACTGAACCCTTCATCCACAGCTCCATCTGAGAGCAATGATTTAAATGAAAGATGTGCATTTTCATTTTATTTTCCAAAAATCAATAATTAATTGGGTTAAGGACCTGAGCAACACCACATAAATCTTCTTGTTACAAATGATAAAGCAGTAGTTCAGCACATACTGTAAGAAATAAGACTGTATTAGAAGAGATGTTTTCTCAATAACCTAATATATTTTTCACCTCTAATATATAAATACAGATATGCAGGGTAGCCAAGGTGCATCCCACAATTACCTTCTTCTTCTTACTTATGTGGCATCATGATTTGACTGGTCTGAATGTGCAGGTCAATATGGATAAGACTATGTGAGGACAGTAACCTTCATACTTCTGTATTACAGATGAGAGTCAATGTAATTAGTACTTTGTCAGGCAAATTAAGTGACATTTTAAAGTAAAATCTACTCCCCCCTTCCTGGACTTTATGTTGCTGGAGTATGCAGAGAGTTTTCAGAGTGGAACTCCATTCCTAACACTGGGTCATTGTGCGTATTGTTGCACCACTCAAAGCTGCTCTTATGTACCAAGGCTAAAATAGGATCGGTATCCCCTTCACATCAGCTGCATAGATTCTCGGGACTGCATCGATTGTTGTATGTATGGCCAGCCATTTGCATAGTGGCTTTGAATTTCACAGCCCCACTTTACAGAACTGGCACTGATACTGCAGACCATAGGTGATTTTCACCATAAATGTAAAAGATTAAAAGACTAAGATGTTCATGGGATGATCAATGTAACATGAAAGCTTTACAATTATAATTTAAAGTGGCTTAGCAAAGTGCTCCTCCTCATAAAAATCATTAGATTTATCTCCAGAGATGACTTAGCAGTACTGTAATAGAGAAATAAACATTTAGAACAAGAAAGGAAGAGGGAATTATAGGAGGTTAAGAACTCGATAAATATATAATATTCAATCATCCGACTATAAATATTTTAAGTAGCATTGATAATGATGGATGAAGAAAAACAGTCTATTATATAAAATAATGGGGCTATCTGGAACTTCTAAGTACACACATAAAATCAAACATTTTCTTGTGTATTCTGCACATTTCTAGAGGTTAATGCATTTTTTAAATCTGGTCCATCCAATGAAAAGAAGTTTGTACTACACATAATAACCCCTACATTAGCAAGAAATGATGGAATCAAGATTTTCAAATGATTTCCACTGAGATGAGTACATCTTTACCATGAAAAAAAATAAAGAAATACTGAACAAAGGAAAGGAGTACTGTGGAAAGGGATGTAAGGTTCATAGTGGACCATAAGCTAAATATGAGTCAACAGTGTGACACTGTTGTAAAAACAGCAAACATCATTCTGGGAAGCATTAGGGGAGTGTTGTGAGCAAGACAGGAGAAGTCATTATTCCACTCTACTCTGTGCTTATTAGGCCTCAGCTGAAATATTGTGTCCCGTTTTGGAGACAAACATTTCCAGATGTGGAGAAATTGGAGAAGGTCCAGACAAGAGTAACAAAAATGATTAAAGGTCTAGAAAACATGGCCTTCAAGGGAAAATTGAAAGAATTGGGAGTTAGTTTGGAAAAGAGAAAATGGAGGAGAGACATGATAGAAGCTTTCAAGTGCCTAAAAGGGTGTTACAAGTATTCTCCTTAACATTTGATGATAGGACAAGCAGCAATGGGCTTAAACTGTAACATGGGAGGTTTAGGTTGGACATTAGGAAACACTTCCTAACTGTCAGGGTGGTTAAGCACTGGAATAAATTGCCTAGGCAGGGTACAGAATCTCCATCATTGGAGATATTTAGGAGCAGGTTAGAGCAGGTCTGAGCAATAATTTTCACAGGAGGACCACATCACGAATTTTGGTATGTGGTGGCAGGCTGGCTCTGGGCTCCCGGAAGAGGCAGGAACTTGAGCAGAATGGATAGGGCAGGGGGGCTACAAAGAGAGTGTGAAAGAGAGACACTGAGTGTGAGAGACAGACTTGGTGACACAGATTCAATATGTGTGGCACGATGTATGTGACAGTGACTGTGTGTGGCACAGACTGTGTGTGACAGTGACACAGAATGTGTTTGCTGGCTGCTGCTGGGTAAGTTTCTGAGAGAAGCCATGTTCTGTCTCTTTAAGAGAAATCTGTCAGGCTCTGTTGTCTCCTCCTCCCCTGTGCCTCACTCCTCTGAGTCACTTGCCAACCATGCTTCAGATTAAGCAGTGTTATGTTTAAATGAAGCACACAAGATCTTTTATAGGGAAAAAGGCAGTACGCCGCATTTATTGAGAATATAACAGTTGCATATGCTTTTCAATCACACACACACAAAACATCTTGCATACACAGTCCCGCCAGACAATGTCGTATTTACCAGTCCAGATTCTGTATCAATCTAGTGGCCAGCTAGATTAAACACAGGGGGGAGCAGGGCCTTTGTCGGTCGATTGATCCAGTGCTCCTCTGGATTTGGCGTTGGCAAGATGAAACCCAAAGTTCCATTGCAAAGCACTCTGCTTTTATAATCCTTTTTCCTGTTGAAAATCAATGTATTCTGCTGTGTCAGCCTGTGACCAGAGCATTATCTTTTGATGTCAGTGTTCCCAAAACATTCTCCGAGGCTCATCCTGTAATCAATCGTCTTTTCGGGGTGCTCACTTCACTTTAAAGCCGTCAATCTGCCAGTATTCAATCACCTTGTGAGTAGGGGTACGCATTTTGATGCCAGGCTGTCTAGTCTTTGCCCACGCTTGCTCCCCCTCCTTCTTTGGCCATTTGGTTCTGAGAAATAACTTTGCATCTTCTCTCGACACATTCATACCCCTTTCATACACATAAGCAATGTACAAAGACTTTCAAGGCTATGTGGCACATCAACATCTGTATTGGTATGACAAAGAGGCGTCATAAATCAAGCAATTAAGGCCTCAGCCTTTAACATTCTTATAATCTTCATTAACACAGACACAATATGAGATCCTTTCTCTCTACTTACTAAAACCTTAGAACAAGGAAATATAGGAGATATATACTTTACTAAAGATTTTGACTTATTACAATCTTAAATATGATTATATATTACCTTACATGACTACATTACTAAACCTAAAATACAAATATAAAAAAGAATAAAACTTTCACTCCTAACAGCAGTTCTGCTGTGTGTCTCCCTCTCCCTGACCCCTGATCTGCAGCGATGGAGTACACTGGCAGTGGAACAGCTGATTTCTGCACTTCTCTCTCTCGCCCCCCCCCCCCACCTGTTCCCCTGTTCTGCATAGCCGGGGGCAGTTTGGCTCCAGGACAAAGCAAGGTGGGGAGGGGGCAGCTGAACACATGCTCCCAGCTGCAAGTATGCATGGTCTGCTAGTCAGCTGGGTGGGCTGGAGAGAAATGCTTGGCAGGCTGGATCTGGCCCCCAGGCCTGCCCCTGGGTTAAACAGACATCTGTGCTTGGTCCTGCCCTGAGGGCAGGGGACTGCACTTGATGACCTTTTGAGGTCCCTTCCAGTTCTAATGTTCTATGATCCTAATACAGATTTTTAAAAGATTGCAACAATTTTGTATGATGGAATCCCCAGGTTATAACCTGGAACTAGATTACCGCTTTGCCCCCTTAAGTCTCCAGCCTGGGCTGTCTTTCACAATGCTTTGGTAGTGACATGCAGCACAACAGCATGTAGAACCTCACATCCAACTAGATTTCATGAATGCTCCCAACACTACTCACAAATCACACAAAGAAAGGTACCAGTGAATTTCCCCAGCTTCCCTGACTAACACCTTACACTTTTTTAAAAGGTCCAAAATCTAACCACGGCTATAGCTATATGGAATCAACTAAATGTAACTTTATATTTGATACAGTTTTTGACTCAGCTAAACTTTTTCTTACTCTTGCTCAAATGCCTGGGGCCAAACAAAAAATTGCTTTTAGAATATTGTGCTAACAAAAAACAATGCCAGATAATAAAATATTAATCCCATTACATACTATACAGATATGAGAGAACTAGAAGCAATTACCTCAACTTTAATTGTTTCATAGATGAATACAATTAGGATGTTATTCATTCTGTCTGTAGAGTCAGTGTAAAATAACATCCACATAATACTGTCAGAGTTTTCATTTAAAAGTTAGCTGTACCAATGTTAAATATATTAAAGCAATAAACCAAGAAATTAAACTTTTATAAACAGTAAGAACTCATTGTTTTGGAAATGAGTGTATAATAACATATTTGAAGCTCAGATAAAACCATAAGAGAGACTAGGAGCCTTGCTCTCTCTGCAAACTTTTGATTTATCTTTTTAATCATTCGTTTTCTTTGTATAGCAATTAAACATTGAAAATGAGCTCCAATCTTCTTCCCACATTCTTCTACCCCCATTCAACCATCTACAATGAAAAGTAAGTTAGCAAGAAACATTTGGCATATAAGTGGATCCTTCCACTACAGGCCTTCTATATAAACGAACAGAAATTAATCCTATTAGTGAGATTTATGTAAATTAACAAAAAAAATTGTATTTGTATATGTATCTATCAGGATTATATTCAAACTCTCTCATTTATCAGAACACCCAGAAAAACAAGAGAAAGTTCCAATTATATTTTATATTTTCATAATCTAAATGTAGTGGTGTTTACTGTTGGAAATAGGCTGACTGCCTTTGGAAACTGAGTAAAGGCCAGAGGAATAATACATATAACTCATCTGTAATAAAGAAACTTTCACAAATCTGAAAACAAATATGAGATCAACTGCGAGAAAGTATTTAATCAGAAAAACATAATTGATCGTTGGGAATCATTTACAACATTTTACTAGATACCCAGAAATCACAAACCCATAATCAAGGAAAGCTTTTAAAAAACTGATCTGACTTAGAAGCAAAGTGAAGGAAGCAGTACTTAGGGTTAGCAGTACTTAGCAGTACTAAAGAGGATAGTACTGAATATAAATCAGAAATTAGGAATTGCAGAAAAGTGATTAGGGAAGCAACGAGACACAATGAAAATCAGATGAACAGCAGAGATAAGGCAAATAAAAAGGAAGTCTTTATGTGTGTTTGGAACAAAAATCATTCTGACAATGATATTGGTATACAGGCAGTCCCCGACTTACGTGGATCCGACTTACGTCGGATCCCTAGATACGAACGGGGTGAGGCAACTCCCGCACATGCGCAGCAGCATTCCCGGGGCTCGCTCACCTGGGTCCTAGGATCCTCCTCCTCCTCGGGCCGGCTCCGACTGGGGTCCCGCAGAGCTGCCGGGCAGAGGAAAAGTGCCTCCCCACGCCCGCTGCCCCCCCCCTGCCAGCAACAGGCTGCCGAACAGACAAAAGCAGCCTCTCTGCCCCTCCTCCCCTCTATACATGCCGGGCTCCCCGAGCGCAGCAGCGTCCCCGGGGCTCGCTCACCTGGGTCCTAGAATCCACCTCCTCCTCCTCTTCGGCCGGCTCCTCCGGCCTGCCGGCTCCAACTGGCCTCTGCCTGCAGCAGCTGGCCACAGGGACAGGGATCCCGCAGAGCTGCCGGGCAAAGGAAAAGTGCCTCCCCACGCCCGCTGCCATCCCCCCCGCGGCCTCGCATCCTGCACGCCTCCCCCCTCCCCCCCTGCCAGCAACAGGCTGCCCCCTCCCCTGAGCAACAGGCTGCAGAACAACAGACAAAAGCAGCCTCTCCGCCCCTCCTCCCCCTATACATGCTGGGCTCCCTGGGCAAACAAAGACTCCACCAAAACAAACAAAGTGCTGGCCTCATTGTGTTAGCAAAAAAAGGACCCTCCTCCTAGAACCCTGGGTGGTGTGTGGAAATAAAGCTATTAGCTCAAAGCATGGTGCAGAGCTGTTTGGTATTTGATGAGTTACTCCTTTAGTCCTGAGTTTGTCACAGGGACAGAAATAGATGTGAAATCTTCTGAACAGGGGAACAGACAGCAAAACAAACATTAGAGGGGAGTTAACCTTTACCTATGCTATCCAAAACTAAAAAAAATGTTTGGCTAGAGTTTCCCCTACAATATGTACCAGTTCCGACTTACATACAAATTCAACTTAAGAACAAACCTACAGTCCCTATCTTGTACGTAACCCGGGGACTGCCTGTATTATTGAATGGAAATGGTAGAAATATAAAAAATAATGCAGAAAAGTCAATATATAGAATCAATATATATAAATAAATATGAATAAATTTATATTCTGGGTTTAGGGAAAACAAGACAACCCTCCCTCTATTTCACTAGTATCTCAGGAGGATGGATGCTAAACAGATGCTTCTAAAGTCAGATGTTTTTAAATTAGCCAGTAGAGATAATTTGCATCTGAGAGTTTCAAGAGAGGTGGCTATGAAGTTCACTGGCCCACTAATCAGGGCCAGCTCTAGGCACCAGCAAATTAGGCAGGTGCTTGGGGCGGCACTTTGCCTGGGGCAGCATTTCAGGTAAGCAGCCAGTGCCTCCCCTGGCAACTCCTAGCCCCGCCCCCCTGATTTAAAGGGCCACAGCCCAATGTGCCCTGGAGCCTGCTGGCCGCCCCATCTCCTCTCCTGCTTTTCCCCTCTGCTGGCAATGCCTAGCCCCGCACTGCCCCACCCTGCCAAATTAAAGGGCCGGCTCTGTCTCCTAGTCCTGAGTCCTGCTCCTCCCTGGCGGCCACTACCTCCAAGAGCCTCTCCACTCCAAGCCATCTGCCACCCCTCCACCTACATCGTATGGAAATCCCAGATAAGATGCCCCCTTTCTGCCTAGGCTTGCCAGGTGTCCAGTATTTTCGCCTCCTGTCCAGTAAAAAAATCAGGAAATACCGGACACCTGGCAAACCTACAAATACTCAGCCTGCTGGCCCAGCCCCCGGCCTCTCCCTCCCAGGCCCCAGCCTCCGACAGCCTCAGCCCCAGGGACCCTTTGAAGTCTGTTCCTAGTATATTTCTCTTGTTCATGTTTGTAATGGAAGTAGAACCAAACAAGGATCCAGCACACACACACAGAATATTAATTGTTCTACACTCTTCAAAGAACCACTCATGCTGTTTCATAGATATTTCTTTAAAGAATTAAACTTCGTTGATCTGGGTAAACTTTTGTGTTTGATGTCTCTAAGGCAAGCTTCATTCCATATATAGTTGTATTGGGCACATACAACTCTCCACTCCAACACCTCACAAACTTGAATATATATTGGCTACTAACAAGATGGACACACAAAAATAATGTGCACATGCACATCCACTGATCTCAGTTTATCTGATAACGTAGATGTGTTGGAGCCACATAAGGAGCTACTGCATTCCAAAACAAATCTAGTTTAACAATACAAATATTTATTGATTTAATTTAGATATCTTATGTGCTATAGTTATCATAATTGGTTGACAAGTATGTTAAAACAGAGTGGTATTTTTAGCTGATTGTAATTGGTTTGAAGATTGATTAAGTATACCCATAAACTAAATGGCTGCGTCTAGACTGGCATGATTTTCTGCAAATGCTTTTAACGGAAAAGTTTTTCCGTTAAAAGCATTTGTGGAAAAGAGTGTCTAGATTGGAACGGAGGCTTTTGCGCAAAGGCACTTTTTGCGGAAAAGCATCCGTGTCAATCTAGACGCGGTTTTGCGCAAGAAAGCCCCGATCACCATTTTCGCCATCGGGGCTTTTTTGCGCAAAACGGTTCTCAGTTGTCTACACTGGCCCTCTTGCGCAAAAGCATTTGCGCAAGAGGGCTTTTTCCCGAATGGGAGAGTCATTGTATTTGCGGAAGAACACTGACAATCTTACATTAGATCGTCAGTGTTCTTCCGCAAATTCAAAGCAGCCAGTGTAGACAGCTGGCAAGTTTTTCCGCAAAAGTGGCTGCTTTTGTGGAAAAACTTGCCAGTCTAGACGCAGCCCTTGAGTTTTAGATGTGGCACAAGTTCTCCCTTCTATTTTTGGTACGTAGTTTATATTTCCTTAACTATTTGTATCATGATTATGAGGGTTAGCCAGCAGCCTGGGGATTAAGGGGTTAACTACACCTAGCCAGGTGGAGTGACCAGTAGGAATGTAAGTGGGACTTTCAAACTGGGACAAAGGAATTTGGGTTTTTTCCTTTCTCCTTTTTCTTTTGTCTCTCGGGGTGAGTCCTCTGCAGCTACAGAGAGGGATAAGCATGTCTCTCTCTCTCTCCAAGACACCATTCCTCATTTTCTGTAAGTAGGGTAAAGTTTAGGTAGTTTCGTTAGGCTTTATTGTTTTAAGGGTTGGGTATGGGATCTGAGATCTGGCACTGTTTAAGAGATGTTTTGGCTTTTCTTTGTAACTAAGTTCTAGGCCCATGGGGGCTACGTCTACACTGGCCCCTTTTCCGAAAGGGGCATGTTAATTTCACAGGTCGTAATAGGGAAATCCGTGGGGGATTTAAATATCCCCCGCGGCATTTAAATAAAAATGTCCGCCGCTTTTTTCCGGCTTTTAGAAAAGCTGGAAAAGAGCGTCTACACTGGCCGCGATCCTCTGGAAAAAAGCCCTTTTCCGGAGGATCTCTTATTCCTACTTCAAAGTACTACAAAGTAGGAATAAGAGATCCTCCGGAAAAAGGCTTTTTTCCGGAGGATCGGGGCCAGTGTAGATGCTCTTTTCCGGCTTTTCTAAAAGCCAGAAAAAAGCGGCGGACATTTTTATTTAAATGCCGCGGGGGATATTTAAATCCCCCGCGGATTTCCCTATTACGACCTGTGAAATTAACATGCCCCTTTCGGAAAAGGGGCCAGTGTAGACGAGCCCATGGAGTTTCTCCATGAGTATATTTTGTTACCTTCCTATCTAGTCATTATGCTTGCAACAGGAATATTGTTGTAATAATAAAAGTTCTTCTTTTTTTTTATTAACCTGGCATTGTTTAATAGTGTGCCCTGATTTTTATTTTAGGGGTGGGATTTCCCAAATGATCTTTCCCCTGGTTTCTTTATCAACATTTGGGTGGTGGCAGCGGAAGTTTTATTCCCAAGATCTAGGTTTTTAAGATTTTGGGGGAAGTTTTATACCAAAGCCTGGTAGATAAGGCTTTGGGGTGCACTTGCTGGCCCCCACTTCTGCATTTATCATGGCAGAGTGGGGAAGAAGCCATGACAATTTGTGTTAGTAGTTTTTCATGCATTCAAACCACAATTAAAAAGTAGTCTATTTCTATAAGAACAATAAAGTAAAGATGTAAGGTACATTTCCCACTCTTAAAAAAGAGCTTTGTGTGAGCTGGAAATCTTGTCTCTGTCACCAAAACAAAACAAAAAAAATTGCAAAGTGCAAACGTGTAAAAGCCAACAAAAAGGGGGGGAGGCAGCCAAAAATTTTTTTGCTTGTGGCAGCAAAATACCTAGAGCTGGCCTTGCCGCTAATGTTAGTTTTCTATAGATTTCCAGTAGCCTTAAGCCATATCCTTGGGGGACAGGATGCCATGGAGGGGGGGAGAGGGCAGGGTAGTGGTGAAAAGGGGGCAAGGCTTGGAGAACCATAACAAATAGCCCTTTCCCCTTCTGCTCTGCCAGGCTTGCAGACCGGATTGCACAATTGCTCTTGCTCAGGATGGCCAATGGGTGAGAGTTGGAGACCCCTGATTTAAATGCTAACAGTGTTCTGTAAGGTCACTTCCTTTTTTTCTTTTTCCTAAAAGCAAACATGCCAAGTTAATGCACATATAATATAATATTGCAGAACTAATCTTAAATGTGGAATGTCCTGAGGTATTCTTAACTTTGCTGCACTAATATTGCCTTAATGTATTTAATGCATTTGATATCTATGTATTTTGTATACATTGTTTTAGTCTAGCCTGTCAACTCCCATCCTCTTCTATGAGTGTTGTGTTTTTTACAGCTATATTTAAGTACCATGAATGAAGAAAAATAAAAGTAAACCAAACTGCTTGCCTTCAGGTTTCACTGAAGGTGAAAGTGTTACCTCCCCCCACCCTTGCAATAGCAAGAATATTTTCCATTTGGGATGAAATTCTATCCTACTGTGCTGTGTATTGCCATAGTCTCCAAACAAAGAATCTTTTCTTATGTATTGGTAGTCCCCGAGCTATGAGCAATATGATGGATTAGGGACAGAACTTCAGCTTTAGTGTGAGCTTTCTTCCTTTTATGTGTTTACATCACAGATGTAACACCATTTAAATATAGCTTTCTGTGGCTTGTTTGTTTTTAGTTTTGTTGACACTGTGGTAGGTTTAGCAATGGAGATAATAACAGACAGTTCTTTTTGTGGAAGCTAAGAACTAGCTGATTAATTGTTACTGTGTTGCACTCTAGAGAATATCTTGTAATTAAACCACAAAAAATACATTAAAGTAATGTGAAGGGTCTGACTTAATCCCACAAAAACAAGGGAATTCAAAATTAACTATGATGTGTGTGATGTTTCATATAATAGGCCAAGTGGTAATCTTTGGAAGTAAAAAGTGCTTAGGATGACAATAGTAATGGGTCTTTGTGTATGGCTAGAGAAGATTAGCTTACTCCAAATTATGCTCTTTGATTTTTCCTGGATTTTGTGTTTACAGATCTAGCTTAGTCTAATTAACAGTCATATTAAATTTTTTATCTATTTTTCTTCATTCAAGAAGCCTACTTCTGTCTTTTGATTGCAGAAGGAGTTTTCTGGTAAGTCTTACCTGGACGTACATTTATTGATAGTTTTCAAAACTCTAGTATTAGCAAGATCCATGGCAAAATTGTGTTTATCATGCAATTCAATTTTCCTACTCTCTAATCTGAAAGAGGATGCAGCATGGTGCAGTACAGAGAATGTTTCTAGAAGCTAAGGTCTCCTGAGTTCTATAACCTGTTCTATTCCAGATTTAATTTAATAGGCAAATCATTTAATTTTGCTGCCTTTTTTCCCCCCTGTTAGGCTACATCTACACTGCAACCCTATTTTGGGATAAGGGAAAATCCCAAAATAGCTATCCCCCGTCTTTACAACAAACCTGTTATTTCAAAATATAATGGACTCACTCCTTACTGTGAAGCATCTTGATAGCCAGCTGCGGATATAGGGCAGGGTGAGCGGGGAGGCTGCTCCAGGCCCCGCGCTTCAATAGGCCCCGTGCATGCGCTACTACCTGTCGGCTGTGGCCGTGGCGCATGCTGTCCTGGGCCCCGTACTTCAATAGGCTCCACACCCTAGGCCCCGCAAAAATCTCATCCATCCCTGTTGATAGCACAGATATTGATCTCTACTCTCTTTTTTTATATAATGGTGTGGCATTTCATAGCTTGTTTGTAGGGGGAAAACGTGTGTCACAAATTGAAATTAGAAGCAGGCTCTATGATGGGTAACAGAATGACAAAAATGGATGATTAACCAGAAAGTCCCTTCTTTTGACAAAAAGCACAGCTACAAAAGTCTCTATTCATTGCATGTTCCTAAATATTCCTTTAAAGATATATTTATAATGAATTAATTTCTCAAGCTGATGTATTGAAAAAAGAAAAAGTGACACACAGTCAAACATTTCTTAAGTTGACACATGGCGTGTACATGGTAGACTTAAATATTTCCTTAGAGGCACATTATAGAGTCTTTTGACCATTTTAAAAAAACCTGAAGGAACTCTCTTTCAAGTATTAATAACATGAAAGATGATAATGGCTCCTTTGTTGTGTGCCTTAAAATCTTTATGGAAACAGTAGCAGACTTTGAAATATTAATAACTCATATGATTATGAAATATAGAAACACTAGGGGACCTAACAGATATTGTGTGCTAATTGATAGTGGTATTTGAAAATTTCTTATGGATTGTTACAAAGTTAATATGGATCTAAAGTGGGATATTTTTTTTCATCCATTTGCAAATCTATAAAAACTGTAAAAAATAATTTTGACCCCTAACTATCTAAATATGAGCCAGAACTAAGTTTTCAGGCAGAGACTAAACCAATATTGGAAGGTACTGAAGCAAAACTTTAGAGCTGAGTTATCATATAAGCTGCTGAAGTACCGGATTTTAAATTGTGTGATGGAATCTTCCATATTCTGGAGAGATGAAAAAATATCACTTTATTTGCAATAGGATATTTTTTTCCAAACCTATTTTGTTATGCACAACTATTCAGTTTTTATTTGCAAATAGTTCATTTCTCTGAATGGGCCCTCAGCCTCTATCTGAGGTCATGTCTACACTACAGATAAGACTATAACAGCCACAATCAAACCTTCCGGTGTTTGAATTAGTGGGAGTAAGGGAAGTCTAAGGGAGCGTATGCTCCCATTAACTTCCTGCTGTGTGGATGGCACCAAAATTCGACGTAGATTTACGCTACACAACTAATGTAGCTGAAGTTGTGTATCTTAATTTGAATGTATCCTCTAGTGTAGACCTGGGGTAAGAATCAAAAGGTCTGGATTTTAGTCCTATACCTACAATAAGCTGCTATGCGATGTCAGGGAAATCATTCTCTCTCTCTCTCAGTTTTCCCTGCTGCAAGTTTGAATTAATTACATTTCCATCCTTGAAAAGTATTTGAGATCTATGAAAAATACTAAGAACTGTTATTTATTACTTTTAACAGTATTTCACACAGATGCAGTGTTACCTGCTGCAAAAGCTAGTGTCTGTCTTATTCATATAAATACCTAGACTGGAATGACACTGAACAGTGAAAACTGCTATTGAAGGGAAGATTTCTGCAGCCTATAAAGTTGATACCAATAGGCATAGATTCTTTGGTATTAGATGTCTGTCTCAAATCTCTTGTATTTGATTTGTAAGCACTGCTGAACAGTGGAGCTAGCAGAGCACATTGAAAATATCCTTGCACAAGCTATACAAATTTAAAATCTCCTAACACTTAGAAGAGCACATCACATCTGGCTCCTCATGATGTCAGCTAGCTTTTTGCTCCTGTGATCTGTTACAGTTCTAAAATAGAACAAATTTGTGAAGATTACTGCCGTGTTCATTGTTGTAATTTTATGCCTACTTTTTATCATTCAAATAATAAGAATGACCCCAATCTACCTGTTCAAAGAGAAGGTGAACTTTTAGTAAACTTGGCAGCTCCTTGCTGAGCAAGTCTCTCTACTATTTTTGCTAATGTCAGACCCCCCACAAAACTCAGACTTGTGGGGTCCACTTAATTTGAAATAGTTGGAGCACTGCGCAGAACCAGGTTCAGAAAAGACACAAAAACTACATTGGTAAATGATCTGTCAAGTGACCCATGAACAAAATCGAGATTGAGTTGCCCTTTGAAATAAACCTATTTGAATTTTATTATCTCCAGAGCACCTTGTGTCTCTAATCTTGTGAAAGGTTAGTATTCCATCCATCAGAGCAAGATTAGAGCTCTAGTTGATGTCTGTGCTTGATGATAACTGAATGCAGCACTTGGGGTTAGAAGAAGGCGATTCATTACCATCAGCAGTTCAAATAAAGCCTGGGTAAACAGACAACCAGGAAAGCAGGTTCAAAAGATAGTCCACATATATTCTATAGGTCAGGGTAGCAGAAATCAAATGCCCAAATCGTCAGTGAAGATTTAAACTTTTTAACAACAGTCCAAATGAGGCAATGACATTTTATTCCCATCCTTTATTGTCATGTTGCAGATTTTCTGTCCATAAATGCTGTTGCCTACCAGACTGAAATACAAAACCCTTTCTGGGTGTAATTGTCTGACAGAGCTTGAGAATTTTTTTTTTAAAAAGAAGCAAAATACAAAAATGCACAGCCCATACTACAGCATAAACAAATAAGGGAGTTATGTCTTATGTCTCTTCAAAGGCAACCTCAGAATTTGAGAAATATTAGGATGTAGAAGCACTATTCCCTCATATGCTTATTTCTCGGAACTTTGTATTTTTTTATATTATCCTCTGAATTATATATTTGAGAAGTCATTACCAGTGATGTCTTTCCTTCTAAATTTAAAAGTGGTGCCTTGGGATTTTGTTTATCAGTCTTACTGGCTTTATTCGCTACATCACTGCTCATAGCCTAGAAAATATAGGGGTAATCTGAAGGATTAAAATATATAAATGTTTCTAAATCATTCATTTCAGGATGATGCTGTTTGGCCTAAATTCATGCCTGTGGCTTTCCTGTAATTCCAAAGCAACTAATTTATTTGAAGTCTAACATATGGCTTTGAAGAATAGCATGCAGCATGTTGAAGTCAGTGCCGGTGCCAAAATTAGATCAGTCATCAGTAAAACAACCAACATGTGTGAGAGAGAATGTATGTTTGTTTGTTTGTTTGTTTGTTTGTTTGGAAGCTGTGAGAAGCAAAATAATTTACTGATTGAACCTGGTACCTGGAATTATATCAATAGTTAATGAAGTCGGAAGAGATGTCATAATGATCATGTCTTCAGAGTCATAATGATCATGTATTTACAAAGTCCTACAGTTGTTGGTAGAAACCATTCATAATGAATGGTTTTGAATATTGTTACTTACTGGCCACAGAATTCAAGTGGCATGGGTCAAGTTCCCCCTTACCTTTTAAAGTAAATTGTTAACAAGATCTGGTCTTTCTAGACTTCTAAATGCACAACAAATGTCTTTGAATGGCATGTGGTTAGGACCAAAGAAAATGAACTAAAACAGAGAAGTAGGTAGAGAATGAGTAGGAAAAATATACTAAAATAGCATCAGATTTTAGAGGCCAGAGGATGATGTGCAGATGATACAGATCTTGGAAAATAATTGCCCATATCATAGTTAACTGTACAGTATTCATAGACTCATAGGATTGGAAGGGATCTCAAGAGGTCATCAGGTCCAGTCCCCTGTGTTCATGGCAGGACCAAGCACACGAGTGGTGGCCAACCTCCCCCCGTCAGGGTGATCTGATTGTGAGCTGAGTCATTTTTCTAACATTGACCACCCACAGGCACCGCCCCTCCTGCAGCTCCCAGTGGCCATAGTTCTCTGATGGCAGCCAATGGGAGCTGTGGGAAGCTGCAGAGTGTGTATCGCTAACATGAGCAAAATGTCTTGAGGCCTGCAATTATAATAAACTGATGGACTGCAGGCTGCTCACCACTGATCTAGACCACCCTTAGCAAGTATTTGTCTAATCTTCTCAAAAAATCTATCATGATGAAGATTCCACAACCTCCCTAGGCAATTTACTTCAGTGGTTAACCACCTTGATAATTAGGAAGTTTTTCTTAATGTCCAACCTAATCCGCCCATGCTTCAATTTAAGCCCGTTGCTTCTTGTTCTATAATCAGAGGTTAAGGAGAATATTTTTTCTACATTGTCCCTGTAACAACTTTTAAAGAACTTGAAAACTGTTATCATGTTCCCTCTCAGTCTTCTATTTTCTAGACTAAGCAAACCCAACTCTTTCAATCTTTTCTCTTAGGTTATGTTTTCTAGACCTTGGATCATTTTTGTTACTCTTTGGACTTTTTCTATTTTGTCCATGTGTTTCCTGAAATATGGTACCCAGAAATTGATACAGTACTCTAACTGAAGCCTAATCAGCATGGAACAGAGCTGAAAAATTACTTTTTGTGTCTTCCTGGCAACACTACTCTTAATACATCCCAGAATGACATTTGCTTTTTTTGCAATAGTGGCACACTGTTAACTCATATTTAGCTTGTAGTCCACTATGCTCTCCAGATCCCTTTCTGTAGAACTCCTTCCTCGGTAGTCATTTTTCATTTTGTATATGTTCCTTCTTAAGTTAATTACTTTGCATTTGTCCTTACTGAATTTCATTGTATTTGCTTTAGACCATTCCTCTAATGTGTACATATCATTAAGAATTATAATCCTATCCTCAAAAGTACTTGCAACTCCTCCCCATTTATCGTCTACAAACTTTATAAGTGTACTCTCTTGCCATTATATAAATTATGGATAAAGACATTTACAGAATCGGACCCAGAATGGATCCCTGCCAAACCCCACTCATTATGCCCTTCCAGCATGATTGTGAACCATTGATAACTACTCTCTGGAAATTGTTATCCAACCAGTTCTACACCCACCTTATAGTAGCTTCATCTAGGTTGTATTTCCCTAGTTTAATGAGAACTTTATGCAAGATTATATAAAAAAAAACGTACTACAGTCTAGATATACTACATCTACCACTTTCCTCCTATTCACACAACCTGTTACCCTGTCAAAGAAAGCTATCAGGTTGGTTTGACATGATTTGTCCTTTATGAATCCATGCTGACTATTTCTTATCACCTTATTTTCTAGATATTTGCAAGTGGTTTAATTAATAATTTGCTCAATTATCTTTCCTGGTACAGAAATTAAGATAACAGATCTGTGATTCTCTGGGTTGCCTTTATGTCCCTTTTTAAAGAGGGGCACTATATTTTCCCTTTTCTAGTTATCTGGAATCTCTCCCATCTTTCAGGACTTTTCAGAGATAATAGATAATGGCTTAGACATCTCCTCGGTCAGCTGTTTGAGTATTCTAGGATTCATTTAATCAAGCTCTGGTGACTTGAAGGCATCTAACTTTCCATATAAATTTTAATTTATTCTTTCCCTAGTCTAGCTTCTGGTCTTACCCCATTTCAGTGACATTCACTATTTTAGGTGTCCAGTCTCCACTAACAAAGAAGTCATTAAGCACTTCTGACATTTCTACATTTTCTGTTATTGTTTTCCCTCTTAATAATTGAGTAATACTCCTACCCTGTCCTTGGTCTTCCTTTTTCAGTGATTGCTCCAGGCTGTCATGAGGTTCAAGTCAACATCACAAGATTGGTTACCCTTAGTTTATATTTTGAAGGTGTCTTTCACAACTGGGATGACTAGAAACAAAAAAAGAGAGAAAAGAATTGCATCTCATGGCAGAAAATATTTAATTATATGGTTTGTAAATGAAGTAACAGTGTAAGGCCACAGAATCTACACAGAAATAAAAAAAGCTTAAACAGGTAGCCTCAAAATAATGTACCCAAGTTACCAAGCTTCTGGGAGCCAACTCAGTTCAAACCCTTACTCTGGGAACCAAAACAATCGTTTTATGTATGAAAAATGAGGGTACTTCTATATATTCTGCTAGTATACTCATCTTGAATATTAGAAGAAAGTAAATGCAAAAGGGGTGTGAACACACTTGAGAGATACATTCATATGGCACAGTCCAGTTTCCCTCATCCTCTGACAGTGTCTGTCACAGTTATGTTAACTTCAAGCAGAAATCTTTTCAATTTAAATAGAGTATACTATGTAAATTTTAAAAAGAAATCTGACTGCGTAAGACTATCCACAAGGGGCAAAATGTGACTAAAATTATACTTATGTCAGAGATAGCCGCGAATATTTTCATATGCTTGGTTGAATGAACAGTTTAATTTGATGTTGAACCCTAATATTAGAGAATCTAATGGGAACAAATGTTTAATTACATGGTTTGTAAATGAAGTAGCACTTGCAGTGTAAGGTCACAGAATCTACACAGATATAAAAATTATAATGTACTCATGATGCTCTACTTATTTATGTAGAGACAGCAGTGTAATTAATGCCACATAACATGTAATATACCTCAAGTATCTATTTTTCAGACATTATCACTGTTTTAATGGGACTTAACATGATTTTTTAAAATTATTTTTGAAATTCTTTTCCTTTTTAGTCAGTAAATACATTCTCCATTTAAAAGCCATAAAGTCTGTTACTGCTTTCTTTCTTGTATTTAAAAAAAAAGATTCTCCTTTTCAGTCAATTTTTCCCCAGGGGCATACAGTTATAAAAGTTTTCTAAATGAGTGGGCCAATATTTTGGTAGATTTTATGTATATATTTCACCCATCAGCATTGAATATGTGTGCTCCTTAAACAACAGGAAAGTATTATTGTCTCAATTTTGGAAAGACGGCACAGAGAATATATTAATTATATAATATTACTATTAGGTATTTATATTATGGCTGCACCCAGAAGCAACTCTCTAGACTACCAACTTGTTGTACAAGGTGCTGTACAAACACCGAGAAAGCCTGTATCCTGAGGAACTGATAGCTTAATATAAGACACAGTCTGAAAAGTAAAAAGAGTACATGCTATGAGAGAAGATAAATTTCCTGCGCTGCCATAGACTCCCTAGCTGCGTTTACACTGGCAAGTTTTTCCGCAAAAGCAACTGCTTTTGTAGAAAAACTTGCCAGGTGTCTACACTGGCCGCTTGAATTTGCACAAAAACACTGACGATCTGATGTAAGATTGACACTGTTCTTCCACAAATATTATGATGCTCCTGTTCGGGAAAAAGCCCTCTTGTGCAAATGTATTTGCTCAAAAGTACCAGTGTAGACAGCTCAGGACTGTATTGCACAAAAAAGCCCCGATGGCGAAAATGGCGATCGGAACTTTCTTGCGCAAAACTTCATCTAGATTGGCACGGACGCTTTTCTGCAAAAAGTGCTTTTGCGCAAAAGCATCCGTGCCAATCTAGACGCTCTTTTCCGCAAATGCTTTTAACGGAAAAACTTTTCCGTTAAAAGTATTTGCGGAAAATCCTGCCAGTCTAGATGTAGCCCCTGTGTATGACTGTGGGCAAGTCATTTGATTTTCTGTGCCTCAGTTCACTAGTACGCATGGGGATAACAGCACTTTCCTATTTCACAGGGGTGTAAAAGAGTGTGAGGCACCCAGATACTATGGTATTGGGATCCATGTAAATACTATCAATACAGTGAGGGAAACGGCAGTAAAAACATATGGTAACAAGTACATTATTAATGTTAGCTGTCATTCCCTTGTCCCTATAGGGTTCCACCCAGTCATTATCCATTGATGATCTCTTGTAGCCAACAAAAATCTTTAGGTACAGAGTTGTTTAAAAATAGTATCAAGAGAAACCTTTGGGAGTGCACATGTGCTGTGTGCTACTCCTTTTCATCTCATACATATTAGTTTATTAATTTATCCTACCCTGTTACCTTTGCTATACCTCAGAGAGGCAATGATTGTTTTTTGCCCTGATTTCTAGCCACTGCGCAGACTATCTCCTCTGATAAAATATATTGAGAAAAGAGACCATTAATTTAACTGACTAGCAAGTGTAGACATACCCGAACTGATTTTTTTAAATGGAAGTATCTAATAGGTTTGTGGAAATATCTCTTGAAATGATACTGCACTAACAGCAGAAGGGACCATATATATTGGACCTCTGCTGCCAAATTAGAGAAGAATCAGCCAGTGTGATGTCAAATGAGAAGCTATGGCCTCCCTTTAGTGTTTCCTGGTAACAAGAAGTTAAAAAAAGAATTCAAAGTTTTTCTCTTATATAGAGGACTGTCAGCCGACGGTCAGGGCAGTGTGTGTGTGTATGTTTCCGAGAAAAGGTTTAACGTCCGTGTCTTTACTGCCAGGACCGGGATCCCGTCGCAGAGGGTGGCCAGCAGGCCAACCGACGCCCCGTTATATAGGAAGAGCTTATTACACCTTAGATTTTAGCTGCTAGAACACAGGGGTTCCTTCGCAGCGGGCAGCCTAGGAAAGGCTGAAAAGGTGCCCCAACGGATCTTGTCACCTGGGAGTGACACAGATCCAAACGCCCAAGCTCTCCCTATGTCTGTCCCTTTATGACCGGCTGAAGTTCTTTTAAATTGTGCTTGGTTCTATTACAGCAACTGAAGGAGTCAGGTTAAAGCTTAAACAGTTACAGGTTTATTAAAAGACTTATAAAAGCATATGGTTACAATGGCTATTGCTCTCTTTCTTAACTGTTAACAAATACAGATTTTAAAAATGGTTACAAAGAAAATAAAGATAGAAAATAGAAATAATGGTACCAAGTGACAGCTTAATCTTTAAAGAGCTCTAAGTCTATGTGTACACTTAAGACAAAGGACCACATCCAGGTACAATTTTTACCCCTTTCTGTGCCTCTCGACTCCAGCGTGTCAGGCCAGGGCCGGTCTCTCAATTCCTAGGAAAGACGAATACGAGGTGGGCGTCCCCTCTGGAACCTCGGGAGATCAAACACCTAACCCGACCAGCAGATAGATGGTAGATTGGCACTCAGAGAAAATGTGCTGCTGGACCCATCTTTATACCCCTGGGGGCCCGTATCCTCTTTCTTATCTAAGAGGCAAAATTCTACTGGTCCGTTTTGTGGCACCAGTTCTTACAAGCAAGTTTCAAATTAATTTACACTTGCAAGAGAGATAACTAAATTGTGAGTACTAGACATTTTTTTACTGGGCGAGAGATTCCTCCCCCCGCAGACGGATGTGAGTTCGTATCAATATGGTTTAAGTCAAGGACACTCCTTGGCGGCCTCTTGGTCAGCAATTGGTGTATCTCTGTTTACAGCCATTCACGGTCACACAGCCTGGGCCTTCTGTTCTGTGTGCCCTGTATGCTCCAGGCAAGCAAAAATGGATGTTACAAGGCGGGTTCCTGTCTGGCTACAAGGACCTCCTTGTAGGTTCATAGAAAATATTTCTATCCTCATGCCCTGCACACTCAGCAGCCAGCCAGCAGAACACAGCAGTTACAGCATTGTAGCATAAAGCTTGTTGGTACCACTGTATGTCAAATGCCCACTAAAAGGGAAACATCATTTGTAACATAGCAGCTGACAAATGAAAACAAAAAGAAACTTCGCCAGCACTCAAACAAATGAATTTTGGTATGCTTCACTGTTTCAGATCTGACATAACTCACTCTCTCTCTCTCGCGCTCTCTCTGTATATATATATACTATTCATTTTTAGTGCATTGCATCATATATACCTTTTTCCTGTTTCCTTTTGACCAGATTTAATGATACAGTCAGATAAGAGAGCGTTCAGTTCTAGTGAATAGTTTGTCACATATACAGATTTGTATTAACTCTACAGAGATTCGAACATAAACTTTATCACCCTCACTCAGACAGTTGGATCCATTAAGGAGGACTAATGATTTATGCAAAGCTCTATGTGAGTGCAGAGGTCCTTCGAATATAGATCTAATTTCAGGATTAGGGCCTAGAAGTAAGGGTATGTCTAGACTACCAATTTTTTGTAAACATATATTGACATCCAAATGTCAACCAAACAAAAATCACAAGAGAGTGTTCACACTTGCTCCTCTTTTGAAAGACGATGTCCACACAGGGCACCATTATCAACAATGTGAGCAGTGCACAGTGGGTACTTATCCCATAGTGCCATTTTGTGGGAAGGCAGACCTGATCTCTGCACATTTTGGGATTCCCTCTCAGTTCTTCCACAGCCTCTTCAGCTGCTGGGAGCAGCATCATAAGTAGCTCAGTGAGCTCTCCATGCTGAGTAATGTCAAAGTAGCACAGCACCTTGTCCCCTTCCCTCTGAAGCAGCAGTCTGCCTGCCACTGTGTTCCTAGTAGAGGGCAGAACAGGAACATTCCAGTGATTTGCTCTTTTTGTTTTCCAACTAGAGCAGCTCCTTCAGCTGTGAGATAATTCCAGGAGCTTTGAAAGGGGAGAGGTGCACACCTGGAGGGCAGCAGAGATCACAACACTGAGCACAGCCCTCAGGGCAGGCATTGTGGGATGCTAGAACTAGCCAGTTCTATGGATAAAACAAACAGCAGAGTCTACACTAACTCTTTGTAGACAATAAAAGGAAAAGAAAAGAAAAAAATTGTCTCCTAGGGCTGACAGGTATTTGTCGCAAAACTGGGAGATTTTCCCAATGAAAGTCCCATTGCAGTGTATATCCTCTCACCAAAAGGCAGATTTTGATGAGAAAACTTTCCAGAGTAGACAAAGCCTAAGAAAGGTTTTAATTGGTTTATTCAAAAAGAGCAAATTTAAGTGTCTGATCACAGTTTGTTTGAAGGCAATCATTTATTATACTTTTGCCTTCATGAGGCAGTTATTATCGTCAAAGTGTACTTCTTTAATCTGTCTACTGCTTCCTATTAAACATCTTTCATATTCCACTGACCTCCTACTGAATGTCTTATTTTGTAGTGGCAGGTCCTTTCTGCTTTTTGCTGGCAAGTATTTATTCTTGCCTTTCAGTTATTTTCAGTTTTCTGATTTTTCAGGCTGTATGAGCATGTATAGCTCTCATCAGCTTCAATGGGAGTGAAGGGCTCATAATACGTAACTGTTACATAGTGAAGTCTGAATAACTAAACAGGTGTTGATAGTGACACACACAGAGACACACACACAGTCCAACGGAAGCTTACAATTTGTTCACAAGACTTCCAATTTGTTCTTTTACGCTTTTTGTACTAATACTCATTTCCAGTATTGTCTTCAAGTCATCATTGTCAAGTCCAAGTCGAGTATCAAGTCACTACAGTTCAAGTCTCAAGTTGAGTCTCGAGTCTTAATTTAATAAATGTCAAGTCACTTTTGTACAAACTATCGATATCGGCATTTTGGGACAATATTTTCACCAAGTCGATTTAACAATATTAGCAAGTCTCAAGTCGAGTTTCAAGTCACAAACAATGAATCCAAGTCGTGTCTCAAGTCGAGTCACCTAGGTGACTTAAGTCAGACTCGAGTTCAAGTCGTGGGACTCAAGTCAACAACTCTGCTTAATTCATTGCTGGATCAGAACCCCATACAGCAATGAGCTAAAAAAAGGTATTTCTAATATATAAATAACATGAATAAATTTCTTGGTTGGCTAATTTCCCATGGGCACAGCAGGAAAAGGTAGATTTTAAGTAGGGATTTAAGTAAAGTACAGCCTCATTATTCTGAGATTATAAACATCTTTTGCAGATTTATTCATCGTTATCTTTTTTAATCTTAAAAATGATGTTAATCTTTTTCCAACTCAGTAAAATAATAAGGGTCTTTTCAAAAGGAGTCCAGCATCCAACAGCCTTTATTGTTCTCAATAAGAGCTGAATATTTTTGGAAATCTTTTCTCAATTGTTAATGCTGAGAGCTTTCAAAAGTCTAGACTGAATGTGGTATTCCTAAAAAACAATAGATGGTCCTGCAGCACCTTAGAGACTAACCAAATATATGGCTAGTATCATGAGCTTTCATGGACACAACTCACTGCCCACAAAAGCTCATGATACTATCTACATTTTTTGTTACTAGTGTTATTTTGGACTATCTGACATTATTCCGAAATAACATAGTGCACGTCTACAAAGCAAGCCATTATTTCCAAATAATGTTGAGCTGGAGGACTTCTTACTGCTACTCCTGTAACCCTCATTTCATGAGGAGTAAGGAAGTCGAAGGAAGAGTTTTCTTCCTTTGACTTCCTGCTGTGTAGACAGCTCCTAAAGCCCAATGAAGCTATTTCGACTTCAGCTACACAGTTGATATAGATGAAGTTGTATAGCTTTATTCAGCTTTTGCCCTGCTGTGTAGAGGTGCTGTAAGGTGCTACAGAACCATTTGTTGTCTTTTAAATTTATTTTTCAGTTACATACTAATATGGCAACTCTCTATGATATTTGTAGTTCATTATTCAAGTTGATTGTGTTTATAGCTCCATGTGTAATTTTTTTTCCAAATTATCCTAAATACAAACAAGTTTTAACTACAGTTGGAACAATCTCTACATTTAAAAAATCCTGTTTGCTAGAACTTGTGAGCTAGTTGGGTTTTTCAAATGATAAAATTATTAGAATGTGGTTGCTTTAAACCTAAAAGGGAAAATAGACAAAAAATAGATACACATTGATTCTTTCAATCTAGTTGCTAGCAGATCTATTACAACTGACACTAACTGAAACCATTGTGGCTCATCTTGGAGAGAGTATGGATTGAAAGAACTACCTTTCCATTCCAAGAGGTCAACCCTTCCAAAAAATGAGGACTTCAGTTGTCAGAGTTGTCAGTCTGGCCCCTTTCATGACCAACAAATTCACTTATTTATTTATTTATTTATTTATTTTAATTAAAAGACAGTTATTGTTGTGCAGACCATAAAAATAAGCATCTGTGGCTGATACCTTGACTTTTGTAAACAGTGTAATGATAGCACCTATGATTTTCAATGAAGCCTGAAATGTTCACTGAGTTTACACTGTAGTGAGCATGTGCACAAAGCATGCATTAGCCATATACTCACGTGAAGTGGAATATCAATAGAAGTTGGGTGCCTAACTCCCTTGGGCTCATTTGAAAATCCCAACCAATATGAACAGGGAGACATTAGAATCGAGATTTTTTAGGCCGAGGCATTTATACAAGTAAGTGTTAAGCAGTACTAATTAGAAAATCACTACAAATTAAAACTCTCTAAGCCAGGAGATAGGCATCTCCATTCATTTCACTTAATGTTTAATGTTTAACATCTATGGTGCGGCACAGATGTTTCAGGACTAGAGAATCCCATAGGAGGGCCAGCAGCAGAGACACCTGCTCTTGAAGAGCAGTGGGCTGCCCACAAGCAAGCTGATGGCGGGGCTGCCTGGCAGGGCTGGAAGTCCTGATAGTGGTGGCCCAGTGGAGCAAGGAGCTACAGTTGCAGTGGCTGCCCAGAGGGTCCTGGAGCCCCAGTGTATGGCTCTCAGGTGGGTCCCAGACCCCCAGCATGCAGCAGGGCCAGTAGCAGCAGTGTAGGGTCAGCAGGGCCAGCAGGAAGTGGGGAGCCAGGCCAGGGGGTCCAGTGGCAGGGCCAGAAATGACCTCCCCGGTACAGCATAATCCTTCATCTGTGACCGGTTAGATCCTGAGGGTGCTGGACCAAGAGATCAGCCCTTCCAAAAAATGAGGACTTCAGTTGTCAGAGTTTTCAGTCTGGCCCCTTTCGTGACCAGCAAATTCACTTAGGATTTATTTATTTATTTTAATTAAAAGATAGTTATTGTTATGCAGACCATAAAAATAAACATCTGTGGCAGATCCCTTGACTTTTGTAATCAGTATAACTGTATACAGTTCTGAGCAGTATTTCCCCATAAAAAGTAATAAAAACACACATACCTTCCTGTTTGGAACTTCTAAATAGATGTGAGCACATGCACTGTCATTCCATATATTCTCAGGCTTTTGTTACATTGCATATAGTGTGTTCTAGATACACCCTATAAGCAACACACATTTCTCATGCTGCTAAAATGTAAGGTGCCACTGAAAAGGCAGCATATGGGCTACAATGGACCAGCAGTCCTTTCTGTCCAAAAGCCTCCGTTTATTATTTATGGATTAAAACATATTTCATCTTTGTTTATTTGCATATGGCTAGAGATGTTCATCCTTAAGTTGCTATTAGTATAGAAGATAAAGAGAAATAAATAGGCTGGAAAAGGTCTTAGATAGTCAGCTCCCATATGAGTTACTTAATTTACCTAATAGTAGGATACACATGATAGCTCTTCAGTGTTTTGTGCTGTAACAATATCCTCGAGACAAGAAAAGTGAGAATTATATCAATACCTATCCACTGATATCTGGTGACTGTATCATGATCAATAGAACTTGGAGACAGAGTGCCAATGTTCCCTAGAGAACCTGCTATTGTGGCAACTCAGCAGTTGGCCAGAGCAGACTATGGGGTTTAATAAAGTTCCACTTTTCCAGCTTAACATGAACTCAATGGTATCACTTGAAAATGAGGCAATGAGAACTAGTTGGGCTCTTTGGAATTAGTGTAGCTCTATTCACAGCTACTAGACAGAGTTAAATTATGAGAATAGAATTATGAGACGGGGTTAAATTATGTGTGCTAAAATGTAGTAAGACCAGCACTACAGCACTAGATTGACAAGGTAAGTGGCAGAACTAAGAAGCCTGTTTTTCAACTGTGAGCTCTGCCTTGTTATGCATAATGGCCTCTGTCTTAACTAGCACAGTAGACATTTTGATTTTTTTAATAAGTTGAATTTTTAGTCACACTGAAAATTTTCAGTAGCAATACAGACCTCATTTACAGAGGTGCTTTCTATAATCCTTGGATCATGATTAAATAAATTATCAAATTCTTTAAAAAACAAGACATGCCTAGATGATGTCTGGTGACACCAAACACACTTTAAACATATAATATTAATCTTCCCGTCCTCTTAAATTCCATGTATTACTTCATTGTAGCACACTGTAACCTAGCCCTTCTCCTTTGCATAGATGAGCATCCTAATAAAACCAAACTCTGTTCACTGCTGATCCTATGCCTAACAACTAAAAGCCTGCAAAGCACAGGACATGATGCAGGTAAGTTCTTTCAATTAGGAAAAAAAGATAGTTCCAGCTTACTAGTACTTAACATTACACATAACAGTCTATGATAACAGGACAAAATGAATTATGTTTCAAAATGTATCAGAGATCTGTTCTATTCTGTTCTGTATAGGTTCTTATACTGTGCTCATCACCAGAGTATTTGAACGCCTTCCAGTAGTGCATCAGACAATATAACTAACATCTGTCACTTGTTTGTTCTTCTCCTTACTGAAATACTACATTAATTAACAAAAAGGTAACAATGTGTTGATTAAATATCTCTGAAATTAACAAGCCTTTATGCTGCTATGAAGGCAATGAACAAACCCGAACTTTTGAGTAAGCTGTTACAACTTCTCTTGATCTCACTGGACTTGTGCCCAATTATATCAAATTGAACCTGCGTACAGGAGTAGTTCAAAGCAGTCTGCGACTCTTGATGTACTCTTTGTGACTGAAAGAATAAAGCAACCACATACAGCAGCACTTATTGTACTCATGGTGGTCCATGGACTTCCCTCCCTATAAAGCTCATCAAATCATAAGGGATTAGCAGTGTTTGGCCTACACTCCTGGCTAGGCAACCAACAACTAATAATCTATCACCCAGGCTGTTTGGGTGAAGCAGCGTAGCAAGCCATCATGAGCCTGACATCCTGGGTATGTAGTAAAAAAATTACAGTCTGTAGCCCAGGCCATTTTGGAAAGGACAGAGTCACAAACAATCTTCAGTCTAGCCTCCTGGCTCGGGCAGACAGGGATTACAGTCTGGATCTCTGTCCCTCAGGGTGGGGCAGAGCAAGAAGCAATCTGTCATACCATGCCTCCTGGGTAGGGCAGATAGCCAACAATACCTTCTGGGGCAAACCACAAATAAGACACCAGCCTTCTGTCTAAAGTGAGTAGGTCACATCCCCAGATGTGGGCTTGTTAATAGGGGACCCACCCTACTCCACCAGGTCTCAGCCCAGGGCTCTAACAGTTCTGGGTGGGTTAACAAGTAGGTCACTGAAGAGCCTAGTGAAACACACTGAGTTGTCTCATAGCAGTATAACTAAATGGATGTCTGGTTCCCCTCAGCTACTTCCTACCATCTTTCCCTGGCATGATTCTGTAGACCGTGGAGCCTCCATTTCCTCGACATAAACAGCGGATGGCAGTCCCAGCAACTCTTCACCTCCGTTCATCCCCTCTGGGGACAGGGGTCTGTACAGTTCTGCAGCTAGGCAGAGATGTCTGCTTCCTTCACAGGGTCTGGAACTGGAGGGCTCATCTCTTGTACCACTGTGCTTCCAGAGTGGGGAGGCAGGCCTAGATCCATTCACCAAGGGATGTGGGGTCATCTTTCTCTGTGAGACTCAAAAGGAGGCTACTCTGCCTCACTAAAGTGAAAATTAAGAATTTTTGGACCATAAAATTAATCCAGAGAGAGTTTTCCCATTTGAAAGTGAAAGGGTGGTTAAATTTGCTTTAATTGGATCTGACATTTAATTTTCTGCTTTGTACAGTTTTATTAACCTCATAGTCAGGGGGTCACCGTAGTGAGATTACCACTCTCTTAAATGAAGCATATTGTGTCCTATCAAAGCCTAAAGAAATGAAAAGAAACTGTTTAACTTTCCAATGGCATAATAATTGGTATTCAAAGTGCAGAAAGCCAAAAGAAGATGGAAAATGTATTATAAGCTGCATTATTCAGAACTTTAGTATCCGGAAAACTTGGTTAACTGACATCTGTCATAGATGGCAATACAATTTGTCCTTTGGTTAATCGGAAAAATTCTGAGAGTCATCTGGCATAATTTGGAAGTCAAGTGCTTGTAAACTTGTGGCAGTAAATTTGGTCATATCATGCTTCTGCGTATACCATTATCGAATATTATCTAACCTATCCTGCAACAATGGCTAGCATACAGTGAAAAATTCATCAAGTATTGGTGTAAAGCTCAAGTAACCAGAATATTTGATTAACTGACAACCCCCATTCTCCATGAATGGCAGATAACAAAGCTAGCACTGTAAATGCATGACAGTTTTTAGGACAATAGCTTTCCTATAGCATCTCATTAGTCTGGCTTCATATTGGACCAATATGCAATATAAGCTTGTAAAGAAAGTTGCAGTTATTTTACATTTATATTGTGCTAGTATCTAAAGGCCACAACCAAGTTGGGCAGCATTGTGTTATAATGTTATGTGGAGCTTTGTAATTAATGTATCCTTAATTATGTTAATTGGGAGGTGAGTTCAGAGCCATCAGCCTCAGGAAGGTCAGTTATTCATCAAGTCATTAATACCTCTCAGTGTAATATAGGAGAAAGTGAAAAGAAACTTGTTTTGTGGGGGGAGGGTCTGTAACTCAGGAACCTCTCCTGCCAATGATGACATATTTGGGTCACTAACACTACCCTGAACTAACATAATGCACAGTATATTTCAAGATAATATGATTAGCTATGCAGATCTGAAAGCACTTCCAAGAGTCAAGCTTTAGTATACAGTGAGAATGGAAAAGTAGCTATTTTTATGTATTGGCAAATGCATACTGTAAAAACCATACATTTTCTCAACTATTGTTCTCAGCTATAGTTCTTCCAAATTTTAGTAGGTGCCTGAACTATCTTAGTTAAAACTTAACAAGATAAGATCATTTGACCAACCTGACATCAATAGTTTATTTCTGATCCCAAATATCCCCCCCAAAAAAACCCTAGAAACTTTTTAAAAAACTGACTATTTTGCTTGATTTATATCTACAGATGTGTTAGTTCAAAGGGCCTCAAATCTCAGTCACAAAACCTACTCTTCCTGAGGCACACCAGCTTTCAAAAATATGCAAGTAGGTATGTTAATTTAGAGGATTCAGAGAAGTCGACCTTTCAAGATAAATCATAATACAACCTTCACTCTGGTGGTGCAGCCACACCACTTATGATGATACTAAAATTACTAACAATGGTTTGGGAAGGGCTGGCAGAGAAACCACTATAGCTTCCCTATGAAGTGCAAGATCTTATCTAAGGGGATTTTAAAGGGTTGGAACCACTGGCTTTGGTTGCTTTTCACTGATGAAAAACATCTGGAGGGGGACCTAGAGTCTGTCCTCATTCTTACAGCTGATGTTAATCACCCGTCTCAAGGTGGGAACATACAAGCTTCATAACAGATTTTGTAGACAGGCTGTCACCAATATCACAGTAGGAAAAGAAACACTGGATGTTCAAAATCATGTTGAGGATAGTTCAAAGCTGACAGTTGTATTAAGACTTTTCAGACCAAAGGGGTTTGTGTGTGTCTGTGTGTGTGTCTGTGTGTGTGTGTAAAGCACCTTTTCAACTAAAAGTAGGAGGTCAGAATTGGTTGACAATATCGTTTGTTAAAAGCCCCTCAATATTCTCTGTGGAACTACCTCTCAGAACCCTGATGCCCTCCCACAGCTCAAAAGATTTCTAAATGCTTTGTAGAAATACTGTAACAAGGCCCCTTACATCATTCAGCCTCGGCACTGCCCCACAATTGCCCTCATCGGCTATATTATTGCACTCTTTGGGATAAGAGGTCACAATCTCTTCTATCTGTGATCATGGGGAAAATCCTGTCTCCTAAATAGGGGGCCATTAGACTGATGTGGATTTTTTATATGAGAAAGGGGGACCATCTGATGAGGCCACAGATATGACCCAGACTATATGAATATTGTAGAGCTCAAAATCTCCTCATTGGCTGTGAAGGGAATTATGAAGTGGGGGACGGAAGGGATTGGTTTGATGCACAAATGTGAAATGTAATTATAGCTAATTGACTTATGATTGTGGATCCACTGACTATTCCTTTCCCATGAGCACTATGGCATGTATGAGATTGCAATATGGTCATGGATTGGCCCCACTGCCTGCAAGGGAACTGGGAAAGATCAGGTTGCACAACTTCAGCAGCTAGTGGTTGGCATCAAGATGAGGTCTTGCCTGTGACATTCATGTCATCTCCCATGAAATTAGTTCTTGCCTACCTTGCTGTCAGGGTTCAGTTTATGTTTGAAATGCTTGTTAAATAGTGGATCCATCTAACAAGATACACAGCAAAAGTCAGATTGTCTTCAATGGAAGCAGATGTGTATTGGCAGGTTATGGCATTATTTAGAGAAATTCATAAAAAAAATAGATAAAAAACATCCTTGCCTAGATAAATAGTAATCCAAAACTTCACTGAGCACTGTAGACTGTAGCTAAAATTTTAAAAGCCACCTGTGTTATTTAGCATCCTGATATTTGAGTACTTTTGAAAGTCTTACCCTATAGCTTACATTGACTACATGAGGTTGTCTTTTTTAGACCTTTCCTTTGATTTGGAAATCATGACTTTATCCAGGTCAATACGCAATTGTGGGATGGCATAATTGAGTCAGAGCACAACAATATAATTATTACATCCTAGTGGGAACTTGCTGCAATTAGCTTTCCTTTCTACCATTACCAGAATTGTTTCTTCTTCATGTGAACGTATGTTAAATTCTTATCTTCTATACTGTCAAGTTTATATAACACCTTTGGGTGCATTTATTACAACTTTTGTCCCTTCCAACTAATGTTTGATCCACACAATATGTTATTCTAAATGTTGAGTTAAAGTCTCAGTATCCCCATTGACTGCATTCAAAACTTTCTGAAAATGCTTTGTGATCTTGGAAGCCCCAATGGAGTCAGTCTGATACTGTTTTTTGCACCAAGCAACATGGGGAAATCTACCTTTTGGCTTCTCAGAGGCTATGTCTACACTATGGGGTTTTATCGGAAAAAGGTACGCAAATTGTGTTCCACAATTTTTGTACCTTTTTCTGATATTTTTTTGAAGAGGCTTTTCCAAAATTTGGCCCATCTATACTGGGCCAAATTTCAGAAACCTCTCCTCTTTCGGAAGAGGCCTTCTTCCTCGTGGGAGAAGGAAGGCAGGGTTTCCAAAAGGGTGCATCTGTTCTTCAGCAAAAAAAAAAAAAAAAAAAAAAAAAAAGCGAAAGAATAGATGTGTTCCCTGGATGCGGCAGAGTTTTTCCAGAATAACTCCCAAAAAAACCCTGTAGTCTAGACATAGCCAGAGTTTGTGTTTGGAGAGTTCCTTATAAGACTTGGTGATTTATGAAAGAGTGAATGAGGTAAGACAGCTGAACTTAAACCCAGAGGGTAGTAGTGTTGAATTCTACCAAAGATATGTTAAAGGAAGTCTTAAGAGAATCACTCCAATGTAATTTCCCAGAATAAATATCTGAGTGACAGTGACAGAGAAACTGAACTAATTTGCCTCCTCCTAAGGTCCTCCTGAGCTTACACGTAAGGCTGTGTCTAGACTACATGCCTCTGTCGTCAGAGGCATGTAGATTAGACACATAGGCAAAGGCAAATGAAGCCACGATTTAAATGATCGCGGCTTCATTTAAATTTACATGGCTGCCGCGCTGAGCCAACAAACAGCTGATCAGCTGTTTGTCGGCTCAGCTCAGCAGCCATGTAAATTTAAATGAAGCCGTGATCATGTAAATCGCGGCTTCATTTGACTTTGCCAAAACAACAAATCTACATGGCTCCGTCGACGGAGCCATGTAGTTTAGACATACCCTAAGAGAGATGCCAGAGGTGACTGCTGAAGCTTCCTTGGAGGACATATTTCCCAGTGAACATAAAATCCTGAAGTAAAGACTTTGAATAGGCTGCAACACAAGGTTGGGTGAATAAATATAGGAGCAGTAAACTTTGATATCAAAAGAAAGAATAGGTAAAGAAGCCCACCACTAAATTGATATTCTAGAGTCTGCAATCCCTACAATGCTGCAGTCATTTTTTTTGGGGGGGGGGAGGGGAAACGGTCCAGATGCCAAAACAGTGCTTCAGAATATCATTAAATTATTGACAATAGCAACATCTTTTGTATCTTACTCAGGCTAGGGCATTCTATATATGGAGGGCTTGTAGGATCAGGCCACAGTATGTCTCAGTTCAAACCTTTGAAGAATTTTTGAAAGCTGAAAGTAAATTATAAGATACTATGGTGGTCATATACCATAGTGATGAGTTAAGAACCCCAATAGAATAGAAGATTTCATTACTTGCCTTTTCCAATATAGCTGTAGTTCTAGACATATCATTACAATAATGGTTTCTTGTTTAGTACAGAAGATTTTGGATGCTAGCCACTACTGAGTTGGACAACTGGCAGGAATTGCTAAGGTTAAATAATGGGAGAATTTTCATTGCAGCTCTCTCAAGTGAGACTTTAGAATTTAGTTATGGATTTAAAATTTCTTTTTAACCTCTATAGGAAATAAATACGCTTTCCATTTTTCTTTACTTTTAAATAATCTTACTTACAATTTAAATAATTGACTTTTTTCTCTTAAACATGTGAATGGCACCAACATTTCCTTGAGCAAATTTTGCATAAGGTAATACCATCATGAAAGCAATACCATTAAGAAGGCAAGAAATGTGTCATTGGAATTTTATTAAATTTGTTCTGTATATACCTTTTTATTTCCTCTGCAGAATTTTTCCGAGAACTTTTGGAGAATGCAGAAAAATCCTTAAATTATATGTTTGTACGAACGTATGGAATGCTGTACATGCAGAACTCCGAGGTATTCCAGGATCTCTTCACAGAACTGAAACGATACTATACAGGAGGCAATGTAAACTTGGAGGAGATGCTGAATGATTTCTGGGCTAGACTATTGGAGAGAATGTTCCAGCTCATAAACCCCCAATATCATTTCACTGAGGACTATTTGGAATGTGTAAGCAAATACACAGACCAGCTGAAACCATTTGGAGATGTACCCAGGAAACTGAAGGTTCAAGTGACTAGAGCTTTCATTGCTGCACGGACCTTTGTTCAAGGGCTGACCGTAGGCAGAGAGGTTGCAAACAGAGTATCTAAGGTAACCTAAATGAGGTTTTTTATGTTTGCACTTGTATTTGTGTTATTTTACTTAAGACATGAATTCTGAATATGCATCTATACCTTGATTGTAAATCAATGAAATTTGTTGAGGTGATTAACTATTATCATTATTCTCCTTTGGAGTCTATTGAAAGGACAGCAATACTGAAAAGGGGTTGCCTTTTACAGTATTTAGAATGCAAGGTGGGTCGGTATTTATTGGTGCTATCACATGATGTAGCTGTTGTCATTAGTAGTTCAAAAAAGTATACTCGGGTGACATTTGAAATCAGGGATTTAAGTGTACCTAATATGTATGATGCTGGTACAGAGTGCTTGGAACCATTAACACGAATGCAGCTGAGTCACAGGTTTTAGGAATATTGTCATCCTCTCTACCACATTGACAAGGTAATTATATTTACACGAGAAAAGGCCTATTAGTAATATTTAGGGAACTTGATCTATTTCAGAGAACAGTTGGAATTATATTTGTGTGTGTTATTTATTTATTTATTTGTATAAATATTTATGACGCTCCTAGCTTGAGTGTGGCACACAATATAATTCATCCAGCTCAGGCAGATAAACTCCACAGTTGTACTTTGGTGCCAGAATGATGAGCTGTCTCCTCCGCAGTACCCGGACTACAGCTAAATGGACTTTCTATAGTGCTTTTAAAATCAAGTTAGGGGGGCAAGTTCTTCTATGGCCTGGTAATATCATGTTTCCAACCTGTCATGTTGGGAGTGTGATAAAGCCTTGAACATGTTGTAAGAGACTTTTGTGGCAAATTATATGCTCTAATTTTGTCCCTGAGAAACCATAAAAAAATTCCAAAAGTGAAGTCCACCTTTTTATTAAGGCATAATTAGGAATTGCCTAATGGTCTTGTCTGTGGTGTTCATTACTATAGAGTCTGAGTGGTTTCCAAACATAATATAATTAATCTTCATAACAATCTTTTGAAATGAGGAGATGCTATTATCCCTATTTTAGAGATGGGACCTGAGCCACTAATTAAGTACTACGATGAAAAGTTTTTATTAATTTTGGATGCCCAATCTGAGCGCTCTCCATCCTATGCACTAAATTAGGTCTATCTGAAAAACAGCGTGAAATTAAAGGCTATATTATGATGTGTACATAAAAGTGAGTTGAATTAAGGTTGCAATGGTGACTTTATTTCAAGCATTTCCTAACTTCTTAATTCTTGACTTTGTAACCTTAATCATGTTCTCTTAACATGGTTTTTTTGTCTGTTCTGTAAGTATATGTGCACACACAGAGAGATTACTGTTCATTGGTGTAGTTGAATGTGGGTATATTTGGATATGCGGTGTAATTGAAGCTGTTTTGTCCTAGGATATTGGAGAGACAACGAGGATTGAGGTTATACCTTTTATTGGACAATTTTCTCCTGGGAGAAGAGTTCCTTCCCTCTAGACTTGCGGAAGAACTCTGTGTGGCTTGAAAGCTTATCTCTCTCACCAACAAAAGTTGATCCAGTAAAAGATATTGCTTCACCAACATGTGCAATTGTTTATATACACATTTATATACATATGAAGTTAATATATGTACATGCTCATTTTACCTCTATACTAGTGCGTTTACTGGCATTGCTCGAGTCCTTAAGGAAGGGTTCAGGCCAGGGAGCTGTGTCTGTCTGTGTGTGGGTATGTGTGTGTCTATAGGGGGCAAAGCTTCCCCACCTCTGATGTTTGTACCAGGGCTGCTTTTTCTTCCCCTTCCTCTTCCCCATCCCGTCCCTTGCAGGGAATGAGAGCAAAGTGCACAGCTCATGTGCCCCTTGCCCTCTCCAGCCAGAATCAGGAATGCAGCAAACTGTGTACTTTCCCCTTACTCCCTGATGAAGGAGAACAGTCAGCAATGTTCCTGCATGAATCTGGGGGGTAGGGCTCCAATGCTCTTTGCCCTCTCTAAATAGCACCTGGGAATGGAATGATTGTGGATAGTGCAGTCCCGAATGGGGGTGAGGGGCACCCCCAGCCGGCCTCTTTCATGTGCCCTAGTGATTCTGTCTCTCTTGTGTATGGTTTTATGAAAAGCAATCCCATTCCAAGCACATCCCATTTTCCTGGTACAACCAAACACTTACATTGCTTTAAGTTATGATAAGAGGAAGCTGTATACCAAATTGGTGGTCCTAGCTCTTATCATTTAGGAAAGCTAACAGACATTCTTGAACAAACAGACAGACAGGCAAACACTCTCAGATATATAGTAGATGAATGAGTGTGTATGAGTGTATTTTAAATTTTGTTTCTTTAATAATTTCCCCATTATGTTTCATTCTTACTACTCAGCAAAATGAAATTTTAGCCTCCTAATTGAAATATCTGACAGAATGATGATAATGATAAGTTCATTATTGATAAGTACTTGAACAAATCTTCATATTGCAAAGAGTGTGCCACATTTCCATTTCTAGACCTTTTTATTCTACTTTTTCTTGTTAAAGTCCACTTCAACATCAATTGGAAACCAGATTACAAAGAAGTATTAGCAAGGAGAAGTCAGAAGCATTTTAGTCAAGATTTTGTTTCATATGCCCCATTAAAATGTAAAAGAATATTTTTCTGACATCATGCTCAAAAAGCATGGTTCAGTGTAGTATTAAAACCTAGATACATTCTGTCTCAGTTTCAAGGCAACTGCATCTGTATTGTCACTTTGTGGTCCACCAAGTGCACCCACATTAGGTTCCTGGCTTCTAGCTGTCATCTTCCTTGAGTGAAGACCTGGGATTCCCTCCCTCCTGGCTGAGGGGCTTAAGGCTGAATAGCAGTGTGATATGCCCAGCTAGTGAAACTATGTAAACAGCCAGTGTCTGCCCTGCCTTTCCTGCAAAACCTATGACCAGTGTATTGCCCTCAATTATAAGTGACCATACAGCAAGCACATTTATTCTTAAGGTAAAAGCATAAGAGGCAAAAGCGAAAGAGAGAAAGAACATTTAAAGTTGTTAAATGAATTCAATTACATACTCCAATTGCAAAGTTCTTTGTGCAGGCTTGTAAAAGGACTAGAATGATTTTTTGTCTTAAATCAAGTCTCTGTTAGGAAGGGTCATCAGTCCTTTCCCATTTCAGTTCATAGCAAAGGTTCTCCAGAAGTGATGAGCCAGATTGAAGACAAAGGGAGGAACCCCCAGGGCCCTTTTTATAACCTTGGCCATGTGGAGGGACTCCCATTGTTCTTGTTATGAAAAAGTACATCCCAAGATGGAGTTTGTCACATGAGAAAGTCACCTGTCCATATATGACTCAGCCCTTTTTTGGCAGCAGCCATAGTTCCCATGCTGGTCTGAACATTCACAGAGGAGCTCATCACATGTGGATTGGCACCACCCATGCTGTATTGTCAGTCAAGGACTTCTATTCACCTAATAGTCCTTTTACAATAGTCTGGCCTAGCTTCCTGTTGATGTTTACCAAAAGCAAATATTTTTAATACAATAGCCAATACTCTTAACTTCAAATATAAAAATAATGCATGTATATGAATAGTATAAACAGAATCAGCTAATCATAAGCTTCTCATAGACATCTTACTTGGCACACTTTGTACAAGATTTGGTGCAAACACACAACAGTTGTTGCAACAATAACTTGTATGTTCATATCAGAATCCAATAATGTCACAAGAAATTCATTGAAGCCCTCTCCCCCTGATTGTGGAGCGGAATATGCAATAACATTTGCCCCTTGATGTAAGATTTCCAGGCACTTTGCTCCAAATTCACTGGTTTAGATTAAAACACAAATAAGTTCATTAGCTACAAAAGACATATTTAAATGATTACAAGAGATACCAAATATCAAAGCAGTTTAACTAACAAATGCACAAAACATAAACTGAGGGTACATCTAGACTACATGCCTCTGTCACCAGAGGCATGTAGATTAGGCTACCAGACATAGGAAAATGAAGCGGCAATTTAAATAATCGCCGCTTCATTTAAATTTACATGGCTGCCGCACTGAGATGACAAACAGCTGATCAGCTGTTTGTCGGCTCAGTGCAATAGTCTGGACGCGCGGGTGTCGACATCATGACGCGGGGAGGCATACCTGGGTGGTCGACAAATACCTCTGATGTCGCCACCCGCGCGTCCAGACTATCACGCTGAGCCGACAAACAGCTGATCAGCTGTTTGTCGGCTCAGCGCAGCAGCCATGTAAATTTAAATGAAGCTGCGATTATTTAAATCGCCGCTTCATTTTCCTTTGCCTGGTAGCCTAATCTACATGCCTCTGGCGACAGAGGCTTGTAGTCTAGACGTACCCTGAGACGTACCTGGTATCCTGAAATAGCTATTCCATGTCTTGACAGCATGCCCATTATTTCAAAATATTTTTAGAAATAACAGATGCGCTATTCCAACATCCCTGTAAACCTTGTTCCATGAGGATTAAGGGACATTTTGGAATAGCAGTTTATTTAGAAATTTGGCGCTGTAAAGATGGCGCCAAATTACAAAATAATCTATTTTTAAATGCACTTGAAATAAGGCATGCAATTTGCACAGTGCAAATTGCGTAGCTTATTTCGAGCTAAGGGTATTATGTAGCTGCACCCTTCAAGACTAACACAAATATAGGATTATGGGCTTTTGTCAGATGAGTTGGTGTGGAAATAGCAGAATCCATGGTATATATAACAACAAAAGCAGTTGGCTGTTAATTGTTGGACCCATGTTAATGAAGCTAATTAAGTTGACTGGATGTGTCCCATTCATAGGACTGGATATAAAAATGTGAATGTCAAAGGCAAGGGAAATTGACTTTATAGTGTGCTAACCAGTTAATATCATTATTCAAAGTTGACAGTGTCAGATTTGTAAATGAATTCCAGGTTAGCAGTCTCTGTAATTGGGTGATAAAATTCCTTTGTAGAAGAATGGCTACTTTTAATAATGGATTTAAAAATAGGGTGTCCTTTTTCATTGAGCAACTTTTATAATTTGAATTCTTTTGATCAATTATACTGGATGCAAATGTATGTGCTCGGCATCCATTTTAAAGTATGTAGCGTGCACTTGAACAAAATTTTCAACACCCCATATAAACCAACTAACATTTTCAAACTTATGTAGCTTTTCTTTTTTATATTTTTAAATCAATATTTTTAAAAGTTAGCAAAGCATTTACTGCTTATTAATGGATTGCACAGTCTACCACTGAAGACATTATCAGATTTCCACTGAAGTTAGTGGAAGTGAGTCTGGTTGTCATATGTAGTGTGAAAAGTTGTGATTTCTCCTGTTTCCTCTAAAGGAAAGGTGGTCACATTTTTTTTAATGATAAAAGTTAATATATTTATAAATAAATGTATTCACCCGTTCATAGCTTTAGAAATAATTAAACGGATTTTCCACAATCTTTCTGTACCAAGATAGCAGACCATAAAGCTCTTGGCTATGTCTAGACTGCCTCCTCTTGCACATAAAATATGCAAATGAGGCAAAGCATGGAATATCACCATGTCTCATTTGCATAATTAATGAGGCTCCTTTTTTTTCTTCCTCTTTTTTTCAGGAAGAACGGCTCTGGAGCAAGAGGGGATTTTTGTGCAAAAAGATCCGTGTAGACGGCTCCTTTTTGTGCAAAAACCTCTTACGCATAAACAGAGCTTAATAATTATGCAAATAAGGCATGGCAATATTCCACACTTTGCCTCATTTTCATATTTTTTGTGCAAGAGGGGGGCAGTCTAGACATAGCCCTCCTGTTATATGACACCTTGACACCTTTTTCAAACAGAAACCCGCCCCAGTATTTAGCCTTTTGATAAAAATCTGATAAATTTTAAGGACAGTTTTTGAAGTAAATGATTTTTGTTTTTCTGGAAAAACATATTAGGAGACAAAATTATTTCTTGACCATTTCTAATCCAGTAGAAAAAGTTCAATTGTACAACCTAATAATCACATTAGGTTATTCGTTTTCACCAACCTTATTCGCAATCATGTGATAACATTCCTCAAGTTTGTCTGTCACTATCCTTATGGACTTCTCTTGCTTTATAGGTAAAAGAGAATTAATTCTTTCCAACCTTTACTAGGGTGTTTGGTGGCAAAATGATGTTTAAAAATACCCTTTGGAGAATTCTTCTGATTTTTCAATAGCTCACAAATTCCATGATGGTTTCAGAAAATGTTCTTTCTAACACTTGTACATGCCTGACGTACAGCTTTGGCAAAATTCTGGAACACACGAGAAGGTTTTTTTAAATTTGAATACAAGAAGAACTTTCAGCCAACTGTCAGATTGATGAAAGCAGATTCAGTTCTCATTGAAAGAGGCCAAATTCAGGGATGACTTAACTGATGGACTAAATGCCCCATTGGATTCAAATTATCCATAAAGTAAATGCAAGTTGATGCCAGCAATTCAGTTAGCCAAATATTTTCCATTGAAAATATTTTTCAAGAGAAAATGGTATTTTCACTAAGCAGAGTTTTTCTGGAAAAAATTCAGAAACATCAAACAAACAAACAAACCCCAAATTCCAAAGAAAACAATTTTGTTTTCATTTTTGTCACAACGTTATTTGTGGGGATTCATTTTGTGATCAACTCTAACTTGCAGTAAGGTAGGTATAACTTGCATTGTTTTGGTATTCTGTAAGCACGGAACATGGAAGGCTTCAGATTAAAGGCTAAAAGGCTTGAGTGTGGTGGAAAGAGCGTTTAATAGAAGGGTGCAAGGTTAAGCAACTTCTTCCTCCCACCTCACTCTCATTGCATCACAACTGGAGTTGGCAGTTGCAATTCCTATTGACTTTGGAACTGAACTTTGCCCCCTGTGAGTACCAAATTGCTGCAAATTACTCTTGTTGCATATCCTGATGGTATTTACTTACCAAATGCTAGTTTTACTTTCCTGTCAACTTTGCTGACTTCAGTGGCATCCTTCCTGATTTAAGAGGGGTAAGAGAGAGAAGAATCGGACCCACACTGTGTTCTTTCTGTGACTTTGCCATTTACAGTCACATAGTGCTTGTCTTCACTACTGGCTAAATTGGTGCTGCTGCAGTCAATGAGTGGTAACAATTTAGTGGGTCTGGAGAAGACATGATAAGTCGATGGGAGGGCACTTTCCTGTTCACTTCCGTACTTCACCTCCCCAGGTGACAGGAGCTATGTCAAAGGGAAAACGTCTCCTGTATAGATTGACTATAAGTCAATCTAAGCTATGTTGATTTAAGTTACATAACACATGTAACCTGACTAGTGTAACTTAGATTAGCTTACCTCATGAGCGTAGCTTAGTCCATGCTCTCACTTCTAGCCCTTCTATACTTGATGTGGAATTTACCATCAGTTAAATCACTGCTGAGCTTGGCCCAGGGAAGTCTCCTCGAGAAAGTGAGGCGTATTGTTATGAGTATGAATATCAGAGCAGTAAGACACAGTAGCTGACATCTTATTCCATGAATGAATTTAAATATTTAAATTCTCATATAATGTAAATATATCTATATATAAATGGTTTGAAATCTTTTCCAGGTATGTGGAGTGAATTATATCTCTACCTTATTTTAAACTGATTAAAATCATTTTTCTTCTGACAGTTATTAAATTATATCGGTATCAGGCTTCTTACTAAAGCTTCTGATGTATGGGTAGAGTGAAACAAATCCAGTAATACAATTAGAAGGTAAAATCCTGGATTATTAGTAAAAAATAGGCCCTAGTAATTGTCAGTGATTATTTCTAGCTACTGAATGCCAGGCTATTGCTTTTTAAACACACTAAATCAATTTCACAAACTCTGTTTTTCATGGTTTATAAATAAACATTCACCGGTTTGTGAGAGCTATAAAAAAAGGTCAATATTGAATGTCACAGTGACTCAGAATGTAATTATTGTGGGGGTGGGAGTACAAATATGACATGCCGATAAGCCTGGGTAATTAAGAATGAAAACTGATAGTGCCTTAATGCTGGAATATGTGATTTGGAAGGAGTGATAAAGTGCTACCTGTATTGTATATTTTAACGGCATTGTCTACATATTCCTACTTCAAATAAGAGATCCTCTGGAAAAGGGCTTTATTACGGAGGATCGCGCCAGTCTAGACGCTTTTTTCCAGCTTTTCCCCAAGCTGGAAAAAAGCAGCGGCCATGTTTATTTAAATCCCATGGGGGATATTTAAATCCCCCACAGATTTCCCTATTCCCAAGTTCAAAATTAGCATGCCCCTTCCGAAGAAGGAGCCAGTGTAGACGTAGCCCTTGTGTGAATGTTTTATTTGCACTTTTTTTTCCCAAGCAGTGCCCTTAGAGTATTACTTGAATGATTCTGTTTCTTCCAACTCTTCTGTGCCACTCAGGCAGAGAAATTAGGCCAGAATCTGCCCAATTTGGGATACCTCCAGTGTGGGGAGCTCTCAAGTGCTGTAACATACACTTTGGAGCTGGCTTGTGAACTGGGTAGCTATAACTGGTTCCTTGACTGCTGCCTTCTTCCTTTCAACAGAGAGTTGCAGGAGAGATTCTAGGCCACTGTGTTATTTTGATAAGGGTTGTTCTAGGATCAGGATAGAGCACATCATAATATGTTGCATATTCCCAGCTACATATTCTCAATAATTTTAATTCCCTCTGTATAGTATATGTAATTCCCTATATAGTATACATCTTTCTTTCTTTCGTCATATCCTCTTTTCTGTTTTCTTCTAAATAGTTTATTTTTCCTTTGGTTAGATCTTTCATGTAGCACACATGTGTCAAGGGAAGTACCTGCCTGAATATGAACTTTAATATTTGGAAAATATTTGAAAGCCTATAATTGGCTACTTTTCCAGATCAAAGTGTTTCACCTTGGAATGCTAGACCTGGAATAGGTGTCTTTAACTTCCTTTTTGTTTCCACACACAGTAAAAATTATTCCGGTCTGAATTGCAATAGATTGTACCAATTCTCTGTCTTTTTATAATTCTCCATTCCCTTTACAATATCAAGCCTATTTTGATCTCTTTTACACTAATGTAAATCTGGAGCACACCTGCTGAAGTCAGTTCACATTGATATACAGGAGATCATTGACAAGCTGGCTGATTATACACTATCCAGTCTTGAATCTTGTCCCAGCCCTTTGTCCCAAAATCAGGATACTAATACCATCTTCTAAAAGTAAAACCTACTTAACCGATTAACCTGATTGTGTCCGTACAATCCTTTTACTTGGCCCATAGTGTACTTTCATCTTCATGGCACAGAAAATGCTCTCTAGTTAAATTATGCAATAAACTTCTAAAGACAGACAAAGAACTAAAGCACAGATCATATATCATAAAACACTAACACAAAACAGTACAAATATATTTTCTACTACTGAGCAACATTATTCTGAAGCTTTCTCCAATATTATTGAGACGTGCACATCTAAACTGATCTTTTTAAAGATTTCATTAAAAGATCTAGGTGTAGCATTTTAAATGCTAAGTTCAGGAAGAGGTGCAGCGATTCTTCATAGTTCTCAGAATGAGGAAAGGTAATAAGCTACAATGATGATCCGAAGCTCACCCCTTGCTCTCTAGTGTCTCTCCTGCTGACACTGCCAGATTTGAGCTTTCTGGAGCACACCTATGATTAATCTGCTAGCACTTTTACAATGTTGCTGCTTTAGCTCAGGTGAGTAAAACAAAATTACAGCAAAATCATGGAGAGTGGAAGGAAATTAAAAAGTCTGAAGGTTAAACAATACTCAGACATTTGAATCATCTTGTAACATGCTGACTATTTAGAGTTCCTGTAGTTTACAGATCATTTATCTAAACTATTTTATGAGGCAGCCAATAGAAGCAAGGTTTTCTAAGCTTGATTTGATAAAAGCAATTCATTACATTTCTTTTGTGGACCAGAAACATGAAGAGTAATATATATTTTTTACTTCAGATTTGTACTGACTACATTATTGAAGAAAATATCTGATTTGTCTAAAACTCTGCTTGCCAAGAATACTAATTAGAGTTGAAATGGATGGCAGGTGACATGATTATAAGCTAGTAGAGTCATTAGCTAAAAGTTGAAGAATTCAGGTTTCCTAGGTTATGTTTAAGTGATTAATTCTGAATTATACATATGGGACCATATTCAAATCTCATTTCTGCAGGCATGAGTACAGAATTGGTTCCATGAACCTCAGATGAAATTGGACTCTGGGCTACGGTTTCTGATAAAAAAATAATATTCCATTTTTAAAAAGAAACTATATTAAAATATCAATGTAAATGCAAATGAAGCACTCAGAAGTCAGGAAATGACAACATTGAGATTTGTCGGTGATTTTTAAATCACCCCTTTCTATGTATTGTACTGTCTCGTATTTTTTCCATACAACACAAAATTTTCATTCTCTCTCTATGCATCAAGATGACTCAACTTTTAAAAAAAATCCAGAAAGAATTCCCTTCCTGAGTGAGCGCAAAATGTACTAGATTGAAAAATGAAAAAGTTGAATTTTGAGAAGGTGTAAGGAGCTGAAAATAACTTTTTTAAAGTGGAAAGATTTAAGCTATCTCATTTATGGACTTAGGAGACAGGGCTAGCTCCACCTCCATTTTCTGTGTGGTTTCTCTGAATCCTCTTCCCCACATGTGTCAGGACTTCTGCCTTTACCTCTCTTGGAGAAGAATTTTGCAATTCTCCCATTCCTAGACAGGCAATGAGCCCTCTTTACCAACTGTGCTTACTACAGGTTGGACTGAGTTCAGGCACCTGAAATATTTCCCTTAGTGGGTCTCTGATCAGTGCTAAATATAATGATTAAACACCCTTCTGGAAACACAGACTTTTGTTTATTTTGCGGAAGAAACAAAGCTTTTTAGAGAATGGATATTTTAAAACACCATACGCTTACCTAAAAGTTTACCACCCCCAGTAAATTTCTTCAGACACGTTATCAGGTACTGGTGTCTTGGATTAATTCCTCTCAATAACTCCCTCCTCTCTTGAGAGAATCTTCCTTTTTAAAACTGGACTTCTTTTATGTTTGCAAACCTGTCCTTGCATTATCTCTTACCAGCCCTCAAGTGATTGTGGGAAAAAAGGCTTTTCCTGAGTCCGAGGGGGAGGGGGGCTGAGAGCCACTACAGGCCCTGGGGCAAGGTGAGGAAGGGAGAAGCTGAGAGTAGACAACTCTTAGCAGGTAGAAGTGGGGAGCCAAGGGCCTCAGAATTGCGCAGAGTGGTCGAGTGGCTCCTCACCCTCAATTCAAAGGGGCCCAAGGCTCCTGCCACCTTTGCATCACTGGTTCTTGGGGCAACTGGACCATTACGTCCCCTCCCCTGTTGGTGGACTTGTCTAAGTCATTCCTTTTCCTTCCCGCTCGTTACGTTTAATCCATACAGTAATACTTTCAGGCTAGACTACTGCAAGTGTTTATTCTGAGAATAAGAAATTAGCAGTAGGGATATATTACCGACCACCTGACCAGGACAGTGATACTGACATTGAAATGCTGAGGGAGATTAGAGAGGCTATCAAAATAGAGAACTCTATAATAATGGGGGATTTTAATTACCCCCATATTGACTGGATACATGTCACCTCAGGAAGAGAACCAGAGATAAAATTTCTCAATGGCTTAAATGACTGCTTCTTGGAGCAGCTGGTGCAGGAACCCACAAGGGGAGAGGTAATTCTCGACATAGTCCTGAGTCGAGTGCAGGATCAGGTCCAGGAAATAACTGTTACAGGACCGCTTGGGAATAGTGACCATAATATAATAACATTCAACATTCCCATGGTGGGAAGAACACCTCAGCAGTCCAGCACCCTGGCATTTAATTTCAAAAAGGGGAATTACACAAAAATGAGGAGGTTAGTTAAACAGAAATTAAAACGCAAAGTGACTAGAGCCAAATCCCTGAAAGCTGCATGGAAACTTTTCAAAGACACCATAATAGAGGCCCAACTTAAATGTATACTCCAAATTAAAAAACATAGCAAGAGACCTAAAAAAGTGTCACCGTGGCTTAACCACCATGTAAAAGATGCAGTGAGGGACAAAAAGGTATCTTTTAAGAAGTGGAAGTCCAATCCTAGTGAGATAAATAGAAAGGAACATAAACACTGTCAAATCAAGTATAAAAATGCAGTAAGAAAAGCCGAAAAAGATTTTGAGGAACAGCTAGCCAAAAACTCAAAAAGAAATAACAAAATGTTTTTTAAGTATATTAGAAGCACAGGAAGCCTGCTAAAAAACCTGTGGGTCCCCTAGATGATCGAGCTATAAAAGGAGCAATCAAGGACGATAAAGCCATTGCAGAGAAAATAAATGATTTCTTTGCTTCAGTCTTCACGGCTGAGGATGTTGGGGAGATTCCCGAATCTGCACCGTCCTTTGTGGGTGATGAATCTGAGGAACTGTCCAAGATTGAAGTGTTTTGGAACAAATAGAAAGGAGGAGGTTTTGGAACAAATAGAAAAACTTAATGTTAACAAATCTTCGGGACCGGATGGCATTCATCCAAGGGTTCTAAAAGAACTCAAATGGGAAATTGCTGAGCTATTATCTGTGGTTTGTAACCTATCCCTTAAATCGGCTTCCGTACCTAATGACTGGAAGGTAGCCAACGTGACACCAATATTTAAAAAGGGATCTAGAGTCGATCCTGGCAATTACAGACCGGTAAGTCTAACTTCAGTACCGGGCAAATTAGTAGAAACAATAGTGAAGAATAAAATTGTGAAGCGTGTAGAAGAACATAATTTGTTAGACAAAAGTCAACATGGTTTCTGTAAAGGGAAATCCTGTCTTACTAATCTCTTAGAGTTCTTTGAAGGAGTTAACAAACATGCAGATAAGGGGGATCCAGTAGATATAGTATACTTAGATTTTCAGAAAGCCTTTGACAAGGTCCCTCACCAAAGGCTCTTGTGTAAATTACATGGTCATGGGATAAGAGGGAAGGTCTTTTCTTGGATTGAGAACTGGTTAAAAGACAGGAAACAAAGGGTAGGAATAAATGATAAATTTTCAGATTGGAGAGGGATAACTAGTGGTGTCCCCCAAAGCTCAGTCCTGGGACCAATCCTTTTCAACTTATTCATAAATGATCTGGAGAAAGGGGTAAACAGTGAGGTGGTAAAGTTTGCAGATGATACCAAACTGTTTAGGATAGTCAAGACAGAAGCAGACTGTGAGGGACTCCAAGAAGATCTCACCAAACTGAGTGATTGGGCAACAAAATGGCAAATGAAATTTAATGTGGATAAGTGTAAAGTAATGCACATCGGGAAAAATAACCCCAACTATACATACAGTATGACGGGGGCTAATTTGGCTACGACAAATCAGGAAAGAGATCTTGGAGTTATCGTGGACATTTCTCTGAAAACTTCCACACAATGTGCAGCGGCGGTCAAAAAGGCAAATAGGATGCTAGGAATTATTAGGAAAGGGATAGAAAATAAGACACAGAATTTTTTACTGCCCCTGTATAAAACTATGGTATGCCCACATCTTGAATACTGTGTACAGATGTGGTCTCCTCACCACAAAAAAGATATTTTGGCCTTGGAAAGGGTTCAGAAAAGGGCAACTAAAATGATTAGGGGTTTGGAACGGGTCCCATATGAGGAGAGGTTAAAACGACTGGGACTTTTCAGTTTAGAGAAGAGGAGACTGAGGGGGGATATGATAGAGGTCTATAAAATCATGAATGGTATGGAGAGGGCCGATAAAGAAAAGTTATTTATTAGTTCCCTAAATAGAAGAACTAGAGGACACCAAATGAAATTAATTTGGAGCAGGTTTAAAACTAATAAAAGAAAGATCTTCTTTACACAGCGTGTAGTCAACCTGCGGAACTCCTTGCCATAGGAGGCTGTGAAGGCTAGGACTATAACAGAGTTTAAAGAGAAGCTAAATAATTTCATGGAGGTTAGGTCCATAAAAGGCTATTAGCCAGGCGATAAAATGGTGTCCTTGGCCTCTATTTGTCAGAGGCTGGAGAGAGATGGCAGAAGACAAATCGCTTGATCGTGTCTTCGGTCCACCCTCTCTGGGGCACCTGGTGCTGGCCACTGTTGGCAGACAGGATACTGGGCAAGAAGGACCTTTGGTCTGACCCAGTACGGCCGTTCTTATGTTCTTATGTTCTTATGAACTGATTGAGAAAGGCATATGAAAGCTGCAGTTCACCGCTTGAGTATGACTAATGGATTATAGCATACAGCACTGTTACTGTATGATCTGTGGTTTCTCCTCATCAAATCAGAACCCACTTTAAGGTCTGTTCTATAGCTTCAGAGTCTTCAACGGGATGGGTTCTAGCTACCGAGGGGACTGCATCTACCTCCATAGGCACTTCTAGGAAAGGATGTGCCCTGGATAATGCACCCTGGATCCTTTAGGGTGAACAGCCCTGAACTATGTAACTTGCCAAGCAGCATCAGTCCGTCCATCAGTTCTTTGAAGCATCGTCTTGCACACTAAGTACCCATGGTAAACAGCTGGTGCAACTCCACCAGGGTAGACAGAGTGAAACCATTTTCATTGATGAGAAGACCTGCTTGGTGTGCTGACAACAGGTATGAAATATGCTAAATTAGTACAAGATACAAATATTCACAAAAGTGTCTCCTCCATTAAAAAGGAATTCAAAGGAAGATGGTGTCTCTGTCTTGTCCTGAGACTTTTTACCAAATAATAACTGAAGAAAAGCTACTGAACGAGAGTCAGAGAAGATTCACATACAGATGATACAACATTTAGTCTTATATCCAACATTCAGCTACTACACTGAGGCTACGTCCATACCTCATGTTTTTTTCAGCAGAAGATATGCAAATGGAGTGCTCATTTGCATATCTCGTGTTCTTATTTGCATATCCTCTTCCAATCCTTTTTGTGGAAGAGGTTTTGTGATAAAAAGCCCTGTGCAGATGGGGCCATTTGTCAGAAAAAAACTCAAGAACCTGTAAACCTAATTTTTGGAGGAATAAGGACTCTTGCGCAAAAGGGTTTTTTTCTGATAAATGGTCCCGTCTACACAGGGCTTTTTATTGCAAAAACCTCTTTCGCAAAAAGGATCGGAAGAGGCTATGCAAGGAAGAGCATGAGATATTCAAACGAGCACTCCATTTGCATATCTTCTTCCGAAAAAAACACGCAGTGTAGACATAGCTTGAGTAATCTAGACAGATTAAATGGATAAAACAATTGGCACAGAAAAATAGAAAAATATGCGGTTACAACCTTGAGGGAGGACTTCATAGTCTGAGTCTGGCTTGGACACTGCAATCCAGAATATGCAAAGTACAGTCCCTTACATGATGGGAAGACCTTTGTGGGAAGAAAGAGCCTGAAACCTTTCTCTTCTTGTTTGACTCTAAATTTTAAAAGTCACAAAGGGAGAACTGGATAACTCCAGTGCTCTTCTACCCAACTGAATGGGCATGCATCAGCAGTAAATGCCTTGAAAGCATTAGATATACGGAAACCTTTAGGAGGAAGTACAAAGTCATAAAGGGGAGCTCAGTATCCAACTCCCATTGACTTCTTTGACTTTCTATTGGAGTTGAACACTAACTCCTCTTATGTGAGTTTGAAAATTACCTTGAGACATTTCTCACTCTTTATCTTAAATTCATAAGGGACATATGATAGAGTAGTTTCTATTTAATTGTGTCAAATCTAGGATTCCATTGCTATTAAATTTCCCTTGTGTTAAGGTTTGCTGAGTTTCCCACTATTTTATCCTGTGAATGTATGAATTTTATAAATATACCAACTTTGATAGGTGATATGTTATATTACCACTGAATATTTTCAATGGGAATTTTATGTTGCCATGGTGATACTGTGCTGCCCACCAGTTTGTGTGGAGAGGGGCCTGAGGTAAGAACCTTTATTATTCACTCCATTTGATCTTTAGTTTTGAGTTTGCAGTCCAAAATAGTGTTGTCAGTGATATTTTCTGTAAATGAGGGGTGGCTAGTTTGACATTTGGTTTGCAGTCCCAAAGAATGAAGGCTGAAGGCAAATGTAGGCTTTTCTCCTAGAGATCTTAAAGTAAACTTCAAGGAAGCAAGCTGCCATTACATAAAATGTATGAAATAGAGGCCCCAGGGAAAGCTCTTGGTATCCTATCCATCATGCATGACATGTACTTTTTGTAGGAGAGATAAGCACTGAACATCTTTCATCATCTCTTCTTGCAGTCCACATCCCTTTTTAGAGTAAAAGAGAGAGATACTGGACCACAGTGTGTGCTGTTGGCAGAAACTTCCACAGAGACCCTCATGATTGAAGCTCTTCTGGGAGTCCTCAGGCTATTTTCTTGCACAATGTACTAGGCTAAGAAAATCTCTTAACTCTGAGTGAATGGTTTTTTATTATACAATTCATTCCATCTAAGCCTTCAGCATTTAATATCACATGTTTTAACTAGGTGAATTTATCATTATTTCGAACAATCTGAATGGACTTCGAGGCATCTTCAAAAGACTGTTTGGTTTTGATACCTCATCTTTAAAAAGATTTAGTAAAATAAAGGAAGTGCAACACAGACAATGGAAATATTGAAGTGGAGCTTATATATATTTAAACATTGGGACTGTTTAGTTGGCAAGGTGAAGAGTAGAAGGAGATTCTGTAGGAGTAAAGGAAACAGTAAAGGGTATAAAGCGAAATGAACTTAATGGTAATATTTACCCTTTTCCATTATACAAGATATAGTGGATTCCTAATGAAGTTAAAATTCAGCCAATTTAGGACCTGACCCGATTCACATTGAAGACTATAAAGTCATATAGAAGAAAAAAAAATATTAAAGCAACATACTGTATAGGAAACCTGAAGAATTCATTGCAAGAGGATATTGTTGAGGGAATTTGAGGCAAATAATATATTTTTCAAACAAAGAATGGGCATTTAAATGCATATAAATAGTAGTGGCAGTTACAGTAGACAAAATGATTATCGATTATCAGTGTTTGTGGATCAGGCTATAAGAGGATCACGGGTAAGAACCAAGAGAAATGTCCCCAAATGGTTCTGTTTAAGCACATTAGAGGAGTTTAATAGCTTTTCTTAAGTATTCAGCATTGCTAATATCAGAGGTTACATCTACACTACAGCACTTACCACACACACTACAGCACTATACCAACTTCACTGGTATAACGGCACCACTGCAGTACTTGAGAGGTAGATCTAAGAAGACAGAAGAGAGCTCTCCTGCCAGTTAAATAATTTCTGCTTCCATGAGAGGTGGTAGCTATGTTGACACGAGACACTCTCCCATTGACATCTTTTGTCTATACCAGCTCCTATGTCAATATAACTTATGTCACTGGGGAATGTGGATTATTCAAATAATAAGTATTCAATAAGCTATACTGAAGTAATCCGTAGTGTTAACAAGGTCAGAGACAGAATCCAAAGTATGGACAGAGCAGTTGCTCTTCCTTGGGGTAACTCTTATCTCCTGTGACATTTGATAGCATACAAAAAAGCAAAGAGTTGCACAAGAGAGAGCAAACAAATAAACCATTCTGTTCTTAATAAATTCCTGCTTACTCTGAATGTCTGTAATCAATGTGGCTTGCTGATTTTGTTTTGTGTACTGATTTAGAATTGCTAGAGGGACAATGTTTATACATCTTTTTACTCTATTATTTATTGGTGAAGATTTTATTCCTCTCTCTGTTAGAATGTTCTAGGAGTCAGGACATGAACAAGAGCCATAGCATGATAACACTATTCAGAAGAGGAGTTGAGTGCTGCATCTTAGGCTAGTCTTGCAGAAAGTTTTGAACATTTCTCTTTCGTCATTTCATCTAACGTTACTCCGAAATAACATTGTCCATGTCTACACTGCATGCAGTTATTTTGACATAATGTCAAAATAATGTCCAGCTGGGAGACTTCTTACTCTGACTCCTGTAATCCTCATTTTACGAGGAGTAAGGGAAGTCAGAAGAAGAGTGTTCTTGGACTTCCTACTGTATAGACAGTGCCTAAAGCTGCAATAAGCTATTTCTACTTAAGCTACGCAATTGACGTAGCTCAGGTTGCGTAACTTATATTAGCTTTAGCCCTGCCATGTAGACGTGCCTCAAGTGAGGTAGGACCAACACAGTTGGGTGTGTAAAGCACTGCCATATTCTTATCATTAGCTATGTTATGACAAGTAACAGATACTCACAGAGAAGATTGCTTAGAAAAAAAAATTTCATTATGAAAAGGCATGGAGTAACCTTCATTTTTATCTTCATGATCAAAATAAAATTCCTCTTCCTGATGGCTACGTCTAGATTGCATCCCTTTTTCGTAAAAGGGATGCAAATTAGACGTATCGCAATTGCTAATGAAGCAGGGATTTAAATGGCTGCCGCTTCTTTTCGGCACAGAGCTTTGCCAGAAAAAAGCGCCAATCTAGATGTGGATCTTTCAGAAAATAAAGCCTTTTCCGAAAGATCCCTTATCCTTCTTAAAATAAAAAAGATTTAAATCCCCACTTCATTAGCAATTGCGATACATCTAATTTGCATCCCTTTTACGGAAAAGGGATGCAATCTAGACGTAGCCGCTGTGTATGTGTAACTCCTTAGTAGAAGTTATAATTATGCATTTATGAACTTCTTTAAAGTGGGTGAGCTCCACTGCTTATTCAAGTAATGATCCACTTGTAAATTTTCTTATCAGCAACCCTTGCCCCTCCTAAACACACACACACACACACACACACACACACACACATTTTGATATTGGAATATGGAGATTTAGGGTGCAATTTGAGCTACGTAAATTGCATAGCTTATTTTGAGTGCATTTAGAAATAAAGTATTATTCCAGAATGTCCCTTAATCCTCATGGAATGAGGTTTACAGGGATGTCAGAATAGCGAGCCCATTATTTTGAAAGCAATTTTGAAATAATGGGCTTCTTTAGAAGACATGGAATAGCTATTTCAGGATACCAGCTGTATCCCGAAATAGTGCTGCAATGTAGATGTACCCTTGGGGCAGCTTGTGCTGGTAATGACTAAATGCATTTACTGTAAGATTACTGCCTGGTGGCCTCTGTGAAATGTGTTAGGGATTACAGCCCTTAAGGGCAAATGTTAATGTCATAAAAAAATCTACTGTTATGATAGGTGTTCTTGAAGGTAGTCTCAGAAAAGAGGCCAGCAATGTTTACTGAACACTTTTGCTTCTTCAGAGATGTTTGGTCCTTCTAGCTCAGGGCTGAAATACCATTGATGAGACAATGCATCCACTGCCTGCACTGTACTTCTTCGATCAGTTAAGTAGAGGGCTTCAGGCTACTTTTATTACCCGATGTCACTATTAAAAGCCAATAGGAAAATAATCTAGAGAAAATAGCTTGAACAGATTAATAACAAATATATATGGAACATTCCATAGTATCTTATTTATACCAAACTGTGTGGGTATGTGTGAGGGGGACATTATATTAGCATATTAGCACAATATGTTTCATCCAAGCTTCTAAAGCATTGCAAAGTGCTTAGCAACTAGTCTATGATCAGTGAACTACAAGGGCATAACACCTTTATGGTAAATAATGTAGAAAGGACAAGAGGGACTGGGGCAAACATCAGAATATGGGAAGAATAGTCAGCTTAGAGACTTACTTGTGTTAGCAAGAGAGAGGATTTGATAACTCAAGAAATCATGGAGAGACATTATGTGGGTAATGTGGGAGTAATGTCTAGAATACTAGGAACATAAGAACATAAGAATGGCCATACTGGGTCAGACCAATGGTCCATCTAGCCAGTAACCTGTCTGCCAACAGTGGCCAATGACAGGTGTCCCAAAAGAAAAACAAAACAAAAAAACCCAGAATAAGTATTCATCAAGTGAGACATTCCCTATTTTTCTTTCCCATCTTCTGGCAAAGAGAGGCTAGGGACACCATTTCTTCCTAAATAGCCATTTGATGGTCCTATCCTCTATGAACTTATCCAGTTCTTTTTTGAACCGGTAACAGTCTTCACCTTCACAACATCCTTTGACAAGGAATTCCAAAGGCGCATTAAATATACTTAGGTGTATTATTTAAATACAACAAAATAATGTGTAAATAAAGAAGGAATGGGGGGAGAAATTGGAGAGGTGTTACAAAATATAAGGAATAATCTGAGGAACAAAAGGGGGTGATTCTGTGAATATGAGAGGAGAGCAGATTTATGGCATTGTTTTTAATTAGAGTTCTGCAAACCCCATAACAATTTTGTGTGATTGACAAATTTGCAGGACGTGAAAACTGTGGCTTTCATGTTAATGTTTCCTCTGGTCTTGTGACAATCTAGTTATGAGAGATTGAACCCTGAAGAAACTGCAACCCTATCCCCGATTTAGAGGTGAAGTTATACCCTATAGGTATGTTTAATACATGCTACAACACTTGTTGGTCCTTTTTCATTTCTGAAGAATCCTGACTCTATGGTGGTTTAATGGATTGTCCTGCAGCATACATTCAGTTGTTTGTCTTACTGGATGGAGTTTTACTTCAGTGATTTATAGGTCTCTACAGATACTAGTGCTGCTAAGGTAGTAACAGTATTTCTGCTGTGCAACAAAATTGCTCTGCATTTTAAATGGTGACATTTTCATGAAACAAAAAGCTTTTTGGTTTTGCAAAATTTCTGAGAAACGCATTTAAACTTTCCATCACCTAAAACAAGGAAATGAAAATTCTGCTCATCTCTACTGGTAATGTTGTTATGCTTGCATATAATTAAAAATATGATGTTCATTACCACCCTAACACCAACAGATACAACATACTTATTTGTGTTTTGATTTACAAATGTAAATTATTTTTCTGTCATTTCTATTCAAAGAGACACAATAAATCTTTTAATTAGTACTGTATTGCCATGGGATTGTGTATGATGTCCAAATAGATTCGAATTGCAAAATCTGGATTGAATCAAATATTAAGTGAATATTTTATACAATATCTTAGAGACAAGAGGATCTGACAGACAGGAATGGTTGTGCATTCACATACAATGTTACTCTCTATTTATAATTTTATTCAGGTCAGTTGAGATACAATGATATAAAATCAGCATGAAGGAAGGATAATGATAATTGGAAGGAGAACAAGGTCATTTTTATGTATTTCATATGGAAGTCCAAAGTACTGACCATCCAATTTAAAAAGCCCCAAAATACTAAGCAAAATTTGCTCCCAGGTACAGTGGTCATAGTTGGTTTTTTTTTAAACTAAAATTTCAAAACCTTAAGACAGAAAAATGCTAATAATGGAAGTTCCTTATTATCAAATCTCTCCTCATCCTACTGTACAAAATCTCAATTATGAGAGATTAGCTCTAAAGACTTAGGGTAATGTTTAAAATGAAGTGGAGGCATCTTAATTTTTTCTCTCTATATATAAAATAAGTTATTTCATGATTCAGTTCTTCTAAAATCCATTTAATTTATAAGTGGGATTACCTTAGGTCTGAGGGCCAAATTGGAAATTTATATCTAAAATGATAGATGTCTTTCTTAATGAATTCTTCAGATGTCAGTAGATTATTCATTAAGAGAATGAATAACATTGGTAAATGAAAGAGCTAAGGGAAAATATACTACCATCGAAGTTGTAAATGCATTTCATTCTTTTCCTAAATTCCATTAGAATAAGTGCATTTTTATAGCATTTGTGACATACTATCAGAAACAAACAATCCTTGATTATATACATTTCAAAATCCATGTTTAAACTTCAGCCAGTATTAGTATTATCATCTTACTGATTTCTCAAGTTGATAGTCCACATCCCAGTGCAACCAATTGTTCTGATTGCTGTCATAGGTCTACTGACATTTGTTGACTTTTTGGAGAAGGACTCAGGGCTTGGAGCAGTTATCTCAAATGAAATGTTGGATAAAGAGCTCAGTAGGGGGTAGAAAAGGGTGACAGGAAATCTGCAACTCTCAGTTCTCTATCGTTTTTACTATGGAGTGGATCAGAAAGGAGCAATAGGGCTGCCAAGAGCATCTCACGACAATATTCATATCAGGGTTTGCCGCTGCAGGTTGTGAAAACAAGTTTGATTTCAAGAGAGAATAAAGCAGAACTATTTGCAGAAGGTGTCCTTTCCCATGTTAAATGATTTTAAGCAAATACCAATCATAAAAAAAATCTGTAGACTCAAACAACAATACTCAAGTATCAATAAATGTGCTATCTTCCAGTTTAGTAGTATATTAAATCAGTTCTGCTACTTACCAGGGTGCATTTTTGCTAATTTTTACCTATGACTCTGGGACAATAACTTTTTTTTCTTAAAGTCATGATAGAATGCTAATGTTCACTTTTTCATATAGAGCATACAATTAAACTGACAAAAGAATTGCTACCTCAGGAAAGAGGAAAGGCCATTTTCTAGCTGCTCCCTGACATTCTAACAGGTCTTTTCCTTGGCATGTGTTTTGTTATTGAAAAAACAACTTCTTGATTATTTCATAAATTATCTGCTGGTCTAGTCAGCAAATAACACCTGTTTTACTGAGAGAGAAGAAGTGTCTAAGGAGGCTATAGAAATTATATGCAGCCAATTTTGGACAAAACTTAAAACTCACATGAGAATATAGTTTCATTTAATAGCATCCCATTGCTCTAGCAACACTACAGAATTATGGAAATTCAAAAGAGAAAATACATATTCAATCATCTAGTTCGTTCCCCTGGGTGAATGTACAAATGTGTCGAGCAATACTTTCTCCAGAGCTTTCTCAGTCTAGTTTTAAATATCTCAAGCAACTGAGCTTCCACCACATCTTCGAGAGACTATTCCATAATTTAATAGATCTCAATGCAATGTAACAGTGTGTCACAATTTACCTTCTCTGCTAGAGGAATATTCTGCAGATTAAAAGATTTATCAGCCCTTTGTTTTCTTAAAATAAAAAGATACATTACTGCTTTTCCTCTTATGCACCTATCATAACTGTCTTAGTCCATATTTTTTACCAGGAAAAACAGTCTGAGGACCCCCTCATCCATTGCCCACTAAAAATTAAGAATTTTTTAGAGGGAAGCTGATCTTTGTAACCCTATTTATTTATATAGAGATTTATTCAGAAGGACGGGGTGCTAACCATGTTCTATGGGTTTCAATGATTCATGTGTCTTTTTACACTAAGAAATATTTTCATTTTTCTTTCTAGCACATAGACTTTATGAGCAAAATCCTGGCCATACTGATAATTATGGCAAAAAAAAAATCGTCCCAATGGGGTCATATTTCACCCCAGAGTCATACATCTCTCCATATACAGTTCCCTTATTTTTAACTTAGTTGTTAATAACTGTTTACCAAATATTTATTATTTAGTCCCTCATGTTACCCTGGTTCATGCCCACACATGAAAATAATTTCTGTAGATGACAATATACCAAAAGAACGTTGTATATGAAGGAGGACTGAAGGCTATCAACCTTAAAGGGATACAATGTACCAGTTTAATGCATGGCATTGACCTGGTTAAATAATAATAAATCAGATTTGCAAATATATTTGAGTAAAAATGGACCTGTGTCAATCTATTACTTTAGTGCAGTTATGTTATTTATGAAGATTCAAATAATTGCTACATATTTCTGCAAAAAGTTCACAAATCTACTAAGTTTTGTGTGGTTTGTGGAATGCCTGAGTATTTGTTTGAGAGCAATGTCACATTATTGCCAACTGCCTGTTATGTGAAAAGGAAAAACATGAACAATAGAAGAAAAGATAGCAATAGTGATGCAGGCACTTGATTTTGCCAAAGAATGGGTAAATTGCTGTATGTACCTAGGAGGCCCTTTAGGAACGTAATGTAAGTGACAAAAAATGCAACCCACAAGTACTCTGATGGAATACATGGGGTCAAGGCTGTTCCCTGCTTTGGCACTTTGATTGCAGAAAGTAGGAGCTCACAAGAGACTTTAAAATACTCTGCCACTAAAGGCTTGTGTTAAAACTCCCCAAGGTCACAGATCCCCAACCTTGGATTGGTATCACTGCCAACACCCAAATACAAAAATGCCTTTGAGAGCCCAGGAAGGTGCACTTGGGAATTCCTTCCTGTGAGGTACCTTCAAGCTCCTTAACCTTCCCTCCTGAAGAAATCATGAAAAAACTGTAATTTCTCTTAATAGTTTGGCATTAGAGTCAACTGGCCAAGAGCGGGGGTAGGCCAGCATAGCAAGCAGGGGGCACAGCTCCCTAGGAAACATAAATTTAAATTTTAGAATAAAATTCTGTACAATATTAACGAAGTTGGCTTCAATATGTTGCTGATAATTCAATCTGTAATCACTTGGACATATAACTAATTTAACTAAACTCTGTGAATGACATCACAAAATAAATAATCCAGAAATATCAGATTACAGTATTATTTATTTTGAGAATTGTTAACTCTGTCACAAATATTAGACCAGACTCCGCAACCTCTCCACATGTGACTTCACTTGGAAGGCTTGATGGATTCAGCCCATGAAAAGGAATCACTTTTTTGTTTTTGTTTTTTGTTTTACTTTTCAAGGCACATGCAGATTAAGAGCTTGTCGAGTCAATGTGGATAGTTCTCTGAAAATATCTACTCGATGTACAGCAACAGCCAAAAAAGCAAGCAGAATGCTGCAAATCATTAAGAAAATAATAGATAATAAGAAAGAAAATATCATATTGCATCTACATAAATCCATGGTACATCCACATATTGAATACTGCATTCAGATGTGATCTCCTCATCTCATAAATGATATATTGGAATTGCAAATGGTTCAAAAAAGGAAAACAAAAATGATTAGGGGCATAGAACATCAGCCTTCTGAAGAGTGATTAACAAGACCAGGCCTTTTGACCTTAGAAAAGAGACGACTTATGTGAGGATATAATAGAGGTCTATAAAATTGTGTTATTTATTCCTTCTCATGGCAGAGGAACTAAGGATCAATGCATAAAATTAATAGATATTAAGTTTAAAACAAAGGGAAGTATTATTCACACAACCCATGGTTTTTCCTGTGGAACTACTTGACAGAGGATGTTGTGAAAGTCAGGAGTACAACAGGATTAAAAAATAACTAGATAAGCTCATGAAAGGTAGGTCCCTCAATGGATATTAGCCAAGATATGCAGGGATGGTTCCTTGCCTTTGCTTTCCAGAAGCTGGAAACTGGTAAAAGGTGGATCACTTGGTGATTGCCTTTTTTGTTCATTGCCCCTGGGGCACCTGGCATTGGCACTATCAGAAGACAGGATGCTGGGGCTTTTGGTCTGACCCAGTATTTTCTTATAAATACTGAGCATGGAAAAGTTATACTATCTTGGATTCTATTTTGTCTACCTTACACGGGGCATGTCTACACAGCAGGGCAAAATTCGAAATAAGCTACGCAACTTGAGTTATACTAATTGCATAGCTTAAATCAAAATAGAGATTATGTTCTAGTCAGGAGGTCAGGATAGAAGTATGGGTCAGATCAGATGAGACACAATCAAATGAAAAAGAGTCTAACACATGAAGAAATGGCAGGCAGATAAATAGTCAAATTTTAAAGTGCTTATACACAAATGAAGAAGTCTAAATAATAAGATGGTTAAACTAACATGCCTCATTTTAAAGAAAGATATTGATATCATAGGCATCACAGAAACTTGGTGGAATGAGGACGATCAATGGGACACAGTCACACCAGGGTACAAAATATATCAGAAGGATAGAACAGGTTGTGCTGGTGGGTGAGTGGCACTATACATGAAAAAAATGTAGAATCAAATGAAGTAAAAATCTTAAATGAGCCAAAATGTTCCATAGAACCTCTATGGATAGTAATTCCATGCTCCAATAAGAAGAATATAGCAGTAGGGATACATTATCGACCACCTGATCAGGTCAGTGATAGTGACTATGAAATGCTAAGGGAGATTAGAAAGGCTATCAAAATCAAAATCTCAATAGTAGTGGGAGAATTTCAACTATCCCCACACTGACTGGGTACATTTCACCTCAGGACGGGATGCAGAGAATTTCTTGACACATTAGATGACTGCTTCTTGGACCAGACTGTGAAGAGCTTCAAAAAGATCTCACCAAACTAAGTGATTGGGCAACAAAATGACAAGTGAAATTTAATGTTGATAAATGTAAAATAATGCGCACTGGAAACAAATAATCCCAACTACATGTACAATATGATGGGGACTAATTTAGCTACAACTACTCGAGAGAGATCTTGGAGTCATTGTGGATAGTTCTTTGAAAACATCCACTCAATGTGCATCAGCAGTCAAAAGAGCAAATAGAATGTTAGGAATCATTACAAAAGGGATAGAGAATAGGATAGAGAATGTCTTATTGCCTCTATATAAAACCATGGTACACCCACATCTTGAATACTGCATACAGATGTGGTCACCTCATCTCAAAAGACATATTGGTATTGGAAAAGGTTCAGAAAAGGGCAACAAAAATGATTAGGTGTTTGGAACAGATCCCATAGATAGAGAGATTAAAAAGACTTGGATTTTTCATCTTAGAAAAGAGAGATTTGCGGGGGATAAAATCATGACTGTGAATATGGAAAAGTTATTTACTTATCCCACAATATAAGAACTAGGGGTCACTAAAAGAAATCAATAGGTAGCAGGTTTAAAACAAACAAAAGGAAGTTTTTCTTCACTCACCACAGTCAACCTGTGGAACTCCTTGCCAGAGGATGTGGAGAAGACTAGGACTTTAACAGAATTCAAAAAAGAGCTAAATAGTTTCATGGAGGTTAGGTCCATCAATGGCTAATAGCCAGGATTGGTAGGAATAGTATACCTAGCCTCTCTTTGTCAGTAAATGGGTGATAGGAGAGGGATCACATGAGGATTACCTGCTGTGTTCCCTCCCTGGGGCATCTGGTATTGGCCACTGTCTGAAGACAGGATATTGGGCCAGATGGACCTTTGGTCTGACCCAGCATGGCCGTTCTTATTTTCTTTTTAAATAGCTTCTCTCAGCTTCTGGTGCTGTCTACATAGCGGTTATTTTGAGATAGAGCTCTCTTCCTCTGACTTCCCTTACTCCTCGTACAATGAGGTGTTACAGGAGCTGGAGTAAGCAGTCCTCCAGCTCGACATTATTTCAACATGTCAAAATAACTGCTTTTGTATAGACATGGACTATGTTATTTTGGATAACATCAGTTATTCGAAAATAACATTGCTGTGTAGACATAGCCAGGTAGTCAAGAAAAGATGTGTGAGAACACTATCACCAGTGACAGGCACAAATCAGATGATTAGACTTAATGGGTGCGTCTAGACTGGAAGATTTTGCGCAAGAGCAGCCACTTTTGCGCGAAAACTTGCCAGCTGTCTACACTGGCACAAGAGCACTGACGTTCTAATGTAAGAATTCAGTGCTTCTTGCACAAATACTTTGATGCTCCCGCTCAGGGATAAGCCCTTTGATGCTCCCGCTCAGGGATAAGAATACATGCACAAGAGGGCCAGTGTAGACAGGCACCTTAATTTTTTGTGCAAGAAAACCCGATAGCTAAAATGGCCATTAGAGCTTTCTTGCACAAAAGCACGTCTAGATTGGCACGAATACTTTTGCACAAAAGCACTTTTTGCACAAAAGCATCCGTGCCAATCTAGACGCTCTTTTGCGGAAATACTTTTAATGGAAAAACTTTTCCGTTACAAGTATTTCCGCAAAATCATGCCAGTCTAGATACAGCCAATGTGTTTATGATGAAGAAATAATTATGATAGGATATAAAACTATATGAATTTCATATGAAGCTTTGTAATGAATGAATACATTTTCAGTATATTCCTTATAGCACGTAGAATATGTACTGTTTAAAGAGAGTGCATATTTCTATTGACTTAATAGAAAATGGATATTGTAGCAAATCTAGCAACAACTGTTGGAGAAAATTAATAACTGCTGGATATTCCATAAGTGTTGACAGAAATTTCTAACCATGCATACCTATTGAACTCACGTTCATATCATAAAGGAAAAGGCAAGCTTTGGTTTTAAGCATCTGTTTGTACGTCAACAGTTTAAAACAGCTGAAAACTATTAGCTTTTGTTTGTATGTTGTGATGCATAGAAATACAGTGGCAGCAATTATAATTCAAAGCAAGCTGAACTTCAGCTTGTTGTGAGCACAGGGTTTTACGCAAATACCACGGCACCTGAATGTGAACTTCAAAATTGCATTTTTTCTCCAGTGGGGCCAAAAAATGAACTGGACCCAAAATATTCTTTACTGAAAAGGACAGTGGAGTCAACTTTTTGATACTTTGTTCAAATTAATTTTGTAAAAGATACAAAATTGTATCTTTTGCAATTTTGATACAAAATGGTTGTACCTCCATATACCTGGACCTTCTGGTCCGTCAATATCCATGTTCTGGCAACATCTGGGGCTGATGGCAGCTAGAGAGCCCCGTGGGGCTGAGGCAGTAGCAGGGCCAGGCTGGAGCTCTAGCCCAGGGGCAGCATGGACAATGAGGGCAGCGACTTCCCTGGTCTGGCAAATCTCTTTGTTCAGGACCAGTCAGGTCCAAAGGATTCCAGACCAGGAAGGTCCAACCTGTAATTCATAAATGTGTAGAAGAAACAGGGTTGTTTATATGCTCTACATCATAACATAAACATGGGAAGGGAACATTATAAGAATATCTACGTTATTGGTAACTTGTCTACTTGGAAAAATGTGCAGTAAGAAGCACAATCTTAATATATTAAACTGTGATTTTACTGTGATGAATGAATCTTAAATGGCTTGAAGGTACCATTATGTTTATTGGTTCTCAGTGATGGTCCCATTACACTTGCTCATTTTACTTTCCCCTCCTTCTTCATCTCCCTCCCCCAATTCCTGGTCTTGAGTCTGAATATTAAATGGAGTTATTTTTTGGCTTTTGCTAAGATTCAAACACTGGAATAAATTACTTAAGGATGATGTGGAATATCCATTGCTGGAGATATTTAAGAGCAGGTTGGATAGACATCTGTTAGGGATGATCTAGATGATGTTTGGTCCTGCTATGAGGGCAGAAGACTGGACTTGATGATTTTTCAAGGGCCCTTCCAGTTCTAGCTGAAACAAAAAACAGGACTATGTAGCACTTTAAAGACTAACAAGATGGTTTATTAGGTGATGAGCTTTTGTGGGCCAGACCCACTTCCTCAGATCAAATTGTGGATGAAAATTGGCATGACCATATATACCAAAGGGATGCAATCAAAAAAAGTGCACACATATGAAAAGGTCAAATAAAATTTCAGAACAGAGGGGGGATGAGAAAGGGAAGTAAATGTCTGTAAGCTAATGATATTAGAGGTGATAATTGGGAGTGCTATCTTTGTAATGGGCAAGATAATTAGTATCTTTGTTGAGACCTCGGCATAAAGTGTCAAATTTAAGCATGAATGGCAGTTCAGAGGATTCTCTTTCTAGTCTGGTGTTAAAATGTCTTTGAAGCAGGATGCAAGTAATCAAGTCATTGAGACAATGCCCTTTCTGGTTGAAATGGCAATAAACTGTTTTTTCTTTGTGATCCTGTCTAATATCTGTTTTGTGGGCATTGATTCTTTGGCGAAGTGTCTGAGATGTTTGCCCAATGTACATAGCGGACGGACACTGTTGGCACATGATAGCATAAATTATATTTCTGGATATGTGTTCTTGATCTTATAACTGAATTGGTTAGGTCCAATAATGGTATCAGCAGAGTGAATATGTGGATAGAGATGGCAATGGGGTTTGTTGTAAGGGAAAGTTCCAGGGTTGGTATTAGTGTGGTATGTCCTGTGGTTGTTGGTAAGAATCATCTTGAAGTTAGGTGGTTGTCTATAGGAGACTATGGGTCTGTCTCCCAGAGCCTCTCAGAGTTTAGTATCCTGTTCCAGTATAGGTTGTAGTTTATTGATAATGTGTTGGATGGGTTTAAGTTGGGAGCTGTAGGTGATGACAAGTGGTGTTCTATTGTTGGTTTTCTTGGATCTGTCTTGAAGTAGATTCTTCCAGTTCTAGTATTCCATGATTCAGCCGACCAAGTTCAGGTTTCACCTCTTGGCACTGCAGCATGTCCAGCAAGAAGCATAATTCCAAAGGAGGGCGGAATTCAGTACTGTAATTGGAGGCCTTCTGGAAAGGCACAAACCTGGAGAGAAGGCAGTTCATTCACTTGTAGCTCTGTTCACTGTGCAAATGCTAAGAGTGAATATAAACAAACATCGATATTTGTCACTAAACAGATAAAACACAGACCAGGGACTGAAATGCGGACCGACACTATGATATTTTTACACCAACTATTTTCAGACCATATATGCCCTTCAACGTTTCCTTTTAGTGTTTAGTACAATTTTAGTTGACCTTTTCACTATGAAATTAGGATCAGCCTAAGTCTTGTTCCCCATGTCTGTGAAACATTTGGCCACCAGAGCCACCTCCTCCCACCCAAAATTGAGTCCAGCTCCACTTCCCCAAACCAGGATTCCCTCCCTAGTCTCTTCTCTGCCATACTTCTGCTTAGTCTGTATTCATGTGAATGAGAAATGCACTCTTCATATTTTTTTTACAAAGGAAGGAGGGAGTTTGTACCTCTGAAATAGGAATATCCCTGTTTTCCAGATCAGTCTCTGTTGGTTTTATACAGAAAACAGTGTTTTCTCTTGGGTTGTCCACATGAAGTAACTACCAGCAGGCTGAGCAAGTAAATTAGAATCTCAGAGACAGCCTCCCATACCACCACCACCGTAGAGATCTGCCTTACAACAGTGTTTCCACAGACATACATACAAAAAGACACAAATAGACAAACAGACTCTCTGAAATATATAATAGATAGCTGGTCCTTTCTCCACCCTTACCCCCTGCTGGCCCAATGGGGATATAGCCATCCCATTCCCCATCTCTGATCCCTGCTGCTCCCCTGTGGTCATTCTGCAGTATAAGTCCCTTCTGCCAGACACTTCTCTTTCCATTTTATGAGAACAATTTAATTCCACACATGTCCCATTATGCTGGCACAACCAAATCCTGACCTTGCTTTAAGTTATAAGAGGAAGCTGTATACAAATTTGGTGGTCCTAGCTCTTACAATTTAGGAGGAGCTCTTAAACAGATTCACAGACAGACAGACAAATGTTTCTAAAATATATAGTAAGATTAAATATGGACCTCCAAAGCTCATCAAGTAAAAGTGAGATAACCATGAATAACCTTTTAAACTCTGAAAATATCTCAGAGGATCATTTAATCTGAATGATCAGTTTGTGATGGTTTCATTTTGAAAGCTGTTTTTACCAGGAAAAGGTCAAGAAATGTACTTAGAAAAGGAAGCAAGAAAGAAAGCTGAGATGCTCCTCACATTTCTTGGTTCCAATTGGAAGGCTGGGTAAAATAGAGCATCCTGCAGTTCTGAGTACCTAAGAACATAAGAACGGTCATACTGAGTCAGACCAAACATCCATCCAGCCCAGTATCCTATCTTCTGGCAGTGGCCAATACCGGATGCCCCAGAGGGAGTAAACAGAACAAGTAATCATCCAGTGATCTACCTCTTGTCATCCATTTCCACCCCCTAACAAAGAGAGGCTAGGGACAGCATTCCTGCACATTCTGAGTAATAATTATTGATGGACCAAACCTCCATGAATTTATCTAGTTCTTTTTTGAACCCTATTAAAATCCTGCTCTTCACAATATCCTCTGGCAAGGAGTTCCACAGGTTGACTATGTGCTGCATGAAGAAACACTTCCTTTTGTTTGTTTTAAACCTAATACCTATTAATTTTATTTGCTGACTCCTAGTTCTTATGTTATGGGAACCAATAAATAACTTTTTCCTTATTCACTTTCTCCATACTTCTCACGATTTTATAGACCGCTATCATTCCCCCTCCTTAGTCTCCTCCTTTCTAAACTGAATAGTCCCAATCTTTTAAATCTCTCTTCATATTTCACCCTTTCCAAAACATCTAATCATTTTTGTTGCCTTTTTCTAAACCTTTTCCAACTCCAATATGTCTTTTTTGAGACGAGGTGTCCACAGCTGTACATATGTGTATGTGGGTATAACATGGATTATATAGCGGCAATAATATATTTCTGTCCTATTCTCTGTCCCTTTTTTAATGATTCCTAACATTCTATTTACGGATATAAATGGATGGTCAACGGAGCCATGTAAAATAGTTTATTCAGCATAGTCAAAGAAGCGGGGATTTAAATAATCCCCACTTAATTAAAATAAAGTGGCCGCCGCGCTGAGCTGATTATCAGCTGATCCAGCACAGCGCAGCAGTCTAGACACAGCGCAGTCGACAAGGAAAGCCTTTGTCGACTGCTCCAGTATGCCTCGTGAAACGGGGATACTACTGATTTCGTAACTTAAATAACTGGATTGGTTATATCTCAGAATCAGTTCCCCCAGATCCCCAATTGGGCCCACTGATAATTAGCTTTTAGTAGCACCTGATCATAGGGATTTGCTGGACTCTTCTGTTAAGCGTGTCACATAAACTGCAACTACAAGATCCTACAGGATAAAATATGTGGGTACCTGCAGCACCATCAAGGGAAAGCCCATGGGGGAGAGGCTGCAGTGGGGCAGAGAATCAGCAAGGGTACGTCTACACTTGCACCCTAGTTCAAACTAGGGATGCAAATGTAGGTGACCAAAATTGCTAATGAAGCAGGGATTTAAATATCCCGTGCTTCATTAGCATGATCTCGCCGGAGCATTACTCCTGAGGAGTTCGGTTCTAACATTACTCCTGAGGGGTTTGGTTCGAACTAATGCGTCCCAGTATGCACTTTCACTTTCGGAACAGCTGTTGAGCGGAGTAACACACCAGTGAGATCATGCTAATGAAGCACGGGATATTTAATTCCCCGCTTCATTAGCAATTTCGTTCACCTATATTTGCATCCCTAGTTCGAACTAGGGTGCAAGTGTAGATGTACCCCAACCTCCTCTATACTAGGGCAACAGCAGGTCTCCAGGACAGACCCAAATGTGGCTGATGCTGGCTGGGGTCTATCCTGGCTAAATGTGGCTTGGAGAAGCTTCCAGCTATCACGCCTCTCAACATCTTCACACAGCCAGGCTCTGACTGAACCCCTTCTGGAAATTACAGTTGCTTCCTTCCCCCCACACCCAAACAAGCCATCCTACCTCTTGCCCTCCTTTGAGCTGCATGCGTTCTCCTGGCAGGGCTGTGTGTGTTATCAGCAAGTGCCACGGGCATTATGGACTTTGCAGGATTCAGCTCACAGTACAAAGAGGAGGTGGGTAGGAGGACAAGGTTTTGAGCACCGTGGAGCCTGAGGAGGACATGGTACACTCAGAACAGCCTATTCTCATTAGAACAGGTACTGCACGTTCTGATCATCTAGATATCATTCATTGCACCTGGTCTGAAGGTCTTTCGCTTTGTCTGATCAATGCAACCGGTCCAGCCACCTCTAGGAAGTCCATTTAGATTGCCTCATGGAGCGTGCACTGAAGGCACTCGGGAGTGGCTACTTGGGGAGCAGTGATTTGCTGCTGCTACAGAGCCCGGGAGACAGCCCCTTCATTTCTCAGGGCTTCTGGCAAGGAGGCTGCAGGCATTGGTTTGTATAGAGTCCTGATTTGTGGAGATTGAGAAAAGAGACCCTATGGGATTTGTCGTTTTGTAAGCACATCACTAGCTATGTTAATTTCTTTAAGTAATATATCAGAGAAAAGTATTTCCAATAACATATGCTATGTTAATATCATTGACATTCATTCATCACAACTTTTACTATATTTTCCCTGGGCAATGCCGGGTATTTCTGCTAGTATTAAATATTTAAATATTGGCAAGACATTAGTTATCTTCCAGCCAACAGGTTCAGAACTTGATTTAAAGGATAAGTTACAAGCAACAGTTAATAGTTCCCAATTTCACATTTGAGTTCTTTCAGAACTCTTGGGGAATGCCATCTGGTCCCAGTGACTTGTTTATCAATTTGTTCCAAAACTTTGTCTAATGACTGCTCTATCTGGGACAATTCCTCGGATTTGTCACCTAAGAAGAATGGGTCAGGTTTGGGAATCCCCCTAACATTATCAGGTGTAAAGACCCCAGCAAAGAATTCATTTAGTTTCTCCACAATGATCTTATCATTTTTGAGTGCTCCTTTAGCATTTCAATCATCAAGTAGTGCCACTGGCTGTTCAGTACGCTTCCTAGTTTCTGGCTAGCTGTTCTTCAAACTCCTGTTTGGATTTCCTTATTATATTTTTAATCTTAATTTGACAGAGTTTATGCTTGTTTCTATTTTCCTCACTAAGACTGAACTTCCACATTTTAAATTATGCTTTTTTTTAATCTCACACTGTTTCTTTTACTTGTTGGTTAAGCCATGGTGACACTTTTTTGGTTCTCTTATTGTGTTTTTAATTTGGGGTACACATTTAATCTGAGCCTCTATTATGGCATCTTTGAAAAGTCTCCATGCACCTTGCAGGGATTTTACTTTTGCCATCATACCTTTTAATTTCTGTTTAACTAACCTCCTCATTTTTGTGTAGTTCCCCTTTCTGAAATTAAATGCCACAGTGTTGGGCTGCTGAGGTGATTTTCCCACCACAGGGATGTTAAATTTACAGTTATATTTACCCCTTGGACCAGATCCTGTGCTCCATTTAGGAATAAATCAAGAATTGCCTCTCCCCTCGTGGGTTTCAGAAGTCCAAAAAGCAGTCATCTAAGGTGTCATTAATTTTTTCTCTGCATCCCATCCTAAGGCATCCAGTCAATATGGGGATAGTTGAAATCCCCCACTATTTGTATTTTTATAGCCTCTCTAATTTTCCTTACCATTTCATAGTCACTGTCACTAGCCTGGTCAGGTGATTAGTAGTATATCCTGACTACTATATACTTATTATTAGAGCATGGAATTACTATCCACAGAGATTAAGATTTTTACTTCTTTTGTTTCTCTGCTTTCTTTCACGCATTGTGTCACTCTCTCACCAGCACGACCTGTTCTTTCTTTCCAATATATTTTGTACTCTGGCATAACTGTGTCCCATTCATTGTTGTCATTCCACCAAGTTTCTGTGTTGCCTATTATATCAATATCCTCCTTTAATACCAGGCACTCTAGTTCACCCATCTTATTATTTAGGCTTCTTGCATTTGTGGATAAGTACTTTACAAAATTATCACTATTTAGCTGTCTGCCATTTCCTGATGTGTTTGAATGGCACTCTTTTTTCATTTGACTGTTTCTTATCTGATATTATCCATACTTTATCATCTTCCATTCTCTCCTTCTTGCTAGTACATAGAGAATCTCTATTAATAGACTCTCCCCTAAGAGATGTCTCTGTCTGAACTATGTGCTCCTCTGCAGCTGTCGGTTTATGTGGAGCCCATACATTCTGTATAGGTTCCCCAATCCCAAAAGTTTCCCCAGTTCCTAATAGATCTGAATGCCTCCTCCCTACACCATCATCTCATCCATGCATTGAGACCCTGCAGTTCTGCCTGCCTACCTAGCACTGCATGTGGAACTGGAAGCATTTCAGAGAACACTACCATTGAGGTCCTGGATTTAAATCTCTTTCCTAGCAAGCTAAATTTGGACTCTAGAACCTCTCATTTACCCTTCTCTATGTCATTGGTATCTACATGTACCAAGACCACTGGCTCCTCCCCAGGAGTACCATAAATCTATCTAGATGTCTTGAGAGATTTGTAACCTTTGCACCAGGCAGGCAAGTCACCGTACAGTTCTCCCAGTCATCACAAACCCAGCTATCTATGTCTCTAATGTTCGAATCCCCCATTATTAACACCTGTATTTTCCTAATGACTGGAGTTTCCTCCCCTGGACAGGTATCATCAGTGCAAGGGGATACCACAACATCATCTGGAAAGAGGGTCCACTTATGGGATCATTTTCCTCTGCTCCAGTTGACTGTTTTCCTTCCCTGAGCTTTTCACCCTCCTCAACAGCACAGGGGCTATCTGACTGGAGGTGGGATAGTTCTATGATATCCCAGAAAGCTTCATCTATGTACCTGTCTGCCTCTCTTAGCTCCTCTAATCAGCCACCCTGGCCTTCAAAGTCTATACGTAGTGTCTGAGGGCCAGGAACTTCTTGCACCAAATGCACACACACGCCACCTGTCCATAGAGAAGGTAATCATACATGCTACATTGGGTGCAATAAACAGGATAGCTCCCACTCTGCTGCTGAACTTCTGCCTACATTCTCTACTACCAATATGTAGATTCTTGATAGGGTTTTTATTTAAATCAGGTAGTTTTGGCTTTAGTTTAGTTTTAAAAAAGTTTTAAACAATGTCTGGTGTATCTAGCCCCTTTACCCCCCCCCCCCACACCCCAAACTCCCTCATTAAACTCCCTGTTAGCTGCTCCTGTTCACTAAGCTTCCTGGTTACTTACTAGCAGGCTTTATATAATCCTGGCCTTCCTCCTAGCCCTGCCCCCTGGTTGAAGCTTGACCAATGGACAAAGGGTTATGTTTGAAAGCCTTGTTAAGAAGCTCACAGCTGCCAACTCAGCACACAGTCCTTTAGACAGTGCTGCAGATCCTCAAATGCCAAAGCAGTGATCAATGATAGAGAACCCTATCGAGAACAAAATCTGGAATGTGATCCAAAGGTATCTGTATCTTCATATTGATTGATTGCATGCTGACAGAAAAACTTCTTTTACACATAGTTGACTCTTCTTGAATTCAGCTCTTGTAGACTGTATGCTAATCCTACTTGAATTGAATACATATGCAAATCTTTCTTTTATGTAAATTTTTCTCTGGCAAATTGGACTTCTATGCCAGAAGTCTTAATGGTATTATGATGCATATGAGTCTATAAATACTCACACAAGGCAAACCAGTTAATTTAAGCTTCAGGGGGTAGCCAAGTTAGACTGTACAGAAAAAACAACAAATGGTCTGGTAGCACTTTGTAGGCTAACAAAACATGTAGATGGTATCATGAGATTTTGTGGGCCCAGCCCACTTCTTCAGATGACCAGAGTTTTTAGTTTAGGATGTGCAGACCCAAAATAAATAGGAGAGAAGGGGCAGGAGGAGGAAAAAAAGGAAGTGGGTAGGAAACAGGGAGCTAGAGGGAATCAGTAAGTATCTGAAGATTGGGTAGTTAAAATGAAGCAGATAAGAATCAGTCAATTGGTAGTATCCTTCCTGGCATAGGAGTCTATACAAAGAGCTGTTTGCACCTTCAGTGACTATTAAGTTGATAGTGCCCCAACCATCCTTCATCACAAGAGTAAGGCTTCTATGTGGACCCCCACCAACGGACATAACAAAAGTCTTGATTTCTACATCAACTCCTTCTGCAAACGTGCTTAAGCTGTCCTCATCAGAAAATAACAACATATAACATACAACCTCATTCATACAGAATGCAATGCTATCCACAGCCTCAAAACCAATCCTAACATCATAATCAAAGAGGCCGACAAAGGAGGCGCTATAGTCATCATGAACAGGACAGCTTATGAACAGGAGGTGAATAGACAACTCACCAATACCAAATTCTACAGGCCTCTCTCCTGTGACCCCACTAAGGAATACCAAAAAAACATGAAAAAACTGTTCATGAAGCTCCCTGATGCTGCTGAGGAACAAATTTACACTAACATCACGCTAATCCCCGACCAAGAACTTTCTATCTGCTACCTAAAATACACTGAGGGTATGTCTACACTACCCCCCTAGTTCGAACTAGGGGGAGTAATGTAGTCATACGGAGTTGCAAATGAAGCCCGGGATTTGAATTTCCCGGGCTCCATTTGCATAAAGCCGGCCGGCACTATTTTTAAATGCCGGCTAGGTCGGACCCCGTGCCTGCGGCTACATGCGGCACGGACTAGCAAGTTCGGATTAGGAAGCCTTTTCCAGAAGATCCCTTATTCCTTGAAAAGCGCCAGTCTAGACGGGATCTTCCGGAAAATAAAGCCTTTTCCGGAAGATCCCTTTTTCCTTGAAAGAAGGAATAAGGGATCTTCCGGAAAAGGCTTTATTTTCCGCAAGATCCTGTCTAGACTGGCGCTTTTCTCCGGCAAAACCCCGAGCCGGAAAAAAGCAGCAGCCATGTTCATGCAAATGCCGCGGGGGATATTTAAATCCCCCGCGGAATTTGCAATTCCGAAGTGTCTCATTAGCATCCCTTTTCCGGAAAAGGGTGCCAATGTAGACACAGCCCAGCTATATTGGGCTTTACAGAGGTGCCTGCATAGACAAGCCTGTGTCTGATTTAGGAAATGGCTACATGTGGGGATTTGCTCCCAGTTGGGCCCTGACATTTATCAGCTCTGTTCAGGGCCCTTGCAGAAAGGTGAATGCCTCCTTATTATTTTGAACTTCATAATAAACATTTTGGGTTGAAACTACTCTAAGAGATGCCATGAAAATGAACATTTGGGAGGAGTTTGACAGAGGGAGGGTGAAGATCTGACGAACAGAGGTTGTCTTAGCCACAGGGAAGAAGCACACAAGAAGTTTCTTTGTATTCAGATTACTAATGCATACAGATAAAGGAATACAGTTTGCAGCTATGTAGTACACGTATAGTTTTGTACTGGTTCATCTCTCACATCTGGCCTTCTCTTGGATTAGAATCTAGAAAAAACTAGCAGGAATTTTTTTCTCCTCTTTGTCTTTCTCAGTCTTGTTATGTTTAAGTGTTTAATTTCAAATGCACGATTTCTTTACTTAAAGACCATCTAGGGACAGCTAATAAAATGCTTGTGAAAAATCAACTACTTATATGCTATTGAGTTACCTAATGGGATGTAACATTCTTATGTTTAGTAAAATGGGTCCTGGAATGCCAGGTACATGGATTGTTATTGGGTTTTCAAAAATAAAGTACTAAAGAAAAATTAATACAAAATGTACATACGAAATGCAGTTGATCATTTAGGATATCTTAAATATGCATACTGTATAATTTAGGTATCTATCTGAGGACCATGTAAGCATTAGTATTTGAATGGCAGTAGAATTTTGTTGTATTTGTGAATGTCATAAATTATTTGAATATTCCGGCTGAGATTTTCAAAAAAATGACTGCTTAAAAGCAGGCTCCTAAATAAATAACATAATGCTCAACCATTTGAAAATCCGGTCACTTACTTAGGCACAATATAAGGATTTAGGAAAATGGCAATAATCTTTCATGTTTAAAAATATTGACCAGATTATTAAAATCATTTTTGTAAAATGACATTTGTAGGTATGTTTGGATTCTACTAGCATCAAATACCTATTTGCATATGTTATAGGAGAAAATTTGGTTGAGTTTACATCTGTCTGAGAGATATTCAAAATGTTCCTTTTGTCTACGCTTATCCTTAGTAGTATGAAAATATATAATAATAAATTGTGAACACGTTTGGTCTGTTTACTGAAAAGCCAGCAGGGTAGTATTTTTTTTTTTTAATGTTGTAAGTGAGAGAGCCAAGTCTCTGCAGGAAGCTGCAGATATTAAAAATATCAGAGTTGTATCAAAATATTTGAGAATACGCAATAGTCAGCTGTGTGCAGGCTTTCCAAACCTCTGAACATTATAGATGCAGTGCAAAACAGCATTTTCAATACTGTGCTCATTATAGAAAAATAAAGATGAAACTGCTTGAAATGTGCAGCTGGCTTCACAACAGATACTTCCAGAATCCATTAGAAATTCACATGTTGGAAATATCATTGGAAATTAATAAAATAAAAACTCAGTCACTCTTCCTGGGGTCTTTCTTCAAAGATACAAGGAGGGATAAAGTAGAGAGGTACATGAAAGAAATTTAATAATCTTACTTTTCATGAATGTTTGTTTGTTTTTCTGTATGCTCTGAAGATTAGACTCACAGATATAATACTAAGTGAGTTAAAGAAACTTAGTAATATATTGGATCTAATCTTCAGAGCATAGAGAAAAAACTAACAAAAATGCATGCAGAGTAAGATTTTTAAATTACTTTTGTGTGCCTAAGTTAAAGACAGGCACAGGTCTACTAACCTGCTTGCATTAATACTTACAACTCTGCCCTGCCCTACGCTGACTTGAGCACTTACACTCTTCAACTACAGCTCCACTTTCTGCTGGTACATTTGTAAAGTGCAGAACTTCAACACCTATTAGAAGCTCAGGATATCCTGTGACATATTTCAGAAACATCCCATATCCTATATAAGTGCCCACAGGACTGCAAGACCGAGTCCTGCTTTTCATCCTTTCATAAAGCACTAGCAAACCTCTCTCTTGCTCTTTGTAAGCTGCTGGTTCTTCTAGATTCCTAGACTGTCCCTCTGTATCCATCACCAGGCAGAGTTGAATCTGGAACCTTGTATGGGAGCCTCTATAGCTTGAGCTATAAAACCAACTGGTTCTCAGCTTAGGCTTCAGAGCTCACTCATTTTTATCTCTCACTGTAAGTGGTCTAAGTGCCACCACACAGGACAGGTGTGTGGGTTACACCTGTATTGCTACAAGAAATGTGTTTCTTTCGTTAGTTTAAAACTTGGGGGCTATGCCCCCTGCACACTGCACTCACCAACCCCCCTTTCACAGGGGGTAGGTAACCCTAGCTCTCCTCCCAGGCACCAGGGAGGGCCAAGCTGCAACCACGCCAGCCCGGGCCCCATCTCCCTCCCCTCACCCATCCACAGGCCCCTTACCCTCCCTCCCCCAACTCACACACCAACCCTTCTCCCTCCCCTACCACACCAGCCTAGACTGCCCTTCTCCCTCCTTCCCCCTCTCCCCGGCCCCACCAGCCTGAACCCTGTCTCCTCCCTCCTTCCCCCGCCCCCCGCAAGCCAGGGTCCCTTTTCCCTCCTGCCACACCATCCTGGGCCCCTTCTTTCTTCCCCTCCCCCACTGTGCCAGTCTTGGCCTCCCACCTCCCTCCTCTCCCTTAACCCCTTTTTCCCTCCCCCCGTCACCAACCTGGCCCTTTTTCTCCCTCCCAGAACTCTCCTCCCATCTGTGGCAAGCGCCAGGCCCAGCTCTAACCCCGGTGGGTAGAGAGGCACAGGGGTTCCTGCCGGCCCTGCTTGGGGCACAGTGAGGTACAGGTAGTGCTGTGTGCACATGATGCTCAGGGGCACTGCTGCCTGCTGAGTTGCCCCTGTCCTGTCCCCCTGTGGTCCCACCTGGTCTGCTCACAGCCCCAGTCCTGTCCACAGAGCCCAGGGCTCCTCATCCGCCCACCCGCTGGGAGCAGAAGGAAAGGAGCAGACAGGTTGATGCAGCTGCTCCCCAGGGCAGCTCAGGGGTGCTCTGGCAGCTATAGTAAGTGCAGCTGCTGGGGAGAGGTGAGTCTCCATGGGGGCAGCCAGACTCCAGGTGGTCAGTCACCATGCTCCAGCTCCCCAAGAGCCTGGCAACTGAGGAGCACCCCAGGAACCCACTGCTGGCATATAAGTCTGGCTTAGATACCCGCTTCTAGCACCTGTCCCTGGGCTGCTGTCACAAGTACTGCACCCTTTCCTCCCCACCCCTGACCTGTCATGGCTATGATGTGGGGTCTGCCAGCACCATGTTTCTTGGTGCTGAAAGCCCTGTGGTGTGGAGGAGAAGGAAGGGGAATAGGCGTTTGGTTTAAAATAACAATTCTAAGTGGCGAGGGGAAACTGTGAGGTCGAGCTTGAGCAGGAAGAGCAGGGAGAGAGGAAGGAGGCAGGAGGGATGCAGAGTGACGTGATGACATTCCTGTCATCCAGTAGGAAAAACTTTTTAAAATATATAGAGAGAGAACAGTAATTAGTCATAACAGCCTTTCTGTCTCAGTCCCATGTCCCCTTCTTCTTCCCCAAGTTTCTTTTCTTTTTCCTTCTGCTTCTTTCCCCATTGCTTCTCCACCTTTCCTGAGACCGTCCTGACATCAAATCCTTTATGAAAACAACCTATTTCCCTCTTTTTCTTCTGCTACTCGTTTGTTGTCTCTTTTTTCTTGCTGCCTACACTCCCATCCTTGTCATGAACTCCATTATAATTTGGATATTGCTCAGCTCTCTAAAATTTGACACTGCCTTAATTGCTCTTGATCTTGGTGCTTTCTGATTCTCTAACCTTTCTCTTCACTGAAAAAAAGACTTTTTAGAAGTTAACTTTCAGATTGTGAGGGGCTTCTAAACTACAATGTATTGGACTTATTTTCCCACTTGACTTTCAGACAATCCATAGGACAGACACAATCATTCATGTAATGACTATCTGTAATGACTTTCTGTGGCTGACAGATTCTTCCTTCTCTGTGTTGTTCTGGACCCTTAGTACAGGCTTTCACACTGGGCCTTCCATTTTCCTGGAGCACTCCCATAGCTATGCAAGTTGATCATAGTTGACCATTCCATATGGTTCCCTTCCGCGATGATACTGTTCTGTCAGTCTCTGACTCAGATTCTATTCAGCATGCTCTTCTCCTCTGGCATCTCCGCTGATAATGCTAGACCCTCAGTAGTTTTCTTTCTGCTTCTCCCTCTTGGTCACCTTACCTCTACCTTTTATCTTATTCACTGCTTTTATGAATTTATACTTACTGTACAGATCTGTTAAAGTTTTTAAGGATTCCTCTATGTGTGATATTCCTTTCATCCTACCTCAACCAAGCCAACATGTGGTTTAATTACAATGTACCTCATCCAAATATAGACAGAAATGCTATTGACAGGCAAGAGGTCTATCCTGTGACACTTCTTTTAGCCACTCCTCAGTTCAGATTTTCCATTTTTCTATTGTGTCTACACTTGGCATCATCCTTGAGTTTTAAATCCTCCACTTTCAAGTCTCCTGTACAATATACTAGATTTAGCCCTCTCTCATCACAGCAGCTTGGGGCCAGGTGAGAAGTGCTGCTCCATGGCATCTGCAGCTTCCGTAGGCACAACCAGGGGAGAGGTACATGTTCCCCAGATGAGGAATGTCCAAGTATGTCTGCCCCTTTCACTCCCCAGCCAGAGTGAGGAATGCAGCAAACTGTGCACTTTCCCTTCACTTCCTCATGAAGGGGACCATCCAGCAATATTCGTGTATGAATAAGGAAAGGGGAGCTTCAGCTCCCCACTTAAAAGGCACTGGTGATGGGGAGGTGGCTCAGGGTTGGGACAGTCCCAACCCACATGTCTCCAGCCAGCACCTTTCACCAGCCTGGTGACGTTACCTAATGTAGCAAATTATTTTCCTTTCTGCTTCATTAAGTCACCACCTAATTTCAAATCTCTTCTCAAATCTCATCTTCTCTGATGTTTAAGTGCTAATGCAGGGGTGGGGAGTCCATAGCTTCGGGGGATGGATCCAAGCAAGCTGGGGGCTGCAAGTTCCCCACCCCTATTCTAATGGAATCTCCTTTCCTCTCTAAATATTATATGTTTGATGCCTCTGTAATTGTAATGACATTTGTACAGCATTCATTCAGATAGATATTTAATTGCAAAATAAATTGTAACTTTGCTTTCATATTTAACACATTAAAATAATAGCTTATCTAAGATCTTAATTGAGAATTAGTGATTCAATGCCTGACTAGCACTGGAGGCAGTTGCCAGTGTTTGCATTTTATTTGCAAGCTCTATTCATCTGCAATTTTCTTTTTACTATAAATTCTAGCCAGCAAGTTGACAAACAGAAACAGTTACCTTGTGGTCAAAGGAGATGTGAAAGTAATTTTTTTTTTTTTAGATTCAAGATAAAACTATTCCTGCGGTAGCAATGTGAACAATTTTTTATTCTCCTTTTATCATTTAATGTCTGTCTTGATGATGAGAAAAAGCAAGGTAAGTAGTATTACCATCCCTGTGATTCTGCCTTCATAGAAAAATACTCTCTGTAGGTGGCAGCTAATGTTGTTTGTCACACTTTATCTTGATTAGAGAAGTGGGAGGAAATCCTTTATCCTGGTAGCTGTTGTGTATATATCCCCTGTTTCCATTACATTTGTGAGTGGGTTGCACTGGTAAGTTTAATATGTTTTCATTTCATCCTTTCAAGGTCAATGGAACAGTTTGACCCTTAGATGATGTCTATGTCCACTAAATGTGCACAGATCAGAGGCTTCTTTCCCCAAAAAGAAACTGCACCAAAAACTATGGTGAGACTCTGCCACTCTTATTCAAACTAATTGTGCCATTTACAGAGTAAGTATCCTGAACAGGCTTGGCAGAATCTGGAGCTTAATACGTAGGACGAAAAAGATGCCGTGATTATTCCAAATCAGTGTAAATAGGCCCCTTTGCCAATACAATACACAAACAAATAAACAAACCAAAAAACATGACAGTGAGAGGCACCTATATGGAAGCTTAATAAAGAAAAGAAATAATAATTAGTGCCTGAGAATTGTTTGCCAACTTGCAAGAAAGTGAAGCTGTGAATATTAGCTATCCTCAAAACATCAAAATCTGTTAAATAGGAGAACAAGCATTGCAATTTTCCTGTTCATTGAAGGATAAAAAGCCAGAGTGTTCTGACTTGCACAACTTGTTTGACTTGAAACATTATAACGGTACATTTAGTACACTGTAATTACATGACCATTATCATGTACATGAAAAAATTATAGTTATATTCATTATCATGACAAAGTTTGGCCCTTATGTGTCAATGATATTTGGTTTTTAACATCCAAAATGCATTGGAACTTTATAATCTTGTTTCTGTACATATTAGATTATTTTTTATCTTTCCTGAATTGCATTAATGCAGGGTTGCTCATATTTTTCTGACTAGAAAAAAAATGGTATTACCATATCCTGTATCAATAAGTTATTTGCCTTTTCAATATAATCATGAAATAATATTATAGGAAGAAAAGGTATAGTTAAAACTGTAACCTTAATTTTCCAGTGTTGATGTCTAAAGTTAAACTGTTTCCCCTATACAATCCATTACCAACTAATCAGTGTCACCTTTTGTTTATGTGCATCACAATACAAAGACAAAAGAGGAGAATAGTGTTTGAAGATATGAAAAAATGTTATTGGCCTGATCTCGCAAGGTGATTAAGTGTGTGTTCAAATGTCAGCTTGATAGCAATTCCACTGAAGACAATGAGATTACTTACATGCTTAAAAGCAAGCATATCCTTACACATTTCTCTGGATCAGGCTCATGGCCAGGGGAATTCCAGAGTGGGATTAATATCTGAAAGTACTTATAACTCATTTCATAAAATGGACTGATTTGAATTTGCTTCAGGCGGTAGCCGAGTTAGTCTGTACAGGATAAACTTAAAAAAACAACAAATAGACTGGTAGCACTTTAAAGACTAAAAAAAATGTAGATGGTACCATGAGCTTTCATGGGCACAGTCCACTTCTTCAGATGACCAGAGTGGTGTTGGATGTTCATAACTAAAATAAATAGGGGAGAAGGAATGGGGGATGGCGAGAAGGAAAGAAATGGCAGAGGGGGGAACAAGAAGAGGTAGCGGGTATAAAAAATATCAAGGGTAAAGCCCATGAAAGCTCATTATACCATCTACATGTTTTGTTAGTCTATAAAGTGGCACCAGACCATTTGTTGTACCTGAAGACTGGATAAGAGGTAGATAAGAACTGGATAAGAGGCAGATAAGAACCATTAGTAGGCAACAGAGAAGACGAGTACTAACAGAAGATACTATACACACAAAGGATCATTGGCACCTTCATTATTTGGTAGGTTGATAATGTCCCAGCCATCCTGTATCTTTATTTAATCTATTAGCTTGAGTATCAAACTTGTGAATGAATTGTAGTTCCAGTCCTTCCCTGTGTATTTGACACTATCCCTCAAAGGATGAAAATTATATAAGCAATGTCCCTTCATAGGGACATTGACTTTGTTGCCATATCTATTTTATATTGAGTCCTCATGCCAGATAACTGAAAATTTATTTTTCCTTCAACATATTCTGTGTCCCATTGGATAATAGCTTTGAAGTTTCAGGAATATTACTGATTGTATGGTTTTTTTACAGACAAAAAATAGCCATATTATTACAGATCTAAATGTTTTACTTTTTTTGCATTTTACATTTTGAGTTTTACATTTGTCTGCTGCTACAGGCAAAGTTGTTGCAGACAGCTTCAGGGGGTAGCCAAATTAGTCTGTACAGAAAAAATAACAAATGGTCTGGTAGCATTTTATAGACTAACAAAACATATAGATAGTATCATAAGCTTTCTTGGGCATAGCCCACTTCTTCAGATGACTGGAGTTTTGAGTTTAAGATGTACAGACCCAAAATAAATGGGGGGGGGGGGAGAGGGTAGTGGAAGACAGGGATTTAGAGGGAATCAGTAAGTATATGAAGATTGGTTAGTTAAAATGAAGCAGATAAGAATCAAGTCAATTTATAGTATCATCCCTGACAAAGGAATCTATACAAAGAGCTGTTTGCACCTTCAATGACTGTTAAATTGATAGTGCCCCAACAATCCTTCATCACTATTGAGTCCATTAGCATGTGAATTGAATTTGCGGATGCAAACTCTAATTCCAATGTTTCTGTGTGTATCTGGCTAGTAGAACTGGTTTGTGACAAGATAGCCACTTTGGTGCATCTAGACTACATGGCTCCGTCGACGGAGGCATGTAAGGTAGTTTACTCGGCATAGTCAAAGAAGTGGGGATTTAAATAATCCCCGTTTCATTAAAATAAAAATGGCCGCCGTGCTGTGCTGCCATTCAGCTGAACCGGCACAGCATGGTAGTCTACAAACACTGTGGTCGACAAGGGAAGCCTTTGTCAATTGCTCCGTTATGGCTCGTGAAACGAGGTTTACAAGAGCGGTCCACAAAGGTTTCTCTTGTCAATTGCGGCACATCCAGACTGCTGCGCTGTGCCCGATCAGCTGATTGTCAGTGGCGGCCATTTTTCTTTTAATGATCGGAGATTATTTAAATCCCCGTTTCTTTGACTATGCTGAGTAAACTATTTTACATGGCTCCATAAACGGAGCCATGTAGTCTAGGCACACCCTTGAAGATCTTTTAAACAGTGATTAGGAAGATTAAAGTGTTCCCCAATAGGTTTCTGTATGTTTCCTTTATGTATATCTAATTTGTGTCCATTGAGTCTTTCCTGCAGAGACTGTCCAGTTTGTCCAGTATATATAGCAGTAGGGCATTGCTGGCATTTGATGGCATAGCTCAAATTACTTGATGTGCAGTCAAATGAACTTTTGATTTGATAGCTTATGTTTTTGGCTCCAGTGATGAATTTGTTAGTATAGATATGTGAGCAGAGTTGGCATCATGTCTGGTTTCAGGGCTGGGTTTCTGGATGCGTATGATGTGGTTGTGTGTGGCATGATTACCAGAAAGAATTCGTTTCAGGTTGGGGGTTGTCTGTAAGTGAGAATAAGCTTTTATCCTAAGGCCTCTGAGAGTGAGGGATCATTTTCCAAGATGGGTTGTAGATTGTGTATAATGTGCTAGAGGGGTCCGAGTTGTGGACTATAGGTAATAACAAGTAGAATTCTGTTATTTTCTCTTTTGGGACTATCCTGAAGTAGTTCATGTCTGGGTACTTTTTTGGCTCTGTCGATTTGTTTTTTCACTTCTGCAACCAAACACAATGCCACAGAGAGGCAAGTGGCAGCAGAAGGTGAAAGACAACCCACTAGTGAAGAAGTGGCTGGCGAGGCAGCATAACTGGTGGGGTGGCCAGGCAATGAGGAGCATCAGCTCTTAGGCAGCCAGCCAAAGCAAGTGCTCAGATGTCAGAGCAAGCAAGATGCTTCTCCTGGTGGGAGATGAACTCACAGAAATATGCCTATGAGCTACATGGGTCCTTTCTAACCAACACTGTGAGGCTATGTCTAGACTGCATCCCTCTGTTGGCAGAGGGATGCAAATCAGGCATGTCAAAATTGCTGATGAAGCAGGGATTTAAGTATTCCGAGCTTCATTAGCATAAACATGGCTGCTGCTTTTTTCAAAACAGAGCTTTTTCAAAAAAAACCCTGGCAGTCTACACATGGATTTGTCAAAAATAAAGCCGTTTTCAACAGATCCTGTATTCCTCAAAAAATGAGGTTTACAGGATCTGTCAGAAAAGGGTTTATTTTCGACAGATCTGCATCTAAACTATTTTAAAAAAAAGCTCTGTTTCGAAAAAAAGCAGTGGGCATGTTTATGCTAATGAAGTGTGGGATATTTAAATCCCTGCTTCATTAGCAATTTTGACGTGCCCAATCTACATCTCTCTGTCGACAGAGAGGTGTAGTCTAGACACAGCCTAAGTGGGAGATAGAAAGGGAGCAGAGAGAGGCACAGACAATGAGCATTCTGGTTGTAGATTTCAGGAACATAAGGCGGAAGACTCCACCCCACACACTTCGGGGTAGGAGTCCTTGCCACAGTTCTAGTATTATGAACCCCTCTTATGGCATTTCCCCTAATTAATATCAGGTAACTTCCTTCCTTCCATTAAGTTTATTTTCCACACTCAGATGCTGTGGGTGGGATTGGAGAAATATTGCTTCTCAACAGTGGCAGAGGGCAGTGTGTAATTTCCCAGGATATTGGTTGGGGACTTGAGCTGGCTGTTTGTTGGATGGATGAAAAAAACCCTGGTTCCTGTTGGTTCCACCTGTCAGAAGGGTTACATTGGGAATGGTAGGTGAGAACATGTATATTTTTTACAGTGGGCATACACTCATACAGAAAAAATGGGCAACGGGTTTCCATTCCTGGCACTTTATACACTTCAAAGCTCAACTTTTGCATCTTCTCTAAAATCTGATTATTCAGACAGATTTCCTTGAAATCTGGTGTGCCTTATGGGAGGAGGAGGGAGTAGGGCGGACCTAGGCATCCAAATTTGGGTTCATGTGGCCAAAAGTTGCTGAGTTTTAGCTGCTGTTCCCCTCCCCACCACCTCTGCCCTCCAAAAAAAATCTGTTTTTTCTTCTGTTGCCTCACACATACTGTTAAACTTGGAGGTGCTAGTGACTATGAATCACAAACCTTATTATGTTTCAACCATGATTGAAGTCTCCCTTCAATTAATATGTCTGCCACAGATAAGTTAATCACGAGCACCCACCTGAGATAAAAGGAGTTTTGAACTGAATTGTTGGAGGTGTCACAATTTGTGAGTCATGAGGATCAGCTTTGTTTTGTGGAGGGATGTAATAAAAGTATTTGATTAAAAAATTAAACGTGCCTGTTTCAAGAGAGAAGTGAAAGAGTAAGGTATTGGGCCACAGTGAGTAGAGGAGAGTGGGATTATGAGACAGGGAATAAATGGAAATGTGTGGCTAGACCAGTAAGTGCTCCCCGACTGTATTGCACTGCAATCTGCAGCCCAATCTGCCTGCAGCCCTCAGTTCTGCCAGGGCTCCCCATCTCCTGTACTTCCCAACTTTGCAAATGTACCTCAGTCCTCAGCTCTCCCCAGCTCTGAGTGCTTCCACAGCTCTGCCAGTGTTCCTCAGTCCTTAACCACAGCTCTCCAGATGCCCCCAACTCCTTTGCACTGCACAGCTCTGAGTGCTCTCTGGCCCCTTGCTCTGCTGAAGGAAGGGGTCATCTGATCCAGGGCCTAGTGATTTAAAAGGGCCCAGGGTTCGTGGCTGCAACTGCTACCGGGTTAGTGGTGGTGGCTGAAGCCCTGGTCCTTTTAAATCGCTGCCAGAGACCCAAGCGGCATCTCTGGGCAATGCTGATGGCATGACTGTGGGAGGCTAGACTCATCCCTGCCCATTTGGCCCAATACTCTGCCCTCTCTGGGGGCCCAGAGCTGCACCCCACCATCTTGCCTTTGGGTCCAGCAAGTCTGTTGGCCACCCTGGCCAGTGCATTCCAATGTGCCTGCAGCCCACATCTTTACTAGTGCATCCCAATCTCCTGCAGCCCATTCCAGCCTTGAACCCCAGCACCCCTTTTTCCCCAACTCTGCCAGCAAATCCCAATCCCCCTGCATCTTCTGAAGTCTTGTGGGGAGGGTGAAACAGATATGTGAATGGTTCCTGAGAGGGGAGAACATTTGAGAGGGCTGTAAATGGAGGTGAAGAGCTTGTAAATTCCAGCAATTGTTGGACTGGCCACAAAAAGGTATGCATATTAACAGGCCTTTAGGGATATTACTGAAACAAGGCAGATTTAAGGTTGCATGGGCAACTTTAACTCTGCAGTTCCTGGTTTCCTGCTCAACTCAGTGTTCTACAAGGGGATGACATATCACCAAGCAACCCGACTCTCTGTTAATTTAGATTTTTTACCACGTAATACAATGGACCATAAAATTAGTATAATATAGGGAAAACTCAATTTCTTGTGTCATAAGTGCTTGCTAGGGTTTTGTAGAGTAAGCAATGCTTTATTTTTTTATTATTATTTTGAAACTTTCTAAATTTAAGCCAGGTGCCTAGGTAATTGGTTTACATATTAAACACATATCACCATGTCAGGTTGTCACACTGAGGTTAGGAAGGAGGTGTAGTGTTGATCTGTGAGGCAAAAACTGAGGATAAATGGTCTGACACATTCTCCACTGCACGTGTCATTTTCTCACTAAATGAAAGACTCACAGGAACGTGAAATTGCAGTTTTATTCAATATTGAACTTGGTCACTTTCATAACAGTTCCATTTATTATGTCTGTTAAGCAAATGAATTTCAGCAGTGCACATTTCCCATATTCAGTACCTGATTTTATGCAAAAATCATGTGTATTCTTTTCTTTATAATTCTGGGAGGGAGTTTGTTTCCAATGGCATTTGCTTTGTAAATATCATGGTGGCTCTCATGACTCCATAGTTAACACTTAGGTTTTGCATTTTGCACTGAAGCATAGTAAAATGTTATGAGAGTTGGTGCATGGTATTTGACGAGCAAGTGCTCTGCACATTTCTGAAAGTATTTTCTGTACAAAGCAAATTGGACTCCATGTATAGAATCCATCGTGCCTAGATGGAGCAGAAAGAGAGAATGTCTGAAATACTGAAACGAGCAGGTGGTTTTAAGGTTAGATGTGTATAATAATTGTACAATCTGAGCTTCCCTGTCAGAGTAACTCTAATAGGCCGGTGCCCACTGAACAGTGAATTGAAGTACCAGTGAGAGGAGACTGTAATGCCAGTAGTTCACAAGTATTTTATACATAATTCATAAAGCAATAGCCACTACTCTACTTTTGTAATTGTTATACAATCTTAACTTGGAGACCTTTATTGTGGATGTTATTGATCTGTGGCATTGAAATGAGGAGAACCAAGGCGTTATGGCCCATCCACTTTTTGCCACAGTAGACCCCGCCCCTTTCCCCTCCTCTCCCCTCTCTGTTCACACCGCCAGGTGCCCTGCCCAGGACAGATGGAGGTGGAGGGTCTTTGCCAGCTCTCGACAGATGCTCACATGGCTCTTACCCCAAGCCAGCTCCATCTGAGGGGCGGGGCATCACTGCCGCAGTCAGACCATGGTAAGAACCATGTAGGCAGCTGAGGAGAGCCATGGTGGACTCTCCACCATGCCTGCCATGAGCACTCCCCATCCCATCCAAGGCCCCCTGCTCAGGGTATGTAGGTATGTAGGCAGCTGTGGAGCACCTGGGTCCCTCCACCTTCTCTGGGCAGGTGGTCTGGGAGTTGGGGCCATGGGCAGGGGGTCAGTTTTCAACACCCCGGTTCTGTTCCAGATTCTGGCTTGGCTGGGGGTTTGGGTCTTTGGGGGCAAGGATAGAGCCTTGGAAGACGAGGTGTAGTAGGGGCTAATAGGTGGAGGTCCCTGACCCCCCCCCTCAACTTTTAAAAAGGCTCTGCTGCCACTGATGTTCTCATGACTGACAGTGGAGGAAAAAGTTTTTTGTGCTTATTTTGCACAATGTTCCCTGATCTGGATCTTCCTAGGAAAAACAATAGATTGTGACAAAATATTCTGTTTATTTTTGAAAGGGACTTAAAATGAAATTTGCACCTGTTCATAAAATGAAATTCTTATTAAATTTCTTCAGAAGAGTATTCTCAAAAGCTCCTTAATAAATGTAATAAATCCCCTAGACTCTGCTTGAAAAGGGTTTTAAACAAATTTTTCTTGAACTGAAAGGTATGTTCAACCCAACCAAATGTGAAAGCACTTAAATAGTGTGGTGGTAGGCACTAAATATAAATGTAAGATAAATGGATGAAAGGATAAATAAATAGGACATGGAAAGATGGAAGAACAAAATAGTAGAGTTCCTGGAGTGGCTCACAAATGTGAATGCCAACCTAAGGGCAGACTGTCCATGAGCAGAACACAAAGCCCAAATTGGTTATGTGTTCAATAATTAGCAGGTATAAAATTAATGCTTGCAACAGTTTACAAGTGGGTGGGTTTCTGAAGCATCAGTGAATGTGTCCTCAGGGGTGCCACCCATAAAGGCTGTTGAATCTCTATCTGTGGTGGTAAAGTGAATAGGCATATGGATGGAATGTGTCCCTCAATGGAGTGTATCTCTTGGTCTTCTGGTGTCTTGTGTGTCTTCTGTGGAAAAATACAGTCTGTCAGAAAAGGAAGCAGATTATTTCCCTGGTTGTGTCTCTTGTTGTTGGTCTTGTGTTTCTCCTTTGAAAGGATATGGTCTGTTCAGTGAAGGAAGCGAGTGGTTCCCTGGCTGTGTCCCTCATCAGCCGTCTCGGTCATTCATCCTGGTCCTGAATACAGCTTGTGACATGCTCTGTGTAAATGTTTCTGGACCACCTAATGGTGTCAGATACCATCAGCTGCCTCATGAGCTCATAGCAACAGTTAATTGTGGGGGTCCCACATACCGATACAGTTGCCACGTGTCTGGTTTTGAACCGGACTGTCCAATATTTGAGCTTTCTGTTCAGGAAACAAATTAAGAATATGTAAATGTCCGGTATTTTCTAAATAAGATGTAAAGTAGATTGTGATGTAAAGTCATTTGTGTCTGGTATTTTTGTTGAAACCATCTGACAACCCTACATACAGAAAGCAACCATGAGCAAGGCCCCTATCTGAACCTTATAGCCCTAGACCCTCAGGATGTCAGCCACTGGTTATTCTTCTCGATCACTTGAGCTAAGGTCCTGTGGATGACCGCGGTCCTGTTTTCGAAGGGCACTGTGATGTCTACCATGATGACCCTCTGTTCTTTGCTGAGCATAATGATGATGGGTCGCAGCTGGCTGTCCGTTTCAGGGATGATAGAGTCCAGGGTTGTCAGCATGCCTTTGACCAGCTGGTCCTGGATGGCATTGTGGCAGAGCTGCCAGGCCCTGGAGTGGCTCTGGCAGCCTCACAGGATGTGGGGCAGTACCTCATTGGCAGAGTGGCACCATCTACATCATGCTACACACAAAGTGAGCTTGATTGATTTCTAGGTATTCATTTATCAGTGTTTGGTGAGGTCTAAAGGCATTGGCATTAGGTGGCATGAGTATGCCAGTGCCTCGCACTATTATGAGAGCTTGAAATTAAAATGTTAGCTGAAGTATTTTGGAAATTGTAGATGTGTCTTCTGAGGAAGAGGATCAATTGTAGAAAAAGATTTGTTTGTTGAATTTCAAATGTATAGATTTGTTTAAAAGCAACATTTCTCTGGTTTTCTCATTTCTAAACCCCAGTTCCTTGGAACTTCAAATTACCTGCATATGCAGGAGAACTCCAAATTCTTAAGCATTTAAGTTTTCAAAGGAAACATCAGGTATTCTCTAAGGTATATGTGCATGGAAACTTTTTAAAGACACCATAATAGAGACCCAACTTAAATGTATACCCCAAATTAAAAAACATAGCAAGAGACCTAAAAAAGAGTCACCGTGGCTTAACCACCAAGTAAAAGAAGCAGTGAGGGACAAAAAGGTATCTTTTAAGAAGTGGAAGTCCAATCCTAGTGAGATAAATTGAAAGCAACATAAACACTGTCAAAGTGTAAAAATGTAATAAGAAAAGCAAAAAAAGATTTTGAGGAACAGCTAGCCAAAAACTCAAAAAGAAATAACAACATGTTTTTTAAGTACATTAGAAGCAGGAAGCCTGCTAAAAAACCTGTGGGTCCCCTAGATGATCGAGCTATAAAAGGAGCAATCAAGGACGATAAAGCCATTGCGGAGAAACTAAATGATTTCTTTGCTTCAGTCTTCACGGCTGAGGACGTTGGGGAGATTACTGAATCTGCACCGTCCTTTTTGGGTGATGAATCTGAGGAACTGCCCCGGATTGAAGTGTCATTAGAGGAGGTTTTGGAACAAATAGAAAAACTTAATGTTAACAAATCTCCGGGACCGGATGGCATTCATCCAAGAGTTCTAAAAGAACTCAAATGGGAAATTGCTGAGCTATTATCTGTGGTTTGTAACCTATCCTTTAAATTGGCTTCCGTACCTGATGACTGGAAGGTAGCCAACGTGACACTAATATTTCAAAAGGGCTCTAGAGGCGATCCTGGCAATTACAGACCGGTAAGTCTAACTTCAGTACCGGGCAAATTAGTTGAAACAATTGTAAAGAATAAAATTGTGAAGCATGTAGAAGAACATAATTTATTGGACAAAAGTCAACATGGTTTCTGTAAAGGGAAATCCTGTCTTACTAATCTGTTAGAGTTCTTTGAAGGGGTTAACAAACATGCGGACAAGTGGGATCCAGTAGATACAGTATACTTGGATTTTCAGAAAGCCTTTGACAAGGTCCCTCACCAAAGGCTCTTGTGTAAATTACATGGCCATGGGGTAAGAGGGAAGGTCCTTTCTTGGATTGAGAACTGGTTAAGACAGGAAACAAAGGGTAGGAATAAATGGTAAATTTTCAGATTGGAGAGGGGTGACTAGCGATGTACCACAAGGGTCAGTCCTGGGACCAATCCTTTTCAACTTATTCATAAATGATCTGGAGAAAGGGGTAAGCAGTGAGGTAGTAAAGTTTGCAGATGATACCAAACTGTTTAGGATAGTCAAGACAGAAGCAGACTGTGAGGGACTCCAAGAAGATCTCACCAAACTGAGTGATTGGGCAACAAAATGGCAAATGAAATTTAATGTGGATAAGTGTAAAGTAATGCACATCGGGAAAAATAACCCCAACTATACGTACAGTATGATGGCGGTTAATTTGGCTACGACAAATCAGGAGAGAGATCTTGGAGTTATCGTGGACAGTTCTCTGAAAACTTCCACGCAGTGTGCAGCGGCGGTCAAAAAGGCAAATAGGATGCTAGGAAATATTAAGAAAGGGATAGAAAATAAGACCCAGAATATCTTACTGCCCCTGTATAAAACTATGGTACGCCCACATCCTGAATACTGTGTACAGCTGTGGTCTCCTCACCTCAAAAAAGATATTTTGGCCTTGGAAAGTGTTCAGAAAAGGGCAACTAAAATGATTAGGGGTTTGGAACGGGTCCCATATAAGAAGAGGTTAAAGCGACTGGGACTTTTCAGTTTAGAAAAGAGGAGACTGAGGGGGGATATGATAGAGGTCTATAAAATCATGAATGGTGTGGAGAGGGCCGATAAAGAAAAGTTATTTATTAGTTCCCTATATAGAAGAACTAGAGGACACCAAATGAAATTAATGGGTAGCAGGTTTAAAACCAATAAAAGAAAGTTCTTCTTCACACAGCGTGTAGTCAACCTGTGGAACTCCTTGCCAGAGGAGGCTGTGAAGGCTAGGACTATAATAGAGTTTAAAGAGAAGCTAGATAATTTCATGGAGGTTAGGTCCATAAAAGGCTATTAGCCAGGGGATAAAATGGTGTCCTTGGCCTCTGTTCGTCAGAGGCTGGAGAGGGATGGCAGGAGACAAATCGCTTGATCATTGTCTTCAGTCCACCCTCTCTGGGGCACCTGGTGCTGGCCACTGTCGGTAGACAGGATACTGGGCTAGATGGACCTTTGGTCTGACCCAGTACGGCCGTTCTTATGTTCTTATGTTCTCCTTATGTTCTTATGATACTTTATTCTGAGGGGAAAATGTCTTCCTTGCTCCCAGCAGGCAGTCATCTTATGTCCTGAACCAAGAAAAACTTCTGATTTTAACTTCTTGACCTAGCCAGCATAGCTTTAGCTATTACTGCTGTTCATAGAAATATCTAACCCTCTTTTGGATCCACCCAATATACTTGTCTTGGTGATTTTTTTTTTTAATAGTTGATCTGCAAAAGTCACACTCTGCTTCTGTGGAGCTACTGAATTTCTTTCCAGGGACAACTGTGGATAAACATGCTTATTATTAAAGATTCTTTAAATATAGAATCTGTATGATTTAGTCTCCTGTAAGGAAGTACTTTACTTCAAAAGTTCACTGAATTTATTCAAATGGAAGCAGGTGCCTTGCAATTATGCAGCCAACTTCTGAGTATGTCAGTCAACAAATAAGGTTACAAAATAAGAATGTTTTTAATGTATTATTCACCAGTCTGTTCGTGGTGCCATGCTTTCTCACTGTATATCTGCCATATGTACTATTTAATATCCATCAAATGTACAAATAGAGCACATTATTCAGGTATCAAGTCCATTCCTGTGTGCACCTCACTATATAGGCCAAAGTTTGGAAATATTCCAATGAGTGTATAACTTCTTTTAAAAAGAACCTTTGCTGGTCAACTTTACCTAGAAGCTACCTAAAGGGCTTGCTCACTTGCTGAACTTATTCTCCATTTGGATGCTGGCTGTGAGTCTGCATATCCATGTGCTCAAAGATCCTCAGATAGTACTGTTTTCTTTATTCTAACAAACTTGAGTGTGTGACGAAAGCAAGACATTTGTGATTCTTTGGCATTGCTACTGGATGTACCCTAATACTGTAATCATAATCTAATATTAGTGCAAGAAGTATGTTGAAAGCATATAGCCTGGTGATTGAGAGTCTTGCCCTCACCTCTTAAGCTCACAGAACTCTAGCAGTGGAGTCCTTCTCCATCCAAGGCTCCTTAAACTGATGGTGTGTCCTACTTTGGAAATAGGTTAAGCACAGTCTGTCTTTTCCGTATTCCTACAATAATTGCACAGTTCCTCCATTTCATATTAACATAATTTGTGACTCAACACCAGCCAAGTTGATTACAATGAGAAAAACATCACTCCATTAGCTAAGCAGAGCAGGCACAAACTGTATTTACATAGACACACCCAGGGTCTCTCTCTACTTCCTGGTAGCTGTAAGAGATTCATTCCTTCAGATCCTGCTTATATCAGTAATATACAATATCACATTAAGATGTCTTTTGGAATGATGATTTTCCAGTTTTGTGTCTTATGCTACTCATTTTAAAGAGTATCTATTTTAGATTATTTTCTCCTAGATATAGAGCCAGATCCACACTTGGTGTGTATCACTGTATCTCCATTGATGCCAATTCGACTACGCTGATTTATTTGGGCTGCCAAATGTGACTGAAGCAATTCCAGGAGATTTTTGTTTCCCAACACGCCATATCATTTTCTTAAAATATTCTATTGAAATCTCCAGGATTGCTCTCAGTTATCACCAGGAACAATGTCAATTCTGGGAGATTCCATGGCAGTCCTGTAGAGTAGGGACCCCTATGAATTATGCCAGCTGGGGATTTGACTAATAGTCTCACTGTATGTGTAAAACTGTCTCTTTGATCTTCTGTAAAGCTGTGTGAAATGCTGGCCTTTAGGCTTGATTCAAGCCATTCATGGTCTTGAGATGTGCTTGGTAATTTTGGTCCAAACCCCAAGGCAGCAAGCGACCTCTTTGTACAACTCAAAATAGACCCAAAGATATTTCCTACCTCATTTCCCTGTGCCTCGATCAGTGACAGGATTTCCCAACTAAATCATGGTTTCTTCTGGAAGAGTGTTCAGCTTCCCTTCCCCTTAAAAATTCTGTGCCAGCTTATCTCCATCTTCATGAAATTAAATTTAGGTTCTTATAATATCCCCAAGCTCCATTTTACTTGTAGACTTGCCTAGTTCCAGAACTATATTGTGCAACTCTTGATTTTTAGTGTTTTTCTTAATGTCCTAACTCCTGGAGTCCTGCGATTATGTGAGAATCTCAGTTTTCATTTTTTTTTATAAAAGGATGTTTCTAGCTTTTGTGGTTGCAGAGGAAAGCTGGAAAATGTTACCTGAGTGAAACATAAAGGCTCAGAAAAGCAGACAGTAAATACAAAGAACCCCAATTGTATTTTCTTTAAGAAAAAAAAACACACCTCTGTCAAAAAACAATTTTTATGATTTTGGAGAAACTGACTCATGGTTTGTGTGCACTTACATGGTCAAAACTGTATCTGAGTACCAATAGTGGACAGTTCTCAGTGGAGTTAATGTCCTGCCAGATAGCATCAGGAGCAAATGATGATGTTGCTGCATAAGGCTTAGTAAACACTAGAAAATCAGGCTAATTTAACCACATTGTTCAGGGGAGTGGTTAAGCTGACCTAAGTCCCTGGGTAGGAAGTGCTAAGATAACTGAAGAATTCTTCCATCAACTTAGATACTATGGCACGTGCTGCAGTGTTGAAAATGTACTGCTATGTCTACACTTAAAACAAGTCCTAAGTATCCACGTATTTCATTCTGCTAGTGAACACAAGAGCAAAGAATCATAGGATGGATATTTTAGAAAGACTGCATTATACCATAATGTTGGATGTAAGAAAGGATAAGAGAATATTTTAATACTTAATTAGCTTTCCTACTTATAGGCATTTCTAAAGCATACATCACAGAGGCAGCTGTCATCTAATTTAATCAACAATCTGATCTTTATCAGTTCATGAATTTATAGTATTAACAATGTAGGAAGAAAATCATAATAAAAATACTTAGGATTACTTTTATACCAATATATCCAGCACAACACAGATTGCAGTTGCTAATTAAGTATGCGACACATCCCTGTAAAAATTAATACCTGTACATTTACCAATGATCGAGACGGCCTTGTTGCTTTAGATAATACTACATTTAGGATGTTACTGTGATGACATGCAATGTCTGTGGAAATTGTATTACAGTTATGAGGAGTATTTTATTCTTTAAGAAACAAAATGCAGGTGTTATGACATACTATGTCAGAAGGTTGTATGATGTACACAACATACTGATGCCATGTTTGACAACGCTACCTGGAGCAAGTGTCAGAATTATGTGTTTAGTCGTCTGTGAAAGAACTCATGCAACTCTTGCCTTTCTTGAGAAGATCAAAAACCTGTCCAATGTTGCTATAATATAACAAGTCCAGAAAAACCTGAACTGTGAAACAAATTTATTTGTATTCCTAGTCAGACATGGTGAAAATCATACACATTTCCCTATGCTGATTGATAGTTCCCTGGAATTCTGACTGACAATTATGTATAGCAGGCCTGGAGGGCAGTGGCAAGAAAAGGTATGCTCATACTTTCCTAGAAGAGCTCTAGTTTTATGGCCAGAGGAGTAACATTATTGACTTCAGTGGAGTTACTCTGACTTTACATTAGTGAAAATGAGACAAAGGGGATGTCACCCTTTTATGCTGGAGGAGACACCTAGGGTATGTCTACCCAATATCTAGGCGCCCATTGTGCTTAGTGCTCTGACCCTAATCCAGAAAGCATTTCAACATGTGCATAGTCCTTTGATCTTATGACTCTCTCTATATAGGGGAGCCAACAGCCTTGCCGGGCTCCTGGACAAGGTGGGGGTGCCCTGGCTCTGCACTCTCATAAGAGGAAGGTTCTCAGGCAGATGGGGTGGCACTTCCTGGACTTTCCCAGCCCTCATAGCCACCTAAGGCTGCCAGGTTTTGAACTGGACAGTCCAGTATTTGAGCTTTCTGTTCGGGAAACAACTTGAGAAAATCTAAATGAGAAAATATAAATGTCCGGTATTTTCTAAATAAGATGTAATGTAGATTGTGATGTAATGTCAAGTGTGTCCGGTATTTTTGTTGAAACCATCTGGTAACCCTATAGCCACCATTTCAAAACTGAAACCGCAGTTTAGATGCGTTTTCTTTGACAACGGGGTGCCTTTTCGAAAGATCCTGTACTCTGGAGTGAAATGGTGCTTGTTCGAAACAGAAGTACAGGATCTTTCGAAAAAGCGCCCTGTTGGGATCTTTCGAAAAGGTGCCCCGTTGTAAAAAAAAAAACGCGTCTAAACTGTGGTTTCAGTTTTGAAATGGTGCTTGTTCAAAACAATGCCATGATGAGATTATGCAAATGAAGCACGGGATATTTAAATCCCCGCTTCATTTGCACTTTTGAAGTGCCTCATTTATATTCCTCTGCCAACAGAGGGGTGTAGTTTAGACATAGCCCTGGAGTATGCTGCATGGCACTCCAGCAGTGATTTAAAGGTCCCTGGGCCCTTTTGAATCACCGAGCCCCAGGGCAGTTGCCTGTTTGTTCTTCTTTATCCCCTCCTTTCCCCTGTGCCCCTCTCGGCACGCTTGCATATATACATAATGATAAACACTTGTTTCAGTGTTTTGTTGGGTCATGGCCATAGTGAAGGTAGGGAGAGAGCCCAATTGTCCTTGGACACATCACAAGGGAAGAATTATTACAGGACCCAAGACTCTCACTCCCACGCTCAGAAGATGGCACCAAAGAATTAGGGAATGGAACCAGGGAGAGAGGTTTTCAGATAGTGTTTGGTTTTTTTGGTTTTTTTTTAATTAGTTTAAATGTGAAAGCTTGGCAAAGCCCTGCTCTCCATACTGGTTCATTTTAAATCCATTTCCTTTAAAGCTGCAATAGGAAGAGAGTTCACATATCTGAAAATTATGGCAGTGACTGGTTTCTTTTGTAATCTGTACTCTAATGGACATACAAGGGGAGTTATCTTGGAATGTAAGATGATCTTTGGGAGTGTGATTTTACTTGAAAGGTGCCATGAGGTGAGGAAAAATGTGCATCTTTACATTGCAACAAGACTTCAGGTTTTGTCCATCACTTCTATGGCTATCAGTCTGTCACACTTCACAGGTGTCATGGCAGAAATGAACAGTGATTGTGGGGTGGGGAGAGAGAAAAGCTACTATTAATGTAATGACACCATTTCAGTAATACAAAATGAAATACATAGCAAATTAATCTTTGTTTAGATGCCAGATTCTATCTATAGCAATCCAATGGTTCTGCCAAACTTGTAGTGCAATCAGATTAGAATTCATACTTGGTCCTGAAATACCACTGTTTCACATCCCAAGTAAGCCACCTGTCTCTAAACATTGCATATAATGTGCTATTTGTCAGTTGGCACCATCACCCCATAGCATATATTTACACAGTAATATTTTCTGCTCCTTAATCTATGACACACATAGCTATATTTTTCACTTGACTTTTAAAACTCCAGACCAGTGGGAGTGGGGCAAGAGTATAAGTCCAAGCATGTGAAAAAGTACAATATTCTGTTTAGTTTCTCCAAGAAAACTACTAATTTCCTTTCATGTTCACTAAATCCCCAATCCAGACACTGGGGAAATTAGGGCACTGGCTGGGCTGGGCTACAATAGAGCAAATGGAAGTGAGCAGCTGTCTGTGGCTGGCCAGGGTGCATGTCCTCTGCACAGAGACACAGTGTTGGAGGAAAATTGATCCTGTTCCAGGGCAGAATTGCTTCAGATATTCACTGTTTGGATTTTTCTCAAGCTCTTATTCACTTGAAATTGGGGGCTTAGGTGTTTGGTGCATGTTAGATTAGAATGTTGTCTGACCTCTTTTGAGGCCTCTGAAGAAATTTGTTTTAGAAATAAATGATAGTTGTGTGAAGATCTGAAGTGTGCTCCATGAAGATGTATCCCTAAAAGGACGATGACCAGACATCCCGATGTTAGGAACTTTGTCATATATAATGCCCCACCCCTCCAACCTCTGAAAAAAGAAAACAGTGTCTTGATTTTTCATACTTTCTATCTGGTCATCGTGCTGCCAAGGTCACGGGTACCTTGCATTCTCTCTGGCAAAAGGAAAAGCTTTCAGTTCTGTGTGTGACTCATAAAATGTTTCTTGCAGTTCTACTGATTAGTTTGCATCCTTTGCACAAGAGTGTGTTCTTATGTTTTCCCTCATTCCCAGCACTCTTCCCCCACCTCTATAGCCCTCTCCCAGCACACACCTTTAGGACTCACATTCTCCCCTACTGAGCAGAATAAAAGGCTGCTATTTCATTCAGGCTGAAGAAAACAATTTAATTTTGATTATCTTTGGGATTGTGGGTGTTATATTTAAGTCTCTAACGGTAATAAAAGTATAATTAGAGGCATCGAATTTAGGACAAATGATTACTGGGATCAGACTATATTTTCTAGTCTGCATAGTATTTAAATGAATCTCAATCAGGATTCATGAGGTACTTTGTTTAGTTACTAGAAACATCAGATTCCAAATAAAGTGTACTACTTCTGTTTGGCTAGCACAGTGGTTCTCAACTCGTTTCAGTCCATGGATCACCAGGCCAATCAAAAAATTTTCATGGATCCACCTCCTTTTTGAGACATGATAAAAAAGAGCAGACAACGAACATTTTGGTTTGAAATTTATTTCTTACTAACAGATTTTTGGATTTTATTCTCGCTGACAAGCTTTTCAATGTTTGGAATGGTTCTTGATAATGCACAACAAATATCGCTTTCCACTGCAAGCCAATTCCTCTGTTGGGACTTTCACATATAAGTTGATGCAAATGGCAAAAGAAATCTGACTACGTGTGCTGACAGATTTGGGTAACTCCTGATCACACTGGCCCAAAATTTCTCTATGGTAGACTGCTGGTATACATCCTGAGCTGCAAAATCATTTTTCAGATCCAAAAATTCCTCCTTAAGATCCTCTGGAACACTATTAACATCTGTTGTAAATGGGTTCCTGATGAAAGAAAATCTATCCCTTGTCCTGTCCAGCTCCAGAAAATATCGTTGGAATTCGTCTTGTAGCTTCCGTAAATTATTGAGAATTTGCATCCGAATGGCTTCCTTTTCCCCGAGAATGGCATCAACATATGGAAACTGAACCAAATTATTGCCTTCGACTCTTACAATCCAGAATTCCAATTTTTCAAGAAAAGCCTTGATGATGCTTGGTGAGAGAACAGATTTGCACCTTTTCCTTGCAGCTGAAGGTTCAGTTTGTTCAAGATTCCAAAAATATCGACAAGATACGCAAGTTCTAAATTTGACTGCATCAGCATGTTTCAAATTCCTCTTTCCTTTGAGCCTGGAGAAATAAATCCAACTCCTCTCTCAATTGGAAAACTCTGTTGAGTACGTTCCCTGCTGACAATCACCATACGGAAGTGTAGAACAGCAACACAGCAAAGTCGGAACCCACATCCAGGCAAAATCTTTTGAACAGCCTGGTGTTCAGAGCTGATGATTTGATGTGATTCATCACTGTCATCAACCCTTTGAAAACAGCGTTAAGTTTATTAGGCAATGTTTTTTATGCCAATGCTTCCCTATGAATGAAGCAATGAACTCCGGTTACTATTTGAGCGTGCTGTTTCACTAGTGTTTGGAAGCCCGATCTTGAGCCCAGCATGGCAGGTGCATCATCAGTGGTGACACCTACAAGATTTACCCAATCCAGACCATGTACTTCAAAGAAATTGTTAACCATTTCCATCACATCCTGAGCCTTTGTGGTGGTATACAAAAAAGAAACTCCTATTTGAAGTCTCCCTCAACCATGTATCGTGCGAACACCAATAGCTGAGAGCACAATGCAACGTTGGTTGATTCATCCAATTGTATGGCAAACAATTTATTTCATCCACGACTTGTTCACTGATATTCTGTGATATCTCATTTATCTGTCTTGATACTGTGTCGTTAGAGACGGATATATCATTCAGCTTCTTTGTTGCTTCCTCGCCAAGAACAAACTGCACCATCTCTTTTGCACAGGTGAGCACAAGTTGCTCTACAATGGTATGAGACTTCTTGGCCTGTGCAACTTTGTATGCAACTGCATTGCTTATCTTATTGTAGAATGCACTCGTTGAGTCGAGGCACTGCCGTTTCAGACCTGATAACTGCTGCTCAAAATAATCTTCATCCTTTTGCAACAAGTTGGGGTGACACTTTTTGAAATGGAGTTTCAGCTTAGCAGGCTTCATTGAGTCATTCCCCAAGACTTTGAAACAAATCCACACCTTCTTTTTCTTGACAAATGAAGTTGAATTTGATGTAGTCCTCCAAATATTTGCGCTTGACATTTCTTCCTGTCATTGCCATTATAAACAAACTATACCACACTTGTAAAACAGCACATGTAGCACAGGATGAACGACACAGGAACCACTCAGCACGACAGCGGCAGCTACACTGATGCTCAGAGCCTCAGACGAAAGTTACTGGCAACACAACGCGGTTGCGTCCTAGGTGATGCTATGGATGACGCGCCACGTGCTTGTGAACACGTCATAAAACAGCCTAACAGCAGCACCTGCTCATGCCGTGTGACTTTGGACAATGTTCCTGTGGACCACCGAAAAAGTCACCATGGACCATCAGTGGTCCATGGACCACCAGCTGAGAACTGCAGGGCTATCATTTAGTATGATACAGCTACTGTTCCTCTTATCCTCTTCTCATTCCCCCTCCCATAAAAACAGTGATCATTTTCAATATTGTGTGGCTCGTGACTCTGGTTCAGGGGTATTATAGTAATTAGAGAAACAGTGTATTTCACACTATTTACAGAAAAATATAAATAGTGTATGGTTCTGAAAATATCACATCCATTCTTGATGTTTCTTATTTCCACCTGAAGTTCAGCAGGGCTTAAATATTCCATTTGTACAAAGTTGTATGTTTTAACCAAATTACTCTTGTAAGGACTGTGGTTTAGTGAGTTGAAAATAACTGTCCTCAGGATGAGAATAATGTTAACACGTTACTAAGGAGATCACTTGAGAAAACTACGGCATTCTTTCCTTAAATGGAGGTGGGGGGAGGAAATGGCTATGAAAATCTTTAAAGGGGGTTTGTTCAATTGAGGAAATTAAAAGAATACAGTGATGGAAAACACAGCACTATTTATTCATAGAATTTCATGGAGTATGGGGATTGTGATGATTTAAATAACAAGTTTTGGTGATGGGGGACAGTGGTTATCTATATTTTTCTGATTACTAGTCATATCCTTATTTTATCCTAATGGTAATTATCACTCCCAGACACTAGACTAAAAAATGAGCACAGCATATAGAGAAATATGCCATTCCAAATCAGGTTTGGAATGAACAGTTTTCAAGGATATTGAGAGATGATATAGATGTAGTGGACATCTGCAACAGATGCATTGACTCTGGAATATTAATGACAGGATAGCTGAGTTCAGACAGGATAATCCTAATTTTTTTAAGGGATGTTGTACATTTATTTTAAACCTTTTGTCCCACTTTTATAGGCCATCCAATATGGGTTCTGTGAGGGCCATAGTTGCTGAAGTGGGCTGCTTTGATGGTCAGCACATATTTAAATTTCTCTTCCATATTATAGTTGAAAAGTTCTGTTGCTTTTTGCAATTCAGTTTTTAATTCTAAATTCAATTGCTCGGTTTTGTTTCCTTTTATGACAGACTAGAAGATTTATCCGGCATTGCTTGGGTTCTTAACTCAATTAATTTTGGGGGTTGGTTGTTGGATTTTTTTGGAAAATAAAATGAAAATGCGACGAGGAGTCCTGTGGCACCTTATAGACTAACTGAAGTGTAGGAGCATAAGCTTTCGTGGGCAAAGACCCACTTAGTCAGATGCATGTAGTGGAAATTTCCAGAGGCAGGAATAAATATGCAGGCCAGGATCAGGCTGGAGATGACCAGGTGGATCCAATCAAGGAGGATGAGGCCCACTTCTAGCAGCTGATCTGGAGGTGTGAATTCCAAGAGAATAGAAGCTGCTTTTGTAGTTAGCAAGCCATTCACAGTCTTTGTTTAATCCAGTTGATTGTGTCAAACTTGATGAACTGTAGCTCAGCAAAAGCGACGAAGAGTCCTGTGGCACCTTATAGACTAACTGAAGTGTAGGAGCATAAGCTTTCGTGGGCAAAGACCCACTTCGTCAGATGCATGTAGTGGAAATTTCCAGAGGCAGGAATAAATATGCAGGCCAGGATCAGGCTGGAGATGACCAGGTGGATCCAATCAAGGAGGATGAGGCCCACTTCTAGCAGCTGATCTGGAGGTGTGAATTCCAAGAGAATAGAAGCTGCTTTTGTAGTTAGCAAGCCATTCACAGTCTTTGTTTAATCCAGAGTTGATTGTGTCAAACTTAAAGATGAACTGTAGCTCAGCAGTTTCTCTTTGAAGTCTGGTCCTGAAGTTTTTTTGCTGCAGGATGGCTACTTTTAGATCTGCAATAGTGTGTCCAGGAAGATTGAAGTGTTCCCCTACAGGTCCAGACTTCAGGACCAGACTTCAAAGAGAAACTGCTGAGCTACAGTTCATCTTTAAGTTTGACACAATCAACTCTGGATTAAACAAAGACTGTGAATGGCTTGCTAACTACAAAAGCAGCTTCTATTCTCTTGGAATTCACACCTCCAGATCAGCTGCTAGAAGTGGGCCTCATCCTCCTTGATTGGATCCACCTGGTCATCTCCAGCCTGATCCTGGCCTGCATATTTATTCCTGCCTCTGGAAATTTCCACTACATGCATCTGACGAAGTGGGTCTTTGCCCACGAAAGCTTATGCTCCTACACTTCAGTTAGTCTATAAGGTGCCACAGGACTCTTCGTCGCTTTTGCAGATTCAGACTAACACGGCTACCCCTCTGATACTTGTAGCTCAGCAGTTTCTCTTTGAAGTCTGGTCCTGAAGTTTTTTTGCTGCAGGATGGCTACTTTTAGATCTGCAATTGTGTGTCCAGGAAGATTGAAGTGTTCCCCTACAGGTTTTTGTATGTTGCCATTCCTAATATCAGATTTGTGTCCATTGATTCTTTTACGTAGGGACTGTCCTGTTTGGCCGATGTATATAGCAGTGGGGCATTGTTGGCACATGATGGCATATATTACGTTGGTGGATGTGCAGGAGAATGTACCAGTGACAGTATGGCTGATCTGGTTAGGTCCTGTGATGGTGTTGCCGGTGTATATATGTGGGCAGAGTTGGCACCGAGGTTTGTTGCAAGGATTGGTTCCTGAGTTCGAGTTATTATGGTGCGGTGTGTAGTTGCTGGTGAGAATATGCTTCAGGTTGGCGGGTTGTCTGTGGGCAAGGACCGGCCTACCTCCCAAGGCCTGTGAGAGCAAGGGATCATTGTCCAGGATGGGCTGAAGATCACTAATGATGCGTTGGAGAGGTTTTAGCTGGGGACTATAGGTGATGGCCAGTGGTGAAAATGTACAGCTTCATTTAAATCATTGCTCTGGAGTGGGGCTGGAAATGAGGGGTTCAGTATACAGGCTGCCTCGGAGACAGACATCTATCCTAGCCCTCTCTCTCACTTCAGCAGCTTGGGCCCAAGTCAAATGCACCTCTCCATGGCCATTGCAGTTCCAGTGGATGCAGCAGGGGAGGGGTGCATATTCCCAGGCTATGGCAGGTCCAGGTCCAGGTTCATCTTCCCCATGCGCTCCACCAGACAGAGTGAGGAAAGCAGCAAACTGTGCACTTTCCCCTCACTTTCTGATGAAGGGGAACAGCCAGCAATATCCCTGTATGAATTGGGGGGAGGAGGAACTTCACTCCCCCTTTATAAAAGGTATCTGAGGGAGGCTTGGGCTTGAGGCTGTCCTATATGGGGTGGGAGGTTGGATCAGGCCCTCAGCCAGCCAGCTTCTATCACCTGTCTGGTGATTCTCTCTCTTTTTCTGTATTGTTTTCTGAGAAGCAATCGCATTCCAGGAACATCCCATTTTCCTGGCACAACCAAACTCTTACATTGTTTAATTATGATAAGAGGAAGTTTTATACCAAATTTGGTGGTCCCGGCTTTTATCATTTAGGAGGAGTTCTTGAATAAATGGGCAAACAAACTCTCTCTTGGTAGATAAATTTCTGCCCTTTGGGTTCCAAAGAAAAGCCTGAAAATGTGAATCCTCAAAGTTTAAGAATCAGAGGCAAATAAAAAGACATCATATATATTTATTTGTAAAACTCTTGTGATTTTTAAGCTAGTCTTGTGTTGTTCTGGAGCATGTCTTGTGAGTTTTAAATGTGTAAGGTTGCCATTACTGAGAATCAAATATCCCAAACGTTTGGAAAGTGTGGATCTTGGCTCAGACTTCAGAGTTTAAGTTCTTTTTTATAACATTCCATTGAATTACTGTTTTAAAACACATGATTTATCTAATTCTGCTTTTAAAAAATGATGGGAAAGAAAGTGAGCTTGAAACTTGGAAACTTTATAAGTCACAAAAGTTTGGAACTAACTAGGCATGACAGTTCCTTCCTTAGCAGATTATATCCCTAGATAACTAGTTTGTGATTAGAGACCATTAAGAGGGCATAGTACCAAATTAGCATGTAAAATCTGTTTGGGAGGGACAGACTTATTGAGTTCCGAATTAGCTGCAGTCTCTCAGGAAAAAAAGATGTAAGTGTCACTGTGGGCAGGTCAATGAAGACATCTGTGCAGTGCACAGTTGCTGTGTAAGAAAAAATGATGTGTAGGTAAAATTGCCTTTTACTTTACCAAGAGTATTGCATGATAGAGAATGACAGGAGCAGGCCCAAGGTATTACTTCCCTTTTTTTTCAGGGATCTTATCATTGGCCACAGTTAGAGAATGGATACCAGATGGCCCATTGTTTTGTTCCCACATTGCAATGTGTATGTTCCCATGATAAAAGCAAGAAAATCTTATATGCAAAGAGGAGCAAAGGGAATTGTGGGTAATAGCCAATTAGTAAATGCAAGGGTAATTAACCAAGCTCCGATATAATTTTTGAAGGTGATAAAGGCATCTAACAAGGGAAGTGTAACTAGAGAATGATAATGATGCTCTGTACAGCTCAGAAAAGGACAAACCAAAGAATTCAACAGTGTTTGAAACTGAACAGAAGAAAAATGTTAAATGAATAAATCACCTTTTAAGTATATCATTAAAATTACCTATTTTAAAGATCACTGTTTTGGGGGGAAGTTGATTTTTTTCATCTACAGAGCTGTTGCTATATTTTAAATGTGAATTTTGCTCATAATGTGAGCAATACCTCATTCAGAACACTGCCATTTGTTTCTTAGATTCATTTAAACAACTACAAGGAGCGACTTATGTATAAGTACACTAGATGTACCAATATACTGATACGTATATTTATCTCTGATTTGGGTTATAGTGCTAAGTTTATTAGTGGGTTATCATGTAAGTGCTTAGATAATGATTGTAGAAGGAGTGTGAGACAGCTGTTAGTCTGGAGGATATCACTCAATTATTTTGGGGGCAAGAGGCCGAGGGGAGTTATGAATTTTTGTATGCCTGAATTTCTATAAAATATGAAAGTTGTTAGAAACCAAATAACCCCAAACGCAACACTACACAACTCAGGAAATAAGCCTACTGCTGTATATAGCATCTTCTTCTACATATTTACCACATGTGCTCCCTAAGGGCTTGTCCTTGTTAGGTGCTGAGCACAAAGTACTTAACCAAGTCCCTGAGTAGTACTACCCACTGATAGCTAAGCACATGTGTCATGGTCATGGGGCCTAATGCATCTTTGATTCCCTCCCCCCCTTAATTTGAGTGCACCCTCTCAGGTCTTGTGCCCTTATCGTTTTGTGGAGCGATAACCCATGATTTCCCCATGTTAGACCAGTGAGCTACTCTACTTGGTTACCTGCAAGTCTTCTTTTCAGGAGCTGTGACCAGTAGCTAAAACAGTGATTGGCAGCCTGCCTAAACCAAAATATTGTATAATGCCAATAATGGGATTTCAAAACAAAAGGCTTATAGGCAGGCTTATCTTACCTATAAGCTTGCTATCCCTTGGCAGTGAACATAGGCAGACTCACCTTTACTCATACCACTGGCTTCTGAGGTCTGTAAGTGTGAGAACTGCTTTTCCTCATCAGCTCCCAATAGCCACTCTCCCATTCTCGCAAGAAAGTTGCTCCTTCTCCTCCCATATAGCTCTTTGTCATAGGTTTCTGAGCTTCTTTGTTTTCCTGTGATTATAAACTCAGATCTTCTCCTTGAAAAATTTAGTCCAATGAGCTTAAGAGGCAGTTAGAGGTGGGACGTGAAAGCAAATGGATCTGTTATTATCCCTCAAATGTGGGTAAATGAGAAGTTATCTTTCCTGCAAATATGCAACCAACTGAAGGTTGAAATAATCCCTTGCTTCATACAGTAAATCCCTCTTACATAGTCTTTCTCTTTGGTTGACTCTTGTAATAGTAGTTATAGAGTAGTTCTGAATAAGTCACAATGTTCTTAAATGCTCTTCCTAGGTCATTGTTAAAGTACTAAGCACCATGCAGGACTGACCCCTAGCATCCATCCATCACTGTGCCAAGAATATAACCGTAATTATCCAAACATTCAGACAACCTTAACTCTGCCCTTTTGGGGTATTTCCTAATTGTGGATGTTGTTTAGATGTATTTGAGGTTTTGCACTTCAATCACTGAAAGGGTTTTTTTTAAAATTAAATGTTGATACTATTGTATATGGTAATACTATTTGCTCTTGTGATTATTGTGTAATATTGCTATTAAATGTATTATTTTAGTATGGAGTAAAAGGGGTTGCATTGTTTGTGGAGTAATTTTTATTTTTAGGCTAGAGAAACTTTTGGACATGATGCTGGTGGCACGAAGAAGGTTGTCTGGGTGTAACTTTGTACTACTTGGCTAAGAGTCCTTGAGACCTTCGGAAGTAACTGCTTACAAACATAATGTAGAGAGGCCGTACCCGCATGGAGTAATTTTCACTTTCAAAAATAAAGATGATTTTCTAAATCAAGGAAAATGCATTTATCCATTGTCAGTGCTCAGAAGACTCCAAATACTCAGAAATATATTTGTTGTAAATTGGAAAGCCTATTAATTAAAATTAGAAATTAACATAACTTCTAGTCACTAAATAGTTGACTTATCTTATCTACCACCATCTTTTCTCTGCTGTGCAATGGAAGTTGACAAAAAAGTATGGCTACGTCTACATTGGCATGATCTTGTGAAAATACTCTTTAACACAAGAGTTTTTGCGTTAGAGTATTTGCGTAAGAGAGCGTCTATACTGGCATGTGCCTTTGCACAAAAGATGTGCTTTTGCACAAGAGCATCTGTTCAAGTGTAGATGCTCTCTTGTGCAAGAAAGCTCCGATGGTCATTTTAACCATAGGGCTTTCTTGCGCAAGAAATTCATGTTGCCTGTCTACACTGGCCTCTTGCACAAGAATAGTTGGGCAAGAGGGATTATTCCTGAGCGCAAGCATCATAGTTCTTTCACAAGAAGCACTGATTTCACACATTAGAAAATCAGTGTTCTTGCTCAAGAACTCCCCGCCAATGTAGACAGGCAGCATGTTTTTGCGCAAAAGCGGCTGCTTTGGCGCAAGATCGCGCCAATGTAGACACAGCCTATATATTTGGGAAAAAATGAAAATAATTTATCTCTTTTCCACATTTGGAATGATGACGCACAGCATTACTGTTAGTTAAGATATAAATGCTACATCCAGGATATCATTCTGCCAAGTGATGTTTTGTTTCCGAAACTCATAGCAGATTTCTGATGGTCATGTAATCTGGATGCATTGCAGTTTCTGTGTGTATGCTCTTTCTGTGCCTACTTTTTTATGCAATGATTATTTGTTATTTTCTCCCTCCAACAAATTATCAACAATCTACAATCTATCCTGGAAAATGACCCCTCACTCTCAGAGGCCTGGGAGAAAGGCCAATTCTTGCTTACAGACAACCCCCTGACTTCAAACAAATTGTTTCCAGTAACCACACAACACTCCTCCATCATAATCATCAAGGAACACACCCCTACAATCAGCCCCGGTGCCAACTCCATCCACACATTTATACAAATGATTTAATCACTGGACCCAACCATATCAGCCACCAAATCAGAGGCCCATCCAACTGCACATCCACTAATGTGATCTATGCCATCAAATGCCAGCAATGCCCCACTGCCATGTATATCTGCCAAACTGCACAGTCTTTGCGGGAAAGAATTAATGGACACAAATCAGATATCCAAAAAGGCAACACACAAAAACCTATTGGAGAACACTTTAATCTACCTGCACGCTCATTAATGGATCTCCAAGTCACTGTTTTATTTCAGACCAATTCCACAAGCCAAATACACAGAGAAGGGTTGGAACTTAACTTCATTTACAAGTTTAATACTTATGCAAATGGTATGAATGGGGATATTCGATGGTTCGCACATTATCTGCTTCATCTTCATGACTTAACCAAACAACCAAACAATGAAGGTGCTAATGGTTCTTGATGTCTGCATAGAATCTGGTGTTGGTCATCTTCCTTTCCAAATGCAAACTAACGGTTCTTATCAACATCTTGTAACTATATAGTCTTTAAGGTGCTACTAAACTATTTGTTGTTTTTTAAGTTGTTCCTGTTATAGACTAACTCAGCTGTCCCTCTGAAGCTTATCTACTCGCTGTCTTTTTTTTTCTTCCTCCCCTCCATTTTTTTTTCTTATCCTGTCCCCCCTCTCTTCTTCCCTTATTTATTCTTGGATCTGGACTTCCAACACTGAAGTGGGTTGTGCCCAAGAAAGCTCATGATACCATCTCCCTGTTTTGTTAGTCTTTAAAGTACTACTAGACTATTTGTTGTTTTTAAAGGGTTTTTTTGGCATACTGAAGACTGGCTGTGGTTCTCAAAGAAAAGGGTGTCCTAATACTATTTGGTAGCGATAAGGAATCCAGCTTTAAAGTATTTGTAATGCATGGTCTGTCCCTATTACAATCTATATGTGAGTAGTTCAGCCTATGGTTTCCTCTCTCTGAGCTTCTCTCCCTTTAGTTCTCTGTAATATTGTACAACCTCTAGGCTTTTGTTTTGTGCTTTAGTTGGGTGAACTTTAAGATTCTAACTTTGTGTAAGTACAAGCAAATTCTCTCCACATAAAAATATAGCCATTGTATAGGGCTTGATCTTTCAAATACTAATGCACCTGAGTAACTATTCATGAATGTGTTCATGTATATATGTACAAAGTTATTCTGACACACAAGTATTTGCAGGTGGAATCCACAAAAGTATTCAGTAATTTTTGGGGGTAAGGTATTCATTTCTGACACACCCTCTCACTGTTTTCAGATTTCTTAAATATACAGTTTATATCCAAGAAAAAAATTGCGCAGATGGACCTTTGCATGATGATGATGACATAAAGAGAGCTCATTCTCATAGCAGCAATGCCCTGGACATCACACAAACTCTTTAAAATGAATGTTTTCTGTTCTGGGTGACAGAGCAGTGCACATGAATGGTGTCTGATAAAAGGTATCATTGCTCAGGTAAATAAAGTGACCGTGTTTCCTTGTTATTAGAAGCAGGACACAGTGCTCTGAATGCATTGTTGAATTTCACTTCAGAACATTTAGTGTAGTGGTTTTTCTTAGTGTGTGTTGTTTTCTCCTTTTGAGATGGCCCTTTAAATACCTCCACAGTACCCTTAAATAAACAAAACATCCTGGCCTTGTTGGGGAAATACCAAAAAAAAAATGAAGTGCCCAATTTCCAGTAGGTCTCTGAGGAAGCAACCCTACAAAAAATCAACACTAACCAATTAATAAAATATTCAACGCCCAACAGCAACACAGCACACAGCAAAGATCCTTCTAGAAAGCCCAGACTATAAGGCAGAGTTCAAGAATAAGCGAGATAACACCTTGTGATTCCTGGGAAGCTAATTGGGACTCCTCTTAAAATATAGTGTTATACAATGCTAACATGATCGTGTCAAACAAAATGGCTTGGATAATTGGGCATGTAATCAGTTAAGTATTTTTTTAAAAGTTAATAAAATTATAGCTAAAAGTGACCTCAAGGATATAATTTAATTTGATCTGGATTTTTTAAGAAAAGGGATACTCTGTAGTAAATCACACTGGACTTGATCCGAAACCATTGAAGTCAATGGTAAAACTCCATTAACTGTAGTGGTGCAGGACTGTCATATCGTACATACTCAGCTCATGAAACACTCTGCCATGAGAGGGCACAATTAAATATTAAGTCTGATTGTACACATATAAATAGGATGGATAAATTCATATCCATTTCATTTGCAGGCAAGCAAGCTAAAGTAGGAGTGAAAGTAAAGTTTCAGGGAGAAAAATTATCACCTGCAGAGGTTAGGAATGCTTTTTCCTCTGTATCTACATCACTGCCTTGGATTTAGAATGGATTTTTTTCCCTTGCGCTAAAGTGTGAGATATTTGGTCATTGCCAGTGGCACACCGGGCACTTTGATAGATCAATTGCCTGATCTAATGTGACAAATGCTTTGTTTCTAGGTGTAATTTATTCAGGTTTAAAATTTGCTTATGAAGTTAAAGGGATAGTAACTAACTATGCAATATCACAGGAGAAATAGTTATAGTTTCAGAACACGCAACCCCTAATTAGAGTAAATTACTCCTGATGGAATAAGTAATCTGCAAAAGGGGAAAAGAAAAAGTGAGTTTAATTTCCAGTGCCACAGGGAGGTCTTGATTATTCAAAACTGTCTTTAAATCTTAGAAGCTCTGCTTTGAAGTGGTAGCTAATAGAACCAAGCAGGAAATAAGCCTGATTAGCATTTTGAGTACAAAAGATATATTTACAATAATAGCCAAGACTTATCATCTTCAATTGAACTTGACACTTGTTTAAGAAAAAAGTAAATTGAATCCATTAAAATGACATTAGATAAATTAGGGAATTCATTTTGTTGTGCATTGCTTATCACTGTTTCATTTTTCAAAATATGTTTGGATATCTCTAGAACTAAACATGGAGAAGGGGTTAACATTGATTTGGATGGGTTATGACACATTTATATACATGTTATTCATTTGTTACTCTTAATTCATAACACAACTGTCTCTGCTGTATTTCAGTTTAATAGAGCAAGTCAATCAACAATATCTACAATAAAAAGGCTGCGAAGTGATGTATTAAGTTTGTCCTGGACATTTTAAATTCATAACCTTAGGGCCTTTTTTCTGCAGGATTGATTTGCATCCTTCTGCAATGCAATAAGGCTGTGGATATGATTTCTTTGCCCTGCAGAATAATTCAACATAGGTCTCAAATGGGCCACATAATTCTTTCTCCAGATGCACTTGTTGCCTCTTTTGGTGAGTAACTGTAATTGGGGTCAGGATGGAGAGCGGGCTTGCAAGTGCTGCTCTTCTGCTAGGAATTTTTGTTCACTATCTCCTCATTCAACTTCAGACCATGCATATAAGACAGTAAATGGAATCTCAATAAGAGAAACAATATTTCCCTACAAATATAGAACAGAACAACTTAGAGAAACTCTAATTGCTAAAGCAAACTATTTTGAAATACTTTTGGAAACTTGGAGGCAGCCTGCCAAAAGTATTTTGATATTTTTCTGACCGTGACCAACTTTCATTTGAAAAGGACTGCAATCTCCACAAGATCACTGCTACAGATCTTCTTTTATGTAAAGGTATCTGGATACATTAGTAAGGGTAGTAAGGGACATAAATACAGGATAGATAGATAGATAGATAGATAGATAGATAGATAGATAGATAGATAGATAGATAGATAGATAGTGAATGCCTTCCATAAGTTTTATTTATATATGTGTGTGAGTGGAAAATATATACATATTCATCAGTTAGGATTGCCATCACACAGTTCTCGAAGAAGATTGACCATGTTGAAGCAAATACTCTTATTGTTCTCAGTGATGGTTTTATTTCATACATTGAGACTCCAATGGCAAAGACTGACGTGCATAATGAGTAGCAGGAGGAGGAAGGATTTTGTCTTTTCTGTCTGGATTAGGCATTTGCTGCTGCCTCACTGATCTCTTCTAGCTGTCTTTTCCTCTTTATTAAAGACTTAAGCTTTGGTATTTGCTTTTCATTTTTTATGTCTCTATTAAGGCAGGAAACTCTCGAGAAATTGCCTTTCTAATAATAGTTGTGGCTCAGGTGTGCAATATGCTGACTCAGTTCACGGTGTTCCGTTTTCCAGAGAGAGGTGTGTTTTACCTAATCCTCACATGTAAAACATGAATTGTAGTAGCCAGATGTTCAAATCATTGACTTAGAACCCTTAAAAGACTCCCAAAGTTCTCTTTCTGACACTATTAGCCCTCCTTTTATTTAAAATTAGTATCATGTGGCTCTTAAAAACTGGACTCCAGTTTCAGGGTATTAATTATTCAAGTCCCATCCATTTATTTTATCTTTCAATCTAAAAGAGTTCTGATAGCTCAGTGAGGTAAACACAAGATTGTTGATATCAAACCAGTAATTCTCAGCAGTCAATATTGCATCCTGTTCAGATAAGAGGATGGAAGCTGGGTTACATTCCCTCCTCCTAACTCTGACTCCTTGATAACAAGAAAACTACTCATTATTGCGGGATTTAATTGCTAGAATCATGTCTTTCTACTGGTGCAGTCTTTCTCAGGATGCTTTGAAGTAGAGATCACCAGGAAAACATGCCTGAGAGAATAATCAATACGCCTAAGGTGCACACTCTTTGTCTCTTGCTCCATGCAGATTTGGTTTGTCTCCTACAGAGGTGCTTGAACACACTTGCCAGCTGAGTGCCACAAACGTTATTTTGCCTGTTGCAACTGACAGTATGCCATCTTCATGTCCCTCTTTATTTAAGGGATTCATTTGGAGTTAACAAATCAGATTAAGAATCTTGGTTCCCGTTTTGACTAAGTACTTTTCCAATTGCCCACTTTGTGCAGGCTGTGTTTCTCTTTATCTTGTAACAGTCTCATGACAGCAGTACATAGCATCAAGATCACATGTTAATTAGTGGGACTCAGGGCTGGACTTCTCCTTTGTGCTTAGCTTGCTCAGAATGCAGCAGTGTATTTGCTTCCTCATGTTTTGCCCAAGTTACGTTTTTTTCATGAGCAGTTTATGAAGTGATGGGTCATGTTAGATTTAGTAAGAATTCAAAGGATGTGTTTGTCAAACAGCAAGACCAAGTGCAGAATGTCTGTTAACTGTGCAAGAGAACTCATACTGCGTCTGCTCAACTTTCTGCAACACATCTAATTCACTTTGAGTATGCTCAGAGACTGAGGCTATGTCTACACTGCAGGCTTCTTGCACAAAAAGCTTTTTGCAGAAGAGATCTTCTGCAAAAACTTGTTGCGCAAGAGAGTATCCAGACTGCAAAAGCACATTGAAAAAGCAATGAGCTTTTGCGAAAGAGATCGTCCAGACTGCATGGATGCTCTCTCAAAAGGAAACTCCCATTGCTATTCACAGAATGGCCACTAGGGCACCTGGCCTTTTTTCAATTGCCTCTTTTTGCGCATAAAAACCCTGTTCTCTGTCCACACACACCTTTTTGCACAAGAGCTCTTGGGCAAAAGGGAGTTATTCCTCATAGAAAGAGGAATATTTACACTGGAAAAACCCCTCTGTTTCATTTTACTTGCACAAAAATGCATTTGATTCTCATCCTGAGGAATCTGGAGTCACACTGGCAACTGCTGCTGAAAACAGTATGGACATATTTGACAATATATTTCTCATAGAACGATGCTACAAGCAGGGTGGATGTGTGGAGGTGTTGAACACTTGTGCATATGCTATGGAGGAGCAAAATCTCTAATGGCCCTCAGATGCCAGGTATCAAGTATTATTACAAAAAAAAAGTAGGCCTGTATTCTGTCCTTCTCATCCTTGGCTGCATTGTTCAAGGAGGAAGGTTTCTTCTGTCATTTCTCCTTCCTGTATCCATAATCCACCTGCTAGTGTTTTGCCCTTTGTGTCCAATGGTATCCTGTAATAAAATAAGAAAATTGCACCCTGTTTTAGCAATTGAACACACATTCACAGATAATGTCCCACAGGATTAGATCATTTATCCAGATAATGCAGCATCCTGTCTCCAGCTGTAGTTGTTACCAGATGCTCCAGTTGAAGGTGCCAGAAACTCTGCTTTAAGTTGTTAGGACTCCAGAGAAAAAGGTCCTTCCAGGCCCCCAATAGTATGAGTTTGGTTTATGCCCTAAAGCATGAGGGTTCATCACTGGTTAATGCTTGGAGCTCCACATGAGCCCAGGCAGCAGAGGCTGAAAAAAGTAGTATAGATGAGCAATCCTTCCAGTGGTCTGTGCTAACCCCATCCTTAGCCACCACTGCTGCTTGGGGATGGGGATGTTGCAGATATCTTGAAATCCTACATCCTTCCCACCGAACATTTTTCACTGTAAGAGACACTGGGGCAGCAGAACAGGCACTGGAACAGGAGGCTGTCATGAATCCAACTCTTTATGTTGTTATCTTTCAGACAGGATGGAGTGTGGCTCATTTCTAAGAGCGACCTTTGAGGAAAAAACAGAAGTGATGGGGTTTCTTAATGACTTCAGGAATTCCTGACCATTCCACACATTGTATATACCTTTATCAGAGATGATTGATTGTGTGTGTGTAGTACTAATCTACAAATGGCATTGTTCTGAATTTACTGGTCTTTGGTTTGTTGTCATCCATCATTGTTCTCCATAATTGTTGCCACATGGTAACAATGGGGTGGACTTGTCTATGTGATCCCAGTTGAGAGGATGAACTTTATTCTCCATACTATCACATTGCTTTTGCTGGAATTCCTGAAGTGATATGAATTGTCTGCCAGATTGTGCCCTGAAAGACATGGAGACATGCAAGAAATAAGACTGAGAAAGGTATCTTGTTGTTACACTTTTCCCCAATGTGCTTGGCTTGAATGCAGATGTCATTAAGCAGAGAATTTCTACTGTGCCTAGAGCTGTCAAATGCTGAGGCTGTGTCCCTGTACTTGAGCCACACATGGGAAATATGGAAGCAGTGAATCCAAAATAATTTTAGCTGCCTGTTTGATTTTCCTTCCCAGATACAGTAATGTCACCTTAAATATTTCCAGTATTTTATTATATTTGTTGGATATAAATTGTATTATATTTGTTGGATCCCTTTTACAGCCAAGTGAATTGTGATGACTTTTCCTATATGTTTAAAAAGAGTGTAAAAACATCTTTTTACAACATACAGTAAATATACACTAGGATGACCATGCCATACATTTTACATGTCTGTATCAGAGATGATAGATTGCATATATAGTACTAATCTACAAAGGGCATTGTTTGAATTTACTGGACTTTAGTTTTTGTCATCCATCTTCATTCTCCATAATTGTTGTTACATGGTAATTGTCGGGAAGATATACCTATGTAATCCCAGTTGGAAAGGAGGATCCCAGTTCATTCTCCATAATCTCACATTATTTTTACTGGATAATAGTCACTCAGTGAAAAAATGGGAACAATTGAGGGAGAAATGGGTTACTCAATAAGGTAGGATTTTATTCCCTTTTAATTACGGGCAGACATCACCAGAATAACTTTGCTCCGATGACCTGGCAGTTGTGGTAGCAGCAGAGTACAGTCGATACTTTAATTTGGGGAATTGGAATTGGACTTTGTCTCTTACAAGAGAGGGAGCAGAATTACAGAAATGCCTCCGACCCAAGACCTTCCAAAAAACCTTACAGCTCAAAAACCACAGGTTCTTCAGAACAAAAGCTCTCCACATTTTATTAATTCATGTGCTCTCCAAAGACCTGAGATGATAGATCTGCCTTTCAATGTAAGCTGAATGCCAACAAATCCAATCAATGGAATTTGGAAGCAAATTTCACAAAAAGCTACTAGTGAGGCTTCCACAGCTGCTGTCAGTGAGTTATATCATGGAGTTTATAGGAATCTGTTACTATAACAATATTTATTTTTATGAGCACCCACACATAATGTCTGTGTGCTGCTGCATATATGATGTGCATAAACAGAACTGCAATACAAACCATAAATAATAGTAATAATAAGAACACTGTGAATGTGACAATTGAAGGGACTTCTTCACAAGCTGCTATCATCAGGGGCTTCTGTAATTTATGGCGATTAATTTTTAGTTAAAGGCACACTAAGTAAACAATGGGGAATCCCTTAGTTAGAGAATATGTGGGGGAGTTTTTTTTTCTTGAGTTCTAGGGGAGAATGTTTTTAGTTTTCAAAGGGAATTATTGTCCTTTTGCCTGAAGAAAATTCTCTGTCATGGACAAGAATATCCACTGCCGGGGCTGAAATATAGCCAAACAGACACTAATCTACCTAGACATAATAAAAACTACCTGGTCTGTTACACATGCATTGTATTACCCCCAAAACACCCATGGCCATTTAAAATAATAAAGTAGATGTCCACTGCATACTGAGTACAATAGCTAATTGTTATTTATTGTCAATCAACTATATAACATGATTTTGTTAATTCTTCCTTCTCTTCCTGGATTCTGTATTTTAAACCTGTGTTGTCTTCACTCTGTTTCCTTTTTCTCCTCCCTGCATCTTATATTTGTTTCCTTCTAATGTGCTCTATAATTTACCTCCGAGCTTGCATCTTTTGTTTCTATTTCAGTGTACAAAATCTGCCCTACACTTCATGAATGCAAAAATGTACTTCTGATTTTTCTAATCAATCATTTCCATTCACCTGCAAACTAACGCACAGCTATGTAGGGCTTGAACATTTTACCAACCATCTAATGACCAGAAAACGAAACCTACTAGCCAAAACCTGATACAAATCATAATGAGTGGGAGGTGGGCATGCAGGGATTCTTACAATTGTTATTGGTGGACCTGTTACAAGTGTCCATTGATCCTACCAACTGCCTGCTAGTAAGTATCCAACAAATGCTCTGCTTCTCCCAGCCAAATGGCCGTGGGTGCTGGAAGAAAGAACTACCTCTCTGTCCTTCATCGCATTCCTGAGTCTCCTGCCTGCAGCAGTAGGGGTAGAGAATACCCCCAGTGTCTGCATCTGCTGCTGCTTATGAGTCACATAAACAGCTTCAGGGTCATAGAATCATAGAATCCTAGGGTTGGAAGAGACCTCAGGAGGTCGACAAAGTGGATCATTTTGTCAATCCGCTTAATGTAGTCTAGATGCTCTTTGTCGATAAAACTTCTGTCGACAAACTTTGTCAACAAAAGCCTGTAGTCTAGACGTACCCCAGGCAACAGATGATGTGGGAAAAGCTGAAGTACTCAATGTGTTTTTTGCCTCTGTCATCACAGACAAGGTCAGTTCCCAGACTGGTTCACTAGGCAACGCAGTATGGGAAGGAGGTGGGCAGCCCTCGTGGAGAAAGAAAAGGTTAAGAACTATTTAGAAAAGTTAGAGATACACAAATCCTGGTGGAGAGGAAAGGGGAGGCCTTCCTCCCTGCGAGGGGGACATGGGCTAATGTGGAGGGGAGGCACTTTGAGCAGCCCCAGACAACTGCCATCCAGCAAGCCCACCAGTTGGGATTGCAAATCCAAGAAGCCCTGAGGGAGCAATTCTCCCATGGAGGCCAATGAGTTTCCTCAGGGCCTTCCAAATGTGGGATTGCCCCATGAACCCGGTGCCTTCCTCCCCCAAACCCCTCCTGGCCCCACATTCACACATTCTACTACTTCCTCACACACTGAGAACAGAGACACGTGTGGGTGAAAACATTTCAACTGTTTATTGCACTGTTGCTTTTTTGACAAAATTAAATAAGAAACTCTTTTTTTTTTCAGAGAAAATAAACTGTTTGCTAACAAAATAAAGTGCTTCCCTCAGTTACTCTCACTGGTGGGAGGGGGAAATGTCAACCAGGAAGGGGGGAGGGAGGCTCAGGGCTGAGAGGAATACCTGGAGGAAGAGCCCCTGGCAGTTTGGCTGCAGATGCCTTCTCGCACCCAGCTGTGCGTGCAGGCTGCGAGAGCAGGCTGCTGGGCAGGAGGTGGGGCTGTACCTGGGTCTGGGATGGCAGGGACTGGGGGGGCAGGGGCTGAGGGGGAGCAGGCTAAGGAGGAGGAGCAGGACCAGGCACAGGACCAGGGAAGGTCATGGCCTCCTGGATCACAGTGCAGATGAATTCCTCCAGCAAGCACCAGCACCACTTGGCCTCTGCCTCCAACCTCCTGTCCATTGAGTCCTGCATGTGTTGCAGGACTGAGATGTGCTGGAGCTCCAGGTCTACATAGGTGCGCCAGTGCCAACAGGTTCCCTGTGGCCATCTGGGTGGTGGGGCAGGTCAGCTGGTCATCCTGGTCAGCTGGTCCGGCTGTGGAGGACAAGAGGGAAAAGTCATCAATCATGCATGGTCACACTTTCCCTGAGAGGGCATGCCCTCCTTCTCAGCAGGCACTGCCTGTCCTAGGGTCAGAGGCTGTTCATGTGCATCTCAGTAAGGCATGATGTGGCCTGGCCCACAGCCACGGCCTCCCTGGAGCCCAGAAGGTGTGCAGGCCACCATCCTGCCCCCTCCCCCCCCGCACACACCCCATGGATGAGCAGAACAGACAAGTGTCAGGCCACGGTAGGGGTTCCCGCAGAGTGCTGAGTGGCCTGCAGCTGTGAGGCAATCCCAGCGTCCACAACCCATGCCTGCTCCTGGCCTCACTGCCTGCAGTAGCAGGTGGTGCCTAACAGTTGTGTGAGTGCAGGGGTAGAATGGCCCTCCCTGAGGGCAGCCATGGGTGTACCCGCCTTCACCTCAGGCTGTGATCAGCATGACATGTCACAGTGCTGCACCATCCACTTTGCTCCCACCTGTCCTGCTTTGTGTGTGTTGGACCCTCACAGCACTCACCGGTGTCCAAGGTGGTCTGCGAGGCCCCCTGAACATTGGCACCTGGCTCCTGCATGGTCTGGGTGCTGTCTTCCTCCTCCTCTTCCTCCTCTTGGAGCTCCCGGTCATCTGGCTGGTGTTGCAGCCGCTGCTGCACAGGGGTCTCCATGCCTGACTCCACAAGCCTCTTGGCCCTGACCAGGAGGGTGCCCGGCATTTTGTGTCCCTGGCTTCCTGGGGCGATGTGTCCCTGGAAGGACCAGGGGGATCTTGGGGTGCTTGTCCCTGCGAAATGTCTCCTGAGTGTCAGGGTCCTCTCTGTAGCAGGCTTGCTGCCAGAGTGCTGATCCTGAGTGTCTGTGCCTTTTAAAGATGGCTACAGGCAGGAATAATAGAGTGCAATGCAGTGGCAGGAGTGCAATGCAGTGGCAGGGCTTCTTGCTGGAGGCCTTTACTGTCGACATAAATTGTCCTCTGCGTCCACACTTACCTTTTGTCAACAGAAGTCTGTCGACAAAGGTGTTATTCCTCGTAGAATGAGGTTTATCGGTGTCGACAGAACTCAGTGGCAGTGTAGACGCAGGCATCGTTTTGTCGACAAAAGTCTACTTTTGTCAACAAAACCCTGTAGTCTAGACACACCCTAGGTTACCTCCCTCATCCAGTAAGGGCCCCACACCCTCTCTGATTACCCTCTTATTGCTAACATGGCTATAGAAACCTTTCTTGTTACCCTTCACGTCCCTTGCCAGCTGCAATTCCAATTGTGCTTTCGCCTTCCCGATTACTCCCCTTCATTCTAGAACAATATATTTATATTTCTCTCTGGTCATCTGTCCAAGTTGCCTCTTCTTATAAGCTTCCTTTTTGTGTTTAAGCTCACCAAGGAGCAGAAGAATGCAATAATCTGTCTGAAAGCTTAGGAAGATAGCAAGCAAACAGTTTATACTCTATTCATAAGGTTATGAGCCTTTAAAAAAAATACCTATTGAATTCTGGATAGCTTGATGACATTCCCTCTGAATAGCTTTCTTCTCATTAGAGGCAAGTGGATTTTTTCAAGCCTTGCTTCCCAATGAATTGTTGGTCACAGATTTTTAGTAGCTTCTGAGGCCAGAAGGGACCATTGCAATAATCCAATCTGACCTCTTGTATAACACAAGCCAAAGAACATCTCCAAAATAATTCCTAGAGCAGATCTTTTAGAAAATCGTGATTTAAAAATTGTCAGTGATGGAAAATCCATCATAACTCGGTGATCAATTGTTCCAATTGTTGGTTAATCTCACTGTTAGAAAAGTATACTTTACATATATCTGAATTTATCTAGTTTCAAGTTTCATTCATTATAATATGAATATATTTAATATATCTTTGTCTGTTAGACTGAAGAGTCAGTTATCAAATATTTGTTTCCCATGTAGAAACTTATAGGCTGTAAATGAATAACTCCTTATATTCTATTTGCTAAACTAAATAGACTGAGTTCCTTTAGTCTTTCACTATATTATTGGGTTTCTAATTCCTCCATCATGCTTATGGCTCTTCGTTGAACCCTGTCCAGTTTCTCAACATCTTTTTGAATTGTGGATACCAGAACTGGACACAGTATTCTAACAGTGGTTGCACCAGTGTCAAATACAGAGGTGAAATAATGTCTCTATTCCTACTTGAGATTCCCCTATTTACGTATCCAAGGATCTCATTACCTCTTTAACCATAGCTTCACAATGAGACCTAATGTTCAGTTAATATTTTATCATGACCTCCAAATCTTTTCTATAATATCTTCTTCCCAAGAAGGAATCCCCTATGTGCAATTGTGCTGTATATTCTTTGTATTCATAAATGCAATATATGTAGCTGTATAAAAACACATTCTTTGCTTGTGCCCAGATTACCAAGTGATCCCCGGGGAGACAGTGTGACATAGGAAAGTCAAGCTACAGAACATGAAAACGCATGCTAGAAACTTCACATATCTCAATGCACTCTGCTTTCAAACAACAGGATGGCCAGTGTGAACAGAGAAGTATTTGTTACAGGTTTGCTTGGTGCAAATTAAAATCTAGAATATAAAACAAATGGTTGCTATGATTTTCTAAGGAAAAGCTGTATAAAACACTGAACTTGGGATCAAAGTGTTATCTCAACAGGGTAATAGAACCCTCAGCATGTGACATGAGAATTCCATTCTTGGTAACTTTTCAGTCCTTTGGGCAGTATTTTACAGCTGCTGGCCATATATATATAATGCTACAGTTTATTTTGTGTGAGTTACATTACCGTACTAGAAGCTTACAAATATCACTTCAGTCACAGGGGAAGAGGATTTGACCTAATTACAATTTAATTTAGGAGAGCTTTTGTAAATTGGATTGCTGATATATGGATCGTCTATCATTCTTTTTGAGCTGCTTCATTTATACCTTCTGTAAACAAAAGCAAACAGAACTGTGTTATGATGCAGTCATATATTTTAACTTCAAGATACTGGGTTTTCAAAACTGCTGAGCATTGGAATCAACTGCAGCTTCAGATGTTCAGCACCTTTGAAAGACAGACAAAAAAGATACAGGCCATGTTTAGCAACTTCCATATATGTGGTTTTCTGTGGAATTGGGACTGCAATTTAAAGACCTCCCACCATATGATCCCTGACAGGGTGAGAGAGGGAACTGTGATACAAACACAACCGATCAGTACAAGAGTGAACCAAGCCTTAAAGTATGTGTGCCAAGCAATATTTGTTGGGGCCCTGATTAGTTGTACATGTTTAAAATCATATATATGGTAGTTCAGTAACTTTGTCCATGGTATGGCAAATACTGATTATAACATTTCATGGAATTCTCTCTGTAGTCCAGTCATGGTTACATCGTCAGATCTGGGAATATTGCTTTCCCACTTATCTGTAGAGGGTATGTCTACACTACAGAGTTTTGTCGGAAAAATGGCTGTTTTCCCAACAAAACCTGCATTACGTCCACACTGAAATCACGTTCTTTAACAGGACTTCCCCCTCCCCCCCAATCAGGGACTGCAGCCTGAGTGTACCTTATCTCCATAAGGAGGGCCCTGATGGTGGACTTCCCAATGCCAAACTGGTTGCCCACCAGCTGATAGCTGTCTAGGGTGGTGGGCCACAGGTGAGTGTTGTGTCTCCGGAGGGTGGAGGCAGCCCAGGCACATAGCTCCAAAAAGGTGGCCTTCCGCATGCGGAAGTTTTGGAGCCACTGCTGGTCATCCCACCACTCTATGACCAGCAGGTCCCACCAGTCTGAACTGGTGTCAAGCCTCTAGAAACGTCTCTCCATTGTGGGGTATGGTTGCCAGACTGTAGTTCCCGCACCCTGGGAGAGGATCCCCAGAATGAGCTCGGGGTCGAGCTCGTGCAGGACCAGGAAGGCAGCTGGCACAAAGTGCTGCAAAAACTGCAACATGGCCATGTGGGCCCATCGCATGCCCAGGAGCAGCTCCGGCTCCATGGCACAAAGGAAAAAACTGTGACATCCACAAAAGCAGGGCAACCACAGCAAGCACTGGAAGAGAATTGCGGTACCTCATAGAGGTAGGCAAGCATGCAGCCGAAGCAGAGAAACAGCTGTCCAGGGGGGTCCCTTTAAGCGCGTGTCTCTGTAAGGCTCCAGCACCAGCACTCAGAAGCAACTGGTGACCTAGAGCCCTGGCTGAAGTGGTTCCTGGTGGACTTTTATGTGAGAGAACGTCCAGTCAGTCTGATGCTCTCTTTCAAAAAAGTGCATCACTTTTTCATTGAGCTTTTGTGTGTGGACGTGCTCTTTCAGAAGAAGTTCTTTTGGAAGATCTCTTCTGAAAAAAGCTTCTTCTGAAAGAAGCCTGCAGTCTACTTGTAGCCAGACAGCATTATTTGGAAGGAAAGAAAAGTGCTTCCTTCCAGTATTTCCCAACTGCTAAAATTCCTACTAAAATTCACCCTTCACAGGCTACGTCTAGACTGGCCCCTATTACGGAATAGGGATGCAAAGCAGGCAAGTCAGAATAGGGAAATCCACGGGGGATTTAAATATCCCCCGCGGGATTTAAATAAACATGGCCGCCGCTTTTTTTCCGGCTTGGGGAAAAGCCGGAAAAAAGCGTCTAGACTTGCGCGATCCTCTGGAATAAAGCCCTTTTCCGGAGGATCTCTTATTCCTACTTTCAGGAATAAGAGATCCTCCGGAAAAGGACTTTATTCTGGAGGATCGCGCAAGTCTAGACGCTTTTTTCCGGCTTTTCCCCAAGCCGGAAAAAAAGCGGCGGACATGTTTATTTAAATCCCACGGGGGATATTTAAATCCCCCGCGGATTTCCCTATTCTGACTTGCCTGCTTTGCATCCCTATTCCGTAATAGGGGCCAGTCTAGACGTAACCACAGTGTAAATGACAGTCTGCATGATTAGCACTTTGGTTTAGTAATATTTTCTTTGTGAATTAGGGAGAGAGGATAATTTGTCAGAGCAGAGTCTTGAAGAATAAAAGGTAAATGTAAAATGTTTCTTGTGCAGTACAGTTCTGACCTTCCAGAGTGGTTGAATCCACTTATTGCTAGCTTTTAAGTGTTTCTGTCTTTCTTTTGGTACAAATGGGCCTTGTTTTGTTGTCCTTTATCTTAATTTTCAGCCTTAATTTTACTGATTTTTTTTCTTGGAAATACATGATTTGCAGTGTCTCCCCTTTAGTGTTCAGATAAATGTAAGCACATACATACCTCTCTGATAATTACAGTTCTGAATCTCTGATGCAGTTCAGGAGCACAGAGATAATATATATATATGGACACCCAGGAAAACAGATACGCAAACAAACAAACAAAAAAACTTCCAGAAGAAATACTCAGTTATTATAGTGCCAAAGAGTTATCCCCCAAATAAAATATTAGAATACAGAAAGCAAAACCAAAGACAGAAAAATGATTAAAACAATGTAAAGCTCCATTATGACACATACATATTAAGACTTAAAAATAATCTCAGGGGAAAGAGCCCCAAATTGGATTTGTATTTCATAGTCTAAATATGAGTGAGCTGTTGAATATTTCTATACAAATCTGCCGCGGTATCTCATATGATTTCATCACATCGTGATTTGGAAAATGTTATGTCTGGACGTACAAATAAGCCAGCCATGACTTTTTAATTAGCTACAATAACTTTTATTGAATAAGATTAAAAAGAACTCAAAATGAAAAATGCAGTACATCAGACTAGCACAGCCTTTGTTATAAATTGCAACTGGTCCATTCCAATTCTAATTCAGTCTCATGGGAAGCTCAGGCTACAGCTGATACTCTGACAAATTTTTGGACTCTACCACACAAGTTATTACCGAACTTAAAGGAGCAGTAAACACATATAGTCAGTTCTTGAAGCTCCACATTTACAAGGGAAAAGAGAGAAACAAGAATTTTTGTAAATTATTCTCCTAATAGACATATTGAGAAAAACATCAGATTTTGGATTAGATTGGTGTGTAAATTAAGGAAGTGATAGGAGAATTAGGCTCCTTAATTTTAGTTGCAGTGGGTATTTTCATGACACCATCTATTTGTTTTGTTAGTCTATAATGTGCTACCAAACCATTTGTTGGTTTTTTTAGTATTTTCACTTATTTCTGCAAGAAAATCTGGTTCTTGGATGCATTTTGGTCCAAACTGCAACCCAGAAATGCACTTTTTGAACATGTAGCCCTACATTTTAGCAATGCTCTTTTTTTAAAAAAAAATATGCATCTTAACTGCTAACTATTTTTGTTTAGGTACATCAGGAATCATCCCAGCATAATTGAAAATCATTATTCCATTAACTCTCATTGCAAAGAAAAGAATTAATGACTTCATGAATCATAATTAAGACTTCCATTTCTTTTGGCATGCAGAACATCAAACATTCAGCAGGCCTCCTTGTTCTCTATCTTGGCTGGTCTACTGCTTCATTTTTCATCTTGTGCTCATATTAGCTTGGACCTCTATGCCTCTGCATTTCATTTCTTTCCTGTGCTTGGCTGTAAAATTGCTGACCAGCAGAGCAAAACTGACAAAGGGAAATATGGAAGGGCCTGCTAACTTCTCATATTTTTTTCCAGAAAAGCTAACAGCAAAAATGTGTAGATGTAGCTAGGAAGGAATGTTCGAATGTGTTTTGCTCTATGATTTGGAATTTAAACTGAAACTAACAAAAATACTCAACATTTCTCCATGTTTGCATTGCTTGACTGTTTCTCCACCTTATTCATCAGTTCATCAAAGATATTCTTGCAGTAAGGTCACACACATTCTTGTAGGAACATGTGCAAGTACTTGTGCATGATCAGACCATGAATACTCATCAAGCAGCATTCAAGTTCATTGATGAGGAATGTTCTGTGTTATTAACGTATTCATTCACTTGTCAGTTTCTTGAAAAGTAATACAAAAATGAATGACTGTCGTTTGCATTGACTTTTTTGGAAGTTCCTGAGGGGAAATTATCTGGATGCCAAATAAAAAGAGAAAGTCCACACAGATTTTGCCACTGGGCTTTGACACTACAATCATCCCTGCACATCAGTCATTGGATTCCTCTATTTAGAAAATAACTGTATCCTCAATTCTTTTTAATTCTTCTTTTATTATCCCTAGTAAGGGGACTGGGAGAACCAGTTTTTATTATGAATTTCTGTGATCACTTCCCTAGCCCTGAGAAAACACATGGTTACAGCTTTTGCATAATTTGCTTTCTGTCGTTAATATGTTCCAGTTTCTCCGTTAGGGTGTATTCCACATATTGCTGGCAGTAACCCAAGTAAGGGAGTTGTCAGTCCTGGACTTACATCTGCTATTTGTTGAAAACCTTTCTGCAGTTTCCCAAGAACAGACCACAAAAATCCAGTGAAGTATTATTAGCTACTTGCAAGTTCTTATTTGGTCTTTGCAGTTCTGTTTCCTGGAATCAATTCATAATACTGATGTGATGGATCGGGCCGGGTCTGGGCACAGCTGAGGGCATCCGCTCAGGGCAAATTGCTCAAATTCAGGGCTCCTTACAGACCCCAGACTGGTGACCTCTCCAAACAGGCCAGAAACCAGTCCCACCGAGCACTTCAGCAACCTGCCTGAAGCCTCATGAGCAAAACCCCTCTGACACTCCAACAATATCCGTGCCCCAGATGGCCCCGGGCCTCATACACCGGTGGGGGGTCTTAGAACCCAATCCTACCTACCCCGAACAAGTTCTGTCCGGTTCCAAGAAACCAGCCACAGATCCCTGGTCAATTTACCCTCTGGATCTTACCCACAAATCACGCTGAGCCGATCCATTAGCATCTAACATCTAAAGGTTTATTATTACAATAAAGAAAAGCATGAGAGTAAGGTTGTTAAAGGATAGTACATTACATGCATCGAATCTCCCAGTTCTTGATGCAGGCTCTAGCAGAGATGTTACAGCTGCTGGCTTAAAAGTCCTTGTTGCACACCCTAGGATCAGGATGGGTCCACAGTTCTTCCTGGCTCTTCGATCCCTGCACTGCTGCCTCTGGGATGAAGTGCTGAGCTGAGTAGCAAGATGGAGTCGACCACATGGACTCTTTATACATCCTTCCTGGTCTCTTCTTGGCTGCAGCAGGTCACCTGGCCAGCGGCCTACCCCTGTGTTCCCTGCTGGCAGCCCTCAGGTGTCAGCCCTCATTCTTTAGGTGTGTCCTTGGCCCGTTGAGTGCCATTGTCCCACAGGGCCTTGCTAATTAGCATGTCCATAGACTGGGCTCTGCCCAATGCTCAACCACATGCAGAGAAATATTCACTATCCACACAGATTACAGATTCCTAACTACACACACAGACATTAAACAATCACATGAATAGCAGACAGTAAGCTTCTATTCAACACCTCACATGGCCCCCTTTTATACCATTTTTGGGGCCAACACCCCCCCATAGGTGCAGCAGTGATCTGGCTGCTCCCCTCAAAATCCAGTAACGTGACAACTGATTGACTGGAATTCCCATAATTCTTGCCCTTGCATCGCTTTTAATTTAAGATTTTAACAGTTTACATTTATGTTTGTGTGTAAAGGTGTGATCTGTTCTACTAAGGATATAGTCTCTAGAAAAGGGGTGGGCAAGCTTTTTTGGCTGAGGGACACATCAGAATACGAAGATTGAGTGGAGGGCCATGAATGCTCAGAGAATTGGAGTTGGGGTGCAGGAGGATGTGAGGGTTCTGGCTAGAGGTGTGGTCTCTGGGATGGGACCAGGGGTGATGGGTCTGGGGTACCAAGCTGCAACCAAGAGATTAAGAGGACAGGAGGAGGCTCTTGGCTAGGGCAGGAGGTTGAAGTATGTGTGTGCGGGGGAGGGGAGTGAGAGGTCCACCTGGCATATGTGCTCCGGGATGAGGGGTTTAGGGTGCAGGTTCCTCCTCTGGGCTGGGACTGAGGGATTCAAAGGGCAGGAAGTAGCTCAGGGATAGAGGCTCTGAGCAGTTACTAGTTCCTCAAGCAACTCCCAGAATCAGCAGCATGTTCCTCCTCTGGCTGGCTCCTACATGGAGGTACAGTCAGGCAGCTCTGTGTGCTGCCACATCTGCAGGCGCTGTCCCTGCAGTTCCCACTGGCTACACCACACCTCCAGAGCTGGGATTGTGGATTGGACCAGTGCACGGAGACTTCTGGCTTGCCCCTTTGCATAGGTGCTGGCAAGGAGGACATTGCTTCCAGGATCTGGGCAGAGCTGGGCAGAGCTTCCAGTGGGAGCTCGAGGGCTGGATAAAAATGACTGATCGACCAGATGTAGCCCATGAGCCATAGTTTGCCCCTTTTTTACTCAAAATATTGCTCATTGTTATTCAATGATAACACTACCTCCTGGTTTGTTTCCATTGCCCTTGGTGACCTGCATGTTACTATAACATGTCCCATTTGGAGGCATCTTCTACACTTTCTCCATTTTTACATTGTTGCCAGCTGTGGCTTGGTGTAGTGCCACAACTTTTCCAAACTTCTCTCCTCTTGAGGTTCTTCAGTCTGCCATTTTCTAACTGTGCACTGTTCTTGTGTTGTAAATTTGTTCTGACTGCGCTTTTCTCATATACGTCCTTTCTCTGTACTGATCAATATCGTCTGATGCAGTCACCCCTGTGCTGCTAGCTTTTGCTATGAGATGTGAAGCTTTCCTAATAAACTGGTGTCTATCAATGGAGGTCTTGTCTCTTGTTAGTTCTCCTTTTAACATTCTAGATCCTCTCAAATCTACAGATCCAGCAATGCCAAAACCAAGCCAAAGCGCAGACCTGGTAGGGAGGTGCAGGGTCCAGAGATGCTGGAAGTCCAGGGAAGAGGCAGACTCTGAGGTGGGCAATGTTGAGCACTAGCTAGCAGGGCTACTACACAATAGAATCCTTCATGTAGAGTAAGAACCAGACACAGGCAGGTGGGAGCTGGTGATGGGACAGGGTCTGTGAGAAGTTATCCTTCTCTGGTCCTTCCCCAGATTCCCACACCACCATGGACTCCTTCTAGCTCTACCTACTATCACCAGGCAAGATCCTGCATGCCAACACTGCTTTTGAAGAAATGTTGCTAACCATGTTATTTTGCCATCTCAGGGCCTTGGCATGTGCTAGAGTTCCCCATAGGTGGCCGGTGGACAGTGGTGAATGGAAACATCTTCACTAAAACAAAGTATGACTTACATTGCCAAAAGGAGCACGGTCTTAGAAAAGTGTATTTAAAAGAACAAAGGAGGCTGCATAGAGGGCAGATTCTTTTTACCGGCCATTGTTTTCTGATCTCCAGAATTCTCAGTCTTGGCATATAGCCCTGTCATCAGAATTGGAGCTGAGGAGTCTGTTTTCAGAGCTATAAAGCTGGCTGTGGGGTTTGAAGGCACAGTGGTGCCTGAAGCCATATGCATATTGCACATGGTGAGTACCATTAATGATATGGAGGAGCACTGCTATAGGTGTCCCACTTCCCACTCTGACGTGGTCCCACAGCTCCTCTATCATGACAGTGGTTGACAGGGCCAAAACTGAGTGAGCACCATTGTGACCTGGCTCATGAGGGTTTTGGAGCTGCTCAAGTTTATGATTGAGGGACAGTGGGGCAAACAGGAATGGTGTTGTGACTCCTGTGCACCAGGTTGCAATGTCTCTTGCTCAGTTTTGATCCTGCCTCCTCCCCATTCTGTGACAGAAGGGGACACGGGGCAGCTAGTGGTGCTCCCCTTCACTGTGACCATTGGGGTGGCTCCTGCACCAGGGCTACCCCACAACACGTGCCTGTTCGGCTTCATGCTCTCAGAGATGGGAATGACACTATGTCTGAGGAGACAAGGCTCAACGGTGGGGCTGGCGTGCAGTCTAGACTTGGCGGATAAGGCACCAGGGATCAGAATGGTGGTTTTGGAAATGGTTCCACATGGGTGGCTGGTGGATACCATGGGATACAATTTCAGGGGTGCTGCTGTGAAGGACTGCACTTAATCTAGGCCATTGTTTTACCTTTCCTGTCTGGTTTCTTTTGATTTAACTGTGCCTTCAGATTGGGTGATAGCACATAGGTACACTGAGGGTCATATGATCTTTATAAAAATTGTACAAATATTTCCCAGTTCTTCAGACTGACTGGTGTTCTCTAATTGGAAAGCTTGGAACATGCATGTGTTCAATAGGTAATTTTGCAGTTGGGATAATTTTATTTTTTAATGGGAATTATTAGGACACAGAGTAATTTTTCTAAAACGATGTAAGCCTATTACAGTGATGATACACCTGGCATAGGAGAATCTTCCTTTGTGACTAATTGATGTTTGCTTACTCTCTTCAGAGCATCCTTCCTTTAGCAACTTTTTTCTAACATGCATTTCTGAGGCTGGCTCATTAAATTAGACAGAGAGATATAGCTGCAGCCCTAATGTGGCTGCTGTCTGTCTGTCTGCGGTCTCTCCCACTGATAAATATTCTTGACCTACCATTTTCCCAGTCTCATTTTGGAGAAGATGAATGGCACATTTCCACACTATGAAAGCAATAATTGCAAAAACTCTTAAATGGTTTTCTTCATCCAGCACCATTATAATAAATAATGAAAATGGCACTTAAATAATATTAGAGTTAATCAAGTGTATAAATGAGGTAGAGAGGATCTAACTGCACAGATAAAAATGTTAAAACAAGCAATATTTTTCCTTTCCTAAACCAGGTTAGAGGTGTTGTAAAATATCACTCTTACAGGAGTGTTGTTTGGCAAATTAGCCTTCTTGCCTAGATTTTATATGGATAGGAACAATTTGAAGAATCCCTGTAAAATTCTAACATAAAAACAAAATCTCAGAAATGCCTTGTGTAAAGGATTTTTTAAATGAGGTATGTGTGGATAGAAGAGTTAGAATATTTTTGAGTACAGTCATGTTCAACTTCTATGGGACATTTGTGTTATGTGACATTGAAGGGGTTTTTTTCATGGGTATTACAGGTTGTTTACAACCTATGCAATTCACAACTGCAGTGAGTCCTTTTTTGAGTGCCTGAGTTTTAAAATAATTTTTGTGACTATTAATAACATTTGTAAAGATGCTGTTGAAGGGTTATACTAACCTCCTTCAGAGCATTAGGCAATTTTGTGCATGTCTCAAGAAGCAAACACACCCTCCTTGCCACAACCCTTCATATGTTCAAATTAGCAACTGTAAAGTACTTTATAAAGCTATTGCTCCCTGTTGAAGATGGGGTGCTAAATGAGGAGAACCTCATCTGCATTGTCCTGTGAAATCCTGTGGTAGGGTTGCTGAAAGAACTGCTTGTTATACAGACATTTGGTTTTGGCTGGAAGAGAGGGGTACTTCGGTGGTGATGAGGCAGGCTTTTCCCTGCATTACTCTACATACCAATTTATTTCATGCACTATTAAATGCACACAGATAATCCACAGTAATGCATTCAGTTTGTCTAGCCTGTCTAGTAATCTACAGGACTTACACTGTAACACTATAGCGAAAATTGTCCATGTCCTGCATGATGCTCAGAGACGTCATAACTCTTGAACTACAATTCTGGCCTTTTGCTTTGGCAAAAACAGATCTATGGTCCCCAGTAATTGTGAGGGAAGAAAGACATAAAAGAATTCAATTCACTTTCTGATTGACAACCCTTCACTGGTGTGGCAAATTAAAGAAATGCTGCCAAATTAACAGAGCGATGAAACCTGCAGGCAGCCAAGAGAGAAGGGCATAGGCTTCACAATGTGTGTAACACTGTTGGGTTTCGCCCAGACCAATAAGATGTTGACACCACCTGCCCTGTGCTGCTGGGTGCTTCTGAGCAGTGCAGCTTTGGTTCAAACTCCTGATACAAGCAGCTTATGCAGAGCACAGCGATCTTACCTTGACGTTTTGGAGCCTGGTTACTCCTTACTCCCAACAGCTCTTCCAATCCTGAGTCTCCCCCAAACCATCTCCTCTGCAGCACTCTTCCTGGAGCACTCACTAAACCGTGGCAAATTTCAACAAAACTTTGTTAAAGCTCCTTTTAAAGGGACAGTGCACGGCACTAGCTGGTAAGTTTCGTGGAGGATTTTACTCCAAAAGTTTTGATGATGCATTGACAAGATTGCATGATAAAACAATACGTTTACTAAGAAAGAACAGATATTCAAACGATTTCAAGTAAAAGAAATGGGGTGGAACAAACAAACAAAAGAAATGCTACACTTCTAATGTCTGATCTACAGTAAATAGTCAGAACAACTGAGCTACTTCTCTCGAGGGTGTGAAAAATTCACACCACTGAGTGACTTCGTTGGGCAAATCTATTCCCCAGTGTAGCCAGCTCTAGGCTAATGAAGGTTTCTTCCATTGATTTAGCTGCTACCTTTTGGAAAGGTGGATTACCCACACTGATGAGAGAACCCTTCTGTTGGTGAAGGTACTGTCTACTCAGAAATGCCACAGAAAATTTGCAGTGCTACTGTAGCAAGTGTAGCTGTGGAGTCAAGCCCAGGGACTAAAATCTAATTTGACAGACTAGTGTCCAAAGAAGTTTTTTAACCACAGTCAATTTTTGTTTTTCCTATGGTTGGTAAGACCCCAGTCAGTAGCCAACACAGAATCCAAAGTGCTTTTTTTTTCTTTTTCTTTTTCTTTTTGGTCTTCTCAGCTGAATGATGCCAAAAATGTGCCCTGCCCCTTATATCCTCAGAATTCATTTGCTTTCAAAGTAAGGAAGCCCTAACTCAGGTTGCTGTGTCTACAGGTTGAACCTCCCAAATCCAGGACTCTCTGGACCAGCAACATCTGTGGTCCATCATGGTCCCTGCTGGATCAAAGAGTCCCAGGAGTGTGAGCCAGCCAAGAGAATGTGGGGATTCTGGAGTCCCAGCTGAGCAGGAGAACCTTAGCATCAGCAGAGCCAGGTGGTATTGGGGAGCCTTCTCCTGGGCTGGGGAACCCTGGTGTCAGTGGGATCAGGTGGCTGGAGAGCCCCTGGCAGTGGGGCCGGTGGTGGCCGGGTGCTCTGAGGCTGGGAAACCCTGAGGAACTGCTAGAGGTAGCGGAGTTAGTGGTGGTCAGCCAGCCCTGGCTTTGGAACCCCCGGTGGGAGCGGGCAAGGAATTTCGGCTGGCCCAGAATTAGCCGGGCAGCAGAAGTGTGGGGAGCCCCAGCTTTGGGAGCCCCAGGGAAAGGAGCTGTCAGCAGGGAGCATTGAGTTTCCCTAGTCCAGGACAGCTCAGGACCTGAGGGTATGTCTACACTACAGCACTAATTCGAACTAACTTAATTCGAATTAGTTAATTCGAACTAAGATAATTCGAACTAGTGCATCTAAAAGACCTAAAAACTAGTTCGAATTAGCATTTTGCTAATTTGAACTAGCATGTCCACATTGAGTGGACCCTGAACCGAGGTTAAGGATGGCCGGAAGCAGTGCCAGCAGGGCATCAGATTAGGACTTAGAGCGTGGAGCTGCTGTCTCAGGCTAGCCAAGGGCTGTGCTTAAAGGGACCCGCCCCCCACCCCGGACTGACAGTTCTCAGGGGTTCCCTGCTTGCAAAGCAGTCCTGGCTTGGAGTGCCCTGAGTGCCCACACTCGGCACATCACAGCACTCAGCCATCATCCCGGCTGCACTTGCCGCAGGCTGCCATCCGGGGGCAGGGTCAATCGGGGGGCTGCAGGAGAGCTTCCACCCCAAGGAACCCGCAGAGCCACCTCATTCCTCCCCATCGGGGGCTCGTACCCCATTCCTCCCTCACCTCCTTCCACTTACTCCTCCCTAGCCCCCCCTTCCTGATGTACAAAATAAAGGACACGTGTGTTCAAAAACAAAAACTCTCTTTATTGAACAAAACTCGGGGAGACTGGGAAAAGGAGGTGGGAGAAGGGAAGAGAGAGGCTGGGAGAGGGGAGGGCAACTACAATGATCAGGGTTTGGAACAGATCCCATATGAAGAGAGGCTAAAGAGACTGGGACTTCTCAGCTTAGAAAAGAAGAGACTGAGGGGGGATCTGATAGAGGTCTATAAAAGTACGAGTGGTGTGGAAAGGGTGCATAAAAAAAGTTCTTCATTAGTTCCCATAAAGAAGGACTAGAGGACACCAAAGGAAAGGAATGGGTATCAGGCTTCAAACTAATAACAGAAAGTTCTTCTTCACAAAGCAAATAGTCAACCTGTGGAACTCCTTGCTGCAGAAGCCTGTGAAGGCTAGAACTAGAACAGAGTTTAAAGAGAAGTTAGATAAATTCATGGAGGCTGGGTCCATGGAGTGCTATTAGCCAGGGGGTAGGAATGGTGTCTCTGGCCTCTGTTTTGGAAGGCTGGAGATGGATGGCAAGAGACAAATGGCTTGGTCATTGTCTTCAGTCCATCCCCTCTGGGGTAGCTGGTGTTGGCTGCTGTTGGCAGACAGGCTACTGGGCTAGATGGACCTTTGGTCTGACCCAGTACGGCCATTCTAAGCTCAGGGCTCAGGGTCGGGGGTCTCAGTGGACCACCTTGATTTTCATGCACACCTGCTCCTGGGTGGCCAGGCTGGCAGCTATCCTGCCCTAGACGGCCACTTTCCTGTGCCTAGTGCGGAGGTCATGGATGAGGTCCACGATCTCCGCACTAGACCAGGCGGGCGCCCACCTCTTGCGGCCCCGGGCAGGCTGCTGGGAGCCGCCAGCCTGGTCCCCAGAAGAGGCAGAGGGCTGGGTGGCAGCGGGTGGCTGGTTCGTGCCGTGCCAGGTGCAGGATCTGCTGGCTGGGTGCTGGCAGTCTTGCACCTGGCACAGGTACCTTAGCCAGACCATACCCTTTTAAGGGCTCCTGGGCCGGGAGGAGGGCAGACAAGTTTCCCTGGTGGTGCCCAGAGTGGCCACCAGGGAAAGCTGGGGAGGGCTAGCCTCCCACTAGTTCTAATTAAGTGACTACACAGCCCTTAATTCGAACTACTCAATTCAAACTAGGCATTAGTCCTCGTAGAATGAGGTTTACCTAGTTCGAATTAAGCGCTCCGCTAGTTCGAATTAAGTTCGAACTAGCGGTTTGTATTTGTAGCACCTATCAAAGTTAATTCGAACTAACGTCTGTTAGTTCGAATTAACTTTGTAGTGTAGACATACCCTGGGGGTGCTGGATCAGGGAGGTCCAACCTGTACCAAGTAGTTGATGTCATATGAGCTTTTGCAGTCTCTCCCCTTATCAGAATTAAGTGTCTGTCTCCTGACTTGCATTTTGGTGGCTTCATTTCCCTTTTTTTGACACACTTCCATTGCCTCTCGTTGCTCAGCTCACATTAGAGACACATGCAAATGAATGGAACCACATGCCTTGGTCTAGGGCCGGGTGCCTGAAGCCTTACCTGCCAAATACACTTTTAGAACATATTGCATATATCACCCGCACAAACCCACCCCTACAGAAATTAATGAGCAGCTGATTACCAATATGCATCTGAAACCTTACATAGCCTCTTTCCCATCCCAATTATGACAGCAGTGAGTTGGGGTTCACCAAGCTGCTCAGGCCAGCTGAAATTCCCTGCTAGATATGAAGAGAGCCCATTGCTTGCTGGTACTAAGGTGCTGTAAGGGTCAACGTGAGTTATGAGTTTTGTACCCTGCGTCCATTTATCATTGTCACCCATTTCTGCTTTAGTGGCAGGTTGCCACAAACCGTAACTCTGTTATAGCTGCTCCTTTCCTGTCTTCTTCCAGGGATATGCACAACCTTCCCCCATTCTTTGTTGTTGAAAAGTCAGTGCCAAAGGCTGTCGGAGAACCAACCAAGGGATGCTAAATCCAAACCAACTAGAATTTACTGTGTCAAATAGTAAATTTAGGCATTGGTGTCATGGGGCATCCTCATCAACAACCAGCATCTGGTTTTCTTCTGTAACATGAATAAATATTGTGATTGGTGGAGCTGGGTAGTTTGCTGTTTTAGCACTGGAGGGTAAACTGATGATTACAAAAACACACACCTGTAAACCTCCTTGCAGGAGGCATAAGGGATCTGTCAAAAAAGGCTTTCTTTCTTGACAGATCCCCCCCTAGACTGCCGCTTTTTGCCGACAAAGTGCAGAGTCAGCAAATCGCAGTGGCCATTTCTATGCAAATTAGACACGGGATATTTAAATCCCTGCCTCATTTGCAATGTCGACCTGCCTAATCTGCATCCCTCTGCTGACTGAGGGATGCAGTCTAGACATACCCCTAGTGTAGACATAGCCTTTGGGTATGACAGAGCGATTTCTGGCCATGTGCAGGCACGCAGCAGGCAATTACCCTCCTGTAATCACAACCCTTCTGTGAAGGGACTCACCCTCCCGCGAGTGCCCTTTATGGCTGAGGATGTGTCTGCAACTTTTCGGCCCAGCTGTTCTCTGGGAGTGGAGGTGTCCCAAAAGTCTTGCCAGCCAGTTGCCTGGGACTAGGTTGCTTCTTGCCCCCTTTGCTATGGTGCTGCTGGATTGGAGGGGACGCAGGCCCACCCACTCCTCTGGCCTTAGGATCCGGTAAGGAGCAGTTGTCTGCTGTGTATCACTACAGTCTATTTCTGTCTTGTTCCCTGGGTCACTTCCCCAGGAAGATGCTCTGTTCAGCCCTTTCTCTCTGGGTTTTGCCATCAAGCACTCCCTGCACCCTGTCCAGGGTTCTGCAAGGTGATGTTATTTGTAAAGGCTGGTCTTCAGCCACTGGACCTGGATTCTGACCAAATCAGCAGTCCAGCACCCACTCAGAGCTGTCCAAAGTGCTGCTGTCAGCCCTTAGGTCTGCCTGGGTTAAGCTCCAGCAAGAAACTGCCAGGCCCTGGCCCAGCTGCTACTTTTATATCAAGCTCCTGGACTCTGATTGACTGCAGCAGAAGCTACCACTCTATCCTGCTTGTAGGACCCCTCTTCTGCTCTTCTCCCTGGGGCAGGGTGTGGCAAAGCCTCCAGCAGGGGGTGTAGGGTCTAGTCCACCCCATTACACTTTCCTTCACTTGAGAACAAACAAGATGTTGGAAAGAAGATAACACCTGTATCCTGATAAGCTGCTATTCTAAAGGGAACAATACACTCTAAATTCTTCAGAAAAAATAACAATACCAAAAAATAAAAATGAATAGTATGACATAGAACATTCACCCTCCTAGTAAAAAAAAGAATGTTTTATATGTTTCATCAGAGTAGTTTTCAGCAAAGATGATTTCTTGCCCAGAGGCAAGAGAAGATTAACCAGGTATATCCAGCCGCTTAACCAATAACTCATCTGAAAAAAAGTCTAAAGAGCAAATTGTAAACTTCACAAATGCAATCAGTTCATCAAGGTCAGATAAGGACGAGAGCTTGAATGGCTAAGATTCAGCATAAAAATTGAATAGATACTGATACTGTGTGATTAGAACAAAAATGAGGCCAGCTGCTGAATCACAGGGGTGAACTACCACATTCTGTGCCACTAGAGCATACATAGATTCAAATCCTGGGCAACTGAGAAGAAATTAGCTTTGTAATCTACAAAATTCTCTCTGGTTCCCCTTTATAAATCCAAAATGGAACTACTAGTGAGTTCAGAAGAAAGTTCACTGTGTATAAATGAAAAAAAAGTTTTGTCACTCTTCTTTATGTCAGAGAAGTATGTGATAAGCCTCCTACCATGATCTCTAGCATAATCATAACTAGTGGTGGGGCAGATGTCACCTTGCTAATGGGTTGTCATTTCAGACATGATGATCTATAATCAAAAGGAAAAAGTAGTTGAAAAACATAACATAAATACAACAAACTCACAGATAAAATCAACCAAAAATGGGTGTCTTGTTTCTGTGGAGCAACAGGAATGGAATATTCCTCCGTCTACTAAGAGAGAGAAGGCGGGAGGTGGTGGCTGATACAATGCTTGAAGGACTCAGCTAAACTAATTAAGTGAAAGGACAAAAGGTACCACAACATCTTTGTCATCAGACAGTTGGAAAAAAAACAAAAATCCTTGAAAGACAAGTTAAGAAACTGCCAGTCACTTGATGTCTTATTATTGTATGCAGGTAGTTGTAGGTGTGTTGATCCCAGGATATTAGAGCAATAAGGTAGGAGAAGTAATGAACATCTGTGGGGCTATGTCTAGACTGCAGGCTTCTTTCGAAAGAGGCTCTTTCGAAAGCATCTTTCGAAAGAGCCTCTTTCGAAAGATCGCGTCTAGACAGCAGGCGGATCTTTCGATAGAGGAAATCCGCTTTTTCGAAAGAGAGCACCCAGCGAGTCTGGATGCTCTCTTTCGAAGACGGCCTCTTTACATTGAAGAACGCCTTCCTTCGAAAGAGGAACTTTCGAAGGAAGGCGTTCTTCCTCGTGAAACGAGGTTTACCGCCATCGAAAGAAAAGCCGCGTTCTTTCGAAATAATTTCGAAAGAACGCGGCTTGAGTCTGGACGCAGGGGAAGTTTTTTCGGGAAAAGGCTATTTTTCCCGAAAAAACCCCTGAGTCTGGACACGGCCTGGGTGAGAGAGACAAGCTTTTGAGCTACACACAGCTGTTCTTCAGATCTTCTTTAGGAACATTCCCAGACCCAGTGAAGAGCTCTATGTGGCTCGAAAACATCTCTCTCTCACCAACAGAGTTGGTTCAGTAAAATATCTCATCCCTCTTGTTTCTCTAAGACAGGGGTGGGCAAAAATTTTTGATGGGGGGGGGGGCATTCCAAGTATTTGGAAAGTGGTTGAGGACCGCACTCTTCCTCATTAATAAAGGTGCATTAATAGAGGAGGTGCAGGGTCTGGGATGGAGGTTGGGTGCAGAAGGGAGCTTGGGGTGAGAGTGGGAAGTTTGGGTGAAGGAGGCAATTGTGACTTGGGGCACTGGACTAGGGTGCAGGTGGTTGGATTGTGACTTAGAGCAGGGATTTTGGGTACAGGAGGGGGTGCAGGAATTTGGGTTGTGAGGTAGGGCAGGAGGGGACTGTGATCTGGGGTGGGGGATTGGGGTGCCAGATCTGGGAAGAGGATATGGGTACAGGATGGGGGCAGAGGATTTGGGTATGTAGAGTAGGGGGCAGGCATGGAGGGCAGAGGGCTGGGGAAGGGAGGACTGGGATGCCAGAGGGAGGGAGGACTGGGGTGCCAGATGTAGGCTGTGCCAGGAGCAGCAGTTCCTGAATCAGCCTCCTTGCCTGCCCTTTCCCAGCACAAGCCACGTGCTGTGGAGCCCCTTGAGCTTCATGGCTTCCTGTTATTGAAACGGACAATTCCCATTGGCCAGTTTCTGGCCAGAAACTGACCAATGGGATTGTGCTGGGGGTGGGAGCAGTTCCTAAAGCTTCCCCCCTCCCCTCTAGACTCACAATTTTTAAAGAAAAACCACCCCACAGCCTCATTCCTGAACAGCATGCGGGTGGGATGCAACAAGCAGGGTGCCTGCCTGGGGCTCCCTGCAGCATCCACAGTCTGGATCCAGTGGCTTGGTGGGCTGGATCCAGCCCACGGGCCATATTTTGCCCAGGCCTGCTCTAAGTCATATTATGTCAATTCAGATCAGCTGGATCATTTTATTTGTTACCCCCTATGATAAAATTCTCTGGGGTTGGTAGCAGAGTGTTTGCTATTTAAAGATCTTCACATGGAGTATTTTCACTGCAGAATTAACTCGGGTGATAGGCAACTGAAAAGAAGCACTTGGTTTAGCCTAAGTCAGTTGTGATCAGCCACATTGCAAAGTCTTATTCAACTTACGAGGCATGTGCTGGTGCTGTACTAAATTTGTGAAAGGCATCAGGACTTCTGATATCATATTCTGAAATCAAATCCCATGATTTTTAGGGTTCTCACAAGCTGAGCTGTTCTATGATTCTTTCCCGGTGAACTGGAGGAGAACTTGTCTGTCCTTCTGGGTAGTAGGGGTGAATTATGAAAAGGCACTGGAGGACTGTCCGCATTGGAGTGAATTAGCTTGTGTACACACTGCATAGTGGGCCAATTACCAGCCTGATGTAAGCAGCATTTGGGTTTTAACATGTTGAGAGGGGTTTATGTAATCAAGGAGAGAAGAGGGCCAAGGGCATCTAGACCTAATATCTGAATATTTGCTAGAACCAGAGCTTGAGACCATTTAAGGCAGTGGTTCTCAACCAGGGTACAGTTTTTTCCCAGAGTCCGTCAACTCATCTAGATATTTGCCTAGTTTTATAACAGGCTACATGAAAAGCCCTAGCAAAGTTGATACAGACTAAGATTTTATACAGACAATGACTTGTTTATACTGCACTATTATGTACTATATCAGTGATTCTCAAGCTGGAACATCATTTATTTGATAATTATATTGTAAAAACAAGAAAGTATGCAACTTTTCAGTAATAACATGACCCCCGGGCTGGCTCTGGCCTGACATGACCTTCTCGGCTGGGGCCAGACCAAGGTCGAAAGAAAATGTCCCATGTCCAGCAAGATGCTCAGGCAGGTAGTTTCCCTGACATAGCCCCAGTAATGCCATTTCTGGAAGCACCACGGCCAGAGGATGTGGGCAAGCATGTCTCTGTGGGCCCCCTGGGGGAGTAGGCCAGTGTGTCCCTGAGTTTTGCTTTTGCCCCAGCACCATCTTCATAGCTCCCATTGGTCGGAAGCCAGCCAATGGAACTGTAGGGGAGGTGCTTGCATGCATGGTGTCACATTACCGAAATGGAGGGAAGCAGCCAGATCGCTGCTGCACCCCTAGGTGGAGGTGTTGGCCCCAGAAATTGGTATGAAAGGGAGCCATGTGGGGTATTGAATGGGAGCTTGTTGTTTTCTGATCCTGTGTACACTGTTTATGTGAGTATATAATGTCTGTGTGTGTGGATCTGTAATCTGTGTGGAAGCTGAATATTTCTCTGAATGTGGTTAAGCATTGCTATGGACAGGCTGAGTAGTGAAGCCCTGTGGAACAATGGCACTTAATGGCCCAAAGACACACCTAAAGCATGAGGGCGGACACCTAAGAGCGGCCAGCAGAGAGAGGCTGAGGACCAGGTGACCAGCTGCATACCAGAAGAGGCCAGGAAGGGGGTATAAAGAGGCCATGTGGTCGATGCCATTTTGTTCTCAGCTCAGCACTTCATCCCAGAGGCAGCACTGCAGGGATTGAAGAGCCCGGAAGACCTGTGAACCCATCCTGATCGTAGGATGTGCAATAAGAACTTTTAAACCAGCAGCTGCAACATCTCTGCTAGAGCCTGCATCGAGGACTGGGAAATTCGGTGCATGTAACGTACTGTACTTTAATAACCTTACTCTCATGCTTTTCTTTCTTGTAATAATAAACCTTTAGATATAGATTCTAAAGGATTGGCCCAGCGTGATTTGTGGGTAAGGTCCAGAGGGTAAATTGACCAGGGATCTGTGGCTGGTTTCTTGGAACCGGACAGAACTTGTTCGGGGTAGGTGGGATTGGGTGCTAGGACCCCCCACCTGTGTATAGGCCCGGGGCCATCTGGGGCACGGATATTGCTGGGCTGTTGGAGGGGTTTTGCTCGGGAGGCTTCAGGCAGGTTGCTGAAGCGCTCTGTGGGACTGGTTTGTGGCCTATTTGGAGAGGTCACCAGTCTGGGGGGGCTGTAAGGAGCCCCGGATTTGAGCAATTCGCTCTGAGCAGGCACCCTCAGCTGTGCCCAGGCACGGCCCGGTCCCTCACACATGGGTAGTGTGCAGACACCTGCTTCCCTCCCCCTGAAGGGTCATCTAGAACACACATTTGCCAGAAGCCAGAAGCTTTGAGCAGCCTCAAAGGATGACCTGTTAACCCTTTACATTCCTAATCTTGAGTGATGTATAATTCAATCAAATAATTTCCAGGAACACTTTCAGCTTCAATTTGATAAATCTGCTCTCTCAAAGGGAAGGATTCAGCCTCTGAAAACTTCATAAACATTCAGTGACTTATTTAGAGACAAAGTCACTTCAAATTTTTGACAAGGTACAATAACAGCAATGAACAGTTGCATCAAAAGAACCATCATTGACTTTAGTTTTGGAGAAGTGTTGCATGATTCCATTTCTGACAAAATAGTAGAATGTGCTATTTTGAAAAATGCCAAAACAATAATGTCTTACTCCTTGTAGACATAGGGATTCAAAGGTAAATGGAGGCCACCAGAACTGACAGCAAATGATCTGCAGACCTGTTATAGAGACTAAATTTTGGAGTTGGCCAGAAATCCAATAGTTCAGTGTCACAAAAAAATTGAGGTTTTGACATTTGTTTTCATTCCATATAAGACTGAAAACTCAATCTTCCAAAATATGTTGCGGGGAAAATGAGAGAAAGAGAGAGACCAACTCACCCCAGAATAATCAGTGGCATAGTAATTAATGCATTCATCTGTACTGAAGCTAGGCCAGTAAGGACTTGAGCCTGGGTCTCCCACATCCCACCTGCTATAGACTATTAGTCTCTGTCTTACAGTTTGATTGAAATTCCAATGTAGGCCTAAGAAACTCCTTCAAAACTGATGTTTCCATGAAAAGCTTGGGTTTTGACAAATTGTAATTTTCTGATGAAAAAAGTTGTGGCAAAATATTTCTGATCAGCTCTAAAAATCAAATAAGGAATGTGTTTAAGGAATATGCCAAATAAGGACTATTGGCTTTTTACTGTAGCAAATACAAAAAAGTTTGCTATCCTGGAAATTGTACCTATTAGGAGGAGAAAGTCTGTTAAGAATTTCTCAATGCTGAATCTAGATGAAACATTTAGCAGAGTCCACTGTTGGGATTACTTCTGCTTAGTTGTTCTCCTGTTACAATCCTTAATTCTGCCCCCTGCTTTCTTTTTAGTTGATGTTGATTCCATACTAAAGACAAAGGTAGAAAAGTCATGGCAGTTTCAGTTCGGCACAAAGGAGCTGCAGCTGACGCTGTATGCCAGCAGTGGGCATCCTAGGCTCATGAGTGGGCCACATTAGTGGCCCTCTTTCATCTCAATGGGCCACAGGATTGTAGTAACCAAGAGGGTCTCTGGGGATAGTGTCATTTTGTTAACTGTAATTGCGCGTCTAGAATTTTCAGGGTCTGCCTATTGAAGTGTAGCAACGGTTTGATTGCATGCAGAGGGAGCACACGTCTCTCATAGTCAATGTTGTGTGCAATCAGCACAAACTTCACTTCATGGATCCTTGCTTTATGTACATGTCACTTCAATAGTACTGGTAGGGGAAAAAAACCTTCAAGGCAGTGGGCTCCATGTGGTCTCCGGGCTGCAGGTTGCCCACCACTGCTGTATAGGTGTCAGAGTTGGGCTGTGCAAGCCAACTTGTTACACTTGGCAAGATCTATAAAATAGCCAATGAAAAATAAGATATGGAATAGATTGAAAATGAATATGGAATGTATAGGCACTGCAACAGATACTCTACAGACACAGTCATCAGAAAAGACCTGATTTTACTTCATTGAATGGTACAATGAAACAAGACCTTATATAACCATCAGATAGTAGGGGGTGAGGAGGAAAATACTGATGGTTTTATTTAATTTTTTGTCTGTATTTGTTATGTCACTACTGACCATAAACATGTAGGTGTTTTGTGTTTGGTAAGGATCCAATTCAGTCTGGCTTCAGGCCTGGTTTTGGAACGGAAGCCACGCTGGTTGCCCTGGTAGATGACTTACACCGAGAGATGGACAGGGGTACTGTGTCCCTGTTTATTTCTCTTGGACCTCTCTGTGGCTTTTGATACTATCGACCCCTGTGCTGTTTAACATCTATATGAAACTGCTGGGAGAGGTTGTAAGGAGATTTGGAGGATGGTGCCATCAATATGCAGATGACCTCCAACTCTGTTTCTCTGTGACATCAGATTCAGGTGTGGCAGTGACCAATCTGAACCGGTGTCTGGAGACGGTGATGGACTGGATGAGGTTGAATAAGCAGAAGCTGAATCCAGAGAAGACTGAGGTCCTGTAGATCAGGAAGCCATCTGACCGGGGATGGAGTGTGTTAACTGTTCTGGATGGGGTTGAACTCCCCCTGAAGGAACAGGTGTGCAGTTTGGGAGTCCTCCTGGACCCTTTTCTAGCATTTCAGAACCAGATTTCTTGGGTGGCCAGGAGTGCTTTTGGGCAGTTTCAGCTGATCTGCCAGCTGCAACCATTCCTGAGTAAGAATGACCTGGTGTGAGGGTGAGTGGGGTACGCGCCCCTTCTTTTCTGCCTGTGCCCCTCCCCCTGCTGTAATCAAGAGTCAGCTCACAGTCCAAGATCTGATCTCACCATCTTTAGTCCGTGCCCCCCAATCCCTTACAAAGTCTCTGGTTCCTCTTTCGTGGTGCACTCGCCTGAGGAATAGGAGTGGGTAGGGGGACCCGGGCCCACCCTCACGGCCGGGTCCTGGTCCAAAGCCCTAAGGAGAGGGGAACTGCTGCATTCCCTCCCCTGCAGTCTATGGGGTGGTTGCCCGGAACACACCAGCTCACGGGCCTCCAGTGCCCTGCCCTGGATCACTTCCTACCCACCGCCAGTCCTGGGATGTCGGAGTAGTGTGTGGGAGGGTTAGGCCCTCTCCGTCAGGAGTCCTTCCACGCCAGCCCCCGCCTCTGGCCTCTCCGTGCTACCTCCCCCGCCTTCCCGGGTCCCTGAGGCCGCTTTTAAAGCTGGTGGCAGATCGCCAGCTGATGCTGCCTGCGCCCCTGCTGCCGGCATCCCTGCCCCGCCGTCTCGCACCCCGAGCGGCACCCCCCCTGACATCACCGTTGGGCGCCCTTGTGCTCCTGGCCGGCGTGCCGCGATCCACCCCCTGGCTGGATGACCGCGGACCGTTTCCGCTCCCTCCCTATTGCTGGGAGACCAGTGGGGTCTTAGTGTGGAGCCCCGCAACTCCGTCACACACACCCCCTTTCAACTCCGTCAGAGTGCCATCTATAAAGTCCTCGCCCTCCTCTGGGATTCGTGATAAAAAAGTCTGCGTTCTCGGTGGCTTTACCCGGCCGGTGTGTCACGTCGAAACAATAGGGCTGCAGTGCTAGATACCACCGCATAATCCGCGGGTTCGTCTCTTTCATCGATTGAATCCATTGGAGTGGTGAGTGGTCTGTTACCAGCCGGAACCGAGTGCCTAGGAGGTAATTGCGTAATAAGTCAATAGCCCACTTGACAGCCAGGGCCTCCTTCTCAATTGTGGAGTAAATCTTTTCTCATGCGAATAATTTGCGACTCGCGAACAGTATGGGCTGTTCACCCCCCTCAGTCTCCTGTGATAAGACAGCCCCCAGCCTCACCTCGGAGGCATCTGTCTGTAGTGTGAATGGCCTCTTGAAATCCGGTTGTATCAGTAGCGGGGCCTGTGTCAGACAGTCTTTTAAGGCCCGGAAGGCCCTCTCTGCCTGCGTGTTCCCCTGTACCTGTTTTGGTTGGCTATTCCGGGTTAACTCAGATAGGGGGGCGGCTATTGTCTCAAAGTTCAGCACAAAACGTCTGTAGTAGCTTGCCAGCCCTAGAAACTGACAAATTTGTTTCTTTGTTTTGGGGCACATATAGTCCCTGATCGCGCTTACTTTGCTGATGAGGGGTTTCAACGTGCCTCTCCCTACTGTGTACCCCAAGTATGAGACCTCCCGGGTGCAATCCGACACTTACTTGGCTTGGCAGTTAGGCCGGCCTCCCCCAACGTCCTCAACATCGCCTCCACCTGCTGTAGATGTTCAGGCCAGCTATCGCTATAGATTACTATATCGTCGATGTACGCAGCTGCGTAGGGCCGGTGGGTATACAACACCTTGTCCATTAACCTTTGGAAGGTGGCAGCAGCCCCATGCAAGCTGAATGGTATAGGCCAAAAGGGGTGGAGAAGGCTGTTTTCTCCCAGGACATCGGGTCTAGGGGAATTTTCCAGTACCCTTTTGTCAAGTCTAACATTGAGATATACTGGACCCACCCTAGCTGTTCTAGCAGCACATCGACCCAGGGCATGGGGTACGCGTCAAAATGGGATACTGCATTGATCTTTCTAAAGTCGATGCAGAACCAGACGGTCCCGTCGGACTTGGGCACCAACACTATGGGACTATACAACTCCCTTATCACCCCAGTCTTAGCATGGTCTCCACCTCTGCCTGGACTGTCCCCCACATTTTACGGGGTAGGGGACTGATCGCATCCCGGACTTTCTTACCCGGCTCAGTGTCGATGCATTGTGATGCCCAGGTTGTTCATCCGGGGACTGCCGAGAGCACCTGCGAGTACCGTCGGAACACCTGATGTACTTCTTCTCATTGCTGTGGTGTTAGCTCCTCCCCAACCTGTGTCACCTCCTCCGACTCCACTCACTCCTTGCTCCAGGACCCCAACTCCAGCTCCAGTGGTCGTGGGTCTGCCAGCAAGACATCTTGCTCCTTCCATTTCTTTAACAGGTTTACATGATGCACCTGAGTGACCCTTCTTTTCCCTGAGAGTTGAATCTCATAATCTACGGACCCTATACGATGCCATATTTCAAAGGGGCCCTGCCACTTGGCTAGCAGCTTTGAGTGCTGATCAGGGAGCAGTAACAGCACCCTCTCGCCTGACTTGAAGGTTCGCACCAGGGCACCCCAGTCATACCAACGACTAATGGGCCTCCAGTGCCCTGCCCTGGACCACTTCCTACCCACTGCCTGTCCTGGTACATTGGAGTAGTCGGGGGGGTTAGGCCCTCACCATCAGGAGTCCTTCCACGCCGGCCCCTGCCTCTGGCAGCTCCGTGCTGCCTTCCGGCCTTCCCGGGTCCTTAAGGCCACTTTTAAAGCTGGCGGCATATTGCCAGCTGATGCAGCCGGTGACCCCACCACCGGCGTCCCTGCTCCGCCCTCTCACGCCCCGAGTGGTGCGCCCCCTGACGTCATCGTCGAGCGCCCTTGTGCTCCCAGCTGGTGTGCCGCAATCCGCCCCCCAGCCAGACATCTGAGGTCCGTCTCCTCCCCCTCCCTATGCTAGGAGACTGGTGGCATCTCAGTGCAGAGCCCTGCAGCTCCGTCACACCTGGCCATAGAGATTCATGCTCTTGTCACATGCCAATTGGACTATTGCAATGTGCTCTGTGTGGGGCTGCCTTTGATGAATCTTCGGAAACTTCAGCTGGTCCGGCATGCAGCCACTTGAGTTCTAATACTCGCTACATGGAACACATTATGCCAGTGATCCAGCAGCTGCACTGGCTTCTGGTATGTTTCTAGGCCCAATGCAAGGTCTTGGTTATGACCTATAAAGCCCTAAATGGTTTGGGATCTGGGTACTTGAAGGACTGTCTCCTCCCGTATAAACCTGCCCAGGGATTGAGGTCAATTGGCAAGGCTCTGCTCCGTGTTCCTCCAGTTATGGAGATACGGCTGACATCTACGTGAGGCAGGGCCTTCTCAGCCTTTGCTCCCAGGCTGTAAGGGGTATGTGTATGTGTGTGTGTGTGTGTGTCCCCTCCTCTCTTAATGTATCTTAGGTTTTATGACCCCCTCTTGGGATCTTTTATTCTACATTTTTATATATTGTGTTTTAAAAAATTTTAAGCTGCCTTGAATATTTTAAATAGAGAGACGGGGTAAAATTGTTTATAAATAAATAAATAAATAAATAAATAGACATGTTAATATGCAGTACAACAAGATGAGAGATTTCAGTCAAGAAAAGGCCAATTTTTGAATTAGTATCCTAAAATAATGGAACTCAACAAACATACTTGTTAAAGCAAAACTTTAGAGAGCATAAAACCAGTAGTCTATACAGATGAGAAATATGTTTCTCAAGATGTGAATTGTTCAGATGGGAAAATCAGTGCAATTTATACAATCACTCCTGTATCGTGCTTATCAAGGGATTTTCAGAACAAAATGATCTTACAAATTTTCTCACTGATTTAAATTATAATTGTTGGTACATAGTGAGTATATAAACTCTCAAAGCATTTAATTTCCTAATCCACAGAGCACAAATGGGTAGCTAATACTTAATGGAGTTTGAGATTTTGTTAGCCTCTCAATATTAGTAGCCTAAATTCTATTTTCACAAGAGGTTTAGGAATATAACTTCCATTAATTTTCATTAAGAGTTAGGCTCCTAAATCACAATTTCATCTCCTTTGTTTTCTATTTGAAAAACCAATTTGAGTTAACAAATTACACTTTCTCCTTTTACTTTAAATTGTCTATGTTTGCTTTCCCAGTTCAGTTGATTAAAAATATTTTTTCTGTCTGTGGGCTAAGTGGTTCTCTACACATAATATACATACTTTATTTATCTTTCAATTTGAATTCTCTTTTCCCCTCAGTGCTACTTTTTGTAGCCTTTCTTAAAGGAAACACAACGCCAAAAGATTTGAATTTTAGTCAAACTTTCACACCACAAAATTGTAAATGGGTTTGAAAGTGGGCAAAATCAGCTCACTCGTTTTTGTTACATAATTCCTATGATGAAAGCCTTGGTCCGATGTAGGCTGTGAAGTCTAAAAGGCAGTGGAGACAGAGTTTAGAGAAACTAAAATAAAATACCCAATTACATTATGCTGTAAATGAAATCTTTTGAATTATTTCAAGAACCTATATTAATAAACTTCTTCTCGCATAATATGGTTATAATGAAATCATATTTACCTAAAGCCATATTTAATACTCTGAATTTTGTGGAGTCCATTTCTGTAGATTAGAAAAGTAAAAACCGAAGGCAATGAATTAAATCTGTCACTTCCTTATTGCAAAGTGCTGCAGCTGTTAAAGATTTCTGTCTTGTACTCATACTGCTTTTCTATCTTAGGCAATTCCAGTGTGCCCATAGCAGCTATATCTGAGTATCACAGCTCAACTGTGCCACTTCAGTTTCACACCAGCTTGTGACCTAGCTAGAATAGCAAGTTATCAGTTAGATTCTGGACATTTTTGCCTGATACAACCTGAGTTCAGGGCTCTATGTTTCTCCTACAAATTGAGGACATTGCTAACATTGAAGTACAGAAAAAATTATTTTCGTCAGGTGGCAATTCAGAACTGTGTAAAAATGGCCTGACTTCTAGAATGTACTTATTTGTGTGTGTTGAATCTGCACATATTCTTCTAGTGATTAAAAAAAGCCCTTGTTTCTTATTTTTAAAATAATTTCAAGAGTGAACTAAGAGTGTTTATGGAGTGTTTATGATGGGTATAATATTGCTTTGATATCCTAAATGTGATTATACTCTTATATAGAACATAACTTTTTACTGGTTCAATTGCATTTAATTACAGATTTGAACCAAGAAATAAAATAAAAAGTGCTGAGTTTTACTGAAGAAAATACTTGTCATTGTCAAGATTATTTTGAAAAGCTGGCTGGCTGGCCGTTTTTAATGGCTGTACAATGCTTTGTGCCACTAAGCATCCCTGTATTCATATTCTACACCAGACACAGGCAAACTATGACCTGTGGGCCAGATCTGGTCAACCATACCTTCAGATCTAGCCTGCCACAATACTCTGGGCTGCCAATGTCCCACAGCCCATTGGTGCCCTTGCGCAGCCTCCTTGCTTGCCCAAGGCCCCATCATAGGCCATATGTATCTTCAGTAAAACTCAAAATATGACTAACCACTTTGAGATCAATTGTGCCTTTAAAGCACAGCCTCATGTTGGAGGAGTTATTGAAATGCAGCACCCTAGGAAGATAAGTGGGAGGTGCTTTATCTGTATATAGAATCTGAATGTCTCACAGATGGGAAAATGAGGCACAGGGTGATTAACTGACATGCCCATGGTCATATAATAAATCTGATCCAGGAATTGAACTCAGATCCTAGACTCCCCTTCTATTGAATTTAATGAGTTGAACCACAAGTGTGGTTTTCATAAAATTCCTTTGTGACCTCCCTGGCATGCAGGGACACTGTTGCCAGCTGCTACCCTCCATTTAATGTGCAGTATGTTGTACTTCCCCCAGCCTGACTGAATATCTCTGCATGATGGGGGAGGGAGGAAGGTCAGCTGGTGCACATGACAAAGGGGAAATAGGAACAGGCAGAGGTCGGAGAGAGCTTTATGGAATGCTGGGATTTAAGTTATGCCAAACCATGTAAAGTGATATGAGATGGTTCCTTATGCCCTGCCTCTTTGCAGAGAGGAACATCAGGGCAGAGTCTGTCTGTTCCTTTACTATAATGTGTTAACTTGTTACCTTCATTTACAAGCAGATGTGCTGAGGAAAATATTCCAAGCCAGTATAAATATAGATGTATGGCTTTTGATTTAGTTTGTTTTTGAGAAACTTCAGATTCAATTATTTCCAATAGCTTGGCAGCATGCAAGAAATCACAAAATATTGACTTTGTGTATTTTGTCTGCCGGAGGCTTATGCCTGGGGTTTATTAAAAATGCATGTAAATCTTAAGCCACAGACCAGCAGAAGCAGGGAACACAGAATACTGAATGTCCTTGTTCTACCTTTCCTTTTTCAGCAAAGCCTTATGAATCATTTTGAAAATTTATTTACCTAGGTTTGTATTTTGGAGGCCTCAATATGATATCTGACTACCTTACATTGTCACCTAAGTCCAAGATCATAAGTGAATATTTAGGCATCTACATAAAAGCTTATTCTCAGGTGCCTACATCTGGATGTGGGGGTTGAACTTTTAGGTGTACAAATCTGAATTATTTTATTTTATTTTATTTTATTTTATTTTATTTTATTTTATACCAGAGTTCCTGTATACTTAACAGTTTGCTACAGTGACCTTCAGGATTTTACACTAGGATCCTGCTAGAAGAAGATTGCACTTTGTCACTTAGAGTAGATGCATGGCATTCCTTCCAGCTAAGCCAACACAAGGGTCATAGAATGTGACAACATTTTTAAGGTGGAATTATAGCACTGGCTGCAGTTCTGTTTGAATTAGGGCAGCTGTCCCTTTCTGACATTCCCCTGCTGAGAAACAAAATATTAGGTGATCCTGAAAGACTTTGACTCTTACATTGCACAATCCTGTCATTACAGGTCACTGAAAACCCTTTGAGATATTTTGTTATATTTCATCCACAGATGAATGAAGCAGAAAAACATTGCTTTACGGACTTGTCAATTTAAAATAAAAAAAATGCATACTGCACTCCACCTATGCTTTGACAGATTCATTTTTATTTTTTTTTAAAGACAGATTTCCAGAATTTAAAGTCCTGGACTGCAACAAAGAAAAAGCTTACACATTGAAACCAAATCCTTTGTTTTGATCAATGGAGTAGAATTTCTGTTCAGTCTCAGAATGTGATATTTTCCCAGATTCACAGCAGTGGTATTTTATCTCTAAATCTTGTTTTTTATTCATTAAGGAGTTATGTACATGTGCTTTTGTTCAGTGTCTTTGGATCATTAAACATTTCAAAATCAAGGTTAAAAAACATGTTAAACCATTGACTAACATTCATTTAACAACATATGAACAGTGTTAGGTTACAATCCGCATATTAATTTCAAATATGGATATTATATATGGGGGGAACTCTTTGATCCTGGTATATTATTAAGAATCAATATTTTATCATGAGAATTTTAGACTATTTCTGGCCAGGTGTTGTGATCAGTAAAATTACTGCAATCATTCATGTTTTTTCTGTTTATATCTTTAAAAAACCTTCATACTCTCAAACCTGTGAACTGTACACAACCCCATCTTCTGTCACTATCACCTTTGTTGTTTCATACCTGTTCCTTCCACTTTGTTTGCATCTTTTCTTAAGGTAAATTGTAGTCCCTTTGGCCCTGGCAGACTCTTTCTTACTATGTGTTGGTACTTAATACAGTGGGTCCAATCTGACGGGGCCTCTTAGCTCCACAGTAAAACAAAACAAATACATTAGGAGTGCTATGTATGCTGCATATGCTATTTCAAGTAAATATTCCCCAATATGATTCATCAAAACTGTGACAAGTGCTTAAAACTCTTGCAAGTTGTTTATTTTCTGTCCTTTCATATACCCTGTTGCATGGAATGGAATTTGTTTGCACCCACATCTGACATGCATTGAACAATGTCTAGAAGAAAAGTATGGTAGTCCTTATTTAACGTGAATTTATTACACAGCATATATAGGACATAAGAATATTGAGACTGCAGAGAAGGAAATAACAGGACAGTGGCCAGCTATTCACTTCTCTGCAGTCTCAATATTCTTATGTCCTATATATGCTGTGTGCAAACCATTCCCACTGGAAGGATGGTCATCTAAAGGAAGGAATAATTGCCATCAGTGCATTAGAGTTCCACTGTGCTGGTCTTGAATTGCCAAATCCCACAGAAACTGGCTCCCTCAGTAATTTGTCTTGGCATGAAAGGGGGTTCCCCTTTCCCAGCTCATCATTATTTGCTATAGCTGAAGCAGGATACTCCTGAAACTGCCCCCTCCCACTCTCTCACTAGAGAATATTTTTGTTACACAGCCAAAGAGTAAAAAGGGTTTTTTTCTTCACTGGAGCTACCGTGTACTCATTTTTACCTTTTTTACCATTTTTACCTTTTTTACCATCTTCCTATGAAGCATCCTATGAGCAGCAAGAACAATATTGAATAGATTGTTGTAGCTGTTGTTTGACAGTAATAAATGCTCCTATATAAGATAGCTGTGTATTGTTTGTGTATATGTGTGGAGCATATGTGCTGTCTCAGGCTTGAAGGGCAGAGTCTGGCTTGAGAAATTCAAGAATTGCATGAGAGAGCTTTTTGTACATTGCAAAAAAGTTTGGCTAAATGAAAAAGAGAATAAAGATATGAATACCTTTCTTTTTTCTCTTCAAAAACCAACATTGCAAAAAGAAATCTAACTACTACTCCTCAGTTAAGTCCATTCTATCCCCCAGATGTTTGGTAGGTGAATTACCTACATATATTGTATATAAAGAAAGGTGTGTTCAACATAGTGTTTTTTTCCATCATGGAGTATGGAAATCACTTAATAATACTGCCTAAAGCTTTTCATTTGCATTTTCATTGCACCTGGCAAGGCAACCAAGTGAATGAATATTGACTTTTCCAAATAAAAATAAACCTATAGTGCTTTAATTTTTTTTGGCAAAGAGCCAGCAGTTCATAATTTCATCCTTTTGGATTGTTATGGGCCATAACTCAACTGTAATGATCTGATTCACTGAAATGATAAAATCTCAGCTTTCAGCAAGCATTTTGCTTTTTAGTAGTCAAATCTATTTGCTCACACAGAACCTCTCTCAGCTGCAAGGCAGACACTGTCAGACTGCCATAACCAGGGTAAGTGTTTGCTACCTGGGGACATGCAAACACATGCAGTTCTGTATTTGAATTTCCAGCAAATCAATGATCCTATCTCTAGTGACACAGCAGTGTTTGGAGATTTGTTGTTGGCAGAAGAAGACCATATGGGCACCCAACAGATTTGTTTAACGTGCTGTCAACTGTAGAGGGTTAAGTATTGTTACCTGAAGCAAAATGGAATATCTGGAGGCTCGTGTGAATGTTATCCTTCACATGCGGCCTCGTAGCAGATGAATGTTTGTAAAGATGCAAGGAAGGTAGAGAAGGTAATGTGTAATTCAGTTCAGTATTATAGGTTGCATTATCTTTGTTGTGCAAATATGTTAGAAACAACCTATTTTTCTGACCTGACAAAGAAAACTGATGAAATCTTGACCAGGTAAATTAACTGGTTAGGAGATAGGTACATTTTGAAGAAAGCTATTTTGCATGCGAGTGGGAAAGTGTGGTTGTCAAGAATTTATCATCTCCAATAGTACTCGATAGGTTAAAATTGTACAAAAATATCAATGATGTTAATTAATTCCTGCATAAACTAAGAGGACACAAAGGGAGATGCATCCACTGACTGAGTTAACAGAGAAAATATTACTACAATGACAGCAGTGACCTTGTATGTTAGGATTTCCCTGTCTTTCCAAGAGAGGCTTCAGAGGTCAGCTTTAGGAAGGTTTGTGTAATTCTATGTATTTTTTATTCTTGTCTTGGGAAGAGCTTAGAGAATATGATGGGCAACCATATTAAACAACTTAGTGGTTAGATTTATCCACACATCACAGTGTCAGTCTGAAGTGGGTGAAAACTCATTTCAAATCATAAGCACTGTCACCATGCTTCAGTAGGTTACATCTGAGCATGACAAATTCAGGACAAACTGCTAAGAAAAACTCACCCCAAGATGGTGGTTATTCTATCAATAGATTTTATCAAGCCTGTAACAAAAGTGAACTTCTGTATCACCACACTGATTAACAAGAAGTCAAAATTGTTGACTCCTTAGGCAATCCAACTCTTGGCTCATCACACAGCCAGTAGACTTTATGATGAGTGGTTACTGAAAATAAATTTAATCAGATATAAGGGTCCTTCTAATCCCCAGGGACCAGCCACAAACCAAGGTCTTACCCAATAATCATGCCAATGCTAATACTTTAGTAACTAAAATCGAAAAAGTGTAATAATAAAAGAAGAGCAGAGAGTTATAAACAATTAATGGAGCATACATACGAATGATTGCAGTGTACTTATAAAAGGTTTGTGGGGAGTTGCCTAACTAAAAAGGAAGTTCTTTCAGTGATGGATTTAGCAGAGGGTGCCCTTACCAGCATCCAGTACTCCTCCTTTTGTGAAGAATAAGGGAAGCCAATGGGAGTGTTTGCTCCCATCAGCATCCCACTGTGGGGACACTGGGAAGCTGAGCTTAAGGTAAGCCAACTCCAGCTATGCAATCTATGTAACTGGGGTTGTGTACCTTAAGCTGAGCTGCCAGGTCTAGTGTAGACCTGGCTTGGCAGTGATGGAATAAACTGCAAGCTTGCAAAAGCAAATTATTTCACTGTGTAGGAAAGACAGAAAGTATGGCAGGAGACCACCTTGGATCAACCAGGAGATCTTACATGAGCTAAAAATTAAAAAGGAATCATATAAAAAGTGTAAACGAGGTCAAATTACAGAGGATGAATGTAAGCAAACAATACGGGTATTCAGGGGCAAGATTAGAAAGGCAAAGGCACAAAACGAGGTAAATCTATCTAGAGATATAAAGGGCAACTAGAAGACATTCTACAAAATACTAGAAGCAAGAGGAAGACCAAGGACAGGGAAGGCCCATTGCTCAGTAAAGAGGGAGAAACAATAACAGGAAATTTGGAAATGGCAGAAGTGCTTAACAACTTCTTTGTTTCTGTTTTCACCAAGAAGTTTGATGGTGCAGGGCAGCCCAGCTTCATAGGTGATTAAACAGCCTTGCCCAGCCAGAGGCTCAGGGCTCCCTGCACAGAGCTGAATGACTGGGTGGGGCTGATTAATCACTTGTGAAACTGTGCTGCCACACACCTTAGGCATCTAGTCACCAGTGTTTCCTCTATCATAGTGATTGCTAGTGGAAATGGGGTAGGTTTAGATTTGTAAAAAAGAACAAATTAAAAATGACTTTGAAAAGTTAGATGTCTGCAAGTCACCAGGGCCTGATGAAATTCATCCTAGAATACTTAAGGAGCTGATAGAGGAGATATCTGAGCCTTTAGCAATTGTCTTTAAAAAATCAAAGAAGTTGGGAGAGATTCCAGAAGACTGGAAAAGGTCAAATGAAGTGCCCATCTACAAAAAGGGAAATAAGAACAACCCAGGAAACTACAGACCAGTCAGTGCCAGGGAAGATAATGGAACAAGTAATTAAGGAATTAATCTGCAAACATCTGAAAGATAGTGAGATGGTAGATAACAGTCAGCATGGATTTGTAAAGAACAAATCATGACAAACCCATCCGATAGCTTTCTTTCATAAGATAACAAGTCTTGTGGATAAGAGAGAAGTGGTGGATACTAGACTTTAGTAAGGCATTTGACACCGTCTCACATGACCTTCTTATCAATAAACTAGGGAAATACAACCTAGATGAGGCTGTTATAGGATGGGTGCATAACTGGGTGGATAACCATTCTCAGAGAGTAGTTATTAATGGCTCACAATCCTGCTGGAAGGATATAACAAGTGAGGTTCTGCAGGGGTCTGTTTTGGAACCAGTTCTGTTCAATATATTCAGCAATGATTTAGATGATGGCATAGAGAATACAATTATTAAATTTGCATATGATACTAAGCTGGGAGGTGTTGCAAGTGCTTTGGAGGATAGGGCAAATTGGATAAATTGGTCTGAGGTAAACAGGATGAAGTTTAATAAGGACAAATGCAAAGTACTCCACTTAGGAAGGAACAATGAGTTTCAAACATACAGAATGGGAAGCGACTATCTAGGTAGGAATACTGCTAAAAGTGGTTTAGGGGTTATAGCAAATCACACATTAAACATGAGTCTACAGTGTGACATTGTTGCAAATAAATAAATAAATAAATAAACATGATTCTGTGGCTACGTCTAGACTGCAGCTCTTTTCTAGGATACGATATCCAGGAAAAACTATGCTGTGTCCGAAAAAAAAAACTTGGTAAAGTGCACATGCTCTTTTGCATCCCTGTAAACCTCATTTTACGGGAAGAAGGGATGTGTCAAAAGAGGAGGTTTTTCCAAAATTTGGCACCAATATAGACACACCAAATTTTGGAAAAGCCTCTTTTGAAAGAAAAGCAGAAAAAGATATGCAAATTGCAGCTTTCAATTTGTGTATCTTTTTCTAACTTTTCTTTGTAGTGTAGACATAGCCAGAGACGCATTAATAGGAGTGTTGTGAGCAAGACATGAGAAGTAATTCTACTCTACTCTGTACTAATTAGGCCTCAGTTGGAGCATTTTGTCCAGTTCTGGGCACCACATTTGAAGAAAGATGTGGAGAAACTGGAGACAGGCCAGAGAAGAGCAAGAAGAATGATTAAAGGTTTAGAAAACATGACCTATGAGGGAAGACTGAAAGAGCTGTGCTTGTTTAGTTTAGAAAAGAGAAGACTGAGATGGGACATATAGGAGTTTTCAAATATGTAAAAGGGTATTATAAGGTAGATGGAGAAAAATTGTTCTCCTTGGCCTTTGATGATCAAGAGTGATATTTAAGAGCAGGTTGGATAGATATATATCATGAATGATCTAGACAGTGCATGGTCCTGCCATGTGGACAGGGGACTTGACTTGATGATCTCTTGAGGTCCCTTACAATTCTAGTATTCTATGATTCTATGAACTGTCTCTCTGGAATCACCCAAAGAGGTTGGGGGACATTGGACCTTGTTCAAAGCTTCCTTGTTTGAAATCCAGTCCAGAAAAATGAAGAAAATTAAGACAAAATGGAAATGTCTCTGGTGTCTCTTTATATTTTCCGCCATATGCATGGAAATTCAGTCCCAAACAAAGCCCACACCACCCTTATTTGTGGGAAGTTACTGACCCAAGATGGAGTTCAAGATCAAATGAGAATATTACGTGGTTTGCAGACTCACAGAGACTGGCCATTGACTCCTTGCTCTCTGAAGCATCCTCAGGAAGAGCTATCTGGGCGGGATGAGTTTGTTTGATGGCCCATTGTGAGATAGGAGAGTCCTGAATCAGCCATCAACACATAACTGTCTAATCTTGCTATACATTTTTCTGTAGGGTGTCACAATAGAGGTTTAAGATCATAGACAACATGCATAACTTCAGATAAAAAGATAATTCATGCATATAAATGGTATAATTATACTTAGCAAATAATGAATTTTCCATTAGCAACTCATATGATGGAAATTGTGTAACCGTAGAAACAAGAGAGATATAAATGGCCATCTTTCTTATGCATAATGTCATAAGCATGTTGTAGAACATTGTTTTGAAAGAAAGTGTTGAGTGGGGTTGGAAGATTGACTTAGACTGAGTTGGTCTGACTTAAAAAAAATGTTTGTTAGCACTCCTAGTTAGGTTACAGAATCGTTATAGGAAGACTGAGTTGGTCTGACTTAAAAAAAATTTTGTTAGCACTCCTAGTTAGGTTACAGAATCGTTATAGGAAAAGACCACAGTACTTTTAAGATGAGAGGAAGTATACATCTATGGAGGACTCATTCCTCCCAAACAACCTCACTTCCCACAATAGCTGGCCCACTAACCTTCAGTTATCTTTTGTAGAGTGAAGTCCAATGGCCTGCAGTCCCCCATTTCCCTGTCTGATACCTTCAGATAGGAATAAAAGGCTATCTTCCCTTCTGCCATCTTCAGCAGGCATTTCTCCCATGCATTCTCCATCTTTCTCAAGCCAATGGTAGCCATAAGCTGTTGTGTAAAGCCTCTGCCCAATGCAATATAATATAAATCTAAGTTTCAGTATAATGTGAATCTAAGTTTTGTAATTTTTTGAGCTCTGTAATATTCCATTACGTGAGAGAAAGCTCAGAAGGATTCTTGTGATTAAGCATGATCACACTGTTGCTCTTAGAAATAATTGGAATATAGATTGTGTTATAAAGAAAATATGATGAATGATTCCTTGTATTGAAATAAATTGATACCTTTTGTATGGACAATTGTATTCCTTTTCCCATGTGTGAAATGATTGTGTAGTTCCTGGGGAATTGGAGTGAATAAGTTTGGAATGTAAGTGTTTAGAGAAGAGGCATCAAGGTGCCATAAATTGAGGCCCAAAACAAAGCAGACCTATGCAGGACATTATGGATGGCCTTGGAGTGTTAAAAGCAAGCATCCCTTTACAATCAAGACAACCTTGAAATAACACTGGGAGGAACCACCAACATATTGATGTCAGACTAAAGAATAACTCCCTGATAAACAGATGTTAACAAAACGGATGGTGAATGATTAAGAGCTGACACAGCAAAATGTATAGACTTGAATGGGCAAAAAGTCCTCTAAAAGATAGGGCATCATACATGAATCTCCAAGTCTCATCTTAACAAGATCAGAGCATTGGTCCAGACCAAGAGAAGCCCCCGCTCCTTCCTCTCACATTTAATTTGCCTGGCCAGTGAGTGAATGTGAGCAACAGATTGGTGACTTTAAGCAAAAGCAAGATAGGGTTTGTTTGTATATGAGCGTATGGATGTATGCATACATCTAGATAACACGCTTCTTTTGAAAGAAGCTTTTTCGAAAGAATCTTTCGAAAAAGCTTCTTTCAAAAGAGATCATCTGGTTAGCCCCAACTTTTCAAAAAAGCAATCCACTTTTTTGAAAGAGAGCATCAACGCAATCTGAGTCCTCTCTTTTGAAAAAGCCCTGTTTGCAGTCAAGAACACCTTTTTTCGAAAGAGCTCTTTTGAAAAAATGCATTCTTCCTTGTAAAATGAGGTTTACCACTGTCAAAAAAACCATTGTGTTCTTTCAATTTAATTTTTGATTTAAGTCTAGATGCAGGTGAAGTTTTTTAGAAAAAAACCCTGTAGTCTAGACATAGCCTATGTGTGTGATCAGGTTCAATCCCTTTTCTATTTAATTCAAAAGCAACATTTAATAAAAGAAATATATGTTTAACCATGTCTTATCATCTGGAAGTGGAACAGAATATAAATGTAGCAGTGAAAATGTTTTCCAGTAATTAGCTTTCACAGGTAGGCATAGTTGATATTGCCTTGTTCATAGAAAATGTTGTGAATGTGTATGAGTTCCCCTCCAATTTGCCTGTATGTTTTCTTGCACATTTGGGTTCTGAAATAGGAGTAGCATTTGGCTTTTCTGGGGACCCATTTTATAGATTCATATTATATCTGGGGAGACAGCCATGTGAAGATAGGATGCCAGCCATTTCAAGATAAAATGCTTGCCAAGTTTAATTTCCATTTCATTTTCAATGTTAGCTTCATTTTTATTAAATAATTGTTAACTTTATGCAGAATAATTCTAATCAGAAAGTTGCACACAGTGAAAAGGAAGCTGAGTGATAGAAAAGAGGCTGCATGAAAGCTCATCATATGCTTACTGCTTTATCTATCTCTGGAGAACATCCACTGTCAGTAGCTTCAGACCATTGGATCCCCTGGCTCTGGAAAAAAAAAATCTGATCAACTTTTCATAGCTATAAAAAGACCCCAAACATTAGAATATTTGGCTCCTTTTTAATTATACCGGTATTCAGTTTGTTTAGTTATCCCCAAAAGGTCACTCATTTTGAGGAAGACATTTATATTCTAGCTTATTCTGAACTCTGACATGAAGTGAAGCCTAATTCTCTATTCCTAAATAGGACAACATTTCTTTTTACATCAATTAGGAATTTTGCCTGAAGAAAATTCAGCCCAGAGTAGCCCTACTGTTTTTATTTTCGAGGTTGACTGACAGTTGATAGATTCCTAGATGTTATGGCTGGAAGGTGCTATTAAGATCATCCAGTCTCTTTTTGGAATTCAAGATAATTCTAATTGCCTTTTAATTTAGAATTCTTCCATGTATTGTTCTATGATGGGTGAAAGTCCAAAGGTGCAACTAGAACAGTGCTCAGATGAATCAGTTGACTGTTGCCTAAAGCAGTGGTTCCCAACTTCTGGTCCGCAGCCCAGTGCTGGGCATTGAACTGCTGGCTGCTGGGCTGCGGCAGCTCTCAGGGCCAGGGCTAGGGTGCACTGCCTAGCACCTCCACTCCTACTGCAGCTCTGGGGAGAGATGTGCCCTGTCCCACCAACCTCTCAGCAACCAGTTCCAGACAGGAGCAGGTTCTCCTCCCGGATGTAGAACAGCGGTTCACTACATGGCAGGAGGGCCACGTGGGGCCCAGCACAGCAGCCTTAGAACAGATGCAACCTGAGCAGCAGTGCTCAGATGGGACTCTGAAAACAGGAGGCTGGCACGAGGGGATCTGATGGTGGGGGGGCTCTAAGTGGCGGGAGGCTGGCACTGAGGTGTTTGGAATGGGGGTGCTATCACTAGGGGACTCTGAGGACAGGAGACTGGCACTGGTGGGGGGGCTGGGTACAGGGGACTCTGGAGTCACTGGCTTGTGCTGGAGGGTAATGGATGGGTGGGGGCTCTCTAGGGGTTAGGGTTGGCATTAGGGAACTTGGGGGGGCTGGGTGTACCCCAGCCTGAACCCCCAGAGCTGCCATGAACAGCTGTTTTCAGCTGCGGCAGCTGCCACCACATGGTGACTGCCAGAGCTGAAGCCAGCTGTTTGCAGTGGCTCTGGGGGCCAGAGCTCTTAGCAGATAAGTAACATTTATTTACATGTTCATTATTTGCAGGGCTTGAAAAATAATGCAATCTACTCAGCTGTGGCAAGTAGATTGCAACCCGGAAGAACCGGGTTCGGGCGATCTGTGCATGAGCGTGTGCGTGGTTTGGCGAGCCCTGATTATTTGCATATGCAAAATACAATGTTACTGGCCCACCAAAAGTTTGTGAATGGGTTTGCCAGTCTGTGGTATAAAAAAGGTTGGGAACCACTGGCCAAATGAACCAGGTATTCAGAGCTGCTGTTTCACAACCATCAATCCATGGCTTTAGAGTAAACATGGCCACACAGAATTTGTACTCATGAGAAGAGTCTAGACTATTGACTCACAATCATAGCATTATGAGATGTCTGTTATTAATGGTACCCCTTTTCACAGCTACTGGTTATTTTAATAGATGGATGAGCTGAAGCATATCTTGGCAAAATTCTAACAGTAGAATGTTTGAAGAACTGGAAGATGGTTGGATAATTAATCATGAGGTACATTGGGAACACCCTTTGGTTATATTCCAAGTTCCTTCTAGAATGCAAAACAGGGTCACCAATCAATGACTGTCTGAGGCTGTGATAGTCACAGAATTGCTTTCTGATTGCCGTACAGTACAAATATGTCTATCCACTAGTCGCAGATTCATATAAGATTGGCGCTGTGGCTTGTAGCTATAAATGTCTCTAAAAGGCCAAGGCAGCAAAAAAGTTCCACTCCAACAGTGGGACACAATATTGCAAAAAATAGCAGTGTAAATGGGAAGGCACTGCTTGGAACAGTCTAGAACTGTGTGGGATATGTAGCTACTGGCCTCAGGAATGTCTTTACTTGCATATAGAATAGTGATAGAAATGTAGCCGTGTTGGTCTGGTGTAGCTGAAACAAAATGCAGGACAATGTAGCACTTTAAAGACTAACAAGATGGTTTATTAGATGATGAGCTTTCGTGGGCCAGACCCACTTCCTCAGGGTCTGGCCCACGAAAGCTCATCATCTAATAAACCATCTTGTTAGTCTTAAAGTGCTACATAGTCCTGTATTTTACTTGCATAAGCAGTGTCTCTCCATCTACACTACTATTTATACCCATGCTATGGGGTATAGTTTACACAAGTGTGCAGTGTAGGCATTCCTTATATTGGAATAGCATTAAATTGTGTTTACACACTGAATAGTTGTCAGCTGACAGGGGCATGGTCAAACAGGGTTATAGATTCGCTTCAGAGCAGAGTTGATTAGGGATAGTTGCTTTTATTAATCACCATGTCACTACTATTACAGGCTTAATATTTCCAGATGGTTACACAGCTCCTGCAAAGTGACATGTCAATAAGAAAAGACAAAACAATGCATAAGAGAGCAACAGGCACTTAGAAATGCTTATGCCCCTTCAGTCTGCGGGAAGTCCCATTCCTGTCACTTTGCACCAGCCTGTAGTGGACATGGCTCCAGCTGGGAGAATCCAAGGCACACTCTGTGGTTTAGGTCCCTGGTGAAACTCACCAGCCTGGGACTCCCTATACTAGTTATACTACAGTTGTTTACTGAGAGTCTGTGAGCTGGCCCAACACTACTCTCAATGTTCCCATGGGGCTGGGAACCAAAATCAAACTTGTTTACCACTTAGTAGTTTCCCAGCTCAAGGCATGGGTTAAAACTGATATCGCCCAGCTGCTGTTTGTGCTTGCAAGGTACGAGGTTTTACCAGGCTGTTTACAGCTAGGATGGAAACTTCCATCCCAGGCCTGCTAAGCTGCAGGACCCACATATGACTTTTTATGTGAAAATAGTGATTGTGTAAAACTAGCATATTCTTACTTTAGCAGTCACCCCTTTTCAACTAACATGGAGATGAGTTCATTGCTGTTTAATCTTCTGTCATCCCTGAGGAATTCACACAGCCCCAGGATAGTAAATTGGATTCTTTTTAAGCTTTCACAACAGAATTATTAGCTAAGCTTCATCTGCAGGGCCACCTGTGTAACCCAAATACTTTCAAATTATAGAATCCTAGATACAGAATTGGAAGGAACCTTAGGAGGTTATCTTGTCCAGCCCTGTGCACTCACTGGCACCTGTGAAATCACACTAAACACAATAGGCCATACAAGTAACAGAGGGCAGAACTTGAGAATAAATGGGTTTCCCTTTCATAGCTATAGCTGGCGGATGCCTGCAGAATGTTTCACAGATGACAGTATCCAAGCCAGACAGTACGCAGTTTGGCTTTCAGATCTCGGGCCAAGTTTACATGATTGGGAAAGAGAGAGAGAGAGAGAGAGAGAGAGAGAGAGAGACACCACCTTTTTACCTGTAAATTAAATAAATTACCTGGAAATCATTGTCACCGAGAATATGTGGAATCCCATGTTGCTCAAAGTGACTGCTGATAGTAGAACTGCACTTTAAATCATTCAATATCCTGCATTCTTGGATGGTGAAGGTAGTATTTTCAGGGTAGAGATTGTACAAAACTCAATGGAAATAACCAAATATCTTTTTAAAATAAAATTTAAGGTTCCACCTGCCAATATTGTTGTTGATAGCAAAGGCTCACGTAGAGTTAAAACTTCCACCACAGTATTGTAAATAACAACAAAAAAGCTACTGGACACTGCCTGACATCTTAACTGGCTTATGGCAAACTTAGTATCAATCCAAGATTTAAAAAAAAAAAAAAAAAAAAAAAACAGTCTAGACAGAAGGTTTAAAATGAAGTTCAGCCACACACACTTTCAGGGATAAATCAACCTAACTTCAATACAGTCCTGTACAGAACATTCTGCAATGAAATATTTGCTGGGTATGGGCAAGAAATACAGGCTATAACTTCAAGTGTCTGTTTTAAAATGCAAGCCTCCTGCAGGAAAAAAAGAAAAGAAAAGATTATTTAGCTAGCTGAATACAGTGCTGGTTGAAAATCCAAAGAAATAATTTGACTGATAAATAAGGTTGCTTATTACTGAGCTATGATGATTATAGCTATTTTATGAAATTTTAATTACATTATGTGGCTGCACAAATATTGGTTTTGAACATTAATCAAGTTACTTGAAGTATTTCATGGAAGGGAAAATAAAAATGAAATGGCTTATTTACTTATCCTGATGTATTAAAACCAAAATTCAGCAGAGAAATCATGAAAAAGTCATCAGGGAGTGAGCACCGTATAGAAGTTTTCACATTTAATATAAATTTTAGACAAGTTTTCACTTGAATGACTTACCTGAGCTGATTGGGTAGCATTTTAGCTCTCCAAACAACACAAGATGGTTCAAATGCTACATGTATAATTTAGAGGTAAGTTATAGCCCGAAGACATCAGCATCTTTACAAGTTTAGGAGACCACAGGATATTTTCTTGTTGTTAGATAAACAAGATGTCTCCCAATTCTGTTATTCAAAACATGGGACTATTTATGGCTTCCGAAAATCAATGCAAAACATTAGTCAGAGAGAGGAAGGGAATGAGAAAGAGAGAACGGTGAATGAATGAGGGAAGAATATAAGTCTGCATTAACTAGATGGATACAGATTGACACAGAATTGATGTGACAGGTCCCCTGTTTTGCTATTGCATATGTTTTCCATCCCAGTGATTTCTTTCCTGTAGTAAATTACATGGGACAGGGACTTTTTTGCCAAAACTCAGATACTGGAGTGCTGCATTAATTCATTTTAACTTTTTATTAGCCCTCCAAAACATTCTAGATTTGTATTAACATCCCTGTCTGGAATATAGATTCCAGTGGAATAACTAAATGTACTTCACTACAGAATGGTTGTTTAGTCCCGCAGGGCATTAGAAACATTTTGAGGTTGACATCATTTTTATCTATGGATTCACAGTTAGAATTTGAATAAATCCATTTAATTGGAAACACAGATGCATAGCTCCATACGTTATTTAGCAATGCACCATTAACTATGGACTTAGATTTTGCTCTGCCCACATCCATTGATCCAATGATGGAGAGAGAGTAAGAAGTTTCCCTTTTTCCCTTGTGCAACACACATCAGAGCCATGCAGAATTTCAATTCCTCAGATCAGGGAACATAGGGACTGATCCCTCACAGTCCCAAAATGGAGGTGAAGCATAAAAATCCAGGACTCCAAGTCCACCTTATTGCCATGTACTAATCTGCATATTTGTCCAGGAACATGGAAGATGGCAGACTGCACCCCTTGAAGAGGATTAGCAGAGTGCATGCTGCCCTTCACATTAGGGAACTCTGAAAGGTAGTATCTCCCAGGGCTGACTATGGGGCACTCGCCTTTGGTCTCCTCCAAATGAGGGCTGTGCCACTATGGGTACAGTCTAGGCATGCATTTAAAAGAAAGCAGGAAAATAGCAGGACAATAACAAAGTATGTTCAGGGGGAAGTAGCTAGTCATATACACATATAAATTAACATGCCAATGTGACTATGTAATTCCTACCTCTCTGGGCATGAAAGCAATGAGAAAAATTGCTATAAGAAATGTGTCAGTAATTTTCCCGGCAAGTTTCAAGTATATCAAAGTTGTTTCTAAAAGACGTATCAGAAGCATTACTGTAGATTTAATTTAAACTAGCTGATACCTAGATGCAAATGGTATATTTAATGAATATATTATGTTGCCTTGTTGAACTGATTGGCAATGAGAATTTCTCTCTCCTTATAAGTACATCTTTCATGTTGTTTAGGAATATGCTGACTTTCTTATTAAAATTTGTCTGATCATAATATGCGATGTACTTTATATTCAGTATGCATGTTAAAGGGAAATACTGTACTTTATGAATGTCAGGAAATAACTTCTGGAAATGTTAGACACATTTTTATGTAAGTATTGATGATCATTTTAAATCTTAAATGTGAATTTCTTTAATAAGGAAACAATAAAAAAAGAGCATTTTAGGATTCTGATTAAAACTCTTGGAACATCCTACATCATGGAATATAACTACGTTTGTTCAGCCTACTTGGTTGCCTGATGCACAGAGTGTCAATCCCACCCAGTTTCTGAGTTTTGGCAGAGAAATAATCTTAATTCCCAGAAGCCAAATCAAGTCACATAAAATCCCTGCTATAAAATCCCTGCTATCTCCAATTCTCCATTATTAAGAGTTTCCTCATATCTTTTCACAGCTTTGTCTGTCTGTGTTGCAAATCTTCTAATGACAGCATCCTCCGATGTTCCTCAAATGTGAATACTTTAAACCTCTTAATACAAAGAAAGGAATATAAAATAGTTTATGTTGATTGGCTTTTAAAGGATTTCTTCAAGTTTTTCCTTCAAATCCACTTGCTTAACTTACCTGTACTTATTTTACACCCAAATTACACAGAAAATGCTGTCTAATTCACTTATAATTAGACATTATAATTGATGAGGAAGAGAGAAAAATATCACCCACACTTTTAAATTAACATAACCACATTAAATTGATATAAAATAAATAGATTTTTACAGGTGTTTATAAAACAGAAGCTCTCATCTAACCTGTCCTCTATATATTACAGAGAGAGGAATTATATTTATCTCCCAAATCTGAACATGACACTGCTGTGTTGGTTGACACAATACCAAGAGTGCTTATTTTAGGGATCCAGACTGGAAGGAGCTAGCATGAAACTAGGGTTGCCAGATGGTTTCAACAAAAATACTGGATACACTTGACATTACATCATAATCTACATTACATCTTATTTAGAAAATACCGGATATTTATATTTTCTCAATTTGTTTCCTGAACTGAAAGCTCAAATACTGGACTGTCTGGTTCAAAACTGGACACCTGGCAACCCTACATAAATCTGATGATGTCGGCCATGAACCTCCATCTTGAGTGATAATTGTAAATTGTCAACTAAGGATCGGGGGAAGGGACACAGGCTGGTAGCAGCTCTTGGGCACCATGTTCCTCTGTCCACATCAGGTGGAGTGTTTGAGGCTCACAAACGCTACCCAGGCTTCCTGGGTGGCTTTTACTATAGCCAAGAGCAGTAGGGCTCACACACTAGGGTGAGCACAATGGAACATTTGGGGGGTACAGTGGGGCTTTGATCAGCCCCTGATGGAGAGAGAGGTTTGGGCCAGTAGTTCTATATTCTGGCCTGGCCAGAGAGTGGATCCTCAGGGGGAACAGGAAGGGCAGGGTGGAGGAGCTCTAACAGAGAGAGGATGAGCAGGAGGCAGAGCCAGAGTTACAGCATTCCTGCAGGGTCTCCAAATTGGCCTGAGCCATGTGGTGATCCACTATTGATTAGAGGAGCTATTTGTTCCCAAATAATAGAGCAAACTCCTGCTCTTCTGAAGCAAGAAGCATGTGAATGAGAAAGAACACTAAAAAAGATTCATCTGAAAGAACCACACATATAAACTGAGTAGTATGTTTTCTATCTTGAAAGAACAAAACTGCTCTGTTGACTGCTTAGATTTAAACCTGTGGTTCCAGGGGATCAAGATTTTTTTTTTCCAAACCTGTAGTCAAGGTTGCTAAATTATGTCCCATGTAATGTCATGTCACTTATTTACATCTTGCAGTTGAATTTAATAAGTAGGCATAAATAAAGGAGCAAAATGAATGAACTCTAGGAGAATAATACATTTAAAACATCAATTTAAATAAATAGGTTGCTGATTTTTACCTTTCCCTTTATTATTTATTGCTGTTCTTTCACTTTATTAATCTGTCTTGCCCAAGAGGGCTATGAGAAATATGTTCATGTAATCAGAGAGTTTCAAAAGAAAATATTTGTAAGGAAAGAACAAGGAAAAAAAATGTTTCCTCCCCTCCCATGCTCAGGAAAAAGCATGTTAGAAAATGTTATTAATATTAAAAATAGCTTTTAGAAATACTAGAAGGATTTTGCCACAGTATTACATAATACAGGATCTAAACTCTTGAACAGGAAAAAAATAGAAATTGTAATAAATTGTCCAGATGTATCTTATTCCTACCAAATCTGCAGTCTAATATAACATGACACTTAAGATCCCCCACACAACATTTCAGTATGTCATCTACCTGATACATTATTATTTAATCTGTTGAATTAATTTTTTACAATTTTATCATGTCACAGGATGAAATTCTGGTTTTAGTTTCCCTGGTGTAAATTCACATTGACTTCAGATATCACAAAAACCAAGACTGAACTGGTCCTATTGATGTGAACTGTTGATCGAGTCATAAGCAAACTAGGGCACTTTGGTTTAGATGAAATTACTATAAAGTAGATGTATACCTGCTTGAAATGCCATACTCAAAGAGCAGTTATCAGTGGTTCTCTGTGAAATGGAAAGGGCATATCAAGTGTTGTCCTGAAAGGGTCTCTCCAGGATCTGGTACTATTCAGTATTTTCATTATTAATTGGATAATGGAGTGGCAACTATGTTCATACATTTTTGGATGTCACCATGCTCTAGTGAGGCAGGGGAGGGTTGAAAGCACTCTGGAGGACAGCATTAGAATTCAAAATGGCCTTGATCAATCAGAAAATGTGTACATAATCAATAAGATGAGATTCAATAAGGATGGAGATGAACAAATAAAAAGTGGGGACTAAATGGCTAACCAGTAATACTTCTGTAAAATGTGCCTGGTCTTAATAGATCACAAAGTGAGCATCCGCCAATAATATGGTACATTTGCAAAAAATGCTAATATAACTTTGGAGTGCCAGGACCTGTCAGGGTACACTCTAATGAGCACTTGTATCACCCGTGGCCTACAACCTTGGTGCCTTACAATGTCTTGCTGAAATAGTTCTCACCTGAGCTGCTAACAAACAGCCTTCCTCATGTGCAAGCCAATCCTGAGTGTCTGGTATAACTGCCACCTGCCAGCCACACTAGGATTACATTGTGGCTCTCACCAGCCTTGGTTATACTCCAGCATGCACCCCATCTTAGATTTCCTTCACAAATATGGACAGTCAATCATACAATACAAGCTATATTAGGCCCATTATTTCTTTAGGAATAATATGCAAATGATTTGTCACTGCAGATGAAGTTTCCCAGACACTTCAGTTTAAACTCACTTGATTAGATAAAACAGCTTTAACTACAAAGAGAGAGATTATAAATGAACAGTCAATGAGTCATAAAAATCACACAAGCTAACATGAAAAATATAATGCTACTGATGCCTAATTTAACAAACTGTTAAATTCAAAGCAAAGTTTTCTCAACATGCTTTCAGCTGTCTTACTTACATTTTTACATCAGGACCCCTTTCCTCCAAGTCCAACAAATGCCGCTTTTGTTAATTCCAGTCAAATGAATGCGTTGAGCAGGAGAAGAAAGAGAGGTGCTTGGGAATGTTTGTTCCTTCCTTTTCATGGTTTGAGTCTCTCTCTCATGAAAAATATGGAGAAAAAAAATCTATGTGAAAGAAGGTTCTTTGCTGGCTTTTTCTCACCTTTCTGGGCTCCCTTTGTTTCCCTTCCTGCTTGATGACTGTATACTGTTTAAATGCAAATTAAACAGATTCTGCTTTCTTTTGTTTAGGGCAGATGTGTTTGCCAACATTAATTTGAGTAAGGCTGTGGGGTTTGGAACATATGTTTAAACCATACAGGGAAATCCTATAACTTTGCATGCAATTTTTCCAAACACTATATCAGGACAATACTGACAAGCAAACTATGAGTTTTCCTGTGGTATCTTACAAGGCATACTTAGGATAAAGATTATTACAATAGTGCATAGGGTTAGAATACAGGAATGTATTCTGTTACAGGTATATTAATGGGAATAGTCATATGTATAACAAGGAAATGTCCACTCTCTTTGGCTCTAGTGAAGCCTCAGCTGGTGAATTATGTCCAATTCTGGAAGATGCCACTTTCGGAAAGATCTGGACAACAGAGCAACAAAGAAGACAAAAGGTTTAAGAAAAGCTGACTCATGAGGAAGAGTTTAAAAAAGGGTATGTTTAGTCTTGAAAAAAAAGACAGCTCTGAGAGAACCTGATAACAGTCTTCAAATATGTTAAAAGTTGTTATAAAAAGGACATTGATCAATTGTTCTTCATGTCTTCCAAAAGTAGGATAAGAGATAATGGGCTTAATCTGCAGCAAGGGAAATAGGCTTAAAGGGAGCTTTGGGAACCCCCATCACTGGAACTTGACAAACATGTGTCAGAGATGGTTAGGTATACTTGGTCTGTCTCATCGCAGGCATCTGGCTTAGATGATCCTTCCATCTCTACAATGCTGTGATTCTATGATTAAGAATGTATAGTGTGATAAGACATAGAGGGCTTAGTAGTCAAAATCTAGTTGTCAAAAACAGGCCACAGAACAGTGATAATTGTGTGAATTACCTTCTGTATTTCTTTCTGACAAATATTGGCGAGCATGGGTTAGATAAGAGCAAAAGGAATGCAAAATGGTATCTGTAGATGACCTGGATGTGAGGCTCTCTCATAGAGCCTTTCTTCCCACAGTTAGGGAAGGTAATCCAAATGCAGATCTGGAGTACAAACCATCCTCCTTCAGGACATAAGCCAAGAATGAACTGACTAATGATATTGGGAAGAAATCTAGCCTATGGACAGGTAATTTTCCATTATGAAGTTTTTTACAACTTTTATACACCTTTCCCTGAAGCATCTAGTATTGCTGAATATGCTACCGACCTGCAAAAGTTAGGGCATTTCTTATATTCTTACATGCAATATCACACATCTATGGGAGCTAGCAAATGAAACAATATTTTAAAGCCAATGGAGGACAAAACTTCTAAAGTTATTAAAGACAGTGTTATGAGTCTATTCACCTAGAAGGGAAATGGGTTGGACTCCAGTGAATTGAAGCTTTAAATATTCATTGTGACATGAATCTGAACCAAAATGTCAGACGTGCTAAACTAGCAGACAGATTTACCACAGGTATTTCTGAGATATTTCAACAGACCAGTGAATAGTTCTTATTAAGTCTTCTTCAGATTTGTGGATATCTGAGTGATTGTTGAAGCAGTAAAAACATCAGCTCCTTACCCATGATTACATAAAGAAACATTGTGGGCATTAAACCAAAACTCTCATCCTCTAGAGTGTCTGTTCTGGCAGATATACCAGTGTTGACTAAGATTTTACAGCACGGAATGAAGGCACAGAATTGATCAAAAAAGGAAAACTTAGGCTGAAACAATGTAGAGGATATTATCTAAGTCTCGGAAATTTACCCCCTGAGAACAGGTAATGTCTGATTTGCAGATATTGATTGATTTGTTGGTACATCAAAGGGGTTTTGCAAATCTTGAATGGCCCTGAGAAATTATTCAGGCTATAACTTGTGTACACAAGCAGATTTCTCAACTGCCAGTTCTTAAAACTGGCCCCAGGAAAGATGGGAAAACAAATCCAGCTTCCATGCCAAAATAAGTCTTTTCTTATGTATAAACTGTGTTCTAAAATATAAGTGTTTCAATATGATAATAGAACTTTACACTTCTTTAACACAATTCCTCTGGGGATCTCAAAACTCTTTACTAATATTTATGACTGAAGCCTCATGATTAATAATTTAGAATGTTGCCATGTTTAGTGTGGGAAACTGAACTAAAGAGTTATTCAGGGCTTGGACATGAAAAAATGCTGACATACCTTCCCTTAAGTCTGCTCAAATATCTCCTCCAGCCAGATTCTTCAGTAAGGCTATGTCTACACTCGCGGCATCTTGCGCGAGAAACATGCAAATGAGGCTAAGCGTGGAATATCGCCGAGCCTCATTTGCATACCTAATGAGCCACCATTTTTTCAGAAGAGGCTCTTGCGCAAGAGTGTCTACACTGCCCCTTCTTGCACAAGAAAAACCCTCTTGCGCAACGCCGTTCTTCCTGAAAAGTAATAGGTGTAACGGCATTGCGCAAGAGGGTTTTTCTTGCGCAAGAAGGGGCAGTGTAGACGCTCCTTCTTGCGCAAGAGCCTCTTCTGAAAAAAAATGGTGGCTCATTAGGAATGCAAATGAGGCTCTGCAATATTCCACGCTTAGCCTCATTTGCATACTACTCGCGCAAGAAGCCGCGAGTGTAGTCATAGCCTAAGTGTTCTGAACAGGACTTAAATTCTCAAGTATTTCCTCAAAGTTTTGGGACTGGGGTCTTCAGTGAGGTGGGCTGTCCTGGAGCTCTAAGAGGGAGTGGCAGGGGCGGGGAGGAGGGTTGACAGCCTTGGACATGCTTGAACAGGCACTAGCAGTAATGATTAATAATTCTTATCAGAGCTGGTCGAAACATTTTTAAATAAATGAAATTTAGGTAACATGCTCAAAATGATTGCTTTTGATGAATTAATAGATCCCAAGGACAAAATGGACAACTGTGATTGTCCAATTTGATCTCCTGTATAATAGAGGCCATTAAACTTCCTCCAAATAATTGTGGGCCCATTTTTAAAAATTATCATCTTGATTTAAAAATTGTTCGTATGGATACTCCACCATTTTCAGACTCATCACTTAGCCAGTTTATAGTCCATTTAATGTGTACCATATTTGTTTTATATCATTCTACGCTTATAATCCAGATGTCATATATCTTAGGGTATGTCTATATAGCAACATTATTTCGAAATAACTAGGATTATTTCAAAATTACTTAGTCAGCGTCTTCCCCCTTCCCCCAAAATATTTTAAACCCCCTCTATCTCATTACTCTTCATTCTGCTGGCCATAAATTTCTCATTGTATCCTTTTGCTTCCTTTATATATTTTCTACAATTTTTAATTTCTGATTTATAGTCATTATCTACTTGGTCTTTCTTTGTTCTATTTATAGCTGTCTTGACTTTCTCTCTAAACCAGATCGGCTTCTTTCTCAGCTGTGAGACTATGACTTGTTGAACATGTAATAAGATGTTCTTAAATGATTTCCAATTATCATTCACATTTTGCTGATTAAAATCTTCCCTCCAGCTGAGTTGAGAGATAGAGAGGCTCTGTCTCACACTTTGTTCTTGGTAACTATGACACTCACTTTGGAGACAGGAGACCTTGGTTTGAATTCTTGAATCAGAGTGATCTGGGATGAAAAACTCTTCTATGAATCATTTGGAGCCAAAGCTTGAACCTGGATCTCTCAGATCCACCAGCCAACACTCTATCCACCACATACACTAGTGAAAAGGTTTCGAAAGCTTTTGTTTTCATTCTAGTTCAGAAAGAAGGCACCTGTATTTTCTGGTCTGGTTACATAAAGATGCATAGACAGGCAAAGACAAAATATTAAAACACCTGGGACAACAGAAAAGAAAAAGTAAGAATAAACAAGTGTGCAGAATTTAAGAGCATTTTGAAATAAACTTGACATGCTTTGCTTTTAGAAACTCTGAGTTCATGATGCCTAATTTCATGTGATAGTCAACTGTAGTGACAAAATTGCTGGATATTGCAAGCCAATTGGAATTTTGACAGGTTCTGAGAAACAATGTTTATTAGACAATGCCACAGTTGCAACTTAATGGAAAATGGGCAGACAAATATTGAACAAAATGGATTTTACAGCATGGTCTGCCTTCCAACCACCTTCCAAAACTTAACTCACAATGGACTAAATTGTGTAAGGATGACAACCTGTAGCTTATTTCTGTTTTCTGGCACTGGGCTAGCGAATGGATGAAAGCGCTTGCTGCTCAATAAATCTGGAGTTATGTATTCTATTTCAACAGTTCTATTCTCACTGCCCTCCAGTGGAAAGTTCTTGTGATCATCAAAGAAAAAGAGCAAGTGTTCAGCCTACCTAGTCAGGCAGGAGAGATACCGGTTCTGTTTAAATTCTCTGATCCCCAGTCTCATGATGGGATGAAAGTACACACCATTCAGACCTTTATGTACTTCCATCAAACATTTCAAATATTGTTGCTGATTAAGTTCACACATCCCATTTTATTAATCCAATTTGGTACTCTTGTAGCATTTAGAAGTTTCAGACCAGTATTACATCTTATTCTGCCACAACAGCACAAAAGCCAGGCATTTTAAATGTAATTTATATAAATTAGTGTGATTGAAAGGATAATTGTATTTTATGGATAAAAATGGCAACTCATTAGAAACAGCTTACAGTGAGAGCTCCTTCGGAGCCTAGTTGAAGGTGTTTTTTTTAAATATATATATATGGGTTTTTTTTACTTTGAATATACACTCCAGCCCAGTGTATCTATAATAAAAAAGCAGTTGATTTCAATAATTCTTTTTTATTTCAGAAGAAAGCATATGTACTCCCTCCCTCCCTCCCCCACTTTCCTTCCTGGGTTACTTGAGAGCAGGCAACACTCACCTGTATATGTGGGCATCTGATGATGTTGACATTAAAGGAGATCCAGAGTATTCCATTGGTGATTATGTCTCTCCACCGCTCAGTTGCAGTCCCTTACTCCTAAAGGAATTTAAAATTAGTAGTACCTCCATCTGGCTATGCCCTCTTCACCCTTAATGGTGTGCCTTGGGAACCTCCAGAAATATACCCATTCTAATACATCATCATAATTAATAAATGGTCTGTGGCATGAAATACCAGTGTACTTAAATTAGAATTAACACTTTTTTTTACTTAGCAATTTAAAGAAACAGGGTTTAGCAGACTAATATTAAAGGTCAGTACTAATTTAAATCCACAGGGGGCAGTTAAATAAAATCAATTCACAAATAGGGGATACAGTAATAAATGAAACTCGTCTAACTGGCATTTAGACTGCCACCAGTTACCACACTCCAGTGCACACTCCTCTGGATTTCAGAGTCCCTGGCATTTGCTTGCACTGGCAAGCTTAAAGATGGGCAGCTGGAGTGGTTATTAGAACTGTGCAGGTTCTGTGAGTCAGTCCAGCCCAGGCATTAAACTGCATAGCTCCTCTGAAGACTGGAGCTGGCCTCACCAAATGTCAGCAGCTCTGGGTTCTGGTTCAATGGGAAGATCGCTCTGCCTCTCTTCCAACCCAGTCTCTCTGCTGTGCCTCTTTTCCCTTGAAAGTGCTCTCCCAAACAAGGGTGGGGATAGTTCAAAATTCCTTCCTACAGGCCCATCTCAGTCAGCTCTAGGCAAAGCAAGTCTCACCCTTGGCTCCAGAGACCTATGAAACTCCCTGTTTAATCACAGCCCCAGCGGGCTTTCAGCAGCAGCTTCTAGCAAGGAAAGACTCCACCCCAGCAATGTGACTCCTATCCCCAAAATAGAGTCCGCCACCTGCAATCTCTGCACTCCCTGAAACACAGATGTCTTCCCCATTTTCCCCAAGCCATCATGGGAGTTGAAGTCTTTCAGGCTAGATTGCAGCACACAGGATCTTCCCAATTGGAACACTTCCAATAAAGGTCAGATGCCCCTCTAGTAAAGGGGGCCTAGGCATGTTTTACACAATCTTATCAAGAATAGAGAAAATGGCAGCCCTTTTAAAGGTAACTTATTTCTCCCTCTATGGGCTGATATTTTCTTCAGAATGTCATCGATCATTTCTTTAGAATAGAGGACATGCTGAGTAAAACCACCATGAGCAAACCGTCTTTAGCAGAATTACCTTGATAGGTACTGACTGAATGGATTCGTTGATTTTGTTTTTACTGGGAAATGCAGTCTGAACACGCAGTGCTGGAGGTTAGAAGGTCAGATCACATGTGGCTATCTCTAGCATTTCAATTTCCTTTGTGTGTTTCAATTTAAATAGCTTGCTTAATTCCAGACTCCTCGTTATTTCAGACTTGATTGTGTTCTGAGTTGTAACTTGCATGGTATTTTACTGATAATAAGGACATATTTCCGGTAAATTTCAAGTAAGATGCAATACAGTAAGTCATTAATTACTTGATTATAGACGAAACCAGAATTAACTGGATGTTGGTTTTTACAATAACAGCTCATTCACCCCATCCTCCAAATTAAGATTTATTGTCAAGATAGTAGGACAACCACCTGTGAGACTAGAATTTTTACAGAATACAAAATATTTAAAAGACCATCCCCACAAAGAATATTTTGTGTTGTGTCCCCTGTAATTTGTTCTTTACCTTTCCTTTTGTTCTTTGTTTCTCATTTATTTTAAATTTCATACAGATAAATAGATTGAATTACTTAATAAATATTATATTTTGTAGTAACTTCACTAATTTTATACCTCTGTATTAGGTACGTGTTCCTTATTTAAAAATTAATTCCTGGTATGTTGAATTTAAGTACAGGTTGGCACCATCAGAACCTGACTGGTCCCAAACAAGAGAATTAGCCAGACCAGGGGAAAACTCCTGCCACTGGCTCCTAAACCCATTGCCTGCTGCTGGCAGGCTGCCCCTGCAAGCACCCAGTCTCATCCACTCCTCCCCAATCTGGCAGGGCTGCTTGTCCAGTTTCTGCTGGCTCCCTTGGCAGCAGATTCCTTCCACGGGACTCCAGCCTGACACATTCGAGGGCAACTGTGGGGCTCTGGCCCCAGCCCCGTGCTCCAGCGGGCTGCTGTGGGGCTTTGGCCCTCCACTGCCGTGGGGCTCCACTCCAGCCCCACGCTCCCAGGAGCTGCTGTGGTGCCCCAGTCCCATGCTCCAGGGGAGCCTTGGCCCTGGCTCTGGCTCCATGCTCCAAAAAGCTGCCAAAAGACTTTTGTCTCACGCTACTGTGGAGCTCTGACCTCAGCCCCAAACTTCCGGGGGCTGCCACAGCAATCCAGGACTGCTGAGGGGCTCCAGCCCAGAGCCAACCCATGCTGCCATGGGACTCCAGCATGGCCCTGTGCTGCTGTGGGCTGCTGGAGGCTGCCATGAGGCTCTGGCCCCAGTCTTGCACTGCCCCCAGCCTGGCTTCTGACCCTGTTGCCTGAGCCTGGCTGGACCTCCTGCCCTCAGGCTCCCGGGCTCTCTGGTTTAGGAGCATCTGTGGTCCTGCTGGATGAGGAATGTTGTCAGACCCAAGAGTGCCAGTTTTTGGAGGTACAACCTCTATTAATTCATAATCTCAAACTCTGGCTACATGCATTCAGGTAGCTTCCAGGCATGTGTTCAGGTTGCTTGTTGATATAATTTTTTTACTGAGTTGGGTTAATGTGTAAGTGCTTACTGCTGTCCTAAAGTAGATATAGGCAAACTTTCAAAAATGCTGAGCACCTACAGTTTCCAGTCACTTCACTGTTCATAATGACATTTTTCAGCATCTTGAAGAAAAGTCAATATATTGTACCAAAGAAGGATAAAGTCGTGCATACATCATTTAAAGTTTCAAGACTGTGCAATTGTAATGTCTGATGACTGAGATATTTCAAGTAACTTTATGAGCATATATGAAACAGTAACTCTGAAAATATCTGAACTGGCATGGTGTTTTATTTATGTGAAATTGGAGTATGGAGGACTTTTTACAGTGCATGGAATACTCTAAAATAAGCTAATGTTATTTGCTCTTGACATGATTGGGGGGCGGGGTTGCATCATTTAGTGGTGACTATTGACAACCAAACCAAACCAAACAAGAGAATTTCCTACAACCATCCTTTGCACCAAAGAAATAGAATACAAAACAATGAGATGGTTCATCTATGGATATCTATCTTCCTTCTTTGAAAGTTATCATTTTATTGATTCCATACCCATCTTCCTTCACAATGAAGAGACACTCATAAAGCAGTAGTTCTGTTAACTGCAGGAGGGAAACTAAGGTTAATCCTAACATCAGGTACCTCTATCAATACTGGGGTTTGAACTTTGAAAACACAGTTTGAACTTTTGTTTTAAAACATAGTTATTCTACTTTGGTTTCAAATGCAATTTGGCTGCTTATGCACCACTCACTCCAGAATATGAAATTAATTTTTGTCCATAGAGTGGCTAGGGTTCCCAACCCCCATGGATTTGCTGGAATTGTCCTGGAATCAGGTTTAATTTCCCTGAGATTACTGAAGACAGTCCCAGAGATTTTAAACCACTACAAGAATTGTCGGGCAGCAAGGCTAAGACAGGTTACCTGCCTGCCCTGGCCCCATACTGCTCCCAGAAGTGGTCGGCACATTCCTATGGCCCCTAGGTAGAGGAGGGGACCAGATCCCCATGTGCTGCCCTCACCTTGAGCACTGATTCTTCAGCATCCATTGGCTGTGAACTGCTGATAATGGGAGCTGCGGAAGCAACGCACAGAGCCACCTTGCCTCCTGCCCCTATAGGCCACAAGGACATGCCAGCCAATTCTAGTAGCTGCACAAAGTCAGGGCAAGCAGGAAGCCTGGTTTAGTCCTGCCGTGTTGCTCCCTGGGAGCTGTCTGAGGTAAGTGCCACCTGGCTGGAGTCTACACCCGAACCCCCTACCCCAGCCCTGAGCTCCCTCCTGAAGTGAAACCTCCTGACCCAGTCCTGAGATCCCTTGTGTACCCAACCCCCTTGCCCTAGCCTCTCCTGAGAATCCCTTCCCACACTCCAACACTTTGCACCATCCCAGTGAAAGTAAGTGAAGGTGGGGGAAGGAATGAAGGAGGGAAAGAGATGGAATGAGCAAGGCGGAGCCTTAAAGAAGGGGAAGAAAAAGAGGAGGTTAAGGATTTTAATCTCTGTGATCAGATATTTGACAACTGTAATAGTGACTCCAAATAGTTATTGACCTAATGGCTAAGTTGTGTGTATATATGGATAAGTTGTGTGTATATGGTACATTTATTCATGCCTAACAATGCTATTAAAAATGAGTGCATGGAAACCAAGTATTTGTGTGTATGTAAGGTGAGTTAGGTACCTCACTGACCATATAGAAGTGCAAACCACTGATATACAGGGTACACTATGTTTTTGCATGCCTAACTATACCATGTATTGGCAATTGCATTTGCCTCAATTTAAAAATCTGTCCTTGAGCAATTAATTAATATATTATATGAGTTAATTTTCTTGGTCCCATTTCCAGTCAGTAGAGATCCATTCCAGATTAGAGGATTGGGCCAAAAGAAATCTGATGAGGTTCAACAAGGACAAGTGTACAGTCCTGCACTTGGGATGGAAGAATCCCAAACATTGTTACAGGCTGGGGACCAACTGGCTAAGCAGTTCTGCAGAAAAGGACCTGGGGATTACAGTGAATGAGAAGCTGGATATGAGTCAACAGTGGGCCCTTGTAGCCAAGAAGGCAAATGGCGTATTAGGTTGCATTAGGAGGAGCATTGCTAGCAGATCTAGAGAAGTGATTATTCCCCTTTCTTCGGCTCTGGTGACGCCACATCTATAGTATTGTGTCCAGTTCTAGGTCCCCCACTATAGAAAGGATGTGGATGCATTGGAGAAGGTCCAGCAGAGAGCAATCAAAATGATTAGGGGGCTGGAGCACATGACCTATGAGGAGAGACTGAGGGTATGTCTACACTAGAAAGTTAGTTCGAACTAACGGATGTTAGTTCGAACTAACTTTCCTATGCGCTACACTAGCGCTCCGTTAGTTCGAACTTAATTCGAACTAACGGAGCGCTTAGTTCGAACTAGGTAAACCTCATTTTACGAGGACTAACGCCTAGTTCGAACTAGCTAGTTCGAACTAAGGGCTGTGTAGCCCTTTAGTTCGAACTAGTGGGAGGCTAAGGCTTCCCAGGTTTCCCTGGTGGCCACTCTGGCCAACACCAGGGAAACTCTATTGCCCCCCTCCCGGCCCCGGAGCCCTTAAAGGGCCACGGGCTGGCTACTCACTTTGTGCCAGTTGCAAGGCTGCCAGCACCCGTGCCTGCACAGCCTGCACCTGCCACAGGATGAGCCAGCCATCCGAGGGCTCCCAGCCCTCCACTGCTCCCCACGACCAGCCTGGCGGCTCCCGGGAGCCTGCCCGGGGGCGCAAAAGGCGGGCGCCCGCCTGGTCAAGTGCGGAGATCGTGGACCTCATCGAGGTTTGGGGGGAAGCCTCAAATGTCCACGATCTCCGCACTAGCCACCGGAACGCGGCCGTCTATGGACGCATGGCTGCCAGCCTGGCCGCCAGGGGCCACCAGCGCAGCCGGGAGCAGGTGCGCTGCAAGATTAAAGACTTGCGGCAGTCCTACTCCCGGGCCTGCCTGCCAGGGGCTGACCCGGAGGCCTGCCCCCACTTCCATGCCCTGGACCGCATCCTGGGGCCTCATGCCGTCCCTGCCCCCCGGGACGTGATTGACCCCGGGGCAGAGGGACCGCTCCTGGACACCGAGGAGGAGGAAGAGGGCTCTGAGAGCCAGGAGCCTGCTGCCAGCCTTCCCAGGACCCGGGACCCCCGAGGCACCCCACAGAGCCGCTCGCCTGCATCATCAGAGGCCGGGGAGGCATCCACCTGTGAGTACCCTCGTGTTCCCCTTATGTGTACGGGGGGCTGGGGCGAGAGGGAGCCCCGGGACCGTGCGCCTGGGCCTTGCCCACTACGGAGCAGCAGCTGGGGATCCTGCAGGGGCCCTGGCCTTGCAGAGGGGAGCTGGGTTTCACACACCTGGGCCCCTGGGGTAATTGACCGCTGGTCTTCTTGCACCACAGCTGCAGCACCGGGGACTGCAGGGCGCACCACACCGCCTGCAGCAGCCGCCCGCGCCCGGGCAAGCAGGACAGCCAGGAACCAGGAGGACTACCAGAGGCGGCATCTCCGGTTCCTGGACCGACAGCTCCGTCTCCAGGACCACTGGGTCCAGGAGGACCTCAGGCTGCGCCAGAGGAGTCTGGAGGCCCTGGAGGAGCAGGGCCGTGCCCTGCGAGGCCACCTCCAGAGCCTGCTAGACCGCTTTCCATTTCCTCCTCCCCCTGCTCCCCCTCTTGCTCCCCCTCTTGCTCCCCCTGCTCCCCCTGCTCCTCCTGCTCCTCCTGCTTCCGCTCCTGCTTCCGCTCCTGCTTCCTCCACACCCCCTGTCCTCTCTGCCCCCCCCTCCACAACCATTCCCCACCGACGCCCCCGGACCCGCAGTGTGGCGAGACGGGAGAGGCACCCAGACTCCCACCCCTGAGCTTTCCTTTCCCTTCCTCCCTTCCCTCCCCTCCCCTTCCAGCTCCCTCATCCCAGGTTTCCCCCTCCCTTCTCCCACCTTCATTCCTCCCTCCCCCACCCCAGTTCTCTGAAATAAACAGACGTTTTTGTTTGAAAAACAGGTGTCTTTATTGTACAGTAGATAGGGAGGGGAAAGGGGAAGGGGGGGGGTAGGGTGGAAGAAGGCCCCGGTGGGGCATGCAGGGAGAGGTCAGTCCTCCTCCTCCTCCACCTGGAAGCTCTCCCGCAGGGCTTCCCGGATCCGGATGGCCCCCCGCTGGGCTTCCCGGACGGCGGCGGTGCGGGGCTGACCGTAGTGTCCAGCCATGCGGTCAGCCTCAGCCATCCAGGCTGGCAAGAAAGCCTCCCCCTTCCGCTCACACAAATTGTGGAGCACACAACATGCCGCCACCACGGGAGGGATGTTGTGCTCGGCCAGGTCCAGACGGGTGAGGAGGCATCGAAAGCGGGCTTTCAGTCGCCCGAAGGCCCCCTCCACCACGATGCGGGCCCTGCTCAGCCTGTTATTGAAGGCCTGGCGGGAGGGATTGAGGTGTCCCGTGTAGGGCTTCATGAGCCAGGGCTGCAGTGGGTAGGCGGCATCCCCCACCAGGCAGACGGGCATGTCCACGTCCCCGACCCTGATGTGGCGGTCGGGGAAGAAGGTCCCGTCCTGCAGCCGCTGGCACACGGAGGAGTTCCGGTACACCCGGGCGTCGTGTGCTTTGCCGGACCAGCCCACATTTATGTCCGTCAACTGTCCCCGGTGGTCACATACGGCCTGCAGGATGACGGAGAAGTACCCCTTGCGGTTCACGTACCGGGACGCCTGGTGTTCCGGGGCACGGATGGGGATGTGCGTCCCGTCGATGGCCCCCCCGCAGTTGGGGAAGCCGAGGGCGCCGAATCCCCGGATGACGGCATCCGGGTTGGCGAGGCGGACCACCCTGCGGAGCAGCACCCGGTTGATGGCCTTGACCACCTGCGGAGAGAGACACAGCAAAGCGTCAATCAGTGGGGCGCCCGGGTGGCTGGGAGCGTGCGTGCCCTGGCAGTGCCCCGCGCCCCACTCCCGGAAGCAACCCCCCTGGCGGCGTGTAGTACGGCCGGGACAGCCCGACCCCTCCGGTGCGGGGCGCTTTCGCCTCCTCCCGCCCCCCCCTTTGTCCCTGGGGCGGCCCATCCCCTCCTCGCAGCCCCCCTCCCCCCCGGCTCGGTGGCCGACGAGCGCCGTACCTGCATGAGCACTGCTCCGACAGTGGATCTCCCCACGCCGAACTGGTTCCCGACGGATCGGTAGCTGTCCGGCGTGGAGAGCTTCCAGAGGGCGATGGCCACCCGCTTCTGGAGGGGGATGGCGGGCCTCATGCGAGTGTCCCTTCTTTGCAGGGCAGGGGCGAGCCACTCGCAGAGCTCCAGGAAGGTGTCCCTCCTCATCCTAAAGTTCTGGGTCCACTGTCGGTCGTCCCAGTGCTCCAGGACGATGCGGTCCCACCAGTCGCTGCTGGTGTCCAGATGCCAGATGCGGCGGGGCACGCCGGTGCCGGGGCGCCGCCGCGGCTCCTCCACGGCCCCCAGGGCGGCCAGGCGGAGAGGCAGGGGGCTGACGTTCCCCAGGTGGTGCCAGGCAGCCTCGAGCCATTGCTGGCAGGCTTGCAGCAGCAAGTCCAGAACGTGCACCAGAAGGTGCAGGGCGAGCCGTGGCTCCATGTTGCCACCTGCGGCGGCCCCCCCGAAGGGAAGCACCGACACAGACGGGCACAGAGACCGACGCTTTGCTGTCCCTCGGCGAGGTTGGCAAGCAAGCAGGAAAAGCTGAGAACCGGCTGTCCAGGGGGGGTCCCTTTAAGCACGAGCCTCAGATAGCCTCAGACAGCAGCCACACAAAGCAACTGCTGACCTGATGCCCTGCCAGAACCGGTTTCAGCTGCCCTTAAATGCCCCCCTGCGTCCAATCAGTGTGGACGCGCTAGTTCGAACTAGCAAAACGCTAGTTCGAACTAGTTTTTAGTTCTAGATGCGCTAGTTCGAACTAGCTTAGTTCGAATTAACTAATTCGAACTAAGTTAGTTCGAACTAGCGCTGTAGTGTAGACGTACCCCATGGGATTTGGGTTTGTTTAGTCTGCAGAAGAGAAGAATGAGGGGGGATTTGATAGCAGCCTTCAACTTCCTGAAGGGAGGTTCCAAAGAGGATGGAGAGAGGCTGTTCTCAGTAGTGACGGATGGCAGAACAAGGAGCAATGGTCTCAAGTTACAGTGGGGGTGGTCTAGGTTCGATATTAGAAAAAAAATTTCACTAGGAGGGTGGTGAAGCACTGGAATGGGTTACCTAGGAAGGTGATGGAATTTCCATCACTAGAGGTGTTTAAGTCTTGGCTTGACAAAGCCCTGGCTGGGTTGATTTAGTTGGGATTGGTCCTGCCTTGGGCAGGGGGTTGGACTTGATGACCTCCTGAGGTCTCTTCTAGCTCTATGATTCTATGATTTCACGTATGCCAACACTACAAACCATTTTGTGTCCTGAGGTCTATTTTTGAGGGTTCCTGGAGGCTAAGCTGTGTGCTTGTTACTTTGGAATTAAGCTGTTGTCCTATTATGGATTTTGCCACTTGTTCCTTGTGAATTTATTCATAGAATAGTACTGAAAGCTACTATTACATATTTTTATTTTATTAATGTAAAAATACAGATTAAATAATATACATCTGTAACAACAACTATATTCTCAGAAATTGGATTTTATGCATTCTTTTATTGACTATATTAGTGTCAGCCATATACTCATTGCAAAATCATAATTTGATGCAGTTATATTATTAAATGGCAAATCTAGAAAAAACGGTTTAACGAAGACTTGTGACTCCTCAAATAAGGTGTCTAAATAAACAGCACTCTGTGAAGAGGATGAATTGCGGAAATCACATCTCTAATTCTTTTGGGCTAGGTCTATAAGCAAGTAGGTGCTTGTAAGATAGATGTGTAGAGTTGGGAATTCTGTTTTTCTGCTGTTTTTCTGCAAGTTGTATCTCCATATCTAAAGATTTATATTTGAGAAGCCAGCATATGCTCCTGGAAATAAGTGTTAGTTTCAATTTCCTGTACAACTGAAGAGAGAAACAGAGAAATACATTTCTAGGCATTTTCAAAGGAGAAAAATGTGAGAACATAATTAAAGAAACCACATGTATAACATTAGAAATAGGTTCACGGAAACTTTGCAATTCCTCATTTTATGTATATAAGTACATGCTCTTTTTTAAATGCAAGAGTTGTTACGGTTAAATCAAATATTGATTATTTTACAGACATTAGACAGCTCCTCTTGGGATTTTTACTGATGGATGAAGCCTTTTAGTTCTACAGATGCATTATCTCTACAGAAATCACTTACATTACATTTTACCTTCCAAAGCCCAGAAAAAAATAAGTATCCAATCTAAATATTTGTTAAGTAGGCAAAACAGCTGCCTGTGCTTTTATCATTATTGCATTTTGGTCTATTTTGATTATATACAACCCATATTTTTGCAAAGCGTGTCAACTAAACATTATATGATGCAAAATCATTTTTAGTTAGACATTTAAAGAGACTGAACAACAGATATTTACTGTTCATTAGACTTTGTTTTAAAAACATCTTGATGATATAAACAAAAGCAGCATATAAGGCAATAATCTTATAGACAGCATCTATACCATAGATTGTATTGCTCTTCACTTATTGTATTAATTAACCAGATGTCAGCATTAATGAAGACTAGGTATTTTGAAAATACCCCCTCCCCCCAACAGCATTATGTACATCGTTGTTATCTCTCTAGGATTCCGTTACATAGATATAGCTACAGATAGATTTGTGTCCTACACGTGATTGATGACGAATGTAGGATGATTCATATACCACTCTGAAACCATAATATATAGATGACATAATAGATATCCCTGATCTCTTTGAGCCCTCTTTTACCAAGTTTTGGTACTTTTGTAATGTATGTACCAAATCATTGTAATAATTAATTACTGATTGTACCTCCCTTAACCGGGACTCTCTGGTCTGGCAACATCCGTGGTCCGGCAGGGTCTGGTATAAAGAGAGTCAGGCCACGGGCAGGAGTGTGGCAGGGGGAGTGGAGCAGTGACTCAACTGGGAGCCCCATTTGGGGGGGGGGACATGGAGGGGTGGGTGACACAGTAGAGAATTCTGCCCCCTGTGGCCTGGACGTAGCAGAGGTCGGCAGTGGCTGCAGAACTGCAGCCCCGGCCACAGACAGGGAGATCCAGCCCCAGCCATGGAGCTCGGGTCCAGAAGCAGCTGCGGAGCTCCAGCCCTGGCCACAGAGCTCAGGGTCTAACACCAGCAGCTAGGGAGCTCCAGCCTGGGGAGTCACAGACAGGCAGGCAGCAGCAGTGCTGGGCTGGAACCTAGCAGGGAACAAGAGTTCAGCACAGGCCATGTTGGGAGGAACCTCCCCTGGTCCAGCAAATCCCCTTGATCAGGACTGGTCAGGTCCCCAGAGTGCAGGATGGGGGAGGTCCATACTGTACCACCAACTAAACTTGCGTCATGAAGTCCCTCCTACACACAAACAACTACACCCCTGTGACAGATATTTACTATAGCTGAGGAACAGGAAGCCTTCTGTTTTCAGTCTTTTTAAAATTGTGACAATTCCATCCCTAGACAGCCATCCAGATAAGGGATAATCATGTATGATTTCTTGATTTGTCTGTTTGTGGTCAATATTCAGCACTACTCTACAAGCAGAGCCTGTATTTAAATCAAAAAACTGAATGCAAAGGAAGTATTCTACTCCCCAAAGACTAGTTTCTGTAAACAGCAGGTGGGGACACCAGGTGATGGAAATATCTTCCACATTTTCAAATGTCAGGTGTTCCCCAGACAGGAAGTTTAAGTAAACTTATCCATGGTTTTAGCAGATGTTGACTGCACAAAATGGCAAAAGTATATTATCATTGTGGGAAACAGGCATAGTGATATAGTGTCATTCATGTTCATATCGCTGTATTAAATAGTACTGAGCTGGTTAATTGTAGGTTCAGAAAGATGCATGTTTGCCTTTGGATCATCTCCCTTAAACAGATGGTATCTTTGTGTTTGTTGTGACACTTCCTTGTTGCTGCTGGCTGATGATTCATCGGGGGAAAATCCAGCACACCCAATATTAGAAAATAAGATTGTTTGGTGTTCTTTGCTACATTTAATTTTCTAACGGAATTTTGGCAGATGTGACAATTTCACTGAAATGTTGTCAGAATAACAGCAACAAGCTGACAAATCAAACCTGGCTCACGTTCAGCCCGTTGGTATCATACTGGTTCATCTGCAATAACAGGGGATTTCATATCAATGTCAGCCTTGACAACTTGATCATTTTAGATGGCACATTATCAATTTTTGTCCTTCCTGATGTGTCGCTTTGCAGACTCTGTGTTGTTCTCTTTGGTATCCTTTACAAATAATTATTGCCAAAGAAACAATGGCTGGAACTGATCCTCAGCTGGTAGGCAATAAAAGGAAGCCATAAGCACAGGAATTCTCTGTTAGAGGTCACAAAGTTTAACTGCTTCAACAGGAAGATAATTTAAGAATTGTATCTATTGGGCTGTTTGTCTAAATTAGCCAGAGACAGCAAGATTAAAAAGTTAACTCTCTTAAGCACAGGAGTGTCATTACATTTGAAAACGCCAAAGAATGAACTTGGTGACGATTATCTGGCTTCAGCACATAATGAAATAAGGTAAATATCCAGTTGTGCCATATGTGGTGTTTCACTTATCCTGAACTACTCTACCCGAAAAGTTCTTGTGCTTCATTGTCATTGCATCATAATAAAATGGTTTTCATTTACTTTAAAGTGACACAACTTAGTAGTCAAAATCACTCTGTCCATTACACTAGTGTGGAATTATGAGGGAGTGAAGAGAGAGGGTCTGGCATCACAGGAGTTAAACAAAGCCTTTTGGCCCAGCTAGTCTCATCCTGCTTTACCTGTAGCCAATGCCAGGCCTGGAGGGAGGATAAAAGGAAGGAGCCTAGCTCAGTTAGAGGCTGACCAGCAAGAAGGCAGGGGTGTGGTTCCATAGGCTGCAGGACACCAACCAAAGTCCATTCTCCTAGCCAGCCACAGGAACCAGTAATCCTCCAATCCTGGGACAAAGCGGGGAATCTACTAGAAACCCTAACTAAGGGAGGGAATCTGGACTCTTGAGGCCCATGCCCCAAACTTAAGGACTGTACTAATTGAATGTGCTGGAGTTCCTACGTCTGGGGCACCAGTGCCAGAGTCCTGCACCCCTTTTCAGCCAGCTAATTTGGTGACCTAACCAGTAGGCCACCCTGCCATGCGGGAGACTTGGCCACAGGAACTTTTCAGATAGTCGTACAGGTTGAACCTCCAAAATTCAGGACACTCTGATCCAGAAATATCCATGGTCCAGTAGGACCACAAATATTGTTGGACTAGAGAGCCCCAGCTGGCCAGGTTCAGAAGCACAGCCCAGGCTGTGCTGGCAATGGAGAGCACATCCCCAGTGGGGCTGGCATGGTGGGAAACACAGCCCTAACCAGCCAGGTCTGGAGGCAACTGTGCCAGCAGCCAGGAGCACAATCCCACTGAGGCTGGAGAGGAGGGAAATAGCCTTGGTCAGGCTGGCACACTGGCGGGAGGCACAGCCCCAGTCAGGGCTAGTGGCAGAGAGCATAGCCCTGGCCAGGGCTGGAGTCAGGGGGACCAGCCACTGTACAACGCTGGCGCAATAGGGAGGACAGCCCAGGCAGCGGCATGGCAGGGAGTGCAGCCCCAGCCGGGAACAGAGACTACAGCTGGGTAGGGAACCTTGACCTCCCCTCATCTGGCAAACTCCATTGTTTGGGACCACTCAGGTCTCAAGAGTGACGGACAAGGAAGGTTCGACCTGTACCACACTGTGTAGTGTAGTAGACTTAAGAGTGACCTGTAGGTTTTCAATGATATTGGCACAGAAGCATGGGCATTGGTGAACAGTCTGTTCCCAGCCACAGTGGTGGGAAGAGTCAAGACCAGCGTCCACTTTGGTTTTATATCTGAGAGATTCACTGCCAACACAACCCCTGAAGCTGCAATCCTGTGAATCGTGAAAAATCAAACTGTATGACGATTCTTACACATGGAAAGTCCATACCTACACAATGTGATTCATGTTGTGGCTCTAGATAAGGCCAAACTCTCACAAAGAGAAAAGAATCATACAAATACCCAAAATACAAAACTTCCAATTACACATTTAAATAAACTAGGAAAATGTGAATTATAGCAGAAATGCATGGATAGTAAGATTCATGTGTGGGAAGGTACATGCGCAACTCTTTAAGATTAGCACATTGTGATTAAAATGCTAGCAATTACTTCTAATACAAAGTAGCATTCGTTAATAAACAGCATTTAAAATCCTGAGGAGAATTGTATTTTTCATTTGAGGAGAAAACTGTGTTTTAAAAACACCTTGTTACAGATTGAGATGTAGTCAGTCCTAGTGGGCAGAGCAGGCATCCAGGTTTGGGTCAACACCAGAGTCAACTGACAGTTACCAGAGGTAGGGGTCAAGTCAGAGTCAGAATCAGGCATCGAAGCTAAGGACTGGAGCTAAGGTCAGATACCTAAGAGGCAGAGTCAAGGGTTAAGCCAGAGTCAGTGTCAGACATAAAAGGACAAAATTGGAGCCAGTACTGGTAACTGATGGGAACAGGTGGGAAAAGGAGGGGTGAGGCAGGAGCCAGGAGCAAATCAGGAACAGGATTGGGTGCAAGAAACAGGCACAAGAAGGGTCTAATGCAGCTAGAACAGAAAATCATCTCATTGCTTGGACAAACTTTCTGTATGTCCACTTTTTCAGATGACCAGAGTTATGAGTCTAGGATATGCAGACCCAAAATAAATAGGAGAGGGGGAGGGAAAAAAGGGAAGGAGGGTGGGAGACAGGGCGCTAGAGGGAATCAGTAAGTATCTGAAGATTGGGTAGTTAAAATGAAGCCGATAAGAATCAAAGCCAGTTGATAATATCCTTCCTGACTTAGGAGTCTACATAAAGAGCTGTTTGCACCTTCAACAGCTGTTAAGTTGGTAGTGTCCCAGCCAACTTCCATCACAATTGAGTCCATTAGCATATTAATTGAATTTGCAGATGAACTCTAATTCCAATGCTTCTCTGTGGATCTAGCTAGTAGAACTGGTTTATGACAAGACAGCTACTTGAAGATCTTTTAAACGGTGATTAGGAAGATTCCCCAGTAGGTTTCTGTATGTTTCCTTTATGTATATCTGATTTGTGTCCATTGATTCTTTCCTGCAGAGACTGTCCAGTTTGTCCAATATATATAGCAGTAGGGCATTGCTGGCATTTGATAGCATAGATGAAATTACTGGATGTGCAGTCGAATGACCTTTTGATTTGGTAGCTTATGTTGTTGGCTCCACTGATGAATTTGTTAGTATAAACAGGGCTCAACAATCTATGTAATCTACTCGCCCGTGGCTCTGTCCATTTGTTTTTTCACTTCTCCGGGTGGGTATTTCAGGTTTAGGAATGCTCTATAAAGATCCTGTCTGTGGGGTCGGAGCAAATCAGGTTGTATCTTAGGGCTTGGTTATATACAATAGACTGAGAAATGTGTCTGGGATGGAAGCTGGAGGCATGAATGTCAGTGTAGTGGTTGGTGGGTTTCCGATATAGGGATGGAGACTCCATTACTTCCATAGGTAACCCATTCCAGTGCTTCACTACCCTCCTAGTGAAATAGTTTTTCCTAATATCCAACCTGGACCTTTCCCACTGCAACTTGAGACCATTGCTCCTTGTTCTGACTTTCAGCACCTTGGCCAGCAATAGGAGCAGTAGAGAGGTCCTCCAAGCAAAACAGAGTGGCAGCCTCTGCTGCAGCCAATCAGGGTGGTGCAGGCTGATATAAAAGGAGCTGCTAGACCAGGCCCTGCCAGTTCCTTCCTGGAGCTCAATCCAGACAGACTGGGAAACACCAGCACTCTGGACAGCCCTGAGTGGGAGCTGGATATTGTACCTGGTTAGAACCAGGTCCTGTGGCTGAAGGCTAGCCAAGAAGCCAAAGACAACACTGCAGAACCCTGGACAAGGGGAATTCAACCACAAGGCCCTAGAGAAGGGTTGGATGGAACAGCATCCTGGGGAAGTGGCCCAGGGATGTGACAGCAACTAATTTATTGAAACTCAGCAGGTAACTGCTACTTGCAGGGTCCCTGGGCTGGGATCCAGAGGAGTGGGCAGGCCTGGGTCCCCCCCAATCCTACTGTAAACCGCACTCGGAGGTGGGGGTAAAAGAAGAGGCCTGATCTCCGGCCACTTATTGGATGCTGCTTCACCTACAGACAGGTGAGTAGAGACTGTAAGATTCCCCTCAGTCACCAAGGGGTGCTTGTGCAAAGGGTGGACCCTGTTAAACTCCCACAAACCTTTTGCTCAGATACAAAAGGCATCCTGGCATCAGCCAGATGCTAAAGAGTCTCTGTGCACTGAACTAGCAAACCATCAGTGGAGGTCAATATAAACAGAATTCTCATTTCATCCTAGAAACACTTCAGATCTCATAAACACAAGAGACCTGTCTGTACCTTCGTGGAGGGAAGGCTATAAAAATAAGAGACAGTGGCCTTCATAGTAGCTCTCCCCTTCCATCTCTATTACAGCAATGAGATCACCTCAAAGACAAAACAAAACTTTGTTGACCTGGAGAATGGTCCTAGCCTCGTGGTTTCCAGTCAGTGCAGATTACATAAAACTTTTGGTGAGGAAAACTCCTTTCTTGCTTTTAAATCTTGGTGAAATTTAGGAATCAGCTTTCATGTTTGTCCTTTATTTCTTTTGTAACCAAACCTCACTTAGAGGCATCTACATGTTTAATCACTTAAAATCTGTCTTTAATTAATAAATTTCTTAAGTTTTATATCTAAACCAGGGTGTTTTGCCAAACTCTTCAATCAATCTCTACTACATCAACAAGGCTGGTACATAAACAATACCCATTGTTGGGACGACTAAGTAGGAACTTGTAGTATCCAGTGGGTTACTGAGCAGTACCAGATGCACATTTCTGGAGAACAGTGTTAAGCTGAGGGGGTCTGTGGGTGGTATCCTTTATCTAATTCATGGATGACTGGGTGCATGTATTCAGCTGGGAGAGATTTTTGCATGCTGGTGGCTGAGAGTGAGCAGAGCTGCTCTTCAGCAGCAAAGGCAATATAAAAAGGATCCCTAGCTAAGGCAGGAGTGGGCAAATACTGGCCCCAGGGACTAGATCCAGTTTGCCAGATATAGCTCCTGGTGGGCCACTGCTGTATTTACTTATGTCTCTGCAGTTACAGGTTATTGCAGCTCCCATTAGCCATGGATCGCCATCCCTGGCCAATATGAGCTGGGAGAAGTAGCATGGACCTAGGTTTGCCAGATGCTTTCACCAAAAATCCTGGTCACGGCAGGAAAAAAAACCTGGTTGAATAAAAAAAATCCAAAAAAAACAGAAAAAAATAGGACACTGCACCTTTAAGAATCCCCTCACTCTTCACTCCCTTCCCCCCCGCCCCTTCCCACATATACACAAGCAGCAAGGAAAGAATGTCCCTACTGTCCTTCCATCCAAGAACAACAGCCAATAGCAGACATGTGAAATTTCACATGTCTGGTATTTTCTAGGTTTTGTTACCAGACAGGGGCCAGAAATATTGGACTGTCCCGGTGAAAACCAGATCCCTGGCAACCCTACATGCACCAGGACACTACTTCTCACAGCTCCCATTGGCTGGAAACCGTGGTGTGTGGCCAACGGGAGCTCCAATTGCGCACACCCACTGAGGCACAGGTAAGTATAGCAGCAGTGGGTGATTAGACCCATGGGTCAGTATTAGCATACCACTGAGCTAAGGAGACACAACAGTTCAGATTGCACCCTGGGGAATGTCACAATTCCCATGGCTGTGTTCAAGGTCCATAACATTGCACACCTATGCTTCTTATGAAACATCAGTGTGAAATGCAGCCTTTGTAAGAAAAAAGTGATTCCAATATTCATACTGGTTAAGATTTTATTATCCTGTGACCATTGATGTGTGTTTTAAAAAAATGTAAAGCATTTACCTCAGAACTGTACAATCTCGTAAGTTCATAGAGTACATATACTAAATGTTATGTCACCATGGTAAGGATTGTTCTGCAATCCAGCATACAAGCATCAAGTGCAGAAATGACATTAATTGGTATGCATTCTGTCACTTTCAGCAGAGAGGTCAAGGTCTAAATGGGTGTTCTTACCTCTTGTCTAGAGAAGGAGTCTGATTTTTAAAAGCATGTAAGATTTGCCTTTCTGTGGAAAGCTGCCATTAATAGAAATGCGACAGTAAGGAGAGTTGGTGAAACTAAAAGAAAGGAAAAGGGTAAATTCAACAATGGGAAATGCTGGGTGAATCTTAATGACTATGTTCAACACTACTTCGGTACTATGGTGTGAATGGAACATTAGAAAATCTCTAGGCAGATCAACAGGCTGGAGCCGGGTAGAAAAGCATACACATTTGTTGCCTAACTCTTGTAAAGGCAAAAAGAGAGCCTACAACTCCACCTTCTAGGAACACTAAGGCTATGTCTACACTGGCATGATTTTGCGCAAATACTTTTAATGCAAGAGTTTTTGTGTTAAAGTATTTGTACAAGGGAGTGTCTACACTGGCATGTGCCTTTGCGCAAGAGATGTGTTTTTGCACAAGAGCATCCATGCCAGTGTAGACGCTCTCTTGCACAAGAAAGCTCTGATGGCCATTTTAGCCATCGGGCTTTCTTGCGCAAGAAATTCATGTTGCCTGTGTACACTGGCCTCTTGCGCAAGAACAGTTGTGCAAGAGGGCTTATCCCTGAGCGGAAGAGTCCGAGTATTTGCACAAGAAGCACTGATTTCACACATTATAACATCAGTGTTCTTGCGCAAGTACTCACGGGCAGTGTAGACAGGTGGCAAGATTTTGTGCAAAAGTGGCTGCTTTTGCGCAAAATCTTGCCAGTGTAGACACAGCCTAAATGTATTGTTGCAAGGGCCCCTCTAACCCAGGCCACTGCTGGGACCAGTCTCTAGCTCCCAACCCCCGGGGTTAGGGTATGCAGTGGGTCTCTATGATAGGGAGCCCAGCAAATGTCACATTTGCTAATATATTGTGAAAGTAAAATTAAATGACTGACACACTGAATTAATTATGTACATTTATTTTCCTTTTTATATTATTTATTCACAAAATTGGGTAACTTGCAAAGGATCTTCTAGTTATTGATGTGGCATAATGTATTCCTACTTGAATATATAGTTTTAGGATGATTTGCATGAAATACATTATAATAAACATTATTTGATTGCATCCAGGAGATGGATGCTGGCACAGAATATTATATATTTACAACAGTCAAAATGCATCACGTCGTGGGTAAGAGAAATTTTTGTATACATGCCAATAAAGTGATGAAACATCAGAACAATGGATTGTGACTCTTTGGAAGGTTAACTGAAGAAAGGAAGAAAGAAACCTGTGTAAATCACACTAACCTCCAAATCCTGCTTTTCTTGGGCTATATTAATAGAATTATAGAACTGGAAGAGACTTTGAGAGTTCATCAAATCTAGTCCCCAGGCCACACAGCAGGACCAAGCCCCATATAGATCATCCCTGACAGATATATGTCTAACCTGCTCTTAAATATCTCCAGTGATGGAGATTCCACACCTGCTTAGGCAATTGATTCCAGTGCTTAACCACCCTGATACTTAGGAAGTATTTCCTAATGTCCAACCTAAACCTTCCTTGCTACAGTCTAAGCCCATTTCTTCTTGTCCTACCATCGGAAGCCAAGGAAAACAATTTTTCTCCCTCCTGCTTGTAACACCCTTTAAGATACATGAAAGCAGTCCCCTCTCAGCCTTTTCTTTTCCAAATGAAACAAACCCAGTTCTTTCAGTCTTCCCTCATGGGTCATGTTTTCTAGATCTTTAATTGTTTTTTGTTGCCCTCCTTTGGACCTTCTCTAATTTCTCCACATCTTTCTTGAAATGTGATGCCCAGAACTGGACAAAAATACTCCAGTTGAGACCTAATCAGCACAGAGTAGAAGGGAAAATAAAAATGTATTTTTCCAGGAAAAATAAACTATATTTTATCAGAACTCCTAGAAGGTTTGCAGTGGAATGTTAGGTTTATAAATAAGATTCATCTTAATATAAAAGTGTGCGCATACACACACAAACGCATATACAGACTAAATTTCAGAAACAGGAACAAGGACAAAAATGAACTGCAAGTGTTTTATGCTATCACCAGGAAAACTCAATTATTGTCAATATTTATAATATTTTATTTGAGACGCTTTGAATTATAATATTTTAACATTTCATATCATATTAGCTATAATAATTGATGAAATTATTGCTTGCATTGAAATTTGATGTGATGTGATATATGATATAATATGGAAGTATAGACCTAAGCCAAACAACATGCTGTTTTGAATTTTGTTAGTATTAGCAGGAAAGTTTTCATAGTTGAGATCAATGCTCTGGATTCTTATTCTCCATATATCAGACTAAGAGGAGAGAGGGAGTATAATACATAGATCATGACCTAGGGTACGTCTACACAGCAACATTAATTCAAAATAACTAGCATTATTTCGAATTAATAACTTAGTCTGTGTCCTCACAGCAGGAAGTTATTCCGAAATAATATTGAAATACTGTCAAGCTGGAAGATTTCTTACTCTGACTCCTGTGACCCTCAGGCTGTGTCTACATTGGCCCCTATTCCGTAATAGGGATGCAAATGTAGCACTTTGGAATAGGCAAATCCGCGGGGGATTTAAATATCCCCCGCGGCATTTGCATTAACATGGCTGCCGCTTTTTTCCGGCTTGTGGATAAGCCGGAGAAAAGCGCCAGTCTGGACGCGATACTCCGGAAAATAAGCTCTTTTCCGGAGAATCTCTTATTCCTACTTTCCTACTTGAAAAGTAGGAATAAGAGATCCTCCGGAAAAGAGCTTATTTTCCGGAGGATCGCGTCCAGACTGGCGCTTTTCTCCGGCTTATCTACAAGCCGGAAAAAAGCGGCAGCCATGTTAATGCAAATGCCGCGGGGGATATTTAAATCCCCCGCGGATTTGCCTATTCCAAAGTGCTACATTTGCATCCCTATTACGGAATAGGGGCCAATGTAGACACAGCCACATTGTATAAGGAGTAAGGGAAGCTGGAGGAAGAGTGCTTTATTTTGAAGTAAATAATATGTAGACACTCCATATTTTGAAATAAGCTATTTCAAAATAAGCTACACAATTGACGTAGCTCAATTTGCGTAGCTTATTTTGAGTTAAGCCCTGCTGTATAGACACACCCTACTGTCCTTTGGGTGCTAAGTGAAATTAGAAGTCTATATATGTTAATTTATTCTTGGAGTGACTATGATTCTTCAGAATACGAGAGGTCACAGGAGAGGTGAGAGTCATAGTGAATTTTGTATTGACTTTTGATTGACCTTGCTGTCCTACTGTATTTGGAGCTCAAGTCTCTCTTCCAGAAGTTTTCTTATCTGTTGCCATACACCTAAAATACAAAGATGGCTTTATAATAACTACATTTCAATCAATAAATGGATGAAAAGAGCATGTTTGCCAAGTCCAGGGGCTGTGCAGTTACCTGCCTTACACTAGTCCTTTATTAATCTGTACTTGTGCAGGCAAATCCACTGAGACTCACCAGCTCATTTGCAAAGAAACCTTGTCTGAATGATCAGTAACATTCCACCTGTCATAAAAGGAATGTAAAGAAATGGAGACTGAAACCAGTTAATAGCAAGTGTACAAAACATAGCTGCACTGACTGAAAATGTAAAACCAGAAATGGAGTGTCAGCCCAGAATGGTAGTTATTGCTGCTCTGCTTTAGTGTTTATTGTTACTTACAGCATTCAAAATGTGCTAGGCAATAAATCATTATGCCTGCCCTAAAAAGCTTGCAAAACTAGTTTTGGGTATAATTCAATGAAAGGAAGGATGAGATGTTACAAAACAGTAGGCAAGGTTATTTAATAATACTTTTAAATCCTATTAAATTTTTAGGAGAGGAGGGAAATTGCAAATATGTAAAAGTAAAAAAGATGAAAGGAAGTTCTACCTCTCATGTGTCTACTCTTTGGGGGTACCATCCCTCTCAAAAAATGCTTTGTTTTTTATTATAGTAAGTCCTGGGTTTACAAAAAATTAAGACATGTATTTATAGTACTCTGAGTTGTGCCATTGACTTCAGTGAGGCTGCCCCAAGTGCATAAAGTTAACATGTACAAAAACCTTGGTAGGATTAAGTCCATAGTGTTTCCGCAGGAGGAAAGGCAGCTGCTTTGGGGAGTATCACATTAGGGCTATGTCTAGACTGCAAGCCTCTTTTGAAAAAGGCTTTTTCGAAAGATACTTTCAACTATTTACAACAGAATAGTAAAGGAAAGCAATGCAAGGTTACCAGATCTATTCCAATACATGGTATAGTTAGCACAGACAATACAATAATGCCTTCACCTAAGACAATACACAAGCAACTCAATTTTAAGAATCTCACACATACATACACATACACACAGAGTTCCAATGCTATTACTCTTATGATTGTCAGACAAGAGGTCGGACCTCTTTCTTTCCCCATGCACAGAGGCATCCACAATGCATCGGGCAGTGGGAACTGGTTCATCTTCTTGTTGCAGTGGGAAAAGTAGTGGGGACACCTTACTCAATCCCTCCCACTAATTAGATTTTCTATGCCTATATTTATACTCGACTTAGTCATTCTAGTAATATCTATCAATCAATTACGTTTTGCATAAAATACCTATTATACCTATATCTAGGATACATTTTGCTATGCTAAATATTGCAAAAGTACTTAATAGTTTTTCGGCTGTCTCTGGAATTTTTCTCTTGTCAAAAATGGGATGTACTAGTAACAGGTTGTTTCTGGTCTTTCTTCTTGGCTTGGTCTTGTCCTTTACAAGTTATGCATGATTGAGCAAGCACTCCTGACTCTTCCCCACCAATTTTGGGCTTGCCTGCATGTGTGCGTGCATGCACCAGACTTGAGTCAGGCCTAGGATTTGCTTTGTTAGAGATCCATACTTTGGACATGGCTGGGACGAAATCTAGCAATGCAGATATTTTTGTTCTGGTCAAAGGAGAGCCAACTCCTAGTCAAGTCCTGCTCGTAGGAAGTCATGCTTTTAGGAATGAAAAGTGAGATTATACAGATAATATATTTATAGCATACATGTCAGCAGCAAGCAGACATGTCTATTCCAGGAACTATCACTACAAATAGGAGTATGTGAGGACCAGGAGGCAGGATTTAGCTATATATGGTTTTTTTTTAAATGAGAACATACCATGTGATGATTTCAATTAATAAGTAGGACCCTAAGAACCCATCAATGCCAACTGGGTTCACTGTTCTTTGACAGTAACTCCTGCTAGGCCCAACAAACTTAATACACTGAGTATACTGCTTTTGTGGAATTTAATCCATAAAGAATGCCATATGAAGGCTTCAGTAAAACCTGGGATCACAATGGTCTTTAATACCATTGAGAAATGTATATACAAACTAGAAGACTTACCTGGCATTGCTCAGGTTCTAAATGCAAATAAGTTTTGCTTTTCTTCATTTAAATCATAGTTCTGAGGTGGAGCTGGGGTTGAGAGGATCAGTATTCAGGCTACCCTGGGAAGAGAGAACAATGCCAGCCTTCTCTCACCCCAGCAGCTTGGGGACAAGTGAGAAGTACTTGTCCAAGGCTGCTGCAACTGCAAGAGGAAAAATCAGGGGAGGGGTGCATGTCCTCCAGCTAGCAGGCAGTCAGACAAACAGAAACACAAACAGACAAACTATCTGAAATACATAGTCTATATCTGTCTCTTTCTCTGCCTCTGGCTCCTGCTGGTACAATGGAGTTTTAGCTGTCACGGTCCCCATCTCTGGCCCCTTATTGTCCCACTGTGGTCATTCTGAAGTATAACTCCCTCCTACCAGACCCCTCCCTTTCCATTTTATGAGAAACAGTCAAATTCCAGTCACACTCCATTGTCCTGGAACAACCAAACCCTTACCTTGCTTTAAGTAATAATAAAAGAAAGATGTATATCAAATTTGGTGGTTCTAGCTCTTACTATTTAGCAGGATAAACTTAAAAAACAACAAATAGTCTGGTAGAACTTTAAAGACTAACAAAACATGTAGATGGTATCATGAGCATTCGTGGGCACAACCCACTTCTTCAGCTGACCAGCAGGAGTTCTTGAACACAGTCCCATAGACGGACAGACATTTTTTAAATATATACATAGATAAGAAGTATTCCCAGGGAGGGAGGGCAGAAGGGAGGGCGTGTGTGTGTATGTGTGGTTGAAGTGAGATAAGCAGCCTGTTAAGATAATGAAAATGAAATTGCATAAGGGTGTCCAGAACATTGTTGGGAATTCAGTTGTTACATCCAAATAAATACAACAATAAATGTACAATGTAAGGAAAAATCATATTTGAATTGAAAAATCTGACTTTTCACATCTTAAAGACAGAATGTGGTGTCATATTCTGTTGTATCACCAAATAGGGTAATTGGAGATGCTGTTTTAAAACTTTTGCCTTACAATACCTCGTCTTTATACAAACAATGCACTCAATTAGACAGTGTCACCTGACCCTATGATGTATTACTCATTTCTAATTAAAAATGAGGGATCCAGATGTGAAAGGTCATTTCACTTGTTCACTATGACACCTATCATAGCTTATCTGTGTCACCTAGATTTTATCAGAGATGCACTGAACAAGCCCATCTCTCTGTGCCATATGGTAACTGCTGTGTTCAAGGACCTGCAGGTAAAATGAATATGTTGTCTACAGATGGTGATTGCCTCCACTAGGTTAACTTTCTTAACAGTTAGCATCTCCTAGTGCTAATTGGTTCACTCTTTGATATGCACTTACAGGGAAGTTACTTTTGGTAATAACATTTTTATATTTCCTCTGCAGGTTGGATGGGTGCAACATGAGGCAAGCTTTCAGAGAGTTTCCCAAGCATATGTACAGGTCATGATTTTTAAATCCTGACCCAGGGTTAGTGTTTCCTGACTGCACCCTTATTTTAGAAATTATAATGAAACCTCTCCCGACCCCTTTTTTCTCTTCTGGTTCCTGAGGGACACTCAATACACATTCATTAATGTTTAAAAAGGAGAGACTGTAAAATAACAAAAAGCCTTTTATGCATAAAAAGTGTATTCTGGTCATTCCCTGCCTTACATGAAAACAATTTTGTAAAGGAAGTTAATGCTGTGCTTTAACATGTAGGAAGTATATAAGAGATCTACCTCTAGAATAATAACTTTTTAATTTTATTGGTACAGGCTCAGAGTCTACCACCCCTAGTCAGACTTGAGACAGCAGCACCCTGAGGGCAGCCTTTAGGAGGCTGTGGGCCCAGCTGAGGGAAATTACACACTTTCTGGTGGGAGGATTGTCACCCAGGTGCTTATAATCACAAGGCAATTGGTGACTATATAAGGAGGATACTAGAAGCAAGAACAGCTCAGGGGGAGTTCAGAAGGAAACTGGGACCCTGGACGGGGGAGCCCAAGCTCTAGGATGTCTTATGATGTAAGATGGAAATAAATGCAACCAGTTGAAAGATAAACAGCATGGTGCGTGTCTGTGGTTGCAGATCCATCTGAAAATTTGCTGGGCAATCTGGCACACCAGGTAGGAAATGCCCTGGAATAAAACTTCGGGTAATTGCACATGTATGTTTTATGCCCAGTGTGTGCACCAGAGGTCAGTTGTCAGAAATTATTTCTCCCTGTGCTCTCACTGAGGCAGTTTGAGTGCCCTCAGCACAACACTCCCCTATATGATGGGATAAAGGTCAAAGCCATCCCCAGTCTCTCTCTCTTGCTTGTTACCAACTTTAAAGGTTGTTGGGATCAGCTGGCTTTGCATTAGCAAGTGCTCTCAGCATGTTTCTTCTTGTATATAGTTACATATTTGCACATTAGGGTTGAGTGGGCTTAGTGTTTGTTTTTGCTCTGTTCTACAAGTTTAGGGTTCCTTTATCAGTACTAAGGGATGCCTTGATCACCAGGCAACAACTCTTGCCTGGGATGCTCAAAGCCATGTCGGCAAGCAACCTATACTTGAGTTATTTGAGGTGTTCGGGTGAGTCTCCTATTATGGATCCGTGCTAGATTTGTAGGGACTTCAAGTCTAGGATCAAGAAAAGGTGAGAGGCCACGCTGAAGTTTCTTTTGATGGAGTTTGCTCTGAGACCTCCTTCAAAGCCTTCTTAGTCAGGGAGGCTGTGTCTAGACTGGCAAGTTTTTCCGCAAAATCATCTGCTTTTGCGGATAAACTTGCCAGCTGTCTACACTGGCTGTTTGAATTTCTGCAAGAACACTGACGATCTCATGTAAGATCGTCAGTGTTCTTGCGGAAATACTGTGCTGCTCCCGTTTGGGCAAAAGCCCTCTTGCACAAATCATTTGCGCAAGAGGGCCAGTGTAAACAGCACAGTACTGTTTTCCGCAAAAAAGCCCCGATCGCGAAAATGGCGATCGGGGCTTTTTTACGGAAAACTGCCTCTAGATTGGCCACGGACGCTTTTCCTCAAAAAGTGCTTTTGCAGAAAAGCGTCCTGCTAATCTAGACACGCTTTTCCGAAAATGCTGTTAACGGAAAAGTTTTCCGTTAAAAGCATTTCCGGAAAATCATGCCAGTGTAGACGTAGCCGGAGTGTACTAAGCTCTTTATCATCTGTGAGAAGTGAGCCTCCAGTGCTGACACAGTTCTGACATCACTCTCTCTCACCCACTCCCAGGAAGAAGCAGAAGGCTTCTGAGGATGCTGCTGAGAAAAACTTAGTGGCTGGAGATCTGCCTGTCAAGAAAAGGGACAGAATATCAAGTAGAGTGCCATCAAAATCAAAGCTGTCCTCCATTCATCCATCAGCTAAATTGGCACCCTTAACTCTGGCTCTGGGGCAGGCATCACTGAGACCAGGGCTCAAAGCAGCACATTCATCAGTTCTGGCTCTGTCTCCTGCACACTGATCAGAGGCTAGCCTGGCGCAGTCTACACCAGAGACATTTCCAGTCTCTCTTTCTAACTTTGTTCACATATTTCATTGCCTTAGTTCTATCTCCCAAATTACTTCAGACAAATGGGGTTTGCGCACTGTGGAAATGGTATACATCCTTCTGTTTGTTGTTCTCCTTCCCAGCCTCTCTCCACACTCTTTTTCAGGGACCACGCTCTCATCTGGGTGGAATCGTAGAAAAGTTTCCTCAGTGTCAGTGAGGAATAGGGTTTTATTCCCACTATTTTCTAAAGGTACGTCTACACCCCAAAGCTAAAATCAAATTAAGCTACACAACTTCAGCTACGTCAATTGTGTAGCTCAAGTTGAAATAGCTTTATTCAGTCTTTGACACTGACGTCACAGCAAGAAGTTGAAGGAAGAACACTCTTCCTTCAACTGCCTTTGCTCCTCATAAAATGAAGTTTACAAGAGTCAGCTCAACATAATTCCAAAATAAAGGGAGGTCTCAGGCCAATTTTACATCTATATCAACTCAAACAAGCTCTTCTTACCCTTGCCTAGATTCTCAAGACTAGTATGCTGCCCTCAACTTAAAAGATGTCTATTGCCTGTTGGCCTACTGGCAGCTCCACGGGTATTTACAAAATGGACGACAATGGTAGCAGCCTTCCTGAGGAAGTTAGGAGTACAAATCTATCCCTACCTAAACAACTGGCTTGAGAGAGGCTGTTCCATAGTTCAGGTCCTGTCCAGTGGGCCACTTATTCCACTGTACTAAATGGTTTGAGACTTCTAGGACAGATTGCCTCTTGCATGTACATAATCCTGTAAGCCAGGTTGCATAGCCAGATTCCAATGAAGTTAGGCGTAGCAGGTTGTAATGGCTAGGATTGCCACTGGAGTCATTTTTTATGTTAACTGAAGTCTCAGTGGGACTAGAACATGCTTAGTGCACACAGCGTGTCCAAAACATTTAGCCATAAGGCATTAGCAAGTTCTATGGAGCACAACACAGATGCTAAACGGTGATTTTGACCATTTATAATTCAGCCAAATCTGAACATATTTTCCTATAGACACCAAAAGGCACTATGCCCTGTTGGCAAATTACAAATTCCTGCTGCAAACTGTGGCAGTTTGGAAATATTTTTATGAAAGCAAGGATTACACAACCTAAACGTAGGGTTGTTACTGCTTTGCCTATGATAATAAATAAATGTCCTTAAAACATGTCAGTCTAGCAGTGGTAATGCAAGCTTCTCCATGCCATTCTGCAAGGTGGTATCTTACATAAGGTGCTTCTAGCAGTGTGAGACTAATTCATTCAATTTGTCCATTTAGTCATTGGCATATCTTCTGAAATGTCAGCAAGAGTGCCAGTTAGTCTCAAAGGAAAGAAACAAAGAAGTGTTTTGTACTTGTGGTAACATAAGACACAGCTCTAAGAACAAGTCCTATTATTGTCTTTCATACTTGTGTATAAATGGGGACGTGGAGTAAGGGGTGCTGCGAATACAGAAGCATCCACTTGTATGAAATAGTATAAGCAACCAAACTCAGAACATCCATCACCTGCAGGATTTACAGCACCCCTGCTATAAAAATTATATCCATTACTACTAAATGAACCCATGCTTTCAGTATTGTATGTGTTAAAATGTGGGCTACAATGCAAGATAGACTTTTTTTTTCCTGAAGACCAAAACAAGATGACTTAGTAGGGCAGAAATTCTCTCTGGTGTTGAATGACTCTTCTATAGTGACCTAATAGATGTCTATATTTGAAGGAAAACCTGTTATCTGCTGCTATTACAAAGTATGTTTAAAACTCTCCATGGAATATAAAAAACATAACTGTGGTATAGAAGTAAGAACTTTCTCTAGTCTCGGTTACTGGTTAGGGGCATAGCTACACTGTGGAGACTGTACGGCTGTGTCTAGACTGGCATGATTTTGCGGAAATACTTTTAATGGAAAAGTTTTTCCGTTAAAAGTATTTCCACAAATGAGCATCTAGATTGGCACGGATGCTTTTGTGCAAAAAGTGCTTTTGCGCAAAAGCATCCATGCCCAGTATAGACGCACTTTTGCGCAAGAGAGCTCCGATGGCCATTTTAGCCATCAGGCTTTCTTGTGCAAAAAAACTAAGGTGCCTGTCTACACTGGCCCTCTTGCACAAGTATTCTTATGCAAAAGGGCTTATCCCTGAGTGGGAGCGTCAAAGTATTTGCGCAAGAAGCACTGAATTCTTACATTAGAACGTCAGTGCTCTTGCGCAAATTCAAGTGGCCAGTGTAGACAGCTGGCAAGTTTTTGCGCAAAAGCACCTGCTTTTGCGCAATATCTTGCCAGTCTAGACACACCCTACTAGTATTGCTATGCTGGCAAAGCCCCAGAGTGTAGGACCAGACTGCCATGATGGATGGGGTTCTGCTGTCAGTGTAGGAACACCACCTCCCATATGGAAGTTCTTTTCTGTTGATATAGTTGAGTTTACACTGGGGGTTATGTCAGTGTAGCTACACTGCTTGTGGCGGGCTTTCTTTCACACCACGGACAGACATAACTTTCGATTGCAGTCCAAGTGTAAGTGCCATATCCAAATGCCATTTGTGTGAATGGAAAGAATCCAATTGATTTGATTTCACAGAGCTTTAAAACAGGTCCTTTTGTAATAAAAAAGAATATGCTAGAGAGGTTGTAATATTGGTCAATTTGTGACAATCTGTATTTAACTATAAATGTAAAATGTAGCATTTTCTTTCGCTTGAGTGAACACAGTTCATATTCGTCTAATTTCTGAACCTGCGTTTTCTAATATCTCTGTTCATTTTAAAATGACTCATTTACTTTTAAAAAAACCTGTTTAAGAAATCCTTTAAGTTCAAAGAACATCCGAACAAATTTCAAGTTATCAAAGTAGCTTCAATTTACTAATTTATTTTCATATATCAATGGGATAGTCGACATCAGCTGGTCAGCCATTCTGACTGAAATTTTCCTTTGTATTCCTAGTTCATCGCACTTTGAAAAAAGACAAATGTTGCTTTGCAGATGTGCTAGTGTTAAAAATAATTTATGTATGGATTACCAGCAGAGTAGTCTGGGGTGAGCAGCAACTTAACCGCTATGATGCACTTTATTTTGAAAGTTAGGTGTTAATTACCTGCATGTAACTGCCATAGTACTGAAAAGAGGGAGTGAAAATCACTTTTATATTCATGTACTTGTAGCTTAGGAGATAATTAAGGAGAAGAATAGCTACAATTAAAAAGGCAGCAATATCAAAAATGAAATGCTATAACAGATGTGTATGGCAAAGACATGCTTCCTGTGATACAGACCAAGTAGGGCATATACTGTAGTTATAAAAGTAAATCCATATATAACTGCCTTGAGGAAGTTAACAATGAACTCTGAAATGGAAGAACAGAAGAGGTAAGTAGTCAGCTGATGTATGACAAAACCATTCCACAATGTATGTAACTTGGAATAATTTTTTTTAAAATGATTAGTTATCAAGTCCCTCTTTGTTCTAATTCCCTTCACCTTTATTAAAAATATTTTTGTTGGAGTTGGAATTGGAATATACTATGAATTACTTGATCCGTCAACATATCATATACTGTGCATTTTCTAAGTGAAGGCATAGCTGTGCTTTCTTTTTACTACTTTGCTATACCTAAAACTATTGTCTTGCATTGTGTTTAGAGGAGAATGGCACCTAGCTGATGAAGAGTTAATTTAAACTGAATCTAGGAAAGATTACAGTAATGCTAGCTTGCAATAGGCAGTAAATGCTATAAAGGATCTGTAAACTCCATCACATTTTGTCGAGGGCATATTCGTTCCAGCAAATAAGACAGCTTTCCTCTTTATCCACATTAGACTTTGGGGGAAAATCTCTCCCATCGTTGCACTAATACCATTTAATCTCCATTGATGGTTGAAATAGAAGTGCCAGCATAACTGGAGCACTAGCATTCACCGGCATTTTTATCCCAGGGAGAACTTGATTAGTCACGAGAAAGGTTAGATGACATAACCAAAATGTAGATCCTCTAGTTAAGTTCTTGTGTATTAGCTTAAAAACAACAAATAGTCCTGCAGCGCTTTAGAGAGTAACAAAAATCTATATAGTAACACATATATATTTGTTAGTCTCTATGCTGCCACAAGACTACTTGTTATAAAAGTTACAGATTAACATGGCTACCCCTCTGAGACATCATAAGATCAGTTATGAATAAGGAATTCAGTATTAACTTGATTATAAACATTATAGTAGGTAATGTATGTAGCAGACAATGGCATACATTAGTACCTAATTAAACTTCATTGTATTCTAAATGTCTTAAAAATTATAATCTACTTATTTGTCCAGGAAAGTTTTTTTTTTAAATGGATGATTTTGTGAAAAACTAGGAAGAAGAAATAAAAACAGCAGCATGATTCTAAAGAGGCCACAGCTATTTTAATTTGTTTTATTGACAGAATTCAATTATTCTTTACTGGAAGTCATGCAGTATAATCTCAGCACCTACTCTTTTTATACCTCATATTTTATTTTTTTAAAGGGAAGATATATATATAAAGTGTCATTAAAATACATCTACATTCTGGCTAGTTTGTGCAAATGTGGTGGCCACTCTCTTGGTCAACACGCAAGAGAATGAATTGGGGACCTCCAGATCTAAAAACATGAACTGCTTCAACTAAAAACACAAGGCTCAGTAGCAACTCAATCTTCTGTGGATTGACAATGAAGGCCTGTAACATACACTAAATAAAGGCATAAACATTTCCTCTCCTTAAGAAAGTAAATCTCAGGGTGCAACTACACTGCACCCTTAGCTTGAAATAAACTATGCAATTTGAGCTATGCAAATTGCATAGCTTATCTTGAATGTATTTTTAAATAGCTTATTTCATAAATTTCTAAATAAACTGCTATTCCAAAATGTCCCTTTATCCTCGTGGAACAAGGTTTACAGGGATGTCGGAATAGCGCATCTGTTATTTTGAAAGATATTTTGAAATAAAGGGTGTGCTGTCAAGATGCAGAATAGCTATTTCGGGATACCAGAAGTATCCCAAAATAGCCCCGCAGTATATACCTACTGATAGGGAAGCCCACAGTATTTCAAATCCCAGATGGGCTCCACTTGTAGAGTGGCTTCCTCTTGGCTAACACACTGGGGCTGCGTCTAGATTGGCATGATTTTCCGGAAATGCTTTTAACGGAAAAGTTTTCCGTTAAAAGCATTTTCGGAACAGAGCATCTAGATTGGCATGGACGCTTTTCCGCAAAAGCACTTTTTGCGGAAAAGCATCTGTGCCAATCTAGACGCGCATTTCTGCAAAAAAGCCCCGATCGCCATTTTTGCGATTGAGGCTTTTTTGCGGAAAAGAAATCTGAGCTGTCTACACTGGCCCTTTTGCGCAAAAGCTTTTGCCTGAACGGGAGCAGAATAGTATTTCCACAAGAAGCACTGATTTCTTACAGTAGAAAGACAGTGATTTTGCGGAAATTTAAGAGGCCAGTGTAGACAGCTGGCAAGTTTTTCCAGAAAAGCGGATGATTTTCCGGAAAACTGGCCAGTCTAGACACAGCCTGGGGGTTCTGCTTTGATCCATTGTTTGAAGTGGAAATACTGTTTTATGACTGCTTATGATCTGATTTTGAATAGTGCAACAGACTATATTTTCAAAGTCCGTTACTATCACAAAGCAGAGACATCCAAGGCTACTATGGTTTGAGCTATAGGTTTGTATCTGGGGGCTGTAACAACTGATATCCTCTGTGTATTGGGCTTGCCAGGGACTTGCGATACACACTCACCACTAGGTGACATAACTTTCCATTTCTGATGATGTATGTGTGATTGCATGTAATTTAATAGACACAATCAGCTTTGTTGTCCCTTGGCAATGGGAATTCAATCTTTACCTGTTCAAATACTAATTAAAAAGTTTTTCTTTAGTTCTAGTAAAATGATTTCACTGTAACTCTTCTTTTTGGAGCTGAATGAACATTTAATTACTGTTAACAAGACCTTTATGGGCAGAATAGAAAATTTCATGTACTGTAACAGTATTATCATATTAAATATAATTGGCAGGTGGCCCTCCTAGGATTCCAGTACTCCTGACTGGAATCTATTCAATACCTTTTTTCTTCATTGTCATTTTAACTTCATTAAGTATAGAATTCAATCCATCTATTTCTTTCCATGATAGAGTTAGTACTTTGTTGTCAGAGTGCATTAGTAAAACGGTTCTGCTTTGATCCATTGTTTGAATTGGAAATACTGTTTTATGACTGCTTATAATCTGATTTTGAAAAGGACAATAGGGTATATTATCCAAGTCCATTACTATCACAAAACAAGCCCATAAATGGCTATTCCATCTATAAAAGTAATTATGCTACAAGCCCCTCTTTTTTCCCCCTGACATTCAAACTGAAAAACATCTGTCCTGAGGAGACTACATTTTAATACTACTTAAGATTTCTAATAGTTGGCAGTTCTCTAGAAAGTGCACACATGACTAAATTAAAGGAGACAAGCTTCTAAATGAAAGCTATTAGAGATTGAAAGCATGAACAAAGGTGAAGGACAACAATTTAGGATGGCAGATGCATGAAGTACCAGGTGTCCAGGACACCATGACTAAGTAGACACATTTCTGGTCCAGGACGCTGTGACTAAGTGGACACATTTCTGCTCCCTTGCAGGTGGTGTACAATTTGATCACTTTTCTGTACGGCCATAAATGGCAGACATTCCAATAAATGACAGGCAATTTTTTTCTTAAAATAGCATCTGATGTTTTTTAGGTTGTTGTACTTTGAGGCTGCTTTTGACAGTTATGAAAAGAGAAGGATAAAACATCTGTAGTATTAAACTTGCCTGCAAGAGATTACTTTTGAGTTGAGCAGCTATTAATTAGCCATGATTAACATCTTAATATTGTTTGGTTTTGATGGACAGTTATATGAGAATTAGTAAAGGAAACAAAATGATGCCCAGTTGTTCTATTAGTTTTTTCCCTCACTCTTGTTCACTTTCTTGAAATGTAAGAAATGGGAACACTTGGCCCTTGGATATCTATGCATAGCTACTTTACATTTTTGAGTTCTAAACAGATATTGGTTTATAGCAGTAAAGCACATGCCTCTCTCTTACATTTGATTCAGCTGGCACCTCATTCGAAGAAGCAATGAATGTTTAGCTTTCAGTAGATGCAGGATACAGAGCACAAGGTCATGTTTGTATCAGTGTGGTATTCATATGGGGCAGTGATAGTGCATCAGCCTGCAAAAGCATTGTATATGTGAACAAAAGGTCGTGACTTCACTGTCAGAAAGAGATACCCAAATATGGCACTTTATATTACTTAATAATAAGCTTTCCATTTTCTTCAGCCTCAATGATTTATTATTTAAGTGTATTATTGTTAGTAGTGACCTCTAATTCACATGATTATCTGTGATGGGATTTCTATTGTTCCTTTGCCTTGGAACTGAGAAATATAGTGGGGGAGTAACTATGCACATATGCATGTTATTGTTCTTTTTAAAATTTTACATGACCTTTCAGTTTGGAGAACTTGATTATAGAGACAAGGGCTCTTGCAGATATGATAAGTTATCCTAATTATATTTCATACAGTATATTGATATCTCATGACAGAACAGGAAGAGATGATGAAGATTACTATGAAAATAATAATTTCCATTATGTAGAAGAGAGATTAGGTTATTTTTGGTTTTGAGTTTTTCATTATGTACCAGCAAAACATGGTAAAATTATTCCCCTCTGAGTAGGACTGTCTCTGCAGTAATGAATGCTGTCTTACAAATTGGGCCTCTGCTTAGTGGCTAGACATGGAGTCTGAGCTCTGTTGCTGATAAAAGGCTGGATATAGTGAGTTTCTTCATTATACTGCATCTTAGAGCTGTTGGTGGGGGGTGGGGATTGGAAGTAATGATTTGGATTCATCCACCTCTCTCTAGGCTAAGAGCACTAGACATAAAAGTGATTGGGATCATTCCACTCTAATCACATTTTTCATTTTAGAGATTCATTTAACATTTTTCCTCCTATACAATAAATAGCCACAAATCACGTTATTTCCGTGTACAAACACAGCAGCCAAGGACTGGAGGACAACTGAAACCCAGTGTCCTTGCCTACTGGGAATCCCTGGGGAACTGCCAGGCCTCACAACCTTCTTAATGGAAGGTGAACCACAGGTGGTTGGTGAAGCTTCCACTTGGGGAGGCAGTAGCTTCCCAGCCCAGACCCCGCCCCCTTCCCTGACCAGGCTCTACTCTTCCCACTGTCTCCCTCCTCTCTTCCCTGCACATCCTGTGTCCCTGCTTGCTGTGTGCTTGTCCCCTTTCAGCCAAATCCCTGAACCAAAGCAAATTATTTTTAGAAAAACCCTTTGCTTTTCTGCAATTTTTCTCAAAAAAATGGAGCACATTTTGTACTATATGCCAGATATGCAGAAGGTACCTAATTAACACCACTAAATTTATTAATAAGAAATGTCAGTTACAGGTTTATTAGATACCCTCATGGCTGACATGTAGGTAGCTTGCAAATGTCCCAAACTCCTCTCATTGATCCAGGGGAACACAGAATGGCAAGCACCAGTTAAAGCTAATTGAGAAATCTCTGTCCTTTCTTCACACAATCAAACAAGCTGTCAGGCCTTGCCCTGAGCTGTCATTTGCCCCCTGAGAGGAAGAAGATGACTGGAATCAGACTCAAAAGCTGTCACCTCATTTTCACTTCTTCACACAAACAAATGAGGACTTCTTACGTTGATTGTTTCAACAGCAGAAATCACCTTTGACAGTGAATAAGAATTGCTAAAGGACATGCCAGTAAAATACAGGCTGGCTGCTGTTTTAACCCATTCATCTCACAGAACCAAGAAGGTAAAACGTCCCACTGGGGCAGCATGATAGTGCCAGCTTTACATATTAGACTGGTAGACTCAATAACCCCAAGGGTAAAGGAACCAAATCTCCAGCCCTGTTCTCACCAGACAAATGTAATCCCCCAATCACTGAAAAGAGTTGAGACCTATTCTACCAATAATTCTCTCTTTCTTGTCACCATGTCCCTGCTTTCTTTCCCCGCCCCCTTCCTTCCTTCCACAGCCCTCTCTTCCCAGGATCCCACTGCTCAAAATCACTGTCCTCCCCAACCAAGAACTCTCCCTACCCTGCTCATCACAGAATTCGAACAAGTAAAAAAAGACACATTTCCATGGCTCGGGCCACTGCTTATCTGTGGGAAGTCTCTGAGGGGCTCCTCTCACCCAAGTGGGGGGTGATCCATTCCTCCTGGCCATTTATTGTTCTTTCCAATTCCATTTAGCAGGCCAGCATAGGATACTTGCTGCCACAAATGATCCAGCCCTCCCTGCAGCACACACACTTACTGCAAAATCAGCATAAAGCTGGCTGGCATGCCTGCATTTTTGACTAGCCCTTTGAAAAATGATGATGGGGAAGTCTGAGTGGAGCCCTTCTCTCACTGCCCCTGCCTCACTGGCAAATTGCTCCAGCATCATACAATGGGAAGAAGAGTCATCACATAAAATCCCAAACTGAAATTCTCCTCTAATCCAGGAGCAGTAGCTACTGCATGAATAATGAAGAAAGATTTTGAAATTCTAAAAAGCACTCTGCAAAATTGCACATCTCAGCACTTTCCATCTGATGACATCAAAACACCTAACTCAAACCAATGAATTTACACAAATTCCTGTGAGGCAGGCAAGTATTATTATTAACCCTTTTTTCAGATGGAGAAACTGAGACACAGGATTATTAAGTTCCTTATCCACTGTGTGGTTTATTTTAAATCAGTGGAAAAACTTCCCTTGAGACGAAGCCTTAAATGATGGGTCCAATGTCATATGGGTGTGACAGGATGGCCATTGAGAAAACCCCTCAACTTCACATTTCTAGCAGAGGGAAGCATAGGCCGCTGGCTGCACTGAAGTGGGGAGATCACTTGAAACCCCAGCTTCTCCCGGTACAGCAACTCCACAGTGAGTTTGCACCTGACCCTAACACAGTGTAATGGCTGTCCCTTCCCCTCTGTCCCAGGCATACCAGGTGTGGCTGGGTAGGCTCAGTCTAGCATGAGCCAAGTGTGGAGGGGGTTATTGTGGGGGATTTGGGTGTGGGGCAGTCTGGGTGTGGGTGGATCAGTGTGAGATCTGGATGCATAGGGGCTCAGTGGGGGGTTCTGGTGTAGGGGCAATGGGACTCTGGTTGAGCTCAGTGGAGGATTCGAGAGGAGGTGGGGTTTGGTGTGGGGTCAAGCTGCTGAGGAAGTGGGACTTCATTTCATAGAATAGGGGGTGCAGGTGCAATTTGCTGGAGCTCAGAGGGTTGGGAGTGCGGGGAGCTTGTTGGATGAGTCCAGGTTTAGGGGAGCAGGTCTTGTCTGAATGAGGGTTAGATGGATCAGCTTAACTAGCGAGCCCCAGCTGGTGCTGAGGGGACACTGCGTGACAGACTTCTGCTCCTCCCACCACAAATTCCTCATCCTCTTTTCTTTTCTATCCCCTTCTCTTCACTCCCCATTCCTTCCCCACAGCCTCTTCCCGCCACCTCCTCACCTCCACTTCTTTCATTCCCACCCACTCCACTGCAGGGCACAGAAAACAGGAAGCACAGGGGGTTGGGGTGGGAGTGGGCAAGAAGGGGAGGGGACCAGGCAGCTATCTCTTCAAGGCTCATTGGGTTAGGCAATCCCCCCACCACCACCACTTCACACACTAGCAAGGGGGAGGTGTCTCTGGGGAGCATATGTGGGTAGAGGGCAAGGGGAGAAGAGCCAGCAGCAGACACTGTAGCACCTGGGCTGGGAAAGTGAAACCAAACCCACCCACACTCCACACACTAGCACGAGAAGGGAAGGCAACCCAGCAGATAGAGTGCAAAGGAGGAGAAGGGGGGCAGCAAGGAGGAAGCCTACTTTGCCCACCCTGGGCCAAGGTGCAGGGAGGGGGCTCGATGGGGTGAGCAGCCAAGCAGGGAGGGGGCTGAGCAGGAGCAGAAATTGGTGAACAGAAGAGGCTGCAGCGGGAGGAAAACAGCAAACTGGGTGGTCTGCAGAGCAGGGCTAGCAATCTCCTGGAGCCAGTGAGATGAATGGAATTGAGGCAGCTGCTGCAGCAGCAGGGAGAACCTTGTGACCGTAAGTCAAGCCTTGTGCCTGTCCCATGAAGGTTCAGAATTGGGCTGCTGAGGAGGTTCCCTGCTTCTCTGCCTTCCCAACTGCCCTCAAACCTGCCTGAACCATACTAAACATTCCACAGCAACCCCATGTGGCAGGGTGGAGAGGGGTGGGGCCAGCACAGCCCCACCTTTGTGTAGACTGTGCCTTGTTTTGCCCTACAGACCAGATGCCCCTGAGGTGAACCGTGGTGCACCACTTTGCACTGGAACAATAGGGAGGCACTCAACTCTTATGGGCATCTTTGCAAAATGTCCTCACCCTACAGCTCCCCCATACAGGTGTTGCCATGGAAGGGGGCACTGGGAGCCCTGATGAATTAGCAGGATAGGAGGAGTTGTTAACTTTCATTAGTTAGAAGTCCAGGGAGCCCTACAAATTTTATGACAATTAATAAAGTTCCTCTGAAGGTTGAGTGCAAGAACAACAAATAGAAAAATGAGGGTTCACATGGACTTCTTCATATCTGAGCTGAAATAAAAGTTGGGGCATGGAGACAAGACCCTACCCTGTTTTGACCATAGTGACAAAGTGTTTATGCAGAGTTGAAGGAGACTTTTAGAGAATCAGCTCAGAAATACCAGTTTTCACCAATATTATTTATAGATTCACAAATCTTAAGGCCAGAAGAAGCCGTTATGAAGATCTATTCTGAGCTCCTGCACAAATATCCCCCTAAGGCCTCATCTATGCTATGAGGTTAGATTGAAGTTAGCCACATGATTTTATAATGAATGTGTCTAAAACACCAATCCCCCTTTATGGGCTTTTAAAATGGACTTTGATGCTGTACCTTGAGAAGAGGAGTAGCTCTAAATTCAACTTTCCAGGGTTGAATTTGAGGAGGTGCAAACTGGAAGTGCCCTGGGGACATCTGAATTTCATTTCCTGTTTGGTCAGTATGGCAAGCCCGGTAGCACACCTGAATTCACAGGGTTGCAAACAAGTTCCAATATGGATCATGCAGGATACACTGGATCTGACTGCTGTGTAGGCAGAAGAATCTGTACATGCAGAACTCTGAACCAGCAGAAGAAACACAGATATCAATGACAAAATTGCAGAGGGTAGAGCGGAAAAGGATACAGCAAGGAAACCCAGCAACACCGCATGAAAATAAAGAAGCTTTTGCAAGCGTAACTAAAGACAAAGGAGACAAATGGGTGCTTGGGGTCTGAGCCACAGACATGTCACTTCTATGATTTTGGGAGGGACCAATCCAGTTTCCTAAAACTCTCCATGGATACCTCCCAAGAGACTTTTCAGGCAGCCTCAAATGGCAATGAGGACGACGTTGTAGATGAAGAAGAGGAGGAGGAGGAGAATGCTCATCAGGCAAACAGAGGATCCAATCTTACTAATAGCCAGGACATTTTCCTAACTCGGGAACCAATTCCATCCCAGGACCTATTGTTGCCTGATCCTGAAGGTGGGGAAGGCATGTCTGAGTTCACATTTGCAATGATGCTACAGCGATTAAATGTTATTGGATTTAATCCTGGATCTTCCATGAACAATTGGGATACAGTGACAGCCAGTCCACCTACACAACAGGTGATCCCCAGAACAGTTTGTTAATGTGTCTGGAGATGGAGTGGGAATCCTCCCTGTACATCTCTACAAAACTCTCCTCAAGTTATTTTGCAATCCTCAGTTTTTGGGGAGGGCTGCCTTAATCCATCTTCCATAGTAGGACAACTTCCTCACCAAGCCAGCAGTAAGTGGTCATCGCATCGCATCGCATTGCTTCGCATCGCAGTAACTGGCATCATCGCAGCACAAAGCATAGCAACATAAGGTCCAAGTTTCTGGGCACATTCATATAGCATTTGATCCCTATCATGATCAGTGATTCGGAGAAGACTGATTACACATGATGACCTGGGTGAAATGGGAGAAGTGTTGTAATTGATAGCACAGAGAAGATCCACATCTGTTTGCTCATCCCCAACTAATAATGAGCCCAGGTGTACTGCCTTGCTTGTGATGGGCTTGAAGAGATCATCCTGGAGAAGAGCCATGCTGTGTGAGGGATGCTGGTGACTACATATTGACTGTGTGTATCTGTGTTTCCAGCCTAAACCCATTGCCCTCTTTGGAAACACAAACAGATAAACAACAATGGGAGATTGTATTTTGCAAGTCCCCATTCCCATGTTTCCAAAGCAGAAGTTAAAGACCCCTCCTGATGAGCTGTTTTGCATGACTGCCTGCAAAATGAGTTCTGCTGTCAAGTGCTCTGCCAAGTGTTATATCTTACCGGTGGGTACTCAATTTAAAATGAAAAATTCGGCCTTGTACCTAACACGTGCTTTATGCTAAAAAGTGCTTCATTCACTGTGAAAGAGTTACATTGTAAAAAACTGTAAAGTGTACCCTTTCTTTCTAATGCAGCTGATGGCCTGTCTGTGGTCTCTGCCCCACTCCAGCAGTTAGGCTGTCATAGATTAGAAGGTGAAAAAAATTGTACAAGCAATGAAATGTTTAATGAGCTCATGCCTCCACTGATAGGACACAAGTCAATGCATGGAGGTGCATGCTGCTAGAGATCTTTTGTATTGAACAGGAGGACAGGAGAGTGTTCAGGGAACATGAGTGTAGCACACAGAATGAGAGGTTGAGGCTCTTAGGAGAGTACTCAGAGCTGATGGGGCACCTGGTAGAGGTTCAGGAAAAGCAGCTGAAGTGCAGATACCCCTGCATCCATTAATAAACCACTTGCCCTCCACACAGAGTTCCATGTTCTCCTCTCCCAGACGTTCTAAAATGGGGGGTGCAAGGGAAAACCATTCACTGAATTTTGAAGGATGTCTCAGGGAGCAAAAGACTGTAATTCCCTCCCGCCCCATATTATCAAATTCTATAAGTCTAGATAATAAGATGGGTAAACTAGAGGGTCTTGTATTAAATGATTATATTGATATAATAAACATCACAGGCACTTGGTGGAATGAGTATATTCAAAGGGTAATAGCAGGGTACTAAATATATCTGAATGATGGAACATGTCATACCGGTGGGAGAGTGGTGCTGTATGTAAAAGAAAGCATAGAATAAATGAAGTAAAAATCTTAAATGAACCAAACTGTACCATAGAATCTCTATGGATATTAATTCCTTGCACTAATAATAAAAATATAACAGTAAGGATATATTACCAATCACCTCACCAGGATCGTAATAGTGAGTGCAAAATGCTCAAGGAGGTGACCATAATATAATTAAATATAACATTCCCATGAGAAAATACCATAGCAGCCCAATAGTGGTAGCATTTGTAGGGAATAATACCGGACACACTGGGTGCAGGTGAAAACAAGCAGAGGATTTATTGAACACACAGTGCTGCTGGAGTGACAACCAGGTATTAGCCCGGAGAGCTCTAACTTAATCAAAACATACATTAGATTATATAGGTAGCAGATGGATGGAGGGGAAGTGATTTGATAGGTCTAGCAGTGGAAATGAGATATGCACATAAGCCAATAAACTACGGAAGTTACACAGTATCTCCGCCCATTGCCAATTAAACATGTTATCACGAATACAGGTAGTTATTCCTAACAAGCTAAATGAGCCAACATAAACAGGATGGAAGCCCCCTAAATGGACATGTTGATGTTAACTGGTTTTGCTGAAATTGTGATGTCTACTGTGAGATGACTCCTTCCTTGTGTTGGCACAGTCCTTGGGGTCCAAGCTGATTAGTCTGAAATTACAGGAGACAGTGAGAAAACCGTGAAGCCTGGCTGGTACCAGCCAGGCCTTATCAGAGAGAGAGGCCCCGTTGGAATGTAGTTGCCAGGACGACCAGGGTCAAGTTAACTGCTGTCTGTGTGCTTCCCAGGCTGGCCTAATGATTTAGGATTTGAGTTGTCAGTTCTCAGCAAGATACCATGGACTGCCTCAGTTTACCCTACAACATTTAATTTCAGAAAGTGGGACAACACAAAAATTAGGAAGTTGGTTAAACAGAAATTAAAAGATACAGTGCCAAAAGTGAAATCCCTGCAATTTCAGTAAAGTCAATCATTTTCTCAGAAAATTCTTGTTCTGTAGCAGCCATATGATCCACTGAAAAAAATCTCAGGAAAATTTGCACCAAGTTCTACAAATAAGGTAGAAAATGTGAGAGAGTTATCTCACTGTAAAATCCTAGGCTACGTCTACACTATGGAGGTTTTCCGGGATACCTTTGGTATCCTGGAAAAACTTCACCGTGTGCAGGGAACGTGTCTGCTCTTCCACTTTTTTTTTGCGGAAGAGCAGACGTGCTCTTTCAGAAGCTCTGTCTTGCTTCTCCCACATGGAAGAAGGGCTCTTCCAAAAGAGGAGGCTTTTCCTAAATGTGGCCCTGTGTAAACAGACTAAATTTCGGAAAAGCCTCTTCTGCGAAAACTATCGGAAAAAGGCCTCTCTGCTGCATGCATACTTACTGCAAAAAGGGCATAAGGCTGGCTGGCATACCTGAATTTTTGTCTGGTGCTGGTTTTACCTCAGTAAAGCTGACCTCTGGCTCCAACTCATGAATAGCATCAGTATTCAGGAAAGCAATTAAATCTATGTAATTTAAACTTAAGTTAAACTTAAGTTAAAAAGCTTTCATGCTTTTCCTGATGAGGGATGGATTTAAGCATGTGTTTAAGTTCTTACTTTAATTATGGTATTATTGCCCCCATTTCCTTATCTGCATAACAGGAAAAAAAATCTTTATTGCATTTTTTCATTTATTACTGTTTGTCAGTCACTTATTGTGGTGATGAGTTACACAGCGATCTGTAGAAATAAATGAAAAATAAAGCAGGACAATTTCTATGTCATCCAGACACCTATGTGATTCTACTAGCCAGTTCTGCTTTTCATCATCTGTGGAAATTATTTTAATAGTTCAAAGTTTCCAAAGTGAGAGAACAGTTAATACCTGTTTAGTAAAGTTTTTGGAGCTGCCTCATATTTCATTTGAAAAAAGAAAAGAAGCTTGTGTAAAGTTAAATATGGATGTCATACAGAGCTCATAAAAGCCTCTATTTTCTATTAAAGTTTCTCTCTGCAGGGCAAGTGATCAGATACATCACTGAGTAATAACTGACTTAACATCTATCAGTGGTTACAATACAACCACGTTTCCATGAAAGCATATTAATTATTCACTTGTAATTCATAAAGTATTACAACAACATATTTTACATAAATGAAAGTTTTATAGTATACAACCTTCTATTTAATATCAGTCTTCAATAGTAAGATTTCTGGAAAGTTTGATTTGCTTTAGTGATCTAATTAATATGAAAGCATGAAACCTGAATCAAGTGGCCACTTGAGACAAGACCATATGTTATGCATTAAAGTGTGATTCTTCTCTGAAAATAGCCATGTAAAAAGTGCATTGAGGGGAGAGGGCATGCAGATATTAATTGTTTCTCACTCATTTCCAAAACAAATGTGCTCCATTTGCAAGTAAAAGATGCTCTTTTTCTAACTGCCAGCCACACAAACTAACCTGGGAGAAGAACTGCTTGAAAATGGAAATGAAATTTTTGTCGGATTATAGAAATTTTTAAAGTATTTTGGGTTTGCTCATTTTCAAAATTGACTGGTTTTATTTTTCAAAAAATTCTGTGAAATTTTAAATGATATTTTCTTTTTGAAATCTGTTTTCTAAAAGTACTTTTAAAAAAAATTTCAGTAGAAAATTTCCACTTCACCTCCCCCAAGTGATTAATCTGCTTTATCAAAATTATCAACACAAAAGATAAAAATGAAAAACACAGAATGAACTAGCCTGCACAGACCACATGATTCTCCTTCATCATACGTACAACTTAGACCATTTGCACAGCTCACGTGCACCACTCCTGCTTAAGAAATTCAAAATGACAAACCATGCTGAAAATCCACAAACACTTCACATTTGTGCTCTCAAAATATTTGAAACCCAAAGTTCTTCTCTGTAATTTTAAGTAAAAGATTATTTTCTTCCTCAGAAAATGTTTCTTGATAAAAATTGACCAGTTCTACATGGGTCTCTGACAGTCAAACTGGGTTCATTTTATATCATGTGTCATCCCTAGCACTGAAGATTCTGCAGATCAAACTGGGTCCTTGGTCACACTTGAACAACCACTTGGCATTTGCTTCTGATGAAGCCACCCTGTTAGTGGCTGGACCCCACTGCTTATATTTAGGGCCCTACCAATTTCACAACAGTCGCAGACATAAGAACATAAGAACGGCCGTACAGGGTCAGAACAAAGGTCCTTCTAGCCCAGTATCCTGTCTGCCGACAGTGGCCAACACCAGGTGCCCCAGAGAGGGTGGACCGAAGACAATGATCAAGCGATTTGTCTCCTGCCATCTCTCTCCAGCCTCTGACAAACAGAGGCCAAGGACACCATTTTATCCCCTGGCTAATAGCCTTTTATGGACCTAACCTCCATGAAATTATCTAGCTTCTCTTTAAACTCTATTATAGTCCTAGCCTTCACAGCCTCCTCTGGCAAGGAGTTCCACAGGTTGACTACACGCTGTGTGAAGAAGAACTTTCTTTTATTAGTTTTAAACCTGCTACCCATTAATTTCATTTGGTGTCCTCTAGTTCTTCTATTTAGGGAACTAATAAATAACTTTTCTTTATCGGCCCTCTCCACACCACTCATGATTTTATAGACCTCTACTATATCCCCCCACAGCCTCCTCTTTTCTAAACTGAAAAGTCCCAGTCGCTTTAACCTCTCCTCATATGGGAGCCGTTCCAAACCCCTAATCATTTTAGTTGCCCTTTTCTGAACCCTTTCCAAGGCCAAAATATCTTTTTTGAGGTGAGGAGACCACGTCTGTACACAGTATTCAAGATGTGGGCGTACCATAGTTTTATACAGGGGCAGTAAGATATTCTGGGTCTTGTTTTCTATCCCTTTCCTAATAATTCCAAGCATCCTATTTGCCTTTTTGACCGCCACTGCACACTGCATGGAAGTTTTCAGAGAACTGTCCACGATAACTCTAAGATCTCTTTCCTGATTTGTTGTAGCCAAATTAGCCCCCATCATACTGTACGTATAGTTGGGGTTATTTTTCCCGATGTTCATTACTTTACACTTATCCACATTAAATTTCATTTGCCATTTTGTTGTCCAATCACTTAGTTTGGTGAGATCTTCTTGGAGTCCCTCACAGTCTGCTTCTGTCTTGACTGTCCTAAACAGTTTGGTATCATCTGCAAACTTTACTACCTCACTGCTTACCCCTTTCTCCAGATCATTTATGAATAAGTTGAAAAGGATCGGTCCCAGGACTGACCCTTGGGGGACACCACTAGTTATCCCTCTCCAATCTGAAAATTTACCATTTATTCCTACCCTTTGTTTCCTGTCTTTTAACCAGTTCTCAGTCCATGAAAGGACCTTCCCTCTTATCCCATGGCCATGTAATTTACACAAGAGCCTTTGGTGAGGGACCTTGTCAAAGGCTTTCTGAAAACCCAAGTATACTATATCTACTGGATCCCCCTTGTCTGCATGTTTGTTAACCCCTTCAAAGAAATCTAATAGATTAGTAAGACCATGAAATTAGTCCTGCCCTATGAAATCTGATCTCTCTGATCTCACCAAAGCCAGGCCAGGCTGGAGTGGGATAGAACTTCTCTTTCCCCTTGTGTGCTTCAGCAGCCTCAGAGCTGGGCTTCAGGCTCCTCCCCAGGCTTCGGGGGGTGGCTATTGCCCCCCCCCCCAGCTTCTGTGATGGCTTCAAGCTGCTGCTCCCACACCCTCTGCAGTTCTTGCAGGAGCAGGGACACCCGAGATTCATTGCTACCCCATGCAGCTTCTGCCCAGCTCAGAGATGATACCTGAGCTCTGAGGCTGCCTTCTTCCTTCCCTCCTCTCCTCTCCTGCCTCCCCCCGTGGCTCTGGCCTGTGCTCAGGACTTTATCTCAGGAAGATGCTCCCCCTCACCTTTGCTTCCCCCTGAAATTTCTGCCTAGGCTATGGGCACTGGAGCGCTAGGAATTCTGTTCCCTTGCCCACTTGTGGCTCCTGTCCAGGCTGTGGAGGCCCGAGCTCTGGGATTGCTATTCCCTCTCACTTCTTTCATTCCAGGCTCTGGGCACCTGTACTCTGGGTTGCGGTCATCTCCGAGCAGTTCCTGCTGGGATTGGGGAACACCTGGGCTCCAGCTGGGATTGAGGTCTTCCAGCCCATGTAGCTCCTGCCTGGTTTCAGGGGGGCTGCTGGACCCTGGGGTTTTCATTCTCCTCCACATCTCCTGCCTGAGTGCCAGGATTCTTTGCTCTTTTCTTCTTCCTGTGGCTACAGCTGGGCTGTGTCTACATTGGTGTGATTTTGCACAAAAGCAGATGCTTTTGCGCCAAAACTTGCTGCCTGTCTACACTGGCCACGAGTTCTTGCACAAGAACATTGACATTCTAATGTGTGAAATCAGGGCTTCTTGTGCAAGAACTATGATGCTCCCACTCAGGAATAAGCCCTCTTGCGCAACTGTTCTTGTGCAAGAGGCCAGTGTAGACAGGCAACATGAATTTCTTGGGCAAGAAAGCCCTAAGGTTAAAATGGCCATCCGAGTTTTCTTGCGCAAGAGAGCGTCTACACTGGCAAGGATGCTCTTGCGCAAAAGCACATCTCTTGCGCCAAATCATGCCAGTGTAGATGTAGCCTTGGAGTTTGGGGTGTCTGGGCTTGGGGCTTCTGCTGGGACTCAGGGCACCTGAACTTGAGGCTCCAGCCCCCACAGTGTCTGTTGGGGCTAAGGGCCTCCACGCCATGGCCCCTGCCAGGGCTGAGGCACACATTTTTCAAGTTGTATGGGTCCTCTAGGCACAGGCCCTCAGGCCCATGCATTAATCTACCACTTGTCCTCCGTCTGACTAGCAGTTAGGAGTTCCCACGTGGGACCCTCCTAGCATCTGGGAAGATCTTATCTACCTCTTCTAGCTGCAAGAAATTCCAGCTGCTGCTTTCAGAGTTGGACTTTGCAGACTGCACATAAGTGAGTAAGCAATCCTGTAACTCCCCTACAACAGGTTTGTGATCCCCTAAAATTCCACACTCTAAAATTTCCTTTTGGGTCAAGATCCCCATGATTACATCATCATGAAATTTCAGATGTAAACATCTGAAATCATGAGATTGGTCAATTTCACAGCCAGAGAGTCTTAAAATTGATCAAAGAGAATTGTTAATTTAGTAGGTCCCTATTTGCAAGAGGACAAATCTTGCCCACCAAAGTGGACTTATGTCTATATGGTAGCATGCCTTTCTTAAGACCTATAGGATACACTCTTATAGGTAATAAATAATTGAATTCAGTAACCAGAATAAGTTAGCAAAATGGGGCATAGCTGCCTAGGAAGTAGTATTGCAGAAAGGGGTCTAGAGGTCACACTGCACCACAAACTAAATATCAGTCAACCCATGTAGCACTGTTTGCAAAAAAAAAAAAAAAAAATACATTCTGGGATCTATTAGCAGGAGTCTTGTAAGCAAGACACAAGGAGTAGTTCTTCCACTCTGCATTGAGTAGACCTCAACTCGAATATTTTATCCAGTTCTGAGTGCCACATTTCAGGAAAGATGTGGACAAACTGGAGAAAGTTCCGAGAAGAGCAACAAAAATTATTAAAAGTTTAGAAAACATGACTTATGAGGGAAGATTGAAAAAAGTGGATATATTTAGTCAGGAGGAAGGAAGTCTGAGAGGGAACATAACTTTTCAAGTATATGAAAGATAATTACAAGGAAAGGGGAGAAAAATTGTTCTCCTTAACCTCTGAAGATAGAACAAGAAACAATGCGCTTAAAATGCAGCAAGGGCTGTTTCGGCTGGACATTAGGAAAAACATCCTATCAGGGGGTATGTCTACACTAGCCCCCTAGTTCGAACTAGGGAGGCTAATGTAGGCATTCGAACTTGCAAATGAAGCCCAGGATTTAAATATCCCAGACTTCATTTGCATGTTCCCAGGTGGACGCCATTTTTAAATCCCCTTAGTTCGAACTGACTGCCCGCGGCTACATTGCAATGAGGTGTAACAGTTAATCTGAACTAAGGACGTAGTTCAGATTAACTTCTGACTGCCGCGTGTAGCAATCTCCATCATAGAAGATTTTTAGAAGCAAAATAGGCAAATACCCATTAGGGATGGTAATACTTAGTCCTGCCATGAACACAGAAGATGGGACTAGAAGAATTCTTGAGCTTCCTTCCAGTCCTGTGGTTCTATGATTTTAACACTATTTTCTTGGTCATGCTAGCCAGTAAGGACCAAGGCTAACCCATCAGTATACACAGTATTGTGCTGATAACTTCTCTATAGGATACTACATAAACTCTTAAGAATGCTTTGTATTTTGCTTTGGTATGTGCTTGCAGCAGTTTATGAACCTTCTATGATGTCTGACCTCTCCTAATATCATCCAGGGTGACAAAGGAAAAGAAATGAAACAGATGGTTAACAAAGGAACAATTGCTACAAATGAGACCAAAAAATAGCTATTTAAAAAATTAAATCATGTTGGCTGAGACAATATAACATTCAACAATTTTCATAGCACATTTCTCATACCCCTATGACTCAGTCCTGTGAGAACATTTCCCTCAACTCGCACTGACTTCAGGCCAATGCAGGGTGTTCAATGCCTCAGAAGACTGCTGAGGTCCTATTTCATTTTGATTGAGCAAATGCAATAGCTGATGAATATTCCCCTATACAATTCCTCAGGAGACAGAGATTTATGAAATTTGCAATTAGGATGACTTCAGCTGGTGTGAAATTACAGACATTTAAATATTATTATCTTTATTATTTTTACAGAAGGGGAGGAGAACCTGCAGGCCCTGGCTTGCCTGGATCCGGCCCCCGAGGCTCAGGGTTCTTCCTCCCACCCCCCAGCATTGGGGAACCTGCACTGGGACTCTAGTCCCACTCCCAACCCCTCTGTTATCCCACTGTGAGGTTGGAGCACACAAATTCTACTTCCCTGGGGTCAGCGGTCTCCTGACTCAGAAAAGGTTCCCTGAATTACACAATCAAAGCTCACTGGAATAGGATTTTGGCTTTGAAATGCCTCTAATCCTGTCCTCTTGAGTCCTCTCAACAAATAAACATTTTATCGCGATGGATATTTTAAAAATATAGTAACGTTTCTTATAAATAATGCTAAAATAAGAGCATTAATATAAGAACAAAGAATAAACAATAAGTTCATTAGAAGCTGAGTTGCAGTGGGTATATATCTTCCTGTCAGATGCTTCATTAAGTTCACTCATTCATTTATAGATGATACATGTCATAATTATCCTGCATACCTTTCCTGGCAAATACTTATGAACTGAAAAATGCCAATAGCATGTAAGGCATAGGAAGAAAATTAGTTACAATTTTGCCTTTTCTTTGTTCTGTTGTGGTATGTCTACACTACAGTATCAAGTTGAATTAAGCTACGCAACTTCAGCTATGTTAACACTCGAAGAACACTCTCCCTTCTACTTCCCTTATTCCTCATGAAAGCAGCGTTACCAGCATTCACTGGAGCACCCCTGTCAGTTCGAACTGGACCACTTAACTGGACCACTTAACTGGACCACTAATTCAAACCCTGGAAGATTGGCAGCTTCAATCTACCTCTGTAGTGTAGATGTACTCCGTTTAATCAGAACACTTGGAAAGCCTATAGTGTTCTCATGGGCTATTCTATGTAGCGTTCAACAGCAGAAAGTGGCAAAGATGGTGTAGAATAGTTCAGAGATGTCTCAGAGCAGGTCTTTTTGACCACGGCCTCGCGCACGCATTGCCCATTCTGCCACACAAAGGCCCCTCACAGAAAATGTAGGCCGCTGACACACTCTGAGAAAGCATAAATTGTAAGCGCACAATGCAGCTTTCTGTGAACAGAATTTAACCTTGTAGGCATCATAGAATATGGAGGTGATCATGAAAAGATAGAACACAGCTGCAAGAGATAGTTAAGACTCTCTTGACCGTTTCTTGAAAGTAGGGAGGTAGGCATAGGGAGATAAGACGCAACTGCCATACACACTGACCATGCCCGCACCCGGCACTGTCCACGGGGCCATCAGGCGGGCATCATGAAATATCCTATAGGGCAATATTGCACATTACCTCATCACTAGCCTATCAGGCCTAGCCAGGGAACAGACCCTAATAAGGTACCGATATCAGGTTATGTTATAAACGACCCGCGACCCCTTTGTTCAGCGAGGTTCTGAATGTTGAGGGCACATGTCTTTTTTGCCCGTCTGAAGGATTGATCACCCTGAGGCTGCCTCCCCACCCTCTGAGTCAAAGATAGGGGTGTACGAGTTCTGAGCATGCTCCGAGTTCTAGTGTGTCTTTACACTGTTATCGTTGCTGGATTTGTAAGCATTGCTTAAATATATTAGTTATTGGTTTAGTTAATAGTTGAATTGTGTTAAATTTCACTGTGTAATTCTGTAGAGTGTAACTGAGTTCTATTAACCACACTGTGTAAATTGTATAATCTTGTATTGTGTAATGGTGTTGTATTTAGGCCAAGTATAAGTGTCAGAAATAGAAACCTAGGAGTTGTTAAGTTGTAAAGATAGATTAATGACTAACTCCACCAGCTGCCCTAAAATAACCATAGAGGGGCTGGCTGTGGACGGAGTTTTTATTATCATTATATTGGCTTTGTTTTTGTATTTTTTGCTTGCATGCTGTGCTACCTTAAGAGAATTAAAGATGGTGATTTAATATAATCGAATTATAATCACAAAGTTTGTAATCAGTTAAGTGCAGTTTGGTTCAGTTTTCCCCTCATGTAAAAGCATTAGGCAATTGCTTGTTTTAAAATTCATTTAATAGTCACTTGATTTTTGATAAAAGAACCATTCTGTTTAATAAAAAATCATTTGTTTCACCATCATCCAGTAGTTTTCACTGGGTAATCGGCTTTAACCTTTGAGGCTCCCACCACATCACCAAACTAAGGTGTAACAAGAGATAGACCCATTTGATAAATATCAGGTTCCCACTGTCCTAGTCCAAACCTGGCTCAACCGTGTCTGGATCCAAGCAGCTGAGCCTGGACAGGCACTGGGATCAAGACGAATAGTGGGATATTTAGTATCCATGGCCCACATTTTTATGTAAACTGAGTTAAAGATGAGGGTAAGAAAGTCCTACATCATAGAACTCCATAGGCCACAGTTTATCCAGGTCTTTTGTGCAATGCGAGGATCAGCTGTATCTTTTTTGTTTGTTTGTTTTTTTTCAGTCAGAAGATCCTGCTTATTGATTTTCTTAAAGGGGAAGGATTAATCATCTTCTGTGCTAAATTGCATTTATGAAGTATTTGGAAAAGATTGAAAGTACAGGCAGTCCCCGGGTTACATGGATCCGACTTACATCGGATCCCTACTTACAAATGGGGTGAGGCCACCCCGCACTAGCTGCTTCCCCCCAGCAGACCAGGGAGACGTGAAGCTAGTGCCCTCCCTCCCCCCAGCAGACCAGGGAGATGTGGAGCGGCTTTTCTCAGCAGACACCTCAGCTTGAGAATAAAGGACTGAGGGAAGTGAGGTGTGGGAGAATAAAACTGAGCTCTGGAGAAATGTTTGGCTAGAGTTTCCCCTACAATATGTACCAGTTCCGACTTACATATAAATTCAACTTAAGAACAAACCTACAGTCCCTATCTTGTACGTAACCCGGGGACTGCCTGTACATGTTCAACATTAAGTAATGATTAAGGCTCCCTTATCGTGGATGATTATTCTTTCATAAGTCTCTTTATCCAATGTGTAGTCAATCCACAAGTACCATCTACCATGCTGGTCAAAATTCAAATTAGTTTAAAACTATAAAAGTGTCACTAAAAGGATTTTCTTTATCAAAACTGTAGTGAGATGAGGATCAGAAAAACCTTTTTTGTACATGACCAAAAGGGCTCTCATAGCAAACAAAAGCTGAGACAAAGGAGAAAATGTATCACCTTTCCAAGCATTCTAGATGATCCCTTATATAAGACCCACAAAAGATGCACATGAACAACAGGCTCAGGCTTATAAACATATAACGGTTATTTAAATTTGTTATTTGAAACGTTATATTCTGCCTTGTATATTTTTTACAAGTATCTTGATTTATGACTGAAATCAAAATATAATAATTCCCAATATACATGCAGGGTTTAAAGGGAAATGAAATTGCTTTCTCAGCAAAGTCTGAAAGAAGCCAAGAATGTGTCTTTTTTTCCCCATTGAATCGTGGTAGACCTTCTTTGGATAAGGATCATTACATCTTTTAAAAATGAAGATATGTTGTATACATGAATTCTGCTGAATAAAATTTATTTCACAGAGCAGCCCTGGAAGTCTTTGGAGAGAGAAAAAAGTTTTAGTGAACTAGAAAGATTTTCCAATCTTCTATTTTAATGCTAAGGTTATAGTCAAGGTTAATTCAGAATGTCAAGAAAGTGAAACTGTGACAAGATTTAGTGATGACGTAAGTACAAATTAATGCAAGATCAGTGACATGACCATTGATTCTTATCATGGGATCTTACTGAAATGAAGTCATTATTTAATTATACTCTTACTTATACTATAAATGGTTCCCAGAATAGATTATTCTCATTTTAGATGTTTGCAGTTCCATTTTCACTTTTCTTTTGCATTCATAATTGAGTAGAAAAATCTCAAACTTGATATGCTGTCACTTCCCTTCATAACTCAGGAAAACGGGTATTTCTCTCCCATCTCTTCTAAAGGCCCCATGGTCTTTAAGATCTCCTTCTGTATTTTATAAAACATTATTTGAAATTTTTTGAAGATTTTCAGAGCAAAGATGAGGTTATTGGTTTTTCTTTTAAGTAAAACAAATCAACACACAATTTTTCTGTTCAGTTTAGGTGCTGCTTACAACATTATTTTTATTAGAAGGTCTAAGTCTTCTAAGGCTAACATATACATCAAGACAAATAGTAACTGGATCCTTAGCAAGCCTGCTCTTACAAAGTCAAGAGGAGCATCAATGCTTGCTTAGTTGCTCATAGAGGTTCAAATGGTGGGATTAGGGACCTTCATTCACGGGGGCTACGGCTACACTGCCGGGGGGGTTTCGGAAGAAGATATGCAAATTGTGCTCGCATTTGCATATCTTCTTCTGAAAAAAACCTGGCAGTGTAGCCATAGCCAAAATATTTAATAATTTTGGTGTTCTTGTGCATCTTTGTTTGACTTGATTCTAACTCAAGGTTTTATTTCACAAAGATGAGTGAGAAAATATTACATAATCAATCATTCAAGTTGCCAGTTTATGTTAAATTTGAAGTGAAGTCAGCATTGCAATGTGGATGATAGAGCACTGAAAGACACAAACACTGACATTCAGATAGGCACAGATTTTCAAGATAACACCCTATTCATTTCAGAGTTAAGCAGAACCCATACCCTTGATATTTTTAATTGTATTGTCTGATACGTAACATGTAGAAATGAGCAGAAGCAGAACTTTCTTTTTCGTCTGTATGAGGGTACGTCTAGACTACATGCCTCTGGCGACAGAGGCATGTAGTCTAGACGTACCCTTAGATTTTGGCTTTTCAGAGGTAGACAGACTCCATCCTGTTAATTTGGTTACTGAGTACAATGGTACCATAAACCTGGTCAATTCCTCTGGGGGCCACCACAATATAAATATAAAACAATCATATTAATTGTGTCCAAGGCAGATCAAAAGTAGGGTGGATTGCACTAAAACTCATGAACTCTTCTTGAAAGGTTTTAGCCACATCTGAACCAGAACAAGGCCCTTTTTGCTTTGGATCAAACTCATAACCAGAATCATAGCAACATATTTGATTACATGTATTTTAATCTGAATGGTACCCCGCCCCGATTCATCCCACCAAACTTCAGTAAGGTTTACAGTTGCAGTTTACATTTCAGCTCATATCTGGTTCTTCTATAGTGTATGTGTCCAAAACAGATGACAAACAAATCTTGAGATTACGAAGAATATCAAAAGGTAGTAAATCAATTATATGAAATAGATATTTACATTATACCTACTAACACATAAATCAAAGAGAGAATCCAGTGTAATCCACGACCTTCTGTTTTTCTGATGATTACCAAACAGGTTGAACTTTTCTAGTCCAGTACCCTCGGGACCTGTCAGTTGCTGAGCCAGAGAATTTGCCGAACCACAAGACATCAATAATATCTAACAGCTTAGTGAAGTCTTAGAAGACATTTAGGCGCCAGTTAGAGCTAAATAACAGCACAGAACACAGAGAGCCAGGACCGGTTGCTGTAAATATACTTTATGGGACCATGGGAAACGTGGCCACACCCATGATAAATGGCCATCCAGCTAACTAAATCAGGCTGGACCACACATGTTGGCAGACCAGAGAATGCCAGAATAGAGAGGTTGAACCTGTAGTTTCTGTATGACAGGGACCCTTCTAAAAGATCATAATGGTGGAAAACTTCTTAGATAGGTGTTTGTAAATATAATAATGATATTCTAATTCTCTTGTGAGTATTTTCTAGTCAGAGCTTGAAAAATATGTATTGAAAACTCAGTTCACAAGATTTTCCTTGATAGTGTAGTATCAATGATGAGATGTTTATTAATAGTATTTTTAGTAGTAAAATGGAAGATAGTAATGAGTGTCCCTACTCTTTTTTATTATTGTGTATGTATTTTAGCACTCTGGATTTGAGCATGTATCAGAGATGGGAACGTATGTAGTAAAATCGCAGAAATAATATGTAAGCAATTACTTTCTGTCTTTCACTGGCTATGGAAGCCCAAGTTTAATGAAATAGTTTCTAATTTGTCTTTCAGAGGGCTTAATCATTTCATGGGTTGAATTGTTTGTTTCTATGGAGCTGCCTGTTGTGTCTTCAGTTGTTAGTCATTACACAGCATGTTTTTCTTCTCCCTCATAGATATTAGATGGGTTTTCAGTTTTCAAAACAAGGAAAAGTTTTGTTTTGTTTGTTTTCTGATCTGTAAGCTATGTAAATGCAGCCATTAAAAAGTGGGTATGATCACAGCAGAATCTGGGCAGATTGGCTCCGTCAACGGAGCCATGTAAACTAGTTTACCCGGCATAGGCAAAGAAGCGGGGATTTAAATAATCCCTGTTTCATTAAAATAAAAATGGCCGCCATTTTTTGTGCTGACGATCAGGTGAGGGCAACCAGAGCATGCAGAGACAAAATGCTTTGCTGTCCCTCATTGCGGTAGACAAGCAAGCAGGGAAACCCGAGAACTGGCTGTCTGGTGGGGTGAGGGAGGGGGTCCCTTTAAGCACAGACCTCAGATAGCCTCAGGCAGCAGCCCCACACAGTAAGTCCTGACCTGGTGCCCTACAGAAACTCGTTCCAGCCAGCCTTAAATGCGATTCAGAGTCCACTCAGTGTGCCCGTGCTATTTCTAAATAGCAAAGTGCTATTTCAAAATGCATTTTGTGTGTAGACGTGTTATTTTGAAATACGATATTTTGAAATAACACTGTAGTGTAGACATACCCTAAGTGAAGATCCATGATTTCCCCTTCCCCCGTAGCTCACCTGTAGCCACCTAGAACTCTGATGGCACTAGAACTGGTAGTTGGGGACTTCTCCTTTGTCCTGTGCCCTGTGCAAATACATTCTTTGGAAGCTTCTTCCACAGTAATAGAATAGCTTAATAGAATGGGGAGCAGAGGATAGCCAATGGACGCAGGGGTTCATGGAGGTCTTGGAACACGTAGGCCAATATTGATTTACAAGTCAATAGTGAGCCACTCATGATATGTTTGCCTGTATATTTGCTCAGTGAGACTGTGCAATGCGAATAAGGTGATAACTCAGCCTGTTGTGACGATAGAATCAGTTCCACAATGAATAGCATACCCAAAGAGAACAACTCTGTGTTTGCTTCTCCTGTTTGTCAATTGTTGGTTGGTTGGTGCTGTACCGGAGTACACTGAAGTCACATCGCTTGTACCAAGGAGCTTGCATATTACTATGTTGCCCAGGATATATTGATAGGCATGATGAAAGGGATTTGATTACTTAATTGCTGAAGATGCTTCACCTACTTGTAATATACTTTTTGTGTTCTGGACATGACTAAGACATGTCTGCCCCCTAAAAGGTTTTGAAAGAGATTGTGGCATTGCAGCAGACAGCCTATCTATAATGGAGACCCTCATGATAAAGTAGCTTTCAGTACGCTTTATAAATAAACACATGCTGCTGAGAGTGCCTTTATGGTTTAAGTGTGTTTGTCTTGTGGTTCTGGAACCGAGATCTCTAGGCAGATTATACTCAGATGCCTTCTGTAAAATGTATTCCAGCGTGCATTACTTTTTGTAAATCATGTTAGGATCAATCAGGTGGGTTAACAGAATAAAGACAAATGGCAATGGAATGACTTAAACACATATTTATTGCAAGGTAGCCATTCCAGAGTGCGGTACTGCACATCTTCTATATCCCCAGCTTAACATGTCCTGCAATTGGTCTATGCTTGCTTAGATCCAAATTCTAACCTCAGTTTCATTTGTGCAATCCTGTGACCTACAATAGAATTAACCATGTTTTTAAATTGTATCAGTTTAAATGTGCTATGCTAGATATAACCTATTTCAATATTTGTAAAGGGAACTAGGAAAGGAAGGATATGGCAGGTTGGACACACCTTCTGGGGTGCCACTTGATGTGTTGGGGTCCTACCATCTTGGGTTCTCCTTACTCTCTGCTGCTGTGACAGGCTCTCAAAACTCCTTGCAGCACATGCACAGATAGGGACACGCCCGACAGTAGAATGACACAGAATCTGTATCCACTTTGTGTGGGAGGATACAACTAGGGGATTGCCCAGCATTCAAGTGTGCACAGCCTCTGGGAGTGTAAATCCAAAATTATATTGTCTGTGCAACATATGCACATAAATGTTTCCCTTCCTTCCATGTAGAGGAAGATGTGTGCAACTTTCCCCTCTTCACAGTTATGAGTTGCACAAACTGGGGTTTAGAATAAACAAGAAACAAGATTTTAATTACAAAAAGTAAATGTGATTTGTAAGGGATACCAAACAGAACAAAGTAGATTACTAAGCAAGCAAACAAAACCAAACGCATAAACTAAGCTTAATATATTAAAAATTGGTCCCAAATAGTAACTTCTCACTCTAAATGCTGTTTCATGCAGATTGCAATGTTTGTTGAAGTAAATCTCTTCACATGCTGCTCTGCTCTGCCTGGGCTTGACACCTCCCTCTTGCAGTTTGCTTCCTTTCTTTCTTCAGGTGTTTTCAGCAGTCTTTCTTCGTGGGTGGAGAGGCAGTGGAGAAGAGCCCAAATTAACTGACTTGCAAGACTTAAATAGGATTCACATATGTCAAGAATATTTTATTTCTTAGTTTAATCCCCACCCTTTTCCACTGGAAAAAATACCAGCTCAAGATTGTATCCTGTACTGGGTGGCATCACATGAACTTGTGGTGTGAGAGCAGCATCCTCGGACACTTCTTGGGAAAGTAGGAGATTAAATTTATAAATTAATGGAGATTCCCTATCTCCTAGAACTGGAAGGGACCTTGAAAGGTCATTGAGTCCAGTCCCCTGCCTTCACAGCAGGACCAAGTACCATCCCTGATAAATTTTTGCCCCAAATCCCTAAATGGCCTCCACAAGGATTGAATTTACAACCCTGGGTTTAGCAGGCCAATGCTCAAACCACTGAGCTATCCCTCCCCAAAAGATTAGTATTTTATAGTCCAATTGTCCTTCCTAATGGCCCATCCGGGCTGTTTGAACACTGTCGGGTGAGCAGTCCCCTGGTGAAAACACAATTTTAATTCTTGACTATTCAATATTTCTAACATCAGATACAGAAATAATACATGCATACAAATAGAAAAATCACATTCAGTAAATCATAACCTTCCCAATAATGCCTCACATGCTTCATCTTGCATAAAACAAAGTCGTTATGCCATTTTCATATCATTACAATATTATGGGCAAATATACATATGCCTCCCTGTCATGAGTGCTGCTAGAGGCCAGTCCCCATCATAATTAAGAGTAGGATTAAGGGTTCTCTAATTTACTTTGGCTCATTAGAGCTACCTTAGAACAGTTATACTAATGGGCATCACCAAAGGGCTGAGTGCTCCAAACACACCCCTTCACATGCCCATCTTAACTATGACATGGTTTGGCAGGGGACTATTAGGAGAACAGAGCAAACAGCAAAGAGTCAAGATCCAGTGAGAATGTAGCATGCTTGTGTCACCAACACCTTGTTATTAATGGTGTCAAAGAACTGACTCATTCTACATACAGAAGTTAATCTCCATCCTGTCATGCAAGGAAATTGTCACCCAATGAAACTAGTTGCGTCTGCAGTCATCATTTGAATTATGTTATTCAAAATAGATATAGTGAAATGAAAGAGTAGGAGAAAGTAGATTCACACAATATCTATTCTTGTACATTCCACTTTTCAGTTTGACTCTTAACTTTTTCATTTATAAATGTGTTAGTTCTTGATTGGTTTTAGTCTTGGTGAACCCAATACTGAAAGAATCTATTCTCATTCTCAGATGAAATTTCACAGAAGCCACTCCTCTTGTGAGAGTTTGGGGGGGGGGGACACCAAAATCTCATAAGAATGCTTATGAGCTTCATTAATGATCTGGCAGATGGGATGGATTTCACCATCAGCAAGTTTGCAGATGACACTAAGCTGGGGGAAGGGTAGGGATAGGGTCCAGTGACCTAGACAAATTGGAGGATCAGTCCAAAAAAGAAATCTGATGAGGTTAAACAAGGACAAGGCAGAGTCCTGCGCTTAGGTTGAAAGAATCCTATGCACTGCTACACACTGGGGACCAACTGGGTAAGTGGCAGTTCTGCAGGAGAGAACCTGGGAATTATAGTGAATGAGCAGCTGGGTATGAGTCAACAGTGTGTCCTTGTAGCCAAGAAGGCTAATGGCATATTGGGCTGTATTAGTTACAGCAGGGGTCAGCAACCCTTCAGAAGCAGCGTGCCAAGATTTAATTAATTCACTTCTATTTACAGATCTGTGTTCTGGGAGGAGGAGAGGACAAGGGCAGGCTGGGTATGGTCACCATAGTTTCTGAACCAGCTGCATCTAGGGAGAATGGTTTAATTTAAGTTATTAAACAGAGTAAGCGTTTTAACTTTTTCATGTTAGTTTATGAGACTTCATTTTAAATAAAGTAAAATATGAATTTATGTCCAACACAAAAGGTTTCAATGTTTCTTAATTTATGGCAGGGGCAAGGAACCTTTTTTGGGTCAGGGGCCACTGACCCACAGAAACGTTGGTGGGGAACTATACAAGTGAGAAGTAAAAAACCTCCTCCAAACCTCTTCACCCCCCCTCCTTCTCCCCCCCGCCAACCCTCACTGATGTGGTCCCCAGCTGAGACACCTCACTTGTCTGGCACTCCAGCCCACACGGGGTTAGGGAAAGTGACAGGGAGGACAGAGGTTCAGAGCTCCCCATAGGCCAGACTCCTTTTCTGGGGTTCCAGAGTTAGTGGATTTTGTGGACCTCCTGAGGCTCTGGTGTGGGAACAAAAATGAGGGGTTCCGTGCTCAGGGCAGCCTGCCAGTGAGTGAGATAGGGATGCGGGATCTGGACAGGAGGTGGGGTGCAGGACAGGGTGAGGAGGGCAGGGTCTGGAAGGAAGTTTGGCAGCAAGAGAGGTGGTGGGTGGGGGCATGAAAAGGAGTTTGGGGGCAAGAAGTGCTTGGGGGAGTAATGCCGACAAGGTGAGAGAGTAAGAATGCTGCTAAATAGCTAATGGGGGAGGGAGCCAAAGAAGTGGGAAGTAAAGGAAAGTGTAGCTTCTGCAAAGTAAAATTGTATCCCCCTTAACATCTTCCCTCTGCTCCAATCCCCCTCCCCTCAGCCCCATGATTCTCCCAACCAGATCCCTAGCATCACCTCGTGCCCCTCAGTGCAACCTCTTTCATCCCCCACCCCAACCCAACCCACCCCTACCCCCACCTCCCTGTGCCCCCAGAGTACACACTGGCAAGGCAATAGCATTGGGACTCATAACCCCCTAGGAGCAGTTCTTGGGTGAGGAGGGACAGGGGGGCAGGACAGAGTCACTTCCCTGCCAAGCCCAGCCCTTTGCTGGGGCTCACCCCTCACCTGCAGGTTGCTGCTCTGGGGCTGGGATGGGCAGAGCCCAGGGCTGTTTCCAGCCTGGCCAGGCACAGCGAGGTCCTGGAGAAGGATCTCCCTGCCCCCCACACACATCCCGCAAGGAGCAGTGAGGCACAGCCATGCCTCAGCACTCCACAGAGGTGGCAGCAGCTTGTGACCATCCACCCGGTGCTGGATCTACAGAGCAGCTCCAGTCCCCTCCACCTCCCAGAGCAGGGAGCATATCCTGTAGCAAGGGCAGGGGTATTAACCCCTTGGCTCCTGGGAGCTGCATGCCCAGGCTTGGCTGGGGCAGCCCCAGGGACACAGTGCCCAGTGTAGGGTCATGCTGCCTGCTCTGTTTGCCAGGCCTCTCCGACCCCTATGCACAGTTTCACAGGTGATTAATCAGCCCCACCCATCAATCAACTCCTTGCAGGAGCCCTGAGCTTCTGACTGTGTGGGGCTGATTAATCACCTATGAAGCTGTGCTGCCCTGCAGCTTAGAGGGAACACTGATCATCAGTCCTTTCCGGCTCAGTTCATAGCAAAGATGCTTCAGAATTGATGAGCTGAAATGAAGTCAAAGATGAAGGAACCCATAGGGTCCTCTTTATACCCTTGTCCACGTGAAGGGAATTCCATTGTTCTCCTTATATGGAAGTAAGCCCCAGATGGAGTTTGTCACATGATCAAGTAACCTGTCCTTTCATGACTCTGTTGCAGCCATTGCTTGCATGCTGGTCCGAACATTCACAGCGAAGTTCCTCAGATGTGGATTGGCACCTTTTAAAGACCATTGTCAGTCAAGTATTGCTATTCACTTGACTAGCCTTCTGTTGAGGTTTCCCAGAAACAAACATTTGAAATACAATACTCATAACCTCAAACTAAAAGATTATACTTGCATATGAATAGCACAAACAGAATCAAAGAATCATAATCTTTCGATAGACACCTCACTTGGCTAGTTTGTTCAACATTTGGTGCAAACATTAACATTAACAATGGTTGCCACAATGTTTTACATATTCATATCAGAGCACAATATCATCACACATGTACTGCTGGTTTTCCTATTATCCTACCCTATTTATCAGATTTTTTTAATGTTTTTCTATTCTACAGTGTGATGAAAGTAAAGGAGACAATGTTTCCTCATCAGGCAGAATGGGAACTTCAACCCAGTTTCCTATTCTGTTAGGCAGCCATGATAACCACCAATATAGTAGCTGTTCTGAGATGTTCTCATTCTTTTTTGAATTTCCAGTCTGGATCTGAGAAACCTTTCTCAATGGAACTTTCACTGAACACAGAATGTTCCCACCAACTGTGCTGGTTTCAATTAATCAGCATATTTGGAGAGTGAGAGTTTTGTAAAAAAAAAAACACAAAATAAAATACCTCCTGACGAGCCCCAATTATACATGGGCTTTTCACATAGCAATCAGCAATGCTTGAAAGCTTCAGGGTGTAATTTAAGTATATAAATGGACTCTCCAGAAATCTATCTACTATTTTGCAAAACCAGAAATATTTTAGCAAAACTGTATCAATTGAGCAGGTTTTGTAATGTAAGCTTCCCTCTGCTTTCCATTATCTGAAATCAGCAATAACTAGAATTGAATTTCAACCCAGAGAATTCACTCCTATTGGAGACTATGCATATTGCAAACCAGTGATAAAATTTAAAGTGACTTTTACTTCTTATAAGCATTTATAAAAAAAAAGATAATAGCTAAACTATCATTTCATAATGCTGGAAGTAATAGAAGCATTTTGCTATTACAATTCCCTTCTCTATTAACTGGGTAGTATGCAGTATAGATGATGCTCCCTGAATTTTGCTATGCTTAAGGACCATGCTTTAGGTGCTTTTTTTCAGATTTTTCATATTGTGAATCACTTTTCAGTTTCATGATTTAGATCCCAGTAAAATCACATAGCCACAGAAATACAGGTTATATCTCTGTGGTCTGGTATCCTAAGGACCTGACTGGTCCTGAATGAAGGAATGAATTTGCCAGACCAGGGGAGGTCTAAGGCTACCAGCTCCCCAGCCCACTGCCCCTCCCTGCTTTTGGCCCAGCTGCCTTACCCCCCCTCCCTCTTCCTCCCAACCAGGAACCCGTGGCTATCCTATCCCTGCTACCAGGGATGCAGCGGCTGCTGTTGCCCTGGGCCCAGCTACAAGGGCTGCTGCAACCTGGTTGCACTACCAGGGCTCTGGCCCTGTTCCTAGCCCCAGGCACATTGGGCTCCCAGCTTGTCGCTGAGTCTCTCTTGCCACTGGGGCTCCCAAAACTGGGACTTTCTGGTTCAGCAACATCTGTGGTCCTGCCGGACCACATATATTGCTGGACCACAGAGTCCCATTTTGGGAGGTCCAACCTTTATTAAGTTCTCTTTTGTGATAATACACTGAACCACAATCTTCACTTCACAGCAAGCAAAGTCAATTATAGGCAGAGGCCTGAGACAGATTCTGGTGTCCTAATCTTTTGCAGGTAGGGCAAATTCGCAACCTCCTCTGAGGAACTTTCTAGTGCTGTGTTGTGTTTCAGCAAGGACAAGGTGACCAGGAGGGTGGGGTTTTTTTAGGAATAAAAAAAGCTTAAAGGACAGAAAGAAGATGCAAATTTGCTTTGTACTCTGGAGTACCCAAAACTGCAACTTAAGTGCATTTCTCAGCAGCAATCTAAGCACACATGCCATAAGCAGGTCATTCCAGACCATAGTCATCAACCTAAGGTGCACTTGTGCATCTGTTCAATATTTTATACCTGGTGCTTATACTTACAAGCACGTTTTGAGAGAATTTAAAAGTGAACTTGAAAGATCCTGAATAAGGACATGTTAACATAGAGATGTAAGTTGACCCAACATATGTACGCTACTCACTGAAATAATGAAGAGGGCATTTTGTGAGGGCCCTAAATAGATGGTGCACTATGTATAAAGTCTTTATATATTAGTGGAACAAAAGACAGTACTATGCAGCACTTTAAAGACTAACAAGATGGTTTATTAGGTGATGAGCTTTCGTGGGCCAGATTCACTTCGCCAGATCAAATTGTGGAAGAAAATTGGCAAGACCAGACTAACACTGCTACATCTCTATTACTTATATATTAGTGTGGCTGTATTAACAATATCAGTGTGACCTGCGGTATAGAACACAGGACTGTTCTGTTCTTGACCAATGTCCTAGACTGAGGCAGCTGCATGGCCCCACGAGCTCCAGGGTAGCCATCCAGCTCCAGAAGTCTGGGATCAGGGCAACCTTCCATCCCTGTGATTTCCAGGGCAGCCACCTGGCCACTGTCCAGGGCAGATGACCAGCCCTGCAAGATGTGAAGGTCCAGAGTCAGGGTACAGGATGCTGCTGCCCTGACACCTGAACCCTGCTGCCCAGGTACCATATGTACATGCAGTCCACAATCTACTATATATTTGTGTGTCTGACTGACTGTGCATTCGTTTGTGAGTCCATTTTTTTAAGAACTCCTCTTTCAATCGCATGTCAACTAGAAATTGTCTCTGTTAAACAAGGACATTGGGTGTGGGCTCTCACTTTCAAGGCATGCAAACAGTTTAATGCAGGGTACTTAATCTAAAGTATCGTACACCACTGAACTATCATTTCATTTCATTTTACAGTGACGTGCTTTTTTAAAAACCAAAAGTCTTGTGTGTGATAGCTTGCAATAGCCAACAATGTGAACATATTGAACTACCAATCATATTCTGTCCAGAATGAAATTCCAATGGATTTAGAGACATTAAATTTAAGGGTAGCGGATTTATCACCTTAAACTGGTTTATATCTTAGTAAAGGAGATATTATTTTAATGGCTGTGAGCTTGAAAGATACAGAAAAATAGTTTCGGATATTCACGACTTTCTGCCAGCTTTCCGTTAGTGTAATTCTAATGCAGTCAATGGATGCGTACCTCTTCAAAGCTGGAGGATTATAGTGCTCCAGTAATCTCAAATGCCATGTGTAACTTTTTTTGTCTGAAAGAAGATCGGGTCCAAACTTGACATATGGTTTGTAGTAAAGGTGGGACCTCCAAGGTCCGGTACCCTCAGAATCTGATCAGTTCTGAATGAGAGATTTTGGCAGACCAGCCTGCTGTCCCTTCCTGCTGCTGGCATGGCTGGGATCCCTGGACAGAGGCTCCCCGGACAGAGGCTCCCCAAGCACCACTAGCCCTCTGCTGCTGCTGTTGACCTGGCTGGGGATCCCCAGACAACATCCCCCAATGTTGCTGGACCAGAGAGTCCTGTATTTGAGAGGCTGAACCTGTTGCAACTCTTTGCAGATTGACCCTCTGTGATACAATTCTCACTCCAGATATAATTTGCCTGCATTCCTATTTATACTATATTCTCTTTATACTATATTGTCAGAGCGATGTAAAAGACCTTAGAGTAACAGGGAATAAGACTCTGATATAGTGAAAAACATTAAACTGTCTTTTGAACGAATGCATGGAGTTCTAATTAAGTGTGTGCATATATTTCAGCTGAAACTTTTTCTGCTGGAGATAGTTGTTGAATGAAATCAATAACAGAAAGATCATGAAGAGAGCCAAAAATGAACAAGAAGAAAGTGAATAATTTTACATTCAGCAGTGAGCAAATCTAGTTTGAAGGAAAGAACCTGAGAAAGGAAGAGAAATCTCATTACTAACCTAAGTTACATGTACTTCTTCCAGTGTTTGCAAAATTCATCAATAGGCTGTAATTGCAGCCAGCCAAGAAGATAATCAGTGAACGATATATACTAAAAGCAGAGAATGAGTGTCTGGTCTTGAAATATTGAACTAAAGTATAAAGTTTATGGATTAAAATTAAGTGAATATGCAAAAATGCTGTTGTACAAGCTGGGTGACTTACAATGGGATTGTGTCAACTTTAGTTGTCAGTCTATTAATACTTACTTTGTAATAAAGGGTTCAAATCTGTTCTCAGTTGCACCAGTGTAAATATGTAGAACTCCTCTTTATATTCATGGATGTACTGTGGATTTACACCGGTAGAATAAGATCAGAATCTGGCCCATTGTGTGCACTAAAAAGCTTCTTTAATTCTGGCATAATGTGTGAAGTAAACATCAATTTTTTTAAATTAAATTGTTAATTTAAAAAGTTCTCCCTCCTTTTTCTCTGTTTCACCAACATGAAGTTTCAGTGACTCCCACTCCTCATTTAGCTTTTCTAATTTTTCATTCGGGCTGGGAAAATAATTATTTTTTATCGGCCTGTGGAACTGGTACTTACAATTAGCAGACAAGGATATGCAGCTGGAACTCCTTTCATCAAAGGAGAAAGAGGAAAGGGTGGCATGTTCCAGAAGCAAACCTGCTAATTGCTTAAATAGTTTGGAAATCACACAGGGCAGAGACAGTGGCCAAAAAATCAGCATGTACTGTCCTGGGAAAAGGAGCTGGGAAGCACATGCAAGCACAGGTATCTTGTTGCTGTGCTCTAGGATTCACTACTATTCTGGAAAAAAATTCCCCCTACAAAGCCTTGGTCCTCATCATGAATACCCAGGTTATTAGGTTTTTACTCTTTGGTTGCACCTAGACTGGCATGATTTTGCGCAAATACATTTAATGGAAAAGTTTTTCCGTTAAAAGTATTTGCGCAAGAGAGCGTCTACACTGGCATGTGCCTTTGCGCAAAAGATTTGCTTTTGCGCAATAGCATCCATGCCAGTGTAGATGCTCTCTTGCGCAAGAAATTAACTTGGCTGTCTACACTGGCCCTCTTGCGCAAGAATACTTACACAAGAGGGCTTATCCCTGAGCGGGAGCATCAGAGTATTTGCGCAAGAACCACTGATTTTGTACAGTACAAAGTCAGTGTTCTTGCGCAAATACTCATGGCCAGTGTAGACAGGTAGTAAGATTTTGCGCAAAAGCGACCACTTTCGCGCAAAATCTTGCCAGTCTAGACGCACCGTTTAGGTACAGCGTTAGCATCACCTGATGGAGGAGAGATTGCAGCAAATCTTCAGGGATGACAGAGCCCACATATCCTATGGTAACTCCTGTCTGTCATGATTGTATGTAGCAAGAGAAGGATATAGACAGATATATTTGTTTCATGTACTCTACTTCTAGGTACTTGAATAAGATTTGGAAAACATTGATTTTGAAGTATTAATTATAGCTTCATGATACATTTACAGTTCCCTATAGGATTTCAAAATTGTCAAAACCTTAAGTCAGATATTGCCCATAAATGCCAGTCTAGAGAGGGCTAGGGACAGGATTAAGGTGTTAAAATCAACTTAGATAAAGTTCAGGTAAAAAAAGCTCACATAATGAAATAAAAAAAAAAAACTTGACTGCAACCAGAAATGTAATGTGTTTTAAATCTACTAGGAACAATCAAGGCTCAGAGGGGGTAATGTTGAAATGTGTTGTGGTTTGAATATACTTACATAGAAATGGAACTGTCAGATTCAATACAGGAATTGGTATAATTACTGATTAAAAATTTCTCAGTTATGCAAACCTGTGCAATGTGAAAGAGAGGGTATGATTTACATAATACCTGTTTATTTTTAAATCTGAAAAGTAGGTACATTTTCTAGTTTTGGCTTGGAGCCAACTAAAAGAAATTATTATTTTTAAAATCTCCTCTTCCTCCTCCTTCATCAGTATCAGTTACAGCAGGACTGGTAAATGGAAAATCCAGTAGCTCCCATAAGCCTATTCAAGTTTTGAATAATTCATACTGGAAAGATACATCTTTTGTTGACTGAAATTAGTCTGCAGACAAGAATTACCACATGGGAGAGTTTGTTTTTGAAGATGAAGAAGAGGAAGAGCTTTGAAAACCCCATAAAATAGAGATGGCCAGTGGAAAGCAAATTATTTATGATTGCAATTCCAGTTTCCAGGACATGTGCCTGATTTCACATGCTCATAGTATTTCTGAGGAAATAATTTCTAAAGTGAAATTTTCTGGGTGTGGTATATGCCTCAGATTTTCAAAAGTTTGAGCAAAATTCCCTCAACCTTTTTCCATGACCTTAGAGGACAATAATAGTTAATCCAAAGTGTGTGTGTGTGTGTGTGTGTGTGTGTGTGTGTGTGTGTGGTGGAGGAACCTAACTATTCTGTTTAATCAAATTATTTGCCAAACAACTGAAACTTGCTCTGAAAATATCCCTCAGTGGGGATTAGTGCTCTTGTTAGATTAAGAGGACTAAAAAAAAAGTTATAAAAGATTTAATATATTCCCTGAAGCATACTCAGCAGCTTGTACTATGATTTTTAGCAGATTTTTATCAATGTAAAAGTGTCATAAAAGTCTCATTTAAACACACACTCAGCATAATCCACCAAATATCAGTGTTTTAACAGAGATAAGAGAAAATCAGTCACAAAAAAGAGCTTTTCTATGTTTTTAGTATTAGAACATTCATTAATTTACTGTGCTCTCTCCAAACTCTGAAAAGTAGAGAGCAGCATGGATTTCTTCATGTCCCTGTTCATTACCATGGGACGACATCTTTGTAATCTATTGTGACAGGCAATAATTATTTTTATTGTAATAGTGCCCAAAATGTGCTAAGCATTTTCTGAATACAGAGACCAACACAATACCTGCTCTAAAGAGTTTGCATTCTAATGGAAGATAAAATGCAAAACAAACAAACAGAACACTACTCAGGGGAGTGGGCAGATGGGTAAAATAAGGTGTCTCAGTTTTTTAGCTGTTATGCACAAATCTTCTTACAAAAAACATTTCACCATCTTCCATGCTCAACAAGCCTCTTTGTTGCTGTTGTGCTCTGCTGTTGTGATGCATTTGGGTTTCTTTCAAATGAGAATAAATGGTTACCGTTTGGCCTGAGGTCTTGGGTGGCACTGTGCTGTGCAGCTTTGGCTCAAAATTCTGGCACCAGTAGCCTGTTTAGAGCACAGTGATCTCACCCTGGTTAGGACCAGCCTGGTTACTCCTTGCAGGATGATACCAACTGCCCTTCCAGGCCTGAGTCTCTCAAAAAATTGTCTCCTCTGCAGCACTCAGCCCCCTAAAGACACAGGCCACGTCTACATTGGCATGATCTTGGGCAAATACTCTTTAACGCAAGAGTTCTTGCGTTAAAGTATTTGCACAAGAAAGCGTCTACACTGGCATGTGCTTTTGCGCAAGAGATGTGCTTTTGCGCAAAAGCATCTGTGCCAGTGTAGATGCTCTCTTGTGAAAGAAAGCTCCGATGACCATTTTAGCCATCAGGCTTTCTTGCGCAAGAAATTCATGTTGCCTGTCTACACTGGCCTCTTGCACAAGAACAGTTGCGCAAGAGGGCTTATTCCTGCGCATCATCGTTCTTGTGCAAGAAGCACTGATTTCACACATTAGAACGTCAGTATTCTTGTGCAAGAACTTCCCACCAGTGTAGACAGGCAGCATGTTTTTGCACAAAATCATGCCAATATAGACGTAGACACAGGGAAAAGTCTGGTAAAGCATTTTGCTTCTCAGATTGAAACATGGCAAATGATTGTGTAATAAAACAAGAATAAGTTTAACAAAGAACAGATATTTGAGTGATGCCAAGAAGAGGAATTGGGATAGAAACAATAAAAAACAAATGAAACTAACAACACATTTCCAAGACTAAAACCTAACCTCACAAACTACAGTATTTTATTTGAAGTAGTTTTCTCACCACAGTCATTCTTCTAGCATGGCTGGTCAGTCCTTAGCCAGGCTCCAACACAGAGCCCAAAGTGTTTGTTTTCTTTGTCTCCTCAAGCAAAGGATGCCAAACTGGCCTTTTCTGTCTGCTTGTATTAAAGGTTTTCTTTTTCTTTTCAAAGTCAGGTAGCATCCCTTGGGGGCCCAGCTTGCTGTGGCCTCCACCACTGGGCAGAAATTGACCACCATGTCAATTTCTGCAATCTCCTCCCTCCAGTGTGATAGGTAAGAGGCTATTCCCCCACTTGCTAGTTTGATGGCTTTCTTTATCTTTTCTGTAAACATACTTCTGTTGCCTCTCCTTGCTCAATTCACACTGGGGACACATTCAAGCGGGCAGCATCACATCCCTTTCTCTAGGTATTAAGCTGCCTTAAACCTTGCCTGCCAAACCCCTTTTTAAGAACATATTTCTAGGACATATTTGTAATTCTTTATGTGTTAACAGTGCATGAATCACACAGGAATGTTGTTGATCAGTGAGTTAGTATTTTTCCAAAGATACCTTAAAAATGTACCTTTTACATAAATGTCCCAATATCAGATGAGTTGGGATTTACTCAGCTGATCAGGTCACCTGAGATTCACTGTTAGATACCAGGGAGTGCTTTTTCCCCACTGGCACTGGGTGCCTTTAGGATCACAACTGCCCTTCCAATTTTAATTCTATGTATTTATGTATTTATTTATGCATTGTTTGAGATTATGCCAAAATAAAATTTCAGAGTTTGGCTTTTACAGCAATAGTATTTGACAACAACGTTGTTCTAAAGAGACAGTCTAATATCCCACTTACACCTGAACATGCCTGAATTATTTTATAGACATCAATAGAGTTATTCTGGATTTATTGTGGTATAACAGATGAAAAATCTGACCCAATGAGACTATAGCTGGCAATTACCGAATGAAGGTTTCAGACAAATATGCCTCCGACTGTGATTCTTCCTATTAGAATCTTTCCCTAACCTTTCCTCTTATTCTCTGGATTTCCCTTTGTTTTTCATTAAATGTATACAGACACTGGGCAGAAGATCTGAAGCTGAATTACAATGATGGGAATGTTGACATCTATGTTCTTGCATATCGCTGACATCTGTGCCAAATTAAGAAAATTGGCAGTAATTGATTATTCTCACAGGAGGGTATTAGTAAGAGTTAAGCTCTGTCACAAACTGTCCTTTCTTCATCTACTGCCTGAGGATCATCTCAGCTATTTAGTCTCTCATGGGACAGGAAATTGATTCCCTCCTTTTTTTTTTTTTTTTTTTTTTAACTCCACAGGTCAGCCCAACCCCAGGGTGCATCCGTGCACTAATGAAGATGTTGTACTGCCCTTACTGCAGAGGACTTCCCACTGTGAAATCTTGCAACAACTACTGCCTCAATGTAATGAAGGGCTGCCTAGCAAATCAGGCCGATTTGGACACTGAGTGGAATCTTTTCATAGGTAAGAGGCGTTTAAATAATTGGTGAAACAAGGAGTGGTGCTTTGTGAGTAATTCAGAAAAATGCTATCACCTGCATTTATCATATGAAAATGAAGCTTTAAGTCAAGCAGTAATTGAATCTCCTCTTACTTTTTAATCAAAGTTTCTGGCTTGTCATAAGAAATTACTGTTCCGCTCTAGAGCAGTTCTTATTAAGTATATAAAGGTGTTGTGTTGTGAGGTGCTGAGGTTTCTGAACTGAATTATTAGAGGATATGCAAAGCATTTTGAAAAAGTTTTGGTTAAGGATGTGATAGCAAGATTAACATGAGAGTGAGCGAAAAACTGTGTGCTTAAGGGGTGAGCACCTATTTGCAATGTCTATATATTTGAACAGAATAAACTACATCTCTGACATTTCTTAATTTCAGAACCATATGAGAAAAGAGCTTTTAAAAGTTAGAGTTGTGGCAAGTAAACTATTTGTTCAATGCTTTGATGTCTCCCTTGCAAAATGTAGAATGGAAAAATATTAAGTGCACAAATAGAAGTTTAGAAGGATTAGGGTGAAAACCCCCACTATTTAAGGAAATGTGTTATTCCAGTTGAATCTGCATAATCTGTTAGAGGAGTGTGCTGGCCAACAACCAAGTGTCCCTAAAATTAAGGTAAAAATAAAAGGCCCCAGCTTTCAAAAGGCTAACATTTAACCTAAAAAATGATTTGAAAAAGTACATTTGATTTTCTTTAGTGCAAGCACACAATTATGAGTTAGGCAAAGCAAATAAGCAAGGCAAAGAATAGGTAGATATGTGATCCGCTAATGATCTTTCATCAATCTCCAGAAGTCTACAATGATTGGCTAGAAAACAATGGTCCTAAAGCAGAGAGACAATACCTAGGTAAACACATTTTGCCTCATTTTAAGCTGAACTCGATGGTATGAGTTTGAAATCTAGGCTCTGTCTCCAAATGGTTGAGTATACGCACTCCATTCCACTTAGGAGAGATGGCATGAAAAGGGAGCGAGGAGAGAAAAACAGAGCAGGGAATAGGCAAAATGTTAAGAAAAACGTATTGAAAGGATAATCATAGAATCATAGAATAGAATCATAGAATACTAGGACTGGAAGGATAGTGATAGAGATGCAGCCGTGTTAGTCTGGTGTAGCTAAAACAAAAGACAGAATTATGTGGCAGGACCAAACACTGTCTAGACCATCCCTGATAAACATTTACCTAACCTACTCTTAAATATCTCCACAGATGGAATTTCCACAACCTTCCTGGGCAATTTATTCCAGTGTTTGACTACCCTGACAGTTAGGAACGTTTTCCTAATGTCCAACCCAAACCTCCCTTGCTGCAGTTTAAGCCCTTTGCTTCTTGTTCTATCCCCAGAGGCCAAGATATACAAGTTTTCTCCCTCTTTCTTATGACACCCTTTTAGATATCTGAAAACTGCTATCATGTCCCCCCTCAGTCTTCTCTTTTCTAAACTAAACAAACCCCATTCCTTCAGTCTTCCTTCATAGGTCGTGTTCTCTAGACCTTTAATCATTCTTGTTGCTCTTCTCTGGACCCTCTCCAATTTCTTCACATCTTTCTTGAAATGCGGTGCCCAGAACTGAACACAGTACTCCAATTGAGGCCTAACCAGAGCAGAGTAGAGTGGAAGAATGACTTCTCGTGTCTTGCTCACAACACACCTGCTAATGCAACCCAGAATCATGTTTGCTTTCTTTGCAACAGCATCACACTGCTGACTCATTTTCAGCTTGTGGTCCACTATGACCCCTAGATCCCTTTCTGCCATACTCCTTCCCAGACAGTCGCTTCCCATTCTGTATGTATGAAACTGATTGTTCCTTCCTAAGTGGAGCACTTTGCATTTGTCTTTATTAAACTTCATCCTATTTACCTCAGACCATTTCTCCAATTTGTCCAGGTCATTTTGAATTATGAAACTATCCTCCAGATTAGTCGCAAGCCCTCCCAACTTGGTATCATCTGCAAACTTAATAAGCGTACTTTCTATACCAATATTTAAATCGTTGATGAAGATATTGAACAGAACCGGTTTCAGAACAGACCCCTGCAGAACCCCACTTTTTATGCCTTTCCAGCCAGATTGTGAACCATTAATAAGTACTCTTTGAGTACGGTTATCCAGCCAGTTATGCACTCACCTTATAGTAGCCCCATCTAAGTTGTATTTACCTAGTTTACTGATAAGAATATCATGTGAGACCGAATCAAACACCTTACTAAAGTTTAGGTATACCACATCCACCGCTTCTCCCTTATCCACAAGACACGTTACCCTATTAAAGAAAGCTATCCGATTGGTTTGACATGATTTGCTCTTTACTCAGGATTTTTGGTAACCTGAAAATCAGACACTTTTTGTGCTTGGGGAGAGATTTAGTGTTATTTCCTTCAATTGAAGCTTCCATTTTCTACTTAAAATAAAAAATGTCCTTGATTTTAAATTGAATTAATTATTTTTTTAAAAAATAATAAATCAGCACAATCACAAAGAGAGTTAAACTAAGAGCTGGAGTGGGTGGGGAGCAGGAATTTGACAAACTCAGAATAGTTCAGCAAGCTCCAAAAACCAATAGGCAAAGTTTCAAATTCTTGAATTCCACAAGATTGGTACCCTTTTAAAAAAAAGCAGCATGGCAGGAACTAAAGCCGTGAGTGGGAAGAAAAGTTTTGAAATAGCTAAATGGCTTGAATATTACCTGGAAGATGCTGGGTAAACCGACAAAGCCTTGAGAGTTTTATCTTCTCCAACAAATTGATATGAATCACTTGGAAATGCATTCCTTTTTGTAGTCAGTATTGCCCCCAAAGTATTTAATGTTTTTATCATTTTTAAAATCATGCCTCTTTTAGATTGAAGATAATGTTTTAATTACTGTACATACTCGTGAAAAAGAAGATCTGAAGGTAAACTTTTCTAGGACTGGATACAGGATATATTCTCTCTGTGTCTATTGCATTCGTCTCAGTGAAGCAGGTAAGAAAATAGAGAGACGGATTTGGAAAAGGTTTTATCTCACTTTGTGAGACCATTGATAGCTTTGCTGAAGATGAAACTTCTTAGCCTTTGCTTTTTGTGGGACTGTAATGCAGTAAGTTGCCTCTGCCAGACGTCTGTCAGATGCTTTCTAATAGCACATGCAATTCCCTTAGTACTAAACAAAACAAAACTTCTACTCACTGAATTAAAACGAACAGCAGCATTTTACAGCACTGCTGAGCTATGAAAGATTGAAAAGAACGCATGAGTCATTTTTATGCCTGTTGCCAATGTTAGCAACCCTGCAGTAGGAAAAAAAATAATTTTGTGCATTAACAGTCTCTGCATGACCAGACATCCCTAATGTTTGTGCATATTCATGTACAAAAGGCCAGCTTTGCTCCCCTAGTAGTTTGCATGTTGTAAGGTCTTGCAAATGTTGATGGTTGGAGAAAGCTCTCCAATGTGTATGTGATCAAGTGGACATATTTTGTGCATGGAAGAAGATTTTCTAGCAATGTCCCACAGGTATTTTGATTAAGGGACATGTAAAAAATCCACAAATGAACAAAGGAATTGGGGTTTCCGACAAGAGGATATATTGCATGTTCCATCAAGCTTAAAAGTACAAAAGTTAAGGCAGAAATCGTATTTTATATGGAAGAAATAAATCTTATATGTGCTTTAAAACATTGGAAGAGTGGGACAGTATTCCCCAAACATCTGATGCTTTCCAGAAGTTTATAGACTTGAAAATTAGTAAGAAGGGATGCAGCTGCAGCATCATGTAACACAGATTATATTACATGTTTCCTGTTTGTCACCTTGAGCAACAATTTATTGCAAGTTATTTTTAAGAAAATATTACACAATAAGAGCCAGTCTTGCACTTTTTACTACAACAGAAATCCTGGAAAACTTAATGGGAGATTTTTCATGAGACAAGATTTAGTAAGGGACAAGAAGTTGTAGTCATGACTAAATAATCAAATAAATTCCATTTTCCTTTTGTCTAGAAAGATCTTGGGCTAAGAAGTCACTTTGAATTGTATCTGTCACATTAGCTTTTCAAATACTTCCTTGGAATACATTTGATTTTCATGATGTGCTAGTTATCAAGATTACCCAAACTCCCATGAATCGGGCCTGACAGGTGCATTATATAGCTTGATTACATAGAGTAGATCAGGGGTGTCAAACAGTCTCTGGAACATGGCAAATTAATGTCCAATTGACTGGATATACACATATATCTACATCTTTCCCTCCGTACACAGAGAAGCTTCCTGCTATTATGAATGAAGTTTACACAGAGATCAAGGTGTGCTGCTGGCCTCGAAGTACAGACCAAAGGTATATCCCAGAAGACGGAGGTGGCTACGAAATGCCTTTGTGGCTATGTCTACACTGCCGGCTTTTACCAGCAGAGAGTATGCAAATGTAGCACTGATTAGCATTTTGTTGTGCTTCATTTGTATAATCTATTCGAGCCGTTTTTTGCGTAAGGGTTTATGCACTAAAACAAGCAGTGTAGACGTTTCCTTTTTGCACAAACCCCCCTTTTTGCACAAGATCCTTATCCCTCTCTGCCCGACAAAATGCTAATCAGCACTTCATTTGTATACTCTCGGCTGGAAGCCAGCTGTGTAGACAAAGCCTGAGTGTTTAAGACTTGGCTACTCTGGGGACCAAGACAGACCTCAGCATAAATTGGAGCAACTGGGACATGCTCTAATTCTCAACAATTTCCCCAAGGGAAGTAACTATGGGGTTTATTTTTTTTACAGCTTGCAGTATCCCAGAACCACCATAGTGGGGTACTCTACAAAGATTCCTACTCCTAATATGTACCATCCCAGCCTTGGCCTGCAACTTGTTAAGGAGCCAAATTTATTGTGTTAGATTGTCTCCAGATTCAGGAAGACTACACTGTCAATACTCAATTCATGTCTGAAGAGTTTTGTTCACAACCAACGAAGTCAGGGTTTGTTTTGGTTTTATAAAGTAGAAACATAAAGTACACCAAGCAGGCTCCTATGGACCAAGTATGAATCAGTTGCATTAAATTGCTGTTGAAATAGGACAGTGGAATTAAAATAGCCAGCGTACTTATAGAAATGAGTGTACTTGTGACTGGGCAGATTTGAATCTGGGACCTCAATGTAGGAGCCTCTACAGCTTGAGCTGTAAAGCTAGCTGGCTTGTAGCTTAGGTGGTAGAGCTCCCTTGTTCTTAGCTCATGTTGTAAGCGATCTAAGTGCCACTACATGGAACAGTGAACCACAGTAGGTGGTTACACTTTTACTTATACTTTTGAAATTATTTCAGCAACATATTAAATCAGAATCAAAAGCAAATCATCTTAGTTTGACTATTGTACGTAGGATCAAATTCTGATTTATCCCTAACTGAGCACAGGATATCTGTGGAGCTATTCCTTTGCACAGCTATTAATAGGAACAGAAAGTATGTGCAAGAACACTTTTTCTTAGGCACTATGTGGGAGTAAATCAGTCCTGCCCTTACTCTAGTACTGCTTTTAATAGGAAAATCGGGTGCTTCATCGTCAAAAGCTAAACAAATAAGTCAGATCCTAGACACAAATGTTCAACAATGAATTCCCCTGGCCCAAAAAAATCTCCCTAGTGCTGAACACCTGGCTAAGATGGCTTCTGCACCAGCTGTGCACCTTTTTCCTTACCCAGCACGGGAAACAAGAAAGTAGGGCCAGAGTGGTTCTAGCTCGCAGAATCAAAGAGGCATCGCCAGCTCTCTTATGGCACTCCCTGCTGTACACACACACACATACACCAGCCAAGGAGAGAATCTGGCCCAGGATATTTCTCTGTGTGCTACTGCTGTCAGTTTTCTCTAAGTTATTTGGGTCACTGTGGTGCGGTAGGTCTGTGCTATAAATGGTTGCTCTGATTATTGTGCTTGAAGAATCAATCATGGAGGTTTTTATTTCGTATTATTGATGTGGCAAAGATCCTCACCTTATGAGACCTATCAAAGGAAGTTTGGCATGAAATCTCAGTTAAAATATCCCATTTTTCTGTACATGACATTCTATCTCAAAAACAGAACTATTTTTTTTCCAAATGGAAGCTTTTAGGGTTAATGTATTGCTTACAGAAACCTGCAGGACTTAGGCTCTGTACTGTGTCTGTTTATGAACTGCAAAGCACAAGGATAAATATTTCCCTTTTAAGCTGCTAAAGATGATTCAAATCTGCCTATCTGTTTTTTATACTGGCTCATCACCATGATAGCTGTGTTCCTCAAGTCCCTCTTTTAATCATGAAAAATGCATACTGTTATTCCAATAGTAATCCTCTACAATTTCCTTTATAGTGTGGATAATATTTCAGTAAGCAAGCAGTGCCTTTGCTGTACAAGCAGCTGACATATTCATAGGTGAGCATGTGGAACCTGAGCTGGTATCAGAAGTTTACTGAGGAAGAAAGGGGAAAAAGAATCTAAACAAAAATGCTTCCTGTGGTTTCTGTGAGTTTGTGGGGGGAGGTAGGTTTGTCCATTGCCTGCAATGAACAGCTTCTGTAGCTTATCTATATCCCGACTGCACTATGGAGAAAAAACTATGAATCCAAAGCATCTATCAGTAGAAAAATTGCTTCTGCTGTTGCACATGCTAATAAGCAGGAAAAAAAAGGCAGGAAGGTGAACAGACCTGTTTTCCTGGCATTTGCATTCCTATCTTCATTTAAATCCCTTGAGTCCATATTTCTTGTTGAGATGTATCACATGTTGGCATATTTCTGGAATGCTGGGATACATTTATGTGCTTCAGTGGGTGGGATAACTGGGGCTGTTCATGAAAGGGAACAGTTCCAGTAGAGAGGGAAGGAAACACTCCAAGGATGAGAAGAGTTACCTGAGTCCCTCACAGAGTCTCTGTTGTCTACCAGCCAGCATTCCCTAGCTCCCAGGATTTTACCTGGAAAGGGGGACCATGTGGAGCTTCTTTTGGGTCCACTTCACTCTAGCCACCCCTGAACTAGGAATATGACTCCAGCTGATAGATGATGCAGGCTATCCTGGCATCCGTTCAGGATCAGGAAGGATTTTTTTTTCTCCTGTGGGCCAATGGGCAGAAGACCTGGGAATTTCTCACTTTTGGCATCTTCAAACCACAGTGGGTTAAGTACGAATATGCTTGGTACTTGGCTCAGTTGTTTAACTTAGAAAAGAGGAGACTAAGGGGGGATATTATAGAAGTCTAGAAAATCATGACTGGTTTGGAAAAAGTGAATAAAGAAAAGTTATTTACTTATTCCATTACTTCAGAAGGAGAAAAATGACCTAGATAGTAACTGGCCAGAGCAGCCCCTGACTGCGGTGGGCCCCATGGGGCTGGAGAAGCCCCTTGGCCGTGGCGGGCAGGAGGTGCTCCAGCCCCCCACCAGTCAACAGGAACTAGTAAACATCACCCATTAAGGTGATGCTTACCAGTTAACTTTTAACATCTCTAGTTCCCACTCAGGATTATAACTCCTCTCTTTGCCCTGTAGTTCATATAGTGAGAGGAATGGAAGGATTTTATAAAACAGAATCATAGGAGTTTTCTGTTGCTGCCTCAATAGCATATATTGTAAGTTGAAGACATTTTGAATGCAAAGAAACCTCTTTTGTAGGCTTTTCATTTATGAAAACAATTGTTTCATTTTGTAACTGGGATACTGGAAGTGAGGATTGACCAGAATGTTTAGTCTAATGTCTACTCCAGAGACACACCTGTGAAATATGGTTCAATGACTTGAATTTAATGAAACCAGCAGCTTATTTTCCATGAACCTTCCATTACTTCAGAAGGAGAAAAATGAATGGAATATAATATGAGTGCATCGTGTGTTACTAACTACACCTCCTATTTAATAGAACTACCTGGCAGTAATGCTTTTGACATCTGAATAACTTATTATTTATGAGATCACGTCTTTTACTGAATGTCAAATTCATCTGAAGTGATGATCGACAGAGCAATGTAGAACAAAAGGAGCCATTCTGCTCATTGCAATTCTGCAGAGTTTTGATATGGGCAAGGAAGAGTTCAGCTTAATAATGCCTGAATCATGTAGACATAGGATAATAAATGAGAGAATGAATTCATCATTTCTAGTGATGGTTTATGTAAAGCACCAGAGCTTACTCATAACATTTTGTAGGGCAGTGCCATAACAGTTTCTCCAACACTTCCACTACAATGAAACTCTGAGAAGCTGGCCATTCTAGGCAGTACTCTCTTCTCTGAGCTGCGGAGTGCTAATTGCATTTCCATTTGAGATTGCTAAGAAGGGGTGGGCAGTGAGAAAATGAGTTCAAACTCCTTTCAATTTTAGGATTCTCTTCTATATATGTGGATTGTTAGAGTATGTCTACACAATGCAGTTTTTAGCGACAAGGCTGTGTGGACAAAGTCCTGTTGATGAAAGTTGGTGTGTGCACGAACATTGTTTGTCAGCACTTTTTCTGACAAAATACTTCTTCCCTCAATATGCAGGTTTTGCTATGTTGTCAGGAGAGTGCTCTTGCCAACAGAGCAGATTTCACACATTCATTTGCTGTGGAAAGGGAGTTAAGTGCCTGTTAATGACAAAAGTTTTGTCCAGCAATTGCAAATGTAGATAAATTACCTTGAATTAGAGAGGATGTAGATTGCACAAGACTGCTGACCTTCTGCACTGTAACCATTTTCTTTGTCACTGAGTTGACTCTCTCACTGCTTGGCTGATGCAACCCTGCATGTTCCCAGCCTTGTACATGGGGTCCTGAATGCAGCCAATCCCAGGGCTGAGCTCCTGACTGCTGCTGGCCCCACACTCAATGCTCTGTTCATGACCCTATACCTGAAGTTTGTATGTTGGGTCCCAGTCTAGGTCTCCTACCCCTGTTTGCATCTCCTAGCCCCAGAACCACAGCTCTGATCCTCAACCCCATTCTGGGAGGTGAGGGAGCATGAACAGGAGTAAAAGGGATCATTGAGGTAAAATGTTTGGGGTATGAGTCACTGTCTTCAATGCCATGATTTTATAAACATGTTCCACCACCAATGATCACACATACTCTCCAACACCTGGCATGGTTCCAAGGAGGTTTTATTGGGCCCCCCTGCCTGCCTCCCCTTTAATCAGTAAGCTGGTTAAACATCACATTTAGCTGGTTAACCAATTAAACAGGATTTTACATCTCTAGTGGAAACTGTTTACAGGTAGCAAATACAAGTATTATTTGACTTTGAACCAAAATCCAATGTGGGATCGGTGTGTTGTTGTAATTGGCCAAATCAAAATATCAGTTTCCAACAGCTCCAATCTTTATGTGATTTCCCCCTGTCTAATGTACAGTGGGACCTAGTTAACCAGGCCAGTTTATAAACACTATTCCCTTTTCAGTCTAAAGAAGTTAGTGATCTATGTATAGTAGTTAGCTGTTTCCTTTAATTAATCTAAAAGTTATGGAGGAATGGCTTTAAGCATATTTGAAATTTGGGGGAATATCAACTACTAGCATTTTTATGAGGTGATAGGATTTTGACTCATTTTACCTGTACCAGGAATTTCATGGGAAACAGATTGTTCCTAAAAGTAGAGGTGGGAGAAATGAGGCCTTGCTCCCTCTGTAGCCCCACTCCTGCTCCTCCTCTTCCTGCAAGTCCCCACCATCCCAGCCAAGCTGGAATCCAAAGCTGGGCCCTCCACATATCCATATGAGGAGAGATTAAAAAGACTGGGGCTGTTCAGTGTAGAAAAGACGACAAAGGGGAGGATGACATTGAAATCATGAATTTTCTCATTAACTGCAGAGGATAGGACTAGAAGCAATTGGCTTATATTGTAGCAAGGGTGGTTTAGATTGGACATTAGAAAAACTTCCTAATTATGAGGGTGGTTAAGCATTGGAATAAAGTGCCTACAGAGGTTATGGAATCTCCACCAGTCAAGATTTTAAAGAGAGGGTTAGACAAATACTTGCCAACGGTGAGCTAGATAATACTTAGTCCCACCATGAGTGCAGGGGACTGGACTAGAAGACTTGCTATGGTCTCTTCCAGTCCTATGATTCCATGGATAGTGTGTAGAGAGTGAATAAGTAAGTGTTATTTACTCTTTCTCATAACACAGAAACTAGGGATCACTCAATGAAATCAATGGACAGCAGGTTCAAAACACAATTAAGGAAGTACTACTTCACACACAGTCAGCCTGTGAAACTCTTTACCTGGATATGTTGTAAAAGCCAAAAGTGTAGTTGGTCTCAAAGCAAGAGTTAAATGCATTCATTGAATCTTGGTTCCCAATGGCTATTAGGCAAGATGGACAGGGAAGCAGTCTTAAGCTCTGGGTGTTCTTAAGGCTCTGACTGCCAGGTGTTGGGCTAGACAATAGATGGTGAATGACTTGCTAATGGCCCTGGTCTTTTTGTTCCTGCTAAAGCATCTGATATGAGCCACTGGAAGACTGGACCATTGGTCTCACCCAGTATGGCCATTCTTCTGATCTGGGAAACCAGAAGCCTTTTCCTCCTGGATGCAAAGAGAAAGGGAAGAAAAGTTGTTTCTTTCTCTTTACATGGCCTCTCTACACAAGGCCTTTTTGACCGCAATGATCTGAGCGCTAGTGTGACCAGGACTCACTGGTTTCCTTCATATGTTCCAGACACACACTACTGTTCCAGTAAACAGGGAAGAGCCTGTGTGGTCTAGTTGGAGGATAGTTCTTTTTCATGGTAAAATGGACATTGATACTATTTAAAATCTGTTTTTTCTTTCCACTGACTGTGGTACTTACCGAAGATATTGGTAGAACAGCCAGGGAATGACCATAACAAAATACTTAATACAGTCACTTAATAAAATAGTACCGCAATATGAAGCAAAAAATTCTGAGTGTCTCACAGAAATTATAAAAAATGTGACACGAGCTCAGTAATATCGCATTCAATACCCCCACTATGGCATTTATACTATGAGTTATCCTATGGGAGATTAAAATCCTAGGACATGCACTCTCATCTAGCTACCAGAAGGCAGCTACTGAACTTTCCACAGAAGTAATAACTCTCCTGCTCAATAGTGCCCTTCATTTTGCAGTAACAATAAAGAATTTGTCTTATTCTTTGATTAACTCTTAACATTCAGAGGACTACATTACAGGGTATATTACAGGCTTATACTATAGACAGGGTAGGATTTCACGAAGGGTGTGCGGGTACCCAGTAACATGAATTGGATTAGCAATCTGCCCCAACATATTTTTGAATGCAGTATCCTAAATTCATCCTGTGTGCAGGAGGAGATGGAAAGCCAAAGCACAAATAAATGATGTGCCTCGGAAATAAGAGCCAGGAAAAATACAGAAAGAGACAAGCAGTTGCATTGTAATATAAACCATTAAGAATGCAGCATTCACAAGCAGCACACTTTATAATAAGTCCCATAACTACCATAACAAAAACTCCTACATGTTTCATTACTTCCAGGCTTCCCTGCAACAGAACAGAATACACCCAGTTACGGCTAACTGTACACATACTTATTTTTACATACTAGTTATAAAGCACTGATAGAGAGTTTACTAACATGGCTTAAAATAATAGTAGTAGTAGCAGACACCACTACGATTTGTGATTTCTGTACGTGCACTCAAAAATATATTTATGTATACCTTATAATATACTGAACACTTTGTTAATCCTGAAACACTGTATGCTTCTGATGTTTCGATGCCTTAGACCTCATTGTAATTATTTTCCCTTTTCTTACATTGTATTCTTTGTTTAGCTTTTATAACAATTAGAAAGGAAATTATTCTAGATCCTAGCCTATTCATTTTAGGAGATTTATCTGCCGTGAAATAACAGGGCATACGGCTGCTCCAAATTATGCTTATAGCAAAAAACATATGTTACTAATATGGAAATTTACTGTATACCAGATATTAATGACTGACTTTCCCAACTTAGCCAATTGACTGCAGTGAAATAAATCATCTTTAAATTAGACAGTTTTGAATCCTTACCCAATACAGGGTTGAACCTCCTTTGCTCGGCCCCCCAGGACCTGAGTGGTCCCAAACCACAGAGTTTGCCAGATGAGCGGAGGTCAAGACTCCCTATTCAGGTGTAGGACTCTGCTCCCGGCTGGGGCTGAGCTTCCTGCTGCTGCCTCCAGCCCCTTACCTTGCCAGGCTTGGCCAGGGCTGCGTCCCCCACCGTGCCAGCCCCGGACAGGGGCTGGCCACACTGCCTCCAGCCCTGGCCAAGGCTGTGTTTTGCACTGCGCCAGTCCCAGCTGGAGCTGTGATCCCCACCTCATCAGTCTCAGTGGTACTGCACTCCTGGTCACCGGCCCCGTAGCCTCTAGCTCCCGCTGGAGATGTGCTCCCCACGTCAGTGCAGCCCAGGCTGCACTTATGAAACTGGGCAGGCAGGGCTCTCAGTTTCAGCAATATCCATGGTCCTGAAGGACCAAGGATGTTGCTGGACCAGAGAGTCCTGGATTTTAGTGGTTCAGCCTGTATTTGGTTTGACTATCTTCTCCATATGTCATGAATTAGTCTTACCGTACTATCCGTCTTTGATATAAAAGTATACTGTGTTGGTATGTTGAAACATAACTGTTACAAAGAGCTATTCCATGGAAAACATGTATAAATCTTGGTCAAATGACTTCTGGACTGTGTTTCAAAGTATTACAAATGCATATAAAAACTAATACAAATTGGAAAACAAAATATCACAATAGACTTCAGTGTGAATTTATTATTAATTATAGAACCAAAAGCATGCTAGGAGCTTTCAATTTAACTACAGAGTTGTGGTGTTCTGATCTAGTTAATTTCTGATCAAAATGTGTTGTAGTTGCAAAAATGGTAATTTTTGTCTTGTACCATGTTATTACATCAGTCTCTTCAGCACTCCAATATTTAGGTATATTAGGATTTTCATTGTAAGCACATATTTATTAAGCATTTATATAACACTTCATTAACCTTCTGCCCCCCACACACCCTTTTCAGGAAACTTGAGGTCAGAACTTTAGTTGGTATAAATCATATTGTAAGAATGAAATAATGTCAATTTACACCTGGTGAGAATCTGATCCCCCTGACATTCAAAGTCCCTATGAAGAAAGGAATTTTCTTTCCACAATCCATTAAAATCAAAATGGCTAAAGCAGGAGTGCTTTGTATAAAAAGAAGCAGGTTTTTTCCTGCAATGGTATTGTCTCAGCTTTTCAGGAGCATAGCTAGGCATCTTTTATCCTCCCTCTTCTCAAAATGTAGGTGGAAATTTCTCATGTAGGACAGCTTCCAAAGCATGTAAGATTTTTAAATAGATGCTCATTCAAGGGCTCTATAGTTTACTACTGACTGGTTTATAATGGCATAGTGTTGTGATAATATGGTTAAATGCTATGACTTAGCACAAAGGAATGAAGCATGTGGTTCATATGGCTAGCTGTAATAACAGATGCTATTAGTCATACACCAATTCAAACACTATAATCACTAACCATAGGCAGATGGCAATAGGTAATCAAAGCATCACATTTCCAGAGGAGCTTTCTTGTGAATTACTATTTACAGGTGCATTATTATTTCCAGATATATTTTTATGAGTGTTGGTTTGTTCTGACATGTAAATATAATCTACTTAATACTGATATATTTATGGATCCTGTTTGATAGGCTAGTGATACAAATTTGTTTCTAGATCTGTTTATCTGAATCTTACAAACCTGAGTTTGAATCCAATCTGGAGGGGTTGAGTCAAGTCCATTTCTAGTTAATAAGCTTTACTCTAGACTCTGAAATCTTTTTTCCATTGGTTGCATTTTAATTATCTGAAAAAGTTGATCTGATTCAAAATTATCCCATGAGGTTTGATTTGTTGTGCACAAGTACAGCTCACTTAAAATGCATTAGTTTATTTTGTAAGCCCTGTGTATTTACCAGATAGGAAATGACATATATGCTCAAGACTTCGTCATTCCTATATCTCCAGGTCTTTTTATAAAATCCACAAACTTATGTTTACAAGAGACTACAAAATGAAAATATATGCATTTTAGGCAAAACAGTTACATTTTTGCTTGTGTGCATAGCAATCATTTACTAACTCCCAAAATATTTATTTTCTATATTGAGTTTCTTTTTATGGTTGATCCACTCTGTTTCAAAGCTGTTCAATTTATACAGCCAGTAAATTACTTTTCCATAATTGCTGTAATTACAGCCCTCCTCATATGCTCATGCTCATTTCTCAGGATTCTGTTATAGTTAAACATTTTGGTAACATAAACATCATGTTTATTTAGAAGATAACCCAAAGTGTTTCTCTAATTAAAAATATATCAGGGAAACTGTCTGCATTTGAAGTAATGTGATATTATCATGCTTTAAAAGACAGTATAATACACTAGCTACACAGGAAGATGTTACATATATAAATACAGTTACTATTAGTAAAACACTTCTTTAAAAGCCACCCAATATCTCTACTTCTCTTTTCCAGCCTCCAGCTCTTCCACCTACTATAGTTTACTTTTTCCTGATAGAAAGAAATTCACCAATTAAACACAGCTATTAACAGAAAGACTGAATAACAAGTGTTGTTTGCAGAAGCAATCTACTGGGGGGAAAAGAGTAAGAAACCACCATTGTCGATGGCATATAATGTTGAGGACTAAAAACATTAGTGCCATAGTTATGTCAATCTAATTCCTGGCATAGATGCAGCAAGGTCAATGGAAGAATTATTCCACTATCTTAGCTTCCACCTTTCAGAGGGATGGCTTAGCTACATCAAACAGAAAAACACTCTTCCATCAATATAGGAAACACCTACTATGGCACTGTACCGCAGACATAGCCAAACTTCTTTTGGACCTTTATTTGGTGCATGCTACTTACCCATTTTGAGTTGGCTAGACTGTTGTAGAGGCAGAAGGAGAACTCCACCCATGTTCCTGGTGGGGAGTTGAATATACAATCCTTGCTGTCCCCTATAGCCTTTAGCCAAGATATGGGGATCAGTAATGCATCCATGCAAAGGGATTAGCTGGGAGGGGGCTTTCTACCCTATGCAGCTGTAGTATGTTAGGCCATAAATTGTCCATGAGAGACCATCAGTTAAGAAAACTAGATCAAACCCATGGATGGTAATTTTGACCTGAACCCTGAAAAGAATGGGGAGACAAGGCATTATTTTGGGGGGGTGATATAGTGTGTCTTTGGATGCTTTATAAGGTGGTCAACATTTGCTAGTATGAACACTGCAACAGGCCACAGACGATGCAGGTTTAGTAATCAATGAATAAAATTATGAGGACTAAATTAGCTGATACCACTCAAAAGAGATATCTTGGAGTCACTGTGGATAGTTTTCTGAATCCACTCAATGTGCAGTAGCAGTCAAAAAAAAAAAAGAATCTTGGGAATCATTCAAAAAGGGTGAGAGAATAAGACAGAGAATAACTTTTACCTCTGTATAAATCCATGGTATACCCACGTCTTGAATTCTGTGTGGTCAAGACGTGATCAGGTGACTGATGTGGTCACCTAATCTCAAAAAAAGATATCTTGGTATTGGAAAAAATTCAGGAAAATGGCAACAAAGATAATTAGGGATGTGGAGTGGCTGTGATATGAGGAGAGATTAAAAAGACTGGGACTTTTCAGCTCAGAAAAGAGAAGACTAAGGGGAATATAGTAGAGATCTATTAAATCATGACTGGTGTGGAGACAGTAAATAAGGAAAAAAATTTCATTCATATAACACAAGAACTAGGGGTCATCACATGAAATTAATAGGTAGCAGCTTTAAAACAAACAAAAGGAAATATTTCTTCACACAATGTACAGTCAGCCTGTGGATCTCCTTGCCAGAGGATGTGGTGAAGGCCAGGGCTTTAACAGGGTTCAAAAAGGAGCTAGATAAATTCATGGAAGATATGTCCATCAATGACGACTAGTCAGGATGGGCAGGAATGGTGTCCCTACCCTCTGTTTTCCAGATGGGCAACAGAGGTGGGAATGAGTGACAGAGGAGGGATCACTTGATGATTATCAGTTTTGTTCATTCTCTCTGGGAAAGCTGGGACTGGCCACTGCTGGAAGACAGGATACTGGGTTAGATGGGCCTTTGGCCTGACCTAGTATGGCTGTTCTTAGAGTAAATTAATTTCTAAAATTAAAGTTATATAAGGGCACAGTGGGACAGCTGCTGTAGCAATGGATATAAGGAATAGGAAGAAGGCCAGCTATACAGATAGGGAGTGTGGGAGGAAGAGCGCTCAGGACCAAAGTTAATCAACAAGGCAAATTGCAGATGGAGAATATTATTTGGAATCTGTTGTTTAGGCTGTAAACTCTTGGGCTAAGGACTGTGCCCTCTGTTATGGTTGTAAAGTGCATTTTGGCTGGTGTTGGAATAAAACTATGATGAAAAAATTATCAGCCCTCAGAGCCACTTAATGGCATTGGAAGCTCTCCAGCAGTATATCAGCATCCCACCACTGCACGTCTTGTTGTGCCTTCTTTGTCAAGTCTGGCCATGGTAAATTTGAGTGGATGACATTTCTGGAAAAAGAGGATTGCTCAGAAACTTCTGTTTTGGTCAGACTCATACAAGTTAGTGAATGGTTTTCTCAAGAACTTCTATCTCTGTAATGGAATGTTCCTGAAGATTAATTGCACTGCCTTAATAATTAGGTCTTAATAAGCATTTTACCTTTGATAAAGAGTATTGCTAAAAACTACTGTGCTCCTGTTGTAGTAAGCTAATAAAGTTGAAGTGTCAAGTTTTAAAATGCATTGTAAGTTTAGTACAGCATGATATTATAAAGTAATTAAACATCTCCACTTAAATAAAAAGCCTACCCCGTTTGTAATTTGCTTAAAGAAATGCTGTATAAAGTAAGAGAGGGTATATGCATGACCTACAAGATGCCGAGATAGAGTAGTTTTGTTAACTGTACTTGCGCTCCTGGAATTTGTGGGGTGTGTTTTGATTGGATGCAGAGGGAACACATGGCTCTCAGAGTCAGTATTGTGTGCAATCAGCACATACCACACTTCAGGTGTCCTTGCTGTGTGTGCATGATACTTTAATAATACCGGTAGGAAACAAAAGCTATACGGATGGAAACAGCATCTGGCAACCCTACACATGGACAACAGTAAACAAAATGTCTTGGAGGCCACACATAGAACCCCAATGGACACATGCTGCCCATGAATTCTAGGAGTGGTACTACATAAAGCAGTAACCCTTAGCTATGACAATAGGCTCATATGCCATAGAGGCAGCAACCTTTCAGAGGTGGAGTGCAGAGATTTCACTTATTCACTTCTATGTACAGGTCCAAGTGCCAGTGATACTTTTTAAAGTCAATAATAGTCCTAATAAATTAAGATGCAGATCTTACCTTTTAGTGTGATCTTGGCCTTGCTTTTCCTTGCTGAGTTCTCCAATCTCAGGCTCTCAGGTTGATACTTTAAGCAGCACACAAGCCTCTGAGTAATCAGTCATTAACCAGTATGGACAAAGAACAGTCTTGATATGTGGAAATATCTGTTCATAGGTATGTAGGTCCAAAGGCTGAGAGCAGTAAAAATGTCACTTTCTTTAAGCAGTCAAATTTCACAGACGGGGAATTTCAACAGGCCATGATAGAGATCCCATGATCTGTCTCGGTAGTCTCAAGTGTGCAACGCAGATCCCTAAACTTCAAGGTCCATACGTCTGACCATTGCAATTCAATGAGCTGCATTTCACAATCCTCAACACTAATCCACTGAAACGTTGTTGAATCCATGTCGCTGGCAGCCAAGTTATCTGGTTTGATTAGAAAGGAAAACATCGGTCCAGAACATTAGAAATCTTGAAAAGTGACAGAAAATTCTGATGTGAGTTCTTGCATTTATATTTTAATCTCAGCAACGACAGTGCAATGTTTCAATAGTTCTTTAAGATGTTAGAAATAGCAGTAAATCGAGGTGTCAATGTCCCAAGAAAAAACGGCAAGTTTTGCAACAAATGCCTTCCATGTTTCCAAAAGACCCATAATAGTTTGGGCTGCATACAGAGGTTGAGTTCTTTTAGATGCACAGTGATGTCCATTAGAAAATATTAGTTGCACGAGCCATTTATCATCATTGTGTTCAAAGTAGTTTTGACCTTTTTTGGACAAAAATATCTTGATTCCATCAAGACAGTCCACAAAGTACGTCAGAACCTTCCAACAGCTTAACCAACTAACATTGCTGTGAAGCAGAATGTCCTTGTATTTACTGTCCATATGCTCAAGTAGGACTTTAAATTGCGTATGTGTCATGGCAGATCAAGAAACAAGAAAATTCATGATCTTCACCACTGTAGTCATCACATTATTAAGCTCAGAGTTAGAAATCTTGGTGAATAATACAATGAAAACTTACCGTGGGGTGGCCAATGAAATCCTCAATGATCCTTACTAATCCTTTCTATTTTCCTACCACAGCAGGGGCACCGTCAGTTGTCACAGAATATATTTTTGTGATATTAATTCCTTTTTCCTCAAAATGATTGATAAACATCTTGGCTGTGTCTACACTGGGCCACTTGAAAATCAGCTGCTTTTCTGGAATAAGCTGCGAGCTGTCTACACTGGCCCCTTGAATTTCCGGAAAAGCACTGACGATCTACTGTAAGAAATCAGCTGCTTTTCCGGAAAAACTATGCTGCTCCCGCTCGGGCAAAAGTCCTTTTTCCGGAAAACTGTTCCGGAAAAGGGCCAGTGTAGACAGCACAGTACTGTTTTCCGCAAAAAAGCCCCGATCGCGAAAATGATGATCGGGGCTTTTTTCCGGAAAAGCACGTCTACATTGGCCACAGACACTTTTCCGGAAAAAGGGCTTTTCTGAAAAAGCATCATGCCAATGTAGACGCTCTTTTTCCAGAAATAATTATAATGAAAACTGTCCCGTTTTAAGCATTTCCGGAAATTCATGCCAGTGTAGACGTAGCGCTTCACTATATCTTCCCCTCTTGTTTTGCCATGCATGGGTTTTAGGCAGTATAGCTCTTCTTGAACGTTTTCTGAGGTATAATATCTCACAAGAACTGCTAACCGTGGTACATTATTTAGGTGGTACACCTATGCTCCTTGCCACTGAACTGGCAGACAAAGGCAAGTCTTCTATTCTGGAGACGATTATGTCTTTATTGGGCAAACCATTAACAAAACATCCAAAAAGCTTCTTTTATGTAATTTCCATCTGTAAATGACCTTCCATATTTTGCAACATAATGTGTGATTTTTTTTTACCTTCTCTCTGTAGCTTGATTTTTAATGACAGAGAAGTTAGTGAAGACACTGCTTTGCCTTTCATACCTCATGATGGCCTGTTTAATTGATTCAGCATTGTCTGCCTCATCCTTGAAGTTTTACTCATGCTTTGTCTGAAAATGTCTTTGGACACTTGATGTGTAGGCAAACAAAGCTCTCACAACATTGAGCACAAACAGCACAATCTTTATGTTGAACAAATCTGTATTCATATGTACAAGAAAGCTGAAATGAGTGAACATCTGACTGCTTTCTTAGGAACTGCCATTAGTTGCTGAGAATCTATTCTTCCTGCTGTCAGGATCTCTGTAAATATTATTTTTAAAGTTACTGTTTTGATGGCTTTTCTTCTTCCCTCCTTCTGGCTTTGGCTGTCTCAGAATAACATGAGGCTAGTGCACATGGGGGAAGCAGGAGACTGTCAAAGAGCAATAATTTTTCTAGTCAGCACTATGTATATGCAAGACAAATAGTTTTTTCAGGATATGGAATGCATATCCAGCCCCCAGCTTCAACCCACAACAGCAGCAACTCACCCACCCATGAGTGCAACACCCCCTCCTCTGGTCCCCAGGCTGCCTAGGGCTTCAACACCTCCCGGCCCTCAACCCGCCCGCTCACGGCTTCAACATGCCATGGCAGCAACTTGCCCAACCGCCATGTGTTATAGGCCTGAATCGTCATTCGCCCCACAATGCGGCCTCAGCCCCAGTGGCAACCAGCCCCCAACATGGTACTGGCCACATGTGGCTTCAACATCTTCCCACAGAATCAACACCCTCTCTGGTCCTCAACCGCCTTCCCCTCTCCAATGAAGCCCCAGGCCATCCCTGTCCTCCAGGAGCAGGAGGAAAGTGAATGCTTCTGTGAAGGTGGGTGGGCTTAGATTTTTTGTGTATCACCATGTAGGCCACACGTTAAAGGAATAGTGGCACAGGCTACCGGCTGCCGGGGGAGGAGGGTCGAGCTCCTGCTTCGCATGCCAAGGAAAACCGGCTTGCGTGCCACTTATGGCATGCATGCAGGCGGTTGCTGACCCGTCTTAGAATGTATGATAAGGAAGCTATTGGGAGCTGTGTCAGAAAAATTTGGTGTATGATGGAATGATTATACTGTTAAGAGGTCAAAATTCTAATATATATTGAAAAACAGATGTGGAATAATCAGTGTTAAAACCAAGAATCATAAAAAGCCCTGATGGGACAAGTGAATTCGTGACATATCACACAAGGTTTGATATGTTTCCAATATGTAGGCAGGCTTTATTAATACCTTAGGACTGGAAAAGAAGCATAATATGGGCAGAAATAGTTCCTGTATTATATAAATGCTAAAATCTTGTGTAGGTGACCTTGTCTATCATAGCAAATTTTTTAGCTCAAGGCAACAAGTGAGCTGGGAATCATTGCTGCCCGAGTGAAATTTAAATACTAAATATGGATAACAGTCTGTTGCAGGAAGGATAATTCTGATTCATGGGAAGTTAAAAATGAATGTGCTTTCCTAAATAATATGGATAAGTAATTAAATATTTTAAAGACAAAACTGTGTAACAAAATAGGTGTTGACCAAAGGAAAGAGAATGATAGTTTCACTAAACATATGTGTATGTGTAACAAATGCAAAGAATTCACTAATTTGTAGGGATTTCTAGGTAATTAAGATAACTTACTTTACATTTTATTTTAGAAGGTTGCTTAAAATTTTTAATGGCTTTGCCGTGATATGGCATGAAGAAAACATAACAGAGTGCACTGTGCTATGAAAGTTCTGCCCCTTATTTAGAATGATCTGCATAACAAAAAAGTAGAGCATCAATAATGGCTTTATAAAACTCCATATCATTACATATTCCATGCATGTGGATAAACTCAGTCACATAATAAAATACACAACTATGAGTCTAACTTAAAAAGGGAACATTAACATTTTCCAAAACACAATGTATAAGACTTAATATAAGTCTATAAACTAACTGTAAACTTAGGAGCAAACAAATAGCTGAGATTGTTCTGGCACTTTCTCTTGGAGTAACTTCTCACCTGCAGTTGTTTCTCATATGTAGTACTCTTTCCATATACTGCTGTAAATAGATTATTTTAAGTGAGTAAAGAATTTCCAATTTTTCAAGACTTCCAGGAGGAAGGTAAAATGGATCTTTGTGAGATCATATATCCTAAAAAGTTTGCCCTAAAATTAGATTTCTAGAAATACTGTTAACTTAAGCATAAGATGAAAGCTTCTTCTGATTTTCTAGCCCTTCCAAAGAGGCAAATACAGGAAGAAGAGCAACCTCCACCCTATCATTAACTTTCAAGGACTGTGATATCTTGTAACAAAATACAGGACTATGTAACACTTTAAAGACTAACAAGATGGTTTCTTAGATGATGAGCTTTCATGGGCCAGACCCACTTCCTCAGATCAAATAGTGGAAGAAAATAGTCACAACCATATATACCAAAGGATACTATTAAAAAAAGGAACACATATGAAAAGGACAAATTTCAGAACAGAAGGGAGATGCGGGGGGGGGGGGGGCGGGGAAAGGAAAATGTCTGTGAGCTAATGGTATTAGAGGTGATAATTGGGGAAGCTATCTTTGTAATGGGTAAGATAACTGGGGAATTGTTGAGACCCACGCGTAGAGTGTCGAATTTTAGCATGAATGACAGTTCAGAGGATTCCCTTTCAAGTGCAGATTTAAAAGGCTTCTGAAGCAGGATGCAGGTAATTAAGTCAATGAGACTGTGTCCTTTCTGGTTGAAATGGCAAGAAACTGTTTTTTCTTTGTGATCCTGTCTAATATCTGTTTTGTGGGCATTGATCCTTTGGCGAAGTGTCTGAGATGTTTGTCCAATGTACAAAGCAGACGGACACTTTCGGCACATGATAGCATAAATTATATTTCTGGATGCGCAGGAATATGTGTTCTTGATCTTATAACTCACTTGGTTAGGTCCAATAATGGTATCAGCAGAGTGAATATGTGGACAAAGCTGGCAATGGGGTTTGTTGCAAAGGAAGGTATCAGGTTGGTATTAGTGTGGTATGTCCTGTGGTTGTTGGTAAGAATCATCTTGAGGTTAGGTAGTTGTCTATAGGAGATGATGGGTCTGTCTCCCAGAGCCTCTTGGAGTATGGTATCCTGTTCCAGTATAGGCTGTAGTTTATTGATAATGTGTTGGACAGGTTTAAGTTGGGGGCTGTAGGTGATGACAAGTGGTGTTCTATTGTTGGTTTTCTTGGGTCTGTCTTGAAGTAGATGGTTTCTAGGTATTTGTCTGGCTCTTTCAATTTGCTTTTTTATTTCTCTGGGTGGGTAGTTGAGGTTTATAAATGCTTGGTAGAGATCCTGAAGTTTCTGGTCTCTGTCAGTGGGATTAGAGCAGATGCGGTTGTATCGAAGGGCTTGGCTATAGATGATGGATCGTATGGTATGTGCTGGATGGGAGCTGGAAGCATGTAGGTAACTGTATGAGTCAGTGGGTTTTCTGTAGAGTGTGGTGTCTAATATTCCATTGTAGATTTGTACTGTGGTGTCTAGGAAAAGGATCTCTCGTGTAGAATGGTCCAGGCTGAGGATGATGGTGGGGTGTATGTTGTTGAAATCTCTGTGGAATGTCTCCAGTGTCTCTTGGCCATGCGTCCAGATCATAAAGATGTCATCTATGTAGCGAAAGTAGAGAAGGGGTAAAAGGGGATGGGAGTTGAGGAAACGTTGTTCTAGGTCAGCCATAAAGATATTAGTATACTGTGGGGCCATGCGTGTACCCATGGCTGTGCCGCTGATCTGGAGGTATAAGTTGTTCTCAAACTGGAAATAATTGTGGGTGAGAACAAAGTTACATAGGACTGCTATCAGGTTGGCAGTGGTGTCCTCTGGGATAGTGTTTCTAATTGCTTGTAATCTGTCTTTATGTGGGATGTTGGTGTATAGAGCTTCTACATCCATGGTGGCAAGGATGGTGTTATTGGGGAGGTTATCGATGTTTTGTAGTTTCCTTAGGAAGTCAGTAGTGTCTCGGAGATAGCTGGGAGTGTTGGTTGTGTAGGGTTTGAGGAGAGAGTCTACATAGCTGGATAGACCAGTAGTGAGCGTGCCAATACCAGAGATGATGGGACGTCCGGGGTGTCCAGGTTTATGGATCTTGGGAAGCAGATAGAACAATCCTGGTCGGGGGTTAGAAGGTGTTTCTGTGTGGATTTGTTCCCGAGTAGCTGTAGGGAGGCTTTTAAGGAGACAGTGTAGTTTCTTTTGGTATTCCGAGGTGGGATCAGAGGAGAGAGGTTTGTAAAATGTGGTGTTGGAGAGTTGTCTGGTTGCCTCCTGGTTATAGTCGGCCTTATTCATAATGACCACAGAACCACCTTTGTCAGCTGGTTTGATTATAATGTCCAGGTTGTTTTTGAGACTCTGGATGGCATGGTGTTCAGCGCGACTGAGACTGTGTGTCGCTTGTTGTCGTTTGTGAATAATGTCAGTCTGTGCGTTGTTGCGGAAGCTTTGTATATAGAAATCCAGATTGTAATTCTGACTGTCAGGGGGAGTCCATATAGAATTATTTTTCCTTTTGTGTTGATAGGGGGGATCTGGTAGGTCAGATTGATGTTCATTGGTGGTTTGGAAATATTTTTGGAGGTGGAGGCGGCGAAAAAAAGCTTCAAGGTCACCACAAAATTGTATCCAGTTTGTGGAGGATGTGGGGCAGAAAGAGAGACCCCAAGACAAGACAGACTCTTCTGCTGGATTGAGTTTGTAGCTGGAGAGGTTAACAATATTATCCGGTGGGTTGAGGTAGTTGCTGTTGTAGCCTGTGGTGTGGAGCAGTTTAGAAAGTTGCCTTTTTCTTACCTGCATCCTGCTTCAGAAGCCTTTTAAATCTGCACTTGAAAGGGAATCCTCTGAACTGTCATTCATGCTAAAATTCGACACTCTATGCATGGGTCTCAACAAAGACCCCAGTTATCTTACCCATTACAAAGATAGCTTCCCCAATTATCAACTCTAATACCATTAGCTCACAGACATTTACCTCCCCCCCCCCCCCGCATCCTCCTTCTGTTCTGAAATTTGATTTGTCCTTTTCATATGTGTTCCTTTTTTGTACCCTTTGGTATATATGGTTGTGACTATTTGATCTGAGAAAGTGGGTCTGGCCCACGAAAGCTCATCATCTAATAAACCATCTTGTTAGTCTTTAAATTGCTACATAGTCCTGTATTTTGTTTCAGCTACACCAGACTAACACGGCTACATTTCTATCACTGTGATATCTTGTGTTATTGTCCATTCTTCAGGACATGCTACAGGGACTTCCACCAGCTTAGTGCACATGAGTAAGGCTCTAATGCACAGTTCTCACAATTGATATAATCGTTGTTGATAACAAGGTGATAAATGTTCTTATAAATAGATGCATCTTTAATTACAAATAAATACAGTAAGGAGAATAATGATTACTCCTGGAGCATTTTAAATGTCTTGTCTCAATGCTCATGCATTTGAAATGTAAAAAATGTCCCAGGCATCAGCAGCTGTCACTTGTTATTCAGAACATTCGTAATGAGACAAAACAATCAAAAGAAAACAGCAATGACAATGTGTTCATCAAGGTTATCAAGATAAGTTAGGGAGAGGAAGCATGACTAGATTAATAACATATCCGTTAACAATTTCAGTTATAATTACATTCCATCCTATACCTGTTAGCAAAACTGGTGCAGAAAGTATATAATAAATAAAAGCAGAGCAAAACACTACACTAATAGACTATTTATAACTGTCCAACTTTTCTTGGCAGGTGGTTCTATGTTGAGGATGAGAGCATGGAGTCAGGAATAAAGCTGGGGGTTGGGGGGAGAAATGCTTTTCCTGAACCACAAAACTTTCATAGATTTTAAAATTGTTTCTGTTGCACATCAAGATGAATCTAAAATCTTTCAAAGTTATTATGAAAATCAGAGCAATATATCCAAATAGTCTATAGTCAGGCACTCACCTGAGATATGGGAGACATAGGTTCATAATCCTTCTCTGCTATTCACCCATATCCCAGGTGAATGCCCTAACCACTGACCTAATAGATATTCTGGGGTGATATGCGCACACAAGCACATATTTTCACCAAAAACTCCATCTTGAAAACCCAAGACACCTTTTTGTTGAAAATGGTACATTCCAGTACCAGTTTCAGTTTTGATGAATCTGTATCTTCTGATTCATTATATACTGGGATTCAATTCAGAGACATGGTGGTCTGTGTCACCTCTGCACTGCACCCTTGGGTACCTTACATTCCTTAATTGTAGTTCCCACCTAGGCCACTCACAAATAGTCTGCTAGCATTTGTGTGTGTGTGTAAAGGGAACAAGGTACACCAGCTTACCACCACAAATGAAGTTACTCAGACACTTCACTTTAAACACTGGATTAGATAAAACAATAACACAAGTTTATTAACTACAAAGAAATGTCCAGTGAGTATAAGCAATGAGTCATCAAAGTCAGAAATGGCTACAAGAAAATAAAGTGAAAATTCTAGTGCCTAACATAACAAACTATATTAGATTCTAAGTATAGTTTCCCAGCACATGTTTCCAACTGCCTTACTGACCAAACTCTCAGGTCAGGACCTATGTTTTCTGCTAAGCTATGCAGCTGCACTGCTTCTCACTAGGCCCCAAACAGGCGTTCAGGGCTGCAGCAGGGAGGGGTGTCTCTCCCCCAAGCCCGAAGTGGCTGTGACCCGTAGGGAAGGTCCCGTCCAAGCTGGCCCCAGCTGGAGCACAGAGCAGCCACTACCGATGGATAAACCATCTCTCCCCAGCACAGAGCAGCCATGGCCAGTGGGGAAGAGCCCTCTCTGCTAACCCCACAGGCAGCTCTGTGCTGTGTCCAGAGGGAAGTAGCAATCACAAGAAATCTAGCTCCTAGTCAAGAGGGATCATGGAGCTCCACACACACCATGGAGCCTCCTGTCACAGCCCACTCCTGGAGCCAGATCTGCTGGCTGATTATGGGATTCAGTGCAGTGCCCCAGAACAGGCAGGCACCAGGCAGCCTGCTTTAGTGCTGCTGCCCAAGAGCTGCCCAGGTAAGCCCAAGCCCCAACCCCATGCCCCACCATGAACCTCCCACCCCCGCCAAGCTGGAGTTACTTCCTGAACTACAAACCCCTTCTCCCCAACCCCACTCCTCAAGGGCTACACTGCTCCCCCTCCTATACCCAACTCCCCTGCCTCAACCTGTAGCCCCCACCTGTATTCCAAATCCCTCTGCCTTGCCCCCTACCCCAGCCTGGAGCCTCTTCCTGTACCCCAAACCCTAGCTCTCCAGGGCCTTTGCTCTCCATTTCTGTCCTGGCCCTGATCCCCTTATGCCTACTCCCACCCCAGAGCCTGCACTCCTAGCCAGAGCCATGACAGCCCTATGCCCCAATCCTCTGCCCCAGGCCTAAGATCCCTTCCACACTCAGAACCCTTTCCCCTCACTCCTGACACATGAGACGGGGTCTGGTGGAGGAAGGAGATCTCATGCTGGGTTTTGGTTTTTTTTTCTAAGATGCAAATTTCTTCATCCATATTTCCATTTCTTGCCAAAGAATGCCCACTAGGTAGATGATGACCCATCAGCTTTGTTGGCACCTGGATAGGGCATCAGCTTTCCCTTTGACTCTGAGAAACTGGTTTAGCTACTCTCCAGACGTATCTGAGAAACACACTTCATAATTTGCTACATGCATTCTGTCTACCATGATATTACTGATGAAAGTATGTGTTTTCAAATCATAGAATCATAGAATAATAGGACTGGAAGGGACCTCGAGAGGTCATCGAGTCCAGCCCCCCGCCCTCAAGGCAGGATCAAGCTCCGTCTACACTATCCCTGACAGATGTCTATCCAACCTGTTCTTAAATATCTCCAGAGAGGGAGATTCCACCACCTCCCTTGGCAATTTATTCCAATATTTGACGACCCTGACAGTTAGGAATTTTTTCCTAATGTCCAATCTAAACCTCCCCTGCTGCACTTTAAGCCCATTACTCCTTGTCCTGTCCTCAGAAACCAAGAGGAACAAATTTTCGCCTTCCTCCTTGTGACACCCTTTTAGATATTTGAAAACCGCTATCATGTCCCCCCTTAATCTTCTTTTTTCCAAACTAAACAAGCCCAGTTCATGAAGCCTGGCTTCATAGGTCATGTTCTCTAGACCTTTAATCATTCTTGTCGCTCTTCTCTGTACCCTTTCCAATTTCTCCACATCTTTCTTGAAATGTGGCGCCCAGAACTGGACACAGTACTCCAGCTGAGGCCTAACTAGTGCAGAGTAGAGCGGCAGAATGACTTCACGAGTTTTGCTTACAACACACCTGTTGATACAACCTAGAATCATATTTGCTTTTTTTGCAACAGCATCACACTGTTGACTCATATTCAACTTGTGGTCCACTATGACCCCTAGATCCCTTTCCGCCATGCTCCTTCCTAGACAGTCGCTTCCCATCTTGTATGTATGGAACTGATTGTTCCATCCTAAGTGGAGCACTTTGCATTTCTCTTTATTAAACCTCATCCTGTTTACCTCTGACCATTTCTCTAACTTGCTAAGGTCATTTTGAATTATGTCCCTATCCTCCAAAGAAGTTGCAACCCCACCCAGTTTGGTATCATCTGCAAACTTAATAAGCGTACTCTCTATCCCAATATCTACATCATTGATGAAGATATTGAACAGTACGGGTCCCAAAACAGACCCTTGAGGAACTCCACTTGTTATCCCTTTCCAGCAGGATTTAGAACCGTTAACAACAACTCTCTGACTACGGTTATCCAGCCAATTATGCACCCACCTTATCGTGGCCCTCTCTAAGTTATATTTGCCTCAAAAGTCATGTCTTGTACAAAGATGTTTTCAGTAGTGTGTAGAGTGTAAATACCGGGGTGCATTCAGTCACACAGAAGAAGAAAGGAGGCCTAGGCTTTATTCCCAGCTTTGCCAATGACCTCTTTGTGGCTATGAACAAGTTGTTTTATCTTTTGGTATCTTCCCCTCCAGATCTTTTACCTTGTCACTTTACCTGCATAAAGCCGGTGTATTATATATGATGTAGCTGAAGTGCAGGATGTAAAAGATGTCAAAATCTACCCTCTAACATGAGGACAGAGCTATCATACAGCCCTTCTACTTGTTATTCCTGCTCTTCATTTGGAGTCCAGTCAAAGGCCTTGCAGGTATTCTCCACAGAAATACATGGTCACCCCTTGTTCTGAATTACAATCAGCAAGAACAGCATCATGCTTCAGTGTGTAGCTATTGTAATTCTGCTCTCGATTGGTGATTTCAAAACAACAAAAGCCAAATTTTTCATAAGTGGGTTTTAGGTTCCTTAGTTTCTGGGGCTCAAACTAAGGTGCCTTAGACTTGAATTTTAGACACAGAGAGGTCCTTTACAGGTAAAATGTGACTGCCCTACATTTCTGAAGACCGAGCCTCTGGAAGTTAGCTCAAGCAGGTAGGCCAAAAATTGAGGCATCTAAAAGTGGAGGCCATTTTTGAAAAATTGGGGCTATATTTTATTCATAATAATGTCAGCGAGAATCAATCTGTAACACTTCTACAATATTATGAAAACTTACTCTATAACTGAAAAATATTCTGACTAACCTGAGCAGAGTAGATTCCTCGAGCAGAGCGCTCTAAACACAAAGTGCGTGGGATTCACCGTGTTATGGCTTTTCCTCCTGCATATAGATAATTTACTAAAATTTAAAAAAAATCACAAACATTGTACTGGTTTGTATAAATACACCACTGAGCCTCCTTAATCATAATCATCATTATTATCTTATTTGCTTTAATTCCACCTGCAGGTGCAATAAAGTGAAAATGCGTATGCATTGGAGCATATTTATAATACTAGTCAGGTTGGCAGGTGGGCTGTAAAATAAATGTAATTGTTTTCAAAGTATTGAACTAGATTACCATGGATTAGCACATTCATTTTAAAATCCATGGCAGGAAGCATTTAGAGAATTCAGTGCATCATCCCTTCTTATTATGTATTTTCAACAATATAAAGTGCTGCATGAAAACCAGGAACATTTTGTTACATGTTTCATTTTTGTATAAAAGAGAAAACTCAATAAACAAGAAGTAAAGGGTGTTTTCTGGGATTTTGTCAGTTGGGTTGTACATTTCTAAACAAGGGACATTTCTTTTATTAAAATTTAATTTGGGCTTGAGGGTCAAAAATCCATACGCACAACTGTACATTTCATATGCATTAGCAATGTGAGCACTCCTGAAAATGAGGCGCCATTTATGCTATAAAATGTCACAGTTGCATTTGCAGTTACAGAAATTGCATGGGCAAAGGAGCGGTGTAATTGTGCAGGTGTGTTTTCAAATGCCAGGCTCTATTTTCCTTTGTTCAGTTTTAGTTATTGCTTGTATTACATTAGAACCTAGAGGCCTCAGTTAGAGATGGGGCCAAGTGGCAGGGAAGACTAACTTCTCCCTATTTTCTAACCCCAAAAATGCTTTGGAGACCTCCTCCTTCTGGTGAAAGACCTTGTGCCATTTCTTAACATTGATCTTTTCTCCCAACTTTTCATACTATGCTGCCTATGCTAGAAGTGACAAGGAGAGCTCACTCAAGGCTCTGTCTCTCTCTCACCTCCCTCCCTTCCCTTCTTCCCCCTCCCCTCACTTCCTTCCTGTGCTTTTTGTATCTTCTGAGCTACTGAGTTAATGAGCCTTTTAACTCCCTCCAGCCCATGTTGGGGGCATTTGCTATATAGCCAGGCTGACTCAGGTCAGGCAACTAAGGTGACATACGAGAGCTAGCTCAGGGTGTTGCCCAGCATTGTGTCACTCACCTCCCCGCTTACCTGACAGTCAGATTTTTCTTTCCCCAGACTCACTGTTGTTTACTGGAGGAGTTCCCTGTATATGTTTCCCCCAGTTCTCATGGTGATCATCTCTCTTGTCCCGCTGGTGCCCACTCATTGTCCACCCAAAGAAATCACACTTGGTGGGGAGGAAGATGCTCCAATAGTTCCATTTCCATCTCTGGGCCATCACACCATGGGCAGCCCTGGGGAACTGCTCTTCCTAGTCTCATCTTTTACACATGATGGTAGAATGAAAGCATCCCCTTTATCAACCTGGTCATGAGAGGGCTTGGATTTTTCCAACCCCTCAAGTCATTTCTATGCTTATTCTCCTTGGGAGTGTGGCATGGGGAACTCTGTTGTCTCTCCACGTACTCTAAGGAGCTCTCCTCTATTTCCACCATCCTTATTTCCTATCCTCTCCCCTCAATTCCTTGGGAAGGTTTTTCCCTCCCCTTTCACTTGAATTATTCTCTGTTATCCAGGGATTTCTAAAACTGCTCCCTCTGATTTGTTTCCTTCCTTCGCTTTGGGCTTAATTTCTCCCCTCTCAGATTGTCTGTTTGTTTTTTGGTGGCTCCCAACACCGCCCTTTTTTCCCTGATGGAAGAGCTCCAATCTATGCCCAACACAACAGGTGTAACACTGTCCACTATCCCCATTCACATCCAATTAAATCTCCCCTGGACATCCAAGGATGCCTCTGCAACAAGGCAATCCTTTATATATCCCCTTTGACATTCTATTCCAGCAATAAGCAAATATCAGGCCATGAGCCAGATCCAGTTCATCGGGGGAGGACAAAAGAAAGAAATTGGCCGCCATTCCAACAATGGTCGGAAGAAAGCAATAAAACGGTCTGGTAGACATTGCCTCTGCTTGCACCTTGATCCACAGAGAGTTGGAGAAAGCCCACTGACAGATCTTGGGGGTGAATGTGAGACAGTAAACACGGATGGGCAATAAAACAGTGGCCGTTTTCCAGGATTAGCCACTGGAGGGACACGGATGCTGTATTAACCCTGCCACTTCATGGCAGCTCCCATTGGTCTGGATGGCAACCACACAATGCCAGGTTTCCCTCTCCCGGACACCCAAGGTCACTGTCTTGAATGTTCCCAGGACAATGTCAGGGTCGTCCTCACAGCCCATCTTCTAGAGCAGGGGTGGGTCAATAATTTTTGACAGGGGGACACTCCAAGATTTTAGAAAATGGTCAAGGGATGAATTCTTCCATGATATTAATGGAGATACAGGGTCTGGAATGGAGGTTGGGTGCAGAAGGGAGTTGGGGTAAGAGACTGGGATGCAGGAGGAAGACTGGAGTTTGGGAAGGAGGTGGTTGTGACCTAGGACAGGGGACTGGAGTGCAGGGGTTTGAGATGTGACCTAGGGCAGGAAGGGATTATGATCTGGGGCAGGAGATTGGGGTGCCAGACCTGGGAGGGGGTATGGGTATAAGAGGAGGACAGAGGGTTTGGGAGTGTTGAGTGGGGGGCAGAGAGTTGGGACAGGAAAGAGCTGGGGTGGCAGAAGCAGGCTGTGGCCAAGAGACTTACCTGCCTGCAGAGTTAAAATGTTTCCCAGCCAGCCAGCCTGCTTGCCTCACCAATTGCTCCATGAATAATTGAGCCCAGGAGAGGGTGTGTGATTCTTCTTAGCAATTCTAACAAGTGGCTCACATTGGCCGGTTTCTGCCAGAAACAGGCCAATGGGAATATGCTGGGGATAGGGCGGCTCCTAAAACTTGCCTCCTCCTCTCCAGTTTTAAAACAGAATGGAGCCCTGTTGCCACGTTTCTACACAGGGCTGTGGGGCAAGCTGGGGAGCCTGTCTGGGGCTCCCCACTGCCTCTGTGGGTCAGATCCAGCCCGCGGGCCATATATTGCCTCGGCCCATTCTAGAGCCTCTGGGGCTATGTCCAACTTCTATTCCCTGCTATTGGACATACTATAAAGACTGCTAATGCATGATGGCTTATTCTCTTTTAAAGTTCTGTAGTCTCCTCTGTTGCTCAACCTGCCAGGTGAACATGGCCTATTTCTCTAGATGGTGGGACTTCTGGAAACCTTTCAGGATCTTCTGCACCTCCTCTTACTGTTTGACCCGGGTTTCTTCTATTAGCACAGGCTGCCAAAACCTTGTGCCAGCTATGTAGCTCAAACAGTATTGTAGAAATAAAGGTTCAAGGTCCCACCCTTTCCAATGATGTATTATTGGACATTGTTCCCAATGCACACTATAGCATTCAGTTTTCCTTTTTAGTTTTTAAAGGAAATTATATCCTCCCCTCCCCACAAAACATGTTAAAGAATGGTATTGAGGGTTCAAAGTAAAAGTGGAAAATTATGAAATGTCAGGATGCAAGCTGTTTGTTCAACTTCCATTCAGCCCCCTTTTTTGTGTATTTGTAATGTTACAGCCCTTACTTGGTCACGTGATTTTTCCTTAGGATTCTTCTAGAATTTGGAAAGTGTGTACAGAATATGGCAGGGTGCTACAGAAGGTGGTCTTGTTGAGGCGTTCTGAAATAGAGCCCTGTAAATCAGTGGATATATGCAGGTATTCGTGTCCACGGATGTGGATGTGGGTATCCAGGGCTCATTTTTGCAGATGCAGATACAAATTTTGTATCCATGCAGGGTTCTATCCTGATAACTCAATCCTATGAAAGAGCGGCGAGGAGTCCTGTGGCACCTTATGGACTAACTGAAGTAGATTTCCACTCCATACAGCTAAATGCAGTGCCTTGCAATCCTATGACTGTCACAATTTTCCTAGATGATGCTGAAGAAGTCACTTAAACTAAAAATGTCACAGGTTTCCTGCTCTGTGTTGCTCATTTCTTGTGTGCTTAACTTGACACCTGGGACCCATATATGCAGAAGTTCTAAACACTAACAACTGCAGCTGACATCAATGTAGTCTGGAGACGTGAGCATTTATCTCATGGTGGAGGTAAATTCACTGTTTGTGAAGCTTTTTCAGATACCAAGGAGATGAGTGGTCCAGAAAAGCTCATGAGGAAACGTTCAGTAATTTTGTGGAATTATTCAGCTACAGTATTCCTAGAATGTTGTCCATCTTACACAGTAAATGAGGCAAGGGTCCTGTGGAAAAAATAATATGTGATTATGTTGTTAAAGACAGTTATGTGCACTTGGGGACAGAATTAAGGTTTCAAAGGAAAATTAAGATTCTGACATTCCTAACATTTAAGTGATTGATTCTGCATCCTTAATAACTGTAAATGTAATTTTTAATAATATTAACAAAAATACATAGCTCTTTTCATCAGTAGATCTTAAAGCACTTTTCAAAGGATGTCTGGACCATTACCCCAGTGTTTTTATAATAATTAATAAAATAATAATAAATAACATGAACTAAACATATAGAATCACCATATCTGTTAGTCCATGCAGAATTTGGAAGCAAAATTGATAAATATTATATAGTGAAGAAAATTACTCTAGTGTTTAATGGTGCTTCTTAAGTAGGGTTGAAGGTATTTTTATTATGTGTCTATTTCAACTCTTTATTTGATAGCTACAAATGCATTTTGTTTCCTGAAGATCCTTGACATTGTACCTTCAGGATAATGTAGGTTAAAATTAAATGATGCTAGAAGCATAAATGAAAAACTTTAGCCAGTTTTCTCCATTGCCATTCATAAATGATTGACAGTTAACTGAGGGGAAGAGGGTGAGGGTGAGGAGTGTTCCTTTATTATATTGGGTAAAGCATTGAGGAGTGCCACGTAGAAAAAAGGATAGAATAAGGAACAAAGAGAGAAGCAGAAGGAATGTTTTACTTGCGTCTGAATGGCCAGAGCTGTTTAATGGTGCTTGATCCTGCAAAATCCTGATCACCCTGACATGATCCAGAATAGCAGTTAAGAATGTGCTGATCTTTAAGCTTGTGAGTAGTTCCATTGAATTTACATGGTCTGTTACCGTATTTAAGGTAGAGCATGAGCTTGTGTGCTTTGCTAGCTCAGGCTACAGTGTTCTCAGCATCATGTAGGGTTGAGACCTTCTGGAGCATTGTTTCTGCTTCCCTCTGACTCAATAATTCTTCATCCTCTTTAAAATTACGCCTCAAAATGCACTTCCCACCATTGGAAGTTATGTTTTTATTCCCTATTTGTCTCTCCTGTACTATCCTCTTCAAATCACTTCCTGCTGGAGGGTTTTTCCATTTTTATTCTTGCACATGGATATTGTGAGACAATTGTATGAACCTCCTGCTACAAAATGAAATATGATTGTGTTGCACAGCTGGATGAGAAAAAACCCTCTGAGTTCTTGGAATCCACATATACCACATATCCTGAAATACTTAAACCTACTCTTAACACCCTTAGCTGTCAAACTGTCCATTTAATATTACAGTTTCACACTGTTCATTGTTTTATGCTATGGAAAGGTTGACAATGTTTGACAGTTTCCAGCTGAAACATCTGCTTATTGGGATTTGTAATTTGCTGATGAATAAATGTACAAAAACCACATTCATCCTTTTAATGTATTATGGGAATGGAATAAATAAAATTGGGTTGTAAACATGGTTGCTAACTTCTACATGATGACTTTAAAACACGCTTCTTTTATTAAACTGAAGTAATTTGGACTGGTGATTCCAGGGTGAGTTTTTTGAGGAGAAAGGAGGAATTCATTTAGAAAAGCATCTAATGGATCAGGCAACAAATGTAGTAAATAAAACTAGGGTCCCACTTCAGCAAGGTGCATGATTATCTTTAAATGATAACACATTACATTTTAAAATGTTTCTAAAAAGAAACCTAGCACCCATCCAATTTACATTAGCAAATTGACAAACACAGAATAATTCAGTGCTTGGATTGTATTTTTAATGTATTGTCTTGAAATTGCATTCCATAGGGATCTCAAAGCAGCGTATGGGGTTTGTTCAGCATTAATGTTTAGGAGGAAAAAACAAACTGTTGTGGTATTTTAAAGTTCAAAGTGCCTTACATGAACTATAACAGGCTGTACCCCATAGAAAGCTGCCAGGCTGATAATAAATTGGCTACATCCAATCATACTATAGTATACCATTGAAGTAGTTCTGCTCTTGCCAGATCTCTCTCTTCTTTAGGCCTAATCCTAATGCTTCACATGTAAAGGAATAGAGAGGTAGCTGTGTTAGTCTGATCTCGCTAAAACAAAAGGAAAAACTACGTAGCACTTTAAAGACTAAAAAGATGGTTTAATAGGTGATAAGCTTTCTTTTAGAAATGTAAAGGAGCTTCCTTTTAGAGGGTACGGTCAGCATTCTCTGAAGCCTTCATTAGAAAGGCTTTATTTAATGGTACAATGTCCTTTTTAATATAAAATGTTAAATCTAATACCCAGTGCTGCACATTGTGAATGGTGTGTCAAGCTGAGCTTTTAATTTCCTTTATTATATTGGGTATGTGGGATATTTAAATGTAATCATTTTATTCTTGGAATCCTAAAATTATTGGTCTGGTAAGTTTTTAAAAAAGCCATCCCCTAAGAAGTTTTATGATTTCATTAATATGGCTTTATTCATTTAGAGGAATTTGCAGCTTAATACTAATTGACTATTTAAATAATTGAGAATGAAATGTATCAGTGTTTTCTGAAGTCTATTAGTTATTCTCTCTCCTCCATTTTTTTTTCTTTTAAGAAGTTTGCCTGATCTAAGACAAATTAATCAGCACTAGGCTCAGTTACTAATTTGTTTTACCAGACAGGACATTGTATCTGCAATTCAATCTGCAGCCTCAGCAGAGGAAGAGGAAGTCTGGAGTAGAATTTAATTTTTTTATATGCATATGAATACATACTGCCTGTCTGCATTAGTCACAGTTCTCAAAAAAAAAAAAAAAACATAAGAACTTTGTTATCTCAGTACACTAAAACATTAGTTTTTCAAAGTATATTTTTCCTATCACTTCTGCTTAGTTGTGTATCTCAACTTTCAAATAATTTGCCATGAATAGGGAAAAAGATGTATTGTAATTCTCATTTAAAAATATTAAGATGTTATTTTCTCTCTTTGGTGCACACCTTTGGGAAATTCAATTTGTATAGTCAATGGAGAGGAAACCGAAGAAAACTCACCGGTAGAACTGGACAAGAACTATTTTGCATAAACAGTGCCTAAGGAAAGCACTTAAGCACATTAGGCATGTGAGTAAAATCCCTGTAAATATAGTCAATGAGTCTATGTCTACCCAGCAGCTATGCTTCAGAATAACTGACACTGTTCCGAAATAGCATAGTCCACGTCTACACGCAAGCAGTTACAGTAAACTTCCAATAATCCGGCACCTTTAGGACCCAGGGGGTGCCGGATTATCAGATATGGCGGACTATTGGAAGGGGCGTCTATGAGGGGTCTGGGATGTGGTGAGGGGGATGCCACCCCGGCCCCTCATAGCCTCCCCTTCCGATAGTCCGGCTCTGCCCCAGGTGTCCCCAATTCAGCCGCTGCTGGTCAGTTTCAGCAGCGGCTGAATCGGAGAAGCCGGGGACAGAGCAGCTGGGGTGCTGCTGGGTTGGTCCGGTAGCACCGCCCTTCGGAGCTGCAAGACCAACCCGGCAGCTCCCCAGCTGCTCTTGGGGACACCTGAGACAGAAACAGAAGGATATATATTAATAATATTAACAAAAATACCGCCTAGGAGTGGCGCTACGGGACCAACCCAGCAGCACCCCAGTTGCTCTGCCCCAGGCATCCCCGATTCAGCTGCTACTGAAACTGACCAGCGGCTGATTCCAGGAAGCCCAGGGCAGAGCAGCTCTACCCCGGGCTTCCTGGAGTCAGCTGCTGGTCAGTTTCAGCAGCGGCTGAATCGGAGAAGCCGGTCGCAGAGCAGCTCCAATTGTCCAGCAACCGGAGCACTTCCAGGTTCCTGATGGTGCCAGACCATCAGGAGTGCCGGAGCTTTAGATGCCAGACCAATGGAGTTTTACTGTATTTTGACATAATGTCGAAATAATGTCGAGCTGGAGGACTGTTTACTTCAACTCCTGTAATCCTCATTGTACAAAGAATAAGGGAAGTCAGAGGAAGAGTGCTCTGTTTCAAAATAACTGCTGTGTAGACAGCGCCAAAAGTCAAAATAAGTCATTTTGACTTAAGCTACATAATTAATGTAGCACAAGTTGCATAGCTTACTTCGAGTTTAGCCCTGCTTTGTAGACGTGCCCTTAGATTGTGTGAATTTGAGCATATTGCTGAGTAAGTGTCGCATTCATGAGAGGAAAAAGGAAATTAAGAGCAATATATACAAAGAGTGCTAATTAACAGAGGAGAGCAAAACAGTTCAGAGAAAATAATCTTGGCACAAATCTCTGCTTAAAACAACTTTTGAAAAAGTTTCTATAACTTTTCTCCATTTCAGTCAGATGTCTGGAAGAGTAAAGTGAGTAAAGGGGCAGAAATAAGCCAGGTCTTTCATCCCCCAGTTTTGAAAAATTAGAATCTATCATCATGTGTAATCTAGACAAAGGGAGGGAAACATCAGAAGCTTTTTCACTAGTTCTAGGGGTAAGTCATCTCTGCTGGGGGTGATTTAACCAAGCCCAGAAAAGGGATGACTCTTTTCAGATACAAGGAAATTGGTGTGACAGCACCCAACAATCCATCACTACCCTCATTACTGCTTTTTAAAGAGACCAATTCTCTATGCCATCTTTGTTTCTGGCTGCACCGTTTCCCTATCCTCTGTTTCTGTTATATGTGCAGGAAGGGTATCCATACCCACTCTAATGCCCATTTACTCAGTTTTTCAGTTTTACTCAGTTTTTCACTCAAAATGAACAAGATAAACATAGGCTACAGTTATATTGCAACCAGTGATATAATTTGCTGTATGCTGAAAATAGCTGTGAGGAGTCAATAGTGCAGGTTTCATCCTAGGCTAGAATACAAGGGTATGCCTTAGAGAAACAGGCAGGTTGATGTAGGGAACATTTGGCAAAATCATTCTTTATAAAAATTATAGGGTTGGAAGAGACCTCGGGAGGTCATTGAGTCCAACCTCCTGCCCAAAGCAAGACCAATCCCTCCTAAATCATCCCAGCCAGGGTTTTGTCAAGCCAGGGCTTAAAAACCTCTAGGGATGGATGGGAGCATATCCTCATTTTGCTATCCTGTAAATATACAAATTGAGAGAGCAGATGAGGAAAATTTACAATTTCTTCAATGTTAAGAAAACTATTTGTTCATGCAGATCTACATCTAAAAGATTTTGAAGCATAAATATAGTGTGCTTCTCTGAATGATGGGAAATAAGAGATGCCCCTTGACATTTTAATACCTTAGGACCTATAAAATGACTTGGACTAATGTTATCGGAAAGTTACTTTGAATAAACCATGGAGGGGAACCTCAGCCCCAGGGACCTGCTTGCCTGAATCTGGCCTCCAAGACTTAGGCTCTTCCCCCCAGCATTGAGGAGCCTGCAGGGCGGAGCAAACAAAATCTATTAGCCTGGGCCCCTTAGGCACTGGTGTGGGAGAGGAATGTGGGGGATGTCTTTCTCCTTCTCAGTTAGGGGCCACATCAGTGAGGGTGTTTTTGGTTTCATTGGTTGGTTGGTTGGTTGGTTGGTTTTTGGCTTTTTACCTGTGTGTAGACCCCAACTGATTTTTCTGTGTGTGAATGGCCCCCAACCCCAAAATGGTTCCTCACCCCTGGAATAAACCATACACATTTTATGACATTTTACATTACAGTCAGCACAAAAACCTAATTTGAGTATGCAAACCACAGTAAAGTGAAGGGCATTTTTTCATGAACTATTTTCCCAGAAAGATTTTGATATCAAACTATTCAGCAGGTTTGGATATTAAGCTATATAGTGCCAATTCTCTCTCTGCAGCAGCATCTCAGGGTCTGTATAATAAGAGTGGATGAAAACATAAGATGAATATAAATAAAGAGCAACGATACCGTTTGGAAATGCTGGCAGATACCCCATGAAGTAACTACATTTTTTCACATACATAGGGCCCAATTTTCAAAAAAAGTCAGCATTCATGACTGGAGTTGTGTGTTCAGAAGAGCTTGATGCCTATCAAAGCACCTAAATGAAGAGGCCGTGTTTTCAACGGTGGTCTGCATTTTGGGCCTTTTAGTCTTCTCAGTGGGATCTGCTGAGTGTACAAATGTATCCCCAATTGCTGGAAATTTCTGGAAATAATGAACTTGTATGGTTTGGAGATGTAGGGCAGAATTTGGAAACTTGAGTGCCTAATTAGACCCTAGATCCATAGTCAGGTAACTACATTAGGGGTCTGATTTTCAGAGGTGACTGGCACTCATAACTCTCTGACTTTGTTAAGGTTTCTTTGAAAATGTGTGTACTTCAAAAATGGCTTGTGATTTCTCCGGAGATTAAATTTGGGCCGAGAGAGAGAGAGAAGAGAGAGGAAGGAACTTTGAGTTGGACAAATTAGTCCAAACATGCTTCCCTCAGGAAAATTTCCCACTTCTCTAGATACAAGCAGTTCTCCTCCTCCAAGAGAAAAAAAGAAGCTCTAGCTTAGTTACAAAGGAAAGTGCTTTACTAACTGGAAGGCTTATTCTGTTTTCCTATGTGGCCAAGAGAAGGGTATTCTCATGTTCTTCTTCGGGTAGTATCCCCGTGGGTGCTCCACTGTGGGTGTCAGCACTGGAGCATCCATGGGAATGCTCTTTCAAAATTAGTGTTATCCCTTGAGAAAAGCAGGAGTACAGATTTAGAAATAAGCAGCCTGTTATTTTGAAATAACAGGTTTGGTAGTGTGGACACTACTTATAAATTCGACCGAAGGGGGTTTATTTTGAAATAAAGCCCATGGGTAGAATAGGGCAGAGAGGGGATGCCAAGAGGAATGCATGATGGAATTATTTGAGAACAGAGCCTTTAAAGCATGACACATTATAATGGTCACTGGATACAATTAATTCTTTTCATAATGTAATCATAGACTGCTCAGAATCTAAGCTAATTTTGTTCTCTCTTCCCAACACAAACACCAGTATCATAAATACACTATTTGTCTCAGAGCAGCAGCTACTGTCAAAGATGATACTATATCTTGGAAAACATGCTCTTTCTAAACCATCTTGGAAAACCAAATTACACCAAAAGCAACATCAATGACAAAAGTGTAATCTTGACCAGAACTCCTTCTCAACAAAGGTTGACAGTGTTCTTCAGAGACTTTCTAGGTTAGTAATAAGGGTTTATTAAATTGAAAGATCTTAAAGAGTGCAGTATAAATCTCAATGAGTTCTTATCAGAAACAAAAAAAGAGAATGGAAATTATCTTAATGGGATGAAGATTTTTGGAGGGCATAGTGTTAGACTATTAGTTAGAGGCTAGAGAAAATCACTGTTCTCCATTTTTGTCTTTTCATTAGAAAATACAAATTCCCCCTATTTAAAAAAATCAAAAATAATAATTCTTTAAAAATTTAATATGGGTGGTGTTCCCTTTAAATATTATTTTTAAGGTCAAATGCTATGGAGCTTCTTTATGAAGTCTGAGTTGGATTTAACTTTAATTTATTACATTGGTTAATTTGGCAGGAACCAAACTATTACTTTTATGCCTGAAGTTTGAATCTCCCTGTTTTTCATAGCAGGACCATCTGTAGCAAATAAGAAAATTCCGGTTGTGGCCCAGGAGTCTATTTTTCCAGTGATACTCAATCCAGTTAATAAAATGTAGACAAATCCAGGAAATTACAACATAATCTGTAGGGTTTAGTTAGTGAGATGCAGAAGGTTCTGGACAGGGAAGAAATATGCAGAGTCTACTGTGCAAATTCCTATTTTCAAATACAAAAAAAAACCCTTTAAAAACCATGAATGGTCCTGAAGCACCAGAATTTTTTCAGTTAGGGTGTGTCTAGACTACAGGGTTTTGTCGACAAAAGTGGACTTTTGTCGACAAAACTATACCTGCGTCCACACTGCCTTTGAGTTATGTCGACATAATGTAGACAAAACTCAGCAGTTTTGTCGACGTATGTAAACCTCATTCTACGAGGAATATCACCTTTTGTTGACAGAGTTCTGTCGATAGAAGGCATTATTGCATCTACATTGTCCTTTGCGTCCACACTGTTATGTCGACAAAGTGGCTTGCTTTGTCAACAGAACTGGATGTAGTCTAGACGCTCTTTGTCGACAGAAGCTTTGTCGACAGTATCTGTCGACAAAACTTCTGTCAACAAAACCCTGTAGTCTAGACATACCCTTACAGACTAATATGGCTACCCCTCTGAGACCATTTTCAAATAGTCATTCACTAGGTGTCACGCAGTTGCCTAGCTGCTCAGGTAACTTCTCTATTGCAAATTAAATAAGTTATCTAGCTGGATGTTGTAATCAAATAATGAGGTTCTAAAATCCCTCCTTTTTCCTCTTCGAAGAGTGGGACTAACAGACTAACACCGCTACCCCTCTGAGCCTATTTGTGTAATGCCATTGATCTATATGGCACTGTACAAATGGGAGAACAAGGGGCAGGTTTCTTATCTCATTTATTCTAGTATAAATCTGGGGTCACCTCTTATATATTAGTAGTCACTCCATATCTGATCCTGGGTCAGGAGTGGATGCTGAGTTTTTCAGTCTTCATCCTTTCTATAACCTGCAGTACATGACCAGAAGAGCTATTAGATAAGAACTGAGGACAAATCTTCAACTGTTATTTGGTAGGACTTTGATCTGTTTAGTGATATGCCTTTAAAGTGCAGCCCAAGAAAAACAATGGGATCCTAGAAACTATGCCAGAAAAGACTAGTTCATTTGAGTTCATTTTCACACAGCCTAGATCTTCCAAGGGGCAGGGTGGGAGCAGGAGAGAGGAGAGAGCCGTTGTGTAAACTGCCAAGTAAACTGCACTGAATTAAACCCATTCATAGGATTATATATCTGTTAATTTAGGGAAGCAATTCTAAGTATTTTCTACTATTCTAAGCCAACCTCAAGAAAACATACACAGCCACTACCAACCATTAGTTCTCAAGCAATTAATTATTTTGTCCATGTTCATGAAGCTATTGACCCATGACCCGGTTTTCATTAGACGATTATTTAAATTTCATCCTCAACATTCGACACAGCCATTATTAATTAAAATATGACAGCACAGATTATGATCAGAATAAAGAGCTGCCTGGGAGCATTGGTTTTGGGTCCAGTTATTGATTGGCATGAGTGAACCCAGAGTGGCAGAGAGCCATGTCCTCCTAATCCCCTTGCTAATGGTTTATGCCAGGATTAACTGACTTTCCAAAGGAAAAGAAAGAAAAAGAGAGATATTTTAAAAGCATGTGTGGCACAGAAATAGTCTCTAAGCTGTTGAAAAACTTTACTTCATTGAGAGTGATGCCTCTATATCTTTGCTATTGCAGGATATGTTCTACCACAGTGCCCATTGCAACATAGAACCAAATAGTCAGGGCTGAGTTCCAGTTAGGTCATGGGGTTCCCAGCTTCTGCAGTTTCTTCCTTTCTGCAACTAACTGCATGTACATGGACCTTTGCTCCTTACATAGAGACCTTTTTCTCATGATCTTCTATTTCCCTACAGAGAATTTCTTGTTAGCTTGTGGTCTGATGTCACAAGAGCCACTAATTTTATTGGAGTTTACCCAGTTTTACTCCACTGTGAATATGTGCAAAATGTAGTGCAGTTGATCTTATGGAATTCTCCTTCTAGTTAAAGTATGAAGTTGTATTGCTAATGGGGAAAGGAGAGAGAAATCAATATTTATACCAATCTATGTATGGCTCAACTGACAGTCTTGTATAGTAGTTATAGAGAATTGCAACCATGCTTTGCATGGTCAGTGGTGTGTGGGAAATCACAAGGCACATTTTTTCATCCTGTGAAGCTATTCAGCAAAAATTCAGCCCAGGGCAAATAGAAACAGTCAGATGAAAAGGGCAGGAGGCTCTGTACTCACCTCCTTGGCCTGTTTTAACCGAATGTCTGAGCACTCTTAGCTAATTCTCTTACCCATAACATGTACATCTAATGCAGTGCTACATAGTCACTGCTTCCCACATTTATACCATCCATTAGATTGGCATCATGCCTCTTCATGAGTTGCTTGGAATGTTTTGCTAGTGTGGAGATGCCAAACCTATTCGTACTCACCAGTGGCAGCATGGAGAAGTGAGTGATGCAGCCCCAGATTGCTCTACTCCCCTGGCCGCATCGCTTCACTCCCCACCTGTGAGTGAGGAGATGATCCTGCCCCTCCCCCAAGTGGCATATCAGGAGAGCGGAGCAAGATTGGGACATGTTGATCCACTTTCCCTGCCGCTGCGGGTGAGCGCAGGAGAGCTAGACCTCTGGTGCAGCTGCCAGATCTCCCCGCTAGTCCCCAGGCCACCCAGAGGGCTGCTGGCTAGTCACTGGCTCCTCCCACCCATGGCTTTTGTGCCTTCGTGCTTCCCTACATGTCACCTATGATTGGCGGTTCACTATTCTGTGTCACCCTTATCAGCCTTGTTACACACACTACACATAACAGTGTTGTCACAATGTATAACCAAAGGGGCATATATTATATCATAATGTTGTCATTAATATTGCTATTTGATGTACGTATGAAGTGGGTACAAAGTGTTATCAATATGCCCTAGAATTTTGGTCCTAGGGTATTTTTGGCAAATAATGCATCGTGCTAGTCTGTCCTGGACAAACAGTTGTATATTTCTTTGTCTGACCAACCTGGTCATCAGGCCAAAAACAATAAAAGGTAAATAAAACCATCAACCTAGTGAGTTTGGAGAAAATCCTCTTGCAGGGATCTGAACGTCAAATGATAAGCAATTGAATCAAGTGATTGTATATAATACTACTGTACTATAAAAGTATATCAAGTGATGTATGTTATGAAAACTTGTGACTTACTGGTAATTAATATATATACATTTCGCAATGATTCCTACATGAGGAATTGTCACTATTATGTTTTAAGGTCTGAGATCAAACACATGGAGGTTTTCTCCCATACAGTACGGAAGGCAGCTGTCTACCTCTCTTCTATTTCAGTTAAGCAAAGTGGAATGAAAACAATGGAAACTCTATGTACATACAAATCAGCTGGGGCACGGAAAGTCAACAGGCTGGAAAGAACTGCATGAGGTCATCCAGAGGTCTTGGGACAGAACAGTCTATTTGGAAAGATGTAAAGTGAGAGAAGATACCATCTTAGCATCGATCGCTGTGTTACCTGGCATCTTACAACCTAAAACAGTGATAACTGTTTCACTCCAGGCAGTGTCAGGAATGAATCAATGGGAACACAGAACATCTGGCTGATAAAAGATTGACACAAGCAAGTGTGCTGATATCTAAAGCTACTATTTATTAGATTTAAGCAATCACAGAGATAAACAATAGGTTCAGGATATCCAAAATACTTACATAAAATCTGAGATGCCATTGAGTAATTAGCAGCAGGTCAATGATGGCCAGTTGGTTCCTTGCCAGGGAGTAGGGTGTCATAGAAAAAGTCTCTCAGAATAGAGACTGTCTAGAACTGCTCCAAAGTACACTCTATTATATAGACTAGTTATAATTTGCTTTTACAAAACACACAGCTCATAGTGACCCCTACTGGGTCATCACTTCTAATGTCAACAAAGCATTCATAATAGGCTTAACCATAATACACTTCTATATCAAAACCGGTAAAACTCAAGGTCTTATTTTCTTTCAGCTTCACAATTTGTTGACTCTTTTCTCCCCTTCTTCCATTCTGATGAGCAGAAACTGCAAGCCTGCAGTTTGCATTTCACCTTGCCTCCAAAAGGCACTCTTGTTCAAATTAACCTTGTGTTCTATTTTATTATTTAGTGACAGCTAAATGTACACAATATGGCTGTGATTAGTTTGGTCGTGTTCTGGGGTAACCAGTGGAGAGACAAGGAACAGAGCTCTTGCAAGCTGAGAAAGATGGGTCTTTCAGCCATGGCTATTGAAGTCTCTTGGAGCTAAATCTAAATGAGAAACCTGCTTAGGCAATGCTCTTTTACTAAGGAAAAGAAAGGGCACTAATATCTAGTACTTTAGTAAGGTCCTGACTGCAGAAAAAAATAAAGCCAGCCATGCCCAGAAACAACAACAAAAAAATAGCAAAAAACCCCAACTTTTCAAAAAGACTATAGCTTGCTATCACTAGTATTATGCTTTAAAGTCTGAGATCAAACATGGGGGCTATGTCTACACTGCAGGTCTTTTGCGCTATAATTTTAAGAGATCTTCTGCAAAAAGTTCTTGTGCAAGAGCGTGTCCATACTGCCATGTGCTTTTGCACAAGAGAGCCTCCACACTGTCATGGATGCTCTTGCCAAGAAAAGTCTGATGGCCAGTCACAGAATGGCCATCAGAGTACCTGTGCTTTTTCCGTCCACACATTCCTTTTTGCGCAAGAGTTCTTGCACAAAAAGGCTTATTCCTCATAGAAAGAGGAATAACTCTTGCGCAAAAATCTCTGTCTTCTGATGATCTACTGTACTTTTTCTTGCACAAAAACGCACTTGTGGTATGGACAATCTGCAAGTTTTTGCGCAAAAACTCTGCAATGTAAACGTAGCCATGGAGAGAAAGAGGTTTACTCCCATAAAAAAGGGAAGGCAGCTGTCTACCTATCTTCTAATTCAGTTAGGCATATTGGCAGGGCTTGGCAAGCGACGGTGAGCCCTGCTCGCCAGCTGCGCGGTTCTGCGCTCTGAGCATGCACAGATCATTCTGCGTATGCGCAGATCGCTCTGTGCCGGCTCTTCTGGGATGTAATCTACTCACCACTCCCTTTAAAGAAGCTATGAACCTTTATTAATTCTGGGTATGTCTACACTGTGGTGCAATTTGGGGATACTAGAAGTATCCCAATATAGCTATTCCGTGTATATTGAAGCACTTCGTTATTTTGAAATAGATTTTGAAATAACGGATGTCCTGTTCTCGGCCACCGGAGTAGACACACGCATGCTACTATACGGCAGGTCCCATTTCTGGCCCCAGCCACCAGAACAGGCCCCATCCTCCCCTGCCACATGACATTGCCAGCTGTAACCCCAAAAATTCCCACTGGAGACCACCCAGGGTTACAATAGCATGGGTTTATTGATTGAGGAATTAACAGTGCACTACCAGGCTAAACTAAAGAGAATAGAACTGCCACTAAAGGATTAAACTAAAAGAGAGCCAGCTCTCTCTCTCTCATACACACACATGCATGCGCATACCTACATTTATTCACTCATTCACTCACAATCATTCCTACCCTCAGGCACTCACACACTTACACAGGCATATGGGTTGCAGAAGGAGCCAAGGCATGTAGATTCTGGAAGGTCTGTCTGCTGATCATGACTGAGGAGCTGGTCTTCTAGCTGAAGAGAGAAGGGCTTATCAGAAAGAGGGGTTTCTGCCATGTGCTCTCTCCTTTTATTGCCTTTGTGCAACCCCTATGACTCATCCACACTCCTCAGCAGGGATCATGTCCAGACTTCCCTTGATCCAGCAGAGCAGCTGTCTCCTTAAGTGGTCTGATGACTCATCACCTGGTTCCATGTGCTCAGCCTCTGACAGACAGAGGCTGGGGACACCATTCCTACCCATCCTGTCTAAAAAGTATTGATGGACCTAGCCTCCATGAATTTTTCCAATTCTTTTTTTGAACCCTGTTAAAGTCCTGGTCTTCACAACATCCACTGAAAAGGAGTTCTATAGGGTTGACTGTGTGCTGCATGAAGAAAACATTCCTTTTGTTTGTTTTAAACCTGATACCTATTATTTTCATTTGGTGACCCCTAGTTCTTATGTTATGAGAGCAATAGGTGGTAACAAATTTACCACATATTTTTAAAGTAAGTGGTAAGGTTGACTGCAGACAGATTTTAAGGTTGATCATATTTAGGTATAAGCTTTTGATTCTGTCTCCTTAATCTGACATATCATATATGGGTTGTGATACCTTTCCACACATATAATTATTGCAACTTCATAGTGGGGATATACAATTAAAGAACAAGTTCATTTTTAGAAATTCAAAAATATGTTGTGTAAGTGCAACTGCAGGCAGATTTGAACCTGAGACCTTAGTGTAGAATCCTCTACAGCTTGAACTATAAAGCCAGCTGGCTCTCAGCTTAGGCTGTACAGCTCCTTTGTTCTTATCTATGGCTGTAAGTCGTCTAAGTGCCACTACATGGGACAGTGAACCAAACCCACTAGGTGTGTGGGTCACATAAGTAATAGCTGCCGACAGTTTAGGAGGTTTTATAATGCAGTCATTCATTTTAAAAGATCATTGTAACAGACAGAACACCCTTGTGAGAGACTGCTTAATGAATATTAAGTGACTGGAGACCTTTAAACTCTGGTCAAGATTAGAACTGTTCATAAGACTCCATTCAACAAGACTGCATGTTATGATACATAAATTTGTATTAGCTTTTGTCAGAGGCTATGTCTATACTGCAGGAGTTTTGTGAAAAATAGCCATTTTTGCGCAAAAACCCGTGAAGCATGTTTTTGCATGAGAAAATTTACAGTGAATTGACAGAACAGAACAGTTTTTGTGATATAGGTATTCCTGGGTATGTCTACACTACCCCGCTGGTTCGAACTAACGGGGGTAATGTAGTCATCCGCAATTGCAAATGAAGCCCGGGATTTGAATTTCCCGGGCTTCATTTGCATAAAGCCGTCCGGCGCCATTTTTAAATGCCGGCTAGTTCGAACCCCGTGCCGCGAGGCTACACGCGGCAGGGAGTAGCTAGTTCGGATTAGGCTTCCTAATCCGAACTAGCTGTACTCCTCGTGGAATGAGGAATCCCGGGCTTCATTTGCAATTCAAATCCCGGGCTTCATTTGCAATTGCAGATGACTACATTACCCCCGCTAGTTCAAACTAGCGGGGTAGTGTAGACATACCCCCTCTTTCTACAAGGAATAACTTATTTTCATGCAATGGAATAGGAAATGGGGGTTTTGTGCAAAAACAGACTACTGGAAGAAGCACAGGTGCCTTGGTGGCCATTATGTTAATGGCAATGAAAGCTTTCTTGCGAGAGAGCGTCCATGCAGTCTGGATGCTCTCTTGTGCAAAAGCCCATCACTTTTTCGATGCGCTTTTGCAGTGTCAACGCACTCTTCTGCAAAAAGCTTCCTACACAAGAAGCCTGCAGTCTAGACATAGTCAAAGAGTTTTGAACTGCTTGGCATATTTATATCTCTTGCATTTATATTTGCTGAAATAATTGAATTTGTAACAATAATAAGCCTGGATGGATCTCCTTAGTCATGTGTACTGACTATTAAAATACAGCAGCTTTACTTTGTTAAAAATAGAATGTATTAATCATTGTGGTGCCATAAACCCAACTGATCATCGTTGTTACATTTAACACATTGTAATTGTGTTTGAAAGGTATATTTAGGTCTCTTTAAAGAATAATTTCTACCATGTTGATTAGCTACAGCTTAGAATGCCAGTATCCTGTGAATGTGGCACAAATGCAGACTTTTCTGGCAAGATTCTTTGCAGAAAACTGGTGGGAAAATGTTTCTATGGTTAAACAAGTGTATCTGGGAATATCCAGGAGGATAATAAAACTTCTGTGATGATCTTTGCCTCTCTTTTTGCAAATATACCATGTTTAAATTAAAAACATACTAATTAAAACCAAATGAGCTTTAGCAGATAAATAGACTGGGTCTGTGTCTTTCCCCCCGCTCCCGTTCCCCCAACATACAAACACTCACCCACGCTCTTTGCATGGGAGTTTCTGATGATGCACTGCTACAAAATTTAGGGATTTCCCTTCATTCATTTTATAGAATCTACCAATGATCTTCAGTCAGGCCTGATGATGGGGGGTGGAGAGAAGGGGACTGAAAGGGCACAATTTCCCTGGGACCTGGTGATTCAAAGAGGCCCAGTGCTCTGGCTGCCATTGATGCTACCATGGTAGCAGCAGTTACCAGAGCCCGGGCCCTTTAAATTGCTGCTGGAGTGCAACGCTGCATGCTCCAGGAACTGCTACAGGCTGGGAGTGCACATCGAGCTCCAGGAGGTGCTGAGGGCTGCCTGGGTGCCAGCATGGTGCGCTCTGACCCCACCCATTCCACCCAAGGCCCCGCCTCTGCCAGGAGCTGCTCCCCCCTCACACAAACCGTAGCCAGGGGCCTTTGGAGGCTCTTGGTGCCCCTTTCTTCAATATTGAGAATTTTAGGATTGTGATTTATAAGAACATAAGAACAGCCACACTGGCTCAGCTCAATAATCCATCCAGCCCAGTATCCTCTCTTTTAAAAACGGTCAATGTCAGTGCTTCAGCAGAAATGAACAGAACAAGTAATCATGTCATTAGCATGATTATGAGCACTACCATATGCTCAGTTTTAGCAACGGGCTCCATAAGGCAGCGTATATAACAGACTTCAGCTGAAACTATTTTGGTGTGATTTACAGTTCATCAAGAAACAAAAATATCTGGCTTATTAGATGCAATGTATATGAAATTCTGTCAGATATGAAGTAGCTAAAGATGACTGTTGTGAAATAATATGATGCTAATGTAGCTGTCCCGTGGCTTGTTTTCAGGATAATTGAAATACTTTAAAGCAAAATTAATCTCATGGGTAAGGATTCTATGCTGCATTTTTAAAAACTTATTATGCCTCATTTTCTCTTTCTTTTTTGAAAAGAAAAACTCATTATGCCAGTGCCTGGAAGGGTTGACACAAAGTTGGTATTAAAATACTCACTTAGTCTTGAAAGTAGCACATTAACTATAATTGCCATTAAAAGCCATTATTTATATTAATTGCCATCATCTAGATGGCTGCATTCATGCAATTCTTTGGTAGTGCCTGTGTTCAGCGTAATTTATTGTCACTCTCTGAAATCTAGTGTGCAAGACTATATGCAAAATTAAATTAGTTAAAAATTATATTAATGATAAAACTTAAATTTTCCCCTTTTTAGATAAAAAAAGCAAAAATAGAAAAGAAAAAATATTAGTTGGAAATCTCTATTGTCTACTTCATGAAATAGTGCCTATTTCATTAAGGCCTGCATGAAACCAGCAGGAAGTAATTATATGAACCCGTAGATCCCATAAGCCAGAAATGTGCAGTAAGGGAGTTCTTTAAACACATTTGCACAGGTAACTGGCCCTAGCTTTTGTTTTTTATCTTTCAGACTGTGTGTAGTTTAGAGCAGCGGGACTTTGGAGGTCCCTTAACTATGTGGAATCTTTTAATGTTTACTCAAAAAGAAAACTGTCCTGCCTGAAGTGGAGGCTGAACTGGTTATTGTAGAAAAGGGAGAAAATGTCCATATGCTAGAGCATGAGGAATGCACAGATCCTGACAATTCACTGCCTTGCACCTGGAGTAGACATTTATAAGTAGGGAGCAAATATAGCAAAAATGTCCAGAATGTTGTAGAATTAGAAGATAGGTAGCAAAACGCATTTCTCTAATCTAAGAGGATTCCAATCTTTGAGCCTCAGTTCTCCATAGGAGTTTGGGATGTAGAACAATTTCAGAGTGGTACACTAGTTTCTAGCCATTCCAGGTGATAATAGGATGTCAAAAGTAAATCGTGGCTCACAAAGACATCCATGAGAGAGAAGTTAATGTGTGCTGGATGAATTTCCTTCTTTGGCATGGTACTAAATCTAATTATGTTACAATGAACATAAGCTAAATTATTAGCATCATATGCAGAGGAGCCCAAAAATGGTTTTTGAGATTCAGTTAAATTTAGAGTACACCATATTTTACACTGGGGAATATAATGAGAATGACTTGGTTGTCTCAGAACATCCAAAGTGAAGATATATGAGCAAAAGGGAAAATTATCCATCTCTTCCAGGAGAGCAAATTGTTCAGAGGGTAGCCAAAGTCAGATAATGGGCTGGAGTATCTAACAAAATTCAATTTAAACGTGTATAATCCATTTATGTCCACAACTCAAGTTACTCTGGCCAGGATGAGCTATCAATGCATCGAAGGATATTTCAGCATATGCACTGAGATGAGGATTATGTAGCTGTGGTTCATCTTAATAATAATAAGGGCTGTGGCAGCAGCAATAAAGCCCAGATTTTTAAAACTAGTTTAAAGATGTATGCACTCAGCATTACACATGCCTGATTGATTTAGGAGCCTGCATCTCATTTTCAGAAGTGATTTAGGCCTAAATGTTGTTACATAGAGCAGTACATACAGGGGCTGGTTCTGCACTCCCAGAAGAGGCAAACCTGAGGCAGCTAATCCCCAGAGCCACCCACATGCCATGGTGACCCCCCTCTTCCCGACCCTCAGAGTAGCAGCGTAGTAGCAGCATCCGTGGCTGAGAGTCTGGGCCATTTAGAGTCACTGGGCCCCAGGACAATTTCTCCATTTACCATCCTCCCCATCAGCAGGCCTAAAGACATACAGAACAAAGAATAATTGAGAAACTGCTTCTTCTGGGATGATTTGCATAGAGAATAAAATTTGCACAGAGAACAAAATCCTGAAAGGATAATTCTACAATCATCTTTCAGGGAGAAGAGTGTTTGCTTATCCTTTAAATTGCTATCAAAATCCTCTCAAAATGGTTATTCATCAAAATAGCTTTAGAATGGTTGAGATCCGTAAATCTTTCCTGCATCTTAGCCACTACACTCTGGGAATACTTGAGGAATATTTTTAATAGTCTTTAATTTATTACTCATGTCCTGAAAGAGTCCTCATGGGACCAATCTTGCAAACCCTTACTCAGGGATGTTGTTCTTTCATTGACATCAGCAGAATTATTAGTATTCAGAAGGACTGCTCACATGAGTGTTTGCAAGATAGGGACTAATGTGACCCATACAGAATCCTTTAAGAATACTTCTTACATACATTTTACTTAAGCTTTTATTTGTTGTTGAAGACTTGTTACTTTAGTGTTACCATTCTAATCTCTATTTGTTGCCATTCTGAAACAAAAAGCTATCTTATCCTTTAGTAGGATTGATTGTTCGCTTTTGTTAGTCATAAAGAAATTATTTTTATAATACTTCAATAAAGCTCCAGTCATTCCAAAGTGTGACTTTGCATTTCAGCCTCTATAGCTGTTTATAAAGAAGTATCAAATAAACATGATACATAAAATCCAGTATTATTCCGGAAAAATGATTATGTTACAGTGGTTTAACTGCTCCAAGCATTTTACAGAACAAAAGACATAACCTCTTCCTGAGTTTACAGTCCATTACATCATATAGCCCCGTCTTACCTTTCAGATCTAGTTTCCCACAGTGACATTAGTCCTTCCCTTCTTTCTGCCAATAATACCAGCTTTGTTTGCCTACTTATCCCACAACTACCTTCATGCTTTGTCCCTGGCCATGGCTTAAATATAGGAAGCACTCCTATATGAAATATTAGAAGATTTACCCAGTGTTGCATCAGTCCTTGAGTTAATTAATTTTTGTTTTTCTTTATTTATATCACTGCTTTGGGATGGGAATGAGGATTTAAGTATGCAAATTGCCCCAGGAAGAGAGGACTATTCCATCCATTTGTCATCACAACAAGTTGGGGCCAGGTGAGAAGCTCCCCTCTGTGGCCACTTTAGTGGGCAGAGACGGGGAAGGGTGCATTTCCCCCAGCTGGGGGTGAGAGAGACACTCAGCCAGACACACAAACACACAAGCATTCTGAAATATAGAGCAGATAGGTGTTCCTTTCTCCACCCCTACCCCTGCTGCCCCAATAGGGTTATAGCTCTCCTAGTCCCCCCTCTCTGGCCCCTTGCTGCCCCTGTGTGGTCATTATACAATATAACTGTCCCTGCTTTCCATCTCCTACTACCCCCATGTTATCATTATATAGCAGAGCTCTCCCTTTCTGTGTTATGAGAAACAATCTCATTCCAGGCACATCTGTAATCCCATTGTGCCAGCACAACCAAACCCTTACCTTGTTTTAAGTTATGATAACAGGAAGCTTCATATCACATTTGGTGATCCTAGCTCTGATTTTTTAGGAGAAATTATTGAACAGACAGACAGACAGACAGACACACTCACAGACAGACAAACTCAAATATGTAGTAGATAGTGCCTACTGAGACCAAGTATTGCCTTATGCATGCATAACTGCTCTGCTATTACTTCTCCTCTCTCCATCTGTTCCCCCACTCATAGGCATAGCAAGGGTGTTATGCGCCCAGGGGCAAAGGCAAAATTTTCCCAGAACCTAGCACATGGCTGAGCCTGCCCCCGGGGGGGGGGGGGGAGAAGGTGGAGCTTGTGCTGCATCTTCCCCTGGCCCCTCCAGTTTGGGGCTGGCTCCTCACATGCACTAACTGACCAGTGGAGATGGAAGAGGGCCGGGCTCGGGGCGGAGAAGCAGGGAGGAGGCTCCAGCTGGTGGCGATGGGCAGAGGTGGAGGAGGCGAACCAAGGGGTGACAGAGGGAGCGGAGGGGGACCAAATTGGTGCCCTCTAGCATGGCGCCCAGGGACAACTGCCCCTCCTGCCCACTCCTTGCTAAGCTACTGCCCCCACTAGTCTTATTTATTAACCTATTGTGTATTCTATAAACTCTAAATAGTGAACTCTCTTCAGCAAGTCATGTATTTGGGGGGATTTACTTTTTCTTGTGTAATGGCTAGTATCCTGAAACACATTTCCTGCTACTGCAACTTAAGTAATAATATAGAAAAAAAATATAGGACATGATGAGTGAAATGTACTAGTGAGATTATATTGTAATCATTTGCCAGATTTTAGGGTGGCCTATGAAATGTGAATTTCCTTGTAGAAAACAGGTCATCTGTTGAATGTGTTCTTCCTTATGTATATTAGAGCCATTGAAAGAACAAAATCCAAAGCAAAGGAAACCAAAAAGCATCACCACATATTTGTATAAAAGAAAATATATTTCCTTTTAACTACAAAATTTAAAAAGAAACTTACATAAACTCTATTTTTAACTCTTTGGAAAAATTTAGCCTTTGCATAGCAAAAAATAGGGCAGCCTCATCCTGGCAAATCTACATCCCATATAAAAACATGCAGTAAAAGTGCAATCTGCTTTTTATGCAACCACAAACTATTCAAAGTTTAAGATAAGAATTCTCTACATTTGCAGGCAGGAAGTGGCATTTGCTGGGTTTTACTAATGGAAATTATTTTCCCTGTTATGGAGGGGTTGCTGATAATTTGGGAGACTTTGTATGTGTCTTTTCTTAAAAATAAATGGCCATTTCAAACCTCAAACTTTACCATGCTTGCATTCTGATGAGTTGGCTTTTTATTTGATGATATTTGTTTTGTTTTTCAGTTTGAGTTCACTTGGAAAAGTTCATCATCTCTGTACTTGGAAAAGAGGATTCAAATATTCTATTCATACTAACTTCTTACTATATATGAATAGTAGCATTTTAATTTTATCTAATAATGTACTGAGGAAGAACGAAAAAGAAATACTTATGTAGTAATAAATCAGATTCTTTCTTGGTAAAACTATACAGTAGGGGTACATCTGCACTGCACACTTATTTCAGAATAAGCTATTCTGGAAGAAATACTCCGAAATAGCTTATTTCAAAATAGTGCGTATATACTACAAGGAAGCCTCAAAATTAGTCTGAGGCAGGCTTCCCTAATGTGGACGCACTGCCTCGATTTAGAGCCCCAAGAAGCGCTAGGGAGTAATTACTTTGAATGGCCTTGGGGAAGAGCTATTTTAAAATAGCAGCAGTGGAGTGTCCACACTACAGCTATTTCAAAATAGCAATTTTGGAAGAGGCATTATTCCTCATGGAATGAGGTTTATAGAAGTCAGAATAAGTTGTCCGTTATTTTTAATTTATTATGAAATAACGGAATTACTGTGCCGATGCTCGCATTGTTATATTGGAATAATAGCCATTATTCTGAAATAACGCTGCTGTCTAGACTCACCCTATCAGATAGTGAGCTGTCAAATCTTGCAGTTTGGCTTACAGTTGTAGGTAACTGCCTTTGACTAGCAAAAAGAGGTTTATAAAGAAGTTAACTGGGGATAAAATGAAATTTCAGTGTGACCTTCATTACACTCCAAATTCAAACTGGTCCATGAATTTAGAATGCAAGTTTGAATACTTAAGAATTAGAAATTGGCCCCACTGAATCTTGAAATATGAAATTCTTCCCTCTTCCACCAAACCTCTGGCAGCCGTAGTATTGAAGTCTATTTCCTTGCTCTAAATTTACCATTACAAATACCTGTTCTGTTCCCTACTCCTGCTTGGGGGAGGGATAGCTCAGTGGTTTGAGCATTGGCCTGCTAAACCCAGGGTTGTGAGTTCAATCCTTGCAGAAGCCATTTAGGAATTTGGGGCAAAAATGTGTCAGGAATGATACTTGGTCCTGCTGTGTAGGCAGGGGAGTGGACTTGATGACCTTTCAACGTCCCTTCCAGTTCTAGGAGATAGGCAATCTCCATTAACTTAATTTGTGTCTCAGACCCAAACTCTGAAATTTAATCCACAGTAGAACCTTGCATTGGTTTAGTCTTTTAATCCCATTCCCTTCTGTTATGGCAGTGGGTCCTGTGGGAGCCATGGGCTCCCAGTTCTGCTGTAGGCCTCCATGCTAGATACACTCAGGACTCTAATCCAGATCTAACTATTGTCTCTTTTACTTACCATTGCCAATAATCTGTTTATGAAATTACCAGACACTGAATTCCAGTCTTTTTGTCATGTTTCCAGATGTTTCATCCTACATTTTTCGTTAATCTAGTTCAAAGTGCTATCAAATTTACACCCTCACTTCTCAGTAAGCTTTAAAAAGAAAAATCAAGTTACTGACTTTAGATTTAACATCCATATCATTTTCCCTTTAATTAAAAATTCAGAGTTGATAGTGATTCTCTTGTCCAGCAGAAATGACCTAAAGGTGTTTTAGTAGTCTGCAATTCTGGCCAAACTGGACAGTAAATGATAAACTTCGCTCAAGAGAGTTCCAGAGTCTGTGCTAATGGTTGTTTGCCCAGAATTTTAAAATCAAGATTTATTTCATTTCCACCTTTGTTTTCCTTTTTAACCCATTACCCACCCCACCTTTGTAATTCTGTGCCTTTGTCATGCCCCTCTTACAGCTTGACCAGTCTTCCTTTGTACAAAGCTCCCACAGTATCCTCTTTCCATTTCTTCTTCTAACTCACTGATTTTGCCTGATTTACCATGACAAATGTTTCCAGTGGCACCTGTCAATTTCAAATAATAAAAGAAAGTGAAGCAAATAGAGTAACAAGAAAGAAAGACACACAACAAATACACCTATATAATCTGCTTTCATTGAATAACGGTGGTCTGCCAACAGCTGTATTGCTATCCTGCTGTTGAGTGTTGTCCCTGTTTCTCACCCACTATTATCTAATATCACACTATTCATTGTTTTCTGACTAAAGGAGAATGAAAACTCTGAATCTAGGAGCTTTTATTCATATTTGGTTGTAGAGTGCCAGAGACCTTAATAACACTCCAGAAATATCCATCAGCTTTATAACAATGTCTCATTCATTTAAAACTTTTAATGAGCGGGGACAGGACATTCTGTTCAGGACATTTCAGAGTCCTGTATTCTTTTAAATGACTTTTGGCCTATACTCATTGCAGACTAAATTGTCAGTGGTTCCTATTTTGCCCAGGTTAATAGGGCCACAAGTCATTACTCTTTCATAGCTGCTCCATAGCCTACGTGAAATTAAACAATAGCCTCAGCTCCTGTTGTCTTGTGCAAAGATAATCATTACAAAACCCGCCATCACAATTGGCAGCAAACTCAAAAGAGCGGTAAAAACTGAAATAGTAGTTGGAAAGTGAACTTTTCTGTCCAGAAGAGCAAGCAGCCAATTAGCAGAAGGTGCTAAGCTATCTAGAACACTCACTTACCTTGGGAGAATTGGGCTGAGGCACAACAGTACAGCAGTGTGGAGAGCTGCCCATGCTGTACATGCTGCACAGTTGAACTTGGCACTCTAGTGCCACAGAATCTTTCAATTCACATTACCTTATTCTCGTGGGGAATTTTTAGCCTTCCCAATTCCATTGTCCAGTAAAAAACTGTCTGCAGTCAGCACTGAAAGCTCTTATTTAAAAGGGTATCACAATGCTCTTATTATCTACAGCAGAGGTAGACAACCTGTAGCTCCAGAGCTGCATCTGACTCTTCAGAAATTACTAGGCAGCTCCAGCTTAGTGCCAATTCAGGTGTTGGAACTCCAGGTGTCAACTATCCAATATGTGAGGAGTAACCACTGTTCAACCATCAGCTCCACCCAAGCCCTGCCCCCACTTCCCTCTACCCCGCCTCACTTCCCTCTGCCACACCTTTGCTCCTTCAACCCCCATCCAGAACCCTGTGCATACTGCAGAACAGCTGATTGTGGTGGTTGGGAAGCACAGGGAGGGAGGAAAAGCACTGCAGGGCTGCCAGTGGGTGAGAGGCACTGGATGCAGGGAGCTGCTGGGGAGCTGCTTACGTATTACTGTATCTCTTTGGCAATGTATTGGTAAATTCTGGCTCTTTCTCAGTCTTAGGATAGCCATCCCAATCTAGAACTCTGCATAGTGAGTGAGCACTGGTTGCATGTGTTATATAATTGTAATGTCACAGGAACCATGAAGTCTACATGATCAAACAATACCTACCAATCCTCCTGTGTTATCCCCATCCCCTCCCAACACATACACATACCCCAAAACCTAAAAGGGGGGTTATATGATTCTTATTTCTATTGACTGATATCTCACCAAGTAGATGCCTGGTTGCCTTATTAAGATTTCAAAGGACAAAGATGAAACCATAGATGAGTGCTTATGTTTACAACTCCAAAAGAATCACAGAAATGACACCTTTGCCATGTGGTAGACATAGAATAACAGCCATCAAAAAATAAGTGGATACTCTAGATAGCTTGGCATCTTCTGCTAATTGGTTGTTTTCTCCCACTCCTTTCCTCATAGATTTTACCTCAGGCTATGTCTACACTACAAGGTTTTTGCGCAAAACCCCAGGGAGCATCCACACCTCAAGCGCATTTTTATGCAAGAAAATCTACAGTCAATCGACAGAACAGAGGGCTTTTTGCAGTGAAGGAATACCTCCTTCTATGAGGCATAACTCCGTTTTGGTGTGTGTGGGCTCTCAACAGCAGTTTCTTGCGCAAAAAGAGCCTATCACAAAAAACACAAGTGCTCTGATGGCCATTCTGTGAATGGAAATCAGAACTTTCTTGCACAAGAGTGTCCATGCAGTGTGGATGCTCTTTTGCTCAAAAGCACATCACTTTTGCGATGCAATTTGAGGTGTGGATGTGCTCTTGCACAAGAAGTTTTTGCGGAAGATCTCTTCCGCAAAAAGCTTCTTGTGCAAAAACCCTGAAGTGTAGACAAAGTCTCTGTCTCACTCCAACTGCCCTCCATGTTCCCTTCATCTTCTTTTCTTATCTTCTCTCTTTAATGTCCAGTCTCCTTCCTGATCTTGCTCTTTAGCTCACCTCCTCCCAATGACCCCATCTAATTTTAAAAAAAAATATTTAGAAAGATTAAAAAGAAATGACATGTATGCATGCACACTCTAAATTGTTTACTTATCATGTTTGCAAACCATCACATCATTCAGTCTGCTTATATGTTAAATCACTTCCCTCCTACCCCCAATTTTTTTGTCATGTCTGTTCACACTGTAAGCAATGTGTAGCAGGACTATTTCATATTCTATAGATATAAAGTGCTTAGCATAATGGGATCTTAATCTCAATTGAGGTCCCTCAGTATTATGGTAATACAAATAAATAATAGTACAACAGTATTTAACTTTTCATTCAAATTTTTCTCTTTACTCCTCTTTCCTCTCTTTTCATTTCCCACAGTCCCTGTGTATATCTGTATTTTTTCTCAGTATTTCTGTTCTGCTTTGTTTTCATAATTTCTCCTCAGCAGTTTGCAAATCAAATAAATGAGAGAGAAGCATTCAAATCCCTGAAGTCTCAGCGTGGTTGAGACTGGATAACGTGAGTTTACACATCCCTAGTAACTTAATACTAGCTTCATTGACTGACTCTAAATAAAACAAGGCTGCCAGCCTTCCACCGTCAAAAAATAAATTAAGGAACAGTTGGAGACATCTTCATAATGAGATAGTCCAAGAAAATCAATCTTCAAAATACCAGGCAGATGTATTGAAATGAGGAGCTGTTCTTAGAGACTATACATCAACATTTGTCAAGGACAAAGGGCATCAGATATGGAAAAAAACAGACATTTATATCAAATAAGGAACAGTTGATCAGGGCCACACTATAATGACTGAGCACACATCAGTCAAGTCTAGAATCAGCAACTAAGATTGAACAAGCAGCAATAGCCTTAGCTCATCAAGGTTACGTCTACACTGCAGAGCTATTTCGGTATCCTATTCCACGTCTTAAGAGCAAGCCTGTTATATCGAAATGTAACGGACTCGCTATTCCAAGATCCCTGTAAACCTCATTGCACGAGGGCTACGGGACATTTTGGAATCGTGCCTTATTTCAATATTTGTTCTGTGAACATGTATTGGATATTGTGGTGGAATCTCTGATCGATCTGTCAGTGCAAATCACTTGATTTTGTGACTGTGTGTAGAGCTCATGTCGTGTCTTTATGGTTTGTGACTTTGTATGGGGAAGGAGGCAGCTCTCCTTCCAGGTGAAAGGTGGAATGTGTATGTGTCCTTTGGAACGGAGGGTTTGGGTGGTTTATAAAATGTTCTGAGGTTGTGACTTCTCTGCAGGCAAATCTGACTGCTGAGCACTTACTCCACAATATGGTATGAAGATCAGGAAAGAAAAGAGGGTGGTGAACACGAAAAAGAATCCCACAATTGCTTGTGGATAAATGCAGTTAATGGAAAGCCTGATTGTCATCCCCTGAGATCTTTAACTTGCTTCCACAAAGATTTCTGGTATAACCCTAAAACTTAGATAATTTTATGAGACAATATTAACATGACATATATTTAAAATACCTGAAGATTATTATTTATTTTTGCCCTCCCAGAGCTGAAAATGTGTAAGATCACACTATTGCAAAATACTGAATACCATTAAAATAATAAAATACCATTTAAATAATTCACTCGTTTCATACTTTCACAGAAGTACTCATTCTATAGCTATTAATGCTTTCTCTATCAACAAACCATTGGGAGCGGGGGGGGGGGGGATGCACACATACACACAGATGGGCAGACTTTCCTGCCTTCACAAGGAGAAGCATTGACAATCCTACTCAAAAATAGAATCGTAACTTCCCATTTTTTATATACCATAAATAAGGGCAAATGCATATATATTCGGATATAACTTCTCCAATATATCAAAGACTTCATTGAGCAAAATAGGACAAACCACAACCAAAGGAGAGGAGGGGGTGTTCTGATAAATTCATCACAATGTTGGTCCTGTCAGCTCAGATGTATTCAATCTTTTCAGCGAAACTGATGGAAAATTCCTTGCAAAAAGAAAAAATTAAGAGGCTATAGCATAATGTTTCACCACTTAATCGACACTTTAAACTCTACTCTTCTCCCCTAGCCTCAGACTTTGGCTTCTAAATTTTAAAACTTGGACCAAATTCAGCCTATCTTAAGTAAATGAAAGTAAATAAGTTAAAGAGGAATGCACCAGTTTATGCCAAAGACATACTTACATGATGGGGGGTTACATCCTGGGAAACAATGATTCTGAAAAAGATTTGGAGGTTGTGGTGGATAATTTGAATATGAGCTCCTAGTGTGAGGATGTGGCCAAAAGAGCTAATGTGATTCTGGGATGAATAAACTGGCATCTTAATTAGGAGGAGAGGTCATTTTACCACTTTATTTAGCATTGGCATGACTCCTTGGCAGAATACCATATTCAGTTCTGATGCCTACAAATTAAGAAGTATGTTAATAAACTGGAGAAGATTCAGAGAAGAGCCATGAGAATAATTAAAAGATAGAAAACATATTGTAAAATGATAGATCCAAACAGCTCAATGTATTTAGTTTAACAAAGACAGTATTAAGTGCTGACTTGATTGTAGTATAAAAATACCTTTTGAATAATGGGCTCTTCAGTCTTGCAGAGAAAACAAAGATGTAATGCAATCCAATGGCTGGATGTTGAAATTCACAATAGAAATAAAGTATACCTTTTAAGGGTGAAAGTAATTCATCATTGGAACAATTTATTAAGTGTCATGGTGGATTCTCCACCACTGACAGCTTTTTAAATCAAGATTGGATTGTTTTCAAAGATACGGTCTAGTAATTATTTTGGGGAAGTTCCATGGCCTGTCGCTATGTCTAGACTGCAGGCTTCTTCCGGAAGAAGCTTTTCCAGAAGAGATCTTCTGAAAAAATGTCTTCTGAAAGAGAGCGTCCACACTGCCGGAGTGTATTGAAAAAGCGATCTGCTTCTTTGACAGATATAGTGTCCACACTGAATGGACGCATGTAAGCTGTGAATACTATGGTCAGAGTGGCCACCAGGGCACCTGTGTTTTTTCCTCTTTCCTCTTCTATCAAAAGAACTCCCTCTTTCCTATCCACACATGCCTTTTTCTGAAAAAGCTCTTTCAGAAAAGGCATTCTTCCTTGTAGAAAGAGGTTTACCAATGTTGGAAAAACCCCTCTGTTCTTTTGATTTTTTTTTTGAAAGAACACGATTGCAGTATGGACGTACGTGAGGTTTTTTCGGAAAAACGGACATTCATATGAAAAAAACTCTGTAGTGTAGACATACCTGGTTTAGATATGAGGTCAGATTAGACTATCACAATAGTCCCTTCTGGTCTAAGAATAAAGTAATCTAAGACTGATTCTGGGCCAGTAGCATGAATAGTATTTACATATTCCAGAAAAAAACATTCAGACAGAATAAATCTGTGGAGATAAATCCAGATAGACAGCTTTTAGCTTACCTTTTTAATGGCCATTTTTCTGAGACAGATTAAAGACCAATAGTCTTGCAGCTGACCACAATAATTTCTTACCTAACAGGAATCCCCATGGAAGCACAAGGGGAAAACACTCACATTACTAAGCCTATGTTCACATTGTCACCTGAATAAATACTAAACTGTGCCTTATTTCCATCAGCAAGCAATATACCACCTCATTTTTATGACAAATGGACTTCAGAGAAGACTCTCCCCCTCTCCAGCTGATAGTTAAAGGTAATGTATTGCTTTTGGGTTAAATAACTACACATGAAACTCCTAAACTGTATGGGAATTATATTCTGAATTAATGAATTGCAAATTGTAAGCCAATCTAACTTCCATAAATATCACAGGACCTATCTATGCACATTTTCAAGGAAAAATTACTCTGTGACTACAAGATTTAGAGCATAGTTATGCTAACTAAAATATAGGTACTTAAGGAGAAACTTACCATATGTTTAAAATTATCTGGATTGCATTTATGATCTGTGATATAAATGTATATATGTTCTGGGTTGTAGCAGTTAGAGTTTTCTATTTTATTTTTATAGTGTACAATTTACTACTAGCAATTGATACTAAAGCTTTAAACATTCAAATAACACACTACAGAGTTTCATTCCATGATTGTGTAGTTCTGAGCAGTAATTTCACTTCACAGAAAAACTGTAACTTGTTCACTACTGTGAAGCTAAAAATAACCAGTATTGACAGATTTAATAAACTGAGTTTGTACTGAAGAACTTCAAAACCAAATTCAAGCCAGGATAGCCTGATGTGAACTCTATTCTAGTGTTAGTAGTGACTTAAATAAAAAACAAAGTAGGAGTTATGGCAGTGCTCTCTACTAAGGAGAATGGCTATGTACATAAAGTTATATGCAAAAATATTTGCAGGATCAGGGCTCAAAGATAGTTGTTCCTCTTCTGGAGCTGTGCTATTGGCTGAAGCATATTACATGAAACACTGATTTAACAAAGAGAAGCCTCAGCAATGGGTAAATGGCACTACTGCATATTTAAAACAGACTTATTTAAAGGGTAAACAACAGTAAAATATTCAAACAGTGACATCTTTAGCTAATAATAAAAACGAATGCCCCGGGAGCTGAGTGTGATCTCCAATTACTATAAAGTCCCTTGGCTTGGGCCATGCTTATGGTAATCTTTTGATTGCCAGAGAAGTGACTTTGAAGGTGATTCCTTATTCATTGGGGAGCCAGCATAGAGAATAAGACATTGGGGTGACATGTTCACGGCAACTTTGTTGCTAAGTAGACAGGCTTCAGGAGTTTAAATCAGTAGCTTTTTCAGGATGATTAGATATAAGAAGTCTTCCATAGCTCATGGATTTGGATGGTTTTTTCCACCATAGGTATTTTGACATCCCCATAGCAACAAAGAGTCCCAACGCAGAGAGCTTCAATACTGCAGCTGTTTTAGGGAAAGCAAGTCCTTCTCTCTGGTTATCAGCCTCACTCCAGTCTCATCTGGCTCTGCATACAGGTGATGATATCACCTAGTCACTGAGACAATTCTGTACTATTGGGCAAATGAAATTCCATAAGAATGGCCATACTAGGTCAGACCAAAGGTGCATCTCTAGCCCAATATTCTGTCCTTTGACAGTGGCCATACCAGAAGGAATGAACAGAGCAGGTCCTCTGCATGAAGATCCAGGAAATTATTTAGGTTATATTTAGTTGTTTCAAAAATATTTTTCTCTACCATTGATTCAAATGAAGTTGGACAAAGTTAGGCACCTGCATATGTAAGTAGAGAGACAGGAAGAAGGATGCCAATAAAATATCTGCAGTCCCTTTAAAACTTTTCTAAAATGGGGTTTGTTTGGTTTTTTTCTTAAATATGTGACATATGCAGAATACATAATAAGGTGACATAGTACCAAGTTTTTATTGGTACGTGTGTGAGATTACCTTTATAATTCATTCATGATTTTACCACTGAGGAGTCATGAAGATATACCTCGCTAATAAATACTATCTTTATGCCACATCTTGCTATCACATATTGCATATATAGAAATGGAATGTGTATGTATTTCTGTTTGTATATATGCATATATGTACATATCTACAAACATACACAGAAATATAGAGAGTTTAGTCTTCATGCAGAGGAAGGTTCTTTTTTCCTATAAACTAAGTCTGATTGTATAATCCAAGGATGAATTATGCTGTTGTTGCTAATGAATGAGATAAAAAGGCATAATCACTGTCCACATGTGGAATATTCTCTTTGATCGCTTTTGTTGCTATCATTGAAATTCAGTTTCATCATCAAGCTGTGATCAGTAGTAGGCAATCCATCATTGTCTAACTGTGTAATTTAAATTCTTCTTTACAGGCAGTCCCCGGGTTACGTACAAGATAGGGACTGTAGGTTTGTTCTTAAGTTGAATTTGTATGTAAGTTGTAACTGGTACATATTGTAGGGGAAACTCTAGCCAAACATTTCTCCAGAGCTCAGTTTTATTCTCCCACACCTCACTTCCCTCAGTCCTTTATTCTCAAGCTGAGGTGTCTGCTGAGAAAAGCCGCTCCTCGTCTCCCTGGTCTGCTGGGGGGGGGGAGGCGCTAGCTTCGCGTCTCCCTGGTCTGCTGGGGGGGGGGGGCGCTAGCTTCGCGTCTCCCTGGTCTGCTGGGGGGAAGCAGCTAGTGCGGGGTTGCCTCACCCCGTTTGTAAGTAGGGATTCGATGTAAGTCGGATCCATGTAACCCGGGGACTGCCTGTATTATGTGATAGACATACTTAGAAATCTCAGACATCTAGGTCAGTCCTTCATAATTGGTCAGTTTGAGCTTAAGTGGGTTTTTAAATGTCTGTAAGTACCCAGTGATTCTGACATCAGTTTCTTCACATGTCTGAGGTTAACAGCTATATTGATCAAAGTCCTCACCTTGTGTAATGTTTAATAGTGCCTCACCAAACAACAGACATCATATTGCTTTAGGAGATCCTAAAAAGTTATTCCCTTCATTTGTCCTTGGGTATCCCTGATGTTATGTGCTCTCTCCATTGCAATTCACTTAATTCTATGGCACTGAATCAAATATTTCTCATATGTCTCAGCTGGAGATCATTTGTTTGTGTCTGATTTTGTTTTGTTGAAAATGCACTAAATAAATTTGCACACATACAAAAACCTGATTCAATTGCTTCACTAAACCTTTTCTACTATATTATAGTGTGAAAACTTCCATTAGCCCCAGTTGTGTGTTCTTTTTTTTGTTGTTGTTTGTTTGTTTGTTTGTTTGTTTTTTCCTCATTTTTCAGGCTGGCTTCCAACCATGACTAATTCTATTGCAATCCTGAAGGCAGACAGATAGCCATATGACTTAATTTTATTTTAACATTTTCGTCTCTCAATCCCGCCAGTGAACATGTGAGAAGTGAAAGCTAGTTGTTTTGGGGTATTTCTCTGATGAGTAAGTCAGTCATCATGATCTTTAACTAAGAAGCACTATGTAAGTGCTATAAAAATTAAATTTCATCTACAATACCACTGTAGGGCTATCAAACCAAATATTACTCCAGTTTTCCAGTAAGGCTGAGTTTCTGAAGCTTCGCTTGATTAAGCCCCTATTCAGGAAGTTACACAAATGCACGTCTAAATTTAATCTTGTGAGTAATCCCATTTGTTTTATCAGAACTACTCACGTGCTTAAAGTTAGGTACATGCTTTTTGATATCCAGACTCTAAAAGAAATGCTCCCAATGTCCCACAGAAAAATCAAAATGGAAAATAGAACCCAGGAGACCTGATTCTAATCAATTATTTAATATTGCAGTTATTGTTTCCCCAGACTCAAACATAAGATTTTATTTGGTACACAGCTTTTCTGCATGTGTGCATGTTGTGCTCAGGGAATTGATTGGTGAACCATACATATACCATCAACTCCTAATCCTATTCAAATTATTAGGAGCTTTGCTATTAACCTCAGTGGGGGTACTTGATGCTTTCTTTAGGGTATCGAGATTTAGCTTTGCTCTCAGTCTCTTGAAACAAAACGCGTTCCTTTATATTGGTCTTCCCCTTTTTCTGATCCTGATGGCAGCCTCCTTTAGTGGCATTCCATTAAGATTCCGTAGGAAAGGCTTCATTTTGTGTGTTTGCCTTCCAGTATCAGTGAATAGATAGTTTTAAGACAAAGCAGCAGAAAGTAGCTTAAAGGCTAACTTGAGCTGGATATCACAGAATATCATGTCCTCCCTCCCCCGCCCTCGTTGTCCAAGCTGTAAATTTACATGAACATCTTTATTACGAGTGAAAGAAAGTTGTTAAAAATTTAATCTGGCACTGATAATGGGGGAATGGGGAAGATTTCCTGAAGGAAAATATAAATGCATTAGCATTAAAAATGTATAGAAGGGATGCTACAGGCTCTCTTTAATGGAGCTGTAGACCTGCTTACAAATGCAGAGCAAAAGATATGAGCAGCCACATTAACTAAGGAATCTGCAGCAACAGCTGCTGTTATAGCTTCTCCTAGTGCCACTAGTACAGGACCATGGTTCCCTCTAAGTTGAGCAACAGCACAGCCCCGCAGCTGCTTAGTAAGCTCCGCCCAACTAGGAGCACAGGGCTTCACCTGGGCTGCCTGTGTGAGGGAGGGGCCATTTCTCCCTCAACAACAGTAGCATCTGTGCCCCTCCCTCAGCCAGGCAGTTCCATGTGCAGAGTCCTGAGTCCCTGGGTGGGCGGAGTTGATTAAGCAGCTGCAGGGCTGTGCTGCCGTGCAGCTCAGAGGGAACCTTGTACAGGACTAATCTCTTTAAGAAGTTCTCATGTAACCCTTGCTTAATACCACTAACTACTGCAAGTATTTAACTCTACTATAGTGCTGGTACCTTTTCTTCTTTATACCTAACTCTTTCCACCTGGACAGTGTGTTTCATAAATAGATTGACAGTTTTTTACCCCAAATTTATCTTCCTAAACTATAGAATTCAAGTTTTTGCCTGTCTCCTTCTGCCCCTGTAGAATAAACTGAAGTCCATTTGTCCTTACACCAACATTCACTTATGCCATCCAAATAATTTGTACATTTGATTTTATTTGAATTTAATAATGTACATATAAGAGCTCTGGGCTTTTGGTACTCAGGATATCAGTTAAAATATACTACTTATGGCACGAAGAGTCCAAAGCAGCAGCATATCCACCATTCTTATACATATGACTTTATCATAGAGAGCTTTACATTCTTTTGCAGAAAATGTGTATGCTTTGGAGTTTCACAGTGTCCATCATAATAATCTCCTAGGAGCAGGATACATGCCACAGATGTAATATATGAGCGATTTTCTGGAAAAAAAAATAAACAGAAATACATACAATTTCCTTTGTGGCTTGTGATGTTAAAATCCCCATTAATCACAAAAGAACTACAAACACATCAGTGTATATTATAATGTTACACTGGTTATAAACATATCCAACTTCTGCTTAAGTGCCTTTCATCAGAAGATCTCAACCTTGCAAACAGAGGAGCCTACATATTGAAAAATATAATAAGACATACTGAACAGTTCTAACATTTCTGTAGACACTAGAAAACTCTACTAGTGTAGGCCCTGATTATGCAATGGATTTCCCACAGGCAAATCTTAGTTCCCCTGCAGAGCCTTTAATAGTGTGACTATTTCCCATCTATAATTCAGCAGTTATCCATGGGATAGTCAGATAATGAAACATGCTTTTGATTAATAATAAAACTGTATGTTAGTCTTGTTTTCCCAACCTGGATAATATACATTTCTTTCCCATTCATTTCAGGAAACATTATCTTTTCAAAGTCACCAGCTGATGGAATTTGAAGCCAATTGTTAGAAAAGTCTCTAGAGATAGGCCAGTAAGCCAGACTTCAGTACCAGACAAATGAGTTGAAACAATAGCAAACAACAGATTATCAGACACATAGATTAATATGATTTGTTGGGAAAGAATCAACATGGTTTTTATAAAGTGAAATCATCCCTCACCAATCTATTAGAATTTCTGAAGGGATCAACGAGCATGTGGAGAAGGGGGATCCAGTGGATACAGTATATTTATATTTTCAGAAAGCCTTTGACAAAGTCTCTCACCAAAGGCTCTTCAGCAAAGTAAGCTGTCCTAAGATAAGAGGAAAAGTCGTCTTATGTCTCAGTATGTGGTTAAAAGATAGGAAACAAAGTATTAGGAATAAATGGTCTGTTTTCAGAATGGAGAAAGGTAAATAGTGGTGTCCATCGGGGTCCATACTGGGACCAATCCTATTCAACGTATTCAGACATTATCTGAGAAAGGGGGTAAAGTGAGGTGACAAAATGTGCAGATGGTACTAAACTAGACAAAATAGTTAAGTCCAAAGCAGACTGGAAAGAGTTATAAAGGAATCTCACAAAACTGAGTGACTGGGCACAAAATCTTCAGAGGCATAGACGAGTTAGTCTGTAACAGGAAATACGTAAGAAACAACAAATAGTCTAATAGCACCATAAAGACTAAATAGTTACAAGAGGCTGATAACGATTAGTTTGCACTTGGAAAGGAAGGTGACCAACACCAGACTCTACACAGACATCAAGAACCATTAGCACCTTCATTGTTTGTTTAAGTCATTAAGATGTGGAAGATAATGTGCGAGCCTTCCAATATCCCAGGTTATACCATTTGCATAAGAATTAAACTTGTGAATGAAGTTAAGTTAACCTTTCTCTGTGTATTTGGCTTGTGGAATTGGTCTGAAACAAAATGGTGAGTATTGGGGATCCATTAATGAGTGTCCAGGTAAATTAAAGTGTTCTCCAATAAGTTTTTGTGTATTGCCTTTTCAGATATCTGATTTGTGTCCATTAATTCTTTCCTGTAGAGACTGTCCAGTTTGACCAATATACTTTGCAGTGGGGCACTGCTGGCATTTGATGGCATAGATCATGTTAGTGGATGTGCAGTTAATTAAATGAGGCTCTGATTTGGTGGCTGATGTGGTTGGGTCCACTTATGAAATTACTGGTGTAGATGTGTGGGCAGAATTGGCACCGGGACTGATTGCAGGGATGGGTTCCTGGATGATTATGATGGAGGTGTATTACATGGTTACTAGAAACAATTTGTTTGAGGGTAGAGGGTTGTCTGTAAGCGAGAATTGGCCTTTCCCCTAAAGCCTGTGAGAGTGAGGGTCATTTTACAGATTAGGTTGTAGATTGGAGGGGTTTACATTGTGGACTGTAGGTTATGAATTCTGTTGTTTTCTCTTTGGGCCTGTCTTGAAGTAGTTCATGTCTGGGAACTTTTTTGGCTCTGTCAATCTGTTTTTTCACTTCTCCAGGTGATATATTTCAGTTTTAAGAATGCTCTCTCTAATTAATATATAGAGAGAATAGTCACAAAATGGCAGATGAAATTCAATGTTAATAAAAGCAAAGCATTGGAAACTATACTCTCAACTAGACATGTAAAATGATGGGGTCTAAATTAGTTATTACCATTAAAGAAAGAGATCTTGGAGTCTTATGGGAAACTCTTAGAAGCTCAATGTGAAGCAACAGACAAGAAAGCAAATAGAATGTTGTGAATCAATGGGAAAAGACTGGATAAGACAAATACAGATCGAACCTCCTTTGTCCGCCCCCCTTGGGACCTGAGTGGTCCCGAACAATGGAGTTTGCCAGATGAGAGGAAGTCAAGGCTCCCTATCCAGGTATAGGTTCTGCTCCCAGCTGGGGCTGTGCTCCCTGTTACTTGCCGTTGACTCTAGCCGTATACTGTGCCAGGCCTGGCCGGGGTTGTATCCCCCACTATGCCAGCCCCAGACAGGGCTCAGCCCCACTGCCTCCAGCTCTGGTAGGGGCTGTGGCTCTCTCCCCCGCACAGCACTGGTCCAGGCTGCACGCCCAGCTGACTCAAGCCCCAGCTGGCACTGTGCTTCCCACACGCCAGCTCCAGACAGGGCTGCACTCTGGGTCCCCAGCTCCACTACCTCCAGCCCTGTCTGTGCTGCCTTCCTTGCCAACAGCCCTAGCCAGAGCTGCACTCTCCACCCTGCTGTGGCTGGGCTCCCGACTACCAGCCCAGGCTATGCTTTTGAACCTGGACAGCCAGGGCTCACTGGTCCAACAATATTCATGGTCCTACCAGACCATGGATGGTGCTAGACCAGAGAGTCCCGGATTTTAGAGTCTCCACCTGTAGTATCATTTTGCCTCTCTGTAAATACATGGAACATCCACATCTTGAATACTGAATGCAGATGTGGTCACCCCATCTCAGAAAAGGTATATTTCAATTGGAATATTACAGAAAAAGGCAACAAAATGATTAGGGGTATGGAAAACCTTCCATATCTGGAGAGATGGATTAATAAAACTAGGATGCCTCCGCTTGGAAAAGAGATGACTCAGGGAGATATGATGGAAGCCTATAATATCATGAATATTACTGAGAAATTAAATAAGGAAGTGATATTTACTCCGCATAACATAAAAACTAAGGTATTAGAGCATAAGCTTTTGCGAACTATAACTCACTTCCTTACATGAGGAAGGAAGAAGGAAGGAAGGAAGGAAGGAATTTCACAGAGCACATATTAAATGTATGGAATTCTTTGCCAGAGAATATTGTAAAGGACAAGACTGAAACAGCGTTAAAAAAAGAACTAGATAAGTTCATGGAGGTTAGGTCCATCAATGACTAATAGCCTGGATGGGTAGGAATGGTATCCTTAGCCTCTGTTTGCCAGAAGCTAGGAATGGGTGACAGGGGAAGGATAACCTGATGGTTACCTGTTCTGTTCACTCCCTCTGAGACAGCTGGCAGTGGTCACTGTTAAAGACAGGATACTGGGCTAGATGCACCATTGATTTGACCCAGTATGGCCATTCTTATGTTCCAGACCTGTGACTGCATGGGCCATATCCATTCCAAATGTGCAACGGATCTGTGTATATGCAACATAACTGAGATATACATCTGTTGTGTCACAAATTACTATAAAAACCTAAAAATTATAGCCTATGACATCTCAGAGCTCAGTTAAATTCTTGTTAAAAATAACATTTTAGAAAGCTTTGTTAAGACAACATGAGTCCCAATATTTTATGTATTTGGATTTATACACACTGGCTACGTCTAGATTGGCATGATTTTCCGCAAATGCTTTTAACGGAAAAGTTTTTCATTAAAAGCATTTGCGGAAAAGAGCGTCTAGATTGGCACGGACGCTTTTCCGCAAAAGCACTTTTTGCGGAAAAGCGTCCGTGACAATCTAGACATGCTTTTCCGCAAAAAAGCCCCGATCGCCATTTTCGCGATCGGGCTTTTTTGCGGAAAACAAATCTGGGCTGTCTACATTGGCCCTTTTGCGCAAACGTTTTGCGCAAAAGGACTTTTGCCCAAATGGGAGCAGCATAGTATTTCCGCAAGAACACTGACAATCTTATATGAGATCATCAGTGCTTTTGCGGAAATTCATGCGGCCAGTGTAGACAGCTGGCAAGTTTTTCCGGAAAAGCGGCTGATTTTCCAGAAAAACTGGCCAGTCTAGACACAGCCACTGAGTAATTTACTCAAAAGAGCTGCTAAGAGACTTAGGAGCATGAAGCCCATTAACAAATCAAAGGGATCTGTGCTCTAAAGTCGCTTAGGCATTTTTGAAAATTTACCAGCCATCCACACTCTGCAAGGGAAACCCATGCTTTTTTATGCCTTTGATTTTGCATAGAACCAGACAGTAAATATATTACTCCAACATAACTGAAGGTACAACAGTAGTACTCAATATAAGTCCTAAGAAGGCAAATAAATTAAATCCACCTTCCCAATTCTTCCCCATTTTCCAGTGTCTGGGAAAACATGTGCTTTGCAACATTCTCTGAAGGTCTCCAGATTCAAAATAATTCAGACCCAGTTAATGACATAAATTCCAGCTGGTATATGATAGGTTATTGTTTTATGTGGAAATAAGTAGCACGGAGCTAGTATTTGTGATCCAATATTTCTGCGTATAAGATAGAAAAGGAGTGAAACCTGGCCATTTAAGTGATATCTGAATTTTAACTCGTTAGCACAAATAGCTACCTGACATACCAGACAAGCTAATATGTTCATTAAGATATCTAAATGAGATTAGAAACATGAATATGTTTAATAAATTGCAGATCAATGGACACTGAATTCATCTCTGATGAAGTAATAGCCCACATCTGTATATGGCCTTCTGGAAAATAATGGACATCTACATTTGTCATTCATCTTAAGCTAAAGATGAAGTCACATGAAATCCTCAAGGCATATTACTGAACCCAAAGTGATAGGAAATAGAACAGTCTATTTAAAGAAGATTTAAATCCTTAACTTTTAAGGAAGTAAATTGCTAACTCCTCTAATAAATGTTCTGGTTGTAATGAGCTATACTTAGTTTGTACTGAAGAATAATGAGCAACATGAACATTGCAGCAAAGTGGCAAACTTCTCATATATGTCAGGACTTGACCTTAAGTCAGGCCTTCAGATAGTACTATAAGGAAATCCAGTATTGTCCAGTCTTTTAATTTAGGCTATGTTATAGTATCTATAGTGCTGTAAAGGAATGTAATAGTCAGGTGCAAGTATTCATGTTTTTAAAAAAAGTCTTACTATAATTTCTTTGTGGTTCCTGGGTCTGATTCTGATCTCAGCTATACTGTTGTATGAGAGGAGTACTCCACTGACTTCAGTGGAGTTACCCAAGGTAACATTAGTATACATTAAATCAGAGTAGTCTTTTTCTTTATAATGATTAGTGCAACTAATTTGCATTTGTGATCTCTTGCAGCAATGGACTTCAACATTCAAACCTTAGGAAAAGAAAGCATAAATGAAGAAAATATGGAATTGATCAATTAGGCTATGCCTATATACAAAACTTGGTGTGAGCCTGTTAAACTAAGATGGTTGAGTGGACCACTGTATTTTAGAAGTGTGAAATCCTGAAATCCTTTTTCTTGCCTTAACTGTGGCATGTTCCTTTAAAAAAATATTAGCACCTACTATGCAACTAAATAGCAATCAGTAAAAAGAGGACCAAACTTCTTGTGGCTAAACCAGCTATAATAGTCAGGAGGGCATTAAACTAACAACAAAAAGGGGCAGATAAAAGAGGGAATATATTAAGTCATGAAGAATAGCTCCATCAATGGCCAAGATTGTCAGGGACGGTATCCCTCACCTCTGTTTGCCTGAAGCTGGGAATGGGTTACAGAGGATGCATCACTTTATGATTACCTGTTCTTTTCATTCCTTTTGGGCACCTGACATTTGCACTGTCAGAGGACACGATATTGGACTAGATGGACCTTTGGTCTGTCCAGGATGGCCATTCTTATCATAGAATCATAGGGCTGGAAAAGACCTCAGGAGGTCATCAAGTCCCGTCCCCTGCCCAAAGCAGGACAAATCCCAACTAAATCAACCGAGCCAGAGACTTAAAAACCTCTAGCGATGGAGATTCTACCACCTGCCTAGGTAATCCATTCCAGTGCTTCACCATTCTCCTAATGAAATAGTTTTTCCTAATATCTAACCCAGACCTCCCCACTGTAATTTAAGACCATTGCTCCTTGTTCTGCCACCCATCACTACTGTGAACAGCCTCTCTCCATCATCTTTGAAACCTCTCTCCAGGAAGTTGAAGGCTGCTATCAAATCCCCCCTCACTCTTCTCTTCTTCAGACTAAATAAGCCCAAATCCCTCAGCCTCTCATTATAGGTCATGTGTTCCAGCCCCCTAATCATTCTGGTCACCCTCCACTGGACTCTCTCCAATGTGTCTACATCCTTTCTATAGTGGAGGGCCCAGAACTGTACACAGTATTCCAGATGTTGCCTCACCAGAGCCGAATCAAGGGGAATGATCACTTCTCTCGATCTTCTGGCAATGCTTCTCCTAATTCTGTGGTCACCAACTGGTCGATGGCGATCGACTGGTCAATAGCGAGGCTTCGACCAGTCGATCACGAGGCATCCTGTCTGCCCTGCCCCCATTTCCCTCCCACCCCCGATAAGCCCCACTACCTACCTCAAGTGAAAATGGAAGTAGTGTCGGCTTCCCGGGGATGGACAGAAGTCCTGCAGCTTAGTGCCACTTCCGGCGATTCCAGAAGTGTGCTAGCTGCTCTGCTGGGTGTACTGCAGGAGAGAGCATCGGCTCCCTGCACTGCACAGGAGGCATGAGTCAGCCCCGGTGGTAGGCGCGCGTGGGGCTTCCCTATGCAGGGAGAGGGGGTCGGCCCTGGGGGGGGGGGAATCCTGGGAGGAGGCAGATGCAGGGGACTCTCTGCCTCTACTGGCACCCCACTCCCCCCTCCCCAGTTACAGAACTCTGTCCCCACCTCCTGTCCCCAGCTACAGAACTCTGTCCCCACTTCCCTGTCCTCCAGCCACAGAACTCTGTCCCTATTCCCGTCCCCACTGGCATCCTGTCCCCAGCTACAGAAACCTGTCCCCACAAAATGTATAATTATAAATGCTTCATTTTAGATGTAAATAGCATGAATAAAAAACAGATCATTTATTTAATAACTATAAACACGTGATTTTAATTTTATATATTGCATAATTTAAAAATAAACTGTTTATGAGAGTGTGTAAGTAAGGGCTGGGGATAGCAAGTGATGGACAGGAGGAGAATAGAGAAGGCGGGGCTTCAAGGAAGGGGCGGGGCGGTAGATCTTTGCCTGTTCTGAGATTTAAAAAGTGATCTTGGGTGTAAAAAGGTTGGAGACCACTGTCCTAATGTAACCTAATATTCCATTCGCCTTCTTATGTTCTTACTCAGAAAAAAAATAATCTAGATGTTGAGAACAAAATAAAGAACTGAAGGATGTGAAGAGAAGAAATTCTGTAATTGCCTGTCCATCATTGCTAGGAGCTCAGGTAACACACAAAAAGAATTGGAATTGCTTGTTTATGAGCATACATTTAATCGAGTTGATGTTAGTGAAATCTGGTGGGATTGGAATGTTAAAATCAATGGTTACAACCTATTTAGGAAGCATAAAATGGATGGAGGAGTGACACTCTTTGCCAAAAATGGCATCACATGTTTGAGAGTCATTGATACTTGGAAAAAATAACTTTAATGTGTATGGATTAATATCCTAACAGATAAAGTACAAAATAGGATATTAGTAGGTGACTGCTATGGACTACCAAATAACAGCAGGGAAAAAGAAGATAACTGGTTGCTTACATGCCTTCCTATAATGTGAAAGAGGAAAAAAAAAAACTTTGTGACCATGGGAGACTTGAATTTGAGTAAAACTTAAAAACAAAAACAAAAAACAACCAATAGTCTAGTAGCACCTTAAAGACTAACAAAACATGTAGATGGGATCATGAGTTTTTGTGGGTACAACTCACTTCATATATGTTGGAGGGTTTATGCTGCCAGTTCTAAAACATGCGTAGAATTTCTAAATATTATAGATGACAATTTCTGAACTCAAAAAGTGTAACCTCTAAAGAAGGGGTATTCCCTTTTGTAACTTATCTTGACAATTAAAGAGGAACTGATAGCAGAACTAAAAATTAATGATAACTTAAGTACAAGTGACCCTGACTTGATCACATTTATAATATGTGAGCAGAATAAAGTTTCGGCCAATGATGTATGTAGTTGGTGCTTTAAAAGGGCTAATTTCACTAAGCTGAAAACAATTATAAGCCAAATCAGCCGGGAGGAAAAATTTAATTAGAAGAATGTGCATGATAATTGGGAATTGTTTAAGAACACTTTACAACATGCCAAGAAAGGTTGTGTATATATAAAGCAAAACAGATGGAAGAAATTAGAATTTGATAGTAATGAATATAAATAAGCTAGGAATTGTTTAAAAAAAAGATATGGAAGCAAAGGAACACAAGAAGAACTCTATGGTCTATAGAGATAAGAAAAATAAGAAGGAATGTTTAAAGTATACTAGGAACACAAAGAATCCTAACAATAGTATTAGGCCATTACTATATGGAAATGATTGAATTATCAGCAAAAAGGCAGGAGTGTTCAACAAATATTTCTGTTCCATAGTTGGGGGAAGATAACAGATGACGTAGTCATGCATAACACTCTTTACCATCTTCGTGAGCTACTAGTGGAATGGAAACAGAAGCTACTGAAGTTAGATACTTTTAAGTCAGCAAGCCTTGAACTCTTGCATCCAAGAGTTTTTAAAGAGCTGGCTGAACAGCTCTCTGGACCATTAATGTAAATATTCAGTAAGTTCTAGAACATCAGGGAAGTTCCAGAAGACTAAAAGAAAGGTAATGCTGTGCCACTATTTTAAAGGGGGTAAGAGGAAGACCCTAACCCTAAGTCGGTATTCCTCTTACCACCTTTAAATTAGTTCTGTCTGACTGACAGCAGTCCCAGGCAAGATAATGGAGTGGCCGATACAGGACTTCATTAATAACTAATTAAAGGATGGCAATATAATTAATGCTAATCAACATTCATTTATGGAAAATATCAAATTAGTTTCACTGGTTCTATTTCTTTTTTTATGAGGTTACAAGGTTGGTTGATAAGTAGAGAAGGAGTCATATAATATATTTGACTTCTATAGGACATTTGATTTGGCACCACATGACAATTTGATTTAAAAAAATAGAACAATATACAATTAGCATGGTACATAGTAAATGGATTAGATACTGTCTAACCAATAGATCGCCAATGTAATTATAAGCAGGGAACCATCACTGAATGGATGTGTTTCTTGTGGGATTCTGTGGCAATATGGAAGAAAACATAAAATTATCATTGACAAAGTTTGCAGATACCATAAAATTGGAAGCATGTCACAGATATACAGCAATCTGGGTCGTGTTCTAAATTTGGTGCAAGCAAACAATATGCATATTTAAATGGCTACATGTAAATAAATACATTTTGGAACAGAGAATGTAGGCTATTATTACATGATGAGGAAGTCCATCCTAGGGAGTCATTACTCTGAGGCTACATCTACACTGGCATGATTTCCAGGAAATGCTTTTAACAGAAAAGTTTTCCATTAAAAGCATTTTCGGAAAAGCGTGTCTAGACTGGCAGGACACTTTTCCGCAAAAGCACTTTTTGTGGAAAAGCATCCATGGCCAATCTAGACGTGCTTTTCTACAAAAAAGCCCTGATTGTCATTTTCGCAATTGGGGCTTTTTTGTGAAAAACAAATCTCTGCTGTCTACACTGGCCCTTTTGCGCAAAAGTTTTTCGGAAAAAGACTTTTGCCCGAACGGGAGCAGCATAGTATTTCTGCAAAAGCACTGACAATTTTACATGAGATCGTCAGTGCTTTTCCAGAAATTCAAGCTGCCATTGTAGACAGCTGGCAAGTTTTTCCACAAAAGCAGATGATTTTGCGGAAAAACTTGCCAGTCTAGACACAGCCTGAATAAAAAGTGAGGATCATGGTGAATGAGCAGCTATTGTGAGCTCTCAGTGCAAAAATGTTGCCAACAGGGCTATTTCGGTTCTTGGATGTATAAACCAGGAATAAAGATGCCATTTTACCTCATTTTGGTACTCATGAGACCCTGCTAGAACACTATTTTTATTTCTAGAATACAATTCCAGAACGATGTTGACAAATTGGAGAGTTCAGAGAAAAGCCATAAGAATGATTAAAAGATTACAGAACATGCCTTATAGTGGGAGTCTCAAGGCATTCAATGCATAGAATTTAAGAAACTGATGGCAATATATATTAATTACTAAAAAGGCTACAAATATTTAATAATGACAGAGAAAAGAGTGATAAATTCAGACTGGAAATAAAGTGTAAATGTTTAACCATTGGAGTAATTAATCATTAAAACAATTTACCATGGTGCATTCTCTATCATTGACAACTTTTAAATCAAGATGAAATGCTAAAAGATCTACTCTCAGAATTATGTTGTGGAAGTTCTATGGACTGGAAAGAAGTCAGACTAGGTCCCTTTTTAGGCTTTGAAGCTTTGATTCTATGAATCAACAGTATCATACCTTTGCCATTGACAAATATCTGCCATGTTTATGTTTTTTTCCATGGCCATAGTCTGGAAATTATTCCAAATTACAGGCAGTCCCCGACTTATGTGGATCCGACTTATGTCAGATCCGCACTTACGAAGGGGCTTTTCTCGCCCCAGAGCTCGCGGGCAGCGGGACCGCCCAGAGCGCAGCGGTCCCGCCACAGTGTCCTCCAGGGCGAGAAAAGCTGCGCCAGGTCTCCCTGGTGTGCTGGGGGGGACTCCCCAGCACAGCAGGGAGACCCGAGCAAAGCCGCACAGGCGGCGGGACCCCGCTGCCCGTGCGGCTTTGCTCCTTTGCCCCGGAGCAAAGCCGCACAGGCCGCGGGATCCCCCGCCTCTGCGGCTTTGCTCCTGTCTCCCTGCTGTGCACTCCCCCAGCACAGCAGGGAGACAGGAGCAAAGCCGCAGAGGCGGCGGGACCTCTGCGCCTCCGCAGCTTTGCTCGGGTCTCCCTGGTCTGCTGGGGGGGGAGGAGGCGCAGCTAGTGCGCCCCCTCCCAGCAGACCAGGCTTTTGTTGCGGGACGTCTGGGGTAGAGCAGCTGGGGTGCTGCCGGGTTGGTCCTGCGGGGACCTACCCGGCAGTGTCCCAGCTGTTCTGCCCCAGGAGTCCAGATTCAGCCGCTGTTGAAACTGATTAGCGGCTGATTCCAGGAAGCCGGGGGCAAAGCAACTCTGCCTAGGGCTTCCTGTAGTCAGCTGCTGATCAGTTTCAGCAGCGGCTGAATCTGGAGCCAGTTCCGACTTACATACAAATTCAACTTAAGAACAAACCTATAGTCCCTATCTTGTACATAACCCAGGGACTACCTGTACATTTTATGGACCAATATCTAAATTATGTATTGTGGCAAGGTCCTTGCTCAGGCCCCTTGCCCTGGGACACCTTCTGGTCCACAAATCAGCCAGAGAACCCTGCTGGTGTAGTTACCCATGCCTTTTATTGCCAGCTTCCCACCACCTTCTATTTACAAAGTTTTTTGATTGCAGCAACCTCACCCAGCCTCTCCTTCTGACTTAGGCACACATTTAGCCACACCTGGCTCCTTTCCACTGCTTTATATACCACTACTGATGCTCACAGCTGCTTCTAATAGCCCTTTAGGCCTGGGGTTGCTCAGCTGTTTGCTATAAGCCTTTTCAGCCATGCTATAGTGGCAGAGCTCTGTCTTAGCCAGCAGTCTGTCACAGTATACTGAGGAATAAATTTTCCTGCAGTATTTATTTTTATGAGAATACTATGGAATTGGCTTTGTCTTATAAATACAGCATTTCTAGATCAAATATGGCTAGCAACCTGTCAGCACATATTGCCATGGATTGGAAATATTTGCTTATACAAATTCTTTTTTCCAGAAAAATCCATTATAAGAAACATCTTGTTTGAAAGGGTGTCTTGGAGAAGGAGAACAGCAGGCACATATTACATTACATTATTGAAATAAAATAAGTAAATTCAATTAATAAAACCAATAAAACAATAGAATAGTATTGTATGAATAGAAAACAATTGCAACCTGAATCAAATTGTGGGAGCAAACTGAGAGATTATTATATAATATGATTTGAAAATTGTCCTTGAAGCAACAGAGGTTAGTACGAGAAAATGTGCTCTGAAATTTGATTTATTACTAAAACACTTATGATGGACTTCTGCTGTGCAAATATCCTTCACAAACCTCTTCAGTATGATACCTCAGGTAATTCTAAGATTTTACAGGCTTTTTGAAAACTTATGTGTTGTCAATCATGCATAATTATGGAAAGCCAGTTTAGTGCTCTTAAAGAAGTTATAAGTCTCATATTAGGACTTCTCAACACAGCCCCAAAATATATGTTACAATAAAGGATACAAACAATGGACCAATAGAGGAGTCAACAGGAATCTTTCCATGGAATTCAGTAGGCATGGGGTGAGACCCTTTTGTAATTGGGGGCAGATGGAAACAATGGCTTTAAATCAGTAATGATAATTTACAGGCCTAAATTAAACCATTCAGGCTCCTGGGCTGGTAGAAAGAAACTTGCTACCAAATGAACAAGCAAATCATTGAAATATATTATTTTCCCCTTTCCGTGTACATCTGTTTGCTTGTGAAAATCCATATGGATCAACATGGAAATATACTTAAACACTTTGCTATGTGAAATTTGTGAACTGTGGAATGGAAGGATAATTAAACGAATGTTTTTGCTAAGTGTGTTTCAGGGCCCCTCTCAGACTTTTCAGCTACTTATACCAATACAATGGTATAAATCTTTTTAACTTGTGCCCTTTGATCTTGTTCTTTTTCCACAATTTAGTGGCTGTAAAATATGAGATGTACATTACAAACTTTGCTTTTGTTCTTGTGCCATTACATTGTTCCTATTCATAGTAAGATATATAAAAGTTACAGTGGAACACTAAGGTTGCATCTACACAGACTGTAACTCAAGATACACAATTTGAGCTATGCAAATTGCATTTTATTTCGATGCTAATTCAAAATAGCTTCTTTCATCATTTGGCGCTGTTACACGGTGCCAAATTTTAAAATAAAGCACTATTCCAAAATGTCCCTTACTCCTCATAGAATGAGATTAACAGGAATGTCAGAATAATGAGCCCAAAATAACGGGCTTGCTGTGAAGACATCGGATAGCTGTTTTGGGATACTCCGGTATCCCAACATAGCATTGCAGTGTGGACTTAGCCTATGGGAAGTTTTCAAATATATTACGGAAATCAGGTATGTCCAAAAGTAATTTAGTTTGGGGCTATAGTTTGGCCAAAATTGTGTAATATTGTAATATAATAGCAGGATTATGATAGTTCCATTAATTTAATTAGCAGCCATTGTACTTTGGTTATAAACATGAGGGATCTAGAACAAAACTAGAAGGCTACGTCTAGACTGGCATGATTTTCCGCAAATGCTTTTAATGGAAAAGTTTTCCGTTAAAAGCATTTGCGGAAAAGAGCGTCTAGATTGGCACGGATGCTTTTCCACAGAAGCACTTTTTGCGGAAAAGCGTCCGTGCCAATCTAGACACGCTTTTCCGCAAAAAAGCCCTGATCGCCATTTTCGTGATCGGGGCTTTTTTGCGCAAAACAAATCTGAGCTGTCTATACTGGCCTTTTTGTGCAAAAGCTTTGCGCAAAAGGACTTTTGCCCGAACGGGAGCAGCATAGTATTTCCGCAAGAAGCACTGATTTCAGACAGTAGGAAGTCAGTGTTCTTGCCGAAATTCAAGTGGCCAGTGTGGACAGCTGGCAAGTTTTTCCTCAAAAGCAGATGATTTTGCAGAAAAACTTGCCAGTCTAGACACAGCCGAAGTGTTCTGATTAATGAAAGGCAGAAGAGTGCTATAGGATTACAGTAAAATAATCCCATCCTGTAGTCATTATATAATAAACTGTTACTCTTGCCAGACTCTTCCCTTAATTTCCATTTTATGAGAAACAATCAAATTCCATGCACTCCCCATTGTCCTGGCACAACTAAACCCTTACCTGGCTTTTAAGTTATAATGAGAGGAAGCAGCATGTCAAATGTGTTCTTACCTCTTACCATGTAGAAAGAGTTGATTAAATGGAATCACAGACTGATGGAAAGACACACACAGATGAAGATTTTTAAAATGAATGGTAGGATATAATCACTGTTAATTTCTAATTCTAGTTGACTGAATATCTTAGGATAAGATGTTATTAAATCTTATCTGTTTTATGTTAAGAAATACTCAAAAACTATTAGTCAGATTTATGGCAAAGACATACCAATAAGTCATTGCACCATTCTGTATTTAGAAGTCTTATTCCATTTAAGATGAAACGTATATTCATGTTGCTTGTAGATTTGATATTTTGCTTGCAGGCTTAGATTAGATTAACATAAATCAAGTTCTGTGGACTTTTTCACTTTCTGTCTGTGTAATTTTCTTTCCCATGTTTTCACAATTTTCAGTTTCCTATTCTTATGGAAACATATGTAACATTGCATGTATTTTACATGAAATTGGACCAATTTTAGTAAATCAGAATGATATGCAAGATATTCTACATTTATGAGACTTCACTGCAAATATATTACACAACCCTATTATAGGTATGTCTCTTGATCAATTGATATTTCACATTTTCCATAATTTTCCTTTTTATGGTTTTTATTTATCAGATATTTTTGTTCAGACCAATCTTTCTATCTTACATCCTGACTTCTTTTATTAAATTTGCACTGTAGTCACAATGGTTTGTGACAAAATGACCAGAGCTGTATGAAATGCAAAACTTGCCTACTTTTGAATTTTGTTTGCTAAAATTTATGATAAAATCCCAGCTCCACTGAAGTCAAAAGTAAAATTCCCAGTCACTTCAACAGGGGCAGGATTCTACTCAATTTTTTTCCAAGTTAAGCAAGACCTACTTTTAAGTAACCTACATGTTTTTTTCAGTGAAATAATGAAAATGCACCTGTTTTCGTTGTTTTAAGAGTAAAACAGTTATGCTTCAATTTGGTCCCATCTGAAAAGGGAATCTGTGGATCAAAGTTGGAAAAATATTACCAATATCATATAAAATGAAAGCACTGAGTTTCAGAAATTCCTAGTACAGTAAACTTCCGATAATCCGGCACCTTTAGGACCCAGGGGGTGCCGGATTATCAGATATGCCGGACTATCGGAATGGGGGGCTATGAGGGGTCTGGGGTGAGTTGCGGGGGGATGCTACCCCAGACCCCTCATAGCCCCCCTTCCAATAATCCAGCTCTGCCCCAGTCATTCCTGATTCAGCCGCTGCTGGTCAGTTTCAGCAGCGACTGAATTGGGGACGTCTGGGGCAGAGCAGCTGGGGTACTGCTGGGTTGGTCCCGTAGTGCCGCCCCTCGGCGCTGCGGTGCTACAGGACCAATCTGGCAGCACTCCAACTGCTCTTCCCCAGGCATCCCCAAGAGCAGCTGAGGTGCTGCCGGGTTGGTCCTGCGGCCCTGAGGGGCAGCGATACGGGACCAACCCAGCAGCACCCCAGCTGCTCTGCCCCCGGCTTCCCCGATTCAGCTGCTGGTCAGTTTCAGCAGCAGCTGAATCAGGGAAGCCGGACACAGAGCAGCTCCAATTGTCCAGCAGCCAGAGCACTTCCGGGTTCCTGATGGTGCCGGACCATCAGGAGTGCCAGAGCATTGGATGCCGGACGAATGGAGTTTTACTGTACTAGCACTTAGACACAACCATGGTCTTTGACAGGTTATTGTTTTTCTTGCAACACTTAATGGAATGGGAAAATATGTAAAAGCAAAAGTCTCTTATTCAAACATATTTTGTGTGTTTATACAGAGGTAAAACAGTGATTTACTGGAAGCTCAACCCACATTCACCAATTTTTTTTAAGTTGATAATATAAATGTGATTGCTTGCCAGAATATTTGTTTCTTTTTTTCTTTTCCACTGTATCATTATATTCTAATTCATTGGATTTTGTTTCAAGTACGGTGATCTCAATTTGGGAAAGCATTTGATTTCTTCCCAGGTGGCATTAATAATCAGTAATAATGCCAGTGCATATTCGATCTCAAAAGTATAGATTAAACAAATCTTTGACAGGTAAAATGTTAAAAATCCCCAAGTATGACCTTCATTACTTCCACACTTCTAATTTTACTCTTACCTTATAACATGTCCAAATATCAAATATATTTAACTTTCTAAAATGAGTTTATAGCTCATTATAATTTATCTGACATATTTTGTTAAAAGTGTTCCTGTGGATTAATGGAGCAAATGACAGGACATGTGTTTATATGTAAATAACAGAAATATAAATAAATTGAGCTAAATAGATAGGTAATAATCTATACACACATACAAACAGAGTAAATAAGCATAATATCTGTTTGTGTTTCTAACACTGATCAGTATTTCAGCATCCTTTATTATATAATCTGGCTTTCCTGCATATTACCAAGCTCATCAATGGGAGAGGGGGAATTAAAGGGAGCAACTGCCCCGCGTCTTCCACTAAAGGCCCCACCCCTTCCTGGAGCAGATATCAGGCCTCCCCCCTACGGTGCAATGTCCAGTATTTTCTGTTTTTCTGGCTGGGCACCTGACGGAAGCCTGGTGGGGGCAGGGGGAGTGGCTTAGAAGGTGGGGCTGCAATCAGTGCTGGGAGACCTCAGCTCATCTTGTTGCGTGTGGACAGGGCCGGCTTTAGGAAGTGCGGGGCCCAATTCAAACAAGTTCGATGGGGCCCCACAGCAATTTTGGTTGAGCAAAAAAAAAGCAAACAAAAGTTTCAATGGGGGGCTCCAGGAATTTTTTGATGGGGGGGAGTGCACAAAAAATCCCTTGCCAACACACACACACACACACACACACATGCCCTCCTGCAGCACAGGGAAACCCTGCGCTAAACTCACACCTCCTGTGGCGCAGGCAGCTGACGCACTCCTCATCCAGGGCCGGCAGATTTGAATAATTTTTGGTGGTGCCCCATTAGACACACCCCCTCACCCCTGTTAACTACACCCCAACCCCCATTAGCCACACCCCCGACCCACATTAACCATGTCCCGACCCCCATTAGCCAGGCCTCTGGAGGTAACACACTCGGGGCAAGATGGACACATGACCAGAAGTAAAATGTGTCATGTCACCACTCTCGAAGGACTTTTCCCACCATACTCCTACCAACAGGGATTAGTTTGGCCCCCACCAAACCCCCCTCATGCAACTTTCCTGCAATTGCATTAACCCAATGTGTGTGACATTAACTCGGGGGGCGGAGAGACTGGAGGAAGTGTTCCCTCTAAGGCTATGTTTACACTCGTGACTTCTTGCGCAGGTACAGCCATTCTTGTGCAAGAATCCACAGAGCAGCCACACTGCCCATCTACTTTTGTACAAGGAAATTTACAGTAGGGCAGTGTGGACACGCAGCAGGGATTTCTTGCACAAGAAACCCCTATGGCTAAAATGTCCATTGGAGCTTTCTTCCTCAAGAGCGTCCACACTGCCATAGATGCTCTTGTGCAAAATCACAGCTCACACATTGCTGTGTGGACGTGTTCTTGCAAAAGACTTCTTGCACACGAATTCTTGCACAAGAAGCCGCCAGTGTAGACACTGCCTCAGAGTTTTCTCCCATGAGCAGAATGGATTTTATGTTGTGCACCTGTACTGAGTTCATGAGGCTTGTTTGGATGTGCCACTGTGGCACCCAAATTATTAATAAATATTTTATAAACCTTTACCTCTTCTCTCTGCTGCCATGTCTCCCCCCTTGCTCCATCAGCTCCCCTCGTGCCTGCTGCCCCCCAACTCCTCACCCACCTCGGCTGTCCTTACTCCTGCCCTTCTCACTGCCCTCAGCCCTCCTGCGACCTGCCCCCCTCCACCAGCCCTTCTCTCCCCCCTGTGCCCACTCCTCCAGTAGCCACACTCTGATCATGTGAGCTACCCCTCCTCATCCCCTCTTCTAACACCTCCCTTTACACACCTGCCTTGCCTCTCTCCTCTGGTGCTGTTCCCTCCCCTGCAGGTGTCTGCCCTTCTGCTTCACCCCAGAATCCACTGGCACCTGCACCTGCACCTGCACCTGCACCCTCCTGGTGCCTCCCCCTTCCCTTACTGCCCCTGCCCCCTTTGCCCTCTTTTTTCCCTGATGCCCACCCCCTCACCACTCTCTGCCCCGTTCCCCCTCCTGCCCCTCTGTGCCCTCACACGTGACTAGCTCCATCCCCACCTTTCTCATGCCCATCCCTTCTTTCAAGCCTTCTCCCAGCACCTTCCCCTCCCCTCTCTAGCCCCCAATGCCCTTCCCGTCTCCTCTCCCCTCCCAGCATCACCCTGTCCCCCCTCCCACTGACACCTCCCCTCCTGCCCTTTTCCTCATTGTCTACACTTGGCCCCCTGGCATTTGTCTCTCCTGCACCCTGTCCCCTGGTGCCTTCCCCTTTCTTCCCCCTCCCCCTCCACACAAGTCCCATCATCTCCCTCCCTTCCTCCCTCTCCCTTCCTCCCCCGCACAAGCCTCTTCCTCTCCCCCTCCCCACTTTCCCTCCTCACAAGCCCCACCCTCTCCCCCCTAATTTTCCCCCTCCCCTACTCCCAGCCTTCCACTTTTTGGGTATGTCTACACTACCCTCCTAGTTCGAACTAGGAGGGTAATGTATGCATACCGCACTTGCTAATGAAGCCCGGGATTTGAATTTCCCGGGCTTCATTAGCATAAGCGGGGAGCCGCCATTTTTAAATCCCCGCTGCTTCGAACCCCGTGTAGCGCGGCTACATGGGGCTCAAACTAGGTAGTTCGGACTAGGGTGCCTATTCCGAACTACCGGTACACCTCGTTTCACGAGGAGTACCGGTAGTTCGGAATAGGACCCTAGTCCGAACTACCTAGTTCGAGCCCCGTGTAGCCGCGCTACACGGGGTTCGAAGCAGCGGGGATTTAAAAATGGCGGCTCCCCGCTTATGCTAATGAAGCCCGGGAAATTCAAATCCCGGGCTTCATTAGCAAGTGCGGTATGCATACATTACCCCGCTAGTTCGAACTAGCGGGGTAGTGTAGACATACCCTTAGGGACTGGAGTCTGCACTCAGGCCCCAGACTCCAAACCCAGAGCTAGACCACGCGACACAACGTGGCTCCGAAGAGTTTTAAAGTCCCAGGCTGTGACATCATGTCACACCTGGGCATCCTCCCCGCTCACCTGCAAATGCCATGCATGGCAGCAGTGTGTGCCAGCAAGGGGGAACCACACTGAGAGCCGCTCATGGCAGGGACGGTCTGGGGCCAAGGGGGACGCTCTGGGGGTGGGGTGGGAGAACGCGCAGGAGGCCGGCAGGTGGGGGGCCGGGGCCCACTCCAGGCAGAGCTGGGGGAGAGACCCAGCTCCACATATTGCTGGAGCAGGGCCACTGGCTTTGAATATTAACTTGCCACTCATGGCACCTGGCACACTTCTGGATTCAGGGCGCGAGGCCCCTTTAGGCATGGGGCCCTATTCGGGGGAATCAGGCAAAACGGCCTAAGGCTGGCCCTGCATGTGGAAGCCTGGCGGGGGCAGAGGGAGTGGCTGGAGAGGCGGGGCCATGATCGGTGCTGGGAGGTTCATGTAGTCAAAATATATGATGTAGACTGTTGATTGTTTATAATAAAGTTCCCATTCAGTGTTCAGCATAGTTGTGGGAGGAGGGGGGTTTCTCGAAACATTTTTAGCATGTGTGTTCGGTATTAATGGGGGGGTTTCTTGACAAATTTTTAGAAAATGTGTATTCGGTATTTTTTGGGAAACCATCTGGCAACCCTACTCCCTCCATCTTGCTCAGGGGCCCGTCATGGCTGTTGGTTCCTCTGCATATTACAAGTAGTTTTTATGTAGTTTCACTTCAGATTTTGCAGCTGGTTGATCTCAAGAAAGGATTTTGTAGACTTGGGATAGCAGCCTGGAGAGAGAGAGTAGGGATCAACAACTGTAGTGAACCACACGTATTGAAACAGGAGACTGAAATCTGAAAGTCTCGAGTTGAGTCTTAAGGGTAATATTGTCTTTCTCTATTAAGGAAAACAACTCCCTGTTACACCTCTGAACTACCTGCAGGTTATTTCCCTGCACTGTGTAGAAAGTTTCTTACACTGATTTCTCCCCTGAAACTCTGCTGAATACCAGTATGATGGTTTGGGATTGTCTGAGTCCTATATTCCCTTTAAAAATTAGATAAATTCTGCTGAGGATAGTGCTTAAAGGGCTCAAGTGACTAGACTACCCTTGCCATATAATAAACTGAAATGGCCACTTTGGCTCTGCTGTGTTTTTCTTAGGCATTTGAAAAATAGAAAATAAGCAGTTGTGCCCCAGGATTGAGTGGACAGAATAGTTTACAGACTAGTGACAACTGTGAGAGCCTCATAACTGCAAATGGAGTTGGTTCTGTGTATTGACCACACATAGATCATAATTTTTTCTTTTGCTATTTCATTACACACTGTATAGCAGCAATTCTCAGCACATGGCCTAATGAGCACACACTTGCAGCCCCGCTGTGTGCTAAAGGCCACCAGGCCAGGTAGGTGTTCCAGTCCCCTCACCCCTTTATAGGCAACAAATATTTAATAACGGGCTTTTCAGTCTATCGGAGAAAGTTATAACACACTCCAATGGCTGGAAGTTCACACTAGACCAAGTCAAACTGGAAATAACATGCACATTTTAACAGCGGATTTAAATTAACCATTAGAACAATCTACCAAGGGTTTGTGGTGGCATTTCCATCACTGACAATTTTTATGCTTATTGGGTACTTGAGTAGTTGACTACTCACTTACATCCCTAATTATGTGGGAGGTCAGGGTAAATTATCACAATGGTCCCTTAAGGCCTTAGAATCTATGAAAAACAGGAACCTATTTTTTATCACAGTGAAATGAAAACACCACAAAAATGCTTTTTTTTTCTCCGTAAATTAGAGGCTAATGAAATGAGAAAACCTCAGTTTGAGTTTGATATACTTCACACACCTCTGTTAATTACTAATGGCACTGTATCTGCCATACATGAAGTTCTCAACAGCTAACTTAAGAAGACTCCAGGAATTGTTGCTCTTAATATGTCACTGGAAAGCACAGAGTGTCTGATCCAGTGGGAAGTGATGAAAGCAGCTAAAAGCCTGGCCTATGTTGGTTCAGACTATTGCCAGGAGCAATTATCACTGGGATTCCCAATCTTACTATCCAATGTTTAAGTTCTCAGACATTTTGACTTTAGAAATGATACCTATGTTGTGTACAGATACAGTAAGGCATGGAAGCCAACAGACTTGCTGGGCCCCGGACAAGGTGTGGAGGGGAGGGGGGAAGAGGAAGGAGGGCAGCTCCTCACTCCCATAAAGAATAAGCCTCTTGCAGTAGCAGTGGCATCCAGGATGCCCAACCTCTTTTGAATCACCAAGCGTTGGGGCAACTGACCCCTTTGCGTGCGCTTGGCAATATCAGAGATAATTCGGCCAAACACCACCCTTACTTACAACTAATGTGCATACAATAATTTCATGGCTATGTAAGAGAATACACAGAGAGTAGATTACTTGGCCCAGCTCTCAAACCCAATTGCCACCCTGCACACTTCAAATCTCCCTGCACATTTTCTTCCTCCTGACACAAAATCAACAGAACCACGCACACAACAAAACAATCAGAGTACAGGTTGGACCTGAGTCCGGGATGAGTGAATTTGCCGGACCAGGGAAGGTCCCCTGCCACCAGCCCTCTCAGCCTGCTGCCCCTCCCTGCCATCAGCTCCTTCAGCTCCGCTGACAGCTGGGCAACATGGCTGCCCGGCCCTGTTGCCATAACTGCTGTTCCAGCCCCATTGCTGGCATGACAGCACGTGGCCCTGGCTCTGCTGTCAGACAGGGCTGCAAACCTGCTGTGGCCCCAGTCAGGCTTCCCCTGCTGGGCTGCTGTGGCCCAGCCTTACTGCCAGACAGGCTGCCACGGTTCTGTCCCCACTAGCAGGCCAGCATGCAGCCCTTCTCTGGCTCCCACAGCACAGCCCCGCTGCCAGGCCAGCATGCACTGGATGCCCCTTCCTGCTACCACAGCCCCACTACCACTGCCGGTCTGCTTAGGCCTTGGCCCCTCTACCATCAGTCTCACCTTTTGTGGGGCTCTCAGTTGCTAGCCCTCCTGCCCCAAAGCTCTCTCGTTCAGCAACATGCATGGTCCTGCTGGCCCATGGATGTTGCCAGATGAGAGAATCCCAATTGAGGGAGATGCAACCTGTACAAAATAATCCCATACACACACAGTCCTCTTCACACCCCAGCAGCCCACCCCCCCACTCATTACCTGCACAAATCCACACTGCTTTCCTATCTAACACAACCCATGCACAAATCAACACAGCCACTCACACAGTATCTCAACCAAAACACACAATAACTCAAAACATCATTTGAAGCCTAGAATACTGTTGAATCAGAGTGAAGCAATGGAAACTGATTCAACCATGGTTGAGAACTCTTTTTGTTTACAATATTAACAGATTCAGTCATCCCTGGGATTCATGCTTCTGTTACTTTCCACTTTTTAAGTGCTCAGCAATTTTTGGCTTTTTGTACCTGTTTGACTTTACAAATTACACACAGGCAACTGCGTGGGCTTTCAGCTATTTGTACTCTGTAATGATGCTTCTTTTTCAGAGCTACATAAAGGATATGAGTCGCATTACAGATCAAATAAGGGGAGAAAGGGAAATGTCACGTTTAGGCGTCAGGAGACTTCGGGATCAGTTTCCAGTTTTGTTGTGACTTTGGGCAGGTATATTAAGCACCAGAGGTCAAATTCATCATAGCTATAATGCCAGTGACATTTTTGGCATTAAACTCACAATGAATTTGTTCTTCTGTGCCTCTGCCCTATCTGTAACATGGATATTAGATTATCTACTTATCTGCCTCACAGGATTGCTTAATGGCTATCCTAGTAAAATGCTTTTGAGACCTTCAGTTGAAGTGACAGTGCACAAATATTATTATTGATAGTATTAATGGAAAAGATTTAAAGGAGAAAGAAGGCTGCCCACTTTTAGTAGTCCATACATTTAACTGTGGGTCTTGTTTTGGCATGGAGTGTGATCTAAAATAAAAGCAGGCATGCATCATTCGGTTTATCATTTTTACAACATCTGCCATGACAAAAAATATGGCTGAGATGAGAATAATGTGGTCAAGTTGCCGGAACAGTGATAATAATAATAATGATAGCCTCACTATTTGTTTTGGTCACTGTTTTATTCTCCCTGTTACTCTGAGTAGTGTAATTTATTGAGGTAATTTGACCTCACAGTGGGCGATTACACAAATACATATTTTATATAGTTCAGTGAGCTTATCTATACACAGATGCTTTTGTGTTTCATGGCCACCTGAGATGTAGATCCTGGAGGCAACAGTGAGCACAATTTCTTCTTTTAATTGGCCAAAGACAATTTTGAACAATAACTAGTATGAGATATTTATGCAAATATGACACCTGCCTTTTGATAATACAATTTCTGTGAATCATGATTAATAAAGTAGCACTTGATTATAGTCTTTCACATGCTGAATTTTGTGGTTTTGCACTTCACAATAGGAGAATGTTACTTCAAAATGCATTAAGCTGCTAAAGATAGCAAATAGTCTTGAGTAATGCATTTTAAATAATCTCTGGTTTCAGAATAAAAAGAACCTATGTTCATTGTACGTAATATCATAATAGCTTTTAAAAGATTGGGCCCTGATGGTATTTTATAGCATGTTTTCTTCCTTGGGATTTGCTTTCTACAGGGGCAAAGCAATTTGTAGCTTCAGATCAGTTTATGCAAAAATCTGCAACTGGTTCCCATGGCACAAAAGAAGGAACCAATCCTGTGTGTACATTCAAGCAACTTTATTTCCATGAAGTCCTTCGATTTTGCTCAGTGATCCTACTTACTTAACTAAGAGGATCCCTCTGATTTGCAAAATATTTTTATGTATTATACTTTTTCATTTTTATCTTTATTTACTATAAAGTAACTAACATTTCAAAACAAAATTTGTAACTGTTTCAAATTAAAAGTAAATGACCACAGTTAATTCTCTTATGCTGATTTATAATAAATGATAGATGTATATTAGGGCTAGTAGTTCACAAATGTGAACTGAAATAAGTCTCCCAAGATAGATTTTGTAAGCGATACATCCACACTACCAAGGTTCTTATATGTGGGGTTGACCAATGAGTTTGTAACTCTGAGGTTCTACTGTCAGACCCAATGATGGGGGGAGGAAGCAAAGGGACAATTGACCCCAGAGTCTGGTGATTCAAAGGGGCCTGAGGTTCTAGGCCTCATCCCCTTTAAATTGCCACCAGAGTGCCATGCTGTGCCATGCACTCTGAGAAGCGCTAAGGGCTGGGAGGAGGGGCCATGCTTTGCTCAATACTGAGGGCTGGTTGTCCTCAGCCCCCACCACTTCCGCTGTCAGCCCCACCACATCCAGGAGTGCAGAGCAGCCTACCACACGCATTGCCCAGATGCCCATAGAGATTGTTGGCTCTGCTGTCTACTGTACTCTATCCAGCTGAAACTGATGGTAAAACTTTGAATTCAACTGGAGCAGAGTTAGGCCACCATTGAACATTTTTTTTAGAATATTTTTTAGAATATTTTCCACAATTCAAATATGAAAAAAATGTTCAAATGATTGGAACCCATTATATGCCACCTGACTGGGCAAGTAGTATTTGTGGGGGACAGTTATCAAGTATTATTGAATTCACCTGTAAAAAATAATGAAAGAAGCAGGTGAAGCCTGGCCTAAGGCAGTGGCAGCCTTTGGATTGTAAGGAGTAGATCTCAGTAAGTGTGCTGATGCCTGAGATATTGATAATGTATTAATTAAACTTGTATTCAGTAATTAAACAAGCCAATGAACAGCCAGAAGTTTGGTAAACTTCTGCCCCATAACCAGACTCAGAAACATTAGAGTTATGATGCAAACCATGGTGTGCAGAAGAGAGACGATCACACTTAGGAAAGGCATTCTTATAATATTTTAATTAGCATGATTAGGAAAAGCACAAACACTCCAATCCAGAAAAATGGGTAGAGATAATATAAGATGCTCATTATGTGCAGCTTGCATATTCTCATACCACCCTTTGTGGAAACCTTAAAAGTAGTGAGGTAGGGTGATCCACAAGAGGTAGTCCTATCTCTGGCAAGCAAGGATGATCTCCACCATAGGGTTCTGTGACCACTATAAATATTCATTAGGATGTTTGGCTTTTTTTGTTCCTATTGGATGCTCTCCTCTCATAAATTAGTATATACTGTAATCTCGTTGGCATATATGCAATTCAACATCTGCTGAGGTTCCTATCCTAAAATATCCTATCCTAAACTAGCATCAACTGATATTTTGTCAGCAGTTTAGTTGTACTTGTTTATCATAGCATTATATCTTATGATAGCTTATGAATTAAGGTCACTTTTTGATCAGCTACTTATGCAAAGGCTTTATAGGCCATATTCCAAGCTATTGTCTTACAGGCTTCCTGCATGAAATGTATCCCTGTATCTTATACCTATGCTTCCCCTGGCCAATTCTTGTAACTATAGACTACAGTGGGGAGGTGGAGAATTGGGTAGAGAGATATAGGAAGTCTCCAGTTCCCAAGACCCTCGGCAGGAGTCAAAATAAACAAGGGACAGGAGTTGAGATGAGGGGAGGAAAGAAAGACAATGAAACCTTAACCCTTAAATATTCCTTTTTTTCCCATATCTCACCAGAAGACATTCTACTCCTTAGGGTATTCCAAATGTTTGACCAAGCCTAGTAGGTGTCAATTTTGCAAAGTAGAGAATAAAGCTAGGCTCTGCTGCTGCAAATTACTGCTAAGTTAACCTAGACCAAAGGCTATTGATTTTAATGTAAAGATTCCCATTGACATCAGTGAGCTACAGACCAGCTCATGGTGTAAGGAGTGGAAAAATAAATAGCTGAGTATGCACAAAATGTTTGTTTTCTACCTTGCTATATAGCATTTCCCCAATCCAGGTCCTTCTGCAACCTCACAGTGTGTAACCTGACACAGGTGGACTGCAATGATTTACATAGATATTATGTCTTTCTATCTAAAGATAAAGATTATTCTCTAAGGCCTTGGATGTATAGAGATATAGATCAATGGATTTCAGTAAGAGTGAGGGCATAAGCCACCTTTCTGTGAGTTACACTCATTTTGTACACCCTCTGAATGTCACTTAGGTACAAGCTACCTTACTTTACCAGTTACTGAACCTACTTTCTCACTAAGGGTATGTCTACACTACAGCACTAATTCGAACTAACTTAATTCGAATTAGTTAATTCGAACTAAGCTTATTCGAACTAGTGCATCTAGACCTAAAAACTAGTTCGAATTAGCGTTTTGCTAATTCGAACTAGCATGTCCACAATGAGTGGACCCTGAACCAAGATTAAGGATGGCCGGAAGCAGTGCCGGCAGGGCATCAGATTAGGACTTAGAGCGTGGAGCTGCTGTCTCAGGCTAGCCGAGGGCTGTGCTTAAAGGGTCCCAACCTCCACCCCGGACAGAAAGTTCTCAGGGGTTCCCCGCTCGCTTGTCTAACTCGATGAGGGACAGCAAAGCAGTCCTGTCTTGGAGTGCCCTGAATGCCCACACTCAGCACATCACAGCACGCGGCCATCAGCCCGGCTGCACTTGCCGCAGACTGCCATCCGGGGGGGGTGTCAATCGGGGGCTGTAGGAAAGGAGCCGGCAGAGCCACCCCAGTCCTCCCCATCGGGGGCTCGTGCCCCATTCCTCCCTCACCTCCTTCCACTTACCCCTCTCTAGCCCCCCTTCCCGATGTACAAAATAAAGGACACGTGTTCAAAAATAGAAACTCTCTTTATTTAACAAAACTCAGGGAGACTGGGAAAAGGAGGTGGGAGAGGGGAAGAGAGAGGGTGGGAGAGGGGAGGGCAACTAAAATGATCAGGGGTTTGGAACAGGTCCCATATGAAGAGAGGCTAAAGAGACTGGGACTTTTCAGCTTAGAAAAGAGGAGACTGAGGGGGCATATGATAGAGGTATATAAAAGCATGAGTGGTGTGGAGAGGGTGCATAAAGAAAAGTTCTTCATTAGTTCCCATAAAGAAGGACTAGAGGACACCAAAGGAAAGGAATGGGTATCAGGCTTCAAACTAATAACAGAAAGTTGTTCTTCACAAAGCAAAGAGTCAACCTGTGGAAGTCCTTGCTGCAGGAGGCTGTGAAGGCTAGAACTAGAACAGAATTTAAAGAGAAGTTAGATAAATTCATGGAGGCTGGGTCCATGGAGTGCTATTAGCCAGGGGATAGAAATGGTGTCCCTGGCCTCTGTTTTGGAAGGCTGGAGATGGATGGCATGAGACAAATGGCTTGGTCATTGTCTTCGGTCCATCCCCTCCAGGGTAGCTGGTGTTGGTCGCTGTCAGCAGACAGGCTACTGGGCAAGATGGACCTTTGGTCTGACCCAGTACGGCCGTTCTAAGCTCAGGGCTCAGGGTCGGGGGTCTCAGTGGACCACCTTGATTTTCATGCACACCTGCTCCTGGGTGGCCAGGCTGGCAGCTATCCTGCCCTAGATGGCCACTTTCCTGTGCCTAGTGTGGAGGTCGTGGATGAGGTCCTCGATGTCCGCACTAGACCAGGCGGGCGCCCGCCTCTTGCAGCCCCAGGCAGGCTCCTGGGAGCCGCCAGCCTGGTCCTGGGAAGAGGTGGACGGCTGGGTGGCAGCGGGTGGCTGGCTCGTGCTGTGCCAGGTGCAGGGTCTGCTGGCTGGGCGCTGGCAGGCTTGCACCTGGCATGGGCACCGTAGCCAGCCCGTGCCCCTTTAAGGGCTCCGGGGCCGGGAGGGGGGCAGAAGAGTTTCCCTGGTGGTGCCCAGAGTGGCCACCAGGGAAAGCTGGGGAGGGCTAGCCTCCCACTAGTTCGAATTAAGTGGCTACACCAGGGACTACTTAATTCGAACTACTTAATTCGAACTAGGCATTAGTCCTCGTGAAATGAGGTTTACCTAGTTCGAATTAAGCGCTCCGCTAGTTTGAATTAAGTTCGAACTAGCGGTTTGCCTGTGTAGCGCCTATCAAAGTTAATTCGAACTAACTTTTGTTAGTTCGAATTAACTTTGTAGTGTAGACATACCCTAATTTACCCTCACAATATTACTTTGTTAGCAACACTGCTACTTATCCCTTCCATAGAAGTTGAATTTGACCCCCAGAAGCTAGTTATATCTAGTTCTGATCGTTTCTCCCTGACTTCAAAGCAACATTTTAATCCTGACTGTTTTTGTAAAATTTCTGCTAGTATATTTTGTTTCTGAGAATATTATTTAACAGTTTACTTAATGCCATAGGGGAAAAAAATCACAGCAGCAACTTAGAAGGAGAAATAAATGTTAATCAAACTAGTTGATTTCACTTGGTATTTTAGCAGAGGAAAAACTTATAATAAGGCAAATTATTATACTTTTTGACAGGTTCTTTAACTGCCAGTATTTTATTAATTTAGTTAAAAAGGTAAGTATGAGACTATAACAATGACAAATTATTAGGTACATTAGGATTAAAGAAAGAACCAACAGCATATAAATGAGGCTTTGAATACTTGAGTGGGATTTCACAGTGAAACATAACTAAAGAAATATATATTTTTTAATTTCTATAAAAATAAATTGTAACTTGTGAAAATCTATGACTATGTTTAACAAAACAAACTACAGGTTGGAACTCCAAAAACCAGCACTCTCTGGTCTGGCAACATCTCACATCCAGCAGGACCAGAGATGCTCCTGGACCAGAGAGCCCAGGAGCCTAAGGGCAGGAGGGACAGCTTGGCCGGGGAAACAGGGTCAGCAGCCTGTCTGGGAGCAGTGCAGGACGGAGGCCTGGCTGGAGTCCACCAGCAACATGGGTTGTTGCAGGGTCAGAGTTTCTTGGAACCCCCCAGGAACAAAGGGCCAGGGCACTGCAGCAGCTCCCGGGAGCATGGGGTTGGAGTTGAACCCTGCAGCAGCCCAGGGCCAGAGACCTGCAGCAACCTCCTAGAGCATGGGCCAGACCAGAGCCTTGCAGCAGCCCCTTAGGGAACCGAGCCCGGGCCAGAGCCCCACAGATGCCCCCTGATGTGGTCTGAATCCTCACAGCAGGAGCTGGAACCTGTGCTGCCCAGGGAGCCAACAGCAGCTGGGCAAACAGCCCAGCCAGGTTGTGGGGGAAGGGAAAGGCAAGGCAAGGTGCTTGCTGGAGCAGCCTGCTAGCAGCAGGTGATGGGGGTTGGGGCCGGTGGCAGGAGACCATTCCTGGTCCAGCAAAGTCTCTCATTTGGGACCGGTCAGTTCCCGACAGTGCCAGACCAGACCATGGAGGTCCAACCTACTATGTGCCTAACATAAAGAACTATTTCATATTCATAGGAGATTGGTTCTTCAAACTATAATTACTTATTTTAATATTCATGTGGAATCCGTTGCTTTAATTCTGCGCTCCTCTTCCAGTATTCGACTAAAACGGCAGTTCTCAACCTGCAGCCTGTGGGCCACATGCCGCCCAATTAGCACACAGCTGTACTTCAGCTCTGCGCTTAAAAAATTCAGAATGGGATGCTCCGGTCTGGAAGGGAACAGGGCTGACTGAGGTGGAGACAGCATCTTTCAGCCTGCACCTCCTGCCAGGGGAAGAGGTGGGAATGTGGATCTGTGGGTAGGTTCCCGTGCAGGGACTTTGGGAAGTGAAGGGGGTGGGGGCACTGGGGATGAGGAGGTTTTCTGGGGTGCTGCAGCAGCCCCAGGTTTTAGGTGAGCTCCTCTCCTGGCCCCTCCTCTTGAGTCCTGCCTGCCAGCACACACCAGGCACTCCACTACTGGTCCAATGCGCAGGAGCCTGGATGCCCATTCCTGCCTGGCAGATTTGGGGGCTGGCTGCTGCTTGTCCCTGTGTGGCAGCACTCAGGGTCCGGCTGCCTATCACTACTTAGCAGAGTCCAGCCACCCAGCCCATGGCCAGGTCGAGGATGGGAAGTGCTGGGAATAGGGGACTGTGAGGAGTTTGGGGGGCTGCTGTGGTTCTCAATCTGGAGCTCACATAACATGTGCAGCCCACAGTGATAAACAGACTGAGAACCATTGCACTACAGCCCAGTTGTGAGCATTTATTTCTGCAAACCCAAGCACTGGGTAGCCAGGAAAGGCATAAGAACATAAGAACGGCCATACTGGGTCAGACCAATGGTTCATCCAGTCTGCTGACAGTGGCCAATGCCAGATGCTCCAGAGGGAGGGAACAGAACAGGTAATCCTCTCGTGATCCCTCCCCTGTCACCCACCTCCAGAGAAATTGAGGCTAGGGACACCATTCCTACCCATCCTGGCTAATAGCCATTGATGGATCTAACCTCCAGCTTTTTTAAAAACCCTGTTAAAGTCCTAGCTTTCACCACATCCCCTGGCAAAGAGTTCCAGAGATTGACTGTGCGCTGCGTAAGGAAAAACTTCCTTTTGTTTGTTTTAAACCTGCTGCCTATTAATTTCATTTGGTGACCCCTAGTTATTACATTGTGGGAATAAATAAATAACTTTTCCTTATTCACTTTTTCCACACCAGACATGATTTTATAGACCTCTATCATATCCCCCCTTAGTCTCCTCTTTTCATAGCTGAAAAGTCCAAGTCTTTTTCATCTCTCTTCATATGGCACCCATTCCAAACCCCTAATAATTTTTGTTGCCCTTTTCCAAAGCCGATATATCTTTTTTGAGATGAAGCGACCACATCTGTAGCAGTATTCAGGATGTGGGCATTCCATGGTTTTTATAGAGGCAATAAGATATTGTCTGTTGTTGCCGGCAAGAGTAATTCTCAGGTCCAACACTGGGTTCTCTAAGTACAAAAACACACTGCACAAGTATCTGTCAAACACAAGCAGTTTATTTCCTGACAGTTTTCAGCTGTGCTCCTTAACTAAAAGAACAACATGATAGGCAAAGTGGCGGTTTATGTTCCTTCTGCAAGCTGAGCACCCCTTCTCAGCTGCGAATGGAGCAGGAGGTCATCTAGGCATCTGAGGCACTTGTAACAGTGTCCATAGGTGAGGTCCAAATTGCTATACTGTGGTGCAGCTTTAAATAAAGTGCCTCTACCTTGTTTTGCAGTTTGGAATTTTCTAGGGGTTACGTGTTACTTGCTAATATATGGTTCAGCTGTCAACTATTGATCTGGTACTGCTTGTCCTTTGACCTTGTTTACATGGTCAGTACATCTGGGTAAACAAAATTGTTGTGTGTTCCAGCCCTTATCTATAACTTGTTCTTGCTACAATGACACCACCGCTTATTTTAAATGGTGTGTCTTCCTAGGTGCTTGCTTCTGGCTCATCAGATATAGGGGAAGGGGGGAATGCGTGTCACATCACCCCTATACTTCATACATACACAGTTCTTCCGCAATTAACCCCTACATCTGTCTTATTCCCTATCCCTTTTTTGTTGTTATTCTCCCGCATACAAATAAAATGGTAGCTTTATCTTAGGGTACATCTACACAGCATCATCATTTCGGAATAACTGATGATAAAGAGCGTATATACACTGCAAGCCATTACTTTGAAATAATGTCGAGCTGGAGGACTTCTTACTCTGACTCATGGTAACCCTCATTTCAGGAGGAGTAAGGGAAGTTGAAGGAAGAGTGTTCTTCCTTCAACTTCCTGCTGTGTCGGCTGTGTCAAAAGCCGAATTCAGCAATTTCAATTTAAACTATGCAATTGACATAGCTCAAATTGTGTAGCTTAATTTGACTTCTGCCCTGCTGTGTAGACGTGCCCTTAGAGAGATCAGCCTTGTAAATGGGAACAGCTTGATTCCCCTTTCTCTCAAGGGAGATGGAGATTATCGAAGAGAGACCACTTTGATCATCTTCTCTGGACCCATCTAAAACACACAACTGAGTTCTTCACCTGAATTAATCCCAGTTTGAACTAGAGCATGTATTTTAGAAAAAATCTGAAAAATTATCAGATATAGGGAATCCCCGCCTCCCCCGCCCTTAAAGAATACTGCCAGTGGTTAAATTACCCTCAATGTTAAAAAGTGTACCTCATTTCTAATACACATTTTTGTCTAGCATCAAATTCTAGCCATTGGATTTTTTGTGCTCTTTTTTTCTAGAATAAAGAGCCCTCATATTTCTGTTCTCCATGAAGGTACCTATAGACTGTGACCAAATCACTCCTTAGCCTTCTCCTTGTTAAGTTAACTAGATTGAACTTGACTTTATCACTATAAGGTAGGTTTTCTAGTACAGGTTGGACCTCTCTGGTCGGCATCACTGGACTTGATCAGTCCCAAACAAGAGAATTTATCAGACCGGGGAGGTCTTCTGTCACCAGCCCCCAAGCCCATCATCCACTACTGGCAGGCTGCCCCAACAGGCAACCCTGCCCCCACCCCGCCCCATCCTGCCTGGGCTGCTTGTCCAGCTACTGCTGGCTCCCTGGGCAGCACAGGCTTTAGATCCTGCCGCAGGGCTCCTTTCCTGTGTAGCCAGGAGCTGCCACAGGGTCGAGGGTTTCGCACAGCTGAGGAAACTGTGGGTCTCTGTCCCCATCCCTGCATGGATGGTGGAAGCTGCAAGGCTCTGGCCCTGGCCCTGGCCCTGAACAGCTTCAGCCCAGCCCTGCACAGCTGGGGGAAGCCGCAGGGCTCCGACCCCTGCCCCACGCTCCTGCAGGCTACTGGAGGGCTCCAGCCCTGGTCCCACGCTTCCCTCAGCCAGGATGCCATCTCTGAAGTCCCACCTGGCTGGCCCTCCTGCCTTTAGAGTCCTTGACTCTCAGCTCCAGGAGCACCTGTGGTCCTGCCAGACTTTGGATGTTGCCAGACCAGAGTGTCCCAGATTTTGGAAGGACAACCCGTACATACTTTAGGTAGCTTTGGTAGTTCTTCTCTGAACACTCTGATTTATCAAAATCTTTTTTGAATTATTGATACCAGAAATGGACACTGTGTTCCATTTGTGGGTGGAAAAATGCTCAAGATAAAAGTAATATATATTGGGCACCTCTATTCAAGTTCTCCTTGCTTATACAGGCAGTCCCCGGGTTACGTACAAGATAGGGACTGTAGGTTTGTTCTTAAGTTGAATTTGTATGTAAGTAGGAAATGGTACATATTGTAGGGAAAACTCTAGCCAAACATTTCTCCAGAGCTCAGTTTTATTCTCCCACACCTCACTTCCCTCAGTCCTTTATTCTCAAGCTGAGGTGTCTGCTGAGAAAAGCCGCTCCGCGTCCCCCTGGTCTGCTGGGGGGACGGGGACGCTAGCTTCGCGTCTCCCTGGTCTGCTGGGGGGAAGCAGCCAGTGCGGGGTTGCCTCACCCCGTTTGTAAGTAGGGATCCGATGTAAGTTGGATCCATGTAACCCGGGGACTGCCTGTACATACAAAGGACACATTAGTCTTTAACCACCATAGAGCCATAGGAGCTCTTGTTCAGCTAGTTATCTGCTATGATCATGAAATCTTTTACAGGGTCACTGCTTTCCAGGTAAGCCCCTAACCTTTATTCTTTACTCCTAGATTAATACATTTACACTTGGGCATTTTTGTGCTTGTATCCAGTTTACCAGGCAATCCAGATTGCTCTGTATCAGTGACCTGTCCCCTTCATTACTTACAACTACCCTAATTTTTGCATCATCTTTAAACTTTCTTAGTCAGGCAATCATATTTTCTTCCAGATAATTAGTAAAAGATATTGAATAGCATACAGCCAAAAACAAAATCTGTAGGACCCCACTAGAACTACACCTACTTGCTGATGTTTCCCCATTTACAATTATACTTCAAGATTGTATCATTTAGTTTTTAATTCATGTCACTTTAGTTTCTGAATCAAAATGTCATGTGCGTGCAAGGCTACACAGAGCAACAATGTGGGGTATGATTTTTAAAGCTTACAAACAGGACATGCACTAACTGATTCATGTTGCCCCTGTAGATGTTCACTAAAAGTTCCCCAGTGTATTTGCATATAACGCTGTTTGAAACTGTACTATATTAAAGTGCCGTATGAAACTCTGACAAGCCCAAGATGGTAGTGCCACTTAAAAATCACACTTCACGGTGCACACTGTGAGAACAAGCCCTAAGTAGCTTATATCAGTGCTATAACTTTTATCAGCCAAATTTATAATTGCATCGAAACAACTTAGTTTGCTGAGCTGTTTTCCGCAGATTGACTGGCATTAACTAAAGCACATTCTTTAATCAAGTCACTTATCGGCCATTCCAATGTTTTGCCTAGGAGAAACATCAGATTGAAAAGCTTTTTTTTAAAGCTCACAAATGGGACATGTACTATAGCCCCTGTGGATATTCACTCAGGACATCCCACTCCCGCTTTTTGAAACATTGGCACAACACGAGCTTTCCAGTGTTCCAAGAATTATTTAAAATTAACGTTAGCAGTCTGGAGTACTCCTTCATCCAGCTCTTTTAAAACTCTTGAATGAAAATGATCTGGACCTGCTGATTTTAAGATCTAACTTTACTAGCTGCTGTTTTAATGCTTGCCTATAATGGCAAGGAGAAAGAAGGGTCAGGGCACAACAGGGAGGCAAGATCAAATCAGTATCTTAGATGCCTATATACAAATGCGAGAAGTATGGGTAATAAGCAGGAAGAACTGGAATTGCTAACCAATGAATACAACTATGATATCATTGGTATTACAGAAACCTGGTGGAATGGGACGCATGATTGGAATGTTGGTATGGAAGGGTACGGCTTGCTCAGGAAGGACAGACAGGGAAAAAAGGGAGGAGGGGTTGCCTTGTATATTAAAAATGTACACACTTGGACTGAAGTGCAGATGAACGTAGGAGATAGCTGTGTAGAGAGTCTCTGGGTTAAGCTAAAAGGGGTAAAAAACGAGGGTGATATCATGCTAGGAGTCTACTACAGGCCACCTAGCCAGGTGGAAGAGGTGGATGAGGCCTTTTCTAAACAATTAACAAAACTATCTAAAGCCCAAGATTTGGTGGTGATGGGGGACTTCAACTATCCAGACATATGTTGGGAAACTAACACAGCGGGGCACAGGATATCCAATAAGTTTCTGGACTGCATTGGAGACAACTTTCTGTTTCAGAAGGTTGAAAAAGCTACCAGAGGAGAAGCTGTTCTGGATTTGGTTTTAACAAATAGGGAGGAACTAGTTGAGAACTTGAAAGTGGAAGACAGTATAGGGGACAGTGATCATGAAATAATAGAGTTCATGATCTTAAGGAAAGGTAGAAGGGAGACCAGCACAATTGAGGTAATGGATTTCAGGAAGGCAGATTTTGATAAGCTCAGAGAACTTGTAGGTAAGGTCCCATGGGAAGCAAGACTGAAGGGAAAAACAACTGAGGAGAGTTGGAAGTATTTCAAAGGGACGTTGTTAAGGGCCCAAAAGCAAACAATTCCGCTGTGTAGGAAAGACAGAAAATATGGCAAAAGACCAGCTTGGCTTAACAAGGAGATCTTGCACAATCTCAAAATAAAAAAGGAGTCATATAAAAAATGGAAACTAGGACAAATAACAAAGGATGAATATAGGCAAGCAACACGGGAATGCAGGGGCAAGATTAGAAAGGCAAAGGCACAACATGAGATCAGACTAGCTACAGGCATAAAGGGAAACAATAAGACCTTTTATAAATACATTAAAAGCAAGAGGAAGACCAAGGACAGGGTAGGCCCACTGCTTAGTGAGGAGGGAGAAGCAGTAACAGGAAACTTGGAAATGGCAGAGATGCTCAATGACTTCTTTGTTTCGGTCTTCACCGAGAAGTCTGGAGGTGTGCCTAACGTAGTGAATACAAGCAGAGAGAGGGTAAGTTTAGAAGATAGGATACACAAAGAACAAGTTAAAAATCACTTAGGAAAGTTAGATGTCAGCAAGTCACCAGGTCCTGATGAAATGCATCCCAGGATACTCAAGGAGCTGATAGAGGAGCTATCTGAGCCTTTAGCTATGATTTTTGAAAAATCATGGCAGACAGGGGAGATTCCAGAAGACTGGAAAAGAGCATATATTGTGCCCATCTATAAAAAGGGGAATAAGAACAACCCAGGAAACTACAGACCGGTCAGTTTAACGTCTGTCCCAGGGAAGATAATGGAGCAGGTAATTAAGGAAATCATATGCAAACACTTGGAAGGTAATAAAGTGATAGGGAATAGCCAGCATGGATTTGTGAAGAACAAGTCATGCCAAACTAATCTGATAGCTTTCTTTGATAGGATAATGAGCCTTGTGGATAAGGGAGAAGCGGTGGATGTCATATACCTAGACTTTAGTAAGGCATTTGATACGGTCTCGCATGATATTCTTATTGATAAACTAGGCAAATATAACTTAGATAGGGCCACGATAAGGTGGGTGCATAATTGGCTGGATAACCATAGTCAGAGAGTTGTTGTTAACAGTGCTAAATCCTGCTGGAAAGGGATAGCAAGTGGAGTTCCTCAAGGGTCTGTTTTGGGACCCGTACTGTTCAATATCTTCATCAATGATGTAGATATTGGGATAGAGAGTACGCTTATTAAGTTTGCAGATGATACCAAACTGGATGGGGTTGCAACTTCTTTGGAGGATAGGGACATAATTCAAAATGACCTTAGCAAGTTAGAGAAATGGTCAGAGGTAAACAGGATGAGGTTTAATAAAGAGAAATGCAAAGCGCTTCACTTAGGAAGGAACAATCAGTTCCATACATACAAGATGGGAAGCGACTGTCTAGGAAGGAGCATAGCGGAAAGGGATCTAGGGGTCATAGTGGACCACAAGTTGAATATGAGTCAACAGTGTGATGCTGTTGCAAAAAAAGCAAATATGATTCTAGGTTGTATCAACAGGTGTGTTGTAAGCAAAACTCGTGAAGTCATTCTGCCACTCTGCTCTGCACTAGTTAGGCCTCAGCTGGAGTACTGTGTCCAGTTCTGGGCGCCACATTTCAAGAAAGATGTGGAGAAATTGGAAAGGGTACAGAGAAGAGCTACAAGAATGATTAAAGGTTTAGAGAACATGACCTATGAAGCCAGGCTTCATGAACTGGGCTTGTTTAGTTTGGAAAAAAGAAGATTAAGGGGGGACATGATAGCGGTTTTCAAATATCTAAAAGGGTGTCACAAGGAGGAAGGAGAAAATGTGTTCCTCTTGGTTTCTGAGGACAGGACAAGGAGTAATGGGCTTAAAGTGCAGCAGGGGAGGTTTAGATTGGACATTAGGAAAAAATTCCTAACTGACAGGGTGGTCAAACATTGGAATAAATTGCCAAGGGAAGTGGTGGAATCTCCCTCTCTAGAGATATTTAAGAACAGGTTAGATAGACATCTGTCAGGGATGGTGTAGATGGAGCTTGGTCCTGCCTTGAGGGCGGGGGGCTGGACTCGATGACTTCTCGAGGTCCCTTCTAGTCCTATTATTCTATGATTCTATGATTTATATCCTCCCAAGTTGCTGGAAAGTGTGTCATCAGATGTGATATGAATACATCAGGCTTGATCCACAATGGGGTTATAGGCCTTCTGCCTTCTAATAGAATTCACAACCCTGCGCTAGGAGGGCTGGCTTCCTGTAGAGTACATGTGGAACACTAGGCACCTAGAAAAGGAATTCTCACAAACCAGCGTGGTGAGTAGAGAATTATCTAAGCTAACCAGTAGAAAATTGTACCCTTGAATTTTATTTAAAGTGGATTTGGTAATGTGGCATTATGCCACTGTGGGTTCAGCTCTTATGCCGACAGCGTCCAGCTTATGACAGTAAAAGTCACCTCTGCTACTTGCTTCAGATTTAGAGTCTTTAAAGTTCAAGGGTAGCGACCACACAGACATTCACACGTATAAAGTCCAGTCTGTTTTTTAAGCTTTATTAAAGTTAAAGTTCTATATGCAAAAGTTACAAATATAGTTATACTCCCATCCTTAACCATCAGACCTAATACTGTTGTTCTCTTGTGGCATGATCATCAATCAGTAAAGGGATGGTTCCAGCTGGCGTTTCCATTGGGAACCCAGTTTTCCCATTCTGGGCATCCTCATTTTATAATGAAGCAAAATGCAGGACAATGTAGCACTTTAAAGACTAACAAGATGGTTTATTAGATGATGAGCTTTCATGGGCCAGACCCACTTCCTCAGATCAAATAGTGGAAGAAAATAGTCACAACCATATATACCAAAGGATACAATTAAAAAAATGAACATGTTCATTTTTTTAATTGTATCCTTTGGTATATATGGTTGTGACTATTTTCTTCCACTATTTGATCTGAGGAAGTGGGTCTGGCCCACGAAAGCTCATCATCTAATAAACCATCTTGTTAGTCTTTAAAGTGCTACATTGTCCTGCATTTTGCTTCAGCTACCCCAGACTAACACGGCTACATTTCTATCATTTTATAATGTGATTCTGTCAGCAAATGCAGTCCATGCATGTCCATAGAAGTGCCAGTCCTCTTTTCCCCTACCGACCTGTGTCCCCTAAAAACATAAGGAACCCCAATTTTCTATAGGTTTTGTAAATTCCCTTTATTCTCATTAGCACTGATGCACCATCTGTATTGTGTGGTAAAGGCACATGTTGTAAACAGATACACCTTTACAGTATTTCTATGTTCAAATATTAATCTTCTGGGTGGTTTTCTATTTATTTATTTTGGTGCAACATTACCAGTAGGTACCTCTTTTCCCATAATCTTAGAGCTTCAGGTTTTTTTCTGGTCACTTGCTTATGTCAGCATTTCTTATCTCCAAGGCCTAAAATAGCTTAAGAAAAACCTTGCGGACCTTAGCACCCAGGCCCAGTGTTTCAGCCCTACATAATTAGATACCCTACTACATGATTATTCTAACTACTGATAAATGTTATACTTCTATCATCCTACAACTTAACTCTATTTAACATACAATGATTATATATGACATAACATGTTACTCATAGCCACACAATAAATCAACACTAAACTAAAATCATTGGCTACAAAATGCTGAGGAGAGGGCTATCGTCTAAACCCCACTCCTCCAAAAGCGTTAGGTGCCAATCTCTGTTTGAAATTCACTACCATGAGCTCTCTCTTGGAGACAGAGCTGACCTCAAAAATGCTGATGGCAGCACTGCCACCCAACAACCCAATGGTTAGAGACCTAGCTTCAAAGCCCCCATCAGCTGAATCTAGATCAGGGACTTGAATCCAGGTGTCCTACCTCTGAGGTGAATGCCCCAAGCACTTGGCTACAGTGTCCATTTCATATGCTATCTTAATGGCTATTTAATTTACAAAAGGTGGAAGAGATTCAACTGGAGAGAATAAGGGAAACCGACCCTAGAATATCCTATGGTTCAGAGGTTAGAGAATGCTTCTGGGAGGAAAGGTGGGCACCTGGTGATTTTAGTCACCTATAGAATTAGGCAACATCTGCATGGTGGTTTATGGATGAAAGTAGTGCCTAAATGAAGGATTTAGTTGCCTAAAGGGGAATTCAGGAGCCTATATGTAAGCGGAGGAATGGTCCCGCTATTGTGGGGAACTTTCCTGGCTTATATACCACCCCAGGGAAATGGACCAGCGAAAGGATCTGAGTCCCCGCTCCCACTTCCTTTACCCCATGGCTTCCCTGATTCTGAGGGCTCCCCCTCCACTCTCCTGAGTAGCAGAGTCCTCGAAACCCCAACAAGGCTGGGCCCAGGTTTCCTGGGGCTTAATCCCCGACCTTGTAGTCACTAGAGGCAGGAGTTAGGGTATCCCCACTCCGAGGTGCTCTCTTCACACTGCAGGCTTTCTTGGCCCAGTGATCATTTCATAAGGTTCAAAGCAAATACAATTTATTAAACATCAACTGATTAAAGAGAAAAGAATAAGAAAAAAAATGAGAATGGTTAAATGAGAACACACAGCCCTGCTCTGTAGCACAGGGACATCAAAACAGCAGTCTGCAGAGTGTAAGGACAGTTCACAGTCTCTTCCTTATAGGCCCCTTAGAGGCCCTGGATGTGCTGCAGGGGAGCTGCAGGCTGGACACGCTTGCTCTGGCAGTGACCACACAGCCTCAAGCTCTAAGTGGCCAGATCCCTCTCCCAGTCTGGCCTGCTGGGCCTCTTGGCTGGTGGTATCTCCCTGCCCAGAGCCTCTCCCCACACTTTGCTGGTTCCAGCTGCTCACCACACCCAGCTGTAGGCTGAGCTGCCTTGTCAGTCTCCAGGTCCTTGCGTTGCTTCTCTGTCCCTTTTGGCTTCTCTGAGCACTGCCAGTCTGCTGCTCAACACAGGGTCTGTGCTCCTTGAGCTGTGTGTCACTGCTCTGTTGCTGCAAAACTGCCTCTCCACACAGCTTTCACTCCTTGGGCTGTCTGTGTCTGGCTCTGTTGCTGCAGGACTTCTTCTGCACACAGCTTGCACTGCTCTTAGCAGTCTCTCAGCTCTCTCCTTGCTCAGAGAGACCAGAACAATCCCAGCTCACAGGGAGGATGGGGCCTGGCCTCTCACTTTCCTCACTGGCCTGTCCAACCTGTCAATCAGGCTGAGCTGGAGTGTTGGCTGCTTTCCATTGTCTCTGGGGTCTGTCAGTCTCATGGACCCTTTCCCTTTTGATACTGGGAGCTGGCAAACCAAAACTCCCACAGAGTTTTAGTAAGGGGCTAACAGTCCCCTTACATATATTCCCACCGCTTTCTGCAGCTCCCATTGGCCAGGAAGAGCAAACCGCAACCACTGAGATGTGCAAGTGTCCATTCAGGTAAACAAACCATCTGGCAGCCTGTCAACAGTTCACCCTGACAAACCACATGTTGCTTGTGGGCCAGAGGCTTCCCACCCCTGCTCTAACAGCCTGATGCAGAGCCTACTGAAGTCAATGGAATGACAGGGAGCTGGACTTGATGACCTCTCAAGGTCTCTTCCTTTCTACTATTCTGTGATTCTCTGACTCTCCTAGATTCTTCATCAGATTCTAAATGCCCAAATGTATTTCGTGATTCACCAGCATCGCTTCCTAGAAGAGATGCTCCTGTTAGTGTTAAAGCGCACTTAGGATGTTGAGCAGGTGATGGCAACTTGCTTAGTTGCTAGAGTGGCTTCCTGTTGTGTGGAGTAACCCGGACCTAGGGCGGAGCAGAGCATTGCTCTGTGAAGAGAGATTCTGATTGATACTGAAAATGGAAGTGAGAAGAGACAGAATGCACTGAGTGGGAAAAGCAAAATGAGTTGGTTGATCATTTTTCTGAATCATCTTTGGCTAAAAAGAGTAACCGTTGAAGTTAAGCAAAATCTATAGGATTGCGTGGATGTAGAAGGAACTCAGGGTATAAAGCTAGTATTGTTGAGGTATAATTATTTTTTTAAAAAGTTTAAAGAGCTCTGTAAAGATGGGAGCTGTTGAGTCAAATTCCTAATGGTGTTCAGGAAATTGGAATTCTTTGGGTAAATTGTAAGTATTCTCTTGTGAACACCTTCATACTATTGAATTTAATTGGACTACAGCTGGTGCTGACTGTGGGGGTTTTGGAGCGAGTGGGAGTATACGGAATCCACATTGTGTTTTATTGTCTTTCTCTAACCTTTCAGCTTTAATTGGCATTTTAAAACTCTAAAACAACTTAAAGAGATGCATGCTTTTTGTATTAAACCCCTTGGCGTGGTAGGAAGTGGATTTGTTTGGGAAAGTGCATGTTTCCCTCAGATATACCTGTAAACTGCAGAATTTAATTCGATCACAGCTGGGGCTGACTGAGTATGGAGATGGTGAAAGAAATACCTACCTATTGGCTGCTTTATATTGCATTTAATGTTTTTCCTCTTCCATTTCAGCTTTGGTGGGTTATAAAACATAAGGGACTATGGGTTTAAAAAATCTGTTGCTTTGAGTCTCCAAGCTCGGGCTGTGGGGCTAAAAATAGCAGTGTAGACAACCAGGCTTGGTCTGGAGCAGGAAGTCTGAGACTCTCTCCCCCTTGCAGGATCACTGCGCTTGGGCTTACGCCAGAGGCCAGGCAGCTACAGTGTAATTTTATAGTCCCACACCCTGTGAGCCTAAGACAGCTGGCCTGGGCCAGCCATGGTTATGTTGCGGGTCTTTTATTGTAGTACAGGAATTCTCTGAGAGTCCTAATACATTGCAAAACCTTGGATTTGTAAGCAGGACAAGAGATGATGTTTTCTGCATGAAGCCAACACAGGGAATGGACGTGTGATATCTGTAGTATGCATTGACTAATATTATTGAGCATTAGAACCAGTTCATCAGATAGACAATGAGGTAATAACTTTTTATTGAACCACCTTCTGATGGTGAAAGAGACAAGCTTTCATGCTTACAGAAAGCTCTTCTTTGGGTCTTCTTCAGTTCTTCAGCACAGCATTCGTAGGGTTGCCAGGTGTCCAGTTTTTCCCCAGACAGTCCAGTAATTGCATCTTCTGTCCAGTAAAAAAAACAGAAAATACCAGACATGCAAAATGTCCAGTATTTTCTGTTTTTTCAGATGGAAGGGAAGTGAGGACATTCTTCCCTTACCGCGTTTGGCGGGGGCGGAGGGAAAAGGGGGGATTTAAAGGCGCAGTGACTTTTTTTTTTCTTCGCTCAATAAGTTTGGTATCCCGTTTTTTTTTTTTTTTTTTTGGTTTTTTTTGCTCAACCATTTTTTTTCCCTGCCATTTTTTGGGATTTTTTGTGAAAGTATCTGGCAACCCTAAGCATTCATAAAATTCAGCCTTTCACAGAAATGAGTTTTGGGCGGAGTATAGCAAGAGCAGAAGATCTGGACATAGTCACTGCAGAGCAAGGTGGAGTAAGAGGCTATGTGCTACTGAGAGTAAATGAGAAAAGACAAGCATAAGAGAGGCCAACCCACACAGAGAAACTGACTGCCAGTTTCTTGTAAAATTGACAATGGCAGACTAAGCCAGGCAGTAGAACCTAGACAAACACAGCATTAAAGCCTCCTGCACATAACCACAACCTGACATGAACAAGAGAAGAAACTGTATAGATTGTGGAGTCAGTCTAAGAAATTAGCATTTTGTGGGCTCTTTTACACTCTCAAGCAGTCTGCAGGGGTGCATAGGCCTTGGGAAATGATGTAAAGAGTATCTGTTCTGAAGCAACCAACCCCCTAGGGAGCAGGGATGAAGGGAGTCTGCACCTGTTCCAGAGCAGCAGAGGCCTCCTCACAATGTGCAACACAGGGAGATTGAGGAATTCTAAAAAGCAGTTGTGCATGAATCATGGTTCCTTTGTCTATTACTGCTTGCAGTTGTAGGGGGTATTGAAATATAGCCAACAGTCATCCTCATTCTGCTGTTGCAAAGGGGGTGGGGGGAGAGAGAAAAACCAGGACTGGTTACCTAACATCTGTACCCCTCAATATTTGCATATTGCAAGTTTGTGTTGGTATTCAATCGTAGGGAGGAGCTGTAGGGGCTTCTTGCATGCTCAGTGCCTCTCTGACCTCATCCTCAAGTTATTGGGGAAGAGTCTGTAACAATGCTCCAGACAAGGAGAATTTTTACATAGTGTGATAAGTGAAACCCCCGGTCAGGTGAGAGAGGTTTCATTTCACCAAGACACTTCCTCAACCAGAGATAGACGGTACAAAGGAATCATCAGGAGATAACTCAGTAGATACTTAGGACTTATAAACAGTCTGATAGGTTAAGGCAGGAGAAGGAAGCCTCAGGGAATGGACAGAAAGACTGGCTCATGCAAAGATCAAAACACCCAACTGGTGGAGGCTCAATTTCTTAGTTTTCGATACCAGAGCTGAGGAAAGGCAGAATTCCAATAAAGGACAGTGCCCTGAGGATAAGTTCATTAGGACTTTTGCCTGACCAATACACTGTTATCCTGGAAGGAGTTTGGACTAGCTGCTTCTCAGTCAGAGGATGAGGGGGTACAAATACAGATGGCCTGCAGGGAACACCTGGAACATCAGGTGCTGGGAATCACTGGAGGTGAATGAGCATCACTAAACATGACTACAGAGTTGTCCTGTAGTTATACCTTGGGGCTTCCCTCCCAGGGTCTGAATAAAGTGTCCACGATGGCAGAGTGCAGACACACGGCTTAACTTTAGCAGTTTGGGCCCAAGTTCTGCATTACAGATGCATAATGTTACAGGATTTGGCATATTGTTTGTTGCTATTAAACACTAAAAAAAATCTATCCCAGCAAAATATCCATTGTTCTTGATTATATGAATAACAGGAAGTACTGATCTTACAAACCAAGCTTATGGAATCAGAAGTAATTTAAAGAAAAGTACAGCAGGGTCATTTAATAAGAAATAAGCCTCATATTTACAGTCAGCTAGAAAGCACGGTCAGATTTGAAAACTGAATTTGTGACTAGGAAAATGGTGTAGGGGTGAGATCATTACATTTTGTAGATGTGTATACTTTCTGGCCTTCAAAACAATTGTACATGAACAAGAGTTAACATCTAATGAGAAATGTCTGAGATCAAAATACAAGGTAAATACAAAGGTATTTAGAAAAGATTTGAATGATTGTAAATGTGGGGGAAGGAAATTTGTCTTATAGTAAGGAAACTATAGAAGAAGGTGAGACTTTGAAGGATATGTGGTTAGGGTACTGATCATGTCAAGAAATTAAATATAGAGGAAGTAAACTGTGAACAACTATTAGCTATAATCCAGATAAAAAGAGGAGCAACACATTATTCAGAAGATGCTGGCATTAACAAAGAGCAGGCAAATATGCATAGTACAAACTAATAGTTACATGAGACTTGAATTATTGCATGCTATATGGAAACTATTATATAAAAGTAATACATCAAGAAAGCCTGCAGGTTTGTGGTCAAGGCACAACACCACTCCATTATGCAGTATGTAAAAAGATGGAACTAGAAAGAAATCAATCCTTCATTTAGTCTTTGCATGGTAAATCTAACAGGATTGGAGATGTGAGTGGGCCTCTATGAAGAAGAGGAAATTGTAGAAGAATGTGGAAAGCACAGGATGAAATCAAATAGGATAAATCAATGGAGTAAAAGAACACAGAAGGGAAATGGAAACATTCTAAGATAAATTAATGTATGCCCAAGGGTTATGCATGTAATCTAGCTATAAATACACCAGGAAAAAAAAGACAAATGATGAACAAGGAAGCATGAAATGGATAATATACACTGCAGCTGTATGCAAGACATTGTATAGAATGAACAAGAGATGAGAAACAAAAGGTCAATGAAGAAGATGCACAGCTTCCAACAGATGGTCAAAATAAGTAGTTGACAAGATGTAGATATTGCTTGGAGAAAAACAACCTTTCAGATTTCTTGCCTGAATACTTTCCTTTATGTTTATGTAATTTCTCAAGGGTGGAAAAAGTAAATATTTAGAAAGTTATTTTTACTCCAATACAATCAAAAGAGGAGAGAGCCCATTAAAATTCTGAGGTTAAATAGTATGAAATCCAAAATTCTGAAGAAAGTGGCAAAACTGGTAGATATCTCTGCAAAGAGGAAGTACCAATGGACTTCTATTTGCCACCTTCTATGGTTTGTTAATCCACTAGCAGAGACTATTAAGAAATGACCAGAATTAGCAAGTGTCTTGTATAACTTGAACATTTAAAAAGTGATCCATAGCTGTTTTTATAGCTATTACATCTTCCTGTGACTGAACTTCTACAGGTGGAACCTCTCTAATCTGGCATACTCTGGGCTGGCAACATCCGTGGTTTGGCATGATTTTAGTTAGCTGGATGTCCACACATCATGGGTATGCCAAGTTTCCCATGGTCCAATAAAGTTTGTTTACAGCCACCAGTCTTGGCTCTCAGCGTTCTGTGCTGTTATTTAGTTCTAATTTTCCCCTCAATGTCCGCTAACAGCACAGGAAGCCGTGGAAGTGTTGGTAATGCTGCTGAACAATATTGACTTTCTGTGATTTGGCAAATTATCTGATTCAGCATCAGTCATGTACTGAGGGTGCCAGACTAGAGAGGTTCAACCTGAAGTTATTAATTTTCTTTCCCACAAGTGAAATGTTTTGGGATTCAACATTTCATTAGAGTGTCAATTGATAATCAGTTCATCATCACACAGGGCCAAACCCTGTAGTGTGTAGCTCCCATTGTTATGAGTGGGAGTATTGGGAGCTCACAGAATTTGAACAGATAGAGAAAATACTTCTAAAAATGTAACTTTAGAGGTTTTGATATTTAAATAAATAAATGGATTTTTTACAGTGATGAATACTTAATGAGCCACCATTTTTCACAAGGCGCTTTTGCGCAAAATAACCCACTTCTTCAAATGAGATGCTACCGAGTGGAGGGGAAAAAAGGGAGACCCTCAGAATAAGAAACAGCTCATGATACAATATATGTGTTTTTGTAAGTCTCTAAGGGCACATCTACACTTGCTCCCTATCTCGAGATAGGGATGCAAATGTAGTGTACTGATATTGCTAATGAAGTGCAGGATATTTAAATAGCCCACACTTGATTAGCATAATCGTATTCAGGCACCATTTTGAAATCACGTTATTGTGAAATAAAACACCCCGTGTAGCAGCGTTATTTCGAGAGAAAAGCCTTCTCTCGAAATAACTGTTACTCCTCATTGTATGATTATGGTTAGGGTTAGGAGGAATAACAGTTATTTTGAGAGAAGGGTTTTCTCTTGAAATAACGCTGCTACATGGGGTGTTTTATTTCACAATAACGTAATTTCAAAATGGCGCCTGAACGCGATTATGCTAATTAAGCACGGGATATTTAAATCCCATGCTTCATTAGCAATATCAGTACACTACATTTGCATCCCTATCTCGAGACAGGGTGCAAGTGTAGACGTACCCTAAGGTGCCACAGGTCTATTTGTTGTTTTTAAAAGTTGTTTTTAAAGTGACAGACTAACACAGCTACCCTTATTTCGAGTATATGGTTTCTCTTTTTGCTGATCATGTAAGAAAATAATTTGTCTTCTCAGCAGTTATGTTTATTATTTTTTAGAAATATTAAGAAACCAAAGGAAGAAAAGAGAAGGGTTCCAGGTTCCTTAGCATCTTTAAAATAATGCATTCAGTTACCTATGTAGATTATGCATGGTCTAGGTCAGGTGTCAGCAATGTCTGGCACTTTTGCCATAAGTGGCACGCAAGATGATTTTCGGTGGCACAGGCAATGAACAGGTTCCCCCTTGATTCCCCCACCCACAATGGGGAGCTCATGCTGGGATCCAGCATTGCTCTCCCACAAGATTGAAGCCAGTGCTGGCTTACTGCGGGCGGCAAGTGTGGGGCGGGGGGAAAAGGGGCCTGTTTATTGCACATGCCCCGCAGATGTGAGACAGAGCTTGAGATGGATGGGGAGGGTCTAGACACATTCACATGCTGCTGCTGCAGGGTGCATAATGCAGTTTCACATGTGTGTCATCTCTGCTTGCAGAAGCAGAATTGTTGTATGTCAGCTGAGCTGCCCCTCACGGTAGCCCCGTCCCTTTCTCTATCTGGGGCGGTAACTTCACAGCACATTCTTGGCTCCATCACAGCCCCTGGGATGGTAACCAGTGGTAGCCAGCGAGGGGGGGAAGGGGAAAAAGGAGGCGTGCACATGCATAGAAGGCCAAAGTCTGGCAGCTCAGGCTGGCCTGGGAAGCCCCGAGCCTCTGCACTGGATCCAACTTGCAGGGAAGCAAGGAAAAGCCAGAGCAGAGTCAGGGCAGGAGATCAAGCGAGGCGATCAGTGTAGAGAGCTCCTCTTGGGAGAGCAGCATATTCCAGCGCAGGAGAGTTAAATATTGACACACCACTTCAGAAACTTTGCCAGCCCCTTGTCTAGAATATTTCCAGGAAGTCAATGTTCTAAAATCTGTGAATATGAAAGAGAAGGGAGAGTGATGTTTGTGTTTCCATTTAGGTCTAATCGTCTCTGTCCTTGCCCTTTTTCTTCCTGTTCTGTTAATGATGAGTACCAAGGATTTTTCTATTGGGAGTTCCTTTTCAGAACTAAAGAACAACTGAGTTCAGCCTCACAGTGAACTAGTGAAGGACGGAAATAGCTAAAGTGGAAGCGGAGGACACTTGGGAATCACCACCCAGCTGATAGAAACACAAATGTGCCTGTGAACTAGGGCTGTTATTCTCAGGCCTATTTCCCTGGGGGCAGAACACATACTCAAATACTGATTGAACAGAGATGATACGTTCCTTTTTTTGGTGCATTCAGCAGGTCTCATTTACTTAATCTAAAACCTGCCTTCCAATATTTATTTATTGTAAAGCTCGTTCGCCACTGAAAACTGAAACATCTAGCATTTAGCTCATCCTTTGTCAAATGAAAGGTTTCTTGGAAGTTTGGCTACTGAAAATGTGTTCCTTTAACACTCCAAATCACAGCTGAGAGAGGTTGAGAGAGTCTAAGTCTGAAAGCCGTATGCATGTGCTAAACAGGTCATCTTTCAATAACAATGGAGACTATACAAGGAATGGAGACTGAATGCATGTTCTTTCCATGACTTGAAATTTGTGTTGGCAACAGAGGCTATTATTATTTACCCACCATCTGAAGACCTGAACAGTAAGTTCAGTAACCATTAGTCTTTCTGTGGAGCTGTTATCTGAGTAGGGGAGAAATGGCTATTAAGAGTTATTCAAAGCCATGGAAAGTAACCACTCATGATTTATAGAGGGCAAATAACGGTAATTCAGTTAACTTAATTTGGGTAGTAGACAAGGTCATACACTTGTCCAAAAGAGGGGAAAATAGCAAGTTCCAGATTGGTACTAAGCTGGGCTTGCAATGACAAAACAATGAAAGAAAGGAAGAATGCGTGAAGTAATGTGTGAAATAGCAGTGACACTTCGCAAACAGGAGTTCCAATGTCATGGTTTGTTAGGTATTTGTGCTACTTTCCTGGTCTTGGTCCCCACCAGGTCTGTCTTTATTGTGGGGTGTTCCCTGTCTCGATGGAAAGTATTTTTGCTCTGAACCTAGGAGGCACACCCCTCAAGAAGAGCTTTCCACAATTCTCTGCCTCCCAGCAGCACCCACTGCAGACTCCAGGGCTCCCTAGCACACAGAAATTTCACAGGATTTTTGAAAGATTTCTAAGTACATGCCTTTTTTCATTGGATTCTACATTTTACACCTCAAACCATCCTCAGAAAATCTTATTATCTCCACAAATATATTTAGCTTGGCGGTTTTGAAGGACGGCACCTTCCTTTCCGTTCCCTCAGAAATGGAAGAGACACACAGCAAGACACCCAGCACTCCAACAGCAGTTAAAGCTGCATGAAATTTCTGGACCCAAGTTCTTTTGCAGAAAAATGCTCCCAAAACCTAAATGAAACATTTCATTCAACCTGAAATTTAATTTTTAGACCTTTTAGGACTAACTGTAAAATGTTTCTTTTCTATCCAATCCAAAACAATTTCCCCAATATTTTTGTTCACCCACTGAACCAAAAATTCAATTGATTGCACAGTTATATTCCCAATCCACTTGTTAAGGAACAGCACAAAATCTTAAAACCTCTCACAAGGACATCTCTTCTCTAGGTACTCTAAAGAGAAGGTGAAATATCTAAAGATGGACCAGTGAGTGAGTTGACTCAGATTCTTAAATAAGCTTTCCAGAATGAAGCATGAATGGCATCTAGGTTCAGAAGTGCTTCATGTTTTTGAAAATAAAGCACAAGTATAAAATTATCACAGCTGAAGAACTGTGTAATTTTTCCTCATCTGATTGACAAGATATAATTAAGGGGAAGTGGGAATTTCTTATGAAGCCTTAGCCTTAATCCTTAGGTGCAAGCAGGAGTGGCCCTAGACTAGCTGCCAGCGACTGGCGCCCTTGGCAAACCATGCAATCAGCGCCCTCACCTCCAAACCCCTCAATGATATTGTGGCATTTAACTTGAATTTGGCGCCCCATTTAACTTCGTGTCTTAGGCGACCGCCTAGTTCGCCTATATGGACGGGCCGCCCCTGGGTGCAAGCATGTTTACACTGCAGATGGGACAAAACCTCCTATCCTGGGCAGGCACATTCCTCTATTCTTGTGGTTCAAGCTGGAGTGTAAAAATAGCAGTGTGGGCATTTCAGCTTAAGATCTGAAGCCAACAGGGTTGCGCATCTGAATTTCCACAGAACATCCACACTGGTAATTTTAGTGTGGTAACTTGAGTTCCACTAGCATGAGTCTGCCTATCCTGACAGGGAAGCTGTCTCCTGAATGAAGATAGATTTAATGTCTTCATTAATGTGCTGAAGGTTAAACCTGCTCCATGCATTTTCGTCAAGGACATAGTCACATCAGCCAAGAGGGTATTCCTGCCAAATCCAAATCGTCCTAAGACTAATCTTAGAAACGCCAACCTTACCTCAAACACCACTCACTGCTTTCCTTTATTGTGCAGACTGGGGCTCACTGGGAAGCCATTGTGAATGTGCACAAAACAAACAAACAGAAAATCTGCTTTAAACTAGATTTCCCTAGCAGCTTTTTCAGGACTGATGTTTCACCTGATTTGATGTACATTCGAATCTTCTAAAGACATGTCCTAGGGGCAACGGCTGCTCTTGAGGGATTTGGAATTATCTGATATCCTTCCAAATATTTTGTTTGTAAGCTCTTTAGGAGCCATAGAGATAAAACTGTCACTGAGGCTTTAGACAAAATAACAATTTCCCTCTTTCCAGTAAGGAAAATTTCAGCAGGTGTTTCCTTTGAAACTGCTTCTCCTTCATGTTTTGGCATACAGATTGCACATTAGGAGGAAGCCAGTGCTGTCTTTTCTGAGGGTTGAAAGATCAAAGGTGGGATTCTCTGGAAAACCATCCAACACTCAAAGCTTCTCTTATTTCTCAGATCTTATGGATGGGGGGTAATGTGCCAATGGGTGCTTCAGGCTGGGCCCCATGTGGAAGTGAACCACCTCCGAAAGGGAATGCCATAGAACCCACTCATTGTCTTTGGAACATGTTTAACCTTTTCTCAAGGAAAATTAAAACAAATTAACACTATCAACAAGAGCCTTCATAGTATCAGCAACTGAAGGTTGCAGTAGTTAATCTCTTTCGCGTTGGAACGATTGAACTAGTTTTGTGGCGAGAGAAATATGTTGTTTAAGGGCACAAGCAGTGTAAAGAGACATAATGACATGCAGCAAATTAAAGGGCCAATTACTGCCCTAATAAAATTCCAGCTTCTTCATTACTATTTTGAGACAAGCTTAATTTTGGAAAGAAATAAAGGAAAACTGTACCTGACTTGCCTCACCCCAGCACATCTCTCATAAGATAAAATCTAACTTAACTCTAGCACTCTTATTTGTAGATATCCAGCACAATTTGTCCTATTGAATACAAAGTAAACGCCTTTATACCTGACAATGCAACATTTTGTAGAAAAGTTTTTTGAACAGGGAATGACTATTTCCTCGTCAATATTACACTGATAAATTGAACCTTCCCACCCTCCCTCCTCATGGATGGTTTACTGCTGTTTACATCCCACTATGAAAACTGCCAGACAGGGAGAGGCACGAGAAAGGAACAATTCTGTCAAATCTGTGAATTTTTATTTTAGGATGTTCCATGTCACAGTCAGATCGTCCTATGGAGGATGGTATTACCTCCAAGGGTTTTTTCTTATTATTGCTTGCTTGTTAAGTATCTTAAAAGAGAAGATGGTGTACCTCCAAAAAATTCCTACATTCATGACAATGCCCTGCTGCCAATGGTTTGAGTTGAATAGAACTTTTAAAAACGTTCACGTATTTAGTATTTTTCAGCTTTGGAAGATGTTCTGAAGACAGCGAAAGCCCCACTGTGAAGACTGACAGGAAAGGTCTAGAAGAAAAAATTGTTGATATGACACAGAATTCCTCCCCCCACTCCTTTTTTTTTTTTTTTTTTTGGTCTTAATCTGGGATGGGAAAATTACAGCCCATGGGCTGTATCAAGCCTGTGAGGGCTTTTAATCCAGTTTTGAGGATTACCAGTCTGACTATGCAGTAGGGCTAAGGCAGGCTCCCTCCCTGCCTTGGCCTTGTTCCGCTAATCTTTTGCTGCATACTGAGACATTCAGTCATATGAAAGGAAGATCCTGCTCGTCTTTGAGACCATTTTAAGTTTTCTGGCAAATACAGTACTGTATATTTTGGGGGGGATATTTGTTCGAGTGCAGTTAGTTAAAAATGTGGGGAGTTGAGCACAGAGGTTGCAGTAAGAATTCCTACTTCATATATACTCAATATTAGAAAAAAATACTCAGCACAAAAGATTCAACTTTCTGGAATTGTGTGTAGTAGAGAGCCGTTATTCCAGTAATAGCTTCATCATATGTGAAGTATTCTTTGTCAAATGGTTTCATTTGCAGTTTGGTAATGCCATAAGAGTACAATCAATTATGATGTTGTAAATTTGGAGTGAAATTTCAGTATTTTGAGGTTTGTTTAAAGACTGTATAACTAAGTAGATTTAGGAAGGCTTGTCTTTGGTGGAGAAATTACAAACTTCCCCGACCCCCTCAAAGAAAAAAGAAATCCCCAACAATGCTTACCTTCAGTGTTTCATTTGAAATAATTTGAAATTACAGATCTGTGTCAGATGCCCTGCACAGTTACTGGTTCCATGGCAAGGAGTCTTTAAAAATGTCTTTACATAAAAAAATAACATTTTCTAGGTCACTAATGTTTAGCTCTGCAAAACACCAAGTTAGCCCATAGCATTCACAGATAAAGGAATATTCCTAAGAAGCAAGCCTGTGTGTATAGATACATCTGGCCCTCAAGCTACTGCAGACTTACAATATCTGTACTCAGCTTGTATGTGTTGGTATCATACATTTAGATTTAAATTCTACAGATCCTGACCACATCTAAAATGAACACCTTCTTTTCGCATGTGTTCTTATCCCTGCTTGGGAGGCATGCACATTAGGACATTGTGTTTGCATATGAAATGACTTGTAAAATTGGTTTTGGATTTAGGTTTAAGGCAGACCATATGCTCATGTTAATCTTACAGTCTTGTGAAAGCTTTAGCAATTCTTGCTAATCTTTTATTTTTGTACATTTTTTTTAATTGGGAAAGGAATATTTTTCCTACTTGAGTATTTCAAAGTTATACCAAACAACAGCAAAATGAGGGATGGATAAGTATCTTTAAAACAGAGCTGCAACTTGGGATACCACAAAACCAAGTCTACATTTTATAAAGACATTATACTGTAGCTTTCAGTCTATAAACTGTCTGTAACTGTATAATCTGTAACTTCTAAGAGGGAAATTGAAAAAAGATATTCCACTGAAATGCATCCAAATGAACCATTTAAGAAAATCATTGTATTTAATAATAATACAGGAAGCAGAGTGGTTTCAGGGATTAACTGATCTCTGAGGCTTTGATCTGAATTATATCCAATCTTGCCCAGTATGACTGTAAGCCTATCAGCTCCAGATGGTTTTGAGGACTGGAAGAAGCTAGAATGGGCTGAAAATCTTGCGGTAAGAAATGGTTGCATTGAGACTGCTTATCAAAACTACTGATGGCACAGTATTGCTTGTCATTTTATAAAAAAAAAAGACCTGGAAACACAATATTTCCTCAGATCTGGTTGCATCTCTGTGTTATAGCTCTACTAATCCCACCCATCAGTTATGACATTCTTTTACTCTCTTTCATGTGTGGCTATAAATATATATATATTCAGGCCCTGTTGCTTTTATTGCTCATCATCAATGCTGAGTTTAAAAACTTGTGCAGCACCTTTAATCGCTGGAAGAACTAACATAGATGTTTTATAAGTAATGTAGCAAGTTCTAGATAGTACAGTATGAGTAGAGAAGTGATGGTGATTGGGTAACAGAGAGGATCACCTTTCTCTTAAACACTTAAAATACATACTAGTGAGGTATAGCAACTCCTATTTTCTTAGGAATGCGGTACAAAACAGATCCTCAACATTTAGAAGAGGTTCCAAAATTTTGAAATTCCATAGAAGGGCTGAGCTGGAAAGGGGAAGCTGTTGAATTTAAATAAAAAACAAATTCATGGGTTTATCTAATACTTCTGAGAATCAGAACCACCCCTGAGAAGGCAAATACATTTGGCATTTCATACTGGCATAGTCTGTTCATTCGGCCTTTAGATACATTCCAGTTAACTCCCATGCTTAATTCAAAAATGAAGCAATTTTTAAAAATCAATCATGATTGCATTCATAAACAACAGAGTGCCAGTTGAACTGTATTAAATATTTTTTAATATTTTCTACATTTTCAAATATATTGATTTCTATTACACCACAATAGAAAATTATTGATTTCTATTGCAACACAACAGAATATAAAAGGCATAGTGTTCTCTTTATAATTTTAATTACACATATGTCACTATATAAATAAATCAAAAGAAACAGTATTTTTCAATTCACATACAAATTCTGTAATTCAATTTCTTTATTATGAAAGTGCAACTTAAAATGTAGATTTTTTAAAAAATTATATAACTGTTTTCAAAACCAAAATAATGTAAACTTGTCTAGCAGTCCACTCAGTCCTACTTCTTGTTCAGCCAATCTGTAAAACAAACAAGTTTGTATGCATTAGGGTGAGAAAAATCTGCCTGTTTCTGACTTACAGTATCACTTGAAAGTGAGAACAAGTGTTCACATGGCACTTTTGTCATTGGCATTGCAAGATATTTACCTACCAGATATGCTAACCATTCATATGCCCCTTCATGCTTTGACCACCATTTTAAGAGGATGTGCTTCCATGCTAATTAACTTTGTTTTAAAAAATATGTTAATTAAATTCTCATTAGAAGAGAATTGTCTCCTTCTCTGTTTTTCCCATATTCTGCCATATATTTTAATATAGCTTTTCCTTTTCTCCTGTTTAAATTTGCTACAGTTCAGTGAAGGAGGAAATTATATGTACACTATTATACTCCTTGACAGTATCTATTCTAATGAGGATTGACCTATTTTTCTAGTAATTCCATATATTTCCATATCAATGTAATGATAACTAAGTGCATACATTTAGATGTATTGGTGCTTGTGGCATGGCTTGCTGCAACATAACCTGCTTTTTCAGATACATGTTGCAAATACACTGTGTTGCACAGAATCCATCCTAAAAGCTGTCAGTAAAAAAAGAAACGAATGGATGACAGGGAATGAATCACTTGGGCTGTGTCTATACTACATCCATTTTCTTGAAAAAGGGATATAAATTAGACACTTTGAAATTGCAAATGAAGCCAGGAATAAATTTCCCGCACTTCATTTGCATAATGGCAGCCGCGGGTGTTTTTTTCGAAAAGGGGCTTTTCAAAAGAAAACAGCTGGTTAGATGGGGATCTTTCAAAATAAAACCCTTTTTTGAAAGATCCTGTACTCCTCGGAGCCCCTTTTCGAAAAAAACCCGTAGCTGCCAGTATGCAAATGAAGTGCATGAAATTTAAATCCCAGCTCCATTTGCAATTTCGAAGTGTCTAATTTACATCCCTTCCTTGAGAAAAGGGATGTAATTTAGACACAGCCCTGGTGATTACCTGTTCTGTTCACTCTCTCTGGGGCACCTTGTACTGGCTGCTGTCGGCAGACAGGATACTGGGCTAGACATACCTTTGCTCTGACCCAGTATGGCCAGTCTTACATTCTGAGTACTAATATCTCAGTGGCCCTCTCCTCACTGAAGTCAGTGGTCATATTCCTAGTAATTTCAGTGTGGGCAGGATTAGGTCCTGAAGTAAAAAGTGAAATATTTACTAAATAAGGAAAATATAGCAGATTTTACTTATATCTGTCAGTGTTTTCATACTTCCCTAAAAGTGAAACATTCTGGTGCGTATCACTGTGTGCTCTGGAACTTTCCAACTGGAAATCTCTTTTATTATCATAAGGCCCGGCAAGCTTCCAAAGCTCCTCTAGCCAGCATAGCCAGTGCTCGAGACTTCCCAGGATCAGGTCTTTACTGCTAAAACAGTAGGAAAAGACATGTAGCTTTTGGCCTCTGATACACTGATCAGCATTTCAGTGCATAAGAAAGACTTGGACTTTGCAGTTTTAAGTTACATTTTAATATTAGTAGAAATATCAATACTGAATTAACAAAAACATTTTTCCCTTAAATAATCCTACTCTTAAAGCAACTGTGAAAAAGGCCAGAAAGTTCTATGTTCTGATGCTGAGCAGTGAAGCCTTATGTGAAACTATGTTAGAACAGCATAATAACAGCTTTGTATATAAGCAACTTCTCTATGGCTGGCAATTTTTTTGTATACACTCTGGTCACTGTACCTTTGTAAAATTAGACCAAGTAATCTGGAAAAAAAACCCTATTTCTATGTATGGCCATTTTTTTCTGCATTGTACAGGACATCTAAGAAAGAATCCGTTTCTAAAAGCCAGCAGGCACCTGGTGATGGTGTCATGTCCATAATATGATGAGCCAATGGTACTGTGTTCTACTAATGTAATATAAAGCTTTTAATCTTCATTTCATTTGCTGAGAGTGTTGTTACTTGATATCCTGATAGAACACTATGAAATGATTTGATTTTTGACAACTCACATGATGCTTTACTAATGTATACAGCAATGTGGTCCTTGCCAGAAGGAGCTCACGGGGAATGATGGTGGAAAGTAGGTAATAGTATGTATCTACTAAGGTTATGTAGGTATCTAGAAGAACTCATTGATGAGAGAGTTCACAAAATAAGTGTGTTGTGAGAGGGGATAAGAAGGAGAAGTTTGTGCTTGCATCATTAAGTCTTTATAAATATTATCTTTCAATTATACAGTTTCTTCAAACTCGTATTAAATTCACCTACTGGCATGAGGAGGGGAGAGTTGCTTTGTTTCTCCCCACACTCCTGTGGGCTTTTTAATTTCCTTTGGCTTGAAACTCAAACCTTCCTTTTTATTCTCAGGTCAGCATTGATATTAATTTTGCTGTACACATACATTGTATTCTGGAAAGATGCTGTCTGCGATAACTACTTCTTCATAATTTATTTTCTGAAAGGAAACAATATGGTGCAATTTTATGTGTCCCTTTTGTGAATTTTTGTTACTGGCCTTAAATTAGATGGAAACTGTTATGAGAAGTAGGGCTGCGGAAGCTGCTTTTTCACTTACATTTTAAACCATCTTTTCATTCTTTATAAATTAGTTTTCCTTCTGCCTGATTTTTTGTGTATCTTCTATGTAGATGTTCAGTGTTACTTGTGTTTTAGGGTTACTGTTCAAGAAATACAGACAAACAAGGATTTCTGGCATCTCAGTGATATCCTATAGGCTTCACTTTCGCTCCCAGTCAATTGCTTTCTGTAAAATATGGCACATCAGTGATCTGATCTTATAATTGTATCCCAATACTTTTATTTTTCCAGCTCACAACCATGGTCATTCCTACCAGTGCTGGTGCCCTGTGGAGCCCCTCATCAGCATCCCCCTGCCCCGGCATTGCTTCTCCGCCTAGGGAAGGGGAGGGGAAGGAAGGAGAATGAGAACTTGAAGTTGTGTGGAAAGGGGTTGCCAGCTCTCTTAGATCGGACAGGCTGGATTCCATTTACTGCAATGGTATCAAGTCCATCTGATCTGGGAGAGTTGGAAACAAAGCAGCAGGCCCAGGAGGGTGGTGCAGGCCAGAGAAGCATCTGACCAGAGAGAAGCAGCACTTTTATGGGGAAACATAAGTAGGATTAGCAAGTAACACTGTTTAAAGACAGAGATAGTATTATCATGCAAAAGCGGGGAACTGAAAGTCCTTCATTTCATTAATTCTTCCATCCAATGTTTTTAGGGTTAAAACCAGCAGTGGAAATATCTAGTGAACTGCTTCCTTCTCAGATCTTTCTCGGGCAGGACAGTTTTGATTCAGTCCACATCACCAAAAGCCACAAACTTGGGTTTCAATCTTTAATCTTGCTTCTCAAGTTGCTATACAAAAGAGGGCTTATCAGACCTACATTTTCTTTGAGATTGTTAAAGTCCTATGGCAGGTCACAGTTTCTCACCCTGTTCCCCAAATAGCTATTCCTTCACTTGTTATACATTTTCATTTTATGAAATAAAACCACTGATCATTCTGACTGTCATTCTATGTTTATTAGAAGATTGAATATAGGACCACTAAGACCCTGAACCTCTGTCTCATGAGCTAAAACTTTGGTCCCTACCTGGCAGCTGTAACTGTGCTGTGAATCAGGCAAGCAGGGACACACACCACAACCGTACACTGGATTACTGAGGTAGAATAATCTGAATTATGCCAGGGAATTCACTACGTTAGCCTCTCCAGTACAGAGAGAGGATATTTCTTTCTTTCAAAAATTAAGATAAATAAGATATTTAAATAGAAACGCAAAAAGGTCTGATCAGAACAGCTTACTAAAACATTCCAATGACAACAGCATACAGGCTATATATGTCTCTCCAGTATGTATCCTTCCCTTTTTCTCCTTTCTATGATGTCTGATGTGACAAGAGCATCTTCACTTAAAATGCAAGTTGAATTAATAATAGAGTTTCTATTCCATATCTCCTTTAGCAGCCCTGCTTTTTCTCCTGATACTACTTGCCAGCTGTTGTATATCCTAAGTTTGGGTAGCGTCATTTAGTTGCATGACAACATTTGATGTAATATCAGTAATATTACTTTATGAATATATCTTGTGGGTATTAACACAAAGTTCAGTTAATTGTATGATGCTATTGGAGTGCAAAGCAATATGCACTTTTAATTCGGGAAATCTTCGAATCAGCAGACGTGACTAATCAAGTCCAAAATGAACTTTGCAGGAAAAAAAAATCAACACTGCCCTACTCTACTTCACCAACTAGATAGTTTTGTGCCCTTTTGTTTTAGTGTCCAGCATTCTTCAGTGCAAGATGCTGTCTAGAGGAGGTGGTCGATGAGTTGCCCACCGGAAGAATCAGTAATGGACAATACAAAGGTTAGGCTTTCGCCACTACTTGTACATAAGAGAACACTCTTAATATTCAGCCTCAGGCCCTTTGGATTTTGTTTTCTTTTTCCCAGTCAGGGAGATATTGATGGCAGGATGTACCAAGATGTTGGGGCTTTGCTGTTGCATCATCCTGGTAGCTAGTGCCAGAGATGCAAGCTATCTGGCTGACCTACGATGACAAGTATGGCATATGGATTGCATCATGCAGATAAGATAGATGGGGACGACCCTCAGGGAGTTCTAGAGAAACAAATAAAGTTGTTGTGAAAGTCCTGGCATTTGAAATAGTACTGAACACTCTTTGTTCTTGTCTGTGCTTATAGCTAACCTGTGCTCAGAATGGAGTCATACCTAAATGGGGAATGTCTGCACTGCACACTCCTCACAGTTGCCTGGAGGAGTACAAACTCTGCACGTCCCCTAGTATAGGTATAAATTGCAGTGTAGAAGGCGAGGCTCTGCTCAGAGAAGTAGAGAAAAGACATGCCTGAACCCTTAAGGTTTGTGTCCCGCAAGGCTCACTACAGTCCCAAGCAGTGTTTCTCATACCTACCCTGCTGTTTTATTGGCAGTGTAGTATCCCACAGCTTCCCTTCAATAAGGAAAGAGTCTGGCTGGAAAGAGTCTATTGGGGAGAGATAACAGGAAGATGATCTGTCAGCTTTTGTCTTCTAGAGCCTTTCCCCAACCTAGGAGATGCCTTCCTCCTCTCCGCTTTTAGAAATGTGGGGGACAAGGGACAATTGCTCCAGGGCCAAGCAATTCAAAGGGGGCCCAGGGCTCTCAACCACCACCTCTGTTACTTTAAATCATTACTGGAGCTCTGCACTGCACTCTTTGCATGGTGCTAAGGCCTGGGGAGGGACTAGCACCACATTCTGGGCAGTGCTGAGAGATTGCTGCCCCTGGCCCTGGCGCCTCCAAGGCTCCACCCCAACCCAGACACCTGGCTCAGAGGGCTGGTGGAAGTTGCCATTCCCCCTGCTTCTGCAGGGAAAGATTCCAGCTGTGGGGGCAGGACTTTTGCAGTGGGGAGAAGCTACGGCCGCTCCAAGACATATTCCAGGAAACAGGTGGTTTGTACCCTGGCTTAAGGTCTGTATGCTCTGTTGAGAATGGGAGCAACTCAGCTCATCTTCTCATGGGCACTCTATTTGTCTTCTCCTCCCTGAAGTGATTTATCATCTCATTACCTCCCTATTCCTTCTTGTTGCTCTTTTCTCTACTGCAGGCAATGAAGCGGTGCAAATATTTCATTACAAACTTAAAATGGCACACCATTGCCTTGGCATATCCCTTCTCAAGAGAGATTTTTGTTGGAAATCATGTGGAACTCAACAGCAGGATAGATCCAAAAGAACGCAGAACTAGCAGGTTTCATTTAATCCCAAACTCAAAAAGAATTACAAGTGTGTTGCTGCATATCTATGCAACATGAAACTAGGGTAATTGGTTAATTCACTGCAAGCGAAAATCACTGTGCTTCCTTCATAAAGCCCTGCTGGTGATCCATTTTTTAAATCCTCCCTCCAATCTCCTGCTCCTAGTTATTAATTTATTAACAGACCCTAGTTGACATGAAGCATTTTAGTAGTTTTTTTGTTAGCTTTGTTTATTTTGCTTCTTCCCATTAGTTCCTTGTTGTGACTGTGACAGCAGCAGTGTTAAGACACAACTACGCTTTTAGAAATGTGCATTACTGAGTCAATAGGCTTGTAATGGCTCCTTTGAAGTGACTGCAGAATATCTCCTATAGCAAATACATAATTATAGACTCATTAAAGCAGACATTATTTACTCAATAGTCCATTATGGCTCCTTATAGTCTACGCTGTGAGTAGATCTATATTTAGAGTCATATTGATCAACTGAGAGACATTATGATAGTAATGTTCATCCATACCATAAATGATCTTATGGAAGAATTTGACTGTGAGCAACGTAAGTGGAAGAACAGTGTAAGGACTGGTAAAAATTCCTTTTACTTGTGTATCTGCTTTCATTTAGAAATAGCAAAGCTAATTAGAATTGTATTTGGTAGTAATAGGTACTGAAAGCAGCCCAGATTTCATTTTTAAAATAGGGCTATAATATGTAGATCACCGTCAGGAAAATGCTGCTGGACTTTATGCTGGTGAATATCAACTCTATGCCCACTGCAAAGAAATTATAATGCTATAGTAATGATGAACAATTCAAACTTTTGACTAGAATAATGTTGGGATAGGAAAAGAACACCATGACTATATGCCTCTTTAGACTTTTCTAGGTTCTAGTGGCAATGTGAACTCCTTATGGTTTCAATAATATCCTCAAGACATTTGGACATGATTAAATGTAAATTCTGAAACAATAGCTATTCTACATTTGGCTTACATTTCATTCAGCCACAGAACCTCAGTATTATTCCAAGCACTGCATTTAATGGAATTGTTCATGTACCCAGCATGGCTGTACCTACTGAGTTAAAGAGGGATGTTCATTCTGATGTGATCCTGTTCCTCTAATTGTTCCATTCTCTGTATTAACATTAATTAGCAAATTCATCTTTCTGTCCCCACCTGGGATGGATTCAGTCAGGGTTGGATGGGTAGGGAATTTAATTAATCTATCAGTAAATTGGATTTTTCATTAAGTGTCTTTGCTTTGGGTTTTTTTTCCTTTTTTGTGGTTTATTAAAGTGTGTTAGTTTTCAACTACAATTCTCTAATGCAGAAGCTGTTAATGGAATGATATTGAACAGAAATACTTCATTTAAAAATGGTATGAAGAGAGACTCGCCATGTCTCACTGATAGTTCATAGATAGGTATTTTGTTCGCTGGGACTTGTTTTTCCTGTTGTGGGCTTGTGGTCTAATCAGAATGATACTTTTCAGTAAACTTGCCAATAGCTGGATAGATTAAATGCCTGACATTTATGACTTAAGTACAGAAAGTATCAGTATGTGTGAATTCAATTCAATGAGGCTAATCTCAGATGCAATTAATGTTCACATTCTTTTTGCCCCTATGGTAGTCTGTTTGCCCAAGGAATTTATGGAAGTGATACATTTAATTAAACTTCTTGAAACACTTGGGCAGTGATATAATTTAGGTTATAAGGCACCACTTCAGGAAAGAGGACCAGCAGGATTGTATTTTTATATTTGCTCTCTACTCCTTTACCTGGGAAGGTATATGTAAATCTGTGGAGAGAGAATGCTAAATATGCACCTCAGGGAAAAAAAAAGTTTACTCGTGGTCCGTGGAGCCAAATTAAAGTTAGAAGTGTTATGAGGATCTTGTCTTAATGGGCAAGAAAGTTTGTTAAACTTCTATGGGCTAGTATTAGTCGTACATTTCATTCAGGACTCTTATCATACTAACAAATAGCAATTGTGAAGTAGATATCAGAGGGGTAACTGGGTTAATCTGCTTCATTAAAATAGAAGCAGTCAAGACGGGGATCGGTTGGCAAGGAAAGCCTTTGCTAACTGATCCCTTATGCCTTGTGCAATGAGGTGTACAGGATCGGTCGGCAAAGGCTTTCCTTGCCGACCAATCCCTGTCTAGACTGCCGCTTTGTGCTAACAAACAGCTGAGCCGGCACAACGCGGCGGCCATTTTTATTCTAATGAAGCGGGGGATATTTAAATCCCCACTTCATTGACTATGTCGTTATGTCTAATTTACATGCCTCGGTTGGCAGAGGCATGTAGTCTAGACATACCCAAAGACTGATGTTAGAGTACATAACGTTCCCTTTGTTTCCATCCTTCCCACTTCCAAACACACATGACTATGGTTCTTACTTTGCATTACTTATTGGTATGAAATTTGTCAAAGCTTGTCATTGATGACTGATCTTTTCACTGTGTTATGCAGCTAGATCACCTCTAAAGGATTTAGCAGTATCAGTCTGGATGGTCCAGCTCAAAATCTCTTCCCTCCTGCCTTCTGTCTGACAGAGAAGATAGAAGCCTGTAGTTCATCTTCTCAGTTTTCCAGTCCTCTGCTGCTGCCCCTATATTCCTTCTCCCTAGCTGCAAAATGTATTCTAGATCTGGCTTACTTTTTCCTTTCCAGCCCGGTTCTACAGGGAGCATGCACAATCATGCAATTAATTACCCCTTTGAGAAAAAGTGCTTAGCAAAGCGTAACTGTTGTCAGGTCTCAGAAGGGCAGTTAAACAAAAAAAAAAATCCTGGGCACCTGCTTGCAGCAAAATAATGACTTCTATAGCAAAAATGCTCAATTCTGTGATATCTTGCCAAAAGGCTAATTGCTACAGCCACGCAACCACAGATTGCGTGAGGTGGCTGTGGCAGTTCTCATGCTCTAAGAGCCATCATTTTAGGCTCTTTGGAGAATCAGATCTCTGTCTATAGTCTGTTCACTTTTCCAAGATTATCTTTGCAATTGTATAAGCTGTTCTTGTACTCTTCTCTGGGCCCCCTCCAAATTTATCATTTTATTGCCCACTCACCCAGTTTTGTGAGATCCCTTTGTAACTCTTTGTAGTCTGCTTGGGACTTAACTGTTTTAAATAGTTGTGTATTACCTGAAAACTTTTCCAGATCATATATGACTGGTCCCAGTTACAGATCACTGGGACACATCTCTTTCCATTCTGAAACCTTTTGTTCCCTATCTCTTAACCCATTAGTGATCCTTGAGAGGACATTCCCTCTTATCCTACTGTAGTTCCCTTACTAAAGGTGCCTCTTCTTATTTTCTGGAAAGTCCCTGTGTGCTGCAATCCAGCCTCACAGACTACAATTCCCATGAGCCCTTGGGAGAAACAGGAAGGAAGTTACTCTGGTGTGGGAGATCAGAGTCTCTTCCTGGGCATGAGAAGAGAGACCTAGCTGTCTGGGACTCTGCCCTTAGAGTTTGGAACAGAAGGGGACCCAGGCTGCTGTGGAGGAGTTTGATCCAGTCCAGGGGCTGTTAGAGTGCAGCTACAGACTGGGACTAGATGCCTATGGAACTGGCATCTAGCAGGCTGCTTCTGATAGGCACAGCATGAGGCTGTAAGTAATTGAGCCTTTTTGGGAAAGTGATGCCTGGGACAGAGCTGCTGCCTAGCTTGGACCCATTACACACTGCCTGCAGAGAACCTCCGCTACAGCTGCAGTTCTTCAAGCGTGCCCATGCAAGCAAGAGTCTGGGACTCTGAGTCCAGGGGTGTGCACACTCTGGGGTGGGATCGATATTGGCAGTGCAAATGTGTTCCAATTATTGTTGTGCACTTTGTTAATGCTATTCATTGTTAATTAGTTAAACCCTGTTTATTTAAGTTAAGTAAAGGTTGTTTATTTTAATGTAATCTATTAGATGTATATGATTTGTAGTTGTTGTTCTGGAATTAGATCCAGATTATAGCTGGAATGAGTATATTCCTGGAGGCTCTCAAGGCACACAAGTAAGTGTGTACAAGGCCAGCCAGTTGGAGGCACTGCCATTATACATCATTACAAGCAAGGGACTGCAGCAAGGAGGTGGATAGGACTTTCCCTAACTAAACACCATCACCACCGGAGTGCTCAGGATCTCCTTTTGGGTTAAAACCATCAGGTGCCCAGGCATACCTGTGAGTGTGACCTGCTCCCTAGTAACCCAGGGAGGCAAAAGGGGGTTACACTACGATAGGCTTATTTTGCTTCAGAGACCTTGTTAAAGGCTTTCTGAAAATCTAAACACACTATATCCACTGGCTCACCCTAGTCTAGATGCTTGTTAACCATGTCAAAGAACCTAGTACAGTAAACTTCCGATAATCCGGCACCTTTAGGACCCTAGGGGTGCCGGATTATCAAATATGCCAGACTATAGGAAGGGGGGGCTATGAAGGGTCTGGGGTGGAGTGGGGGAGGATGCGCCCCTCGGTGCTGCGGGACCAACCCGGCAGCATCCCAGCTGCTCTGCCCCAGACTTCTCCAAGTCAGCCGCTGCTGAAACTGACCAGCAGCTGACTCCGGGAAGCCCGGGGCACAGCACACTCTGCCCCGGGCTTCCTGGAGTCAGCCGCTGATCAGTTTCAGCAGCGGCTGACTTGGGGAAGTCTGGGGCAGAGCAGCTGGGATGCTGCTGGGTTGGTCCTACAGCGCTGCGGGGGCGACGCTACGGGACCAACCCGGCAGCACCCCAGCTGTTCTGCCCCCGGCTTCCCTGAATCAGCCGCTGGTCAGTTTCAGCAGCGACTGAATCAGGGAAGCCAGGGGCAGAGCAGCTCCAATTGTCCAGCATTTTCGGGTTCCAGATGGTGCCAGACCATCAAGAGTGCCGGACCATTGGATGCCGGACCACTGGAGTTTTACGGTAGATTGGTGGGGCATCATTTTCCTTTACAAAATAAATTGTGTTCATCTATGTGTCTGACAGTTCTATCCTTTAGTATACTTTCAAGTATATTTTACTTTCCCATTCCAACTTAAGGTTCCCCTGATTGCTTGTGGTCAGTTTAGCAAGTGATCCAGATCACTTTATATTAGTGATCTGTCCTCTTCATCATTTTTCATACCCCCAATTTTTGTTTCATCTGCAAACTTTAGTAGTGATTACTTTCTGTTTCTTCCAGGTCACTGATGAAAATGTTAATTAGCGTGGGTCAAAGAAGAGATCTCTGTGAGATCCCACTGGACACACGCTCACTCATGATTCTGGTGTTTACAATTAAATTTTGGCTATGTCTACACTACCAGCTTATTCCTCTTCACAGGCAGAAGTTATTATTTCAAAATAACAAGCCCATTATTTTAAATAACAGACTTAGGCTATGTCTAGACTGCAGGCTTCTTTCGAAAGAGGCTCTTTCGAAAGCATCTTTCGAAAGAGCGTCTTTCGAAAGATCGCGTCTAGACTGCAGGCGGATCTTTCGAAAGAAAAATCCGCTTTTTCGAAAGAGAGCACCCAGCGAGTCTGGATGCTCTCTTTCGAAGATGGCCTCTTTACATTGAAGAACGCCTTCTTTCGAAAGAGGAACTTTCGAAAGAAGGCGTTCTTCCTCGTGAAATGAGGTTTACCGCCATCGAAAGAAAAGCCGCGTTCTTTCGAAATAATTTCGAAAGAACGCGGCTTGAGTCTGGACGAAAGGGAAGTTGTTTCGGGAAAAGGCTACTTTTCCCAAAAAAAACCCTGAGTCTGGACACGGCCTAAGTAAGGGAAGTTATTTCGAAATAACTCTCCAGTGTAGACATGCCCTTTGAGACTTATCACTCAGCCAGCTTCTAATCCATGTAGTGTGTGCCTTGTTAATTTTTGCCTTGTTAATTTTATATCATTCAAATTGTCATGCAGTGATTAGGTTAATTGGTTTCAGTGTGGGCACATCTATACAGCAGGGCAAAAGTCAAATTAAGCTACACAACTTGAGCTACGTAATTGCGTAGCTGAAATCAAAATAACTTAATCAGCTTTTTGGCAGTGTTTAAACTGTAGGAAATCGAAAGAAGAACATTCTTCCTTTGACTTCCCTTACTCCTCGTGAAATGAAGGCTATAAGAGTCATAGTAAGAGGTCCTCCAACTCACCATTATTTCGAAATAATGGCTTGCAGCGTAGACACGCTTTTACCTTATTCTGAAATAATGCAGCTGTGTAGACATAGCCTAACAAATGTGGAAAGGCTTTCTTTCTTTCTTTCTTTCTTTCTTTCTTTCTTTCTTTCTTTCTTTCTTTCTTTCTTTCTTTCTTTCTTTCTTTCTTTCTTTCTTTCTTTCTTTCTTTCTATGAACTACACAAGGAGAGCTAACAAACCTTAATTATGTGTAAAGAAAAATTATGTCATTACAGTGTATGTGGAAAAATAAATATACAATTTTACTGTGTTGCCCAAAAGTTGAACCATTCTAAAAAGTCCCTTCAAACTTAGCTGAAAAATCATGAACAAACAATGCTCATGCAGCACTGAACATGTGATGCTTTCAGTTGCCTTCAAATTTGTTCAGTCTCAGTGGAGAAATTGATCAGATACATCTTGAATAATGTGAATGTTTTCTCTTCTCTTGCTGTTGTACCTACACTGTTTTCCTGGTGCAGAATGGCAGGGAGAGCTTGTTTGCATTTTAGAAATGTCCATATTTCCTCTGAATTTTCAAACACTGGGTTACTCTCATTTTTTATCTGTAGGAAAAATATACCTGAAGAATATTTTTCATCTCTGAGGGTCTCTTAATTCTGTATTGAAATAAAAATAAGGAAAGGGAAGTAAAGAGACAATAACGAATGAGAATGAATGTGCTAATTGCAACTCAGCATGAATTCATACATCTTGCTGCATGTAGGTGTGCCAGCATTCCATCAATCCAGAAGGCTACACTGACAGTAAGGTTATAAGCTATCCTACAGCCCCATTTGTCATACTATCTGCTTATTGTGCAGGGATGCTGATTGTAGAATTTGAAGGAAAGATTTTAGATCACAGTGGGCAAAACTGAAATGATGCCAAAGGGAAATCTCATGTATTTTCGTCTATGCAGAACACTGTAACTTTACCAAACACAATGCATGTATGGCCAGATTTTCCATTTTTCCTTTTTTAAGGGGCTGAAACATAGGTAGCTTTAAGTCACTTTTTAATTCAGATTCAAGACCCAAAAGCAACTTAGAGCTCCCTTGTGGCTCCTTTAAATTGATTCACTTATTCTGGCATAGAATAGAGAGTAGTGTGAGCTAGCTATTATTCCTTCCTTTTCCAACCTATCTAGGATATTTACTCCAGGGTTCAGCATATGCCAGCCATCAAAACACCCCAGTAATATATTCTGTGAGAACCATGTAATCTCCCAGATCCATCTGTACCATCAGGACAGTGTAAAAGGCTGCATCATAGAACTTGTCTACACCGCTTCATAGTATAGTCTTTGGGTGGGGGGAAGGTAAATTGAAGCATGCACTAAGGTGTTGCACAATACTGCCCCGTGTAGATCCGAACAGGGAAGACCCCCAGGGAATGTCATGGTATTTCTCCATGGTGCTTTAAGGGCATGTAGACCACCATAGCAGATTTAAATGCTGAGTGGTCTTTAAGGTTCCATGATACTACAACCTTTTGGAACTCAGCTGCATTTCCATTAATGGGGAAAGGACTTTTTCCCTCAGGATCACTGTGAACATTAATGGTGTGGCTATTGTTTTAAGGTTACTTTTAGGAATACAACTAAACACTTGAACCGCTTTACTCTGGCAACCCTGGGAAACAGGGTGTCCTGGATTAAAGGATTTGGCAGACCAGAGAGGGTGCTGCAGGGTGTAGGTGTGAGGGGGATGAGGGTGGGGCACTTACCCAGTGCTCCACTCCTGGGGGCAAAAGTGGCTCTCCACAACTCCAAGGCACCACCCCTCACTGAGGAGGGAGTGGTGGGGAAAAGCCTCAGGGGAAGCATGTTGCTGTATGCCATTTCCCTACCTAGAGGGGAGGGGAAGAAGGAACTGTTTAACTACTGCCTCAGTAGTTGCAGAATGGTAGTGAAGTGTGAATTTCCTCATGTGAAAAGGAGATGGTCTGTTTGTGGGATAGGTTAGAAGCAGCAGGAAAAAAACATTGCAGAGATTATAGCTGCACAGGATTTGTGGGAGGCTGAGGAGCCTGATGCAAGATGCAAATACCTGCAGTCATATTACCATAGATGCCTATAGCTCTGATTTTGAATCTCAGGCTTAATACTGTGTGATATTCTGATGTTAACCCGGGTGGAGGAAGGCTTTGGAGGATTTTTGTGCAGTTCAGTGTTGTTTACGGGCGGTGGAAGTTCAACAGTCCCTATTGTACCTTGTGTGTTTGCGTATCCTTATACGTTAGTGTGAAAAATTATTTTCTATGTAAAAATGAATTGAAACTCCTTATGAATGTTTATTTTAAAAACTTTTGAAATTTCAAATGTTATCAAAAAAATAAATCTTCCACGGAAACTAAAATGAAGCAACCAGGGGCAGACTGGCCCAGCGGGATACCAAGAAATTCCCGGTGGGCCGTCGTCCGAAGGACCATGTGACGGGGCAATATAGCCCTGCACTTGCGGCCGGACCGGCGTGGACATGAACTTGGAGCTGCAACCGGCGACCCAGCAGCAAGAAGCGGGGGAAGCGCTGGAGCAAGTGGCGTCCACCGCAGCCGGGAGTAAAGGGGGCGGGGCGGGCGTGCCAGAACACCCGAACGCTGCCACAGGGGGTGGGCCGGATGTAGGAAAACATTCGGATGCCATGTTAAGGGGCGGGCCAGGGCATGATGCAACACCCAGACGACGACGCAAGGAGTGGGGCGAGGAGAAAGCGGGCCCTTCAAAAGGGTACTGCCACTGCACAGAGGGGGGAGGGAAGGAGGAAGGTGAACAGGAGAGGAGCAAGCTGGGAACCAGGTACTCGAGGAGGGGCCGAGAAGAAGACCCGGCAGTAAGACGCCAGGAGAGGGAAATGGAAGGAAAGGAAGTAGCCCAGGATGGGGCCGAGAATAGAGGCCCACAGATTGGTGAGTTGAGGGCTACAGCCCTGCCAGTTAGGATAGGGACAAAGGGTCCCTGTATCCTTAGGGTCCTGGGCTGAGGCTCAGAGGGAGGGAGGGCCCAAGCCTCCCTTTCCTACCAAGGAACACCCTCCCCCCTCGCTGTATTGAACCCGGATTCCCCGTCACGGTCGGTGCAAGTGGCCGTTAATGGCAGGGCTATCCAGAAGCCCAAAAGAGGGGTCCCGTCCCTGCCAGTCTGACAGGGTTGGGGCCCCGAAGGGAGGTCAAGAGTAAAGAGGTGGTCCGGAAGACGTCCCGGGTGAGGGCTAGGGGATCTGCGACCCCCATAGAGGCCGGCTGGTGGCTGCTGAAGGAGGAGGGGGATAAATCCAGAAAGCCACTCCTGGGACTCAGGGAGGGGCATGCAGGGGTGACGTCATGGGGAGGGCTGTTCTCAACCCATTTCACGGGCCTATTTTGATTGCCAGTCCGCCCCTGGAAGCAACTGCTTTTTATTATAAAAACAATTAGATTAAAAAGCATTCTATTACTTAACCACAAAGAACCAGCAGTAAAACAAAACTGAAGTGCAACAGTGAAATGCCAGACACAACACAGTGCGAGGGACTTAAATCACCTATGAGTATGGCTTGGCTCTGCCTCTTCCTGGTTCTTGGGCCATCGGTGTTGAGTGCTGAGGCTATGGTTGCCAACTTTCAAACGCACAAAACCAAATACCTTGTCCCTTCCCCAAAGCCTCACCCCTGCCCTGCCCCTTCTTTGAGGTCCTGCCCCTGGCTCTCTCCATCCCCCTCCCTCCATTGCTTGCTCTTCCCAACCCTCATTTTCTTTCACTGGGCTTGGGCAGACAGTTGGGGGAGGTAACACGGGGGCAACGGTTCCAGCTGGGGATGTGGGCTCTGGGTGGAGCCAGGGATGAAGGGTTTGGGATGCAGGAGGAGGCTCCAGGCTAGAGCAGGTGGTTGGGCTATGAGACTGGGTGCAGATTCTGGGAAGGAGTTTGGGTTTGGGATGGGACATTGGCAGGGTTAGAGATGAGGGGAAAGGTTCGGGGTGCATGGTCCTAGTGGCACTTACCACAGCTCTTAGGAAGTAGCTGCCAGATCCCAGCAATCCCTAGGTACAGGGAAGCTCCATGCACTGCTGTTGCATCCACAAGCACTACCCCCGCAGCTCCAATGGGAGTTGAGAAACTGGCACTAAGGGCAGTGCAGGGAAATGTAGAGCCTCTCTTCACTTAGGAGCTGCAGGGACCTGGTGGCCACTTTCAAGAGTCATAGGGAGCCAGGGCAAGTAGGGAGCCTGCCTTAGGCCAGGCCTCTGATGCCCTGTTGAATGGACTTAAACAGCCAGAGTGTCTGTGCCTGGCTACCCTAGCAGAGGTTCAATGTTTCCAAAGGTGACAGAGAGCTCAAAAGAGCTGGTGTCCAATACAACACTGTTCTCAGAGTTCTGCACTGGGCTCTGTGAGAGGAATGGCCATTATCCTGAGGCTGCACAACATGGCTGGGAACTGGTTTGCAGTACTACATTGCATTGTGGAATAGTGATAGAAATGTAGCCGTGTTAGTCTGGTGTAGCTGAAACAAAATACAGGACTATGTAGCACTTTAAAGACTAACAAGATGGTTTATTAGATGATGAGCTTTCGTGGGCCAGACCCACTTCCTCAGATCAAATAGTGGAAGAAAATAGTCACAACCATATATACCAAAGGATACAATTAAAAAAAATGAACACATATGGAAAGGACAAATCAAATTTCAGAACAGAAGAGGGATGCGGGGGGCGGGCAGGGAAAGGTAAATGTCTGTGAGTTAATGGTATTAGAGGTGATAATTGGGGAGGCTATCTTGGTAATGGGTAAGATAGCCACTATTTGATCTGAGGAAGTGGGTCTGTCCCACGAAAGCTCATCATCTAATAAACCATCTTGTTAGACTTTAAAGTGCTACATAGTCCTGTACATTGCATTCTGAGTTCTGTTTTTCCCCCCTCGGGTTTGCCAGCCACTCAGCCACTGATGGCCCCTGTTCTTGAGGGCCCAGTCAGTGCAGATGCCATGGCTGTGGGGTATTTTACAAAACCAAAACAACTGGCTATTGTTCATATTCTAGGGGGGGCTGTGATGGCATTTGTTTGTACATGTATTTCTGTTTTTACATGCTTTATCTCCCAGGGACCGTTCCTAGTCTTGGGAAATCTGAGATGATAATTGGGATTTTTGTCTGTTTGGTTTGGCCATTGTGCTGTGGAGCAGCGATGGGCAACATAGGCTAGTGAGTGGGCTGCATGAGTGGCCCTCCTTCATCTCACAGGGCCACAAGGCTGTAGTAACTAGGACGGTCTCCCGGGAGAGGGTAGTTTTGCTAAGTGTGCCTAGAATTGACAGGGCGTGCTGACTGAACCATAGAGCGCTTTGATTGGATGCAGAGGGAATGTATGGCTCCTACAGCCAATTCTGTGTGCAGTCCTCATGCATCTCACTTCATGTGGCCTTGCTTTACGAGTTTGCCACTTTAAAAGGAAAAAAACGTTGTGGATGGAAACCAGTGGAATCCAGTAAAACTGTGCCTGAGCAGCAATACACAGAATGCCTCACAGGCTTCACACAGAATCCCAGTGTGCCGCATGTGGTTCACCACTGCTTTGGAGGCTTCGACGGGGGAGTATGATCCTGGTCTGGGTTGGGAATTGTAACCAGACCTGACTTTCCAGTTTCATTTTTTTCTTGGAGGGGCTTATATGGGGTTGGCAGCGTCAGTAGGGAAATATGGAGGCAGACTGGATAGTGACCCCCTCTACATCCTCTCTAGGCTAACTTGACTTTACACTGAGCCAGGTAACAAGAAGGCAGAAATGATCTTAGTCAGAAAGGTAAATGGCGGACTAGTGACCAATGCTGCGAAGTTATTGACCCAGTGCTGCCGGAGTGGAAGGAAGTTGCAGAGGGGAGAGAGTGCAAGTTCAAGCCCCACAAGTACAAATCTGTCTACTCATGCTAGGAGGTTCATTCTAAGCTGCAGTATAGGCATATCCATTCCAGCTCACATCCACCTACAGCTTCTGCGGCCTTGGGGCACCTGTAACCGAGGCTAGCATGCCATTATAGCATGATAAATTAAAACATAATCATTAGATTATTAAAAAATTATAAAAAGGTATATCAGATTGGATTCTCTCTAAAGATCGGTTTCCTTTGTTCCTAGAGTGGGCTGCTTCCTGGAATTCAGGAATGGATGTGGCAAGCCCAATTCCTGCTCTACTTCTACCTGGCCAGAGGAGGATTTCTTCTCTGGCCTTCTTGTGCTCATCCTTTGAGTCTCTCTCAGCACTCTTGGGGAAGCTCCACAAGCTTCCTGGGTTGGGTGGTCATGTAGTTATGTAAAATCCTACCCAGTCACTCGAAAATTGGCAGGTTACATGTCTCCTGCTGGATTTTTTTTCCTTGTCCCTGTACCTCCACTTTCATGTAGATGGGCCTGTGCCACTCATGGGTCCTTGTGGACATCTGTCTAGCAACGTGCACAAAAAAAGTCTTTATACCAGTGGCTGGCCATGAGAGCTTCCTGCACTGAGTTTCTCCCCAGAGAGCAATTAAATCCAGGGCGTCAGTGTGGTGCCAAGTGGCCATTCAAGTCCTGCTGTGGGGCTTCTGGAGTATTATCACAGCTTTTTGTGGGGCACTGAAATCCAAGAGGAAATGTGCCAATTTATAAATAGGGGAGGACGCATCTGGTTAACTTGACCCCAGAGCAGGGAAGAGCATACTGATAGACAGCACAGTGATAGACAAGTCAGGGAAGAGCACATTGATAGATAGTCTAGACGCGGTTCTTTCGAAAAAAAACCCTTTTTTGAAAGAACCCATACTCATTTTTTCAGGAATATGGGTTCTTTCGAAAAAGGGTGCTTTTTTCGGAAGAATTGCATCTAAACAGCACTTTCACTTTCGAAAAACCCTTTTTCAAAAAAGCGCTTGGATGTGAATATGCAAATGAAGCACGGGATATTTAAATCCGTGCTTCATTTGCACTTTCAATTTGCCTCATTTACAGTCCTCTTTCAACAGAGGAATGTAGTTTAGATGTGCCCTGAGAAAGAAAGCTTCAGGAAAGTAGCCTGATAATTAGGGAGAAATGTGATTCAAACCTCAGGATACAAACAATCTTGGACTTTGGATTAATTGAGTTTAGGGTGTGGCTCAGGCCAGTTTCAAGGGCACTTCTTATGATAGAAGTAAAAAAAAAGTCTGCCTAGGTGGAGTTAAGGTATGTGGGCAGGTTGACTTGATCAGTTTTGTATTCCAGTGTGTTGCATATGTTAGGGATGTTTGGATTCATGCTGAGAAGAACTATACAAAATATATTGTAATAAATGTATGTGACAACAATTGTAAATTTGAGCAATTGTTGAGTGTCTAAACATGATTATTGCACCTGATAGTGCTGAACATCCTCTGTCTTTTAAAGATCATTATATGTAAAAAAAAGCCCAAAAAAGTGAAGTGTCTATATGCACATACATACTAAAACAATGACATTTTATTTTTAAAATATCAGTTTATTCTCATATGGCTATATTGAAGTATAGTTTCTGTTCACAGTCAACATAGAATTCCCTTAGTGCATGTGGGTGGCATACCTATGCATAGCAGAGAGAATATTAAACAATGTTTAGCTCTTCTAAAATGCTAGCTTTCATATTAATACAAATACATCCAAACCTACTTCAAAAAAGACCATTCCTAAAAGCAAAGAATACCTCTGCTCCTTTCATAACTGTCTACTCTCCTTGGTCAAATGTCCTGAGAATGGAGATTGTCCTTACACTGTGACCTAAAAGTCTGCAAACTCATCATGTTTATATCAATTATGGGGGTACATTTAAACTCTGAGGTCACTAAGGTGTGTTTCTACACCACATTCCCCGTGTTTAAATTTAGAGACCACTAGCCTAAGTGTTCCAGCGGAAGTCAACTGCTGTGATGATCCAGACAGGTAACTGGGACACAAGTCATTCGGGGTTGTATAAACCAAAGTCTTGAATTGTACAGGAAATTGTGCCACTATTGAAGAACTGGTATAGCAGGTGGCAATGGCCCTTGGAGAATGTGAGATCATTTGAGTGAGTTGTGATCAATATGTGGAGGAAATGAAACTCTATTTTCATTAGACCTGGATGATGCTATTTGTGCTTCCTCGCATCTCTCTGAAATTGGAACATTGATAGTGAGGTGATTTGAAGTTCATGTGAACAATAGAGAAGTGATGAAGCTGAGACATAGAACAGAGTATTGCCCACATACTGATAACACCACATCCCAAATCACACTGCAATCTCCCCTGGCATCTTCACATTATCCTATGACAAAGCAGAGAGTTTTGTATCTCCGTTGTAAACAAGTGATCCCCACAGGCGTGGGCATATGGGTCATGCCTTTCCAAAACCACATCTTATGACTTCTTAAAGGGAAAGAAATAAAGATAATGGCACCTCTCCTTCTCTCCCCCCTCCCCCCATCAATCTTCAGACCAGGACTTTTTTCTTTCAAAATGTTAAGCACTGCTAAGAAATTCATCACCTTCCTATGACTCTCCACAGAAAATACTACTATCAAGATGTAGTTAATCAAAATACAAGCAGTACCTAATACAGAGGAAATTGCAGCAGGAATAATCCCATGATGAGACCAAAGACAGATGAGTTTTAGCCAGTCTACGGCTCAGTACAATAGAAAACAACAAAGAGCCCTGCCCCAGAGCTAAACTATTCATATAAAATAATTTCAAACTGTTTGGATTTACATGAACATAGAACTAATACTCATACTAATACTCATACTAATACTCATACTTATATATTTTAAAGGAAGTACTTTTACATGTGCCTAAATATTACTGTTCTGGATCCAAATTAGTACTGGTGTATGCTAAAGCTATGTTAAGCACACATAAAACATAAGCCACCTAATTATGTAGCTAATGCAACATAAATTGATACCTTTGTATTACTAAAAATGATATAGCTGTACCAGACACTACCTTATTTATGTACTAGTTGACATTTAGCAGCTGTAACACATTCTGTTTTCTATTTCTACACTGCTTAAATGTGTGTGGCTGCCTGTAGTAAAAATAGTAGTGGGAAATACCTGCATAAATACTCATATACAGATATAGAATAGACTCCACACTCTATTATCAAACTGTAAAGTGAACCCATAAAATATTTACTACAGATTGATCTACTTTAGTTGACAGGATCCTATTTATTGCTTATTAATGGTTTCTCTCAACGGGAGCTGGTTTCTTAAAATACAGAGGACAGAGCGTGCAAGGGAAGCTGTAATGCAACTCTGGAAGGAGCTCTCACTTTCACTTCTAAAGACATGGGTTCCACTATTTCCTGTCACATGCAAACTTGATGTATTGATGTCAGTCCATACCTTAATGTAAGTCCATGTCACAAAACCACCTCACCACTGGCACCTTTGATCAAGAGTCACACACAACTGGACTATCACAACTGTTCAAGGTCAGGACTGCAGTGCTTTGAAAGACTTCTCAGGACACTGTTTCCCAGACTTTGAGCCCTCCTTGTAGTGAACACAATTTTATCAATCACAACTTCCTTCAACCCTACTCTGTAGAATTGAAAATCTAACTCTAAATAAGCTGTCAGTGGGAGCAGAAGGCAAAGAACTTCATTTGAGTGTTTCCTCTTTGGTCATATATGCTTTGAGAAGTGCGATGGTTAACAATGTTGATATTCAGAACTGCCAAGGAGACGGGGAGGGCAAAGAGGACAGTTGCCCAGAGGTCCAGCAATTTAAAAGGGCCCAAGGCTCTAGGTCCTTTAAATCATTGCTGGATCACTCCATGGCAAAGTCCTGGCAGCTCTGAGGACTGTCTGGGGGAGGCACAGCATGGACTGGGTAGTACTGAGGGCTGGCTGTCCCTAGCCCTACCCTCTCCACCTAAGATCCCACCCAGAACCAAGTCCCCTACCATTGCCCAGGGCCCATCAAAGTCTGTTGCAAGCTCTGTTCACATTTAGCTGCCACTGAAATGAGGTTGGCAAATGTGCTAAGACCTGTTGTTACAGGCTGTCCATATATTAAAGATCAACAGAGCTACATCGGTAACATTCAGGCCAGGTTTACTTCACAATCATAAGAATTAGACAGTATTTACACTGAAGTTGACAGCCTGAATAACAATTATAACCCTAGCCATACACCTAGCTGGTCTTTAGCCTTCCATATTTTCAGAAAGACTGTTAAGGGTAGGCCACAGAGCACCTGCCTTACTATGTCTGAGATAAGCAAGACTGTCAGTCCTTCATTTATATAGGTACTAATGTCAAATGAACACTAGCATCATAGAACACTAGAACAGTAAGGGACCTTGAGAGGTCATCGAGTCCTGTCCTCTGTCCTCACAGCAGGATCAAGCACCATCTAGACCATCCCTGATAGATGTCTGTCTAACCTGCTGTTAAATATCTCCAGAGATGGAGATTCCACAACCTCCCTAGGCAATTGATTCCAATGTTTAACCACCCAGACAGTTGGGGAGTTTTTCCTAATGTCCAACCTAAACCTCCCTTGCTACAGTTTAAGCCCAGACCAAGCAGAACAATTTTTCTCCCTCCTCCTTGTAACACCCTTTTAGATACTTGAAAAACACTATCATGTCCCCTCTCAGTCTTCTACTTTCCAAACTAAACAAGCCCAATTCTTTCACTCTTCCCTCATAGCTCATGATTTCTAGACCTTTAATTATTCTTGATGCTTTTCTCTGGACCTTCTCCAATTTCTCCACATCTTTGAAATGTGGTGCCCAGAACCGGACACAATACTCCATCTGAGACCTAATCAACGCAGAGTAGAGTGAAAGAATGATTTCTCGTGTCTTGCTCACAACACTACTATTAATGCATCCCAGAATCATGTTGGCTTTTTCTGGAACAGTGTTACACTGTTGGCTCATATTTAGCTTGTGGTCCACTATGAACACTAGATCCCTTTCTATTCTTTGGTATTCTTAATATTTAGATGAAATGGAAAAATAACTTTTCATTTGCTTATCTGGAGAGAGCTATCATGTAAAGTGTGGATGTGAAGACCACAAGCATGACTGTTAGTGTTAAATTCAAGTATCAAGCAGTATCAAGGACTAAGAGGCAAAGGAAAAGGTGTTAATATAATATCTATAAATCTTTATGAAATTCTTATGTTAGTCCCTTACCCAGAATGTGGGGTTCTTTTTATTTTAAGACATTTTTACTGTATAGCTATAGGTCTTGATTTTCTGTTTAATAATGGCAGCATTATTTCTTCCCTGTTGGCAACACAAAATACTCTGAAAAAACATGTGATTTAAGGATAGTGGAAAGAACATTAATGCTATTCTCCTCTCCCCAATAGAAATCAATGTATTTTACCATAGGTCAAAAAGATAGATTTACACACATACACACACAAAGAGAAAATGTTTAAATATAAAAAAATATAGTCAGAAAACAGTGGGCCAAGTTGTTGCCGTTACTTTAAGGAAGCCCATAGGGTTACTCCATGAATGAATACAGCACAATAAGTTTTAAAAAATACTCTTTCATCCGCAGCATAAGGTGACATCTTCAGGGAAAAATTGAAAAAGGAAGATTTTCAGGTAGCTAAACACACTGTCATTTGAATGTGGAAGATTTTTTTCTTACAGAAAAACACCTTTTCTTCCCAGAACATTGAATTTAATCGCTCTAAGGCCTTTATAAGAGATTCAGCTCTGTATTAGCTAGGTGCCATCAATCGAAATGGGAAGCCCCAACATTCTCCCCCTACCAAAAGCAGCACTGTTGGGAGAGTATACAAGGTCTCATTTCTCATCACGTATTGGGGAAGGGGTTTAAATAGACAAGCCAGTATACAAAGATGAGGTTAAGCTGTTAAAATGTATATATTTTACCTTAAAAACAGAGAGATGGATGGAAAAAGGGTTATTTTTCCAAGAAGCTGTTCACCAATTTGAAAGTAATAGCAAAGTAGATCAAAATGCTACAGAATTTCTTACACATAATCTGTTCCTGAAAATTAATGGGGTTGCAGGAATTGTTTACTTATTTTGTTATGGAATGTTAGGTATATGTATGGTAATAGATGAAACATTATCAACTCTTTTAGTAGTAAAGCAATACACGTTAAACCTTCTAAGTCAGGGACTCTCTGATCCAGACCATGGATGTCACTGGGCCAAAGAGCCCCAACAGCCAGGAGTACAAGCCGGCTGGTAGTCCAGTGGGTAGGAGCCCCAGCCTGGGCTGGCAATAGCAGGGCAGTAGTGGAGCCAGCAAGCCCCATCCCTAGGCAGCCTGGGTCAGGCAGGACAGAAGCAGGGCTGCTGGCAGCCAGCAAGCCCTGTCCCCAGGAAGCTGCAGCCAAGCAGGGTATAAACAGGGCCAGAGCCTGCGCCCATTCCCTGTGGCAGAGGGACCAGAGCGAAGCCATCCGCAGCGAGGGATAGTAGGCTGGGGGGCCGGTGGCAGGGGAGGTTCACTGATCCAGCAAATTCCCTCATTCCGGAATTAATTTTTATTGTAATTTTTCATGATGAGAAACAAAGGTCAGCTTAAAAACATTGTGTAATACTGAATGCCATTATTTATCTGTGTAATTTGCTTATCTTGCTCTTATTGTGAAATGCATACTACTTCATGTTACTAAATATTTTCAGCTGAAAGGAATATTTTTAACTGGGTTGTGATAATTACAATGCTAGCCAAGCAAAATGATAATACATGTTGTCACAGTATTTTCTAATCTTGTGTGAGGCAAACAATGGCTAGAGAAAAAAGTACATTTTGCAGAACTAGTTTTTCTTACCTCTCACAAAAGAATCATTGAAATTGTTCATTATGGGGTTTTCTCTAACAGTAGCAGGGAGAAGAAACTCTTTGTGGTTAACTGAGGAATATGTAGCCCTATAACGTCTGTGATCTGTTTCTTGCACACTTCACAATTAAATGTTCAGGGATGAAGTCCTAGGAGTGTTGAAGTCAAGATGAGTTTTGAAATTGACTAAGTAAGGCCTAGCTTTCACTGAAGTAGTCTGAAGCTGTGGGCTTGGGTGAGCCCAGGTTTCTATCCCATCCCTGGGTCATATACAGTGGTCCCTCTAACTTTTCTCACTTCTGAGCAGAAAGAATTTTCTTATGTGCACCAGTGTGGAGGTGATGTGGAATCTTGTCATCATTAGTGGGAAAGCGTTCTCCTCTGCATCTCCAGACATCCAGAGCACCTTGGCTATAACTCATCAACTTTCCATCTCATTTCAAACATTAGCTGAAAAGTTCTCTTTCATTTGCACATTCTTCTTCACATTTTCTCTGTACCATTTATTTTAACTCGGTGAAGCATTTGATATGAAAGGCTTTCTACAAATGAAGTGGTACTGTTTTGTATTATTAATACTCTACAGTTCCTTGAAACAAAATGTGCCTGTCATTGCCGTGAATGCCTACTTCCAATTTCATATACTCGCTAGCTACTTTTCATTTTAAGAGGACTTTTTTTTAGCATTGTTTTTTCAGGGCAAAAAAGTCAAAACTATTTACATGCAAATATTTCAGAGCAAAAACAGTATTGCATGCTTATGCAACTTTGCATTTTTCCTTATAAATGGGTATGTGGAAAGGAAGTGGGGAGTCAGGCTGTTTAATAGAATATATGCAGAATAGCTTCAATCAGCATCAGAATGTATTTTTCCGAGAGAGAAAAATATCTCTACCGCAGGCAGATTCCTTTGGTTGGATAGAACAGCTTGTTTAAAATTAGCTTCTTTTGGGCTGACTGATCCATTCATCCTTAAAAATACTTCTTTCATAAGACCCTGTTTAGTTTAGACCTCACTTTAAATTATAACAGGCACTAGTAGTATTTCTCCTTATTTGCTTTCTTCCATTCCAACTAAAATAGAATAAAATGAAATAAAAATAGTTTCTAGGCCTAGTATATTTATTTCCACACAAAGGCACACACACGAATATACATGCATGAACATGTGTGCACACAGAGAAATATTACCAGCTACCTCTCTTTTCACCCAGTATATATTTGCCTTTATGGGCTTTTCTCCCCAGAAATCAATGTTGTGTCTCTAATATGTTGGCACTGGCACCAGGATTAACAACAGGCCTTTATTCCAGGCAGTGATAGCCTCAGAAAGCTTGTAAAGCTTTTTTATGACACAAAAATCCATATTTTGCAGAAGAAACTGCTTTGCCTCTAAAAGTTTTATGCACTCCTACCTTGTAAAAGTATGAGGAACATTAGTCCAGTGCATCCAGACAGCCAGTATGAAATAAATCATGGATTCAGAGCTTTGCAGATACTTCATTTTCTTGCAATTAAAAAGCGAGTATGAAATGCTTATAGGTTATTTTTTATCAGGAAGAAATAATTATGGAGTAACATATTTCTGACCACCTGTTTGAAAGACCTCAAAACCTGAGGTTAGAAAAATGCTTATACATTATTATAAGTCTTTGAAAGGTGACTTTCAGCCATATTAAACCTGTGGTCTCAGCCTAGTTAGTATAGGTACAATCTCTGCGTTAAATTGTATCAGAATCAAAATTTAAAACTTAAGCCATTGAATATCTAGACATCAGCATGATAGATAGATAGATAGATAGATAGATAGATAGATAGATAGATAGATAGATAGATAGATAGATAGATAGATAGATAGATAGATAGATAGATAGATAGATGAAACAAATGTATGAATATTGGCATTTTGCAGCCTGCTAGCCAACTGAATGCTTACAATAGTTTAAGTACAATATAAGTATCCAGACGTTTGTTCCTGTTGATAAGTGGACCATCGTTGTAATTTAAGTATCCAGACGTTTGTTCCTGTTGATAAGTGGACCATCGTTGTAATTTTTTTTCTTTAAAGAAAAAGATGGGTGGTCACACATAAAATAAGGGAAGAGAACAACCCTAAGATATTAAAATCTGCTAACACTTAAATTTGACCTCAAAAGGATGGATATTGTATATAATGTTTGTTTTCATTTTAAAGATATTAGATTTGCAAAGAATTGTTGAATATGATGAGTTATGTATTCAGTTTTTCAGATCCCAGAAACAATGTTGAACCACTGATGTAGAAACAATGTTCTTCCATTTTGGAAAAAAAAGGAGCAGAGAATAAACCAGAGAACTAGTCTCAGCTGGAAAGGTTTTGGAAATTCCGTTAAGGAGCAAGATTAGAAAACCATTACAAATGGGAATGTTATCATGGAATTAAAAGACATATTTGTGCTGGAAGATATGCGGTAATTTTTTGGGTAATATTAGTTAAAAAGCCAAAATAATAAACAGTGGCATAAATACTTTAATGCCAAAAACCACTTGATACTACACCAGGAAATAAATCCATACACTTTGATTATTGACGTAACATAATTTTGGGGGGATTTATTTAATCCTTTTCTGATTTTGGAAAATCTTTAGATAAAAAGATTATTTTCTTATGTGCTCCTCCTCCGAGAAGTTCCATCTGAACTCATTGTCAAACCGTATCCATTTTTAAACTGAAATGAGATTCTCACCAACCCTCTTTGCTACTGCAGTGGACTCCTAGTCACTCCATTTAGAGCAGATAAAACTTAATAGGCATTGGCAATATATACACTGGCCTTTTGAATTAATATTGAAGGTTTCTCACTATATTCCCTAGTTCCACAGGTTTCTCTGCTGCATAGAATATTCTGAAAATTGTTCAGGTCTTGTAGGGAGTCTCTGGACTGGCACTGCACTTGGAGAAGAGAAGAGATGCCCTAGACGAGCTTATCACATGCTGCAAGATATAAAAATCCCCAATAGTTGCCTTTAATATTCATAAAGAAAAGAAATGGGTGTTTGACTATACAGTAACACATCACATTTGAATTAGAACAAACAGGAGCTTAAAAATAGATATGCACTTCCATAATCATTCATTGGTAAAATGAATACCATGAATATTGTATATTCCATTTGAAATTCTATAAAAATTATGTAGCCTGAACTGCTGCTATCACTTCTTAGTGCACAGGCTAAAGAAGCCTCTAAATCGTCTCTGTGGATACTGGTGGCCAGGTTTGCCCTCCTTAATATTCAGATGCAAACTCTATTTTCTCATCCCATAGTTTTTCCCTGTGTAAGCATAATTGTTGCCGAACATCCCAGGGAAGCAGTTAGTTACTGGGGTCTACTTATGGAAAGGGCTTTCTATCAATAGTTAGGACAAGGGAGCATAACCTCTGGCCTATGGGACACATTTAGTCCAACAGGGTTAGCTGCTGGCAGGCTGCCAGATCTTTTGTTTACCTGAGCATCATCAGCTATGGGGAGCCACAGGGCTCGGTGCCTGCAGATGCTCAGGTAAACAAAATCTGGCAGCCTGCCAGCAGATAACCCTGACAAACCACATGCGGCCAGCACACTGGAGGTTCCCCGTCACTTATTTAGGGATAAATCCTGCAGCCTTTATCCATGAAGTATTCCCAAAAAACTGCGAATCATGTTCTGCTGTAACTTACAATCATATATCAGTCTCATGTTGTGAGTGTAAGTTACAGCAGAACATGAGTGTAAGTTACAGGAGAACATGATCCACAGTTTAACTTCGTTACCTTTTTGAGGGGGATCTGTTCATTTTTTATTAAGTATTTCATTAAAAAAGAAAGATTAGTAGTGTATTGCTGAAATTGAGGACAACTAAAAGGGTGCAAAGTTTTTATGATCTTTGTGTTGAAGATGGATCACATGGCCATGGTCAGATCTGGGTCAGCTGTTGGGCTGAGCAATGTTTGGTCTGGGTCTTAGTTTGTGCCCATTCATAATTGCAAGCAAAGGAGGTTATGCTGCTTAGAAAAGAGAAAAATGTAAGGAGGAGTATGGTTCTGTCCTCCTTAAAGACAAAGTTAGTCCGGCAATGTTGGGATACGACTGGTCTCAAACGAGAGAATTTTCCGGACCGGGGGGGTATCCCCTGCCACCAGCCCCAAGCCAGCTGGCCCTCTGCCTCTGACCCCCTCTATTCCTCGTCCCCAGCCAGGCTGTCTACCATGCTGCCATTGCCCCCCTGGCCATGGCCTGTCATGGGCATCCGGGGATCTCCAATCCTCAGCCCCATGCTGCCGTAGGCAGTTGCGATTCTCCAGCCCCTGGCTCTGCACTGCTGCAGATCCCTGGCCTCGTGCTGCCAGATTTCTCTGGCTCTGTGCTACTTTGTACTTCCAGGGTTCTCCAGCCCTGCACTGCCTTGGGTGGTCAAACTCCTTCCTCTGTTCCCACGGTGCTGCGGGCTGCTGCAGTTCTCTGGCCCATCCCCAGCACTTTTCTGGGGTTCCAGTCCCACTGCCCCAGGTGGGCTGCTGGATCTCCTACCATTAGGCACCTGGGCTCTCTGGTCCAAGAGCATTCATGGTCCTGCTGGAGAACAGATGTTGTTGGACTGGACAGTACCGGTTTTCAGAAGTTCAATCTGTTTTTGGAGAAAAAAACCCTCATATCCTATAATTATAGAGCAGATCAATGAATTAGTAATTTAAGCAAAAGGACACTCTAAGCTGTTGTGGAAATAAACATTCGGAGTCATCAGTAGAAGTAGATACAAAGAAATTCAAAAGAGGCTCATATTATAAAAGAAGAAAGGAGCCTATAACAAGACTTTGGAGTTAAAAATACATGTCAACTCAAATGGCCATCCTTAGTACAAGTCAATCCTCTCTTAGTCTGGCACCTTCGGGATCTGACTAGTGCCAAACCAGAGAATTTGCTGGACTATTGGAGGTGAATATTGTCTAGCAGCATTACCAGCATGTCCACTATTTACTGGACTGTTAGAATACATTTAGGGATAAATTAGGGCACAGGACACCAAGAGCTATGACTGGTGTCTGTAAACAAAACTTCATGGGATCGCAGGAAACTTGGTTACACCCATTGTAAGTGAACATCTGGCTAACTAGAATCATGCTGGACTAGGGATGCCGCCAGATCAAAGAGTGATAGACAAGAGAGGTTCAACCTGTACTGGTCTCTGACCCTTTATTATTTCCATCTTTCTAGGAGCTTATTCCTGATTTCATTATAGAGTAATAAAATATTTTTCTTTGTCATTCTAAAGATCCATTTAATATTCAATTTCTAAATTGTCTACAGATCTGACTACCAAAAATGTATGTAAACATGTCTGCTCAAACACTGCATGGTCTCCTTCAGACAAAACCTTCCCTTGTCACCCGTACAACTACCATATGGATGCTGATATATCTGTTGGCCTTTTTAAAGCTGGGAAGTAGGGTTTTATAAATTATTTGGACACAAGACCTCCAAAGTATAAAATTATGTTCACACACAATGCCAAGCTGTTAGTGCATAACTAGCACCTAAAGTTAGAAGGAGGGGATACTGAACTAGCTTTATACAAGCTGCTGCCTGTAAACTGGGGCTGGAAACAGGAATCTTCCGAGTATTTCAGAAGTTCTGGTTTTGTTTGTTTGTTTGTTTTACAGTGGAGCAAGTTAAGTTTCTAAAGTGTTTATTCAATACAGAACATCATAATTAGAGCTGGGTGGATAATTGACTTATTTAAAATGAACAAAATAAAAAAAATCTGGAAAATGTGAACAAATATAAAAATTCCATTTCAGGTTGACAGAAACATGCCCAGATTCAATTCTTTCCACCTTTACTGGAATGCCCTAGTCAACCACCAAGTTATTGGGTATCCTGAACTGGGATTTTCTCATTCTCTCTCTACTATTGACTCTATTCCATTGTGTATAAATAGACATTGGAGAAGAGACTTGGGTCTCCTCCCATCCAATGAGCAGGAGCTCACCTTTTTTTCTGCCCCACTGACTACTGCAGTATTTTATACAGAGTTTAACAGCTTCAAGAGGAGTAAGAGAGAGAGACCCACTCCTATAACCTGATGATAACCCTCCCTCCCCCCTTGTGGGAAAGAGACATGGGATGAAATGGAAATTTGAACCTGGGTCTCTTCTGCCTTAAGTGAGTGTTCTGAACTAGAAGTTATAAAATGGTTTCTCTGGTTGTTTTGTGAATTTATCTCCTCCCCTTTTTTCTGACTGAAACAGTTCAGCAAGTTCATGTCAAAAACTGCATTTTTGGCAAATAAGCTATTTATCTGGGGAAAAAAATAGCCCCCCTCTTTTTGCAACACTTCCTAAGTGCATCTGGAGTCCAACCTGTCAAGTGTGTTCAGGGGCTGCTTAGAAGAGAGGTTCTCATTCATAATGTGGCCAAAAGAAAAGGAGGGGGTGTCCACTTCATAACTGTTACCCCAATAGTTAGAGGAGTCACCGAGGAGGTGTGAGGTCCTAGCTCAGTTCCCTTCTCTCTGCCAAAGAGGAACAAAATATTTGAAAAGGGGCCTCCCCCCTCCCGGGTGAGTGTCTTAACCACTGGATTACAGAGTCCTGCTCCCTCACAAAGTAACTATATAATTATTTATCCACAGTGAAACAATCATTCACCCTGCCAGGAAAGTTGCAGATCCGAGGTCCAGACCTAATGCTCTTATCATACTTTCATTATTTATCCATAATGTAACAGCTTCTGCAGGAGAGACTCCCACAGCATAGTATCTTATGGCCCAATGATTACAACATGCAACTGACAGGTTGGAGACTCCAGTTCAAATCCTTTCTCCCTTTCTAACAGAGGAGGGAATTGAACCTGGGTCTCCCACATCCATGATGCAGCCCTAACCACTGAGCTAAAAGTGACAAAGTCTGGGCATCTCCTCCTTCAGCTGTTCTGTGAGTGAGGCAGGAATCTAATTACTTTCTTCAAAAACAGTCAGATACACCAAAATGGTTTGACTCCACGTGGCACGTTCCTGTGGATCACTGAGCACAGATAGGCGCTTCTCAGAAGCTTGGATTTAGGTTCTTATCTCTGAGAGAAGGGCAGGATTTAGAACATACTCTGCTATCAGCATCTCCCATTGGCTAACTTAGGAGTTCCCCACCAACTATGCTGGCTTTTGTGGTTCACATTCCCAAGTGCCTATTCCTCCGTGTTCATTATATAGACCAGTGGTGCTCAACTTTTTTCAATTTGCCACCCTGAGAGCTGGGAAAATTGTTGTTGAGGAAAAAAAAAGTGCCGGGAACATTTTGTTGCAGCCCCTTTAATTTAAAGCGCTGGTCCGCTCCCCTGCCAACGCCCCCCACCGCGTGTATGTTGGGTGCCAAGCTGGGAAAAGAAAGTGGTAGCTGGCTCAGATTGATGAGCTGTAGCCCCCTAGGAAGAAAGCCATGACCCCCAAGGGGTTGCGATCCACAGGTTGCGCACCACTGATATAGACAGTCCCAGTTCCTAACTCAGCTTTGTGGCTTGCAGTGTCCTTTTCTTGTGATTCTGTAGGCATATAAAAGTTAGATGCCATGATTCTCAGCATTGCAACACCTTTGTGGATCCCTTACTGACTGAAGCGTGGGTGGGGCGTTAAGACTTAATTGTATATTTCTTTGCCTTTTTAGTGTTTGTGTTGTGAGTTATGAATTCCAGCACTGTTCAGTTTTAGGATGGATATTTTGTGCAGAACTAAATACCTACATATAAAGATAGACTGATGTGAGATCTGTCTGTCATATCACATAATTCTATATAGTGTTAGAATTGCCAGATAGATGAAGTGAATGTTTGACCCCAACATTCACTTCATCTATTTGGCAATCAAGTAATTATTTGTCAGTCAAAGAGTGTGGAACTAAATAAGGATCAGGTGACAACTCAGACACCTTGGGCCATTTAGAGGCTGTGAGATTTAGATGCTGGGAAATAGAGTGATGGGTTGGGGAGAGAGAGAGACAAGGATAACCCCTGCAATGCCACATATAGGAGTGAGGGGTACCTACAAGATGAGGGCATCCTATAATCGTGAAGAATAATTTAAAAGGAATTATGGACCTGATTCTTCTGAGCTCCTGATATAAATGTGAAGTAATGGTGTAAATTAAAGAGCAATTATAGAATTGTCACGGTGATGAGATTCTGGACCTACAGTTGTTTCTAGTTTATGGGAAGAAAAAATATATATTTTAATAGAAATGACCTTATGTACCAACAGAGAGAATCTTCCTGTAATTAATTTACCAGTTGTCATTTACATTAATGGTATCCTTTTTGGCCATGTTTACATTGTACATCGGTCACCACTTCTGCTTCACTTGCTTTCTTCTGTCCATCCTTTACAATGTGCTTAGCTCGGATGGTGCTGCAATGTGGCCTGCTATTTTATTTTGGTAAAATCTGCATTATTCGCTTTCAGTCAGTGTAAAAGTGTTTGTCCACATGCCGTAATCTATAATCAAAAGGGATAATATATGAGTAACTGTCAGCTCCTGGAGTGATTCTTTATTGGTCTTCTTAGGACCCTCAAATAACACCTTGTATGTGGCACTGATACATCACATTTTATTCCCAACTTTTTAAAACATCGAGTTATTATTTCAGAAATGCTGGCAATATAATAGATTGTGACTGCAGTTAATTTTCACGGTTGGGCTTCCTATAAACTTGACGGATGGATATGAGACAACCTCGCCTCTCTTTCTTTGGTAACCTTAACAATACATGCACACCTCAGTGCTCAGCACAGCTCAGCTGAAAGGGCTGTGCTTTTCAATTATCAGTTTATATTATAAACTATTTTAATATGAATTCCATGCTTGTGAAGGGTAATGGATTCAGAATGCTGGAGATTGAAGTTCTCTAGCAACAGGAACAGCTGAGTGCTGGCTTTCCCACACTAACCCCTACCTGTCTCTGTGATGTGGCTATGCTTACTTCCAATCTAAGCAACCTTTTCTAGGTGGAAAGAATAATTCAATATTTCTGTCCAATACTGGGTTTCTCAGAATTGCTATTTGTGTTAACTACTATGGATCACTGGACCAAAACATCACACCAAGCAAATTGTAGGGGTTGGTGAACTCCCAGACTACAGTTGGACTCAATTATTGTATGGTTTAAGTGGTGAAATTAACCAGGCTCTGGAGGTTTCATCAGAGCATGCCAGTGTGTTTTTCCAGATAATAACATTCCCCATGTCCCTTACCAATCCCCTGAGCCAGTCTTTGTTATAATCTCAATTATAAAAACATAAAAAACAACAAATAGTCCTGCAGCACCTTAGAGACTAACAAAAAATGTAGTTGGTGTCATGAGCTTTCATGGGCACAACCCATTTCATCTGAAGAAGTGGGTTGTGTCCATGAAAGCTCATGATGCCATCTACATTTTTTGTTAGTCTCTAAGGGTACGTCTACACCGCAACATTATTTCGAAATAACTAGCGCTATTCTGAAATAACTTAGTCTGTGTCTACACAGCAGGCAGTTATTTTGAATTAGTATCAAAATACTGCCAAGCTGGAGGACTTTTTACTCGAACTCCTGTAACCCTCATTGTATGAGGAGTAAGGGAAGTCAGAAGAAGAATGCTCTATTTCGAAGTAAGTGCTATGTAGACACTCCCTATTTTGAAATAAGCTATTTCCAAATAAGATACACAATTGATGTAGCTCAATTTGCATAGCTTATTTCAAGTTAAGCCCTGCAGTATAGATACACCCTAAGGTGCTGCAAGACTATTCACTGATTTTTAAATATTTTTCATTTATAGACTAACACGGCTATGCCTATGAAACTCTATTACAAATTTAGCTGCAGGAAGGCTTATGCAATAGTAGGTTTCCTTTGCTATGTAGAACCAATCAAAAATATAAACACTGAAACAACATTGCAAGCTGTTCCTTTTATCCATATTATTACAGAGAGGTGGGAGTCTGTGCTGAAGAGATCTGTGGATTTGTGCACTTACATTTTTGTGCATAGCTGCCACAATTGTGTATGCAGATTGGATACCTGTGCATGCAAATATATTGTTGGGTGTTTCAAGATCTGTTTGCACATGACATGCTATTGCATGATTTGCACTCAGTTATGGAAGTACCTACGCATCTTGTGCACAGAACTGCACCTCTGCTTAAAAAAATAAATACACAAATGTTGTATTCCCACTGTCCAAAATGTCTAAACACCTCCATAAAAATACTTGAAATAATTGGCCAAAGTTTTGGAACTAGAGTAATGAATTACAAAAATAGAAGTTGGGTCTGATTTCATGTGAACTAGGAATAGTTTTCCTGAAGTCAATAGCATTCACTATTGCACATGATTCAAGAAACAAGTTCAGATTTTTCAGTTAAAATTCACTGATCAATGTTTAGATAAAGAATGATAACTCAAAAAGCCATAGAGGAGATGCAGTGCTAAATACACAGCAAAGAGACAGTGTGTAGCTCTAGAGGTGAAAGGCTTTCAAACCACAGAGGTTTTTTTTATTGTGAATGGGTGTAAATATGTTGTTGGCTTGTTATAGCTTTCACATATGCCTCCTGTTGTCATAGCCATTAGGTTTGGCAATACAGGCAGCTGCAAAACATTAATCCCTGCATTCCTTCATCCCTGGCTATGTTCTGATCCCTGGGCTGATGCATGCTGTTTATTTAATTCTCCAGCAGGCTTCTAGTTCCCTTGCTGAGTGTACAAACAACTGTGGAATTGTTGTCTTTCTACAGATAAGGCTACTATAAGGACTTTGGGTGGCCGTCCCCGCATGGGGAACATATTTTCCTGGCTTATCTGTAATAGGGAGGGATTTGACATGGCTGAGAACACATTGCGCAGGGGCTTGCTATATAAAGCTTGACTGGTAGAAGACAGATGTCCCTTCTGTCAATTTGCTATGAAATCTTATGCTGTAACCTATAACCAAGTGTATGGTCCCGATCTCTTCTGCACTGTTTTGTTTATAGATGTGGAGTAAAATACATCTGTTTTATTCTCTCGGTTTGGAATCAACTAAATGCTTGGTAAATAAAATGTCTTTCTGGTGGCTGAATCCAAGTAATGTATGCAATTCTGTTAACTGGGGAGTGAGAAGGGGGTTGCATTGATCATGGGTGAGCCTCCTTGTGGCTGGCCTCAGAATTAGCTCTGACTCTGCGTGGAGCCCCTTTCCTTCAGCTGCATGTGCTGTACCTCCCTTCTCGCTCTCCTCCATGACAGCTCAATGGCTAGATCACTATATAGTGCTCCCCTTCTGGAGCCACAAAGTGCCACTGAACACACCTCCCAGACGACTCTTAAAGAGTCTTCCATTCCCAGTTTTCAAGTCCTGTGCCACATCACAGAGGCAGGTAAGAGAACCCAAGCTCACCCATTACTGCTGGTTCTGGCCTAGGGACCCTATAACTTGCAATCGGGGTCTGCTCAGTCTTGGCCCCTACTACTGTTTTTTTCTTACCCCACCCCTCCATCTCTGTGCCTATTTCTGTGTTTACCAATGGAGCTTACTCCATGCTCTGATTGCTTCATTGTCTCAGCCACTTGTCAAATTCCCTAGTCCAGGGCAGGACTCCAGGGCTTATTCTTCCCCTCGGGTGTCCTCCTTTTCCCAGGCCAACTCCCATTCTCTCTGGGGGGGGGGGACTTTGGTCCTCTCTTTGCAGCCCCTCCTCTTCTCATGTTTAATGGTGAAGCAGACTCACAGACTCACTCTAGGACTGCCAGGGAGTCTGACAGAATTGCCAAGCCCCTGAACAAGTTGAAGGGGCCTGACTCCTCACTCCCAGAAGGGGCATAGCCTTATGCAGAAGGAGCAGGGCTGGGGCCAGTCCTCAGTGCTGCCCAGAGCACACCACCCTCCTTCTTCCCTCCCCTCCCCCAGGCAGGGTGCAGAGTACCCGAGGTGCACCACGCAGTGCTCTGGCAGCAATTTAAAGCCACGGAACTCTGGCTGCTGTCATTGCTGCAGTAGTGGTGGCAGTGGCTAGAAGCCCCGTGCTCTTTTGAATCACAGGGTCTCAGGTCATCTGCTCCCTTAGCCCCCTTGTTCCTGTCAGTGGGCCTGTTGCATACATACAAAATAGAAATGTCTGCCCAGGAAGGAGTACTGTCCAATGAGATCTAGGGGTCACAGTGATCACAAGTTACATATGGTCCATAATGTAACTCTGTTGCAAATAAAGCAAACATCACTCTGGGCGGTATTAGTCACAGTGTGTAAACAAGACACAAGCAATTCTCCCACTCTACTCTGCACTGATTAGGCATCTACTGGAGTATTGTGGCTACAAAATTTGATAGTATGATCGATTTATTTAGTTCAGGTTTTGGAAAACAGAATCTTTCCCTATGTTCCTACTTTCCTCCCCATCTTTAGACCTATCCATAAATATTTTGCAGCATTTATCCATTTATTAGAGATGCTAATTTTTATATCTCCCATCTCTCTTTCTCCTTTTCATTTCATTATATAGTTCCACATTTATACAGGGGACATGATTTTCCAATGACTACATATGCTTATTTCTTTTAGGCCTTTCTTTTCTCCTTTGGGTCTTTTTCTTTGGCTTTGGCAACCTCACATGTTGCCCACTGATTTCCCAGAATTCTTCATATTTCAGAGTTTCCATCTTACCTGTTTCTTAAAATTTTTGCCCAGATGGTTAAGTCCAATAAGTTCATTCTTATCCCTAGAGGCATTTCACCAGCACCTATTTGCATTACCCACACCAATGTTGTGATGAGGGCCCCACATGCAATGAATAATGTCTGGACATAGACTGAGCTTAGCTTCCTGAGATTCATGTTTGCTGCTGAGTTAAATGCTTGTCATCTATACTCAGTATTTGGTCTTATTAACACTCTATACACAGCATTACCATTGCTTTCTTAGCTGTACCCCAGATGGTTCCAGAATTGCTTTTAAGCAGATTAAGTTCACCTGTCCATTTATTTATAGTATTTTCAATGTGATCTTCATATGTTCATTTATCAAATGTCACATCTAGGAATCTGGAGCTTGTAATTATCTCTACTTGCTGTCCATAGAGTTTACATTCTTTTTTTAATTTTCCTTTCAGCGACGATCATTCTTTAGTTTTGAGAACTGAAAATAAATCTCTGTGTTTCCCCATTCCACACTTTTTTCTGAAGTGCTTTATTAATTTGCTTCTCAGGTATTTCATGGTTTCTGGTTATAGAGGCACAGTCAAATGCAAAAAAGTATGTGCCTGTTCACGCACTTAAACTTTTTCAGGCGATCATTTATCATATGAAGTTAAAAAAGGTAGGACTGATGACTCTATGGAGTCCCCTTTGTGATTGTATCTGTCTTCTCACTATTCTAATTTGTATACTTATTTTACTTAAAGAACTGTGCAGGTTAGAGTAGTGAAAACATGCACCTTCCTCCACTTATATATACTTCCTTTTATGTCCTTGGTGCTATTTTATGCAATAAGCCATCTCTCAGTAGCATGTCCTAAGCTTTTTCAATTTCTAGGAATACTGCTATGGTATACTCTTTATTTCTCAGGGGCTGTGTTTACACTGCACCCCTTTTCCGGAAAAGGGATGCAGATTAGACACTTTGGAATAGGCAAATCAGCGGGGGATTTAAATATCCCCCACGGCATTTGCATTAACATGGCTGACGCTTTTTTCCGGCTTGGGGATAAGCCGGAGAAAAGGCCAGTCTAGACGTGATTCTCTGGAAAATAAACCCTTTTCCGGAGGATCTCTTATTCCTACTTGAAAGAGATCCTCCGGAATAAGAGATCCTCCAGAAAAGGGTTTATTTTCCGGAGAATCACGTCTAGACTGGCGCTTTTCTCTGGCTTATCCCCAAGCCAGAAAAAAGCGTCAGCCATGTTAATGCAAATGCCGTGGGGGATATTTAAATCCCCCGCGGATTTGCCTATTCCAAAGTGTCTAATCTGCATCCCTTTTCCGGAAAAGGGGTGCAGTGTAGACACAGCCATACTGTTTTGTACTCTATCTGCTCTTACTATATGATCAGCTGTACTCTTTTCCCTGCTGAATTCAATCTTCATGTTGTCTGTAAGTCCATTTTCAACTATGATGGTCACATTTCAGTCATTCTTTCCATGGCTTTTACTCATACATGATGTAAGGCAGTGGGCCTGTATACACCAGGTCTTGTTCACAGCTTCCCTAGTTTCTGCATTGGAACTTACAGCCACCTGTTTCTACTCCACTGTAGCTCATCTGTTTCCCATGTGCTGTAGTTCCATTTTAGTAGTATTTTCAGACTCCCTTTGTCCTGGTGTTTTAACATTTTGTGCTATATGCCACCCTTGCCTAGTCCAGAGTTTTTGCTTCTACCTATAGCTTTTTGTGGTTCCCTCATACAGAAGTTTTCATTTAATATTTTGTTCGCTGATCTTCCTCTCACCTCTTCCACTTCTCATTAGTCTCTTTAATATTTTTCCTCATGCATTTCTGTTATCTGATTTTTTATCACTACTCGTGTTGTGGAATATTTCTGCTAGGGCATTGGCTTTTTTTTCTTCATTTGAGCTTTTTGTCCCTTTACCTTTACAATGAGGCCTAGCATTGAATTGCTTTTGCTCTTTGTATGGGTAAATTAGCAAAATTAATAGAGTCTCTCTGAAGTTTTAATATCTTTCTTTATTTTCCCACAGTACTTCTTCCAGCTTCATTTGCCTTTTTAATAGCCCTTTGTGTCTTCTTTCTTTTATATTACAGTAAGTCCTCACTACTCACTGTACATTTTGCTTTCTTGCATGCCAGCTTCCTTTCTTTTACTTGTATTTTTACATTCCTCATTCTACTGAAGGACATAGATTCTACTTTTAGGATGATTTGATATCTTAGGTATAACTAACTTGGCTGCCATCACAGTTATATTGCTACTAAATTCCCCAATGTCATCACTTATACATTGTGCATTAATATTTTCATTATATTTGCTGCTAAACAGTTCCTAGTTTGCATTTTTTGTATACCCAGGAGTGGACTTTCCTCCATCCTCCACATTGCCTTTACCTTGATAGATTATCTACCCTGAGAAGTACTCACTGATCATTGCCTCCTGTTTATTAGCTTCCCAGCTGAGTTTCTTTGTGAAACTACTTTATACAATTCCAAGATATATACAGGAGAAATTTCAATTGCCTGCAATAAACTGAACAAGTGTGCCATCATTCAGTATATCTAAATTATTTTCATTAATGAATTGTTCTAGACATTTGCTGTTATTTTTCTTTTTTCCCCACAGTCAGTTATGATTGTTTAGGTCTCTTCATATAATATAATGCCTGTTGCATTTTCAATTCACTTTGTCAAATCCCTAATCTCCAATTTTCCATGTGGGTTGCCTATGTCATATAGTCTCAAAGATGCAGATTTATTCTGCATTGGAATCTTGATAATATTATACTCCATAGTAAGTTTCTTCACCTCTGTTTCAAGGTAATTCAGATTTTCCTTAATGAAATGGACAGCTTCCCTCTCTCCTTCCTATTTCTCTGTATTGCATATAGAAGCCATATCCTGGGATTCTGAAATCTAGTTTTCCTATTAACCATGTTTCTTATATATGCAAATATGTGACATTACTCAGGGCACAATCTGGACTGACGGAAAGCCGTGTCCCCTCAATTCTCCAACCTGGGGTGACTTTTACCCTGCTTCTCTATGGCTATGTCTACATTAGAGAGTTATTTTGAAATAAGCTATTCCTCTTCATAAGCAGGAGTTATAATTTTGAAATAACAAGCCCTTTATTTTGAAATAATGAGCTTGGTAACATCGACATTTGCCTTGTTATTTCAAAATAGATATGCCCTGAGGGTATGTCCATACCACAGAGAACATCAAAGCTGCCACTGTCCATCTCCCAGTGTTTGAATTAGTGGTCTAGTGAAAACAAGCTAATTCAAACTGAGAGGAGCATTCCGGTTGATACCGGTTTTCCTGCTTTCATGAGGAGTAAGGGAAGTCGAAGCAAGAGTGTTCTCCCTTCAACTTCTTGCAGTGTGGACAGCGCCAAAAGTTGAGTTAAGGTACTTTGACTTCAGCAACACAATTAACGTAGCTGAAGTTGAGTGTCTTAATTCAACCTTATCCCATAGGGTAGACATACCTTCAGACAGCAGTGATAGCCATCAGCATGCAGAACGTTCCCAGCTATACTGTGTGGCTACGTCTACACTGGTATGATTTTCCGGAAATGCTTTTAACGGAAAACTTTTCCGTTAAAAGCATTTTCGGAAAAGCGTGTCTAGATTGGCAGGGCGCTTTTCCGCAAAAGCACTTTTTGTGGAAAAGCGTCCGTGGCCAATCTAGACACGCTTTTCCGCAAAAAAGCCCCGATCGCCATTTTCGCAATCGGGGCTTTTTTGCAGAAAACAGTACTGAGCTGTTTACACTGGCCCTTTTGAGCAAATGATTTGCGCAAGGGGGCTTTTGCCCGAACGGGAGCAGCACAGTATTTCCGCAAGAACACTGACGATCTTACATGAGATCGTCAGTGTTCTTGTGGAAATTCAAACAGCCAGTGTAGACAGCTGGCACGTTTTCTGCTTTTGTGGAAAAACTTGCCAGTCTAGACACAGCCTGTGAGGGCTATTGCCAGCCACCTATGAATTATATGCAGGGCAACACCAGCAACGCACCAGCCTAGATTTCCACTAGAAATGTGTTCCTTGTACTGCCCATAGTCCTCCTGGTCAGTACAAGCACATATAAAAATCTGTCATTTATTAAAAGAAAATGATATGCACAAATGTTATCCCAAATGTAGTTTCCTAAATATTTTGATCAAACACACTGGTTTAGCTAAAACAAATGTATAAAGTATAGAAAAACATATTTCAAGTAATATATTTCCAGTGGCGCAGTGGCTAAGGTACCTGCCTGCGGAGGTAGAGGGTTTGAGCCCACCACCACCCCTTCTGGGGACAGCCAAACCTGGGTAGCTTTGGGACAAAGGAAGGAAAAATATATTTCAAGGTTACAGAGCAGTGAAGTTCTAAAGCTAATAAAAGGTAAAACACGTATAATATCTAACTTAAAAATGTAAACTAATTCAAAGTAAAAGTCTCCCTCCCTCCATTCAATTACTGCTTGTTTTGTTCTTCAGGTGTTGATGATGTGGATAGAAACTCAGGGAGAGATGAGATTGTGAGACCCCTTTGCTCTAGCACAAGAATCTCCTGCTGCTGATCAGGAGACAGAAAGCTGAAGCTGCTTCTTTTTTGAAATTTAGGGGTTTTGCCCACACCCTTTTTCCTTCCAAAGAGTATTCACTTAATCAGGTGATTATCTATATGATTGTGTTGATACCTGGCCATGGCCTTGGCTTTCCTTTTGTCTCATGGGAAAATATTTGAGACTGCCTTCCAGACGGAGTTGGAACATGTCTGGGTAATGTTATACAGTGGAGTCTTATATCTGTACCCTGCAGAGTTGCCACACATTTTTGCTGTGATCATAATGATCAGCAAATCATGTGTTTTTAAATGATATCTAAAAGTATGCTTTGTACAAAATTTAACAGTCATGTAAAGGGAGCTAACATAAAGTACAGCCTTTCACAAGATTTCCTTGTACTCAGTGGTGGAGTACTGCACACCAGTATAGAGTCAATCATCACACACCAAACTGGTGAATACACAGATACCATCATGTGCATCATCTCCAGGACCCTGTGTCCAACTCTACTCCCATGGTTTCCAGTTCTGATCAATATTGCTCTGCATCATATCAAATAAGAGGTTGTCAGTGGTAAGTTACCAGGAGAAAGTATGCACCATTGCTGCTGTACAATGACCGTTTTAAACACTCCAGCTGCATGTTTGCCATTACATCACCTGGCTGTGGTCTCCTCCACCACATCAGCCTGCTAGGGTGGAAACACTGGCTACATCTAGACTGGCATGATTTTCCGCAAATGCTTTTAATGGAAAAGTTTTTCTGTTAAAAGCATTTGCGGAAAAGAGCATCTAGATTGGCATGGACAGTTTTCCGCAAAAGCACTTTTTGTGGAAAAGCGTCCGTGCCAATCTAGATGCGGTTTTGCGCAAGAAAGCCCCGATCGCCATTTTCGTGATTGGGGCTTTTTTGCGCAAAACAATACTGCGTTGTCTACACTGGCCCGCTTGCGCAAAAACATTTGCGCAAGAGGGCTTTTGCCTGAACGGGAGCAGCATAGCATTTCCGCAAGAACACTGACAATCTTACCTGAGATCGTCAGTGTTCTTGCGGAAATTCAAGTGGCCCAGTGTTTTCAAGCAGCTGCTTTTGCGGAAAAACTTACCAGTCTAGACGCAGCCTCTGGGGAGAGCAATGTTTATCTGTTATCATTCCCAACCAGTCCCTCCTGAGCAATTCCACCGTCTTCCCACCTGGTTTTGTCCTGCCTAGTCATTCCGTTGAACAGGTTCCAAAATGAGCAAGGTCTCTGTGCAGCCAACCACTATTGCTGGGACCTTAGTGACAGCTTTTTATTATCTTGACTGGTGGCTAGGTTTGGCAGTGTTCTAGAAGAACTGCATCATGCCACTGAAGAGACCATGACTTGGCTACATGACTATGCACACACTAAATAAAATATCAAGAGGTTAGGATCCTTTCCAAGGATATTTTTCTTTGGTTCCTTTCCATTTGCTATGAGGCTGAGTGCATTCCTATAGTAAACAATGCTGTTCCATTTATCTTTCAGTATTTCCTTCAGTGAAAAAAGCATGGAGTTGTTTTACTGATATGTTGCTCATGCGTAGCTACTTTTTACTGGTTTTACTACAGTTTTCATTTTCTCTGTTTTTCCCTGGTGATGTGAAGTTTTTTACTGTAGTCATAAATGTTATAAACCTGTCTTTGTCGATACATAGCGGATCTTCTCTTATTTCTCTTATATCATTCACTGATTTATTCTGTTGTGTATTTACTTCTTTTTCCTTATTGTGTTTCCCTTCCTCTTCCCCTTTTGGTCTTTAGATGTCTCCTAGTAACTTCCACGCATGATAAGCTATTTGTATTTTTTTATATCTTTTTTGCTTACTTTGCTACTATAACTTCAAATGCTGCATTGTGTTTTTGTCCACAGTTGCTACAAAGTATTTTAAAACTGTCCCCTTCGTACAGTTATCATAGTAGTACACCCTTCTACATTTACTATATCTAATTTTTCATTTAAATATGCTTAGTCTATACCCGGCCTATACCCGAACCTTTGTCACCTGAAGTTCAGAGCTTGTGTGTGGGTGGACATCCATTTCAAGGAAAAGTGTGGCACAAGTGAAATTGAAAGTATTAAAATATCCTATAACCCTCCCAGTGATACATGGGGAACTTTTAAATTGTCTGTGTACTGAAGAAAGAAAACACTGCAGCTTTGTAACTTAACCATGGTTAATCCTTGTTGGGGTGCATCTACACCGCACCCGTAGGTCGAAATAAGATAAGAAGTTTGCATAGCTCAAATTGCATATCTTATTTCGATCTAATTTCAGAATAAAGTGTTATTCTGACAAGTCCCTTAACCCTCGTTGAACAAGGGTTACAGGGACACCAGAATAGCATGCCTGTTACTTTGAAATATATTATAAAATAACAGACGACATTTAAAAATGTGGAATAGCTATTTTGGGAAACTTCTGGTATCCTGAAATAGCACTGCTGTCTAGACAAGTAGTACAGCGATGGGCAATAATTTTTGATGGGAGGCCACTCCAAGATTTTGGGAAGTGGTCAAGGGCCACACTCTTCCAGATTATTAATGGAGGAATTCCAGGGTCTGGGATGGAGGTTGGGTGCAGAAGGGAGCTTGGGATAAGGAACTGGGGTGCAGGAGGGAGAATTGAGTCTGGCATGGAGTATGGGTGAAGGAAGCAGTTGTGACCTAGGTCACAGGACTGGGATACAGGTTTTTGGGATGTGACCTAGGCTAGGACGGGATTGTGATCTGGGGCAGGCGATTGGAGTGCCAGATTTGGGATGGGATACAGGTGCAGGAACGGGCAGGGGACTCGGGTATATGGAGAGGGACACAGGGCTAGGGAAGGGAGGCAGGCTCTGACTGGGAGGCACTTACCAGAAGAAACCTGTGACAGACTGTCTGCTGCAGGCTGTTCGCTGCTCCACTCCAGGCTCAAGAGGGAGAAGGGGACAAGGATGGAAGGAGAAGGCTTCCTACACTGCCTCTGGTCCCAGCAAAAATTCTCGCCTCCTATTAGCCAGAAACTGAGAGATTGGCTAATGGGAGCTAAGAAATTTTGCTGGCAGGTGGGAACAGCATGAGAAGTCTCCCTCCTGCCTCCCCAGCTGTCCAAAATGGAGAACAGATGGCTTTTTAAAACGTGAACTGATCTCTGCCCAAGAGTTCTGGCAAGGCAGCCACAGGCCATATCTAGCCCACTGGCAAACCCTTGCCCACCCCTGCCCTAATGTTGCATCCTTGACTAGTGATTTTCTTCTACCTTTGGCTTGTCTACCTTTTCTGTTTTCTAACCTGTAGCTAGTTATCTCCTCTATCTCCCACCAAATGAAAGCCTTTCTCCAGTCCTCAGCCTAACCTCTTTTGGCCTTAGCTCTTAGTTTTAGGCTCCTAGCCCAGCTTCTCTCCCAGCTGGGAGTCATCTGTAATTAGCATTTATTAATCCCTGGCTTCCCTCCAGATACAGTATATAAAGTTAATTGGTCTCTTCTGCCCTACATTAACTAGCTCAGGGTTTGTGTGGGGTGGACACCCATCACAGGGAGAAATGTGACACAAGTGAAATCTAGAGTAATAATTTCCTACTAGAATAAAATATACTCTAACTCTTCTAGTAATACACAGCGAACTTTAAAATTGTTTATGTAATGAAAAGAGAAAACAGTGTAGCACTGAGTCGTCTTTAAAAGAGCTCAGAGATTGTTAAAAATAGGGAAACTTAAGATAAGCTTAGATTCCCACAGCAGAAACTAGTATATTGAAGACTTTAGTTGAAGACCCTGCTCTGTCTCCTTCAGATCAGAGTTTTTCATTCCCAGTCACTCCAAATCAGGGACTTGAATTTGGATCTCCCTTGCATATTTACTACATCTAATTTTCCTTTTACGTATATTCACTACCTGCCTACAGGTTTGGCAATTGTAGCACTATGCATATATGGTTTTGTCCATTTCAACTTTGCTTTGGTGAAAAGGTTCTGCTAAATATGCAAGTTAGAAATGTATCTAAAGATTTGTCCAGATCTTAACAGAAACTTAGTGTGTGTAGACTACAGGGTTTTGTCGACAAAAGTCCACTTTTGTCGACAAAACTATACCCGCGTCCACACTGCCTTTGAGTTATGTCAACATAACGTCGACAAAACTCAGCAGTTTTGTCGACGTATGTAAACCTCATTCTACAAGGAATAAGGCCTTTTATCGACAGAGTTCTGTCGATAGAAGGCATTATTGCATCTACACTGTCCTTTGCATCCACACTGTTATGTCGACAAAGTGGCTTGCTTTGTCGACAGAACTGAATGTAGTCTAGATGCTCTTTGTCGACAGAAGTTTTGTCGACAGTATCTGTCGACAAAACTTCTGTCGACAAAACCCTGTAGTCTAGACATACCCTTACTGACAACCAGGAGAGCCAACAGCTATTACAGGTCCTTAGGCAAGGTGGGGGGTGTAGCTCTGTGCTCCCAGAAGGGGTGGGGCATTTGGTGGACAGGCCGGGACCAAGGGTAGCTAGCTCTCCATGCTTCCCGAAGTGCACCATGCCACGCTTCCAAACCTTAGACCCACATGGAGCATGCAGAACTCCAACAGCAGTAGCAGCAGCTGGAAACCCCAGACCATTTTGAATTACCTGGCCCTGGGGTCCTGTTGGTGGACCTGTTGACAATTCTTCAGGTGACCTTTATTGTGTTTAATATAGGCAACCCAAACTGCCAGTGAAGGAGAGACCCCCTTCTAGTTAACAAGATTCAGGATTAGCACATCAATATGAAAGCCTTGCGTTTGGAAAATAGAAGGCAAGTGCACATGATAGATTAGGTAACTGGCCATGGTGGAGTCTATTTTTAGAATAGTATTTAATTCCTTTCTGTCTCCTTATTGTCTATCTATAGTACTCTTTGGGAAACATGAAAATTCATTTCACTCCATGAATTTTGTCCTGTTCCATTTGACAAACATTGATTTTTCTCCTCTGTGTTTAGAATTGAGCTAAAACTGACTTGGCTGATTATTTTTTAATAGGGACAAAAATATCTATTTAATGACCTCCTCTTCCTTTCATGCAACAGCATGCTTGTTTCTATACAAGCATTGTCCCCGGATATCAGGACAGCTCTGGAAATAATAGCTTTGTTTTCTCTTGAACATCCAGCCAAGAGAGAAAAAAAATCTTTTTGTGAGACTCAGGGATAGCAACTACGTACAATAACATTTGTTTTGTTGATAAAATATTACTTTTTTTTCTCCATAAGATTATTTTAGTAGCTCAGCCATTTGAAATCTATTCTGTTATCTATGTTTTCCTTTCTTTAAATGTCTAAATTTGTTTGAACAGATTAGTGATTAAGGACCTGATTCAAAGCCTATTGAAGTCTCTGAAAGACCCATTTTGACTGCAGAGGGAATTGAATCATGTTCAGATTACTTGACAGATTCTTGATGATGTTGTTGTTTGAGCTAAGAGACATAGATTTAAACAAGCATCTAAAATGGGTATATTTGTATTTATATTTTGTAATTCTAGAACTTGAAATTTGAGTTATTTAAAAATACTGATTATTTTCTTCTCTTAAAACATTCAGTCCAAGGGAGAGGCATTTAAAGTGGATGACTACAATGAGGAAAGTGCAGCTAACCTGAACTATGACAACTATGATATCACAAGTTTCTCAATAGCAATAAAAAGTGGTTGCTACTTCTAGCATGAAAAATCCATAAGAAGAGAAGTTTATTTATTTTTTTACTATGCCAAAAATCCTGATGTAAGGCTGAAAATTGAAGTTGTTGATACTGCAAGAAAAGTGGTAAAATAATTGTTTCCAATCAAATCAGTCAATTTGATCTTATATAAGGTGACAGTGGATCAACATTCTAGTTTCACTTACATCAGTAGGAATTTGGAGTAATTAGTTATATATTACTCCAGAGCCACTCTTGCTAGCTAGACTTCAGTACCATTTTTATATTGGTAAACAGAGAAGTTGAACCAAATTGCTACACATAAAGATTAGTAAACACAGGCAACCTGGCATCAGGGCTAGTGTTGGCACAGTAGAGAGAGAAAGATATGATGAGAAGAAAGGTAGATAAATTGCCAGGGACAAAATTATGCAAGGCCTTGTCAGAAGAGGCCATAAATGTGAAGTGGCTTATTTTCTTGTTCTTATTGTGTATACTGTATATGGATTTTGTAATTGGCTTAATTCTTTAGGATTCTATGCCAGTTTTAAGGCAATGAAAATTAAACTTAAGATAATCTTTCATTAATTGTAGGTATTTCATAGCTTTTTCCTAAAATATGTTTGTATTATATGGGCCAAATGGTGGATACAAATGAGGGAAATTCCTGATATATGGCACATTCCGTCTGGAAAATTTGCAATATAATGTTGTGGCTTAGTTTACTATAATAATGTGTATATGCAGAACTCTTACAAATCAGCATACAGAGCATGCACACAATAGAATCATACACATTGTATATAGATATTTGGCATAAAGATTTTATTGACATGAGTTTGGATAATGGCTGCCTTACTCCTGACTGGTAAAGAGACAAACAAGTTATACCAACACCATGTCTTTGTCTCACAGCCTCGTGCATTATATGGAATATATTTTACAGAAACTATTTTAACAATATTTTAAGGAAGTTTAAATTGAGCTTGTTCCTTCTGGCATCCTTCCAGTGTTTCCCCTCTACCGTCTCAAACTTCTGCATGAAGCGGGGGTGAGGGGTCTTCTTCATGCTCTTCCATATTGCCTGAGTGAACACAGGAAAGCTAATTTCCCTTCTCTCTCTATTCCAATGCCCATCTTCATAAGTGGCAACAGGGAGGGTCAATTACAAGAAGAGTTCTGTACAGCATCTGCAGTCCTGGGTTGGAGCATTCTCAATTCAGATACAATCTTTAGAATAGGGATGTTTAAACAGTTCACCACCACCCCCGCCCCCACTGGTAACCTCTGGCAGTGGCCAGCCTGGGCTGGGGCAGCCTTGGCCACACAGGGGCCTGTGGGACCAGAGGCAGGACCCCATAGCTATGGCAAGACCAGAAGTGTGCCCTTACCAGCAGAGGGGCCAGGTAGTGGGCACGGTGGCCAGCCCAGAGTTAAAACAATTAAACAACCATTTTAACATCCTTACTTCAGAGCGCGTAGGTGCCAAACTCTAATGAACTTCTAATCACTCTGATGCTAGTAATATTCCTCACAGATCCATGGGGTTAGGGTAAGGGTTAGGGATCAACATTTTCACCCATGATCTGAAAGTAAATATAAAATCACTGCTGGGAAAGGTTGCTGATAATACAAATATGGGCCACAGGGTAGATAATGACAGAGCAATCAGACTGAGTGATCTGGAACATTTGGTAAACTGGACCCATTCAAACAACATGTGTTTTAACACCGTGAGATGCAAACTTATACATCTAGGAACAAGGGACACAGGCCACACCTACAGAAGGGAGCACTGCATCCTGGAGACTAATACTCTGATGAGGATTTAGGGGCAGTGTTCCCTGTAAGCTGAGCACTTGTGTGGCTACTCAGAAGCGATTCAAATGCCACCCAGCTAATTATCAGAGTGCCCTTGTAACCACCACTAGGCAGCTTTGAACCTGGATCCTGTGGAGCTGAGTACAGGAGCCTCTACTCTCTGAGCTAAAAGTGATCTGGCTCCCAGCCCTTGCTGCAGAGGTCTCTTGATCTTAACTATTGCTGTGGTCTAGGTACCACTTACATTGCTCAGTTACCACACTAGGGCTATGTCTACACTCATGGCTTCGTGTGCAAGTATGGCCGTTCTTGCACAAGAATCCGCAGAGCATCCGCACTGCCCGCCCGCTGTTGCACAAGAAAATTTACAGTACGGCGTGGTAAGAGAGGGCTTCTTGCACAAGGACTACGCTCTTTTTTAACAGGTGTAAGCCCTCTTGCGCAGGAGCTCTTGCACAAGAGGGTAGCGTGGATGCTCGGCAGGGATTTCTTGTGCAAGAAAGCCCTATGGCTAAAATGGCCATCAGAGCTTTCTTGTGCAAGAGAGCGTCCACACTGCAAAGGGCGCTCTTGCGCAAAAGCACAGCTCGCACAAGTGTGGACATTTTCTTGCACAAGACTTCTTACACAAGAACCCTTGCACAAGATGTTCTTGTGCAAGAAGCCGCCAGTGTAGACATAGCCTAGGTGTGTGGGTTACACCCACAACCGGCAGGATGTGTTTCTGCTGGTGGTGCACATACACACATGCCTCGCTGCACATAATGTTTATTCTGCACATAGATAGAAAAATTAGAGGGAACGCTATTAAAAGGTTATAGTGAACAAGCAACTGAATCTGAGTTCCCCATGTGATGCTTCATAGCTATAGAAGAAGGGAGTAGTGAGTATAAGTAGAAAGGTGAATTCATCTCTGAGAATGGCATTGTTGAGACTGACACCAGAATGCTATGTCCACACTGTTTTAAAGTTGTTGAAAACTTAGAGAAGGTGCAGAAAATAGCCACAAAAATGATTTAGGTGTTGGAGAAAATACTTTACAGCAAGAGACTCAAAGAGCTTAATCTGTTTAGTTTTATCAAAAGAAGATTGAAAGGAAACTTGATTACAGTGTTTAAGTGCCTTCACGGGGAGAAAATATCAAGTACCTAAGGACTCTTGATTCTACCAGAGAGAAGCATTAAAAAAGAACCAATGACTGGAAGCTGAAACTAAACAAATTTAAGTTAGAAACAAGGCACACATTTTTAACAGAAGATGAGTAGCCATGGGAACAAACTACCTATGAAAGTGGTGGGTTTCCCCATCTTTTGATAACTTCAGATCAAGATTAGAAGATACCGTACCTTTCTGGAAAATATGCTTTAATCAAACACAGATATGAGACTCAGTACAGGAGTAACTTGGTGAAAATGACAGGTCTGAGGAAGTCAGAATAAATGATCTAATGGACCCTTTATAACCTGTTTCTCTGCCTCTAAATGAGCTTAATAATATTCACTAATTTTATGGGAAAGGTTATTGAATGGAAGATGCTATAAAATACAGCTCGTTATGAATTTTCCACATGAACGGTTTTTTTCTAAGAGAAAGGGTCCTTTTCCCTGGGAAACTTTCAGTTTTAGCACCTACCTGAATGTAGGAATAAGAGATCCTCCGGAAAAGGGCTTTATTCCGGAGGATCGCGCCAGTCTAGACGCTTTTTTCCGGCTTTTCCCCAAGCCGGAAAAAAAGCGGCGGACATGTTTATTTAAATCCGCGGGGGATATTTAAATCCCCCGCGGAGTTCCCTATTCTGACTTACCTGCTTTGCATCCCTTTTCTGGAATTTGGGGCCAGTGTAGACGTAGCCTTACTGTTTGGGCATTCCTACTTCTAAGAAAGTGAAGAGCAATTTCTGCATGTGTGTGTGTGTGTGTGCGTGTGTGTGACTGGACTAACTACATTATTGGGATGATGTTCAAGTGATCAATAGCAAATGTGCAGTGTTGTAAAATCCTATTGCTGAACTTTCCAAAACTTTTTTAAAACTTTCATATTCTGTTTTTTTTATAGGATTGGGAAATTGGAACTTTGAGGATGTGGCCAAAAATAAATAAGTCATGTCAGATGTACTGATTTGTGACAATCTTGATTCATGCTATTGGTTGAGAATACAGAGTTGTTGTCTGAGGTGACAGTGTAAGTCTAGCCTGTATCTGATGGGGAAAGGAGGGAAAACAGCTTTTTTAATCCCATTTATATTTGTGCTATTGAGCCTTGTTGAGACCAAATACCATGAGGTACCTAAAAATTCTTTATGTGGTGGCAAACATTTAAATGCAATGAGCAATCTGCCGTAGGTTTCCATATTAATCAAACTGGAAGGTGAAAATCAATATTGTCTGTGAAACTGCATTTGATACCTTTAAAGAGCTGTGCCACTAGAGTGGATTGCATGCCATCAGAGTTGGCCATAGGTTGGTTGATTATTTATGATAGGGGAGGGGAAAAGTAGCCAGTTTAGTGACTAAGCAGCATAAAAAACGTTCCTCTTAAAATACGTCCATCAGAAACCTGGCTTTACTGTCCAGGCAATATATGTGACAGATCTTAGTAACACTGCTAGATATTCATGTGACACAGGAAAAAAAAAACATTTCTTCTCCTTCAGCAGAATCAAAACTCAAGCAGGTATGGATTAATTTTACTGGCACAGAACCCTGGAGCATATAATTTCTGTATGTTTGATAGCAGATGTCACAGTGACAAGGAAAATTTTACTATATATTCCAAGGATTACCGGGATATAGTTAAGGTAGTATTAAAGCATGAACAAAATATGATTCCTCTGCTTGCTTAGATCTCATTTTCTAATTTTCTTTTACTGTTCTTTTACTGACATTTTTTTCACATTTGTGGACTCAGGATTATATAATTAATTTTGATAAGCCCTCTCCTTCCACAGGGGAAAGTGAGAATTTGAGTAATCAGGAAACGTCTGCAGCATGCTTGATGTGTTTATAGTATAGAATTTATTTTTATCTTAATTATTTTGTATTTAAACCTGGAAAGACTAATTGTGAAAATAGTTATCTGCACCCTGCACTTACGAGCTGTCACCTCTGGCTGCAACCCTGTCAGAACCTACAAGCTAGTTATAAACCTATAAAGAACAGAATAGAAGCTAAGCAGAGTTGTGGCTGGGCAGTACCTTTGGGAAGCCTGAAAGGGAAAGGCAACATGCTACTACACAAATTGGTATTAGTAGCTCAGTAAGTGGCATTCTTCCATCTGAGCCTATCACTATTCTTCCTTTCACAGCTGATGTAGAAACGAGTTCCATCCTTTCTAGTAGATGTCAATAAAAATCACATAGCACTTTTCACAAAAGTAGGAATGTATTTATCCTTATGTCCTGGTCAGATTTCAATCTGGATAATTACCTCCTTTCTACCGAAAGCCCCACTGCAATTTCAGTCTGATACAGCTGTCTAAATTAATCTCTTCTGTAATGCTATTGAATTAGAAAAGAGAAATTTGACCTACTCTTCACTTCCTATCCTGCACTGTTAAACCAATGGCTTTCAAGGAAGCTGTATTTCTGGAGTGGGTGAAGCAGTTACTGGTTTTGGATCCATTGGGATAAAAGGCACTATCCCTATATAAAATGATATTACATGCACACTGTCTAGTTATTCTACGGACAGTATTTTGAGAACATTAGCAGTTTTCACTACTTTTAATTTTTGCTGGGAAGATAAACATAGTATCTCTCCCTATAAGAACTGTAAGTGCCAGAGAGCCATATACTGTATCAACTTTTCCATGTTAGTAGTAAAAGGACCTCAAAATACAGCTTGTTTCCACTTGTCCAGTGGTAGGACCCTGAAACTGAGATACCATTTGGGTTGAATGCTTGATCATCTCACTGTGAGATTGTACATTTTCCTTGCCTAGTTAACGTGACATGTTTTCCTAAATCCTTATTTTTTGTGCATTGTATAACAAGTGCATATTTGTCCTTTTTCAACATATTTATTTCATTATCTCTTAACCACCCTCTCTTACTCTCCTCAGTGTTTTCTTACTTGTAGAGTAACACTGCCATGTTTCTGTACAGTCAGCATAGGAGAAAGGTACTTCATTCTGGTTTCATCAAATGTACATGCTGTCCAGGGTTTAGAAACTACCCCAGATATAATTTTACCAAATCTATCTCCACTATAGATTCATTTGGGTTATTTAATGGATATTGTTCTAGTTCACAATCAATGAAACAATTGATCTACTGAATTAGTAACCCAGCAGATTGTAAGGAAAACCAGAATCTTGTATGCTGGAAAGTGCATTGAAGTTACAGCTCACTACTTTCTGGCATAACTGACAAATTCTTGAGAAACCAGGTCCTGGACTGGAGCACATAAGCTGTGAATACAAAGAGTGTATCATTTTAACTGTGTTTGTATGATTTAATATGGTACACTGCCCTATTGAAATTAATATGTATCGGGCTTAATACAAAGAAGAGGAAGTTTCTCACACAGTACATAACTGACCTGTTGAACATGTTGCCAAGGAATGTTAAACACAATATTCTTTATGGGAATAGTTTTGTGAATATGAATGACTGGAGTACGCTTTTTGCACCATGCTTCATGTGAGGTATCATTGGAAAAATTATAATCTACTACCTGTGATTTTCCCATTGGTATGCATGTATTATTTCAAATTAGAAATATTGACTGTAGATTTGTTATTAATATGTTCATGTTGGGAAAAATCTATTATTAGCACATCAGGAACAACAATGCAGAAGCCAGACATAAAGCTAATAGCCCATTAGCAAGAGACAATTGTCTAAGAGACAACTGTCTTCCTACATTCCTGCTACATTGCTATTGACTCATCAATTGTGGAGTGCTACGAAATGTGTGATCATGTCATCTGATACTGAAATCCATCTTGAATTTTGTACTTTATAACAAGGAATCAAACAAAAGTTTCCCACCTTTGGAAAAGTCTATATAAGGCAGGGAAAGTAAATAATGATGGTCTTCAGCTGGCTTTACTGACTATCTTCCCACTTCAAGAGCTACTTGAAAACAACTGCAAATAAAAGGATTGTAACAGGGATGGGAGAGAACTGTTGAACCCAGGTCAGAAAGGATATCTCTGGCCTGAGAAGGACTTTATTTGAAATAGGATCTAGGTGAGAAATGATTATTTGTAACCAGTTTCTTTAGTGTATTAAACTTAGTTTTTGTGTTCCATTTTGTTTTATTTTGCTTAGTAACCTACGATGTGCTATTTCTTGTGTCCACTTAAATTCTACCTTTTATCTACAATGTATTTTAAAGAATTTGTCTGTTTGGTCATGAACCTATTATAACTTAAAGCAACATAAGGGCTTGGTTGTGCCAGGAAAATGGGATGTTCCTGGAATAGCATTGTTTGTCATAAAACCAAATGAAAAAGAAACAATCACCAAATCAAGTACACTCCTTAAAATTGGCATAACTGAGTGAGTGCTGAAAGAGACTGAACCAAGATGAACCAGAAATAGGATGAATTTCTAATAGGAATTCTTCTAAATTAACCTTACAGAAAAGAGTTAAAATGGAGAAATTTGGAGTAGCGCTCTGTGTTGGTACAGCTTAAGGTTTGAAAACTAGAAGAAAATCTTACTTGATAACCAAATTAATTATAGCCCCCCCCCCTTTTTTTTTGTTAAAGCATAGAGAATGATAAGAGTTTATAGGGATGAAGAAAAATACACTTGATGGAATTCCCATTTAAAAGTTTTATTGTAAAAAAAAAATGGAAAAAAATTAACATCCAAAATAAAAATTAACTTCATTTTGAAAAATACAATCACTTAAATGAAGCATGTACATTTTCCTTTTATTAAAAAAAAACTTTGAGATAAGGACCCAAGCAATGTTGGGTAAATCTGCTAATACTTAATACAATCACTTTTGTTTATTCATAAACCCCATGTAAGTAATTGTTACTAGGGAGGAGAACAAAGAGTCTCTACCCCAAGAAAGAGGGTGAACATCAGTTTACCTTGTATCATTTATATAGAGTAAAACGGATTTATCTGGGATTCAGGTCCCAGTGAGGCTGTGCATTTGGTGCTGAGGCAAGGCCCTGTAGCTGAGCCTTCCCAGAGATGATCTGATCTCAGTGTCTGTATTATAATGCTAAGGGATGTAATCCTGGCTCTATGTCTGTGTTGGAGGAGGCTGGAGGGCTTGGCTCAGTAGGATAGGGCTAAGGGGTGCCCCAAAGGGCAGGAAAGTAGGCTCAGAGCTATTTCAGCACATGAGTCTCAATGGCGTCACAATGGAGTCTCTGTGACCAAACCCAACACAGTTGCAATGGCCAACTGTGTTCAAAAAGGGAACTAGTTGAGTTTGTGGAGGAATGTTCCATCAATGGTTAGTAGCTCAGGTGGTCAGGGACACTATCCTATGCTCAGGGTGACCCTAAACATATGACCGCTAGAAGTTAGGAGTGGAAAACAGGGATGTATCATTCCATAATTGTCCTGTTCTGTACAGTCCCCCCGAAGCTCTGGGCCACTATGACAGACAGACAAGGTTGGTCTGACCCAGTACGGCAGCTCTTTTTGGTCTTATGACACAGCAATGAATCCAATAAGGCCTCCGGATTGTAAACCTTAAGCCCAGTCTACCCTAGAAACTGTTGCCACTAGAACAATATTGGTTAGGGGAGTGAATTTATTATAACATTTCTGAACTGCTAAAAGTCCTAATGAAGAAATGGTGTTGTACTGTCAAAAATATTTTGCTCATATAGTTTATTTCTTTCAAGGAACTGGGCTAAGTTATGCTGGCAACCACTCTTTAACTGGTATAGATGCATCTGCACCAGGAGGGCAAATCTTTTCTAGTGCAGAATAGCTTTACAAATAAATGTGTAGCAAAGCTCTTTAATCAGGGGAGCTTGTACAATCATTGCTATTTTTACTATTGCTTTCCTGAACGTATAGCCATCACATAAGTGTTTTGCGAAATTGAATACTAGCAGCTAGCTTTTACCCAAGCTAGAAACTCTCTTGGGTGCTAAATGTGATGCTCAGTTATATTGATTGAGTCAGATGATATGAAGACATAGCATCTATTCCAACCCCTGTTAAAGACAATGGGACTGCTTCCATTGACTATAATGGAAGTAGGGAAGGGTTCCCTGCATTGAAGGTGTTTAAATATTGTTTATACAGAGTCTGATCCTGCTCACATTGAAGTCTATGGAATTCAATTTCAGTGAGGGCAGAATATGGAAGTGCTAGGAACATATAAAGTGATATAAAACCCATACTTCTTTTGAGGAAAGAAAAAAGCTCTAGCAATTACAAATAAATGTGAAAAGAATATTAAAGAATTATAATGTAAAACTGCATTCCTCGTGTCATAAAACTATTGTTCATTGCTTTCCTTTATAAAAAAATGCAGAAAGGAAAAAAAGTGAAGATGGGGAAAAAAAACATGCCATAGAAAATAAGGGGAAAATGATGTTCACTTCCTAGTGTTTCAGTCAGGAAGAATACCACTAAGACTAGAAAACTGTTGCCTTATAATAATAATGTTAATTTATGACTGTCCCCAAGATTATTTCACCACATCCATTAATAAAGTTGTTGTTTATATTACAGTTATAGTATGGTAACTGTTAAGTATTATGAATTGTCATTTTACTTCTAGTAGTAAAGATGAAGTTTTAACGATGTAGAAACAGATGAAGTCTAACATTTCACAATCACTACTGAGAGAGGCAAAACCTTTTTTCCACTAACTACTCTGAGTAAAGGCAGGTGGGAATCCTGACAGCAGAGTTAAATTTCCATTTATTTTTGTTTCTTTTTTCTATTAGGGTACGTCTAAACTTGCACCCTAGTTCGACCTAGGGATGCAAATATAGGCAACCAAAATTACTAATGAAGCGAGGATTTAAATATCCTGCGCTTCATTAGCATGATCTCACCAATGCGTTACTCCTCTGAACAGCTGTTCCGAAAGTGAAAGTTTGCGCCGGGACACGTTAGTTCAAACCAAACCTCTTGGTTTGAACTAACATTTCTCCTCAAAAAATGAGGAATAACATTAGTTCGAACCAAGGGGTTTGGGTCAAACTAATGCATCCCGGCGCAAACTTTCACTTTCGGAACAGCCGTTCAGCTGAGTAACACGCTGGCGAGATCATGCTAATGATCATGCTAATGAATAAATGCCCGCTTCCTTAGCAATTTCAGTTGCCTACATTTGCATCCCTAGTTCGAAGTAGGGTGCAAGTGTAGACGTACCCTTATACATTTATGAGAACTAGAAACCTCAGGTTGAAGGAACAAAACTGCCCGTAGAGTGATTTGCTATATTAACTTTTAGGCTAGTGAAAGACATAAGAAGCTGACAGACTAGTGTTATATCGAAGTACAGCATTGGCAATTTTATGCTTTTTCCTGTCTGTAGTGTTTTGTAGTGTTTACTGGCGGCCACTGTTACTATGTTACTAATGGTGAATATGCCTATGTGACATGTGATACCCATACATACAGGTAGTCATTGGTGAGGAGTAGGTCTTTTTTTCTTGTGGTGTATTCATGGCAAATAAGCTTTATGTTTCAGAAACTCATACATTGCTGACTGAGATACCCTATGTGTGACAAGTGGTCTTACCTCCTAATGAAACATCTTAGGCCCTGAAAATTCCTGGGGAGTAAAACGATACTTATTCAGGCCTAGGGATTATTTTTTAAACTTGTTATTTTAAAATATTTTTCTATTTCCTTCTCAATGGCCTTTTCTTTTTTCTGGCTGCAGCTCCATAATGTGAGAGGCTGATTATGCTAGCCCAGAACTGGAGCTGACAGTTCGAAAAGTGATTGACAATAGTAGGTGAGAATCTGTGACTTTTTCCTCCACACTAGGGAAGCAGGCCTTGGGGAGGCAGGCAGTTGCTGAGAGGAGTAATGCTGAGCAGTTTCCCTTGTTTAGCTCTTCTGAGTGATTGCTCTGCTTCTCAGCAACTTCCTTTCTTGCTTCCAGTTCCTTTTAGGATCCTACTTTCCAGCCTTCCTCCTCTCTGCCCCCTCTCGCTGTACCAATAAAGGGCTGCTGCTATAGGCAATAGATCCCAGAGACCTTCTTTCACCAAGTGCCCCCAGCATGTCTAGCATTTGGATTCCCCTTCTAAAGTAGAAAATAATTACCCTCCCAGCTTCCAGCCCTCATTCTTGGCAAACTAGATTTGTGCCTCTTTGACATGAGGCTGAAGCCAGGACATAGAGTCTGAAAGGGAGAAAATAGAGAGGAAAATACACTATTGAAACCTATTTTCCTCCAAAACAAAAAACCACATCCTACATATTTATTGTTCTGCTGTCCAAGAGCCTGCTGATTTTTGTTAGAATTACAAACGGCACTAACAACATTTTAATGATTTAGGGCTGGATAAAAAACTAACTTAGGAAAATATAGTATATCTTTTTGCTACGTGGTCTGTTCAATTATCAGAATTGAGTTCATTCATGAAAATATAATCAGATACAACAAATGCCTATGAAAAAAAGAGCTACAAGGATGAAAAATCTGTTTTACAAAACTCTTGTTGTCTCAAAATGGAAATTGTGGTAAGGAAGTTTAACTATGCAGACATCTGTTGAGTAACAAATATAGTTAAATAGCTTTCATCTAATAGTGTTCTAAGTCAGTGGGTCTCAACCAGTGGCACATGGACCGTGGGAGTTCATAGGTCACCAAGGGTGCATCTTACCTCAAAATAAGCTACGCAGCTTGCGCTACACAAATTGTGTAGCTTATTTTGATGTTATTTTAAAATAAGGTGCTATTCAAAAACATCTCTTAAATCTTGTGCAATGAGGTTTACAGGGACGCTGAAATAGCAAGCCCATTATATTTTGATATAATGGGTTTGCTCTTAAGACACAGAATAGCTATTTCGGAATACCAGAGGTATCCCAAAATAGGTCTGCTTCTGTACACATAGCCCTAGGCAGTACATCAACTCATCAACATAGCTCCCTAGTTTTACAACAGGTACATAAAAGCACCAGTGAACTCAGTGCAAACTCAAATTTCATACAGACACTTATGTGTTGAGTGTTCTTATATTTATATTCCAATTGATTTATTGTATAATTCCATGATAAATGAGAAAGTAAAAAGTTTTTCAGTAATAGTGTGCTGTGACACTTGCATATTTTTATATCTGATTTTGTAAACAAGCAATTTTTAAGTGAGGTAAAAGTTGTGATATGCAAGACAAATCAGAATTCTGGCAAGGGTACAGTAGACCGAAAAGGCTGAGATATGCAGACAAGTATCAGAGGGATAACCATGTTAGTCTCTTTCTACAAAAATGAGAAGTTCTGTGGCACCTTAAAGACTAAGAGCAGGAGTGGCCCGAGATGAGCTGCTGGTAATTGGCGCCCTAAGTGAAATGCACGATCAGCACGCGATCAGCGCCCCCGCCTCCGAAGTCCTCAATGGCAGTTTATCTTGGTGCCCTAGGGGACCACCTAGGTCGCTTGTATTGATGGGCTGCCACTGACTAAGAGTGCATCTACACAGCAGCATTATTTCAGAATATAAATATATAACAGCTGAAATAAATTCAAAATAACAGATGGCTTATTCCAACTTCTGTAAATCTCATTTCACGAGGAATAACGCCTATTCTGAAAAAGCTATTTCGGAATAGCAGAAGTGTGGACACTCCACTGCTGCTATTTTAAAATTGCTGTACTACAGGGCCATTCAAAGTAATTATTCCCCGGTGCCTCCTGGGGCTCTAAAACGAGATAGTATGTCCACATTAGGGAAGCCTGCCTCGGACTAATTTTGAAGCTTCCCTGTAGTATAGACGTGCTATTTCAAAATAAGCTATTTCAGAGTATTTCTTCTGAAATAGCTTCTTCTGAAATAAGTGTACTGTGTAAACATACCCTAACAGATTTATTTGGGCATATGCTTTTGTGGGCAAAGACCCACTTCATCAGAACGTATCTGACAAAGATTGTCTTAGCGCCCATAAAAGCTTATGCCCCAAATAAAAAAGATATGCAGATTTATTCAAGAAAATAGAGGATCTAACCTGTGGAGAAGTCAGCTGGATCTATATCTTACAAATAGGGAGAAATGGATTTAGAATTTGAAAACAAGAAATAATCTTGGTACCAGTGACCATGAGCTGCTTGAATTTAGCTTTGTTAGGAATGGATTCATGGAACACAGCAGGACATAGCTATTAGATATTAGGAAAACAAATAGTGAATAAATATGAGAATGCTGCAGTGGGAGGAAGTATTAAGATCCATGAGTCCAAGAGAGAACTGGAGCATTCTAAAAAATACCGATATTAAGGTCTAAAAGATACCAGTATTAAGGTAAAATAGACAATTCATTTGAAAAAGAAACATACTAGGAAAAGAAACATCCACGGAACTCTGAGAGTAAAAAATAAAACCAAAAAACTCTATTAAAAACAAACAATAATATTCATTAGTAACAGTTTTGTAGGAACAAAAAAGGGAAGCAAAAAAGTAAAATAAAATCAGTAGCCAAAGAGATTAATGGAAAATAATCAAAGATTGTACATGTATTTACAGAAAAAAGAAATACGAAGAAGAAAGTGGGCCTATTAAAGAGCATTAAAATCTATAATATATAAAGGAGAATTTTGTATGTTTGTGCGCTAATAACTTGGACACTATGGGTACGTCTAGATTACATGGCTCTGTCGACGGAGCCATGTAGATGAGTTTATTAGACATAGGAAAATGAAGCAGCGATTTAAATAATCACCGCTTCATTTACATCAAAATGGCTGGTAGTCTGTGTCGATCAGCTGTTTGCCGGCATAGCGCAGTAGTCTGGACGCTCCGCGGTCGACAATGGAAGCCTTTTTTGACCACTCTGTTATGCCTCATGGAAAGAGGTTTACCGGAGCGGTCGACAAAGGCTTCCGTTGTTGACCACGGAGGGTCCAGCTGTGCTGCCAAACAGCTGATTGGCAAAGCGCAGCGGTCATTTTGATGTAAATGAAGCGGCGATTATTTAAATCTCCACTTCACTTTTCTATGTCTAGTAAACTTATCTACATGGTTCCATCGACGGAGCCATGTAGTCTAGACATACCCTGTAAGAGCTACCGCAACCCAACTTTGCATGGGATAACCTTTCATCCAGGAGAAGGTTTTAAGGTACTGTGGGAGGAAAGAGATGAGAGACCGACTCTTCTCCCCAGAGCTGCATGGAGCTTGGCAGTGCGGGGAGAAGTGGCTTCCCGGGGGAAGCGGCGGGGACAGTCACTCACTAAGGCCGGTGAAGGGACAAGGAAGCGGAGGGTGGGCTCAGGCACAGGCGGCAGGCATGCAGCTCCCTTCCCCCTCCCCTCAGGCTCCTCACCTCAGTTATATCAACTTTCCCAAGCAATGCTGGGTAACTCCAGCTAGTTAGTGATAAATCTAAAAATTGCTGAGATGCATGTTTTCATTATAAAATCAGTTTGTTATTAAAAGGAATTAGAGAAAGATATAAACAATGAGTCCCAGATTCTGCCAGCCTTATACTAAATAACATCTTATTCAGATTATTGTCCTATTGAACTCAACTGCATGGCTCACATGTAAGGATGGCAGTGTCTGTCCTTAGAAAGTAATGTCCCTATTGCTTTTGAAGGAAGGGAGGAAGCCAAGACTTCCAGATGGTTTGTATCTCAGATACTGAGGACTAAATCCAAACTCAGTGTCTATTAAAATAAATACAAATAGAGAAGTATCCAGCATCTGATGCAGAGCCCATTAAGTCTTTAAAGACTTTCCTTTGACTTCAGTGAGCTTTCATTAGGCCCCTGTGGAACAACAGACCTGTTAGAATGTTAAAGGAAATTGAGTTGATAAATTAAAATGTTGATTACTTTTGCTTAAGGGAAATAATTGCCTTTGTGTAAGAAGATACCATGACAGTATGGGAAGTAAGAGGCAAACTGAACTATCAAAAGAGGCTTTGAAAGACTAGGGGAAATAGGAGACATGGTAGAGATGTGTGCTGGGTTGGATTTGTTGAAAGGGAAGGGTAACTTGAACTTAATTTAGGAAAGAGGAAGAGCCAGTGTAGGAATACACAAGATGGGAATGGTGACAGGTTTGAATGGGCTAAAAAAAGATGGTGAATTTGGTGCATCTAAATGAAAGGAAGAATGTTTGTAGAGTAGGAAATTGTGGTTCTGCAGGGATCAATAAGCCCAATATTGTTGAACATGTTTACTGATGATCTGGAAGTACATATAAAATCACTGCTTGGAAATTTTTCTGATAATACAAATATTGGTGCAGTAGTAAATCAACATTTGGCCAGAATCTGGCTCAACCTTGCACTGCTTAGAGGCTTGTCAGTTGCAGTGTTCCCTGTAAGCTGTGTACTTGTGCAGTCACCCAGAAAAGATTCAAATGCTGTCCAGATAAGCAGAACGCCCCCACCTAGGTTTCCTTTCTATTGCTGGTGAACATTCACTCATGCCTCGGAATGTAAAATAAAATGTTATTCTGCACATATTGTCAAGTCCTTGAAAAGGAGGATCCCTGCTGAGCACAGAGCTGCACTGTGAAGGAGCAGGACTTCAAATTGCAGTTCCCCAGCTCACAGAAGCAGAGGTTACTGACTGTGGAACTGGCTTGAGAGCCTTAGCCAATCAGACGTGCCACTACTTTTCTCTCTCTCTCTCTTTCTGTGTGTGTGAGTGTGTGCATGTTTGTCTTCCCAAAGGCCTGTGCACGGAGGAAACGTATTGTTTTTATTTTTGTTGGGTTTTGCACTGGTGTAACTTTCCCCCACAAGGAGGCCAACACCTTGAACAGCACAGACATAAGGCTGTGTACTGGTTTCAGAGATAGGAACAGCACCCTGTTCGCCCCCAGGGGCCACTAGAGACGTGTAACTTGTTACAAGCACTAATAAGATTGTATTTAAAACACCATAATCAGTTCTGAGCACCACAATAACTGAAAAATTTTGAGTAAGAGGCAATAAAGAGAGCAGATATAAAACTCATAATGCACTGGAGGAACTGATTTATGAAAGAGATTAAAAACTACATATGTGAAAGCTGGGCAAACATTGACTAAGGGAGGGTCTGATAATTATCTACAAGCTCTTGAAAGAGGTAAATATTAAGAAGGGAGTGAGGGGAACTGTTTATGATTATATAGGGACGGCATATTTAGGAGTAATGGGATAAAATAAAGTAGCTGAAAAATTATGCTACATATCTGGAAAATTTTACTAAAATAGAGATGTCGTCAACATGCAAGGTAGGTGGTAAAAGCCCCATAATCTGAACTATTTTAAAATTGGACTGTATAAAGCACTGGAGAAGATATATGGTAGGTAATAATTCTGCACTGGCAGGGGAATGAGCTAGTTGTCTGAAAAGGTCTTTCTGAGGTTTAATTTCTGTGATTCTAGCAAGATAAAATGAACAGTAAATTCAGGAGAATTTTCCCAAGGAAAAGATATATTCAATAAGAAATTTCACATTGTGATTTGCCATCTTTAACCATTTGAGCATATCTCATGGAAGAAGGGCTAGAAAGATGGACTAGTATGAATTATTTGAACATTTCAAGCCTCAGACGACATAAAAGAATTATTCGTATGAGAAAACAGCAATAAAAATTTAAATAAAGGCCAATATCAGGCAGTGTACATGTGCATATCCATCAGTTTCACCAAGTACATTTTCTGTGTCTTATGGCGGGACTGTTTAAACATCTCCTAGTGGTACAATATAGCCAGGAGACACAAGGAGCATGGAGTGCACTGCGTTTTCCTGAAAGACTACATGCCGTTCAGCTAAGTTCAGTGACTAAACATTTTTAGAAATCTAGTTCAGCAGTGCATCAGACATTCAGTTTCCACAATGTGAAAGAAAAGGTAGATGGTCTGTTTTCAGGATTTCTATAGGCTTATGCTATGATGGAGAGAAATACCATGTTGCCTCAAATATGGTTACATTTACATTTTACTTATTTTCCTGATTTTCATCTTTATTTTTAGTTGTTTTTCATTAGCAATTTCAATAAATTCCATGTTTATTTTAATCTAGTTTTTCCATTTACTTTGTGCAGCTGTTCCTTTTTTTTTGTCTACTTTTCAGTCATCTCTGGATTTGTGACTCAAGTTACATTTGTAATTATGTATAATTTCTCCTTTTTATTTCCATTTTCTTTGCTTTTTTGTGCAGCTGTTCCTTTTGCTTGAACCTGTGCTGTCAGCTCTGAGGCAGCAATTTTACGCTGTATATTTAAAGTGGGGGCAGATGTTGAAGACCACATGAAATATTTCTGAATATAAAGATTAGTGGTTTGACTGTTTAGAGAATTGAGACTAGATCCTTCTAAAAGGCAACCTTTGGATTAATCAGCCAATGATGTTCTCAATCACAGCCTTTGTGAAGTTATGATTCCCAGCTTGCATAGGAGACCCTTCAAAATAGCAAAGGCACTAGCAGCCGCTAGTGTATGTGTCCCGAGATCCAGGTGGCACCAACATTGGCAGCTGGACTGAGCCACTACTTGAGCTACCCTGGGTGCAACGGCTATTTTTAGCATGCTAGTTCAAGCAGATCTAACACAAATATATGTATGGGAGCTGGGAATCACTCCTCAAAGCTCAGATGTAGATGTACACACAGTTACAACTGAGTTCCTGAGGATTTTCATGGTACACATGTGAGTAGATGTTGCTTAGAGCTTGGAATGTTGAGAAGCAGCAGAAATACAATTGTTTTGACTTCACAAAACAGTGGGGCTGTGTCTAGACTGGCCAGTTTTTCCGGAAAATCAGCCGCTTTTCCGGAAATACTTGCCAGCTGTCTACACTGGCCGCTTGAATTTCCCCAAAAGCACTGACTTCCTACTGTAAGAAATCAGTGCTTTTTGTGGAAATACTATGCTGCTCCCGTTCGGGCAAAAGTCCCTTTTGCGCACAACTTTTGCGCACAACTTTTGCGCAAAAGGGCCACTGTAGACAGCTGAGATTTGTTTTCCGCAAAAAAGCCCCGATCGCGAAAATGGCGATCGGGGCTTTTTTTGTGGAAAAGCACGTCTAGATTGGCCACGGACGCTTTTCCGCAAAAAGTGCTTTTGCGGAAAAGCGTCCGTGCCAATCTAAACGCTCTATTCCGAAAATGCTTTTAATGGAAAACTTTTCCGTTAAAAGCATTTCTGGAAAATCATGCCAGTCTAGACATAGCCTGGCAGTTTTAGAGCACCTCTAGTGCAGGTGACGGATTTGCTTTTGTTCCCAGATCAGCAGCGGGGAGAACATTGCTCTGGCCTCATGCTCAGATGCTGGCAAAGTGATGACGATGCTCAAAGAGCTGTTGGGCTCTGGAAGACACCACATCCATTCCTCCTCAGTCACAGGAAGATATGCACAGTGCAGTGTGTGTCAGCAGGAGAGGCCTTAGGGAAAAAGAAAAAGAATGGAAGAGGGGGGGAAAAGGAAGTTATAAAAATTCTTACATAATTGCTATGTAGTTCCAGATTTTGCACATCTCTAGTAAGGCACGATAGTCAGCTACATCACCAGGGCATAATCTGTGTCCCAGACATGTACTTCAAGACTGGCCCAAAAGAGAAAACAACAGAATTCCACTTGTCATTACCTACAGTCCACAACTTAAACCCCTCCACAATCTAAAACCTATCTTGGAAAATGACCCCTCACTCTCAGGGGCCTTGGGGGAAAAGCCTATTCTCGCTTACAGACAACCCTCCAACCTGAAACAGTTTTTTTTCCGGTAGCCATGCTACACAGCTACATCATAAGCATCCAGGAACTCAGCCCTGCAATCAGCCCCGGTGCCAACTCTACCCACGTATCTCTACAAGCGAATTTATCACTGGACTCAATCACATCAGCCACCAAATCAGAGGCTCTTTTAACTGCACAGCGAGTAACGTGGTCTATGCCATCAAATGCCAGCAATGCCCCACTACGATATATATTGGACAAACTGGAGAGTCCCCACGGGAAAGAATTAATGGACACAAATCAGATATCTGAAAAGGGAACACACAAAAACCGGTTGGGGAACACTTTAACCTCCCCAGACACTCATTAAAGGATCTCCAAGTTGCTGTTTTGTTACAGACCAATTCCACAAGCCACATACACAGAGAAAGATTGGAACTCCACTTCCTTCACAAGTTTAATTCTCATGCAGATGGTTTAAATCTCGATATTGGATGGCTGGGATATTATCAATCAACCAACCAACCAACGAAGGTGCCAATAGTTCTTGATGTCTGTATAGAATCTGTTGTTAGTACTCTTCCTCTCCAAGTGCAAACTAGTGGTTCTTATTCGCCTCTTTTAACTATCTAGTCTTTAAGGTGCTAATAGACTCTTTGTTGTTTTTCAGTTTTTCTTGTTACAGACCGGCTCGGCTTTCCCTTTGAAACTTATCTACCCACTGCCTCCTTTTCTTCCCCCACATCCACTCATTTATTCTTGGTTCTGGACATCCAACACTCCAATCACCTGAAGAAGTGGGCTGTGTCCACAAATGCTCATGATACCATCAACGTGTTTTGTTAGTCTTTAAAGTGGTACCAGATCATTTGTTGTTTTTTAAGTTTTTCCCAGATACTGGGCATTCATACAGAATATGCGTGTTGTTCAATCCCAATGTATAGTACAGCCTACAGGTAGCATCAGATGCAGCCCACATAACACATTCTGGGCTGAATATGCAGCCCACAATGGTATATAGGTTGAGAACCACTGCCTCAAAGGCATAGCTCTCAGCACTGAATCAGGTTTCCTGAAAGGAGAGCACTTAGCCACTTATTAAATATAAGGTGGAGTTTTCTTTTAGTCTACTTAGTAAATCTTATTCTCGACATACATAGTTTTGGCAGGCTATTATGGGGATGAATGTCTGCTTTTTAAAAGAAGTAAATATGTCCCTAAAATTCAATGCTCATGTTTCTTGTTATTAACATTACAATGTTTTTGAAAGCTCACTTCATTCTTAGCTGCATGACTGTGCAAGCACAGCTCTAACTTTCCTCTGCAAGGAAGGAAGGGAGGAGAATGAGCATTTCTTTGCAGACCAATATATTTACAACTGTGTCCTTCTCAAATCACTGTTCTGCTCTCAAGGTTAAGATGCATTTACCATAAGTGAAGCACTCTATTCACAACTGGCTCCCCACCCTGCTCCTGCAAGATCTCTCATTCAAACCTTCTGAAACAAAAGACAGGACTTAGAACAAGTGACCCATGAAAGCTCATCACCTAATAAACCATCTTGTTAGTCTTTAAAGTGCTGCATAGTCCTGTCTTTTGTTTCAGCAAGACCAGACTAACATGGCTACATCTCTATTACTATTCTACAAACCCTTGGGTGCTTCTGAAATTTCCCAAATAATAGCTGGTGTTTTGTTAGTTCACTTTGCAAACACTCCACCTTTCTTTTGAGCTATTCACTAGAAGGGTCTTTTCTAGCACTAGTCAGTGTGGGGATAGGACTAAAAGTAAGGAAAGTACCTGGATAAGAAACTAGAAACTTCACACTGTTCCTCTCATAGAACTTTCCTTGGTCAACTTTCCTAGCTAGACCAAGGATTGTAGCAGAACCAGGGGAGAAAGCAGAGCCTAATCCACACCATTGGTGAGCTTTGCATCAAATCCTTACTCTCCAGAAACAGCAATGCCCCTGTACTTCTAAGAAGTACTCCTTGCTAAAGCCTCCAGGGGAGGGGGGGATCACTGAGCTGTAAAAGGGAACCCAGCATTAGTTTACCAAATGAAGAGAAGCAGAGGCAAAGATGTGGGGGAGAAATTCTATAGGGCAGAATCAATTTAGTCTCAACCCCACAAGCCAACTCATCCAAATCATACAGTGGGCATAGGTCTACACCATCTAAGGTGCGGCTGGAGCTTGGGCAGACATATCCATGCTAGCATTGCTAAGAATAATGGTGTAGATGCAGCAGGGTGGTCTTCAGCTGTGCAAGTAAGTACCCAAGGGAGTAGGTGGGCTTGTGAAACTGCACTGAAGCCTTCACAATTGCATCTAAACTGTTATTTTTTGCATTGCCAGCATAGATATGTCTGCCGAAGCTTTCTCACACTCCCTGGGATTGCAGGTTTGACCTGTCCTGAAACATTAGACGAATAGAAGCAAAGAGCATTTTGGAAGCAAAAATCCCTCTTTTTGCAAGTTCCTCCCCCTCATCCCTAATCTACTGGAATACAGGGAGTGTAGGAACTCATAAATCCTCTTCTTAGGCACTCTGTAATTCAGAATGTTCAAGACCCAAGAGAGCCCCTGTGGTCATCTAGTGTGACCTCCTGTATAACATGTACTATAGAAATTCCCCAAAATCATTCCTAGAGCAGATTTTTTAGAAAAACCTCCAAACTTGATTTAAAAATGGTCAGTGACAGAGACTTCGCCACAACCCTTGATATATTGTTGCAATTGCTTAATTATTTTCAGAATTGAGGCCTCAGTTCAGTCTGAATTTGTTTCACTTTCCAATCATTGAACAAAACTCTGTTCCTCTGAAGAAGTGGGCTGTGCCCACGAAAGCTCATGATACCATCTACATGTTTTGCTAGTCTATAAAGTGCTACCAGACCATTTGTTGGAACATATTTGTCTGTTAAATTGAAAAACCCCACTATTGAATATTTGTTTCTCATATAGGTACTTAGAGCTTGTAATAAAATTGCCATTAACCATCACTTTATTAAGCTAAGTAATACCATTATTAAATAATAGTAATATGCAGTGGATTTTTATTATGATAATATGTACATCAAAATAAAAAGCTATGGCATATTACTATTTAATAGCTGTATATTATATACATATATAATTAAATAGTAATATGCAATAGCTTTTCCATTTTGATATACATATTATATGTATGGATGTATTTATGTACTAAGAACATGAGTCAAAAATCAGCACTCTCAATCCTACCTCTTTCAGTTAAAGAGACGAAAAATCAGCCCCTGATTTACTTGTTATCTGGAAGTCTGCTCTGAAGGAAATTAACATAAACTGGAAAATGTCATTTTCATTGTAAAGAAAATTGAAAAAGATGACTGTCTGTTGCAGCGCATAGGAAAGACATGTAGACTCATTTCTGTTTAAATTATAAATCCATACATTTTTTAGCTTGGAAATGTACACAGACTTATCTTGGAATGCATATGTAAGCTTCTGAATTCTTAAATTAAATCGTTTTAAGAACATAGCGATCAGCTTTGTCTTCTATTTAATAACAACGCCCATACAAGAAAAAGAATTCTATGAGTGAAATAACAAAACACAGTACATTTCTACATAAGTTCCTGACATGGAGAGCAGTCAGTCCCTTCTAATAGCAGCGCACAGCTTGATTCACAGGTGAGCTGCTTGACAAATGGCTTTCCACCTTTCAAGCCTAGTGTACCCCTTTCAGGAGCCTGATTTCTCTTGTGTACCTCAAGTTTCAACTCACTTAAAAACTGCTTCAGAATTTGTTTCTCGGACACCACCCAGCCCCTGCTCCATTATCACCAAAGGAGTTTCTTCCCATCAGCGTTTGGAAGATTGAGGCAGAATAAATGGCAGTTTTTGAAACTGTGTCACTTGCAGCGCAATGTCTCAGCACTGAAGAATTCCCTCTCCCATTCCTTAACCCATGCTGGGGTAACCCAATGCCCTAGTAACCCGCTGAGATTTGTTTTTAGGATTATTTTTAAAATGGTGTTTCCAGACAACTGATAAAAGAAGTAGGAATGTATTGGAAGGTACTTGAGCAAGCAAACATCACTGGAGAACCATTCCAGTTGTTATTTATGCATTTGTATTACAGTAACACCTAGGAATCCCAATTGAGATCAGGTCTTATTGTGCAGGATGCTGTACACACTCATGGGGACAGTTCCTTGCCCTCGAGACTACAATCTAAACAGACAAGACGAACACAGGAAGGACTGCTACCCCTATTGTGCAGATAGGAAATTGAGGCCCAGAGAAATTAAGTGATTTACTGAAGGTGGCATTTTGTTCCTCCCACCCCCGAGCTAGAACCAGCCCACAAGCAGCCAGCCAGAGAATTCCCCTGTCATGGGCACCCTGCCCCCTTTCCCCACCATTCCTCTGAGCTCTATGCTGTCCCGACTACATATTGGAGGCAAGAAGTCTAGGACAGAGAGATGAACAGAGAGCTCCTACTGCTGTACCTGCAGGGCCGTCCTTCATCTCTGTGTAAAAACACATTTCCAGGAATAAGTATGAACTTCAGTGTATTCAGTATGAATACACTGAAAGGCAGTCAATCTATTTGATCCATTGCTAAAGTCTACAACTAAAAGAAGCCCACACTATACATGGGTGGTACACATTTCTGCGCCTATAATCATTTGCATGTGCAACAGTCTGAAAAGGAGGCCAGACTGAGGCTCCTTTAAAAATACGGCCCTTTATGCCTAAATTTAGGGAACACTTAATATAACATTGCCTAAAGGCTAAAGTAGCAAAGTAACAGGGTTGATACTTTGGTCTCTAGTCCTTTAACCTTCTCTTTACCCTTCTCTTCCAATACGGAGACCAGCGTGTAATTCGTACAGTGGAGTGCCCCCAGGGTCTGTTACAGGCCTGGTTTTGTTCACCATTTGTTGCACCCTCAGCAAGTTTGCGGATGACTCTAAGCTAGGGGGAGAGGTAGATACACTGGAGGGCAGAGATAGAGTCCAGAGTGACCTACACAAATTGGAGGATTGGGCCAAAATAAATCTGATGAGGTTCAACAAGGTCAAGGGCTGACTGCTGGGCAATTGCCTCCTTACCCTCCCCTGTCAGTGGGCCTGAGTCTGAGATGCCAGTTGTATTGTGGTATTGTGTATTGTGTACCAGCTGTACTGTGTTCGCTGCACGCACTCAGGAGTAATGCTCACAGCCCATTTACTCTGCTTTTGCACAGGTGATGTGAATTGTGAATTACTAGAAATGGTTTTGCTGCAGGCATTTCTAACGAACCCATGGTAACAGAATTAATTAATTACAATGTGCTTTGTGATCCACTTGTCATGCAGCTAGAAGCCAGCTGTTTCTGAAATCCCCTATACCATGTGAAAAACAAATAAAGAAGATTTGGGGAGGGGGAAGACAAAAAGACACCACCAGCAACTACTTGAGCTTGTAATGGGGAGTCAAAATATATGAAGCAGGGTGAAAAACAAAAAAAAATGGATTCTATACGTGGGTGTGTGCTGCATGTGCACTCATGCAGCAGTTGATGTTCTATAATAAAAGTTTTAGCAGCAAGAGTTTGGTCTGACAGTATTATCGCAAATTGTGTAGCCGGAGATGCTTTATCCATTTCATTACAAATTCATGTTTATTAAAACCTTTACGCCAAACTTCACTATCATGTTTTCTATAAATACCAAATAGAATATGGAAAATTTATTGTAGAAATATTTTTAAATATATAAAATATTAAGACTGGATTTTTATATTCTTCTGTCAATAAAATCAGGAAACTCTTTCAACTATGTGTCCAACTCTATAAGACTTAGAGGGAAAGAACCACTGTAAATTGTAAAGTAAAACAACATTACTCAAAGCACTATTTTCTGTGGTATAAATTGTATCTCTAATGTCTCTGTATCACCCAAGATTAGAAACAAATGTTGTGTGTCCCATTGGCAGCCTTAAAGAATTTCAAAGTATTTGATATTAAATAGGAAGCAAGACTTGAATAATGACTTTTCAGTCCAGAATAAATTTTAAAGTAAATTCTACATTTTGGGTCAGATAGAACACCTGTTTTAATAAGATCTTGATATAACATATCAAACTTTTCATCATTTTGTGCAAGCTCCTAAATTATACCCCAAGGGTTCATTTCTGTCAGCCTGCTTTTTCTGAGGGGTAAGATTACATAGTCTAGAAAACAAATCTGTTCAGAGTGTTGAGAGACAGTCTGTATCTGAAATTTTCTCCTCAGACTGATAATGCTACAGCATCTGTTCTTAATATAGCTTTTACAATCTCTGTTTACTGCATCAAGGTGTGGAGGAGGTTGCTACATAGTTATGATAACCAAGGGATTGCATCTGTAGAGAAAGTTTCCATTATGTTAAAGTCTCTTATTTCCCTCTGACTTACATCTGCAGAGCACTGAATCAGACCAGGTGCCTTTAGGGATTCCCAGCTCTGGCAAACCAAGCTGGGCTGTATAACATCAATTTTTTTAATGCTCTCTGGATATCCTTTCTTTAAAGGAATGGCTCCTTTGTGTTTTAACAGATGCTATGCTCTTGGTAGCGGAGAGATTAGAGGGACCATTCAACATTGAATCAGTCATGGAGCCTATCGATGTCAAGATTTCTGAAGCCATTATGAACATGCAAGAGAACAGCATGCAGGTGTCAGCAAAGGTATTGTGCAAGTCACTTGTTATCCAATCTTGAATGTTGCAGCCAGGAAAAAAATAGCAAGGCTGTCTGCTAGCCTCTGTCTATGAAGGACTGACCAAGCTACTTGATATTATAGTCCCTTGTCTGCGAGCACACCTGGCCTGCTCTAACTATCTTTTAAAATGCAATAGATTTTTTTTTCAAGCAAGAAGATGGCACTGCAAACAGTACCAGTTAGCTACATATTATTGGCTGCTAAAAGGATAAGACAGACAAAGTTTGTTGAGAACTTTCAGTGGTTCCTTTGTAAGAAGCAGTTGATGGAGTAACTTCCCCATGTTCCTGGTCTGTGACTTTTCTTATTAACATCTAAATGCACTTTGGTCTGTCTGGGTCAGAGTGATGGACAGCAGTTGATGCACAACATGCTGGAGGTGAATAAATGAAACATCCCATTTAACCTGCTTTTAATGGCCACTCAGGAAAAATGTGATTATGTTCTATAGCCTCTAATTATCAGACTGCAGCTTGATAGAGTTTTGTCTATATGGCATTAAACAGAGTCAACAGTACAAGTTCCCTCCTTTCCGTCTGCATGTGTTTACGCATGCACCAGTAGCTCCTCTAAAGCCATTATTATCAAGGTCCTTTGAATTCAGTAATAAGTATTGTTGAGCTGTTAGTGAACAACAGAAGACTTTTCCTTCATTTATCTTTAACAGTTCTCCTTGGTGCAGTAGCTGAAGTCAATAGTCTTGCCATCTTCTCTGTATCAAAAGACTTGCCAGTTTTCATTGATCTCCCACACTAGGGCTGTGTCCAGACTCAGGGGTTTTTTCGGGAAAAGTAGCCTTTTCCCGAAAAAACTTCCCCTGCGTCCAGACTCAAGCCGCATTCTTTCGAAATAATTTCGAAAGAACGCGGCTTTTCTTTCGATGGCGGTAAACCTCGTTTCACGAGGAAGAACGCCTTCTTTCGAAAGTTCCTCTTTCGAAAGAAGACGTTCTTCAATGTAAATAGGGCTTCCTCGAAAGAGAGCATCCAGACTCGCTGGGTGCTCTCTTTCGAAAAAGCGGATTGCTCTTTCGAAAGATCCGCCTGCAGTCTAGACGTGATCTTTCGAAAGAGGCTCTTTCGAAAGATGCTTTCAAAAGAGCCTCTTTCGAAAGAAGCCTGCAGTCTAGACATAGCCTAGGGTATTCATGTCTGCTAAGCACTGCCACGACTGCTATCTGATTCAGTGTTTTTTTCATTTTCCAGAAAACAACTACTGCAAACTGGAAGTTGGGGGAGGGAGAAGTGTAGCTCCCCCTCTCCACCTGGTTACCTTCTTTAATGCCAATCTGCTTATAGGTTTTGATGGATAGGTCTGGGTTCTTCTGGATCCCGCCACCCACTCATCTTTATTTTTTCCAATGGATTTATTTGGCGGTGCCTCCACCCCCCTCACCAGGGCAGCTTGGGAGGAAAATTCTAACCCGGGGGAATTCCCACGTATTTGCCAGATAGTTGGAGACTCCCAGAAAATAGCACAAACACATACACTATAATAAACACAATTATATTAAAAAGGAGACAAATATAACATAACAGGATAAAACACTATTTTTAGGGTCACCGGTGCCCAGCAACTGTAAGATTAGTGTCCCGTTGGTACGTGTACTTTGTTGGGTCCCTTGATGACCTATGACCACAAATTTCTTCTCTGCAGTCGTTTAGCAGTGAGGCTGACTGGGTCCAGTACAGCCCAAAGGACTCACAATCGGTAAATCCCTCCATAAGTTTAATATGCAGCAGGTTATAAAATCATCAAACAAATTCCCTGACTTACTAACTAAAAGATGGTGCACTCCACACTCCTTGAATGAGGCTCAGGTTCAGAGATGACTCAGTCACTGCAGAGGGGCTGGTCTCTTCTGGCAGGGATCCTCCTTAGGCAGGAATCAGGCTGCTTTGGTCCCAGGATTTCCCCTCACCACAAAGGGGTGCAGGGCTCAAGGTGCAGATTACATAACTGTACTAAAATCCAAGCTGTAGTCTCCTACCCCAGCATTCAGACACACACACAGCAGGCAGCAGCCCGGAACCAGCAGATAGAGCAGAGCTGACCATGCACTGACTGGTCTCACCCAGGGAGCCAGAGAGCCAACTCAGCCTGGCTGGGGAAGCCTCCCAGCATACTCCACAAACTGGGAATCAACAGTGGAGACATAAAACCCAGCTGAGGGATCCTGCCTTCAGGTCCCTAAAGGCCAGTTCTCAGGGAGTACCCTGCATGCAGGCCTGGGGCTTACTAGCTCCCACACAGCCAGCCCTCCCCTTGCCCTGGCTGGCTCCAGACCTCTCCAACAATGGCTCCTCCTTCCCCCTTCCCCGAACTCTCCGGGAGGGGCCTCTCACTCCCTATGGGCTGCCCGGCAGACTCTGTCTCTGGTAGGGTGGGGGAGCCGAGGCAAACTCGGTGTGCCTCTCCCTGAGCTGCCAGCAGACAGAGCCCTAGGAATCTAGGTAATATCCTTGGGGGTTACAGAAGGTTTGACATTAATGTTTGTTTTTAGAAGCCCAAAATCCTGCCAGTCCTGCAAGGAGCCAAGCATTTCAACTCTCAGTGACAGTGTTTGGATTTTACACCCTTTTCCTGCAATGGTGATCTGAGAGCTCACCAGACACACAGAGAATCAAACCACATTCTCTCATCTGTTGTGAGATTTACAGTCTGACTTTGCAGCATACCCCACCCTTAAACCAAAAAAGAAGCTAAACGTTTCCTTAAAAGAAAAGTTTTTTCATTGGAAACTCACCCAGTTTATGTTCTAGTATATTTAATTTTCATTTTTGCATATCAGAGCAAGCAGTGGTGTTTGGTTGGGGGGCAGGGTTGGCCAGGAAGAAGGCCTTTCTACATAGATCAATGATATCACCACTCTGTGGCATGCACTCAAGTCCCTTCTCATTTGCAGCACTATAGATTCTTTATCCTTTCATTGGAAAAATTTTGAACTGCTATAATGGTTAGTCAATCATGGAAACATTCCATTTGCACTGTAAAACTCATTTTTTGCGGGGAAGTCTTCCTAAAATCCTAAGCTATGGAAGCTATTTACAGCAGTAAAATTAACCTTATTGTTCTTTTGTAGGTGATAGGTAACTACTCTTGCTTGAAAGTATTTTACTGATTATATATCAATATCCTCCTGAGATACAGCTCCCTCGCCTTTCCAGCTTTAATCTATGCCTTTAGATCATGGCTCTCCAATAAGTCAGACCTAGTGTAAGTAACCCATGACATGTTCACCATAAGAAAAAGAGCTTGGGGCCTTGGAGTGTTTGGTTCAATGGGATGATCTCTTGGAAATTCTTTACTATTCATCTACTCTGAACATTAATGACATGCCTCATGCCAGTGTCATGAATGTCAATGATTCCAAACAAGAGGATAATCAGATGTTGTCAACCAGGGGACTGATATGCATGGCATATCATTTACAACTTTTCCCTTCATTCACAACCGGATCTTCTTAGCTAATGTGCAGTATGCCTCAGGTGGCATGCAACTAGGATTCATCAGCAAATTTGGTCCACTGGCTGGATCATTAGCTATATTGACAGGCAGTGTGACATAAACGCTGATCCTTGTCTCTCTCTCCACAACTAGATTATAACATTCATCTTTTGCTTGTAAAAATAAGAAGTGTGTACCTAATATACCTATGCATGCCACCTTCTGAGCCATGGCTAGGCCTGGATACTATATATTAGTGGTTTTGGAATCAGTTCTCTATTGTGTAAATTTTTCCATTTATGGCTACTGCCCCCCCGCCTACCCCCCCCCCCCCCCCCCCGGATATAACTTGGGTGGAAATTATTTTGTTAGATATAATTTGGCTGCATAAAAGAGGATTTCAGAACTGATCTAGGAAGAGATTTACATTTGTCGCTCTCTAGGAGAATTTATCAGATACCACTTTCTTCTGAAAAATACTGGATTAATGAATGGATACTGAGATTAGAAATCTAACATACTCCTTGGGCAACATGCTAGCTTCCCAGTATTACATTTTTTCCGCACAGTTCTGGACTGTAAATTAGACTGTCCTCTCATATTCAAGATGATTGATTAGGGCCCTCAGTCAGCATTCCTCTAGCCTCTAAATGTAGCATTCTTGCTTGTTAAAATTATGTCATAATATACAAATAAAGTCATACATACACAGGCTACGTCTACACTGTCATGCTATTTCGGGATATCGGAGTAGCCCGAAATAGCTATCCCGCATCTTAACAGCAAGCCCATTATTTTGGGCTCGCTATTCCAATGTCCTTGTAAATCTCATTCTGTGAGGAGCAAGGGACATTTGGAATAGTAAGTTATTTTGGAATTTGGCACTGTGTGGACAGTGCCAAATTATTAAATAAACTATTTCAAAATAAGATTGAAATAAGATACCAAGTTTAGATAGCTCAAATTGCACATCTTATTTCAAACTACGGTGCAGTGTAGATGTAGCCATAGAGATGTCACTTCATCCACCGCTGAAATGCAGTCACATCTACTAAGAAATCTGGCTGCTTTTTAACAGCTCAGTTTATCTACTGATGTAAATAAGTGCAGCTGTCTTCAAATCAACAGAGCTATCCTAGCTTATCAACTGAGAACTGACTCTTTGAATTTGACCTAGTGTAAACCTGGGAAAATCTCTCTCAAAGGCATCTTTATAACTCCGTCCTATATACCTGACATATCTTCATAATTATTGTAATCCAAATTTCATCCCTATCCTGCTTCAAATATTTTTCTATAAGCATGCCTCTTTCATAAGGGTTTTCCCATTAGAACATACACTCACCAATTTGTGTTTGTTGTGCCCTGTCCCCGCCCTACCAGGGGCGCTCAGCAGCTGGAGAGACATGCTGACTGTTTTAAAACAGCCTGTGTGTCTCTCTAGCCACTGCATGTTCTTGTGGGGGTAGGGAGACTTTGCGTACTCCCCTGCTCCCAGGCCCTGATTGGCCTGAGGGGTGGGAGGTGTGTGTGAGATCTCTTCCCACTGGGTGCCCACAGAGGAAACCGGCAACTGTTTTAAAACAGCTAGCAATTTTCCCTAAGGGGTGGGGTGGGAGAAGGAGGGGGAAGACTTCTTGCATTCCCCCAACCCAGGCCAATCAGGATGGGGGGAGCACGAGAAGTCTCCTGGCCCCACCCCTTCCGCCCAAGGTCCTACTCCTTCTAGGGTGGCCTGGGGCCACTTCAGAAATTTCTGAAGTGGCCCCCTTTTAAAAATTATTCCCTGGGTTGCCCTTATTTCCCTTCTTATAGATGGATGGTATATTTGCCCTTTTCCAGTCTTCTAGAATCTCTGCCACCTTCCATGACTTTCAAAGATGATAGCTAATGGCTTTGATAGCTCCTCAGTCAGCTCCTTGAGTATTGTAGGAACTGAAAGAGAGGCCATTGAGCCTTTGGCCTCTCTTCTGAGACTGCCAACAAGATTGCCAATTAGTGTCTGTTGTGCTTGGGAGGTGGGATGGCTTTGTAGGTATCTGGTAGGTTTTCATTTGAAACCAACTGCAGCTGACCACAGAAGAATTCTTTTCTTGTTTCTCTTTCTAGAGGGTTAACAACCTAAACATCATACAAATGTTAACCCATTTCAATGATTACCAAAATGATGTAGACTCAAAATATGAGCTAGAAGAAAAAGGGCCTATACATTACTTAATTAGATCCTAGTAATGATGTCTCTCAAAGTTTTGATTCAGGGCTGCTGGTTAATTCATTGTCACCATTCTATCAATGCTAAATTTCAAACCTATGAATAGGATATTGCACTTGTAAAGTATCAGTCTTCCTTTTTAAAGGAACATTTGATGTAACCTGAAATTTTTCTTTCAGGTATTTCAAGGATGTGGTCAGCCTAAACCAGCTCCTGCTTTAAGATCTTCCCGCTCTGTTCCTGAGAACTTTAATACCCGCTTTAGGCCATACAATCCTGAGGAGAGACCAACAACAGCAGCTGGCACAAGTTTGGATAGACTGGTAAGTACTAACATTTGCTATCTTCTCTCATTAGGCTAACAGAGATGGAGAGGAATTTTGCTATGAGAATATCCTTCACATGAGATGTTTAATGTTTTCATAATTACCTATAGGTAATTATCCTATACTCTGTGCAACTTTGTAGTAAACAAATGACTTTTTTACACTGAAGGAAATACATCTCTTTGGATGATAGTATGTATCAGATCTGATATACAGGCAGTCCCTGGGTTACATGGATCCCGACTTACATCGGATCCCTACTTACAAATGGGGTGAGGCAACCCCGCACTAGCTGCTTCCCCCCAGCAGACCAGGGAGACGCGGAGCGGCTTTTCTCAGCAGACATCTCAGCTTGAGAATAAAGGACTGAGGGAAGTGAGGTGTGGGAGAATAAAACTGAGCTCTGGAGAAATGTTTGGCTAGAGTTTCCCCTACAATATGTACCAGTTCCGACTTACATACAAATTCAACTTAAGAACAAACCTACAGTCCCTATCTTGTACGTAACCCAGGGACTGCCTGTATTGGAAAGATTGGAAAGTAATAAACTCTTTCCTCACAGTCATGAATTAAATGATTAAAAAAATACTTATCAATATGTATTTCATTTGAAAAAAATGTATATATCAGATCTCCATTTAAGTATTAAATTAAGGATTCAGCAGCCCATTCTTTGGCATATACACTTATAAAGTGAATTTCTCATTCATTAGGTCCAGTGCTTCATTATAATGGCTATTTGTAAAGTTACAATTGGAAGTTTTTTATACCATGCTTAAAAATAGACTTTTGATCAGCTAGTGATCACTGATCTTGCCTTATTTATTCAGTAATATAAAATAATTTTAATTATTTCAAGTCAGTGGATTCGTTTCTCAGACAAGAATATTCCTGCTATCTGTACACCTATAAAGTGGATTAAAAGATCCATAAATATTAATGGTATTACTTTGCAGTTATCATAGTGAAAAGATGATAGCATTGAGGACCTAAAGCACCTAAACAGTTCAAGCGCAAGGCTCCCCTGCATGGAGGCACATACAGCAATGTGACTACAGCAAACTGAAAGGTCACTGAAGCCAGGAGGAGTTTGCAGTGCTCAAGGCATTCAGTTACAAGATATAGATGGGCCAGCAGGAGGAGAGGGGTTAAAAAGGAAAGTTGATAGTAGTCGTTGTTCTGCTTGAACTGATACTATATATTGGGAGCAATAAAAGCATTTTTTTCCACTTAAAAGGAGATCCGTGTTCCTTATGCATAAAATGAGAATACTGCTAGAACCACTGACACCTTTTACAGGGTAAAACCTTTTAAGCTGTAATGCAAAGTAAATAAAATAGCAATGGAGCACATTCATCTGTAATTGGCCTTCCACGGCTGTAATTAAGGCAAACTTTCAATACAGACAAGGCTTTAACCAATGATGGGCAACCAAGAATGGTTAGTGGGCCACATGAGTGGCTCTCCTTCATCTCAGTGGGCCAGCAGCCCACGGTCCACTGGGATTCCACCTGCAGCTCCGTGGCCCCCTGTCTGGCCTTCCTCCACATGCTTCTCACACACTGGGGCACTGGAAATACACACTTCCGAATCCTTCCTACCACCATTTTTGGAGCGACGTGAATCTCCTGATTTGCCCTCCATCCTTGCTCCTCCATCTCCCTCTCAGAGCTTGAACAGCCACGATTCCGAACAGCTGATTTGCAGCATTCCAGCTCTAGGAGGGAGAGGGAGAAGCAGGGACGGAGGGCAAATCAGGTGATTAGTGGCATTCCGAAAGTGCTGAGAGGGAGGGTAGAAGTAGGAAGTATGGAGTTCCAGTGTGCAACAGATGCTTGGGGGGGAGTAGGGCAGAGAGAGGGCCCACAGATCGCAGGTGGAACTACGGCCACAGGCCACTGCTTTATACCCTGTGACCTCATTGACTCTCAGTGGGGAATTTGGTCCTATTTGACTTGACCAAATTTTTTCCCCCAAGTTTTTGACAGGAGCAAGTTTATCCTTGATATTCTAACTTAACAAAGTCTTCTTCCTAGTGAGATTTAAATTGGAAACTGTTATTGTCCTTGTAGCTATTAATAGCTGTATCTAGTACAGATCTAAATAATAGTATCCTTACTGTTATCTCCTTTTGCCCAGTCCAGCATCCACAAAGTGAGAGGTTGCCACTGTCTTCAGCTGGAATTGCAACAGGATTCTCAATGGATTGGGGCATAAGGTTTTCTTTCAGAATGATGCTTTGAAAAGTTCATTACCAGTGTCTCAGACCAAGGAGTGTACATTTCCCAGAAAGATTTAATGCTATTATTTTTTAAAATAGCAATATGAACAGGCTGATGTTCTAAACAAAATTCTCAGTGTGTGTATGTTTACTGGTTTGTATGCCACTCACTTTTGTTTGCTCAATTCATATAAATTTACAACAAAATAACTCACTATTTTGATAGGCAGTGTACTATAAATCTAGCCTCCTTTGTTTTTTGTTTGTTTGTTTGTTTGTTTGATTGTTTGTTTTTTGCAAACAATGCCAAAAAAAAATGCAAAAAGCTAATAATACCTCCCTTTCTTTCATGGTAGCTTTTTCTTTGTTTCATTTGTCTATCCAACTCTCAATTTATTCTTGAAATTCTGTCAAATCATTGAACATTAAACCATCATAGTAAAGACCAAAGATACATAGACTCTGAAAAGTGAAGTGACAGACAAAACTGTTATCATTAGAAGGATTAGTCTTTGACAGCATACTCTCAGAAGAAAATAAGTTATTCACATAATTTCAGATGCAAATACACTGTAATATGTATTTAAGCCAGATTTGAGCAACCACAATTTGAAGCCAGATTTTCAAGACATCTCAGCTACCTTTCAGAAACTTGAAGGAAGTGACCAGATTTTTCAAAGTACTTAGCACCCAGTAGCTCCTATTAGGTGGCCTAAATATGCAACTCGACAAATGTGTTCCTATGGTCATTAACTTAACTTGTTTTGTTATATCCAGTAGCTTCATTAAAGCTGGGGAGTTAATACTTAATGGCAGAATAAAGACATTTTGGGAAGAGCGTTATATGTTATCAGATTCATAATAGCTGCATTCCCAATGGCATTTGATAAATAATAAATCAAAGTCAGACTTGCAAATGTGAAAATGAAATATCAAAAAAGTAAAATTGGCTTGTATTTAGCTTAACACTTGATCAGATATGCTTATGATGACAGGCTTAGCATGTATACTCAGTTTTCACTGCTAATCCATTTACTGTCTTCTGAAATATATTATCTAACAATTCTCATTTATAACAAACTGCTTGTAAAGACATTTTATCTTCTCTGTGGTTAACTGTTTGGTATAACCTGATATGTTTTTTTTTCTTCTGTTCCCTGAATATGTTTTCCTCTTGCTTCCCAGAGGACTATCTGGAGGACAATGCAACATGGTGTAAGCTTTGGTATTCTTATTCTTCACTTCCACCCATTTGTCTTTGTACAATATTGCTGGACAAACTATTACTTCTTGTTGCATCTCTACCATTTTTCTTTGTTTAACTGTAGGCTAAATACAAGCTGTGTCTTTCGTAATTGTAGATAGGTTAATTGAATTATGAGTAGTGCTTAAACTTTATAGTTTTTTTTCCACATCATTCTTCAGTGCCAAAGATGGTTTCTGATCTATCTGGCTATGTCTACACTACCAGATAATTTCAAAATAAGTTATTTCATACTCCTGAAATAACTATTTCGAAATATTCAGAAGCTTCAGGGGATACCTGAGTTACTCTGTACAGGAATAAACAACAAATGGTCTGGTAGCACTTTATAGACTAACAAAACATGTACAGTAAAACTCTATTGGTCTGGCATCTGATGGTCCGGCATTCCTGATGGTCCGGCACTATCAGGAACCCGGAACCCCTCGGCGCTGCGGAACCAACCCGGCAGCACCCTAGCTGCTCTGCCCCAGGCGTCCCCAAGAGCAACTGAGGTGCTGCCGGTTTGGTCTCACAGCGCCAAGGGTTGGCGCTACCGGACCAACCTGGCAGCACCCCAGCTGCTCTGCCGCAGGCATCCCGATTCAGCTGCTGCTGAAACTGACCAGCAGTGGCTGAATCAGGACGCCTGGGGCAGAGCCGGACTATCGGAATGGGGGGCTATGAGGGGTCTGGTGTGGCATCCCCCCCATACCACCCTAGACCCCTCATAGCCCCCCCTTCCGATAGTCCGGCATATCTGATAATTCGGCACCCCCTGGGTCCTAAAGGTGCCGTATTATCGGAAATTTACTGTAGATGGTATCTTAAGCTTTCGTGGGCACAGCCCACTTCTTCAGATGACCAGAGTTTTGAGTATAGGATGTGCAGACCACAAAATAAATAGGAGGGGGGGGGGAGGCAAATGAGCAGAATAGGAGACAAGGAGCAGAGGGTATGGAAAATCCCTTTGATTTTTCCATGCCCTCTGCTCCCTGTCTCTCACCCTCCCTCTTACCCCTCCCCTATTTATTTTGGGTCTGCACATCCTAAACTCAAAACTCCAGTCATCTGAAGAAGTGGGCTGTGCCCACGAAAGCTCATGATACCATCTACATGTTTTGTTAGTCTATAAAATGCTACCTGACCATTTGTTGTTTAGAAATAGCATGTCCACACTACAGGGAAGCCTCAAAATTAGTCCAAGGCAGGCTCCCTTAATATACAGGCAGTCCCCGGGTTACGTACAAGATAGGGACTATAGGTTTGTTCTTAAGTTGAATCTGTGAGTAAGTCGGAACTGGTGTCCAGATTCAGCCGCTACTGAAACTGATCAGTTTCAACAGTGGCTGAATCTGGATGCCAGTTCTGATTTACATACAGATTCAACTTAAGAACCCCAGGCATCCCCAAGTCAGCCGCTGCTGAAACTGATCAGCAGCTGATTCCAGGAAGCCCCGGGCAGGGGCTTCCTGTAGTCAGCCACTGGTCATTTTCAGCAGCGGCTGACTTGGGGACGCCTGGGGCAGAGCAGCTGGAGTGCTGCTGGGTTGGTCCAGTAGCGCCGCCGCTGGACCAACCCAGCAGCACCCAAGCTGCTCTGCCCCAGGCGTCCTGATTCAGCCGCTGCTGAAACTGACCAGAGCGGCGCTACGGGACCAACCGGCAGCGCCCCAGCTGCTGTACCACAGGCGCCCGGAGCAAAGCCGCGGAGCACGGGGGCAGCGGGACAGCCCAGACGCGCCGTGGCTGTCCTGCTGCCCTCGGGCTCCGCGGCTTTGCTCTGCTCTGCTTTGCTCCCGTCCCCCTGGTCTGCAGGGGACGGGGAGCAAAGCGGCGGAACATGCGGGCAGCGGGCAGCCCAGACATGTCTGGGCTGTCCGTCGCCCGCGTGCTCCGCGGCTGTGCTCTGCTTTGCTCCCCTGGCAGGGGGACGGGGAGCAAAGCAGAGCACAGCCGCGGAGCACGTGGGCGGCGGACAGCCCAGACGCGTCTGGGCTGCCCGCTGCCCGCGTGTTCCGCCGCTTTGCTCCCCGTCCCCCTGGTCTGCAGACCAGGGAGACGGGGAGCAAAGCAGAGCAAAGCCCCGGAGCACGCGGGCGGCGGACAGCCCAGACGCGTCTGGGCTGCCCGCTGCCCGCATGTTCCACCGCTTTGCTTCCTCTCCCTGGTCTGCTGGAGACCAGGGAGAGGGCCCCGTTCGTAAGTGCGGATCCGACATAAGTCGGATCCGCGTAACTCGGGGACTGCCTGAATTCTCTACCTAGACTTAGAGCCCCACGAAGCACTGGGGAATAATTACTTTGAATGACTCTGGAGAGTAGTTATTTGGAAATAACAGCAGCTGAGCATCCACACTAACCTTATTTCAAAATAGCAATTTTGAAATAGGCGTTATTCCTCATAAATTCAGGGGTTGTTATTTCAAAATAACAAGCCCATTATTTCAAAATAATTTTGGAATAATGGGCTTGCTGTGTAGAAGCTTGCCTTGTTACTCTGTAGTGTAGACATGCCCTTTGTGAGAGCAAAGGGGACAAGGAGTCATAACTCCTAGAGTTCTAGTCCTGGTTAGAGCATAGACTTCCTGTGTGCCCTTAGACAAACTACTTGGTCTGTCCAGACATTGATTTGACCATCTGTACAATGGGTTTAATGATGTTTACCTTCTTCATAGAGATGATCAATATTTGTGAAGTGCTTTGAGCCCCTTAAATAAAAAGCTCAGGCTGTTCTCAGTAGAGGTTCCTCGCCCATCAGATTCAAGTTGGAACTCCAGTTGAGACTGAGTCTTACTACCTTACAGGCACGTCAGAATCATTTCTTTCAGCAAGACCTCCCTTAAGAACCTTCATGTTGCAATGAGATCATGGCTGTATGATGTGAGAAATAAACTCCACATATCTGATTTTTCTTGAGTAATCCACTTTCACCATTTAGGGGAGCAGTGGTACATCTCTTCCACAATTAAATGTATTGTACATAATGACACACCCAGTCTTTGGGGACAGACCAGTGTTCACTATAAGCTGTGAACTTTTGTAGCCACTTAGAAGCATTTCAGATGCTGTCCAACTGATCAGCAGAGCACCCACAGCTAGGTTTTTTTTATTTATACTGGTGGTGCACATTCAGACATGCCTCAGTGCACATAAACAAATTTATTCCACAAATAGATGAAAAAAAATCTGCACATGGATGGAAAAGATTAGAGGGAATGCTGGGATGGACATCTGAGAAATTGACCACAGTATTATAGGTGTGATTTACATTCAGCTATATTCAGTATTGTAGCTGCAAAGTCAAGTGCTGAACATGAACCCAGACTAAAAACAGAGGCCTTTTCATGATATGTACCATTAGGATAAGAATGCATTATCTCTTGTTTTGTAGGAGAACGTTTCTTTAGTCTGCTGCCTGCTTCTATTCACACACAGTAAACAAAAACTATTTTAGTGAGCTAAAATATTTATTTTGGGAATACGGCTGGATGCATTTTAAGAGTACAATCAGGTTGATTATTTTCAGGTTCTGCTACTTACATGATTTATTTTTATAACACTACAGAACCAAAAGCATCCTAAACACCATTTTTTAAAAAAAGAAAGACATCTGTTTTGAATTACTTCCTTCCTAACTTTTCCAGAATTACATGAAGCAGAAAATATAATTCAAGCAACTAATCTGCTTTGCTTTTTAGTGAAAAAGAGCTATAATTAAAAGGTCAATTTACTTTGAAAATGTTGATTTGAGCCACTTACTGATCTTCTGGTGCACTTGTGAAACACATAGACCAGAGTTCCATTTTTCTTTGGCTCCACTTAGTCCAAAGTCTGGAAATGTTAAATATATGCAAAGTTACAGCACAGTATGCCTGACATAGAATGTGTACTCTGAACATTTTATTTCTCAAGAGACTCTAGAAGATAATCCAGCAGAAATAAATCTTAAAGGGTTTAAAAATAAAATCTACTATCTCAAGCTCTGCAGAACAGATATAATTTTTCCAGAACCGTTTGCATATATAGCTTGCGGGAATGGATAAGAACACTAAGCACATAAAAGACTTAGTAACTCAGGACGTACTAATCACAATTCTAAGACCGAAGATACTGGATTCCAATCCTTGTAATAGGAGCCGGATGCCCTCCACATGCCAATATCCTCACGCCACTGAAGTGTTATGCTGTGTGAGGTGCTGTTTTGCTATGCATGAGGTTAAGTAGCAGATATGCACTTTGTGGATATAATCAAAACTATGATTTATTTCTCCTCCATGTACAGACTTCATTTGCCACCCAAGAGTTTGTTTTGTAATTAGCTGTCTGTGAAAGTTCATATATAATGAGAAAAATGTATTTGGAAATTTGTGATGGGAATAGGGCTTTTGGTGTCAAAGTCATGTTTTATTTGTTTCTTCTAAAAACAGATGCGTCTTTAGTGTCTGTTTCCTTTTTTTTAAAGTTTCCCTGTCACAGCAGTATCCTAATAGGCTTAAGTCTGATATCATTTTTCCCCCTCATAGTTAATGCCAGTTTCAGGTGGCAAAGACAGATGAATGATAGCAGTTGACAAAATCCTCCCAGAACACCTGCCAGCATTTTTTTTTCTAGAAACAAAATTTTGGTATTATTCATTAATCCCACTGAAAGGTTCAGCCGGATGCTAAATTTGGTACATTGCATTTCTAAAGCATGAGAGACAGTTACTAAAAAAACTGCTTTATTATAGCCTCTGCTCCATCTGTAGGTGAAACTGGTCCACCTACTGCTCAGATCCTGCTTAGCATGAACAATATAAACCTGGCCTTCAACCATAATAGCAAAGCAAGTTCTCCACCTTAATTACTGCTCTAAGAGAAATGAGTAAACCTTGGCTTGCTTGAAGTATGTACTGTGGCTGAACAATAATTATGTGCTGACAAACTCCCTCAGTGAAAGCATCTCTTGTTGGAACCCTTTCTAAATATGAATTTGCTAGGTATGGTTGAATTTCCTTTATTGGCTGCATGTAAAGACACACTGAGAAGCATCATTTCATTTTCAGAAATATCTTGGGGTTATAAACCATACCATATAAACAAGCTGCAAAGAAGACGGGAAATATGAAACCTTGAAAGTTGCCAGCTTTGTTCACTATTGGTCAGTAGACGTCTCCACACACAGCAGAATGTGCTAATAAAACACTAGTCAGACTTCAATTTCTTCCCAATTAGGCTGATAAGCCTGGTTGCGAATATCATAGAAATTCTGATGGGGCTTCTAGCTGTACCATGTCAACACAGAGTAACTCCATTTCAGTTTTTGGTGTTACTCTGCATTTAATTGGTATAACTGACAGCACAATTTGGCCTTTAATGCTTGTTTACGTATAGGCAATTTCCAATGGATTTTGTCGTCATCTTATCCATCACATTACCATCTGGAAAACTCTGTAAACTGGCATTTCTGACCGCCATTGGATCCAGTTGGAGGAGGGTCAGCAGGCTCCCTACCTGGCTCCACATGGTTCCCTGGAGGTGACAATGTGTCCCTACTGCTCCTCAGCAGAGGAACAGCCACAGGAGCACCATGCACTGCCTTTGTGCCACCCTGCCTCGCCCTGAGTGCTGGCTTCACAGCTCCCATTGATCAGGACCCACAGCCAATGGGAGCTGTGGGAATGGTGTCTGTGGGTGGGGCAGTGTGTAGAGCTGCCTGTCCGTGCTTCTGCTTAAGAGCAGCAGGGACATTCTGCTGCTTTCAGGGAGCCACCAGAGGTGAGTGCTGCCTGAATCCAGCACCCTGAAATTCCTTACATATCCAAACTCACTCCTAGAGCCCACCCTTTGAGCCCTTTTTCATACCCAAACTCCCTCCCTTTTAATTAACCTGAATTTTTGACTTACCAGCACTACCCATTCCCTCAACACACTGGATAACAAAGCTTTTACTATAATTTGTCTCCAACAAAATCAGGACTTTCCTGGGAATAAAGGAACCACCTGTTTAATTCAGTAGTCCTAGAAACCTAGATGGAAGTCCTATTCCTTGTCCTTTCTGTTTCAGATCCTACTATGTAAAGGGCAGGTATTTTTTCCAACCTACAGAAAGAGCCTTTGAATGTATAAGCCAAACAGGAAAAACATTAACTCTGCTCTTTCAGCACAGGGAAGGATCACATTTCATTCCATGTGTGTATTAATCTTTGCATGCAGGAGGAAAGGTGAATTATTAATGTTCACATTAATGCTTTAGAAAGCTTGTGGCAAGACCAAACACCCTGTGGATCTTAGCACTTTTACATTTTGTTAAGCTATGAATATGGTTTAAAAGCTAAAAGTATTGCTGGTGTCCCTTCTATGCAGTTTTTAAACCATGCTTCTTTACATGCTCAGGAGCAATGTCAAACATAGCTATGACATTAAGGTACACTAAGTGCCTGAAAACTGTGGCACTAAAATGGCTTCTGGGAGGTTATTGTGACCACGACAAGCTGAAAGTGATATTACCAAGGCCTCTTTTTCATAGTTAAAAATGGGTCCAGTGATCAGGAGGGCGGAGGGGGGCGACAGACTTGCTTGGAACCTGGATAAGGTGGGAGGTGTAGCTCCACGCTCCAAAAGGGGCGGAGCCTTGGGGGGCACCCTTGGGGGCCTTGCCCCCACCCCCATCAGTGAATGATTTATCATCTTGTCCCAGTTTCAGGGTTAACTGCATTTTTGACCCCTTCCAGTCCTAAACTCCCTTACTAAGGTTTCAGACTCCCTGACATCATCTCTCTTGGGTTGAAAACTGCATCTCCCTCCCTCCAAACCAGGGATTTAGGCTCTCTGCACTCCACTGTGATTTCTCCAGAAATCACTGGACCGTGGTTCAGTGCATGTGTTATCATCTCTCCAGGGGCTACGACAATATACACTGGTTACTAGTAAGCCTTCGTATAGCAAAATACATTTATTCTTAGGTTAAAAACAATACAGAGAAAACATACCAAAAACCAGGCCAATTTCCTATATGTATGCCAAAATCACCCATCAGTCTTATGGGATCATGGTCAGTCCAACCGTTCTACAAGTGTCCCAATGGGACAAAGTCATATCTGTTTCCTGTGTCAAAAGGCACATGTCAGTGTAAACTCAGCCTTTTTATACCAAAAGTCCCCCTCTGCCTTTTTGTGTGTGTGTGTGTGTGTGTCTGGAAATCCAGTTTGAACCAGTAGATGCAAGTCTCCTCAAGGGTGGTACCTCTCTGATTGATTCATCTTTATCACGCTCCACTACTTTTGGTTCCTGGAGGAGCTGTGGTAACCTTTCCCCATCCCTCCAGGATAGCATACAATCCCTGACCTAAAGTGACACATAATCCTTTCATAAACTTAATACAATATGGTCCCCGAAAATACTGAATGTAGTTGTAATATCTGTTAGTCTCTTGTTGAAACATACCAGAAAATTACATACTTGTGTATTACAAGGGCCTATTTTAGCTAGTTTTGATGCGTCCTGTGTGAAACCAAGTACAAGTGAGCTAAATATAGGCTTCATTGCCTATAATGAAATTAAAACTTTGGTGACCTCTGACGTTACTGCAAATGGAGATGCTTTACTTGCAAAAATAAAGTATGGGTTAAACTACACTCTTGTGATTAGTTCTCTTAAGCCATTTTCAGCTGTTTCAGTTTTACTAGACCACAGCAAACAGATGTATTGTGTAGATTATATTAGAAATGTGCTGCACTGAACTCCACTTATAACAGACATGGTTATAACAGGAAGTCAGTTATAGCAGACAAAAACTGATTTCCCAAGTCAAACATATTACTTTTAATACATTTTTATTTGGTTGTAATGGATGAAAATTGGTACTTTATGGACTTTTATGGGTATTACTAGTACCCCAGGGGAGGTAAAATACAGGAACTAAAAAAGATTTACCTTCACACAAATACTGTCCCTTTTGTGAACTTTCCTTTGCCAAACAAATACCGGGGAAGATAAATGTTTTATGTGTTTAGAGAGGATAACCCGTATTTCCTTCCTGCCTCGTCCTCCTCCTCTTCTTCAACCATATCAGTGGAAGCCACCAAAATTTACCATATTCCTGTCATGTTCAACACCAAAAAATAAAAAGTAAGAAGTTATTTAAAGTGAATGCTCCTTTTTAACAACAGTAATTCAAAATTAATGTATAGAGCCAAATTCACACCCAGATTGGCCTTTGACTTCAATGGAATGTGATGGTAAGTTAGTGCAGTTGTTTTTGCTCACTCCATTCTGTGGCATTATCCCATATATGGTGTTTTCTCCTGTGATGGATGCATCAGAAAAATAAATGATGCATAAAAAACCTGAACATGTTGCCATTGAAACCAGTGGAACTTTTGCCATTGATGTAAATGGGAGCAGAATTGAGTCTTTGATGTATAATATGCTTTTAACAAACTCTGGAATCCATCAGATTCATTTTAAAGTGCTGGGAATTTAGTTTTTCCCATAACATTCTTGGACACCCTTAAGTGCAGTCTGTTAACCTCCAGTATAAGCACTGTAAAGGAAACCAGATGCAAGTGAACTAGCTGAAGTGAACACTTACTTTTCTTCATAAATGTAAGAACAAACAAAAATCCAGTTTACATAATTGTATTACTTCAGTACATGTTCCCATCATATAGTTAAATGGCCCCTCCCTGAAAAGAGATTTCTTCTTGAAGAACAAAAAGATGAATAACCTTAGATGGATACTGTTAGTCTCTAAGATTGCATCTACTCTGCACGGTAGGTAGAAGTAAGATATGCAAATTGAGCTACGCAAACTGCATATCTTATTTCAATCTTATTTCAAAATAGCTTCTTTCAAAATTTGGCTCTGTCTACACAGCACTTATTTCAAAATGAATCACTATTCTGAAACAACCTTTACTCCTCTTGGAATGAGGTTTACAGGGATGTCGGAATAGCAAGCCCGTTATATTGAAATAACGGGCGTGCTCAAAAGACATGGAATAACTATTTCGGGATGTCTCCGGTATCCCGAAATAGCGCTGCAGTGGAGATGTAACCTTGGAGTATGAGCAGCGAATGTAATTCCAGATGAATGTTTTATAAATAACAAGACCTGGGGAGTCAGATTTCTTTGTTGCCATTAGAAGTGCAGTTCATACAGACAAAAAGAGTCTTTAAGATAGAATAAAATAATCTGAAAGAAATTTTCCTCTCTCGGTGACCTAAATATGAACTGTACAGGAAAGAAAACAAGAATTTTATAATCACAATGGCAATATGCAAATAAACAGCCTGTTACTTCCTTCTTTCAGTCACTCCAATGCTATAGTGATAGATGTGACAAAAACTGGATGGCTTGTTTGTTTCTACTGTGCTTATTATTATTATGTATTATTTGTATTGCAGCAGCATTTAGGGATCCCAGAAACAAATCAGAGCCCCATTGCATTAGGCTCCAAACAAAAGCGGAATAAAAATATGGTCCCTGACCTGAAGAGCTTAGTAGGATTTCTGTTAGGGGCATTCCCTTCCCTTAGCCCCACATGTATAGTACTTCCTTACAGCTTTTGTGCTGTCTGGACAGTTTTGTAATCATTGCTCTCCATTAGTGGAGTGTCAAAGGACAATTTAAATTATTATTTCTGTAACCTATGATTTCATTTTATCTGAGCTGCTGATCCCTGTTTGGTTCAGGAAGAGGCAATAAGGAAATTGCTGGAGGGTTGACTGTGTCATTTACAGCTGCACTGCCATAGGAAAAGCAATGGGAGGCATTCTGTCTGAGGGATGCAGAATTCTTCCCGGAGTTCATGAGTGAGCAAACTCTGTCCCTCGGCCCACTTTTATCCCTCACTGTAGGGTTCACATTATTGTTGTAAAGGTAGGAGAATGGACCCATACCCCTCTCTGCCCTTCCCAAGCCCCCTTGAGGCAATTTGACATCTCAGACGAACAAGAAGGAAGCAACACTTTTGGTCAATGCTTCTTGGCCTTCAAGCAAGAACCATAAGGGTTGGAAAGGTTCCTTCCTCCCTCACCACTCACTGCTCACCAGTGCAAAGGCTTTGTTGAGGAGGTACTCTATTCTCCCTCTTGGCCTCGTTCTGCTACCTTTACTCACCATGAGGAAAACCTTCCTGGGTAAAATAGTCCCTATACAGGCAGTCCCCGGGTTACGTACAAGATAGGGACTGTAGGTTTGTTCTTAAGTTGAATTTGTATGTAAGTCGGAACTGGTACATATTGTAGGGGAAACTCTAGCCAAACATTTCTCCAGAGCTCAGTTTTATTCTCCCACACCTCACTTCCCTCAATCCTTTATTCTCAAGCTGAGGTGTCTGCTGAGAAAAGCCGCTCCGCGTCTCCCTAGTCTGCTGGGGAGGAGCGCTAGCTTCGCGTCTCCCTGGTCTGCTGGGGGGAAGCAGCTAGTGTGGGGTTGCCTCACCCCATTTGTAAGTAGGGATCCGATGTAAGTCGGATCCATGTAACCCGGGGACTGCCTGTACAGCATGAGTGAAGCTAGAAAATCTGGCATTTTAAACAGCTGTGCTTCCATTTGCAGCCTACGTTCAGTTAGATCAGTGGTTAGACTGCCTTAACTAAGTACAAGGAGACAGGTCTGCACTCTGCTGTTCAGCTTAATTCTTCTATGCTCATTTCCCAGAGTTACTGGTGATAAATACCATGGTTAAAATGTGTAAGCTTTTCTTATTGCACTTTTGAATACAATTTTACCTGGTTGTTAGATTTTATTCCATTCACGGTCAGTTAACTGGAGTGTTTTATAAGGTAGAAAGCGAGGCTCCTGTTATAGCTGGAAGTAATGACTAACTTCCTACAAAGAGACAAAGGGCTGGTCTTTTGGGTGTTTTACTCATTTCTGAATTTTAGCAGGTTAGATTGTCTAGACGAGGGAAATTTACACCAGTGTCAGTTGATCAAGGAACCCCTAATGAAGGCATGTTTCACAGGCGCATGTTACCATGGTAACTTTCTAGGATAGGTTAATCAAACTTTGCCTCTTATCAGAAACCAGCTGGAGCAGAAAATCCCAACAAATAATCTATGAACAGCTCTTAAAGGATAGAATCAAGTTCAACTGTCAGTAAAAGCTCTGGATACTGATATTCCACATGAGGATGGACTATAAGCTGTCAGGAACGCTATCCCCAAAGACGCCGCAGCACACCTGGTGGCTGAGCTATGTGACTTTGTCCTTGCCTACCACTATTTCCAATTAGGATGCAATGTGTACCTTCAAGTCAACAGCACTGCTATGAGCATCCACATGGCCCCATAATATGCCAACATTTTTATGGCTGACCAAGAACAATGTTTCCTCAACTCCTTTCTTCTATCACTCCTCCCCTACTTATGTTACATTGATGATATCTTCATCATATGGACCCACAGGAAGGAGGCCCTTGAAGAAGTCCATTAGGATTTCTAGCCCACTATCAACTTCACAGAAGATGCTACATCACAAATAAATGATGGTCACATAAACCACACCTTATACCAGAAACCTACTGACCGCTATTCTTACCTACATGCCTCTAGCTTCCATCCAGGACACATCACACGATGCATTGTCCATACCTATGCCCTAAAATACAGTCATATCTGCTTCAGTCCCTCAGGCAGGATATGTCTACGCTACAGCGCTAATTCGAACAAACTTGTTTTGAATTAGTTAATTCAAAATAAGATAATTTGAAATAATGCATCTAGACCCAAAAACTAATTCAAATTAGCGTTGGGGGTCCTGCTGGCTCTCCTGTCTCACAGCACTGCAAGTGCGGGGGAGTCAGGGGGGAGTGGGTGTGGAGGGTGGGGCAGGAGGGACGGGGGTGCGGAGGAAGTGGGAGGGGGAGCAGGGGCTGGAGAAGGAGGAGGCAGGAACCTGTCCACCAAGGTCTGCAGTGGCCTCTGAGGGCATGGCCCTGCTCCTCCAGTGCCTCCAAGCTCCGCTGCCGCAGCCGCAGGTCCTCCCAGACCGAGTGGTCCTGGGTGCGGAGCTGGTGCGCCAGTAGCCACAGGTGCCACAGCTAGTAGTCCTCCATGCCACCTGTTGGCCCAGGTACGGGTGGCTGTTGCAGGTGGGGTGGTGCGCCCTGCAGTCCCAAGTGCTGCAGCTGTGGTGAAACAAGAGCAGTGGTCAGTTCTCCCTGGGAACACAGTGGGTGAAACCCAGCCCCCCTCTGCAAGGCAAGGTTGGCATGTGGGGAATGGGCCAAGGCCCCTGCATGACACCCAGCTGCTGCTCCATGGTGGCAAGGCCCAGGCACACGGTCCCTGGGCTCCCTCTCCACCCCCCACCATACACATAAGGGGAACATGATGGCACTCACATGTGGAGCCCTCCCTGACCTCGGACGACACAGCCAATGTGCTCTGTGGGATGCCTTGGGGGTCCTGGGTCCTGGGCAGGCTCCCTGCACGCTCCTGGCTCTCGGCATCCTCCTCCTCCTCCTCTGTGTCAGGGACGGGGCCCTCTGCCCTGGGGTCGATCACCACCCGGGGGGCATGGACTGCGTGAGCCCCCAGGATGCAGTCCAGGGCCTCATAATGGGGGCATGCCTCTGGGTCAGCCCCTGGCTAGGAGGCCCTGGAGTAGGCCTGCCGCAGGTCTTTAATCTTGCAGTGGACCTGCTCCTGGGTCCGCATGTGGCCTCTGGTGGCCAGGCTGGCAGCCATGCGTCTGTAGATGGCCGCGTTCCTGTGGCTAGTGTGGATATCATGGACGTTGGAGGCCTCCCCCCAAACCTCGATGACGTCCACGATCTCCTCACTAGACCAGACGGGCACCTGCCTCTTGCAGCCCTGGGCAGGCTCCTGGGAGCCGCCTCGTCCTGGGTGGGGTGGCAGCGGGTGGCTGGCTCATGCTGTGCCAGGTGCAGGGTCTGCTGGCTGGGTGCTGGCAGGCTGGCAACTGGCACAAGCGCTGTAGCCAGACCGTGCCCCTTTAAGGGCTCCGGGGCTGGGAGGGGGGCAGAAGAGTTTCCCTGGTTTGGCCCAGAGTGGCCACCAGGGCAAGCTGGGAAGGGTTAGCCTCCAACTAGTTTCAATTAAGTGACTACACAGCCCTTAATTTGAACTACTTCACTTAATTGAAACTACTTAATTGAAACTACTTAATTTGAATTAGGTGTTAGTCCTCGTAGAATGAGGTTTACCTAGTTCGAATTAAGCGCTCCGCTATTTCGAATTAAATTCAAAATAGCGGTTTGCATGTGTAGCCCCTATTAAAGCTAATTCGAACTAACGGCTGTTAGTTTGAATTAACTTTGTAGTGTAGACATACCCACAGAGACAAACAGCTATAAAGCATTCTTATCAAGCATTCTTAAAATACCAACCCCTCTCAGTCATCTCTTTTCTAAACTAAACAAGCCCAATTCATTCAGGCTTCCCTCATAGCTCATGTTTTCTAGCCCTTTAATTTTTTTTTTTTTTTTTTTTTTTTTTTTGCTCTTCTCTGGACCTTGTCCAGTTTCCCTACATCTTTCTTGACATGTGGTGCCCAGAACTGGACACAATACTCCAGCTGAGGCCTAATCAGCGCAGAATAGAGCGGAAGAATGACGTCTCGTGTCTTGCTCACAGCACTCCTGTTAATGCCTCCCAGAATCATATTTGCTTTTTTTGCAACAGCATCACACTGTTGACTCATATTTAACTTGTGGTTCACTATCACCCTTAGATCCATTTCTGACGTACTCCTTCCCAAGCACTCATTGGCTATCACTTATAGCCTCCATCTAGAACCTCTCCAGCACATAACTGACAATCTACAACCTATCCTGGAATACGATCCCTCAGTCTTACAGGCCTTGGGAGATGGTCCAGTCATTGCCTACGGACAGCCCCACAACCTGAAGCAAATATGCACCAGCAGCCACACGTCTTCCGGCTGACATAGTGCTGTGCCAGTGAGTGCTTATGCCAGCAAATTTATGATGTTTGGGGGAGGTGGTATTTTTTCACACCTCTGAGTGATAAAAGTTTTGCCAGCATAACAGTTCATGTAAACATGTACTTAGTACCTTTCCCAGAACTTTAGAAGAGTGCTGGGTAATTCTAAAGCTTGACTCTCTCACCAACAGAAATTGGCCCAATAAAAGATAGTAACTCACCAATTTTGTCTCTCTAGAATCCTGGGACCAGAATGTGTACAACATGACTGCATACTGAAAGGCTGTGTAAGACAACAATCAGAGCCTAGCGTATTAGAATAAATTAATTGGACAGGAAGGTGGGTAGATAAGGCAGAGAGAGGAAAGATTTTTTTTTATTACCACCATTTAAATGTCTTTCTGATTTAGACAACACGTTTGTTAAAATGACATTCTGATGTTCTCTATTGTGTGCTTTGCTCCTTATATGACTTCCATATCATGTTTGCTTAGGCAAAGCAATTTTTCTGCTCCATTCAGTCATTTAGGGTCAACCTATAGTGTCTGAGAACATCACATTGTCTTATCTTCCTTTCGTGCATCATCATTTAGCATTGCCAGCCATTCCTATTCAGGAACTTGCACGCCTTTTCTGTTGCAATAGCGTTTCTTGTTGGATGATAATTCATGAAGGAGAAAGGACACAACATGATTTTCAAGCAGTGAATCCGGCCCTGACAACAAACTTATTTCATGGCATGCAAGTCACATCAAGGAATGTACACAGGACAAACTCTGGCTTTGTCACTGAAGGAGCAGAGCCCTGGAGTGTGAAAGCAGAGCAGTTGTGAAGTGATCTGAGCTAATCAGCCTGCACAGCATCGATTCAGGCCAGATATTCAAAGTGTCAAGAGGACAGGGACTCTTACTGCTGAATCAGGAATGAGCCCGTACTTACAAGCAGGTTTCTAAGGAGAGAGGACACACTCCCTGTTTTGCTGACCACACCCTGATTGGCACAGTGAAGCACTCATGGACATGCCACTACGCCTTCTTCTCCTTCCAAATTCAGGGGAGTGCTAGCAGAACATTCTGCCTTTCTCCTGTGGTGACAAACAGGAGAAGTTCCCCTGGGTACTCTTTTCCCACCTGCCACGCTCACGCAGAATTAACCAGCACAGTGTGTGGGCTGCATGAAATAGTTTAAATAAAATTAATGCTGCTCTTCATCGGGGGAGAAAAACACTAAACAGCTCCATAAAGGATCCACTTACATTCAAGGACAGAGAATGAGAATAAGATAACTAGAATGCTCGCAGTGAGGTTTTGCCATGTTGGTCCCAGGATATTCCAAAGACTAGGTGGGTAAGGCAATATATTTTATTGGATCAACTTCTGTTGGTGAGAGGGAATCTTTTGGATGTCTTCAGGTCTGGGAAAGTTATGCAGAGAGTTACATGGAACAGGTGGCAAAGATGGTGAAGAATATGGAATTAACACATGATGCAAGAGACCAGTCCAGGTGAACTGGCCCATTAACACCTCTGCAGTCATAGGCTAAAGATCATTAGTGGATTACAGTAACATTACCCAAGATAAAATCTGGACACTTTAAAAGCTGTGTCCCCACAATTGTCTAACCTCAGGTGTCTTTTACACGGCTCTGCTCTGAAGGCATATAGCCACAGGATGAGTGCTATAGCTAGCCACTCTTAAATTACACTGCGAAGCAACACCAGCACACTTCCAGTTCCTGACTTGCCCCCGGAAATTTATCTTGTATAGGTCAGTTCTTTTCTTCCAGGGGGCCTGGCACAGGGCAGCAAGGGTGATCCCCACACACACATATATTCACTACAGCGGCGGGAACCGGAACAACCCAGCAACCTGCTCCACTTTGCCCCTCCCTCCACTCTCTCCTAGCCCTCTGCACTCCACTTCATCATATTCTGGACAAAACAAACTGATATAAAGTCGGTCATTTTTATTAATAGGAAATTATATGCACAAATCTGTTTTCCCAGATGGAGTTTCCAAAACACCTCAATTAGATAAAACAATGGAACAAGTACATTTACTACAGAAAGATGACTTTTAAGTAATTATAAGTAATGAGGCATAAAAGGCAGAATTGATAACAAGAAAATAAAAGTAAAATGCAACTAATACCTAAGTTAACAAACTAAGTGAATTCAAAGCAAAAGTTTCTCACCACGTGCTTCATCAGTTTTACTGATTGAATCACTTTCAGACAGGATCCCTCCCTGAGTTTAAAGCTGTCTCTTTTCTTCAGATATTGTGGCTTCTATGGATAGAGAGACAATCAGTTTCATCCATACAGAATGGGAAGCGACTATCTGGGAAGGAGTACGGCAGAAAGGGATCTAGGAGTTATAGTGGACCACAAGTTGAATATGAGTCAGCAGTGTGATGCAGATGCAAAGAAAGCAAACATGATTCTGGGATGCATTATCTGGTGTGTTGTGAGCAAGACACAAGAAGTCATTCTTCCTCTCTACTCTGCGCTGGTTAGGCCTCAATTGGAGTATTGTGTTCAGTTCTGGGCACCGCATTTTAAGAAAGATGTGGAGAAATTGGAGTGCCAATTTCCAAAGAAGAGCAAAGAAGAGCAATGAGAATGATTAAAGGTCTAGAGAACATGACCTATGAGGGAAGGCTGTCGGAATTGGGTTTGTTTAGTTTAGAAAAGAGAAGATTGAGGGGGGACATGATAGCAGTTTTCAGATATCTAAAAGGGTGTCATAAGGAGGAGTGAGAAAACTTGTTCATCTTGGCCTCTGAGGATAGAAGAAGAAGCAATGGGCTTAAACTGCAGCAAGGGAGGTTAAGGTTGGACATTAGGGAAAAGTTCCTAACTGTCAGTGTGATTAAACACTGGAATAAATTGCCCAGGGAGGTTGTGGAATCTCCATCTGTGGAGATATTTAAGAGTAGGTTAGATAAATGTCTGTCAGGGATGGTCTAGACAATATTTGGTCCTGCCATGAGGGCAGGGGACTGGACTCGATGACCTCTCAAGGTCCCTTCCAGTCCTAGTATTCTATGATTCTGTGATACGATATTTCCACTTTACTTCTTCTGCCCTAACGGATGGGGGCTCAGCCGCTCTCTGGCCACCCAACTCTGAAGGCAGCACAGAAGTACGGTTAGTAATAGCACAACCCCCTTAAAATAACCTTGTAAACTGCTCCCTCTCACCCTGCAGTTCCCTTCTGTGTCATGACCGTCAGTTTGGGAAATGCTGATCACCTCTGTGAAATCTGTATAATATATGATAAAAGCACACAAAAGACCCAGTTACCTTGGGGAGACCAGATTTCACAGTCCATGATGCATTTTTCGTGGCTGTGAATTGGATCGAGCATTAGCCAGACTTTCAAATCTTATAAATTTACATACAGTGTCACCACGTACATTTTACCAAGACAGTAATGATCAGCAAACATATGAATTTTCAGATGATACATCACAAAGCATATATTGGACAGAATTTATCATAGTTTTGTAAAAAGGGGTGAAGATGGGGCACAGAATGTCACAATTACAGATTGTAATAATGAGCTATATATGCAGTGTCTCTATTCAACTCATGATTCAGCGTTTCTAGTGAAAGTATGAATTTAAAATCTGAGGCTCGTCTTTTGAATGTGTCATGCAGGTTTCCTTTGAGCATGAAGACTGAGAGGGTAGCTACACAGTTATCATTTTGTGAAAATTGCTCTCCCCAGGTGTTTTGATCATAAGAACATAACATACTGGGTCATACCAAAGGTCCATCTAGCTCAGTATTCTGTCTTCCGATAGCAGCCAATGCCAGGTACCCAAGAGCAGATTAACAGAACAAGTAATCATCAAGTGATTCATCCCCTGTTGCCAATTCCCAGTCTCTGGCAAACAGAGTCTAGGGACACCATCCCTTCCCATTCCAGGTAAGAGCCATTGATGGACCCAATCTCCATGAATTATCCATTTCTTTTTGGAATCCTGCTATAGTCTTGGCTTGTACAACCTCCTCTGGCAAGGACTTGCACAGGTTAACTGTGCATTGTGTGAAAAAATGATTCCTTGTGTTTGTTTTTAACCTGCTGCCTATTAATTTCATTTTGTGTTCCCTAGTGCTTATGTTGTGAGAAAGAGTAAATAACACTTCCTTATTTATTTTTTCCACACTAGTCATGATTTTACAGACCCTGATCATATGCTCCTTTTTTATCTCTTTTTCTGAACTGAAAAGTCCCTGTTTTATTAAACTCTTCTCATATGGAAGCCATCCCTAATCACGTTTGCACTTTCTGAACCTTTTCCAATTCCAAAATATCTATTCTGAGATAGGGCAACCAGATCTGAACACAGTATTCAAGATGTGGGTGTACCATGGATTTATATAGAGGCAATATGATATTCTCTGTCTTATATTCTATCTTCCTTAATGATTCCCAACATTCTGTTCACGTCTACACTGGCATAATTTTCCGGAAATGCTTTTAACGGAAAAGTTTTCTGTTAAAAGCATTTTCGGAAAAGCGCGTCTAGATTGGCAGGACGCTTTTCCAGAAAAGCACTTTTTCCGGAAAAGCGTCCATGGCCAATCTAGACGCGCTTTTCTGCAAAAAAGCCCTGATCGTCATTTTCGCGATCGGGGCTTTTTTGCGGAAAACACTACTGTGCTGTCTGCACTGGCCGTTTTCCGGAACAGTTTTCCGGAAAAAGACTTTTGCCCGAACAGGAGCAGCATAGTTTTTCCGGAAAAGCACTGATGATTTTACATTAGATCGTCAGTGCTTTTCCAGAAATTCAAGCGGCCAGTGTAGACAGCTGGCAAGTTTTTCCGGAAAAGCGGCTGATTTTCCGGAATAACTTGCCAGTGTAGACACAGCCTACGTGTATGTTTTCAGAAAACTATCCACAATGGCACCACAATCTCTTTCTTCAGTGGTAACAGCTAATTTAGAACCCATCATTTATATGTATAGGTAGGATTATGTTTTCCAATGTGCATTACTTTGCATTTATCAAACCTGAGTTTCATTTGTAGTTTTGTTGCCCAGTTACTGCATTTTGTAAGATCCCTTTATAGTTCTTTGAAGACTGTTTGGGACTCGACTATCGTGAGTAGTTTTGTATAATCTACAGATTTTGTCATCTCACTGTTTACTATTTTTTCAGATCATTTATGAATATATTGAATACAATTGGTCCCAGAACAGACCACTGGTGAACACCACTAGTTACCTCTCTCTGTTCTGAAAACTGATCATTTATTCCTACCCTTTGTTTCCTATCTTTTAACCAGTTACCAAATTTTTAAATAATTTTTCTGTGAGAGTTCACTCAGGAACTTAACTTACAAAGATACTAAACAGGCATCCTCTTTCAGTGAGAAGCACCCAACTGCACATTTGTGAAAGTTAAGCTTTTGTGTGTGCTACAATTCTTAAAGTTCTTTAACTTGGTGGCAGGGAGGAGCAGACAACTAAGATGGCTAGCGCTGGAAGGCAGTGTAACACACTGAATTGACCTTCTAGTACATGATCCAGAATGCTGGAGGCCATGTATGGGGCAGCTTGAGAGAAATCAACATCTATTAGAGGACAGGAAAGTACAACATCTAGGGAAATAAAAGGATGAGCGAACCTGTTAGAATAAAGTAAACTCTGATGGAAGCTGTCGTCCAAAACTCAAAGAAACACAAAATATTCCTGAAGTTTGAAAAATGTTAACCTAGCTTCTGTTTCTTGTTGTTATTTTCGTGCATATGATATTAGCACCTTTAGGGCTTCAACTGGGATCAGCACCCCTTTGTGCTAACCAGTATGCAAAGGCATAGTAATAGATAGCCCTGTGCTGGGATTTTCATTTCACACAAGGCAAAGCATCTTAAATGAGGTTAATTAACCTGATAGGTTGCACCTGGGGGAGAGCCAGCTATTGATAGGCTGATTGATGATGGAGCCTAGCTGAGAAGGAACAGGTGGGGCTGAAATAAAGCCAGGAAGCTGGCAGCAGAAAAGATCTGATGGGGAAGTAGTCTGCAGTCAGTCAGTGAGAGAAGGCGGTGTGTTTGAGTTTATGGAGTTAGATAGTTTGCCATCTTTTCCTGGAAGGAAGAAGTGTGAACTGTAAATGCAGAGAGTGGGGAAACTTGAATATATCGGAAGAAGTCCAGGGAAAGAGCAACAAGGTCTAGATGAAAGCATACCATTGTTGCTGGGAATAGGGTCCCCTGGACTAGAATGGGGGTGGGCCTGGTTCCCCTGCCAGCAACTGAGGATTGTCATAGACTGGGTAGGGTAATAGAAAACAGCCTGGAACAGTTGTCCATGAAGACTTTGTTACTTCAGTAGGGGAGGACTTAAGTGACCTGGTCAGAGGTCCAAGCCATAAAGAGAGCACCCTGTGTCACAAAGAGAGAGAGAGAAAGAAATGGCATGACGTTTGAACAAGTGGCAGAAGAGGGCATTGTACTCGGAAGGAACTAACCCCCAGAGCAGCCAGAAGGAAATGGCCTGGTAGTGAGTAGAACCCTGTGTCATAAAGCTCCTGCCATAAAAACCTTACAGGTGAATCAGGATATAAACCTCAGTCCCAGTCCAGAGCTTTAACACAAGGGTTATGTCTAGACTGCAGAGTTTTTCTGGATACCGAGTAGCCCGGAAAAGCTCTGCCGCATCCAGGGAACACGTACTCTTTTTCAGAACAGTTTCCGAAAAAGCAGGTGCATTCTTTCGGCATTCCTGTATTCCTCTCGGTGAGGAATTTTTTTTCTGAAAAGAGGAGTTTTTTCTAAAATTTGGCCCTGTGTAGATGGGCCAAATTTTGGGGGAAGCCTCTTCTGGAACAAAACCCAGAAAATGATACATAAATTGCATTAACAATTTGCGTATCTTTTCTCGATAAAACTCTGCAGTCTACACATAGCTAAGGTCACTCTTTCTTTCTAAAGCAGGCAAGGTGTCAGGAGTGGGATATGAATCTGTATCTCTCATGAGTTTCTGTAGTTCCTGGGTTTGGTCGGAAGCAGAGATATTTTTAAAACCACAACACAACTCTTGTCCCTTTCCTCTGCATGTGAATCGGTTGTTGTGGGTGTTTTTGGAAAGCAAGGAAGAAGAGAAAATCCCATGAGATCATCAGTCCTATTTTGCAGAAATCAACATCTGAATCTCCACATCTTTAGAAATTCATCTTTTACAAAAAAACAAAGATAGTACAGAGCTGGATTTCCCATCTGATTCTCCAAAGTGAAAGCAATGTACTTGATAAACATTTTTTTAAAATTCTTATACGTATCAGCTCCCATTCTTGTGCATTCTGAGACTGATCCTGCACCCATTGAAGTCAATGGTAATGTGCCTGTTTAATAATGCAATGCCCATGCCCCTCTCTTTTGACCTTCAAGCTGCTTCTGCTTGATCCTGCAGTGAAGTTGTAACTGCTTCTGCCTCCTCAGCTGTTGCTATGAATATGGCTATCAAGTCATCACTTCTGTATCCCGAGGGGCTGCACTGAAGAAGTTGGATCAATATTTAGCATTGGCTGAATTACTAAAAAGAAGCCCATGGAAGTGGTGCTAGCTCACCATCACCAATGAGTGTACCCGCTCTCTGTATTCAGAGAGAGGAACTAAAAGAGCCTGTAGAACTGGAAGAATGAAATTAAATAGCCCAAAATGGCAGTAAGAGAAGAAGAAATGCAGAGGCTGAGCCAATCTGGTTCAACTGGTAGTATGAATTAAAATGGTTATTTATGCAGCCTCTGGAAAACAGAATTCATGTTCCCTCTGTACAGTTTGTAAAGTTGTGCTTCAATAATGAAAAAATGCAAATAAGCCTCTCTAATGAATTATAGCAATTATCTCTGCTGGGGCAAGGCAGCCTGGATCCTATCATATTCCTCCAAGGAAAAGGCACTGGTGTGTTGTTATGCACCAACTATCTTGAGAAATTTAACAATATTTTCTCATTATTATATCTCTCATGCAAGGGACTGCTCAGCTGCTAGCCCCTGGCACTACACTCCTTGTATATCCAGCCTTCACGGTGGGACATGCAGAAGGAGGCTTATACATCTGAGCAGCTAGTTTAATGGATATATTTAGATTGATTTCCTGCACTATTGCAAGACAATAATTTCCATGAGGTTACACATTGACTCTAGTTGTTTTAAAAATTAAACTAGTTATTCCTTTTGGTAGGAGAGTGAGAAAGCCAACCAGTGATTGTAAAAAATTAATGAAAGGTAAAATGTTCTTTGATACCTGTCTTGAAATGTAAGTAAAGAAAAGTCACTGTACCCATTCTGTTGTGTGTTTTTATTTTCTGGGAAATATTGTACAGATACTTTAAAGTAATATGAATTTCCTGCCAAGGCAAAGTGAGAGACATTAAAATTAAAACCATCTGTGCTTATTACACCAGAGTCAGAGAAGGCTCAATGTGCTTTATAATGCATACCCCCTCACCCCCACCCACCCACACACATACAAACTTATTAATTGCAGATTAACACTGCTGAAGTGCCTTTTTCATTCAATACAAGAAATCTAGATTAAGGAGATTTAAGGGGCAAGTGTACCAGAACTGGGTAAACATGGAAATTACGTTACAGGGAAAGTTAATCAATATTTTGGTGCATAAAAGCATGTAGGGGTGTGGGTGTGTCAAGGGATATAGACAAAAACCTCAACAGCAGGACAGTGAGGGCATGTCTGCATAGCAGGGCTAAAGCTGAAATAAGCTTTGCAACTTGAACTACGTCAGTTGCGTAGCTTAAGTTGAAATGGCTTATTTCTGCTTCTGGCGCTGTCTACACAGCATGAAGTCCAAGGTAGAGCACTCTTCCTCCGACTTCCCTTACTCCTTGCAAAATGAGGGTTACAGGAGTCAGAGTAAGAAGTTCTCCAGCTCAACATTATTTTGACATTATGTCAAAATAGCTGCTTGTAGTGTAGACACGAACTATGTTATTTCAGAATAACATCTATTATTCTGAAATAACATTACAGGCAGTCCCCGGGTTACATACAAGATAGGGACTGTAGGTTTGTTCTTAAGTTGAATCTGTATGTACCGTATTTTCCGGCGTATAAGGCTACTGGGCGTATAAGATGACCCCCTAATATTTTAGTTAAAAGATAGGGTTTCGTCTTATACCGCCTCCCCGGCTTTGCTCCCGGTGTCCCTGGTCTGCTGGAGACCAGAGCAAAGCCTCAGAAGCGCGGCACCCTGCCACCGCTTCGGCTTTGCTCCTGGTGCTTCTGGTCTGCTGGGGACCGTCTCCAGCAGACCAGGGACACCGGGAGCAAAACCTCTAAGGACGCACCGGCAGCGGGACAGCCCCGGCGCGCCTGGGATGCCCTGCCGCCGGCTTCCCCCGAGGCTTTGCAAAGCCGCAAAGCTGTATACCCGGTGTATAAGACGACCCCCAATTTTTGGGGGATGTTTTTTAACATCAAAAGTCGTCTTATACGCCGGAAAATACGGTAAGTCGGAACTGGCATCCAGATTCAGCCGCTGCTGAAATTGACCAGCGGCTGACTACAGGAAGCCCGAGGCAGAGTTGCTCTGCCCCGGGCTTCCTGGAATCAGCCTCTGATCAGTTTCAACAGGCTGAATCTGGACGCCAGTTCCGACTTACATACAGATTCAACTTAAGAACCCCAGGCGTCCCCAAGTCAGCTGCTGCTGAAACTGATCAGCGGCTGATTCCAGGAAGCCCGAGGCAGAGCAAGTCTGCCTCGGGCTTCCTGTAGTCAGTGCTGGTCAGTTTCAGCAGCGGCTGACTTGGGGATGCCTGGGGCAGAGCAGCTGGGGTGCTGCCGGGTTGTTCCAGTAGCGCCCAGAGCGGCACTGCGGGACCAACCGGCAGCGCCCCAGCTGCTCTACCACAGGCGTCCGGAGAAAAGCCTGGTCTGCTGGGGGGGGGGGGTGTACTAGCTGCGCCCTCCCCTCCCCGAAGACCAGGGAGACGTGGGCGGCAGACCGAGACGCACTGCGGTCCCGCCGCCCGGGTCCTCCGCGGCTTTGCTCCGCGTCTCCCTGGTCTGCTGGTCTCCAGACCAGGGAGACGGGGAGCAAAGCCTCTGAGGACGCCAGCTGCGGGACAGCCGCGGCGCGTCTGGGCTGTCCGCTGCCCATGTGCTCCCTGGCTTTGCTTCTCGTCTCCCTGGTCTGCTGATCTCCCAGATGCGCCGCAGCTGTCCCGCTGCCAGCGTCCTCAGAGGCTTTGCTCCCCATCTCCCTGGTCTGCTGGTCTCCAGCAGACCAGGGAGACGCGGAGCAAACCCCGTTCGTAACTGCGGATCCGACGTAAGTCGGATCCGCGTAACTCGGGGACTGCCTGTACTGAGTAGACATAGTCTGAGTGAACCAAGAAGGTAAACAGAAGAAGCTAAAAGGTTGAATAATCCAGACAGATTTTTTTTCTGATCTAAATTCAGTTTAAAAAGTTCAGAGGAGTAAGTAGACAGAGCTCATGAATAAATCTTCCTTATTTAAGAGCAACATTTAAAAAAATGGCTCCTGGCTAACATATTCTGGTGATAATATCCACGGGGTGTGACATTTATAGCAACTGCTGTTCTTTATCTTAAGGACCTAAAACCCCTTTAGCTTCTTGGAAATTTTTCTGAATGTAATCATTTTTAAATGTTTCCGCTCTAAATGTTAGTTAATATTTTACCTGTATTAAGTGAGACCCTCATGCATCATTAAGAATGGAACTATTAATGCCATAATCTAGTAGTTCATATATTATGCACTTAATTTACATAGGAGTAATATTTCTATATATGAGTATTTTTACTTATGTAACAGAGAGGTAGCCATGTTAATCTGAAGTGGGTCTGCCCCACGAAAGCTCATCACCTAAAAAAACATCTTGTTAGTCTTTAAAGTGCTAAATGACTGCTTTTTTTCTTTACTTATGTAAGAGCACCTAAGGCATCTGGATGGGTGTCTTCTTTAAGTGTGTGTGTGTGTGTATATGTATAAATCTAAATAAATAAATCTGCTTTCAAAATTGGTACCTGAAGTTTGGCACCTAAAATAAGTAATCTGCTTTTTCAGAAGCATTTTAAACCTCCCGTGTTACATTTCTGTACATCAGTAGACCAGAGAACAATTAACTGGTTCAAATGGTCAGGGCTTTTCTTTCTTTCTTGTTTTGTTGCTTTCTTTGCTTTTTGGCAGTGATAAACTCTTTCCATCATAGATTTGCAGTATTGGTTGGTCCCAGGGTCTTAGAGATACAAGGTGGATAAGAGAGTATTTTGTATTGGTGAGAGAGATGAGCTGTGATCTTGACAGTTTGTCTTTTTCACAAAAGAAATTGGTCCAGTTGGAGATATTACCTCACCCATCTTGTCTTTGCATCATACACAGTCATAGCCATAATTCTCACTGAAGGCCAAAGCTCTGTATCATCTCATTGTCAGTATTTAACTACATCATTCTTCAAATACAGGCACTGAGCTCTAATCCCAGGATTCACAGTTAGTCATACAACCTACAGCAAGTGCTTTTGTCTGAGTACACCAGGATGAGCCCAATTACTGAAGACAAGAAAGTTTTCATCCCCAGAAAGGCCATAATCCCAAATGAACACTGATGAAGCAGCACTCTGAGTAGGCCCTGTGCATCCCTTCCCATTAGCTAATCCAGATACATTAAAATTAAGGAGAAACACGCACACAAAGTAGATGTTCAGCCATCTAGATCATTTGTGCAGTTCATTGTACTCAGAAAAAAGAGAATTGAGGAGAAAGAATGAGGCATTTAATGTCCATTTCATTTCAGTTATTCTTTATTGGAATATTGAGATGTTTGTCAGAGCCCTAGTCTATACTACACCGATTTGCACTACACTACACTTAAGTTGATTTAAGATTGTAGATATGCCCGGGGCAGGTGCTATCTTCTTAGGGAAAGGCTTCATACTGCTGTGTCTTTGTTATTACCATCCATTCCTCATCTGGTGGCAGACCATCTTTGACATCTCTCTTTTTTCTCCCAAAGTTGTGTACTGTTTTCCCTCCATGCTCTTTGATGCAAATTCTTTAATTGTTTTTGATAATTTGAGCAGCTATTTTTCTCTCATTCTCTCATGCTTGACTTTACAATTGAACATGTGTCTTCGTTGCAATCTCTCCTCCTTTCATATTGAATGTGCAGTCATTCCTCTGTGGACCGCACAGGACTCTACATCTCAATTTCCTCCATTTATGCTCATTGGTTCTGTATTTGGTGAGACTGTGGCTTCAATTTGCACTCTCGAGTGAGATGGTTTGTTAATGACTAGTCGTGCATATCACTGCATTTGTCACTGATGACTACTTTTAGAGATCTGTCAGACAGTTCTTAGTTCATTTACCATGTGTTTTTTATGTTGCATTGTGTATATTACATCTCTGTAGTTATTATGATAATCAAATTTGTTATCAAATTTGTTATCTCATTAAAAAATTAGATCCGGGAGAGACTGGGTAGATTAAAAAGCTAGCATTATTTCAAAAGACTCTGATTTTTTAAATTTTAAATAAATACGGTTAACTTTTAAAAAATGTATTCAAAGTTGAATTTGAAATTGACGTGTTAGGATCTAAACTCCTAATTTATTAAAATAATTTTCAATTCATTATAAAAATAATATAAAGGAGTACATGTCTGTTGCCAAGTTTTAAAGAAAATCAAACCACTGAACTGCTGGAAGTCAGTGACTAAGGGTACATCTACACAGTAACATTATCTCGAAATAACTAGCATTATTTCAAAACAACTTAGTCCGTGACTACACAGCAGGCAGTTATTTTGAAATACTGTCAATCTGGAGGACTTCTTACTCCAATTCCTGTAACCCTCATTGTATGAGAAGTAAGGGAAGTCGGAGGAAGAGTGCTCTATTTTGAAATAAGTGCTGTGTAGATGCTCCCTATTTCGAAATAAGCTACGCAATTGACGAAGCTCAATTTGCATATCTTATTTTGAGTTAAGCTGTGTAAATGCACCCTAAGTAGCTAGAACTAGAATTTGTTGAAGTACTAAACCAGCTCCTGCAGCTTAAGATAATATTTTCTTTATTTCAGTTTATTCAGCCAGTTCAGTTGAAATAGTACTTCATTCAAATTTAAGAAATAAACTGAGAGATGAAAAACAATAAACCTTGTTTTCCTCTTTCAGTCTATGAATATGAATTAGATGTGAGAAGATGACCTTTATTAGTACTAAAATTGTGAAGGATATGGTAACAGAAACTATCAGTTTCATTCACTAAGTACAAGTAATATTTATTTTGTTTAATAGATGAGTTAGTCATAAATGAAAACTTTTGATAAACTTTGCACTATTTTCTGAAGTATCCAGAAATTTAAGGGAGTTTTGTGTAATTTTAAAAAATAATTTTTGTACATTTTAATTGAATTTTAATTTCCATTCTAGTCAAGCCTGACATATGACAAGTAAATAAATAAATGCATAATTATTTATCATTTTCTAACATAATAAAAATTAAGATTCTCTAGATGTGTAAGTTACTTAATTGCTTACATGAATGTATATAGATACAATATATCCTCTTGGTTAGCAAAGAAAAGCACCAAATTTGGTGTAAAATATATATTTAGGTGCCAAGAATATGTTTTAAAGGTTACTAGCTAATGAAAATCTTTTAGGCAAAGAACAAAAAAGTGTCAATAGAAAGCACAATTAAAATTAGTCTTGAAAGGGTTCGATTTTTACTGGTGAACATTGGTAAATGTTGATTTCACCATGCACATACAATCAGGCAGAAAATATTTCCACTAATGATGATCAAAATTTACAGATAGACAAAATAAGAAAAATCATTCTGAAGAACTTTAATTTTAGGCTTCCGAAATCTTCTTGCATAGCCCTCACAGTGTTATGTTTTTGCACTGATCTAGACAAATTCTGTATGTGCCCCAATTTGCCATAATTTCCTCAGGATTGGTTCTTGAACCAACCATTCTTTTAATTACAATATTGTTTCCAACAATGGAAGCATCCAGTCTAGGTGTTGTCCATATTTTACTCTTTGCCTGATCCACTTTCATTTGTTGCACAGATTGCATTATAGTGTTGCAGCTTCCTAGCATCTCCACTAACAAAGCAATTTCTAATGACTGTTTTAGTGTCAAATCATCCTCAGTCTATGCCACTTTGGGTTGCTTCATTATGCAGATCAAACATTAATATGACCCTTAATACATCATTTAAACTCTCCAAATTGTCAGTTTCTTTTTTATTTCCATAATGCAGTCAAACATTCACAAATTGTTTCATTTTTGTTTATAAAAGCAGAATCACTTTGCAGTCATCATTGCTATGAGGAATAAGTGGGGGATTTTTCTTAGGATTTTCCAATATTAGAAAATGTTTTGTTTGCTGGTTAAATAAGAACATAAGAATGGCCATACTGGGTCAGACCAACGGTCCATCCAGCCCAGTATCCTGTCTGCTGACAGTGGCCAATTCCAGATGCCCCAGAGGGAGAGAATACAACAAGTAATCCTCATGTGATCTCCTGTCACCCACCTCCAGAGAAACAGAGGCTAGGAACACTGTTCCTACCCATCCTGGCTAACAGCCATTAATGGACCTAACCTCCATGAATCAATCTTAGCTCTTTTTTGAACCCTGTTAAGGTCCTAGCCTTCACCACATCCTCTGACAAGGAATTTCAGAGGTTGACTGTGCATTTAATGAAGAAAAACTTACTTTTGTTTGTTTTAAACCTGCTGCCTATTAATTTCATTTTGTGACCTCTAATTCGTTTATTGTGGGAATAAGTAAATAACTTTTCCTTATTCACTTTTTTTCCACACCAGTCATGATTTTATAGCCCTCTATCATATTCCCCCCTTGGTCTCCTCTTTTCTAAGCTGAAAAGTCCTAGTCTTTTTAATCTCTCTTCATATGGGACCCATTCCACTCTGAATACTTACCATTTATTCCTACCTTTTGTTTCCTGTCTTTTAACCAGTTATCAATCCATGAAAGGACCTTCCCTCTTATCCCATAACAACTTACTTTACTTCACAGGCTTTGGTGAGGGACCTTGTCAAAGGCTTTCTGGAAATCTAAGTATACTATATCAACTGGATCTCCCTTGTCCACGTGTTTGTTCATCCAGTCTAGTAGATTCGTAAGGCACGATTTCCCTTTACAGAACCCATGTTGACTCTCCCCCAATAAATTATGTTCCTCTATGTGTCTGACAATTTTATTCTTTACTATTGTTTCAACTAATTTGCCTGCTACTGACGTTAGACTTACCGGTCTGTAATTGCCAGGATCACCTCTATAGCCCTTTTTAAATAGTGGCATCATGTTAGTTATCTTCCAGTCATTAGGTACGGAAGCTAATTTAAAAGATAGGTTACAAACCACAGTTAATAGTTCCTCAATTTCACATTTGAGTTCTTTCAGAACTCTTGCGTGAATGCCATCTAGTCGTGGTGACTTGTTACTGTTAAGTTTATCAATTTGTTCCAAAACCTCCTTTAATGACACCTCAATCTGGGACAATTCCTCAGATTTGTCACCTAAAAAGAATGGCTTGGGTTTGGGAATCTCTCCAGTATCCTCAGTCATGAAGACTGAAGCAAATAATTCATTTAGCTTCTCTGCAATAACTTTATCATCTTTGAGTGCTCCTTTAGCATCTCAATTGTCCAAAGGTGCCACTGGTTGTTTAGCCAGCTTCCTGCTTTTGATGTACTTAAAAAACATTTTGCTATTACTTTTTGAGTTTTTGGCTAGCTGTTCTTCAACCTCCTTTTTGGCTTTTCTTATTACATTTTTACACTTAATTTGACAAAGTTTATGCTCTTTTCTATTATCTTCTCTAGGATTTGACTTCCATTGAAGAAGTGGGCTGTGCCCACAAAAGCCATCTACACATTTACACATCTACAAATTTCATGATACCATCTACACATTTTGTTAGTCTATAAGGTGCTACCAGACCATTTGTTGTTTTTTAAGTTTATCCTGTACAGACTAACTCATCTACCCCCTGAAGCATCTTTTTATCTGCCAATGCTTCCTTTACCTGGTTGGTGAGCCATGATGGCACTTTTTTGGTTCTCTTACTGTGTTTTTTTAATTTGCGGTATACATTTAAGTTGGGCCTCTATTATGGTGTCTTTGAAAAGTTTCCATGCAGCTTGCAGAGATTTTACTTTTGTCACTGTACTTTTTATTTTCTGTTTAACTAGCCTCCTCATTTTTGTGTGTTCCCCTTTCTGAAATTAAATGCTACAGTGTTGGGCTACTAGCATGTTTTTCCCACCACAGGGATGTTAAATTTTATTACATTATGGTCACTATTTCCAAGAGGTCCCGTTATGTTTACCTCTTGAACCTGATCCTGCACTGCACTCAGGACTGTTCAGTTGTGCAATAGCTGTAGCCTCCACTGTAAAACTGTCATCTTTTTTCTCCTCACTTGTTACGGTTGCCAGTCTTGGTTGCTTGTTTCCCTGGAGTTTTTGTCACATGGCATAATCTTTAATTAAAGATTAAACTTTAATTCTTGGAAACTCCAGGACAATCCTGGAGGACTGGCAACCATAACATTCATGCTTAGTGTTCTGTGTTTTCAGTTAGTTCTTATTTATTTTTTTAAAATCCAGCAATTTTTTAATATTTATTTTTCAAACTATAAACATAGGGTTAAACATTTGTAAAAAATTAAAAATTGCAGTGGAGGAAATGAAAAACAAACAAAAGTATCTACAATACAGACTTTACTATAGTATAATTGAATTATTTTTTAATATACTAAGGTATATTTTGTCTCTCTCCAGAGCTAGTAGTTTTTCCAGATATCCTATTTGCATATACGTGCATGAATTTCTTCAAAATATCCTCATTTATGCTGAGCTTCTTGCTATCTTGGAGGTACTCCAACTTTGAAAATATGCATACTGCATCAATACATTCAGGGGGCACACTCATGTCATCAGTCCACACTGAACAGTGTTGACGCTGTGAACTTTCATCTTTCGTAACAAAGGGTTGAAATACTTTCTTGTAGTAGTCATAGTCTGCTGCAAAATTCACCTTAAGGAAGGAATGCAGCACCTGGATGACATTTCAAAAAGAATTTTTGGCATCAAACACTTTGGGGTTCAGATTGTGGACCATCTCCCATTCTTATGGAGCATTTTGTTGAATTTTTGAGTGCTTTTTTGCTTTTCTCATGTTCCAGGGTCAGAAGGATTTCAGGAAACATCTGGTTTTTCTCACTATATGTTTCTCCTGCAGCTTTTTTGCTCGGTGCCAGTGAGATTTTGGTTGTCAGGATCCTAGTGAGCATCTATATGGGCAAACAAGTTGGCAGTGGTCAGAGAAAACAGCAGATAAAACTGTGGTGTTTTCTACATGTCACACCATGTTTCCAACTTTTCAACAATGAAAGTTACTTCCATGTGTAAAATCTGGCTGTCATTTTGGTTTTTTGCCAGCCTCTTCAGAGTTTCTACTGATCAACTAAGGATGATCGAGGATATGCATTAGCACAGTACATGCATTATTTAAATGACAGGCAATGAAATACAAGATCATCCACCTGTGTGGCACAACAGTGGTAGATAATCAGCAGTTGGCTTTGCACTCATAGTGTATAAAACTTGTTTACATGCATGAAAATGGCCATGAATCCAATGATGACATATTTCATGTTTCTCATTTCTTCTATAGTTGCTGACAGTGAACCGTTAATCAGATAAGCAGGACAGATAATAGGTAGCAGCTTTGGTTTCTGATTAAATTTAATTTCCCACGCAAATTTGGCCATTTAGGAAGTAGAACCCGTGTTAGTTTTTCCCAAGTTTCCCAAAGGTATCTGTTATTGCTGCATCAACAAAATGGCTGTCAGCAGAGGGGATGAATGTCACATCAGCACATAACAATGAAATCAACAAAAATTAAAAACCAAGAATTGTAGGATCCAAAGCATCAGGAGACTTTCCAAAAATCAGACTAGGTACTAAAGCATGTCATTTTCTTTCAGATAAGTGTGGTTGTCTTCATTAGAAAGGGTTTATGCTGATGGACAGAAAGTCACCATCGGCTCCTCTGGGCAAAGTCTAGACTGCAGGCTTCTTTTGGAAGAAGCTTTTCTGGACAAGACCTTCCAGAAAAATTTCTTTTGAAAGAGAGTTTCCACACAGTGAAGTACATCAAAAAAGCAATCTGCTTTTTCAAAAGATAGCATCCACATTGATGGGACACTATCTCGCATTTAAGTTTTGATTACTATGGATGATTATGGATGAAGTGGCTTTTTCCTGGAGGCCTCTCTTTCGAAAAAGAAACCCCTCTTCCCCATCCACACACACACATTTTTCTGAAAGAGCTCTTTCGGAAAAAGGCTTCTTCCTTGTAGAAAGAGGTTTACCGCTGTCGGAAAGCCCCTGCAGTCTTTTGACTTTCTGTCAAAAGAACACAATTGCAGTGTGGACGTAAGTGTAGATTTTCCGGGGGGAAAAAACCATTTTGCCAGAAAAACTCTGCTGTGTAGATATACCCTGAGATTGACAGAGGTTGTCCAATGAAACAAAGAACATGCATAAAATTCATTGACACAATTTTGTGGTGTCTTCTCTTTCATTAGAGCCCTGGAGAAAGTGTGAAAGCTCCTGATATTGACTCTTTATCCTGAAACTCCCTTCTTTCTTTAGGCTTCTTTTGTGGCTTGCTTTAAATATGCTCCTTTAGTCTGTTAGAGAGTGTATTGACTTCAAAGCTGCAGCACTTGCAGGGCAAGGTATCACCTTAACTCCAGTGTTCCCTCTAAGCTACGTGGCAGCACAGCTTCACAGGTGATAAATTAGCCCAGCCCAGTCAGTCAGCTCCCTGCGCAGAGTACTGAGCCTCTGACTGGGCAGGGCTGATTCATTCCTGTTTTACTTTTCTTGAAAATTCTAATCACTGATTTTCTTGCAGGTATTCAGGCATAAATTGGCATCTGTGCTCTATGTTTATGTTTCATAAGAACGGCCGTACTGGGTCAGAACAAAGGTCCATCTAGCCCAGTGTCTTGTCTGCCAACAGTGGCTAATACCAGATGCCACAGAGGGAGGGAACACAACAGGTAATCATCACATGATCCCTCTCCTGCCATCCATTTCCAGCCTCTGACAAACAAGAGGCTAGGGACACCATTCCTACTCATCCTGGCTAATAGCCATTGATAGACATAACCCCCATGAATCTATCTAGCTCTTTTTTGAACCCTTCTAAAGTCCTAGTCTTTACAACCTTCTCTGACAAGGAGTTCCACAGGTTGTGTGCTGAGTGAAGAAAAACTTCCTTTTGTTTGTTTTAAACCTGCTGCCTATTAATTTCATTTGGTGACCCCTAGTTCTTATATTGTGGGAATAAGTAAATAACTTTTCCTTATTCACTTTTTTTCCACACCAGTCATGATTTTATAGACCTCTATCATATCCCCCTATAATCTCCTCTTTTCTAAGCTGAAAAGTCCAAGTCTTTTTAATCTCTCTTTATATCCTATCTAAACCTCCAAGAAGCTTACATCGATTCCTGGGGTTTGTATGGTTGTCACTCAGGGTATGTCTATACAGCAGCATTATTTCAGAATAACTGATGTTATTCCGAAATAACGAAGAGTGTGTCTACACTGCAATCCATTATTTCAAAATAATGGTGAGCTGGAGGACTTCTTACTCTGACTTCTGTAATCCTCATTTTATGAAGAGTACGGGAAATTAATGAAAGAGTGTTCTTCCGTCAACGTCCTGCTTTGTGGACAGTGCCAAAAGCCACGTTAAGCTATTTCGCCTTCAGCTATGCAACTGATGTAGCTCAAATTGCATAGCTTAATTCAACTTTTGCCATGCTGAGTAGATGTGCCCTCAGAGAGAGGCACACTTTTCCTGGTAGGAAGGGCAATCCAAGGGCAGACTCAGAGTATGCTTGGCATCCAAAAAGAAGAGAGGAGAAACAGTATGTAGAATAAGAGGGACTCCTTTTGGTTTGGGGATGGATAGCAGGCTCAGAGGGAGGCACAGAGTCAAATGATTGACAAGGAAAAATCCAGAAAGAAGAACTTGCCTGACCAATAGGGACTGAGATTTCCTCCTCTGGAAGTCAGAGTGCAGTGAAGAAGCTATTATGAACGTATTCTGGGACCCACTGTGGGGGGAGCCAACTACAGAAGGGGCAGGATTGGCTGTGTGTGGGGATCCAGAAGAGCCCTGGTGAGAGATAGCATCAAAGGAGGTAACCAAATAAATAGGGGAGGTTACATACCTTTATCTGTGGACGGCTGATTGTTTAAATTCAGCACCAACCCTAAATGGACACACAGAAATAGGTGGGCAGAGTCTCCTGGAACGATAATCATGAAACGATATTAGCGTCGATTGATTTTCCTGATCTCCACCATGTGTGTTCTGTGTTTTACATTGTGGAACTGCTTCACTCTCAGAGCTGCAGGACTATGGCTGTCAGGTGTCCAGTTTTTGCCTAGTTGAAAAAGGACCCTGATGACTCTGATTAGTGCAGCCAACTGGCCCTTAAATGTCCAGTCAGCACTGCAGCAGGGCTAAGGCAGCACCTTGCCTGCTGTGGCTCTGTGCAATTCCCGTAAGCAGTGGCATATCCCCCCTCTGGCATTGGGGCAGCCAAAGGGCTCTGTAGCCTGCCCTCAATCCAAGCATCAGTTCTGCTCCTCTCATTGCCTGAGAACTGAGCCAATGGGAGCTTCAGGGGCAGCACATGTGGACAGGGCAGTGTATAGAGCTACCTGGCTACACTTCTGTGTTGGACCTGGAGTGGGGACATGTTGCTCCTTCCAGAAGCATCTTGAGGTAAGTGCTGCCTGGAACCTGCACCCCTCAGCCCCCCTTCCCCTTATTCCACAACCCCAGCACGGATCCATTCTCCTGCCCAAAAAGCCCAGAACACCCAGCTGCACCCCAAATCCCTCATCCCCGGCCTGTCCCCAGAGCCTGCACCCCCAGCTGAAAGCCTCACCCCCACCCCCCATCAAGGCTGTTCCCCTCTCTGGTATTTCAAGTGCAGAAGGTGGGGCCCACACGAGAATTAAAAATACCTTCCCATTAAGGGCTTGTGCTAAAACTCCCCAAGGTCACAGATTCCTCGGCCTTGGATTGGTATCACTGCCATCACCCAAATACAAAAACCCCTCAGAGAATCCAGGAAGGCACACTTGGGAATTCCTTCCTGAGGGGTACCCTCTAGTCCTTTAATACCTCCCTCTGTCAGTGGCAGAGCATCTCCTGATGGTTTCATTACACACACAGGAATCCTTACAGTGGGGAGCTTCACTGATATCTCTGTGTCTCTGTAGGCTTCCTTCCCACATAGCCTGAGGGTTACAAACTGGACAGGGAGCACGAAGGAGAGCCCCTATATGTGGTCACCAAGTTATTTTTGCACCGTGGTGTCTAAAGGTGTGTGTAGACTACATCCCTTTCTCAAAAAAGGGATGTAAATTAGACACTTCAAAATTTCAAATGAAGCTGGGTTTGAAATTTCCCATGCTTCATTTGCATAATGGCGGCCACGGGTTTGTTTGTTTTTCAAAACGGGGCTTTTTGATAGAAAAACAGCAGTTTAGATGGGGATCTTTCGAAAATAAAACCTACAGGATCTTTCGAAAAAGGGGTTTATATTTGAAAGATCCCCTTCTAAACTGCCATTTTTCTATTGAAAAGCCCCATTTCGGGAAAAAAACGCAGCCACCATTATGCAAATGAAGCGTGGGAAATTTCAATCCTGGCTTCATTTGCAATTTCGAAGTGTCTAATTTACATCCCTTTTTCGAGAAAAGGGATGTAGTTTAGACACTCCCTAAGAGAAGAATTCGCAGCTCCGTACTTCATTTGTTGTTGGGTTTCATTCTGAACATCATTACTCCTCAGGTATAGCCAGTCTTCACCCATCAGCTGCCCCTTTTTTGTCCTGCACATGGATGTGCAGGGGCATAGGTCATCCTACCACTCAACTTACAGTAGTATACCTAGCAAATTTTCCTGGGCCCTTGCTTTGTCTCCCACCACACTTGTGCTGTAATGCAAAACCCTTCCATTCTCTGTTATCACTCGGTATAAAGACTTACAAGATCCTGATCTCAAAGTAAATTTGCCATCACGCAAGTGTGTTCGAAGACCCATATGTTGAAACTATCTGGCATCATGTTATTAGTTTTAAGAGTCAAAATGACTTAAAAATAGAGTCTTTCAAACTAATAAAATGGAGTAAATCAGTTTCAACATAACTTTCTCTGCTTAAATTTCCTGCTCACAAAAGGAAGGACAAAGTTCTTTTTCTCAGGGCCATGAGAGAAACCTTTATACATACATCTGTTTAAATCTTAGCTTAAAGTAGTATGAACTAGCTGGAAAATCAGCCAAATTCCATATGTTCTTTGTTTCCCATTGTATATTTATCCCCCAGAAGACTGCCATGGGTCAGAGGATGCCAGTGATTACCCATATTTCTTTCCTATGTTCAAAGTAATAATTTTAAAGCTGTGCAGTCTTTCTCACAAGCCCTTGTCTGGCTCTTGTCTAGGTCATATATTACTGCTCAGTATGAAAACTGCAGAGTCTTGCTGGATTGACTGTAAAATATCTGCACTTTCGTGAAGGTTTTTGATTTGTTGCAGTGCTAGATGAAAAACTTGCCATGAAATATGAATGAAGACTCAGTGTTTATATAATGGCTGTCCAAGAAGTGAAGGCCATCATCTCTCTTCACTCTCATACAAAAGTTAGGAATAAAAGGGTGAAATCAGGAACATTCTCCATCAGCAGGAGGATAATCTCAGAAAGCTGCATCTTCAAACAATTTAGGGGAAAGAAAAGAGCTTGTGAAGGAGTGTAGCTGTATTTTGGAAATCTGGTATTTTTTGCATTCATCCTTCTCTGAAATTTACAATCAGATAAAAATATGTGTAATGCTTTTCTAATGAAAAATTGCCAAGTAACCTATAACAGCTAAATAATGTTTATAACCCGAATAGATCTATAGGGAAAACTCCTCACTCCTGTTCTTTCCCTTTTATGCTGGGTCAGTATCAGAGCAGTAAAAAGAGGCCTCAAATGCCTCATATCTAGCTGGGGACAGATTCCCCCAGTTCAAGTATTATGACGAACAGCCATGAGACTGGTCTACAAGAGATAGGGCTGGGCATGGAAGGGGTACATAGGGTCCTGTGTCTCGTAGTGCAGCATGGACCATTAATTACATCAGGGCTTCTCCAGCACCCCAGAGCAGCCTTCCTCTGGACTACAAGTTCTGGCCTGTGCCTCTACACTTTTTCCAAGAACTCCTGGACTCTAACCTGCAATCACTAATGATACAGCTGAATTCCATTCTGCTTTTCAAGAGTTCATTGATTTCAAAAGATTTAAGAGGCGGGGTTGCCTGGGCAGAAACCTGGAGATTTGAGACTTATGCTGCAAATCCTCTAGCCATGCCCTGCTATTTCTGTTTAATAGTTTCAGACGTGTGTGTGTGTGTTTCTATTTCTGCCTCTCTCCCTCCTATACCTTGACCAAAAAAACACTAATGTTTTGAAATAATACCAGGAGTTTATTAAGGGCCCAAGACTGCAAATACAATAAAGGCAGTGAGAAACAAAGGCTCTCAGCACACCGCATGATTGGACCCTAATTGAGCATCACATTCATCCTGGATGCAGAAAGCAAAACATTATGGACAAGAGAGTCAAAGTGCCAGAATAAAAATCAGTCAGCTAGTTGAAGCATGCCTGATGGAGCTATTTGAAGGATTCCAATCATTAGCTATCACTTCAATGGTCTCTTTTCATATGGAGACGAAAGGTTCCAGAGGAGCTATTTTCTCAGTCTTTTGCTGATTCACAGAAGGAAACAATCCTAGAGTATGTCTACACAGCAAAGTTATTTTGAAATAACAGCCGTTATTTTGAAATAACTTTCCTTGTGTCTACACCGCCAAACCGCTATTTCAAAATTAAATCGAAATAGCGGAGCGCTTATTTCGAATTTGGTAAACCTCATTCTACGAGGAATAACACTACATTCAAAATAGCTAATCTGAAATAAACGCTGTGTAGACACTTATTTCAAAATAGGGGGTCTCCAGCCCTTCCTAGGGTGCCCTGGTGGCCACTCTGGGCACAACCAGGAAAACTTACTCTCCTCTCTCCCAGCCCTGGAGCCCTTAAAGGGGTAGACTCTGGCCACAGTGCCTGTGCCAGCACCAGGCCTGCCAGCACAGAGCCAGCAGTCACTGCCCCTGACCCAGTGGCCCTGCCATGAGCCAGGCAGCCAGTGCCAACCAGCCCTCCATTGCTCCCTGGGCCCAGTCCCCCAGCTCCCAGGAGCCCGCCAGGGGCCGGAGAAGGCGGGCGCCTTCCTGGTCCATTGCGGAGATCATGGACCTGATTGAGGTTTGGGGGGATGCCTCCAGTGTCTATGATCGCCTCACTAGACAGAGGAACGTGGCCATCTACAGACGGATGGCTGACAGCCTGGCCACCAAAGGCCACATGCGTACCCAGGAGCAGGTGTGCATGAAAATTAAGGAGCTGCAGCAGGCCAATGCCAGAGCCACAGGGGGCAGGTCCCAAACAGGGGCAGAGACCTGCCCCTATTTTGACACCCTGGACTGCATCCTGGGGGGCAGGATGGTCCGTGCCACCCCGGGTGTCATCGATCCTGGAGCTGAGGGCCCTAACCAGGGCATAGAGGAGAAGCGCCAGGAGCTGCAGGAGCCCAGAAGGAGCGTCCCAGCAGATCCGTCACCAGTGTCATCTGGGGAGACAACAACTTGTGAGTGCCTTCACTGTCCCCTTATTGGGGGGCGGGGAGGGGGACCAGGGACCGCACGCATGGGTTTGGCTTACCACAGATCACACAGCAACCAGTGCACGTGCGAGCATGTGCCATGCCATTCCTGGGCACGTGGCCCCAGCTGGCTGCCACACAGGGGCCTTAGCCTGTTAGCCAAATGCATGTGTGAAGAGACATGACATACTCCTGACTTTGGGGTGGGACACAGCAGGATGCCCTCCCTCCACAAGACCATTCTACACAGAGTCAGGGGACATCTCCCCCTCCCCCCCACCTCACCCACACTATACACAGCACAGGGGCATGGGTGCGATCTCGGGGAAGCTCCCATTCCCGGGGATAGCTGGACATTCCGACCATGGCCTGTGCGCAAGCACATCGGCTCTGATGATGCAGGGAATGGTCATCCTCACCTTGCACGGGGGGCTGGGCTTCACCCCCTGTATCCCCAGGGAGAACTGACCACTTCTCTTGTTCCTCCACAGCCGCAGAAGCTGCACGTGCAGGGTGCACCACCCCACCTGGGACATCTTTCCACACCCGAGGGTTCCACAGGATACCCATGCAGTGGATGGGTACCGACAGCAGCACCTGGGGGCACTGCAAGCCCTGCACCGCACCCTCCAGAACTGGGTGCAAGAAGACCTGGAGCTCCGGCAGGAGCAGCTTGCCCAGGGCTGTGCCATCGGCCAACACATGTAGACCCTGGTGCAGAGCGTGCTGCCTCCTGCCGCTCCAGCACCTGCTGCCTCCCCGGCTACCGCTCCTCCTCCTACTCCTTCTCCCCCTCCCATTTCTCCCTCCACACCCTCCTCACCCTCCATCCTCTCCCCATCGCCCTGGGGATGCCGAGGCCCCCGCATCTGCACTGCTGGGAGACAGTTGGCCCCGCGAGACTCCCACCTCTGAGCCCTGAGCTTCCCCTCCTCCTTCTTCCTCTTGCTTCCCCACCTCCAGCTCCCTTCTCCCAGGTTTCCTCCTCCCCTCTCCCGCCCTCTCTCCTCCCTTCTCCCACCTCCTTTCCCCAGTCTCACCAGAGTTTCATTCCCCCCCCCCCACACACACACACAGTTTTGTTAAATAAAGACAGTTCATGTTTATGAAAAAGCATGTATTTTATTTTACATAAGGAAGGAGGGCTGGGGGGGAGGGATTAGTGGAAGGATGTGAGGGAAAAATGAGGCACAAGCCCCCAGTAGGGCAGACCAGGGAGACTGTTAGTGCTCCTCAGGGTGGAAGCTCTCCCGCAGGGCCTCGTGGATACTGACAGCCTCCCGATGGACCTCCCGGATGGCAACCTGCAGAAAATTCAGCCAGGCTCGCAGCAACGCGTCCAAGAGAAGCACCAGAGTGCCCAGGGGCAGCTCTGGCTCCATGTTGCAGAGTATTGTGATGTCCCGAGTGACGGCAACCAGAGCATGCCAAGACAGAAATGCTTTGCTGTCCCTCGTCGGGGTAGCCAAGCAAGCAGGGAAAGCTGAGAACCGGTTGTCTGGGGGGAGGGCCCTTTAAGCACAGACCTCAGTTAGCCTCAGACAGCAACCCCACACAGTAAGTCCTGACCTGGTGCACTGCCAGAAGTGACTCTGGCCAGCCTTCATTGCGATTCACAGTCCACTCAGTGTGGACGCGCTATTTTGAAATAATAAAACGCTATTTAGAAAAGCATTTTGTGTGTAGATGTATTATTTCGAAATAACTTATTTCAAATTAACTATTTCAAAATAAGATATTTCAAAATAATGCTGTAGTATTGACACACCCCTAGAGTTCAAACCATTCAGATGTCTCCGCCCCACCTCCATCTGCCTCTGGCTTTAGCTTGTTGGGGTTTTTTTAAATGAATATTCAATCTGTTTTTAAAGACTTTTGCAGAAAATGGAAGGTGTGAAAAAGATGTGTATGGATATAGACAATAAGACTGATTTAGTGACCAAGCTACATAGACATTTTGCTGATGTTTCTGTGATGCTTCGGGGAACACCCAAGATCAGCAAGGATTTCTAACATCACCTTCCTTGTAACCTGGGGTTTTTTAATACTGTGCTACTATGGCTCAAGGCCCTGACATGAATATCCAGCTTAAATGTCTCACTCTAGCTTCCACCAACCTGGTTACTCCTTGTGGGGTGAGCTTCTCAGCCTTTCTGGTCCTAGTCTCCCCAAATTCCTTTACCTCAAATTCTTAACTACAAGACATTTGTACTTTTCCCCTCTGGTTTATCACCCCTAAGGCAAAAGTAATCTGTTTACTTAACAGGAAAATCACAGATTAAAAGATGAACTAGTATTGAGGAGTGCAAGCATATACAAGTTACACAGAAATTAAAGGTAAAGGCACAGATCCAGGCTTTCCACTTTCATATTAGCTAAAGATGCCATCACCATTTGTATGTTGCTTGTGCATGTGTGCACTCGGCACATTGTGTTGGCAGTGTGCACGCTTACCAGGAATGCTTGTGTCAATGCACAGCACAGTGCACCGTAGGTTGGTATCCCATTCAGTGGCTGGTTTGAGCAATTGAGAGCAGAGGAGAAACAATTCATGTGGGGTCGCTCGGAAAAAGAGGTCAATTTCCCATAATGCAATTTTCCCTATCCCATAATATTCCATAACCTGTATCCCGTAATTTTCACACCTAATTTTCCACAAATCCTCTTGTCACTGTCTGCCATCTCCGACAGCAGCATGGAGTCTGCAGAGCTTTGGGTTACTGTCATAAGCACAGCTGCACCATTCTCTGGTATTTGGAGAGCCACAAAAAGAACCGCAGGGTACATGATGATTTTTTGGCAGTTGATTGCTGTGGGATGTAATGACAACCTAGTCAGGGTGATTGGTGGTATTCACAGAGCAGCAGCAAATGGGGGAGCACCGCTTCTGAGTCCTAGAAACACGCACTGACTGGTGGAATCACATTGCCATGGAGATTTGGGATGGTGAGCAGTGGCTGCACAACTTTCAGATGGACTAGGTCATCTATGCCAAGCTCTCCCCAGCCATTCAAAGCATAGATACCAAACTGACAGTGCAGAAGCAAGTGGTGATCATACCGTGGAAACTTGCCACACTGGATTACTACTGTCAGTGTTTAAGTCATTTTGGAGTAGGATAATCCACTTTGGGAAGCCCTGGTCATGAAGTGTTCAGAGTCATTATTTGTCATCTGCTATGCAGGACAGTAAGTCTCACTAATGTCTAGGGCATAGTGGGGTGGCTTTGCAGCTCTGAGATTCCCAAACTGCAACAGAGTGATAATGACACACACATCCCTATTTGGGCCCAGGGCACCTTGTCACAGAGTACATCAGCAGAAAAAGCTACTGTTCTGTGGTTATGCTCATGCTGGTGGATCACTGGGGATGCGTCACTGACATCAGTGTGAGCTGCACAGGGAAGATGCGTGACACGCGCACCTTTAAGATCACAGGCCTGTCCAGAAAACTGCAAGCAGAGACCTTCGTTCCTGATTGGTAGATTACTTTTAGCAATGTCAAAATGCCAGGAGTGATCCTGGGGGATCCAGCTAAACTCCCCAGTTAAACCCCCTGCAATGGCCACCTTGCCAGAACCATGGAACGAGTCACCTGCAGGTTCAGCAGGTGCAGAATGAGAACTGAATATGCTTTTTTGGTAGACTGAAAAGATACTGACACTGGTTACTCACAGGGCAAAAAATATCGCACTGATTACAGCTGCCAGGTATGCCCTGCATAATATTTATGTAGCAAAAGGGGTGGAGGCAGAGCTCTTGTTTGTTGAGTTTGAACAGTCAGGCACCATAGCTGTCAGACAAGTTCACGGAGGAGCTGCACAGCATGTGGAGGCTATTGAAGATCACTTCAACAGCTGTGGTGTACTGTGCTCTACCTGATAGTGCAGTTTGGGGACCTGTTAGGAACTGTGTAACGCTTGCAGCTCATTTGTGCATATCTCACAAGGGCACCCATAGATAGGGTGGTGCTGGCTGTACATTGATGATGTCCATGATGTTCATTACCAAACATGTAGATTGTGGTGCACAAGTCCACTACTTTCACTGTCAGCAGACACTTGTGCACCACATGCTGTAACCAATACAGATGAATAGTTTTCCAAACAAAAGTGTTTTATTCATTAACAAAAACAGTTCCAAAGAAATCTGAAAAACTCAGAAGTAAACACATTTTCATTTAAAAACATTCAGGAACTTTAATAAATAAACAAGAGGAGGAAATATTGGTCTCCATTGTAGCTATACCATCCACCATGGCTCTCACAGGTCAGTCATGTGAAGCTGAGGTTGTCCTTGCTTGCCCCAGGTGTGGCGTGGTAGGGGTAGGCATGCTGGCCCTGAGACCAGGTGGAATGCTGAGGGAGGGGACGTGGAGGGAGAAGCTCGGCTGCTGTTTCCACTGACTGCAATGGGAATCAGGCCTTGGATTGTTGAACCTAAAGGTGCACAAGAGTCTGCAACATCTGAGTTTGCTGATGGAGAAGCCCCATTATGTCCTGGTGCATCTCCCTCTGCTTCTCCTGCGCCTTTCTCCTCTCCATTCTTTTGGTCTGCAGTATTCACCTTCCAGGCTTTCGGTTCATAGTCTGTAGCAGCTCTGGCTTGGAGGATCTCATAAAATGTGCTCTCCCATGTCCTCTTTTTTCTTCTTCCTTAACCAAGTTAGTCATTCTACTAATACAGAGAGGGCACCCTTCTGGGCCACAAGAACCACAGCAGTTCCCACTCTCAGCTCAAGCCATGGTGAGTAGAACCCACCAGGAAAGAGGGAAAGTAAGGAGGAGTTACTAGATTGCATTAAATTATGTGTGCAGGAAAATGACATTGAATAATGGCACCGTTTTCCAAGGTGGTGTTGGCTTTAGCTGATATCTCACACCTAAAGGAAACAAATACACAGAAAGCATGGCTGCTGGTGTTGTCCTAAAGTCTCTGAGGTCCAGATGCCTCTAGTCTGGTTACTGCTGTGGTCCCTGCCAAAGTTATCATTGACTGGCATGGGAAAGTGTCCTACCAAGGAAAAAAATGATTCTGCAATCCCTAAAAACCTTCAGTAGAGGATAACAGTATATCTTCATGGAAGTTTCATTGAGATCTCTCAGACTGATTCAAGGAACACCCTTGTGCACATAAATAAACTGCTCCATATGGCCCCCACCTGCTTAATTTTAGAAGGGAATAAAAACCTCTCTTTGTTGTGTCACTACCTTTTGTGCTATGTGTAAACTCATGAAAATTCAATTGCTGCGTGCTGCCAAGTTGGGGGAGCCATCACTGTAATGAAAAATGTATTTGCATACTTAACCAAGGCTCCTTCCCCTGCAACAGACTCACCCATGTGCCTCCTCTTCTTCCTCCTCTTAACTGTTCACAGCAGGGACTTATGACTTGGGTGCCACAGAGGTATCCATGGTGATGTGCAGGGTCAGGAGGAGGAGGGGGAGAGGCTTGGTACTATATCAGCTGTTGGCCTTCCTGGCATGGGCAGTGTGTGAACCAGCAGTTAGATGTTCTAGTTGCTGAGAATTGGACCCCCATCCTGCACTATTCCAACTCTTGTTCTGCCTCTTCCCTAGAGGGTCTTCAGAATAGAAGTAAATAATTTATTCCATCCTTATGTTTTCTGAGATCAGAATGTGTGGAACTAGTTTATATATATATATATGTACATGTTATATGTGAAATCCACATCAACCAAAACCCAATATTTCACATAATATACATAATATATAAGTTCCTTGAAGGGTTCAGATGGCAGCATATACTTGGAGAAAGAAAGAATTAATTTCTTTGATATCATTTCAAAAATTCCTCATCCAAGTGGTTTATCATTCTATCCTCACCTCAAGACTTCTCGTCTATGTCTTCTATACTTCTCTAGCCAAAATCAGAGGCTCCTTCTACTTCTGCCTGCTTTCCTGTCTCCCATGGAAGGCCCTCCTTGGACCACAAACAAAATAATTTTTTGCCTGTCCTTTGAAATAGTGATTATTTATTTTCATAAATAAAAGATATTAAGTTTGAAGGATTTTTGTTTCTTTGGGACTTCAGAGGTGGAGGAATTTACACCAAATTAGTTAACTGTGAATATGTCATCTATGTCCTCTTTTAAAACCGATTAAAGGTAGAAAAGCTACTGAGGAGTAACAAAATGGTAATTTTTATTTTTGCTGAATTGCATTATATCACATCTGTCATCTTGGAACACATCCATTTTGTGGCAAGTCAAGTTAAGGTCATTTAGATTGTTATTGATTCTAGTGTTGTGGCATCACTCATAAGGATTTACAGCATTTAACCCATCATGAGGAGCCCTGAACTATAAATGGCTTTCTGTAAAAAGGATGGCCTGCTGTTTTATAACAGTGAGACCAGATGTGTGGTCTCCTTCATGTGTGCCTCTAATAATACTTGATCCTGAAGGATTGCAGTCTCTGCGCTTGATTCTCCTGTCACTGCATGTCTAGACTGCATCCATCTGTCGGCAGAGGGATGCAGATTAAGCAGGTCGACATGGCAAATGAGGCAGGGATTAAAATATCCCGTGCCTAATTTGCATAAAATGGCCACTGCATTTTGCCAACTCGGCACTTTGTTGGCAAAAAGCGGCAGTCTAAAGGGGATCTGTCGAGAAAGAAAGCCTTTTTCGACAGATCCTGTAAACCTCCTTGCAGGAGACATAAGGGATCTGTCGAAAAAGGCTTTCTTTCTCGACAGATCCTCCTCTAGACTGCCACTTTTTGCCGACAAAGTGCTGAGTCGGCAAAACGCGGTGGCCATTTTTATGCAAATTAGGCACAGGATATTTAAATCCCTGCTTTAGTTGCAATGTCGACCTGCCTAATCTGCATCCCTCTGCCGAGAGAGCGATGAAGTCTAGACATACCCTTGGAGGCCTAATTACAGTGAAGGCAATGTAGTTACACTGGTGTAAAACTGATGTAAGTAAGCCAGGCCTTTGTCTTTCGTCTCCATAAGCTTGCATGTCTTTCCAACTGGATTTTATATCATTCCACTAGAAGTATAGTAAGCCAAGTTTGGTGTTAGAATTTGTTAATTTGATTATACTATGTCATGTAAATACCAACCAACATTCTAAAAAATGGGAGCCCAAACTAAGAGGACTAAGTCATATTTAGATACCTCAGAGAGGGTATGTCTACATTGCATTCCTCTTTTGAGAGAGGAATGCAAATGCAGACGACCGAAATTGCAAATGAAAGGGTAATTTCGAAAGAAGGGTTTTCTTTTGAAATAACTGCGTCTAGACAGCGTTTCTTTTTTCGAAATAGGGTATTTAAAAATAGCGCCCAGACGCGATTATGCAAATGAAGCGTGGGAAATTCAAATCCACGCTTCATTTGCAATTTCGTTCGTCTGCATTTGCATTCCTCTCTTGAAAGAGGAATGCAGTGTAAACATACCCTAAGTGCCCTGATTTTACAAAGTTCTGAGCACACAGAAGTTCTTCACTGGATGCTGCTGGGTGCTTGGTTCTTTTGAAAATCAGGTCACTTCTAATTCAGGAACCTAAAGATGTATGTAGGAGGTGAATGATAGATACCTATTTTTAACAATTTTGGCCATAATGCTCAGAAATCAATCTTTAGGATTACCCATCATCTCTTAATAGTGATTTTCTCAAGACCAATCATATTGGATAATATAAAGCCTGACCCAAAACTTGGTGAAGTCAACGGGAGTCTTTCCATTAGTTTCACTATGTTTTGTATCGCAGTGTTAATAATATCTCTTTATGTGTGGAGACTTCAGAGTGGTTGTTCTGAACCAGGAATTCAAATCTGAATGTGATTACAAACAAGAATCTTTCTGAAGTGTTATTGCCTCTCTAGGGAAGTGTATTCAATTCAAATTTATACCCCTCCTGCCCCCCCGCCCCCGCCACACACACACTCACATACATGCACCATCCTCTAGAAATGTTTCCAGTTGAAAGGTTGCTGCAATTAAGTTTTAATGTAGTTTTCCTAGTTGTTACATAGAAATTCCATATATCTAACCATTGCATGCCTCTAAAAGTTGTATACCTAATTAGTTTCTGTTGCCCCAATATATGCAGAGGCAATGTCTGCAGAACACACTTTAGGATGAGCATATCATAAATTTTAAAATGCCATGAAAATTAAACAAATATATTCAAGGAAGTGTGCCGATCCATTAAAAAAACTGTTAAGAATTTAAAAACTGTAAAGAATTTAAAAACTGTAAAGAAGCCAGGTCTGTCTAGTTCAAGACATCCAGCCCTGTTTCTTATCTCTGTTTATCTCCTTTACCTAGCTCTAGTAAAATGTAAATTCCATTTATGCTCCCCCCCCCCAAAAAAACATTTTTTTTACTTTGACAAAATAAAGGAGCTTACGTTTAAATGAGATTTAGGTCCACAACTTACTTGAAAGTGAAATTAGCAGTTATATAATGAAAAACGTGTTTGTGTCATATATTTCCACATTTCAAATGCATTAAATCACAGGGAAATAAGACAGAGAAACTTTCTTAAAAATAGAAGGTATGATGTCTATTTTTTATTTCAATATTCTGGAATCTATTTTATGCTTTCTAAACAAGTACACAGCATTAGAGGACCAGTCTGTCTTCACTTAAGATCCAAGAATGATCATTTAATGACTTTTTTACTACAATGACATAAGATTCACAGATTGCAAGGTCAACAGGGATCATCTGATCATCTAGTCTGACTCCTTCCATAACTCATGCCATAGAATTTCCTCAGTATAATTCCTAGGCAGATCATTTAGAAAAGCATCAAAACATGATTTAAAAATTGTCAAGTGATGGAGAATCCACCATGAGCCTTGGTAAATTATTCCAGGGGTTATTCATTCTCATTGTAATAAATATATGTCTTATTTCCATTCTAAAATGGTTTTGTTTCTATTTCTCTGCTAGATTATTATTAAATATCTCCCATTATTAAATATTTCCTCCCTATGTGGATCCTTACAGTCTTGTAAGCAAGCTACCCTTTAACCTTCTCTTTCTTAAACTAAATGGATAGACTGAAGGAGCCCAGTCAGGATAGGGCAGGTTTTCTAATCTTTCCAGTATTCTCGTAACTCTTCTTTGAGTCTTCCCCACTTTATCAAATATTGTTCTTGAACTGTGGACACCAGAACTGGACAAAGTATTACAGCAGTGCCAAATCCAGAGGTTAAATGACCTTTTTGCTCCTTCTCAAGATTGTCCTATTTATACATCCAAGGAATTCATTAGCTCTTCTGGCCAGAGCATTGCATAATTCATCTTCACGTGATAATCCACCATAAACCCCAAATCTTTTTCAGAGTCACTGCCTCTCAGGATAGAGTATCCTATCATATATATAGTAGCCCAATGTCTGTGACTCTGTAACACTGAAATGCTGCTGTTCCCTCTGGGCAGTGCTGTTGCCTCCAGCTGTGGCGCTCGGCTGACTTCTGCGCTGTCACACGGAAGCAAGCAGTACAAGTGGCCGTTTGGGGTCCGCGCTCCCCATGCAGCACAGAAGTGCTGCATGGGGAGCGCGGGGCCAAACGGCCACTTGCTCCTGCGCAGCGACCCAGCTGAGTGGCGCAGAAGTCAGCCGAGCACCACGGCGGGAGGTAACAGCACCGCCCAGAGGGAACAGCCAAGGGGCGGGGCCTGGACAAGCATTCGTCTCTGATGTCAGGAAAGGGCACCGGATTCAAAAGGAGGAAAGCGGAGCAGATACAGAGGATGTGGAGAAGACAGAGAGGAGAACGGAGGAGGTGGAGGACAGCGAGAGAGAGAGAGACGCAGCTGGAGGAGAAGAAAAGAAACACAGAGTGAGAGGCAGGAGGGGGAGGAGAGAAAGAGAGAGACAGAAAGAGAGGCAGGAGGCGGACAAGAGCTGAGGGGGGGGGGGCAAGGCAGTAGGAGGAGAAGCGAGAGAGAGGCCGTTTGTGCTGCTTGCTCCTGCGTGGCAGCCCAGCTGAGTGGCGCAGAAGTCAGCCGAGCGCCACAGCGGGAGGTGAATGGGGGCAGGGCAGTGACATACACGCCCAGGGGATGGGGCCTGGACAAGCGTGCATCCCGACGGAGACAAAGGAGAACAGAGAGAGAGTGAGAGGCAGGAGGGGGAGAAAAGAAAGAGAGAGATGAGAGAGAGGCAGAAGGCGGAGGAGAGCTGGGGGGGAGGGGGAGGGGGAGGCAGTAGGAAGAGGAGAGAGAGAGAAAGAGACATGGACTGAGAGACTGGAGGCTCAGGAGAGAAGACTGACGTGAAGGAGAGACCTGAAAATCCCGTTTTATGACAGGGTAATTGTCTAGTCTTGCTAGAAGAATGCATTTTACATTTAGCCATATTAAAATATATACTGTTTGCTTCCACCCAGCTTACCAAGAGATCCACATTGCTCTATACCAGTGACCTGCCCTCTTCATTATTTAGCATTCCCACAATTTTTGTGTGATCTGAAAACTTATCAGTAATGGTTTTGTGTTTTCTTCCAGGTCATTAATAAAAATTTAGGGCCAATAACTGATGGTTGGAATGCAACTAATTTTGTTTTGAACTCCATGCTTAAATAAAACCCTAACAATTAGTAGAAACCCTAACAATTAGTAGACTATTGTCTGATTTGGAAAGAAACTAATACATTCTTCCTAAACACCTAGAAAATCAGCCCATTCTATTCAAATTCAGTGAACCTGTCCCAAAAGTCAGGTCTGTAATAAAATCTGAAAGCATACAGGTTTCATTTGGATTTGGGCTGCATTAAGAAACTCAGAAGTTCTCCTAATAAATGAGGCCACAGAGTCTGCATTCTTTTAGAAAACAAAGAAGAGTTTGAGTAGGTGATTCAGAAGCCATTTTTCAACCCATTTCCCGTGAATCTAAATTGTTCCTCCTATGGATTGAAATCAGCAGAGATATTTTTGAAAATGTACTTTATGCATACAAGTTTGTGATGCTCCTTGAATATTAAAAAAAAAAGATTCCAATGCCCTTATCTCCAATCTGTACTCAAGGACATCTTGATTGAAGCTGTAACTACGGCCCTGGCACAGAGTTATAGGGATTTTTTTTCTTTTGGGAGAAAATCAGGCTGTCAGTGTACATGTCTTTCATGACAGAATATCTGTCTGGAGAGGGGGAAGCAGAAGTGTGTATAAGTGAAAAAATCCCCAAAATAGCCTCTAATAAGTTTTATAATTATTTTCAAGAAGAAGTGATATGATGCAGTGTAAATCCACAGGGCACATTGTTCCCGTGAATGTGTAGTGTATTTATTAGGGTACTCATAGGATTTATAACTACTCTGAAGAGGTAAATCTGTTCTGTGACTGCAGGCTACATTACTTTCTAGGAAAAGTTTCCTGAAACTTTCTTTTCAGTGTACTTTAACCTCTTGCATGCTGAGTGGGCATATCAAACCTGTTCAGGACATGAATTTCTCCAATTCACTTTCACAGATCTAGTATGCCCTACTTCTGTGAATGAATGGATGTTTTGTTGGAACACATTACTAAGAGAATAGCATAACAAGAAGCAGTTAAGCAGAAGAAGCTTTGATATTAAATGAGTGGAAAAATGGCAAGTGACAGGTTATTCTGAAAAGAAGGAGAACTGAACTCCTTGAAAGAAAAAGATTTAAAAATAAATTATGCATTGTATTTTATAGCAGTTTTGCACCCAGGGATCTCATATCTTAATTAATTAACAGCACTCCTGTGAAATACCAAGTAATGCAAAAGAGTCTTATCATCTACTGCTGAAATGCAGCCATTTTGGAGGTAATATAGTACAGCTGGTTAGAAGTACACAGTAGTGCTAGAGCATGGATCTATTAATGGGGATTCTGTAATGACTTTTCTCTGGGTCAGGACCTTAGAGTCCTCCAATAACCAGATCCTGGGACTGGATGACAGGGAATGGATCACTTGATAGTTGCCTTATTCTATTCATTTCCTCTGACACACCTAGCATTGGCCACTGTCAGAAGACAAAATACGTGGCTAAGTGGACCAATAGTCTGACCCAGTAAAATCATTCCTACCTTCTTATGCCTTTTAGATCAGCCAAAGCATTAAATTGTAGTCAATTGAATTTGGAGAGGTGATGTAGATAGGCAACATGTAACTGGTTGGCTTACTGCTTAGCCATACCAGAGCTAACACTCATGTGAAAAGTGTTAGTGCAAATGATCAGTAGCTTGTTTTTGCATTTCATCTGAAACACGGTACATCCAGCATCACACTGTCCTTTAACACTACACTGGCTCATGTTTGAGAGGAGTGCCTAATGAACATTAAGGCATCAGAGCATATTATATGGGTGTACATTTTCATCAGATCCTATCCATTTCATTCATATTATTCTTCCTCCTGGCAGTTTTTGTACAATGATAAGAAGTTAATAGTGCAGAACAAAAAATACAGTAATAAGTATAGTTCTCCTTGTTTTTCTCTTTGAACAACAAGTTTGCTTTATGTTATTTCTTACATTGTACCTTGTGATCAAAGAGCAGAAGGCTGATGTTAGACATGTGTATTTCATGGGGCCTTTGTTCAGAACAGCCGCTTGCTGAGCTTTTATGCTGACTGTACATTTTGTTTTCCTTTCTCCTCACAAACCAGGTCAATTTTAAGAGCCTGCTGAATTTGTGTGATAGAGTCAAAAGGTAACTGGCCAGAAACTACACTTCTGTTGTTGTGTAGGACTGCAGTGAAATAATTTGTCTAGAAGCCCATTTTCATGTCTTTTCCATCCCAAACATTTTCTCGTTCATTTTAAGGAACTATGTTGCTGTACAATGCTTTCCAAATTCCCTGTCTATAATGTTGTTGGCTTTGATGTACAAATGAAGTGTGATAGTCTGAGACAAGTTTGACAGAACATGTCTTCGGCTTGCATAAATTACTGTCAGGGAATTTTCAGGGAAGCAATGAAGTACATTTGCAGTGACTAAAAATGAAGTATAAATTATAGCATAATCACTGCTGCTGAACAACTGGATGACTAAAACCAGGAATTGAATTTATCATTTATAGGAGTCCCTACATTGTATTATTTTCCTTTATGCATTGCCAAAATTCACATTTTTGTTTATAAGTATTCTCCTCATCTCACTAGTGATGCAGAGCTATAAATAATAGTTTACATTCCTGCCATGCCTCTCATTTTTAGCTTAACAGCTCATCTTTGGAAGGAGCTAGCCATCCTTACTCACATAGATCTCCTGATCCTAGCCATTCTCCACTTCATCAGTGTTAGTTTCCAGACAAACTTATTGTAAGAGATTTCTGGAATACGTCATGGAGAACGATGAGAGAGAATAGTGTTCCCAACATTGAACTGTGGCTTTATGGGACATTTCTGAGCACAATATTCACAAATTCAGTAGCAGATTTTTTTAAGCTGAAGTCATGATCCTGTCAGTCAGTGGAAGCTTTGCCAATGGGTGCAATGAGCACAGGAATAAATTCCAAGTGGTAATGTGCATCTGTCCAAAGTGCAGGCCTCAGCTCTTAGGCTATGTCTACACTGCACTGTTCTTCCAGAAAAAGCTATGCAATTTGCAAAGTGCAATTTGCATAGCTTTTTCTGCTTCTTTTTTTGGAAGAGGCTTTTCTGATATTTGGCCCGTCTACACTGGGCCAAATGTCTGAAAAAAAAACTTTTTCAGAACATCCCTTCTTCTTCGTAAAACGAGGTTTACAGGGATGCTGAAAAAGCACGTCTGCTCTTCCAGAAAAAAAATGCGGACTCTCTGCAGTGTAGACATAGCCTTAAGGTAGGTACTTGGTCACAGTAGAGTACAGGGCAAATGCTAAATGTTACTAGGCATTATTTCACTTAGGAATTGACATTGTCTTCTGAGATGATACAGTATTTCCACTTTTCTTGGAGAAACCCTCAACTTTGTAACATGTTTTCTCCATTGGTCCCATATAGCAGTTTAATTTATTTTGTTTTTACTGTGTCTGGTGTGGCAAAACACATGCTATTTTTATCTTGAGTTTTTCAGTATTTGGTGTTTTTCTTAAAGCCCCAGATCCTAGGGTATGTCTAGACTACATGCCTCTGCTGACAGAGGCATGTAAAATAGGCTACCTGACATAGTCAATGAAGCGGGGATTTAAATATCCCCAGCTTCATTAAAATAAAAATGGCCACTGCACTGTGGTGGCTCAACTGATCATCGGCACAGTGTGCAAGTCAAGACGCGAATCGGTCGACAAGGGAAGCCTTTGTCGACTGCTCCCTTATGCCTCGTGAAACGAGGTTTACAGGAGCAGTTGACAAAGGCTTCCCCTGTCAACCAATCCGCATCTTGACTCATGCGCTGTGTTGACGATCAACTGAGCCAGCACAGCGTGGCAGCCATTTATATTTTAATGAAGCCGGGGATATTTAAATCCCCGCTTCATTGACTATGTCAGGTAGCCTGTTTTGCATGCCTCTGTTGGCAGAGGCATGTAGTCTAGACATACCCCTAGAGTCAGAGGATTATGTGAAAATATCAGCATTTATGTTTTAAAAAGCTCTAGCCCTTCTGATTGCTGAGAGAAGCTAGCAAACGTAAACTTTAAAGGCCTGTAGGGAAACCCTGGCACAGGAGCTGGCCCCGTGATTCTTGTAAGGAGGAGCAATGCTGCACTGAGTTGCATTGCAACCTGATGCACAGGGGATTCCCAGGCATCCGGACCTGAACCAGAACACACCTGGTCGGAAAGGAATCCTGACAGTAGCTGCACCTCCACCTAGGAGCTGGAGGGAAATGCCAGCCACTTCCAGGAGCTGCCTGAGGTAAACATCACCTGAAGCCATGTCCCCTCCTGCATTCCACCCTCTACCTCAGCCCAGAGCTCCCTCCTGCACCCAAACTCCCTCACAGAACCCACTCCCCCTCCTGCATCCTCTGGACCCATGCATCCCAGCCCAGAGCCCACACCTTGCTCCCTGCACCCCTTATCACCAGCCTTACCCTGGAGTCCACATTCCCATCCCAGAGCCCTCACCCTCTCCCTCTCCTGCATTCCATTCCCTGAACCCCTCTTTTCTGGCCCCACCCTAGAGCCCACACCTCCAGTCTAGAGACCATCCCCTCTCCCATACCCTGTCTCCCTGCCACAGTCCGGAGCCTCCTCCATTCCAAACCCCTCATTTCTGGCCCCAGCACCCAACCCCTCTGCCCAGTCTGGTGAAAATGAGTGTGAGCGAGCAATGAAGGAGGTATAGAGACAGTGGGGTGGGCACTTGTAGAAGGAGTGGGATAGGGTGGAGCCTGGAGAAGGGGCACGACGGGTGACAGGGCCATGGTGTTCAGTTCTCTGTATTTGGAAAGTTGGCAATCCTAGGGTCCCAGCCCCACTTTGGTCCTGCAACTTCTCCCTGAGTGGGGCTCCAGCCCTCATGCACCATGTCAAAATGCCACTCGCTTGGTTTTGGTCCTGCTGATCCATCATCACAGTGAACAGCCATCAGGGCCAAATCTGAGTGGACAGTACGAGGGCCCCTTGCCAATGGGACACACTGTGCACAACATGTGTAGGGCTGCTGACACCACTGGTAGTAACCACCACTCCTTCTGAGCAGCCTTCATGAAAGCAGCAACCTGAAATTCTCTCACTGTTTTTCACTGACAGGTGGCCAGGAGCTGTGGAGAAAGGTGAGATGGCAGCTGCTACGATGCTATGGTTCATAGAGTACAATAGCGCTTGTTAGATTTTCTTAGATAGCTACAGGAGGGCAGGGTTGAGCAGATATACCTCTTTACTGTCCTTTCCACATGGTTCCCTAGAGAGAACAGTGTGTCCGGGTATAAATTGTTCTGAAGCTTGGCTCAGAGAACTGCTCATAAAGTTTGTATACATCTCCAAACTTTTTGCATCTGCAAAATTGGGCAATTACTGTTAGATGAGAGAGGTCATGTGTTCTGGACTCTTCTGTTTTGGTTTCCCAACTGGAGCTTTGAAATTCAGAGTTCTGGAAAAATGGAAAACAAAGAAAAAAAGTTAGGTTAGCTTATCTGACTCTTAAAAGCACACTTCTAGAGCAGAGAATTTGAGCAGGGGGTGATTTTTTTTATTAGCCAGGACAGTTACTAGAAGCTGAATTTTGCAGGCCAATCTAAAAAGCTCTGCTTGATGAGCCTAAATGAGATGACAGTTTATACAAAATCTCACTTGGATTTCTTTTGGTCTGCCTACAATGTCACATTCCCTGAGAGGGATAGGAGAAGCTTCTTAGCGACAATAAACCCATCATGGTCTTGAGGCTATGGTCATGGCCTTGGCCTGTGAAGGTGGGGGTTCAGTTTCTGCCTCTCCCTGGGCATGACTATAGGTAAATCCCTCTGTACCTGAGCTACTTAATCTGCCAAATAAGAATGATCTGTCTTTTCTGCTTAGACTATAAACTCCTTGGAGCAGGAACTGTCACTCTGTTTGGATAACACCTATAACTATGGGGTCACAAGCTTAGATGAAGCCTCTAAGCATTGCCATAATACAAATACAGTAATAACAGACATGGAATAATGGGAGGGTCTAGAGAGCCAGGGTAATATGACTGGGTTACGATTATTTAATATACCTTGAGTATTTACACCAGATGCAACACCTGGTCCTTTCCCCATAGAATTTGCCAGTGGCACTTGTCCTTCAGTTTTTCCAGATTAGGATATGAAGGACTAGAAGACTTATCCAGTGTTGCCTGGGTCCTTCAGGGCCCAGGGGAGCAAGGGTGCTGGGCATCCCAGCAGTGCTGGGAGGGGGGAAAGCTGTGGCTCCTCCAGGGAGTGGCAGGTCTTTCCATCCCCCCCTCCATCCCCACCCCACCCCACTCTTCATCCCTTCCATCCAGCAGGGCTTTTTCTCTCCCCTCCCCCATCTGGCAGGACTTTCTCTCCCTCCTCCGGTCCAGTGGGGCCTTTTATTTCCCCCACACACACATCCAATGGGGTCTTTCCCCTACCCAGTCCAGCAGGAGCCTTTTCTCCTCTCTTCCCCTATCTAGTAGGAGCCTTCTCCCTACCATCCAGCAAGGCTTTCTCCCCACACACACTCCGGCACTGCAGCCAAGGGCTGGGAGGTAGAGGTATGGGAGCCACATATCCAGTCCAGTGGCTGGCAAGATGGCAAGCCCAAGCCCCAGCTGGCCACTCTCTTGCTGGTGTGGCTGCCACCAATGATCACTCTACACTAGGCTCTTTTCTCATTGCTACAGTGGTCACTATGCGGTATAGCGTCCCTCTGAACAGCCTCCTCTCTTTCCATGTTATGGAAAACAGTCCCATTTCAGGCATTTCCCATTTTCCTGGCACAACCAAACCATGACCTTGCTTTAAGTTAGAAGAGGAAGGTAAATTAGAGTGAACAAAATCATCCGTGTAAATCAGAAGGATTGTGAAAAGAAAACATAGAGGAGAAAACAGGGTCTGGAAGTAATCACATAAAAATTATGCTTCCTTTATGGAAAATGCATATTGCTGCTTCTCACTTTGGGGACTCAGTTGGAGAGGGGTTGAACTTTTAAGACTTGGTTCAAGAGCTTCAGACAAGAGCCCTTAACTCTATACCTGGAGCTCTTAACCATAGAACAAGAGATCATTAGAGAATATCTCCATATACTTACACATACAGGAGGATCTCTTTCCCCTTTCTGCAGTAGGAAAGTATACAGAAGGCCACCAGTATATATCATACGCTGGACATGCCGTGTAAGTCAATCTCCCTCTGGGTCAGTTTGTTTATCTGCTAAGACCTTCTCCTGCTGTGCATATTGTATTTGGAATTAATTCTCTACAGAACTGAAGCTTATGAGCCAGTGACAACAAATCTGAACCCTTCATGTTGCCTTGGAAAATGTTCTTATTGTCTTTCATCCAGGTTCTGTGTGACTGTCATTTTTGGAATTAGATGTTTTAACACATGATATGTGTGTCAGATGTCATGCAAGAACACTGTATCCTCTCTGCTCCTCAGGCCCACCATGAAAATGAAATGATCCCTCTTCCTTGGAGATTTGGGAGAAGAAGTTTATCCCAAAGTAACACAATAAGTTTCTGTGTCAGCGGGATCAGTTCATTCAATACTAAAAAGCCTCTATGTTAATTTTTAATTCCATTCTGACTGCTTCTTTTACAATCATTTGAAAAATGCGGAATCATTTACTTGGGGAAAAATAATCCAGAACACAAAATACAAAAATCAATGGGACAGATGCTGCACTTATTGACCTCAGTGGTGAAACACCTATGAGCTTCTCTTCGGCAGGATCAAACCACTGAGAGGCAGAAACCTAGAAGCAATAATGCTAGATAACTGCAGAGGCAAATGTTAGTCAAATAGGCATATTCTAGAAGCCAAATGTGTGAGTCTAACTTCTGCTTCCCCACACCTGTGAGCAATACTTGTGAGCAATGTCACTATTAGAAGTGATTTGCACTCCACTCCTCTAGTATGAAATAGTAATTATGTGTGTGACTATCTGTGTGTCAAAGAGATGACCCATTATCTCACCAATATCAGATGAAAGTTTCTTGAGTAGCTGAAGGAGAATAGTTGAAAAACAAGAATTACTTTATTACAGATTGTTTGCATTAGATATTATTTTGCCTTAGCTTTCTTCTTAGAGAGATGATGGTTGGTTCTTGAAGTATTCGTGCTTAGCTGCTAAGTCTTGTAGTAGAAAAGCCCCTGGCACTTTATCTTTAAGATTCCAGTTTGCTTCCAGTGCGGTTTTTATACTTATCTGCAATAAAAAGCTGATTCTTCTGAGTGCTTTGGATTTGCTTGAATCAGATTTACAGTCCAGCTTTTTAACACTGTCCCCAGTTATTATAGGAAAAGATTTTGCAGGGCCCTTCAGATTCCTATTTCAGAGGAGTGAATTTCTTTTTTCCTTTTCCTTTTCCTTTTCCTTTTCCTTTTCCTTTTCCTTTTCCTTTTCCTTTTCCTTTTCAATAGCAGATTCCATTTGACGAAGGAATGGTTTTCCTTTAACATCATGCATAGCACGGTTTGGTCAGAGATAGATATTTAATTACATAGGCCCCAATTCAGTTGGACACAGTGGGTACAATGCTCTGACCAGTTGTAGATTTAATCCATCCAGTTCTGTTAGTTAAAAGACTCCAGTCCCCCACAAAAAGTGCCATATTTTAAATTATAACCAAGTTTACTTGAAATCTTTCCAATCTTTAGAGTTCTTCACAGTGTCTGAAATAAGGGTCTTTGATTTACTTTTCTACTATCCCAGAATACAGGAACCATTTTCTGTAACACTGATAGTGGTTACAAATTGTTATTAATCATTGTCGTTATTGTTATAACGACTACTACTAGGACAACTATATTGGGAGCCAAGGAAATCTCCTGCAGTACTGCTATTGATCAAGTCTGCAGTTTAAAATAATTTTGAAATAAGTGTCACATGTCAGGGCAACAGCACCTGCATTTTCCATCAGTGGCCCAACCAAGGACCTATGCTAAAGCTTCCAGCAAAACACCCATTGCCCTTCTTAAGTAGAATAGGAAGTGGGTCTGACCCACGAAAGCTCATCACCTAATAAACCATCTTGTTAGTCTTGCAAGTACTGCATAGTCCTGTCTTTTGTTTCAGCCTTCTTAAGTAGAAACCTGAGTCTTTGCCTTCCGACAGGGAAATTTTCAGGCTGAGCAGTTCCTACTAATTCCAGCAGAGGCAGGCTGCCCAAGCACCCGTTTCCTTTCCCTTCAGAGACAGTTAACACTGACTCCCCACAACTATAGGTACCACACAGCTTTTTCTGTCTATTTTATTAGTCAGGTAAAAACACTTCAGAGAAAACATTCTGAAAACAAAGAACCTACATAATCTAATAGCTTATCTGAGATCCCCTCCTCATTCTGATAAGCATTCTGGTGGATGATAAGATCTTACTTCCTTAAGGACTGGGACAAACCTTGGACCATAAGTCCTGTCCATTTGTAAAATCCAAAAGCAGGCTCAGTGCCAGCTTAAAACCACACTATTTATCCAACACACCTTTCTTTGTCTGATAGTCCCTGGAGACTCCAATCTGAACTAATATATGTGCACCTTGGGGGGGGGGGGAGGAATCCTCTGGAGATGTTACAACCTAGGTAAATTTGCCTAGTCTCTCCTTGCTGTCCTCCTGTTCTTACAGTGGAAATATAAACAGTATCTCAATATCACACAGGCAATTGCATGTTTAATACAATGGACTCCAAATATATTAAACCCCATTCAATAAGCTTTTACTTAATTCAGTAAAGTTCACTTTAACTCCAGAAGGTTTGTCCAGAATAGTGTCAGTTACAATGGGTTCTTAGATGAGTCAGACAATTAGCAATTGAATTTAAAGCATTTCCCTTCTGCATACCAGGTTCAAATCCTCTATGAGTCACTGATGACGGGAAAGCCATTACCAGTCAGTCTTTTTGATGGAATGGATTGGTGGTCTAAATCCATTTTTCAGTGAACAAGTGTTCCTATTTTAAAAAATGGCTCCATTTGTTAACCTGGTTTGTGGCACTCCCAGCAGAGGGATCTAGGACTTAGCTGATCAAGAAGGATTGTCTTACCATCTCTTCATTATAGGTAGTGTCTCCAGGTTGGGGTTGAGATAAAACAGCAGAGCACGTGTGGGCCTGTTTGCAGTACCTCTGCCGTATCTGTTCTGTGACAAAGCAGATGACGTTAGTTTCTAAGGCTGATAGGGCAACATCTTGTACAAACACTGAACACACACACATAAAGCTGTACATACAGGTATAGGAAGTAGGGGTGCAGGGGATACTGCAGCACCCCCAGATTTAGCACCTGACTTCCCTGTTCCTAGAATGCAGCTCCCCGTCAGCTCCTCCAGCCCCAGGTCCCGGCCATTGGGTGGCCCCCACAGGGTCCTACCAGCCCTACATGTTTTGCCGACTCCTGGGGTCCTGCCACTTTCAGCTTTGCCAGCGCCCCAGGGTCCCACCAGCCCTTAGGGTCCCATCACCTGCCATTCCCATGGGCTCCCCTGACCATCAAGGTTCTGCTGGCCCTGCCATGGGCTCTTCAGCCTGCAGGCCCCACCAGCCCTGGCGGTCTACTGCTGGCCCAGGTCTCTGCAGCTGTGACCCCAGCCTGGGATAGTGAGAGCTGCCAATTCTCCCAGACTCAATGGACCCAATGCCATTTGCAGGAATGGAGTCCAGTCTGTCTGGACCAGGAAAATTGGCAACTAGATCTCAACAGGTCTAAAGGACATTGCACCTCAGCACCCAACCCCAAAAATATTTCCAGATTCCTTGGCCAGACACAAGTATTTTTAGCCCCCAGACGGCTGTAATATGTCTGTCCTGCTCAGCATAAAAAGTGAAAGTTACCTATCTGAAAAATCATTGTATTTAAAGCTATAGAATGAGCTCCATCTCTTGCTTTAAAACCCCAGTTTCAGAATAGAAAACAACTGCTCTGTAATAGAAATAGACACAAGTCAGTTATCTGAATCTAAAGGCCTTGAGATTTTTGGGTGTTTAACCACCTTTCCACATTTAACACTGCTGTCCCACCTCTGCTTTGGGATTCTACACAGTATACTCATGGGCCACGTATAGACAGGGATGATTTTCCGCAAAAAAGAGTGTCTAGATTGGCATGCACGCTTTTCCGCAAAAGCACTTTTTGCAGAAAAGCGTCTGTGCCAATCTAGATGCGGTTTTGCGCAAGAAAGCCCCGATCACCATTTTCGCAATCGGGGCTTTTTTGCGCAAAACAATACCGCATTGTCTACACTGGCCCTCTTGCGCAAAAGCATTTGTGCAAGAGGGCTTTTGCCCGAATGGGAGCAGCATAGCATTTCCGCAAGAAGCACTGATTTCAGACAGTAGGAAGTCAGTGTTCTTGCGGAAATTCAAGCGGCCAGTGTAGACAGCTGGCAAGTTTTTCCGCAAAAGCATTTGCTTTTGCGGAAAAACTTGACAGTCTAGACGCAGCCATGCTGAGTAATAATTAACATTGAGATCAATGGAAGTTAGGAACTTAAATACCTTCACCTTTGAGGATCTATGAAATCAACAGAACTAGTAGTCAAGTACCATTTTACATACTATGATTAAAGGAGCAGAATCTGTCCTTCAGTTTTATTTGGGAAAAAACATGAGTATTTCTCACAGATCAAATTCCCTTCATTTTGTTTCATTTTAAAATTCTAAGGGGAGAGCATTCTTGCTTTGGAATGCTCCTAGCTCATTAGTTTTATTTTTTATAAATTACCAAAGTGTGTATTTGTTCTTTAAAACCAATTTACCATTTCACTTTGATTAGAAGAGCTGTCATTTCCTTTTCTCTGCAGACACATGAATCATGATAAGGGAGTTATCAGAAGAATTTTAGACTGCTTCAAATTACAAAGTTAATAATTTAACCCAAGTATTTGTTGTACAGGCATTCTGGTGAAATTCTTAGAACTCATGAATGCTGCGAAAGTATCAATAACCATAAAATTTCATAGCCCCTTTTTTAAAACCAGGGCCTTAACATTTTGTAGGGAAATAAAGCTTTGGTTAACCTTGGCACTGGCATACCTCATTAAAATAACAGCCTGTCAGTTTCAAGTTTAAAATAACAGGGTTGTCAGTTTTATATGCAGTGGAACAATCTATGATTTTACTCTGAGTGAAATAATTTGTAGGTAGCATATGGTTAGAAGAAAGGGGGAAAAACTGCCCAATAGTGCCATCTTGAGGCTTATGCTACTCCCAGGCTCATGAGTACAACAGAGAGCCACATGCATACGTGAATACTAGTAGCTGTCACAACAGGCAATCTACCAGCCTGTGATTTATCACCCCTCCAGAATCAACTTGATATACGGTAAAATTTTTAAAGGCTGAAAATAATTCACAATTAAGTGTGTGGTTCAGCAACCTCTTTGCTTTTAAATGTATTTTATTAGGAAATATATATGTGTGAATGCGCGTGTGTGGGTCCGGGGGTGTATGAAAATAACCTAAAGTGGACAACTTAAGTTGTGCTCTATGCATTCTGTTTTAAAGCTAAATCAGGGTACTTCCCTACCTCTAACCTAGTTTTTGTTCAGTTTTTTGCAGTGCGTAGTTCTTAAGAAAGTGCTCTTTTTATTAATTCTTACCATTATAGCCATTGTTCTGACACGATGAGCTCTGGCTGTGATAATACCACCACACAGAAGCTGACCTCCATTTAGTCCAATTGGTGTGCATTTACAATTCTCTGTTTAACCGGTCTAGACTCTCAGGAGCCTAACTTCTATTCAAATTAAACAACCTGCACCATTACTTTGAACATTTTCAGCTGGCATCACTGGAAATTTCAAATCGTAGAAGTTGCCATTTAATTCCTAAGGAAGGTGATGATTTGGTGTGAGGGAGTGAAGGGAGTCGAGAGGAAGGCAGTATTAGCTAGGCTCAGAAATGTTTGGAAAACAGGAAAAATAAAAGACTATAATTAAAAGTTGTCTCATTCAGTCACAGCTGTTGACAGAAGCACTACTATGGGCTGTGCACCTTCACAGTCATATGGATCATAAGATCAATAGTTTTATTTCAGCCAAGTCGATAGGACTGAAGTTGAATGAAATCAAAAAGGAAAAAGGCTATAAATCCATTTTATTAGGTATGTTTATATGGCTAGTGAACAATTGTCACTAAAAATATTCACCAGTAATACATTTTAAGCTTTTGACATATTATTCTTATACTTAATATACCAAAATGATAGACATAAACATAATAAATATTCATATAGATTGTTTATGCCAAAAATGATGCTATAAGCAAAATCGTTGGACATTAGTCTTAGAATGTTTCAAATTAAATCCCTAATGAACATAAAAGCCAAATCAATGTATGAAATTCAGGGACAGATTTCAGCTTATATGACAGTAGAAATCCAATCATAATGATCTGCGCATTCTCCCTCCTTCACTATTTTTCCAATATAGGATGTGCAGTTCACTACATAATACATGACTTAAATAGTCAGGCTTTGTGTACACAAATCTATTCTCAAGATACCCATTATTATATCATCTCTGTATCATACAAGCGTGTTGTGTGTATATGACAGAGAGAGCAATTCGCGTGTATTGGTCTGATTAGTACTGAGAAATATGTTGTGTGATCTTTCACCTGGAAATAATACCAACCAAACTTCAAAGTGGCATTATTTGGTGATGTGATTTAAATGTTGCATGTAAGAGAAACAAGCGAATAAACTTGTGTAATCCCCAAGGAGATTACCTAGATTCCTGGGGCTCTGACTGCTGGCAGCTCAGGGAGAGGCACACTATCCCTGGTAGGGAGCCAAGGCAAACTCAGAGTCTGCCTGGCAACAAATAGGGAGTGAGATGCCCCTCCAGAGGAGTTCAGGAGAGGGAAGAAGCCATTTTTTTGGAGTGAGTCTGGAGCCAGCCAGGGCAAGAGGAGGGCTGCCTGTGTGGGGAGCTGGTAATCCCCATGTCTGCATGCAGGGTCCCTCCTGAGAACTGGCATCTAGGGACTCGAAAGCAAGATCCCTCACCTGGGCTTTTCCTTTCTTCACTGATGATTCCCAGTTTGTAGAGTTTGCTGGGAAACTTCCCCAGCCAGGCTGGGTTAACCCTCCAGCTCCCCAGGTGAGACCAGTCACCATATGGTCAGCTCTGCTCTGTCTACTAGTTCAGGGCTGCTGCCTGCTGTGTGTGTGGCTGGATGCTGGGCTAGGAGACTACAGTTTGGATTTTAGTACAGTTGTGTAATCTGCCCCTTGAGCCATGCACCCCTTGTGGTGAGGGGAAATCCTGGGACCAAAGCAGCTTGATTCCTGCCTGAAGAGGATCCCTGCTAGCAGAGATCAGCTGTCTGCAGTGACTGAGAATCCAGAGTCATCTCTGAGCTGGAGGATCATTCATGGAGTTTGTGGTTGCACCATCTTTTAGTTAGTCAGGGAATTTGTTTTGGGGTCCCCCTACTCCCTGAACTGTGTCCTCAAGCCAGGGAGTAAGGGTTTGGGAATTTTATAACCTGCTGTGTATTAAATCTGTGGAGGGATTTACCACCTTCTCCCACTTGTGATTCCTTTGGGCTGTACTGAACCAGTCAGCCACACTGCTAAACCACTGCAGAGAAGAATTTTGTGGTCATAGGTCATTAAGGGCCCCAACAAAGTACATGTACCAACAGGACACTAATCTTACAGTCGCTACATCAAGTCACGTGACTGGAGCAGGTCACAGGTATTAGCAATGTGGGCACCGGTGAACCTAAAAATAATGCTTTACCCTGTTATATTTGTCTCCTGTTGAATATAATTATTGTGTTGAATATATTGTATGTGTTTGTGTTATTTCTTGAAAGTCTCAAACTATCTGGCAAGTAAGTGGGGATTACCATTATCCTGTGGTTAGAATTTTCCTCCCAAGCTGCCTTGGTGACCCTGCCAGGAAGGAGTGAGGGGGGTGGAGGCACCGCCAAATAAATTCATAGGGAAAAATAAAGAGGATACACCCTGCTAAGTGGTGGCGGGATCCAGAAGAACCCAGACCTGTCCACCAAAACCTATAAGCAGATTGGCATTAAAGAAGGTAACCGGGTGGAGAGGGGGTGCTACACTTGCACCAAATTGGCATTTGATAGCAGTTCCAATTGGTTTCTCTTATGCCTTCTTCATTGGTTTTGTTGCTATATCTCCTCTTTTACCTCCTCAACATATAACTTACATTTGTTTTATACACTCAATGAGTGTCAACCAAGGGTCGGTTCCTGAACAGATGTCAATAGATCCGGGCCCCAAATGGGTGCAGATTATACGACCATAATTTACAGAGCATACTCCCTTAAAACATTTTCTGATTATTTACACCACTATTCATCAAGTATAGCATTTTCCCCAAAAAGCTCTCAGGTATATCTACACTAGGAAATTATTTCTAATTAACTTATTTTGAAATAATAACTCCCAAAATAACTGTTTCAAAATAGCGTGTTTACACCATAGGGAAACCTCAAAATTAGTCCAAGGCAGGCTTCCTTAATGTGAACACACTATCTTGACTTAGAGCCCCAGGAAGCACTGGGGAATAATTACTCTGAATGACTTTGGGGAGTACTTATTTTGAAATAGCAGCACTGGAGCGTCTACTACCAATATTTTGAAATAACTATTTCAAAATAAGCATTATACCTCGTGGAAAGCAGGTGTTATTATTTCAAAATAATCAGCCCCTTATTTCAAAATAACAGGCATGATAATGTGGACACTCCGCTTGTTATTTTTAAATAACTCCCTAGTGTAGACCAGAACTCAGAGAGTTACTCCTGTTGACATTATGACATTACAACTCTTGGGTTATGTCTACATTGCACACTTATTTTGAAATAAGGTATTCCGGAAGAAATATTCCAAAATAGCCTATTTCGAAATAGCATGTCTACACTACAGGCAAGCCTCAAAATTAGTCCGAGGCAGGTTTCCCTAATGTGGACATGCTACCTTGATTTAGAGCCCCAGGAGGCATTGGCGAGTAATTAGTCTGAATGGCATTAGGAAAGAGCTATTTTGAAATAACAGCAGTGGAGCATCCATACTACAGCTATTTTGAAATTGCTATTTCGCAATAGGCATTATTCCTTGTGGAATGAGATTTACAGAAGTTGGACTAAGCTGTCTGTTATTTTGAATTTATTTCAAAATAATGGAATTGCTGTGTAGACGCTCACATTGTTATTTTGAAATAATAACATTTCAACAGAAAGGCCAACTTAGCTTCCCATTTACATTTAAAACACAAAAACATCTGAAATTTGCAGAGTAGCCGTAAAAAAGTGGCACAAAAATGTAAGAAGAGAAGAATAATAGGAAGCATTTCTTCTTAAAACTATCACCGAGTCTTGCTCATGTTATTACCTGTATGATATTCAGAAGACTGATACCCAAAGCAGATGATTGTGTGGTTAATTCCTAACTGTGGCCCTCTCAATTCAAAAATAATTGAATACATTTCTCCTGGGTCTTCCATACTAATGAAATTCCATCATTTTGTTTTCAAGCCCTTATTATTCTTGTATTGAATTTCTTCATTAACCTAAATTATCTGTTTTGAATATTTGGAGTTAGAAGGTCTTTTTCTATGATGGCGCAAGTGATTCTGGGATTGTGTTTCCTAAGTATTTAAGTGTTTGATACCTGACTGCTTTGTAATCTTGTGTGTAACATAAATTGAAAAATAGGAAGAGTAGTGTCACCCTCTCAGTTTATGCTTTGAATGTCAAAGGGACTTACACAGGTGCTTTACTGAACAGAGATGGAAATAAACACATATCCAATTGTTTTGCTGACATAGTACCTAAGTGACAAGGTCACATAGGAAGTCTGTGGCAGAGCTAGGAAATGAGCCCAGACCTCCTGAGTCCTAAGCCAAAACCTTTCATCACAAGTCCATCCTTTCTCTCAAGACTTAAGACCCCTTTGAAAGATTGATAAATTAATACTCAAACATTCAACATCTCTTTCACACACAGTATCTCTTTCTGTTAATGGTTACAGCAGTGGACCTTGTACAATTTTAAAACTCATTACCAAATATAAATGTACTAATGAACCAGAAATGAGACTTGTTGTTAGCAATTTGTAAGTCCCTCTTCTTACAATGGACAGTTGCTGCAACTCAGATCAACACCTTCAAAATAATATTTGGATGAATTGTTTAAATAGATCCAGGAGTCTGATAAGCAGGATTCAGATGATTTCATTAAAAGGGATTTAAATACCAAACCCTGCTTGTAAAAGTGAAAGGGAACTATATAAAATACTAAAATTACATAGGCCTTTTGTTTAAATGTTTTCATTGAAGATCATCTTTAATTCAGATGAATAAATACCATCATTTACAAGGCCACAGCTCACCTAATGGGATACAGTAGTCTGACTTCATAAACCACAAGTGAGAAATGTTAGCTGAATCCTTAATGGCTCTTATCTCTTCTTAGGGATACTGTACATCTGTTAGGTATTTTTTAGAATGTTGTTGATATTTAAAGGATGTATTGTGGAGAATACATAACTTTGGAAACTAATCAGTGGCTTTCTGTTCTTGTGGTTGGGATGATCTCACCCAAAATCTCCAGGAAAATGTTATGAATCCCATAGAATTATGTCTTCCTAAATCTGTGCAGCATTTTTAAGGCTACTTTCCTTGCATTGAAAAGACATCACTAATCCACCCAGTTTTCACACCATGGCTATGTCTAGACTGCAGGCTTCTTTCGAAAGAGGCTCTTTCGAAAGAGCCTCTTTCGAAAGATCGCGTCTAGACTGCAGGCGGATCTTTCGAAAGAGAAATCCGCTTTTTCGAAAGAGAGCACCCAGTGAGTCTGGATGCTCTCTTTCGAAGACGGCCTCTTTACATTGAAGAACGCCTTCTTTCGAAAGAGGAGCTTTCGAAAGAAGGCGTTCTTCCTCGTGAAATGAGGTTTACCGCCATCGAAAGAAAAGCCGCGTTCTTTCGAAATAATTTCGAAAGAACGCGGCTTGAGTCTGGACGCAGGGGAAGTTTTTTCGGGAAAAGGCTACTTTTCCCAAAAAAAACCCTGAGTCTGGACACGGCCCATGTGACTGAACACAGATTCATAGATTTCAAGGACAGAAAAAACCATCATGATTACCTAATCTGACGCTGTTGCACTTTGCAGGCCACAGAACTTCACCCTCCCACTCCTGTAATAACCATGACCATCATCTGCCTCTTAAGAGGAACCTCGACTAGGTTGCATCACCACTTCCTCCTCCTCTAAGGACTTACAGAAATGGCACTGTTCTTCCAGAAAGTGCAAAACTGAGGAGCAGGAGAGCCGACAGCCTTGCTGGGCTCTGGGCAAGCATGGGTAGCTGGCTTTGCTCCTGGAAGAGATGAGGCTGGGGGCAGCCGGCTCTCAGCGCTGCCAGCATGTTGGTGCACCTCTCCCCCTCCCTCAGCAGTGCTGGGATGTTGGTGCACCTCCCCGCTTTCCTCAGCGCTGCCTAGAGCACACCCTACCATGCTCCCGCTTTCCCAAGCAACTTTGGGCACCACCTGGAACACATGGTGTGGCACTCTGGCAGCAATTTAAAGGGCCCAGAGCTGCAGAGCAGCTGGCAACCTTAGGCCCTTTTGGAACGCTGGGCCCCAAGGCAACTGTTCCCTATGCCCCCCTGTCAGCAGGCCTGTCAAGGGGGAAGAACAGTTAGGCAGCTGAGCATGTCCATGCTTCGAAAAGCTGAGCGGAAGTTCCAGTGAAGCCGCGTGAAAGAATAGACATTCAGGAGTTGTGTCAATGCCCTCGCTCAGAACTCTGCAATGTCTGAGTAAAATGGGCTAGAAAAGGACATGGCTAGCACATTCCCCACTTTAATACAATTTAAATGTTTATTTTTAGAGTGTAGCTTTACGTAATCTGAGGTGTATGAAATTGTATCCACAAGCATGGACCATTAGAAATTAAACATTTGCCACGCCGCTGTGATAATAGCACTACAGTATTACCTCTTCTAAGTACATGATACTACATTACTGGAGAGCACAGGTTCCTGGTGTGGTAAGTGTTATCCTAGGTAGCTGGTGTGCTGTACTGTGTAGTACTCTCAGCTGGGATTTAGGAGCAGTTCTGCTACTGATATGAATTTGGGCAAGTCACCATGCCTCAGTTTCCCTGTCTGTAAAATGTGGTTAATTATATAGACTTACTTTGTAAAGTGCTTTGAGAGCTACAGAAGCAAAGTGTTATATCAGAACTAGAATTGTGCCTGGGCCAACTCATGTAAACCTCTCCCTCTTCTTTCCCTGTCTACAAAATGAAGATAATACTTTAGAGGACAGCTGTGAGGATTAATTAGTAAATGTTTGCAAAGTGCTATATGCAGGCTGAAGTTACTTTGTCTTCTCTGGTTTTGTAGTTCAGAAAAAATCCTCGTATTACTGCATAAAGTATAACAATCCATCATTCCTCTGCAGTGTACAACTGCGCACACAGAGAGTAGGTGTACAATAACAGCATAACGTTTGCAAATGTTATGACAATGGAGCTGGGCCTCTCCTGTTCGTTTTAACAAGGATATTAAAATATTAAAATCCCTTACAATACTGTGAGAATTTGCTAAGGGTTGTATGGAAGTGCAGGATTAGCACAGTGGAAGGGCAGCCTTTCATAATGGGGGAATGAAAGAAAAGCTCCTTCGAAGGGTATATTTACTCTTTTGTGATCCAAAATAAAAGTGCACGGTCCTTAGTTACCAATCATATTATTTTACATATGACTATCAAGCTCCAAGTTTTGGGGAGTCAGAACCTATTCTTCATATAAGTCACTGTTCCTGAGACTCGACACTAATCACTGATGTCAGTGGAGCTCCCATTGTAAATTGCTCACCAGGCATCACAGTGTGCTTAGATAAATAATTAGTCACAGCCATTTGATTTGAAATTTCTCCTGTTGCTTTTAAACTCCAGGAGGTATTGGAATAGTTATTGCTTTCTGCAATCTATTTTTCCCCTATTTTAAGCCAGTGTTGTATAGAATCCATGCAAGCAACTACAGTACACCGTGGAATTTATATGTTGGCACGGGAACACCTGGGGTTAACAAAGATGCTTGCTTTAATTAGATGAGTCACTAGTAAAGCTCAATTTTTTGTCCTTCAGTCCCAGGCAAACAGGAGTGGGAGTAATTCCTGTCCACTCACTTCTCAGGCAGTCTGCTCCTAGGGACCCAAAAGATCCAGCAAAGACCAGGAGGAATCAATATAATATTCTGTAATGTACTGTGTTGATTTATCTTAACACCATTTACAAGGTCACTGGGGGTTTGCCCAGTGTCAGTAATCTGGTGTGTAATTTTTTGGCTTGAAAACGCTCCCCTGTTGAGAGCTAAAAGGCTTGCACATGCTGCTGTAGTGTGTGATACTAAAACTAACCGAGTAGGGTTGGAGGAGATTTGTACAGCCCTTGATCATTGCAAGAATCAGTGCCAACAAGGCATGCAGTAAAATGCTGTTCTACTTACAGTATTTAGAATCTTGGTTATTCGGTTGCCATTGAAAATGTGCACAGGACTTCAGATGCAATATACTGAGATGTTTTCCATCACCTGCAGTACATTGTGACATTCCACGGAGTTTCAGCATTACACAGCAGTGTGGGGCATTTGTTCAGAGAGCTACACTCTCTTCAGAACAAAAGATAAAATTGATAACTAGCCAAGTATAATCTTGTACCTTAACCACTGAAAATCCTATCTTAACACTGAATGGAATAATGGAGAGCTTTTATTTCATGGTTTTTAAAAAATAAAAATCCATGATTTCCTTTGAAAGCTATTCAACAAGTTCCCAGAAATCTTATTACATTTAATATGAAAAGCATCTGTTTCTATAAGAACCACCATCAGAGGCCCAATGATACCATTAATCTTTTGGTAGTCAGCCTTTGTTGTGCCTTTTAGCTACGTTTATAGATTTTCTGCCCTTGTAAACCAAATGCAAAACAAAAACTGATAAAATTTTAGTCTGAACATTCTTCAAATAAACGCTGAAAGCAAGTTTGCATTGGTGTGCTGGCTTGTAGCAACCAGTGCAATTTCTTCCACAGGAGGGAGCTTGCAATTTCAGGAACCTGTTCTAAATCTGTCCTATCATTTCTTGTTGAGGTCTACAAATAAATATCTATCTGTCTCTAGTTATATAGATAGATATGATGTGTGTGTGTGTGATCTTTTCAGCATCACAAAGATCCAAATGTATTGCATTTTATTCACAGCTTTTGGGTACTTTGCATCTGTTAACTACCAGATCAATAGTTATTAGAAGCTAGACATGAAGAATTATATTTAATTGTTTAAACACTTTACAAGACCAAATAGATGAGTGGGTGAGACATTTTAGCTGATGAAACGCTGTTACATTGAATTATTAGGCTACCATGCAGAGTGAGGCTTGGGAGGATGTAAATTTAGAACTTTTCAGCGTCAAAAAGGGACATAGAAAAGAACAAAATATTGTCTCTCTTGCTTTCTCTTTTTTCTGTGTTTAAAAACAACTAGCATGAGGAATAGTGGGTTAAAAGTATCCTGGATTATTTGTGCTCACTCAACCCAAACGCAATGTGCCTTGTTCAGAAATACAGGAATTTGACTTTCAGTACTATTGATTTTTTTTCTACCATCAAATAGTATAGAATTAAAGACTTTTCTTTAAAATGACGGTGAGTATGGATGTCCCCTTTAACCTCGTGTGCCTCTTGTCTCTTGATCAGGTAACAGATATTAAAGAAAAACTGAAGCTTTCAAAAAAGTTCTGGTCCGCGTTACCATACACTATCTGCAAAGATGACCATGTGACAGCTGGCATGTCAAATGAAGAGGACTGCTGGAATGGCCATACCAAAGCTAGGTGAGGAAGACTCCTCCCCAAATAATAGCATACTAGTTCCATATTTGGCCTTGCAATGGTTATGTTCTAAGGCTTGTTTACAAAACCATTTGAGCACTGAAATGAAAATACAACAGAACAAGTAGTTGCCAAGGAAAGCTAGTAAGGGGCACTTATCATCAAAGTGCCATTAAATCAAAAGTGTGAGTCATTTTGAATGTGTACAGAATGTCCGGATTTGAACATGGAGACTATTCGTTGGTTAGATTCTAGGTGGATACATTATTCTGAGATCTCAATTTGGTTTAGAAACAGCTATGAGTGCAGCTGGTTGAAGGGAGCAGCTATGGGTGAGTAGACGTAGGCACAAAAATTTTGGCCAAACCTCTTTCACAAAAAAATTGCAGATTCCAATTGACCAAAGAATTTTAGAAATCTGTGTGGGTTTTTTGGCAAACTATTTTGGTCAGGGAAAAAATAGGTTGGGTTTTTTTGTTTACCTTTCCAAACTGAAATACTTTGATTTTTTTAAAGCTAGATTCTTAGGGGATTTGGGTGAGGAAGAGCAATGATCCCTGTACCCTAGCCCCAGTGTGACTTCACTGGAACACAACTGTCCCCTACCTGTGAGAACCACCAAGCTAGATAGTCACCTTCATGTTCAGACAGAAACCTGATTCAATAGCCGAATAGTTAGGGCACTCAGCTGTGATGAGGGGTCTCAGTTCAAGTTGTGGCTCCAAAGCTATTGGCTGTAAAAGGTTGGCAGTGTTATCTGCGCCTCTTCCTTGGTTTAAGTCCCCAGTCTTTCATTTCCATTTCCACTTTCTTACCTTTGCTTTTATTTTTTAAAGCGTTTAAAGATTCCTGAAATAGAAACAAAACACTTTGTTTCAGGTTAAGTAAAGTGTTTTATACAACATGAAACAAAGCATTGTCTGACTCTTATTCACCAAAAACTGTGACAAACTTTGGTCAGGTTGACCTGAAATTAATATTTTTTCACCTTTTTTTGAAACTGACAGCAAACCAAAAATTCAGTTATTTGCACAGTTCTAGTCTTGAGTGCCCAATGAATGCAGTCCCTTAGTGCTATGATACAGTATCAAACAAATCCTGTAGATTTATTCACCATCATCTATTTGTGGAAGCACGCTAACAGATGAAAATTAGACAGCACAGAACCAGCAACAAACCCTTCAGATCTGAACAGAACTGGATGTATTTTGCCTTAAGCTATGCCTACATTACACACCTTACAGTGGCATAGCTGTACCACTGCAACTGTGCTGCTGTAAGGCCTCCTGTGTAACAGCTCTCCCATTGGCATAATTAAACCACCCCAAAGAGCAGTGGTAACTATGACCGTGGAAGATGCGGTGCTCCTGACATAGTACTGTCCACACCGGTATTTGTCGGTGCAACTTTTATCAATCAGGGGTTGTTTTCTTCACACTCCTGACGAGCAAAAGTTTTGTGTAGACAAAGCCTAAGACTCAACTATGAAAAAAATTACATAAGTCATAAATCAGTTTATGTCAGCTTCTCCACTGTGCATCGTACTTAGTAACAGAGAGATTCCCTCCCATCCCAATGTCTTAAACCCCTGCTGCTTAATTGTCAAAAGATTCATTTTACAAACAAGCCCAAAGGGCTTTGCAAACTGCTGGTGGTCCATGGACCCCAATTTGACAAGCACAAGTATAAATATACTATCCAAAGGCAGGAATATTATTTTCTTAAGACTTAGTGGGTAGGTCCCATCCACTAAGTGCCCCTGAGATCTGTGAGAGCGGCAAATGGCAGCTAAGCGAACAACATCATAGAATCATAGAATCATAGGACTGGAAGGGACCTCGAGAGGTCATCGAGTCCAGCCCCCCGCCCTCAAGGCAGGACCAAGCTCCGTCTACAGCATCCCTGACAGATGTCTATCTAACCTGTTCTTAAATATCTCCAGAGAGGGAGATTCCACCACCTCCCTTGGCAATTTATTCCAATATTTGACCACCCTGACAGTTAGGAATTTTTTCCTAATGTCCAATCTAAACCTCCCCTGCTGCACTTTAAGCCCATTACTCCTTGTCCTGTCCTCAGAAACCAAGAGGAACAAATTTTCTCCTTCCTCCTTGTGACACCCTTTTAGATATTTGAAAACCGCTATCATGTCCCCCCTTAATCTTCTTTTTTCCAAACTAAACAAGCCCAGTTCATGAAGCCTGGCTTCATAGGTCATGTTCTCTAAACCTTTAATCATTCTTGTCGCTCTTCTCTGTACCCTTTCCAATTTCTCCACATCTTTCTTGAAATGTGGCGCCCAGAACTGGACACAGTACTCCAGCTGAGGCCTAACTAGTGCAGAGTAGAGCGGCAGAATGACTTCACGAGTTTTGCTTACAACACACCTGTTGATACAACCCAGAATCATATTTGCTTTCTTTGCAACAGCATCACACTGTTGACTCATATTCAACTTGTGGTCCACTATGACCCCTAGATCCCTTTCTGCCATGCTCCTTCCTAGACAGACATAAACATCGAGAATGTTGATGTGTAAGTAGGTGCAGTCGCTGTGTGGTGCATTACTATGTTTATCTTAAAAGGACTGTGTGAGAGTAAAGTTAGAAATCATCTTCCTCCACAATAGCTATTCTGTAGCAGTGATTCATAAATGACAACCCCATGCAGGTGTGGTCTGTAGGCAAAAGGAAGCTGGCTAGCATGTGTTGCTCCATGAAGCACACATTAATAAGGAATTCATGCTGCTCCTTTTGAAAATAGCCCTACAGCATATTAAAATCCTTCTTCATTTCCTTGAATAATTGAATACATTTTCAGACTATGTACATCGCCAGTATCACTCCACCCCATTTTGTCCCATGCACCCCTACAAATTTAGGGCTTGATAGTGTCCTAAATTTTCAGGATTTGGCATGTGTCCATCCAAAATGGGTATGTTTTCTTGCACATTTACAAGGGAGCAATTCTCTTGCAGCCTTCCTTTTGCTGTATGTTCATCATGGGAAGTCATCAGGGCAGCAGAAATGGCCTCTTAATAAATAAAGGATTTGATTTCTTTGTATTCATATGTCTGCCTGTTCTCTCCCTTTGCTCTTGTGATGGCGTGAGGTCTCGCTTTTACCCCATGGTAAATACAAACATGTATTTTGAATTCCAGAGTGAATCCTGGAAGTTAAAGATGGAAAAAAGTTGGGTCACCTAACTTATTCTCTACTGTAATAGTCTGCCAATCACTCAGCGTCTCTTCATAAGTTCCTCGGAGCATGGGCAAAGGAAGTGGGGGTGGGTTCATGGCATGTGAACTGTGGTTCTCCCTATCCCCACTCTGCCCCAGGCTCTCTTCCTTCCCTGAGGTCCCCTCGCCCTCCTCTCATTCCTCTCTATCCCCCTGCCATTTGCACCTCTTCACCCCTCCCCGAAGCCTCACCTCCCCCCCCCCCACCAATGTATAAAAGGCTGATGTAAGAAAGAGGTATCCTTGACACTTCTGAATTGATCTTAAGGATTCCCTATTCTTGACAAAGCATCTGTAACAGTATTTTCTTTCCCCTTGATATGAATTATGCCAACATTATATTCTTGAAGGGCTAGCATCTAATGAAGTAATCTGGAATTGGTTCCCTTAGCTCAGTGTGGCCATAAAGGCATCATCATTTTGTACGGTAAACTTTTTGTTATACAAATAGGATTTAAGCTGCTTAACACCCCTGGACAATTGCATAGCATTCATTCTTAACAGCAGCATAGTTTTGCTCAGTGGATGATATTTTTTGCTTATATATGTAATGGCATGGCTGCCCTGATTTCTAACAGTCTGACCTGAGTTTCACACTCCAAGCTGTGAGCCACTTCAGGTACTATGATACCTAGGCAATGAACAGGGAAATATTTATCTGACCACATGTTTAAAAAAAACCAAAACAGTGTCCTAGGTGCTGCTGCTCAAAAATAAAAACAACTGTAGATTGCAAAGTGCATATTGACTCTTGTGTCTCATTCAACACATTCAACCTTTTAACATTGCATATACCAGATAATGTAAGTTATGAAACTCAGAGTACGGAAAATGGAAGCTATGCCATCTTTTGAAAGAGGCAAAACACCAAGGTCACTTGTGGTTATTAAAATCCACTGGTATCACCCTAATGTCATGATTTATTAACAGAGACCAGGTGGAGTAAATCAAAGGCTACCAATTAGCAGATAACATGCAGAGTTTCAGGAATAATCCACTTGGCTTTCTGGAAGGGTGCGCTTGTCATATTGATGACCCTTATTATGGAAAAAGGTATTTGTTTGATAAGGCCAAATGTAAATATTGGGGCAGAGGAAGGGGAAATTGGAACATTTATGAGATGGGAGAAATCCCACTTCTAAAAATACCCCTCATAGCCAGAATCAAAGTTAATGATAGCTACTTCTCATACCTAGTGCCTTCTGAGAAGAACCCAGCAGGGCTGACCGATCACATGTCAAATTCATGGTCATGGAGACTTGCACACAAATTTTGTTTTTGTTTGTTTGTTTTTTAAAAAGAGTATCTTGGGAATAAATGCAAGAGACGTGTGTACCAATGTTATCCTCTATGCAGGCAAGGTCTTAATAATATTTGGTGATCTGCTCACCCAGATGACTGTTACAAAAGATAGTATATTATGTGTAGAAGTTTCAGGTGTTAGTATTCAAATGTGAAAAATCGAAATAATTAGCCCCTGAAAAAAACTAAGATACCCAATAAACTAAGATACCCAAATATCATAAGAAGTAAAATTCCATGTGGTATGATGCTGAAGTCTCAGCTAGCTGCAAGAATCTCCTCCCTTCTCCTGTAGAACTCACTCGCTGCCTGATCCTATAGAATTTGATGTCTCTCTGTATTGGATGGAAGGACATAAGTACTAGAATCTTGTCTGTAATAGGAAAATTGCCCATTGCTGACAACAAATGACCACAGTTAAGTGCAGCTGAAACAAAGCTGAAACATTCAGAACTATTGCACACAAAAAATGCATTAAGTCCAGATCTCAACAGGCTAAACAAATGTATGATTTCCATCTGATTTTGCTGGGTCTCTCTTTCCAGTGATTGACAGATGAACCATTCCCTTCCACATCTAGCGTTCTCTTATGCTCCACCTCTCACTCTCTCTCTCTCTCTCTCTCACACACACACACACACACACACACCTCTCACACTCTCTCTTTCTCTCTCACACTTCCCCTCCCTTCCCCCCCGCCCAATGTCTTTGGGGATTACAATGTGATTTTGAAAGAGACAAATGATGAGGTAGTCTGGTTGGCCAAATGAGACAACTGTAAGTGCCCTTTTATCTTAGAAGGGTGGGAAAGCTTGTCTGCCATTATCCTAGCCTGAGTGCACCTCCATGATGTATTTTATTTTGCCTCCCTCTCAAGACTAGAAACCAATAAATTACAGCACTTACTGAGTAGAATTTCCCAGTGTTAAGTAACCCACTGCTGCTACAGCAGAATATGAAGGACACTGCCCTTTAAGTCAGATGCCATTCATGAAGTGGAAAACCCAACTATTTTTGTTCAGCACACAGTGATGGTATTTTTTCTTAATGTAAGCAATCTGGAAAGAATTGTCAGCCATTTTTAGTCTTGAAAAGAAAGAACAACAGCTGCAAATTGAAAAAAATTGATTGTAATTTTAAACAAGCTTTGTGGGTCTTGCATAACAGGTGCCAAAAAGCCTTTTTGTCATATCTGCTGAGGCAAGTAAGATGTATGGAAAGACTGAAGAGGAATGAAAAAATGATTTAAGATTTTAGAAAATGTAAATGGCAGTAAACTACTGCTATATCTGAGCAAAAAGCAAATAGAATAATAAACGGTAATGTCCATCTTCTGACTTGTCAAAGGGGAGGGAGAAATCACTGGATACAGATTCAGGCTAACCGCTCCCATTCTTTTTTATTATTATTATTATTTAGACTAGTTATTATAATTACCATGCACCAAAAGGGACTGGTAACAGCAAGAGCAGCAGTAAAGCGTAAAACCCACAGGGGCAGCCCCACTTTCAGAACTGCAACATAAGCAGTCTGTTTGAACAACTTCACCCACCCTGCAGCCAATTTTCTGTCAAAAATGGTCTCCTGACACTGCTTCCAGTTCTGTGTGACTTAACCCTACCACATACACATCAAAATGCTTTTTAAGAACATGTGCTTAGCTATCATGCTGGGGAAACATGTCATTCAAACACCACCTTGGACTTTGAATTTCTATATCCCTGTTTTAAAGAAAGGCTAGCACTTTTTAGTCTTTTACACTCAAAAGAGACTTTTCTTTGAGAAAACAGGCGAGCCACTATGATAACAATTGTCTAAATATTTAATTTGTATCCTGTAAATACTAAGGGCTGATCCAGCAAGATACTGAATATTTCATATTTTTAATACTTTTGTTTTAATATTCATTTTCCTTATGGCCAGGGCTCTATGTTTGTCACAGAGAGCTCAGAAGTCATGGATTCCATGCTTTTCCATGACCCCCATGAGGACTAGTGTGACTGAACCCAGGGCTGCACAAGCAGCTGGCCTGGGGGACAGCCACACTGTCCACTTTGGAAGTGACTCTACAGCCATGTGCACCAGCCTCTGCTGGAGTGGCCCTGAAGGCAACTCCACTAGCCTCTGCATGGGTGGCCTTTGGCAACTAGCCCTGGAGACTGCCTAAGCAGCAGCAAATCAGCTGTCCCCAGGACCACATGAACAGTGATCCCCACATGACTGGCACAGCTTCTTCCAGGGGTTTCAGCGGTCTCCAGGTAGCTAGAGTAGCTGTTTGTCCTGGCTGCCCCCCAGCAGCAGTGCCCAGACAACCACTACAGCCACAACCAGCAGCCCCTGGCAGCTGCTGCCATGTCTGGCTTGCCTCTGCTCCTCCCAGAAGCAGCCCTCCCAGGATACCCCCAGCAGCAATCCCTTGAGTTTTAGTCAGGGTATTCATAGTACTGTACAAGTCATAGGCCATGAATGTTTGTGTACTGCCAATGACCTGTCCGTGACTTACAGCAAATATTTTTTTAAGTGTGTGTCTGTGTCTGTGTCTGTGTCTGTGTGTCTGTGACTGTGTGTGTGAGAGAGAGGGAGAGAGTGACTCATTTGACTCTTTTACAGCAACCATAGCAGGGCAAACCAATGTTTGTGAATGTCATGGTTGTTCCTTGAAGGAATCTAATTCTAAAGGGGGATTTTAAAAACGAGTGAGGATGAAAGAATACAGCAAGGCCCACTTGACATCTGCTTGACCTTAGCTGGTCTATGAGTGAGTTTAGGGGTCCATCCATACAGATCAATTTACAGAATTTGAAACTTGTTACTCAAGTTAAATAAAGAATATGCCAAAAGACTCCAAATACATAACTCCCCCCCCCCCCCAAAAAAAAATCTCTCATGCTTTCCACATAGAAAACTTGCTAAGGACTCAGTGTGTCACATAAATTATACTGTACTTTTATTAAACAATCAGACAAAAAGTCAAACATAAATCAGTCATTAAAATTTGGTGCATCATATTTCACAGCCAGACACTGCTTCCCAGGGATTGTGTCAGATAATTATAAAAACAATCATCATTCATAAACTGGAATTTTGATGCAGTGTAGGCAAAATAAGTAGTCAGACTTAAAATCACTTTAATCTAGTAACTGGTTCTTTCTCCTGGGGAAATAATCATTTGTATTATAGCCTCACTCTGTCTATTGGGCTTACATCACTGTAGAATCTGAGCACCTAATACATAGAAAGATTACTATAGTAATTTCTATTTTAACTCTTTCCTTCTTGGCCTTGCTTGATACAAGCAATTTCTGGGTTCACTTATAAGGAATTATGTTATTTGTTTGTTTGTTTGTTTGTTTGTTTGTTTGTTTGTTTCAAAAATAGAGCAAGTGGCTGAAGAAATGAGTTTGACAATTAGCTCTGGAAGTGACAGAATTGATTTATAGGGAGTTTGTCAGTCTATTACAGAACTGACGTCAGGTACTTAGTATTCAGCTATATCGCCAAATTAATAACAGTTATTATTATTTTAAATTTAATATTTGTAATAAATAATAATAATAATTTCTAGAACCATAGTGCCTAGAATAAATAGTCAAGGAGTACATGCTAGATGCTTCACAAACACAGAACAAAGCGACAGTTCCTGTCCTAAAAGCTTACTATCTAAGTATAAGACAAGAATAATCCGGAACATACAAGAAAACAGTAAGGTAATATTGGTAGGTTTGACATGGGATCAGAGCACAAGCTGTCTAATTGTGGTCAAGTCTTTTGTAGGCATCACAGTAAAGGAGAGTCCGAAGTAAGCATTTGATGGAAAAGAAAATGATTTTGTGGATATGCACTGAAAGCTCTTCCCAGGTGTGAGGAGTAGCATGAAGAAAGCATAAAAATTTAAAAATGTGCAATGGAGGCTGGCATGGTGGGTTGATTAAAAGGGAGAGTCAACATCTTAATAGGGATGGAACATGAAGGACCTTGATAGTGAAGACCTGTAACATATGTTTCATGTGACAGGAAATGGAGAGCCCATGGAGGGAGGTGCAAAAAGAGGGGTGACTGGTCCAAGAGACAGGCTAGGAAAATGGTCTTTGCAGCTGCATTCTGAATGCACATGAATGGGGCAAGTTTCCCTTTGTCAAAACCAGAGAAAAGAATGTTACAGTAACTGAGACATGTGGTGATGATGCGTTTCAGCTGCATAATAGATGGATGTTAGCTGCCATGGATGGTAAGACATTATCTTAGACATACTAAGCAGAAAGAATTGGCAACATTTAGACATAGCATAGAAGAAAGGACCCCAAAGGAGGTCTGAATTGAAAATGCCCAGTCTACAGGCATAAGTGATGGGCAAGATGTTCGGATTGCCCACAATGATTAACCAAGGAGGCAGAAGGGAAGGGTTTAGTATAAAGGATTAGTGAAGAGTCTCTTTCAACAACTGACCAAAGTTGTGTCTCAGTTTTGCAATTGATCTATATGTGATCGAATGTATATTTACGTAACAAGAGGGTTAAAAGCAAAAGGTTCAGAGGAATATTTGGCAAGGTGATCTGCCAATATAAAATAACATAGCTCCTCTGACATCAATGGAACTACACTAGTTTTCATCAGCTGGGCATTTGGCCATTTAGAGTTTTGCTGTATACAAGTAAATCTCAGCTGTGGCTTTCAGAGGCAAGAGCACTTGCAGATAGTATGCAGAGATAACCAGTCAGATTATGTTAAATCTTCTTTATTGCCATATGCTTCACAGTAGCTATTAGATCAGAGATGGGCAGTAATTTTCACAAGGTGGGAGGTACATCACAAATTGTATAAATCATTACAGGTGGCTCTGGGTCCCTGGAAAGGGTGGGGTCTTGGGGAGAAGAGATGGGACTCAGGATTACAGAGAGAGAGACTATGGGTGTGTCTAGACTACACTTCTCTGTCGACAGAGAGATGTAGATTAGGCACATCGAAATTGCTAATGAAGCAAGGATTTAAATATCCCATGCCTCATTAGCATAAACATGGCTGCCGCTTTTTTCTGAACTGAGTTTTTTTCGGAAAAAAAAAGGCAGTCTAGATGCGGATCTGTCGAAAATAAAGCCTTTTTCGACAGATCCTGTAAACCTCATTTTTTGAGGAATACAGGATCTGTCAAAAAAGGCTTTATTTTCGACAGATCCATGTCTAGACTGCTGTTTTTTGAAAAAACTCTGTTTTGAAAAAAAGCGGTGGCCATGTTTATGCTAATGAGGCATGGGATATTTAAATCCCTGTTTCATTAGCAATTTCAATGTCCTTGATTTGCATCCCTCTGTCGACAGGGATGCAGTCTGGACAAAGCCAGTGTGTGTGTGTGAGAGAGAGAAAGAGAGAGAGAGAGAGAGAGAGAGAAGTGGCTGCTAGAGAAAACTTAGAAACAGTACACTATGGTACTCATCTCAGTCACTTACCATTCATACTTCAGACTGGAGCAGCTCCTCCCTGTGTGTCTCCTCTCCCCATCTCTTATTACAGCAATTGCCTATTTAGAGTATAGGGCAGCAGGACACCCTGATACCAGCTCTCTCCTCTCCACTCTGCATAGCTAGCAGGAAGGTCCTGGGTACAGTTTGGCTGCAGGATGGAACATGGGGAGGAGAAGGGCAGCTGAACATCTGCTGCCAGCTATAAGTAAGCGGGCTCTGCTAATCAGCCGGGCAGGCTGGATAGAAATATTGGGTAGGCTCCATGCAGTCTGCAGGCCAGATTTCTCCCACCACTGTATTAGACTCTGTAAAACTGACAACATGATTTTCTATATATTTTTATAAGAAATGTTAATGGCAGATAATACTGGCAAGTTGCTTAGTATAGAATTTGCACTATGGTCCCCATTTCTGTAGGACATTATATACTGAATGAATTGTTTGTTCTGATTTATAGATATCTGCCTGAGATTATGAATGATGGGTTGACCAACCAGATCAACAATCCTGAAGTAGATGTGGACATCACAAGGCCTGACACCTTCATACGGCAACAGATCATGGCTCTAAGAGTCATGACTAACAAACTGAAGAATGCATACAATGGAAATGATGTGAACTTCCAGGATACAAGTAAGCAGAAGCTTTTAGAAAACAAACATATCTTCCAAACAGATTCATAAATACATCTGTTAGGTGCCATTACAAATTATAATAACTCTCCGATATATAAGCAGAAGCCTCACTTGAGATAAGCATAATTACAGTGCATCCCACAGTGTGAACAAGCTTATGTCATTTTGGGTAAGTTTTTTTTCAGTTTAGTTGAAGCTGATTGGGAACAGATTTAAGCTGAGTCAAAATTAGCCACTGTTAAACCATGATAAGTGTCAACGTTTGAAAGTTTGTACTGGTTTAATTAATTAGTTTATCTGGAGAAGCTTTCCCATGTTAACAAGTTCTAAGCTGCTCCTATGATATCATTCCCTCTCTCAGGGTTGAGGAGAATGTTTCAGATGATTCTTTTTGAGATGAGACTCACACAGTGTTTTTTTAAATGGATCTGATTTGCGCTATTAGTTATGATTATTGCTGTTTGTTATTTAGATGATGGTAGCAACCAAAATGCATTACAGACTTTGTAAGCACATTCCCATGTAATGAAAATTGTCTGATCTGTCAAAAGGACAAATTATGGAGGGTGGGGGAAAGAGGTAAAATATACAAGTAAACTTTTAAATGTTAGGCTCATCTCTTATTACAGCAATTACATGTTAGGAGAGTTTTGTTTCATTTTGATTTGAAGAAGTAGCCTTATATTTGACTCTCCTCTTTCTCCTGCTACAATTCATCATCCCCAGCTTTTCACCACACCAACTGCCTAAGTCTCTGTGTCCATAAGCTCCTAGTTTCAAAACTTCAGTCCCCTCCCTCCAGAAGAATGAGCTCCTGACTCAAGAGGTAAACAATGGTAATACCACTGTAGCTGCCCCATGAGGAATTGCAAATTCTTCTTAAAGCACCATGTAGCCACTTGCATCATGGGATAGCTACCCACAAAGCACTGTTATCTCAAAAAAAAGGCAGTGAATGGAAGGGAATTAAGTTAATTCTTCAAAGTAGGGACATTGTCTTCATGCTTGTTAATGAAGTCCTGAGCATGCTGGTGCCACATAAATAATAATCACAGTGGGACCACATTTGGATGCAATGTTCATTTGTTGTTTTTCCATTCTTGCCTCCCACACCCAAATGTATACAGGACTGAGGTGGAAGCCTATAGCCACCTAAAGCCTCACTGCACAACTTGCTCTCCTGTTTTCTGGATGTAAACTCTACACCAGCTCTAACTCTTCGGCCTGCTGCATCCTGGCTCCGGAAAGCAGTGCAAAAAGATGTACACTGTAATGCAGCTGATTACTCTCTGAAGGCAAAATGCAAAACAAGCAACAGTTGTAGGCTGGTCCCAGCAGGGTGGGGAGAGGGAAAATGGCCAGGTGATTGGTTACAACAGAATAATAAATTCTCTGGAAAAATGTTGAATTTTGTGATATTTTAGAATTCTAGGACTGCACAATTCATAGGCCTAAGGGTTCTAAGTGAGATGCCGGGGGTGTATCATGCCTCTCAGACCCATTGTTTTGTATTCTTTGAAGGTTCAGACAGGAAAAGGTGTATCCCCAAGTCAGTTTTTTGAAGTTTTCATTGCACACTGAACCTTCTCATGAAAACCGCATCTTCTTCCCTTATACACACACACACACACACACACACACATACTTCAGCAATTAGTAGGATGCCCATGGAATGATGGGATTGAGAAACCTGCATCATGTGACACTGTAGCTGCCCCATGAGGAATTGCAAACCCTTCCTAAAGCACTTGCCACTTGCACCATGGTATAGCTACCCACAAAGCACTGTTATCTCAACAACAAAAAAAGACCGGGTATGTCTACACAGCAAAGTTATTTTGAAAGAAATAACTTTACCAGCATCTACACAGCCAAACCGCTATTTTGAAATTAAATCAAAATAGCAGAGGGCTTATTTTGAAATTGGTAAACCTCATTCCACGAGGAATAATGCCAATTTTGAACTTGCTATTTCGAAATAAGCACTGTGTAGATGCTTATTCCAGCCCTTCCCAAGGTGCCCTGGTGGCCACTCTGGGCACAACCAAGAACACTCCTCTTCCTCCTCTCCTCCCCGGAGCCCTTAAAGGGGTAGACTCTGGCCACAGTGCCTGTGCCAGCTCTAAGCCTGCCAGCCCAGAGCCAGCAGTCGCTGCACCTGACCCAGGGTATGTCTACACTACCCCGCTAGTTCGAACTAGCGGGGTAATGTATGCATACCGCACTTGCTAATGAAGCCCGGGATTTGAATTTCCCGGGCTTCATTAGCATAAGCGGGGAGCCGCCATTTTTAAATCCCCGCTGCTTCGAACCCCGTGTAGCGCGGCTACACGGGGCTCGAACTAGGTAGTTCGGACTAGGGTCCTATTCCGAACTACCGTTACTCCTCGTGAAACGAGGTGTACCGGTAGTTCGGAATAGGCACCCTAGTCCGAACTACCTAGTTCGAGCCCCGTGTAGCCGTGCTACACGGGGTTCGAAGCAGCGGGGATTTAAAAATGGCGGCTCCCCGCTTATGCTAATGAAGCCCGGGAAATTCAAATCCCGGGCTTCATTAGCAAGTGCGGTATGCATACATTACCCCGCTAGTTCGAACTAGCAGGGTAGTGTAGACATACCCCCAGTGGCTCCAGCATGAGGTAGGCAGCCAGTGCCAGCCAGCCCTCCACCACTCCCTATGACCAGTCTGCCAGCTCCCAGGAGCCTGCTAGGGGCCGGAAAAGGCGGGTGCCTGCCTGGTCCAGTGCGGAGATCAGGGACCTAATTCAGGTTTGGGGGATGCCTCCAACGTCCATGATCTCTGCACTAAACGGAGGAACACAACTGTCTACAGGCAGATGGCTGCCAGCCTGGCCACCAAAAGCCACATGCGAACCCAGGAGCAGGATCACATGAAAATAAAAGAGCTGCAGCAGGCATATGCCAAGGCCATAGGGGGCAGCTCCCAACCATGGGCAGACCCAGACCTCTGCTCCTATTTTGATGCCATGGACCGCATCTTGGGGGACAGGACAGTCTGTGCCCCCCAGGTGGTCATCAACTCTGGGGCAGAGCTTGCTCCCTTCTGCTTTTCCAGCCCCTGCTGTCTCCCCAGCTACTGCTCCTCCTCCCACTCCTTCTCCCCCTCCCGCTTCTTCCTCCCCACATTCCCCACGCCCCCAGAGACGCCAAGGCCCCTAAACACATGGTGCTGGGAGACAGCTGGGCCGGTGAGACCCCCAACCCAGAGCCCTGAGCTTCTTCTCCCCTTGCCTCCCCCTGCAGCTCCCTCCTCCCAGGTTTCCCCCTCCCCTCTCCCACCTTCTTTCCCCAGTCTCACCTCAGTTTCATTCCCCCCCCCATCCCAGTTTTGTTCAATAAAGAGGCTTTATTGTAATGAACACGTGTCTTTTAATGTACAGCAGGAAGGGGGATTAGGGAGGGGTAAGTGGAAAGATATGAGGGAGGAAGGAGGCACAAGCCCCCAGTGGGGCACACCAGGGAGACTGTTACTTCCTTTATAGCCTTTAGCTATGATCTTTGAAAAATCATGGCAGACAGGGGAGATTCCAGAAGACTGGAAAAGGGCAAATATTGTGCCCATCTATAAAAAAGGGAATAAGAACAACCCAGGAAACTACAGACCGGTCAGTTTAACGTCTGTCCCAGGGAAGATAATGGAGCAGGTAATTAAGGAAATCATATGCAAACACTTGGAAGGTAATAAAGTGATAGGGAAAAGCCAGCATGGGTTTGTGAAGAACAAGTCATGCCAAACTAATCTGATAGCTTTCTTTGATAGGATAACGAGCCTTGTGGATAAGGGAGAAGCGGTGGATGTCATATACCTAGACTTTAGTAAGGCATTTGATACGGTCTCGCATGATATTCTTATTGATAAACTAGGCAAATATAACTTAGATAGGGCCACAATAAGGTGGGTGCATACTTGGCTGGATAACCGTAGTCAGAGAGTTGTTGTTAACGGTTCTAAATCCTGCTGGAAAGGGATAACAAGTGGAGTTCCTCAAGGGTCTGTTTTGGGACCTGTACTGTTCAATATCTTCATCAATGATGTAGATATTGGGATAGAGAGTACGCTTATTAAGTTTGCAGATGATACCAAACTGGGTGGGGTTGCAACTTCTTTGGAGGATAGGGACATAATTCAAAATGACCTTAGCAAGTTAGAGAAATGGTCAGAGGTAAACAGGATGAGGTTTAATAAAGAGCAATGCAAAGTGCTCCACTTAGGAAGGAACAATCAGTTCCATACATACAAGATGGGAAGCGACTGTCTAGGAAGGAGCATGGCGGAAAGGGATCTAGGGGTCATAGTGGACCACAAGTTGAATATGAGTCAACAGTGTGATGCTGTTGCAAAAAAAGCAAATATGATTCTAGGTTGTATCAACAGGTGTGTTGTAAGCAAAACTCGTGAAGTCATTCTGCCGCTCTACTCTACACTAGTTAGACCTCAGCTTGAGTACTGTGTCCAGTTCTGGGCGCCATATTTCAAGAAAGATGTGGAGAAATTGGAAAGGGTACAGAGAAGAGCGACAAGAATGATTAAAGGTTTAGAGAACATGACCTATGAAGCCAGGCTTCATGAACTGGGCTTGTTTAGTTTGGAAAAAAGAAGATTAAGGGGGGACATGATAGCGGTTTTCAAATATCTAAAAGGGTGTCACAAGGAGGAAGGAGAAAATTTGTTCCTCTTGGTTTCTGAGGACAGGACAAGGAGTAATGGGCTTAAAGTGCAGCAGGGGAGGTTTAGATTGGACATTAGGAAAAAATTCCTAACTGTCAGGGTGGTCAAATATTGGAATAAATTGCCAAGGGAGGTGGTGGAATCTCCCTCTCTGGAGATATTTAAGAACAGGTTAGATAGACATCTGTCAGGGATGGTGTAGACGGAGCTTGGTCCTGCCTTGAGGGCAGGGGGCTGGACTCGATGACCTCTTGAGGTCCGTTCCAGTCCTATGATTCTATGATTCTATGATTCCTGCAGAATGTGCTGCCAGGCTCTCAGCAACACGTCCAGGAGACGCACCAGAGTGCCCAGGTATGGCTCCGGCTCCATGCTGCAGAGTGCTATGGTGTCCTGAGTGTGGGCATCCAGAGCACACAGAGGAAAAAAATGCTTTGTTGTCCCTCAGCGACGTAGGCAAGCAAGCAGGGAAACCTTAGAACCGGCTGTCCGGGGAGGAGGGGTGGTCCCTTAAAGCACAGGTCTCAGATACCTTGTATGCTGCTGCCTGAGGCTAACTCCTGACCTGATGCCCTGCCAGAACCGGTTCCAGCCGGCCTTAAATGCGATTCAGCGTTGTATCAGTGTGGACGCGCTATTTCGAAATAGCAAAATGCTATTTCGAAATGCATTTTGTGTCTAGACGCGTTATTTCAAAATAAGCTATTTCGGAATAACTATTTTGAAATAAGCTATTTCGAAATAATGCTATAGTGTAGACATACCCACCATGAACGGAAGGGAGTGAAGTTAATTCTTCAAAGTAGGGACATTGTCTTCATGCTTGTTTGTGAAGTCCTGAGCATGCTGGTGCTGCATAAATAATAATCAGTTATCTCATCACATAAAATCATATACCCATCTGCAAATTTTTGATCAAGAATTTCCAGTATACCAGAAGGGGAAAACAATAAATATTATGCTCCCATACGTGTACACAGATTTACTAGTGATAGGAAAATATGCATGGGGGGAAATTATGCACATAAGGAGAATCAATATGCTGGCTAGTGGTGGTGTTGTCACTTTAACTGTAGGCTAGATCTGCTAGAGAACTAGTTTTTTAAAAATATTTTATTTTTATGTAATTTTTTGTATGTATGCTAGCAAATTGACATTAAGGGAACCTTTCTTAGATATGGTCCCATTTAGAAGGTAAGAGTTTGAGACAGAGGAATCATTGCAAACACGAAGGCATCATATATTAAGGTAGTCCAATTAATGTATTCAAGAATCCAGATACTCCGTATTTCAGCAAACAGCCTTAAATTGAAAGCCTAAATACATAACATTGAGCTAAAGATAATCAAGTGCTTGGTTTCATCTCTTCTCTATACCAGTGTCACTCCATTGATTTCAACATACTTACTCTCGCTTTACACGGATGTATATGTATATGTTCTCTGTGCTGCTGATCATATAAAGAAAGTCAGTCTTTGCCTCAGAGAACCTGCATTCTAAAGATACTTGTTTCCATTGTTACCTTTTGGTTACCAACATACATTAGGCTTCATAGCATAAATGCTATCATATTAAGAACATCCCTATTCAGCAAGAGTTTAAGTACTTGCTTAAACTGCAGTGACTTTTACTGACTGCTTTACAGAATAGAGATGGATTTAAACACAAGCTTGAGAAATTTGCTTCATTAGGGTCTTGGAGCACTGCACAATTCATCAAGCGTGTTATGGACTTTTTCACCTTCCTCTGAGACCTTAGGGGTAGTACTTCTCTGAAAGTCAGAACAATGGATTTGAGGGATGAATGGTTGAATTCTATGTTTCTGTGTTATTTTTCTTACCTCCCTGTACTAGGTGATGAAACCAGTGGCTCAGGAAGTGGAAGTGGTTGCACTGATGACATCTGTCCTACTGAGTTTGACTTCATTACCACAGAAGCACCACCGGTTGACTCAGACAGGAGAGAAGTGGACTCTTCAGCAATCCAATCAAGTCGATCACTGCTCACATTGTTCATCACCTGCATCGTCCTTGCACTGCAGAGACAGTGGAGATAATCCTGGTTCTGGTCAGAGAAACTATGTTTTAGTTACAAAAACAGCCAACGTCCTCTTTTTCTTACACTTTTGGACAATGGACCATGCCACAAACACGTACAGTTTTCTATAATAAGAGAGCAGTATTGCAGCCTGCTTCCCTTTTTGTTTTCCCAAAGAGTACCAGGTGCCGGATTGAACTGCTTCCTGTTTCTTTTAAGATATCTGTGAAGGCAGTGTCCACCCTTGAGAGAATCCTTTCTCAGATCTTTGTTACTAGTGACTTTCTGAGCTGTATTATGCTGCAGAAGTAAAAAGGATCTTGTGGTGTGAGATTTTCCTTAACATGAAAAAAAAAAACAAAGAAAACAAATTTCCTTCTAAATCAGGCCAAACTCAAGGCTGATGAATTTTCAACAAAAACAACACACAAAAAAAGACGAAAAAAAAAGAAAAAAAGTTCTTCACTGACAGCCATGCCTCCTTTCGGGGATTCTGTCCAGTGATTCAGGTCATCAGAATGATCATTACTATAGCAAGGAAATTTTGATTTTTTTTAACACAAGGGTAAGAGTATGTCTCAATGGTGAATGTCTTGCACTCCATCTGCCAACAACACCAGACTGATATGAAGGTACAGGAGGCTGAAAAAAGAAGCTTGTCTTTTAGTCTTATAGTAACACCACTACGCTTAAAATATCATGATACAGTTACTTATGATTTAAATCTTAATGCCCAGTAAAAATTTCAATAGTGGCACTATTTCTCTAACTTCTTTCAGTACTTATCATTGTTATATAATTGGCACAGATTTTCACCTAGTGTCCCATCAATTCTTCCCTCCAAGGTTTGGACAGAAAATATCTTGTGATATAATCTCTTTCCTTTTGCCACAGGTTTGACATTGATTAGAATTTTCTGTTACTGTGTTCATTAGCCTGCCATCCTGACAATTCTTTAATGGATTGATAAGAGTGATTGGATCAATGAGTGAGTCTCACATATAACTACATCCTTTGTATTCATTAGTTTCTATATCACAAGGGGTACTGTGCTACAAAAAGTTAAGACAAAAAATATAGTATTGACATGGAGATTTCTTTCACTTTTTTAGTCTTAGTATGATCATCTATTTTTATATATATAAATATATATAGATCACAGATTTTAACTTCTTAATTACAAGCTCAGGGTTGACACATCTTTGTAAGAAAAAATGTTCTGTCAACCAGCGCTTCTTTTTTGTGCTGCTCTGGAAAGGAACCATTTAATGACTGGTGAGCATGAGAATCAAAGACGACAACCTTTTTACATATCCAGTGTCCACGTCTTAAAAAGTTGCAAGGGGGAGAAAATCTTGTCTGTGTATGTGCATTGCTGTGGGCATGTGAGTTTGTATGAAATGCCTGCAGAACCACATGGAGTAGTGTGACTTGTTTTATGATGGCAATTGTACTCGCCATTGCTTCAAGAATATGTCACTTTAATAATCATTGTCCACATGGATAGGACTCTGGGTAGAATATCCCTGATTTGAATTGAATTGAGTATTGGAGGCTATTTTAAAGTGTGGGTAAATGAGTATCATTAAGCAGGCAGCCATCAAACCCTTCTCATCACAACAAGAAACAAAGGGCTTCTGTGAAAATTCTGAGAGGTATTGAAATGATTTGCTAATCAATATTCTTCCTGTTCTTATAATGATTCTAGAGCTAGTAAGGACAAAATATGAAAACACTTTAAAGTAAGCCAGCCAAATACCAGTTAATATGTTGAACATGTAAATCATATATGTTCCAATTTTGTTTTCTGATCAAATCATAATTAGCTAACAATTTAGTCTTTAAATTAAAGTAGCAAACATACAGCACAATTGGATAAAGTATATTTAAGCACTTTTACATAAATATATATTACAAACTACTATCAATATATAATGTCTAATACAAAAAAAACGTCATTTTAAGATCCTGTATTCCATTTTTTGTTGTTGTTTATTTAAAAAGTTATAAAATCCAGCGTTGTTGGCCCAATTCAGTGTCACATGCTTTGTGGAGCAATCATGAGTTGTACATCCAGGCTCTGGAATGATATCATACATTTCATTTATAGATCTGGGCAATGTTTTCAGCCATCTTCATGTATCACTTAGAACACGTAAGCCTGCTCTACACTAAAAGGGGAGAATCAACTTAAGATGCACAACTCCAGCTGCATTAATTACGTAGCTGAAGTCGACTTATCTTAAATCAAGTTGTCACCTCATCCACACAGCGGGAGCTCGACAGAAGGAAATGCTCCTGTTGATTTCCTTTACTTCTCATGAGGCACACAAGTACCGGCTCTGACAGAAGCGCCCTCCCAGTTCAAATTAGTGGATCTTCATTAGACCCACTAATTCAAACTTGGGAAGATTGACTGCGGCACTTTTGTCAGTAAAACTTTTGTTGGTCAAGGTGTGAAAAAAACACACCCCTGACTGATGTAAGTTACATAGACAGAAGCACTCTGATAGCACTCAGATGTTCTTCAGCCAACGTAGGTACCACCACTCATGGGGGGTGAGGTTAATTATGCTAGCAGGAGGGTTCTTTCCCATCAGCATAGAGCGGCATCAGTACAACTGTGCCGATATAAGGTCTCTAGTGGTGACATCGTGCATATTAGTTCAAGTCAACCCATGCGGCTGATTTGGTTGGTCCCAGTATGGGCTCCCATTAAAAAGGTCTTTCCTCTGGATTTTTTCAATGACTCCTACATACAGTGTAACATGAGGAAAGTTTCTTTGAAATCCTTCCCTGCTCCTCACCATTGTCATTCTACATATCTGTTGGCCCTACTTCACTAGTCCTCTTTCAGAACATGAGGGGTTCAGCTTGACTTTTTCATGCGGTAAATGATGTCAATTTCACCTGATTACTCTCCTTCAAGAAGCTTATGTAATGAAATCAGTCCAGATATATAGATGCACTTTGACTGCTGCCTCCAATTTCTGTGGATGAAAGCAGAACTGGAGTAGATTATAAACAATCTTATTGTGGTTCCCTGATTCTCTGCACAAGCCCTGGCCATAGCAGGAGCCCACATGCTCTTGATACCTATCTCACTATCTTAGCCAACATGCACCTCTAAACATTTCAATATGTCTTTTTGGCATGAGGCTGCAGAGAGGGAGAGGGAAAGGGTCCAGCTATGCCTATTGGTGACTTTTCCCATACCAGCATTATCCCATTGGCTTCATTAGAGTTCTGCCAGGAATGAATTCCCACCTCCCCCTGTATTTCTCTGTTTCCCTATTTTTTTTAAATACGGTAATGTCAGAACATGAATATCCCTCTGTAAGAGAGGTCATGCAATTAGTTATTGGACATTTCCTAGCTTGACTGTTTCTCAAATCACATTTTGCTGAGATTTAAAGGAACTATTAAAACTGCCGAATATATGACATTGGAAATTAAGAAATAAACAGTGATGCTTATAAATACAGGATTGTAGATCATTTAAAGTGTTTCTACTTACTCCCACTTTAAAGTATTTTGATGATTTTTTTATGTGCCACAACTGAAATAATGCTCTTCTATTAATGGTTGCTAAAGTACGAATAAATGACTTTTAAACTTTTCATCAGTCTGGACCTAGAGTTTTAGGCAAAATCTCTGGATTACCCAGCCCTCCAGTGTCACATAATCCTGAACTTCTGTGCAGTTTTATTTACAGTTTTTAAATAGAGGATTTGAATGAATTATATATGGGAATGAATAATGTGCTCAGCACACGTATTTTTTATTCTAGTATTTCATAGATAGAATCATAGAGCTGGAAGAGACATCAGAAGGTCATCAAGTCCAGCCCCCTGCCCAAGGCAGGACCAATCCCAACAAATTAATTTTGTAAAAAAGTAATTAAGTTTATTTTGCCTTGTCCTCACCTTGTCAATATGCTGCAAATTTTTGTATTGACAACTCGTAGCTGTATCATAGAGGTTGTCAGGGGAGATGCAGCAGTTGGGTAAGAGGAAGATAGGGAACAGTGGATTGAGATTTCATCTTAAACTGGAGGAATGGAGGAATCTACTGTAAGGATGTTTTCAGGACTACCAACCAGACCCACAGGTTACTTTATTACCTTAGCAAAGGAGACAATCACTGCTTGCTGTAGTAGACAAAAAACACTGCTAGCTCTGAGTTCAGACTCAGAGGTTTATTTTGCATAGGTACCATGTGCCACACTCCAATGATCAGTTGAGGTGACCAACCAATAATCTGGCTGAGTAGAGGGGTACATAAAGTCAAAGACTTAAGTCTCAGTGCATTCTTTTATACCCAAGATATCATACTTTTATCATCACCACCTCTTCTGATTCATTACAATAATAATGAATACTGTTCTATGACCAGATATAAGGTTCCTCATTACATCGTAAATGATATAGCACTATACAATTATAAATTATCTCCTTCTGAATCATAACAAAACTATTACTCTCAATATTTGATGGGGATGTTGGGACTTTTCTTGTTTTCCCTCTGTATATTTGGCAGGATCCTCAACCTGTGAAGATGCAGAATAGCTATTTCAGGAGACTCCGGTAGCCCAAAATAGTGTTGCAGTGTAGATGTAGCCAAGAAGTCCTTATTTGCAAACCAACCCAGAGATTATGATTAAATATCAGTATAATTGAATGGACTTGTAAACAGTTTTTCATTAACAAAAATGTTAACAAAAAACCCTAAAACACAGCACCTCTCAGTGACTCACTTCCTTTCACTTTATATAAGGAAAATCCATGAAAACCAAAGAAAAAATGGTTTTAGATTGACTCCAGCCATGGAAGTCAGATTGCCACAAATTTATTTATAGAAATAAAGGAATGCATATGGATTGCAGTTATTAACAAGAAGGCCAATTTTTAAAAACCACAAAGCTGGCATTTGTTACACTAACCCACAAAGTCTCTACTTTGCTATGCCTGATGACTAAGAAGGAATAGAGCCAAGGAGAGAACAGTCTCAAATGGAAATGTGAAATCCTTGAATTGACACAGTTTCAAAGGGAGACAGAACATTAAAATGCTGAGGATTAGATGCAGACTGTTGTGAATACATTGTCAGAGAGCGCAGAGCATACATCCTACTAACTAAAGACAAACAATGCTCTGAATTGAGTAATATTTCCATTTTACACAGACACACACTGTGATGATCACATTAATGTGCAATTATCCACTCTTTGTTGAATGAGCAAGTGGCATACACAAAGATCTAGAATTGGTGGTAACATGCAGTGCAAAGCAAAAGACAAATGACATTTGCTATTCACCACTTTCTCATCTTTGCTACAGCGCAAGAAATCAAATGAAGAAACAAGAAAGTAGGCGTTCCTAATCTAGTGCATTCATGAAGCAGTAGTTAAAAACAAAACTTTTAGAAATAAAGGGAGACAATTTAGAGATAGTCGTTTTGGAAACTTTTTCAACAGCTTCTTGTATTTATATGGACTTATTTTTGGATCCAGACTATTTTCATTGTTAGCTGGTGACAACTTGATAGTAGTAATATGAATTGTCCTCCTACTACAGTTATTGTTTCTAATAAGTGGAGCAAGTAGTTTACAACACCATTTTTGCATTTCAGATAAGCAACTAATTTGTGTCTGAGTTATATTTTAGGGGAGAGAATCCTGGCCCCATTGAAATCAGTCAGAATTTTGCTATTGATTTTGAAGATTGCAATGAGAAAGGTAATTACAATTTGGAGAGAACATTGATATTTCATCATTTGCTTGCCTTCCGATTCAGAACCAAAACCAAACACTATAAGTTTCTCTGTGAAAGGGCGTGGATCCTGGCCTCCAAGGCTATCTGCCTGGCAACCTACTGCCCAGCCACAGATCCTGGATGCCTGGGTCCCTGACTCAGGCAATCTGCCTAGCAGGCTTCCCCAGAACTATAGAGCCTGGGAATCCAAGCTCCCCTCAGCCTGCCATTCAGGCTATAGAGGAGCCAAGCAGATGTCCTGACAAGAAACCAGGCAAGTTTCCCATGGAACCCTGCCTGGATTTAAATGGAACTGGCTCCATGAATCATGTCTATTTTTGATGAATTGGCAAATTCTGATGAAAACCCATTTATGGAATTTTCCTGACCACTCTAATTTCAAGCTGTATGGAACCAAACAGCTGCAGCATTGTGCTGAGTTGGCTGTGCCTGGAGGATTTGTCTCATAGTGCGCTGAAGTCCTCGCTCCCTGTCCTTTTCCTTACTCCTCTATTCCATCCTTAGTAAATCTGTCAGGCTATGTCTTTTGGGAAGCAAGTAGCATCTAGTGGTAAAGTGGTGTTTTTGTTTTTATCATCATTGAGGGGAAGCAAGATAGTGGAAAGGCAGGTCATTAGACCTGACTTAGGCAAAACTCTGGAGAAGACAAACCCAGGCTTCCCAAACCAATAAGACTTTGACCTGAGGAAGGAGAGCGGTGTTTGACACTTGGGGTGTGTCTAGACTACATGCCTCCTTCGACGGAGGCATGTAGATTAGCCAGATCGGAAGAGGGAAATGAAGCCGCGATTAAAATAATCGCGGCTTCATTTAAATTTAAATGGCTGCCCCGATCTGCCGATCAGCTGTTTGTCGGCAGATCGGGGGAGTCTGGACGCGATGCCCCGACAAAGAAGCCTTTCTTCATCGACACAGGTAAGCCTGGTTTCACGAGGCTTACCTGTGTCGATGAAGAAAGGCTTCTTTGTCGGGGCATCGCGTCCAGACTCCCCCGATCTGCCGACAAACAGCTGATCGGCAGATCGGGGCAGCCATTTAAATTTAAATGAAGCCGCGATTATTTTAATCGCGGCTTCATTTCCCTCTTCCGATCTGGCTAATCTACATGCCTCCGTCGAAGGAGGCATGTAGTCTAGACACACCCTTGGTTTTGAATTCCAGAGAAAGGAAGAAATGTAACCTGTCAAATATTAGGGCAAGGCTACACTACACGGACTACATCAGCGTAGCTGCACTGCAGCAACATGATGGGCTATGTCTACACTAGGGGTGCGTCTAGACTGGCAAGATTTTGCGCAAAAGCAGCCGCTTTTGTGCAAAAACTTGCCAGCTGTCTACACTGGCCGCTGGAATTTGCGCAAGAGCACTGACTTTGTAATGTACAAAATCAGTGCTTCTTGCACAAATACTTTCATGCTCCCACTCGGGAAAAAGCCCTCTTGTGCAAGAATACTTGTGCAAGAGGGCCAGTGTAGACAGGGAAGAACTGTTTTGCGCAAAAAAGCCTCACTGGCTAAAATGGTGATCGGGGCTTTCTTGCGCAAAATCGCATCTAGACTGGTCACAGATGCTTTTGCGCAAAAGCACTTTTTGCGCAAAAGCATCCGTGCCAATCTAGATGCTCTTTTGCGGAAATACTTTTAACGGAAAAACTTTTCTGTTAAAAGTATGTCCGCAAAATCATGCCAGTCTAGATGTAGCCTACAAGTTTTTGCAACAGAGAATATGCTAATGACGGACTCATTAGCATGAGTCGCAATGTCATGAGCATATTTTCTGCCGATGCTTTGTGCGCAAGGGGTTTTTTGTGCAAAAAGAAGCAGTGTAACCACTTCCATTTTGTGCAAAGAAAAAAAATCCCTGTTGTGCAAGATCCTTATGCCTCTCCGGATCTTGCACAAAAAGGGTTTTTTACACAAAAGGAAATGTCCACGCTGCTTGTTTTTGCGCAAAAACCCCTTGCGCAAAATCAGAACGAAAGAGAGTGTGCAAATGAAGCAGCAGAAAATGCTAATCTGCACTTCATTTGCATTGCCTCTTTCAGCAAAGCATATAGTGTAGCCATAGCCCAAGTGTGGTTCACTGTCCCACGTAGTGGCACTTAGACCATTTACAGCAATAGATAAGAACAAGAGACCTCTACAGCCTTGGTGGAGAGCCAGCTGGCTTTTTGCTCAAACAGTAGAGGTTCCTAGACTAAGCTCCAGAGGTCCCAGGTTCGAATCCACCTGGTGGAGGTTACATGGTGCCAGTGATAGGGTGCTCTCCTGGCATTATCATTCTCTGACCAACATAACACCAGCATAGAGAGCATTAAGTCAATGTAACTTGTGTCCATCTGGGGGGAGAGTCTTTCTCACACCCCTGCATGACATAAATTACATGTACTTAAGCAATTGTGTAAACTAGTCCTTAGAAGTCAGCCCTGGAGACAGCTATACAGATGTCACTCTGTGAGCTGCTATTATGTCTCTGCAGAACTTTATACTCCCACTCAGGTTATCTGAGACAGGGATCCTGGCAGTATATCTGTACCCTGTCCGCAGACTGTTTTATTTGTTCTTTCAGAAAGGCTGGAGGGATAGTCAGTGGCTAATTGGGAGAAGCAGTGATTTCACAATAAGACACAGCAGGTTTGTGATGTAATGAGGGAAAAGAGGTAGAATCAACAGCATCGCATACAGAGTGAGGCAGTTACAGAAGAGCTGTCCAGCTTTTGCTTTGCTTCCCTATTGAGACGGCTTTCATTTTACACTTGGTTTTACAGCCTAACTGACAACTCCCCACTTGCAGGAAGTTAAAGGCTTCCTAGCTCAGAGAAGCTTCCTAAATCAACCTACTGGCACATTTTTCTGTCCTAGGGAGCAGCTCTGCTCTCTGAAACAGAACTGTGTGATTCCAAAATTCCTGCTCTAAGAACCATAAAATAATACAGGCTGAGTAGCCCATCATTTCTGACAAGTGTGTTTGAATGACTCATTTCCAAAGTGTGTTCCGTGAGCTGTCTTCTAAAGCCCAAAGCAACCTTATTTTCTCATGCCTGCTGTCCTAAAGGATGATAAGGTGTTGTGTCTATTCAGCTGATATGCAAACTGGTAGCTGAAGGCAGTACTGACCTCACTCCTGATAACTAAGGCTATGTCTAGATTATGGAGTTTTTCTGGGATATTGGAGGTATCTCAGAAAAACTCCACTGTATCCAGGGAATGCGTCTGCTCTTCTGCTTTTTTTTTTCTTTCAGAAGAGCAGACGTGCTCTTTCAGAAGCCCTGTCTTCTTCCTTCCACGAGGAAGAAGGGCTCTGCCAAAAGAGGAGGTTTTTCCAAAATTTGGCCCCATGTAGACGGGCCAAATTTTGGAAAAGCTTCTTCCAACAAAACTATCAGGAAAAAGTATGCAAATTGCAGAGCACAATTTGCGTATCTTTTTCCAAAAAAAAAAGCAGCAGTGTAAACATAGCCTAAGAGAAATATGAGTTACAGGAAAAACCCAGTGAGATATGTTTGAAAATTAAAGACTAATTACATGAATGTCTGTTAAGGAGATGCACTCAGTACCATTTGCTCATTGTCACTGTGTAGTTCAGTATATGTCAGGCTAAATTACAAAAACAGGCTTTGTCCAACAAACAGTGTATTTCTTGAACCCAGGTTCTTGGACCATTAGTCAACATCTGAGAGTGTGTGTGAGAGAGAACAACTATCAACGTCTCTCCACCTTGTTTCACTTCTTAGTGTCACCTACTCTTGTCTGTCTTGAATAGCCAATTTTCCTGAACTCATCATCTCATCTAGAATCAAAATTAGTGCATATGCTGGTCATAACCACTTCACAGAACAGCACAGAGGTGACTTTCTGTCTTCCTTCTAAATAGCCTCTGGAGAGCTCTACATCAATGTTTAATTTAACAACATACTGCAGCCAGAAGAGATAATAACACTCCTGAGATGTGGGAAATCCCTGTTCAAACTCTTTCTCCCCATCAGGCAGATAGGAGGAACTTGACCACTAGGCTAAGTTATAAGGTGGCCACTGCCACCACCACATTTCGTTCAGGGACTGAATTGATACGTAGGCTCAGAGGGCCCACACATATCTTATGTGGCCAAGGACCTCTCTTCCTAGAACAAAACTAGGATTTAGGCACCTAAGCCCAGATTTTGGGCACCTAACTCTGGGGTTTGGGTGCCTAAGTATTTTGTGGGTCCAGGCCATATCTCTTTATATGCTGAGTGTACAGTGCTGAAAAATTGAAGCTGCTTTGCACAGAGGTGACTGATTACCACTGGTGCAAGGCAAGGGAGGGTCAGTGACTGACGGTAGCAGAGACCTGACCCTCTATTGCTGCATCTCATTGAGGCAGACATCTGTCGGGGCTGTGCCTCAGCCCACTGCCCCTGTAGCCATTGACCTACCTCCTCACAAGGTCAATGGCTTTTTCACTGGCAAACTCTGCCATGAATTCCTGGCCACGAAGATGCACCACAGCAGCCCTCCAAACTGCACATGTGTGGCATGAAGAACAACACTCCAGGCTAGTTGTCATGAGGTAGGCCAATGGCTTCAGTGCCCTGGGCCAAAGCACAGCCTCTACCTGTGTCTGCCTCAATTGGTTGTTAATGGCACAGAGGGGCCCATCAATAAGAGGCAGAAATGCTAAAGAAGGGGCTTACAGAGAGCAAGCTCACTGGCACCAGATAATGGTACCATTCCATTTTAATTTGTGTGTTACAAGGAAGTTTTATTTATTTGTCAAAAATCAGCTTCACCTGCTTTAGCTCTAGGAAAATACCCATTAGCTAGCCCGTCAGTAGGGTTCATAGCCACTAAAAAGCAACATAATTTCAAATCTTGAACACCTGTGATTTCCACTGGTTTTGTAATGGTGACTTGAGGTAACAATGTGCTGTTTCAGTTGACACTGCTTTCAGGGGCGGATGAGAGTTTTGCGGGGCCCAGGGCAGCACAATTTCGTGGGGCCCCCCTTTGGAGAAAAAAATTGAAAAAAGGCGTCAAATGCGCAAATTGAAGGCTATTTTCATATTAAATGTGAATTGGGTAAATTTGATAGAAACTTAATTTAATTGGATAATTTTTATTTTAATTATATTTTAAGTCATTCTTAAACAAAATTCTGCATTAATAATTTAAAATTTCCATTTGTATTTAAGTCTCCTCCCCCTCCTGCCTCACTCTCTCTTTCTCTTCCCCTTAGTCCTCCCCCTCCTGCCTCTCACTCGCAGAGCCCAAACGGCCACCCCGCTCGCCCTGCCCTATATCCGCCGCTGGCGGCTTGCTTCCTAGTAAGCCCCCACAGTGGGGTTATCCTCTGTTTCCAACATGCCTTTATGTGGCTGGCCTTTTAATTTAGTCAGAGCCAACAGCTGTAGCTTTAATACGTCCATCCTGCATCTGAATTATGCTTGTTGTAGCTCCTCTCTTTCCATTGAGTTCTTATGCACATGTTATATTTTCCATTTCTTATTCCATTCCCATTTACACATACACCAAACAAAACAATAAATAACAATTATATACACTGTAAAAGGGTCATTATATTGAAAAAAAATTATTTTGTCATCCCATTCCTGATAGAGACCTAGTAGGTCAATAGACGCCTCAGCTGGAATTTGATTTTTATAAGAATTTAGAGCCTGGGTGTCTCATCGAATTCTCACAGCAACTCTAGAATAATTGTGGAAAATAATAAGACTGCAACTATTAGTAGTTTATGGAGTGTTGTTAAGTAAGCACGAAAAGAAAAGAAAAGAAAAGAAAAGAAAAGAAAAGAAAAGAAAAGAAAAGAAAAGAAAAGAAAAGATCCTCATAATCATCCCATTGTTAGATTTCTTTGTGCTTTACAATAGTAAAGTTTGTCATTTGCTCTCAGTTTAACCAAAAAAATGTAAAAGGTCACAATGCATCAACAAAACAAAAAACTCTCCTTTTTCATGCTGGAACAATTGTTCAAATAGCGACCTATTTTTTTAAAATATGTTCCCAGAATGCATACAGTGTGAGATATTGATGATCAAAGCTCTTGTTCTGTTTTGGGATTCTGATAATAGCATGCATAATCCACAGGAGGGTTGCTTTCACTGCTTATTCTAGCATCTGACCCCTCAACTGAATTACAGCTTTATAATCATACTCTCCCTATCCATTATCCAACAGCCTAAACTGCATCACAGAAAAGCTATACAATAAATTACCTCTGCAGCTACTAGATTTTCTTAATCACACCTTTTTTCTTTACCTTACGCTCTGCTCCAGGGAGGTTTGACTACTAAAAATGAATTCAGAATCCTCAAGTAAGGGAAGTACTAAACATATTCAAGATGTCCTCGGGTGGGCATTGCTTGGCCTGTTATTTTTCCATTTACCTGTAAATTTTCACTAGTCTAGCACAGGAAAGTGGATAAGGATTTCACAAGGCAGTGTTTATGTATAATTTCTTCCCTCAAGGCATATTATTAATGCTATGCTCATCAAATCTGTTTGTCTCATGATTTGCCTTCTCAAATATGTTCAAGACTGTATATTTGGGACTTACAAAGCAGCCAGACTCTGAAATGCTGTGTTCCTATCCATTAGTAAGATAATTTTGATGGCAGGGGTCTTTGAGGGAGAGGGATATTTGTCTTCATTATAATTTTCTTCCTGAGTTTGCACCTTGAAATTAGCATCCTGCTAATACAAATTCATGTCTGTAACGGGACATCTTACTAAAATATAAAGATGTATGATTAGATCTTGCTTTACAGGCAAGGCAGCCCTGGCTGGTGCAATACCATGTTATTAGATAAAGGTGTTTGGAAAAGGCTACAAATTGTATCATCAAAACCAATATTTTGTTGCCTTTGGAAAAACCCCTTGAAGTACTTAAAGCACAGTCTGAGAGTTATGGTCCAATTCAAATATTCAATAACAGGTGGAGATAATAACTAAAGTCCCCAAATAATAATTTGATTTGCCCTGCCTTTGCCTGCAAACTTTGCCAGCATAATGCTTGTCAGACAGATTTCACCTTGTTAGTTTTCCTGCTTCATACTATACATAGATTAATGAATATGTGTTTTCATTGACAACAGTGTAAGGCAACATTATTTCTGTCATAATGTTGCTCTATTGTTTACTCGTGCATATTTCAGAGGCTAAACATTTATAATGATTTGTTGGAGAGTTAAGTCAAAAGTCAAGCCACTATCAGAGGCCTCTCTTTTGTTACATCAACATGAAGTAATATATCTTAATTCTGATATTTCAAAATAGATTTAAAAATTGCATTAAAATGTTAAATTACAGAATATTCAGGTTAAGAAAAGATTGTCTGTACATCTGGATATAGTGCTTAGATTATCCACAAATATGAAGTATTTTTAAAAGTTAAAGATATATGTAGTACATAATCAGCAATAACCCCTATTGAGGGGAATAAATCTGTTCATACAAATTAGGTATTAGCATCTAATTATTTGGATACATTACTCATGAAAAGTTAAATAGAGAGTTGGTTTTACTAAACACTCTCTAGCGATGTATTGCTACGATGACACTTTAACATAGAGAACCTGAAAGAATTACCAGGCCCCTGAGCAAGAGGCCACTCCACATGCCTGGATGAGGCAGGACCTTAGGCAGAAGAGCAAGGCCTGGGGTAGCCAGCCCTCATATCTGCTCGGAGTGCACCACACTGCACCTCCCAACCCCTCCTCCTACCTTCCAGCTCTCAGAGCCACCTGGACCACGCCATGCGGTGCTCTGGCAGCGACAGAAAGAGCCCAAGGCTCTGGCTGCCACCGTCACTGATGCTGTGGTGGGCAGCCTGGAGTGTCTGGCCCTTTTGAATCACCGGACCCTAGGACAACTGGCCCTTTTGCTTCCCTGTCAGTGGGCCTGCTTTAACACATGTTTAAAAATATTTTTTGCAGTTGGCCTGACTCTGCTTAGGAGAAATGGAGGAGGACGTTGTTATCTTAACATAATCAGACCTCTAAAGCATTAAAGGTGGGATGTGTGGACATGTCCAGACATGTCAGGAGTTTAACTGAAAAGGCCTTATTGCTCTTAGTCTTTACTCGCAAAAGTCATCAGCTCCAAATATTGAAATAGTCTCTCATCAGAAATGGTTTTAGGGGTATGACAGTGACAGAGACCGAGCGGAAACCATCCCCCACCAGCTGACTGGGATCCCATTGTGCAACTCCCTCCCAGAGCTCTTTCAGCCATGATGATCATTTTATGACGTATTACCATCCATGGCCAAATCATTTACAGAGATGGAGATAATGGGCTCTCCATCTGGGATTGCCAAGTGACAGAAGGTCAGCAAGCCTGTGACACAATGTCTCAGTGGAAGTTTCAGTCCAACTGTGGGTTCAGAAAGAGATACTCACTTTCCTTTTATAGAGTTATTAGCAAAGCGGAATCGGTTTCCATTTCAGCTTCCACTAAGCCAATGTGAATTTTGCAATTGATTCTTAGGGGCGGAGAAGTGAGCCATCAGGCTCTTTGTTTATTTCCTCAGTGTCCATTTACAGAACCACATATATGATGCTTATTTTATTAGCTCCTAATAACAATAGTAATAAGGTGTGGGGCAACCTTTTACACTGTTGCTAATATATTCAGTACTGTATGTATATATACTTGACACCTCAGTGAAGACTTCAACATGCCTTATTCATTCTAGCTATTTTTTATGCTATGGTTTTGTTAGATTGCGTTACCATAAAAAGAATAAAACTATACCTGCTCTGACATTACAATTGTCCTATTCATTTCTGTTTAACAAATAGCTGTCCATGTTCATTTGCTTGCCCCATTTTACTCCACGAAGGGACTGTATTCTGGTATGTTGAGAACAGGGCTTTCAGTACTCTCTGATAGACTACAATAAATATTTAAACTAAGCACGTGGCTTGTGGCTTGTGGTTTCTTCTTAGCTGAATAAGAAAGGTGTACTCTACAGTCTGTCAAACACAGCCACTGGAAGAGTGATGAGGTAAGAGGAATCTTCTGAATCTTTTATGAATATCTCTTTCTACAGTATTCTCAGGGTGGGATCGGTTATATTCATGAATAAGGTATGTTACTCTGAAGCATATTAGGGAAATGAAGAACTGTGGAGGTGCCTTGATGCCCCATTCCTTCATTCTAAAATATACCATCTATCTTGGCATAAACCAAGGTATCAGGTCTAAAATTTCAGTTTGAAGATGTCACTTATTAAAGAAGTGGGACTGATGCCACTGAAAATAGTATAGATGGCTGTCTGTGACTACAACTTAAAAGACAATTTTAAAATGAAACCATCAAAAAACAAAATTTCCAGTTACATTCTGAATCAGAGAATTTGAGGACTCATTTTATGTTACTATTTTATTTTGCCTCTTGTGCCATTTAATAAATAACTCTCTTGGCAAGTGTAAGGTAGATTGTTCATAAGTCTATTATACCTGGGATCATCAGCCTACATCTGGGTACGTACAGTAAGACAACAGTATAATTTAATTGCAAATTAGGGCTTGATTCTTTGAGGAATGTGGGAATATGACTATTATACAGGTTATCATAATCCAAAACTCTGGTCTTTTATTTGTTTGATCCATTTCAGTAGTTGTATTTGACTCTAATATAACAGCCACTGCCTTTCAAGAAAGACTAATTTTTTATTTTATTTTTTTGTCCTGACTTCACAGCTATATATTTTTGCTACTAACTACGATCATTATATCCAGTCTTTGGTTAAGGGACTAAGAGACTTGTATTTCCTTGTCCACCCTTTTTTTTAACATACATTCACAGACGTCCCTCTGACTCTTATGTCATTAACGCTCCACACAAAGCCCAAAATAGTGTTACTACAGAACTCTCTCTGTTTCTTGTTTTAATAAGGAATCACACAAAACAAAGCTCTGTAGAATGGCATCAGAAAGATCATCTCATGCTCCCCTTCCTGGCAGGGGGTTGTAAGAAGATAATTAATGTTTGGAAACTGCTTTCCAGATACTATAAAGAGCACTGACTATGACTGTAAGTATTACGACTACCTACAGTAGCAATCCCAGCTCCCCAGCCCAGAAAGGCAAACACATCATTTAGGCACTCTTAGCAACTGCCAAAGGCCAGTCACAAAGTCTGGGCATGATCTGTCCATGAATTTGGACATAAACTGTGTAGAGAAGCTGTTTTCAAACCAGATATTTGAATTGTCTTCAAAGGCAATACAATCACTCTGAGATGTAGCCACCCCCTTTCTCATTCATCAGCCAGCTGATCAGCCTGAAGTATCCCAGAATTAGAGATGAATAATTAAAGATTATGTATGTTGTATGATGAAACCTTTAGGAGTAAAACCAACCAAAATTGGCAACCCTAAAATGAAGGTGTTCAAGATTGAGAGAGTCTGCCATGGAGGCGCCATTTTCACACTTTGTAGGGAGACAACTTTAACTGTGATTCCAAGAACCACTTAAGCCCCCTGAAAACTTTAGGGCTACGGGTATGTCTACACTACAAAGTTAATTCGAACTAACGGATGTTAGTTCGAATTAACTTTGATAGGCACTACACAAGCGCTCTGCTAGTTCGAACTTAATTCGAACTAGCGGAGCGCTAAGTTCGAACTAGGTAAACTTCATTCTACAAGGACTAAGCCTAGATAGAACTTACTAGTTCGAATTAAGGGGAGTGTAGCCCCTTAATTCGAATTAGTGGAAGGCTAGCCCTCCCCAGCTTTCCCTGGTGGCAACTCTGGCCAATACCACGGAAACTCTACTGCCCCCCTCCCGGCCCCGGAACCCTTAAAGGGGCACGGGCTGGCTACGATGCCCGTGCCAGGTGCAAGCCTGCTAGCACCCAGCCAGCAGACCCTGCACCTGGCATGGCTCAAGCCAGCCACCCGATGACCCCAGCCCTTCCCCTCTTCCCGGGACCAGGCTGGCGGCTCCCGGGAGCTTGCCCGAGACCGCAAGAGGCGGGCACCCGCCTGGGCTAGTGCGGACATCGTGGACCTCCGCACTAGGCACAGGAAAGTGGCTGTCTAGGGTAGGCGAGCTGCCAGCCTGGCCACCCAGGACCAGGTGTGCATGAAAATCAAGGTGGTCCACTGAGACCCCCAACCCTGAGCCCTGAGCTTACAATGGCCGTCCTGGGTCAGACCAAAGGTCCATCTAGCCCAGTAGCCTGTCTGCCGACAGCAGCCAACCCTAGCAACCCTGGAGAGGATGGACCAAAGACAGTGACCAAGCCATTTGTCTCGTGCCATTCCTCTCCAGCCTTCCACAGACTTTGAGCAGGGACACCACTCCTACCCCCTGGCTAATACCACTCCATGGACCCAACCACCATCACTTTATCTCACTTCTCTTTAAACTCTGTTCTAGTTCTAGCCTTCACAGCCTCCTGCAGCAAGTAGTTCCACAGGTTGACTCTTTGCTTTGTGAAGAACAACTTTCTGTTACTAGTTTGAAGCCTGCTACCCATTCCTTTCCTTTGGTGTCCTCTAGTCCTTCTATTATGGGAACTAATGAAGAACTTTTCTTTATGCACCCTCTCCAGACCACTCATGCTTTTATAGACCTCTATCATATCCCCCCTCCATCTCCTCTTTTCTAAGCTGAAAAGTCCCAGTCTGTTTAGCCTCTCTTCATATGGAACTTGTTCCAAACCCCTCATCATTGTAGTTGCCCTCCCCTCTCCCACCCTTTCTCTTCCCCTCTCCCACCTCCTTTTCCCAGTCTCCCCCAGTTTTGTTCAATAAAGACAGATTCCATTTTTGAACACAATTGTCCTTTATTTTGTACACCAGGAAGGGGGGCTAGGGAAGGGTAAGTGGAAGGAGGTGAGCGAGGAATGGGGTACGAGCCCCCAATGGGGAGGACTGGGCTGGCTCTGCGGGCTTCTGGGGGTGGAAGCTCTCCTGCAGCCCCGCAATTGCCCCCTCTCCCCAGATGGCAGCCTGCGGCAAGTGCAGCCGGTCTGATGGCCGAGTGCTGTGATGTGCCCAGTGTGGGTACTCCGGGCACTCCAAGCCAGAACTTCTTTGCAAGTGGGGCACCCCTTAGAACTGTGTGTCCGGGGTGGGGGTCGGGTCCCTTTAAGCACAGCCCTCGGCTAGCCTGAGACAGCATCTCCACGCTCTAAGTCCTCCTCTGATACCCTGCCGGCACTGCTTCCGGCCATCCTTAACCCCGGTTTAGGGTCCACTCTGTGTGGACATGCTAGTTCGAATTAGCAAAACGCTAATTCGAACTAGTTTTTTAGTCTGGATGTGTTAGTTTGAATTAGCTTAGTTTGAATTAACTAATTCGAACTAAGTTAGTTCGAATTAGCGCTGTAGTGTAGACATGCCCTACATCTACATTGTGCTCTCTTGTTCAAGAACATATGCAAATGAGCCACCATTTTTGCACAAGGGGCTTTTGCACAAGAAGGAGCATTGTACACGAGTGTAGACTGCTCCTTCTTGCGCAAAAGCCCCTTGTGCAAAAATGGCAGCTCATTAAGTATGCAAATGAGGCACAGCTATAGTCATTGCTGTGCCTCATTTGCATATGTTCTTGCACAAGAGAGCTCAATGTAAATGTAGCCAAGGGTTTTTTTTGCAGGTTCTAACTTAGAAATTAGATGATAGGAACACTATATCTAATACCTAGATAAAGAAATAAAAACATAGAAGCACCAATTAAAGCCATAATTTAAAGCTTAAATGTAAGTTTAGAACAATTGGGATAATACAGCAAAATATTCCTAATCACAAACTTTGAGGTATCAGTTTGGGAGCTTTAATCCATGTATCAGAAACCCATGTTACTCATCCTCTGACTCTAGAATAAATCTGATCCCATGTACAAGAAACATTTTTTAAATCCTGCCCTTAAAAGGCAAATTGGGTTCTTTCTGCTTCATTCATCCTCACCAGTAATGTGTTCACCAATGCGCCCCTCATAATGCTGTTGATGTACGAGGCCAAACAATACATGTTTCCTGCACCATTCAGAATAAAAACATATTTATATCCATAAAACAAACAGATTTGAATTGAAACAGAAAAAATAGGTATATTGTGGTGATGCTTATACAGAGTTGGTTTCCTGACCACAACTGGACTTGAAAGAAAAGCCCATGTTTATTTTTTGCCAGATAAGATATGCCAGTGAATAATCTTATTATCCATCACCTAAAGCATTAGCTAGGCATGTGTGCAGTCTAGAAAGTAGAGTTGCTGAACGGGACTTAGAGCTGTGAAACATTTCCAGCTATAATACAAACACATGCTGACATCTTGTGGCAAGTCAGTTTAGGGACAGTGGTGAACTTTAAAAAAATTATTTATATTCTTTCTTTCTTACAACAATTGAAACATTATAAAATAATGTAGATTGCTTGCTATTTTTTAGGCTACTTACTTCTTGCAGTTCACCAAGTTTGGAATAAATCCTTTAACTTTTGGAAACACCCTACTAGTACAAGACCCCTTGAGTTTATACTGCACCTGCCTGGAGTTCCAGGGGTGACACCAGGGGCAACACGTGAGATGCCCCCTCCCCAAACACCATGGGCTCTGGACCAGAAAGGTCTATCCCCAGGGAGAGGTGAGGGCGTTCCCTGCTTCTTTGAGAGCAAATGAGCCCCAAGACCCACCCTTCTTCAGCTTCTCCTCCCCTTCTGTATGCATTTTTGATGACTCTCCTGCTCTCCGGGATGATCAACAAGATTCACACAGACCGAGCAACAGTGATCTTGATAGCGCCCTATTGGCCAAGACAACCATGGTTTCCCTATCTGCATCATCTATCGACTTCCCAGCCAATCCCCCTTCCCACTGGACCCCACTTGCTGACCCAACGTCGAGGCAAGACTCACCACCTGAACGTGAGGGCTCTCAAGCTTACAGCATGGCTTCTTCATGGTTCCAAAATGAAGAACTTGCCTGTTCCAAGAGAGTGAAGCAGATCCTTTTGAATAGTTGACGCTCCTCTATGAAGTATACCTACCAAAGTAAATGGAGACACTTTCAGGAGTGGTGCAGCCAATGCCGGTTACAACCAAATACTGTTCCGATACCTACCATGCTTTACGACCTGATGGACCTCAGTGACACAGGCCTGTCCATCAGCTCCATTCGAGTCCAACTGTCCGCCCTCACCATTTTCCACAAACCAGTGGGAGACCTATCACTCTTTGCACATTCCATTGCAAAATGCTTCTTAGTGGGTTTGCAAAAGACAAGCCCAAATTTACATCCTCCGGTACCACTTTGGTACTCATGCTCGTCACACTGACAAGGCTACCCTTCAAACCACTAGCTACTGCCTCTCTCCAACAGCTGGTCATGAAAGTAACCTTTATAATAGCAATAACCTCTGCCAGAAAGGTAAGTGAAATTGCAGCCCTGATGGCCGACCTGCCATATACTATTTTTACCAAGGACAGAATCATTCTCAGACCTCATCCAAAGTTCCTTCCTAAAGTTATATTGGATTTCCATATTAATGAGTCCATTTATTTACCCACTTATTTGCCTAAACTTCACAGTTCCCCCAGGGAAATGATCTACATACTCTGGACGTTAGATGAGCCCTTGCGTTCTACAAAGACAGGACTAAGGAATATCGGAAATCAAACAGACTATTCATTTCTATGTCCAGTCCCCTCATGGGAACAGCCATCACCACACACTGTATATCCAAGTGGATTACCAGTTACATATACACCCCCTCCTGCCTTCTCTGGAGGAGGGAACCACCTCAGATAATCACCGCACATTCCACTTACGCAATTGCCACATCAAGTGCTTTCCAGCATAAGGTACCCCTTGTTGAGATTGTAGAGCAGCAGCATGGACTTCACACCATACCTTCCTTCACACAACACTATGCTCTGCAGCAAGGACCCATACCTACCACCGCTTTAGCAGATGCAGTCCTTGCCTCTTTTCAAAACTGACTTCAGAACCCACCACCATGAGCAGTGGGTACTGCTACTTAATCACCTGTGTGGAGCACCCACAGGGACACCACTCAAAGCAGAAGAAGAAGTTGCTCACCTTGTGCAGTAACGATGGTTCTTTGAGATGTGTGTCCCTGTGAGTGCTACTTGGAGTGCTTCTTTCCTGCTACTTGGAGTCCATTATAGGATTTCCAGTGGAAAAGGGACAGAGAGGGACCTGCACCGCATGCACAGCCAACTGATGAAAACAGCGCAAGGCAGCGACTGTGCATGCACGATACAGGAGGACAGTGCTAGGCAAAAATCTCTGCTCGCCAATGCGAGGTCAGACTGAGACCTGAGTGGAGCACCCACAGGGACACACATCTTGAAGAACCATTGTAACTTCTCAGTGTGCTCTGCATTGTGCACCAGTGCATATTCACCATAGAGAAGACCTCTCAACTAAACCGCAAGGAGCAAAGTTTTATTCTGTAAGGAAATACAGCCCAGATTTACAGTCCAGCAGCTTCTTCTTTGCTTGCCTCAGGCTCCCAGCTTCAGTGCTGACATTTCCTGCTGGGCCTTGGGTAGAGGATACTTCCTGGCAGGATCCCAGAAGGTCTCAAAACAGTTACAACTTGTGGCTCTCACCATGGCTACTGAAGCACACTAGCCCTTGGGCTACATGGGTCTCAATTAAATACAAAACTTGTCTAATGTGCTAATCAGCTTGGGTCAGTATCCTGGTTGAGTGCCAGGGGATTAAAACAACTGTTACAATCCACTGGAAAAGATATATTGGAACAAAACTAATGACATATACAAAAGGTGCTGATACATTAATTAAAAAATCTACTATTATATAAGAAACCCCCCTGCAAATGGTTGAAATGATTTGAAAGCCAACCCTGTTTTCAGAAGAGATTGAGTCACTGAGGGTTAGAATCACAAAAGGATTTAGACATCTAACTGCCACATCCCACCATGTCCCACCAGGGAGTCACAAAGTCCCCTCTCTGCTGCTATCAAATGCCGTAGGCACCTAAATTCATTCTCCACTTACATTTCTGCAATTAATATTCCTAGGCACATATTTCTGCCTTTGCTCATGGGCACTGCAGCTTCACATGCCTAAATCTCAGAGAAATGCACAAACCCAGGGCATTCCTTTCCCTCCCCGCCAGCAGGGCCTGAGCCAGTGAGCATGCTCAGAGTTCCCTTACCTGATAAGCTCTTGTGTGTGCAAGTTCACAAAGAAACAGCCAGGGAGAGGGGAACCTTGCTTGTAACATTTACCCCAGTGGTTAAGGTGATTATCTGAGATGTAGGGGACCTCTGTTCAAATCCTCTCCTCCACTGATTCAGACCAGGGAGCCAAAAAGGGCTACTGCTGTCAATCTTCCGAGGTTCAAATTATCAGGTCTAGTGCAGATAAGCTAATTCGATTTGAGATGGGCACTCCAGTCAATGCCAGCAGTCCTGCTTCCACGAGGAGTAAGGAAGGTTGAAGGAAAAGTGTGCTCCCTTCGACTTCCTGCAGTGTGGACAGCGCCAAAAGTTCAGTTAAGTTACTTAAACTTTAGCTACGCAATTAATGTGGCTGAAGTTGCATATCTTAATTCGACCTTATCCCATAATGTAGACATACCCTAAAAGATTGTGAATCCAATGATGATCCAGTGTGGTGATATTTTGAACAAAAAGAGCTCTCAGCAGTGCTTGTATCTGTTTCCATCACTTTGTGCTGACTTGAATTTCTAGGCTTCCCGGAGAGACATACAGGCTTCGTCTTCACGGTGAGTTCTTCCGGCATAAAATATGCTAATAGGGGAACTTATTAGCATAAATTGTGATCTCATTAGCATATTTTTTGCTGTTTCTTTTTGTGCAAGGGGTTTTTGCGCACAAAGAAGCAGTGTGGACGGGGGGGGGGTTGCGCAAAAACCCCTTGAGCAAAAAGAAACGGCAGAAAATATGCTAATGAGAGCACCGTTTATGCTAATGAGTCACTCATTAGCATATTTTCTGCCGGAAGAACTCACAGTGAAGACACAGCCACAGAGACAATCCTGGAAGATTATTTTATAGATTAGAATGTATAAACAATTTTACAGAATTCTTTTTTCCTCCTAAAGTAAACCAACCTTTTCTCTGCATGCCTCACAAAGTTAAAAGGGGGTTGGAGGAACTCCAAAACAATTGCTTACCAAATAATAGCTCACTGGTCAGTGTCTATGTCAAAGTTTACTGCATGACTGAGGAAACGCTCACTGCAAAACTGAAGTTCCTATAATAAAATAATTATAAATAACTACTATTTCTGATATCATTGTGCCTGTCTCAGGTACCTACTATCATAAAATCTAAGTGCTACTAATTAATAGTGACCTGTATATGAATCACCTGAGATATAGTTCTAGTAGTGCATATTCTAACTGTTGAATTTCTTCAGCCTAGAAATATTATGAAAACCAATATACTTTGTCAGATTTCTGGTATTTGTGATAGTCACACATGTCTGGACCCAACAAGGCTATCCTATTTTGGCATACCTGCTTGCAAACAAAATGACAAGAAACTGAAATGGGAGACAATGAACAAGCATCCTACAATAGGTAACACATTTTTAAAGCACAGAAATGCTTTCAGACAATTCCTGAGTAAAGGTGCTGATCCTTATTGTCCCTGGATACAGTCAGAAACATTTGAAACTCATCCTTTATCTCTGAAAATGGTATTTGTACCTTCCGCTGTGTAAAGGGAAAGCAGCTATATTGTTTAACATAACATTGTTTCCAGTTTTTAATTAATGTAAAATCATGGTTGCATGCCAGAAGTACAGACCCTTTCACTAGAATGAACAGCATTAGTATAGATGCATTTGTGACCTCACGGAGTCTATTAAATTAAATTTAATGAATTTTTCATTGTTTCTGGAGAAATTGGGATGTTAACCAGATGATTTCCTGGAGCGTTGCTAGAGATCAGAAGAGATGGAGTTTGCATGTCATACTCAGAGTCTACGTCTACACTGGCATGAATTTCCAAAAATGCTTTTAACGGAAAAGTTTTCCGTTAAACGCATTTTCGGAAAAGCACGTCTAAATTGGCAGGATGCTTTTCCACAAAAGCACTTTTTGCGGAAAAGCGTCTGTGGCCAATCTAGACGCGGTTTTCCGCAAAAAAGCCCCGATCGCCATTTTCGCGATCGGGGCTTTTTTGCGGAAAACAGTACTATGCTGTCTACACTGGCCCTTTTGGGCAAAAGTCTTTTGGAAAAAGACTTTTGCGCGAACGGGCGCAGCATAGTTTTTCCGGAAAAGCACTGGTGATTTTATGTGAGATCGTCAGTGCTTTTCCGGAAATTCAAGTGGCCAGTGTAGACAACTGGCAAGTTTTTCCAGAAAAGCAGATGATTTTCCAGAAAAACTTGCCAGTCTAGACACAGCCATAGGGTATGGATGTCATACACAGATGAAAAATATGTAAATGTCAAAAGTTAGCAACATGATGTGACTGCAGAGAAGAAGGCCATTGGGCTTTGGAGCTGCATATTGAAAACAAAGTGGTGAGCTGCACCAAGCATATCATTTTTTCTGTATCATGTTACCACAATGATATTGACAAATTGGAGAGAGTTTAGGCAATAAAAATGACTGTTGCACTGATGAATGAGACAATATCCACACTGGTCATTGGACATCAAATAGTTGGTTGTTCAGAGGTGCTAAACCACCTCTCCCCCCAAAAAAGACAAAAGTTTTATTGTGAAAAGTATTGGTGTGAATAGCGCTTTGTCAGCAGGAGTGTTCTCCTGCTGTTAAAGCAAACCCTGCGGCTACGTCTAGACTGGCCCCTAATTCCGGAAGAGGCATGCAAAGCAAGTAAGTCAGAATAGGGAAATCCACGGGGGATTTAAATATCCCCCATGGGATTTAAATAAACATGGCCTCCGCTTTTTTTCCGGCTTGGGGAAAAGCCGGAAAAGAGCGTCTAGACTGGCACAATCCTCCGGAATAAAGCCCTTTTCCGGAGGATCTACTTGCAAGTAGGAATAAGAGATCCTCCGGAAAAGGGCTTTATTCCGGAGGATTGCGCCAGTCTAGACGCTCTTTTCCGGCTTTTCCCCAAGCCGGAAAAAAAGCGGTGGCCGTGTTTATTTAAATCCCGCGGGGGATATTTAAATCCCCCGCGGATTTCCCTATTCTGACTTACCTGCTTTGCATGCCTCTTCCGGAATTAGGGGCCAGTCTAGACATAGCCTGCATGTGTGGGAGTAGAAATATTTTGTTGGCAAAAAAGCTAGCAAAGAGTGGCTAAATGGTCCAATGTTTTGTGACAGGGATGTAGCCTTGTTACTAAAAGTGTGTAACATAGACACAGCCTGATTTTATGATCAAAAAATAGAAAATACATTTTGAATAGCTTGGGGTGTTTCTAAACTACAGGGAGGGATTTGGATAAAAATGGCCTTTTTTCGAAAAAACTTCCCCTGCATCTAGACTGCTGCTGCGTACTTTGTAAAGTAAATCGAAAAAACACGGCAGTTTTTTCGACCATGGAAAACCTCGTTTTACAAGGAATAATGCCTTTTTTCAAATGTGCTCTTTTGAAAAAAGGCGCTATGTAATCCAAACTGTGCTTTTTCGAAAGAGAGCATCCAGACTTCCTGGGTGCTCTCTCTTGAAAAAATGGCTTGCTTTTTCGAAAGTACTGGTTGTATTTTTTTTGAGAGGCTTTTTCGAAAGTATCTTTCAAAAAAGCCTCTTTCGAAAGAGACTTGCAGTCTAGACGTAGCCCTGGTGAAGGGCTGACTGGGAAGGGAGAAAATCCACCAATATCTGATACTTGTAAATATTAGAGAGAGGAATTATTTCATGCTGTGCGGGGCTGGAGAAGGGAATACGAAATTAGAACTAACACCATGAAATGAAGAAGGGTAATTTGGGGTTAGTCGCAGTAAACATTTTCTGCCAGTGAAACATACAAAGCTATAAAGTAGTCGCCAAAGATGTTGTAGAATCATAATTATTGGACAATGTTTAGATTAGTCCAGATAAAGCACTAAAAATGAATTGTTGAAATAATGCTACATTGAAAGGGAGATGTACTCAAAAGTCTCATAGGCCTTTTCCTTCTGTAAAATCTTTGTCTCCCCACACAATCATAATTGGTTCATTTACAGTGAGAGTGCACTGAACTGTTCCAGATGAGCTTTCCTGGTAACAATTTCAAGTGTCTGCTCCCTAGTCACAGCAAAAACAAACAGATTTCTGTTCTGCAGAATTAACTGGGGAGGGCAGGAAGAGGGGAGGAGAAGCTTGCTTTTTCCTGACTACCAGGTGAGTTTATAGCAATTTATCAGTCGCGATGGTGAGTATTTTGTTTATGCAATAACATGCAAATTCACAATGCTCAGTACAGCCTGATCCTATTTTGCTTCTGTATAAAATCAATTGTGTAATATGAGAGAGACATATGCTTCTCTACTGATATGGATTATATTGCTAGAAGCTACACTGCTGTCAAATGATTGATGGCCACTGAGGCAGAAACTCCAATGAGTGAAGCACTAGAAAGTCAGTTTCACTTGCCAGAATAACAGTATTAGGCCTACATTTAAACAGGATGTGGTCAATGCACAGACCTGTTATAATAGAGCAGGGAGGGGTCTCGAGTGGAAAACAAGCCCTTGTTTTCATCCATGAAGTTTCTTTCTAGTTTTTAATAGAAATATACTTCTCTCCCTCTGCCTAGCTATGTCTACACAGCACTATTATTTCAGAGTAACCTCAGTTATTCTGAAATAACATAGTGCATATCTACACAGCAAGCCCATTATTTCGAAATAAATTTGAAATAACGGGCTTCTTACTCTTACTTCTGTAAACTCATTTCATGAGAAGTAAAGGAAGTCAGGGGAAGAGTGCTCTATTTCAAAATAACTGCTGTGTAGACCGCGCCAAAAGTCAAAATAAGCTATTTTAACTTAGCTATGCAATTTAGTGTATTATACGTAATTATTTTGAGTTTAGCCCTGCTATGTAGACATGTCCCCTTTCTATTGCAGTCCAGTTCCCCCATGGGACAGTTCCCCTCTACCAGCAAATAAGGGAGGGTGCATCCACACAGCACCCTTACCTTGAAATAAGCTACGCAATTTGCTTTATGCAAATTGTGTAGGTTATTTTGAAGTTATTTCAAAATAGCTTATTTTGAAATTTGGCACTATCTACACAGTGCCAGATTTAAAAAAGAGGCACTATTCTTCAATGAGGTTTACAGGGATGTTAGAATAGCAAGCTCCCCTGTGTAGACATAAGGGAGTGCAATTGAACATATGAGTTATGGTATCTTTGGGTACGTCTACACTACAACATTAATTCGAATTAACTTAGTTCGAATTAGTTAATTCGAACTAAGCTAATTCGAACTAACGGATCCAGACTAAAAAACTAGTTCGAATTAGCATTTTGCTAATTCGAACTAGCATGTCCACATTAAGTGGACCCTGAACCAGGCTTAAGGATGGCCGGAAGCAGTGCCGGCACGGCATCAGAGGAGGACTTAGAGCGTGGAGATGCTGTCTCAGGCTAGCCGAGGGCTGTGCTTAAAGGGTCCCGACCTCCACCCCGGACAGACAGTTCTCAGGGGTGCCCCGCTTGCAAAGCAGTCCTGGCTTGGATTGCCCGGAGTACCCACAGCACTCGGCCACATCACAACACTTGGCCATCAGACCGGCTGCACTTGCCGCAGGCTGCCATCTGGGGAGAGGGGGCAATTGGGGGGCTGCAGGAGAGCTTCCACCCCCAGAAGCCCACGGAGCCAGCCCAGTCCTCCCCATCAGGGGCGCGTACCCCATTCCTCCCTCACCTCCTTCCACTTACCCTTCCCTAGCCCCTCTTCTTGATGTTCAAAAATGGAATCTCTCTTTATTGAACAAAACTGAGGAAGACTGGGAAAAGGAGGTGGGAGAGGGGAAGAGAGAGGGTTGGAGAGGGGAGGGCAACTAAAATGATCAGGGGTTGGGAACAGGTCCCATATGAAGAGAGGCTAAAGAGACTGGGACTTTTCAGCTTAGAAAAGAGGAGACGGAGGAGGGACAGGATAGAGGTCTCTAAAAGCAGGAGTTGGGTGGAGAGGGTGCATACAGAAAAGTTCTTCATTAGTTCCCATAAAGAAGGACTAGAGGACACCAAAGGAAAGGAATGGGTAGCAGGCTTCAAACTACTAACAGATAGTTGTTCTTCACAAAGCAAAGAGTCAACCTGTGGAACTCCTTGCTGCAGGAGGCTGTGAAGGCTAGAACTAGAACAGAGATTACAGGGAAGTGAGATCAAGTCATGGAGTCCATGGTCCATGGAGTGCTATTAGCCAGGGGGTAGGAGTGGTGTCCCTGCCCAAGGTTTGTGGAAGGCTGGAGAGGGATGGCACAGGACAAATGGCTTGGTCACTGTCTTCGGTCCATCCCCTCCAGGGTCGCTAGGGTTGGCCGCTGTCGGCAGACAGGCTACTGGGCTAGATGGACCTTTGGTCTGACCCAGGACGGCCATTGTAAGCTAAGGGCTCAGGGTTGGGGGTCTCAGTGGACCCCCTTGATTTTCATGCACACCCGCTCCTGGGTGGCCAGGCTGGCAGCTCTCCTGCCCTAGACGGCCACTTTCCTGTGCCTAGTGCGGAGATCGTGGACGAGGTCCACTATGTCCGCACTAGCTCTGGCGGGTGCCCGCCTCTTGCGGTCCCGGGCAAGCTCGGGGGCATCGGGTGGGTGGCTCGATCCGTGCCAGGTGCAGGGTCTGCTGGCTGGGTGCTGGCAGACTTGCACCTGGCACAGGCACCGTAGCCAGCCCGTGCCCCTTTAAGGGGTCCGGGGCCGGGAGGGGGGCAGAAGAGTTTCCCTGGTGTTGGCCAGAGTGGCCACCAGGGAAACCTGGGGAGGGCTAGCCTCCCACTAGTTCGAATTAAGGGGCTACACACCCCTTAATTCGAACTAGCTAGTTCGAACTAGGCTTAATCCTCGTAAAATGAGGTTTTCCTAGTTCGAACTAAGTGCTCCGTTAGTTCTATTTAAATTTGAACTAACAGAGCGCTAGTGTAGCACCTATGAAAGTTAGTTCGAACTAACGTCCGTTAGTTCGAACTAACTTTGTAGTGTAGACATACCCTCTCTGTGTACGTCCCAGTTCAGACTGTTTTAATTGGAATGTGGCATTTGAAAAATGATGAGCTCTAAAAATGGAAAGTCCATAATATGAGTTGTATTTATTTGCAGAATTGTAAGGTTTGTCTTTATGAAATTGCATTTCAGGGCAGGGTAGGGAAGATACATTTGGTCTTAATTAATGGATAAGTTGTCATTCTGTTACAAATCCCACTTTTTTTTTATTTCCAGAAAAGTTGGTATTTTACCTTCATTCATGGTGTAGTTTTAAAAGCTCTGAGCTGAATCCTAAATCCACAGGCATTGGCACACCTGGTGTGTGTGTACATCTGCAAAGGAGGCTTTCTGCAATCTTTCTGTGCTCCTACCTCCAATGGCAGCCATTTCAACCCCCCAGTAGAAATGAGAGCAATGGCAGGGCTACTCTTACTTAAGCCATTCTCTAATGGACCAAGAGGCTGTTAGACCAATAGGACTCCCAGTAATGCTGTGAACTCTAGTCATAGTCACACTGTACCCCTATGTTAGAGAACTGTTGCTCTAATAGGAAGTAGCCTCCAGACAGTACATGTTATTTCATATAAGAAATTGTTTCTGGGACAGGTACTAACTTCATTAATATTAATGTATTAATATATAAAACCAGTATATAAAACTGCCCTGATGGGAGTTGTGTTGTACCAAATAAAAGCAAGCAGGATCTTATGAGGGGGATAAGGCAAAAAGCCACATTTATTGTAAAGATAATAATAAAAATAAAGAAAAGATAGAAGCAAACAACGTTGTTTAACTACTTATTCCTATCACTACTTAACCCTTATACACTTGTGTATATATATATATATATATATAACCATTCATTCATACATCCATTCATTCAAGTTCTGTGTATATAGTTACCAGCCTGGAAGTTGCTTGTGACAGGATACTGGCCAGGTACTCTGTACACAAGTGATGGTAGTGGGGAGCGAAGTCCTGATCAGATGCGCATCTGAAGCTCCTGGTGGGCTGGCAGCAGAACCTTGGACTCTGATTCCATAGTTTTTTAGTCCAGTTCTTATAGGAATTTTTTCCTATGCCAGTCTATGGAAATTGCTGTATCATGCTGATGTCTCCAGGGTGGCTGCCAGGTGCTCATCAGTGATCTCATCGGGTGGACCTCCAGTTTCTCCACTTGACACCTTTTGGTTGCACTGGCACCTGACGCCTTCTTCAGCCCTTTGTTGCTGTATTCTCAGGCTGGCACCTCTCAGAACCATTCATTCATCATCCAAGCACTCTCTCATACATTCATACAGTATTTTGTATAATAATAAAAGTTGTAGTTACAGAAAGTTTCTGGGTGGTATTGCTTAAAACATTCTCTGACTGCTAAGTAAAGTTAACAATGCCCTTAGACAATTACAGGGCTTGGCTCCCATAGCAGAGTTAGTGGCTTGACAATGCATTGTTACAATGTATCTTTGCAATGTCAATTTCAAGCAGCCCCTTGCACAAACTTGAGCATGCCCTGGAGCACAGAGGGGGGGGCTGTTTCTGGTTACATAGGATTATATTTTTAACAGTTCTAAGTTACATGACCTAATACATTATATTCTAAAGGGGCAATAATAATAATAAATCTAAACATTTAACAATCTTAACAAATAAGAAGAAGAAGAAGAAGAAGAAGAAGAAGAAGAAGAAGAATTAATAATAAATCTAATCACTTTAAGTTGTGGGGAACAAATTATGGGGAGTCACTTCCATTTGGGGGAATCATTTTCAATACATTAATATGTTATCCCTACAGTTGAAGTCAGAATAAAACAAATGCATTCTGAATACACAATGGCTACGTCTGGACTGGCATGATTTTCTGCAAATGCTTTGCGCAAAAGGGACTTTTGCCCGAACGGGAGCAGCATAGTATTTCCACAAGAAGCACTGATTTCAGACAGTAGGAAGTCAGTGTTCTTGCAGAAATTCAAGTGGCCAGTGTAGACAGCTGGCAAGTTTTTCCGCAAAAGCAGCTGCTTTTGTGGAAAAACTTGCCAGTCTAGACACAGCCAATGGCTTTTTCTGTGGGAACTCACTGAGCCCACCCAGCTCCAGTTGGAAGATTGGGAGTGAGGGTAGGGAAGCAGCAATGGCTAGACAGCTCTCCCTACTCCATTGCTTGCTTGCCAGGGTTGTGCAGAGATCCTGCAAGTCAGATGGTTCCAGTTCTACTGGTGTTAAGGACAGATTAAAAGGCCTAAATCTTTTCTCCTTCTGACTCTTCCTTGTTAATAATTGCTGTACCTATGGAACTGTATGACCCAGTGATACGTGAGAGGGAAATAGTCTGTTGAGCTTGCAAATGGAAGGAGCAGTCTCTGTGAGAGAATTTCTATCTTCAGATATTGGCCCCTTGGATTCTAAAAGACATTGACAGGGAAGCAAAGGATGCACTGAGAAACTCAAAGGAAAGGCTGAGTTCGTTTATTGTTTGCTTGGGGTTTATTAATTCTATTTATGCATTACAGCTTGGAGCACAGTGGAGAAATAAGTATTTATATGGCTTATTGAATTAGATATATGTGTACACAATATCCAGTCATGAAACTTTCAAAAATATCTGCTTAATATCGCCACTCAAACCCATAGCTTTCACCATTCTCCTCCGTGTGCTATCCACTAAAGGTTTTATGGTTTCCTGGAAATTCCCCTGGCTGCGTGTTGACCGTAGTATTCACAGGAGGAACTGTTTGCAAGATCAGGCTCTGCAGCCCTGATTCTGCAATTAATTTCACATAGGTCCATCAGCCTGCCTGTGTGATACTCTACTCATTACAAGGCCTTAGATCCTCAGGCAGGGCTCTTGCCTTCCTGTTTTTCTGAAAAGTGCCTAGTGTGCTGTCAGCAATTAAACAAATGAATACTAAGAACACAGCCATTTTTTAGAGCAAAAAAGGATATTTTTCAGTCTGGCATAACTCAGAAATAGTTACATCTATTGAATGACATTTTTTTCATTTAAACACTGTTAACTGAGAAGAATGGAGAGAGAGAGAGAGAGGTACCTATGTGTGTGTGTGCCTGTGTGTGTGTGTGTGTCAAGTTCCTGCATAGAACTGCTCCATAGTGGCTGCTGTTTTCCAAGAAGCTCCCAACAGAAGCCTGGCCTTTGAAAATCGCCTGTCCAACTACTGCAGGGGTGGGGAACCTTCTTTGGGCCACTGACCCACAGAAAATTCAGTGAGGGCCAGGGACTGCAGGGAGGTGGCAGGGGAATGGAATGCCAGTGTGGGCTCCTCAATGCTGGGGGAGGCCCTAAGTCCCAGGCGCCAGATCCAGGCAACCCAGGGGCCACATCCAGCCCCGAGGTCTTAGGTTCCCCACACCTGAACTAATGGGCCAGGGTTTAATTTACCAGTCAAGTTCTCACAAATTCTTTCAAGAGCTTCCATATTCACTATCAGCTTTCCCACAAAAGTATTTAGCCACTTGTACCTGAAAGCCAATTATGCCATCATTAACTACAAAAGCCTATAGATATTTGCCAATATTTGTGCCTTGTCACATAAAACATTCTTCTTGCTTTTTACAGTTTGATCTGGCCATGAAGCTAAACCCTTTAAAATACACATGAAAATCAAAATGGCTAGAGGCTCACCTACATCACTTTTTTATTTGCATATGAATAAAGCTTTCTTCCCAAAGGAGCTTAATGTAGATTCTGTCCACATTTTTTAATCCAATACAGCCCTGTTACTGAGCCAAATGCAATGCTGTTCCTTACAAAAGTGGTTCTCAGTCAGCGGTATGTGTACCCCTGAGAATACACAGAGGTCTTCCAGAGGGTACATGAGCTCATCTAGCTATCTGTCTCGTTTTACAACACTAGTCAGTGTTTGTTTGGTCAGTACAAACAAAAATTTCATACACGGACTTGTTTCTGTTTTGCTACATATGATACCCTGAAACATAAGTACAATATTTATATTCCAATTCATTTATTGTATAATTATATGGTAAAAATGAGAACATAAGCAATGTTTCAGCAATAGTGTTTGTGACACTTTTATGTCTGATTTTGTAAGCAAGCAGTTTTTAAGTGAGGTGTAATATGAGGATACACAATCAGACATCTGAAAGAGGTACATTAGCCTGGGAAGGTTGAGAGCGACTGCATTGCAAACCTTCCTCTGCTGCTATACTGAGAAACTACTTGAAAGAAAAAATGAAGCAGGCAACTTTACAGTGCCTCTAGGTGGTTTTCAAGTAAGCCACAAGAGGGCATGTAGTGCTTTTATGTGCAGCAGATTATGCCGTGCTTTCACTATTAGTATGAGTAACTGTGAGAATAAGGACAGCTTTAAATTTGCAACTATGATACCAAGGACAGAGGTAAAGAGGGACTGAAATTTGATTGCTACATAGGGGGTGCTTTTTATTACAGAACTTAAGTCATCTGCATTAATTGCACTCCTTGGAGACTGGGTCCAGGACACAAAAACACCATTTCTGTGGGTTCTCTCAGCAGACAGGCAAGGACCAAACAAGCACAAGACCTATGCTGGATTTACTCCCTTGCCCTTAGTGAAGGTCTCTACTATAAAGCTTCTCAAGCGTGTCTCATTTTTGCCCCCCTACCTCCCCCCCCCTTTTTTTTTTTTTTTGACGGAATGCTATCACTGTTGTTCAGTCCAGCCATAGGTTGCTAGGAAGAAAAGCAGAATGAATTCTTGTGGCATTTTTTCAGCTTGTGCCATTAGAAAACATACCAAACTAGTGCAGTGGGAAGGCACTATTTTGTAAGCTGGATGGGTGCTCAGCACCACCTGTGTTCAGGAGGAGAAATGGCATTTAATCCCCATTGCACCACCATTGTGAGATTGCTGCTCAGATGTCTTGCAACCCATCTTGCACAGATGGCAGGAGGGAGCATATTCCATCGTGGGCAGCATTCTCAGCCCCAGGGGCTTCTGCCAGTCTAGAACTGTGGGGATAAAAAAGCAGTTGGTGGGATGCAACGGTGGTGCTATAAATAGACTGCCATCTCCCATGGTTGAAGGACCTGTGGGGAGCAAATTCACAGCTTAAGAACTGGGTGATCTTGGCTAAAAGTTGAAAGTAGCCAGTAAACACACTCATTCACTGTGGGCACTCCGGCAATCTCCTATGAAGTCAGAGCTTCTGCGAAATATTCAGCCTCAATTAAAGTTGTTCCTCATACAGTAGAAAACCTCAAGAAAGGGTGATGGCATTAACCTCCCCCATTTGGGGTAAAATCTCACTAAGAATGGGAATAATTAGGGTGAGCGGCTGTGTATATAGATCATTGCCAGATCGGGTGTGTGTGTACATAAAACACATTGACCAGCCCATTCACACTTAAGCTGTGCCCCAGAATGTTCCTGTGATAGGCTAGATAGTCTCTTTGCCATATTTCAGAGGCACCACACTAGGGCTATGTCTAGACTGGCATGATTTTCCACAAATGCTTTTAACAGAAAAGTTTTCCGTTAAAAGCATTTGCAGAAAAGAGTGTCTAGATTGCACTTTTTGCGGAAAAGCGTCCGTGCCAATCTAGATGCGCTTTTGCGCAAAAAAGCCCCGATCGCCATTTTTGTGATCGGGGCTTTTTTGCGCAAAACAAATCTGAGCTGTCTACACTGGCCCTTTTGCGCAAAAGGACTTTTGCCCGAATGGGAGCAGCATAGTATTTCCGCAAGAACACTGACAATCTTATATGAGATCGTCAGTGTTCTTGTGGAAATTCAAGTGGCCAGTGTAGACAGCTGGCAAGTTTTTTTGCAAAAGCAGCTGCTTTTGCGGAAAAACTTGCCAGTCTAGACACAGCCTAGAAGTAGCCAGATTCCAAACTGAATTTTTGATGTTAGGTTTTCTGTTGGTGGCTTATGTACAGCACCAGCCAGAATTCAACCCCAAGTATTGAACAGGAAGAAGACAGAAAAAAGTACTTCACCCCAAAAAATGCTTTCGCTGACATGGAAGAAATGTTGTTCTTCATGTTCTCCACTCCTGGGTATTTAGTTTCCACAAAAAGTAGGTTGATTGGTTGCTGGAGTTTTATGTTCACTATTTTTTTGGAGTCCACAGCAGCTAGATTTGTTACTCACATATTTGTGCTAGTACTGATGATTGCATATGGTGTGGAATCCATACTTCAACCCCATTCCATACACCAGGAATTTAAAACCAAAGCAGGAAGAGGTCCTTACAGAGAAATGGAGTGTAAATCTAAGCTACAAGTGGATGATTCACAACTCTCATTTTAGCATCAGTGTACCTTTGCCCTGTTTGTGAAGGTAATTGTACCTCGTGTTAAATGATGAAGAGACAAGTAAGAAATAATCTACTCACAACTTGGTAATTTTTTACTACAGACACTCCTGTGCATTAGAACTTTCAATAAAAATTGGATGAATGCTGTATATACTTATTAAGAAAAGTGTAATAGTAAGCATGAGGTACAGAGCATGGAGAGCTATTGGAGAGCCAAAGAGATATACTTTAAAATATGATTCATTGCATGTAGCAACATATATTTAATGTACCATATACAACATTCCTACATCCTCAAAGCCAGGATTTTCAGAACAAGCTTTGCATCAAGCACAAATTACAATAGGGCCATATGTATGCAAGGAAAACTAAGTGTTTAACAAGATTTCCATACCTCTTCCGTGATGTAGTATGCTTTAAAGTTACAGTTATATCAATATATACTAAATATTTATTCCAATAGTGAAAACAGAGATTAATTCTTCTAGAAATCAACACGTGTGTAGCCTCTGTCTACTGGAATTGGCCTTAAAGGTTTTGTTGAGGACATTTGGGAAGGACCACATGGGGTTCTCCGTATCTATGATTTCATTTCTGCCCTCCATATGCAAATACACATTCACACTTCCTTCTCTGGTACTCAACACACTGCCATCTCCGCACAATTACCAGCACTCCTCAACAACTTCGGCTGTGTCTAACACTACACACACACACACACACCCATCTTTGCTCAGCATAGTCTGAGAAGTTGCCATGTGGAGAATGGCAAGTGCAGAATTCAGTCTCTGCCACAGGCTCCTGATACTGAACTTTCATAGGAGTGTCTGCTTAGGTAAAAATGAATTCCTGCTCATTATTTTTAACTGGACATGGGGAATTTGAATTAGGGAGTTTCCTGGTGCTTATTTAGTTCCTATGCAAAGTTAGTTAAGGGCTTATTCTGTGGCTTATACTGTCCCCACATGTTCCTTACAATATTGCATCCAGTCCCACCCCCAGAAGAGCATCTGCAGAAGCATACATGAAATATTTGAGTCCTTTTTTTTAAAGCAACATCACTTACATGCAATCTTGTTTTGTGCCTGTATACAGGGCCAGCCCTCCCATGAGGCGAACTGAGGCGGCTGCCTCAGGTGCCAGACTGTGGGGGGGTGCCACTAGGACCCAGAGTGTAGAAAACTGTGTCTGCTGCTGGTGCATATGTATTCTCTCTGCTCTAGAAGCACAGCGATGGTGGAGTGCTGTGCTGGAGGAAGGACACAAGAGACCTTTCAAAGTTTTGGCCCAAGCGAGGGAGCATTGGGACATCATTTGAGCTCCCCGCCTCAGGTGCCAAAATGTTGTGAGCTGGCCCTGCCGGTATATACTGAAATCTACCATCCAAAGATATATAGTCAATTAAATTCTGCCTATCACAGGACTATTCGTTCAGAAACACATTTAGGAAACAAAATTGCATTTGTCTTTCTCACAAGATGTTTTTATTTTCTCTGTCCATAGGATTCTCAGATGATGTGATCCAAAGCTGAGTCAAACTGCAATCTCCAGCAACAGGAGAACTCTGGCCTGTCTTAGGCTGTGCATGTGTGTGCATAAACGCACACGTGTAAAGCAAAGTACCTCATGTGTTGTGTCAAAATGTGTCATGATACTGTTGATCCCACATAACAGGAAAAGGCCATTGAGACTGAAGACAATGTAGCTAGTTGTTTAGCAAAGGGCTACATCTACACTGGCATGATTTTCCGAAAATGCTTTTAACGGAAAAGTTTTCCGTTAAAAGCATGTTCGGAAAAGCACGTCTAGATTGGCAGGATGCTTTTCTGCAAAAGCATCGTGGCCAATTTAGACGCGCCATTTTCGCGATCGGGGCTTTTTTGCGGAAAACAGTACTGTGCTGTCTACACTGGCCCTTTTGCGCAAAAGTCTTTCGGAAAAAGCCTTTTGCCCAAACGGGAGCAGCATAGTATTTCCGCAAGAACACTGACAATCTTACATGAGATCGTCAGTGTTCTTGCGGAAATTCAAGTGGCCAGTGTAGACAGCTGGCAAGTTTTTCCGCAAAATCAAATGATTTTGCAGAAAAACTTGCCAGTCTAGACACAGCCAAGGAGTGTGTGTCAAGTTATTAGTTCAGCACTTGGCTAAGAGCTGAACAACTAATCAGGTTAGTTTCCTACAAGTCAATCTGATGAAGCAATGTACAGCACTAGGCCTCTTCTGTATAATTTTTTTTGCTGAACTTTGCATTTATCAACGGTTCAAAACCTTTTCTGTATCTTCTGTGCTGAAAGAGTGCAAGCAGCATAATTAGTACAACTAAAGCTATCAGTGCTCCTCCAATCGTGGATCCAACCATAATAGTCCAAGCACGAGTTTCTTCAAGTGACTCTGTAAATACAGAAACAGTATCTGAGTTATAGATCGGGAATAACTTTGTTACTAAAATCACAAAGGAGGAGGAGCAAATATTAGACTCGGCTTTAACATACATGGGACTATTATTATCACTTTAGCACCCAATGTCCCTAGTCAGGATCAGGGCTCCCTTGTGTAGGCAGTGTGCAGCCATACAGTAAAACACAATCCTGGCTGCAAGAGTTTATAATCTAACTTAATATCAGACTCAAGACACAAGTGTAACAAATGAAGGGAATGAGAAAGGAAGGGCAATGGAAAAAGGGACAGAGTTTAAAAGCCTACCTATGCACAATTTGTAAGTTTCAAGGACAGGATTTTATTTATTTAGGCAGCTGTAAGAAATAAGGAAAAATGACGGATCTCAGCAGTGCTCCCTAGAGTGAAGTGCTAGACCATGCATGGTACATTCTTGACATTCAGCCCATGTCAACCCCACAGGACAGAACATCTGTACTTGGTCTTTTCACTTTCCCTTATTTGGGGTAAAATATTCAAAAGCATCTCAGTTACTAAGAAGCCTGAGAGTATGTCTACACAGCAAAAAGAGATCTGCAGCATCCTCTCAGAACCTGGGTCAAATGACTCAGCCTTGAACGGCTGTGCTGTGGGGTTAAAACTAGCAGGACAGACATTGGCCTTGGGCTGGAGTCCAGCCTCAAAGACCTTCACAACTCCCCAGGATTCAGAATCTGGGCTTCAGCCTAAGCCCAAAGAGCTACCCTGCTAGTTGTATCCTGGTGGGAGCCTGACCCATGCTCTGAAACCTTCTGCTATTGTTTGGGGGGGAGGGGTTGAGGGAAGTTTGAGGTGGGTTTTCACAACACTGACATGCCTAAGTGGCTTTTGAAAATGGGCATTTAGGTTTCTAAGTCTCTTAAGCATTTTTGAAAATGTTACGCCGTATATTGTTGGCGTCAGTTACTGCCATCTTCTCCCGCTGCTGACTTTCAGGGAAACTTGGGCACCTTGGTTCTCTAAGCCCTTTTAGAAAAATGTGATATGGGTGCTTATGAAAATGTTGCTCTGAATACGCAGATATCAAAAGACCTTTATATGAAAACTTGAGTGGCCCAGTCTCTTCCTCTGCAATTCCTTTAGCATGTCTGTTACTTACCTGGTAGGTCAATGGCATAATTGTAGCCGAGCTGTTCTGCAGCTAAGAAGAGTTGAGCATTGGTCACAGGTGGGAAGAAAGGGACCATGTTGTACATCCTGTTGTGCCCAATAGGGGCCAGCTCCAAAGGCCAGGCATTGTCAGAGGGGTTAAATTGTTTCATCCACTCATCAAAGATGGCATCAGTAAAAGTGTGAAGGACCTGTCAGTTCAATTACACACGCACATAAGCACCTTTCTGGTTCCAACAGCATCCAACATTTTTTTTTTAAATCACCAAGATTGGATCAGTTTAGAAGTAGGGAATGCCAGTAAATACACAAACCGGCTGAGTCTACACTGGCCAGTTATTCCAGAAAATCAGCCGCTTTTCTGGAATAACTTGCCAGCTGTCTATACTGGCCACTTGAATTTCCGGAAAAGCACTGACGATCTCACATAAAATCATCAGTGCTTTTCCGGAAAAACTATGCTGCGCCCGTTCGCGCAAAAGTCTTTTTCCGAAAAACTGTTCCGGAAAAGGGCTAGTGTAGACAGCAGAGATTTCTTTTCCGCAAAAAAGCACCGATCGCGAAAATGATGATCTGGGCTTTTTTGCGGAAAAGTGCATCTAGATTGGCATGGACGCTTTTCCGCAAAAAGTGCTTTTCCGGAAAAGCATCCTGCCAATCTAGATGCGCTTTTTCCGAAAATACTTTTAACGGAAAACTTTTCCATTAAAAGCATTTCCGGAAAATCATGCCAGTGTAGATGTAGCCACCATGTGTGTGGGCGCTGTTCCACTGAGAAGTGCTGAACTCCCTAGCAGTTGGATTGTCCCCCTCCAGTCTGCCCTGCACTTAGCTGCACTGCCTCAAGAGCCCAGCAAGGCCCGAGCTCTCACTCACCAACTGTCGCAATCCACAGGGGAAGGAACATTGGTGGTTCCTTCTCCCCAGGCACTTATGTTCCCCAAGGTGATGGGTCAACTCAGTTGTGGACCAGTGTACCGAGGGAGCAGAGCCTTGGTTTTGCTGGCTCCCTGCCCTTGCCAGCCCATGCCCTGCCCACCTGTGCTGGCTGTGGAGTAGCAACCTGGTGGTGACTGTTCACTCTATATTATGTAATCTGCAATGCAAACTCATGCAAGAGAGAAGGGGATGCACAGCCTCTTATCCCCTCTATAGGCTCATAAATCAGTTTAAAATTGAGCCCTAATCTAAGGCAAGACCAAAAAGAAATGAGGCCCAGGCTTTCCAGCCTATTGTGTCAGCTTTCACTGGTAAGGGCAGGGAAGCTAAGCTGATCTAGTTTACATGCCATGGATCCAATTAAGGTATTAAGGCCAGGGTGTAAGCTGAACTAGAATGGGGGCTGTTTTATTATACACAGGGGTAGAACTTGCTACATTCCTCCTGACCCTTGCAGTGTGAGTTACACCAAACCAGACATTCTTAGAGTACACTGGAAAGTGTGATTCTCAGCTCCCACAGATGTATCCATGCTAGCTCTGCCCTCTTGGGTGACAGGTATTGTAGGCAGGGGAAGGCATTGCCTTCCCAAACTCCTTCACATAGCCCCTCCCATACTCCACCTGAGTCCAGGCCCCTCCTGCTGGCTGTTCCCATGGTAGAGGATGGGGCAGGCAGGCTGAAGGTTGCTCTGTGCTGCCTGTCTTCTCAGCACTGGAAACATTCTTGCCACCCAGCACTGGGGCTGGTAGGTTGGCTGCCGGAATGGGGACCTCAAGGTTAGGGGTTGACCCAAAGTGGCTGGGGCTGCACCTCCCAGCTCTCCTCACTCATGCCGTAGGGCTGGGGGAGGCTGCAGCCATGCTGTCCAGCTATCCAGAGCCAGGCAAACTGTAGCCATTCTGTCTGGCTCACCAGAGCTCCAGGACCAAGGAAGACTGGGGTCGCTACCACAGAGGAGGGGCCAGCATCTGCTGCAATGGGAATGGGGTTGGGCTCCAATGAACATGGAAGGAGCAGTGTCTTCGGGCCAGGGGATGAGCCAGCGGTTCACCCGCCATCCATGTCTGTATTTATCTGCAGTGGCACTGGCAGCTGCTCGGCCTAGCCACTCTGGCCACGTCTAGACTACATTTACATTTCGAAATTTTTTTTTCCAAAAAAAGGTTTATGCAGTTTTTCAAAAAAAGGGTGTTTTTTTCTGAAAAAAACGCATCCAGACTACTTTCACTTTCGAAAGACCCGCTTTTGAAAAAGCGATCAGAAGAAGATATGCAAATTCCCACAGAATTTGCATATCCTCTTTCGAAATTAAACGTAGTCTAGATGTGCCCTCTGAGTGTAATCTCACTCTGCCTTCTGCATATATATTCAGGCAACTACCACGCACTACCAGCTATGTTGCCACAAGCACACTGCTACTTTTAGGCACTAACTCAAGCAGCACTAACATGGGTATGGCAACACAAACTGAGTCACACCTTTCAACTCCAATGTAGACATATTTTTAGGCTTTCTGAGACTCATATTCTGAGGACCAAACTATGCACAATGTGTAAGGAGCAGAGAGTTCCAGTTAAACCTCGGTAAGTGGATATGAGTAAAAAAAAAACAAGTGAAGGAGAGTCTATATAAAGTCTAACTGGGTGTAACTTACATGTTTTAGGGGGTCACTGAGGACATATCAGCTTATTCTTTTTCTTGACTTAAACGCATTTCTGAACTTGACTATAGGAGTCCTGACTCCTTTTGCTTTTGTTTTCAGGAATCAGTTTTCCAGATAGCATTAATAACCCTCCCAGAACTCTGATGCAGCAAAGAAACAGAAACAAATTATTCTGCACTTTTAAAAAAATTCTCAGGAAACAGAATGGCCTGATGAACTGGAAAAGAGCTAAGGTAGTCTTTTAGCAGGCCTGGGCATGTTGCAGGAAGGATTGGGCTGGAAAAGGCAGGGACTAGGTAGACAAGAAGAAGTACTGGTAAGTGGTATGCCAAGTGCCAAGTTAGAAGCACTTCAGCCATGATACAAAAGATTTGATAGTTGCCAAGGAAGTGTTGCTCAGAGCTTGTTTAATTTGAGCTATTTTCTCCACATTGCAATTTTTGAAATGCACAGTTTTCCTTCTCTCAAAGGTAAAGTAAGCCGGTGTGCCTCCGCTGTGGTGCGCTGGTAAGAGACTACCTGGCTGGGGGTGGGATTCTGAATACTACTGGTATAATGACAAAAATGGCTTGCATTGCTACACCCTAGGCAGTGTGGCCATAGCACACCCACATTCCGGGCCCGGTGCTTGGGTTGAAGTGTGGCTGGAATTGGGTAGTGTGATCCCTGCCACTCTGGCTAACCCTGGGAATCCAGCGGCCAGGCACTACAATCCCTACTGCCCTGGTCAGTCCCAGGGATCCAGCAGCCAGGCAGTGCAGTGGCCACACTCCTTGCCCCAAGCTCCCCCAATTCCCCCATAATCCTCTGCCCTGAACACCCCCACCCTTTGCCCCGACTCCTGCACCCCCATCCTGATTCTGCACCCCCACATACCCCTCTGACCTAAGTCTCTCACACCCCTCAGCCCCCCTGACCTGAGCTCCCCCACATCCATACACACCCCAACCCTTCTGCCCTGACCCCCCTGTATTCCATCCACACTTCAGTTTCTTACAGGTACTGTTCTATCGCAACCCGCCCCAGCCCTGAGCTCTCCCCACCCCAACGGAGGGTTGTGATAGCACAGTACCTGTAAGACATTTAAGGTATTTGTACTCCTGCCTTCACCTTTCCTGTTTCCCCTCCTCACTAATTTTCTGTTTGAGTGCTCAGCACATTTATCAATCAGACCACTTATCTAGGTGCCTACAAATCTCACTCTCAAAAAGCTTGATTTAGGAATAAGGAGTTTGGGTGAAAAATGGACTCGGCCTTTCAAATGCAAATATTTCTTCAGAAAGTATATTTTAAGTCAGGCACCAGAGGGAGCCCATACACTCCAAATCTGCTTAGAACAAACTTTACAAACACGTATACATCTCCCAATCTTTTTCAATATAACAAAAATTCTCAGTGTCCTTTAGCTGAGCTAGCTGTAGAGAACTACTTTATCTTTGGCTATTCCAGCACAGCTAGTACTAGGACTGCCAGATGGTTTCAGAAAAAATACAGAAAAAAAAAGACTCCAAAAGTTGTTAAACAAAAAAAACCAACCCCCCCAAAAAACAGCACGGCCCTTTAAGAAACGTGTGGTGAAGCTTTGTGGCCCTAACAGGCTGCCGGCAGCCACCTGCCATCTTGCCTCCCTGCGCGGGGCCGGACAGCTCCCTTGCGGAACCAGGTAAGCACTAGAGTTGCCAGGCTTGCCTCCATATTGAGCTGGACAGCTCAGGATTTTTGCCTCCTGACCAGGAAAAAATAAGAAAGTACTGGACATTTTAGGTGTCCGGTATTTTCTGAATTCTTTTACCGGACAGGAAGCAAAAATACCGAACTGTCCAGTTCAATACCAGACACCTGGCACTCCTACTGGTAACAGTAGCAAAACTCTTTGGGCTGGAGCTGCTAAAGGACGTAGGTGTTCAAGAATTAGGCCCCACTAAAATTCATAAAGGCCTGATGCCTCTCTCCCCAAAGTCTGCAAGTACCTATAATTTTTGTAATTTAAGTTCCCTATCAGGCTCAGTGCAAACACACTGCAGCTTCACACCAGGCATGCACACAGTTGGTCTACTAGATTAGGGCACCTTCCCACTGAACTTTTAGCCCAGGGCTGAGGTGTCAGTCTGGATATTCCTCCTTCACCTGATTTGTAGGGGTTGCCAACTTTCTAATTGCACAGAACCAAACACCCTTGCCTTGATTCCTGCCCTGCCCCCTCCCTGAAGCCCTGCCTCTCGCTCACTCCAGCCCAACCCCCATCATTCCTTCTCCCTCCCTCCCTCACTTTCCCTGGGCTGGGACAAAGGGTTGGGTGCAGGAGGCGGGGCAAGCTCTGGGAGGGAATTTGAGTATGGGAGGGGAGCTCAGGTCTGGGTTACATAGTTGGGATGTGCAAGGGGTAGGAACTCCAGGAGGGGGCTTAGGGCTGGGGCATGGGGCTGGGGTTAAGGTGCAGGTTCCGAGCTGGGCATGAAGGATTTGGAGTTCGAGAGGGGGCTCAAACTGGGGCAGAGGATTGGGGGGGTGAAAGAAGCAGAGCCATCCTTTGAATAGGGTGAATCTGGGCAACTGCTCTGGGCCCTGTGCTTTGGGGGACCCTAGAGACAGGTGTAACTAGCCCGCAAGATCTGTCCCCAAGATATAGGTGAGGGAACTAGGGATATGAGAGTATTGCAGCACCCAAGGGCTCCCAGCTGCCACCTCTGTGCACAAGGTCCCAGCTTTCACCGCCCATGCATGAGATCCTAGCTGCTACCCTGCACCTAGGGCCCCAGAGGTTGGCCCCACACCCATGTCTCTGAGGCTGCCCCAGGCCCAGGCATTTGCCTCTAGCCTTAGCTGGGAGCTCCTGCTTCTCTTTCTCCTCTTCTCACCTCTGCTCCTTGCTAAAATGGTGTAGTCACCTAATGTCAAGAAAGGGTTTGCAGCTGAGAATGCTAATCAGATGGAGGAATCATCCTACACCCAAGATTGAACTCAAGGAGAGCTGCCAGCAACTGGCACCCTAGGAGGAATGCGTGATTGGCGCCCCCGCCTCCATAGCCCTCAATGGTGTGATGTCATCATAGGCAACTGCTGAGGTTGCCTACATACACGGACCACCCCAGGAGTTGCCTATCTCTGAGAGAAGGCAGGGCTTAGCTCCTCCCACTATGTGAGGAGCCACTTTCCCTTCAGGTGTCACCATGTAACCGCTGAAATTTTCAGCCATTACACGATTTCTTAAATGCATTTTAACATCTGAGTCCGCAGATCCACGGGGCTCTATTCCCAAGAGCCACAATGACCAACAGAGAGGAATGTGGTCCTGTCATGCTTGGAAGCCAGGACCCTGTGCCAGCAGCTCCTCCTGGCAATGTGGCCACCCCAGACAGAAGACATTGCGTCTGGCACAGGAGCTGGTGGCAGTGCAGCTGTGTTGCGCGGAGGGCACTGGCTCCTGTGTGTGACAGGACCACACTCCTTTCCATGTAGGGTTGCCAGATGACCCAACACAGGCTAAAAATTTTTGTCAAGCAAAAAAAGAAGCACGGGATAATAAGTACTGCCTCTCCCAGCCCCCACTAGGCTTCTGATGCGCCAAGAGCGGCGATTGCGGCCCTGCCTCCCAACCTGGGAGTCCCAACTGGCAGGCTGGGCCACGATCGGCACTGAGAGCCTGTGATTGCACAGAAGCCTGGTGGGGGCAGGAGAGTCCCAGCCACTCTCCCTACCCCCGCCAGGCTTCTGCACAGTCATAGGCTCATAGCGCCAATCATGGCCCTGCCTTCCAGCCGCTTCCCCTGCCCATGCCAGGCTTCCATCCGGTGCGCAGCCGGAAAAATCAGAGAATACCAGACATTGCACATGTCCGGTATTCTCTGATTTTTTTTTTACCAAACAAAGAGCACAAATACCGGACTGTCTGGTAGAATACTGGACACCTGGCAACCCTATGCTGCAGTGGCTCTTGGGAGTAGAGTCCTGCAACTAAGTGGATTCTGATGTCTATCTGCAGATAACCACATCCATGGGTAGACATTTCTATCTGCACAGGGTTCTACTTACAGAGTTGCAAGTTACAGGTTGCTCACAGATTTAGGACAGTGAAGAGTGGTACATTTTCCAATAAGTGGGCCCCAGGAAACTGCAGGCCTTTATTGTTTAAGTTTTCATGGTGGGTTGGATTAAGCAAGATGGGCTGGGAAGCAGTTTATTGATTTTGTGTATTTTTAAATATCTGAAAAAGTGCTTAGAGTCTTGAGATGGTATGAAATACAAAAAAGACGAAAAATACCATTTGAACTGTGGTAAGGCCCAAAATGTAGTCAGTATAGTAGGATTTCCAAACACGGAGGAGCGTAATCCCTGCTGAAAAGAATATCCTTGCTGCTTTTTACTCTTCACCATGTAACAAGCAGTGTAAGGGTACAGGTGGCATTCAGATACCATAATAAGGTTCAACCATTTCTAAACAAATCTCCCTGATAACTAATTAAGTGATGCCATAATAAATAGGATGGCGCCCCTGATTTTGCTTCTCCTCATGATCTCTGATCTTGCACTTGGCTCCGAGAGAGCAAGTGACCTCACATGTAGCTCCCCTGAGGTCATTCAGAATTGCAATATCAGGGTCTAACTCTTGTATATATACACCATTCTCTTCCATCTTCTTATTGCATAAAGCAAAGTACCCCAACTTAGATTCCTTCCCATGAATCTGATCACATTTACATCATGCCGCATCATCTCTGAATTTGGTGCAGTTTGCCAGAATTGTGCTTGTTTGTGCTACAAAGCATCTGCTAGAAAAAGCTGTAGCTAAATCAATTTCAGACAATTGTCCAATACAAACACAGAAAGGCAAATTCATTATTGGGGTATCTATTATCTTCAATATCCATATGAAGGGCATTTCTACACTAGGAAATAATTCCAAAATAACTAAAATTGACATCATAACTCCCAATTTAACAAAATCGAAATAGCGTGTCCCCCACTACATGGGAGCATCGAAATTAGTCAGAATTATTTCGAAACAGCACGTCCACATTAATTGGAACCTGTCTCAGACTTAGAGCTCTGAGAAGCTCTTTTGGGCGGGCACCAGGAAGGCAGAGACTTCCTGTCACTACTTGGTCAGGCGAGCTGTGACGCCTGCTTTCAGGGGTTTCTCTCTACAGCCGCGTCTCACATGCCACTCCCCCACTGCCTCCTCCCTCACAGTGTGCTCTGGTTGTCCTCGCGGATGCCAGAGCACTGGCATCATGGAGCCAGAGCTGCTGCAAAGCAGTGCCAGGCTCCCAGGCCTCATGCTGTGCCTCATGGCGCAATTGGTCCAGACCACCCACATACTGCTCCAGGCACCTAGCAGGGGTATTGGCAGAAAGCCAGGAAAGCCAATGGGAAAGAGGGTTCTAATTTGAATTGTATATAGATACCTAGCTGCTTCTTTCTTTTGGGGAAGTTCTAAGTTAAGGGCTGGAGGGATCAGTGTGCAATAATCAAACTACCATGCCTGCAAGGAATTTGGAGCATGGAAGTGGACTGGACGATGAAGGGATCATGAGTAAATAAGGGGAAAATGTATATTTAGTTGCGATCAGGATATGTTTCTTTGTTTTGTTTGTTTGGCTTAAATGTCTCTATGTGAATTCCATGTATTTTTCCTCCCCCACTCACCATATTTAAGCTACAGACCAAAGAGATTGTTTCTTTGTGTTTTGATCTGTTCTTTTCTCAGTTGCTCTGTAACACCTAGCAACCAAGTATGCTTTATCAAGTATATCTTTTTGTTTTTGTTAATAAAATCACCTTTCTTAAGGGGATGATTTGATTCTTGTGTCCTGGAAGGTAATAGAATCATAGAATACTAGGACTGGAAGGGACCTCGAGAGGTCATCGAGTCCAGTCCCCTGCCCTCATGGCAGGACCAAATACTCTCTAGACCATCCCTGGGAGACATTTTTCTAACCTACTCTTGAATATCTCCAGAGATGGGGAATCCACAACTTCCCTGGGCAATTTATTCCAGTGTTTGACTACCCTGACAGTTAGGAACTTTTTCCTAATGTCCAATCTAAACCTCCCTTGCTGCAGTTTAAGCCCCTTTGCTTCTTGATCTATCCTCAGAGGCCAAGATGAACAAGTTTTCTCCCTCCTCCTTATGACACCCTTTTAGATATCTGAAAATTGCTATCATGTCCTCCCTCAATCTTCTCTTTTCTAAACTAAACAAACCCAATTCCTTCAGCCTTCCCTCATAGGTCATGTTCTCTAGACCTTTAGTCATTCTTGTTGCTCTTCTCTGGACCCTCTCCAATTTCTCCACATCTTTCTTGAAATGTGGTGCCCAGAACTGGACACAATGCTTCAATTGAGGCCTAACCAGTGCAGAGTAGAGCGGAAGAATGACTTCTCATGTCTTGCTCACAACACACCTGTTAATACATCCCAGAATCATGTTTGCTTTCTTTGCAACAGCATCACACTGCTGACTCATATTTAACTTGTGGTCCACTATAACCCCTAGATTCCTTTCTCTCGTACTCCTTCCCAGACCGTCGCTTCCCATTCTGTATGTGTGAAACTGATTGTTCCTTCCTAAGTGGAGCACTTTGCATTTGTCTTTATTAAACTTCATCCTATTTATCTCAGACCATTTCTCCAATTTGTCCAGGTCATTTTGAATTATGAATAGAGGGTCTGTGTGTATGTTTGCCTAGGCTGAGAGGTCAGCTATAAAAGACACAGTGGTTTTTTGGTGGTTTTTTTTTTCTTTTTCAAGCTCTCTTCTGGCAAAAGAGCTTGGGGTACCCCTGGGAAAGAAATTCAAGAATTTCTTCTTGTTTTTTCAGGGTTTAAATCACTTAATGGTGGCAGCCTATTTTCCATGCATCTCTGATTCTGGGGAGGGTGGGTTTTGTTTTTGGTTTTTTTTGTAAGCAGAGCCTGTAGAGGCAAGGTATTTAAGGTATTTTGTGGGCCCCCACCTTCTGCACTCAAGAGCGCTAGAGTGAGGAACAGCCCTGGCACAAGGTATGGCCAGAGCAATCAGAACTACAGCTGTGGGAAGCCTCTGGAGGCCAATTATTTTGAATTAGCAGCAGCAAAGCATCCACAATAATGCTATTTTGAAATTAGTGTTATTCCCTGAGGAAAACAGGAGTACAGATTTTGAAATAAGCAGCCTATTTCAGATAATGGACTTGGTAGTGTGGATGCTCCATTTATTATTTCGAACAAAGGGGGGTTATTTTGAAATAACTCCCTGGTGTAGACCAGGTCCAAAAGACTTTGATATTCAAACTGCCTAGTGAAAAAGTAAAACATTGTTTTACAAAAGTAATACAAGAAAATAATGGTATCATGAAATATTTATCCTGTTTCAATTTTTTTTAATTGTGTGTTTCTTTTATTTCATAACATAGCTACCCAGTAGCAATCTCCTTTCAGCCTGTATGTGAACTAGCAATCACTGCCAACCCTCATTGATTACAAATCTAAATTGTTTTCAAAGGGGGTTAAAGAGTAAGAAGCGAACATCACTGAGGAATATCAAAGCTAGCTTACAATAAAGGCCATAGAAGAAAAGAATTCTGGTGAAATTTCTTTACACGATAATTATGGTTTACTCTACCAAAGGCAACCAGTTCTAGAAACATGTAAAAATAAATAGGTTTTCAATGAATTTGACAAGCATCTGTGTGGAGACCGAAACTGTAACAAGCTCAGCTACTGAAATTACACTTGCTCACTGCTTTATTTTATCTGCTTTATTTTTAGAGTTCTGTGTTCGGAATTGTGATAATAGGTCTACAAATTTACCCTAATTGTACATTTAGCTATAAAATGTGAGTACATATTCATAAGATGTCACCATAACCTGTAACAGTGTTGATGGGACAAGATGCAAAAGTGAGACAGAAAGATTGATTACATCAAAAAGACCTACTGATATAATTCAAGGATGGTGTAAAGACCGTGCTTGGTAAACAAGTGAAGTGTGAGATCAAAAATCAATAAACCAACCATGGTGTGTCAGAAACTAGACCTAACTGGTAGACAAAATAATGAGGGATGGGCTAATCTAGCCACCATTTTCTTTGCAGGTCCTTAAAGAAATAGAGTTAAGAGAGAAAACTTTTGTATTGGAACAAAGCTTCCCCATCATGGTTGTCATCCCCACCATCTCCTGGGACACTTAGCCATTGTCCTCCTGATCCTGAAAGAAGTCCAGGCCAGGCAGGGGGATCTAGATGACACTGCCACCCATGCTAGCTCCAACAGAATCCCAAACAACAACAGAAACAGAACATCTCCAGCTCATTTAATCTAACTTCTCTTTACTAACTAGCCCCAAAAGAACCATTATTATAATCTTTGATACCATCTAAGAGACACTCACAGAGATTTTTCCTTCTCAAAACTCTCTCTAGATAACATACGAGGAAACAAGGGATATTGTTAACATACAAGGGTTATTTAATACTTTATATTTCAAAGGCTATCACTGTTATCCTACTTTTCTGCATCTTTAATAAAAGCTTAGAAGGATTTCTAAGGATGTATTTGCTATTAGTGTGAAGCCGGCTGGCATCTCTGTCAAACCCTGGGCCTTGTTGGACTGCTAGTGACTGAGTTATTGAATACCATTGGCCCATATAGTCTATTTAAGTGAATATAACAGAGGCATATTCAATTGCAATCAGATTAGAAAAGTGACATACCACAAAAATGGGATCATTGGCTGCAGCATGAGAGGAAGTGCCAGTTCCATTCAGGAAAGAGTGAGCCAAGTTATGCAGGCTCACCACTGGGGAGACAAAAGTTCTATCCGCTTTCTCAAACCCTTCTAGACAATTCCTGTGTATGGGATAAGAGAAGATTTAAGTATCCACCTATTGACCAGCACTCCCCCAAATCTTACTATACATTTTAGAAATGTGCATCTCTCTGACAGACTGACTGTGTGCCCATCCATCCATCCATCCATCCATCTATGAGTTCATTTGTTCAAGAACTCCTCCTAAATGGTAAGAGCTAGGACCACTACATTTGGTATGCAGCTTCCTCCTATCCTAACTTAAACCGAGGTCAAGGTTTGGTTGTGCCAGGATAATGGAATGTTCCTGGAATTCTATTGTTTCTCATAAAATGGAAAGGGAGGGGACAGGTAGGAGGGACAATTATACTGTAGAATGACCACGGGGTGGGGCGGGGTGGGGGGCCAGGGCTCAGAGATGGGAACTGGGACAGCAATAACCCCATTGGGCCAGCAGGGGATAGGAATAGAGAAAATGGAACAGCTATCTACTATATATTTCAGAGTTTGTCTGTCTGTTTGTCTGCATGTCCCCCAGGTGGAGAACATGCACCCCTCCTCCAGCTGTGCCCACTGCAGTGGCCATGGACAGGTGCATCTCACCTGGCCCTAAATTGCTGTAGTGAAAGAGGGCTGGGGTCATCCTCTCTACCCGGGACAGCCTGCATTCTGAACCTCCCATCTGCAGTCCCACCCCATCACAATGATTTAAACAAAGAAAAACAAAACTTATTTGAGTTAAGGACCCAAGGAACACTGGGTACATTTTCTCCTGTACATATCAAAGGCTAGCCTTGATTAGAACAAGTGATAGGAGATGGAGCACAAACCTGAAGCTGAAATTAGAATTCCGGAAAAAAGGAGGATTATCAAAGTCTCGAAGTGAAAGGCAGTTCTGGATGTCTTCCATGGTTGGCAGCTGTTCACTAGACTTCCCTTGTGGGTTCCTCCGTAGCATGCCTTCATTAGTCCCATTACACAGTGTAACCAGACGGTTGTAATCATCCAAGCTTAGATTAAAATCAAAGTTGTATTGAAGTGTTAGAACAGGATGTTTGAAGGTAACAATCAATAGATACTATCCATTCAGTCCCCGCCAAAACCACTGAGATTGCTCACATCCCTGATTTAAGCACACGTGAAAGTGTTTGCAACGTCAGAGCCTCAGCTGGCTGCAGAGATTGTGTACTGGAAAAGCACATGGTTGTACTGCTAATCTGAGCTAGAATCATAAATCAGCTTTTAAGTGAATCAGCTACAACTTGAACAAGCTCCAACTTTCACATTTCTGCCTTGAAGAATCTCATGAAGGAGATTGATATGGATGTTAGCACATGGGTGCCACATCTTTCAACAGGCTATTCAGAATGTGGCTAATTTAATGTCAGTGGTTCCACTAATTCACTGTCAATTATGTTTCCTTAGCTGGGATGTAGCATAGCTGCCCAACCAAAAATAATTACTGCTGGGTCATGTCACAGTAGCTCCTCCTGCACTCACACCTGCTATTTGGCAGGGCCGGAGAGCATGGTTCGGCACAAACCAGTCTTTACTGCTGCCTCCCGGCACTTTGAGGGTGCATCTACACTGCACTGTAGGTCAAAATAAGATACACAATTTCAGCTACACAAATTGTGTATTTTATTTCAAATGGCTTATTTTGAAATTTGGCGCTGTCTACTCAGTGCTTATTTTGAAATAAACTGCTATTCCAAAACGTCCCTTACTCCTTGTGGAATAATGTTTCCATGGTCATTGGAATAGCAAGCCTGTTATATTTCGAAATAACAGGCACGCTCAAAAGACGTGGAATAGGCCTGAGTTGGGAAGGAAATTATGCACCCGTTAGAATCATAGAATAATAGGACTGGAAGGGACCTCAAGAGGTCATCGAGTCCAGCCCCCCGCCCTCAAGGCAGGACCAAGCTCCACCTACACCATCCCTGACAGATATCTATCTAACCTGTTCTTAAATATCTCCAGAGAGGGAGATTCCACCACCTCCCTTGGCAATTTATTCCAATATTTGACCACCCTGACAGTTAGGAATTTTTTCCTAATATCCAATCTAAACCTCCTCTGCTGCACTTTAAGCCCATTACTCCTTGTCCTGTCCTCAGAAACCAAGAGGAACAAATTTTCTCCTTCCTCCTTGTGACACCCTTTTAGATATTTGAAAACCGCTATCATGTCCCCCCTTAATCTTCTTTTTTCCAAACTAAACAAGCCCAGTTCATGAAGCCTGGCTTCATAGGTCATGTTCTCTAGACCTTTAATCATTCTTGTCGCTCTTCTCTGTACCCTTTCCAATTTCTCCACATCTTTCTTGAAATGTGGCGCCCAGAACTGGACACAGTACTCCAGCTGAGGCCTAACTAGTGCAGAGTAGAGCGGCAGAATGACTTCACGAGTTTTGCTTACAACACACCTGTTGATACAACCTAGAATCATATTTGCTTTTTTTGCAACAGCATCACACTGTTGACTCATATTCAACTTGTGGTCCACTATGACCCCTAGATCCCTTTCCACCATGCTCCTTCCTAGACAGTCGCTTCCCATCTTGTATGTATGGAACTGATTGTTCCTTCCTAAGTGGAGCACTTTGCATTTCTCTTTATTAAACCTCATCCTGTTTACCTCTGACCATTTCTCTAACTTGCTAAGGTCATTTTGAATTATGTCCCTATCCTCCAAAGAAGTCGCAACCCCACCCAGTTTGGTATCATCTGCAAACTTAATAAGCGTACTACCGTTCTTTCTTTGTTCACTGTTTCATCCCAAGCTCAGGACAGTATTTGTGCTTGTTTTGCCTGCACTTTACCCCAGCTGGTGGCCTCATTAATGTCCCACTGAATATTAGGATACTCCCATGGAAGGCAATGGCAAAAATCCTATTCATTCCAAAGGCAATAGGATTCTGCCTGGGTGGATATCTGCACCCATCACAAAGCCTCAGACACGTTTTCTAAAATTGCAATGGACTCCAGGCAGAGGCAGAGATCTGTCCACATAAAGTCAGGTGCAGGACTGGGTCTTTTGCTAGTATATGACAAAGAATTCTCATAAAAAATTAGAACTATATTACAAGCTGCTACATGGGTGTGTGTTTAAGATTTAGAGGTCTATGCTATTGTATTCTTTGAGGCACGTGTGACCATATAATTAAAGACCATATTATACACAGGGCAATGCAACAGTCACACGTTTAACCTGAGCTTTCTCATTTCCTGTCATGTGACATTTTATTGTACAGCTGTATCATTAAGTGTATGTAAGTTTTGCTTCTTAATTTCCTTGTTTTTGTCCCAAGGAATAAAAAGGAAAATCCAGAGTTTTTAAATTTCAGGCTGTGTTCCCTGTAAACTGTGCACTTGTGCAGCTGCTCAGGAGAGATTCCAGGGCTGCCCAGCTGACTAGCAGAGCGCCCACACCAGGCAGCATGTGTTTCCCCTGGTGGTGCCCATTCACACATGCCATGGTGCACATAACAAAATTTATTGTGCACAGGAATGGAAAAAAATCTGCCCAAGAGGGAAAAGATTAGCGAGAATACTGGTGCCAGTAGATGAGTTTACAAGACTATCTCCCCTTACAGAGTTCACAGACTTGCCATAAGGAGGCTCTGTCTTCCACTGCTATATGGATGTTGAAGTTACAGCAGGACTTTCTTATGGCTTGATTTTCAGTTGCTGAGATATGTAATCAGAACATAAGAATAGCCATACTGGGACAGTCCAGTATCCTATCTACCGACAGTGGCCAATGCCAGGTGCCCCAGAGGGAGTGAACAGAACAGGTAATTATCAAGTGATCCCTCCCCTGTCACCCATTCCCAACCCCTGACAAACAGAGACTAGGGACACCATTCCTACCCATCCTGGCTAATAGCCATTGATGGATCTAACCTCCATGAATTTATCAATTCCCTTCTGGAAACCTGTTTAAGTCCTGATCTTCACAACATCCTTTAGCAAGGAGTCCCGCAGGCTAACTATGCACAGTTTGAAGAAAAGCTTCCTTTTGTTTGTTTTAAACCTGCTACCTGGTTAATTTCATTTGGTGAGCCCTTGCTCTTATGTTATGGGAACAAGTAAATAACTCTTCCTCATTTACCTTCACCATACCAGTTGTGATTTTATAGCCCTCTATCATATCCCCCACTTATTCTCCTCTTTTCTAAGCTGAAAAGTCCAAGTCTTTTTAATCTCTCTTCCCATGGCACCCATTCCAATCCCCTAATCATTTTTGTTGCCCTTTTCTGAACCTTTTCCACTGCCAATACATGTTTGTCTGCAAATTATCTTTGTCTGCCAATATGTCTGTAAATTTCATCGTTTGAGTTGAAATTTTTCATGTTTGCCTCAAGACAGAAGTGTTTTTTTGGAAATCTGAGCACATGTCTATTCAGTCACTTTGCATTTTTTCTTGCACTATTCAAAAACAGCCAAAACTTTCAGACTGGCCAGTCTTCCCTGAGTCTTTGTGAAGAATTTTAAATAAAGAAGACCCTGTCTCTTTTAAGGAAATTCCCAGCAGCCTAACTATATGGGTTAAGTTACACAAGTGTAAACCCCTAATGCAGAAGCAGGGCACTGTGCGAAGCAAGGCTTACGAGAGGAGTGGGCAAGATCTAGCCTGCCATGCCGTTTAATCCAGCCTGTGGCCTATCCTGCCACGACCCCGACCCTAGGCCAATCGGGAGGCAAAGGAGTGCGCAAAGTCTCCCCCTCCAGCCAGGGGTGCATGGCACCAGCGGGAACCACCAACTATTTAAAATGGCTGGAAGTTTCACCTAGGCATCACATGCTCCAGCTGGGTAGGGGTGAGAGACTTCATGTGCTCCCCAGGCCAATCAGGGCCTGAGGGTGGGAAAGCACATGAAGTCTCTTCGCCCCGCCAGGGGCATATGACACCAGAGGGAAACACCAGCTGTTCAGAATGGCCGGGGGTTCCCTATGGGCACCATGCATCTCTGGCAGAGTGGGGCAGGGGCAAGAGATCTCTTGTGCTACTCAGCGGCTCCTCCAATGTCCAGGGACAAGTGGCCACAGCAGCGGCTCCTCCAGCCTCCAGGACTGGCCCAGGACTGCGTGGCCATGGCAGTGGCTTTCTTGGGGCCAGCCTGAGAATGTGTGGCTATGGCAGCAGCTCCTCTTGTGGCCAGGGCCGGCCCACAACTGTGTTGCCGCAGCAGTGACTCCTATGGCGCCTGGGGCCACACCCAGGACAGCTGGGATATCATCACATGACCGTGGCCCCAGCTTCAGGCCTGGGGAAGGGCTGTAGCTAGGTTAGGGCTGCGTGGTCGCTGGGGCAGGCTGTGAGTGGCTGCTGGACCTGGAGCTGCGGTGTGACATGGGAGTGTTGGGAGCTGCTCTGGTGGTGGCTGCGGCTGCGGAAGGAGCTCAAGCTGCTGTTCTTCTACCATCATCATCAACAGAGCAGCGCTGGAGACAGAGGTTTGTGTGCGGCTTAAAGTATCAAACTACGAGCCCGAAATCGGAGAACTCAGCAAGGGAAAGCCAGGCCAAGGATCACACTAAATGGTAAGATCTGCATCTTAATTTATTTATTAGTGAAACTGCTAAAATGTAAGTAATACTACAGTAAAACTCCATTGGTCTGGCATCTGATGGTCCGGCACTCCTGATGGTCTGGCACTATCAGGAACCCGGAAGTGCTCCGGACAGCCGGACCATTAGAGCTGCTCTGCCCCCGGCTTCCCCGATTCAGCCGCTGCTGAAACTGACCAGCGGCTGAATCGGGGAAGCCGGGGGCAGAGCAGCTGGAGTGCTGCCGTTAGGTCCCATAGCACTGCCCCTCGGGGCTGCGGGACCAACCCGGCAACACCCCAGCTGTTCCCAATTCAGCCGCTGCTGAAACTGACCAGCGGCTGACTCCGGGAAGCCTGGGGCAGAGCAGCTCTGCCATGGGCTTCCCAGAGTCAGCCGCTGGTCAGTTTCAGCGGTGGCTGACTTAGGGACGCCTGGGGCAGAGCAGTCGGGGTGCTGCCGAGTTGGTCCGGTATTGCCGCCCCTTGGTCCTGTGGGACCAACCCGGAGGCACCACATCTACTCTGCCGCAGGTGTTCCGATTCAGCCGCTGCTGAAACTGACCAGCAGTGGCTGAATCAGGACGCCTGGGGTAGAGCCAGACTATCGGAAGGGGGGGCTATGAGGGGTCTGGGGTGGCATCCCCCCCACACCACCCTAGACCCCTCATAGCCTCCCCTTCCGATAGTCCGGCATATCTGATAATCTGGCACCTCCTGGGTCCTAAAGATCCCATATTATCGGAAGTTTACTGTATTAAGTATCAATGGCACGCAGACCCATAAATAGAAGTGAATAAGTTAAATCTCGGCTTAAATTTAAAGCCACTTCTAAAAGATTTCCGACCCCTGATCTGATCTGACCTCCTGCAGATTTCAGGCCACAGAACCTGCAATAGATCTCTGGATAAGCAACTAATATCCTCCAATCGTGTTTTAAAAACTTCAGGTTACAGAGAATTCACCATTTACACTAGTTCAAAACTGCAAGCAACCCTTGCCCTATGACAGATGTGACTTGAAGCACAAGAATCATATGAACAGATGCAAAGAATCCAGAAGATTCTAATTTAATTTAAAATTAAAGTGCATTTTCACAAACTACAGACATAAAAAAGCAAAAATCCCTCTCCTGTAACAATGCTGGGAAAAGAGTTTAGAAATGTCAGTAACCAAAAGGAAAACCAACTATTCTTCATGTTACAAAGAGATGTGGGAGGCAGTTATATGATATATAGAAAGAGGCCAAGATTTTGTTTTTAAATCAGTGCCTAAAGTTAGCCTATGGAATAGATATTTAGATATTCATATGAGAGGCCTGATATCTAAAAGTGTTAACCCAGGGTGCCAGGGAAAGGGCATAGTCCTTTCATTTTTTTGCCATCGGCCTCACCCCTGTCCTTCCTTTTCCCCAAGAGGCCCAGACAGCTGTGGGGAGAGGTCGACATTCTACCTGACTAGGGTGGAGGACCTAAGATTGGTCCCCCTTATCCCCACTGCTCAGGCACCCTGCCCAGGGCAGATGGAGCGTTCATAGCTCCCCGCAGTTGTCCAGGCTACTTTCACCATGGCCCAGCTGTGACTCAAGACCCTGCTTCCTGATCAGGCCAGAAGCTGGAGTTCGGTAAGAGTCATAAGGGAAGCTGTAGGCAGGGGGAAGAGCCTGCACTCCCCAGCCTAGCTCAGGCTTTCAGCATGGCCATGGGACAGGATTTCAGGGGGAAATGAAGGAGACGGGAGTAGGACCACAGAGTGGGCGGAACCTTGTGGCAATGCCACTTTTAGGAAGAATCTGTCACAGCTCTGCTGAGCAGCTCCCAGGACCTTCATGCCACACCAGGCTTGGATGAAGTGTGCTAACCATGTGTTATATTTTGCTGTGTTATTGAAATGTCCGTTTGTCATCCTAAGGTCCCAATCCCGAATGTGAATCCTCAGTTGAATCCTGGCACTTACCCAAAGCCCCATTGACTTCAACTGGAAAATGCCCAAGTATAGTCAGTCACAAGCTCAGGGCCTTATTTTGCAAGAAACCCATTCAATCTCATTTAAAAATAAATCTCTTTCTAAATCTGAGCTGACATCCTGGCTTCATTGAAGTCAATGCAAAAAGTTCCACTGGTTGCAATAGGGCTAGGATTTCACCTTTGTATTTTCCAATTCTACTGAAGAGGAACTGATTTTCTAATCTAATGTGAGCTTACTATTAAACACACTGAAAAATTCCGACTGACAAAATTTTCAAGGGCTCTTGGGTAGCAAAATGAGCTACCATACTAGCTTAGCCCCTCGAAATGGCAAACACGTCTAAAACCTCAGTCAGTCTTAAAATTACTATCTTTAAGTAAAGACATGTATCAATTTAAAAATAAATCAGACTAAAAAATGCATGAGGAAAATATCTCTCAGGAAATCTTGACTGACACCTGCCTTTAGCCCATCCAATAAGTTTCACCATTTTCAGAAGGAAATCTGCGTTCTTTTTCTCACCATTTGTACAAGTTGCTAAAGCAATTCATGCTGTTAGTAGCTAATGAAAACAAATGTTAGTTCGAACACTGGTTTCCCCCTGTGCATTTTATTACCTATTGCAGACTATTTCCCAGCGTGAGAACCTGGAATTCTGACTTATTAGGCTTGGATCTTCTGGTCTTGATGCTCCAAAAAGCTGATCTGTACACACATCACACACATTTTTACCTGTGGCAAAATTCCAATAGGGCAATGCAAAGGATTCATTGCCAATCAGTCTCTATAATGAAAAAAGAAACATATTAGGAAGAAATCACCCTATCAGAAAGAGAGAGAGAAAAATTATGTCTAGATTGCAGAGTTTTTCCGAGATACCAGAGGTTCTTTCAGCATCCCTGTATTCCTCTCGATGAGAGGAATAACGGATGTTTCAAAAGAGGAGGGTTTTCTGAAATTTGGCCCCGTGTAGACAGGCCAAATTTCGGAAAAGCCTCTTCCGAAAAAAAAGCAGAAAAAGATACGCAAATTGCATTTTGCAATTTGCGTATCTTTTTCCAAAATAATTCCTGCAGTCTAGACATAGCCAGAGAGAGAAAGAAAGGGTATGTCTACACTACCCCGCTAGTTCGAACTAGCGGGGGTAATGTAGTCATCCACAGTTGCAAATGAAGCCTGGGATTTGAATTTCCCGGGCTTCATTTGCACGAAGCCGGCCGGCGCCATTTTTAAATGCCGGCAGTTCGAACCCCGTGCCACGTGTAGCCACGCGGCACGGAGTAGCTAGTTCGGATTAGGCTTCCTCGTGGAACGAGGAGTACAGCTATTTCGGATTAGGAAGCCTAATCCGAACTAGCTACTCCGTGCCACGTGTAGCCACGCGGCACGGGGTTCGAACTGCCGGCATTTAAAAATGGCGCCGGCCGGCTTCATGCAAATGAAGCCCGGGAAATTCAAATCCCGGGCTTCATTTGCAACTGCGGATGACTACACTACCCCCGCTAGTTCGAACTAGCGGGGTAGTGTAGACATACCTAAAGAGAGAGAGATTACTAATATCTGGCATGTCTATATTTTGATATTTAAAACCCAACTGCCATTTTCTCAGAATATTGTTTCAACTTCCTTCAGGCTATTAGGTCACTGATTCAAATCCAAGCAAGGCTAATAGTCATCTTAACGAAGCACTATACGATTTGATGGACTCATATGTTAAGTGGATCCTACTTTGGATTTGGACTGAAAATGAAGATGGCCCAAAAATGGTGATTCTGACATTCTTGGGAGTCAATAGAGACCAAGTATCAGAGGGGTAGCCGTGTTAGTCTGAATCTGCAAAAGCGACGAGGAGTCCTGTGGCACCTTATAGACTAACTGAAGTGTAGGAGCATAAGCTTTCGTGGGCAAAGACCCACTTCGTCAGATGCATGTAGTGGAAATTTCCAGAGGCAGGAATAAATATGCAGGCCAGGATCAACTGCTGAGCTACAGTTCATCTTTAAGTTTGACACAATCAACTCTGGATTAAACAAAGACTGTGAATGGCTTGCTAACTACAAAAGCAGCTTCTGTTCCCTTGGAATTCACACCTCCAGATCAGCTGCTAGAAGTGGGCCTCATCCTCCTTGATTGGATCACCTCATCATCTCCAGCCTGATCCTGGCCTGCATATTTATTCCTGCCTCTGGAAATTTCCACTACATGCATCTGACGAAGTGGGTCTTTGCCCACGAAAGCTTATGCTCCTACACTTCAGTTAGTCTATAAGGTGCCACAGGACTCCTCGTCGCCTTTAATAGAGACCAAGGGCTCAGAGTGAGCCAGCATGTGAGAAATAATCTGAGTAAACATACAGCTTATGTCAACCTTCTCTCTGCTAGACTCTTCAGACCTCTTGTGTAATACTTGTTGATTATTTTATTTTTTAATGGGAGGGGATAGAAAACCAAAGTCATCTCACCAATAAGCATTTCCTGAACACTCAATTCACTTTGAAAAGAATGAACAATCATTCTTGAGATTTCATTGTGTAGGGATTGACTCTATCTCAGATGTTCAGTTATTCCAGGGAATTCAGAGTTGGCACAACAGAGATTCCAAGTAATATGAGCAGTAGTAAGAGCAATGTGAGCATTTCTGAAATATGCCAGGATTGGGTATGTTGCTTACCTGGAGATCTCTTTCCAGCAGCAGCAAATGGTACCTATGCCAAGTAACAAAGGCAGGTCCTTGGTGGGAGAAATCTATAGCAGTGAATGGGCGGCCAGGTCCTATAAACAGGAAGGCACAGTAGAACTACAGCATCCAGTTGAAGTTAGACAAAAAATACTTTATATAACCTGCACTGTGAATTTAAAGCTTTGTTAAACTGAGCTCATGCTGGAGTGCTATCCATTAGTTAATTCGAACTAAGCTAATTCGAACTAACGCGTCTAGAACTAAAAACTAGTTCGAATTAGCGTTTTGCTAATTCGAACTAGCAAGTCCACATTGAGTGGACTCTGAACAGGGCTTAAGGATGGCCGTAAGCAGTGCCGGCAGGGCATAAGAGGAGGATTTAGAGCGTGGAGATGCTGTCTCAGGCTAGCCAAGGGCTGCGCTTAAAGGGTCCCGACCCCCACCCCGGACACACAGTTCTAAGGGGTGCCCCACTTGCAAAGAAGTTCTGGCTTGGAGTGCCCAGAGTACCCACACTGGGCACATCACACCACTCGGCCATCAGCCCGGCTGCACTTGCCGCAGGCTGCCATCTGGGGAGAGGGGGTAATTGGGGGGCTGCAGGAGAGCTTCCACCCCCAGAAGCCCGCAGAGCCAGCCCAGTCCTCCCCATCGGGGGCTCGTACCCCATTCCTCCCTCACCTCCTTCCACTTACCCTTCCCTAGCCCCCCTTCTTATTGATGTACAAAATAAAGATAACGTTTCTTCCAACATTGACTCTGTCTTTATTGAACAAAACTGGGGGGAGACTGGGAAAAGGAGGTGGGAGAGGGGAAGAGAAAGGCTGGGAGAAGGGAGGGCAACTAACATGATCAGGGGTTGGGAACAGGTCCCAGATGAAGAAAGGCTACAGAGACTGGGACTGTTCAGCTTAGAAAAGAGGAGACGGAGGGGGGACAGGATAGAGGTCTCTAAAAGCAGGGGTTGGGTGGAGACGGTGCATTCAGAAAAGTTCTTCCTGAGTTCCCATAAAGAAGGACTAGAGGACACCAAAGGAAAGGAATGGGTAGCAGGCTTGAAACTAGTAAGAGAAAGTTGTTGTTCTTGACAAAGCAAATAGTTAACCTGCGCAACTCCTTGCTGCAGGAGGCTGTGAAGGCTACAACTAGAACAGAGTTGAAAGGGAAGTGAGATCAAGTCATGGAGGTTGGGTCCATGGAGTGGTCTTAGCCAGGGGGTAAGAGTGGTGTCCCTGCCCAAAGTTTGTGGAAGGCTGGAGAGGGATGGCACGAGACAAATGGCTTGGTCACTGTCTTCGGTCCATCCCCTCCAGGGTTCCTAGGGTTGGCCGCTGTCAGCAGACAGGCTACTGGGCTAGATGGACCTTTGGTCTGACCCAGGACGGCCATTGTAAGCTCAGGGCTCAGGGTCGGGGGTCTCAGTGGACCCCCTTGATTTTCATGCACACCTGCTCCTGGGTGGCTAGGCTGGCAGCTCTCCTGCCCTAGACGGCCACTTTCCTGTGCCTAGTGCGGAGATCGTGGACAAGGTCCACGATCTCCGCACTAGCCCAGGAAGGTGCCCGCCTCTTGCGGTCCAGGGCAAGCTCCCGGGAGCCACCAGCCTGGTCCCGGCAAGAGGGGGTGGGCTGGGGGACATCGGGTGGGTGGCTCTGTGCTGTGCCAGGTGCAGGGTCTGCTGGCTGGGTGCTGGCAGGCTTGCACCTGGCACGGGCACCGTAGCCAGCCCGTGCCCCTTTAAGGGGTCCGGGGCCGGGAGGGGGGCATAGAGTTTCCCTGGTGTTGGCCAGAGTGGCCACCAGGGAAACCTGGGGAGGGCTAGCCTCCCACTAGTTCGAATTAAGGGGCTACACAGCCCTTAATTCGAACTAGCTAGTTCGAACTAGGCTTAATCCTTGTAAAATGAGGTTTACCTAGTTCGAACTAAGCGCTCCGCTAGTTCGATTCAAATTCGAACTAGCGGAGCGCTAGTGTAGCGCCTATGAAAGTTAGTTCGAACTAACGGACGTTAGTTCGAACTAACTTTGTAGTGTAGACATACCCTGAGATAGTTTCAATTTCATTCTGCCATTGCTGTCAAGGTGTCTCTGAGAAAGTGCTGTGCACCAAGGCAGACAGCAAAGGAATGATCTGGGGGAAAAGGTAAATAATTCACATATAAAAGGTACAAGGGTCAAATTTTCAAAAATGCTCAAAACCCAGTAGCCTCCTGCTTAGTCATCTAACAATATGGGCAGAGTTCTCAGAAGATCTCAGCTTCCAATTCAGGTATCTAAAGGCAGTGAACACATTTTCAAAATATTTAACATGCAGTGGCTTCAAATGAAGAAAATGGCTTGATGTTTTTCAACTTACTTATCCTTGTTCAATTATTACATTTTGACCATTCTAGATGCCTTAGTAAAAGAAAGTACTGACCTAGTAGGGTATCCCTGACTGAGTAGTAGTGAAGCCACACAAAGTAGTTATAAATACTACAGTTTGCAACTTGTGGTTCCGTTCCATTGAGCCCAAGGAGACTCAGCCAGTGCTGTGTAGCAATCACATAGTCTGGGTGCGTGGTATTCTTGGCACGGTCTAAAGCATCTAAGAACTGCGCTCTCTCTGCTGCAGTCAAGGCATGGATATTTTTTCGGACAAGAAGTGGTTTTCTTTCATCACAGTTGAGGCCAGTCCAGCCAAACTTGCAGTCACCACAGTTATAGCCAGCAAAGTTTCCTGTGTTAAGAGAGAGAGTGCGGATTTAGGAAATTGTGTCTCTATTAATTAGTACACAAAAGAACAGACTGAAATGCAAAGGAACTGAGTTTGCTAGTTTGTCTTTTCCCTAGAGATTTCTATTCTGCAGCTGAGAATATTGGCAGCTTTGCCAGTTGCTTAACTGAAATGATGGCATACTTCCTAGATTCGTACAAGGCAGGTTATCAAGACAGGCCTACAGGATACTAAGAACTCTGGGCCTCATACAGCATAGCATTTAAATATGACCATAGTCTCGAACTAATGGGATTACTCACCTGCCTAGGTAAAGCAGATAATACAGTGTTTTGCTAGCCTGGGCCCAGATTACTCAGTATTGTACAGGACTGATCCCAAAGATGTCTGACAAGGACTGCTGCTCTTCAAGTGTATTTTAAAAATAACAAAATTCAGGGCTGCTGGTGATGCACTGAAGTATCATTAAATGGTGCAGTGATACTATATAAAAGTGTGAAAAACTGTACTATGTTGGCGGGTCTCTCTTTACCCCACTGCCTTATGGCTAAAACAGACAGGGCATCCTTCTCCTGACAAGTGCTCTCGGCTCAGGTTTCCACAGTGTTTTGAAGAGCTCTGGAATGCATGGTATAGGCCAGGGAAGCACAGTAATCCCATATGGCTCTGTTTTAGCACTGACACATAGAACAAAGCCAAACAGCCTTATCACACAAAGTGCATTTTATTCTACCATCACTTCATAAGGGCATTTAGGAGTGCCACTGGGCCATGCTGTCAGACACTAAGCTTTATTAAATACTTCTGGAATTACTTAGATAATAGGATTTCAATCTTGTTCTCTTTTTCCAGCCTGGTTATCAATTATATTTCCACCGGTTAATGTCAAAATAATTATTTTCACCAAACGAACTAGCTCATCTACTTTTCTTTGAAAAGTGCAATGGTAAAATAATGTGATTGAGCGTTACTGTTTTGTACGCTGGGGTAGCAATTCAGCTCATATTCAAAACACAGAAATGAAATGCAGAAAATTGAAAAAAGGCAAAGTGTAATGAATGCTGCTAACTTCTTATTGCTTTGCAGTGATTCTGAAGTACTTCATATCCAACCACTATCATGACTTGTGCCAGAAACTCCTGCAATAGCTTCATAATAATCCCTCCTAGAGGGTAAACAATCATATACCAGTTTCTGCTGTCACTTATTTCAGCTTTACTCTTGTGTGGCTGAGATCAGAATCTAGCCCACTGGCTCCAAATACAAAACCTTTCTAATCTGCATTCAATAATTCAATTGAAATATTGCCCATAAGTGTAATTAGTGTCAGTTGCCAATTTACAAGGGTCACGTACTAATGCAGCCGTTCTTAACTCATGCTTGCAAAGTGCTTTGTCCAATTCAAAATACACAGCTTATTCAAATAAGAATAGGGAGGAAATGTCTCAAGAATTGTGATCACTACTTTTCATTGTAAGAATTTGCAAAAAGCTGAGTTGCACATTAGATATAGTAAGAGCATTTAAATGAGCTGGAAAAGGCATGCAACAGATTCAGAGATTACAACTGAAAAGAACTAATGTGTGTATGTTATCTTTCAGTAAGGCTTATGCCAAAATGTGCTTTGCATCCACTTTAAAGAGTGGCTATTTTCGCATCTACCAGAATATTAAGTCAATTCTTTATAGAGAGCAAGGTTGTGAAAGCGGCTTTTCAGCGGGTTCTTTGACCACAATTCTCTTTGGAAAGAGAGGAATTGGGTTTCACTGATCACAGTTTACCATAGTAGCACATTAAGCAAAGAAGAACTAGAGCTTAGATCTATAAAGAAAAGTGTAATTAAATAAAGAGGACGATTCAATAAAAAACAAGACTTACCCGGCATTGCCCAGTTCCTTCAGGGTGGGAGGTTGATGGCGTGAGGTGTGCTGAAGTCAGGGCAGGGCCTTGGGAATGTGGGGCAGAGCTCAGGGAAGGAGACTGGGGGCATGGGAGGGTGGAGGAGTCAGAGCAGGGGAGTGAGGAGGGACTGAGGGCAGGGAGTGGGGGTGGCCGCTGGCTTCGCCCCAGGGGAGGCGCAGGGCAGCAGGGACTGTGCACCCCACCTGCGTGCTTGTTCCTGGGGGCCAGCTGGGGCTCCCACTCTCCCCTGGCCTGATAGGGGCCTTTCTCCCTCCCCCTCAACCCATCCTGGCTAGGCCCATGGGGGCTCTCTCCCTCCCCACTGACCTCTCCCATGGGAGGAGGGTTAGCAGGAGATGCCTCCTGGGCAAGGTGCCCCACTTACCTGATCTGCTCGCTGGCAAGCAAAATGGCAGAGCCCCAACCCTGCTGGCCACTCTCCTGGTGGCATGGCTGCCCCTAGTGGCAATTTTGCAGAATAGTTCTTCCCTTCGGGCTTGCTGCCCCCAGTGGACACTCTCATATTGTCTCCCTGGGAACAGCAGCCCCTCTCTTTGCATGTTATGGAAAACTCCTTTTCCCAGGGATTCCAGTTGCCCTGGCACAACCAAACCCTGACCGTGCTTTAAGTTAGGTAAAAGGAAGATGCATATCAAATTTGGTGGTTTTAGCTCTTACGGTTTAGGAGGAGTTCTTGAACAAATGGACTCACAGACACACAAACAGACACATTCTTATATATATATATGTTTCTCAAAAGTGCTCAGCACCCAAAATTGTTTTCTTCCAAAGGAATTCAGCTCCCCAATCAGCAACAAAAAGAAATGGCTAAATTTCCAAAAGTGACCACAGTGGGAGCTATTGGGAACTCAGCAATTAGTAAAATCAAACGATTTATCTGGATACTGTGTAAATGGGGTGTACACTGTACAGTGCTCTAAAATGTTGTATTCTAATTGCTCCATGTAGCCCTCACAGACACACGCTTAAAGGTCCCTATCCCATATTGCTGTAGTTCCCTTTGAAACAGCACCACATTAATATGCAATAAGATTTTTTTAGTCTGAATCATTTGGAGGTTCTACACGAAACAGATAGAGCATAATACTTTACAGAGCTCTATGATTTACACTACCACTATTGCTTACAAATTGTCACTAATGATGTGCTATGCCTAATCTTCTACAATTTCAATCTCGGACACTCAGCAACTGGACCAATTTGCAGAATGAAAGAAAAGCATACACGCCAATAGCCAATAGTTACTATGCAGAAATTATTAAAACCAATCCAACTCCCTTAGTCAGCACAGACCTTTTGACATTCACCTGGAAGAGCCCTACATTCAGTATCAATGTGGTTGCATCAGAATAAAGTCCAGATGACTTCTCTTAAAGTCATTATCCAAATGCTGCTCCTGTTTTGGTGTTTGATCACTGCTACATTTTCAGAATGGAAACTGTAAAGAGGAGAAGGAGTATGAAGGAACACAGCACAAAAGAAGAAAAATCAGTGGAGAGTAATGAATCCACAGAGAAAAGCTGGTTGTAAAGCTGTGAGGAACTAAAACTGCAAAGAAAGAACACAGGACTACACAATGTCAGGATCAAATCAGCTGGCTTAGAACCCAAACCTTCAAACACGTACTCATGAGCTTAATTTTACTTCCATAAGAAGTCCAATATCAATTGGATTTGACTTCACTTGGGTTATTCATAAGAGCACTGTTAAGCATATGAGTGTTTGCAGGATTGGGGACTTGATTCCTTAAACTCTAAAGCAGGGGAGTCCAAACTTTTTTCAAAGAGGTGAAAGTGAAAGAGAGGTGAGTTCACTTGATGAAGTGAACATGCGTGAGGGCCGGCCATTTTGCCTGACATTCTTTGAACCATTAAAATTAAATGCAAATTAACTATTTTATGCAAAGTTTATTGCAAACGGCATACTTTTCATTTCGTCACATGGATGACAAATCTAAACAGGTGTTAAATCACTCTGCCTTTCATATCTGAAGGCCAGATGAAAAAAATCCAGGAAGCTGAAATATATGTCAGGAACATTGTAAAGTACATTACATATTATTGGTAATAAAGGTTGTCTGTCAACTTTTAAGTTCAAAAAATATGAACAGGAACATAACACCAAGTATACATGTTGTGTCCAAATATATTTATAACTGATTTAGACCAACTGACATTAACTGAGATTTTACAATGTATTCATCTCAATACATATGGATTCGTTGGGGGCCTTAAAAGATAGATATTGCCAAATTACCTGTGGGGCCGTATTAAACCGGAACACGGGCCGCAATTGGCCCGCGGGCCGGACTTTGGACATGCCTGCTCTAAAGCATCAGGTTTTAACACTTTAATACTTAAACTTTAGAACTAAAGGTTTCAATCAACTTAGACATTCTACCATAAGTCGGGGGCCATAGTTAGTAAGTGTGAACAATAGGGAGCTTTTTAAGGGGTGTATAATTGCTTATATAGACAAAACCTCTAATATTTGGACATCTGATCACCCTAACCACAGCAGAAAAATCATTATACAGAGAGCTTTTGTATGACATATTAGAAAACAAAATCTTCTCTGTTCTGCAAGCACATTTAAAATCTCATGGTATTTGCAATAAGAGTACAGATTGGTAAAGCTGTTCTTGGACAGAATTCTCTCTCGCATGGACTCATACACACATTGAATATAATTATGTTGTGCACCAGTGCATCCATCCAGGAAAGGCTGCTGGTACAAAAAAGTATTTAAACATTTGCTTAAATTAAAGCATGTGTGTAAGTGATTTCCCAAATCAGGATCCAGATAGCTATCTGTGATACTTGCATTTAATTTGAGAAGCATTTGGAGATCCTTCAAAATAAAAAGCAAGACAGTAATGTAATTTATTATCATTATTATTATTTTATTTGTAAGATGTTTTGAAAAATGCAATGCTGGGTCGCGACTGTCATAGTATCTTATATTAGGGTTGGAAGAGACCTCAGGAGGTCATCTAGTCCAACATCCTGCTCAAATCAGGACCAATCCCAATTAAATCATTCCAGGCAGGGCTTTGTCAAACCTGGCCTAAAAATGTCTAGGGATGGAGATTCCACCACCTCCCTAGGTAACCCATTCCAGTGCTTCACCACCCGCCTAGTGACACCATTTTTCCTGATATCCAACCTAGATTTCCCCCACTGCAACTTGCAACCATTGCTCCTTGTTCTTCCATCCATCAATACTGAGAATATCCTGGCTCCATTCCTTTTTGAAACCCCCTTCAGGTAGTTGAAGGCTGCTATCAAATCCCCCCTCGCTCTTCTCTTCTGCAAACTAAAGCCTCTCCTCATAAGTCATGCACTCCAGCTCTCTAATCATTTTTGGTGCCGTTTGCTGGACTTTCTCCATTGCATCCACATCCTTTCTGTAATGGGGCCTCAGAATTAGACACAATAGTCCAGATGTGGCCTCACCAGTGTCAAATAGAGAGGAATAATCACTTTCCTCAATCTGCTGCCAGTGTTCCTACTAATGCTGCCCAATATGTCATTAGCCTTCTTGGTTACATGGGCACACTGTTGATTCATACCCTGCTTCTCATCTATTGTAACCCACAGGTCCTTTCCTGCAGAACTGCTGCTCACCCAGTGGGTCCCCAGCTTGTAGCAGTGCTTGGGATTCTTCTGTCCTAAGTTTAGAACTCTGCTCATCAGATTTCTTTTGGCCCCATCCTCCAATTTGTCTAGGTCACTGTAGATCCCATTCCTACACTACATAAACTCTTCCCCCAGCTTAGTGTCATCCATGAACTTGCTGAGGGTGCAATCCATCCCATCATCCAGCTTATTAATGAAAATAATGAACAATACCAACCCCAGGCACACCACTTGATATCAACTGCCAGCTAGGCATAGAACCACTGATCACTACTTATTGAGCCCAATGTTCTAGCCAGCTTTCTAGAGCTGGGGTATGCTCATTTATGAGGATTACTCTTATGAGGCAGGGGGAGGTTAAAAGTTCTATCAATGTGCTGCTTGTGTCATTGTAATGAGTTTTACTTCTCCCTTCTGCCAATTACCTCCTAATGGAGCTCTCTAGCTCTGGGGAACTATGATCCCCAGAATTGGGTTCTTCCCATCCTAGAATCAGAGAAGCATATAGACACTCATGTCCACTAACAGAACATGTCTGAGAGGACCAGTTAATCAGCACTCACAAGCTAACCCTTTATATGTCCCTGGACTCAGTAGGCTGGGTTGCACAGTACTGCCACGCTATGGCCCTCATGTGTTCAGACAAGCTGGTTGCCTGTTATATTTGCTGTTCTTTCTTCACATTGGGATAGTTTTTTCCTGCACCGTCAGTAAGGCAACTTTAAAACAGAGCCAGCTTTCCTGGGCTCCTTTCCCCATAATATTAGTTCCACAGGGTGTGGGGCAAGCCTTCCTGAGGGGAAGATGCATAGCAGCACTGCTCAGGCTATATCTACACTATTGGGTTTATTTTCAGAAAAAGGTATGCAAATTGCAAACTGCAATTTACATACCTTTTCCCATTTTCCGATATTTGGCCAGTCTACACAGGGGCCAAATGTTGAAAAACCTCCTCTTTTGGAAGAGCTCTTATTCCTCATAAAATGAGGAATACTGGGCTTTGAATGGAGGGGTGGGCACAGAGGAGATGAGGCAGACTGGGTGCAAGTGTTGTGGTGCAGTGGGGGAAATTAGACAAAGAGACTGAGTTAAGGAGTCAGGAAGCGGGGAGGTAAACACTGAGAACACAGGAGATGTCCCAAAAGCATGTCTGAGACTGGGAGCCAGTTTGGAGTGGGGAGAGAAAGATTGGATGAGGAGCTAGGAAGGAAGAACTGGGACTGGTTAGGCAAAGGAGACAGGGCAGCAGGAGTCAAGCTTAGAGGGAACAGGTGTAAGTGTCTGTGTCTACTAGCAAACTATCCTCTATATAGCCTGGAATGGAACCCAGGATTCCTGAGTTTCACCATTCCTCTGCTGTCAGCAAACATCTGGGAAACCCACTGACCTAGAGTGCATCTACACTGCACCCTTACCTCAAAGTTACACAGATTGTGTAGCTTATTTCGAGGTAATTTCAAAATAGCTTATTTCAAAGGTTCGGTCTACCCAGCACCAAATTTAAAAATTAAGCGCTATTCCAAAATGTCCTTTAACCCTCGTGAAACGAGGTTTACAGGGACGTTAGAACAGCAAGCCCGTTATATTTCAAAATAACAGGCTTGCCCAAAAGACACGAAATAGCTGTTTCAGGATGCATCTGATATCCCAAAATAGCGCCACAGTGCAGATGTAGCCCTAGTGAGTTTCCCATCTCCCTCTGGTATTGTCCACGCACTCTGTCACCTCAAGCGGCAGAGATTAAGCATTGGATCTAAACCCACGTGGGTTTCCACATAATGGAAATTATACACAGAAAACTACATTAAAAGAACATTATTAAGATTGTGACATCAAGCTCTCCAAAGTTAGGCAACGCTAGAGTTAAGGTTGCCTATGCATATGTACAGGCAGTCCCCGGGTTACGTACAAGATAGGGACTGTAGGTTTGTTCTTAAGTTGAATCTGTATGTAAGTCGGAACTGGCGTCCAGATTCAGCCGCTGCTGAAACTGACCAGCGACTGACTACAGGAAGCCCGAGGCAGAGTTGCTCTGCCCCGGGCTTCCTGGAATCAGCCGCTGATCAGTTTCAACAGGCTGAATCTGGATGCCAGTTCTTACATACAGATTCAACTTAAGAACCTCAGGCGTCCCCAAGTCAGCTGCTGCTGAAACTGATCAGAGGCTGATTCCAGGAAGCCCGGGGCAGAGCAACTCTGCCTCGGGCTTCCTGTAGTCAGCACTGGTCAGTTTCAGCAGCGGCTGACGTGGGGACGCCTGGGGCAGAGCAGCTGGGGTGCTGCTGGGTTGCTCCAGTAGCGCCGCTCCTCGGCAGCTGGGGTGCTGCCGGGTTGGTCCAGTAGTGCCCAGAGCGGCGCTACGGGACCAACCGGCAGCGCCCCAGCTGCTCTACCACAGGCGTCCGGAGAAAAGCCTGGTCTGCTGGGGGGGGGCACACTAGCTGCGCCCCCCCCCCCCCACCACAGCAGACCAGGGAGACGCGGGCGGCGGACCAAGACGCACCGCGGTCCCGCCGCCCGCGTCCTCCGGGGCGAGAAAAGCTGCTCCGCGTCTCCCTGGTCTGCTGGTCTCCAAGAGACCAGCAGACCAGGGAGACGCGGAACAAAGCCACGGAGCACGGGGGCAGCAGGACAGCCCAGACGCGACGCGGCTGTCCCGCTGCCCGCATACTCCGCGGCTTTGCTCCCCGTCTCCCTGGTCTGCTGGTCTCCGCCCCCCAGCAGACCAGAGAGACGCAGAGCAGCTTTTCTCGCCCCGGGGGATGCGGGCGGCGGGACCGCAGTGCATCTGGGTGTCCCGCCGCTCCCGTCCTCCTGGGCGAGAAAAACCCCGTTCGTAACTGCGGATCCGACGTAAGTCGGATCAGCGTAACTCGGGGACTGCCTGTATTGTGATCAGTGTTTCTGCTAAGCTGGTCATTTGGGCAGCCACCCAGGAGAGATTCAAATGCTGCTCAGCTGATTAACAGAGTGCACACAGCATCCACAGCCAGCAGCATGTATTTCTACTGGTGGTGCACATCTGAACATGCTTTGCGGCAGATAACAAAATTTATTCCATCTATTGATGGAAAAAAATAGAGGGAACACTGATTGTGATACAAACTTTAAAAACATGATCACACCGTTGTTTCTGTTTGTTTGTTTGTCTGTCCATAGGTCCTTTGCCTGATTCAGGTTATGTTTACACTACAGAGTTTTCCCGAGATACTGGAGGTATCCCAAAAAAACTCTGCCACATCCAGGAAACACGTCTGCTTTTTCAGATCAGTTTCTGAAAAAGTGGGCCCGTTCTTTCAGAAGCCCTGTATTCCTCATTTTATACAGGGGAATAAAATGATCCATTTAATGAGGAATAAGGGATCTTCTGAAAGAGGAGCTTTTTCCCACATTTGGCCCCATGTAGATGGACCATATGTCGGAAAAGCATCTTCTGGGGGAAAAAACAGAAAAAGAACACCGTGTAGACATAGCCTCAGTGTGCAAGATGGACCAGCTCTGGGAAAGAGCAGGGCTGTGACGTGAAGGAGGCTGTTGTTTGTAGGATGTCCAGGTCATTTGTTGCAGAAGGTGGAAGATGTGCAATGAATGAGGCAGGGAACCAAAAGAAAGAGAAAAGCCAATCTCAGGGTTAAGGCAATCCTGGATAACTGGAATCTAGCTCTACCTCTGTCACAGAGTTCCTGGGTGATGCTAGGCAAGCCTGAAACCTGACAAATCACAGCTGGTCACTAACTACGTGTTCCATTTTCTGGATGCCTGAGATGTGATCCTCGGGTATGAGTTGCAGGAGCACTGACAGCTCAAACTAAAGTCACAGGGAGCTCTGCTTTGAAAATATAAAGTGATATATAATAGAAATACTCTTAGTAGTCAGGCCCTGGTATCTCAAACACTGGGCACTCAAACTTAGTGAACTTTTAACTTCAATCTCTCTGGTCTGGTTCCACAAAGGGGCCATAGGAAAAAAAGACTCTGTACGGTTAGGGTACCCACTTGAAAGGGAAGAAACCCAGATGCCAATCATTTTTCTACAGCGAAACAATTTCACCAGGAGATAATGAGAGACTCCCATATCAGAATCTCTCATAGTTCAGTGGTTGAGTACTTTCCTGACAGGTGGGGTACAGAGTACCCCTCTTCAAAGCCTCTCTCCCCACAAAGGGAATTGAACCTAAATCTCCAAGATCCTGGGCAAATGATCTAAAAGTTACATGGTGGGGCACCCTCTTCACCACCTGTAAAATGGACATGATATCTCTCTCACACACACACACACTTCACATCAGTGTTAGGAAGAAATTTAAATTAATGTTTATGACTCACTCAAGATACAACAGTGCAGTACTATAGCTAGCTAGGCCCATGAGGAAAATAACAATTCTGTCTTTAGTGAAGGGTTTGAATAATGCTTAGTGAATTCGGCTGAGGAGCACACACATTGAACAGCAAGAATAAACCAACTTATTCACAAACTGTTAATTCAGTGAGCACTGTCTATCCTGTGTATTGAATGACACAGGGGTCCTGTGGAAAAATTAGCATGTGATCATGTAATTAAAAGCTACATTCTCACACAAGGCGGCCAGAGGTGTGTGTGCAAATTAAGCATACATAGGCAAACTTAATTCTGACATTTTCGTAAGTTTTGAGTGTCTAACTTTTCTATCTTAATAAGGTTCTGTTAATATTCTCCATTGTATATAACAGCATAGAAAAAAGACAAGATCGCTGCCCCACAGAATTTATGATCAAATTCTCCAGTCGTCTAAAAGCTTATACTTGCACTTACAGTTAAGCATGTGCATTTGTGTTTGCAGGCTCAACATTTAAAAATTTCCCACTGAACTCAATGTGCCATAGGCTAGTGAGGGCTTGATGTTTGATAGTGTACCCAGGACTTGAAGTCAATGGGACTGCTTTGGTTATGTCTGCATTGAAAATTCCAACTGTTTTCTCTCCACAAAGTTAAATCATTTTGCAAGACTGACAGGACTCACCTTGTAAGAATTGTACTAAATCCCTGAATGCATCACATTTTAGCACAATTAAAGCACTACTAAGTCCTGTTGGCTTTAGCACAGTATGTAACATTAGGTTCTTTCAGCACTGCAAAGCAGAATTACGTTTACCAGCTGGGATCGCTGACATCAATGAAATTTTCAGGGCAGACAGTGCAAACTACTACTCTGGCAGTAATTAATCCCAGCTCAACATGTGCTGATACAGGTGTACAGCTTCATCTATATACAGTAAAACTCCATTGGTCCGGCATCCAATGCTCCGGCACTCCTGATGGTCCGGCACCATCAGGAACCCAGAAGTGCTCCAGGCAGACGGACAATTGGAGCTGCTCTGCGCCCAGCTTCCCCGATTCAGCTGCTACTGAAACTGACCAGCAGCTGAATCGTGGAAACCGGGGGCAGAGCAGCTGGGGTGCTGCCGGGTTGGTCCTGTTGCGCCGAGGGGCGACGCTACCGGACCAACCCGGCAGCACCCCAGCTGCTCTGCAGCAGGCATCCCCGATTCAGCCGCTGCTGAAACTGACCAGCAGCAGCTGAATCGGGGATGCCTGGGGCAGAGTCGGACTATCGGAAGGGAAGGCTATGAGGGGCCTTGGGTGGCATCCCTCCCCCGACTCCTCGTAGTCCCCCCTTCCAATAGTCCGGCATATCTGATAATCTGGCATCCCCTGGGTCCTAAAGGTGCCGGATTATCGGAAGTTTACTGTACACTTCTAATTGTCACAAACCCTGTCTATGCTACCTAATAAACCAGATTTAAGCATGGGAAATAGAATGCCCTTATGGGCAAACCCTGTAACAATAATGGGGGGGGGGGGTCCTTTCCTGTGAGCACATGTGGAAAAAACAACAGCATTTAAATGTGAGAGAGAACCATCTTCTAATTCTACTGGGTTTCTAGGCTAGCTCAAGCGCCTCTCTCACCAGTAGGGTAGGGGTTGGCTAGATTTGTAGTGCAATTTGGATCAACCCTCCTGATCCTTTGCCACAATCAGGGATTTGCTCTTCTCTAGAGCAGAGTTAGTCTGTGTCAGTTCTCTTCCTCTCACCTGTACACTGGCAGCTCCGATTGAAGAACTTCCGGGGCCATTGTTCCCGGTCATCCACGTTGCGGAGGTTGTACGGGCCGCGCCATGGCATGGTGTCCACCTGCACCTCCTTGCACTGTCCCCTGCCCTGCTGAGAGCCGCACACGTTGCTCGGCTCTTGGCCCAAAGCTGGGCAGCAGCGCTTGGCCAGCAGCGCCTCTACTGTCATGCAGATGCGGGGGAACTGCGCCTCAGCTCGCGGCATGCAGCAGCAGCTCAGGTAGCCCAGGAGAGCGGAGCAGAGCCACCTCACCCGCTGCGGCTGGGAGGTCATTGCTGCAGGAACCACTCTCTGTGCTGGGTTTGGCGTCCGCAATCAAGGACAAGAGCAAGGGTGTTTCGTGAACTGCCTCTGGACAGGATGAGGGCCGCACTTCTTCCAGATTCTCAGCAGACTGAGCTTTGACTAACTGACTGAATGAGATAATTTCCCTCACTGCTTATGATGTTGGCATTTGGGGTGTTTGTTTAATCCTTGACTCTAATTACCCTGAATGTGGTTCAAAAGGCTTTTGCTCTGTGATGCTTGCCAAGATTTGGAGGATTTATATAGAGGGTGGGAGAAGCCCTCATTAGGAGGATTAGCACTGCCTAAATCCTCGTGTTTAGCACATGACATCAAGGGTGAAAAGAGAGTGGGGGAAAGTCCTGAAGGGCTTTGGAACTCTGTGAAGGGAGCACGCTCCTGGGTTTTCTTCTCTGTGTCTTCTCTGTCTCACGTGCTTTGCCAGACTGATGACCTCACATAGTGCCTGGAGTGGTTGGGAATACAGGGCTTTGTTGTTTGTCCATATTTTAAAAATCAAAACCCTTTAAACGTATTAGAAGTGAAACGACCTTCTGTTTTTTCAAATGTTTACTCGCTGGCTCATGGTGGCACCTTCAATGAAGCATGCGTTTGTATATTTGGAAGCAAAGAAAATAAAAGACACACACACCATTCAGTTGCAAAATTAACAAAAAATAACAAAACTGCTCCTAACAGCTAGAGCAAAAGGTTGTATCCTGTTGAAAATGCTGCTTTTCAGAACACTCTTGGGGCACGTTCTCTCTATCTGCATAGAAAGGCGAAAATACACCCCTCCAGATACATTAAGCTCAGTGTAAGTAGCACAAAGTTAAAGTTCTCCTTTTCTCTCTCTAGCCTTTCCCTACAGAAAAGACCAGATGAGTAATTTAACCATCCAAAGCTCATCGCTAGCCAGGTTTACTACCCTGTTTTGGATCACCACTGACAACTGAGGAATACACAACAGTGAGATGAACAAAGGATGGTGATTAGTGATGTCCTTATGAAACTGCCCAGGTTCCCAAAAGTCATGTATTTGTTTCACACTGCCAGATGTTACTTAGACGTAATTAAATAGTCATTCAGGTGTTACATACTTTTTATATTTTATTATCTAGTCCCAAGATATTTATGCCAAAGCTTCTCTCTGGCTCTTTCATAGAAGACCAGCTGTTTTGTTTGGAATAATGGAACAAGATACCTTGAAAGCATTTGTGAAGGGGTTTGAAGCAATTGTAGCAGGAGATGAAATATGAGGGGAAAGTGCTATTCTGTTCCTCAACCCCACTCTCAGCTTATGTTGATAAGGTAGGGTCTGTTACAAAACTTGTATGAGATAGGGATATTAAGAAGCATGTAATTTGTTAATTGTGTCGTTGACAAAAATTTTGTTGACTGCCCAATTAATCACTAAGGGTTAGCACTGCAACCACTCAGTCCCCACGCATGCCAGGTCCCCACCCTTGCTGCGACCATCCCTCCTCTGACTCTGCACTAGAAGCACTTCAAGAGCTGGCACGTAGGAAAGCTGGCTTAGGCCCTACATGCTCCTGGTCCTGGCATCAACACGCACTGCAGGAGCCTGTCTGTGCGCCAGCTCCTAAATTGTGTCCAATGCAGAGCTGCAGTGGGGGTTGATGCTGGGACCCCACCCATGAAAAAATGTACTTGCAGAGTCACAGGGAGAGGGGGCGCTTGCATGTAGCTGATAGCGTTAACCAGTAAGCATCCCCTTATTGGTTAGTTGTTTAATCAACTACACTATTACATGTCTAGTATGAAACACTCTTTCACAAATATTGCATTAAAAAGTAGGATAGCATTTAGTTGTGAATATTTTATATATAAACACTTCTCTGCCTGTTGGAATTGGCAGCAACAAGGCCTGGGCTCAATATCTAGGGGGTTATTTTCAACAATACAACATAAACCCAGCTCGGGCCCCAGCCAGTAACATGGTGGACAATTACACACAACCCCTGGACCCCTGTAGACAGTACTGCACAGCAACCACAGAGTCTGAGTGTAGAAAGAAAACTTTTAATTAAAGAAGGGAAGTGACCTGGCCTTAATTTGGGAAAACACCTCAGACAGGGTTCAGAAACATAAACCAAGAGCACTAGATGTCGGGGAGTGCTCATTCAGACTCTGCTTACATATAGAATATTCAACAGTGACCTTGTGTTATGTGTAATGCATTAAATGTCATTTATATTTGTTAGAGATGAATTCTGTAGGTATTTCTTCTCTCTAATGTTAGGGTAATTTTAAATGTGCAGTTTTAAAAGTTTAAATTAAAATGACTTATCTATTTCCCATGGCTCTGGTCTTTGCAGTTTCCCTTTCCCACCTTCCCCATAATTCATTGATTCCACTCCTATTCTTTCTCTACAATCTTCACTCTCTGATCTTGCTTCCATTAAGACTATCCATTCCTCAATCCACATGCACTGCACAACATTTCACTCTCTTTTCTCCTCTTCCCACCCCCCTCACTCTGTTTTCCTCTCTTTTTAGTCTCCCTGCCTTTTTCTACCCTTTCTTCAACTTCCTTCATTTCTTCCCACTTTTCTTCCCCACTTGGATTAAGCATGTGCCAGGCTTTAGGCACAAGGATGCCTACTAAAAATCCTTGAAGTTAGGCAGTGCTTATGTTCCTGGTTAAATCAAGACCTTAATCCCTGCTTGCTTCTCCTCCAACCTTTTCGTTACTCCATCATTTTCTAGACACCACTCTGATGAATCTGACTCAAAATGTGTTGCCCCAACTAAAGATGGAATGTAATGCCTCCCACCCCACCACTTCTTCAGCCACCTTTGCACTGGCATTTGCCATTCCTCAGAAGAGGCACTGCGAATTATTCAGGAAGTGATTTCTATTTCATTTCAGTGTCTTTCCTTCTCTATCTCCGTATTTCTCTTTCCAGCTTCCATATAGTTTCTCCCACCCTTACTCTGTTTTTTTTCCCTTCTGGATCTCTTTAGGGTTAATGTAACAAGTGACATGAGACACTGAACAACACGCTGCAGAGGAAGCAAACTAAATGTGGATGAAAAGTCAGCCTTTGCTGGCAGTGCAATGGAGTCTTAATGCAATCCCTCCCCATTAGAACTATAGAAAGGGACAATTGATGGAGCTGCACAATATCAGACCTGTGATGACTTTTCAGACTCTCAGAAAGTCAGATTTGTAACTTTTCACTCTCCTGCTCAAACCTCTGATATTTTTAAAATGTATAGTTGAATGTTTGTCTAATTGTTAGGAGTTATCCATCCTGGATGAAAGCACTTTTCAAGTGACAGATTCCAGGATATGAGAAACCCCTGACATCCAACTACCTCCAGGGTTTTAAACAAATCATTTTGCTACCATGTGACAGTCACTCCTTTGGCAGGCATTTGAATCAGGGACCTCCAGAGCTAAAAACATAAGCTACCAACTCATATCCTCTGTAGACCAGACACAGAGGGTTCCCTGTAACATTCATTCACCAGCTTCTAGTAACTGGAGGTAAATTATTTTATCTAGAATTTTATTAAATTAATTAATTCATTTATTTTGACTTCATAGCACCAGTCTCATGTCCAGGGTGCTTTATATGTTTCAAGATCAGATTCAATACAAATATTCTAATATTAACTCTAACTCAGCTGCCAGATAGCATCTGCCTATACCCCAAACCAACCCACTATATCAAGCTTGTTGGTTTGCCCCTTCCTCAACTGTCAGAAAATAAACACATCAGCCCAATATAGCGGTCCATTCATGTATGAAAACTAACTGGCCTGTTTCATGCTCATCACTTGTGACCTCTGCATTTGTGGTACGTTTTGGTTCAATTTTGCAAACTAGTTGAACAGAGACAGGATTTGGGGACAGATTCCCTATAGGGATTAAATGAACTTGTGAGAGTATCAGTTGAGACAAACTCCTTTTACAGCAGTATTGCAATATGCGTGCTACTACTGAATCTGGGTCACAGGGATAAAAGGTGATTTGTTTTAATTACTATGCCATGTAGCTCCATTTTATATCTGCTGCCACATCACAGACCCAGAATGAATTGAAAGGCTGTCGCTCTAAATGTGTGTTTATGACATTGTTTGTTGGATTGTCTCTCCAGTTCTGCCAGTACCACGTCAGTTTCAAACAGAAAGGCCTGGGGTTACCATACACACAGTCTATCATAGGACTTTGAACAGTACAACAAATACTTGTGGTGACATTTTTTAGCCAAAAGAAATGAAAAGAAAAATTACAATATTTTTCTAAGGATGAATGGGAGGAACCCTTTCATCCTCACTGTCAGGAAAACACCGGGATAAAAAAAATAATGTAAATTAAATACATTGGATTACATAACATTTTTGGGAAGCGGGAAAGGCTACAGAATTCTGGCAGAGGCAGGTATAGTATCAGAGATCAGGATTCACAGGGTGAATCATAGAATTCCTACAGCAGAAATCTTCCTGAAGATGTGTTGAGACCAAGAGGACAGCAGAGTCAAGAGGAGTTTCTCAAAGACAATATTGTTTTACATATTCCCACTATCATACTCGAGGACGAATCAATGCTGAGCTGGAAAAGTGGTTGATATGGGATGGACTTAGGTTTTTGGAGAAGTGGAATATACAGACAGGAGGTTCCATGCATACACTTAAGTGGAACTCAATATATAAATACAAGACTGGAGCAGGTAACAGAGCAGAATTGAAAGCAATAAACATGGGTGCAAATAAAAGAAGATGCTCCCATAAGTAAAGAAGAGGGGAGTACATTAGAAACAGAGGTTAAAGCACAAGGAAAACAGACAAGCAGGGAGAACAAAGAACTGTGTGCACTAGAGAAAAAAAGAAAGGCTTTGTAAACATCAAGGCTACGTCTAGACTGCATCCCTCTGTTGACAGAAAGATGTAGATTAGGCACGTCGAAATTGCTAATGAAGTAGGGATTTAAATATCCCGCGCTTCATTAGCATAAATGTGGCTGCCATTTTTTTTCGAAATGGAGCTTTTTCGAAAAAAATGGCAGTCTAGACACAGATCTGTTGAAAATAAACCCTTTTTCGACAGATCCTGTATTCCTCAGAACATGAGGTTTACAGGATCTGTTGAAAAAGGGTTTATTTTTGACAGATCCATGTCTGGACTGCCAGAGGGGGGGGGGCGGGTTTCGAAAAAGCTCCGTTTCGGAAAAAAGCAGCGGCCATGGTTATGCTAATAAAGTGCAGGATATTTAAATCCCTGCTTCATTAACAATTTCGACGTGCTTAATCTACATTTTTCTGTTAACTGAAAGGCATAGTCTACAAACAGCCCAAAAGAAAACAGGAAAAGGAGTTAATTTCATGGGAAAGAAACTTGTCCACTACAATCAGGTTAGAGGTGCCACAAGTTGGGCACTCAGAAATTATGGACCATTTTGGAAATCTGAGCCATTGTCAGCACTTTCTTTAAAATGAACATTAAGTCTGCTTCTTAGTTCTGTTATAATTGTTTAGTACCCCAGGCATCCACTGGCTTGAGTGTCATTATCCCAGGGTAAAGCTGGTCTGAGAGAGTAGACAATCTGGCCTGTGTAGTAGTACCGTAAGGTCACAAGGGACTTATTCATTAATAACAAATGCTAATTGGTGCATTTTTCATGTGTTCAAAAACCTTATATGTTCCCCTTCTATATACATAGCAAGAAATTATCATCGAATCATAGAATCCTAGGGCTGGAAGAGACCTCAGGAGGTCATCAGGTCCAGCCCCTTGCCCAAAGCAGGACCAACCCCAACTAAATCATCTCAGTCAGGACTTTGTCAAGCCAAGATTAAAAACCTCTAAGGATGGAGATTCCACCACCTCCCTAGGTAACCCATTCCGGTGCTTCACCACCTTCCTAGTGAAATAGTTTTTCCTAATATCCAACCTAGACCTCCCCCACTGTAATTTAAGATCATTGCTCCTTCTTTTGCCATCCGTCACTACTGTGAACAGCCTCTCTCCATCCTCTTTGGAACCTCCCTGCAGGAAGTTGAAGGCTGCTATCAAATCCCCCCTCTGTCTTCAATTCTGCAACTAAATAAGCCCAAATCCCTCAGCCTCTCTTCATAGGTCAAGTGGTCCAGCCCCCAAATCATTTTGGTTGCCCTCCGCTGGACCCTCTCTAATTTGTTCACATCCTTTCTGTAGTGGGGGACCCAGGATTGGACACAGTATTCCAGATGTGACCTCACTAGTGCTGAATAAAGGGGAATAATCACTTATCTAGATCTGCTGGCAATGCTCCTCCTAATGCACCCTAGTATGCCATTAGCCTTCTTGGCTACAGGGACACACTGTTGACTCATATCCAGCACTTTAATCCCCAGGTCCTTTTCTGCCAAACTGCTACCTAGCCAGTAGCAGGTCCCCAGCCTGTAACAGTGCTTCAGATTCTTCCATTCCAAATGCAGGATTCTGCACTTGTCCTTGTTGAACCTCATCAGATTTCTTTTGGCCCAGTCTTCTAATCTGTGTGTCACTCTGGACCTTATCCCTGCTCTCCAACATATCTACCTCTCCCTCTAGCTTAGCGTCATCCACTAATTTGCTGAGGGTGCAATCCAGGTCATTAATGAAGAAATTGAATAAAACCGGCCCTAGAACCAATCCTTGGGGCACTCCACGTGAAACTGACCACCAACCAGACATCGAACCATTGATCACTACCCGTTGGGCCTGACAATCTAGCCAGCTTTCTGTCCACCTTACAGTCTATTTATCCAATCCATATTTCCTTAACTTGCTAGCAAGAATATTGTGAGACACTATATCAAAAGCTTTGCTAAAGTCAAGTATATCACATCCACTGACTTCCCCATGTCCACAGAGCCAATTACCTCATCATTGAAGCTAATCAGATTGGTCAGGCATGGCTTGCCCTTGCTTTTCATTATTCATGAGTCAGATGAAAGAGAAACAGTGTAACCTTTCATCCAAAATTCACATAGAACCCACATTTTTACTGAGAAGTGGGCAATAATTCTGTAAGACGGCCACATCACAAATTTCAGAAGTGGCCACAGATTGACCAGGAAGGGGTGGGGCTTTCGGTGGAAGGGGCCAGGTTGAGAACTACCCTTCTGGGTACGGTGACCTTATTTTCTAAATGACCTGCACCTAGTAAGAACAGTTTAATTTAAATTATGAAACAGATTAAGCGTTTTAACTTTCTCATGTTAGTTTATCAAACTTTATTTTAAATAAAGTAAAATATTATGTCCAGCACAAAAGGTTTCAATGTTTTCATTATTTATGGGATGGGTGGGGAACCCTTTTTAGGCGTGGGGTCACTGACCCACAAAACAATCAGTTGGGGATCACACGAGTGAGAAGCAAAAATAAATCCTCCAAACCCCCCCAACGCTCAGTGATGTGGCCCCAACTGAGACTCCTCAGTCCTCTGGTGCCACAACCTCATGGGGTGAGGGGAAAGGAAGAGGGAAACTGAGGTTCAGGGCTTCCCATAGACCAGATTTACTTTTGTGATGTTCTGGAGTCAGTGGATTTCATGGACCTCCTTGGGCTCTAAGATTGAGACAAAAATGAGGAGTGCAGTGCATGAGACAGGGCTGCTAGCAAGTAGGATAGGGATGGGGTGCAGGATCTAGGAGGGAGCTAGGGTGCAGAAGCAGGCTGGGAGTGGGGTGTCTGGCCAGGTGGAGGGAGGAGGAACAAGGGAGGGTGCAGTATGTGGCCAGGAGAGAGTGTGCAAGAGCAAGGAAGGGTGTCAGAGAGAGCTGGGGGTGCTGGGTCTTGGAGGGAGGGAAGTGACGGGATTGGGGTGAGGGTGGGGAATCAGGACATGAGGAGGAAACTTATCTGGCTTCATGCCCCCTTACAGCAATGGCTGCAGCCATGCTGTCTCAGAGGGAAGTCCTGCTGCTGCAGCCACGCAGTCCCGAAAGCTGGAGATACCACTGCTGCGGCCACGCGGCCACATAGTTTGTCCCAAGTCACTGCAGCCACAGGCTTGGGGCAGGCCCCAGGGGTGCTGCAGCCACAGGCCGCCCCGGATGCATCACTGCCACAGCTATGTGGCTTGGGACCAGCCCCAGAGGCTCCGCAGCCATGCAGCCCCAGGACACCCTGGAGGTGCTGCTACCATGGCCACATGGACTGGGGCCAGCCCCAGAGGCGCTGTGGCAGTGGCGCCTGCAGCCGGCCCTAGACAGCATGTCTGCAGTAGTGGTGCCTCTAGGGCTGTCCCTGTTGAGGAGCCTCATTCCCAGTGCTGCCTCCTCTCCAGCAGCAGCAAGGGGGGTGGAGGGTGAGGCTGAGCTCTTCCCCTCCTTCCCTGCATTGGGGCCTGTAATTAGGGCATGAGGTCTGTAATTGCCTCGCAGGCCAGATCAAGGCCCAAGACGAGCTGGATCTAACCTGCTGAGGGGCTTTTGTGCACCCCTGTTCAAAACCATTGGTAAAATTTATATTTTCCTACATTTTGGGGCTTTCTGCTTTCATCTAGGTCAGAAAGTGGAAAACCCCTGAGCGTGGCTTATTCTAAGTCTTCAACCTCTTTGAAAGCAAAACTACTGGAGCTCTCCTAAAAAAGCCTATTGTTGAGGGATGTTCAAAACAAATTGAGTCATATACTGCGTAGTCAGACAAGCAAGAGGTCAGTGGGGATGAACAGAGTGTAACAGGGCGACAGTTGGCTCTATATATTTTGGGACTGGACTGCCTTAAAGACTCGCTGCATTCCATTACACTGCTATAATGACTGTGGTCAGCTACGACACATCTGGCCCTTCTGCTCTGCTGTAGGCTGCAGGCAGATCTAGGGTTGCCAGGTGTCCGGTTTTGAACTGCACAGTCCGGTATTTGAGCTTTCTGTCCAGGAAACAAATAGAGAAAATACCAGACATATAAATGTCCGGTATTTTCTAATTAAGTACGTTTTATTGTTATCATGAGTATCAGTGCGTAGCTGCATACTGAGTGAGCGTGTCTATCAGCCAGGCAGTACGCAGCTATGCAGAAGAGAGAAGGGGGGCGGGGCTGGGATGGGATGGAATCCCCGGGGCTGGACTTGCATGTGCGCCCCGCCAGGACCGTGCGTGGGACAAGCAGCACCCCAAGATCTGCGTGTGCCCCGGCCAGCCCTGCTCCCCAGCAGCCGGTTCCCCCCCAGCCAGCCTCGCTCCCCACTAGCTGATTCCCCCCCCAGCCAGTCCCACTCCTCTGACTCCCTCCTGGCCAGCACTGCTCCCCGCCAGCCGGTCCCCCCCACCCGATCTCCCCTGGCCAGTCCCGCTTCCTCAACCACCTCCCAGCCAGCCCTGCTTCCTGCCAGTCAGTCCCTCCTTTCCCCTGATCAGCCCCGCTCCCCCTGACCCTCTCCCAACCAGCCCTGCTCCCCTCTCAGCCGGTCACCCTCCCCCATTCTGAGATCATGTGTGTCCAGTATTTTTTTGAAAGTCATCTGGTAACCTTAGGCAGAGCGTTTCCAGCATAGGATAACACTGGAACTCATCTCCTAGAATTCAGGGGTCCTGGTGAATTCAACATGCCATCCCATTTGTAGAAGCTTTCTGAGTACACAGCCAGCCTTGCCCTTGTCAGCAAAGGCTTTGCCAAATCAAACCTCGTGTGTTTTTTTCCCTACTTTTTGAGTTTCTACTTTTGATATCTAAATAAGCGCTGTGTGTTTTCTCTGCGTGGCCAGATGCAGCTGCAATTAGCACACTATAGATTATTGGTGAATTCTGAGGGGCAAATTCTCCCTTCAGCTGCGCCCATGAAAGTGAAATCAGTCTGGTTGTGAGGCAGAATTAGACTCAGTGCATTTAAAGAGTTAGTAAGAACACTCTTGAAAAACATAAAAATAGCTCCAGAATTACTTTCAAAAATACATTGTCTCCTTGTTTCTTGGTGCTACCCCTTTCTGCCTGTCCGCATCCACTTGATATCCCTTGTGTCATAGTTGATTCTTAAGTTTCTGGGGCAGGGACCATCTTTTTGTTCTGTGTTTGTACAGGTCCTAGCACAATGCAGCGTTGGGGCATGACTAGGGTGTGTTACACTCTACTGTAATATAAATACAAATAATAATAGATATTACAGCACTAAGGAAGTCTCAGCTTTCACATCCTTAATTTATATATTAGCACCGACTCATGACAGGAATTGTCCTCAAGAGCTTGTAATGCTGTCAGGATGTATATAGCAACTTTTCAAGTATAACTATGGATCACATCCTAGAAATATAAATATGTTCAAGACTTTAATCCAGGAAAATATTTTTCTTTAAGCTATTAAGACAAGGAAAAGACATTTTCTTTCACAGTTTCACAGAATGACCTTTTGACCAAGCCCCTCCCCCTCTTTTTTAATTGGTATGTCTTAATTAACTAGCTCCAGTTCACAATATAGAAGGAATTAAAATGCTGATGCCTGGCTGTCTTGAGAACTGTCACATAATTTATCCTTTTTTTCTAGTCTAAGAAGGAAAATGAAAATCGGTAATGACAAAATTAATCCATTCCCATGGCAATGACTATAATGAAGCTGGAAAACTATATGAGGCCTGGCGTCTAAGAAAGAGAACAGTCTTAAGAGTTTCAGCAAAGCAAGAATCTGTTTTGTGTATGTTTTTGTTTTCATAACAATAAATTAAGGCTTATTATTTGGTTAAATGCCAAATGACTTAATATGGCAAATCAGCCTGCTTTCCTTCCATCGCACATTATTATAATACAACAATACAAAAGAGAAGAGTGGTTTGTTTAAACTGTATTTATAGCATCATGCCCTGAAGGAAAAAGAGATTGTTTTATTTTCTCTGAGTTTGACACTAAATATTTTAATTTAATGAGAAAACTCACAATTGTGCAAAATAAATCACAGAGGCTATGTCTACACTACAAGGTTTATGTGCAAAAATCAGCAGAGCATCCACACCTCAAGCACATTTTTGCACAAAAAAATACAGTAAATTGACAGGACAGAGGGCTTTTGCTGGTAGAGTTCTTCCTCTCCCCATGAGGAATAACTCCTTTTTGAGCTACAGCTCTTGTGCAAAAAGGCAGGTGTGGACACTATGCAGGGGTTTCTTGCACAAAAAGAGCCTATCAGAAAAAGCATAGGTGTTCTGATGGCCATTCATAGAATGGCTATCTGAGCTTTCTTGCACAAGAGCATCCATGCAGTGTTCACTTTTGCAATATGCTTTTGAGGTGTGGACACACTTTTGCGCAAGAAGTTTTTGTGCAAGATCTCTTCCGCAAAAAGCTTCTTGCACAAAAACCCTGCAGTGTAGACAAAGCCAGAAAGATAGGCAATCTTCACAAGGTTCAGTTAGGATCTACTACTCACTCTTCTCTCCTTCCTGAAGTGTAGATGCTTATTGTGACCATATTTTAAAAGGGAAAACTATTACATGGAGGAGTCAAGGGAATGTATTTGGAAGGTTTTTATCAGTGGGACCCCTCCAGAAGCGGGTGGCCATCGCCCTCTGGAAGCTCTCCACGCCAGACAGCTACCGATCCGTCAGGAACCAGTTCGGCGTGGGGAGATCCACCGTCGGGGCGGTGCTCATGCAGGTATGGCACTCGTCGGCCACCACGCCGGGGTGGAAGGGGGGCTGCGAGGAGGGGATGGGCCGCCCCAGGGACAAAAGGGGGGCGGGAGGAGGCAAAAGCGCCCTGCACTGAAGGGGTCGGGCTGTCCCGACCATACTACACGCCGCCAGGGGGGTTGCTTCCGGGAGTGGGGCGTGGGGCACTGCCAGGGCACGAATGCTCCCAGCCACCCGGGCACCCCACTAATTGGCGCTTTGCTGTGTCTCTCTCTGCAGGTGGTCAAGGCCATCAACCGGGTGCTGCTCCGCAGGGTGGTCCGCCTAGCTGACCCGGACGCCGTCATCCGGGGGTTCGGCGCCCTCGGCTTCCCCAACTGCGGGGGGGCCATCGACGGGACGCACATTCCCATCCATGCCCCGGAACACCAGGCGTCCCGGTACGTCAACTGCAAGGGGTACTTCTCCATCCTCCTGCAGGCCGTGTGTGACCACCAGGGCCAGTTCACAGACATTAATGTGGGCTGGTCTGGCAAAGCACACGACGCCCGGGTGTACCGCAACTCCTCCGTGTGCCAGCGGCTGCAGGCCGGGACCTTCTTCCCCGACCGCCACATCAGGGTCGGGGACGTGGACATGCCCGTGTGCCTGGTGGGGGATGCCACTTACCCACTGCAGCCGTGGCTGATGAAGCCCTACACGGGGCACCTCAATCCCTCCCGCCAGGCCTTCAATGCCAGGCTGACCAGGGCCCGCATCGTGGTGGAGGGGGCCTTCAGGCGACTGAAAGCCCGCTTTCGATGCCTCCTCACCCGTCTGGACCTGGCCGAGCACAACATCCCTCCCGTGGTGGCGGCATGTTGTGTGCTCCACAATTTGTGTGAGCGAAAGGGGGAGGCTTTCCTGCCAGCGTGGATGGCTGAGGCTGACCCCATGGCTGGACACTACGGTCAGCCCCGCACCGCCACCATCCGGGAAGCCCAGCGGGGGGCCGTCCGGATCCGGGAAGCCCTGCGGGAGAGCTTCCAGGTGGAGGAGGAGGACTGACCTCTCCCTTGCATGCCCCACTGGGGCCTTCTTCCACCCTATCCCCCTTCCCCTTTCCCCTCCCTACCTATTGTAAAATAAAGACACCTGTTTTTCAAACAAAAACGTATGTTTATTTCACATAACTGGGGTGGGGGAAGGGAGGAATGAGGGTGGGAGAGGGGAGGGGGAAACCTGGGACGAGGGAGCTGGAAGGGGAGGGAAGGAAGGAAGGGAAAGGAAAGCTCAGGGGTGGGAGTCTGGCTGCCTCTCCCGTCTCGCCACACTGCGGGTCCGGGGGCGTCGGTGGGGAATGGTTGTGGGGGGGGGCAGAAGGGACGGGGGGTGTGGAGGAAGCAGGAGCGGGAACAGGAGCGGGAGCAGGAGGGGGAGCAGGGGGAGCAGGAGCAGGAGCAGGAGGAATTGGGAAGCGGTCGAGCAGGTTCTGGAGGTGGCCTCGCAGGGCACGGCCCTGCTCCTCCAGGGCCTCCAAACTCCTCTGGCGCAGCCTCAGGTCCTCCTGGACCCAGTGGTCCTGGGTGCGGAGCTGGTGGTCCAGGAACCGGAGGTACCGCCTCTGGTACTCCTCCTCATTCCTTGCTCTCCTGCTTTCCCGGGCACGGGCAGCTGCTGCAGGTGGGGTGGTGAGCCCTGCAGTCCCAGGTGCTGCGGCTGTGGTGCAACAAGACCAGCGGTCAATTACCCCAGGGGCCCAGGTGTGTGAAACCCAGCTCCCCTCTGCAAGGCCAGGGCCCCTGCAGGATCCCCAGCTGCTGCTCCGTGGTGGGCAAGGCCCAGGCGCAGGGTCCCGGGGCTCCCTCTCACCCCAGCCCCCCATACACATAAGGGGAGCACGATGGTACTCACAGGTGGACGCCTCCCCGGCCTCGGACGACACAGGCGAGCGGCTCTGTGGGGTGCATCAGGGGTCCCGGGTCCTGGGCAGGCTGCAGGCAGGCTCCTGGCTCTCAGAGCCCTCCTCCTCCTCCTCCGTCTCCTGGAGCGGTCCCTCTGCTCCGGGGTCTATCACGTCCCGGGGGGCAGGGACGGCATGAGCCCCCAGGAGGCGGTCCAGGGCGTGGAAGTGGGGGCAGGCCTCCGGGTCGGCCCCTGGCAGGCAGGCCCGGGAGTAGGACTGCCGCAGGTCTTTAATCTTGCAGAGCACCTGCTCCCGGCTGCGCTGGTGGCCCCTGGCGGCCAGGCTGTCAGCCATGCGGCCGTAGACGGCCGCGTTCCTGTGGCTAGTGCGGAGATCATGGACATTGGAGGCTTCCCCCCAAACCTCGATGAGGTCCACGATCTCCGCACTTGACCAAGCGGGTGCCCACCTCTTGCATCCCCGGGCAGGCTCCTGGGAGCCGCCAGGCTGGTCCTGGAGAGCAGTGGAGGGCTGGGTGTCCTCGGGTGGCTGGCTCATGGTGTGGCAGGTGCAGGGTGTGCTGGCACGGGTGCTGGCAGCCTTGCAACTGGCACAAACTGTGTAGCCAGCCCGTGGCCCTTTAAGGGCTCCGGAGCCGGGAGGGGGGCAATAGAGTTTCCCTGGTGTTGGCCAGAGTGGCCACCAGGGCAAGCTGGGAAGGGCTAGCCTCCCACTAGTTCGAATTAAGGGTCTACACAGCCCTTAATTCGAACTAGCTAGTTCGAACTAGGCTTAATCCTCGTAAAATGAGGTTTACCTAGTTCGAACTAAGCACTCCGTTAGTTCGAATTAAGTTCGAACTAACGGAGCGCTAGTGTAGCGCCTATGAAAGTTAGTTCGAATTAACGTCCGTTAGTTCGAACTAACTTTGTTGTGTAGACATACCCTCACAGACAGACACCAATCCCTAAAATATATAGAGAAATTTTTAAAATGTGGGCTTTATCTCCAGTTTTAATGTTTCCAGTTTCAGCTTTCCAGCCATTAAATCTTAGAATCATAGAATGCTAGGGCTGAAAGAGAACTCAGGAGGTCATTGAGTCCAACCTCCTGCTCAAAGCAGGACCACCCCCAAATAAATCATCGCAGCCAGGGCTTTTTCAATCTGGGACTTAAAAACCTCTAGGTAACGAGTTGCCCCCACCTCCCTACGTAACCCATTCTCGTGCTTCGCCACCCTCCTAGTAAAATAATCTTGTTATGCAATTGCCTGCTAGATTAAGAGACATTAAGGGACTACATGGCTCTGTCGATGGAGCCATGTAAATTAGTTTATTTGGCATAGTCAAAGAAGCGGGGATTTAAATAATCCCCACTTCATTAAAATAAACATGGCCGCTGCGCTGTGCTGATGATAAACTGATCCGGCATAGCGCAGCAGTCTAGACGCGGATCTGTCAGCTGGGGAAGTCTTTGTCAACCAATCCTTTATGTTCTGTGAAACGAGGTTTACAGGATCTGTCTGCAAAGGCTTCCCCAGCCGACAGATCTGTGTCTAGACTGCCGTGTTGTGTCAGATCAGCTGATCATTGGCGCAGCGTGGCGGCCATGTTTATTTTAATGAAGCGGGGATTATTTAAATCCCCGCTTCTTTGACTATGCTGAATAAACTAATTTACATGGCTCCGTCGACAGAGCCGTGTAGTCTAGACACACCCCAGGTATCTTCTCCCTGTACTTGTAGAAGATCACGATCAGATTGCCCTTTATGCCCTTTTGACCAAAGATTTCTTATGGTTTGGGACCCCGTGGATGTTCCAACTGGCAGTAGAGATTAGTGGCAGTCAGGTATTTCTTTGATGCCATTTTATTTATTTTCAAAGAATGCACAGTCCTATATCTCACAATGTGGAAACAGGAACCAGATTCTTTAGATCACAGCACCAAGAACACCCTTTCTAGCCTGCACCCCATCAACTCCTCCCCAGATTCCTTCACCAGGGGAACCACCAGTGAGTTAACAGCCTCCCTTCTTATTCCCAAAGCAAAGTCACAAAGCCCAGTACTTACAGCCCAATATAGCTCTGGACAGCAGTGATACTGGGACCAGCTCCAGTTTGTCCTTGTCAGGTGATTCCTCCCTTGCACATTGCTCCTCTTGGCTCTTGTCCTGGGAAGTCCCCAATCAACCGCTTTGTTCCTTCCAGGCTTCAGACAGGTTCCTAGCTGCTTCACTCTGGGAGAGCCTGCTTGCTGCAGCCTTTCTGTCTAGAGTTGCAGACACACACCCTGGCACTTTCCCTTTTCTCACTACAGCACTTCCTTCTTCTGGAACAACCAGCATTCCCTCCTCAGGAAAAAGATGTAAATGGACCATGCTCTCTAAACCCCACAGGGATTACATACATATCTATTCTGCACAACCTGTGATCACTCTACTACCAATATGGCCCTGTTCTTGCAAGAAATCAGCTCATGGATGAAGAGTAGGTGGCTGAAACTGAACACAGGCAAGAAAGTAAACAGAGGAAAGTATTTAGAAGAGTTAACAGCCACAATGCAGGCTCCTTTGGTTGAAGGTACACATCCACAATGGGTCAGCTTGGTCTGTAGGTTATATGTAGTCTTGGAGTTCTTGCTGACACTATAATTACAGATAGCAGCAGTAATGCTTACTAATAAACTCAGGAGGATTGACTGCCATGGTGTCCTCACAGGTCTCTGGCTCCATCGATGATGATAACCAGAAGGCTGCTTGCGTGTGTGCTCAGTGGTGTAGGCCCAATGAACAGCAGACCCCGAGAGGCCCCCCAAAGACCATAAACCAGATAAGGATCGAAGGTGCCCAGACAAGTTTATTGTTAAGCAAAGTACAGAAATAGTTGTCAGTAGACTCTACCAAATCACCACACACATATACTTATAACAAGGGCCTCAGCTCAATCAGTGGGAATCTCCCACTGCCCCCCAGCTGGACAAAGACTGTCCCCCCAAGACACCACTTTATATACAGGTACAAGCAAATCACACATCACTGCTGATGTATCAGGTTGACACCCTCTGACATTGTCAGGTTACCGCCCTCGGACGCTACTTAGATACCACCAATCACCCTGTACTTCGTGGTTTGATTAGATCATTTCTATCCATCATGCTGTCATTTTAGACCCTTTCCTGAACCTGGGTTGGTATCTGTGAGGGGTGGGTACCAAGGTCTTTTTTAATGAGGTAGTGGTACTATGTGCTTTCCATTTATGACCAGTACCAATTACTGTTCTACATCTGGACCTAGTCCCAATTAGTGTTTTGCACTCTCAGCCCTGTTCATGCCAAGTTCTGTGAGCAGGGGCCTGCCTCTCACTCACAGCTTAGTTTTGCTTTATGTTAGCCATGTTTTGTCCATTGTTAGCTAGGTCTCAGGCCTCAGACCAGGCCTGTGCTATACTTATGCTTTAGGCCTTCATCTTATTACAGCTATCATCTTCAATTCGCTGTGATGCCCCTCTGTCACTTCGTGACCGTTAATCAGGCCCCAGTTAATCATACCTTCATCACCTCTTGCCCAAATCAATGCAAAATATGTGGGCATGAAGACTTTAGTGTTTTGGAAACTCCAACTAGTAAAGGACATGGTAGGAAATTTCTCCAGCAACACAAGCTACTGTGATGTTTCGCTCTATATGCTGGTTTCCCATACAATTACAAATCAAGATTAAGGTCTTGGGCATTATCTTCCCAGTTCTGTACCCAGGATATAAAAAAGACTGCCTAAGGCTAAGGCTCTAGGATGAAGACCATGGCATACTCCTCTGGCATAATGGAACACTCTACAAGTACATAATGGAATGCTCTACAAATAAAGCTCATCTATGTGGGAGACAGAACTTTCTCTGTGGCCAGTCCAAGATTGTGGAATAAAATCCCCTAGAAAAGGAGTTGAGGCAGGGATCAGAAACTTTTGGCACACTGCCCATTATGGTAATCTGCTAGTGGGCTACAAGACGTTTTGCTGACGTTGACTGTCTGCAGGCATGTTCCTCCTTCCCCTGCAACTCCTAGTGGTCACTGGTCACCATTCCCAGATAATGGGAGCTGCAGGAAAGCGACAGTCAGCACAACTCTGAAGCTGGTGCCGCTTTCCACAGTACCCATTGGCCAGGAACAGTGAACTGCTGCCACTGGGAGCTATGGGAGGCTGTGTCCGTGGATGTTCAATGTAAACAAACTGTCTCACAGCTCCCCAGTGGGATTACCCTGATGGGTTGTGTGCCGAAGGCTGCTGACCCCTGACTAAGATTTGTCACAAATCTTACCACTTTATCACTGCAAAGAACATTTTGTTCACTTTGCTTTCTTTAATAAAAATACATAGCACATGCTTCTCCCCTTGTGGTGAAGATGAAAGGCCACACATGTGACAGGTACAGTCATACTGCTAAATGTACTATTAGAAGGTGCTCAGATCTGGTGATGTGAGTGTGGAATCCATCTTGTAAAATAGCTGCCATTTCATGTTGGCGAGAAAGTCACATAGTTTGAAAGTGTGAGAAAGTGAAACATTTTATCATAAAAGAAAATGTAATCATGGTGAAAATTTGCCCAGTAACAAACATGCGCAGAATTATAGTTTGTTATGCAGCTCCTACTGTAAGAGGAATTGTATCTGTATCTAAAGGTAGAACACACTTTGGTGGGTTCTCGCTATGCTGCAGCATTTCTAAATAAACTATTCTCCGTACATTTTACTGAGTGTAAGGCTAGTTTCAACGTGAGGTTAAGGAACTATATAGAAAAGAATAGACTGGCTAGACTAAAATATGTCTACAAAATGCTTTACAGATATTCAAGTACATGTGAGATATGGTTATTAAGTGCAAAGCTGTATGTGGGTCAGCTTTCCTATAAACTACATCCTTCAAAGTGGCATTGCTAGCAGGCAAAGTCATATTACTTACAACAAAATAATTCTTTTCACTGTCCCACTTCTATCTGTGAAACAATATAGCATTTATAGCCTTTTCTTTCTGAAACAGATTTCTGCATAAAGATGACTGACTGTGTACTAACTTCATTAATTATAAATTATGGCTTTCTCACCAGACCATCATATGATCATAAAAAAGAGCCCAAATAAATCTTATGAACCCTCCCCCCCCTCCAACTGTTGGCAATTTGCATTTATTTCTTTGTAAGGTGACAACTCTGTGTTCTCCAATATATTACATGGAGGGTAAAATTCTCAAAGTGCCCAAGTGACTTAGGACTAGGTCACATTTTGAAAGTTACATAGGGCTCCACAAAGCCTAAATCTCATTGAAAACATTTTTAAGTGCAATGTGGATATTCTGAGCTTAGGGAGAACCCAGTGCAGCACCACCATTAGTTCCTGCACTCAGCTGGTATAATCAGGCATGGCCGTGTCTATCAATAGTGAAAGATCCCAAATGTCCTGGGAATTAAGAGATATACATAATTATTGAATCAGGGTGGCCTTAATCACCTTACCCATACTAATACCTGGGGGGCTCTCTGCATGTTGTAAATATTGCCTAAGGCAAACAATTTTCAGGTGCTCCAGAGTACTCAGAAGTGGAAACCTTTCCAGGGTAATTTTTAGCAAATGTCTTCATTTAGCATCTTTCCTGAAATTAATGTTCGTGGTGTTGTATTCCTGTATTTAAGACACAGGCATTTGCCTACATCACAGGGGCATTATGAAGATTACTTATATTACATATTAAGCACTGGAGCCATGAGCCCTCCCCACATAGCCAGAGGATTCCCTGGCCAGCTGAAGTATTGAGCTCCCTGGAGCCCAACCCCCAAGCCACATATACATACACACATGCCATGGCTGGAGGAGCCTCACGCCAGCTGGTGCCTCTGCCGCTGGAGAAAGTCCTGTGCTGCCAGTGCCCCCGCAACCTTCCTTGCATCCAGAGCCCTGCTCTCCCCCCCTTACCTGTAGGAGCTCCAAGACTGCAACCGGAGATGCCCCAAGCAAGTTGGACTTCCAAGTTAGTAGGATTTACCACCCCCCTCCCCCCGCTCCCACCTCCACCTCCCCTTGCCTCAAACCCAAACTGCCCTGCAGGGAAAGTCCTTGTTTCTTTTGGAAGAACCTGAGCTTTATATATGCCCCATACAGATTTCTGGGAGGCAGTGTCTGCTACTCAGCTCCCCATGTTCAACAGTAATCTGTAGCAGCACATACCACTTCCTCAGCCCCCTGGAACTTGCATGGGGTATAATAATAAGCAACCTCTCATGCAAACAGCCCAAACCCACAATCAGGCATCCTGTGGCAGCAGTTGCACCAGAGGAGGCTTAGCTTCCTCTGGTCTATTATACCATCGCCTGCATTCAGACCTCAGTGAAAATGCTTTGGCCACAAAGCCCAGCTACTGATTCAACTTGCATAAAGTCTGTGTTTTGGGTGGTAGTTACAGTGGAGTGCATTTACAGAAGTCCTCTTGGGAGGAGGTTGTGAAGACCAGGACTTTACCAGGGTTTGAAAAAAAGAACTAGATACATTCATTGAGGTTAGGTCCATCAATGGCTATTGGTCTATCTTACGAATGGTGTCCCTAGACTCTGTTTGTTAGAGGCTGGAAATGGATGACAGGAGAGGGAACATGTGATGATTACCTGTTGTGTTCCCTTCCTCTAGGACATCTGGCATTGGCCACTGTCAGCGGACAGGATACTGGGCTAGATGGACCTTTGGTCTGACCCAATATGGGTGTTTGTATGTTCTTATGATTGTTCCCTAGTGTGCTGATCATGCCACTGATCTTGCTTTCTGGGGCTCCCCATCATCCTGTCCTGCTACTCCAGATCTTTTGGTCACCCCCAGCCAGGCACAGAGTTGGAGTAATCGCTTCCCTGAAGAGCAATGCAGACACTGAACCACTTCAGCTCTGGAAGAATGCAGTTCTAGGGCTCAGCACCCAGAAACCAACAGCCAAAAAGGCTCAAAACCAGGGATTTAAAATCCTGTTTAAAATGTTAACTGGTTAAACTATATGTTAACTGGCATGCTGGGGAGAGCAACTGCTCCAGCCAGGCTGGGCACCAGGTAAACAGTTAATTGGTTACTCATTTGCATCCCTACTCAAAACCCCAAATTAATCCATCTTTCTCTGTGTAAAAGTTTTACACAAGGAAAGCTCACAAGGTAAGCCTCTTTATCAATGAAAGAGAGATATACACAGAAACAATTATTTACAATGGGCCTGATAATAAACAAAAACAATTAACCAATACCAGGTTAGTAAAATAAAAGAGAAAGAACTTTTATTATCACCACAATATTCCTGTTGCAAGCATAATGACTAGATGGAAAAGTCAGGAATTAAAATACTCATGGGAGAAACCCCACCATGGGCCAAGACTTAATTACAAAGGAGAGCAAAACCCATTAGTAAAAATGCACAGGCATCAGATCCCATTTCCCAAACCATAAAACAATAAAACCTAATGGATTTATCTAACTTTACCCTACTTACAGATAGTGAAAAGTCTATTCTTGGAGGGAGACATTCTGTCTGTTCCCCTCACTAGCTGGAGAGAAACTGCCCAGGGACAAAGGAGAGAAAAAGCCAAAAATTCCTTTGTCCCAGTTTAAAATTCCTATCTACATTCCTATTGGCCGACTCTATGTGGCTTAGGTAGGGAACATAGTTAACCCCTTAGTCCTCAGGCTGCTGACTAACCCTCATGGTCATGACAAGAGGTTTTGAAAGTCATAATTAATTCTGTTACTGTAAAATGATTTTGCTTAATCTGCGGGTGAGTTAAACACATAATTTAAAGGTTAATCTCTGCATAGGAGACTTTTGTATTCCTGTTTTTTCTTATGTGTCTTCGTATGCAGTAACCATATCAGGCTTAGCTGTAAGCTGCCTCTTTGTCCAGTTTTATGTTCACCTTTAAAGGCTTTTTTTGTGATAATAAACTTTCAATTCTAGTTGTTTAATAAACTTTATATCTAATCCAATCACCCCATGTTCATATTCAGCATAACACTCCAGTTATTAGAAAAATTTAATAATGGGTACATGTTAGCAGACGAAGTTTCAAGACTTTGAAATAAGGCTATAAGGGCCATAATAAATAACATCTCCAAACCATTGTTATAGAATATTCATTGTGAAGTATATTCAATTAAAATGTTGTATAACCAATAGCCTTTCACAAATTAATTTATTGTGTGTTATTGTGTTTTAAAAGAACCCCTTTATAAAAATGAAGCGAATATTTGAAAGTGGTGCAAGTAAGAGATGGTGAAAACAATAGAATGAAGCAGCAGTTAAGAGTTTAAAGCCAATAACATCATTTCTCATAGAAAAGATGCCTCGGCCATTAGACGGTAACCGTACTGATAGTGACACTTCTGAAAGTAATGTTCTGATGATGAAAACTTTGTACTCACAAATGACATTTCAACGCCACTGCCTCAAAATGTCATTAATCAAGACACAAAAATGCAACAGTAGTGATTGATGCAGAATCTACACTCGATTTAGAGACTGTGCAGGCAGAAAATGAAGCCCTCGGAGATGCTGTGCAGCAAAAGCAAGAACTTATGACTAGCACAGGATACTGTGTAACAACAGTGGCATCAGAACCTGATTTTGGATTTCTTGATAAGAACAATGTTGCTCAAATGCAGTTGTTTCTCAAAGTTAGTTGGTTTCAAATTCTAAGTAATATGCCAAAAGATGTTGAAAATCATGCTTTTCTCCCTCATCTGCTGACAAAAACTCTTCCAAATGTAGAGATCTACACAAGAGACTGGCTCTGCTAGAGCATGGAAAAGAAGGCTCTGTACTGTGTACCCTGTTTCATTGTTAACAGTAATATTTCAAATTAATCAGTACTGTCTGATCCATGCAGTTGGAGGATCAGCAGAGGTTGAAGGAAGTTGAAAGACTGAATACCTGCACATGAAACTTCAGTATTGCAGAAAGATAACTATGCTACATGGAAACCAGCTAGTAGAGCAGCACTAGCTGACAGTTCAACTGAAAACATACTCCTGAGTGAAAGAAACACAGAAACTGATAACTGGAAAAAAATCCAGTTGAATATCATTCTCTTTTTTTTTTTCTAAACAGGGATTGGCTTTGTTTGGTTCCAGTCAATGTATCGGTGACCTTATAAAGAAAAAGGCAAACTTTCTTGATATACTTGAACTTCTTAGCAAGTACAACCCACTTTTATCAGGCCATGTTAAGCATGTTTGTGAATCATAAGAGAGAGAAAAACACATGCAAGTCCACTATCTATCTACCAGAATACAAAATGAGTTTATTGAGCTGTGCAAATGTGGGACATTTGTGCAAATAATTCTTGAAGAGACACGACATGCAAAGTACTTTTCAACTATTATGGATGCAACTCAAGACTCTTCTTATGAAGGACAAACACCCTTAGTTGTTCAACATGTTAAAATTGGAGGAAGTTAAAAGGTTTCAATTGAAGAATGATTCATTTTGTTCAATAATTTCATGAAAAAAACTGGAAATTACCGCTCATGTATTAGAAATTCTGGAAGGCTTCAAATTAAATTTTGAAGTCTGCATTGGCCATCCCTATAGCAATGGATCCAATATGGCTGGAAGTATAACGGAGTACAAGCAATCCTTCTTTAGCAAAATCTAAACTGTATTTTCTCCAGTTGTGGCAACCACATACTAAATCTTGTTGGCGTTGATTGTGCTGAATCATGCAAGGAAGCAATCACATACTTTGGAACAATCCAGCAATTGTACAACCACTTCGGTAGTCCTCGAAAGTGGGAAATTCTGAAGCAGCATCTGCCTGTTTCACTTCACGGCACATTGACAACAAGATGATCATCACAAATTGATAGTGTTAAACCAATTGCACAGCATTTGGACTCTGTGAGAAAGGCTTTAAGTGAATTTTAATCTTTTACTCTCAAATCACAGGCTTGCACTGAGCTTAAATCAATTTAGAAGTATACTTCCAAATTTGAATGATTTTAATGTCATCCATGTGGATGAAGCTGCTAAAAATTATCCAGAAAACTAATCGTATCTAATGTAGCATTTCATGCTTCAATTACATTTGGAGGGATAACACTGAATGACTTCTTAAAGACATCTAAAAGATTTGTGATCAATGGGACACAATCCTTTCTGAGTCCAAATGAGTAGGACATGGTATTGACATTTCATCTGAGGGTACAACTAGACTGTGGGAGGGATCCCTAAAAAACTCCACTGTGTCCAAGGAACAAGTTTGCTCTTCCACTTTTTTTTTTTTTGCAGAAGAGCAAAAGAGTGCTCTTTCGGAAGCCCCTGTGTTCCTCATTCTACAAGGAAGACGGGGGCTTCCGAAAGAGGGTTTTTTCCCGACATTTGGCCCAATCTAGACTGCCTCTTCCGACAAAAGATTCAGAAAAAGGTATGCAAAATGTGGAGCACATTTTGAGTATCTTTTTCCAACAAAAACTTGTAGTCTAGCCGTACCCTGTGTTTTTCACCAATTGCTGCCTAGCATCTCAATCTGATGCAGAAAGGCACTATCAAATCAATGGGTTTTTTTTTTTTTTTTTGATTCCATCAAAGCTGGTCTTACACATCAATTTGAGTCACTGCAACAAATTAGTTCTCTGAACTCCCAAAGCAATCCAAAAAGGATACAAAGTGATGAAGATCTATATTCAGCAGCTGAACAGTTTCAACAAAGGTACAACATCGAAACTTCAAGAGATTGTCTGTGACCAGATCATCTTTCTGAAACGTGTACATTGTATCAACTTTAAATCAGACTGCAAGCCAAAAGAACTGCTTCAAGAAATATTCAGGCTTGGCTTGTCGACTATATTTCCTAACATCATAATTGCATTGCATATTTTTGTCAGTCTCCCTGCCTCAGTGGATTCAGGTGAATGCACATTCAAAGTGTGAAAACAGGGGAAGAGCATTTACATTGATGTTGCATGTAAATCAGATTTTTCTTCAATTATAAACAAGTTTGCACACAACAAAGCCAGAAAATCATTCCTAAAATGAAGAGTTTTGCTTGCAGTGGAAACTCACAATTAAAGTTACATTTTTTAATATACATGCTATTGGTATAATGACTTAATTGTTAATAAATAAATAAGTAAATGACTCAAGTGTTGATTTTCATATATTCTTTTGGTTTTAGTATAACCCTGTGGATAAGAAGTTAGACACATAGGGAGCTTGGGATTGAGACTGGGCTGGGGCCTCTAAACTCAAAGTGGCCCAGGCCTCAGTCAGTCTCTGAGAGGACCTGCTTGTACCTGTTGTACAGGAAATCCTCCCCATTCATGGTGGATGTGGTCCCGGCACCACTACAAGTAACGAAATTTGCGAATACTGAGAGCCATGTAAGTTTCCCACAGCTCTCAAACTCACCAGGGAGCTGGGAATCATGGGAAACTCACTGTGGGGGCTGAGATCTAACTGGAACTCACTGCGAGGAACTCACCGCAGCTGCCGGGAGTCACGAGGAACTCACTGCAGCTCCTGGCCCACATGCAGCCCTCCCTAGGCTGGGACAGGAGACCCCTGCAAACAGACAGAACCGTGAATAGCGAGTCGGCATATCATGAGGGTCTCCTGTATTCAGTGGTGTGGAAACAGAACATTTTAAAGAGTGAGGGTGCAGAAATCAAGCTCCTTTGCCCCTGTCCACTTCTACCACCAACCCTCTGCATAGAACCCCAGTTTGGGGGACCTCTGAGTTATTAGCATCAATTAATATTTTCAGGGCGTGCTTGCTATTAAAAATGTAAATGGACTAGCACAACCTGCTCAATGCAGGGTAACTGTTAGTGTGCACAGAACAATAAGAATCAAGATTTTTTTTTAAAAAGGAAAGACCACTTACAGCACATTATACAAAAAGGAAGCCAAGTGCAGCACTCAGAAGACAAGACAACTGTGTGCCATCCTGCTATATGGCTCTATGTAGATGAGTTACACACCTAGGGAAACTAGCTGACAAACACAGTTTTGAAGAACTAAAAAACCTTTGACCGGTATGAATTTGGCGGTTGGGATGTGTGCAACTGAGTGTGAAATACTTTGAGGAACGAGCCTGTGGAGACTCCAGTCAGCAAACGCAGTGAGACTGCAAATTTGGGTTCACGAATGCAATGGAAATTAGGCACCTAAATACCGTGGAGGCTGGGGTTGTGAGGCTCTGCTGGGCCTTTAAACCAGCAGCCATGGGCAGTGGAGCTGACAGTCTCTGCAGACTCCCAGGCAAAGGAGGGAGGGGTTCTACGCTCCCAGACATGGCATGGGCAAGGGCAGAAAGCAGCCGGCCCTCGGCATAGCCTGGAGTGTGGCATTATCTCCCTCTTCAGCCCTTGGAGCTGCCTGGAATGCATGGCATGATGCTCCAACAGTGATTCATAGGGCCTGGGACACTGGCCACTGGCCCCTTTGAATTGCCAGGCCCTGGGGTAATTGCCCCCTTTGCTGCTCACTGCCCCGTCAGTGGGCCTATGCAGGAGCATTGGTATTGGCCCCACCAGCAAGAAACATGCCCCCCCCCCACACACACACACTGCCACCCACATGGTGCAATGGCAACCACTGCAGGTCCTTCCCCCCCCCTCCGCCCGCCTGTTTCAAGACACTTTTCTCCCCTCTGCTCCCCCAAAGGCCTAGTAGTGCCCTTCCCCCTTCCAGTTGGCACTATCTGTCCCACCCAGAGCAGACTCAAGGCAGCACCTGGCTGACCCACAGTTGGTGCCTGCCTAGGGGGTGCATCCCCCTTCTCCAGAGCATGGAGCACCTGGTGCAGGAAAATGGCCGATCATCTCCCTCCCTCTCTCTGCCCCACATGCGAGCCCCAGGGGGAGGCAGGGAGAAAACTGCGCAGAAAGTCACTTCAAATTAAACACATAAAAGAAAAATGTATCTGCCGAAACCCGGGATCGAACCAGGGACCTTTAGATCTTCAGTCTAACGCTCTCCCAACTGAGCTATTTCGGCTCATGCTCAGTCAGTGGCCCAGACTCTATCAAAAGTCATTTCTCTGCCGTCAGTGTTTTATAGTGGTAGTTGATTATTTTCTGATTGTTAAACTGATGAGTGTGGAGTAACAGATCGTGATGCCTCCTCTGCCCTTCAGCAGCTCTTAAACTAGTGTTTCCCAATATGCTTTTATTAAATTACAAAATGAAACGTTTATACAGGCATGGCTCTCTCCACTAACAGTCTGACACAGGCTTATTGTTTTTCAGATAGATACACTACGTGTAAATAGAACAAATGAACACGTGAAATAAAACGCCAGTTGCTGCTAAACACGCGCATTACCTACTATAGAGACTATCCCCAAGACAGCATAGCTCTGCAAATACTTTTTTTGCGCCTTGTGACTCCTGGACGTACAATTATGATCAACAAAAGTCCTTTCATGATCCCCCTCTATGTCCCAATCACTTTCTGCAGAGGAGGAGATGTGTAGCACTTCAATGTCTTATATTGCTCCTGAGTCCCAGCGTGCTCGGTTTGTTTGCTGATGTCGCCTAAAGGCTGATCTGGTCGGTATCGCCATTCTGGAGCGATCAGATCATGAATGAAGTGTGAGGCTTCGCCATAGCGCAGCACTTTCAATGCCTGCGTTTTGCTCTTGGTAAGTCAAAAACAGGAGCAAGGGAAACGAGTCGGCCAGCTTGACAGTGGCTACCCCCCATCAGCCCCCACAGCTGGCAGGAACACGTGGAGTAGGGCCTTCCTCCCGGGGCGGGGATATCAGTGCGTGTTCCGTATGCGGAGCGCTGCACAAATTCCTGGGTTTCACTCAGTGTCTGACAACACAGACTTGCAAAGCCATCGCTTAGCCTCCGCGTATACATTGACATCAGTACACAATCGTGTCAAAAATACAGGGCCACACGGGGCTTTATCTAAGCGCGTGTGAGAGCTGGAGTGATTCACAATTGGATCTGACCTCTGTGTGCGGGGGTTGTCTTTGGGGGGGAGGAGGAGTTGGTTGGGTTTTTGCATCTCACACGCTCTCCGGAAGGCCCAGCCTAGGGAGGAGGCTGCCTTGTTTATATTTCCATTCGTGTTGGGCAGGGGGGATAGACTGGTGGGGAGTGGGGCATCACCCGCTCCTCCCGCTCCCTCTTCTGTTTGGCTGCTAGGGTTCTGTATGATCACGTCGCTTTCTTCTTTCCAGCGGCGGGTGGAGCAAAAGAGAGCACCCCCGCCCCACTGTGCCATCTCTGGCTGTCCTGGGATCAGGGAAGACTGTAAGCGTAAGTAAGATCCTGCATTGAAAATTAGGGCTACGTCTAGACTAGCATGATTTTCCGGAAATGCTTTTAACGGAAAACTTTTCCATTAAAAGTGTTTTTGGAAAAGAGCATCTAGATTGGCAGGACGCTTTTCTGCAAAAGCACTTTGTGCAGAAAAGCGGCCGTGGCCAATCTAGACGCACTTTTCCGCAAAAAAGCCCCGATCGCCATTTTCATAATCCAGGCTTTTTTGTGGAAAAGAAATCTCTGCTGTCTACACTGGCCCTTTTGCACAAAAGTCTTTCGGAAAAAGACTTTTGCCCGAACAGGAGCAGCATAGTATTTCCGCAAAAAGCACTGATTTCTTAAAGTAGGAAGTCAGTGCTTTTGCAGAAATTCAAGCGGCCAGTGTAGATAGCTGGCAAGTTTTTCCAGAAAAGCAGCTGATTTTCCAGAAAAAATGGCCAGCCTAGACGCAGCCTGGCTGTTTCGTCGGTGCCGGGTTGAAAAGTGGAACTGAACATGGGAGAAAGTTGTTGTACTGATATTTTTTTTTTAAATAGCTTTGTTCCATCAGTCTGAGCTACAGGCAGCACTAAGCAACCTCCTCATTCTTTTGAGAGGTTGCACTGTTCTCTGCTGCCATATTCATCATCATTGCCCTATTGCTTCCCTCACTGTATCTGCAGTTAGCTCCAGGTTTGATATAGTAGCACTTCCTTACGATCATACCAATAAGCAAGTTTCACCTGTAGCACATTCCTATAAAATAGGAGCTTTCGACATTTCACTGGCACCAGAAGCAGCAGGGTAGCTGCAGAGTGCCATAGCTGGGAGCACAATCTGGCTGCTGTGGAGCTCAGACCAGTCCCACCAGGCTGTACTCCTGGCTCCACAGCCATCCTGCCTCTTCCCTCAAGCACACCCTTCCCCCAGGCCTCACTTGGTTAATGCCAGCCCCTCTGCTGCCACTAAAGAAGAGCCTAGCACCCAAGGGCAGCAGAGGAACTGACACAGACTTCTGCTCTGGGCAAGTTTCCTGGCTCAGGATCAATCAGGTACCAAAGGAGTCAGACCAGAGAGGTTCAATTTATAGACATCAGTACCCTAGGCTTGGATAGATGACCTAACTTCCAATCTTCTCTCTGCTGTTAGGCTGCCAGGAGACTTTAGAAGTCACTTCACTTCTCTGCGCCTCAGTTTTCCTTTGTCAAAAATGATACTGACATCCTCAGTACAAAGTGCTTTGAGGTCTACTGCTGAACAGCAGTATGACAAACTAGGTATTATTAGTATTATTACTACTGGAGTGTGTGGAGCATATTGTTGAAGCATCCATGAAATAATGAAAAAGAATTGGTAAGACAAATACTAAGGGAGGAGATGCATTACATTTAGGGATTGCTCTCACACAGTAGAAAAGTCTCAGAGTGATAGCCATGAGTCTCTAAGGTGCCACAGGACTTCTCACATAGCAACTAATTGTGCATCAGGAAGTGTACCCATTAGCGAACAGTTGTTTACTGAGTGAGTAGCACTTGGTGAAGGTGCCTAAGATTTTTCTCTTTATGAGAGCTAGCCATCAAAACTTTACCATCATGATCCTGATGTCTGTTGCAGGATAAGTAAGGAGGAGTCCTAATAGCACCTGTTGCAGGATAGAGGAAGCAATATCTCTCAGCCTCCCCCCAGGAAGCCTCTGGAGAAAAAGGTGGTGGCATATAGCACCATCTTTCCTTTTTCAGCTTTAGAGTAAGCATCAGCTTCCTCAATTTGTCCCACTATCTATTGGGAGCTCTTTTGCTACTCCCTACTTTCCCTAGCATGCTACATGTAGCGGCATTGGATGTGACATATGCTTTCAAAACCAGAAATGCTGAGGACACTATCCATCATTGCTTAAGAAAACAACAAGAAAAACACAAAACAAAACCAACAGATGGAAGATTTCAACTGGGGATAGGCAGAAAAACCCTCACTTTGTTTAGTGGAAAAGTGCTCCAAAGCAACAGTAAGTTATGACATTACAAATCTTGGTGTCGTCACATTCTTTTCATGGTTGTTATTACCTAACAATGACTGGCTTATTCAAAATTGATGCACATCTTCCAGTTACCCAACCAGTATAATATTGTAATCTTTAGAACAGTTAAACTCTAAAGCATGTGTGACTATATGCATACAGTTTGAAACACTATTTATATTTAATGAGTCCAGAAGAACAAGGGCCTATACACTGGCCCATATCTCTCTAAAATGTACATATTAGTTAAATTTGATGGAGGTTGCTGAACTTGGGTGGTGTATATGCAGAACAGACATGGGAAGGTAAGCTCAGTCAGTTTATGCTATAATTGTGATGGGTACCCAGGACCAAGTAGCTCTGAGTACTCCAAAACTCTGCGAAAGAGAGTCTTACTTGTGCTTAACAGGGTATCAGCTTCCTATAGAACCAGCCTGTTAGCCACACAAGCACTCTCCTTTGAGCTATCCCAGTCCTTACTTTGTCTTGCAGCGTGCACCTGCATCCCTTTGAAGCCTTCCCCTGTAGCAACCAGTGCCTTCGCCACTGAACACTAAGGCTACGTCTACACTGGCACCCTTTTCCGGAAATGCTTAAAACGGAACAGTTTTCCGTTAAAAGTATTTCCGGAAAAAGCATGTCTACATTGGCAGGATGCTTTTCCGGAAAAGCACTTTTTCCGGAAAAGCGTCCGTGCCAATGTAGACGCGCTTTTCTGCAAAAAAGCCCCGATCGTCATTTTCACTGTCTACACTGGCCCTTTTCTGGAACAGTTTTCTGGAAAAGGACTTTTGCCCGAACGGGAGCAGCATAGTTTTTCCGGAAAAGCACTGATGATTTTACAGTAGATTGTCAGTGCTTTTCCGGAAATTCAAGGGGCCAGTGTAGACAGCTGGCAAGTTATTCCGGAAAAGCGGTTGATTTTCCAGAATAAGTGGCCAGTGTAGATACAGCCTAAGGGTATGTCTACACTACAGGCTTTTGTTGACAGTGGCTTTGTCGACAGATACTGTCGACAAAGCTTCTGTTGACAAAGAGTGTCTAGACTACATCCAGTTCTGTCGACAAAGTAAGCCGCTTTGTCGACATGGCAGTGCAGACGCAAAGGACAGTTTAGATGCAATAATGCCTTCTGTCGACAGAACTCTGTCAATAAAAGGTGTTATTCCTCGTAGAATGAGGTTTACCGCCGTCGACAAAACTGCCGAGTTCTGTCGACGTTATGTCGACAGAACTTGGTGGTAGTGTAGATGCAGGTATAGTTTTGTCGACAAAACCCTGTAGTCTAGACATACCCTTACAGGAAAACTCACTTTTTGGCAATTTAGCTCTTAGAATCTATTTAGCTTATGAAAGGGAAATTTCTAGGGGTGACTTGATTACAGTTTATAAGTAACTATGAATTTATTAAGCTTAATATTTTTGTTCCTTGCAGACTGGAAATAAGGCAAATAATTTTGACAGGGTAATTAATCCTAATTTACTCAGGGATGTGGTGAGATTTCTATCACTAGCATTTTTTTTCCAATCAAGATTGGATATTTTTCTAAAAGGTATGCTGAGTTAGTTCTAGTTCAAACAGAAATTAAGTCCTTCCACCAATGCAAAATCAGCAGGTCATCACATTTTTTAGCTCAGGACCCCTTTGTAAATCTTGTGGCCGGTTAGGACTGAGAGGGCCCCCAAAATCTAATGCATCCCTCTCTAGTGAGGATCTAGCCAGGGTTCAAAGCTAGGATTCCAGATGCTTTCTGAATAGCTTGGGAACCCCTGCATCAGAACTGTGGGAGGAACAGTGGGCCAAGACCACCCCACCCCCAAAATACTCACCTCATGAAGGGCAAAGGTAAGGGGGAGGTCGGGAGACTAGAGACAAAGTGGAGAAATCAGGGTGCACTGATGGAGCTGGGGAGTCTGGGGGAAGGACATGGAGGCAGAGGAGTCCAGGGAGACACTAGCTCTGCTAGACACTAAAAATCATGGACTTAAAGACGCTATTTTTATAGCTCAGTACAACACACTGTACTGCTTGTTGTTAACCCTCCATTGTGATTTTTCATTGCCTATTCAATTTTAAGTGCTCTCTTATAACATGTGTAAACCCTTATAATTAACAATGTTCCATCTTGAATTTAGATCGGACACTGTGGTTACCTTTTCTAGACCACAGGAAGAGCACTGCAAAGTTCAAAAGCTTATCCCTTCCACCAACAGCAGTTGGTCCAATAAAATATTACCTCACCTTTCTCGTTCTCGTGGCTTTTCCCATTGTGTTTAGGGTTACAAGCATGCGTGTGTATTAAAATGGCTTATGAAACAATCTCTTATTCATGCCATTATCTTTTCCAAGAATGGGTAACGTCTTGCAGGGTTACACTTCAAGACCCCTCGAAGATTCAGTTAACGTAGAAGGCCATCATTTAACTTTTTACACAAGACACACACTGAATCAACTCATGCATAAGAGAAGATAATCAAGTTAGACAAGATAAACTGAAAAAAAAAAAAAAACCAAGCAGTTTTTCCATAATTTAGTTTTCTACTCAATTTTATGTGAAAAAAAAAAATCAGACTATTTCTCCCTTCATTTTAAAAAAAACAACAACACTTTACAGGAAAGTTTACTAACACGCAATGTTTAATTGATAAGATGATCTAAACTCTGATCATGAAAACCACCACACAATTCAGTTAAACAAAACTGTTTAGCTTTCTTCCCCCCCATGGCAAAAAATATTCTTCATATCACAGAACATTATAACATTTGAAATACTGTAACAATGCAATGTTCAAGTTTTTTCCAAACTTTTCAACTGTAAACATTAAAGAGAATGAAATTCTTTAGGGTAATACAAAAGGGTAATAACTGGATAATGACCACTGTGCCAAAATCATTTGAAAATAATCTAGACAGATAATGGAATGAAATTAAATACAAGCTTCATGAAAAAAAATCTATTAGGGTAAAAACGATTTCCCAGGCAAGTGATACCTGCTATTTAAGACATTTAAAGTTAGAGCAGACAATGTTCTAGAACAATGATCTATAGAGAATAATACTGCAATGGCAAGGAAATTTACTGTAACTCATCTTTGCCTTTTGTGATTCTGTACCTTTTGTAGGGTATAGAACACTTGCTCCTTAATAATTAAATGCCTAACCAGAAAATGTAATTTTGTAGCTAATGAGATGGAACGAGTATAAGAGATGACCAATCTGGTATGCATGAAACATTTCTGAACTTAAAAAAACCACTAACTAATTTTTATCAAAAATACCAGTTGGACTGAAAATGTTTCTTAATCAAGGTGAACAAATGTAATATCAAGTGTATCTATGTATAGTGTTATAAAAATCCTTCATATAGTTTAATTATTTAAAATATTTTTTTATAAAAAATTAAGAATATTGCACTGGAAATAGAAGTTAACAGATTTACATCTATAAAATCAAATATTAAAAAGCTCTGAGCATCTTTCCTCTTTTGTTCCTTATTTACAGCTGCAAATTCATAATTGTCCATGTATTGTGAAATATGTGAAAACTTCAGCTTGGTCATTTGACTTCAAGTTTCTAGGAAGAAGAAATAGTCACAAGGAGAGAGAATGATTTCCTCTATGTTCTTTCTTACATCCTACAGTTCATCAAGCTGTGTGAATGGCCCGTCACAGGAAAGGGATCCAAAGCTTTCTCTACATTCTTCCAGTTGCGAAAATTGTCTCTGTACCATTCAACTAGCATAAACGAGAAGGTTGAATTAAGATATATATATAAAATTCAACAGAGAAACAGATAAGCAGGAGTATGTCTACACCTTTTCTAGATACCACAGGGAAGCTAACACTAGATATACATAATTTGCATTCTTTGAAATGTATAGGTAATAATATTTGGAATCTTTAACGAAGCCCTTAAACCAAGAGACTCTGATATGGTACAGTAATGTCTACTTTATTTTTGCCCCTGCAAAAAGTTATACTAAAAATGGCAAAGTGACTTAGTATTTTTTTAAAAATAATACTAACAGATACATAAGCTATTTAAAAAGGAATCAGTTCTAACTGGCTAGTTTGAAAGAGTAAGTTCAACAGCATTCTAACTTTAGCTACTCAATTTTCAAAACCAAAATATTCACTACGTCTTTACACACAAATAACTTTCCCCCAAGATAGCTATAGATATTAAATGTAGCATACTTGTTTTCTTTATTCCTTCCTTCCATGGAACTTTAGGTCTCCATCCTAAATTGTGCATTTTTTCTGAATTCATTGGATATCTTAGGTCATTGATAGGTCTGAAAAACAAATACAAAAATAAAGTTTAAAGGAAAACACAGTTAAAGCACGTATACTATTTCTGAAAACATTCAGTGTGCAGACTCTGCTCTTCAGTTCCGTCAAGCACTTGGGTGTTTTTAAGTTAAAAAAATATTTTCCCCATTCACACAAGTCTTCAAAACATTTCTATCATGCATGTAATCATGCACAAAACTCATGTTCAGCTGCTCAGGGGGAAAAATAAGGCATTTGGGCCTCACGGTAATTTAAATCTCACTGTGCTAGCATGTCTGTCTCTGTCTCTCTCTTCCCCACCCCCCCAACCCATCTGGCCCTGTACGGAGGAGCTACCAGAGACTTCAGCTGACAGGGCCAGAAGCAGCCAAAGGTGGGACCTTTGGACACTGTACATTTTTGACTGGACTGTCTTTGTCCTGTGCTGGTTTGTTGTTTGATCCTGTACTCCCCCTCCTGAAGTCTTCTCACCTCAGTTTCACGCCACATCTGTCCTATTACCCTTTTTTTCCTATCTTGTCTTTCTCCTTTAATTGATTCCCTCCCTTTTCTTTCCATTTAAAATGATTCCCGCCTAATTTTTAACCAGCCCTCCACACCTCCAAGAGAGTTATGGAACTAACTTGATCATAGAAATGCAAGTGCAGAAGGAACCTCAAGAGTTCAACAGTCCATTTACTAGTGCTGAAGCAAGAGATTAAATGAATCTCTGAGGGTATGTCAACACAGCCACCCTAGTTCGAACTAGAGTGGCTAATGCAGGCATTCAAACTTGCAAATGAAGCCCGGGATTTAAATAGTTCGAACTACCTGCCCGCGGCTACACGCAGCACGGACTAGGTAGTTTGAATTAAAGCTCCTAATTCGAACAACCGTTATTCCTCCTGCAAGGAGGTTTAACGGTAGTTCAAATTAGGAGCTTTAATTCGAACTACCTAGTCCGTGCCGTGTGTAGCCGCGGGCAGGTAGTTCAAACTACGGGGCATTTAAAAATGGCGGCGCCCAGGAACATGCAAATGAAGCCCAGGATATTTAAATCCCGGGCTTCATTTGCAAGTTCGAATGCCTACATTAGCCACCCTAGTTCGAACTAGGATGGTAGTGTAGACATACCAAGATCCATTGATGAAAAGTGAGTGGGGAGAATCCAACTTATGTATTTCACCTTTTATCTAAAGTTCTGCTTACCGGAGGAAAAAAGATATTGCATCTCTACATCTAGGAACTCAGGCACCTAGGCAATATGCCATACCTACGTTCCAGAAACTGACAAAAGATGTAGATGCTGCTGAACTAATGCTGAACCCAGTTTTGCTGCCAGTGGAAACAAAGACAATGTTCAGCACTGTCCCAGTAACCGCAGTGCTTCCTGTCACACAAACAAGACTTGTGTCTGTTAATCTCGTCAACCAAGAATCTTTCAGATTTAAACAAAATGAAATATAAAGTGTCTTGTGCTATATTTTAAGATGTTATACTACTGCCACAAAAATTATTTTCCAAGATATAGCCTGCAGGGTTAGTCTTTCCAATTTCCCGTCTTTATCTTTGTTCATGGCAAGAGAGGCAGAGTTCATATTTTATAGAAAACTTAGTTTTCATAGAACAATGTCCTATTTTTCTTCAAACACTTCAGGGCTCATATGTTCCCATCTCTAAAGTTTATCTGTTTCTCAATCTTATCAGGAATACAAGGACAGTGTTTGTATTTTATGTTCTAGGAATTATTATGGGGAAATTCTATGGCTTGTGTTATATAGGCCACACTAGATGATCATGATGGTCTCCTCTGGCCTTGAACACATCAATGATAATACACAGCCAAAGGGGCTTCATTTGGCCGCCCCTGATGCTTTTATGCAGCCAAGGTAATTATACTCAGAGGGTATGTCTACACTACCACCCTAGTTCGAACTAGGGTGGTTAATGTAGGCAACCGAAGTTGCAAATGAAGCCCGGGATTTAAATATCCCGGGCTTCATTTGCATCTTGCTGGGCGCCACTATTTTTAAAGCCCCGGTAGTTCGGACTCCATGCCCACGGCTACACGCGGCACGGAGTAGGTAGTTCGGATTAGGCTCTCTAATCCGAACTACCAGTACACCTCGTGGGCACGGAGTCCGAACTACCGGGGCTTTAAAAATGGCGGCGCCCAGCAAGATGCAAATGAAGCCCGGGATATTTAAATCCCGGGCTTCATTTGCAACTTCGGTTGCCTACATTAACCACCCAAGTTCGAACTAGGGTGGTAGTGTAGAAATACCCAGAGTGTCCAGAATATAAGCTTTATTTTTTTTCAAGTTAATAATTTTAAAGTCCTCCTGGCTGCCAAGATATTCTGTTCATATTGGGAAGACTAACTAATAGTTAAAGATAAGATTCTATCATGGTGTTCCTGGATTCTGTTAAAGAAACAGGCAACCCAGAAGCGGATGGGGTAAACGGAACTGCTTTATTGCCCCCGCACGTTAACCTCAAACCCCCAACACATTGTTCCGAGTGGCAAGGATACTCCCTAGCTCTCATTGGGAGGTTTGCACCTGCACCTGCACCCTCCTATCCCTGTGCTGAGCTTGCTGGCTTCTGCCCCCTACCCCCTTTCCCCCTCGCTGAATGGTCCCTTTCCATGGACACAGGCTTACTCTACTAATTTAACAAGGAGAGCGGTATTTTTAACTAGCCCCCATTCTTAAAAATTTCAAATGTTCTACGTCTGCGTACCTCTCTTTGAAGAGAAGGGATGAGAGAAAAAGGAATTTTGCTTCAAAGAGGGGCAGAGGGGGTAAAAGAAGCAGAAGGAGAAGGAAGGTGATGAGAGCTTGCTTTAAGACATCTGCTTGATCCTTCAGGGCCAGATTCTTTGACTTAAGATGATTAAAAATCGTTCATGCGGTTTTGAGCCATCCTGGCTGCCAACACACTAATGATTAACAGTGTGCTGCTCCTCAGCAATCTGCTGCAGAGTTTCTACTTTAGTTCTAAGGTTAGTGACTTCCTCCCACAAATGTGACAGACCCTCATACAGAGCCTGAATCAGCACAACCCTGGAAACTCCTGGATGGCAGACCAATCATGACCACTCCCGGAAGGATCCACATAAGGACTCCCTCCCATTTTCTCACCAACTTGTTAATAAAATCCCTAACTGTTGTTGCAGTAAAGAGCCCGTCACACTTACCCATGCGATCCATCAAGACGTGATGATCAGGCATGACTCTCCCCTGGGATCCTGTTTGTGACGCCAGAGGTTAGAGAAGAAACAGACAACCCAACAGCAGATGGGGTAAACGGAATTGCTTTATTGGCCATACAAGATAACCTCTGACCCCCACCGCAACATTCTGAGTGGCCTGTTTCTTCTCTAACAGATTCTATGACTTTCCAGGACCTCCATGACTTTTTTGGGTCAAGGCTGAAGCAGAGGCCAAAAGTGGCAGCTTGTCTTAGCTTCATCTCCCTGGAGCAACAGAGGCCAGTCCCTGCTGCAGGACCACTGGGGTCGGAGCAGCTGCAAGTCCCCAGCAGCACCTCCACCAATGAATTGTTCTTCCTGCCCCCAAAGTATTTTTACTAAAAAGTCAGGGACAGGTCAGTCTTCCATGAATTTTTGTTCATTGCCCATGGTCTGTCCCTAGCTTTTATTAAAAATACCCGTGATAGAATCTTAACCTTACTGATAAATCTTTCTGAGCCTGTTGATCACCAAAACGACGACTCAGATGTGTGACCTCTCCTGCACCATATTAACCACACTGGGGAGTGTCAATTCTACAGCTTATTGATGACATGTTAATGGTGATATTAACTTTTGCATTACTAATCATTTCACAATAGAGAATTGGGTGAAAATGAAGTATACAAGAAGGTGGGAAACTTGAAGGAAGGAAATGCAAATGGAGAACAGAGAGGACACACAAAAACAGAAAGATAAACAAAGGGCAGACATCAGAGTGATACAAGTTGAACCGTCTTGGTCCAGCATCCTGGGGACCTGAGCGGTCCCAAAGAAGGGATTTTGCCGGACCAGGGGAGATCATTTCTACCCCCCTGCAATTAGCCCCTCAGCCCAGCTATGCTCCTGGTCTGGCCTCCCAGAGGGCTTCCCACATGCGAGCAGCCCTGCCACAGCAGCCCATGCTCCCGCAGCTTGGGCTTTCAGTTTCACCGCGGCAAACCACTGCCCCGCCACTGGTGCTCCCAGACCTGCCACAGCAGCACCGGCCCTGCCAACCCAAAGTCCCACTGCTGGGACTCCCCCTCAACCCTACCCTCTCTTCCCCCCCATAGCAGACTGCTACTTAGCAGCCAGGGTTCCCAACCCTAACAGCCTGACCGGGGCAGCACCGACTCTATTGCCTGGGCTCCTGGCTCAACCAGCCCTGCTGCAGCAGCCCCATGGTCCCGCTGATGGGGCTCCTGGCCCCACCACAGCAGACCACTGTCCCACCAAAGCTTGCTGGCATTCCGGCTGCCCTGCCACCAGCTCAGCTGGACTCCTGCAGCAGGGATGCCAGCCACTGGCTCACTGCAGCCAGCCTGGCAGGGTTCCAGGCCCCGCACAGGACTCCTGCCTCTGGCCCTCCACCAAGTGTCTCTGGTCCAGCAACAGCCATGGTCCTGCTGGACCAGGGAGGTCCCAGATGACAGAGGTTCAACCTGTAGTAAAGGTCCTGAGTGATGGTGAATGCCACAAGGTACTGAACAAACTAAGATAATTTAGTTTTTACATAAAGGCTATTCTACATTTTATATTTGTGCAAATCTACTTACTGATGGTAGGCATTCCTCTATGGAATAAGTGGAAGAAGTACTGCTGAATACCAACACACACACTGGTCTAGGACTAGAAATGGAATATGCCCTCTGTCAGCGTGAGACTGATATTACTGATATATGCAGGAACACACTAGTATCATAAAAGGATATAATCAGAACTTAGTTTTGTGCTTTCTTTGTGCCACTGCAAACCAAAAAAGATGGAATGCATCTTTAAGATAAAAATCTCCTAATAGACGCTCAGCCAATTCCTCACCTGTCTTTAACGTAATCCACCCAATATTCCATTTCAGATTCTGAACTGGTCTTTTTTATCTGTCAAGAAGAAACAAATAAATCATTTTCTATATCATGAACCTGGTTACAAGACAGAATTAAATCAACATTAAAGTTCAAATTTAAACACTGGATTATAAAACCCACCATTTTTTATGTATTTTTAGTTTAAATGTTATGAGTTGTGGTTGGCAAAGCTGTTACAAGGTAATTAGTTTTGACTATTTATAGTGGCAACTCGATATTTAACTGGATTTTTGTATAATTTTAAATTATATCAAGTGTTCACTTTTGGCAATTCCACATTCCCTGACCGATATACAATATCAAGAAATAGCTGCCAACTGATGACTGGTCATTAGTCTGTATTAAAAGCAGGTGGTGAGATCTCAATGCTGACTCCTTTAAAAAAAGTATTTGCTTCAGTGACACACAAATAATAATTAATACCCTGTTTCTTATACAGCATTTTTCATCAGTACCTCCCAAAATACTATATAGTCTTTACACCATCCATTTTACAGATGAAGGCCTGAACCATCCAGAGGGTAAGTGACATGCTCATGGGCCACACGGGAAGTTTATAGCAGAGCAGGGAATTGATCCCAGGTCTTCCAAAATCTAGGAAGATTGCATTTATATGGAGACTGAAATACCCTCAAACTTGCACACAATTTCTTCCTAGTCAGGATCTAGGACTAACAAAATACTGTAGTGGGATATAGCTTGCACAGCTGTTTTGTGTACTATACTTGTGCTTCCTGCTTTGTGGATCCAAGGCACTTCTGTCTCTAAGGGATTGCTGAACTTCATCTTTCTCACCCTTTGAACATTAAACTCACATAAGCCCCAAGTAATTCAAATCCTCTGCAGTTCAACTGCAGATGTACGATCATAAATAAGAAAAGAAAACCCAAATACACAATGGTACACATTGTTTACTTACTAGATGGATTAGTTCTTTAGCAAGCTGTAAAATGGACATTTCAAAACTGGATCCAATGTTATAAATTTCACCTGGCTTCCCCTTCTTTAGAATTGTAAGGAATGCTTCTACTACATCAGTGGTGTAAATAAAATTCCTTCTTTGAAGCCCAGAACCATGAATGCAGCTAAACAAAGAAGAGAGAGATATTGTGTGGTATAACTTTACACAGAAGTATCCATTTATTCTGTTAACATACTGGTGTGTGTTAAGTGGATACAACTATTAAAAATTACTTGAAAGAAGTTTGTTTCAGTTAATTTTAAAATAGCCTTTTTTGGTTCCTGACTGCAATGCAACTAAAATGCAAGTAAATCATGGGCATACTCAGATTACTATTTTTAAAAAATGTTAATTTATGAAGAATACTGCATTTATTACAACTATAATTAAGGTTTTTCCATCACATACTCCCTGCCACAACATATTTAAAATGTTTTTTAAATGTAGAAAACTCGAGTTACGTACCATTTTCTATTTTGATGCAACAAAGATATAAACTTTGGAATAACCTAAACAGAAGAAAAAATACAGTATATTCATTTTCTGAAAACCTGAAGCTCTTCAGGAGACATACAAAATGAAATCCTGGCCTCACTGAAGCCAATGAACCCAGAATTTCACGCATAAAGAATATTTATTTAAAAACAAAGCGACACAATCAAAAAGTTAGTGAGAAAAACTGACATAATATATCGGTTTGAATGTTAGAAAACCATTTAGAATAGCTTTAAAGAGCATTTGTGAGCATGCATGCCTTCCAACATTCATCCTAACAACCAAGTTAAAAGCTCCTTGGGCATGAAAGTCACAGGCATATTTATTTTCTTGTTCAACGTGAACATTTTTATAGAGAGCTCAGCACTCTGTTCAAATGATTTAACTCAAGACAGGAAAAAAGACCGCTATGATTCTGTGAAACAAGCCCGCTATGATTCTGTGAAACAAGCCAGCTTAATAGCAGATATACAAAACAGGGAAATAGGATTTGTGATCTTCTATTCTAAAAGCACAGGCATCTGTCACTGAAGATCTCGGGATCAATAGTTTTAAATCCTACCCTCTTTAGGGAACCACTTTGGCCCTGATCGTATGAACACAGCATATACTTAACTTTATGCATATGAGCCTCAGAGATATCAATGGGGTTAATTAAGTGCATAAAGTTAAGCACATGTGAAAGCATTTGCAGGAACAAGACAAACGGAGTTAAACACTTGCGGAAGTATGATCCTACTGTAAAGGACAGTCATACCCAAACATCCTCACATAGGCAAAAAAAATTACTCAAACATCCGGGAGCATGAGTTAAAATCTGGTGGCCTGGTATCTACCAACTAATCCATGGCTACAAACAAGCTACAGTTGCCAGCTAAACACCACAAATGTGGCACAAAGAAAGATCTTGAGATACTAATTTTTGAGCAAGAATTCCAGGCTGCCTTAAAATACATAAATTGGCAAATCACAGTATCCAGCTGTGGACAAGGATTTATCAAAAACACAAAGCTTCCCACAAAACTTTGAAATGGTTGTTCCAGGTGTTATTTTGTTTCTAACTACAGAAAGCTATACATTTTAGTTTATTTTGACTCTTCATTAATCAGTCCATTCAGCCCCTAAATGTTTGTTAACCTCCAGCTGATTTAAATCCCCCCCCCCCCAGATGGTCAGACCTAAAAGAAGTTCAGAGAGGCACAACCTCACCAAATAGTACACATGTGCCTTTGCAAAATACCACATTTCATCAAAATATGAATTAACTTGCATTGCCATTTTCCCACTATCACCCCATGTTTAGATAGTAGCAATGCAAAACACAACTCCTCCCATCCTGCATTTAATATCCATTTTGAATTATTCCTCTCTACAAGATAAACCTAGGCAAATACAACCACTAAAATTCATTTTATTTCTGACCACATTTCTGACTTTCAGATTTGTCTATTGATGCAATTCCACTCCCTTTCATGTGAGACAGATTTTTTTTTAAACTTATTGTTGCCTGCTTTTCATGTAATCAGTGGAGTTACTAATTAAGACTTGAATTAACACCAATCCCTGTGGTACTCTGATAGCCTCTGTAAATCTAGAATCACTCTTAAAAATTCTGACAGTGCTCAACAGGAATTTGAGACACTCTGCCAAATGCTTTACGTCATGAAACGTATTTTTTGTTTTCTGTTACACCCACCAACATAAGTCATCTAGGAGGGTTAGAATGGTAGGTTATTAATATCAGACTAAAACAGGTGATGATAACCGAGCATGACCAACATTGCCTGTGATACAAATTATTTTCTTTGGAAAACACTGTTAGTTTATTCTGACCCAATAGTAAAGTAATTTTTTGTTTCAGATTATAGAGTTTAGACAAACACATACATCTAACTTACTTTTTCTGGATACTGATGTGGTCCATAAACATTGCTGCTTCGTGTGATAACAACTGGAAACTTTAAAATATTAAGCAAGAGAGATATAGTATCCGTCAAGAAATGTACACCCAAACTGTCTTAGCTTTTTTCCCCACTGACTCATTAATAGTAGCAATTTGCAATTTTGTAGTGCCTATGTTAAGCTCTGGAAGCACTTTATGAATAAATGAGCCTCAGGACACAGCTGCAAGTAGATAAGTGCCTCCAGTTTAGAGATGGAGAAACGGAGTCAGCAACAGAAGTTCCTGATCCCGATTCACATTTGCAGTCCCTTTTAAAGGACACTACAAACATGTATACATTAGACTCTGTAAAAAAAAAAAGCTTATATGACATATCTTATTAGAAAGTAATGTTTTATTGTCACTAATAGACACCTACTCCTGAGTTCTCCCCATGCCCAAGGCAACACACTTATGAACAGCATTCAAAGGCCCCCTCAAAATAAGATGAAGAAGGAAGCAAGACAGTTTATAATTTAAATGTTTAAGCAAACACACCCCTACTTTGGAATATATAATTTCTTTTATGTTTAGCCTTAACTTATAAACCATGGAATTCAGAGGGGTTTTTTATAGACTGGTAGAAGAAAGATGAAAATTTAGAAGTTTACCATTATGATTAAAAAAGGGACACTATGTTCACAAATATCTGCTTGTTTTGCAATGTCTTTAATAATAGGATAGGCAAGTATCCTTTTGATCTAATTTAAATAGAAATGTGAATCACATAGTAGTGTGTCCGAAATAATTTCTCTAATCAGTTTATTAAGATTTACCATGACTGAGTTTCCACATAAACATTATTAGTCCAAAGATCTCTCACATTCAAAATACCAATTTAACTGTAGTAATCATAGTAACCAAATAATCATACCAGTAAAAGAATATGATTCCTTATATGCACTATACCCCTAACAATAATACAATTATAAATAGCCCCTACATATACATGGTCCATTTTGATCAATTTCACAATCATATGATTTAAAAAATAGTAAATGTCATTATTTCAGCTGTTTAAATCTGAAATGTCAGTATTGTAATTGTAGTGATCCTGGCCCAAAAAGAAATTAGGGGTTGAGGAAGCATGCAAGGTTATTGTCAGGGGGCTGCAGTATTGCCACACATATTTCTGCATTGCTGCCTACAGAACTGGGCCCTGAGTCAGCAGCCACTACTTTCTGGCCACCCAGCTCTGAATGTAGAGGCACAGAAGTAAGGGCAGCATGGTGCGGAAGTGCTTGGCTAACAGCCGCCACCTGCCATGCGCTGGCCACACAGCTCTATATTCAACATCGAAGTAAAGGTGGCAATACCGTCGTCCCTCTATAATAACCTTATGATGCCCCTGCAATGCCATTTTGGGTCAGGTAAAGATGTAAATGGTTAACTGATAAGTCTCACCTTTGAAGGGTGAGGCTTATTGCTTGCGGTTAACTGGTAGGGGCTGGAGCAGCTCCCCACCTACCTTGACAGGTGGCTGCTCTAGCTCCACAGGGCCCACTGCAGGCAGGGACGCTCAGCTAGATAGTAAGAGAGCCCATGTCTATGGTGGGCCCACCTGGCCCCCCGCTACAGGTTACACACTGGCTCTCTGGGAGAGCCTGCAACAAAGCCTCCCCAGGAGCATGGCCGACAGCCCATGTTGGTCCTTTTCCGGGGGAGGTTGATTCGCTGCAGCCAGCAAAACCTCCTCCCCAGGAGCAGGGCTAGCAGCTTTATACTGCAGAGCCTGCAGTGAGCTAAACTGGTAGGATTTTTAGTGGCTGCATTTTTAAATGCCTTTTTACATCCCTACATTCAGGGGCCCCAATTTGAGAAATAACGGTCTCCCCTATGAAATCTGTATAGTATAAAGTATACAGAAGACCAGATTTCACTGTCAGGAGCCTTTTTTCATAGCCTTGAATTTGGTAGGGTCCTAGTTATAAGCAATAGATAAAACATAACATTCAGGCCTAAAAGGTGCTTTTCCAGCATAGCATACCAAAGGGGTATGAAAACGCACTGATCAAAAATACCTAAAAACGCTGGTTATTTTATTACGTTTGTTATAAGTACATAATTACTGGTTACTGGACCTTAGAGTCAGGTGACACAGGTTGGGGCTGCACTTTCCTCTCTTCAGGGTTTACTTATCTTATTTTGCTGTATTTTCCCCCTACCTACTAGACTTTATGTCTTTCTACACTAACTTATTTAATTTACTGCATCCAAACTATCATGTTTTCTTTATTTCTAATATTCAGCCAAACCATAAATATTTCCAGGGTTGCTACAAGTTTACCATAAAGAATCTCTCAATCTCATTTTTGGCTGCATGCGTCACACCTATCACTTATGTCAAAATCAACACTCAATTTATAATTATAATTCAGATCTAATGGGTGCTTGCACACTGTATTTACATATTGTGGTAGATTTTCCTTTGATACATATGGAAGGGACGGAACTGCAATAAACCTTTTAGCAGTAGTAGATAACGTGCAGTCCATTGGGGTTCTACAAATGGCCCACAAGACATTTTGTGTACCATTGCCCATGTGCAAGGTTGCCAGATTCTGCTGGGTTCTGTCCATATTGTTTTTTCTTGCACAGTGAGTTGTGGCTGATTATTGCACACAGTATTGACTGTAAGAGCTGTGCACTCCCTCTGCATCTAATCAAACCACTGTTACAGTTCAAATAGCACACCCTGCAAATTCTAGCTATGCAAGCACAGTTAACAAAACTACTGTAACCCGGGAGACCATCTTCGTTATGACAATTTTGCAGCCCACTGAGATAAGAAGGGCCACTCATGCAGCCCTTTCTCTAGATAAAGTTGCCCACCACTGCCTTATTGCTTCAGAAACCTACATAAGCTTACCTGATACCTTTCCCAGTAAGACTGAACAAAGCATTCTGCAGCTGCTTTAGATGAAGCATAAGGATTTGTTGGTCGTTTGGGTGAAGCTTCATCAAATTCCTGAAATAAAAAGAATGGTAACTTGCATAATACAACTGCTTTTATCTGAAAGAATACTAGAATGTTTTTAAAGCTTCATATTGAAGTTATTGTCACAATAACATTTCCACTATAATTGGGTAAAATACAACAGGTGTTTGATAATACTGAAGTGAATAATATATAATTCTGCTGAAAACAAAAGGAAATATTTAAGGCAGAGTATAAATGCCTATACTGGAAATTGACCAGAACACAAGGGCTAAACATCCTTACACTTTCAGGAAAACCTCACCTCGATGAAAGAGCTTCAAAGGATAAAGGTCTCTGTTTCCATCTTGTGTAAACCAGTATCTCTAGAGATTAGAGTTAAATGGAAATAAATGCAAAGTAGACCTCATATAGATTAATCCCTATACTAAGAAATTTGTGAGGATTAATATTCCTTTTCTCTTTCTTTGAATCAAAGAGGGATGCAGTTGTACACTGCTCCCTGCTGATTAAAAAAGAAGTTGTGAATGGGTAGCAAGCAGTAAAATTTCCCTCAACAGAGAGAAATAACAAGTAGTCTTTAAGATGCCAGAAGACTAACAGTTTTACTTGGATGTAAGCTATCGTGGGTAAAAAAGGGGACTAGAGCTGAAGAAGCACTGCTCTAGGTAATCTGTAAAAGTCATTGACAATCTACAATCTATCCTGGAAAATGATCCCTCACTCACAGACCTTGTTTAATTAGTTAATGGGTTGAACATTATGTTTAATTGGTTAACTGACTAAATGGGGTCAAGTGGGGAGGCCACCATGCTGGGGCTGCAGTAGCCCTGCACCATCAGGCAGAGCCCTGGCTTTGCCTCAAAGTAACTTTACCATCTACAGAAGCCCTTAATATATAGTAAAACAAGTTTCCTGCCACATAAAGCTTATAATGTAAGTAGACAATGCGCAAAATGGTAGAAAGAACAAGACATTTTTTAAATAAAGAGGCTCAAAAGAGCCCTGATAAAAATTTAATAACTTTCTTCCCAAACTTACATTTTATTTCTTCACATACATTTTTTTAAACTGTCTACCCATTTATCTAGGCATTTTGTATTAAATTTAATATACAAATGAGAAAAGATTATGAATAAGAGACTGTTACTAAACTATATTTTAGTTCAATCAGTATTTGTTTATAAGTTCAGCATCCTTAGGAACAGCCCATGCAGTATAAGATTCTCCAGTCACAGACGCCATAGGAAAAGTTATTAAAATTTTCAACAGAATAAAATAAGATTTTAAAAATATACATAAAACAAGCACTCGAGTGCAAAAAATACAACTATGTTTTCAAGCCCACCTCATCAATGCTACCTCCATATACTTCATCTGTGCTGACATAAATGAACTTCTCCACACAGGCTTCATATGCAGCTGTGACCAAAACATGAGTGCCATAAACATTCACATAGGTGAATTCCAGAGTACGCCAAAATGAAAGATCTGTAACAGAACGAGTGGCTTAGAATGTAATCTCTCTAGGATAGAGAATGGAAAAAAGTTTTCCATTCAGGCACTGAAGACCTTAAAAAGATTATCTGACATAAAAATGAGCAGGGGCTCATGAGGCACTGTGGTGATGAGAGTATTCAATGGGGTTTTAACTTGAGTTACTTGACTGTCAATTAACATGACCATAAAGGCAAATATAGAAATTCCCCGTATTTGCGCCAAGACAAATTTTGTACCTGCTATTGAACCATAACCAATTTGAGGGTGAACTACAACCAGGAATGAATGTTTGCGGAGTACTTATATTTGCCTTTATAGAAGAGTTAACTAAGTTAAATGGTAACTCAAGTGAATTTACTTTAACACAGCCAGGCCTAACAAAAGGCCTAACTCAAGTATGCTATAAGTATAGATTGAAATAAACTATCCAAACATTAATTTATTATTACTGAAACATTAGTTTTAACAACTCATTACATAAGACACTAAAACTAACTGAAAGAAGTCACATTAAAACCTTGATGCTTGCAAGTTTTACTTCCCAACTTTGTACTATGTGCATATGTAACTATTTTCTGGAGCATTTTTCAGGAAAAAATTGTTATTGATGTGCATGAACACCTAAAAAAACCCAGCATTAACACACTACAATAGAAAAATTAAGTATTTAAGCATGAAAACAGAGTTAGGTTGAACACTCAACCTTAACTGCATCCTCTTTTCAATTAGCCTTTTATGGTATTCATATTTGCTAGCCTAGTAAACACAAGTTGGAAATCTCTTAGTAGCCCTTGTGTGTGTTGGTTCTCTTTTGTTTTCTCGCTCATATATGATAGCCAGACAGATGAATAGTGTTAAAGACTACTTCAAACCTGGCATTATAACAATGTTACAATTTTTTAGATTTGTAATGCTCCACCATTTACACTTTTATCTATTACAAATTATTGTATCAATAGTCCCATCTGGTGTGCAGGGTTCAAGAACAACTGTTCCCTATAGAAGAGGAAGAAATGACAAAGGAATATTCTTAAAATTGTTTCTCCAAGAAAGAAGCTAACAAAAGTTAAAATTTCATGTAGGAGCCCTGGATTACCAGTTTTCACATCTGAGTTCAGGGCAAAAAGGATATCACCCAACCTGAAGTTCCATGAATGACTTTACACTAAATCTGATATTTTCAGACAGTGAAATGCAATCTAAATGTTGTGGGAAAAAAAGTTCAGAATCAAAAAAGCCAGGCTTTTGTAATAAAGATGTACAATGTATTGTACATGGGGGGGGGGGTGGAGTGAGGCGGAGGAGAAAGAAGCATTGATGCAACCTTTTAACGGCCTAGTCTGAAAAACTGGCAGTGCAAGAAACAACATTTGAATGAAAATTTCAGTCTAATGATACAAAGCTTTCCTTCTAGTCATTAAGGTCCTGTGATTCTTAACTTTAAATCTATTATGGACAAAAAATGAACTGTGCCCTGAACTTAATACCTGCACAATTTCTTTTGGGGAAATGAGGAGGGATCGGGGGGCTTGGGGAGTAAGAAAAAGGGTAAAGAAATATTTTTTTCTACCTGGCAGCTTTTAAGAAAATAGACGATGTCTGAAATTGCTTCACTTGGAATTATAGTAGCAGTACCAATGAAGATGAATTATTGTGCGGCATGAAGGTAATGGCAGTTTAAAAAGTCCTTTGAATAATGGAATTTATCATATTGATGCCCTCTGTTGACAATTCCATTGAATAATGTTAGTTTATATTTAGGCACTTAAAGGTAAATTTAAAAAAAAATCTTTTAGAGTTTAGCACTTTCCTGGATGTTAACATTATTCATTGATTTCCATGGTAATTGCACATCTGCTTCAGACAACAATCAGGGTGAGTCTAGACTACACCCCTCTTTCGACAGAGGGATGTAAATTAGGCACTTCGAAATTACAAATGAAGCCGGGATTTGAATTTCCCATGCTTCATTTGCATAATCGCGTCATGGCACTCTTTCAAAAAAGTGCTGTTTCGAAAATAAAACTGCAGTCTAGACACGGTTTGTCGAAAAGGGAAGGCTTTTTTGAGGAACAGCTAGCCAAAAACTCAAAAAGAAATATCAAAATATTTTTTAAGTACATTAGAAGCAGAAAGCCCACTAAAAAACCTGTGGGTCCCCATGACAACTGAGATATAAAAGGAGCAATCAAGAATGATAAAACCATTGAGGAGAAACTAAATGATTTCTTTGCTTCAGTCTTCATGGCTGAGGACATTAGGGAGATTCCCAAATCTGCACCATCCTTTGTGGGGAATGAGTCTGAGGAACTGTCCCAGATTGAAGAGTCATTAGAGTAGGTTTTGGAACAAATAGGAAAAACTTAATGTCAACAAATCTCCGGGACCAGATGGCATTCATCCAAGGGTTCTAAAAGAACTCAAATGGGAAATTGCTGAACTATTATCTGTGGTTTGTAACCTATCCTTTAAATCGGCTTCCGTACCTAATGACTGGAAGGTAGCCAACGTGACACCAATATTTAAAAAGGGCTCTAGTGGCGATCCTGGCAATTACAGACTGGTAAGTCTAACTTCAGTACCGGGCAAATTAGTCGAAACAATAGTAAGGAATAAAATTGTGAGGCACGTAGAAGAACATAATTTGTTAGACAAAAGTCGACAAAAGTAAAGGGAAATCCTGTCTTACTAATCTATTAGAGTTCTTTGAAGGGGTTAAACATGCAGATAAGGGGGATCCAGTAGATATAGTATACTTAGATTTTCAGAAAGTCTTTGACAAGGTCCCTCACCAAAGGCTCTTGTGTAAATTACATGGCCATGGGATAAGAGGGAAGGTCTTTTCTTGGATTGAGAACTGGTTAAAAGACAGGAAACAAAGGGTAGGAATAAATGGTAAATTTTCAGATTGGAGAGGGATAACTAGTGGTGTCCCCCAAAGGTCAGTCCTGGGATCAATCCTTTTCAACTTACTGATAAATGATCTGGAGAAAGGTAAGCAGTGAGGTGGTAAAGTTTGTGGATGATACCAAACTGTTTAGGATAGTCAAGACAGAAGCAGACTGTGAGGGACTCCAAAAAGATCTCACCAAAAGTGATTGGACAACAAAATGGCAAATGAAATTTAATGTGGATAAGTGTAAAGTAATGCACATCGGGGAAAATGATAAGAGGTATATAAAAATCAAGAGTGGTGTGGAGATGGCGGATAAAGAAAAGTTATTTATTAGTTCCCATAATAGAAGAACTTGAGGACACCAAATGAAATTAATGGGTAGCAGGTTTAAAACTAATAAAAGAAAGTTCTTCTTCACACAGCGTGTAGTCAACCTGTGGTACTCCTTACCAGAGGAGGCTGTGAAAGCTAGGACTATAACAGAGTTTAAAGAGAAGCTAGATAATTTCATGGAGGTTTGGTCCATAAAAGGCTATTAGCCAGGGGATAAAATGGTGTCCTTGGCCTCTGTTTGTCAGAAGCTGGAGAAGAATGGCAGGAAACAAATCACTTGATCATTGTCTTCGGTCCACCCTCTCTGGGGTACCTGGTGTTGGCCACCGTCGGCAGACAGGCTACTGGGCTAGATGGACCTTTGATCTGACCCAGTATGGCTGTTCTTATGAAAGATCCTGTAAACCTCAAAAAATGAGGGATGTAATCTAGACACACCCTGTTGAAAGAGGGATGTAGTCTAGACACACCCTTAGAACCTAAGAAGAAAAGAAGTGTAATGGCATACTACTCATTAAGGTTCAGAGGGATGCAAAAAAAAAACCCACACAACCCACTAACAATGAGCATCATGAGATGGTAGTTAGCTATATTTTGCAGGTCTTTAGCTTATGGATAAAATTTGTTTTTAAAACTACTCCCTAGCTGGGACTTCTCAACACCTAGTTTCTGCCTTGGGGCGCCTTTTTTTTGGGGGGGGGGACACTAAACTGTAAATCCCTGAAAAGAGATTTATAATGGAAATGTTGACAAACCCCAATTCTTAACCATGCTACTTTTTGTTGATACAGACAATTTTGGTTGTTCAGTAGTATGAAGGCAACAGGAATGAAAACAGCAACAACAGGAATAGATTACTTGTTTAAATAAATCTAGTAGATGTATTACAATTACAACATGCAACAGTGCTCACCTACATGGGTTTGTGCTGCAAAATGTAGAACTATATCAATTTTCTCAGTTTCAAAAAGTAGTTTTATAAAATGGGGTTCACAAATGTCACCCTAAAGAGAAAAAACAATTAGATTAAAACATAGCAATCCATCAGTTTTTGATAATGGAGTCATGATTCTTAATTGTACCACATTTTATCTATAATGTAAAAACAGCATAGAGCAGTGGTCTCCAACCTTTTTAAGCACAAGATCACTTTTTCAATTTAAGTGCAATGTAAGATCTACCTCAAACCCAAATAACCTTGCCCCACTTCCTTCCTGCCCCTTCTTTGATGCCCCATCCCTGCTCCATACCTTCTCTGCAGCCTCACCCTGCTCATTCCATCTCCCTTCCTCTCCCCATCCTTACTCACTTTCACCAGGGTGGGTAAGGGGTTTGGGTGCAGGCTCTGGTCTTGGGCCACATGGTTTGGCGTGTGAGAGGAGCTCCGGGCTTAGCCCAGGGTGGAGGCCTGGGGTCCAGGAGAAGTTTCAGAGTGCAAGCTCTGGGAAGGAATTTGGGACTCACGTCTGGGACAGGAGGTTGCATGCTGGAGGACATTCAGAGATGGAACAGGGGTTCAGGAAGCAGGCTCTGGTTGGACACCATTTGACTAAGATGGCTTCTGGGTGGTGAAGCAGTGGAGTTAAGGCAGGCTTACTCCTTCCCTGGTCCTGCACCACTCCTGAAAGCAGTGGGCATGTACAGCAATGGCTCCATGGCACCATGTACTGCCCCTCAGCTACAGGGACTGAGCCCACAGCTTCTAGTGGTCACTGTTCCCCATTATTGATCAAAGGGAGCTGCAGAAGTGAGGTCTGCAGGCAAAAGACCCCGTGCTCTGCCTCTCTCAGGGGCTGCAGGGATATGCCTGCTGCTTCCAGGAGCAGCAATTACCACAGGGGTAGTGACTCCAGCCACAACAAGTTAGGCATTTTAGAACTCACTACTCAAGGAATTACATTTAAACATGACAGAGAAATGAAAATTATGAAATGCACAGGCCAGTCAAAAACCAAAACTAACCCACTTTGCAAGCAGTAAAAAAAGTAACAATAACCCCCCACATGTGTGTTGGATCAGGAAATGAGAGTAAATGACAGTGTGTGTTTGTGAGAATGACAGACACACAACCCAGACAGTGTGAGACAATCACAGAGATCTGCATTGCCAAGCTCCCTCCATCCCCTTCTCTCTGTGTGGGACTCCCTGACATCAGCACCCCCTCTTCTCCCTCCCACACCCTGTACAGCAAGCAGGAGGCTCCCGGGGGGGGGGGGGGGGGAGGAAGCTCCAAGGCAGAGGGCAGGAGCAGCATGACAGTGGGTGAAGGGGCAACTGAAGTGCCAGCGCTTGATAGCTTCCTGGCCAAAGCAATCACAATAACCTGTCAGAGGCTCCAAGATCTACTAGTACATCCTGATCTACTGGTTGGTGACCACTAGCATAGAGTCTGTTTTGTTCATTTTATCTGTGACTATATGCAAGACTGCATTCCTGTTGATTACTTGTATACTACCATGTTAGTCTAGGTTTATTGAATAGCTTATATAAAAATATATTGCAAGGTAATCAAAAGAGCTAAGTTATGTAGCACTTATATAAAAGTAGTGCCACCTCAATGACTCATCAGCATGAATAAGGGCTTTACAATTTGGCTCAGAATTATGAAGAATGCACTATTTCGCATTGCCACCTATCTTGTAAAAATACACTCTAAATTAGGGATGTAAATGAGTAATCAAATAGTAACCTGGCAAGCATCACTGTGGCTGGCGAGAGGGCTGCTCCAACCTGCTCCCATTTAACCAGTTAACGAATTAAACAAGATTTTACATCCCTACTCTAAATCTTCTACCACACTCTCTGGCTATCCTGAATTAAAGGTCTTAAATTATAGTTGGGAATTTTTTAACTGGAAACTTACATATCTCATGAAAAAGTATTTTTCTGAATAGGTTTAAGGGAATGGAGAGCAGGATGATGAAAGATTCCATTTCCGTTAATACAGTTCCTCTTTCTCCTCACACCAAATTTTAATTCTGGATGTAAACACATGACCTTGACAGCTGCACTCCCATCCACCAATATATGCCTAACTCGCTCTTCAAATAACAAGGCACTTGTTCTCCAACCAAAAGCTGTGTCGGTTGCCTAATTAGGTCATGCACTGTTCAATTTGTAATACCATATAACACAACTCCTATGATTTTATGGTTAAAAATTAATGAGGGAAGATTGCATAGAAACTGATTCTACTGTTGATACTTACAATAAACTGATAAAATAAACTCCCAAATAATGTTCAAAAGTCATTCAGTTCCCTGATCACATTTTAAGGCTAAAAGCACAAAACACTGGATAATCTTCACACTTACAGATCAAACTAGCCATGTAGCAGAAATGTAACTTTAAACAGCAGAGGACCATTAATTGAATAAAATGCATATTAAAAAGTAAATCTCAGGTTATTTCCCTCACTGCCCCAAACCAAAAGCTTCCTTGTCAGAACAAGCTGCTGTCAATAAATAATTTTTAAATTATACAGAATAAATATTAAATGAGCAAAAGCAAGAGCAACTGTCAGTCTATTAGAAAATACTGCAGAAATTACATCTTTGCAATTACCTAATTAATGTACTTCAGCACTTACATTACTACATTCCTAAATTAATATGCATTTTCATTAATTGGAATGTGAACTATCAGAGAAACAGCAAGTAAAAAAACTCCCCCATGAAACAATCTATGTGAAGTCATAATTTGTGAACTAAGTCACGGGGTCAAAAGTTCTGTTATTTGAAAGAATATGAAAAAGTTAATTAAACAAATTAAGACAATCCATGTGAAAAAGAAAATGCAATCTTCAATGAACAAGCAAAAACGCTGTTAAAAATAAAGAAAAGAACACACTCACTTTTTAAAAATTATTCAAAAACCTATGCTTTTCTGTAGTTTAGACATTAAGATTCTGATTTTCCTCTGTGATTAAGTTTTAGATAGAGTACATCTACCCCTAAAAATAAGGAAATATAAATGTACTTCATGCTTTTCAAGCAAGGCTCTCTAATGTATTAAGAATAATTTTTTTGTTTGTTTTTAGGTTTTGGATTATTTATTTATACTATCCATTCAATATGGAACTAAATTATCTTCAATAAAAAATTAATAAATATCTCCAAATATCTTTGGACCTCCCAAATCTGGGACACCCTGGTCCGGCAACATCTGTGGGCCAGCAGGGCCATGGACGTTGCTTCACCAAAGAGCCTGGGAGATGGGAGTTGGAGCCAGCTGAGAGAACCCCAGAGGCTGGACCAGCAGCAGCTGGACCAGGCAGCGGCCGGGAGAACTTCCACCCCAGCGAGGTACCTCAGCTGCACCAGGTAACTAGGGAATCCCAGCCCCAGCTGGGGAACCCCCAACTACAGTGAGGTTTCTGGTGGCAGGCGCAGCCCCAGACAGAAACCCCTGATAGCAGCAGGGCCCCGGTTGGTAAACCCCAGCGGAGCAAAGTGTGGCCGGATGGTCCCAGCCATGAAAATCCCAGTGGCAGTGGGGCTGGTGGCAGCGGAGACCCCAGGGAACACTGTGTGGCAATGCGGCTGGCAATGGCCAGGCTGTCCTGGCCATGGCCAGGCTGTCCTGGCCAGAAACCCAGGGGGAACATGGGGCAGCGTGTGGGCAGCAGGGTGGGGAGCCCAGGCCAGGGCTGGGGTTCTCTAGCATTAGTGGAGCCAAGGGCAGGAAGCCCCAAGGAGAGGAGCTGTCCGGCAAACTCCCTGATTCAGGACAACTCGGTTCCCAAGGATACCGAACCAGAAAGGTCCAATCTGTATTAGCATCCAAGCTATTTAAAAGTTTTAGCTATACTATATATAAAAACCACGAATTGTTATGAATAATATGTGACTGAACAGTGACACCTAGTGTAAAAATGGAAGATTATCTGAAGAGAATTCTAGGATCTAGTGAGTCCACAGTTTTGGGTAACCGACTGGTTGGCAATAGTTCCAATAATGTAACTATTCTGTATTTATCTTTGCACTGAGAAAAAAAACACACACACACACACACACACACACACACAAAGGAAGAACTAGGTTAACATCTTCCCACCTTAAAGCTAAAACACATTCTTTAAATGCTCTTTAAAGTGCATGAGTATTACAGTAGACTTCCGATAATCCGGAACCTATGGGACCTAGATGGTGCTTGATTATCAGATATGCCGGACTATCAGGAGGTACTATAAACTGGTTTTATTTATATAATTATATACTGTATACATTATATACTGTAAATGAAGTGTTCTTAACCCTTTTTATTGTACATACTGTATACAGTATACCGTAATGTTTTAGTTTTTTTAAGCCTTTTTTTACCCTTTTTGCTCAGTTCAGCTGCTGCTGCTGCTGCTACCTTGTGACTCATTTTTTGCCGAAGCTCACTCACTAGGCTGGACTATTGGATGCCGGACTATTGGATGCCGGACTATTGGAGTTTTACTGTACTCAGTCTTTGTTACCAAAGGTTCCTGGATTTTTGATAACTCTATTGTAGATTGTTGAGTTCCTATTTTTTACACAAACCCGTGCATTTGCAAAAACAGGTAAAAGATTTAAAATAATGTGTTCCTTATTGTGCCAAGAAATACACCCGCTATTCATGAAGTTACCCCAAAAGTTACAAGAGTAAAACAAAGATAATTCATCATGATTCAGAGGCTTGATTATAGACTAAAAGTTAGAATTTAATTATGTATTACAGTTTTTGAGGAGTTACCCCATGAGTCGGTGGCACTAAAAGCAGAAGAGAAAGAGAGAACCCCCAAATCTGGTCTCAGTTCTGGAGAACCCTAGATGTAAAAGCTGTTAGTTTGCTTCTAAAAAGTCCATACCTGAATAAACTTGTAGTTTTGCTTCTCTGAAATGGTTTCAAGATTCTTCAAGCTTGCACAATAGTCCAGCTTAAAGGGGAAAAAACCAGAATATTAGTACATAGGATGAGTTTTCTTGAAAGATTCTTATTAGATCCTACTTATTTACTGAGAAAGTCTCTAACAATCTTGAGGAAATGGTGCTAAGATTATTATTTAAAATTGATCTGCTCTGATTAAAAGGTGCATTGTGTCATTATCTAGTAACTGAAAAAAAAATCTAGCAATAAGTCAGTTAAACAACATTTTAGAGTCCTAGTCCCGCAGAATTGATCCATTTGCTCAAACTCACTTTGTTGATAAAATAGTTCTCTGATATCCTTTGGCAGCCAAAACAGATGATTGTGAGATGGGCAAATAAAAATGAGAAATGATTGAAATCTACCAAAACAGACATTTTCAGACAAAATAGAGAAGGGGAAAAAAAGGAAGTTGTCAGCTGAGCTATCTTTAAATGAAATTTTCTCTTAATCTTTCAGATATCATCTGATTTCAAAAAGTAGCTGAAAACTAGATTATCCAAAGATTTCAAAAGAGCTTGTTATTATTCAATGGATACATCCCTGGCAAGTCACAGGTTACATACTCAAATTTGTACAAAAATTCCCAGAGGTATCTAAATAAGTTTAGAGCATAATTGGTTAATATTGTAACTCCAAGGCCTATTAGTGACTTCAAGTATTTTTAGGCAAAGGAGCACAGAAAGTTAAATGTTTTGACTAGTCACAATATTATTTCTGCTTCCCTAATAATGGAAGTGCAAAAGAACTTGCGGGGATGAAGATTCTGTAAAAATTTTGCTCTGAGGATTACCTTAGTAATCCTGCAGGTTTTAGTAATTATGTTTGATGAGACCTGCAACTGAGCAACTTTTATTCTAGCCCAGTGGCTCTCAGACTTTCCAGACTACTGTACCCCTTTCAGGAGTCTGTTTTGTCTTGTATATCCCCAATTTACACATAACGTAAAACTACTTGCTTATAAAAATCAGATATAAAAATACAAGTGTCTCAAGCACACTGTTACTGACAAATTACTTACTTTCTTATTTTTACTATAAAATACATTGAAATGTAAATACTGTACTTACATTTCAGTGCATAGTATATATAGCAATATACACAAGTTGTTTGTATAAAATTTTAGTTTGTATTAACTCGGCTAGTTCTTTTTATGTAGCCTGTTACAAAACTAGACAAATAGCTAGATAAGCTGATGTATCCCAAGGGAAACATGTTCCCCCTGGTTGAGAACCACTGTCTAACCAATCAAGTTGGCTGGAGTAGGTGTTTCAAACTCACTGACAAAAGCATGACATGGCTGGGAAGCAGATTTGAAACTCATGGCTACTCCAAATAAAAACACTTTGTTTCATTAGCATTAAGGTATGAAAAATAAAGAACATGTTAACGGAACTGAGGTGGGCTTCAAGAACTGGGCTTTGGATCTGGCTCTAAATTAGTACATAAAACATACCAACAAACCAATTTTGATTTTACAAAATTAAAAATCCAATGTAAAGTTTTCCACATCAAGCAAACTCTCAACATACCGTATGTTAACTGATTCGGATTTTTTTTTCTCTCTAAAGAAATGTGAAATAAACACAAAAACTTACCTTATCTAGATTTATAATAAGATAGTTGGGATAGTTTTCTACAAGAGACACAACCACATGTGATGCACTGCAGGTTTAAAAAAAAAGAATAATTTTGTTATAAATTATATAGGCAACTTTAGGATACCAGATGCTTACAGACAAAACACTAGTTGACACAAAAGAACCTGATTTTTTAAATTTGAAAATGTTGCTTTTTGTTGTCCTTTTCATAAGCACGTAATATTAGTGAATTAATAAATAGAGAAATAAATTTATTCTATACAGTTTTGCTGTGCTAGTCACCTTACTAATCAATAAGATCATCTCTGGTGTTAAAATTCCATAGTTTTCTAAGATAAGCATATCTTTGGCCTGAATTCTGCAAATATTTATATATGGCCTTAAAATTTACAGGTATATGGTTCTACTACATCAAATTAACCACATGACTCTTGGCAAGTTTGGCATCTGTGTATAAAAAGTGTTTTAACTGGTTTAAGGTAGAGAGTTGATCCATCCACTGCTACACCAGTAGAATCTCAGTGATCTGTGCTTCAACACTCAACTGTAAACCCCCACCTGTTTTCACTTACTATGGTTTTGTTCACACATTACATTAGTTGCTACACCAAAGCACATTTCAGAATTTATTTTTGTGCATTTTTCTCTGTATCTGAATTGGTCAATTATGGCAAAAAGAGAAATGCATAACACATGGAGCCCCATGCATCTGGTTAGTAAATCTAGCAGCTTCAGATGCTCCTGCGCAGAAGGGAGAATATCTGGGCACACAGAGCCCCAATATGAAGAGAAAGGAGAAAACTGGAACCTTGCATATAATTCCCACATATCCTCAAGCTTCCTGTGGACCATCCTCACATCCCTTGTTTCAGAGACTCATCAACTCTGCTCACTCACCCCTCATTAAGGGGCTCCTTGTGTCACCCCCATATTTCCCTCCACAAGGATGTTAAAATGTGGTTATTTTCCTGAGTAGTTGTTAGATTTTTTTATTGATTATTGTACTTGAATGGTCAATGGGAGTAGGCAGTTCCAGCACGCAGTCTGGCTCGAGCTGATCCCAGCATAACTTCTGCCACTGCTGCTCCGCATTGCAAGGGACAGGTGAGCCAGTGCGCAAAGACACTGGCTCAGTTCCTATTCCTGCAGGTCTCTGAAGTTTGATCAGAAACTGTGGGAACAGGGACTGAACCAGCAACTTCGCACACCAGCTCCCCTGTCCCTTAATATTGCAGAGCCACCGTGAGGGGAGGCGATGCGACTAGTCAATAGTGCTAACCGATAAGCTCCTGCTTATTGGTAAGCCGACTAGTCACTTACATGCCTACTCCACCATACTTCTATTATTTCTCTAAGTCAGGGGTCCGGTATGCCCCTCCTTGTCTTCTCCTACTACAGTTCTCCATTCTTTCCCCCCAGTCTCTTTTATCAATTTCCATGTGCTGAGGTCAATGTGCCTCCCATTCAAGGGTCCGCTATTCTCTTTGCCATGCCCTTCTTTCCCCATGTCTCCAAATAATTCTTATTTTTGTTTCTGTCTTGAAAATAAGTCATCAGGTTGTCAATCCTTTCCAATTATTAGGACGAACAGAACTGAGATGGGAGGTATTATGCTGGAAGCTTTTATTTACAAGGGATGTTAGATGTCGTTTAATAGTCATGTGACCACATCAAATCTTAATTGTTACACGATTATTCAATGGTACCGGAGGGGCCGAACCGGTAGCCAGTGCACTAACAGCCCCACTCCCAGGAGCCTCCTGCCATCCCATGCTGCTGCCTCTGGATCGGAGGCAGCAGCACAGGATGGCATCAGCCCCTACCTGTGGGGGGTTCAAGCTCTCCACAGACTGACGCTGTGCCGGCATCCCACGGAGGGGCCTCTGTTCGCAGTGAGCCCGGGCCATGGCAGACAGAGGCTGCTCTGGCATCCCACCGGCCATCTCCTGCGCTCAATACCCCCCTCCCCTCACCCCCGGCAGGGGCAGCTCCGCAAAGCTGGTGGTTGTGGGGAGCCAGCAGCTCTGGCTGGTGTCTGATACTCCTCCTTTGGCATATAAAATGAATAGTACCAAGAAAATTAATAAGGAAGTGTTATCAGTATCGGATTAAAGGATAAACTAACAAAGCTACATCTTAGAGCCTCACAATAGAAGGGACCTCTAAAGAAAAAAACTGACTTCATTTCAAATGTTATCAAAATTGGTTGTTAAGAAGATATTGGTTGTTAAGAAGATATGGGAGAAACAAGATTATCTCTAAATACATACATTTTCATTCAAATATGACAAAGATATACACATCTGGCTACACCAGTACCTTTACCCTTCAGCTGAGGACTGAGAAAAAAAGATAATTGAACTTATAAAATTAGGGTAAGTTTGCTAAGACTACAAGACTCCTAAGGCAGAGATTTGTTGGTCAGCTGTTACTGGTAAACTCTGACCATGCCTTCATAACTTCACTGATGATAAAATTGTGAAAATTTGAGATCGGAGAGGGCAGTATCGTGAAGCAATATTGGCAAGCTTATAATCATCTTTTAGTGTGTTCTTTTTTCTTTTGACCTGTACATATGTGCAACTGTGTATTTTAGTGTTCGTGCTGCTTTCTGTGAAAGAAATATTAAATTTATGAGGTAATTAGTATAAACCCATTGTCCCTTCAACTTGGTAAAGAAAGCAGAATGGAGCTTTTGTAATAAAGGGCCACTAAACTGAACAGGTAACTACTTCTATTTAGGGATGCAAAAGTGTAAATGCTTAAACGGGTATTTGATTAACAACAGCTTATTGGTTTCCATTACAGTTACACACTGGCTGCTGACTCCACACCCAGGGAGCCGGCTTTGCTGCTGCCTCTTCAGTATAACGGTTATGCTGCAGAGCCCTCAGTGCAATCAGCTCCCTAGGAGTGGGGCTGGGAGCTAGTTTATAAGCCAGCTCCTGGTGCACACAGACTCCCCGCACCACTCCCATGGAAGTCTGCAGTGCATGTAACCACTAGGAGTTTTAGTGGTTACATGGTTACATTTTTAAAACTATTTTTACATACTTACTTCTGTCTAAAACTGTTTGCTTACTGCTGATATCTACGACTAAGAGAATGTCAGTTAGGATTGCAGAAGTCACGGATTTCATGACTTCCAGAGACCTGTCTGACATTTTCCATAGCAGTCCTGAGCAGCTGTGGACAGCAGGTGCTGCCTTGCACCTCTCATGCAAGGCTTGGGCAAGCATCCCCCTATCAGTTCCACTGTATCAGTTATTTGTATTACATTCTGAACCAAGTCACAAATTTTTAGAATCATAGAATACTAGGACTGGAAGGGACCTTGAGAGGTCATTGAGTCCAGTCCCCTTCCCTCATAGCAGGACCAAATACTGTCTATCCCTGATAGACATTTATCTAACCTACTCTTAAATATCTCCAGAGACGGAGATTCCACAACCTCCCTGGGCAATTTATTTCAGTGTCTGACTACCCTGACAATTAGGAACTTTTTCCTAATGTCCAACCTAAACCTCCCTTGCTGCAGTTTAAGCCCACTGCTTCTTGTTCTATCCTCAGAGGCCAAGATGAACAAGTTTTCTCCCTCCTCCTTATGACACCCTTTTAGATATCTGAAAATTGCTATCATGTCCCCCCTCAATCTTCTCTTTTCTAAACTAAACAAACCCAATTCCTTCAGTCTTCCCTCATAGGTCATGTTCTCTAAACCTTTAATCATTCTCGTTGCTCTTCTCTGGATTCTCTCCAATTTCTCCACATCTTTCTTGAAATGCAGAGCCCAGAAATGGACACAATACTCCAACTGAGACCTAACCAGCGCAGAGTAGAGCGGAAGAATGACTTCTCGTGTCTTGCTCACATCTGTTAATGCATCCCAGAATCATGTTTGCTTTCTTTGCAACAGCATCACACTGTTGACTCATATTCAACTTGTGGTCCACTATAACCCCTAGATCCCTTTCTGCCGTACTCCTTCCCAGACTGTCTCTTCCCATTCAGTATGCGTGAAACTGATTGTTCCTTCCTAAGTGGAGCACTTTGCATTTGTCTTTATTAAACTTCATCCTATTTACCTCAGACCATTTCTCCAATGTGTCCAGATCATTTTGAATTATGACCCTATCCTCCAGATTAGTTGCAATCCCTCCCAGCTTGGTATCATCTGCAAACTTAATAAGCATACTTTCTATACCAATATCTAAATCATTGATAAAGATATTGAACAGAACTGGCCCCAAAACAGACCCCTGCGGAACCCCACTTGTTATGCCTTTCCAGCGGGATTGTGAACCATTTTATGAAGTTTTGGTTTCTCTCCGACTTCCACTAAAATAATGGTGACAAAAATCTAAGCCTGACTTACGACAACATCAGGAAGGCTGATCAGAAAAAGAAACCTAAAGTTTCAAACCTGCCATTTCCTAGCTCACCTGACGTGCAGCCAGGCGGCCTCCTGCAGAGCCCCCGCCGGCCCTGACCGTGTGCAGGGTCTGTCGGCAGCTGCGCCTTCCCCCGGCCAAGAGAACGGCACCTCGGAGCAGGGAAAGTGCGGGGCCGCGGAGGCGGCCCAGCCCCGGGAGACGGAGCCCGGACGGCGGGTGGCAGCAGCCTCCGCTCCGAGCGCCGGTGCCACGTACGATGCCGCCCCGGCAAGCGCAGTCCCCCCCCCCCCCCGGGGAGGTGACGCGCCACTGAACCCGCCCCGCCACTCACATGAATCCGGCGCCGCCCGTCACCAGCAGCCGCTTGGCAAAGCGCGAAGGCTCCACGGCAGGCTCAGGACCGGCTGCCTCCGACATCATCCGCACTTTACGGCACCACCGGCATTCGCCCCCCCGTATAGAGGAGATGGTTAGCTTTCCTTGCGCATGCGCAGTGAAGTCCTGAGCGGCTCCCTTCTTCCGCCTTCATCAAGAGCGGGTGTGTGGGGAGGGGTGCGCTAGTCCGTGGATTTGGCAGGGGTAGCCCCTCCCTTTCCCCCTCCGCAGAGAGCGCGCAAGCGCTGGGGGAGATCCCCCGAAAAAACATACCCACCCCCTTCCATGGGATGCCGTAAAATAGTTTCACGACACTCGTGCCTTGTGGCCAAGCTAAGCAACGGACACGTAGGAGTCTGGCTACAGGCCCGAGTTCCGGGCTCTCTCTGCGGGAGACGAGGCAGGCGCTAGCTCCGCCCTCCTGGCTCGGAGTCGGTTCCTATTGGTTCTCCCTCCGCCGGTTCCAGCTGTGGAGGGGCGGGGCGGAGCTGTCACGTGCCGCAGGTGTGGGGGGGGGCGCGCCGCTGCCGGGCATGGGGCGGCTGCTGTGGCTGCTCTGCCTGGCCGTGGGCAGCAGCCGCTGGTGGCTGCGCGGCGCCCAGGGGAAGACGCTGCGGGGCCGCTTCTCCGGCGCGGGGGGCGAGGCCCAGCCGGCCGCGCGGTTCCAGTTCCACGGTAGGTGCCCGCCGCGGGCCGGGTCCCTCTGCAGCGCGCCTGGCCCCGCCTGCAGCCCCCGGGCCACTCCCCGCAGCCGGGAAGGGGGGGTCCTCGCCCCGGGGAATCCGCACCCTTTGGGGGGCAGCCGTAACCAGTGGGGGTTACGTCCCCGTAACCGTGTGGTACGCTGCCCATTATCGCTGCATGATCAACCTCAATTGTAGAGACCGCAGGGAAACCACTCAGGGCATGTCTACACCGCTCCGGCTTGGCCCCAGGCAGCAAGCACCGGCTGAGGAACTGTTTCATTGCAGTATAGATGCTTGGGCGTCGCTTATAGCCTGAGCTCTCGGATCCTCCCACCTCGCAGGTTCCTAGAAAACGTGGATTGTAGCCTGAGGCCAAACATTTGCACCGTAATTAAACAGTCCTGCAAGCCGTCAGCTGACACGGGCTGGCCACCTGAGGAAGCCTTTCCGCAATCCCACGTTATTTAATTTGCTTCTGCTAGTGTACAAATACCCTAATGGATTGTAAAGTAATGAAAGTATATTAAGAACTAAATATAGTTATCAGTCTGTCTCAAAGACTTTGCACAGGAGATCACTATCTCCATTTTACAGACCAGGAAAGCATAGCACAAGGAAGGATAGTGATTTGTCCACAGCTTGCCAGTGGCAGAGCTCAGAGTTGTATGAGCTTTAGCTACAAAAGATTTGCCATATAATTAAACTGTTTTGAGCATATTTTGCATTATGCTCACTCAATTTTAAAAAATAACTGAGATTATATAGGAAGTCACTAAATAGTACTTCGAATGACTGTTAATACTCTACATTCTTCAATCAGAAAGTTTCTTGGACCCTGGTAGCTTTCTCCACTTACAATGTCAGGATGTTTCCCAGAAAATGCTGCTTCTGCAAACACTCTTGCACAGGTTATCAGTTAATAACAATGTGCTAAAACCAGTTTTTGTGTCTTTTATTGGGACATATTTATTAAAGGTCTCATGCAGTAAAACACAGGCAGAGTGCTTTATGGATATTTAAGACACTATCTTGGTCCCCAAGTTCTTATCATCTAAGACCACTATTCTGAAATGGGCTGTACATGGCAGACCACTGCTCTTGTAGACAGCCACACTTCAGTCAATGGGAGTCCACTTGCTTGGAGCCAGTTGCAGAATTAGTGCCTGAATGAGATATGAGTGTAGTGTAAGAGATAATACATAAGGGTGTGGAAAAGAGGTGGGTGACTTTACAAGCCAAACGATACCCACATAAGTTTGAAGACATTTGTATTTTTGCCATTTGCATTGACTTTCGCTGACTAGAATTCTCGATTCTCAGAATTATTTCTCTTACGGACAATATATGAAGAGCACATTATTATGTAGAATAAATGGATTTATTGGGATAAATTGGGAATAGCTGACTTGTTCCCAAGTGATGAAATATTGAGCAACACAAGTCCCTTTCACCATGCCATATATTTGCCACGTATATTTACTCACACCCCATGTTACTGACTAACTTCTAAAGTTTTTTTTAAATGGTGGTGTTTTGTATTTCTCCAGATTACATTTCAATGTCTTAGTTCTCATTAGTCTGTTACTCTGTAGCACAGTGGTTCCCAAACTTTTCAGCATCACGCCCCCTTTTTGTTTTTTGAGGACACTCTCACCCCTCCCTCCCCAAAATAGCAGCAAAACTTGTTGAGCAAAAAAAAAAAAGCCCTTTTAAGAGCAGAGCAGGCATTGCCCTTTTAAGATGGCCCTTTTGAAGTCTGCCCCAGCCAGCTTGAGCTGGGCGTGTTCCGGCGGACGCCTGAGCAGACGGACGGACGGACCGACCAGGCTCTTACTTAATCTCCCCCTAACGGGGGAATGGGAGGCTGGGTAACCTCATGTACCCCAGTTTGGGAACCCATGTTGTAGTAGCAGATCATAAAAGGTATGTCTACCCAGCAGCATTATTTCGGAATAAAGTGTGCGTCTATACAGCAAGCCATTATTTGAAAATAATGGCAAGCTGGAAGACTTCTTACTCCAACTCCTGTAACCCTTATTTCCTTTAACTTACCTTATTTGTTGTGAAGTGTTCTTCCTTTGGCTTCCTGCTGTGTAGACAGCGCCTAAAACCGAATTTCGACACAGCTGAAGTTGTGTAGCTTAATTTGACTTTTGTCCTGCTGTGTAGACATGCCCAAAATAATCATGATTTTTAAGTTTAGTTTCTCAAGCCTTTCCAGTATTACAATCAAATACTATGTTCCATTTGGTAGACTGGAATCTTCCCCCCCCCCCCCCCCCAGACAAGAGGATCACATAATATCACATCTTTAACCAGTCACTACTTGTTCAAACCTGAATAGAACATTTCCTGGACCTTGTGCAGATGTAAATTGTGAGGAAAGGGAGAGAGAGTTATCTGGAAGGTGTTTTTTGGTTTCATTTTTTTTAGTTTAAAGTATAACTGAGGCCCGAATTAGGATTTTGTGCAAATTGAGATCATCATGAGAATGGTATTCATGAACACATGTATATTATACTGTACTACTTTATATGTTGAATAGGTATGGTACTTCTTTATTGGGCATAAAATATGTCCATGACAGTGGTGAATGTGATGCATGGGCATTAAAGTATCATATATGTGAAGGGTTTTGTGTATATGTATAATTTGTACTTTGAGAACTAGTTACAGTAAAGATGATACAGAACTGAGTTGATGATAATGACTGAACTTGGAATAAAGTGAACTTTTGGTGGAGTGAGATTGTGATGGTTTGGGAGCCAGACTCTCTAGATTGGGAATTCTGATTCATATTATGAAGGTTTTCTTAATGAAAACTATGTCATGCAACACCTTGATGCTTACACAGGATTGCTAATGGGTCTAAGTGCATCTTTGCCAGTCCAGGTACAATGGCTGGGCTTGCAAAGGTTCTGTATTCAATCTGACAATCTTTCTCTGTCTATAATATAATAATTTTCAAATACCACATAAAATCTGTTCCAAAATTTCAGGAAATGTTAAAAGCATCACTGGTTGTTACTCCCTCCAATTCCCGCTCTTTAGCACAGCCACAACCTCTGCAATTGTCAGTAGAGCAAACAGGTCGATGACACCTTTTAATTCAGGCATGGAGAACCCTCAGCCTGTGGGCTGCTGATTTGTCAGTGTTAGCTGCTGGTGGGTCAACAGACTGTTTGTTTACCTGAGTGTTTGCAAGCATGGAGCTCTGCAGTTCTGCAGTGGTTGCTATTTGCTGTTCCCAGCCAATGGAAGCTGCAGGAAGCAGCATGAGCCAATGGGAACTGGGGGAAGTGAACAGTCAACCATGACCACTGGGAGCTGCGAACAGCTGAGCCCCCAGACCCTTAGGTAAACAAAGCATCCAACAGCCTATCAGTAGCTAACCCTGATGTATCTCGTGGCCACATGCTAGCCCTATTTTTAACTAGGAATGTAAAGGGTTAACCTGGTCCTAGGGACTGTGAAGTTGGACTGTGAAGTCTTCCTTCTCCAGAGAGAGTGTGATATAGGAGCTGCATCTCTTATTACTGGGGATTTCAAACCAGGGGCAGTGTCTGGATTGTATTTATGCCTTGGTAGCTTAAAGTACCCAGTGTCCAATTAAATGAACCCCCTCATGTTGGTCTGGAGAGTGATCGAGATTGGTTTATTTAGATCTGTAACTTGGTTCCAGTTTTGTTTGTGTCTTCCACATAAGACAAGTAGTTTGATTATATTTTTTAAATATCAAGGTGACCATGCTGTTCTGTATATCAGAATCAACAATGTAGCAGCAGCTGTTGTAAAAGAGGCCAGACTTCACCTTTTTCAAGCACAGGAGTGGCTAAAGCTGCAGGACAGCACTGAGGATCATAGCTGCGAAGAGAAACTATCCAAAGCTCAGCTGATAAGTGAGTGAGTTTTATTTTGAAGTAAAGGTTCTTTTAACTGTATGTATTTCAGACCATTGATGTCCTTGAAATCAGTAAAATATATTATCAACTTAAGTGAAACCAGAATGGTCCGTTCAGTATTTTTTTAATGATAAAGAAACATAGTTGATTTGCTCTTGTGATTTTCTTTTTTTATTTTACAACTGTGATATATTTTTATTTTTTTCAACTGTGATAAATTCCTTGAGAAACCAATTAGTGAAACATTTAAGACAGGTAATTGTATATCAAATCTTATTATAGCCCAATGCTTTCATTTGCTTTGAATTTTGAAAAATACTAGCATTTGGCTGACATTTACTATATGTGGGCTCAGCCTGGAAACTATTCCCATTTTACAACTAATATTATTATATAATGTGCAGAAAGTCTTTTAACAGAAGACCTTAAAGTGCAGTCTCCAAGCCAGTTTGCAGAATAAAATCACTATGTTGTAGGGTTCCCAGGTGTCTGGTTCTGAACCGGACAGTCCAGTACTTGAGCTTTCTCTTCGGGGAAACAAATAGAGAAAATATAAATGAGAAAATATAAATGTCCAGTATTTTCTAAATAAGATGTAATGTGGATTGTGATGTAATGTCAAGTGTGTCCGGTATTTTTGTTGAAACCATCTGGCAACCCTACTACGGTGTATAAATGGTTGGTTGGGGGTGAAGGTCAGGAATTAGTTCCCCAAATGCACATGTGGGAAAAGGGGTTGATTCTTTTTGTTAGAACAGGAGAAAACAGGTTTTATAAACAAATTATTACAATACAATTCACTAATTTATGAAATGTTAAGTCTCAGATGGAGAAGTACATGTTTGTAAGGGGAGTATAATGTGGTATTAGAGAGGAAGGAATCCGTAATGATCGCTTTTTATCTGAACCTTCCCCCTCTTCATGTTTCCTTTGTACCACCTCTGATGATAATTTTAGTATTTCTCATTTACTTTTGTTAGTTTCATCTCTCTCTAAAAATTAATTCAAGACTGAATTGTGCTGTCTCATTCCACAAAGTTTGTTAATATTAATTTTATCACTTAATTCTGTAGTTAGCTATTCAATATCGAATCTGACACAAGTGTTGTTAATATTTGAGTCAATAATTATACCAGCATAGAATATGCATGCTGTGTTGTCGTCTTTTGTTTCTAGAAGAATAATTCGGTTTTGTCAAGAAGCTCTTTCTGCCATCCTTATAGAAAATGCATTGTTCAAAGACAGGGGGAGAAATAGAAGGCCAGTATCACTTTTATAGAAACATAAATCAGCCTTTGTACAAAATTCTAAAGACTCTTAAAATTCAGTTTCAAAGAGGTGTTAATCAAGATAATGCTTAATTTGTTACTGATCTAAGTAAAAAAGAGTGCAAATATGGTAGTCAAACAAGGAAATGCTCGGTAGCTCTGATGAATTATGTAATTGAAAGATACAGATACTAAAACCATTATTTGTGCCATTTATTGAGTATAAGATTAATTGAAGCAAGCATGATGTTTCTTTTTCAAATTAAACAGGTATTAGGAATTTAAGTATCTTATATGAATGTGTCTCTGTTTGTATGTGTTTCTCTTATGCAGCCAAATCTATGTTTCTTGTATTCAACCAGTAGTCCACAATCTATACAGTAACTAAGTGACCTCTTAGCGCAGGGATGGGGAACCTCAGGCCTGGGGACTGGATGTGGCCCCTGGCTTGCCTGGATCCTGCCCTCAAGTCTCAAGTCCTACTCAGCACTGGGGGCCCGTGCTGGTGCTCCAGTCCCCCCCCCCCCCACACACACACGGGATGTTAGTGTTTAGTTGAATAGTTGACTAATCAAAAAGCAGGATCTCATGGATTAGCACTATCGACTAATTGCTTCCCCCCCCAACATCCCCCCTTCTGCTGCGGCTCTGCAGGATAAAGCCCAGGGAAGCTGGCACACAAAGTTGCTAGCTCAGCCCCTGCTCCATGAACATCTTCTCATTCATCTCATATAGCTGCAGCTCTGCATTGTGAAGCCCAGGGAAGCCTTCACCGCAGCTGTGTGTGTCTGGTGTGATAAATGAAAAGACATCCACAGAGCAGGGGCCGAGCTAGCAACTTCCTGCACCAGCTTCTGGGCTTTACAATACAGGGCCGTGACTGGGGAGGTTTTACTGTGAATCGGAGTGAGCCAAACTGAGCACCACAACTTCTTACCAGTGTCAACTGTTCAATTAGTTGACAGAAAATCTGTTGACTATTCAATTAGAGAAGTGATCATATTTTAACATCCCTGCCCCCCACTGCTCCACCAGGGAAAATCTACTAGGCTGAACCTCCCTAGGCTCTGGTGTGGGAGGAGATTGTGGAATGTCTTTCTCCTTCTCAGTTGGGGGCCACATCACTTGTGCGTAGCCCCTGACTGATTTTTCTGTGGATCAGTGGCCACCGACCCCAAAAAGGTCCTCCACCCCCGTCTTAGCGTATTGTCAGAATGACACTTTAACACAATCTGTCTATGGTCCTGCTTTTAAGGCTACCATGTTCTGAAAACTGTTGCCTTTTATGTTGATAGACTGTGGATAACACTAAAATAATAAATACTTCTTTTAAAAGAAGAGCTACTTGATATAATTTTATTATATGTGGTGATGTTAGTTCAGTTACAGTCCCCAGTGGTACACCATGCTGGTTGCTTCAAGGGAACATGGAAAGTGTTTCTTTCTGAATCCAGCTGTTGATCAATTTAAGCCTTGAAGGATAAGGGGAAATAGCTCTTTAAACTTGATCCTAGGTACAGTAATTTAATTTTAGCTATTCATGGTGGATTTCATTAAGGGAATTAGACTTTCTGAGTTGTTTCTCAACTATCCCAGGGCAATGTGTTCTACAGATTTTTGTATGAAATTTTCAGATTTTATTTTTAATTCACGTGTTTGCTTGTCTTCCAACTCAGTGCTCTTTGTATTTTCTAAAAGGGTAGCAAGATACTCAAATGACCACTATATTATTCATTAGTTAGTGGCTACGTCTACACTGGCCCCTTTTCCGAAAGGGGCATGTTAATTTTACAGGTCGTAATAGGGAAATCCGCGGGGGATTTACATATCCCCCGCGGCATTTAAATAAAAATGTCCGCCGCTTTTTTCCGGCTTTTAGAAAAGCCGGAAAAGAGCGTCTACACTGGCCCCGATCCTCCGGAAAAAAAGCCCTTTTCCGGAGGATCTTATTCCTACTTCAAGTAGGAGAATAAGATCCTCCGGAAAAGGGCTTTTTTTCCGGAGGATCGGGGCCAGTGTAGACGCTCTTTTCCGGCTTTTCTAAAAGCCGGAAAAAAGCGGCGGACATTTTTATTTAAATGCCGCGGGGGATATGTAAATCCCCCGCGGATTTCCCTATTACGACCTGTAAAATTAACATGCCCCTTTCGGAAAAGGGGCCAGTGTAGACGAGCCCTATAAGTTTGTCACTTCTTTCGTGTCTCCTTTTCCATCTAGTTATTGTCTTTTTAATCTGTAATTGGAATTTCACCTCATATTACTAGTTGTTTAGCCATCTTTTCATTGCTCGTTTATCTCCAAAATAGCTCCGGGGAACAAATACTAATTGCTTTGTAGTACTGAAGCCTTAAAAAAGATCCCACAAAAATAATTTGAGTGGAACAAGAACCTTGTGTTTCAACAATAAACTGGAATTCTGTCAGAGACCAGGGAAACTTTCAACACAAGCGATTTTTTCCTCCCCCCTTGTATTCAGTTGCACTATTCCTGTTAAGAAAAGAAATATACGTGCAATGATTTTTATTCTAACACAGAGACGCTGTTTCGGAGCAGTTAATGAAAATATTTCTTCTATGTGGCTATGATTAATAACTGAAACATTAGCTACATATGGTAAATCCCTTTTAGAGGACTTTGTCAGCTTTAGGCACCTGATTTTTTCATTCATGACTTAAGTAACTCAGTAATGCTCTAGTTGCTCCTGTTTCCACTCTTCTCTGTTCCCTTTTAGTCTTGCTTCTCCAGCCCATCAACAAGTTGCATTCAGTATAATGTACAGGAAACCCACAAAGATGAATACCAAGTATACATATATATATATATATTTTTTCTCAAGAGGCATATTGTATAGTCCTTCTAAATAAATTAGGAATACCAGAAAACTGCCAAGCTGCTCACTGGCCTCACAACATGATTGTATATACCGTATTTTCTGGCGTATAAGATGACTTTTTATACTAAAAAACATCCCCCAAAAATCGGGAGTCGTCTTATACGCTGGGTATAAACATACAGGCAGTCCCCGACTTGCAGGTACGAACGGGGCTTTTCTCGCCCCGGAGGACACGGACTGTGGGACCTCGTGGTCCCGCCGCCTGTGTACTCTGGGGCGAGAAAAGCTGCTCCGTGTCTCCCTGGTCTGCAGACCAGGAAGATGCGGAGCAAAGCTGCGGAGGGGCTCCAGCAGCGGGGCAGCCCAGGCGCGCCTGGGCTGCCCCGCTGCCCGAGCCCCTCCGCGGCTTTTCAAAGCCTCGGGGGAAGCCGGCAGCGGGACAGCCCAGACGCGCCGCGGCTGTCCCGCAGCCGGCGTCCTCAGAGGCTTTGCTCCCGGTGTCCCTGGTCTGCCGGAGACGGTCCCCAGCAGACCAGGGGCACCGGAAGCAAAGCCGGGGCGGCGGAGGGGTCCCGCGCCTCTGAGGCTTTGCTCCCTGTGTCCCTGGTCTGCTGGGCGGGGGGGGGGACGCAGCTAGTGCGCCCTCCCCCCCCCAAGCAGACCAGGCTTTTGTTGTGGACCCTGGGGCAGAGCAGCTGGGGCGCTGCCAGTTGGCCTCTTAAAGGGGGGGGTAGTCTTATACAGCGAGTATAGGCGAAAACATATGTTTTAACTAGAAAATTAGGGGGTCGTCTTATACGCCCAGTCGCCTTATACGCCGGAAAATACGGTAGTAGGGATATGAAGGACTAGTCGATTATGCAAATAGAGGCGGTGGGGGGTTAAGAGGAGGGAGTACTTCAAAGCAGCAGCACCACTTGAAGCAGGGCCAGATCCCAGGCTCCACCCAATGTTGCCATTTTGAAATGCTGCATGCAGCCCTGCGCCAGCAGGGGTGTCCCCAGGCTGCACACAGCGTTTCAAAGAAGCAGCACTACATGGAGCCTGGGATTAGCTGGGTACTCTCCTGCTGACAGTGGGCTGCGTGCAGCGCTGCCTCTTTGCAATGCTACAGGAGTCTGGCATCAGGCTCCTCCTGGCGTTTCAAAGCGGCAGCGCCACATGGAGCCCAGGATCAGTGGGGGTCCCCAGCTGATCCTGGGCTCCATGCTGCACTTTCACCTTTGAAGTGTAGCAATAGTTTTAGGGCTAGCTACACTTCATAGGTGGAATTGCCCTATTGACTCATTGAATAGTTGATGCAAAATACATTGATTATTCGATTAGTCAGTTAGTCGATATTTAACATCTTTAGTATATAGTGCACTAATCTAAAGATGTAAATGTTTGTGACTTAGAAATTTCCAGTAATCACTGATGTGGCTGCCACTTCTCTTTTTTGATGTAATCGTTCAGGGCCAAATAGAGGTGTAGGGCAGTTGAAAGCAGGCACATTTTTAGAGAAAATGGTTTAATTTCTCTACCCCAGTTCCATCTGCTGATTGAAACCTACTCCACCCTTAGCATAGGATACAGGAAAGGAGGTACGAAAGTAGACAGTACTGCACTAGATCTGTAGCATTTATAACCACTGACTGTGGATTGAGTGATATCAAGGGCTTTTTTTCATCCCCAGCCTGCCCAAGATTAGAGATGCAAAAAATGGGGGGTACGTGCGCGTGCATGCGTGCGTGCTCCAAACATTTCCCAAATTGCAGCAAGTTTAAACTGGCTTCTTATGCCCCTTGTCCCCCAAGAGCTACATGGACATACTGGCTACTTCTGGGGAACCCTTCTGAAGTAAGCACTGCCGCAACTAGGGTTACCAGGTAGCTTCAGAAAAAATACCGGACACACTTGATTGGGAGGAGAGCAGGGCTGGCTGGTAAGAGGGGGAGGGAAGCAGGGTTGGCGGAGGGTGGTCGGGAGCAGCGGGGCTGGCTAGGGGAGATTGGGGGGGCAGTGGGAAGCAGGGCTGATCGGGGGCGGGGGGTCCGGGCAATAGGGCTGGCCGGGGGAGATTGGGGACGGAGGGAGCGGAGCTGGGCGGGGAGATCAGGAGGAGGAGAAGTGGCTGGCAGGAAGCAGGGCTGGCCTGGGAAAGAACAGAGGGGGAGAGAATCGGCCAGTGGGGAGCAGGACTGATTTGGGCACATGCAGATCCTAGGGCGCTGCCTGTCCCACGCACGGTCCCAGCGAAGCACGAGCAAATCCAGGTACCGCTCCACAATGCGCTTGAACAGTGCTTAGGAGCACAGACAGGGCTTCTCCTCCCCAAGGCATCACTCCTACGTCAGACGCAACCAGAGGCTCCCAGCATCGACGCAACCGGAGGCTCCCAGCGCCAGTTGCACCCCACCTCCAAGCCACTCCTCCCGCTCCCTCCAGGCTTCTGTCAGATGCCCAGCCAGAAAACCAGAAAGTACTTGACATTGCACATGTCTGGTATTTTCTGAATTTTTTTTTTTTTTTACTGGGCTGAAGGCCCAAAAACCGGACTGTCAGGTTGAATACTGGACACCTGGCAACCCTAGCCGCAACCCTGAGTCCTCGCCCACACCCAAATTGTCCCAGCAGTGGTGGCCCAGGAACTGCCTGATCTGCTCAGGCAGCCCTGAAGCTAGCTGCACCGGCCACTGCAGAGTTCCAGAATCTGAGTTCTGTGAGGCCTGTCGTGAGACAGACACAGAGTCTTAGATATAGTGTAGAAATTATGATTGATTGCTCAAAAGTTAAATAGCTGCATGATCGAATGGCAAAGGGAACAAAGTGCTTAGAGCTATACAGGGATCCTCTGCATAATACTTCACTGAAGAGTGGCATGTGAGGTCTGTACTAGGAGACAGCTGCTACCTGGTTATAATAGTAATTGCAACATATATGTACAGAATGTTTAAATATCTTTGTATCTATGCTGAAGATTATGTCCTTCAGATCTTGGAGTTAAGGTAAGTCACAAGAAGATGATGTCTTTTAGAAATGTTCATTTCAGACAGGATAACAAATACTTATCTCCTTAACTGACCATTTATGTATTTTTACACAAAGATAGGTGCAAATTAATAGACTGTGAAATCTGAGAGAGAGAAAATAAAAAGAAGTTATAGAGGAAGAAAAACAGAAGGGGAGTGTCCTGTTTGAGTAAACACAAAGGATTGGTCTGGTATTTCTGGGAAGGTTAAGAGACTCACTGAATTCTTCAGCTAGGAAGCAAACTGACATCGTGTCTATCTCATGAAATAAGAGTAATGCACTGGAAGGATTTTGGGCAAGCAATACTATGCAAGAAATGAATGTATCTTGTATTGTAAAGCCTAGATTTAATTAACATGTTTATTTTATTTGATATATAACCATTTTTTTCCCATAACGATTATTGCTAGTACTTGAATTTCCAAGCTTTGTTAAATAAACTTTATCCTTAATTTCATATAAATATAACTTACTTCTGTGTGTGAAGCAAAGCAGTGACCTGAGGTGGAATTCGTGATGCATTGTTTCTTTGGAAACAGTAACTCTCTGAACGCTGCGAGTGTCAGTGGACTTGAGGTTGAGTACTCCAGGGATTTGCTCAGAGGGTCCAAGTGCTGGGATGTGCAAATTGCTGGAGAATGACTGCAGAACCTGCAAAACCTAGAGGGGAGTGCCTATGTTGTTTACTGGCAGTGGAGGTGGGAAGCTGAGCCTTGGCAGGCACAGAGAAGGCTTCCTTACGCAATAGTAAGGTGCCTCTCAACCCTGGGTTTGCCTGGGAATCATCACAATGTACTATATCTCAGAAGACTTCATAGTTTTCAGAAGTTAGTTTGTAGTACGCTAAATGCTTACTTCACTCTTTTTTTTTGTTTGTTTTTTGTTTGTTTGTTTTTCAAGTGCCTTTGAACAACACAGAGCAAAATCTGACAGTCACCCAGATTCCATATCCAGAAACGTGGTATGTGTTTTATGTAGACAAGTTTACCTGCAAGGAGAATTATGAAAATTCTGAATCCGAGGATATTCGGTATGAAATGATGTTACTAAACCCAGATGCAGAAGGGAATCCTATAGATCACTTTAGCGCAGGGGAATCGGGTAAGATGTTTTTTCTTGAAATTAGATCAATAAGATAAGGATCTGATCATCAAACAAATAGTTGCTCACAGAAGTGTGTATTTGGAGAAATGGATGACTTAGGTTGCAGATAGAAGTCTTTCACTTTTAAGACAGTATTTCTCAAAGTAGGTAATCCTGTTTAACCTAATTATCCAACTCGAGTCTAATCAGAGAAACAGATGAATTAAAAAGGGTAACATTGAAGATTCAATTTTTAGTGTTTATCCTGAAACAACTGGGATCTGCTACTGCATATTGAAGTTCTATGTTGCTGCAATACAAAGTAGTCTTATTGTAATTCAATGTTTATTTAGAAGTGATAGAAAATGTGATTTATTTAATGTTTGTTTTCAAAATGCTTTACATACATGAATTCTCAATTCACGGGCTTGACCTTGGTGAATTGTACACTTTGAAGAGAGAAATTAATTTTGGGGTTGTCAGTCATTGCATATTTAAGAGTTCTAATAATCTTCTACTTCATCATATACTTCATTCATTTGACAAGGTTAATTCTTTAGGTGTATTTATGGGTTTTATCTCTTAATGTCCAAGATAGACCTGTCCTAGAACCGAGGTTCACAATATAGGTTAGAGCTTTTTGAAAATTTTGGAGAGCCTTTATTGCTTGTTTAGTTTTGAATTTTTCACCAACAGTATAGACTGCAGGAATAAGTGAAAGATTTGGCTAGCTAAAATCAGTGGTGTATTGCATTGTTTTCTATAATGGGTGCCTCTGGGCTTGAACTCAAAATTATTCTATATGCATTTCTTTCATTGTACCTTCTTAATATTTTCATAATACAAAGATGATATGGAAGAATAGTGTTTTAAATGTGTTGTGGTGTTTGTCATTTTGTTGGCTGTCTTGTGGGAAGCCATCGTGGTGGTTCTGCTGTCAACTTGATCTCATTTCTCTCCATACACACAGACTCAAAACCTCATTATCTTTGACTCCTCCTTTTCTCCTGATATTACTTCTCCATATCAGGACAGTTACCAGATCATGTCAGTTCTTCCTGTATAATGTCACTTCAAAAATGCATCCTTTCTGTCTCTAGAATGCACTTATGCAAACCTTATCCTCTTCTCCTCCCTACTTCTTGTTTTTTATCATCTTGTTTGTCCAAAGACTGCTGCTAAAATCCGTATTTCACAGATCTCTCTGTGATATTCCCCTCTTCATATCCAATTCTAGGCTTATTCTTGCCTTTCACATTAAGTATTGTTGAAGTTGCCTGAGTGGGATTTGAGCATGGAATTCACTTGGACTTCTTCTGTGTCTGCAAACTTATATCCTTTAAATATATCCCATTACCATTCTCATTCTGTGTGCTTATAAACCCTCATTCGTGTCTCTTGTTTTTGTATTCTTTATCCACTTTGTCTTCATGCCTTATTCCATGCCATTCATCCTTAATGCTTGGAATTTGCTCCCTCCTCCCTGTGTGTTGTACACCTTGTCCACATCCTGGTTTTGTACTGGTATAACATTTGAGTTAGTCACGTCCTTAATCAAAGAAGTTGTATCAGTACATCCCCGCTAGTGTGGATGCGGTTATATTGGTACACGGGTGCCCTGTATCCCTTACTCCCCTTCCTGTACAGCAGGTATGGGCAATAATTTTTGCCCGGGAGCCACCCTGGGGCCTAAACAGGAAGGGATGGTACTACCCTACCCCCAGACAATGATTGGCCCTTTGCCTCTCCTTCTCACTAGGCACCCATGCCCTGGAAGAGGCTTGGCATGCTTCCTCACCCCCAAGCCAATCAGGGTCTGGGGGCGGGGATGCCTCCTCCAGCTCTTCGAGGAGCACGTGGCATTTTGAAGTGCCGTGGGTTCCTCGCAAGGCCGGGGCAGGGCGAAGGAAGCTTCACGCAGCTCTCCTGCCCCCAGACCCTGATTGGCCATGATTGGTGAAGCCGCCTCCTCCTCTCCCCCCCGTGCTCCTGGCAGAGTGGGAAAAGGTTTCGTGTGCTTCCTCACTCCCAGGCCAATCAGGGACTGGGGGCAGAGGAACTGCATGAAGCTTCTCCCCTCTGCCTCCGCCCTGTGAGCACTTTGAAGTGCCACATGCTGCTTGCAGGGCAGGGGCAGAGGGGAGAAGGCTTCGGGCACTCCTCTGCCCCCAGGCCCTAATTGGCCTGGGGTGGGGGAGCAGCAGGGCCTCTGCAGGTGGAGGAGCAACAGGGCCTCTGTGGGCTAGATCCACCCACTTGGCGGGCCAGCTCGCGGAGGCCCTTTTGCCCACCCCTGCTATACAGCAATATCTAGAAGCTGTATTGGTTAAGGCACTGACCATTGGTTAAGGGTAGCTCGAGTTCCGGTGCTGCAGAGCAGGCCCAGCCCCACCCCTACCCGTTCCCAAAGCAGGAAGCAGAGCCAAAGGTGCACACGCATGCAGGAAGCCAAAGCTGGTATTCCAGCCTTTAGTTGTGCAGCTGATGCTGGAGCCGCAGCATGGGCTCCCCACCACATGGTGGTGAGGGGTGGGGCTGAGCTTCCTGCCTCGCATGCCAGTAAAAATTGGCCTCTGTGCCACTTGTGGCATACATGCCAAAGGTGGCTGGCCCCTGGTTTAAACTTTAACCTATTGTAGATGTTCCTGACTGCCCACTCACCTATGCTATTGTTTATTTTTAGTGACACTGAGGCTTACCAACATTTGCCAGGATAGACCCGCATGACAAAAAAAGCTTCCAGCAATGATAGAAATTTACAGATAGGCAAAGATGCTTGAGTATTTATTAGCATTTGATTTAAAGATATAATAAAAACTTTTATCGATCATCAACCAGCAAACTCTATAAACCATCATTTCTGATCTGCACTGAAAGTCTATTTTAAAGTGCATGCAGTTGGGGCTGGGGTGTGGAAGGGGCTGCAGGACTCGTTCTAGGAGGGAGCTATGGTCTGGAAGGGGATTTGGAGTGCCTCCCATGCTACAACCCCTCTGCTCCAAGTGCTGGATGTAGGTGTAGTCTCTTCCAGCAGCTCCGCACAAGCAGCTCCCCATCCCTGCTGTTGCTGCAGAGGTGTGATCAGACGGTTCTGCATGCATGCTGCCTCCCCCCATCGGCTGGGAACCACAGCAGTGGCTGGGGGCAGCGCCTGTGGACAGACGCAGCATGCTTGCTTACTGAATCACCTGGCCTCACCTCTGCCAGGAGCAGCAGAGTGGGGAAGCTGCTGGAAGTGAGCACTTCCACCATCTGGCATCCTCGCATGCCTCAGCCCTAGGGTTGCCAGATGGTTTAACCAAAGATACCAAACAACCCTCCCACCCCCCAAAAAAAACACTCGGGGGAGGGGGAAAACCAAAGTTGTTGAGCAAAAACTAAATACATAAAACCGCATGACCCCTTTAAGTGTGAGCAGGGAGAGGTTGAGCACTAAGAGGTTGAGCATTGCTTCCCCTTGCTTCAGGTCTTGTTGCCAGCAGCCATCTTCTTTTCTTGATCGAGCCCTCTCCCCTCCCTCCCCCAAGTAAGCAGAGGGGCTGGGGACTTACGCGGGGGGGGGGGGGGCGGGAGGGGGCGGGTGTCCAGGTGCTGGACCCAGTTGCCGAGTGTGTCATAGGGTTGCCAGGTGTTGGGTATTTTCGCCTCCTGGCAGGGAAAGAAAACAGAAAATACCGGACATTTCGGGTGTCCGGTAAAAAATTCAGAAAATACCGGACAGGAGACGAAAATACTGGACACCTGACAACCCTACTCAGCCCCCTGTCCTAACCTCCTTCCAAACCGAAACTTCCTCCTGCTCCGTACGTACCCTTCCCCCCTGCACACGCACACGCACACATGCCAAACCTCGTCCTCTGAGCTAACCAGCCTTTTTTATTTACCTGTAACCCCTATCCTCCCTGCATGCGAGTTAAAGCTTTTACTGCATTTACTTGTATGTTGTAACACGTGCTGATGACAGTTTGTGGCTGAATGGTTGTAATGCTCAACTTTTTGCGATCCCACCCATAAATGTAAATTTTTTAATCTTGTAAAAAATATGTAAAACTCATAATTTTGCGCAACTGTGAAGTTGATAAAAACTGTAAGTTGATAAAAAATGTTTAAAGGTTAATATCAATGCTACCTCTCAAAGTTAGAAAAAAACAAATTCTGTCAAACCTATTTATCGGAAACTATTTACCATTATGATTTACCAATCATTCTTAAAAATGTTTTAATGGTTTTAAGGTAAATTGTTTACAGAATGACTCCTTTTTATATTTAGGATTGTTATGTTTTAATGAATGAAGACTTGACAGGTCCAGTAATGACCAACAACCTGAAAAAACTAAACTGATACATGAAGAATTTTTTTTTTCCATTACTGTGTGGGAAGGATAAGAGAAAGTAATTGAATGCAAATGCATCTATACGATCATTTTTACATTACTATGTAGTAACTACATAACTTAATACTAAAACAACAAATGGTCTGGTAGCACTTTATAGACTAACAAAACGTGTAGATGGGATCATGAGCTTTCGTGGGCACAGCCCACTTCTTCAGATGACCGGAGTTATGAGTAGGGGATATGAAAACTTGAAATAAATAGGAGAGGGGGGAGAAAAAGAAAAAAAGGAAGGGGGGGTGTAAGACAGGACATCATTAAGAATCTGGAGAATGGGTACTTGAACCTAAGCAGATCAAAGTAAATAGATAGATGCTAGGGCAGGAAGGATTCCACTCTCAGAGCTGTTAGCATCTTCAGTGGTTATGAAATAGGTAGTGTCCTAGCCAGCCCATATCTTGATTGAGTCCATTAGCATGTAAATTGAATTTGTGGATGAAGTGAGATTCCAATGCTTCCTTATGTATTTGGTTTGTGGAGCTGGCCTGTGACAAGACAGCCACCTGCAGGTCTGTTAAAGTATGGTTAGGTAAGCAGAAATGTTCAACAGATTTTTGTGTTTCCTTTTTTTTATAGATATAGATATAGATCTATATCTATATATATCTGATTTGTGTCCATTGGTTCTTTCCTGCTGAGACTGTCCAGTTTGTCTTTATATAGCGAGAGCGCGCGCGCAGTGGGGCACTGCTGGCATAGATCAAATTATTAGATGTGCAGTAAAATGACCCTTTGATTCTGTGGCTTATGTTGTTTTCTCCAGTGATTAATTCATCAGTGTAGATATGTGAGCAGAGTTGGCATCTTTTTTGGTTGCAGGGCTGGATTCCTGGAGGCTTATAACTCTGGTCATCTGAAGAAGTGGGCTGTGCCCACGAAAGTTCATGACTAACAAAACATGTAGATGGTATCTATAAAGTGCTACCAGACCATTTCTTGTTTTTTTCTGTAACAGACTAACTCGGCTATCCCCTGATAATTTAATATTGTTTGTCTTGAAGTAAGAGCATCTTAGGTAGTACTTATGTGCTATAATTCACTTTATTAAACTGCATTTCTTTTCACAGGATTACACGAATTTTTTTTTCTGCTTGTCCTAGCATACTTCATAGTTGCTTGCATATGTGCTCAATCACTGTGGCAAACTCTTAAGAAAGGTGGACCTATGCATACTGTCTTGAAGGTGCTGTCAACAGCATTACTGTTTCAGGCTGGCTCAGCATTTGCCAACTACCTGCATTTCTCAAGGTAATTTTATTTATCTTTCCCTTTGTTATTCCTTGAAATAAGAAAGGTAGACAGCTGTAGAGATCATTACGGCTAAATATAATGAGCATGACAATTTGTAGGGTTGACTTGTTGCAACTATGTAGTTACTTAACTTTTTTGTCATTCTTAGAGACACAGCTATTAGTGAATAATTTAGACCATTATCTCCTGGCTTTTTTTTTTTTTTTTACTAGTTACGCTAAAGATGGAATAGGGGCACCTTTTATGGGAAGTCTGGCAGAATGTGAGTATGCTTAAGAAAATGTACTTTGCTCAACATATTTATGCAGAGTAATGTAGAGAAATAATCTGTTAAAGCTGTGGCTTCTCAAGCTGGTGTCTGTGGGAGGAATCTCCAAGGGTTCCATCAGTTCTTCCCCCTTTAAGACTAAAGCAGGCTCCGTACTTTTCCTGGTTCTATGCAGCTCCCAGAAGTGACTGCTTGTCCCTGTGAATCTAGTGCTTAGGCAGCCAAAGGAGTCTCTGCACACTGCCTCCACCTGAATGCTTGTTTTGCAGTTCCTAGTGACTGGACCTGTAACCAGTAAGAACCAAAGAAGCAGCACCTATAGGCGCAAGGTCAGCATGTAGAGCAATGTTTCTTAAACTGTGTTCTGTGGTATATTGGTGTGCCGCGAGGCAGTCGGAGGTGTGCTGCGGAGAACAACAGTTCAAAAATGGCTTCCCTTAAAGGGGCAGGTGACTTTTTTCTTTTTTTGCTCAACAAAAAAATCGTTGGTTTTCCTCGTTTAAAAAAAATTGTTTGGTGTTCCTCAGTCTTAAAAAGTTTAAGAAACACTGATGTAGAGTCTCTTTGGCTGACCATTTGTCTAGGGGCTACAGAAACCTGGCAGTCACTTCCAGGAGCCACAGTAAATGCTTCCAGCATATGTGCCCCAACCCAAGTCCCCTCCCACACGCAATCTTCCTCCTGAAGCCTGAACCCCACAATCACTCCAAATCTGAGCCACCTCCTGCGCTCCAGATTCCTCATGCATGGCTCCGTTATACAAAGTAATGTGAATGTATTAATTTAAAATGCCAATTAGCCTAATTAAAACTACGAAGATTACAAAGGCGACTCCAAATACGTATCTCTCACCGTTTGAGTGCTCTTTACCTCTGGACGTGGCACGTCAATGAAAACTTAACACGTTAGATAGATTTTAAGACCACAAGACTATATTATCTTATCTCAAATAATCAACAAAAATTAATCACCACAAACAATAGGGGGTTTACCAGAGTCCTCGGCGCTAGGGACGATTGATGTGATGCTGGTGACCTCAATCTATTGGCTCTTTCGAGCCTCAGGAGAGGAACAGCCAGGAGTCCCTCGTTGGTAGACAGCGCCGACGCTGGCGACCTCGATCCTCTGGCTCTTCTGGGCCTTTGGAGAGGAACAACCAGGAGTCCCACGAAGAACCGGAATAGAGAGCGACGATCGCCTTCCATGGTGTTCGCCTCTTTCTGCTCTTCAGGGCAGCTGGAGCAGATGATGGAAGCTAAACTCTGACTACTGTGCCTTTAAACTTATCCTAAAATAAAACCCTAAACTACTTCCCGACGCGCCCGTCTTACAGACTCGACGACGGATGATAAGCGGTTACTGACGTGGCCTGACGGACAAACTCGACGATGATCACTAATCTAACAAACACTAAACTAAACTAAACCTAAAAAGAGAGAGACACAAGCCTTCCGCTTGGTCTACTCCTTAACTTAACTTTACTCATCCAAGCTAAGCTCTCATCACGGGACAAGTAACCAATCACACCTCTCATGCAACCTAGTCTATCCTAAGCCTATCCCGACGCCAACGGGTGTGTCAGGCTTTTATAGACTAGCCTCATACATATGCATGAGGGCTTTACTTTAAATTGATTGGTTGGTACAAGATGCGCATTAGCATAGGTTTAAAACAATTGGTTCTTAAATATATTAATTACTTATTCATGACAAAGTTCTCCTTATGAATATTCATTGAGCCAACAGACTAGATTCATGAATATTCATTTACAGCTGAAATTTGAAATGTACACCAGTCAGTTGACAGTCATGATGACTCAGCAATGTCTATGATGACGTATACCTATCTTATCTTATACAGGCACATTATCAATTAATATTAATTACAGGTGTTCATTAAGATGTTATCACAAGCACTCATTAAATATACAATTCTGTTAACCTAACATATCCCAGAGCCTGTACCTCCAGCTAGAGCCCTCACCCAACCCGTACACAATCTCCCTGACCCTGCCTGGTGAAAGTTGGAGAAAGCAAGCAGGTGCAAGGGCCTTAGAGAAGGGGCATGGCTGCAGGGAAAGGGTAGGGTAGAGGGCCCCAAAAAAGTTTTAAATCAAAATGGGGGGGGTCAAGTTGATAAAGTTTGAGAACTGCTATGTTAAAGCATATTAACCAATGCTAGCCTCTGCAGCCAGATTCTAATCTGTTATATATCTCTACTTCATTTTAAATAGATGAAATGCAGCTTTTTCTTTGAAAATAATGACTTTTTTCCTTGAGTTTTTTAATAGTGTTATAATTAAGTTGTGATTTAAGATTGCCTTAAAACCAAATCTTACAAATATTTATGCACATACCTTTTACTCATGCAAATAATCCCAGTTAAATTTAGAGGGCTGTCATATGGGTAAGGTTACCCTTGTGCGAAATCATTTTGCTGGATCAGATTAATAGGCATTCTCTTGAGTATTGAAGCATTTTAAAAATCTGTATCCATTTTATGGAAGCTGTACATCTATCTAATTAAATATAATTGGTTTTCATGGAAAATTTATGTCTTTTTATGGCACAAGCATTTTAAGATTCGAGCTGTGCCAAAAATTACCCTAACACCAATATTAGCACAAAGTAGCTTTCTTGATTTCATCCAGCTTTGCTGAATGTTGAATTGGAAGCAAAACACCCTGAAGCATCATGTCCTAACATGTACTGGTTATGTATAATCTTGGCTGGCTTCTTCACAGGCTGCCGCTGTTTTGATTGTTGTGAAGCTCTGGATAGGAATATAGAGGGGGGGTTTTCTGAGATAATACATTGCCTTTCCATTTTACTGAAACTTTCCAAGAAACTGGCATTTAGATGAAACATATTTTACTATTCAGATTCTTAAAGTGCCTCCTCACAGGTCATCACACATCCTATCCTGCTGTTCTGGACTTCCACAGACCTCTGGCAGCCAAATTGGAAGTCCTTTGGAATCTTTTGGGGGGCTCTAGTGCAGCCTGCATGGTCTAGTATTCAATTTGCTCAGTGACCATTAAGTCACTTGTTTGTGTGATCTTCTATCTTAAAAAAGAGGGCTTGAAAAAAATTGCCAGACACCTACAAGTTAGCTGGATGAATAAACCTAGCTATCCACAGGTAGATACAACAGATAAAAGAGAACTCCACCAGTGAGATTCCATGGCAAAAGCTAGATAAGAAGTCCGAACATCCCGTCTACTGCCCATTTGTTTAGGTGTTGAGATTTATATTAATAGTCGAGTCCAGTGACAGTTTGCTCAAAACTTGAATAAAGGATTTGAAGATCAGTGATGAAATTATGCAAATATAACTTAGCCTACTGTCACCTTCATAGAATATTTACACTAAATATACACCTGATGAAGTAGAGCCCATAGTTTGGTTGACATGGATCTGTAATAAGATTTTTTTTTTTTAATCTGGCTATAAACTGGCTGAAGAGTTAGGACCTGTGCAGGTTTTATGCTGGCCCCCAATTTCTGATCCATTCAGTGAGCAAAAATCTGACCACTGTTGATCATGTTGTTACTAAGTTGTGGAGATTCTAATAGAATAAAATTCCATTTAATTAAAGAGCAAGGATTCAATTTCTGTGCAAAATAAAGGGCTCTCTTAATTATTGCACTTCTTTGATAATTGTGATTGAATTGTAAAACCATGATTGTAGGAGTGTTTGTTTTAGCCATAAGGATGGCAGATATTTTCTTTCCTTGCCACTGTAACATGGCATATAATTTTGCATGCTGTCTCTCATTGGCCAACAACAAATAGTATCCAGTCTGTAATACTTGCAGTTGGAATTAACAGCCTCTTGGTGGCAGCTGCTCCCACAGTAGCTTACATTTAATCCTTAGTTTTGAATAGTTAAACCAGTGAATCCATGCTGACTGTGCATCAGCCATGTGATTAAACATTTTCTTTGGTCACTAGAGATGAGCTTAGATAGAGTATATGAGCCTGTTCATAACTTCTTTGCTAGGCCACTGCTATGCTCTTTCCTGTACATTATGGGTTGCTATGTACTGTGATTTTAGATTCTTTCCTTGGGTTAGTATTAGGGATGTAAGAGTTTAACGAGTTAACTGATACTCTGATGCTTCTTGGTTTCTGTTAATGGCTAAATTCCACTAGGGTCATAAAAGAGGGATTGGCAGCTGGAACCCCATGCATGCCAGGATGCTGCCAGCAGCAGAGCCCGTGGTGCAGACCTGGCAGCCAGGACCTTAGGAGAGGGGCCAGTAATTGCAACCCCACCAGTAGCAGAGCCTGCAAAGTGGGGCCAGCAGCTGAGACTCCAAGCATGGGGGCACCCTGTCCTCCCTACCCCTACATCTCTGGGTAAAACATCTAACCATGTAACTGATAAAATTTTGATCGGTTACACAGTTACTATTTTTGTACATTCTTTACATCCCTATTAGTATTTACAAGTGGCTCCCCCTCTCCTTGACTGTCATATCCTCTTAATTCAAGATAATAGTTTATTCTTTGTGCCATCATCTTTGCTTTTAAGAAACATTTAATTTGAAAGGTGTTTGGCTCCAAGAGATTTCCTCTCTACACCTTTCTTTTTATGATCATAGATTCCAAAAGAAGTAGGAGGGAAGAAAGGAAAGAAATACTGAAGATTTCTTACTGCAGCAATCACAGCTCTGATGAATAGATAATATCAAGTGCAGGTTGCAAAAGTGCAATAATCTCTTCTAGCTGTTACTGCTCTCAAAGCAGATTTTTTTTTTTCATGTAAAGGCAGAAATCCTGGCTACACTGTAATTGTGAAAAAACTCACATTGACTTCAGTGCAGGCAGGATATCGCTCCTGATACCTGCTTCAGACCTTATCCCAATATCATGTACAGCCTATGGGCCTGCTTCTACAACACTTTAAGCATGTAACTTCACTCACATGAATTGACATCAAACACTGTGTGCAGTAGGGATGTACTATCACATTTAATTGTTCAACTGATATACGTAACACCCCCTCCCTACGGGAAGGGGCTGCTCCCGCCAGTCTGGGGTGCACCTAGACTGGGCTGGCTGCGGACGGGGGCTGCTCCGGCTAGGCTAGAGCATCCCCCACCCACAGCAGGTGGGGAGCTGCTACAGCCTCCATTGGGTAACCAGAATTGGTAGGTAAGCATCAGCCATTGCGGGTGATGCTTACCAGTTAACCATTTGCATCCCTAGTGTGCAGTCAGCAGATCCTTTTAAGTTTAAGCAGCTTCTGAATGTGAGACTCCAACAGTGATTTTTCTGGCTATTGGACAGCCTGATGAGAGAAATGGATGATGAAGAAAGCAGTGTGATGAAGACTCTGGAAAGAGTGTTTCAGGTCGTGCTGGTGGGGGAGTGGCACTATACGTGAAAGAAAATGTAGAATCAAATGAAGTAAAAATCTTAAGAGTCACAGTGTTCCATAGAATCTCCATGGATAGTAATTCCATGCTCCCATAGTAAGAATAAATCAGTAGGGATATATTATCGACCATCTGACCAGGATAGTGATAGTGACTATGAAATACAAAGGCAGATTAGAGAGGCTATCAAAATAAAAAACTCAATAATAGTGGGGGATTTCAACTATCCCCATATTTACTGAGCACACGTTGCCTCAGGATGGGATGCAGAGATAAAATTTCTTAATACCTTAAATGACTGATTCTTGGAGTAGCTGGTTCTGGAACCCAGAAGGGGAGAGGCAATTCTTGATTTAGTCCTAACTGGAGTACAGAATCTGAGAGGTAAATATAACTGGATTGCTTGGAAATAGTGACCATAATGTAATAAAATTTAATATCCCTGTGGTGGGAAAAACATTTACAGTGCAACACTGTGGCATTTAATTTCAAAAAGGGGAACTACATGAAAATGAGGAGGTTAGTTGAACAGAAATTAAAAGATACAGTGACAAAAGTAAAAACTCTGCATGGAAACTTTTCAAAGACACTGTAATAGAGGCCCAACTTAAATGTATACCCCAAATTAAAAAACACAGTAAGAGAACAAGAAAAATGCCACCATAGCTTAACAACCAAGTAGAAGAGCAGTGAGAGAGACATTTTTTTAAAGTGGAAGTCAAATCCTAGTGAGGAAAATAGAAAGGGGCATAAATGTTGTCAAATTAAGTGTAAAATATAATAAGAAAAGCCAAAAAGGAGTGTGAAGAGCAGCTAGCACAAAACTCAAAAAGTAATAGTAAAATGTTTTTAAGTACATCAAGAGCAGGAAGCCTGCTAAGCAACCATTGGGTCCTTGGATGATCTAGATGCTAAAGGAGCACTCAAAGATGATAGTCATTGCAGAGAAGCTAAATGAATTCTTTGCTTCATCTTCATGGCTGAGGATATTGGGGAGATCCCCAAACCTGAGCCAATTTTTTAGGTTACAGATCTGAGGAATTGTCCCAGATTGAGTTATTAGAGGAGGTTTGGGAACAAATTGATAACAGTAATAATTCACCAGCACCAGATGGCATTCACCCAAGAGTTCTGAAAACTCAAATGTGAAATTGTGGAACTATTTACTATGGTTTGTAACCTATCCTTTAAATCAGCTTCTGTACCTAATGACTGGAAGATAGCTAACGTGATACCAATATTTTAAAAAGGCTCTAGAGGTGATCCTGCAATTACAGACCATTAAGTCTAACGTCAGTACCAGATAAATTAATTGAAACTGTAGTACAGAATAAAATTGTCAGACACACAGATGAACATAATTTGTTGGGGGAAAGTCAACATGGTTTCTGTAAAGGGAAATCATGCCTTACTATCTGCTGAGTTCTTTGAGGGAGTTAACAAACATGTGGACGAGAGCAGACCAGTAGCTATAGTGTACTTAGCCTTCCAAAAAGTTCCCTTGCTAAAGGCTCTTAAGTTAAGTAAGTTGTCATGGGATAAGAGGGAAGGTCCTTTCATAGACTGATCACTGGTTGAAAGACAGGAAACAAAGGGTAGGAATAAATGGTAAGTTTTCAGAGTGGGGTCCCCCAAGGGTCTGTCCTAGGACCAATCCTATTCAATTTATTTATAAATGATCTAGAGGAAGGGGTAAACAGTGATGTGGCAAAATTTACAGATGATACCTAATTGCTCAAGATGGTTAAGACCAAAACAGACTGTGAGGAGCTTCAAAAAGATCTCACCAAACTAAGTGATTGGGCAGCAAAATGGCAAATAAAATTTAATGTTGATAAATGTAAAGTAATACACATGAAGAGAGAGAAAAAAGGCTTGGACTTTTCAGCTTTGAAAAGAGGAGACTAAGGGGGGATATGATAGAGGTCTATAAAATCATGATTGGTGTGGAGAAAGTGAATAAGGAAAAATTATTTACTTATTCCCACAATATAAGAACTAGGGGTCACCAAACGAAATTAATAGGCAGCAGGTTTAAAACAAACAAAAGGACATTTTTCTTTACTCAGCACACAGTCAACTTGTGGAACTCCTTGCCAGAGGATGTTGTATGTTGTGAAGACTAGGACTTTAACGGGGTTCAAAGAAGAGCTAGATAGATTTGTGGAGGTTAGGTCCATCAATGGCTATTAGCCAGGGTGGGTAGGAATGGTGTCCCTCTGTTTTTCTAGAAGTGGATGACAAAAGAGGGATCATGTGATGATTCCCTGTTGTGTTCTCTCCCTCAGGGGCATCTGGTATTGGCCGCTGTCGGCAGACAGGATATTGAGCTAGATGGACCTTTGGTCTGACCGTTGGCCGTTCTTATGATAGCACACAAACCCACACAGGGGTCAGAGCTTCTGCTTAAGATACTTGTACATGTAGATGGGGCCCAGCAGAAGTACAAAAATGGACAACTTCCCATAGAGAAATTGGAGGAGTGACTTTATTTTAATTCAAAAGTTTAGCAAGGACTAACACTCCACATTAATTGTTGGTCAGGGTCAGCTAGGTTAGGAGTCTTCAGTTATTCTGTAAACAGCTCAGAAACAAACAAACAAAAAACTAAAGTTTTTCCTCAGGTTTTCTCTTACCTCATTGAGGCCTGGACACATCTTTCCCATTCACCAGCTGATCAAGCTACTTTTAAAATGAGCCATTTCACCACCCAGTAGAAGACCTCAGACCTTGCAAATCCAGTGTCCTCCGACTTGGGAAGGAGTGTTTTCTGTTTAATAGAGAAGTCCCTTCTGGAATCGTTACTGCACCACATTTTGTAATCATCTTGATTACTTACCACAGATGGAGTGCTCTCCCCATCCTTCTTCAAATTTGACCATGGGAGTAGGTGCCTCAGCCACAGAATAGGGTTCTTTTCTTTTCCTATCTCCATGGCCAATCAGTCAATTCTTTCTGCCCTTGCCCAGTATGGGGTTGGTAAACATCACAGTGCCATTGAATATAGTAATTTTTCCAACTATGCCTGCATTTAAAATATGAATGTCTTCACTTCCACCATTTAATTAGTCAGTATTTAGATAGTAGAATTTGCCCTGACCATATTTTTCTGTTCAGGTTGCTGTATTGTTGCTTTAAAAAGCTACAGTTTAAATTATATAAACTACACTGTAAGAATCTGATCTTGAAAATGAAAATCATGCTGAGTAAATAAGATAACCCATTCTAATATATTTTAAGTTTGCAGGGTAAAAAATTCTTGATTGATATATTGACTTCAGTTTTAGTTCCCTGACCTTAGAAACAGATTTGTGCAAGTGGACTTGAAGCCCATGCTTAGTTTAGGTATGTTAGCTATCATATAATTGAGTAGTCGTGTGACCACACAAAATATTATCAGTTACACAACTATTCAATAGTCCCTGGGGGTGGGGCTGGCATGTAGCTCCCAGGGATGCGGAGCAGCCTTGGTCTGCAAGGAGCTCAGACCCTCCTCTCCCTCCCTCCGCTCCCCGGACATTGGTTTCTGCTGTGAAGCAGTCTTAGTCCACAAGGAGCTCGGACCTCTGCATGGTGGACCTGGGCCTGCCACAGGGACAGAGGCTGCCTTGTGGCAGCCTCCCCTGTGCCCTACTCCAACCCCCTGCTGCTGCCTCTGATAGGGAGCACTGTGGAGCCAGTGCTGGGGGAACTGGCTTTTAAACTGGCTTCCCCCAGCACTGGCTCCTGCTGCCTCCCTCCCATAGCTAACTCTAATGCAGCGCAGGGGGTGGGGAATGCAGGTAGTCAACAAGCTTTGGCTTATCAGTTAATCTGATAGTCAACTACTCGTTGACACCCCTTCTTTGTCTCTGTCTTCAGTGGGTTTCTGTGTTTGTGCGTAATAATCATCTGCCTGCATTGAGCCCTTCACAAGTGATTAAATAAAATTTCTCATAGATAATTATCCACAGCATGAAAATCATAGTCAGTCTCAAAGTCTATACAGTGTTCAGTATATTTTTCACTCTTAATTAAGTGTCCTGGTGTACCATACAGTTGCCACTTGACAGTTTTTTTTTCTGCTAGAGAAAGGATTTGCTACTATGTTTTGTGACTATATTAACTTTCTTTCCTTCCCATTAGTGTGTGACATAGTCTGTCAGATACAAATGCTGTACCTGTTGCTGAGTTTGTGTATGGGCTGGACAATAGGCAGAATGAAGAAATCTCAAAGCAGACCCCTTCAGTGGGATTCCACCCCAGCATCCACGGGCATTGCTGTGGTGGTAGTTGTAACCCAGGTTTGTATTTCTGATTATTTTTGCTGTACTGTAGCCAAGCTGTAGGAGCAGCTGCTATTGATATTTTTGGCAGAAGTGTATTGATAAGTATGACAGAACTGGGAACATCCTATTTCTATATTTTATGCTTGGTGAACATCAAGAACTTCAATGTTGTTTAAACACTTGAGCAGAGAAAATAATAAAGCAATAGTATGTAACAGGCAATAATACATCCACTATCCTTTACTATTTAGTGCCTTCAATTTAGGCTCCTGAGATTAGACCTGTGAATTATCTACTAGTCTTTCAGATCCATTTGGAGAATTCCTGAGCTTTATGGATGCAGAATTGGTCCTGCAAATATAAAAGTTATCTAGAACAGATACTGAAATGAGTTGAATTAATGTAATTAAATAGTCAATTTAGAATAGCGAATAAATCTTTGATATAGTAAATCTTAGTGGAGGAAACATCCATCCTTGCTGATCCTTTGCAGTGCCTTAAAGTAATTAAAAATCGAGAAGAGAAGCACAGAGAAGTGAAGGAGTAGAGAGAAAAAAGAAACAGTGATGAAAGTAATGTTGTAGGCATACGGCTGCTACTATTGGAAAGAAGCAAGAAGTGGACTGGCACAAGATTTTTGGTCATCTTTGTAACTAGTACTAGTCCCGAACAGAAATTTAATGGTGTCTTGGAACTCTCTTAATAGTAGCTGGTGGTGTCCCCTGCCAAGTATGAGCCTGAGCCCAAACCTTACAGAACTCAGTTGGGAGTTTTCCCATTGGTTTCAGTGGACTGTGATTCAGAAAAAGTCTCAGAAAAAGGTTCGGGATGTCAGTGTTTTGAGAGCTAGTTCTTATGAGCCTAATTTTGCTCCTGTTAAAGTCAATTGTCAAATCTCCTTCAGTGGACATAAGATTGTGGTTCTCCATCAGGTTCACTGAAGGAGAATATGAAGTTAAACCATAGTTTTGCAGCTGTAGGTGTCTGCATTATTTGAAATTGTAAATCAGTGACTTACAAAAAATTAAGGAAGGTAAAGACTTGGTGCGTCTACACTACAGGACTTAACTCAGCTCAACTTGCGTAGCTTATTTCATGTCAATTGCGTATCTTATTTTGAAATAGGGAGCACCTACACAGCGCTTATTTTGAAAGAGCACTTCCTCTGACTTCCTTTATTTCTCTTACAATGATGGTTACAGGAGTTGGAGTAAGAAGTCCTCCAGCTTGACAGTATTTTGACACTCTTTCGAAATAAAACTGCCTGCTGTGTCGACACGGACTAAGTTATTTCGGAATAGTGCTAGTTATTTCAAAATAGTGCTACAGTGTAGACATACCCTCAAACTCCTTCCCTTCTAACAGAAGCAGCAGTTGCACTTAATGTGTTAATCGGTGGTCCCCAAGGAACAGTTCTAGCTTTGTTGCTTTTGGTATCGTGAGTACGTTCAGGCAAGAAGACAGAATCGTGGCACTTGTGTTGATAGCTGGCATCACAATCAAATAGATAACTGTTTATTATAGGAAGAAATATAACCTGTAGGTACAATATTTACTCTAAGTGTACTTTGTTCTTGTTTTGCAGAGTATTTTACTAATTTGGGAACAGTTTGAAGATACTAATCACCACAGCTACCATTCACACCACAGTTTAGCAAGTGGACTTCTTATTAGTCTAAGAGTTTTCCTATCTCTCTCATTGGCCTGTGGTCTTTACCAGATCATCACAGTGGAGAGAAGTACACTCAAAAGGGAGTTTTATATTACCTTTACCAAAGTAAGGGTCACATCTGGAAAACTAATCTCTTTCTTTGTAAATGTGTATGTGTTATACTATTGACTGGATCATGCTTTTGCCCCCATGGGAGTGTTCATGATTAAGTGTTTCATTTGATTAAATAAATTATATTATTTTGGTATACACTGAATGGTTAAATTTGATGTGATTAGCATAAGCATAAACTGTGATTTTTTTTTTAAATCTGCTTGATTGCAGAACAATGAGTATTCAGGATGTAAAGTAAAGATGGAATCATGTAAATGTAACTCCCCTTCCCCCATTGTCATATCTATTTTCTGTACTGAAATTAGAGTAAATTATATCAAATGCCATTATTCTCTTTCAGGGCTGTATTCTGTGGTTTTTGTGCCACCCAGGTCTTGCAACCATTTCTATGCTATTTAGAGACTATCAAAGAGAGAAGGTATGTATGGGCAAGATAAAAATGTAGAATTTGATTAGAAATTTTGCATAAAATATACAGGAGGTGTTCCTTCTGTTGAGTGTTCTTTTATTAGAAAACTCTTTCTCCGAGGTCTTTAACCTTTACATTCCCATAGTAACCTGTGAACTTTTACCCCTACTGCTCTCCCTAACGCAAATGAGAGCCATGTGGTTGAAACTTCGTATGCCCTATAAAATGTAAAGGTAATCATTTGTAGGAAGAAGCAGGAAATGCTTGCTAATGTAAAGCAAAAATGGATCCAGTAAAAACAAATTTTTGTCTCTTTGCCAACTTCGTTTAAATAAGTAATAAAATCTCTGGGGAGACTTTTAGGGTAATTCCTTAAAAAAATTAAAATAAAAAAAAGTGTGGCTAGGGGGATCAGGAAAGCCACCACTGAACTGTGTTCTTTGCATAAAAAGATTTTCTCCAAATTTGAAATTCGGCTTGTAAACTCTTAAAAAATATAGATGGATTTACTTGGCTTTCTTGTTGCTTTAACCTGCTGTGAGCAAGGGTGCTAGTATGTAGAGCTTGACACACTCAGGGTACGTCTACACTGCAACACTATTTCGAAATATCTAGCACTATTCCAAAAGAACTTAGTCTGCATCTACACAGCAGACGGTTATTTCATAATAATGTCAAAATACTGCCAAGCTGGAGGACTTCTTACTCAGACTCCTGTAACCCTCATTGTACGAGGAATAAGGGAAGTCGGAGGAAGAGTGCTGTATTTTGAAATAAATGCTGTGTAGACACTCCAAATTTCTAAATAAGCTATTTCAAAATAAGATACACAATTGACATAACTTGAAATAAGCTACGCAAATTGAGCTAAGCCCTGCTGTGTAGACGCACTCTCAGATAATGTACACCATCATTCTCAGGTAGGTGAGTATATCATTCCAGAGCAGAGTTTTCTCATTGCTTATGGTTAATGCAGCATGTATATGAATGTGCAAAAATTTTCTGACACCTAATAATTGTTGGGAGGATAATGGATACTATGCTATTATAATATAGAAGAAATTTAGCCCTTCTCGCTGCCTTGGTTAGGACATTAGTTTTTCAGCCAGCAAAAGAAACCTTCGTGCTGGTGGGGAGGGGTTGATCAACTTTCTTGAGATGGGATTCAGTTCTTCTCTCTGATAGAGGCAGCGAGGGGGGGGGGGCTAATGGAGTCACTAGTTGACTACATACCTGCTAAGATAGATTAACAAGGGGACATTAGGCATGATAGTGCTCTGTTAGTTTGTAGTTATTCACCCATTCTCTCTCGGCGAATGACTACGTTCAGCTTCATCTTTAGAGATTTAGGGAGATGCACCCCGGAGAACCCTTCTTTGACCAAGTGGTTAGGGCATGCATCTGGGAGGAAGCAGAACAGGATTCAAATTCCTGCTCTGGATTGAGCAGAGGAGGGATTCGAACCCAGGCCTCCCACATTTTGGGTGAGTGCTCTGACTATTGGCCTGCAGAACATAAGGCAGCATGCCACTTGCTAAAATGCAAGACTTGGCCCTGCCTCCTGAAAATCCCAACAAGCTTTGTGTGAGATCATAGAATCATAGAATAATAGGACTGGAAGGGACCTCAAGAGGTCATCGAGTCCAGCCCCCCGCCCTCAAGGCAGGACCAAGCTCCGTCTACACCATCCCTGACAGATGTCTATCTGACCTGCTCTTAAATATCTCGAGAGAGGGAGATTCCACCACCTCCCTTGGCAATTTATTCCAATATTTGATCACCCTGACAGTTAGGAATTTTTTCCTAATGTCCAATCTAAACCTCCCCTGCTGCACTTTAAGCCCATTACTCCTTGTCCTGTCCTCAGAAACCAAGAGGAACAAATTTTCTCCTTCCTCCTTGTGACACCCTTTTAGATATTTGAAAACTGCTATCATGTCCCCCCTTAATCTTCTTTTTTCCAAACTAAACAAGCCCAGTTCATGAAGCCTGGCTTCATAGGTCATGTTCTCTAAACCTTTAATCATTCTTGTCGCTCTTCTCTGTACCCTTTCCAATTTCTCCACATCTTTCTTGAAATGTGGCGCCCAGAACTGGACACAGTACTCCAGCTGAGGCCTAACTAGTGCAGAGTAGAGCGGCAGAATGACTTCACGAGTTTTGCTTACAACACACCTGTTGATACAACCTAGAATCATATTTGCTTTTTTTGCAACAGCATCACACTGTTGACTCATATTCAACTTGTGGTCCACTATGACCCCTAGATCCCTTTCTGCCATGCTCCTTCCTAGACAGTCGCTTCCCATCTATGTATGGAACTGATTGTTCCTTCCTAAGTGGAGCACTTTGCATTTCTCTTTATTAAACCTCATCCTGTTTACCTCTGACCATTTCTCTAACTTGCTAAGGTCATTTTGAATTATGTCCCTATCCTCCAAAGAAGTTGCAACCCCACCCAGTTTGGTATCATCTGCAAACTTAATAAGCATACTCTCTATCCCAATATCTACATCATTGATGAAGATATTGAACAGTACTGGTCCCAAAACAGACCCTTGAGGAACTCCACTTGTTATCCCTTTCCAGCAGGATTTAGATGTGCTCCAACTAGCTCAGTGGTCTCAGGAGTTAAGTGGTTTTGAGGATGACCACTGGCAGAATTTGAGATGCCTTGTGGACTTTAACAGTGGAAATATTGCCAAATATGTGATTAAATAGCAATTGAGCAATGGTTTTGTGAATGCCAATAGTGCCTAAATGTCAAATGCAGGCACCTACGTTCCTCTTGTGAATCTAAACCTTCGTGGTGGTGAACTACAAAGCTGAGCTTTCAAAGGCCAGTCACAGACAGAAAGATTGAGACTTGTCCAGGGCTACCCACTGAATTAGTGAAGATCCAGGACTACTAGTAAAGAGTCACTGGATCCCAGACCTGTGTTCCCTTTTTGCAACCGTTGCAGTAGCAAAAGGTGTGCAGTAAGCTTCATTGTGCTTATAAAAACAAAGTTATTTTATTCTTTTGTTGAAACCATTCACTTTTTTCTTTTTCCACTCCCTTTTTTTTCTTTAGGTTATTACCATAGGTGTTATCCTCTGCCAGTCTATCTCTATGGTTATCCTCTACAGACTTTTTCTGTCTCATAGTCTATATTGGGAAGTGTCTTCTCTGTCATCTGTGACATTGCCATTGACCGTGGCATCTGGACATAAAAGTCGACATTACTTCTGAGGAATATTTAGGAAAGAGTACAGTGAAATAATGACCCAAATTCAGCTGCTTTCATCAGGTGAAAACTGAATCATTAAGACAGAGCATATCACTGACATTGGATCTGAACAAGCCTCCAAATTAGGTACATTCCTGTACCAACAAAAAAAAGTATAAAAATATTGGATTTTGTTGTATGACAACAAAAGAGAACAAACCTAATGTTTCCCGTTCTGACACGGCATTTTTACTCTCAAGAACTTCCTGATTTTGTACCCATATTAAGATTGAAGGCCCAATAAAATCCTTTAAATGGCTACAAGCTCAAACAAATCTGAATTAGGCTGGTTCTGATAACTTTTATTCAGTATATTATGCTAACTTTTTTTTATTCTGTAAAGAATATGCATTTTGTGTTAAGTGAAAAAGACTTGAAAAACAAGATTGCTCCAGGAAACCATTGTAAAATGTTTACAGCTAACTTCAGTAAGAGAGAGCACTTTTGGGGAGGTGGAGGAGCACCAGTATTGTTAACTTGAACAGTATGTTAACTTAAGCAGTAATGAGGTTTTGTCTAACACTTTTGAGAGGAATGCTACTAAAAATATAACAGTCAAAATGCTATCTCATTTATTTTTGAGGCTTTACAGAGGTGGCAACACTAAAGTAATAAACACAGCAGGCTTGGCTTTTTTAGGAAAGGATGTGTGATGTGGTACTAGAATTTTAATCCTGATATAATTCATTTCTCTTACACTGAGGGTTCAATCATAATTAAGCCATATACACAGATTAAATTAACAGAAGCATTTCAAATAAATGTTGGTTTCAGTCATCAACTACTCATGAATTCCTGCCCAAGGATACTTAATCAGGATTAAATTTTCTATGAATAATTGAAAAACAAAATACTCACTGGATTTGTTATAATCCATGTTGGCACTGGGTTCTAAGTAGTTGCCATCTTCTATCCATTATAATAAAGCCATACATCTTTGTGATGCCCTAGCATTCAGAATGACAGTGTAAATGTGTACTTTATTGAAGTGCCTATTTATTATGAGTTAAATCATTTTGACAATTTATTCTGTATCATGTGGACATTCCTATGTAGTCATTGTTTGAAATCTTCTTGTTTGTACTTGATTTGGTATATGCCAAATAGTTTAGGCCTTTTATTGTCACATTTTGTTTCTTCACAGCATTTATTTTATTTACGAGTAAATGTATTCACATTTTAAAATGAATTCATATTTGTAATGTGTATTTTTGTGAAAATACGAAGTTAATAGATTTTAGTTTCAATATATTGATGATTTTGTTCATGTTTATTTGAAACTAACCATATTCCCTTTTAATGTAAAGATAGTCAAGAGCAAATATTTCATCTAAGGCAAAATGGCAACATGACAAAGTTACTCATTAAATCATCTCCTTGCTTAGTTCTCTGTAATTCAGATCAAGAATGGCAGGTTGAGGCTGGAAAACTTGAGATGTTATAACTTCACGTGATCTGCAGCATAATTGCAAGATGAATTATCACATTCCTCTGATAACCACATCAAAATGCTGTTGCTTACATCTATTTTCCACTTCCAGAAGAGAAAGCATTCTGTTTCGGTGCAAGTCTCAAGTAATGGAGTAGAAATAATTTGGGTACAAGACAAAAGCCTAATTAGAAATGTACAATTTTGGAATACAGATAGGAAATATATCTTGTGGTCTGACATAAGGATTTTAATTTATGCAGAAAAACTGTAACTCTTCAGGAGCACTAAGTGTTTTCTTCACTAGGATATGCTTTAATTTATATTAAATAAAGGTAGGTTCCACAGATTCTTCATTAATATAAAGGTAAACAATTCCTTTGCATCATAGTACAGTTTGCACCTCCTTTAACTGGGACTCTCTGGTCCAGCTACATCCATGGTCCGGCATGACCACAGATGTCCCTGGACTGTAGAGCCCAGGAACAGGGTGGTCTGGTGGGGGATCCGGTGACTCAGCCAGGAGCCCAGTATCGGGGTGGTGGTGAGAGAGCATGGCATGGTGGGGAGCTCCGGCCCCAATGGCCAGGGAGCTCCAGGGCCCAGCTGCAGAGCCAAGGACCTCTCATGGTTTGACAGCTGATTAAAAGACAAGAAACAGGGTAGGAATAAATTATCAGTTTTCAGAATGGAGAGAGAGGTAACTAGTGGTGTCCCCCAAAGATCTGTCCTGGGACCAATCCTATCTGACTTATTTATAAATTATCTTGAGAAAGGGATAAACAGTGAGGTGGCAAAATTTGCAGATGATACTAAACTTCTCAAGATAGTTAAGACCAAAGCAGAGTGTGACGAGCTTCAAAAGGATCTCACAAAATTAGGTGATTGGGCAACAAAATGGCAAATTAATTTTAATGTTGATAAATTCAAAGTAATGTACTTTGGAAAAAACAATCCCAACTATACTTACAATATGATGGGAACTAATTTAGCTATAACTACTCGAGAGAGATCTTGGAGTCATTGTGGCTAGTTCTATGGGAACATGCACTCAGTGTGAAACAGCAGTCAAAAAAGTAAACAATGTTAGGAATCATTTAAAAAAGGGATAAAGAATAAGACCGAGAATATCTTATGGGCATACTACGGATTTATAGAGGCAATATCTTGAATACTGTTTACAAATGTGGTCACTTCATCTCAAATATATTGGCATTGGAAAATGTTCAGAAAAGAGCAACAAAAATTATTAGGCGTTTAGAACAGGTACCATATGAAGAGATTAAAAAGACTGGGTCTTTTCAGTTTAGAAAAGAGGAGACTTAAAGGGGGATATGGTAGAGGTCTATAAAATCATGACAGTTATGGAGAAAGTGAATAAGGTAAAGTTATTTACTTGTTCCCATAACATAAGAACTAGGGCTCACCAAATGATGTTTAATAGGTAGTAGATCTAAAACAAACAAAAGGACGTTTTTCTTCATGGAGCTCACAGTCAACCTGTAGAACTACTTGCCAGAGGATGTTGTGGAGAGCAGTCCTTTACCTGAGTCCAAAAAGATCTAGATAAATTCATGGAGGTTAGGTCCATCAATGGCGACACTACCCTCTTGTTTGTCAGAGGCTGGAAATAGATGACAGGAGAGGGATCACTTGATTCCCTGTTCTGTTCACTTCCTTAGGGGGCACCTACCATTGGCCAGGCTACTGGGCGAGATCGACCTTTGGTTTGATCCAGTATGACGGTTCTTATGTTCTTTTGGCTGCAGAGTTCCTGCCCCAGCCATGGAGCCATGTGGCTGTGGAGCTCCAGCTGTGCCACTTGAGCCCCAGCAACAGCAGGGCTGGCAGCAGCTAGAGAGCCCCAAGAGGCTGAACCAAACAGCAGGGCCAGACTGAAGCCCTAGCTGGGTGGCAGAGGGACACCATGGGCCATGAGGAGAGGGACATCCCCTGGTCTGGCAACTCCCCTCAAAGGTCCAACTTGTATAAATGCAGTAAATACAGAAACCTAAATCAGAATTAATAGTTCACCTGAAGAAGTGGGTTTTGACCACGAAAGCTCATGATACTATATACATGTTTTTGTTAATCTTTAAGGTGTTAAATCTTTAAGGCTTTTTGTTGTTTAAGTTCTTCCATAAATATATCGTATAACATTCAGTCTTTTCATCTTGTTGAACACATCTATTGATCACTTCATCCTGTTAGTTCGTATCATACCAAATTATATAAGAACATTACATTAATCTGTCTTTTAATGTAGCTATAGCTGGTCAATTTCACTCACCTGGCAGTAAGGTGGGCCACATCAAGAATCTTTTTCTCCTGTCCTCTAGCATCCAACAATCATATGTACCAACTCACAAATGTGTGTTTTACATAACTACCCATTTTCTAAATTATTTTAAAACAACAGAGGCGAATAGCTTTTACATTCTTTGGTTAATGCATTATGACCTGAAAACTTAGGGCCATTTTATCTCAACTTGGAATAGGAAGGAGCATCCTATTCCTCCACCCCAGTTCTCAGGTTGCAGCTGCTTTGACCCCCTTGCTTTCATAAATTACAGCAGCTGTTCTAATTCACCCTAAAGAACCATAAGCTAGCAGAAAACATGCTGAGAGCCGCTGTACTTTGCTCCTTTCCCAACATTCCCCTGACATACCCAGTAACCTAGTGTAATGGTGGATACAGGAGTCAACTCACCTGGCTTTGTACCAGCTGAAAAAGGATTCTTAAGCTCAGCATCTTCTACAACTCTGATCTGTATGGGTTGTCCTCTTCTCCAGGACCAGTCCCAGGACTGGTCACTTTGCTTCCTTTCCTTTGCTTTCCTTTAATTGTATCTGTTTTTTTCAGACAGCAGTGAGCAGCCTTTCTTCTCCCTCTCCTCTCAAGCATCGAGTGGGGTGTTTTCAGCACAGCACTGCAGCACTGTCCAGCTAGACTCCTCAGCTCTCTCTGAAATAGCAGAGCTATCACATGAACAGTGAGCTAATGCCAGATGCTGCTCTCTTTATGAGAGCGCTTTCCATGCTCTTCAGAAGGTGAACTGTGCCCTTTCTGTTCTCAGCCCACCTTTGCACTTAGGGTGTGGGGCTGAGAGTCAGGCAGGGATGTTTTTCTCTCACCCTACATTTGCCCTGAGAAGCCATGTCTCCCACAGCGAAAAGCCTGATCTGGAGATGCAGTGCAGGAAGAGATTCCAAGGACAAAGAAAGGCTTCGTCCTGCCAATCCAGAGGCTAAGTCATAGGGCACAACAGAGCTGGAATGCAAAAACCTCTAAGGGGGTTCAGGTCCCTCTGCCCAAGTCCTAAAGTGGGTCTTAAGTTCTCTGGGGAGAAAAGCAGCATCTGTTCTCCTAGCTCAAAGCCCCAGGCAGGGGTACAAACTTATGTAGCATATGGTACTCTTTGTGATTCCACAGTACAAGTACTACACATCTCCTCCTAGCTCAGGTATAAATAGTGTGGATGGTGAAGTGCTGTTTTGGAGAGTAAGGATACCCCAGAACCCTGTGTGTGTGTGTGTGTGTGTGTACCTTATCTGGCTTACTACATAACTAAGGGTATGTCTATACTACAGAGTTTTTTTGGGGAAAAACAGCTGTTTTTCTGGAAAAATTACACTTACATCCACACTGCAATTGCATTGTTTTGACAAAGTAGAAAGAATTTGGGTTTTTCTTACAAGGCATGAGTGGACAGGGAAGAAGGGTTTGTTTTGTTTTTTGTTTTTATTCAAAAGAAGAGGCCTCCAGGAAAAAGCACAGGTGCCCTGGTAGCTACTCCATTCATAGTAATCACCACTTATATGCAAGATAGCGCCCACATTGCTTGGCCAATATCTTTCAAAAAAGCAGATCCTTTTTTCGATGCACTTTTGCAGTATGGATGCGTTCTTTCAAAAGGAGTTTTTCCGGAATATCTCTTCCAGAAAAACTTCTTCTGAAAGAAGCCTGCAATCTAGACGTAACCTAAGCAATGTTTCCCCTGTCTAAGTTGCTGTTTTTAGCAGAGTGGTTTTCTTTGCTGCCTGCTCCTGCCAACTGGCTACCATTCGTGGATGCCAACCACTTTTCAGTGTGGTATTTTGCTGCACATACCCTTTGTACCCATGTTGCTGCCAGTGATATGCAGTGTACACTTGGCCTGAGGGAAGTGAAGGGTCAAGGACTGGCATTGGTTACAGCAAAGTAACAACACAAGAAAAGCACGCCAAAAGGCTAAAATGCTCAAAAAGAGAAAAAAGGGGAAAATAATATATTTTAAGCACTTCAGGTATTTGTCCTTTGATTCAGAAAGCTTTATCCTCTATAGAGGAAGGAGAGCTTTCAAATTCAGGCTCTGAGCACCAAGTGAAAAAAAATGCAACAGACTCCCTCACTTCCTGACATGCAAAAAGGTTGCAGTCACGATCCTGATCCAAGGTGAAAAGGAGCTAGAGGACAAACCAAAAGGCGAATACCTACCCTCTAAGGGTACGTCTAGACTAAAGGCGTTTGTCGACAGAGGCTTTGTCAACAGATACTGTTGACAAAGAGCATCTAGACTACAGCCACTTCTGTTGACAAAGCAAACCACTTTTTCAACAGAGAGTCTAGACGGGCTCTTTTGAAAAAGCACAGTGTGGATGCAATAGCGCCTTTTGTCGACAGAACTCTGTTGACAAAAGGCGTTATTCCTTGTAGAATGAGGTTTACCGCCGTCAACAAAACTGCCGCGTACTGTCGACTTACTGTTGACAGAATTCAGCATAGTGTAGACGTAGGTATAGTTTTGTCGACAAAAGTCCACTTTTGTTGACAAAACCCTGGAGTTTAGACACGCCCTAAATCAGTGGTGGGCAGCCCACAGGTGTCATGAGGCCTATTGGGGTCCTCTATGTGGTCTGCAAGACATTTGGTTTACCTTTTCCCACAATGTTGCCAGATTCCACTAGTTTCTCTTGGCATAGTTCTTTTTCTACTAGTATTACTAAAGTGATATGCATTTAAAGCAAGGGGATGTGAAGTGAGGTGAATCCTGATTGCACACATTGAGGCTACGTCTAGACTGGCATGATTTTCCGGAAATGCTTTTAATGGAAAAGTTTTCTGTTAAAAGCATTTTCGGAAAAGCGCGTCTAGGTTGGCAGAACGCTTTTCCGAAAAGCACTTTTTGCGGAAAAGCGTCCGTGGCCAATCTAGACATGCTTTTCTGCAAAAAAGCCCCGATCGCCATTTTCGCGATCGGGGCTTTTTTGCGGAAAACAAATCTCTGCTGTCTACACTGGCCCTTTTGTGGAAAAGTTTTTTGGAAAAAGACTTTTGCCCGAACGGGAGCAGCATAGTAAATCTTACATGAGATCGTCAGTGCTTTTGCAGAAATTCAAGCAGCCAGTGTAGACAGCTGGCGAGTTTTTCCACAAAAGCAGATGATTTTGTGGAAAAACTTGCCAGTCTAGACACAGCCTGATTGTGAGAACTGTGCGCTCCCTCTGCATCCAATTAATGCTGCTGTGATTCAGTCAAATTGAACTGCAAATTCTAGGTACACAAACACAGCTAGCAAAATTCCCCTATCGGGGGAGGCCATATTGGTTATGATAATCTTGCAGCCCATTGAGATGGAGGGCTACTCATGAGGCCCACTCACTAGCCTGGAGTGCACATTGCTGTTCTAAATCTTTGCCTGAAACAGTAATTATGATGCTCCCATCCTTTGAGGACATGATCAGGGAGGAATGGGGAACACCTCATAAGCATAAATGCATACGTAGGCATGCTCTTATATATTACAGGATGTAAATGCCAAAAAATCCCAAATCCATTACATATATACCAAAGATAATGCAGCAGTAGCATTGCTTGAAAGATGCAGTAGTTCTGTCTGAAGGAAATGTCTTTCCCCAGGGTCCTACTAATAGAAAAGTGATAGCCACCTTCAGAGGGATCTTGAGATTTTTTCAGTCTCCTTTAGAGCACCCACAAGCTTTAGAAGGATCACAATATCCCACCTGGATGAACTTAAGGCTATGAAGGACAAAGCTCATCCTGAGTTCTGATATGCTTTTAAGAGCCTTAGCTCTTAAGCAAGAGCCACTATGGCAAAACCCTCCATGGATGTAAAGAGCATTTCAGCCACATCTGGATTTGCCTCTGGAAGGTTGCTGCTCAAACTAATTTTGTGCTCATGAAAATTGACAGGCTCTTTCTTCTGTAATGAAAAGCTAGACAGAATAATGACAAAGTGCTACCAAACCTAAACCGTCTCTTCTCTTCCCTTCCCTTCCCTTCCCTTCAAATGCAGCAGTTAGCAACAGACAACAATGCTCCTTTTGTCCATCCTTCTTGCAAACGTATCACAAAAAACAACAGGGCTACATCTACACTGCAGGCATCTTGCACAAGAACTTTTTGTACAAGAGTTCTTGCGCAAAAAGTTCTTGCGCAAAAGTGCCTCCACACTGCCATGTGCTTTTGCGCAAGAGTGTCCGTGGCAGTGCAGATGCTCTCTTGCGTAAGAAAGTTCAGATGGCCATTTTAGCCATAGCTTATTCCTCATGGGAGAGGAATATCTCTTGTGCAAAAAAGCCCTGTGTTCTTACGTTTTGCTGTACTTTTTCTTGCACAAGAACGGGCTTGTATTGTGGACACTGCAAGTTTTTGCCCAAAAACGCTGTAGCATAGACATAGCCTAAGGCTACGTCTAGACTGGCATGATTTTCCGCAAATGCTTTTAACAGAAAAATTTTCCGTTAAAAGCATTTGCGGAAAAGAGCATCTAGATTGGCATGGATGCTTTTCCGCAAAAGCACTTTTTGTGGAAAAGTGTCCGTGCCAATCTAGATGCGCTTTTGTGCAAAAAAACCCCGATCGCCATTTTCGCGATCGGGGCTTTTTTGCGCAAAACAAATCTGAGCTGTCTACACTGGCCCATTAGCGCAAAAGGACTTTTGCCCGAATGGAAGCAGCATAGTATTTCCTCAAGAAGCTCTGATTTCACACAGTAGGAAGTCCGTATTCTTGTGGAAATTCAAGCGGCCAGTGTAGACAGCTGGCAAGTTTTTCCGCGGAAAAACTTGCCAGTCTAGACACAGCCTAGGTGTATTGGGGAAAACCCTAGAACTGAGGATTGGGTAGAAAATGCAGAGGTAAATCTACCACCTCTAAGAGCATTCTGTGGCAACAAACAAATGTAACTGCCTAGACCTGAATCTAGAAGACAGAATATGGATGTGAATGTGGACACATTTTATATCTAGAACCCTTCAAATTTGTGGCTATCTGTGGATCGTTGTGGCAGATGTGGGTGCAGGTGCAGGTTGCACCTCCCTAAATCAGGACTCTCCCATCCTCTGGACCATGAATGTTGCTGAATGAGAGAGCCCTGGGGCAGGAGGACCAGGAGCTGAGATCCCTGTGCAAAACTGATGATAGCTGGGCTAGGGCCTCAGCAGACTGGCAGCAGTGGCAGGGCTGTGGCAGTGGGACAGGGGCAGCCCATGCGTGCCAGCCTAGCAGCAAGGTTGTGCCGTGGTGGCCCAAGCAGGGCTGCATGCTGGCCCGGCAGTGGGGACAGAGCCATAGCAGCCTGGCTAGTAGTGAGGTTGGGCCATGGCAGCCCAGCAGAGGAAGCCCGTCTGAGGCCACAGCAGGTCAGAAGTCCAGTCAGGGCTGCGTGCTGCTGTGCCAGCTGTGGGACTGGAGCAGCAGTTATGGCTGCGGGACTGGGGCAACCATGTCATCCAGCTGGCAGCGGGGCCAAAGGAGCAGGTGGCAGCCTGTGGGGGCAGGTGGCAGGGGACCTTCATCCAGGACCACTCCAGTCCCAAGGGTGCCAGACCAGTGAGGTGCAACCTGTACCAATTTTGTATCTGCAGAGGGCTCTCAGAATTTCCCCCTTCTCAGAAGTATGGTCTCAACCAAACAGAGAGACGTGGTTGAGTCAGTCAGGGATGCTCACTCAAAGCTCCTCACCCCAACACTTCTTCCATCCGATGCTTCATCCCAAAAGATGCCATCGCATGTGGGCTGTTATACAAAACCTCCAATCTCCTGGAGAGGTGAACAATAAAAAGGTTCCTCTGAAGACAGATTCTTAGAACTCTATTTTCTTCATTGTCCACAAGTATACAGGTGGGTCAGAGCAGTCCTGGAGCTCAAGCAGCTCAACACATGACAAATCAGGTTGTCCTAGCTTCTGCAGAAGCAGCCCTTTCTCCAGAGGATTTCCTCACTTCCATAGATCTAACAAATGCATATTTCTCCATTCCTGTATGACTGTACTACCACAGACTGCTGAGATTTGCATATGGTATAGCCCATTGCCTCTATCAGATGCTTCCATTCAGTATCTTGTTGACCCCAGGGTCTTTACAAAGGTGCTAGTGGTGATACTGTCTAGACCAGGTGTGGGCAATAAGTGTCTTGCAGGCCAGACATGGTTCGCTAGGGCTAGCCCCTAGCGGCCTGCTAGCTCTTTATTTACCCATGCATACCCATGCAGGTATGACCACTTGCAACTCCTGTTGGCTGCAGATTGCTTTTCCTAACCCATGGGATCTAGTGATGCACTGGTAAATAAAGCAACAGCAGTCTGCTAGGGGCTAACCTTGGTAAATTGCCTCTGGCTTATTATCTAGGAAAGGTGACTCAGAAGGTAGGAGAAGAGGTAGCAGAGTGTTAACTAAGCACTAGTGAAGGAGACCAGGGTTCTCCATTCTGATAAAACTGAAATTGAAACCACCATTGCCATTACAAGTCAGAGCTGATGACATTTACTAAAAATGTAACCAAAGAACATAGATTTGAGATTTGTTTTAATTATCCTGAACTTATTTTTAAATCCCTTCTATTTAAATCCCTGCCTCGTTTGCAGTGTCGACCTGCCTAATCTGCATCCCTCTGCGGAGAGAGGGATGCAGTCTAGACATACCCAGAGGGAAGGGAATCAGCAGATTCAGGAGAGTTGGACCCGTGGGGGAAGGGACAGCAGGTACTGAACTGGTTCCTAAGTAGAAAACCATCAGGTATCCAGGTGGCTCAGAGCAGTCAGACTATACTTAAACCTGCAGTTAGACCAATCACGTGTGCTAGACAAGTTTCTGAACTTGGCAGCTGTATCTATGCAGGAGCCCTTCTAGCTGCTCCATAATGACAAGGTGGCATTAAGAATCCCAGCATCATTTTTGCCTAAAGCAAATTCATCTTTCTGCGCCTCAGAGGAAATTGTCCTCTCTTCATTCTCTCCAAGGCCACAGCACCCAACAGAAAACTCTAGGGCTCACTCTAGGGCAAGGTGGGGAACCTCCAACCCTCAGGTCACATGTGGTTCATCAGGGATAGCTGCTGGCAAGCCAACAAACATTTGTTTCCCTGAGTATCCACAGACTCGGAGACTCGCAGCCTCCCAAAGGCCGCAATTCACCATTCCTGGCCAATGGTGAGGGAAACAGTGGCCCAGCCTGCACCACTTCCAACACCTCTCATTGGCCAGGTATGGTGAACCACGGCCATGGAAGATGCAGGGTTCTGTGCTTACAGATGCTGAGGTAAACACAGAGTCTGGCAGCCCAACACCAGCTAACCCTGATGAACCGCATCCAGCTCCTGGGCTGGAGGTTCCCCACCGCTGCTTTAGAGGTTCAACGAGCACTGAATCAACAAGAAAATTGGGCTTGTTGTTTGTCTCCTTTCATCTAAGTGCCCAGGAGTTAGGGTACTCAGGCCATCACTAACTAGGTGGATGAATCTAGGCATGTAAGAGGCACAGTAGGTGTCAAGTGCTCCTATTCCAGCCAGCACGAAAGCATGCTCCACAAGATCTGTGATGACTTTGTGTGTGAAATGAGCTTCTGCTTCCACTTCACTGATCTGTAGGGCAGTAGTGTGATTGTTGATTAACACCTTTATTAGGCACTGTACAGTGGACTTTCCATTCTCTGCAGAGGTCTCCTTTGGTGGATGCTGCAGGAGAGGGTCAGTAATAGCATTACTATTTTAGGCAATTAACTCAGGGAAGCAAAGTCTTCCCTATCTCATCTTGTTTTTCTTATTTGGCCCTACTGCTTGCAACTTCTCAGATGTATCAGAAGTGTGGGATACACTGGGTTGCAGAATGCAAAATTTCTTATGTGATCATTTCCATTCTTCTAGCATCTCTCACCACAATTCTGCCCTTCTTGGATGGCTTCTTAGCCCAGGGGCAAAGTTTAATTTTGATAGTTATGCTAGTAGGCCATAGCCTGCTGTACATAGTTGATTGGTTGGCACTGAAATTATTGTTACTAATCATATTAGATGAGTTGTTACATGGCTTTGGAATGAATCATATGCCATCAGACCAGAGAAAGGGGCGTGGTTAGCACAGGTTGTACTATGGCCTTGAACCACCTCTGAAAACTCAGCCAAGAGGAGGATAGCCCATATGTAGCAGAACTGTGAGAGACACTGATAGCAGAAACCATTTTATCAGGTAAGAAATGTACCTTTCTCAGCTGCGTACCTGTGGCCCAACTCTTTGTGACAGTGCAGCTATGAAAAGGAGCCAAAAGAAATGGATACAAGGTACATGTGATGCTGACAGGCTACAGCAGGTTGGAGGTGAATGATGCCATCTTATTTGTTAGTTTTCATGCATTCTGTGTTATCTGCATGATGCAATTACAAATAACAGTGTGTATGAAAGGTACCCAGTATTGACAAGACTGCACACTAACGTCTCTGTATTTTGGAGGTACTCGCCTCTAGGTGTGAGAGGACATTTTTCATTGCCATGCCCGATTTTTGTCTTCACCACCAGCCACTTCAATTATGATTTTTTGTTACTGAGATAGCTGTTGCTTAGAAATTAGACTTAAATCACCAGTTCATTCACAAAGACCCCCAATAGCCTTTATATGGAAATAATTTTCCATCTCTACCAATCTGGGCAGGATATGAACCATTGATCTAGAGGGGAACACTTCTATAGCAAATTACCAAACCCTTAAACCATTCATTCCTGTATCATACCAAAATATCGAGTAGCCCTGTGTCATCTTAGACCAGAGATGGGCAATAATTTTTGACCAGGGACCACTTCAGAAATTTTTAAAGTGGCCCTGGGCCACCCCAGAAGGGATGGGGCTTCAGGTGGAAGGAGCGGAGCCAGGACACTTCTGTGCTTCCCCACCCACAAACCCTGATTGGTCTGTGAGTGGGGGAACACATGAAGTCTTTGCCCCCGTGTTTCCCAAGAGAGAACCGCCAGCTCTTCAGAACAGCTGGCAGTTCCGTTTAGGCGCCTGCACCCCTGGCAGTGCGGGTAGACTTTGCACATTCCCTCTCCCTCACCTCCAGGTCAAGCAGCTGAGCAGCAGCTGGTGGTTGACTCTAAAGGGCTGAGCCCCTTGCAGGGTGGGAGGAGACGTAGCGCGCTCCCACCACCCCCAGGTCAATCAGAGCTTGGGGGCAAAGGGAGCATGTGAAGTCTCCTTCCACCCTGCCTCTGTCCTGCAAGGAGCTTGAGGCACTTCTAAATCTCTCGCTCCCTGCCTTCTGGTGCCCAGTGCTTACAGTCAATGGCCTTGACTCTAAGCACCACGTGCTCCCCTGTCCCTAGGCCCTGATTGGCCCATGGGCAGGAGAGCAGCAGGACCTCCGTGGGCTGAATCAACCCGCTTGGTGGGCCAGATTTGGCCCGCAAAGGCCCTTTTGCCCACCCCTGCCTTAGAGATTAACAACAAATATATAGGATCATAAGCTTTCCTACTTACTTCAAGAGATGAGTTCACACTAAAATGTGTTTATTGTGCTTTTAGAAGTGTTTGGGAATGGGGAAGTATACTGAGCAATTACATACAACTTTATAGATGAATAGCCTGGAAAAACATCAAAATTCCATCTTACAGACATTAGTTAGGAGTTCTCAAACTTCACTACATTGTGACCCTGTGCAGATAACAAAAATTACTACGCAACCCTACGAGAGGGGGACTGAAGTCTGAGCCCACCCAAGTCCCGTTAGGCCTGGCCTGTGTCATGAGCCCCATCACTCCAGGTTGAAGCCTGAGGGTTTCCGTCCCAGGGTGTGTGGATCAGGCATCGGCCCTGGGCCTGAGCAAGTCTAACACCAGCCCTGGTGACCCCATTAAAGTAGAGTCACAGCCCACTTGATGTTCCAACCCACAGTTTGAGAACTGCTGCATTCTCCCGCCCACACAACCAAATTTTTAGACCCGCTTCTAATGAGTACTCTTTTCGGTTTCCGTGCTAACAGAAGGCTATTCACCTGTTTAATTTTGTTGTTTGGATCTTAGTCCTCCACACAAAGACAGGCTAGACTCCGTTTATTAACTATACTGCGTTATGCAGGTAATTGATATTATCTAGGCATTATAGTAAATAACACTGATTGGGATGCTCAAAACTAACAACATGCAGTATATTTAGAACACTTTGTTTATATGTAGGTGACCATGTGTTCAGCATGCATGGTACAATGTACAAAAGACAAACAAGGCCTAATTTTTTTTAAAAGTCTGTTCTGCAAATGTAAAACATTAAGTGGAAAAGTAGATGTGTTTTTATATATTTGTGCATAGATCACCCCCTAAGGCCAATACAATTAGACGTGGCATTCTAAGTAAACAAGTTAAATATGATGGCAAAAGAAGTAATCTCAGAACTGCAACCATCTTTACTGGTTCTCCATCTCCCATCTTCCAGGAGCCTATCACACACACAATTTTCGTCAGAGTTCAGGGTACCATTTTCTTTTCATCTCTCTCAGAACTTGTTCCCACAAGCTATCACCAGCTACAATCAGGGTCTTACTTTGTATCTACTGGGAGAATTCTTTGTCCCCTCTCCCCTAGTCTTTCTTTGTTTCTCCCAACTTCTTGTTTACTTTGCCTACCAAGTCTTCACTCTCCTCACCACTCTGAGCCATGTCCTCACCTGCCTTCAGCAATATTGTGGCCTTCACTAGGTGCTTTTCTTGTTCCCCAGCTGCTTTGCTGCTATTTCTTATTCAGGGTATTTCTATTGAATGTAAAATCCTATGCCCTGCTGCTGCTGCTCTACCATCCCCTTGTGCAGTTATTTGCGTTGCTGCAAAGTGGGTTGGCAGAGCTGCCATTCTGACTAGTTAACATTCACACACCTTTCATACCCACCCTGCACAAGTGTGAATGGCTATGCAGGGGCCAGGCAGTGCAGAAGCAGATTGTATAGGTCTTAACTTTCTTTTTCATTTTCATAGGCCACCCTAGCTGTTCTTCAGTGACAAAAGGAAAGTTATTTTAAAAGAATTTTAAAGGTAAAATGGTAGACTCAAGGAAGACTTTGGTGTTCCCCTGTGTGGCCAAACTGTGTACACAGTTTTGCCTTGGCAGTCCTGTACACGGGACAATGTGGCGTTCTACATGCAGGGGGAAAGAGAGAGCACATCTGTATGCAGAATTGCAGGAAGGAAGGATGGAAGAAAGAGAGGGCAGGAAGAAGGGAAAAAGAAAGGGAGGAATTTAAAACCATTGCCCCATGAGTTGCAATAGTTTCCAGTCCTGAGCTCAGGGTAAGCCCATGTATACACACATTAGCCACATCAGATAAAATAATGGATGGCTTCATCTGCCTGCGTGTTTGAATAGTATTTTCTCCACTTTGAGTAAAGCACTTGGAAGAGTTTGTTTAGGCTAGCTAATGAATATTTTATTCTGCAGTAAAACAGCTCACTGGACAAGCTATGTAAATACACAGTCTCAGGAAAGCATCCACCGTTTTATTTGACGTGGTAACTAGTTGTGCATGGCAATAGCAGTAAATAGTTTTTCAAACATTTGTTGACCACTTGACCCTATTTATATAAGACTATAGGATTATTAATTTCAATATAAGGGTTTAAAATATACATTAGCGTCAAGGGTGGAATATGTACATAAAATTTCTAACCTGTTGACCATGAAAATGTTCCTTCAAGCTGAGTCTTGTTATTCAAAGTTTAGAGCATACAAGAGCAAACAGCTTGTAAATGTTTTTCCAACTTATATGAGTAAGTTAAATTGTCTTTAAAAAGAAAAAAATAATTTGGAAGCATACCAATTTAATTTGCATTTTGGCTCTTATGTAGCACAAAATAGATTAGATTAAAAAACAAAATTTGGCAAGTGATTAGTCAATTATTTGATCTGACTGCTTTTGGTGTTCTGAATATAAAAATGAACAGATAGGTTCTACTTTGAAAAATGGCCGATGCACGTGTGCTAAACCACTTTTGAAAAACACTCATGGAAGGGTTTCTACAGAACATATGACACATACACTAACGTCATGTACAAAGCTCAAATATGTATTTATGTGATAGACTCCTCTAGCTAACAAACAGCCAGTGGCGGTGAGTGATCTGCTTTTAATACATACATTCAGATAAAACGGTATTAAAGTAATACAGAGGGACTGAACCTAATTTATAAAATGTAAGAAATTCAGTCACGTCTGAAAAGCAAGGCACCATTGTCCTGAAAGAGGGTGTTTTTGTATAGAAAATAAGAGATTATGAGTCTAAACTAATGGACTTTAGGCCGGAATGTCTTTCCTTGGGAAGGTGGATTTGTCCCACCAAGAAATAAGCAAGGAGTTAAGCTCCCAAACACAGATATTCCCCAGTATGCCATGATAGGCATTTAGGGCACGTCTTCACTTGCCATACCAGAGATTTAATGTTCTGGCATTTGATTTAGCAGGTCTAGTATAGACCCGTGAATCGAACGCTGAGGGCAGCTCCAGCTGGGGCCTGTACTCTTCGCAGTTGCAAGGAGTAAAAGGAAGCTGATGGGAGCATTTGCTCCCATCAGCCTCCCGCTATGGGGAACTGCCAAGCTTGGCTTAAGTATTATGAATTCTGTGTAGCTAGACTTGCACCAAACTTCCAGATCTAGCATAGACCTAGCCTTAGATAACATTCCTCCATAAACCAGGACCATCCACAGTGCACTCCTGTGCCTCTTTACGACCTTCCTGTCCCTTGGAATCATGGTTCCAATAATGTCCTGTTGACTGCTACTTCCAACCCCCTCCTTAGAGAGTTTTTACTTAGTACGAGGAGGCAACTTAATATGTTCAGGCTCAAGATTGGGAACTCCTAGAGTAAGCTAGAATGCTAAGGGAAGGATTATGCCATTAGAAGGTAAAATAAAAAAAAGAACAAGTTAAAAATCACCTAGAAAAGTTAGATGCCTGCAAGTCACCAGGGCCTGATTAAATGCATCCTAGAATACTCAAGGAGCTGATAGAGGAGGTATCTGAGCCTCTAGCTATCATCTTTGGAAAATCATGGGAGACAGGAGAGATTCCAGAGGACTGGAAAAGGGCAAATACAGTGCCCATTTATAAAAAGGGAAATAAGAACAACCCAGGAAACTACAGATCAGTCAGTTTAACTTCTGTGCCAGGGAAGATAATGGAGCAAGTAATTAAGGAGAAATCATCTGTAAACAATTGAAAGGTGGCAAGGTGATAGGGAACAGCCAGCGTGGATTTGTAAAGAACAAGTCATGTCAAACCAATCTGATAGCTTTCTTTGATAGAATAACGAGTCTTGTGGATAAGGGAGAAGCGGTGGATGTCATATACCTAGACTTTAGTAAGGCGTTTGATACGGTCTCGCATTATATTCTTATCAATAAATTAGGTAAATACAACTTAGATGGGGCTACTATAAGGTGGGGCATAACTGGCTGGATAACCGTTCTCAGAGAGTAGTTATTAATGGTTCACAATCCTGATCGAAAGGCATAAAAAGTGGGGTTCTGCAGGTGTCTGTTTTGGGACTGGCTCTGTTCAATATCTTCATCAACGATTTAGATATTGGTATAGAAAGTACGCTTATTAAGTTTGCAGATGATACCAAGCTGGGAGGGGTTGTGACTAATCTGCAGGATAGGGTCATAATTCAAAATGACCTGGACAAATTGGAGAAATGGTCTGAGGTAAATAGGATGAAGTTTAATAAAGACAAATGCAAAGTGCTCCACTTAGGAAGGAACAATCAGTTTCATCCATACAGAATGGGAAGAGACAGTCTGGGAAGGAGTACGGCAGAAAGGGATCTAGGGGTAATAGTGGACCACAAGTTGAATATGAGTCAGCAGTGTGATGCTGTTGCAAAGAAAGATACATGATTCTGGGATGCATTAACAGGTGTGTGGTGAGCAAGACACGAGAAGTCATTCTTCCGCTCTACTCTGCGCTGGTTAGGCCTCAGTTGGAGTATTGTGTTCAGTTCTGGGCACCGCATTTCAAGAAAGATGTGGAGAAATTGGAGAGGGTCCAGAGAAGAGCAACAAGAATGATTAAAGGTCTAGAGAACATGACCTATGAGAGAATTGGGTTTGTTTAGTTTAGAAAAGAGAAGGAGGGGAGACATGATAGCAGTTTTCAGATATCTAAAAGAGTGTCATAAGGAGGAGGGAGAAAACGTGTTCATCTTGGCCTCTGAGGATAGAACAAGAAGCAATAGGCTTAAACTGCAGCAAGGGAGGTTTAGGTTGGACATTAGGAAAAAGTTCCTAACTGTCAGGGTAGTCAGACACTGAAATAAATTGCCCAGGGAGGTTGTGGAATCTCCATCTCTGGAGATACTTAAGAGTAGGTTAGATAAATGTCTATTATGGATGGTCTAGACACTATTTGGTCCTGCCATGAGGGCAGGTGACTGGACTCGATGACCTCTCGAGGTCCCTTCCAGTCCTAGTATTCTCTGATTCTATGACAGGTTGCCTTATCATTAGCTCAGGGAGGTCAATAGCTACACCGAGGGAGCACCAGGAATCAAGAGGAGTGTGCAACAGATCAGGCATTCTCCACCTTGCACTGTTGTTTTTTGCTCCCTTCCATAAGGAAAGCAGATGGGAACATTTGGCTCTCGCTCATTAACCTGCCTCCTTCAAATCACAGCTCTTGGGACGTCATGCTGTCCATTTCACTTGCAGACAAGTGCAAAGCTTTTGCAAACATCTATATTGCCCCAGTGTTATGCAACTTACCTGCCCTTTTCTGTAGAGATACAGATCTGTATTGGCTTTTGATGGGAATTCCATAGGTCAAATTGGGCTCTGTACATCTGTGGTAATGTTTTAACCAGTAGATAGGCCCTTCTAAGGTATTTCTGCTTGTGTCTGTTTGGCTGTACTACACCTGGCCCTCATATACAAAACCAGCTTTTCAGTAATGGCAAATTATTAAATAAACTTATTGAGGGCCCCAATTAAATCAGTGGGCGTTAGGTCAGACCCCTCAGGAATGTTTCTGTTGAAATGAGGGAGCCCCAACACCTAAAGAAAATAAGTGTGTTGGGCAGATGCTCAAAATGACTAAATGTCTATGTTTGGAAATAGTAAAACACCAGAGAAATTCTCGACCCAGACTTCCCCACAGGAGAATGTTCTGTAGGATTAACACAGAACTGTGGCGTTTCAGCAGAATAATGATTATGCTACAGATAATGCTCCTCAAATGGAATGAAATTCACCCTTTTGCATCATGTAAATCCCACTTAAGCCCTCAAAATAGAGTTCAAGAAGGACTTAGATGGTGCATAAGCTTTGTGCTGGCCCTCTGCACAGGCATGCATGCATTTCACTTTGGGTATCACATATCTGATGGACACTAGAGAAATGTTTCTGAGAGAGAAATGTGGTACAAGGAAAAGATCATTTTCTTCAAAAGCGTCTGTCTTAATCCTCCTTTTTCTTTGCTTTTTGCCCCCTTGGAAACAAAAAGCACAATCCCAGCCTCCAAGTCTCCCCGTTGTTGTGACTTTCTGTAGAAAGTTGTGAGGGAGTGGTTCAAGGTGCTTCTCTTTCACAGGGATGAGGTGTCCCGTCTTCAATGTGTTCCCACTTCCTATCCCTGTGGAGAACAAAAGCTGAGCCTGGGACCTGATCTCTGACCCTCCGTATGGCAGTTTGTTACGTTGCTATTACGTGAATGATCAAGTCACTCAATCAATTTGGAATCTATATAAATGTTGCTGGGACAAAATTTATTTTATCCAACAAGAAAGGAGACACTAAATAGTGATAGTTTTACATAAATGAGGGCATTTCAATACAATTAACATGTCAGAGGAACTAACCTGTTTGAGATGCAGGGAATTCTCTGTCACTAATCTTGTCTTACATATTGAATATTTGTTTCAATTTTCTCATTTCCAAGCACTGTTCTGAGTTCAAAATATCAGTCCAAACAATATTTATTATATTGCTAAGTATTTTCAATTCACGTGTTCTGTTGTGAAAAAAGTTACGAGTAATGGAAAGTATGGGCTCAATCTTATGAATTTCAGAGATGAAGGTACAACATTAGGATCTGGATAAAGCATTTATCATTTTATTGACAAGTGAGTATCGGATCAGACATTTTCCTGTTGGCTATGAATTGGTGAAGGCATCAGTGCTTAAATTATTTAATGCATGGGCCATCGCGAAAGTGTCTTCTAGACCTAAGAGATACTTTTCCCCAGGTGGGTTGGCATCTGCGGATAGGAGGCACTGTGCATCTGCAGCTGGCCCAGAACTCCTCCAGTCAGGAGGTCAGGGCTTCTGCTGCTCCGGAGCTACTCCAGGCAGGTGGGGGGAGGCTTGGGGCTAGCTAGCCTGCGGCAACTCTGGCTAAGAAGAGGAGTGCCCAGGGGTCCTCCAGGTGTGTGGGGGGGATTGTCTCGGTGCTCTGGCTGTGCAGAGGGCAGGGAGTGTTGGGGCTCTGGCCACAGAAGAGGTACAGGCGGAAGAAACAGAGTTGGGATTTTCTTCCCCGAACGGGAGTCCACCATCCGCCCATAGTCCAACCCCGTAAGATATATACCTGGTGCCTTAATATGGCCAGTTTCACAGCCATTAGGGCCAGAGACCCTCTGAGCAGCCCAAGGGACTAGTGTCAGGAGGTGGCCTGGAACCAGGTTTGCCTCCCACATTCTCCAGTAGCAACGGGGGAAGTGGAACAACATGGCCCCAGTTCACTCTGCTCTTCTGGCATGTCGCTTGGGATCAGGCCTGCCCCCACACACACCAATGGAAAGTGGAACAATGTGGCTGGGGGAACAGAATGAGCTAGGGCCATGATGCTCCGCTTTCCCCTGCCGCTACTGGTTAGTGTGGGGCAGCTGCACTAGGGATGTAAAAGGTTAACAGGTTAAGCCTTACTGACATGCTTACCTGGTAACCTGTTAATTGGAGGGCCGAGTGGGAGGAGCAGTCCCTTGCCCACTGAGGCCAGCCAGCAGGATTCTGAAGTAGTCCCCTGCCCACAGCACAGCACAGCAGGACCCCAATTGGCAAGAGAACTCCCCTGCTCGTGGTGCAGCATGGAGGGACCCCAGCCAGCCCCCTGACCACAACATGGTGAATAGACCCTGACCAGCCAGAGCTGTCCCCTGCATAGCACAGTGGAACCTCGGCTGTCTGGAGCAGCCCCTCCACCCATAGAAGGCCGGACTAGTGGTGCCCCCATCCACAGCGGGCTGGCCAGACCCCAGCTGCATGGTTAATTGGTTAAACTATTTTAAAATGGAAATGTACATCCCTAAGCTGGCCCCCCACTGTACACACTGGCCCCACTAGTTCCCCGGGGCCTCATCGCTCGGGACAGGGGTTTTGGGGAAAAGGCATGGCAGGGTGGAGCAAGGGCAGGGAAGAGCATGGGAGAGGGCTTGAGAGCAGAGGTGGGAAGTGACAGAGCCTGGAGTGTAGGTGGGTTGTCCTAATCCTTACCCAAGCTGGGGAGGTGGTCACATGACTGATGGGCTTCTGTGTCCTCCTTCACCAGTTGCCCTGGGGGTTTTCAAAATGTATTAGGCTCAAAAAGAATCCTGACAGTGTTATGGGTCCATTATTAGATGGAAATGGTCAAATTATTGATGATAATGCAGAAAAGATAGAAATGTTCAAAAATATTTCTTTTCACTATTTGGGGCAAAAGCAGATGATATAGTCTCATCATATGATGATGTTAACTCTTTCCATTGCATTAACTTCACTGAAGGATGTTAACCCAAAAGCTCCTGTAGAGAGACATTTTGAAATCAGATAATTTGCACCCAAGAATTTTAAAAAAGTTTGCTGAAGAGCTCATTAGACCATTAATGTTGGTTTCTCAATAAGTCTTGAAGCACTAGGAAATTTCCACAAAACTAGAAGAAAGCTAGTGTGTCAGTTTTTACATTCAGTAGGTGGGATGACCCAGCCAGTATGGGGTTGTCAGCCAGACAACGATCCCAGGCAAGGTAGTGGATCAAATGATGCAGTACTTGATTAATAAAGAATTAAAGGTGGTAATGCACTTAGTGCAAATTAGGGTGGTTTTATGGAAAGTAGATCCTGTGAAACTAACTTGTCTTTTTTTTGAGATTACACGCTTGGTTAATAAAGGTAACAGTATTCATCTAATATGCTTAGATTTCTGTAAGATGGTGCACTTAGTACAACATGACATTTTAATAAAAAATTTAGAATGGTAAACAATTAACCTGGCCCATATTAAATGGATTAAAAAATGCCTAACTGGTAGTCTCAAAATGTACCAATAATTGGAGAATTTTTATCAAGCAGATATATTTCCAGCGGGATCCTGCTGTTTAACATTTTTAACAATGATGTGGGAGAAAATGTGAAACTGTAACAGATGAAGATTGCAAATGACGCAAAAAATGGGGAGTAGTAACTAACGAAGTGGATAGGTTACTGATTCAGTGTGATCTAGATGGCTTGGTAAACAGAAGGGAAGCAAATAGTTTGCATTTTAATATAACCAGATGTTAAGGTAGACATCTAAGAACGAAGAATGTAGGCCGTTATTCCAGAATAGGCAACTCTGTTCTGGGAAGAAATGACTCTGAAAAACATTTAAGGTTCATTGTAGATAATGGACCCTGGACATAAGGTCCTAATGTAAAGCTGTGGCTAATGCTTCTTGGGAGGTGGGATCTTCCTGGGAGGTAGCAGGAGAGAGGTTAGTTTGCCTCTATAGTTGGCACTTGTGTGCCTGCTGCTGGCATACTGTGTCCCGTTGCTGGAATACTATTTCCCATTGCTGGAATACCATGTCCTGCTGCTGGCATACTGTGTCCATAATTCAAAAATGATGTTGAAATATTGGAGAAGTTTCAGAGTTTGCTGAAAGAATTAGAAAACCTGCCATATCATGATTGAGAAGGAGCTCAATCTCTTTAGCTTAACAAAGAGAAAGTTAAGGGAGGACATTAAGTACCTACATAGAGATCAAATACTTGACGATGGACTCTTCAGTTTAACAGAGAAGGATATAACAGGATCCAATGGCTGAAAGCTAAAGCTAAACATATGCAGACAGGAAATAAGGCATAACTTTTTGACAGTGAGAGTAGTTAACCATTGGGACAATTTACCAATGGTTATGATGTATTCTCCATCACTGGCAATTTTTAAATCAAGATTCTTTTTTTTTCCTAAAATATCTGCTCTAGGAATTACGTTGGGGAAGATCTATGGCCTGGGTTATACAAGATATCAGACTGTGATCATAATGGTCCCTTTTGGCTTTATAATCTATGAATTAGATCTGTCACAATCCTGGGCTCAGAATCTATTACTCTAATTTTGTTCACAAGTGATAAAGGCTTAGCCAGCTAAGTCCATATAAAATGTTTATATCCCACCTCTTCATCATGTATCTTGTACATACTTCATACATTACAAAAATGCTATTTTAGCAATGTTTATGGGGGGGTAGTTTATTTAGAATAGTTTTTGTGTCCTAGTTATGACTAGAGTTGTCGAGGGCTCAGAAGAAGCCATAAAAACTGTCATGAGTTATCTAAAATATCTTTTTTTTCACCTGTGTCGCAATGTAGAGTCTATTAAGTTAGGTGTCCCTGACTAGATTATGTTTACCTCAGTGGGACTCTGGGAATAGGTGGTACTTTTATGTAAGGAAAAGCTCTGTGCCCAGGACTGAATTGCATCTTGCTATTCTTCACCTTTGAACAGATGTAATTTGTGGGGAAATGGAATAGGGGTGAAAGAGGAGGAAAACTTTCTGAGAAGAGATTGATGGTTTTGTAACAGTGTTTGTTTGAAGCAACTCATGGGTCTAGAATGTTCTAATAAGTGTGAGGGAGAACAAAGATGAATGGGCAAAGTGCAGGAGAGACTATCAAATAGTGCATGATTAATTCATTTATTACATGGCTCTTAAAAGTCTACTCTGTATATCAGCCCCTCAGATGGAGTGTATACATGCATTTGTGTATGTACATTTGTACGTGTGTGTGTAACTATATAGACCACACATAGGGTTCTGGTTGCAGTACTCTACTTGCAAGCAGAAATGTGTGTTCTTGAATAGTAGTGGAAATGCCACTAGGGGGGATTGTTAAGCTATTCTGCACAGGAAAGAAGATACAACTTAACTCTTGAAAATGACTTCAAATTTTATTATTTAAAATGGTCATTAGACAACTATAAGCAGGCGCATCATGCTGGAACTCTAATTCAATCTTTGTAAGCAAACTCCTATCTCTACCAAAAGCAATCCAACACCTGTACACAGGCGTTTTAATTGCAAACGGATTAATGTAGCCTTTGAAGTAATAGTTCTTCCCCCGTACCTGCTTTCAGAGACAGTTCTAACAATACCACTACAAGCACAAACTCGAAGCATTGTCCTGACCTTAACATTTAGACTCTAACACATGGGCAGAGTTCATTCTCGGTTCTTATTTAGTCAACTTTAGAAGCTTCAACCACATTCTTAAAATACATTAGTTGAGGGAATAGGGGGGAGAGAGATTTGAGCATTTTCTTTGCAAGGATTATTATGAGGGGGAGTTGCAAGAAGAGGCCACAACTGTGACATGTTATTGTTCTGACAGAGACATTTTAGGAGAATCAGGGCATATTTGTTTTTTAAGGAAATAGCTATTACTTACAATGCTGTTTGAATAAACTGTTCCCAGAATGTGAAAGAATTTCTAAAACAATCAGAATATTTCACTTCCTAAACATTGGACACTTGTGTCAGTGCAGCCTGAACACTTTAGTGGGGAAAAATTCACAGTTGTTTGCCATACCGACTGGCTTTCACTCTCTCCCTCCTCCCCATCACACAAATAATTGTTTTAATAAATCTGAATCACTCTTTCAGTGGAGTTTAGGGAAATCTGGTGGTCACTTTATTTGGTATCATAGCAAATGAAAGGGACAAGTGGATCATTTTAGGAGGAAAAGTGTAAAATAAAACAAGGCTCTAGAAAAATCCTGGTTGACAAAATGTGTGTGTATTTGGTTTGGGTATTTTTCCCCCCCTGCCAAAGCAGAATGTCAAATACTGTCCTTTTATTTTTATTTTTTTTAAAGCATGCTGAAAGGAAAATTCTTCACAGAATCTTAAAGAACTTTTTGACACAACGGCTGCAAAATCTATTTTCTAAACAAAGATTTATACATATTTATATGAGCTTAATCCAGATTTTTTTTAATAAATCATTCTCAGAACTGCAGAGGTAAACTATATGTAAATACCTCAAGTAATAGGCTTGTAGTGCAAATCACATCATTTTATCTTCAATTTTGCATTCGTTTTTCTGGCTTAAAGGTGCATCAGAGATATGCATTTTAGCATATTCAGAACACGGGGCGTGAAATTAAATGTTTGACAGAGTGAGAAAAATATACAGACTTTGGAGATGCCTTAAAAATAGTAATTTATGCAGATCTAGAGGAGTGAAATCATTTGCAATGGAGTGACCCTCTCTCCAGGAATTTTTTGCTCAGTGTTCTTCTCTAATCTCCTGCTGTATCTTCATTTTTCATTGAACTAGCCAGTTTTCTGCGAAGCAGTCTTGTAGATAAGGGAAGTGCTAAAAGAAGAAGAAAGAAGAAGCTCAGTGGGTCCGTTTCCATTGCACTTTTACCCAAGGCAATGGGCAGAATTTAACGGATTCCTTCCAACATATGTTTTTGCCAGATAAGTAAACAGTGTGTGTCGGAAATGAAAAAGCATTTGCAATTTAATGACATTACAGCTCTCAGCTTAGGCTGGCGTGCTGCGAGGCGAAAAGCAGAAAGAGAGAGGAGAGTAGAAAGAGAAAAAGAACAAAGTTCATCTTCCCTTTTGTGCATTTTTATCAAGGAAAATATTACTTCTTTCCTCCTCTTGTTCTCTTTTCTTTTTCTCTTTGCTTTTTTGTCTCACTCATTTACATTTTTTTCTTTTCTCCCTTTTTCTCTCTTCTGTTCACTTTACCTTTTTCTTATACTGCCACTGAATCATCCTCCCCCCCCCCCCCCCGCCCCATTGTGTTGACTTATTCATCTATTTGGGCCATTCAGTTTTTACCTATAAGAAGCTGTTTATCCAACAATGTATCTTTTTTTCCCCCTGCGTTGTACTCCTAGTGCTATAGCTCACAGTCAACAGGATTGTTGGGGGGATTATAACGTTTCATTTCAAAGCACTACAAATCTGCTCTCCTTTTTCGGTCCTTGCTCCTGCTTCTTCTGATACTTGTCATTTCGTTTCAAATTCATTGCATTCTTTAGTTTTAGCCTCCCAAAAACCAAGCAGCCTAGCACTTAGACCCAACTAGCAGTCCTTCCGCTTTTCCTTGGGTTCGAATGGCTGGGAACTACCTTTGGTAACTGAAAGGTACCAAGAGGGTTCCATCAGTGGACCATCCACATTACATTTTAGTTCAAATGCCTGTTTTCCAGGAGTCACTGTACAAGGAGTGATCCTTCCAGTGTGACAGGAACATCTGTTTCTGCTTTGTTTCTTTGATTGAGTAACTGTGCCTTTGCTGTTTGGCACATTTGCACATGTGTCTTCTAACCCCCTATGTCAGCCCTACTGTTGTGTTCTGATCCAAAATCCCATAAAAGATCTGGTCCAGTGCCTGTATCAACATTGCAGGATAGCCCAAAACACTCAGTTTGACCCTATTTCAGGTACACTTTTGTACCCTGCTTCCTGTCCTATGGAACACTTTCACATAGGGAAACTGTAAAGGCCAAAGCTGGACAAGACAATAAGGGCCATTTTATGACCACAGAACAGCATTTCCCTAGAGCTCACTGCACAGATTGTCCCCTTGTCCATAGGCATGTCCAAAAATCAACAAATTAGCTCAGAAGGATCCAGGTTTCCTAGGTTTCTGACATCCAGGTTCCCTTTTCAAAAGCAGCTCAGCTACAAATTTGAATATGGCGCTATCCTAAAAAAAAGTTTAATTTAATGCCTACAGATTTGAACATTAATTATATTTCGAGAATGGTACACAAAAGTCATGTGCTACACCCTAAGGTTAACCTGCCAAGTTAGGCGTAGTAATTGAAAGTATTTCTAGTCAGTTGCAAGTCCTATCATAGAGGCACATATTTGAAAAGATGTTTAAAGAATATGTACTTGTCTAAAGACTTAGGCATGTTTTTACCATGAAATTACATCTTCCACATCTTCCAGATCCGGTACTTGGTAAGTAAAAAAGGAAATCTGTTTGGACATAAGGAGGTAAAATAGCTAGAGGTGGTAATTTAATCAACCAAGGATATATTTCAATGTTTTTTCTGGTCTTCTAGGCATTAGCACTTTAAATTCATTATGTCTGTTTGACAGATATATGCAGCCTTAAGGATCTAGAAATGAAATCCAAGGATAGCCTGCTAGAGGACATATATTGAAGTTAAGAGATTAAAATGGTCTAACTATTGCAAACAGAATAGAACATCTCACATTTCTTATACCTTGTAAGCATGAGTATTTTACAGATGTTAAATACAGTCTACTCTAATTATATTTTTTTAAAAAAAATGCTCAAGAGCTGTGGCTTTCTAACTTTTATATTGATGAAGAGGATATTAGAAAGACAACGTTAGCTACCATGCAGTCTCAAGATGGGGACGCTTTACATGGGGGATTTTCTCTATCACTAATTTAATAAAGAGGGTGCATCTGAAGCAACCGTTATACATGCTTTAAAGACTCAAGAATCGTGCATGAATTTCCTATAAGGCAAATAACAAAAGAGCCAAATGAGAGAGCAAATCTTTCTCTGTGTAACTGGGACATGGAGGACTCTCTGTCATTAGAGCAATTTAGCAATGTTAATGATCTGTAATATTAATACATCATACTTGAGAATGGGGAAGAGTTGTCATAATTAAATGCATTAAGCTACAATTAAAAAGTCATCTAAGCAGTTGTAAAGATACCAGTGATGATAAGGATGCTCATTACATTCCAAACCTCTCTGACTGTGTAACTTCCTCACTGGCAGGTTTGGTTACAGGAGTCCTCCTTATTCCAGCATCAGACATGTCAAAATAGCAGCCACACACGAAGTTAGTGGCATATACTGTACAGCCTTATCAGCTCTTTCCATCGCCAGCTACAGTTTAACACTTTCTGTAGGGAGAGTCTGTGCTAGGCAGCATTTTAGCATATCTACTTTAATTCCTCAGAGGGGAAAAAAGGACAAGCTACTGAAATACACATGTCAGGACAGTCTCTCATGAGATTAGGGCCATTTTTTGCAAATCACATTTTAATCTATATTGAAATATACTTTATTGATATTACGTGTAAATGGCGATATGATAGCGTTTAAGCATAAACCCCAGTTTCCTACCATCTGATGTCTGATAATCTCTTAATTCTCTTCTTTGCCTATTTGAATTCTTGTCTTAAAATGCATAAGTCTGGAGTCAGAAACAGTGTCAGACCTGGAAGAGATAATGCAACATATGCAGTGATGTATCAAGACTGGGATGCTAGTGGAACAATGATTTAAAACCACCTTATACTGTACCATACACTGAGTAAACCGAGAATAACACATGTTCTCCGCCCAGAAGATTTTCCAATCTGAAATAATCGCTAGCATTGTGTTTCTCTAGCTTTACACACAGCAGGGAGTCAAAAGGCTCTCAAAATCAAATTAACAGTAGGAAAAATGATGGGCCTGATTCTCCACTGCCCTGTACGGATATTCCCACTTGTGTGAAGTGAGTCTAAAATGCTACCGAATCAGTATTCTCCATTCATGCTGTTTACAGCTCTTCTTTATTCAATTAGCACTCATTTTGCAGAGGTAAAAGGGCTAGATCAGCACTTCTCACACTATGGGATGGGACCCAAAAGGGAGTTGGGACTCTGTTTTAATGGGATCACCAGGGCTGGCATTAGACTTGCTGGGGTCCAGGGCTAAAGCACGAGCTCCACTGACCAAGGGTGTTGGAGCTCAGGCTTTGGTTTCAGACCTGGGCAATAGGGCTTAGGTTACTGGTCCCAGGCCCTTGCCTGGAGCTGAATTCCTTGGATTTCTGATTTGGGCCACCATGTGGGGCTTGGGTGGACTCAGGCTTTGGGTCCCCACCTTGGAGTTGTATAGCCCTTTTTGTTGTTAGAAAAGGTTTTCAGTGCAATGAAGTTTGAGAACTGCTGTGCTATATATACTACTCCCCTTAAAGTGAATGGGAATCTTTCCATGAATGACCATAGAGCAATGTGCAGTATGGGACTCTCAAACTGACCTTATTTTACCTGGGTGTTCTTACCATTAGGATTTGACTTAAATACAACATGCTTCACAGAAAATAAATTAAAAGACAGAACAACATTTTCAAAATGCCACAGTCACTTAGGAGCCTACATCTCAATTTCAAGAGGGACTTTTAGGAATCTAGACTTATGTGTCAATGAAATATAGATTCCCGGATGCCTGGCGTCTTTCTTGTAATGGCCGTTATGAGAGTTTTACCTGTACTGTTCATTCCACTTCCTACATCAGAGGCAGTGGGAATGTGGATCACTACCTTTAAAAAACACAGGTATGAATTAATGACTTCTTGCATTTGCCTATTAAAGCAACAGTATATCTACTCATCTTAACACCTAAAACCGTGATGTCCAACCAGTTCCACTATAGTGGCTACTGCTTCAGGCTACATCTAGACTGCAAGCCTCTTTTGAAAGAGGCTTTTTCTAAAGATACTTTTGAAAAAACCTCTTTCAAAAAAGAGCATCTAGACTACAACCAGTACTTTCGAAAAAGCACAGTTTGCATTACATAGCGCCTTTTTACGAAAGAGCACTTTCAAAAAAAGGCATTCTTCCTCATAAAACAAGGTTTTCCGTGGTCGAAAAAACTGCCATGTTCTTTTGATTTACTTTTGAAAGAACGCGGCAGCAGTCTAGACGCAGGGGAAGTTTTTTTTTTGAAAAAAGACCACTTTTTTCGAAAAGCCCTGTAGTCTGGACACACCCATAGTGAACTAGCCACACTCAACCAGCCAAATAGCCACAGGCTAGTGACTAGCATGTTGGACATCATGGACCTAAAGCAAACTGCAGCTATCACTTTATGATGTGGCGTACTTTAACACACGACTTCTTTTATACACTGCATTTTGGGGCAGCATATTGATGTAACCCAGGAGTGGGCAAAAGGGCCTCCATGCGCTGGATGCAGCCTGCCAAGTGGATTGATCCAGCCCATGGAGGTCCTGCCGTTCCCACATCCCCAGGCCAATCAGGGCCTAGGGACCGGGGAGCATGCAAAGTATCCTCCCGCTCTGCAAGGAGCTCAGCTCTTAGAGTCAACCGCCGGCAGCTGCTCAGCTGGCAGGTGTCTAAGAGTGGCCCTCCCCTGCAGGGCTGATTGACCTGGAGCAATGGGAGAGCACACAAAGTCCCCTCCCACTGCCAGGGTCGTGGGTGCCTAGAGGGAACAGCTGGTGGTTCTCTCGTGGGGAAGCAGACCAATCATGGGAAACACACAAGTGTCCTGGCCCTGCCCCTTCTACCTGAGGTCCCACTCATTCTGAGGCAGCCCAGGGCCACTTCAAAAATTTCTGAAGTGGCTCCCAATCAAAAATGATTGCCCACCCCTGATCTAACCAGTAGACTTAATAAAATATGTCAGCTAAATCTGTGCTTTGAATTCCACAAGCCCTTTTCAAGCTCATCAGGCTTCCCTCTAACGAGGATGCTTATTTACAAAATCTCTAGTGTGTTAAAGGGCCTTATGAGGCTCAGTGATGTATCAGGGTTTTGAGGCCAGACTGTCTTGTGCAATCTGTTTTTTCTTCACTACCAGAGTGGCAAAAAGGGACTGCAAAGCCACCTGGAGATTCCTCTTACATGGAAGAGTCCCCAAATAGTGGAGATCCAGCACAACGACTTCCTATGCCACCCTACTGTAGAAGGAATAAATCAGACTTGACCTGAGCACTGCTGTGCTCCAGCTAGTGGACTGACCCCTTGAGGTTATAGCCAGTCAGGGTATTTTAGATCAGCCCTGAGACTGCTCTAAAGTATGCTGGGGTCACAGCACTCTATCACATCTCCTATTTCCCCAGTGTCCAGCAGAAAATGCACATTGTTTAGAAATCTAGCCTTTGATTTTACGTCCACAGCTCAACCACTTGCAATGCTTCTGAAAGGCTTTATGCCCCAACAAAAAGGTGTTTCAAATGTTTCACAAGCGTTAGGCTGTGCTTCCCATATCAGTAGGATTGAACTAGGTTTTAGGAAGCCTTGTCAACATGTCCATTCTCAATGATTCCACTGGCACTGGTGCAGTGCTAGAAGAGCTGGAAAGCTCAAGTACTGTACTGACTCAATTAGTCACAGAATCATAGAAGATCAGAGTTGGAAGAGACCTCAGAGGGTCATCTAATCCAACCTCAAGGAAATCATTCCAGTCTGAGCTTTGTCAATCCTAACCTTAAAATCCTGTAAGAATGGAGTTTCCACTGCCTCCCTAGGCAACCCATGCCAGTGCTTCACCACCCTCCTAGGCTACGTCTAGACTGCAAGCCTCTTTCGAAAGAGGCTCTTTCGAAAGATACTTTCGAAAGAGCCTCTTTCGAAAGAGAGCATCTAGACTGCAGGCGGAACTTTCGAAAGAGCAAGCCGCTTTTTCGAAAGAAAGCACCCAGTGAGTCTGGATGCTCTCTTTCGAAGAAGCCCTATTTACATTCAAGAACGCCTTCTTTCGAAAGAAGCACTTTCGAAAGAAGGCGTTCTTCCTCGTGAAATGAGGTTTACCGCCATTGAAAGAAAAGCCGCGTTCTTTCGATTTAATTTCGAAAGAACGCGGCTGCAGTCTAGACGCAGGTGAAGTTTTTTCAGAAAAAGGCTACTTTTCCCGAAAAAAACCCTGAGTCTGGACACAGCCCTAGTGAAATAGGGTTTTTCCCCCAATATCCAGCCTAAACTGCTCCCACTGCAACTTGAGACCATTATTCCTTGTTCTGTCACCTGCCACCACTGAAAACAGCTCTTCGGGTACTCCACTTGATACCAGCTGCCAAGCAGACTTTGAGCTGTTGATCATTACCCGTTGAGCCTGATAATCTAGCCAGCTTGCTATTCACCTTATAGTTCATTCATTCAAGCCAAATGTCTTTAATTTGCTGGCAAGAATACTGTGGGAGACTTTTATCAAAAGCTTTGCTAAAGTCAAGAAATATCACATCCACCAGTTGATGTTGTACTTAGCTGTTTCAGCTCTGCCTCTCCAGCATACTGACACGTAGGGAAATAATGCAGGATATAAACCTATTTACCACCAAAGTTTACTTTGAAAATATTTCCAGATTTGGGACAAAACAGAGTAAAAACACAATTGTTAATGAGCAGATACAATATACAGAAAGAGAACAAGACAGAAATCATCAAAACAGCCTCTGGGATCTTACAGCAACAGAATTTGAATTTACAGAATTTGAAAAGCATCCATTGGCCTTCCCCCCTATCTGCATGGATTCTATAGATGTGCCTCTTATGACTCGCACGTGGATCTATAGGCAGGATAGCACCATTCAAAGCAGGAATGGGAATAAAAATGTGAAGCGATACAGATGATTATTGTTATTGTTTGTTAACAAATGACATTTAAGTTGTGCTAGGTTCTGCACAATAAAAGAAGGTACGGTCCTGTCCAAAGGCCTTAAAATATAAGTGGTTTGGAGAAAGGTCCCGCTTTTTGTTTTGTGTTTGTACATCACTTAGCACAATGGGTCTTTGTCTCTGGCCAAAGTTCCTAGGCACTATGACCAAAAATAGTAAGAGAAAGAAGTACAATAAACAAGCAATATTATCAAGGGGGTGAGTCACCACATCTTAATAATGCATTATTTTGATAACACATTTTTATTTTTATTAGAAATATGTACACATCATCGCAAAATAATAGATCTATATTATAACATCTGTGAAATACATACATATATAGCATATGTTCATGTGTCTTGATTCCAGTGAGAGTGTTACATGAGTGAGAACTGAATAACTGCTTCAGAGTTGGTATCCAGTATTTATGTTTCAAAGTCCAGAATTTTTCAGTGTTTATTTGTTAAAAATGTTCTATTACAAAATGGGTGTAGCACTCAGAATAAACAAGAAATGAGTAAACTGTGATAAATCATGAAATGTGAGTAGAATTAAAAGGTCAATGGAATACAACATTTTACTCATCCACAGCTGTATCACGTTTTCTATCTTGTTCAGTGTTTTTTATTAAAACGTGCCTATTTTATGTTGAAGCTTAAGTTCTGGTCAACACTATAAAGGTAGGTGGATGTAAGCCTCCTTTTGCATACCTAGCTATGCAGATAGCTACACTTAAATTTGTCTCCCACTGATGTAAGTACCTCATTATGCCAAATCAGTAACACTAGCTCATGGAGTGAGCTGTGATGAACTATGGTTGATGTGTAAACTACATTACGTATGTGAACCTTTACAGCTGTCCTACAATGCCCAACACTGACCCCTCCAGTCACAATTGTTAACTCTACTGCCCCAGGGCGCTCACACATTGGCAAGTCCTCTTCCACCTTTTAAAACCCCAGTGAATTTTTTAAATGACTTTGGTTGTCCAGTTTGGTGAACACACCTCTCTGTGCTCTCCATTGTTGCGAGTGCTGCAGGGAAAGCAACCTTGGGTACATGTGTAAATAAATTTTACATTAAAGTGATACTACAGCCCCTCTCCTCCCCCCACCAACTTATAAGGACACAGCTATCAATTTTTCATTAATTTATACATATTACAAGAGGTACATAAGAACATAAGAACGGCCGTACTGGGTCAAACCAAAGTTCCATCTAGCCCAGAATCCTGTCTACCGACAGTGGCCAGCACCAGGTGCCCCAGAGAGGGTTGACCGAAGACAATGATCAAGCGATTTGTCTCCTGCCGTCCCTCTCCAGCCTCTGACAAACAGAGGCCAAGGACACCATTTTATCCCCTGGCTAATAGACTTTTATGGACCTAACCTCCATGAAATTATCTAGCTTCTCTTTAAACTCTATTAGGGTATGTCTACACTACAGCGCTAATTCGAACTAACTTAGTTCGAATTAGTTAATTCGAACTAAGCTAATTCGAATTAGCACATCCAGACTTAAAAACTAGTTCGAACTAGCATGTCCACACTGAGTGGACCCTGAACCGAGGTTAAGGATGGCCGGAAGCAGTGCCGGCAGGGCATCAGATTAGGACTTAGATCGTGGAGCTGCTGCCTTAGGCTAGCTGAGGGCTGTGCTTAAAGGGACCCGACCCCCACCCCAGACAGACAGTTCTCAGGGGTTCCCCACTTTCAAAGCAGTCCTGGCTTGGAGTGCCCTGAGTGCCCACACTGGGCACATCACAGCACTCAGCCATCAGCCCAGCTGCACTTGCCACAGGCTGCCATCTGGGGGAGTCACTCGGGGGGCTGCAGGAGAGCATCCACCCTGAGGAGCCCGCAGAGCCACCCCAGTCCTCCCCATCGAGGGCTCGTACCCCATTCCTCCCTCACCTCCTTCCACTTACCCCTCCCTAGCCCCCCTTCCTGATGTACAAAATAAAGGACACGTGTGTTCAAAAATAGAAACTCTCTTTATTGAACAAAACTCGGGGAGACTGGGAAAAGGAGGTGGGAGAGGGGAAGAGAGAGGGTGGGAGAGGGGAGGGTAACTAAAATGATCAGGGGTTTGGATCAGGTCCCATATGAAGAGAGGCTAAAGAGACTGGGACTTTTCAACTTAGAAAAGAGGAGACTGAGGGGGGATATGATAGAGGTGTATAAAAGCATGAGTGGTGTGGAGAGAGTGCATAAAGAAAAGTTCTTCATTAGTTCCCATAATAGAAGGACTAGAGGACACCAAATGAAATGAATGGGTAGCAGGCTTCAAACTAATAACAGAAAGTTCTTCACAAAGCAAATAGTCAACCTGTGGAACTCCTTGCTGCAGGAGGCTGTGAAGGCTAGAACTAGAACAGAGTTTAAAGAGAAGTGAGATAAAGTCATGGAGGTTGGGTCCATGGAGTGGTATTAGCCAGGGGGTAGAAATGGTGTCCCTGGCCTCTGTTTGTGGAAGGCTGGTGATGGATGGCACGAGACAAATGGCTTGGTCATTGTCTTCAGTCCATCCCCTCCAGGGTCCCTAGTGCTGGCCACTGTCGGCAGGCAGGCTACTGGGCTAGATGGACCTTTGGTCTGACCCAGTACTGACATTCTAAGCTCAGGGCTCAGGGTCAGGGGTCTCAGTGGACCACCTTGATTTTCATGCACACCTGCTCCTGGGTGGCCATGCTGGCAGCTATCCTTCCCTAGATGGCCACTTTCCTGTGCCTAGTGCAGAGGTCATGAATGAGGTCCACGATGTCTGCACTAGACCAGGCGGGTGCCTGCCTCTTGCGGATCTGGGCAGGCTCCCGGGAGCCGCCAGCCTGGTCCCGGGAAGAGGCGGAGGGCTGGGTGGCAGCAGGTGGCTGGCTCGAGCCGTGCCAGGTGCAGGATCTGCTGGCTGGGTGCTGGCAGGCTTGCACCTGGCACGGGCACCGTAGCCAGCCCGTGCCCCTTTAAGGGCTCCGGGGCCGGGAGGGGAGCAGAAGAGTTTCCCTTTGTGGTGCCTACTTTCAGGTAGGAATAAGAGATCCTCCAGAAAAGGGCTTTATTCCGGAGGATCGCGCCAGTCTAGACGCTATTTTCCGGCTTTTCCCCAAGCCGGAAAAAAAGCGGCGGACATGTTTATTTAAATCCCGCGGGGGATATTTAAATCCCCCGCGGATTTCCCTATTCCAAAGTTGGAAATTAGCATGGCTATTTCGGAATAGGGGCCAGTCTAGACGTAGCCGTCTTGTTTAATACTTTTTGCCAGACAGAATTAAAACTTCGGTACATAGAGTGTATTTTGTTTCTTAAACGTTTGTTTACAGTTTCAAAGGAGGCCTGGCATCTTGAGTGGGTGACCCTTTGTTTAGACTCAGATGTAGAGTGTCGAATTTTAGCATGAATGACAGTTCAGAGGATTCCCTTTCAAGTGCAGATTTAAAAGGTCTTTGTAGCAGGATGCAGGTAGTTAAGTCGTTGAGACAGTGTCCTTTCTGGTTGAAATGGCAAGAAACTGTTTTTTCTTTGTGATCCTGTCTGATATCTGTTTTGTGGGCATTGATCCTTTGGCGAAGTGTCTGAGACGTTTGTCCAATGTACATAGCAGACGGACACTTTTGGCACATGATAGCATAAATTATATTTGTGGATGTGCAGGAATGTGTGTTCTTGATCTTATAACTCACTTGGTTAGGTCCAATAATGGTTTCAGCAGAGTGAATATGTGGACAAAGCTGGCAACGGGGTTTGTTGCAAGGGAAAGTTCCAGGGTTGGTATTAGTGTGGTATGTCCTGTGGTTGTTGGTAAGAATCATCTTGAGGTTAGGTGGTTGTCTATGGGGGTATGTCTACACTACCCCGCTAGTTCGAACTAGCGGGGTAATGTAGGCATACCGCACTTGCAAATGAAGCCCGGGATTTGAATTTCCCGGGCTTCATTTGCATAAGCGGGGAGCCGCCATTTTTAAAACCCCGCTGGTTCGAACCCCGTGCAGCGCGGCTACACGGGGCACGAACTAGATAGTTCGAACTAAGCTTCCTAGTTCGAACTACCGTTACTCCTCATTTCACGAGGAGTAACGGTAGTTCGAACTAGGAAGCCTAGTTCGAACTACCTAGTTCGTGCCCCGTGTAGCCGCGCTGCACGGGGTTCGAACCAGCGGGGTTTTAAAAATGGCGGCTCCCCGCTTATGCAAATGAAGCCCGGGAAATTCAAATCCCGGGCTTCATTTGCAAGTGCGGTATGCCTACATTACCCCGCTAGTTCGAACTAGGAGGGTCGTATAGACATACCCCTAGTGAGGGAGAAGGTCTCCTTGGGAGCTTTAAAACTGCATATTGGGACAGCTCCCTTTCACAATCGGAGCCACTGGGACACAAAACAAGGCAGTTATTCTTTGTGGGCAAGACCTTCAAACATGAAGTAGAAACTAAGATTTTGTGAGGGGGGAGGGGTTAATGTTTCAAATAGGGGACACATTCTTGCTAGAGGAACATTAGTATCTCAAACTCCTACTTTTCCTAGAAGGGTGATGGAGGCTTAGGGTCTCAAATTCTGAGGAAGCTGCTTTTCTTGGTGATGAAGCAGGCCTCCTGAAGCCTCTGTACTTGTTCCGTTATGTCATCAACATCATTATTATAACACAACGGTGCCAATCAGGGTTACATTAAAAGAAAGTGACTTCTCAGAGAGTTTATAATCCTGGTCTATGATGCAGGACATATAAAAGGATATAACAGACAAATCTGATGATGTTAGAGTAAAATTATCATGTCTGTTATAAGGAGTAGTCAAGAAGAGCAGCCACCTAGCCACTGTTGATTTTTTTGAAAGCATCATGGCAGAGGTGATTTTTAAGGGGGGATTTGAAGGGTGACAATGTATTGCTAGCATTACAAATGAAGTACTGGTTTTACAGAGAACTCTTCCCAGGCATAAGTGACAGCACAGGGGAAAGCATGGGGAGATGGAGAGAAAATTGCTCAATGGGCACTGAGGGTTGGCATCAGTGGCAGAGCAAATACAGAAGTTAACGGATCAGTAGTATACTAGAGTTGATACGTAGGATGAGGCTATGATGTGAAGTGTCTTAAAACCAAAAACAAGTATTTTGTGTTTCATGTGACAGAGAAAAGGGAGTCAGTGGAATGTAAGAAAGCAGATAATATTAACAGGGATGATCCAAGGAGATGGATTTAGCAGCAGTGGTATGAATGGTCTTGAGGAGGGAAATATTACATTTGCCCAGGCCAGAAATATGATAAGGGCCTAGAACAGTTTTGTTAAGGTGGCAAGAGAGGAAAGACCAGGTCTTAGATGCTGAGTAGGAAGAAAGAATGAGTTATAGACATATCCTGGAAATGTAGGTGTAGAGAAGGGGATGCGTGAGAGATGACACTTAGATCAGGAGTTTTCAAACTCTAGGTTGCAGCTTGTAAGAGCAAGCCACTAGCTGACTGTGAGATGCTTTGTTTACCTGCACCTCTGCAGGTATGGGGGATCTCAGCTCCCATAGGCTGAAGATCACTGTTCCTGGCCAATGGGAGGTGTGGGAAGTGATATCCCAGTCCGCACCACTTCCTGTAGCTCCCATTGGCCAGGAATGGTGATCCTTGTGAACACCCATACCTGTGGAGACACAGGAAAAAAAAACATCTTGCAGCCACCTAGTGGCTTGCCCTTACAAGCTGCAACCCAGAGTTTGAAAACCCCTAACGTAGATATCAGGTTTGAGTGACTAGCTGGGCAATAGACAGTATAATCTATAGCAATAGTCAAAACATGGTAAAACTTTCTGAAAAGATTTAGAGTTGAGGCCATGTTTAAGTTGAGCTTCAGGCACAAGGCAACGTCAGAAAGTGCAAGGTTTTAGTCAGGACAAAAAAAGAGTATGAAGCATAGCAATAGGTGACTTGTCAGCATAGAGGTTACAGGTGAATCCATATTTTTAAATATGATTACCTAGTGATAGGATATAAAAGGAGGGGGTCTCTGCTGAACCTTAGTAAAAGGGGCAAGGGGATGGAGGAGCCACTGAATGAGTAACTGAAGGGTTAAAAGAAGAGAAACTGGAAGGGACAGGATCGCAAAACTCAAGGAAGAACAAGATTTCTAAAAGCACAGCTCATGGTGTCAAAGGCAGCTGAGAATGTGAGAATGGGGATGAAGTCCAGGTCCTGAGATCTGGTGAGGAAGATGTCATTAGAAAATTGGATGAGCACAGTTTCAGTGAAATTTAGAGGGTGGAAGCCAGACTGGAAAAGAATCTGGGATGGACTAAAAGAAAAGAACTCCATAGAGTAGCAATAGATTGTGTGTGCAATGAATGAAGAAATCAACAGGAATGAGAGATTGGGTGGGACAGATTTAGTGATCAAGCTTTATTGTGGGGGAAACTAGAGCATGCAACAGTATCATTTCTGCTTCTAGTAGGAACTACCAGCTACTCACATATTTTCAGCTACTGCAGTGCTTTATGTATGTCAGCTTCTCTGTATCTATGACATTTGTCATAGGGTAGAATGGGTATATTCCTTTGCGAAGGCAGGATGATATGACTTAATCTATGTTAACTCTACTTGCATTGTAGTTGGTCATAAGCAAGTCATTTTTAATAGATGGATTTTTAAGAAACTAGACTGTAAGTTTATGGAAAAGCAGTCTCTGCCAGGAATATGAAAGGCCATTTTTCAAAAACAGTGCCTTTTTTCTGCTGAGGACAAATTCATCCTAAGACAGGGGTTTATTATTTGTATTGAGGTGGTGCCAAGGAATCAGGGTTCTAGGCATCACAGTGCTAGTCACGGGGCAAACACATAATCAAAAGGTGGTCTCTGCCCCCAAAACTTGTAATCTAATACCTGGATACTTCAAAAGCAAAAAACCTGCACCAAGCTAAATGTGAAATATTGGTTTCCACTCACTCCAGAGTCATGGAACATATTTTATTCATTTTCATATAAATGTTTTCATATAAATTATTTTTAAAATCAGTAAATCCATGGCCCCATAATAGCACAGAGTAGAATCAAATTTAGTCACTCTGACTTTTTCAAAGCTTATGTTATACAAGTACTTTTGTACTTTTCCTGAGACAGTGTAAAAACCCAACATTTATTCTCTTTTGTGATGGTTTTATCCCTGAAGATTAACTGGATAACTGTTGTGCTGGTTAACAAAAGTGTATTGGCTACTCAAAATGTGTCACTTTCTCTCATCAGAGAAAACTAATTTATTAGACATAAATAAATACTTTCACATCAACAAATGCTCTTTTCCACCTTTTAGTTCTGTAGACAATAGGGATTACATTTGTTTTTAAATTTCTTTCACACAATATCAAGCATCCAAGCATTTTCAAGAGGATTTATGACATACCCTGTGGCTGTGTCTACACTGGCATGAATTTCCGGAACTGCTTAAAACGGAATACTATTCCGTTTTCAGTTTTTCCGGAAAAGGAGCGTCTACATTGGCAGGCTGCTTTTCCGGAAAAGCCCTTTTTCCGGAAAAGCGTCTGTGGCCAATGTAGACACACTTTTCCGGAAAAGAGCCCCGATCGCCATTTTCACGATCGGGGCTTTTTTCTGGAAAAGACTACTGGACTGTCTACACTGGCCCTTTTCTGGAACAGTGTTCCGGAATAAGGACTTATGCCCAAGCAGAATAGTTTTTCCGGAATAGCGGCTGATTTTGTACAGTAGAGCGTCGTTGCTTTTCTGGAAATTCAAGGGCCAGTGTAGACAGCTCGCAGCTTGTTCCGGAAAAGCGGCTGATTTTCCGGAATAAGTGGCCCAGTGTAGAGATAGCCCCTATGTTTTGGAGCCCATTAACAAACTGATATGTTGTAAAAGATGAAATCCTGGTCCCATTGAAGTCAATGGGAATTTAGTAATTGATTTATTGGGGCAAGGTTTTCACCCAATATTTTTATCTGTGACCCATATAATCTTGTTCAATTTTCTTTGACATTAAAGTTTCAGAAGATAATACCATTGCAATTTTTTTCTACATAAAGTGATATACTAACATAAGATTTTGAATGAAAGAGTAGTGATATAACAATGGTCTTTGATTTGAGAAGCCTAGTAAGAGTGAAAATTGCTTACACAAAACGTTTTGGTGAATATTGATCAGCTACTCTATATTACTGAACTATGTATTTTGGAAAATGTGGCTTATGAAAAACAAGAACAAATATTATCTAGGCTACATGTTGAATATTGGAGTCATACATGGGCTATCTGAGTTGTTTGAATTCTGCAGTTTCAGATGCATTTACTTGAAATGAAAAGACTATATTGTATGTATGTATGTATGACATTCCATCCTGGACTGCTTCTGTTGGAAGATATTGTGATGAGCAACAGGCGTGGCTCCAAAGATTGAAAGGTCTGGATAAACACCGCAAAGTGTGCAAAAGAGGCATCTGATGAAGTGGGTCTTTGCCCTTGAAAGCTTATGCTCCAACACTTCGGTTAGTCTATAAGGTGCCACAGGACTCCTCGCCTGAATCCTTGCAGATTCAGACTAACATGGCTACCCCTCTGATACTCGACTGCAAAGTGTGTGTTTCAAACCTCAAGCAGGGCCTCAGCAGACTGGTGGTGGTAGTGGGGCCGTGGTAGTAGGGGCAGGGGAAGCCCGTGTGTGCCAGCCCGGCAGCGGGGTTGTGCCACGGTAGCCTGAGCAGAGCTGAATGCTGGCCTGGCAGTGGGGACAGAGCCATGGCAGCTTTGCTGGCAGTAAGGCTGGGCCATGGTAGCCTATCAGAAGAAGCCCGTCCTGGGCCGCAGCAGATTGGCAGCCTGGGACTGGTGCCACGGCAACGGGGCCAGGGCTGAATGCTGCTATGCTGGCAGTGGGGCTGGATCAGCAGTTATGGCAGTGGGGTTGGAGCAGCCACGTCACCCAGCCGGCAACAGGACCAAAGGGCAGCAGGCTGAGGGAGCTGGTGGCAGGGGACCTTCTCTAGTATGGCAAATTCCCTCATCTGGGACCACTCAGGTCCTGAGGGCGCCAAACCAGTGAGGTCCAACCTGTATTTTGAAACTCTTCAGGTTACCTAAGTAAACATACAAGCTTATTTATGTTATTATATAGTACACCCCATCAATCTGGAAACAAAAGGATAAACAGGACATTCTAAGCAGGATTTGCTACATGTGGTGTTTGCTGCTTACAGACTCAAAAGTCATCAGGGATCATCATGGTACCTAGTCTGATCTTCTGCACATTTCAGGCTATATCCACCCACTCCTGAAATTGACCCCAACCTCTGGCTTGGTTACTGAAGTCCTCAAACCATCATTTAAAGACTTCAAGTTACAGAGAATCCACCATTTACACTAGTTTAAAGCTTCTAGTAAACCATGCCTCATGCTGCAAAAGAAGGCCAAAAAAATCCCCAAACCCTAACAACCAGGATCTTTACCAATCTGACTGGGGTTCCTTCCCAACCCCAAATATGGTGATCAGTTGGAACCTAAGCATGTGGGCAAGACCCACTAGCCCAGTGTTTCTCATCTGTTTTTTTATAAAGTACCCCGTTTAAAAAAAATTATAAGTACCCCCAGTACCTACAGTTTTCAGACACACACAATCTTTTTCTACCATTGCAACACAGTTGTTTAAACAACTTAATTGTAGCCAGGTAGGCGATAACATTTTTTGATGTAAAAAGTACAAAAATAATAAAGCGCTTTAAAACAAAACAAAAATTTAGTTTTCTCCAAATTTCAGTTGTGCGGACATACCCCCCCAGACTTCTCTTGAGTACCCCTAAGGATACTCATACCACTGGTTGAGAAACACTGCACTAGCCAACACCTGAAAAAGAGTTTGTTGTTAGTAAAATCAGGACCTTTCCCCACCTACTGTCTCGTGATCAGCCATTGGAAATATTTTCTTGTTGCAGTGGCAAATCCCATACTTGCCATGGTAGGCAGTCCCATCGTGCCATCCCCTGCATAAGGTATCAGGATGCTGCCTACTCAGATCTTTGTCTAACACGGGGTGGGGAATCTCTGGCCCATAGACCGCATGCAGTTCTTCAGGGTTAGCCACTGGTGGGCTGCTGGATGCTTTGTATACCTGATTGTCCACAGGCATGCCAGCTTGCAGCTCCCATTGACCCACAGTTCATGGTTCCTGGCCAATAGGAGCGGTGGGGCTCCGTGCCTGCGGATGCTCAGATAAACAGAGTCTGATGGCCTGCCAACAGCTAACCCTGACGAACCCTTGTGTGGCCAGCGCTCCATAGTTTCCCTATCCCTACCCTAGACAAACAGACCTGACCCAAGAAGCAGTTGCTAATTTGATCTCTGACTCTGCTGATTAGAAAATGCCTCTTTAAGAGGCAGCTTCAACTTCTAAGGGAAAAGATGTGATTCAAATTATTAGAAGTCCAAAGTGTCATTGGGATCTCTTAGAAAAAGACTGATAATTTAAGGCCAGGGAGATGATATCATGTGGTAAATCACCTGCTCATATTACTTGTAATTTACTTGTCTCCATTATTACCTTCCCTTCCCGCATTTTTCTGGCCAAAAAAAGTCCCAAAAAAGACTTAAGAAAGTGTCTTGGCTCTCCCCCTGCTTTATATCTGCTATAACTTATGTTTCATTTCTGACAAGTTACAAAATCTTCATACAAAGAAGGTGTAGCAGCATTTCCCAGGGAATGAGTTGATCAGGAATCACTTAAAAAAAAAATAGCCCTGAAATGTATTAAAAGTTGAACAATCTGGGCTCTTATTCTTCTCTTCTCTGGATTCTTTGCTGCGTTGATTTAATAGCTCATTTTTCTTCTGCTGTGCATGGATAACATTGATATGCGTGGTTAAGTGGTGGGGGTGTTGTTTTACTTATCCAAAGCTATTTGATCATATTTAACAGCCTGCTGCCATGCTACCCAATCAGCAGCCAGACACCAGCTCTGTCCCTTTTATCTTGTTATCGCTGGCGACCAAAGCTTCTGCGAGCAGGTGGAAACCTCCACTCAAGGACTAAAAACATTCGCATAACGTGAGGGTCTGTGTCCCATTCTCTCTCCCTCTCCTCCCCGTATACATGGGAGAAACGAGAGAGGAAAAAGAGAACAGGGCGCTTCTGAAAAGAGGCTGCAGTCCCGCTTGTGAATTGGACGATACAGGATTTGAGGAGGGGGAGGGGGAGAAAAAGGCTGGCCAGCAGGGCTCAAAGCAGCCCCTCTCTTGCACACTGAAAACGGATCGTTTTCGCTACTCTGGGGCGGGAAACCTAACCCAACCCTCGCCTGGACTCTTTCAAGTGTAATACGAATAGCTCCCCATTGGCTAGCTTAAAAGGCATTGCTCCTGCGCACAGAAGAGACATTGTGAGCGACCACAGCAGACGTTGATTCTCCTGGTTTCGAGCAATTCAGGAGCGACTAGAGCCTCTCTGCCCCAGGATGAGGGGCGATTCTGTCAGAGTTGAAATCAACAGAGTCCCAAGCAGGCAGGGCTGCAGCTGAGAGGGCGTGGCCGCCGAGGCAGTTCGAATCGAAGCCCCTATCTGCCCGTAGAAAGAAGACGCCGGGTTGGTTTTGTCTCCACGTGGGCTGCACCACACAAGCACGCGCGTGCCAAGTTTCGCTCCGGTGTGAGTTCTCTCGCACGCCGGTCAGGCAGACTCCCTAGCAGTACAGTCCGAGGTCCAACTTTAGATCAAGGGCAGGGTCCCAAGTGCAGGGACCGCCGAGATCCGCTATCACATAAGTCACAGACCGCAGCCCCGCAGTTTTGCGGATTGTGCCAGACACAAGTGTGCCAGCCTGCAGCCCGCGGCCTTAACGTACAGAACAAGAGGGAGAATTTCTGTGGGCCGGCAGGGAGGGGGAATCCACTTGTGGACGGCGAGCCTGCGTTGACACCCCACTGGTTAGGGATGACCGAGCACAACTGTACGGTTGCTTTCCCAGTCCCGAGGTAGGCAGCCTTTGTGGCAGCAGAAAAGAAGGACTCTCGTGGCAGCAGGGAACGCTGCTGTAGCGGGGAGGAGGCAGAGTGAGAGGCAAACCTTCACACCTACCCACAATTGTCAAATGAAAAGGGCGAATTGAAAAGTGTGTGGGGGGGGAGTTACAGTAGCAGCGAGAAGGGACAAGAGCCCCAGTCTAGACCTGCACAACTGCCCTATGCCACTGCGCGGTTGCAATGAATAAAAGGAGATGGGTTTAGTGGCGCAAACCCCGCGCTTTTCTCGGCGCAGGAGGCAGTGTTGTTTCCCGCAGTGTGAACGCTGGCTGCGCAGGGCTGAACACTCCAGAAGCCCCCGGCGCCCCCGGCCCGGCTGGGAGGAAATCTCAGCTCGGGGCTGAGATCGCTGCGGTGACACCAGCGGGCGCTCTTATCACAGAGCAGCCGCGTTCCTGTAAACTGCCCCTGCCAAGGCGGCCA